>NC_087350.1:109941801-112341801 GCF_030014295.1 Loxodonta africana
AAAAATCTTGGTTCCTAATAATATTCACAATTTAAGATTTCTTTGCATTTCTTTTTCTCCTTAGGATAGATATATCCCACAAGAGACATCCACATTATTGTTATTAAAGTCATTTGAAATACTTCCTCTTGATAACCTCTTGATACAAAATTAGGTTCATTTATTTCATTTTTCTTCCAATTTCTGAGGATTGCTTTTTGTTTTAAATTACATATTCCAGAGTCATATCTACAAAACAATGTATATTCAGAGACAGACGCTCATAACTGATTTTTGGTTTGTGTTTGTGTTCCTCCTTTTGATATGTACACTAATCTGAGCCTTGCTTTTTTTCACTTAAAAATGTATATCCTGGGGATCATATTAGACTAATATGTAGAGCTATTGGCAGAGCTTATTCTTTTATCAGCTACATAGGATTCCATTGTGTAGAATCACCTTCTCCCAGCTGATTGTTTCAGCAATGTGAGGCAGAAGGGCTACAGCTACATTTATAGGGCTAGAAACACAAAAGAAACCTGCAGCCAGAAACCTCAATGCTTCTTTCCCTCCCTACGTATTCCACCCGATGCCCACCATGTAGCATACATTTTGGGATTTCGACCTAGCATTCCCAAGTCCTGGTTGTGTTGGGTTTCTGCCTCTCTCTGTTTCAGGCCTCAGGGGTAGCTGACCCCAACCCCAGCTCTGAAGATGGGCCTGACTGAAGGGCAATCCAAATCTTTTTGTTAAGGATTAGTTTGGGAATGAGCAGGTTCCTGGGCAACAAAACACTCAAAATGTATGCTAGGATGTTTGGGAAAGTTGCATTACTACTAAGGGAGCCACTGGAATAGAAATGTTTCTTCTTCTTTGTACTGAAATGTCTGGATGTACTCTTAGAGCTTCTTCAGTATTTCCATCACCCTGAAGTCGACTCGATGGCACTGGGTTTTTGGGTAAGGATGTGGGTTAAGTGTTCGGCTGCTAACCCAAAGGTCAACAGTTTGAATCCATCAGCCGTTCCTTGGAAACCCTATGGGGCAGTTCTACTCTGTCCTTTACAGAGGCTATGAGTCGAAATTGACTTGATAACAATGAATCTTTTTTTTTTTTTTTTTTTGGTTAAGGATGACCCCAACCCTGGATATAGCAGAGAGGAGAGAAAGGAATTGAGTACTTGATTCCTATCTTGTAGTGAGATTGGGGAACTTATTTAACCTCTTCTGTGCCTCATTTTTCTCATATGTAAAATGGGGATAAATAATAGTTCCTACTTCATGGCTCATAAGGTTATTGTGAGGACTAAATGAATTAATATACGCAAAGAGCCTTGAATAGTGCCTGATACATAGTAAATACTCAACAAATGTTAACAATTGTTGTTGTTGTTATTTTATCAGACACCTCCGGTCTAAAAAATTTTTAGACACGCAGCCACAAGGATGATAAGAGTGCCTACAATACAGGGTTATTGTGAGTATTGAATGAGATTATAAATATAAAATATCTAAAACAGCACCTGGGATAGTGAAGGCAGGCTCTAATGCTAGCAGCATTGGTAACAATGCATGTAAAGTACCCACACATGGTAGAACCAAAAAAATCTGTAGCCATCAAATCAATTCTGACTCATGGTGACCCTATATGGCAGAGCAGATCTGCCCCATAGAGTTTCCAAGGAGTGCCTGGTGGATTCAAACTGCTGACCTTTTGGTTAGCAACCATAGCACTTAACCACTATACCACCATGGTGGAAGATCAATAATATGAGATCCTATCATTTTGCTTCTTAGAAATGCTAGAGATGGAGGCAGATTGGTTTGTATTTTACAAATCCTGGCAAGGTTACCATAGAAGACATGGTTTTGCTATTGTTACTATTATTAGTATTATTGGTAGAAACAGCAGTAATGAAGAATACTGAATATACTGTGTACTTCCAGAAAAACAAACAGATCAGTCTGTCTTAGAACAAATACACCAGAGTGCTAATCAGAAGAGAGAGTGGCAAGACTTCAGCTCACTCACTTTGGACACATCATCAGGAAAGACAAACCACTAGGAAAGGACATCATGGTTGGTAAAGTAGAGGGTCAGCAAAAATGAGGGAAAGCCTCAGTGAGATGGACTCACAAAATAGCTACAACAATGGACTCAAACACACCAATGATCATGAAGATGGCACAGGACCAGGCAATGTTTCATTCTGTTATTCGTAAGGTCACAGTTAGTGAGAGCCAGCTCGACAGCAACTAACAACAAGCGAGCAGCAGCATGATGCAGCACTGACGTGGGCCCTGAGCAGCATGGTGGGATGGCTGGGGCCTGTCACAGCCACCTGTCTCCCTAGGTGACACAAAGACAAGCGGTGCCCAGACTCATGGTGCCTTCATCAGGAGCCTAGGTAGCCAGGTTGGTGCAATGCACAATGGTATTCAACGGGCCCCTTCCTAGGGAAACCTTTGAGCATGAACATGGGACAATCCTGCCTCCAAGCAACAGAAAAAAAAAAAAAAACAAAACTTCGAGAACTTGGATAAATTAAATACTGAAAATGGGAGAAAACCTCTTGAGCCACCTGTCCAGAAACCCCGAGGCCCATTTCTTAGAAATAAAGACCATCTGGAGTTGGTTTGCTTCAGGAATTTCTCAGTCATTCTGCCAAAAATAGACTTATGGTTATTAAGGAAAAAAAGGGAGAAAAACCTGATGTAGGGATACTGGCTACACAGAGGACTGATCATTATGCTGTAACAGAAGCTTCTAAGAAAGCCTCTAAGAAAGAAACTAATTAAATATACCCTGCACCAATAGAATACAAGCCATAACTAACAAGGCACAAACATCAGAAGATAAGCTAGTTAACTGGAAAATTCTAAAAATCAAACACTTACGCTTATCAAAAGACTTCACCACAAGACTTCACTGAAAAAGTAAAAAGAGAACCTACAGACTCAGAAAAAAATTCTGGCTATGACATATCCAATGAGGGTCTATTCTCTAAAATCTATAGACTACTTCAACACCTCAATAACAAAAGGCAAATAATCCAATTTAAAATGGGCAAAGGCAGGGGGAGCCAAGATGGCAGACTAGTCAGACACACTAAGCCATCCTTCTGCAACAAAAAAACCAAGTAGAACAGATACAGATGTCAATCCTGGGACCCTGAACCTTAACTGAAAGGATAAACTGTTAGCTCAGAACCCACTGAGAAGAAAACGATCGAAAACAGCAAAAGAGTAGAGATACAGAGTACAGGTTCCCTGCCAACTGGCATGATACACCATGTTCATCTTGGAATAAAGCCAACAACCCCACACAAAGAGCACAGAAAGGTACCCTCACGGTATTCCTGAGAGGAGACAGAGGAATGGGGTGGACACACCCAGAGCAAAGTAAGACCACATTTGTTGGCTGCAGCTCAAGGAAGTGCCCAGACACTCTCACACAGTAACCAAAGAGTCGTGCCCCTACAATCCCAACTCTTCTGGTAAATAGTGGCACAAACCACATCATCCGGGCAGAGAGCACAGTATGAACCACCTCTATTCCCCTCCCCATCTAATCCCATCAACCCCTACGTTCATCCCACAATCCTCGCTCTTTCCACCACCCTACTATGCCCCATGGCCCTAAGCGGAGCCAGCCCCACAACAACCCTCTCTGCACCAGCTCCACCCCACCACTCCATGTGGCCCTTACTGAAATCGGCCTTGCGACACCTCCCTCCCCAAGAGCTGCATCTCACTGCATTACAGACAAATGACCCATTCCTGCTGACAATCCAAGAAGCTCAACAAACCCCATATAGGACAGACCCCAAAAGAAAGTCACGAAGGCATACAATCATACCCACCAAAACCAAAGACAAAGAAAGAATCCTGAGAGCAGCTCAAGAAAAACAGTCACTTACAAAGAGGATGCAATAAGACTAAGCTCTGATTACTTGGTAGAAACTGCAGGCAAGAAGGCAATGGGATGACATAATAAAAACCTTGACAGAAAAAAATTGCCAACCAAGAAAAACATATCCTGCAAAGCTCTCTCTCAAATATGATGGCAAAATTATGACATTTCCAGATAAACAGAAATTGAGGGAACTTGTCCTTGAACACTGAGTAGCTAAAGCAAAAGGAAGAAATGATGAAGTAAAAAAGCTGAAAAGAAGATATCAAAGGGCAGCTTGATAAGACAAAGTAAAGTATCATAATAATATGTGCAAAGAGCTAGAGATAAAAAACCAAAAGGGGAGAACACATTTGGCATTTCTAAAGCTGAAAGAATTGGAAAAAAATTCAAGCCTCAAGCTGCAATAATGAAGGAATCTATGGGGCAGTTTTACTCTGTCCTGTAGAGTCCCTATGAGTTGGAATCAACTTGGCGGCAGTGGGTTTGGTTTGGTTTGGGTTCATGGCGAAAATATTAAACGATGCAGGATGGATCAAAAGAAGATGGAAGGAATATACACAGTCACTATACCAAAAAGAATTCGTTCACATTCAACCGTTTCAGGAGGTAGCATATAATCAGGAATCAATGGTACTGAAAGAAGTCGTCCAAGCTGTATTGAAGGCATTGGCGAAAAACAAGGCTGCAGGAATTGACAAAATACCAACTGAGATGTTTCAACAAATGGATGCAGTGCTAGAAGTGCTCACTCAGCTATGCCAAGAAATTTTGAAGACAGCTACCTGGCCAACTGACAGGTTGGTATCTGGCTGATGCTGTCCTGTGTCCTTGGTTCAGATTGTTGTCTGATGTTGTTGGTTCTCTAACTGAAGAACTCCCTTTAACTTTTCTTATAACTTTGTTTTGGTTTTTACAAATTCACTTGTTGTTGTTAGGTGCCTTTGAGTCAGTTCCAACTCATAATGACCCTATGTACAATAGAAGGAAACACTGCCCAGCTCTGTACCAAAGAAAGATGATCCAACCAAAGGTGGAAATTATAGAACAAAATCATTAATATCACATGCAAGTAATATTTTGCTGAAGATCATTCAAAAGCAGCTGCAGCAGTGTATTAACAGGAAACTGCCAGAAATTCAAGATGGATTCAGAAGAGGATGTGGAACTAGGGATATCATTGCTGATGTCAGGTGGATCTTGCCTGAAAGCAGTGAATACCAGAAAGATGTTTACCTGTGTTTTATTGACTATGCTAAGGCATTTGACTGTGTGGATCATAGCAAATTACGTATAATATTGCAAAGAATGGGAATTCTGGAACACTTAATTGTGCTCACAAGGAATCTGTATATGGATCAAGAGGCAGTTGCTTGGACAGAACAAGGGGTTTAAAGTCAGGAAAGATGTGCATCAGGGTTGTATCCTTTCACCATACCTAATCAATCTGCATGCTGAGCAAATAATCCGAGAAGTTGGACTATATGAAGAAGAATGGCTTTGGAATTAGAGAAAGACTCATTAACAACCTGTGTTATGCAGATGACACAACCTCGCTTGCTGAAAGTGAAGAGGACTTGAAGCACTTACTGAAGATCAAAGACCACAGCCTTCAGTATGGATTGCACCTCAACATAAAGAAAACAAAAATCCTCACAACTGGACCAGTAAGCAACTTGATAAATGGAGAAAAGATTGAAGTTGTCAAGGATTTCATTTTACTTGGATCCTCAATCAACAGCCATGGAAACAGCAGGCAAGAAATCAAAAGACACATTGTATTGGGCAAATCTGCTGCAAAAGACCTCTTTAAAATGTTGAAAAGCAGAGATGTCACCTTGAAGACTAAGGTGCACCTGACCCAAGCCATGGTATTTTCAATCGCCTCATATGCATGCAAAAGCTGTACAATGGATAAGGAAAACTGAAGAAGAATTGGTGCCTTTGAATTGTGGTGTTGGCAAAGAATATTGAATATACCATGGACTGCCAAAAGAATGAACAAATCTGTCTTGGAGGAAGTATGAACAGAATGCTCCTTAGAGCAAGGATGGAGAAATTACGTCTCACATACTTCGGACATGTTATCAGGAGGGGTCAGCCCCTGGAAAAGGACATCATGTTTAGTAAAGTAGAGGGCGAGTGAAAAAGAGGAAGACCCTCAACGAGATGGATTGACACAGTGGATGCAACAATGGGCTTAAGCATAACAATGATTGTGAGGATGGCACAGAACCAGGCAGTGTTTCCTCCTATTGTACATAAGGTCGTTACGAGTTGGAACCCACTCAAAGGCACCTAACAACAACAAGTGAATTTGTAAAAACCAAACCAAAGTTACAAGAAATGTTAAAGGGAGTCCTTCAGTTAGAGAACCAACAACATCAGACAACCATCTGAATCAAGGACACAGGACAGCATCAATAAGATACCAACCTAGGTAATGAACTCCCAAAGATTAAAAAAAAAAAAAAAAAACTAAGAGGTTTAAAACAGGGAACCAGAGATGTCAATCTGTAAATGATGAAAATATCAAAACAATAAAAGGGGGAATAAACAGTGTAGGCATAGAACTTCCAAAAGGAGAGGAAGTCAAGGCAATACCAAGTCATAAAAGACTGGCTCAAACTTAGGAAGATAAGGGTAAGTTTTAAGGCAACCACAAAGAAAGTACTACTCATCAAAATAAAAAAGAAGAGAAACATAAAGACTCAATAAGCACAAAATCTACAATAATGAAAGACATGAAAATAAATTCCACAGACAAAAGAAACTCAGCACAAGAAAGTAACAGGCACAAAAAAAAAAAGTCAGCACCACAAAAAAAAAGCACAACAAATTACAGCAATAAACTCACACCTATCAAAAATACATTAAAAATCAAAGCATGGAAAAAAATATATCAAGAAACATCAACCAAAAGAGTGCAGGAATAGCAATACTAATCTCAGATGAAATAGATGTTAAGACAAAATCCTCAATAAAAGACAAGGAAGGACATTATATTGATTAAAGGGACAATCTACCAAGATGACATAATACTGATAAATATCTATGAAACCAGCAACAGGGCTCCAAAATACATAAAACAAACTCTAACAGCGCTGAAAAGAGAAATAGTTTCATCAGGATCCATCTGACATCAGCGTTGATATCCCTGGTTCCACATCCTCTTCTGAATCCAGCTTGAATTTCTGGCAGTCCCCTGTTGATGTACTGTCGTAGCTGCTTTTGAATGATCTTCAGCAAAAATTACTTGAATGTGGTATTAATGATACTGTTCATAGTTTCCGTATTCAGTTGGATCACCTTTCTTGGGAATAGGCATAAATCTGGATCTCTTCCAGTCAGTTGCCCAGGTAGCTGTCTTCCAAATTTCTTGGCAGAGATGAGTGAGCACTTCCAGCGCTGCATCCATTTGTTGAAACATCTCAGTTGGTATTTTGTCAATTCCTGGAGCCTTGTTTTTCACCAATGCCTTCAGTGCAGCTTCAGCCTCTTCCTTCAGTACCATTGGTTCCTGATCCTATGCTACCTCCTGAAGTTGTTGAAAGTCAACAAATTCTTTTTGGTATAGTGACTTTGTATATTCCTTCCATCTTCCTTTGATGTTTCCTGAGTCATTTAATATTTTCCCCATAGAATCCTTCAATATTGCAACTTGAGGCTTGAATTTTTTCTTCAATTCTTTCACCTTGAGAAATGCCAAGAGAACGGGATGGGGAGGGGAAATCACTAACTAGATAGTAGGCAAGTAGATGAGTATTAACTTTGGTGAAGAGAAAGACAACATACAATATAGGGGAAGGGAATACAACTTGACCAAGGCAAACCCATAGAAGCTTCCTAGACACATCCAAACACCTTGAGGGACTGAATAACTGGGACCAAGGGCTGGGCACCATGGTCTCAGGGGACATCTAGGTCAATTGGCATAACACAGTTCATAAAGAAAATGTTTTACGTACTATGATGAGTAGCGTTTGGGGTCTTAAAAGCTTGCGAGTGGCTTCTTAGTTCAATCAAGCATATGAGACCATATGAGCAACGCCTTCCCAAAAGATAGCCATTCCAAACAGCAGAGATGAGAAGGCAGGAAGGGACAGGAAAACTGGATCAGTCGACACGGAGAACCCGGAATGAAAAGGGGAGGGGGGTGAGTGCTGACACATTGCAGGGATTACAACCAACATCACAAAACAAGTTGGGTGTAAAGTTTTGAATGAGAAACTAATTTGAACTGTAAACTTTCACCGAAAACACCATAAAATTAAAAAACAAAAATATGCTTGCGCTAAAGTGATTACATGGCTATTATACACCCACTCTGAGAACGTGAGAACCACAAAGTCCGACACAGAGCAAGCAGCATGCTGAATTGTCTTCTGTAAGGATCGGCTTTTATTTCACTCAGTGCTCCATCCAAAACACTAAGCATTAATGTACCCTGTATAATCTATCTGGCCAGCTAACTAGTTTCATCCATCACAACCCATGTGAAAGAATAAAAGCAGGTTAGTAGTGACAATAGCAGAGGCAAGAAATAAAATGGAGACACACACTTTGATGGCACAGAACTATTAGGTGCTACTGTAGATGGGCTTTGTCTGGGTTTATATAGTGGCCAATCAAAGCAAGATAGATCTAGTAATTTAAAACTTTAAACATGTCCCTTCAATTAAAATTTAAAAGGCTCGTAGATGCATTGCATTCCGACTGAACAATAAAAATTCAATTACAGCCAACTCTTGAATGCCTACAAGGGGATCCTCCATAAAACCAAAAACCAAACCCATTGCCATCAAGTCTATTCCAACTTATACTGGACACAGCAGAACTTTCCCACGGAGTTTCCAAGGAGCACCTAGTGGATTCAAACTGCCAACCTTTTGGTTAGCAGCCATAGCACTTAACCACTACACCACCAGGGTTTCCTCCATAACAAACCTTAATTTCCACTCCTCATTGGCCTGATTATCTGCTCCACCAACGCAATCCCCTTTGTTACCAAAATCTCTGCTTTGCCTTTACTTGTTCATATACCAAGTATAGCTTGAATAAGGGGGAAGGATGCCTCTGGAGTTGTTGTTGTTGTTAGCTGCCATCAGGTTGGTTCCTGACTCATGGCGACCCCATGCACAAGAGAACAAAATGCTGCCCCGTCCTATGCCATCCCCCCATGACTGGTTGTGGATGGACAGTTGTTATCCAAAAAGCTTTCATTGGCTAATTTTTCAGAAATAGAACACTAGGCCTTTCTTCATAGTACATCTTAGTCTAGAAGCTTCACTGAAACCTGTAAGCATCATGGCAACATGCAACCCTCCACTGACAGATGAGTGGTGGCTGTGCATGAGTGGGTACATCTAAGACCAAACATTTGATGACCTCTTTTACCTGCAGAGACTGTGGCAAAGTGAAAAGCACCAAGCTGGAGGATCTGGAGGGATCTACTAATTGTCTTATCTCTGTCTGAAAATATTAACTCCATCCATCCGCAAGATTGTAAAGGAAAACTATGAAGTCTCATAGAGGCCAGATGGGAGACATAGATGGCTCTCCTGGACTTCTTTTTGCTCAGTATAGTGTGGTTTGTTAGGTTCAACTGAACTTAATACTCAAAGCTAGTGCCCTCTTAGTCTGTTCTATAGCTATAGAACTATAGACTATAGACTATGTTCTATAGACTGTAGCTATAGTGCTGAAATGGTCAGCACTCTTATAAATAAGTCTTCTGAACTAGAATACACAGTTCTCTGGGAATTCATCCTAGCAGTAGACTCCCACACACAAAAAATGAAGCACATACAAGATTAATCATTGCAACACGTTGCAACAGCAAGATATTGGAAACACCCTAAAATGTCCATAAATAGAGGGCTGGTTACATAAACTATGGCACTGCCAGAAATGGGAGGCTACCAGCTATAATAAAAGGAGGGGAATGACAAAGCTCTCTCTACACAAATATGAAAAGATCTCCAAGTCATATTGCTAAGTTTAAAAAAATAAAAAGCAAGCAGAAAGATGTGTATGCTATAATACTAGTTACATAAAAAAGTGTAGCTATACACACACACTTTCTTATATATTCATAAAATATCTCTCAAGAAATATGTAAGGGCTTGATAACACTGATGGAGGCAGGGAGCTAAGTAGATGGGTGGCAGGAATGGAAACACATATTTTTATTATACTCTTTTGAATCTTTGAATTTTGAACATGTGAACATATTACCTGCTCAAAAATAAATAAGTTGCCTAGTTAACCCCTTAATCTCCCATTCTTTTTCAACTATGACCCTCTGACTCTTCCTCTGTAGCCTTTGTTCCAATCTTGTCTAACTGCATCAAGAATTACTTCTCATTAGAAAGATTTCCTGGTTAACATTCATCTGTGCCTCAGTTACAACCCCAACAATTTAATAGCAATTCATCTAGGAGTAGCTTTAGTTGCCTCTTCCCGAAGATTCACAAACATATCAATTCCTCAGCATAGCCAAATTCGGCAATGATTTTGCATCATTGCCCTTCATGGAATAACACATTTACTCACTGTAAGATTCAGTCCTTTTCCTTCTCCCGAACATGGCTTTAGGCCCTATATTAGCCTTTCAGAGCTAAAAACTTGGAATGTCCCTCCTGAATTCTCTATCCCAAAGCCCCTGGACTTACCCAGTTTACAAGAGAATTATCTTGACCAAATCCCAGACAAGTGGAGAATTGAAAAGGTTGACCATTTCACTTCTGCTGTGGCTTCTCATAGGCACAGGTTGTTTCTCATGAGGACTGGTCTTGCCAATTCTACCAGTACCCTGCATTCTGTGGTGATGCACAGTCTGGTATGTGTGCTCCTTGTCTACACATATTTATTCACCCCCTGCTCCCCAGATTAGGACACTGGACCAGAGGCCCCCTGGATCTGCACATGCTGCACCAGCCCTGCTCATGGCCCTTGGAGGGGTTCCCTGTCTGGCCCTTGGTGTCTTCTGCTAATCTTGTTGTTGTTAGCTGCCATTGAGTCAGTCCACAATTTGTGACAACCTCATGCACAATGGAATGAATTGCTGCTCGATCCTGCACCATTCCCATGATTGGTTGCGGATTAGACTACTGTGATTGTAGAGTTTTCATTGGCTGATTTTCAGAAGTAGATCACCAGGCCTTTCTTCCTGCTGTCTCGTCTGGAGGCTCCACTGAAACTTGTTCAGCGTCATAGCAACCTGCAAGCCTCCACTAACAGATAGGTGGTGATAGCACGTGAGGTACATTGGCCAGGACTCAAACACAGGTTTCCCACACGGGAGCTCAGGATTCTACCACTAAACCACCACTGCCTCCTTCTGCCAATGGTCAACCCAATAGCTTTTCATAACATGGATCTCAGGAAGCAAGGATTGGGTCTGGACCTATGAAAGCTCTCCCCAGGGATCAGCTCAGCATACTTAGTAGCCCCACTGAAGCCACCAACCAAGTTGCCATAGAGTTGATTCTGCCTCATGGTGCCCCATGTGTGTCAGAGTAGAATTGTGCTCCTTATGGTTTTCAGTGGCTGATTTTTCAGACATCAGTTGCCAGACCTTTCTTCTGAGGCACTTCTGGGTGGACTTAAACCACCAACCTTTCACTTAGCAGGCAGGCACATTAACTGTTTGCACCACCCGGGGACTCCTAGCCATAAACGGTCTTCATGCCCTCCTTGGACAAGGAGCACTTTCTCGCCTTCAATGTGCATAACCAAGAGGGCCCATTCAAAGGATTCCTCCCTAAACAAAGGAAATCAAACCCAAGGAGACCTGCTGTCTCTATCCCCAGATGTAGCAAAGGCTGGCCTAAGACCCACCTCTTACCCAACGCCACCACAGGCACCCACAAAACCTCTTCTTAAACTTACTTTTTTTTCCAAAACAACTGCAGTTTAAAACATCTAAGTAATGGTGTTACAGCCTATGATGATGGGGAAAAAAACCTGATTATAGAGAGCCATTGATGGCATTGAGTAAGATCTCCCATTTCACAATTGTAATAATTATCAAGGGTGCTCTGATCTACTAGAACAATCTACTTATCAGGCTGAGTTGAGCCATTCAATACTCAGGTTGGTAGAGTGAAACAGTATGAGTTTTTGGCATCAAACAGACCCTGTGCTTGAAAAGTCTTGAACTACAACCTCCATCTACTTTATCCATATGAGCTCCACTTTGCTCATCTGGAAATGGGGCTTGTTCTGAGGATTAAATGATTCGATGCATGTGAAGTGACTACTAGTACACTCTAGCCACCAATTAGTCCTTTCCCTTGAAAGCCTACTGTCTGTAAGGCAAGTGTCATCATTTCTAAATTGCATTACATTGAAGAGGTTTCAACTGTTTGAAGCCACGTGTGTCAATAACGGTTGAAGGCACTGTGTTAGGACTATAGGAGATTCAGAGATGTGAAGAGGGACTCCAAGGCAAAAGCTGCTGCTTGGCTAACCCTATGGACACTCCCAGCCACCTTCTCCTTGTCATCTTCCTCAACAGAAGCTAGAAGAATTAATTATTCCTTTTGCCAGCCTTTGTTGCAATTGGAAGTGGCCAGGTACATGCCACTGGCCAAAGAGGCACTAAGTGGGGAAACTACTGGCAGCTTTCTGGGAAACAAAAGGGATAGAAATGGCTGTTGCTTCCATCCCTCTTCCTTTCTGCCTTTAATATGGACTTGATGACTGGAGTAACAGCAGCCATCTTGCAACTATGAGGTAATAAACATGAGGGAAAGAGAACTGCAACAAACCTTGCCTTGATACCATTAAGCCACTGACCCAACCTCAGCAGCTGTCTGCCTCTGGCTGGACTCCTTGTTCTGTGAATTAATTCAACTCCAATTGGTTTCAGTCCCTCAGTAAAGCTTTCTGCTACTTACAGCTAAACACAATCCTAAGTGATACAAATGCAGCTCTCAACTGCCACAGTGGTTAAGTGCTTGGCAACTAACTCATTGGTTAGCAGTTGGAACCCACCCAGTAGCACTGAGGGATTAAAAACCTGGCAATCTGCTCTCATGAAGATTACAGTCTAGAAAACCCTATAGGGCGGTTCTCCTTTGTCATATAGGGTTGCCATGAGTCGGAATCCACTTGATGGTCCACAACAAGTGACAAAAATAAGATATGTTTTCAGATTTCTAAAGTTTAAAGTGAGAGCTATGAGTATGATTTGGCAGAACCCAGTAAACTGTATAAAAGTCTTGACCACATTTATCCAAATATTTTAGGGGATGTTGTTAGAGGCACTGTATATTTAAGTGAAGTGCTTTATTCCATTATCAGCATTCTAAAATATAAACACGTTACTGCATATAGCTGAGTTCTTCAGGAACTACAAATGAAAGACACATTGCTTGGAAAAAATCCAATTTTGCATATGCTTATCTGTCCAGATATATGAAAACCATAAAGCAAAAGGATTTAGAAGAATTGTAAAGAATCTGACAATGCCTAAGTTTATAAAAAGTCAAATTTATGGCACCACATGCTATTCTTCCAACACTTCATCGTTGAGCACTGCATAGATGGACAGTTTCATACTTGCTTAATACTATAGAATGGGCAAACATACAAACTGAAGAAGCTGCAGGTATCTCCACTTATTGAAGGCTTCTCGATTTTTCCATGCCTGGAATGTCACATTGGGGCTAAGTGAAAAGTTTAGAGTATATAGCATAGTTTGTATATATTGCACTAGCAGAGAGCTGGCAGTATTTCAGTGCTTATGTTTTGCAATATGTGTGCTATGAATGTCGTGCCTGAAATGTAGGCATATCTTTTTCAATTACTTGCTGTATAATTTGTAGAGTAATGGAAAACACTAACACTAGTTTCATGTTTTAAAACATTTCAGTTAAGTACGTATCCAGTATGAGCACGGCACTACAGGGACTGAGCTGGGGGCGGCTGTCTACTATAATGAGAAGAACACTAAAGTCCTAGCTCTTCAAAGACTGAAGTCCTAGCTTTGGCTCAGGAATTTGCTAACTGTGCAACCTCAGGGGAGTTACTTAACCTCTCTGAACACCAATTTTCTCATTAGTAGAACATGGAAACTAATAGTCATCTCACATGGGGCATTACAAAGGTCAAATAAGAGAAAATGTGGTAAATGCGCATTTTAAACTATAAACCAAACCGTTGCCATGGAGTCAAATCCGACTCATGACAACCCCATGTACGCAAATTCAAAGTGTACTCCGTAGGTTTTTCAAGGCTGTGACCTTTTAGGAGCAGATCTCTAGGCTTTTCTTCTAAGGCGCCTCTGGGAGGGTTTGAACCGCCAACCTTTCCATTAGTACTCAAGTGTTTAACCATTTCCACGACCCAAACCCATTGCTGTTCAGTTGAATCCGACTCATAGTGACCCTACAGGACAGAGTCAAAATGCCCATAGGATTCCCAAGGCTGTAATCTTTACAGAGGCTTGAACTCGAGGCTTGAAATTTTGTCTTCAAGACTCAAGTTGCAATAGTGAAGGATTCTATGGGGAAAATATTAAACAATGCAGAAAGCATCAAAAGAAGGTGGAAGGAATACACAGAGTCGTTATACCAAAAAGAATTAGTCGATGTTCAGCCATTTCAAGAGGTAGCATATGATCAGGAACCGATGGTACTGAAGGAGGAAGTCCAAGCCGTTCTGAAGGCATTGGAGAAAAACAAGGCTTCAGGAATTGAAGGAGTATCAATTGAGATATTTCAACAAACAGATGCAGCACTGGAAGTGCTCACTCGTCTATGCCAAGAAACATGGAAGACAGCTTCCTGGCCAACTGATTGGAAGAGATCCATGTTTATGCCTATTCCCAAGAAAGGTGATCCAACCAAATGTGGAAATTATAGAACAATATCATTAATATCACACGCAAGCAAAATTTTGCTGAAGATCATTCAAAAGTGGCTACAGCAGTATATTGACAAGGAACTGCCAGAAATTCAGGCCAGTTTCAGAAGAGGACATGGAACCAGGGATATCATTGCTGATGTCAGATGGATCCTGGCTGAAAGCAGAGAATACCAGAAGGATGTTTACCTGTGTTTTATTGACTATGCAAAGGCATTCAACTGTGTGGATCATAACAAATTATGGATGACATTGCAAAGAATGGGAATTCCAGAACACTTAATTGTGCTCATGAGGAACCTGTACATAGATCAAGAGGCTGTTGTTCAGATAGAACAAGGGGATACTGATTGGTTTAAAGTCAGGAAAGGTGTGCATCAGGGTTGTATCCTTTCACCAAAACTATTCAGTCTGTATGCTGAGCAAATAATCTGAGAAGCTGGACTATATGAAGAAGAACGGGCATTAGGTTTGGAGGAAGACTCATTAACAACCTGCGTTATGCAGATGACACAACCATGCTTGCTGAAAGTGAAAAGGACTTGAAGCACTTACTAATGAAGATCAAAGACCACAGCCCTCAGTATGGATTGCACCTCAACAGAAAGAAAACAAAAATCCTTACAACTGGATCAATGAGCAACATCATGATAAACGGAGAAAAGTTTGAAGTTGCTAAGGATTTCATTTTACTTGGATCCACAACCCACAGCCATGGAAGCAGCAGTCAAGAAATCAAAAGACGCATTGCACTGGGTAAATCCGCTGCAAAGGATCTCTTTAAAGTGTCAAAGAGCAAAGATGTCACCTTGAAGACTAAGGTGCACCTGACCCCAAGCCATGGTATTTTCAATCATGTCATATGCATGTGAAAGCTGGACAATGAATAAGGAAGACTGAAGAAGAGTTGACGCCTTTGAATTTCGGTGTTGGCGAAGAATATTGAACATACCATGGACTGCCAAAAGAACGAACAAATCTGTCTTGAAAGAAGTACAACCAGAATGCTCCTTAGAAGCAAGGATGGTGAGACTGCATCTTAAGTACTTTGGACATGTTGTTAGAAGGGATCAGTCCCTGGAGAAGGACATCATGCTTGGTAAAATAGAGGGTCAGCGGAAAAGAGGAAGACCCTCAATGAGGTGGGTTTGACACAGTAGCTGCAACAATGAGCTCAAGCATAACAATTGTAAGGATGGCACAGGATCTGGCAGTGTTTCTTTCTGTTTTGCATGGGGTCGCGATGAGTCAGAGCCAACTCAACGGCACCTAACAACGATCTTTACAGAAATAGACTGCCACATCTTTCTCCCACAGAGCAGCTCATGGGTTCGAACTGCCAACCTTTTGGTTAGCAGCCAAGTGCTTAACAACTACACCACCAGGGCTCCTTGCACACCACTCAAAGTGCTCCACAAACATAGTGTATGGATTCTTCTGGCTCCACTACTGAATCAGAAAAATCATGAGATGTGTGTTAAGTTTTCAGTGCTTTCACTTAGCCTGAAAATTATTGGGGCATAATCTTTTCTAGAAAAATTTGTGCTCCTCTGTAACGGAAATTTCACACACCCAGTAGGAGGTAGGCAATCTGCATAATTCTTGCTTATGCATTCATTTAAGTAATATTTATCGAGTGCTAGCTGTTGCAGCACTGTGTGAGATCCCAAGGATGTGAAGGTAAACAGCATACACTTTCCTGCCCTCCAAACTCTTTTCAAGGGCTATAGCCACACAAACGATCGGTTACAGGCCACTGCAAGGTAGGCAGTAATAGTCGAAGGCATTCAGGCAGTTGGTAGTCCTTAAAAGGAAATGAAAAAGGCCCTTTGAACATCTTAGTTAGAATCTAAGAGGTCAGGTGGGCAGCCACAGGGGAGGAAAAAATACTGGGCAAAGATAAATATCCTCTATGTCACAGTTGCTTGGAACCTGCTGTTCAGTGTTTCTGCAGGAGTTAATTTTGAAAGCTTTGTAGGAGCTCCTTAGATGAGGGCTGTGGTCTTGGTCTACTGGGCCCCTAAAGGCAATAAACTCTCTAAAAAGAGAACATAATTTATGAAGTATAATAAAGTCCCTTACCCAGTTGTGGCTGGTGAATTCTATACCTTAAGAATTACTTTTGCATGATCATTAAAAAAAAACCCTTTGCCGTCAAGTTGATTCCAACTCATAGTGGCCCTATAGGACAGAGTAGAGCCACCTCATTGCGTTTCCAAGGAGCGCTGGTGTATTTGAACTGCTGGCCTTTTGGTTAGCAGCCATAGCACTTAACCACTACGCCACCAGGGTTTTCTGCATGACCATATGACCCAGTAATTCCACTCCTAGGTGTATACCCAAAAGAATCAAAAGCAGGGACTCAGATGCCTATATACCAACGTTCACTGCAGTATTATTCACAATAGTCAAAAGGTGAAAACCACCCAAGTGTGCACAAACAGGTAAAAGGATAAACAAAATGTAATACATATATAAACGGAATATTTCTCAGCCATAAAGGGAAACGGAGTCCTGATACGTGCCACAATATGGATGAACCTTGAAAACATTATGCTGAGTGAAATAAGTCAGTACAAAAGGACGTGTATTATTTGATTCCTTGTATATAAAATATCCAGAACTGGCCGATATATAGAGACCACAGACTATTAGTGGTCATCGGGGTGGACGGGAAGGGAAAAGGGGAGCCATTGCTTAGGGGGCACTGAGTTTCTGTTTAGGGTGATGGAAACATTTGGAAACAAAGAGCAGAGATGATTGTACATGATGAATGTAATTAATGTCGCTGAATTGTACCTGTAAAAACTGTTGAAATGGCAAAGGTTTTGTTAGATATATTTGTACCACAATAAAAAAAACACAGTTATTAAATTCAAATTTAAAAAAATAAATACTTTTGAGACTCAGTGGTCCCTGTGACCTGCAGTTAGGATTGGAGAGCACCATGTTACCTCCAATCCCAAGATGGAATCTTTTCTCCTCAACACTCCGCTCAATGGAAAAGAGCTTCGTGGCATAACCAGTTAAACTGTCAATGCCGCAGATTTTTGCAAGAAATCAAAGCCTACTTCATTTCCTCAATAAACATTTCCTGACATCAGAAACATGGAGCTATCTGGGACATAGTCCTTGCCCTCGAAGGTCCTTACAATCTAGAAGGGGTGACAGCATGTGGTTAAATTACCCCAGTAAACAGCTAAAGATGCCATAAAACAAGGTGCAGGATAAGCACAAGAGAAATAGGGTTGGAATTTCCTGGAAATTCAGAAAAGCATTCATGGAGAGGGTAAGTGTTGGAAAATGAGTGGGTATTCTCCAAGTCCACCATCTGTCTGTCAGTTTGTCATACTGTGGTGGCTTTCGTGTTGCTACAATGCTAGTAGCTCTGCCATCAGTATTTGAAATACCAGCAGGGTAACCCATGCTGGATAGGTTTCAGCAGAGCTTTCAGACTGAGACAGACTAGGAAGAAAGGCCTGGCGATGTCCTTTCAAAAATTAGTCAATGAAAAGTCTGTGGGTCACAACAGAATATTATCTGATATAATGCTGGAAGATGAACCCCCTAGGTTGGAAAGTGCTCAAAATATACGGTGGCTACAACAATGGACTTTAACATACCAACAACTATGAAGATGGCACAGGACTGGGCTGCATTTCATTCTGTTGTACATGGGGTCTCCATAGTCAGAGCCAATGCAAAGGCAACTAACGATAACAACACCATTCACCAGATGGACAAAGGGGAAGGATATGCTGGGTGCCAGCATAAATAAGGCACAAAGGTGTGGAACAGCCTAGTGTGTTCCATGAGCTGCAAGCATCTCTCCATAGCTGGAGTATCAGCTACAAGACGATGCAAGGTGAGAGCCGACATCGAAGTACAGGTTGCACTAAGAAAGCCCTCGGGTACATTCTAAGGAGTCAGGGCTGGGTGGGAATCCACTGAAGGCTTTTCACCTGGTTTTAAGATTAGGCGACTGCTGAGAAGGGTCTATGTCCCTATGCCTGTGTTTACCAAAAAGAAAAAAAGATGCTGACTGCTCACGATAGCTGCCCATCACTTTTATTATATCTAACACCTACGCATTGAAGACCATCTCAAAAAAGCAAAATTGAGATATCCAACTGATTAGGTTCCCAAGTGCTGAAGACATGGCTTTTAAAGTGCACACACATCCCGGAATTGGGCATAAGCAAAGCATCTTCCCAGCTGTGCCCTAATCCAGAAACTTCTGACGGTGGCTGGCAAGAGTTCAGCACAGTCAGTACAACGGAGTCGCTGAAAAAGGCACCGCTGGTGAGCTTACATGAAGCCCTCAACCATCTCTTACATCTCTGAGGAAACCAGAGATGATGCCAAGTGAGTTTTAAGTTATCGGCTTTTCTTAAGAAAAAAAGCAACTTGTTAAAACAGTTTTCAGCAATGAAGCATTCCGTCCCTTTGAGGGGAAACCTTTCGCCGGGGCTCTCTAGAAGCCCCTCCTAGTCCCACACTGAAAAACGTGACTGCAAATATAGAATAGGGTGCCCGTTTGGGCTAGAACGCACGGCAGGACTTTGTTCTGTCCGGTGGCCTGTGGGAGCCCGAAGGAGAGCTTACTGTTGGAGCGAACAGCACAGCTTGCTGCATTTGTGGTCTGTGGTGGCCTCTAGTGGAAGCTCAGGCCTCCTCCCCACCCCACCCCCAGCTCTGTTCACCTCCAATGAGGAGAACAAATAAAGCTGATCAGGATTGTTGTTGCTGTTAGCTGCTGTTGAGTGGGCCTCTGACTCATGGCGACCCTGTGCCCAGTGGGATGAAATGCCACCTGGTTCTGCACCATCCCCATGACCAGTTGCAGATCAGACCATTGTGATTCATCGTGATCCATAGGGTTTTTGTCAGTTGACTCTCAGAAGTAGATTACCAGGCCTTTCTTCCTAGTCTGTCTTAATCTGGAAGCTCCGCTGAAATGTGTTCAGCATCATAACAACACACAAGCTTCCTCTGACAGGGCATAAGGTGCACTGGCCAGAAATAGAGCCCAGGTCTGCCGCATGGAAGGCGGCGAGAAGTCTACCACTGAACCGCCACTGCCCCTGATCAGGTTTAAGGGCATAGGGTCACTATGAGTCAGAATTGACTCCAAGGCGACGAGTTATTACACTAAAGGGTCTGGTATCTCTTACTCTGCTTATGTTGCAGCTATAAATTTTTAAGGCCACGAACTGAGGTGAGGAAATATAGGAGCCTGGCTTTATTCTTGCAGAATTTCTATCTAAAGCCCTTCTTGAAAACGGGGATCACCTTTCATTCATTCATTTATTCGTGTGTCTTCCTCGCAACAATTGAAACAAATAGCCAACATAGACTATAATATCTGAAACTGTGCCCGAAAAGACCCCTCAGAGCTGCCCACCGGCTTTTCCCCGTGAAAGGGAATGTTGCCAGAATTGCAGAGCGCTATGTTTTTCTCAAATTTTTTTTTAATAAACTTTGCACATTAAGAAAAATGTATATTATTTCTTCCCCATATACTTTAAGCTATAATTGGGGGTGAAATTAATACACTTTAAATTGTTAGCACATGAACCTACAAACTATTATTTTTCAGGGTCCTTTGACTCATGTGTCACTCGCTTTGCTGACAAGGTAGGCCTTTCCTCAAACCAAGGAAAAAAAAGTGGGACTCTACCTATTGTAAAGAGATTCTAATAAAATATCTCAATCCAGCTGTAATTACTAAAGTGTCTCACTGCCAAAGCATCTCCTGATTCTATTTTTCAATACAGTCCCAGGCATCCAAGGGAGAAGCGAACAAAAAAGCCCTTCCATTTTGTCTGAAATACAACATGACTCTCGGTGGTTTTCCTCCTACCAAAAACTTCCTTCCAGCCCAGCTGGCCTCAGGTCAGCTTCCTTTGAGCTCTGAGTCATGCTCCCTCCAGAAAGCCTTCTCTTCCTGTGGCCCTGTGACAGACTAATGCCCACTACAGACAAGGCTTGGGCTAATTTTCTGTGGAAAATACAGCTGTCAGTTTTATCTGCATGCTGCTACCTCTCCACATACCATCAAACACGAGGTGTCTTAGTCATCTAGTGCTGCTGTAACAGAAATACCACAAGTTAACAAAGAGAAATGTAGTCTCTCACAGTTTAGGAAGCTAGAAGTCCAAATTCAGGGTGCCAGCTCTAGAGGAAGTTTCTCTCTCTGTTGCTATGGGGGAAGGTCCTTGTCATCAATTTATCTCCTGGTCTAGGAGCTCTTCGGCACAGGGGCACCAGGTCCAAAGGACACACCCTGTCCCCAGTACTGCTTTCTTGGTTGTGTGAGGTCCCGTTGTCTCTCTGCTCACTTCTCTCTTTTATATCTCCAAAGAGATTGACTCAAGATATAACCTAGTCGTATGGATTGAGTCCTGCCTCATTAACATAACTGCCTCTAATCCTGCCTCATTAACGTTATAGAGGTGGGATTTACAACACGTAGGAAAATCACTTCAGATGACAAAATGGTGGACCATCACACAATACTGGGAATCATGGCCTAGCCAAGTTGACACACATTTTGGGGGACACAATTCAGTCCATAACACAAGGGTATCCAGAACCAGTGCATATGATGAGCAGAACAGCCACGGGAATTTGGGTAACGAGCACAGTGCACCTGAGAGCAGCATTTTCAACTCCTGGTGTGCAGACAGCTCAAAGAATCATCTGGAAGCCTGCACCTCATTCTGCTTGCTTGTTGAGGACATCTGAGAAATTCTTGGTACCCTACAGAAGCATGAAAAGCCATTCTGTCTTTCCCAACAAAGGATATTTGCCTGCACAGAATTGTAAAATTCGACATTGACATTTTTTGCAAGGCTTCTTTACTTTTGCGCATTCCCTTCAAACCTTTCCTTTCCCCTCAAACCAAAACCAAGCCCACTGCTGTCAAGTCAATTCCAATTCATAGCAATCCCACAGGGTTTCCAAGCAGACTGCCACATCCTTCTCCCACGGAGCCACTGGTGGTTTCAAACTTCCGACCTTTGAATTCGCAGTCGAAAGCTTGAACCACCGCACCACCAGGGATCCTTTCCTTGCCCCAAACCAGAGGGAAACACCACACAAAGCTCACCCCCTGGAAAGCCAGGTGAGCACAATTACTCTCAGAAAGTCTCCCCAGTCTTTTGGTTGGACAAACCCATTCTTCTCTACCTGAAAGAGAACTTTCTTTCTTTGAATACCCTGAAACTGATCCTGCCTGATAGGATTCTGGAGTCAGTGAAGTCTGTGGCCCATAAAAGCAGTGGACCTCAGCCCAAGATCAGGTAACTAGAACGTTAAGAGGCAGCAGCTTCCAGGAAATGGCTTATGTTTCCTCAGAATTTATCTTGGTTAGAATCACAGCAGTTTTAGAGCTAAAAGGGACTTGAGCAACATATAGTGCTATGTTGTTCCTAGAAGTCCTAGAGCTTCTCCCAGGCCCATATGGCTCAGCATGAGAGGGCTGCTGGGCCGAAGGACCGTGAGTGTTGATTCCAAGTCCCCCTCCCCCTGAGCTGAATTCCCTGACTTAAAACAGCTTAGGCCTCTTCCCCTGGGGTCTTCTGGAAGAGAACTCACCCCCTGAAAATTTGATGCCAGAGAATGTACAAAAAGGAGATGGAGGAAAAGTTGTTCCCCCCTCGGAAGCGGGAACAGTTTTGATTTTGTCATAACGAGTTTAACGTGTATCCATATCGCTGATAGGAGGACATGGGTGGCTCAGTGGTAAATTCTCAGCGTCCATACAGGAGGCTGGGATTCTATTTCCAGCCAATGTACGTCTCGTGCGGCCACCACCCACCTGCCAGCGGAGGCTTGTGTGTTGCTGTGATGTTGGGTAGGTTTTCAGCAGAGCTTCCAGGCTAAGATGAGCTAGAAAGAAGGGCCTGGAAATCTACTTCTGAAAGAGAGCCAATGAAAACCCTGTGGATCATGTCGTACATGTGGTCACCATGAGTTGGGGGCCAACTCGACAGCAGTTAATAACATCAGCAACAGTAGGGATGCTAGGAGGATGGACCACGTGCATTGAGCTAGTTCTTATTCTGCTCATTTGACCCCTAAGCACTTGGATTTCTGGCTACCTGAATCCCAGACTTATTTCTCCCATCTCCTCTGTGGCCAGGCCCCTCCAGCTCACATGCTCTCTGCCCTGCCTTGCTGGCTTTCAGCATTTCTGCTCTTGTTCCTAGGCCTGCCCAGTGTTTCCCCTCTGGACCCATCATCTCAGTGGTCTCCTAAGTGGCCAGGAACCCCCCTTTGGTCCTTCCTGAAACCCTCCACATCCCTGACCCAAGGGAGCCCAGCCTCATGAGCTAGTTTCCAGAAAGTCTACTGCCTTTGTTGCATAAATGAAGAAACTGAGGCCATAAGTCACAATAATGGCGGAGCAAGATGAGAACCCAGCATTCAGGTTCATTCTTCTACATTTTTTAAAAAATAAATCATAAAATTACTGATTCTGTTTAGCTTGATCTCAGCTACTGGACTTCACCCTCATGTCTCCGGCCTCTCTTTTCTAACATCAGTATCAGCTCCTGAGAAGTCCTTGGGTAGGACAAACAGTTAAGTGCTTGAATACTAGTCAAAATGTTGGAGGTTCAAGTCTACCCCGGAGGTGCCTTGGAATGAAGACCTGGTGATCTACTTCTGAAAGGTCACAGGTTTCTAAACCCTGTGGAGCAGATCTATTCTGCACACCTAGAGTAACCATGAGTTGGAATTGACTTGATGGCAGCCAACAACAACAATCAGCTTCTGTCCCCTGGTCCTTCTAGAGTGGGTGGGTAGTCTCCTACATTCCCCTCCTTTTCATTTGCAGGTGTGCACACCCACCCCACATAAACACACACGCACAGAAAGAGAACTATCCTAACACTCAAGATACCAAGATACAAAGGTAAATAAGACGGCTAGCCCTCAAAAATACCTTTCAGGGACAGGAAATGTTCCAGGGACAAACTGTTATCTTGAAAGCTTGCTTAGGATAAGGTTATCAATCAACCAGAAAGAGAGTTAAGCTCTGTTTCAGGTCTTGTGTGTGAAGAGGAGGCACTGGAAACTAGTTTTTCATACGTTTTCTTTGAGTCAAGCATTGTGATCCATGCGTTATCCATACAGCTAGCATCACATTTTTAGCCAAGCCTTCTACTACCCAACCCTAACAATTCAGACATGTCTAGAAATGCTTGGTAATCTAGGGGGACAGACTGCAGGGGCTGAAACAGAAACTGCTAGACCCAATCCAGTCTCAGTGAAGAGCTCTTACTTTGCTGCATCTAGCAATGTGCTCAGATTAAAGGGTTTTCTACCCTCTCTCAGTTAAGGGTAACCACGAAACTAAGTTCCGCCAATGAATGTGAGATTGTAGAACATCTCCTTAGCAAGGTTGGAATGTAACCTTTTCCTTTCCTCCCTGTGTTGCCTGGACCTCAGATTTGGTGTCTAGAATGGCCACCTGGACCTTGAGATGAGATGTCCACCCTGAGCACAGCAGAGGGATAACCTAGAAGGAACTTGGTCCCTGATGATATCAAGGAGTCACCAGACTGTACTGCCTGCCTCCAGGCTTCTTTCATATAAGAGAAAAAATTATTTATTTTCATGTTTTACATTAAATGCAGCAAACTTAGTTCTAGTTAAAACAAGAAACACCATTAAGGAATAGGAAGGGTATAAAGGTTATAGGTGCCTAAATCTCTGACACTCTCATGAAGCTGTCATATCTGCCCTAGTCTTACCGTACTTGAGAGAGAAATAAAGCCTCCAACTTGCTTAGAGGGGGCCAGTGGCTGACTCAGCAGTAGGCTTCTCGCCTTCCATGCAGGAGACCCAGGTCTGTGTACCTAGTGCACACAGCCACCCCCTGTCTTTCAGTGGAGGTTTGCATGTTGCTATGATGCTGAACAGGTTTCAGCAGAGCTCCCAGACTAAGACTTACTGGGAAGAAAGGCCTGGTGATCTACTTCTGAAAATCAGCCAGTGCAAACCCTGTCAATTACAACGGCTGGATCTGCAACCCATCATGGGGATAGTGCGGGACTGGGTAGCATTTTGTTCCACTGTGCATGGAGTCACCATGAGTTGGAGGCCAACTCACCTGGCAGCTAACGACAACAACAAATTGCTTAGGACTTCTTGGAAGAGGTGGGGTTTGAAGTGCAGTTTCCATAGGCTTAGGGGAGACTCTTCTCAACTTGCGCTGTTCCTTGAACAGAGGGGAATTCCCTTTAATTTCTGAGGAGTCTGGGTTGCCACAGTCAAGGCTGCCTGTGATTCAGGGGCCATTCCTACTCACACACACAAAGCCCACTGCCTGAGCTGGGCTGCAACACCTGGCTCCCAGCAGAGACTGTGGAGACGACCCCAACACTCAAGCCCAAAGCCGGAGTTGGATGCAGACGTTTCACTCTCCATGAGAAAGCACAGGAGGGGTCCCAGGGGAAATACACAGAAATCCCTGCGCCAAACCCAGTGATGTATATAAGTCAGCCCCTGAAACCATTAAAGCAAAACACAAACACAATTTATGGCTCCATTTGCCCAACTCCTCACCCAGCTCTGGGCCACTACAACGTTTATGGTGCAGCCATCTGTGAATATCTTTGAAACTAGTTAAAGCATTTTATGAGACCCTAAACTTCTAGTTACACTAATTTCCCCCCTACATGAATTAAGAGTTGAGTAAACAAAACGCAGACTTGAGGATGGGGAGTGATGGCGGGTGTTAAATGGTGCGTTTAACGGGGACTGCCCACCAATCCCCCCATTCCTGTCCCTGGGAGCACAGGCAGCTCTGAAGGCCAGATAATGGACACTTTATGTGGTGCTTGGTTAGAAAAACCTATTGACAAAGAATCACAGACAAATCATAGGCATGACCTTTGGTGGTCAAACAAGGTTTTCCTTGGGAGTGATTTAATTGTCCACGCAGCTCCTGGCTGCACACGTTAGTGGCCTCCTGCCTTTCCAAAGGCCACAGCCCGGCCACTTGGGTTTGCCTTTGCTGGGAGCGTTTGGCCGAGCACTGCTCCTGTAACGAGGCTCAGTTGTGCCCTAGCAGGGTAAACAGCGCGTAGCGTTCAGCTGGACTTGGCGAGCCTACAAGAGTGCTTCCCGAGCACCTGCTGCCTACATCGACCTTGGGATAGCGCCATGCCCCTGGCCTCAGACTTGCTCAGATGGTTGGCAGAGATGCTGGAACCAGGCCTGTGAGCTGCCGTCGTGTGACAGGGTAGGGACTGTCAGGTGGAGGATCAGAGGACCCTGGGGCTAAATCCTGTGGTCAGATGCATTTGTCTTTGCCCTTCTCCATCCCTTAGTGGAGTCTCTGAGTGATGCCAATGGTTAATACACTTGGCTGCTAACCAAGAGGTTGGAGGTTCATTTCCACCCAGTGAGACCTCAGAAGAAAGGCCTGGCAATCTTCTACTGAAAAATCAGCCATTGAAAACCCTATGGAGTACAGTTCTACTTGATACACATGGGGCCGCCAAGAGTCAGAGTCAACTCAATGGCAACTGGTAGTCCCTTAGAGCGCCTCCTGCTTTCCTTTGGCCTGAGTCTTCCTTGGTCCCCTCATGCTCAGAGCTCGAAGAAAACAGAAACCAAACACAAAAAGCCCCATACCGTGTGATTTCATTTATAGCTCTGGTGGCGCAGTGGTTAAGAGCTGGGCTGCTAACCACAAAGTTGGCAGTTTCAATCCACCAGCTGCTCCTTAGAAGCCCTATGGGGGCAGTTCTGCTCTGTCCTATAGGGTCACTACGAGTCGAAATCAGGCAATGAGTTTTTTTGTTTGTTTGTTTGTTTGTTTTGTCCAAAAAAGGCAAATCCATGGAGCTAGAAAGCAGATTGGTGGGGGCCAGGGGCTTCCAGAGGGAGGAGTGGGGCTTCCATTTGGGGTGATAGGAAAGTTCTGGAACTAGATAATGGTGATGGTTGTACAACATTGTGAATTTGTGAATGTACTAAATGCCACTGCACTACTACTAAGCGTACACTGTGTTATACATGTGAAAATGGTTAAAATGGTAAATTTCATGTTATGTTATTTTACCACAATTTTTATGTGTGTGTGTGTGTGTATGTGTGTGTGCCTGAAGGATTGTACTGGGGGAAACAATTGGGTAGACTTACTCCTGAGGCCCCAGGAGACAGACTGTAGACCAATGAGAGAGACTTTCCTGGAGGCAGATTTCAGCTACTCATGTAAGTAGAGGGGGAAGTGTCATTTTAAAAAGGACTACCGTGAACCAGGGACCCCTAAGTCGCCATTTCTCAACCACCCTGTGAGGGCAGTTTTATTATCCTTACATGATGACTGAGAGAAGAATGGCTCCCAGAAGTTAAAATTTTTTTCCAAAAGCCACAGAAATAATAAAAGGTGGTTTCGAACTCAAGTTTTTCTACCCCAGAATTTATACCCTTGTTATTACTCCGTAGCCTCTGCAAATTTTCTACTAAAGTGCCCCGAATATCCCTTCCAGTTACCAGCTGCCATCAAGTCAACTCCATCTCATGGCAACCCCACATGTGTCAGAGTAGGACTGTGCTCCACAGGTTCTTCGGTGGCTAAGTTTTGGGAAGTAAATCACCAGGGCTTTCTTCCAAGGCTCCCCTGGGTAGACTGGAACCTCCAAACTTTCAGTTAGCAGCGGAGCATGTTAACCATTTGCACCACCCGGGGGCTCCTAATATCCCTCAGGAAGAATGAAATCATACATCACAGTGATGAGCAGAGCCCAGTAGCCTACAAATACCATGCCAATTTTACATGACTGGGTTTGGGCTCTATCACCTTAGATAAGTTTTTTTCTTAAATACTAAAATGGTTTTCTCTAAATCTTTTAGGGAAAATACTACTCTGTTTATCCAAGAGCCGCCCCCCTGCCCCTTCCCCTTCACATGCCTTCACTGATCCGCACACCCTAGCTTGCGAAGGTGGCCCTAAACTGGCTTTCCCCAAAAGGGAAATGGGAGAGAAAGGGAGAGGTTCTTGGTACTGAAATGTCCTTGCCCTGAGCAGGGATGTTGGAAGAATTCACATACAGGAAGGATTGAGGTTAGCCCTCAGCAGATATTAACTCTTTTTAGTCACAGACCCCTTTTGAGAATCTAATGAAATACATTAACTCTCTTTACCAAAAATTGCTCAGACCCCTAAATCTTGCATATTGCTTTAGGGTGTTTGTGACCCCTCTAAAGCTGGAGCCCAGTTTAAGCATCCTGGACTGCATGGTCTTAGAAGATGAGACAAACTATAAGACTCCTTCTAACTCTGAGAGTTTGTGATTTGTCCAGGACTGGATTTCACTCACCCATCAATACAAAACAAAAACAGCCCACTGCCATCGGGTTGATTCCAACTCATAGTGACCCTATAGGACAGAGTAGAACTGCTCAATAGAGTATCCAAGGAGCACCGGGCAGATTCAAACTCACCCATCAGCCTTATCAAAATGTACCTCATCTGTGGCCCATTTCCTCAGCACTTGGAGTGATTCATTTATTAGCTTACCTGATGAACTCAGGCTGATACGATAATAAGTTGCGTGTGTCCTTCCTCCCTCCTTCCCAGATGAAAGTTGTATTTTGTTTCTTTTAGGGATGTTGTAGGGAGCTCTGGCAGCACAACAGTTAAGCACTCGCTACTAACCAAAAGGTTGAGGTTCAAACCCATCCAACAGCTCCATGAGAGAAAGACCTGGTGATGTGATTCTGTAAAAATTATAGCCAAGAAAACCTTATGGAGCAGTTCTACTCTGTCATACGGGATCACTGTGAGTCAGAAAAAACTCAACAGCACCTAACAACAAGAATATTGTAACTTCAGCTGCTTGTAGAGAGACAGAAAGCAAGAGGATCTTGTAATTTCTTCTTGTATCTTTCCAGTGGGGTAGCTACTTACCCGATTTGTGCAGAAAGTCAGACCCAGTTTCCAGTGAAAACAGATTTCCGATTGGGAGGTTCAGTAAAGCATGATACTAGGGTAGCAGAAGCTATGTACAAGAATGGGCTTTGACATTGCCTGCTTCCCTAGGGAGAGCTTGATGACACTGACTTGAAAGGTTTAAAATAATGACTGGGGCTGGCTAGGAAAGTATAAAGACCACTCAACTAACAGCCAAGAAACCTCTCTGCCCAGCACTGTCCCTGACTCAGCCAATTACATGGGACAAGTCAATTCTCTTTTTTAAGCCTTACTTATCTCTACTTGAGGAGTCCTGGTGGTGCAGTGGTTAAGAGCTATGGCTGCTAACCGAAAGGTCAGCAGTTTGAATCCACCTTGGAAACCCTATAGGGCAGTGTTACTCTGTCCTATGGGGTCACTATGAGTCGGAATCAACTCAACAGCAACGGGTTTAATTTTGGTTTTATCTCTACTTATCTTACTTTTCCCATCTAGAATGCAATCTATACCAAGCGAGTATATTTAGCCAGGAACATTGGAAACAAGTGACAGAAATCAAATTCAGACTAACTTTGGTAAGAAATGACTACCATATTTTTACACAAATAACACGCACCTTCAATGTTCATTTGCGAACTGCACCCTCCCCCTGCGAGGTGGTTTCATCAGTGCCACTATGCCAATTTGTCTTACATATTGCTATTAAGAAAAATTAACATAACATGCTTAAAAAATACCTCAAAGGGGGAGGGCACAGTTGGCAAACAAACGTAGGTGTGCGTTATCTGCATAGGTGGGCGATAAAGATGGACACGCTGGATAAACAAAATAAAGAAGAGGAAAAGTGAATGGGCCAGGAGGGTGATGATATAAATCAATCCCATGGCAGCCACAGAAGTGTTGATCTATGTTCTTGTTGTATGCCGTTGAGTCAATTCCGACTTATAGCAACCCTATAGGACAGAGTAGAACTGCCCCAAAAGGTTTCCTAGGCTGTAATCTTCACGGAAGCAGATTGCCAGATCTTTTTTTCCCCAGTGCTGCCGGGGAGTTCAAACCACCTACCTTTTGGTTAGCAGCTGAGCACTTAACCATTGCACTACCAGGGCTTCTTGACTGACCCACAAACAGCAACAACGTTATGCAGACTTACCATTCATCATCGTTGGCCCCATTCGACCCAAAGATGATAAAAAGGGGCTCATTGCTCTAGAAGATTTGTTAAATGGCAAATTCAGGGAAAGCTACTGTAATTATAGTTCCTATTGTTCTCGAAGTTCAGCCCAAACTGTGGTCAAGATATTTAAAACAGCATCATTGCACAGTCTTCCCCTCTATCAAAGAGAGAAGTTAACATGGACAGAGATTGGGAAAAATGAGTTTAAAAGGTTTGTTTGTTTGTTTTTTAAGTTATCTGGATACAAGGAACCTAGGGTGGAAAGGGAACGAGCACTGTCACATTGCAGGGATTGTAACAAATGTCACAAGACAATTTGTGTATAAATTTTTGAATGAAAAACTAACTTGCTCTGTAAACTTTCACCTAAAGCACAATAAAAAAAATTTTTTCCAAAAGAAAAAAAGTTATCCGATTATTCAGAGTAATCAAATCAATCATGACTGACACTGTTAATTGCCTCCCTTGTTTCTTATTTATAGAATCCTGATTTTGGCCAGGTGTTTATCCTTCAATGGGCTTATAGAACAAAGTAAACTATGATGGGCCTAAGACAAATGTGATAATCCTATTCCCCGTTTAGCATGTGATCCAATCCTGGCCTCTAGGCTATAAAGAGGCTTTGGAAAGGGTTTTCCCTGCTAATAAGATGCTCACCAGAGGACAGCCCTTTTATCAACCAGACATTGTGTGTAGACATGTGATGCCTGGAACTGGGGATGCCATTTGTACAGAATAGAACCTGAGGAGCAAGTTAACGTGCTGAACATAACAAGCTAAAAGATGGAAAGAGCCTAGGTTCTGAATGACGTTTCTGAGACTAGAGAATCATTCCACAACTGTTTCTGTATTCATAATAATAACAGTATTAATAATATTATAATATTATTATTACCTTTGTTATTATTAAAATCATCTTAATTAGTACAAGAGAGAAACACTGAACTGTTTTCCTAGATTCCAATCTTTCCTCTCTGGAATTATTCTCTGAGTAATGACAAAGGTTATCCTTTATAAATTCAAATTTGATAATGTCATTCACCTGCTTTAAACTCTCCAAAGTCTACCCACAGCTCCTAGCATCAAATCTCATCTCCTGGCAAGGACTATAAGCCTTACATAGTCTCCAACTTTATCTTACTCCACTCTCCCCTCTCACTTCCCTTTGTTCTATTATCACTTCTTTCTGTGACTTTAACATTCTAAGCTCTTCCTCATTGGGGGTTTTGCTCTGGCTGCTCCTTCTGCTGGACTGCTGGCCTCTGATCCTCCATGTGGTTGACTCTTGTCCTTCAGGTATCAACTTAGTTATCACCTCCTCAATGAGGCTTTCCTTGAGCTCTCAAGCTAAATTAGCTCCTCCTCACCCTGTGTCAGGCTTTATCACATCACCCTACCTATTTTGTCTCCTTCATAGCACTTCCTGCCATCCACAGTTATTGTAATCATTTATTTACTAATCTATAATCTACTCCTTCTTCTGAGGATGTAAGCATCAAGAGAAAAAATTCTTTGTCCGCCTTTTCCACCATTATTTCCCCACCCTTAGAAAAGTGTCTGGAACATCATAAATTCTCATAATAATTGTTGCATAAAGGAAAGGAAAGAAGGGAGGGAGGGCTATAAGAACCCGAGGCTCAGGGGCTGAAATTAGGGGTTCGGCTATGCCAAATTATTTGTCTATTCTCCGCTTGGCATCTCCACAGGTTGCAAAAGGAATTCACTTCCTCCCAGCTTCTCTTCTCTGGCAGATACTCTTCTCCAAATGTCTGGATACCATTCCTGGGGAAGAACTCTGATGGGCCCTATTTGGATCACAGACCTAACAATGGATGGGTCACTGTGTCCAGGGAAATAGAGTCATATGATCGACCAGGGCCTGAGTTACAGTCCATAGCCAGGGTATACTGTATAGTGATTGACTGCTCTACTTGAACCACAGGGAATGATGGGGGAGGGGGTGGTATGGAGAAGAGGGAGGGGAGTGCTCAAAGAAATAAAATAAAATAATAGGATCACTGGCCAGACAAAATCAATAGATCTTCCCTACAGAAACAGACAAGCTACATTGTACCCTGGTTTTGCCAGAATGTTTTCCCAGTTCTCTAGATTTAAAACACACTGATCTCTAATTGACTACATCTGGATGAGTCTTCATCTCTAAAACGAGAGTAACCAAACACAAATTGGAGTCTAGATGTGCATATGTGTGTTCATGCATGTTATGTATTGAATTGTGTCCCCCAGCCCCAAATATGTGGTAAAATCCTGATCCCTATATGACCCTGTTTGGAAACAGGAGCTTCTGTTATGTTAATGAGGTCATACCACTGTAGGGTAAATCCTAAGCCTAATCACTTCTGAGTTATAAAAAGACCAGGTTAGACACAGAGACACACATGGGGGAAGACAGATGCCATGTGAGGACTGTCTACGAACCAAAGAACACCAAGGAACTAATGAACATCATCCAGGGCTACAAACGAGGAAGGAGCTGACACAGCCGAGACCTTAATTTGGACTTTAAACCTCCAGAACTGTGAGAAAATTAATTTCCATTCTTTAGAGCCACCCACTTGGGGTATTTGTGTTACCACAGCACTAGGGAATTAAGACAAGGCATAACAGAATTATTAAAGGACACCCTGGTTTCCGAGGGGGGAAGGGTGCAGCAGAATTTAGCTGTCCACATTGTTTTGAAGGCATCTCTTTCTAACTATTGGGCCAAGGTAGTGATCTACCACCACTCCTTGGTATGCTCTGCCTATGCCAAGTCCTTTTCCTCCCAGTCATCAGGAAATTATGGCTGCCTCTACATAACCTAGTTTATAAAGAAAATATTCTACATCCTACTTTGGTGAGTAGCATCTGGGGTCTTAAAAGCTTGTGAGTGGCCATCTAAGATACTCCACTGGTCCCATCCCATCTGGAGCAAGGAAGAATGAAGAAAATCAAGGACACAATGGAAAAATTAGTCCAAAGTACTAATGGACCACAACTACCACAGCCTTTATCAGACTGTGTCCTGCACAACTAGATGGTGCCCAGCTATCACCACCGACTGCTCTGACAGGGATCACAACAGAGGGTCCTGGACAGAGCTGCAGAAAAATATAGAACAAAACCTCAATTCACAAAAAAAAGCCCAGACTTACTGGTCTGACAGAGACTGGAGAGACTCCAAGAGTATGGCCCCAGGACACCCTTTTAACTCAGTACTGAAGTCTCTCCTGAGGTTCACCATTCAGCCAAAGATTAGACAGGCCCATGAAATAAACCATAATACACGTAGCTCAACCATGTGTAGCATACAGATTGACTAGGTATGGGAAAGGATACAACCCTGATGCACAACTTTCCTAACTTCAAACCAATCAGTATCCCCTTGTTCTGTCCGAACAACTGCCTCTTGATCTACGTAAAAGTCCCTCATGAGCACAATTAAGTGTTCTGGAATTCCCATTCTCCACAACATTATCCATAATTTGTTATGATCCACACAGTCGAATGCCTTTGCATAGTCAATAAAACACAGGTAAACATCCTTCTGGTATTCTCTGCTTTCAGCCAGGATCCATCTGACATCAGCAATGATATCCCTGGTTCCATGTCCTCTTCTGAAACCGGCCTGAATTTCTGGCAGTTCCCTGTCAATATACTGCTGCAGCCACTTCTGAATGATCTTCAGCAGAATTTTGCTTGCGTGTAATATTAATGATACTGTTCTATAATTTCCACCTCCGGTTGGATCACCTTTCTTGGGAGTAGGCATAAATATGGATCTCTCCCAGTCAGATGGCCAGGAAGCTGTCTTCCATATTTCTTGGCATAGACGAGTGAGCACCTCTGGTGCTGCATCCGTTTATTGAAACATCTCAATTGATATTCCATCAATTCCTGGAGCCTTGTTTTTCGCCAGTGCCTTCAGAGCAGCTTGGACTTCTTCCCTCAGTACCATCGGTTCCTGATCATGTGCCACCTCTTGAAATGGTTGAATATCGACTAATTCTTTTTGGTATAATGACTCTGTGTATTCCTTCCATCTTCTTTTGATGCTTCCTGCATCGTTTAATATTTTCTCCATGGAATCCTTCACTACTGCAACTCAAGGCTTGAACTTTTTCTTCAGTTCTTTCAGCTTGAGAAACGCCGAGCATGTTCTTCCCTTTTGGTTTTCCATCTCCAGCTCTTTGCACATGTCATTATAATACCTTACTTTGTCTTCTCGAGACACCCTTTGAAATCTTTTGTTCAGTTCTTTTACTTCATCATTTCTTCCTTCTGCTTTACCTGCTTGACGTTCGTGAACAAGTTTCAGTCTCCTCTGACGTCCATCTTGGTCTTTTCTTTCTTACCTGTCTTTTCAATGACCTCTCACTTTCTTCATGGATGACGTCTGTGATATCATCCCACAACTCATCTGGTCTTCGCTCACTAGTGTTCAATGAGTCAAATCTATTCTTGAGATGGTCTCTAAATTCAGGTGCAATATACTCAAGGTCATATTTTGGCTCTCGTGGACTTGCTCTGATTTTCTTCAGTTTCGGCTTGAACTTGCATATAAACAATTGATGATCTGTTCCACAGTCAGCCCCTGGCCTTGTTCTGACTGATGATATTGAGCTTTTCCTTAGTCTTTTGACACAGATGTTGTCAGTTTGATTCCTGTATGTTCCATCTGGAGAAGTCCACGTGTATAGTTGCTGTTTATGTTGGTGAAAGAAGGTATTTGCAATGAAGAAGTCATTGGTCTTGCAAAATTCTATAATTTGATCTCCGGTATTGTTTCTATCACCAAGGCCATATTTTTCAACTACCGATCCTTCTTCTTTGTTTCCAACTTTTGCATTCCAATCACCAGTAACTATCAATGCACCCTGATTGCATGTTCGATCAATTTCAGACTGCAGCAGCTGATAAAAATCTTCTATTTCTTCATCTTTGGCCTTAGTGGGTGGTGCGTAAATTCAAATAATAGTCGTATTAACCAGTCTTCCTCGTAGGCATATGAATATTATCCTATCACTGACAGCATTGTACTTCAGGGTAGATCTTGAAATGTTCTTTTTGACAATGAATGCAACACCATTCCTTTTCAAGTTGTCATTCCCAGCAAAGTAGGCTATATGATTGCGAAGAACGGGGCATCAGGACTGGAGGAAGACTCATTAACAACCTGCACCAGTATGTTGCACCTCAACATAAAGAAAACAAAAATCCTCACTACTGGACCAAAGAGCAACATCATGATAAACGGAGAAAAGATTGAAGTTGTCAAGGATTTCATTTACTTGGATCCATAATCAACAGCCATGGAAACAGCAATCAAGAAATCAAAAGATTCATTGCATTTGATAAATCTGCTGCAAAAGACCTCTTTAAAGAGTTGAAAAGCAAAAATGTCACCTTAAGTCTAAGATGCGTCTGACCCAAGCCATGGTATTTTCAATCACATCATATGCATGTGAAAGCTGGACAATGAGTGAGGAAGACTGAAGAATTGATGCCTTTCAATTGTGGTGTTGGTGAAGAATATTGAATATACCATGGACTGCCAAAAGATGGAACAAACCTGTCTTGGAAGAAGTGCAGCCAGGATGCTCCTTAGAAGCAAGGATGGCAAGACAGGAGGCAGGCGGGGACAAGAAAGCTGGACGAAAGGAAATGAGGAATTCAAGGTCGAGAAGAGGAGAGTGTTGTCACATTGAGGGGTTGGCAACCAAAGTCACAAAACAATATGTGTATTGTTTAATGAAAAACTAATTTACTCTGTAAACCTTTATCTAAAGCACAAATTAAAAAAAGATGGCTGCCTCTGGTATAAAGGTAGCCCCTGTGTCCTCTATTCAGACAATGGTCCAATCACATGAGAGGCCATAATAATCCTGGTACAAATCCACATGACTATTGAAGGAACCACAGTCAGTCTAGCACGGTAATGGCACAACAGAGGAAGGCCCACTTCCATGAGGATAGGTCTGTCATCTGTGCTGCTAAATAAAGGGACAGTAACTTAAGAGAAAAATAAAACATTTTTGGCTCCAAATTGCTCTTTTGTGGCTCATATTGAGGGATAATTATATTGGTGGGGTTCCTTCCACCTAATCGGTTTGTTTACAAAAATATTGGGCGTGCATTACACATCAACCTAAATAATTCCCGCCATATCTTAGTCCTCCAAATTTTGCAGTTAATTAAACTAATTTGTCTGTTTTTGTGGGTTGGAAACTCTTACCGTCATCCTTTCCAATCACTACTTATTTAAATTTCATCCTTGGCCAGTTTCATGATAATGTTTATCTGCTCCAGAGGATTTGAAATGAGAGTGATACACAGGGATCCAATTTAAATTCCTTCTTGAAGCTGAAAAAAGCCAAGAATCAACTGGCCGGTTAGATAACACAGTTTCCCTTATAGGATATTTGCTTAAGATAGCTGGGGGCTAATTTAATTCCACAGCTGCTTATTTACGGGTTTCTGGGAGGAATTCCCTGCAGTTAACAGTGAACTGTGTGCAGATTCTAAAGAAGCATTCTTTGCGACCACCCTCAAAAGTAGGCTAAGTACCATACTTTTAAGGAAAATAAAGAGTCTGTGCAGTGTGCCATCAATATTCCACTCTGCTCAGTTTCCACCAGAAAGATGGTCCAAGTACACTAGGATTGATTGTCTGGCATTTTGTTAATCCATTTGGAAAAGAAATGGCTCCTCAATCTTGACTCCTTCAAAATGTTAGCTTCAGGCCCTCAACCAGCTATGTGTGTTTACACAGGATCCCCAGCCCTGGATTGACATGGAGAGCAGGAGAGAACCATCTAGAAGGCCTGAGAAAAGGAATTTGATTCATTGTTTTTGTTTCGTTTTTATTTTATACTGTGAAATCCCCTGCCATGGTCTCCAGGTCCTGATCTGGCCCCTGCCTACCTCACTTCCTCAGTTTATCTAGAGCTTCCCCTCTCAACAGTTCCCAACCACACAACTCCCTTAACCCTCCCACCCTTGCACCCAGGGGCGGATTATCCAATAGGAAGTGTAAGATTACCAGATCATCTGTAGTGAACAATTTCACATTTTTTCACCATATCAAAATTCTCCTTCGTGGTATGGCTGGCATCTCTCTCGCTCCCAAACTCACAGCACCTTCCTACAGAATCAAAGCCACTTTTCAAATTTACAATCCCTGGCAGAGGTAGATTACCCAGTAAGCAAGGTAAGCACAGGCTTACTTGTGCTTACTTACTCATCTGTAGTGCACAATTTCACATCAACGATGTGGTGAAATCAGTGTGAAACTGTGCACTACAGATGAGTAAGTAAACACAATTAAGCCCATGCTTACCTTGCTTACTGGGTAATCCCACCCTGCTTCCACCTCTATCCAGCAATATTAACCACCTTTCAGTTTCCCAAAGGGGTCTCATCTCCCCTTCTCCCACTCTTACCCCGACATAACTCCTGTTCATCTTCAGCTTTCCACCCAAAAGTACTTCTTTGGGGCTGCCTTCCCTGAAAAGCCAGAACTCTGGTTCCCCGTTATACTCACTATCAGAGCTCTTTGTCTTTCCTTCTTACCTCTTAACCCTAGTCTGATCTACTAGTTATCTGTGAAATACTTTGTGTAAAGTCTCTTTCCCCCTGCTAAGTTGTAAGCTCCACAAATAACAAGGACTGCGCCAATATTGTCCATGTTGTATCCCAATGCTTAGCACAGCAATTGGCACCTAGAAGATGTTGACTCAATAACATGTTAAGGGAAGTCAAGCAAGTTCCTTAAACTCTAGGATCCCTTCCATGTCAAAGATGACATGATTCTATAGTTCTGTGTGACACAGCGATGCTAGAACTGAAATGACCAACTTAATCAATACTTCAGTTAGGGGTAAAAGAAATTTGCCTGCGTGAGAAGCAGATAAGAGTGAGACAGGAGTAAATGAAGGCAGCTTGAGCAGCTACTATTACTAGGCACTGTATCAGGTGCTTTTGTGTCACTTACCTCACTCAGTCATCACAATCAACCTTCAGCATTGCTTATCAATCATTCAGATTAGAAGTTTGAGGTGGCACAGGTAGAAACTGATGAGGCTGCTTGAATCTAAAACATGATTATTTGCAATGCACATATAAGTTACAGTCCCTGGGTAGTGCAATGGTTCAGTGCTCAACTTCTAACCGAAAGGTTTGCAGTTCAAACTCACCAGTGGCCATCTTTTCCTGACAACTAGGGGACAAGGACTTTGCACAGACAGAGCACATCAAAGAGTGGTGGAAAACCATTACCTTGGCCCAATAGTTAGCAAGAGATGCCTTCAAAACAATGTGGGCAGCTAAATTCTACTGCGTCCTTCCCCCATCATGAAACCAAGGTGTCCTTTAATAATTCTTTTAATGCCTTGTCTTAATTCCCTAGTGCTGTGGTAACACAAATACCCCAAGTGGGTGGCTCTAAAGAATGGAAATTTATTTTCTCACGGTTCTGGAGGTTTAAAGTCTAAATCAAGGTCTCGGCTGTGTCAACTCCTTCCTCGTTTGTAGCCCTGGATGTTTATTGGTTCCTTGGTATTCCTTGGCTTGTAGACAATCCTCACTTGGCATCTGTCTTCCCCCATCTGTGTCTCTGTGTCTGTTCTGGCTTTTTTATAACTCAGAAGTGATCAGGTTTAGGATTCACCCTACAGTGGAGCCCCATGGTGAAATCGTTAAGAGCTCAGCTTTTAGCCAAAAGGTCAGCAGTTCAAATTCACCAGGCACTCCTTGGAAACCCATGAGGCAGTTGCACTCTGTCCTATATGGTCACTGTGAGTCGGGATCTACTCGATGGCAACAGGTTTGGTTTGGAAACCCTGGTTGTATAGTGTTAAGTGCTATGGCTGCTAACCAAAAGGTCAGCAGTTTGAATCCACCAGATGCTCCTTGGAAACTCTATGGGGCAGTTCTACTCTGTCTTATAGTGTAGCTGTGAGTCAGAATCGACTCGACAGTAACAGGTTGTTGGTTATTGTTGCTGTATACTTATCTATTAAAGAAACTGAATCTATTATCAAAAACTTTTCCACAAAGAAAACTGCAGACCCAGATGATTTTCCTGGTGAATTCTATCAAATATTCATAGAATAAATAATATGAATTTTAATATGAACTCTTACAGAAAATACAGTATAAGAGATTGATTCTCAACTCATTTTATGAGCCCTGCATAGCCTTGATACAAAACTTGACAGAAAAAGTACAAAGGAAAGCTACAGAATAATATCCCTCATGAACATAGAAAAAAAAATCCTCAGTAAAATATTAGCAAATCTAACACAGCAAAATATAAAAATGATGATACCTTATGATCAATTGGATTGTATCCCAAAAAGACAAGGTTGGTCTAACATTCAAAAAAATCAATGTAACTTACCATAGTAACAGAATAAAGGAGAAAATCTATTTGATCATCTCAATAGACAAAATTTTAAAAAGGAAGGATTTGGCAAAATTCAAAGCCCATTGTACTAAAAATGCTCAGAAAATTAGGAGTAGAAGGGAAGTATCTCACTCAGATAAAGGTCATCTAAGGAATAAATACATCCTTAAAAAAATTTTTTTTTTCTTTTTATCATTATGTTGTTGTTAGGTGCCATCCAGTCAGTTTTAACTCATAAAGACCCTATGTACAACAGAATGAAATGCCACCCAGGCCTGTACTATCCTCACAGCAGTAGTTATGTTTGAGCCCATTGTTGCAGCCGCTGTGTCAGTCCATCTCATCGAGAGTCTTCTTCTTTTTCACTGACCCTCTACTTTATCAAATATTATGTCCTTCTTCAGGGACTGGTCCCTCCTGATAATACGTCCAAAGTAGGTGAGATGAAGCCTCGCCAACCTCACTTCCAAGGAGCACTGGCTGTACTTTTTCCAAGACAGATTTGTTCGTTCTTCTCCCAGTCCATGGTGTATTCGATATTCTTCACCAACACCATAAGTCAAAGGCATCAATTCTTCTTTAGTCTTCCTTATTCATTGTCCAGCTTTCACACGCATACAAGGCAACTGAAAATAATGGCTTGGGTCAGGCGCACCTTAGTCCTCAAGGTGACATCTTTGCTTTTTAATACTTTAAAGAGGTCTTTTACAGCAGATTTACCCAATGCAATGCATCTTTTGATTTCCTGACTGCTGCTTCTATGGGCATTGATCAGTGCCCATTAATGCCCATGGAAGTGTCATCATTACAGTCAATGGTAAAAATACTGACTATTCTCCGTAAGATCAGGAAAAAGGCACTTTCACTACTTCTCTTCAATGTCATATTGAAAGTGCCTAGCTAGTGTAATAAGGCAAGAAAACAAAAAGGCATGAAGACTGGAAAGGAAGAAGTAAAACTGCCTCTTCACAGATGGCATGATTGTTTACTTACAAAACCCAAAGCAACCTACAAATCAACTATTAGGACTATTAAGACGATTTGTCAAAGTCAAACATACAAAATTCCATTGTATTTTTACATATTGGAAGCAAACAATTGAAAAATAGCATGTTTTTGATGTCTATAGAAGCCTCAAAAAACATAAAATACTTAAGAATAAGTGTATCAAGAGATGTGAAACACCCGAAAACTACAAAATATTGCTGTGAGAAACTAAGGAAGAAGACATTTATTAAGTGAAAAAATTTCCCACGGATTGGAAGGCTCTACATTTTTCAGATGTCATTTCTTCCCAAATCCCGTGAAATGTTACTGGTTATTTTGTAGAAATTAACAAGCTAATTCTAAAATGTATGTGAAATGCAAGGTACCTAAGCAGGATCTGTGGAGAACTAACTTATATGGAGGTCTTACTATACACACATATTACTCTAAGTACTTGGTCTGGTTTGTTGTTGTTGTTAGGTGCCGTCGAGTCTGTTCCAACTCATAGTGACCCTATGTACTACAGAACAAAATACTGGTCAGTCCTGCGCCATCCTCACAATGGTTGTTATGCTTGAACCCATTGTTGCAGCCACTGTGTCAATCCACCTCGTTGAAGGTCTTCCTCTTTTCCTCTGACTCTGTACTTTACCAAGCATAATGTCCTTTTCCAGGGACTGATCCCTCCTGACAACATGTCCAAAGTAAGACACAGTCTCAACATCTTTGCCTATAAAGAGCAATCTGGTTGTACTTCTTCCAAGACAGATTTGTTGGTTCTTTTGGCAGTCTGTGGTATATTCAATATTCTTCACCAACACCACAGTTCAAAGGCATCAATTCTTCTTCGGAACCTGTACATAGATCAAGAGGCAGTTGTTCAGAGAGAACAAGGGGATACTGATTGGTTTAAAGTCAGGAAAAGTGTGCATCAGGGTTGTATCCTTTCACCATACCTATTCAATCTGTATGCTATGAAAATAATCCAAGAAGCTGGACTATATGAAGAAGAATGGGGCATCAGGATTGGAGAAAGACTCACTAATAACCTGCGTTATGCAGATGACACAACCTTGCTTGCTGAAAGTGAAGAGGACTTGAAGTATTTACTGATGAAGATAAAAGACCACAGCCTTCAGCAATGGATTACACCTCAACAGAAAGAAAACAAAAATCCTCACAACTGGACCAATGAGCAACATCATGATAAATGTAGAAAAGCTTGAAGTTGTCGAGGATTTCATTTTGCTTGAATTTCTGGCAGTTCCCTGTCAATATGCTGCTGCAGTCACTTTTAAATGCTCTTCAGCAAAATTTTGCTTGCGTGTGATATTAATGATATTGTTCTATAATACCTGATTAACTCCAATACTCTGCTGAGGAAACTGAAGCACACAAAGATAAAGGGACATATCAGAAGTCTCAAAGCTAATAAATAGAGACAAGATTTGAACTTAGTGGTCTGTACTCAGTGCCCACATTCTTAGACACTATACCTCACAGCCTATGCACCAAAACTCTCAATGTGAGGCTCATCACAAATTGTCCTCCTGCCCCCTTTTGATAATCCCTGATGACCACCTCCATGGATTGCCCCAAAACAGACTGGACTTTGAATGACTAACTAAAGGGAAAGCCCCATGAAAGATCCCCATCAGCCCTTGGGCAGAAACACTGAGAATAACTGCCATGGGCCTGGGTTCTGAGCTATACCAGTTGCTCAGGCTGTCTCTCAGACTAGGGAGTACTGGAGTACATGCTTGCTGCTTCCAACTTAACTTTGAGAAATGGGCAGCAATTCCCAGGTGCTTGGCGTACATATGATGCTCTTGATGGTGACTGTAAGCCCCAAGGCCTGGCCTCCAAAGAGCTCTACGATCCTCAAAAGAAAGAGACCCCAGTGGCCCATCAGGATCTGTCTCTTTCCTGGGGGTATGTGGGTCTAAGTTACAAAAATCTTGAACCATTGTAGCCAAAAATCTTGAACTTTTGTAGCCAAAAATGGAACTGGGACATTATCTGTCCCAGTTTCTTCTCCAGATAGCTGGAGAAACAAAGAGAAATGGCAAATAACATTCTATTCTGAAATTCTCCATAAGTTTCAGGCACGCTGAACCCTGGTGGTAAAACAACTGTCACCGTGAAGAACTTTTTGTGGCCTTGTGTTTGTAAAAGAGAAGGAGAAATGAGAATTACAGCTAAGACTCCTTTGCTGTTACCCACAGCCCAGCAGTAATTTACTGTGTGAGCCCAGCTGTCAGCTAGGTTGTTTGTTTTCCATCTAAACCTCTGACCAAACAGAGCCTCAAAAATTCCCTTCTGTGGTGCAAAATATGTTCATGCCCAACTGACAATAAAAACCAAAACACCAAGTTGATGTGGCAAAAATATCTCCTGTCGGGCAACTTCTCTGACTCTCTGATCCCCTTTACCACTGTCCCCTATTCCCAATGGCAGAAACTGCTGGTCACCTACCCGATATCGATCTCCTCTCCCCATGCCATACTTCCTAACAGAATTCCTGAATTACTGTTTGTAGCCATGTTGTTGTTGTTGTTGTTGTTGTTAGTTGCTGTTGAGTCTGCTCCAACTTGTGGTAACCTTATTTATAACATAAGAGAACAAAATGTTGCCCAGTCCTGAGCCATCTTCATGATTGTAGGTATGTTTGAGTTCATTGTTTTAGTTATTGTGCCAATTCATCTCATTGAGGGTTTCCTTCGTTTTCCATGATGTCCTTTTCTAGTGATTGGTCTTTCATGATAGAAGCCTTGCCATCCTCGCTTCTAAGGAGCATTGTGGTTGTATTTCTTCTAAGGTATTTGCTCATTCTTTTGGCAGTCCATGATATAGTCAATATTCTTCACCAACACCACAGTTCAAAAGTATCAATTCTGTCTTCCTTGGCTCTGGGTCACCAGCACAGGTAGTATCTACTACACTGCGGGGTAGGGAGAGAGGCATGGGAGCTTTGGGGCCAACAGATCTGAGTTCAAATTGTTTCCACCTCGTCTTAGCTGAGTGCTGTTGGGCATTTGATGTGACCTCTCTGAGCTGTAAACCTACACACCCCCACAACTGTATAAAGTTTGAAATAGTGAAAGAATAGGAAGGAGGACTAGTTAAGTCAGGCCCTAGGGTTGAGTCTTTACCTGATTTTCTCACTTGGGTTGAATGCTTTTTCATAGCAGTTTTTCAGGATTCCCAAAATTAAATGGCAAAAGAACCAGGAATTCCACACTCAACTTGCAGAATGAGCAAGCGACAAGTAGCTTTACGTTTCACACACACAAAAAAATAGAAACTAGAAGTTTGAGGGTAGCTAGGCTCTGAATTCAAAAGTTGGGGAGTAGTCTCTCTCTGAATCTTTTATTGAGGAATAGCTTCCATTGATACCCAAGAACCCAATCCCTTCTGGATGAAGGCTGGAGAGATGGGACCTCCTCCTACCTCTTAGCTTAATATTAATGAAAATGAACAGTAGTCCAGCATCTTGTCCTTTTTCTACCCTTCTACATACTCTATAAAAACCAAACACCATTGCCATTGAGTCGATTCCTACTCATAGTGACCCTATAGGACAGAGTAGAACTGCCTTATAGGGTTTCCAAGGCTGTAATCTTTACAGAAGCAGACTGCCACATCTTCCTCCAGTGGAGCTGCTGGTGGATTTGAACCACTGACCTTTTGGTTAGCAGCCAAGAGCTTAACCACTGTATCACCAGGGCTTCTTGCATACTCTATAAAAAAAAAAAAAACAGAGGGAAATTCAAGGCTTACAGCTCTGTAGTTATGTAGGAGAGGGAGCTATCAGAGAGATTGCTCTGATCCTTGCTCACCCTTGCCCCAAAAGAAAAGTGTTCATCACTGACTTACCTTCCCTTCCTATCTCAACACCAGTGAGCTTGCAAGTATCTCAGTGTAAGCGATACTGGGCTCTAGTCCTAATCCCATTTGTGTGAAGAACCATGAAGAATCTTAGATTTTACCCTACTTGCACACTAACAAGGCAGCCTGCCACAGTTTCATGAATGCTGGTAGGAGACACGAGACTCCCGGGTCAGAGATAGAAGACTTTATTATTCATAGCATAGCAGGAAGAATGAGCTTCATGTTCACTTTGGTTCCTCTTATCCCCCATGCCACGAGTTCCATGAGGGAGATTAGGAACAGCCCAGGTGGGTGCTACACATGCAGTGGGTATACATCACAGCTGAGGAACCCCAAGATTAGGAACCCTCCACTTTTCTAAAGGGCTGCTAGTAAACTGGTCCAAGATTTTCCCCAGGGGACGTTACTATACTGGTAAGGAAAAAAACTTCACCCTACACTGAAGGGAGATACTGTATCTATCTTCCAAGGTTGTTTGCTGTACAAATAGCCTTGAAAAAAATGGTCCAGAATAAAAGCAGTCACAAGATATGCAGAAACATGCAAGAGCCATGGAGAATTCTCTCCCAACACTCCTTTGCCACATTCTCTAGTGGAATCATATTATTTTGTTTCCTAGTGTTCATATCAGTTTGAAGTAAACACTCACTTGTGTGATCATTTGATTAATGTCTGCCTCCCCAGAAAACTAAGTTTGTGAAAGCTGTGATGCTATTTTTGCTTCACCATGCACCCCCCTCCAAAAAAAAAGCTAAGACTCACAGTGACCCAATAGGGCAGAATAGAACTGCCTCATAGAGCTTCTAAGGAGCGTCTGGTGGGTTTGAACTGCTGAGTTTTGGTTAGCAGTCATAGCTCTTAACCACTACACCATCAGGGTTCTCTTGCACACCATAGGTGCTCAATAAAAATTTGTTAAATGGATCAATGAACAGACTATCTAGGGGCAGCTGACAAAACACAAAGTGCCCAGTTTGGTGTTTGCTTGTGACATTAAGCTGGAGGGGTTTAAAGTGTGGATGTGAGATTTGCATTATTACCTGGCAATGTCTGCACAATCCTGCCTCCCTCCCTTGCTTTATGATGTTCTTTCCATTGTGTATCAAAGCACAAAACAGTCTTTTTTGAGAATAACAGAGGAAACTTACTCATCTTTAATTTCAGCAAACCATCACCTAATTAAACAATTTAAATTGAATATGCTAATACAGAATTTTTTTTTTTTTAAGAATAATTACAAAAGGACTTCAAGATGATAATTACAGATGGGAAATGTTGAATCTGGATAAAATTTCTATTTTCTTTAATTACTGAAACCCCTTCCTAACAAGAGCCTGAGACCACCTATATTTAAGTATTATACACCACAGGGGTCCCTCCAGGCATCGGAAAAACATGATTAAGTTATTGGTGAGACATTGCCCCAGTCCTTCTCCAGGTGTGCAAATTCAGGCACGTCTGGGCCACAAGGGGCTACCCAAAGTGACCCACAAGACGTGGGTCTGAGTTAGGATCTCTTGGGAGACCGGATGGGCCCTCTGACCACTGCAGTCGGTAACATGGTTTAATTTACTTGTTTTGTAGGCTGAGTAAATTCCCATGGACTTTGGCTGGATGTAAAACTTCTGGAGGGTTCTAGCCTTTTCCAGTCCTAAGGGGTCTCACCAGAGGAATGCCAGAGGAAGTGATCAGTCCATCAATCCTGCCATTCTGTCCTGGAGGTCAGTGTTTCTCAAAGTATGGTCTGGGGATTCTAAGACTCCCTTAATGGCTCAAAACCCATATAAGCCCTATCTTACCTGCACAGCTCATTAAGTGCTCTGGCTTACCTGCATGGATCATTGCATGCACAGGCTTACCTGCATGGATCAGTGAGATGAGCTAGCTTACCTGCACAGATCAGTGGGATGAACTGACTTACCTGCACAGATCAGTGGGGTGTACTGGCTTACCTGAACAGATCAGTGGATTACACCAGCTTACCTGCACAGATCACTGTACTTAACTAGCTGGGCATCCTAGGGTATGTTTCTTAACCTCTCTGAATTCCAGTTTCTTTATGTGTAAAATGAAAAGAAAATACCATCCTCACTGGGGAGTATATAAGTTTGTGTGAAACAGTACATAAAAGGTTCCTGGCCTACGATGGACCTTTGGCAAATGTTCGTTTTCTTCCCCTTTGGTGGATATTAGCTCAATAGTACCTATCCACCCAGAGCATCTTTGCCCCTAGTTCTAGGTAGGTTAACCTTCCCCTCTGCTGCTCTCCCACCAGGAGACCCTTGCCTCACACACTCTTTTTTCTTTTCCTGGTGCAACACTGGGCCTCCCTTCCCTTGGAGCTGAGCTCCGTGCCTCCCACAGCTCAGATCAAGCTGTCTCAGCTTCTCAGGCTTCTGTGCCTTAATGAATTGCCCAGCAGGACAGACAACAGGGGTAGCTTAGTAACTGCAGGTTGTAAGTAAGCCAGACATTGGTAACCCAGGGACTGCCTGTATATAATATGATGTTCACACAATGTTTAAATCACGTAACATCCTATTTTGCAGAATGTATTGTGGACGTTAAGTGACACATGACTGTACTAGGACTCCCTAGGAAGCACAAACAGTTAAGCGCTCAACTACTAACCAAAAGGTTGGTAGTTCAAACCCACCCAGAGGCACCTTGGAAGACAGACTTTGCAATCTGCTTTTGAAAGGTCACAGCCTTGAAAACTATATGGAGCAGTTCTAATCTGCACATGAGGTCATCATGAGTGGGAATCATCTCAACGGCAACTAACAACAAGAAGTACTGGGGACTTGACACCCATAGGAGGGGCCAGTGGTGACTAAAATAGGAACTGGACAGGCTCTCAGTGGCCCCTCCCCTGCTCCTTGTGCTACTGCAGCCGCTGGCTCAGATTCATCTTATTCCAGGCTAGCCTTGTTGAAGGCTCTGGGAAAATTTTCTCCTCTTCCCACCCACCTAATCCAAGGAGTCTCTCTTCCGGAAGCAGAGAGTTTAGGGGCAGAATCTTCTCTGCAGAGCCAGCAAACCGTTATCTACACCATGCTTCCGAGTGAGTCAAAGATTCAAAGGCAGTAACAGCTATCTTCACTCAGTTCCACTGAATTTTCTAGGTCCTGCTTTGGGATTTTCCCAGGAACTAGGAAATGGTTAAGTCATACCCATTAGTGGTGACCTGCTCTATTTTCTGGTATCCCTCTCTATTTTTGTTGACTGCCAACACATTGGGGACATTGGTTGTTCAGTGGTGGAATTCTCACCTTCCATGCAGGAGACCCATATTTGATTCCCGGCCAATGCACCTCACATGAAGCCACCACCCATCTATCACTGGAGGCTTGTGTGTTGCTATGCTACTCAACAGGTTTTAGCACAGCTTCCAGACTAAGACAGACTAGGAAGAAAGACTTGGCGATCTGCTTCAAAAATCAGTCAATGACTTCTAAGTCAACTGGCAAAATAATTCTATTATGAAAACGTTCTGCATCCCACTTTGAAATGTGGCGTCTGGGGTCTTAAATGCTAACAAGCGGCCATCTAAGATGCTTCAATTGGTCTCAACCCACCTGGAGCAAAGGAAAATGAAGAACACCAAGGTCACACGACAACTAAGAGCCCAAGAGACAGAAAGGGCCACATGAACCAGAGACCTACATCATCCTGAGACCAGAAGAACTAGTTGGTGCGTGGCCACAATCGATGACTGCCCTGACAGGGAGCACAACAGAGAACTCCTGAGGAAGCAGGAGATCAGTGGGATACAGACCCCAAATTCTCATAAAAAGACCATACTTAATGGTCTGACCGAGACTAGAGGAATCCTGGTGGCCATGGTCCCCAGACCTTCTGTTGGCACAGGACAGGAACCATCCCCGAAGACAACTCATCAGACATGAAAGGGACTGGTCAGTGGGTGGGAGAGAGATGCTGATGAAGAGTGAGCTAATTATATCAGGTGGACACTTGAGATTGTGTTGGCATCTCTTGTCTGGAGGGGGGATGGGAGGATAGAGAGAGAGGGAAGCTGGCAAAATTGTCACGAAAGGAGAGACTGAAAGGGCTGACTCATTAGGGGGAGAGCAAGTGGGAGTACGGAGTAAGATGTATGTAAACTTATACGTGACAGACTGATTGGATTTGTAAACGTTCACTTGAAGCTCAATAAAAGTTAATTAAAAAAAGGGAAAAATTAAAATAATAAAAAAAAAAAATCAGTCAATGAAAACCCTATGGATCAAAAATACCCAATCTGCAACCGATCATGGGCATAGTGCAGGACCAGGTGGCATTTCATTCCAATGGCCACAGGGTTGCCATGAGTCATGGGCCAACATGACAACAGCTAACAACAATGAGCCAACATAATAGCTAAGAGTACAGACTCTGGGATCAGATTGCCTAGGATTAAATGTTGATTGTGTTACTTCTTCTCTGTGCCTCAGTCTCCTCCTCTGTAAAATGTGTGTAATAATAGCACCTACATCACAGGTTGTTAGAAACACTACATGAAACATTGTTGGTAAAGCACAGTGCCTGGCACATACATGAATGCTCAACAAATATAGACTCTCTGAATTATTTTCTTTCAGTCCTATCTGCTGCTCCACATACATAAAGCATGAAACAACACCAACAAAAAACCCATGGCCATTGAGTTGATTCTGACTCATAGCAACACTATAGGACAAAATAGAACTGCCCCATAGGGTTTCCAAGACTATAAATCTTTCTGGAGGCAGGCTGCCTTATCTTTCACCCATGGAGTAGCTGGTGGGTTCGAACCTCCGACCTTCCAGATAGCAGCTGATTGCTTAACCACTGCACCACTGGAGCTCCTACTTAAAGCATAGGATTCCTAAAACTTGGATGCCAGCAAGGAGTAGACTCTTCAATCCAGTCCCACCTCTCTCCTCAGCGTGTGTACACACACGAGCATACACACACACAGACACACAGCCCAAGACCACCTTCGGGGGCTGGACAAGCCCACATGTAAATGGAGCTGATGTTGAAAAAGGCCCAGCACTCCTCTTTCTTCCCCCTGTGAGTGAGTGTTCAGAGCTGGTGTTTCTGGGGGTGTGGGGGGGCTGGTCTCTTGCTGAATGGGCTCTCATGACAGAGTCTGTAGCTCATGTCCCCTTCAAGGGAGTCCACAGTGCACTATGACTTAGATCAGCTGTTGTTTTCCAATTTCTTTACCGCCCACCTGCTGTCTAAGCTAATTTAATAGCCTCCACAGAGCTGGGGAGCCGGATGTTTGCAGGAGAGGGGAGGAGGCTGAGAGACAACCCAAGCGAGAAAAGTTAGCACGGATACAGCCATACATCCAGGCGTTAAAGAAAATAAGCAGATAGATTACAAGCCCTGTATGTTCTTCCACTAACAACCAATTAGCAAACACCCCCCTTCCAGGGAAAATCTCCTTCCGTTCCCTGCTTCCCTGTAAAGCAGTCCATAGCATTGGTGAGGGTGTTCCCAGTATGGCTCTCCATGTGCCTGTGGCTGGGGCTCTGAGTTCCTGATTAGGAAGTAGAGGGGTGGGGGTGAGTGTGCGTATGTGTGTGTGTGTGTCTGTGTCTGTGTCGTGTATGTACACATGCTCAGGTTGAGGGCAGAACTGGTGATGGGAAAGTCATGTAAGAAATGTATCACACACTTAAAAAAAGAAAAGAAAAGCAATTCTCCCTTCTAAGCCACCATCCATCATCCGCCACTACTACCCTTTTCTACCAACAGCTCAAGGAGCTATTTATCGCGTGAATATCTTTGGGGAAGTCCTTATGTCTACCTGAGAAAGTCTAGAAGATATACTCTCAAGTACTTCTGAGTTTTTAACATAGGGTTTTACAGTCACACTCTTGACTTCATTTTTAACACTAGGGAAATATTTTACTCCTCTAAGTTTAATCTCCTTAACCAAATCTACCCATTCATTAGTTATATATTCTATTTTTCACATTACTACAGACAACAGTGTTGCCAAACTTCTCACCACTACATAACAGGGGCTGCCTTTTCTCTGGACTCCGATATAACCTTCCTCACTGTCCTTCAAGCCTTTACTACCAGTCTCCTCAAGGTCCTTCAGGCCTCTACCCACCACCCAGTCCCAAAACCAATGGAATAAGGACTTATTATGCAGATTTGTTACTGTTGTTAGCTGCTGGAGAGTTGACCCCCAACTCACAGGAACTCCATGCATCATGGAATTAAACCATTGTGATCCACGGGGTTTTCATTGATTGATTTTCAGAAGTAGATCACCAGGCCTTTTTTCCTACTCTGTCTTAGTCTGGAAGCTCCACTGAAACCCGTTCAGCATCATACCAACACACAAGGCTCCACTAATGAACAGGCCATGGCCACGCATGAGGTGCGTTGGCCGGATCTCCCTCACGTAAGGCGGGAATTCTACCACGGAGCCACCACCACCCTTAAACAATTGTGGGAGAAGCTAGTGAAGTAAGAATCTAGAAGGGGATGAGTGGAGGATAAAAGAATAGTCACTAAAAGTATTCACAAAGGGGAACAGGTAAGGAAGTCTATAGAAGGCTGCTGGCGCTACATCTGGTGGTAGACTAGAAGTCACAGTAGGTCAGCAAAGCCAGCAGTTAGGAAGAAGAGCTGGATGTGGAATGGGGAGAGAGAAGAAAAACTGGAGCCCAAAAGGACAAATCTAAACCCACAAGTACAAACTAGAACCCGCACCTATCTCTCTTCACCACTACCTCAGAAATGCATGCACCCTCCTCACAAAGCTGCCCATACATCTGCTTCAGGGAGCTAACTGAGGAGATGGTACAGGAGTTGGAAGGCCTGCAGGCTCAGCAGCGTCCCAGCCAACAGGGGGAGCAGCAGATCAGTGTCACCCTGAGTAAACTGCAGCAGTGCCTGGTGTCCTACCCCACCTTCATAGCATAGTGCTCACTGCTTCCATTCTGCCTTCCCAATCGCATGCAAATTTCTCTTGTGGCCATCCCTAACCAGAACCAGACGGTGAAGGGGACTCTGGGAAGCACAGTTCCAGCTTAGCTGTCGACACCACATAAAACCATCACAAAGACCCTTAGCTCATGGTTCCTGTCATAAAGAAAGCATTGAATAAATGTTCAATATTTATTTGTATTCCTACCACCTAGCCCAAAGCCTAACACATAGCAGGTGCTCCAGAGATGTTTGTTAAACAGAAACTAGGTTTATATGCCAGATGGATGCTGTTCTCTAAAACATATCCCCCCACACAAATTATGTCTCCTTTTTGTAAAAAATAAAAAAAAGATGATGAGAACCTTCTGTACCAATCTAATACTTGATTCATTTCCCTCCCTGGGGGACAGACAATTTATTGCTTAGAACTAAAGCAATCTATATACTACTTACCCTAGAAAACAGCAGCATTGAAATCCATGTGGACTTAGCAGGAAGAAGAAGATGAACTCGCGGTGTCACCATTTTCAAGGGGGCTGAGTGAGAGGGTAGGCTCCTGTGTTTGGGTGCTGTCTCCTCATCCTCATTAGCACTTCAGGTCCAGCACTCAGCTCCCAGCCCCACCTCACTGACCCCACTCAGAAAAGTGGAACTGAGCGATGAGGTGATAATGAGGAGAAAGCCCCCTGCCTGGTCTGAGCCTGACTGGTACAATGCAGGCCCACAGGGACGAGGCTGTACCTGGGTGGTTTCAGATCTTTCCACATCTGGGAAGCAGCCTGGTGAAAATGCGTCACTGGAGCTAAAAAGAGGGAGAGGATGAGGAGGCTGCTGTAGCGGTGAGTGTGGGTAAGAGTGTAGATAAAGCTGTGCTGGCCTGAACTCACTGGATAAACTCAGGTTCTTCTTAGGACAAGTCTTTTAGAAGATCCTAGCATGGCTCTCTGCTATTCAACAGCACTGACTACATTACTGTATTAGGAAGGAAGGAGAGAAGGAAGAAAGAAGAAGGAAGGGAGTCTTGAAGGTTGGTTACAATTCTGGTAGACAGAGATGTAAGGCAGATTTCTTTAACAGAGAAAACAGCATGATCAATGGCCAGAGTTTAAAAAAAAAATTTCAAAAGGTAAAGCAAACACTGCAATGTGGCAGTCGAATAGAAGAATACCGGGAAGTGAAGGAGGCGAGTGGAGCCAGAGTGCGGAAAGCCTTGAATGCCAGAGTCAGAGATTCTGGCATGTTTCCCATAGACAACAGGAAGCCATTAAGGGTTCCTGGATAAGGTGATGAAGCCATCAGAGCAATGTAAAAGCAAAAAGATAGAAACAGAGACTGATTGGATTCCCTCAACTAAACTCCAACAACTATTTGATGAGGTTGTACATGGAAAATATGTGTAAAATACAGCAATGCTGAGAGTGCTACCTGGAGAAAGATAGATGATCACTGACGTGTCCCCAGTGGCATCTACATTGGAAAATCTACCACGTTGTAGGTCTAGGATCTGACATGCTCTGCCTTGCAGACTCAGAAACTTGGATCTTATCAGTGGGCCAGAGTCGGGAAAACTAGTGGCCATTGATTAATTCACAGTAAAAACGAGAAACGTCTACCCACACAGGCCGGGATTTTTCGTTACGAACAATAGAACCTATTCCCACTAGTTCAAGCAATAAAGAAAATTATTAAATATATTGTGAAACTCACAGAATTTCCAGAAACTTGGAGCCAGGGAATCAGGCTCAGAGACTCTACAGACAAGAAGAAAACCCAAACACTACTATTGGATCACTCACAGTTCAGTCCACCATCATTTTGGACCCAACACTACAGCTTGCCTGGTAGACACATAGTATGAGACATTACTGCTAGGAACTTTGTTGCTGCTGCCCTGAAGTACCAATCACTCCTGCCTTCTCTCTGGAAAGGTGGATTCTGAATGTTACCATCTTCTTCCTGGGGCCCATCTCTGTGGTGGAACCGGGCTCACATGTCTGGCCTTAGCAACAAGAGTAGCTATGAAAGTGAATTTTCTGATCTCTGCTATTGGATGACGCAAATCTCAGTACGAAAACTCACCAAAATGAAAGATGGGAGTCTAAAAGAAGTAGAGTGGCCATGATTATGGCAAATGTCCACTGTGCAGCATGATCTGGAGACTGGCTTACCTTGTGTCACCAGGAGAAGGTTCTTGTTGAACATGAAGTTAGAGAAAGGGAAGTTATGCGTATGACTTACGTTTTTCCAGAGCATTGGGCTCTGAGAACCTGTTGAACTCAATGCTACAATTCATTCATTCAACTAGGTTTACTGACATTCTCTAGGCAAAAAACTCTGTATTTGGTGATGGGTCAGAAGACAAAGATGAGTAAATACAAGTTAAACTAATTTCCCGCTCTCAAGGAGTTTACAACATAGTTGGGAAAACAAAAAGTAAAGCAGTTTTAAGTGGTAACAAGTTCTAGGATTCACTATCGTCCAATTTAGGATCCCACCCCTAGGTTGAAAGGCATATACAATGGCCACAATAATAACCTCAAGCATGCCAATGATCAGGAACATGGTGCAGGACAGGGCAATGTTTCGTTCTGTTATATATGGGTCACCATAAGTTGGAGCCAACTCAACGGCAACTAACAAGTTCTATGATAAGACAGTGCTGGGGACAAGGACAGATTATCCAATAAACAAGGTAAGCACGGGCTTACTTGTGTTTATTTACTAATCTGTAGTGAACAATTTCACATGGGTTTCACCACATCAGATGCTTACTGGGTCATCCACCCCTGTCAAGAATTGTGAATTTGTGGAAAGAGGATTTAATTCTGTGGGAAGGTTCTGTTGGGTTGGGAGAGAGAGAGATGCCAGTCATACCTAGAATCAGTCTTTAATGTGGTGAAAAAATGTGTAATTGTTCACTACAGATTAATGAGTAAGCACAGGTAAGCCTGTGCTTACCTTGCTTATTGGATAACCCACCCCTGGCTGGGGGTGACTAAAAGAGGAGAGAAGAACGCCTTTGAGATTGAGGAAGTTAGGAAATGGAGACCATTATTGGAAAGGTCAATAATGTGAATACTGAAGCCTCTGAGGACAGCAGCTGGTGCTGAGAGAAGAGGAAGCCAGAACCAAGAGGCAGAATGTGCTGAACTTGGGAGGCGCTGGGCAGGGAAAGGGAGACTGGGGTAGAGGCTGTGTGTGGAGTTTTCAAGGCCGTGTGTGGAGTTGCTCAGGCACAGCAGCAGACCTGGAGTCTAGAAGCAGCAGAGAACAAAGAAAGTGTGAACCTCCCTTAGGCCAGGGAGGAGGGCACCGGACCAAGGGGACAGGAGTCTTCCAGACAAAAGAACAAAGGAAGCAGTTTTGGTAAGGATGTCCAGTGTTCAGCTGAGGTGAAGAGGCAAAGGAGTACTTGTGGAAAAGGGCAGATACAAGGTATCTGCCCCACTTGACATGCACACCACGTGGCCATGAGACTTTCCCTTGTCTGTCACCTTTTTCTTCAACATCGCATTCCCTTCCTTTTTTCTTTCCCTCTCAAGTCTGCTTTCCAGGGCCATGTCTGTACTTTTATTTTCCTTTTGCAATCCACAGAGCTAGTATAAGCTTTCAGAACTTGGCCTGAAGAGAAGAAAGAGCATTTTTCCTATTAGCATGTACCTTTCGCAAGCAAAGAACTTGAAATCAACTTCCACATGCCAGGGTGAGTCCAACTTTGACACCAGCTCTCCCAAAGCACCAGTAATAACCCTGACTCCCTGCAAAAGCATCAACTTTAATAAAAAACAGGTTACACGTCAGACACCAGTATTGCCAGAACACGCAAACACACACATACGCTCTATCACCAGTAACTCATAAAAGAAAATGAAACTCCTAACAGTATCCTCCCACCAGCTTCTCTAAGAAATTCCCTGGGGCAAGGGGAAGGGAATGTCTAAATGCCCCCAAATCTCCAAATGCAGTGTGCAGGGTTTCTCGGTTGTTATGGATATTGTTCCCATCCACAGAGAGGGATTAGAGGGTGCAGGCCTATGTCTCGCTGAGGGTGGGTGATGCAGAAGGGTTAGAAAAGGCACACCTTTGACGTCAGACAGGCCTGAGTTCCAGTCCTAGATCTGCCTTCTACCAGCTGCGTAGCACTGGATGAGTTACATACTCTAGCTCAAACTCAGTTCCCTCCGCGATAAAATGGCCCTAAGATTCCTATCTCACAGAGCTATCATGAGGGTTAAATAATGGACTGTATGCAACTAACCTAGTACAGTAGCAAGCAAATGGTAGCTACTACTACCAACCAACCCCATTGCAGTCGAGTCGATTCTAACTTATAGCGACCCTATAGGACAGAGTAGAAGTGCCCCATACAGTTTCCAAGGAGCACCTCGTGGATTCGAACTGCCGGCCCTTTGGTTAGCAGCCATAGCACTTAACCACTATGTCACCAGGGTTTCCAGCCACTACTAGCTTTGCTATTTTTCTTGTTGTTAGCAGCCATTGTGTGAACCCCTGACTCATGGTGACTCGCTGCACAATGGAATGTAACACTGCCTGGTCCTGAGCCATCCCCATGATTTTCATTGGCTGACTTCTGGAAGTAGATTGCCACACCTTTCCTCCTAGCCCATCTTAGTCTGGAAACTCCACTGAAGCCTGTTTAGTTGCATAACAACGCTGACAGAGGTGTGGTGGCTAGGCGTGAGGTACATCAGCCGGAAATTGAACCTGGGTCTCCCGCATGCATGGAAGGTGAGAATTTTACCACTGAACCACCACTGTCCTCAAAGCACTGCTGTTACGGCTGTTATCACCATCACCAACTTTATTAGTGAACCAGAAGGTCCACTTAGCTCAGAGTTGAGGAACGGAAAAAGTCCCTCATGCCCATGCTGTGAGTTCATCTTTAATAGATGGGAAGGCCACCTCCTTGTCATTTGAATAATGGGAGCATTCAGATTCCATTAAACGTAATGATTAGCCTGCAAGTGGACAGCTGACAGCTCACAGAGGGAAAAGACCGAGCTGTCTCCTAGGAACCCTGTGTACGGCTTGACCCTTGCCCACCCCTTCTCACCCTTCCTGATTCCCTCCTCCCTGTCTCCCTACCCAGACACTGGCTTCCTCATTACAAGCAGTTTCGGGGGGAAGGGTGTCTCTTCCTCTCTCTGTGCAGAAAAATGTGACTGTACTTATGCATTGCCTCCGTAGAAAGTGAAATTGCATGGCTGGGAGAATCCTATCATCACTTCACCCCCTAATGAGAGAGATTGTTTGCCGGGAGATGAAATTAAATTGTAAGCTCTATTGGCTTCAACAAAAGGTGCCATTTGGGCAAACTCAAAGGGAGCCATTGAATCGTCACAAAGATTTAACTCTTCCTGACACTGCAGCATCAGGTAATGCTCCCCTCCAGTCCTGCTACCAGAAACGTCACCACTGGAGATCCATTCCACTAGGTTCTTGTCCCATGGTCCTTTAAAAATGTTAGTCCTCGGGGAGGGGGAGGAGACAACTCAATCTTGCTAAAATTCTAGTGTGGAACCTGGATGCCGATCCTGGCTGAGTTAATTGGCCAACTGTCCTTATCTAGAAAATGGAGGAACACTGACAATAACAGTTATCGCTAGGTTTATGAAGACCCTGGATGGGGCAAACAGTTAACAAAATTGCTCAGCTGATAACTGAAAGGTTGGCAGTTGGAGGTTGGAGTCCACCCAGAGGCACCTCGGAAGAAAGTCCTGGCAACCTACTTGTGAACAATCAGCCACTGAAAACTCTATGGAGCACAGCTCTACTCTGACACTCGTGGGGTCACCATGAGTCTGAACCGATGCAACAGCAACTGGTTTTTATTCCTAGGGTACTGGAAGGATAAAGGAGAACTTATAGCGAAGCCACTTAACACAGAACCTGGCACACCAGGAATGTTTTGCAATTTGTTCATCATTTAAGGAAACTTTATTGAGCATCCTTCTGGCAAAGACTCGAGTGCCTAGAAAAACGCAGATGCCCACGCCACTAGAAGCTGGCCTGGGCCTGGGAATCTGTACTTTTAACAAAATTCTGTCTTAGTTTCCTAGTGCTGCTATAACCTAAATACCACAGGTGGGTGGCCTTGAAGAATAGAAATGTATTTTCTCACAGTTCTGGAGGCTAGAAGTCCAAATCAGGGGCTCCTGGTTCCTTCCTCGTAGGTGGTGTTTATCTTCCTGTGTATGTGTGTGTGTGTGTGTGTCTATACTGCTCTTTTGTGTAACTCAGAAGTGATCAGGTTTAGGATCTATCCTACACTGGTGTGACCTCAACTGCCTGATAGATTATATTACATTAGATTACGGTATAGAAAGTAATCTACTCTGCCCAAGGCAGATCAAATCATAACAGCGTATGGCCAGGCCCAGAATAAATGGCCAGGCATTTGATGCATATTTTGGGGGGAACACAATTCAGTCCATAACACAAGCCCTCCAGGTGGTTAGCTGAAGTGCAGTCAGGTCATCATCTTCAGCTTTCCCCGCACCTGCCGTAGGGTCAATCCCTGGGTCTAGTGAATAAGGGTTCAGTTTTCTTCCAACAGGAAGGGTCTGGGTGGCAGAGGGGTAAATACTAGAAAAGGGCAAGGAATGAGCTGACCAAAGTTCTGAGAGCCAAACGTTGAACATTGTGCAGTCTTGCCTCCTCCAGCAGACACTTTCCTCCCAAAGGGGATGGGTGAGGAGAGCACCCAGGGTTAACCTGGGTAAGGAACCCAGGGAACAAATAGCTACTTCACAGAAGAAAATGCTTTCAAAGAAGCCCATTGTGTGAGTCTCAGTCACCAGCCACAGGCCCCCAAGTTCCAGTTGCAAGCAATTCAGTTCCTCTTCTTTCTATTCAGCAGGCTGAGGAACTGCAGGCATCTGCACTTCTGTGGTACCTTTCATGCCAGAGCCTCAAAGCCCTTTTCACACACAAATCTGTTCAGCCTCATAACCTCGCTGAGAAATTTTGCAAAGGGATAGCAGGCATCGCTTCCCTCCCTACCTCAAGGGCAGCCTTTTGGGCGGTGGGAGGCAGGAGATAGGAGGCCAAGGCCGTTTCACAGTCACTTAACCAGGCATCTTGACAGCTGGGAAGGAAAAGGAGCCACTTGGGATCAGACGTTTCTGGGACACTTAGTCTGAGGAATGGAATTACAGAAATACCTGGATATCCATCTAGGCCTTTTGGCTTTAGCTTCTTCCTTGTTAAGCCTGAGTAATCTTCTGGTTTGGCAGACACCGTGAGTTGCTTACCCAATGTCTCCCTCACTTCTTTCTTGGAACAGAACCCCAACTTTTTCTGGGGAGAAACAGCCCCAGAGGGTAAACCATGATTCATCCCTCTAAGCCAAATAAGCAACCCCCTTCCCAGCTTTCCCAGCCTTCTTGGTAGCTATCGTTGTTGTTAATTGCCATCAAGTCAGCTCTGATTCATGGCAACCTTATGTAAAACAGAAACACTGTCTGATCCTGTGCCATCTTCATAATTGTTGATATGTCTGAGTCCTTTCAGCTATTGTGTCAATCCATCCCTTTGAGAGTTTCCCTCATTTTCACTGGCCTTCCACTTTACCAGTCATTCTGTCATTTGCTAGTGATTGGTCTTTCCTAACATGTCCAAAGTAAACAAGACAAAGTCTCGTCATCCTTGCTTCTAAGGAACATTCTGGGTTTTATTTCTCCTAAGACTGATTTGTTTGTTCTTCTGCAGTCCGTGGTTTAATCACTATTCTTTGCCAGCACCACAGCTGGAACACACCAATTCTTCGGTCTTCCTTTTTTATAGTCCAGTTTCCGCGTACGTATGAGGCAATCGTAAAGACCATGGCTTGAGTCAGGCTCACTTTAATCCATCAAAATGACATCTTTGTTTTTTAAAACTTTAAACAGTTTGAGGGACATCTAGGTCGATTGGCATAACATAATTCATAAATAAAATGTTCTACATCCTACTTTGGTGAGTAGTGCCTGGGGTCCTAAAAGCATGCGAGTGACCATCTAAGATACATCTGTTGATCCAATCCTATCTGGAGAAAGGAGAATGAAGAAGATCAAAGACACAAGGAAAATATGAGTCCAAAGGACTAATGGACCACAAGAACCATACCCTCCACCAGCCTGAGCCCAGAAGAACTAGATGGTGGTACCACCACCAACGATTCTGACAGGGACCACAATAGGGGGCTCCAGACAGAGCGGGAGAAAAATATAGAGCAAAATTTAAATTCACACAAAAAAAAAAAGACCAGACTTACTGGTCTGAGAGAGACTATAGGAACCCCTGAATCTATGGCCCCGGATACCCTATTAAGTCAGAGCCGAAGCCACTCCCAAAGACCAACTTTCAGCCAAAGATTAGATAGTCTTATAAAACAAACAATAACACACTTGAGGACTCTGCGTTTAGTTCAATCACGCACATGAGACCAAATGGGCAAGACCTGCCCAAAAGCAAGACAAGAAGGCAGGAAAGGACAGAAAAACTGGATGAATGGACATGAGGAACCCCAGGGTGGAAAGGGAAAGGGGAAGAGTGCCGACACAATGTGGAGATTGTAACCAATGTCACAAAACAATTTGTGTATAAATTTTTGAATGAAAAACTTATCTGAGTTGTAAACTTTCACTTAAAGAAAAAAAAACTTAAGGAGGTATTTTGCAATAGATTTGCCCAATGCAATAACACATCATTTGATTTCTTGACTACTGCTTCCATTGCAGTTATAAAAATGATAATAAAACTTGGGTTTGGCCAGTGAGATGGAAGGTATCAGCAAAGAATATTGAATATACCACGGACTGCCAGAAGAACGAACAAATCTATCCTGGAAAAAGTACAGCCAGAATGCTCCTTGAAAGCAAGGATGGTGAGACTTTGTCTCATGTACTATGGACATATTATCAGGAAGGACCAGTCCCTGCAGAAGGACATCATGCTTGGTAAAGTGTAGGGTCAACAAAAAAGAAAAAGACCCTCAACAAGACGGATTGACACAGTAGCTGCAACAATTAGCTCAAGCATAGCAAAGATTATGAGAATGGTGCAGGACTGGAAAATGTTTCATTCTGTTGTGCTATGAGTTGGAACGGACTGGACGACGGCACCTAACAACAATAACAAAAATGGTAACAAATTAACTCTGTCATCTCAGTGGCTGAATACAACAAAAATTACCTTTTCTCTCACATTATAAGTTTAATGTGTTTAATGCAATCAGTGGAAAAACTCAGTTTGATTGTTCTTCATACTCCTGACACATCAAATTACATCCCAGATCAAGGAAGACCCATTTGTGACCAGGGTGAATGGCAGGGGTCTACAACAAGAACATTCCCAAGATGAAGGAATCATCAGGGATGATCATCTTATAACCACCTACAGCCTGTGGTCTCCAAGGTCACTATGGAGGAACGGGAAAAGGTTGGAAGTGGAATGCTGGATCTTAACTACCTGTGCTGAGAAACGACTCTTTCACAGCCTGCTGGCCACAAGTCATCACACAGCACTAATCTAAGGGAGGATTAAAAGGGTTACATAGAGAACATTCAGTGGCACTGTCTGTGCCATGGAGGTGATCCACAACAAAGACGACCTCCAATGCCACCTCACGTTCCCTTGCATCTTTGGAAGATGCCCACCTTACAAATGGTAATCTGGAATGTCTTTCATGTGAAGCTTACAGTGTTTAACTGGTACAGCATCCTTGTCATTATGCCAATAGAGCTCAGCACTGCATACCTACAGTGTGCCCATGGGCTGGGCTATTGAGAATTATGATGAAGAATGGTGCCAGGGGAAACAGGCTAGTCATCTCTTTATGCAACAATAATTACACTTCATTACCATACCTGGCTCTGTGCTGGACTCAGGGTTCCAAATAGCTAAAACGGGGTCCTCTCTTCCATGGTAGTGCAAATGGTCAACATGCTCGGCCACTAACCAGAAGGTTGGAGGTTCAAGTTCACCCAGAGGCATCTTGGAAGAAAGACCTAGTGATCTACTTCTGCAAAACTGGCCATTGAAAACCCCATGGAGCACAGTCTTACTCTGACACCCGTGGGGTCACCATGAGTCCAGAGGCAACTTGATAGTACCCGGTGGGTTACTCTTCCATGAAGATCTTGCAGAATCATGAAGAAATTAGGAGAGTCTTCAAAAAATGAACCTGCTGATGTTAAACATTCTAAGTAAACATTGAAAATTAATTCCCTCGACTACAAAACCTTTGAGACCAGCGACCAGCTCATAAAGATTCTGAGAAAAATGGAACTAATGGCAACTTTAGAGGTTGATATCTCTAGGTATTTAATAGTCTTTAATGATAAAGGGCAATTCAGAAGAAAAACCACTGGCATTTTTGTTATCCTTGAATGTCCAGTTGTTCGGAAACATAAAACATGGAGAAAATCTGCGTTAAATGAACTTGCAAAGTTCACCTCTCTTATCAGATTACTTTGAGGCATTGGTGGTTCAATAGTAGAATTCTCGCCTTCCATGAGGGAGACCCAGGTTCGAGTCCCAGCCAGTGCACCTCATGTGTAGCCACTACCTGTCTGGCAGTGGAGGCTGGCAAGTTGCTATGATGCCAAGCAGGTTTCGGCGGAGCTTCCAGACCATGACGGACAAGTAAGACAGGCCTAGTGATCTACTTCCAAAAATCAGCGATGAAAAACCTATGGATCACAACAGTCTGATCCAAAACCAATCATGGGATGACACAGGATCAGGGCGCATTTTGTTCCATTGTGTATGAGGTTGCCATGAGTCGGGGGACAACTCCATGGCAGCTAACAAACCAACAGCCATGTTACTTTAAAAGGCCTCGATGCCCCCACTGGCCACACCTTCATCGTGATGATGCTCTTAAATCATCCTTGGTGATTCTTTCATCCTTGCAGCTGTTCTACTTATAGGTTCCTCTAATCATCCCAGTCACAAATGGGTCCTCCCTCATCTGGGCTGTGATTTGATGTGTCAGGAGTGTGAAGAACAATTAACCACTTAAATCTTGCATAACTTCAAAAGTCTCAAGATGAAATGTATGCAAATGATAATGTCTACTATGGGTCTGTAACCACTCTTTAATTTCAACTTAAAAGAGGACAGACTTCAGGCATTACAAGGCATTTCATGCAATGAAATAATCAAACTAGGTTTATATCACTTGGGTGGTAATTTATCTTCTCTGCCAGGAGCAGAGGGAGGTCTCAGTGCAGTAATAATGGATTCACGTTGTTCCTCCGAATTTGGTCTCTTTCAGTTGGAGCAACAGAATTCAAGCTGCGCAGTCCTTTTTAGCATGGAGTCTCTCTGGGTATGGAGCAGTTCGGTGGATACTCTAAGATGAAGGTTGCACACTCCCCCATCAACTGTTCTGTCCAGCACAGGAATGGGAGCCATTTCTTAACATCAGTAATAGGCAGTGAGAGAGAGGAGAAAGGGGGGTGAGAGAGAGGAGAAAGGGGGATGAGAAACAAACAGATGGTGCAAATGGCTAGCACACTTGGCTGCTAGCCAGAAGGTTGGAGGTTCTTCGAGTCTCCCCGGAGGCACCTCAGAAGAAAGGCCTGGCAATCTTCTGAAAATCAGCCATTGAAAACTCTATGACGCACAGTTCTACTCTGACATACACGGGGTTGCCATGAGTCAGAGTCGATTCAGCAGCAACAGTTTTTTAATGGAAGAGATGATGAGGGAGAGAAAGAGCAGTATGTTACCAAGCCACACTTGTACTTTTAGAAGTTGGAGCCCTCCTTGTTAAACCACCTGGGAGTCTTCTCTCCAACCCTCATCACATTCCCTTCAATGCCTCTGCCTTCCTCAGATTTGCTTTTGTCCATGCTGCCTCCCAGCAACAGACTCCTCCAAGGCCAGACAAAGAGAAGCAAGAGAGTCATGGGGTACCCAGTGGGGTAAGGAGGAGACTGCGTTAATAAAGACCTGTGACATTTAATGATGTGGCTTGCATTTTGAACACATCATTGCTCCGTACTGAATCCATCCATTTCGATAATAAACACCAGGATCATGGGAACTCTCTCTACTCCCCCACAAATAAATAAATAATAGGAGCGTGGCGAGGGGTGGCGAGGGACCAGTTTTGCACACTGGGGATGAGGGCAGCTTGAGACTTCCCTGAATGTGTTTGCATCTTATGAACCCCATTCAGCCGCATGGCCTCCCATTCGTCTCTCTGGAAATCCAATTTCCCTCTTGCAGGCCTGTCTGCCAGTTTTCTAATTTTCACATCAAACTGCATATTACTCACTGTCAGCCTGGTTGTTCTGGAAGAATCGTTAGAGTCTTAAACCCTTTACCAATGTTTTCAGTTCAGCCGCAGACAGTTGCCAGGCTTCGTATTTTCCAGAAGACTGCTGCCACCCCCAGAACGTTCAAAATTTCAAGCCTGCATTCTTTTGGCCCAGGCCAGGGCTAGTGAGAATAGCACTTTCTTGATAAATCCAAATTCTTTAACACAGCTAAAATGGCCTGTTGTGGGTTGAATTATTTTTTAAAATTATGTGTTGGAATCCTGGCACCTATACCCGTTGCCGTTGAGTCAATTCCAACTCATCGCAACCCTACAGAACAGAGTAGAACTGCCCCATAGGGTTTCCAAGGAGCTGACCTTTCCGTTAGCACCCTAGCTCTGTAACCACTTCACCACCAGGGCCCACTGACCCCTATACCTGTGGATATAATCCTGTTTGGAAATAGGAGTTTTTCTGGTCATTTTTTTTGTGATGTTAATGAGGCCATATCAGAGAAGGTCCCAAACCTAATCAACACTGAGTTATAAGAAGCTGCAAGGACACAGAGACAAGCAAGTACAGACTGGGGAAGATACTTGCCATATAAAGATTGCCAAGGAACCAAGGAATGCCAGGGCAACAGAAGCTAAAAGAGACAAGACTCTTCCTCCAGAGCCTACAGAGAGAGAGCTGGCACCCTGAATTCAGACTTGTAGCCTCCTAAGCTGTGAGGGCCCTGGTGGTACAGTGGTTAAGCACTCAGCTGCTAACTGAAAGGCTAGTGTTTGAACCCACTAGCTGTTCTGCAGGAGAAAGGTGTGCCAGTTTGCCTCCATAAAGATTTACAGCCTTGGAAACCCTATGGAGCAGTTCTACTCTGTCCTACAGGGTTGCTATGAGTCAGAATCGACTTGACGACAGTGGGTTTGGTTTTTTTGTGAACTGGGAGAAAATAAATATCTGATCTTTAAAGCTACCCCCTTGTGATATTTGTGTTGTAGCAGCACAGGGGTGGGCAGAAGAAAAGGGAGAGGAGGAGATGGGAAAGAAGAACGTAGAATGAACACACTTAAAATTCCTTTTGCTGCCACCACGTTGTCACTGGGTCGTGACCCTTATTGTCCCCTGCTGATCCACTTGATTCTCTTGCAGTCATCTGGCTCTGCATGTCTCATTACACTCCCTGTGCTGTGTGATAGGTTCCTGTGGAGAAGACAATGCACCTGCCCCACTACAAGCTGCCAAAAGTCCCCAGGGGTACATAGACTTGCTGGAGCTTAGCCAAATCCCATCACTAACCCATAGCCCACCACCCGCCCCCAGCCCAGCTGCTGTTCCGTCCCACGGTGTTTCTTCAAGCTAATGATGCCTGCCCAGGGCCCCAGGACCTCCAGCTTCTTTAGAGGCAATTTTATTTGGAAGGTAATGAGTCCTCAGCCAGTGTGAAAAACAAAAACAGAAGTCTGGAGCATCTAGTGTGGCTGACTTTAGAACTGAGTAGAAGACAGTAGAAGTAGGAAGGTATAAGTCAGACACTTGGCAACTCTCTTTGACCAGGTCCTCTCATTCTTTCTTGTCTTTGCCTTTTGGATTCCACCACAGAGAACTGATGGAGTACCTACTGTGTGCCTGGACTGCAGATAGAGTGGTGAACAGGACAGATGTAGCTTTTGACCTCTTGGAGCTTGCATTTGGCTTGGGATCCAACAGTCAGCAGGCTACTACATTATAGCAGTGGTTCTCAAACTGAGGGGGCATCAGAATCCTCTGGAGGGCTTGTTAAAGCAGAGATTCTTGGGCCCCACCCCAGAGTTTCTGATTCAGGGGGCATTGGCGGGCCTGAGAATTTGTATTTCAAACAAATGCCCGAGGACCAGACCTTGAGAACCATGCTGGACATTATGGTGTGATTGGTGTCATGAAGGTGAAAGTACAGGGTGAAATGGGAGCATGTAAAGGGGTAAAGGGGTATCCAACCCAGACTCAAGTCAGGAGAGGCTTTCCAGAGTAAGTGATACCTAAGTTTAAATGTAAAAAGTAAAGGGACCTGGGGAAGCCAGCACAACTTGTACAAGGCAAGGTCATGGAAGCTCCATAGACACATCCAAACTCCCTAAGGGGGTAAATTGCTGTGGGGACCATGGTCTCAGGGAAAATCTCGCTCAACTGGCATAACATAGTTTATAAAGAAAATGTTCTGCATTCCACTTTGGTGAATAGCGTCTGGGGTCTTAAAAGCCTGTGAGTGGCCATCTAAGATACTCCATTGGTCTCATCCCTTCAGGACCAAGGGAGAATGAAGAAAACTAAAGATACAAGGGAAAAATTAGTACAAAAGACTAATCGACCACATCTACCATGGCCTCCACCAGACTGAGTCCAGTACAACTAGATGGTGCCAAGCTACCACCACTGACAACTCCGACAGGGATCACGATAGAGGGTCCAGGACAGAGGTAGAGAGAAATGTAGAACAAAATTCTGACTCACAAAAAAAGACCAGACTTACTGGCCTGACAGAGACTGGAGAAACCCCAAGAGTTTGGCCCCCTTTTTAGCTCAGTAACGAGGTCACTCCCGAGGTTCACTTTTTGGCCAAAGATTAGACAGGACCATAAAGCAAAATGAGACTAAAGGGGCACAACAGCCCAGCGGTAAGGACTAGAAGGCAGGAGGGGCCAGGAGAGCTGGAAATAGGGAACCCAAGGTTGAGAAGGAAGAGTGTTGCCATGTCATGAGGTTGTTAACCAATGTCATAAAACAATATGTGTACTATTTAACGAGAAACTAGTTTGTTCTGTAAACCTTCATCTAAAGTACAATTAAAAAAAAAAAAAAACGTAAATGGGAGTAAGCCAGGTGAAATGTGCTCTAAGCGAGAAAAGCGCATGCAAAGGAATGACGGCAAGATCAGGGCATCTGCAGGAGACTGAAATCAGTTCAGTAGGGCTGGAACTCAGATACTATCAAGGGCAAGATTAGGCCGCAGAAGTGAACAGAGGTTGCCATGTGCCATTGCATAGGTTGTGCCCTGCACAAGGGCACCCAGCGGAGATAAGCAGTGGGGCACACAGACTGTGAACTCTCACATGAGATTGTGTCTACTCAGAAGAGGAATCACCTTTCTCTTGACAAGCAGTATTGGCTCCAGTGTCCACTAGCTGCTTCCACTCAGAGGGGTTACATTTTTCATACATACTACCAGCAGGGCAGGAGCACTGGCAGTGCAGTGGCTGCTCACCAAAAGGTCAGCAGTTCAAAACCACCAGTCATTCCTCAGAAACCCTATGGGGCAGTTCTACTCTTTCCTATAAGGTCACTATGAGCTGGAATTGACTTGAGGGCCAAGGGTTTGTTTCTTGTTTGTTTGTGTTTACCAGCAGGCCAGGCCTAGAGTATGCCAACCCCTTTCTTTGCTTCCTAACCTAGACCCTTTTCTGGCTCTCACATATTTGTTCATTGTATTATCAAATGTCTGTGATGAGGGCCTACCATGTACTAGTCACAAGGAACACAAAGGCAAATAGAGCACAGTACCTACCTCAAGAGGACTCACAGTGACAACCGCTACCTCCAAAGTCATGTTCATCACCCACCCCTGAGTGACTGGCATAGGGGAAAGCGGGGGCCCTCTGGCCGCACCGGGAGTCCTTCCACCAGCACCAGCACCAGACAGTCATTCTTGCTCCCAGTCCGTTCTTCTCACAGTAGCACTCGTTGGCTCTGATCCTTGGAAGCAAGATGGATCCAAATCTCTCCCAGGTGCTTCATGAAGGAACTTCCTGACTTACATGGCGAGAACTGGACTTGTGTGGCCCTGACTACCTCAATCCCAACCTGGTTTAAGTGACACTTTTGAAATGAGAAGGACCAGCTTTCCTGTGGTCACACATTTGTTTTCAAACCTTCCTAGTTGCCCAACACAAACAAACAAGCAAAAATTTGTAAGCTTTATCTCATCCTCCCTCTTCTACTTTGTTTCTGAATTCTCCTGGGAGAAATTATCTGCCTGGCTCTGCCATTTCCATCCCAACAGACTGTGACCCAGTGTTTGCAGGTCAGATCCCTTGGCCTTCAATCTGCTTTGGCCTTTGAGAGACAGAGAAGACTTGATGGATGCCTCAGCCAGACTACTGAGCACCTATTGTCTATAAATCACTTGGTGTCATTACTGTAAGTACACGATAAATTAGAGATGTTGTTAATCCTTTGTACGAATGTATGTTGATATACTTTATTAGTGCCTGTCTTGGCCATCTAGTGCTGCTATAACAGAAGCACTATAAGTGCATGGTTTTAACAAAGAGAAATTTATTCTATCACAGTCTAGTAGGCTACAAATCCAAATTCAGGGCGTCGGCTCCAGGGAAGGCTTTCTCTCTCTGTCAGCTCTGGAGGACGGTCCTTGTCATCAATCTTCTCCTGGTCAAGGAGCTTCTCAGTGCAGGAACCTTGGTTCCAAATGACACACTCTGGTCCCAGCATTGCCTTCTTGGTGATATGAGGTCCCGCTGTCTTTCTGTTCGCTTCTATCTTTTATATCTCAAAAGAGATTGGCTTAAGACACTATCTAATCTTGTAGCTCTCAATATAACCACCACTAATACATCTCATTACATCATAGTGATAGGATTTACAACACATAGGGAAATCACATCAGACGACAAAATGGTAGACAATTATACAATACTGGGAATCATGACCTAGCCAAGTTAACAGATATTTGGGGGGGGGGGGGACAATTAAATCCATGACAGTGGCCAACATTTTTAATAACGTGTAAACATTTTTTATTATCATGCATACATTTTAACCATTAGTAACTCTGAAAACAACCTCTTTTGGTACAAATAACCAGCCCATTTTGTCAAATATTTACCAAGGACCTGCTACTGTGGACCATGTTTTACCCCCCTGTAAGTACAGAGATGGAAGGTCCCTGCCTTCCTGGAGCTGAAAGTCTAGTGAACTTAAACAATGCACCAGAATTCTAATGGACCAGAATAACTATCCCTGTGTCTAAATTGTCTATTAACATAATTGCTATCTAAAAGCATCTCTTTGAAAGTGAACCAAATTAGTGACTCGCTTCTAACAAATAGAAAGTGGCAGAAGTCATGCTTTGTGACTTCTGAAGTTAGGTTATAAAAAAAAGGATAGCTTCTTCCTGGGTCTCTAGAGTTCTCTCTTGAAGAATTCATCCTGGGGGGAGCCCGCTGCCATGTTGTGAGGACAGTCAAGCAGCATGTGGAGAGGTTCTCATGGGGGAAGAACTGAGGCCTCCCACCAAAAGCCAGCTCCAACTTGCCAGCCATGTGAGTTGGTACCTTGGAAGCATAACCTCCAGCCGAAGTCAAACCTTCAGATGACAGCCCTAGTCAGCAGCCTACCTGCAACTTCATGAAGGACTCTGAGCAAGAACCATCCAGCCAACCTACTACCAAATTCCTGACTAATAGAAACTATGAAGGTAATAAATATTTATTGCTATTTTAAGCCATTAAGTTGTGGGGTAGCATGCAGCAATAGATAACCGATAAATACATTTATGAGAGTGTTTAAGAAAATCAAGAACCTAAAAACAAATTGAACAAAACATACCTAAGAACTCTACAGGAAAATTATAAATCAAGAGATACGAAAGAAAGCCTAAATAAATGGAGAGATGTATACCATACATGAAGACTTAATGTCAAGGTGGTAAAAGTCCCCAAATTGGCTTATAGGTTTAATGCAGTTCCAATCGAAAGGCCAGAAAGTTCTCTTATGGAGTTTGATAAGGCAATTATAGCATTTACATGGAATAACAAGCCCCAAGAGTAATCATAAACCTTCTGAAGAAGAAGAGCAGAAAAGGGGACCTCGTCTTAGCAGGTAGCAAGGCTGAGTAGGCACCTGACTTAAGCCAGTATAAGCTGAGTTCACCTCAGGTCTTCTGCCAGGAAGTGCATGTTCTTTCTACTGGATGCAAGCCTGGAAGGATATAGCCTTGGCAGCTGCTAGCAGCCATCGCATGACTCTGAGAAGAGATGTGGACAGAGAATGCACTCAACAGAGAGGAATATGAGCCCAAAGATGAGAAAAAGGGAAGTCATTCGATTCTCGGTATCCAGCTGCTTCTGCAGCCAGTACTACCTCTGGATTTTCAGTTACATAAACCAATAAATTCCCTTTTGGCTTCAGAAAGTTTAGATAGTCTTCCAATATTTGCAACAGATCAGATTTTGACTGATATTTGCCCACTTGTCAAATAGCCTGAGATTCTACCATTAGAGGCTCCTTCCTTAGCATCATTTCTACCTCCTCACACTTTCATCTAAAGCAGGTGTGAGCAAACTACATTCTGCCAGCCAAATCCAGCCTGCCACTTATTTTTGTAAATAAAGTTTTATTGGAACACAACCACACTCATTCGTTTATATACTGTCTATGGCTGCTTTTGCACTCCAATGGTATAGTTGAGCAGTTGTGACTAAGACCGTGTAGCCCACAAAATCTAAAAGATTTACTCTCTGGCCCTTTACGGAAAATCTTTGCAGACCTCTTCTAAATTCCTGTTTAACAAAGTACTTTAGAATTGTCTTGCCTATTTAAATTCAGCCTTCTGTAGCCTAGCCTCTAAAGAAGAGCTGGAGAATTATTGTGGAAAACATTGGTTCCTGAGGGTAGCTGTGGAAATATCTTATAATCTTCAAAAATGAGTGGTGGTCCTCAGATCTAGGCCAACTCAACAGTCGCTCTTCCTTTCCGCTTGGACTTCCTTAGGCAAAAGTCTCTGAATTGTTTTCCCTGGTTTGCCACTCATCTCCTACAGCCCCCTCCCCTACAAAATCTATCCCTAAATAGCAGCCACTGCTCATTTCCTGAAAGCCTAATGACTGTGGACAGTGAAGGTCACTAACAGGATTGAGAAGGCAATTTGTCAACCTTACTACCCATCCCACTGGGAATTGCCAAGAACCGTGGGGAAGGTTGCTCACAGCACAGTATCTGAGTCTGAGAACTACCAGGCAGAGCTTTACCAGCAAATGGCACATGCTGATGGCTCTGCGGATGGTTGATCTAGAACCACTTGGAGGAAGCCGGCTTCCCCAGGTGGTTGAGATGCTGCAGTGAGTGCCCCAGTGCCCCCCTTTCAGCACACAGCTGGCTGTGCTCACGAAAGCCCACAGCTGAAGACATGTCTTCCTTTTCAAGAGCAGAGCCAGCCATGTATCCCCAGCCAGCTCCCTGCCTCCAGGATTCAACATGGGCTTTTCAGTTTGACAATACTAGGGGTTTTGGTGTATTCAAAGATGGCTGTTAGGCACACAACAGGAAACTCAGAAGTTACTTTGGTTTTTAAAAAATAATATGCAATTCTTTCAAGTTAATTGAATTCTGCTTCCTTGAGCTTTTAAATTCAGCTTACATACTTTATTATTTTATACATATAATTCTAAACATATCTGATCATCATTTTTAGGGACTTTGGTTAAACTAAGGAAACCCTTGTGGTGTAGTGGTTCAGTGCTACAGCTGCTAACTGAAAGATTGGTGGTTCGAATCCACCAGCCACTCTTTGGGAGAAAGATGTGGCAGTCTGCTTCAGTAAAGATTACAGCCTTGGAAGCCCTAAAGGAGAGTCTACTCTGTCCTATAGGGTCACTATGAGTTGAAATCAACTCTATAGCAATGGATTTTTTTTTTGGGGGGGGGGGTGGGGAAGGGGGGTTGGTTAAACTTGGTCCCGCTTGCAAACCTTAAGCATTTTAAAGAGTATTTATAAATTTAATATATTCTATTTTGTTAAAAATAAGTTTTGTATTTGTCAAAGTAACACATGAACAAAATTCATGGTCAAACAAGAAAAAATAGTTTCTTTACCCCATTGTTCTCACAGTCCCTTCTCCCCCTTTCCAGACGCAAATATTTTTTATCCTTTTACTGTTCATTTGTTTTGTTTTGTTTTTAATTTGCTGTCATTGTTAGGTGCCGTCAAGTCAGTTCCAACTGATAGCGACCCTATATACAACATAACAATAAACTGCCCGGTCCTGCGCCATCATCATGATCATAGTTATGCTTGACCCCAATATTGCAGCCAGTGTGTCCGTCCATCTCTTTGAGGGTCTTCCTCTCCTTCGCTGACCCTCTCCTTTATCAAGCATGATGTCCTTCTCCAGGGACTGGTCCCTCTTGATAACACATGCAAAGTAAGTGAGATGAAGTCTCACCATTGTGGATTTCAAGGACCACTCTGGCTATACTTCTTCCAAGACAGACTTGTTTGTTCTTCTGGCAGTCCATAGTATATTCAATATTCTTCCCCAACATCACAAATCAAAGCCGTCAATTCTTCTTTGGTCTTCCTTATTTAGTGTCCAGCTTTCCCAAGCATATGAGGCAATTGAAAACACCATGGCTTGGATCAGGCTCATCTTAGTCCTCAAAGTGACATCTTTGCTTTTCGACACTTTAAAAAGGTCTTTTGCAGCAGATTTGCCCAACACAATGTGTCATTTGATTTCCTGACTGCTATTTCCATGGATCGCTATGAGTCGAAATCAACTAGACAGCAAAGGGTTTGATTTTTTTTGTCTGGTTTACTTCCATATAGGTGTTGTTTTTTTTTTTTTTTTAATTTATATTTTTTCATATTTCAAAATGGAGCCCTGGTGGTGCAGTGGTTAAGCGTTTGGCTGCTAACCAAAAGGTCAGCAGTTTGAATCCACCAGCGGCTCCTTGGAACCCCTATGGGGCAGTTCTACTCTGTCCTATAGGGTCACTATGAGTTGAAATCTACTCGACAGTAATGGTTTTGATTTTTTGGTTTTTGGTATATTTTGAAAAAATATGCCTAGGCTGTTAACTTTTGTTTGCTCTATTTGAACCACTGTCTCCTGATCTACAAGAAGAGAGATGAGGATTTAACTTACTCATGTCACTTTCCCCAGCCCATTGTCTCACTATAGTTATACCAAGATCTTTGATTAAACCAATCTCAGAGGTTGCATTACTTGTCTATGTAAATGCTATACAAAGCTAAGCAGTATAGGGCTTTACGGTTGGGTTATTTTCCTTATTTTTTGTTTTTCTTGAGTTAACAATTGCTTCATTTTTAAAATTTATTCAGGGTATTTTGTGGGTATTTGGTTTGGTCTGGTACACATTGCTACCATATTTTTTTAAATATTTATGTAAGTGTACTATGCTAATTTTTTACAGCAACATGGAAAAAAATTGGCATATTATTGCAAAAAATTAGGATAATGCATTTACAAAAATACCTGGCGGAGGGGGTTACGGTTGGCATGCCTTATTTGTGTACAAATACAGTAATTCTTCCCACGCTTTCCTAGAGGCTCTTGGTAGAGTATTCCATAAACGTTATCATGTTAGGAACTAACACTGCCATTTTTTCCCATGGAGACCTCCCGCCTGGACAATTTCATTCTCTTTCTGACTGGGCTGGTCTAGTGCTGCCACATACTGTCACCTTGTGACTCCAGGAATTTCCTTTGTCTTCTCTTGAGTAGCAGTCCTGGTGGTACAGTGGTGAAGCACTTGGCTGCTAACCAAAATGTCTACAGTTGGAACCCATCAGCCGCTCTGTGGGAGAAAGATGTGGCAGTCTGCTTCCATAAAAATTTACAGCCTTGGAAACCCTATAGGGTTGCTATGAATCTGAATCGACTTGCCAGCAATGGTTTTTTTGGGGAGGGGAGGGGGTGGGTTTTCTTTTGCTTGAGTAGGACTGCCCATTTCTTGGATCTCATGTCTTCCTCTTTTCTGGTCTACATTTCTATTTTGTTGGAGCACGTCCTCAAGTGGGTTAGCTGGTTTAAAAAGCAGGTACACAATGGCCAAGGGCATGTTGAGGATGATGCTGAGCCATCTACCTCTTGAGTAGACCAACTGCCTTCCTGATCGTCATCCTGGAGATTCCCTCCATCTCTCTCTTGAGCTAGATTTCTAGATTTATTACCCCTATATAATTTATCTAATAGTTTAGAATGATCTCTGCCTTCTTAAATCCCAGTCATTCTCAAAATCCCAACATTCTAATGCAGAGCTGAGTGACTACCCTCTCATTCTAAAAGAAAACCAGACTATAGGAACCCAACGTTACTAGATGTTTCCTGATAAGGTATTTATTCCCTCGCTTTGATGAAGCACATTCCTCCAGTAGCTTCCTGAGAAAGAGTCCATGGGAGCTAAATGTTTTGATACACCTCTGCCAAAATGTCTCCTTTCTACTCTAACATTTAATTATGGTTTGGCTGGGTAGAAAATTCTCAATTGGAAATTCTTTTCCCTCCAAATTTTGAAGTCATTGTTCAGTTGTCTCTTAGTTTCCATTGTAGCTGCTGCAATGTTTCATCCCCTTCTGATGATTAATTCTTGAAAGCTTTAAAATTTTTCTCCCTCTGGCACCTCATAAGACCTTCTCATTATCCCCACAATTCTGATATCCCAAAATGCTATACAACTCAATGTGGATTATTTCCATCCATTGTGCTAAGTACTTCATCATAGGCTCTTTTAATTCAGAAACTCCTGTTCTATAGATCTGGGAAATATTCTTAATTATTTATTGGATGATTAACTCATCTCCCCCCGCCCCCACACACCTTTTTCTCCTCCCAGAACATCCATTATTTGGATATTGGTTGTCCTAAGCTAGTCCTCTGTTGTTTTTCTTTTATTTTCTATTTCTCATCTCTACTATCTTGCTTATTATCTTGGGGATTCCTCACCTTTATCTCTCAACTCTTTTTTTGTTTTCTTTCATTTCGTGCTCTTATTTTTCATTTCCAAGAGCTCTATTTTGTTCCCTGAATCTTCCTTTTTTTATCCTACCTTGTCCTTGTTTCATGAAGGTAATATCTTATCTGATTGTTTAAATGTTAGTGATTTTTGTAAGTTTCCATCTCCTGTGTAGCCTCTGCTCCCTCCAGTTCACTGGTTTCTCTTTGTCTTGGTGTCTGTCTTTCATATTAGTGTCTTTCCTCAGCTGTCTGGTGAAACCAGTTTGTCTGCTCATATTTAAAAGTGAGTAAGTAAAAGCTCATTAGAAGTCCAGAGCATGGGTAGGGTTTGTTGACTCTAAGCTTCATTTCGGGTGGTCTGGCTGGGCCAGTTAACGGGGAACCCCTGATACCACTATCTCTAGGTGTTTCCTCTTGGGCTGGTCAGATTTCCTAGAACATACTTTTCCAACCTCCTGCTTGAGGGATAAAGGCTTAACTGTCAGTGGTTCTTGGACCTGAATGAAGAAGGAAGACTAGGGGGATTTTAATACCCTGTCACACACATACATTCACTTACTCTTTTTTCTTCAGTGCAATGCCATACTGTCCCCTGTAGCTTGGTGTCCTCTAGTCCAGAGATCTCTCTGTTACTCTGTTCAGAGAAGATGCCTCCACGTATACTCTGCCAGGGTAGGGGAGAGAATTCACCTAGAGGGTTGTGTGTGAAAATGAGACCTAGGGATCTAACTGCTTTTGAGGCCACTACACCCTATCTTAAGGAGGTCTGGTGTCACAATGGTTAAGCGCTCAACTGCTAACCAAAAGGTTGGTGGCTCAATCTCACCCAGTGGCTCTGTGGGAGAAAGACCTGCTTCCTTAAAGATCATAGTCAAGAAAACCCTATGGGGCAGTTCTACTCTGTCACATGGAGTCGTTATGAGTCGAAATCGACTCAGTGGTACCTAACAAAAAAAACACTCCCCATCTTTATCCCTAGTTTCTGTTCTGAGCCTTTTAAAGTTTCTGGAGTTTAGATCAGAATATTCTTGGCTTTCTCTACTTCAGACTGAAGATTCAGGTTTCTTGCATCTGCTAAGTAAGTTAACATTCATCATCCATCTGCTTTTCAGATTCCAAATTTATTACCATTGTCTCCTGCCTGTTCTCCCCATCCTTATGGGTTTCTGCCTTTAAAAGAAAAAAATACATATCCCTTTGCTATAGTTTTAGTGGAGTTTCAAGATGGAGGGAAATTTTATGTGTGTTAAATCCACCATCATTATAATCTTATTGCCTCTTTAAGTAATTGTCTGATTTAGCATATAAAACTAAGTACTTAACCCTTATAAAGCTCTAAATTAGACATATTAATCTGAATTTTTAAAAGTTGCAATAGTATTTGTAGAGCAATTTTGGCTTAAAATCACAAATCTAAATAAGTTACTGAGTTACACATTTGAAATCAGAATTACAAAACCAGCCTTTATTCTAATACTCTAAATTATTTTATGCGTTGGAAATGATAAAATACTAAATATGCACAGATCCCTGAATGTAAAAACATTAATAACTTATGTTCAGTTTTCTTTAGGAGGAAAAAAAAAACTACTCCTAATTCTATATCTAAGGTTAAAAAATGCTTACCACTAAGCAAATAGTTATATAATCCCAATTAATTTTGCGACTGTATTTCCAAACCCTTTTGGAGTGGCCTTCCCTTCTTGCTGGGGTTTCTTATCTACCATCTTTGTGGGATGCTGTTTAAATTTTTGCCACCACACTGATGGGACACATGGATTCCCTTGTGTCTATGACAGAGACTGTTTCCCAATTCTTTTCTCTCTTCAGGTAAATAAGCTGACCCTACCCACGCTGCCACATCAATTGATTAAATTTTGCATTTCTTTGGCTTTAAAGATTTCAACAGTTTTTATGTTTATCCCAAAAAACCTTTAAACTGAAGGGGATCCTACAATCTTTTTACCTCCTCTTAGTGCCACACCTCTTAAAGGTAATAAAATGATCTCCAATTATCCTCTTGCTCTCTCCCTTAGTTGCAACTTCTAGGCTTATTCTATGGACACAATTAAAGACAAACCTAGAGAAGCTAAGGCAAAAAGCAAGCTGCAATACAAAGCAAAGTGTCTGAGGAGATGTGATCTCTTCTGCAGCCTTTCTTACACAATCCCCGGGGCCTCTATTACCAGTTGTAAAATGTGCTTGGTGAGGCTGTAAGTCAAGCGGGGCTTCATCCTGGAGGAATGTGGGAACATAAGAGGGTAGGGTGGTGTGTTTGCCTAATTGTACAGGCTGTGGCTCAGTATAGACTAAATGTGCTCATGCAGCTGAACACAGAGAAAATGGAAACTACCTCTAATGTCATCTTCATGTGAGCCTCAAAGGAACCTAATGGAAATTAGCTCTACGGATGGCCAAAGGTGTCAGAGAAGAGAAAGACTGCCAGGGCTGGTTTTGAACACTAGGAATGTGCTGGTGATTTTTGCTGGAATATTGAGCCCTGGGGGGAGAGGGAAGGGGGGGGACACTGACATCCCCTTTTCTATATACTGCAGAAAAAAAGAACTGGCAAAATAACTTCAGTCTCTCTACTACAAGTCGGTTTACCGAGATGCTCTAAGTTGTGAGCACAAAACAATGACACCCACAAACAGTTCCACTGAAGACAACTAATCCCCAGTAACAATGTTTGTTTCTCTCTCTGCACTCTCCCCTTCCAAAGACCCAGCAACTGCTTCAGCATCCTAAATATGTATATCTTCTTCATATCATGCCTTTTGCTTTCTCATATTTTTGGTTTATCCAAACTTCCGCTGGGTAATGACCCCTCTTGGGTCTTGAGATGCATGCCTTCAGCTTGAGATCCTCTCCATTTCAAATTCCCAAGAGCAGAAATCTGGCCTTACTCCTTTCTGTTGGAGCAGAGTTTCTTGCACCACACCACTTCATGGGACAGTGATTAGACAATGGTTTAACTACCCTTGGGGTCAGGTCCCTACTCTTGATCCAATCAGTTGTAGCTGCAGTGGGAGCATTAATGACAGGTTATGGAATGAATTATGTCCCCCCAAAAGTTATGTTGAAGTCCTAACCACTGCACCTGTGAATGTGACCCTAATTGAAAATAGAGATTTCCTTTTGTTATGTTACTTAGGGCACATGAGAGTAGAGTAGGTTCTAAACCCTATCCCTTGAGAGGTGTCTTATAAAAAGAGCAGAATAGACACAGAGACACACACAGGAGGAAGACAGACACCAAGGAACATCAAAGGACACCAAGGAGTACCAAGGAAGGCCAAAGGACTCCTAAGGCTACCGACAAAGAAGGCCTCTCCCCCATAGCTGGTACCCTGATTTGGACTTCTAGTCTCCGAAACTGAGAAAATAAAGTCCTGTTCTTGAAAGCCATCCACCTGTGGTGTATCTTGTTATGGCAGCACTAGGTAACTAAGACACATGGTGCTAGGGTATTGCAGTTTCTTTTAGAAGCTAAGGATGTGATAGACACTGTGGTGGGCATTTCTGGTACACCCAGCCTGGAGACAAAGAACGGAGAGATTCCTTTACTTGCCCTCCACTTTTTCCTCTGGCAGAGCATTCAAAAGACTCAGGGACAGGATCCCTAAGAGTGCCTCAGGGTGATCTGGAGACAGAGCTTCTTTCTTTGCCTTTATTGATAACTAGGAAGAGGCATTCTGGGTTCAAGGTTTGGGAAGAAGTACATTTTAGACTTGGAGCCACTTTGTTACTTAATGACTTGTGGCCACTGGCAATTTTTGTTCTCCTCCAGGTTTGAGGGCTTGGGAAGTTTTCTGGATGGAATGTGTCTTTGACTCCGGAAATCCTACAGGAGTGAGGGTGAACCAGAGAACGGGGGAAGGGAGCTGCCTGGTTCAGCCTTATCCCAGTTTTAAACAAGAGAGAGTAAGAGAGGAAGTGAGACCTTCAAGTTTTACTCTAAAGTAATATAACTGAGTTTCCCATGGTGGGAAAGGTAGCAGGATTTGTTGTTGTTAGGTGCCATGAGCCACTTCCGACTCACAGCAACCCTATATACAACAGAGTGAAACGCTGCCTGGTCCTACACAATCCTCACGATCATCACTGTGCTCGAATCCATCGTTGCAGCCACTGTGTCAATCCATTTCATTGAGGGTCTTCCTCTCTTTCACTGACCCTCCACTTTACCGAGCACAATGTCCTTCGCCAGGGCCTGGTCCCTCCTGATAACATGTCCAAAGTACATGAGACCAAGCCTTGCCATCCTCACATCTAAGGATCACCCTGGATGTAGTTCTTCCAAGACAGATCTGTCCGTTCTTCTGGCAGTCCATAGTGTATTCAATATTCTTCCCAATGCCATAATTCGAGGACATCGATTCTTCTTCAGTCTTCCTTATTCATTGCCCAGCAGGATTTAGGTGATAAGTATTACCAAGATTGTAGCCACTATGTCAGTCCACAATGGATGCAAATGGGCTCAAACACAGCAACAACTGTGAGGACGGCACGGACCAGGCAGCACTTCATTCTATTGTACATAGGATCGTTATGTGTTGGAACCAACTCGTGGCACCTAACAACATTATTACCAGGGTTAACATCTGAGCCAGCTGGCTGAAAGAGCCCCTGATGGACTCTCTGGAAATCAGCAGGTGATCTGTGAAGTGCGTCTGTGTGATGGACATGAGCATGAACTCCAGTCAAGACAAATATTACCATAAAGCTATGACTAACAAATCTGCCCTCTTGCTGCCTAAGTTAAAGGACAGCATGATGAGACTGGAGCTTTGTCCCATTCCAGTGCCTCCCAAATCTCTGGGCCTAGATGAGGACATTCTTCTGTTCCCCCAGAGTAGGGACACTGGACTCTAGTATGCTCCCTTGCAGCCTTCCTTTCTTCCAGCAAATGCTAGGGATCCAGTTCTGTTTGTAACCAGCTGCCTTAGTCATTCTTTGAGTTGCTTCTATTCCCAGGCTCTGTGAAGAATAGAAGACAGCATCCCTCCCTCCTCCTTCTGCCCACCCAGCCCATAATCCACAGGAAAACATAAAGGATTCTGGACTTGAAATTCTATTGATTGTGGGTCTTCATCAATCTGTGAATGGTACTGACCTGCTTGTTTCATGGATGGTCCAGTCCAGCAATTCCCGTCTACCACCTTGAAGCCCATCAAGGTTTAAGCATAGACCAGTTCATCCCTCAAGGGCTGACAGCTTTTGTTAACATCTCAATAACCCCCCCCCAAATAATAATAATAATTAAAAGGAAGAGAGAGAGTACTATTTACCATAGCCTTACTCTCATGTAGGCACTGTACTAAGCTTTGACATACATATCTTATTTAATCTTTACAACAGCCCAATAAAGTAGATAGTATCTCCATTTTAAAGAGCCACAGAGATGGCAATAAATTTGCCCAAGGTCATGTGACAACTAAAGAGTAGAGCCAGAAGTCAATCTCAGGCTTATCTGACTCTAAAATATTTATGGGTTTGCAAAAATAATATATTCTTTTTATTAAAAATATTCATACCCTAAGGCAAGGATAAAGTCAACAGTGAAAAATCACACATAATTCCATTGCTCAGATATAATCACTATCAACATTTGCTGTATTTCTTTTTACACCCTTTCCCCATGTGTCCACATAGCCACACACATACACCAAGCACGTATTTATTCATTCATCAAATAATTTTGAGGCATCTGCTATGTTCCAGGTATTGTTTTACATGCTGCAGTACCCAACTTCTCCATCCTTGAGGGGCTTACACTTTAGTTGGAGAGTCAGAAAATAAATGAATAAATTTAAACTATAATGTCTGTTAGCAGGTCTGCCATATACAGCTACACAGGTCGGGCACTGCAGAACTCCAGGGGAGCAACTGCATTGTCAATGTGAATGACATCCACTGGAGTTGGGCAATGCACAACCTACACCAGACGTAATGGGTAATGACATGAGACATAAAGCAGTATAAAGGGAGGTATTATTTTACGAAAAAATGTCAGAAAATACCTCTTTGATTAGGAAATATTTGAGAGTGACCAGAAGAGAGTGAGGGAGCAAGGTATACAGGGATCTGAGTGAAGACACTTTCCAGCAGGGGAAGAGCAAATGCAAAATGTCCTAAGGCAAGTGTGTTCTGGGCATGCTCTAGGAACAGCAAAGAGACTGGTGTGGGTGAGTGTAGTGAGAGGAAAATGGTGGGAAACAGGCCAGAAAAGTAGTGCGTGTCAGGGCACAGCGTCTGTGGCAGTGATTAGGACTTTGGATTTTATTCTAAGTGATAGAAGCCATTGAAGAGTCATAACCAAGTTAAATACAAAAAAAAAACACCAAACCAGTTGCTTTCCAGTCAGTTTCAACTCATGGTGACCCCCTGTGTGCCAGAGTAGAACTGTATTCCATAGGGTTTCCAATGGCTGATTTTTCAGAAGTAGATCACCAGGGCTTTCTTCCAAGGTACCTCAGGTAGATTCAAACCTTCAACCTTTCAGTTTAGCAGCTGAGCACATTGACTGTTTGCACCACCTATGGGTTTCTGAAGAGTCATAAGCAGGCATAAATATCTTAAAAGTGTTAGCCTGCAAAACGAGACTAAAGGGGCACAACAGCCCAGGGGCAAGGACTAGAAGGCAGAAGAGGACAGGAAAGCTGGTAATAGGGAACAAAAGGTAGAGAAGGGAGACTGTTGACGTGCCATGGGGTTGTTAACCAATGTCATAAAACAATATGTATACTGTTTAATGAAACACTAGTTTGTTCTGTAAACCTTCATCTAAAGTATAATTAAAAAAAAAAAAGTTTTGGTCTGGCTGTTATAGAGAAAGCAAGAGAGGAGGCAGTGAGACCAGGTAGGACTAGAAAGAAATAGTGGAAGCTTAGACTCGGCTGGGAACTGTAGAGTGATAAGAAGTCATCGGATCAGAAAACATTTTAAAGTGTTCCTGGCAGTTAGAGCAGATTACAGATAGCACTAGCAGGATTTGCTGATGCATTGGCAGTGAGATGTGAGCGAAATAGAGGAGACAAGATGACTATAGTGGACAAAGGTGTCCTTCATGAGATGTGGAGCGTGGGGAGGGTAGGCTGGGAAGAAAACCAAAAGCTCTATTTAGGGAACTTAAGTTTGAGATGGCTATTAAGCCCAAGCAGAGATGTGTTGAGCCTGGAGATGTAGTTTTGGCAATTTCAGTGTCTAGATGGGGTTTAAAACTATGGTACTGGATGAGATCACCTATAGAGAGTATAACCAAACCAAACCAACCATTGCAGTCAAGAAGATTCCAACGTATGGTGACCCCATGTGTTACAGAATAGAACTGCTCCATAGAATCCTCTTAGCTGTATCTTTACAGAAGCAGACCACCAGGTATTTGTTCCATGGTGCTATTGGGTGGGTTAAAATCATCAATCTTTAGGTTAGTAGTCGAGCACAAACCACTTGTACCACTCACAGAAGAAAAAAGGTCCAGGGTCTGAGCCCTGGAGCCTAACAACATTACAACATGAGGAAAATGAAAATTCAGTAAAACCATCTAAGAATAACCTAAGAGGTAAGAGGAAACCCAGGAGAGACTGATGTTCCTGAAGTCGAATAAAGGAAGTGCACTAAGCAAGAGGGTGTGACCAGCTGTAACAAATGCTGCTGAAAGATTAAGTAAGACGAGGACTGGATGTTGACCATTTGATTTTCAATGTAGGGCCAGATCTGGCATTGAAGGCTTGACAAGGGCATTTGGGGTAGAGAAGTGGAAACAAAAACCTGATTGCAGTGAGTTGAAGAGAGAATGGGAAGAGGGGATTGATGTAGAGGCAGATATAAATAACACATTCAAGAAGTTTTGCAATAAAAGGAACAGAGATGATGAAGTAACTGGCAGATGTGGGTGTGATGGCTAAGGATGTGTGCCACCTTGGCTGAGACGTGATTCTCAGTGATTTGACAGTTATGGTGTAGTTGGCAGTCATATGATATTGTGATCACTTCCATGATGAGATCTGATATAATGTGATCACCTCTATGATGGGATCTGCTATGAGTAGCCAATCAGTTGAAAGGGAGTTTCCTTGGGCGTGTGACTTGCGTTGAATATAAGCAGAATTCTGGCAAGGCTTGGGGGCTTTTTGTTTGCACTGGATCCTGCAGCTGGCTCCTTTTCATCTGAACTCTGGTTCTTGGGACTTGAGCTAGCAGCTTACCTTGCCTTGCCTGCCGATCTTGGGATTCATCGATCTTTGCAGCCGGTGAGTAAGAGCCCTGCTCTCTGACCTGTCAATCTTTGGTTCACTAGCCCCTGTGGCTATATGAATTAGGAGAAGCCTCCAGCCTAACTCATGGACTTGGGATGTTCCCGTCTCTACGACTGAGTGAACCATTTCCTTGATATAAATCTCTTTCTACATATTTTTAAATGTTTTATTGGTTTTGCTTCTCTAGAGAACCCAGCCAAAGACAATGAGGTTGGAAAAGATTTTACATTTTATTCTAGGTTTTTGGGTGGGTCATATTATAGTATGTTGTTCAGATGATGGCAATAATGCAGAGAAGGGAGGAAATGATTATGCTGGGAAGAGAACTCCTGTATACATACTCTAGAGGAGGTAGAATGAATAGGATCTTGAACACAAGTAGAGTGATGGGCCTTTGCCAGGATAATGGATATTTATCAATTGTAATAGAAGGGAATGTATAGATACACTGAAACCTGGGAGAGCCAGAACTTGACAGGACTGCCTTGTTTTTCCAGGTCTCACAAGCTTTCTGCCTTTGATAGGGTGCATGCAGCCTTACCACTTTTCTATCACTCCTTTTAGTGGAAAATATTTGAGTTTTCCTTCTCTGACAGGTTTCTGCCCTTATGCAGGTTTTACTGTATTTGTAATGGGCTCAGACCATACATGCTGCCTTAAAATCTACTTTTTAATTGAATATATTATGACAATATTACTACAATGAATGTACTTAGATCAAAACCATTTTTTTGTTGTTGTTGTTAGGTGCCGTGGAGTTGGTTCTGACTCGTAGCAATTTTTGCTGTTAGTTACCATTAAGTCAGCTCAACTCATAATGACTTATGTGTAACAGAATGAAACATTGCCTGGTCCTGTACCATCATCATGCTTGTTGGTATGTTCAAGTCCATTTCTTGTGGCCGCTGTATATTTTAAATGCTTTCCAACCTAGGGGGCTCATCTTCCAAGACTATATCAAACGATATTCTGTTGTGATCCATAGGGTTTTCAACAGCTAATTTTTTGAAGTAGAGTAGAGTAGTCTGTCTTAGTCTGGAAGCTCTGCTGAAACCTGTCCACCATGGATGACCTTTGAAATACTGTTGGCATAGCTTCCAGCATCATACAAGTCACCACAGTGTGACAAACTGACAGGTGGCAATAGAAATCAAAATCATGGTCTCACAACTCCTGTCTGGAGGTGAGATGAATAGGCAGAGGGGGACAGGAGTTGGTTGAATGGTCACGGGGAATACAGGGTGGAGAGGAGGAGTGTGTTATCTCATTAGGGGAGAGCAGCTAGGAGTACATAGCAAGGTGTGTATAAGTTTTTGTATGAGAGACTGACTTGATTTGTAAACTTTCACTTAAAGCACAATTAATAATAATAAATCTAATCAGGGTTAATAATCATTAAGTCTTTAAACCCATTGCCATCGAGTCGATTCTAACTCATAGTGACCCTAGGCTTTAGCCTACTCGAAGTATAACGTAGGAGAGGACAGCCAAGGGGGTTTTGACTAAAGTAAAATGGCTGAACTAAACCATGGCTCTGCTGTATTCAGCAAAGCTAAAATAGAATCAGCACAATGCATGACCTTTGAGGCCCTCATCTGGTTTGTAACTGTGGGTGACAAGGAAATTTTTTTTCTCTATGATCAATTCAGAATATGGAAAGAATGCACCCAAGAGGGAGTCTTGATGTAACGGGACACTGCATACTTCTGTGGAAGATGTCTTTAGGAAATGAGCTGCTTTAAGGAATTTATTTTTACAGCCTGTTCTGGAAAGTATGTATCTTAAGCATCTGTTGACTATTGTATGTAATGTTTTGAACCAGCATGTACTTCTAGCAATTAAGTTTGCAATCAATCTGATAAGCCCACCTGTCCTAATGTAGCCAATGATACATAAGCCCCCACTTTGGAATGTCCCGTCTCCCATTCTCTCACTTCATGAAGAACCAATCAGAATATTGTGATGTACTTTTTGGACTTTGCCCTGTAACCATTTGCTCTCAGAGCTCCTGCCTTGGATTCCTGGTTTCATTTCAGTGGAGCCCACGATGCCCCATTCAAATGTATCAAAAAATCAGGGTCTCAGTATTTCAGAACACACCTTTTCAATAATTCAATCAATCTGCTCTTATTGGATATTTAGGTTGTTTCCAATTTTTTACTGTTATAAACAATGAAAAGTCCCCTCTTAACCCCTGGGATCCTGACGCCTGCTTCTTATAGACAAGTCACCTGGAGCCAGTCCTCAGTGTGGGGCCGCCCCCACTCAGGCTTCATCACCTAACACTGGACCTCTGCTCTGTGTTCAAGATCCAGAGCACGGTAGGGAAGAATTCCTTGGTCCTCTACTATCATGTCACTTCCTCCACACTGAGCCTCTACCAACCAGAAGCTGGTGGGTGAGTGGATGGATTGATTCCCTATCTATCCAGGCAGGGGACAGGATTACTGAAACAAATGTTATTTTGCCCCCACCAGAACTTACAAGTAATAAAAAAAACTTTGGAGAGTACCATAGGGCCATGCCTTCAAACATGAGTGAAAAAATTTTAGGTCTAATTATGTTAAATGTTTTCCTTTAAGAAACAATCAGATTTTTAGAGATGAAAAAAGTGAAGGCATAGAAAAGCCAAATCGCTTGCCCTAATTTCTCAGGAAGTAACAAGACAGGCTGGGAATCACATCCAGGTCTGTCTGATTCCAAAGCATCCTTCCTTGTTCCTCTCCATGGAACTCTGAGGTCTCCCAAAACCTTGCCCCACATCACTAGCCCTCCTATGCTTACCAAGGCATAACAGCAAAGCAGCTGCCCATTTGGGAGCAGAATCCACCCTGAGCCAAAGACTCAACGCTTCTTAGAGCCAAGGTTGGGCCCTTCCAGATTTATCTCCCAACCTCACCTTCACAAGCTCTGTGAAGTGCACAGGCTGCTTTCTAGTCCTCAAGTAACTCTGCAATTTTCTGTCTCCTTTACTAACATCCTTCTGAGGTCCAGATGCCTCTCTTCAAGTTCCATGTGTTAGGATCCTACCTGTTCAAGACCCAGCTTGGATGTCACCTCCTCCAGGAACTCTCTCAGCACTTTATCTTTCCCTTTCTTATGGGTCTTAACACTTATTATCTTGTTTGGAAGTCATTTTTACATATACCTTATCTCTACTCTACTTCTCCCCTCTCCCACCAGACAAGACACCCCTTGAGGGAAGGGGTCATGTCTAAATCACCTAAGTAACTCCTCCAGCACCCTGGAACTGTAGCTGGCACAGAGCAGCACTTAGTATAGGTTTGAAGAACGGATGGATGGATGGATGGATGGATGGACGGACGGACGGACGGACGGACGGACAGACGGATGGATGGATGGGGTGGGGTGGATGGGTAAATGGACGAATGAATGAATGCTCTACCAATCCCTTGGTTTTTTGTTTTTGTTTTTTAATGAATCTATTTTGTTTTACTTTAACTCTAGAACCTATCCTCACTGACATGGTTATCTAGATCTTCTCTTACCCCCCTAAAAAAAGAAAAAAAAAAAAACCTGTTGCCGTAGAATCGATTTAGACTCATAGTGAGCCTATAGGATAGAGTAGAACTGCCCCATACATTACCAGGGAGCACCTGATGGATTCGAACTGCTGACCTTTTGGTTAGCAGCCGTAGTTCTTAACCACTATGCCACCAGGGTTTCCAGATCTTCTCTTATTGTCTCAAAATTCTCTAATCGATGTCCCTCTTCCCCTTTTATTTCTGCTCGTGACCCAACTCCTTTGTCCCAGCCCCACAAAGGTCTTGTTCTAGGTTCCCCATAATTATCACACTCAAATATTTCTAGCTGAGAAGTCAGGGAATAGGTACTTAAAATATAGTCTTTACCTGGGTGTTTGCATTCTAATAGGGCATTCTGAAGGACAGAAAGCATGTAATTTCCAGCAGTGAAATCTCAGACGCCATAATAGAAGGGGGAGAAAGCCTGCCTAACCACCTGCTCCCTGACTGGTAAGGCTGACCCTGTGGCCAGGGTTCCTGCAGTGAGCAGGAATTATCATGAGGACTCCACTTTACTACCTATCGCCCTCCTCTGACCCAGGGCTGAGAGCAGAAGATGTCGTGGCTAATGTCTCAGCTGAGGGACACTCTTGGCAGTGCCAGAAACCTCAGCCTGCACCAACTGAGAGCAGAAGAGGCCGCAGCCTCCAAAAGCAGTCATTCTCAAGAGCTAAAGGGCACTGGCAAGGCCTACCCCTGCTCTATCTGGGTATCTGGAAGCCAAGAGCAAGGCTAGGTGCCCTTCCCACAGATCCACTGGGAAGCAGGCACCTATCCATCTGCACTTTGGGGCTCTGTCCTTAAAAGCAGACCTTCAAAACACCCTGGGTGAGTTTCCTGAGCTCAGGAGGGGGCAGGGAAAGCAGTTTGGAAAACTTTCACCTTCAACAAATGAGCCCCAGCCTGTCTCCAAAGGAAGTGGACTTTTTGCCTGAGCCAATCTGGTCTTCCTAGCATCCTACTCCAAGTGCCTTAGTATGGTCAGGGGTCAAGAGGAATCTTTTGAGCACCTGCTCTGCACTGACCCCTGGAATCAAGAAAGCTATAGAAGAAGGGCTGCATTAATGGACAAAAGCATCCGGCTTTTGACCCGAGTTCTGATCCTACTACCACCACTATCAGCTGTGTGCCTTAAGCAAAATGCCCAACTTTTATCAGCCTTCACTTGCTATAATCCTGTAATATAGCACCAACTCCATTAGGCTGGAGATAAGAAATGTAAGGCATGCAGCACAGTGACTGGCCCACAATATGAGCCCAAGTCATGTTACCAGTCTGGCTTGTTTGGACATTAGAAATGGACAGGAGAGAGAAGTAACATCCCTAACACACATATACCACCACCACCACCCCACCTTGGGACCTGCAGCCCTCCCATCGCCCACGAGAGCTGGTGCAGCCTCTGGGTGCCCTGCTGCTTTGCTGGCCTGTCATTTAAGACCCTCCAGGGCACATCCTGGTCTTGCTTCCAATCTTCATCTCTCCCCACTTCCTTTAAGCAGCTGGACTCTGGCCACATCTGACCACTCCCATCTTGTTATCGTTCCTGTCCCTGTATCCTTGCCTGACACATTGCCACCAGTGGCATACCTGTCAACACCCTTCCAATCATCAAAGCTTAACTTCAAAAGCCACCTCCTGCAGTCTCTTCAATCTCCAAACTGAGACAAAATTTGTCCTTTTCTTACCTTCCACAGCACTCTCAGGGTCAATAAATTCAGGTGGCTCTCTATTTTCTCATGCCCCCTTTGAAATGCAAGCATATCACAGGCATAATGGCTTTTCTGCCAAGGTTAGAATGCTCTGGGTATAAAAATACACTGAGAGGGGCACAGGGCACAATGAAGCCATCCAGGCTTAGTCATCAGACCCAGAATGCCTCGGGCCTCATTCCCAAGACATCAGGCAAGAGCCTTCAGCAGCTGGTTCCAAGTTAACTGTGGATTTCCTCATCCCTTCTCAGTTCCTGGGGAAGCAGCGCTTTTTCTGTGTGAACTTCAGATCAGTTCCTCTCCTGGCAGCTGTGAGACAATTTGGTGATTCTCACATTCACAGAACACCTCTCTCACTTTCCTGTTTTACTTTTCTGACTTTAAAACTGCTTCCAATATCTGTTTCATTTTTTGCCGTTCACACCAGTTTCCATGCCTCTCAGGTTTTTTGAACATATTCTTCTGTCTTTGATACTCAGTCAACCGCATCCCAGACATCTTTGGACACTTCTTGGATCACGCCATACATACAGGCCTCTAACTCTTAACCCTGCAAAGCCTTCTGCCTTGGGCTTTAATCAAAGGAAGCCGCAGGAAACTTGGGCCTATACTTCCTGTAGAAACATTATTGAGGGCATTGGCACCTATATCCCTAAAGGTCTCCTATAAAAAACTCCACATGAGATATTTCTTTGAGAATTTGCTGCTAAGAAAAGCTCTTGTTCTTTCCCCCAAGGAACTTTCTATAATTCTCTCTGATCATGAGAATTATATAACAGTCCATGCTCTAGTTCTGGTTTTGAGCTGCCAAGAGCTTGGCAGCAGATTTGAGGTCCAGCCAAAGGAACTTGGCTTTCTGTTCAATTCCAGGATTGCTTCCTCTAAGGCTACCTCTTGACATTTAGGATGGTTCAAATTGTTCTGCTAGGTCCTTTGATTATTTGTTTTTGTACTTTCTTGGGTGCAAGTTCTATCTGCTGCTCTTCTCTGTCACTGCTGGGTCTTTTGTTGTTGTTGTTAGCTGCCATCAAGTCAGCCCTTAACTCATGATGACCCCATACACAATGGAACAAAATGTAGCCATCCAATAGGATGTACCATGTGAAAATCAATCCCACCCTCTATACCTCCTTGCTCCTGAACCTTTTTGTCTTGGGTTCTAGGAGGCACGTTCGTGGGTTATAGAGTTTTAGTATTTGAGGTGAGAATAAGGAAGAATTGGAAAAGATAATTGCTTTCCCCCTTTTTAAAGAAAAATAGGTTTTATTTTTATCAAATGTACACCTGATAGTAGTCTAAGGAAATAACAGTTCTCCATGTCTTTTTTAAAAAAAAAATGAAAAAACCAGCAATGTTTCACCTCACTATTTCCCTTTCTCCAAAGGCAATCATTATCACATCTTTTAGTTGATTCTTTTGGTATTACTTTAAATAACTTGTTGATAGTGCTATTTCTTTGGTTTTGCAATGTAGGAATTACCTACTGACTTTGCCCTGTGAAAGATGAGGATACAATTCTCATTTACCACCACCAAAATCACCAGCTCTCAGCAACAAACTTTCAGTCTCCCTCTGTTCTCAGTAAGTCATTTGGTAATTTTGGATAGACCAACACAGTATTCAGTTATATTATTATGACTATATAAGCACTATAGCTGAACCATGTAGTATCCTCTGGTTTCTTTCCCTTTCCAATAAGACTTTTTGTTTTTCCCGAATCTAATATTTGTGTTATTTGTTTTTCCATTTGCTTGCTTTTTATGTTATCACTAAATTCAACTCTAAGACTTCCCTCCAGTTGTGTTTCTCTCCGCTGAACACCTTCAAGCACAGTAAGTGTTCTATAGTTCTCACCTTCCTGATGAAATCTCTCACAGAGCCTTTTGACTTATTGAAGTGTAGACTGATTAATCTCTAGGTCTGCACACAGCTGCAGTAGAAAGCCATAACTGCAAAGGGATGGAGCAGTCATCTGAACCTGGTAATAGCTATAGCCATGGAAGGGGGGTCACGCAACGGGAGTCGTGGTCTTGAGCTTCTGCCAAGCTGAGGTCCAGTAGGGAGGTAGCATGGGGAACATACATCACAATCTCAGTTTCTTCCTGCTGATCATCTGCCAGCATCTCCATTGGTCAAACCCAGGTGTAAATCAGTCAGCAAGGAAGCCCAGGTGATGTAGCCTACAGATGTCAGTCTCCTGGGGCACAAAGAATGTGAGATGGATCTCAAGGGGCAAACTGAAAATAGCTAGCAAACCATGGCTTTCTCTTTTTTGGTTTACTCTGTTGTTTTGGTAGAGCGTATTCTCCATAACTTCCTGAGAAATGGCACACAAGAGGTAAAATCTTAACAAGTCTGAAAAATATCTTCGTCACTCATGCTAAATTATAGTTTGGCTGGTGTGATGGTTAATGTTATGTGTCAGCTTGGCTGGGCCATGATTCTCGGTGGTTTGGCAGTTATGTAATGTCATTTGGCAGTTATGTAATAATGTAGTCATCCTCTGTTTTGTGACCTGATGTGAGCAATCAGTTGAAAAGGGAGTTAACTCGGGGCTGTGGCCTGCACCCAATATATATAGATGTTCTGGCAAAGCTCACTGCTCTGGATTCTGCATCCAGTTTGTCATCATCTGACCTCCAGTTCTTGGGACTTGAACCAGCACCTGCCGTCTGACCTACCGATTTTTGGATTCACCAGCTTCCATAGCCCTTTCAGCTAGCAGCTTGCCATCTGACCTGATGTGCCAGCTTATGCAGCCCTGTGGGCCAGCAACCTGTCATCTGATCTGCTGATTTGTGTTTGTCAGCCACTGCAACCACATGAGTCAGGAGAAGCCTCCAGCCTGACACCTGACCCATGGATTTGGGACTTGCCAGCCTCTACAACCATGTGAGCCATTTCCTTGAGACAAATCTCTTTTTATTTATATATATATATATATATATATATATATATATATATATACATACATACATACATACACATGCTTATATGTATATATGTTTCACTGGTTTTTCTTCTCTAGAGAATCTAGCCTAAGACAGCTGGATATAGATTTCAATGTTTAAAATACATTTCTTATCTACTCCTTTGTCTTCTAGGTTCCATTACTGCTGTTGAGAACTTCTATGTCATTCTAATACTTGATTCTTTTTATAAAACCTGGAAGCTTATAGGTAGTTGTTGTACAACATAATTAATACAATTAAGATCACCAAATTGTACAGCTGAAAAACGTTGAATTGGCAAATGTTGCGTTATATGTATTTTTACAACAATGAGGAAAAAAACCTGGAAGCTTGTAGGAGCTTTTTGGTTTTTATACCTACAACTCTGAACTTTCAAAATGACGTTTGATAGTTCTCTTTTATTTATCGGATCTTTATGATTTAACATTCCTATCCATAAATTACTGGAAATGTTTTTGAATTGTTTCACTAGTAATTTCTTCCCCTCTGTTTTCTCTTTCTGGAACTCCTATTACTTAGATGTTTAATCTTCTAGACTGGTTCTCTTTTTGTTACTCATTCCTTTAATCTTTTGTTTTGTTCTATTTCTTAGAGATTTACTTAATCTTTTACCAATTTTCTAGGACCTTTTTGGTGCAATCAGTATTCCTTTTTTGTAGCACCCTGTTCCCATTTCATAAATGCAATATCTTCTCTTATTTTTGTAGAAGTTTCCCTCTCCTATGTTGGTTCAATTTTCCTCAAGTTGAGTTTCCTTGTTTTGTTTGTTTGGGTTTTGTCTATGTGTCATGGATTCAATTGTGCCCCCCAAAAATATGTGTCAATTTGGTTAGGCCATGATCCCCAGTATTGTGTGGTTGTCCTAAATTTTGTGATTGTAATTTTATGTTAAAGAGGATTAGGGTGGGATTGTAACACCCTTACCCAGGTCACCTCCCTGTACCAATGTAAAGGAAGTTTCCCTGGGGTGTGGCCTGTACCACCTTTTATCTCTCAAGAGATAAAAAAGACAGGGAAGTGAGCAGAGAGGGAGGATCTCATACCCTAAGAAAGTAGTGCCAGGAGCAGAGAGAATCCTTTGGACCCAGGGTCCCTGCATGGAGAAGTTCCTAGTCCAGGGAAAGATTGATGAGAAGGCTGACAGAGAGAGAAAGCCTTCCCCTGAAACTGACACCCGAAATTTGGACTTTTAGCCTACTTTACTCTGAGGAAATAAATTTCTCTTTGTTAAAGCCATCCACTTGTGGTATTTCTGTTATAGCAGCACTAGATGACTAAGACACTCAGCCTTTCATATTAGATGCTCTCTTTAAATATCTGGTGATGGTCACTAAAAACTAATTAGGAAGCTCTGAGCACAAGGGAAGGTATTGGCAACTCTGGGCTTTCCTGTTGGGTAAACTGCTGGGACATTTTGTGAGGAAATCTCCAATTTGAGAATCTTAAGGTATTTTCTCTTGGGCTGGTTAGAGTTCACTCTCCTACCTATAGAATATAAAACTGGTTGCCAGAATTCTGGGAATTAAGTGAGAGAAGAAGACAGAGTCTCAGTTACTTTGTGAATTTTCATTTAATATCCTTGTTTTCTAAAGTGGTTCCTGATCTCAGTTGTGCTTATTGTCTCCTAGCCCAAAGTTCTCTGTCTTACACTTTCCAGAAACTAAACTTCCAGTCATCTCTGGGGTGGAAGAGCGTCAGTCTTCCTGATTCAAGGAACTGGACAAAGTTCTCCTTAAATACTTTTCCAACAATTATCCTATTTTCAGTTCTCTCTTCACCATCGCTTCAAGTAGTACATGGATTTAGCAATTCCTGAAACTTTGAGAGAATTTTGGGGTGTCAGTTACATTGTTCTTTAATTTTTCCTTGAATAATCCTTCAACAATTTTTCTATTTTCCAACCCTACCTTCACCTCCACTTCAAGATGTACATGAAATCACTAATTACTGAGCCTTGGGGTAAAAAGAGTCTGTGTACTTAGTTGCATTACTTCTTGGCTTCCCCCCACTGCTAGCTTAGCACTCAACATCCTCAAGTCTACCAAATCTTTTGCTATCCCTAGGCTTTCTACCTTCCATTTTCAAAATGTTGTCTTCTTTCCCATTCTCTTTATGTTTTTATACCATTAAAAAATTATTTTACTGTAAATTTTCTAAGCTTTAGGGTGGAGGCAGATGTATTCAATCTTCCGTCTTTGCCTGGGGGTCCAGTCCTTCTTGGTGGTGAAATCAAAGAAGTGTAAAGAGTGTAAATGAACTTGTCTTGCTTGTGTAGTTTTTCTACATGGGCCAGAATTGCAGGAGGCATTCACATGGGGTTATTTGATTCATAGAATTCATTGCCAATTAATTAACAGAGTACAAATATCATTATTCTCCACAGAACTATATATCATATATTTTAATACTGTTTCTCAGTTCTCAAATCATTGCCACATAGCTATCCTCTTTGGTCCTTGGCACAACTCTGTGAAGTAGACAGGGGTGTTACTATCCCCATGTTACAAATGAGGAAAGTGCAGCTCAAAGCAGTTGAATGACTCATCCAGAGTAGTCCAGCTTAGTGGTAGAGACAAGACTCAAACCCAGGTCTTGGAATATCAAAGCTAGTGTTTTTCTTTGCTCCAAGCTTTTTCCAAGAGGCAATATTTCTGTTTTTACAATTCACAGAGAATGGCCTTCAACCCAATGCAATTGGAAACACTTTTTACACAGTGCCCAGACTGGCCCATGACTGCATCAGGACCATCTGGGGTGGTTTAAACAACTATAAGATTCCTGAACCCCAGTTCCAAGAGATTCTGGTTTTAAGTTCTGGCGTGTGGGCCAGAAATCTGTTATTTTTAAATAGCTCCCTGGCTGATATTGGCATGTAGCGTGATTAAGAACCACTGTATAAAGGGCCTGGAAATGGTCTGGAGGAGTCCCCCAGGCTTTGTGGCATGGATAATCAAGTGGAAATTCCCAGAATATAACAATTTTGCCATCTAGATAGTAGCCATCTCAGCCCATCACAGCAAGCTGATAGTTTCATTCCTTCTACTCCTTCATCCATTCCGTGCTCCTCTGTGGACCTACCTTCTGCCCTCATTACCTGGCTCTGCCCACTCACATGATGGAAACTCCCTTGCCAGCTACCTCCACTGCTCCATTTTCAGCTTCTGGGACTTCAGAGATTCAACTTCCTGAAGAAAATAAATTGAAAAACTTCCTCCGTGATAACTTAGGACCTCTTGTAGAACTTAGCTCTCTGAGAAGCCAGAGGCAAAGAATACTAAAGAGCTCTGTCACCAACTGGCAGCCCCAGAAATTTTATACAAGCTCTCAGGTGGCCTCCTAGGTGGCAAATATAAAATACAAATACCTTTAGGTCAGAGAGGGAGCATCTTGGCATCTAAATGCAGGTATGAATGTCCTGTCGTACAGAGTGGAAGAAGTCTGTTTCTAGAACCTGAAGATCCCTAAGCCAAAGAAGTTCAGATAGTGACAGGGAGAAAGAGAGAGCTGTATTAACAAGAGTCTGAGCTTTTTATTGACCACTGAGAGTATGAGAAGACTGAGCCTAATTTGGAAGATCAATAGGAAAGAACTTCATGAATCTCTTAGCAAGGGAGGTGGAGAACCCACACATGAAACAATTCAGCCTTGGAAGAAATACAACCATGATGCCCCTTAGAAGTGAGGGTGGTGAGACTTTGGCTTGCTTTCTTTGGACATGTCATCAGGAAAGACCAATCGCTAGAAAAGAATATCATGGTTAATAAAGCAGAAAGTCAGCAAAAATGAGGGAAATGCTCAGTGAGATGGATTGACACAATAGACGCAACAATGAGCTCAAATATACCAACAACCATAAAGATGGCAAAGGATCAGGCAACATCTTCTTCTGCTATACATAAGGTCGCCATGAGTCAGAGTCAACTCAAGTAACAACAACCACAACAAAAAGGAGTCAGGTGCATAAATTTGTAAACAGCCACTGGAGGGGAGACATGACTGAGTATGGTGTGATGTCCTCACCTAGTGGACCATACAGACATACTCCAGGGTGCCTACCACTCCCAGAGCCCTCTTCTAAGGAGTTCCTTCTACAAAAGTCATCTTGCTTGTAACACAAGACTCCAACTCCCTAGCCCAGCAATGGCCTAGAGTGGAAGTCAGACTCAAAGGTAGTCATTAAAGGCTAAAGGGCCTCCAGCATTTGGCCCTATAGTGACCCAATTCCTAATAAAAGCAAGAAACAAAACCCAAAAAGGCAGCGTGCACAAAGAAGAGTCTCCTTGGAGGTTAAAAGCCTGAAGTTGCATTACTTTGGAATAAGCACAGCTGCAGAGAGACACAAGGGTGGGATGAGAAGGGTAGGGCTGGCACAAGGTAACTTCAGGGGTCATCAATCTCCGCTAACCCTAGTTGTGGTTATAATAGTGGTGGCAGCACATCACTGCCTCGTAGGCATTACAATAGTGGCACTGTTCACAGTGGTTTCTGGGCATGATGTGGGTAGCTTCAGCATTACCAACAGGGCACAGAAGACCAGTCTTGTCCCTCAGCTGCAGGGCAGGGACAGCCAAGGAAGCTGACATTCCAGAAGATGTATTGGAGAAGAAACAGAAGAATGGTGGTCCCCATGTGGAAGCCAAGAGGACTTATTTACAAGCACATCTGAGATGCCCCTCGAGAACTCTCAGAAATAACTGGGGAGCATTTGACTGCAGACTGGACATATTACAATAGCACCTTGTAGTTAAAATGAAAATAATACTGCTTTTTTATTTTCACTGAGAATCCATTTGAATCTTCAGGCCGATGTGACCTGGGGAAACATGAATAATTCTTTCCTTAGATTTTCCTTTGTCCCACCTCAATCTGCTGTGCTGCACATGGGACATGGGAGGCTATGTTGATTAAGGCTGTTCCAAGTCACATTGGTCCTCATTCTCACCTCTGCTGTGGCTCAGGAAGCCACATTCCAGAGGACTGAGTCAACAGGATGATAGGGAACACACGGCAGGAAGCTTCAGCAATTCTGATGTAAGTCAGATGGCTTTCTTGGCAAGGGCTGGCTCATTGGAATGTGGTCCATTAGGCAGGGGACTCGGCAGTAGTCATAGCATCATAATTGCTTCAGGGCTGGAAAGTCCAGAGGGATGGCCTCTTTAATTGCCTCACGTCATAGCTGAGGGAGTTGATGAGGATTCTATGTAGCCCTCTGCAGGAGCTTCTCGTGACCATGCCCTTCCACCATATCAAGCCTTGCCAGTTCCTGCACCTCTCCCCTGGAAGAGCATCCCACCCCACAGCCTCCTAACCCAATTGACCTTCTCACCTCATTCCTTTCCTCCAGGTGAGTGGTTAGGGCAATACTTGGGAAGGCTTATTCTTAACTAGAAACAGCAGCTTATGTTACCTGAGCCACTTGTCAAGAGCCTAAGATGTTGCAAGAATGATGATGATGCTTGGTGTTATGGATTGAATTGTGTCCCCCAAAATATGTGTTGGAATCCTAACTTCTGTATCTGTGGATGTAATCCCATTTGGGGAAAGGGTTCTCTTTGTTATGTTAATGAGGCCATATCAGCGTAGGGCGTATCTTAAACCTAATCACTTTTGGGATATAAAACGAGCAGATTGGGCAGAGAGGCCAGCAAGCATCAGTGGGAGAAAGATAGATGCCACATGGAGATCTCCAAGGAATCGAAGAATTCTGGCACTAGAGAAGATAAGACAAGGATTTTCCTCCCAGAGAAGACAGAGAGAGACTTCCCCTAGAGCCAGTGCCCTGAATTTGGACTTTTAGACTCCTAAATTGTGACAAAATAAATTTCTGTTTGTTAAAGCCATCCACTTGTGGTATTTCTGTTACAGCAGAACAAAGGAACTAAGGTGAACACTAATAACGATAATATGAACAGTAGCAGTTCCCAGTTTTTGAGCTGGGAAATATGCCACATACTTTATATACATTTTCTCATTGAGTGTTTGGCACTACTCTTAAGAAGTAGACATTATTTTTCCCACCAAACCAATGAAGAAACCGAGGTTCAAATGTCAATAGAAGATCCCAACTCACAAAATTATTAAGTGGTAGAGGGAAGGTCTGAACCCAGATCTGCATGACTGCAAAACTCATCCCTCCTTTCCTTTCCTTAGGTGCTGCTTATTACTCACCATTCTCCTCTTAGGAGGGCCAAGGAGGTCAGACGTGCAGGAGCCTTGGCCCACTGGAATGAAGAGCGTTTCTACCTTAGTTCTCTGAGACTGGTTCCCATTGGTTAGTTCCCTTTGCTCCTCACCAGCTTGGAGGTCCCAGACATTTTCTATAGACTGGGGGTGGGGGTGGGGAAGAGGGGTCTAACAAGTAAAATATCTTCTTAAATTCTAAAAGTACTAATCTCTTACTCAGTGGGGAGAGAAAATCTAGGGGCAGAGACGTATAGAGAGTTAGTCTTGAGGAAAATCAAGTCAACCACATTTACCATCCTATTCATTTTCTAACCCACTTAAATGGGATTCTAATTGCATAAAACAACTAATTTTGTTCATTAGGGTTCAATTAAATTCATCTGAAACTCAGGATAATGGCATTGTGTTGAACAACCATATTAAAGATGAAACATAATCTCTCTTGACTCCATTTCCTTTGACAAAATAAAGTTCAGCTACCAATGAGTTCACAAGCCTTCTTTTATAAATGGCAACAAAGGCTCAAATTTACAAACAGCCATCTTTTTATTATCATCATCAACAGCCATTTCCTTTGTTGCCCAAATACACAGAAATGATTACGGGGCCCTTTTTCTCTTTATGGCCTTTGATTTTGGGGGGGTGTGGGGGTGGGGGTGGGGGGAGGGGAATGTGAAATAAGTAGCCTCATAATCATATCACAAGGCAGTCACACATTGGGTGGCCTTACAGGCTCCATGCCAGGCATCGATAGTCTAAGCAGACATTTCTGTTTCCAGGCTTATAGACGGCCCCTCCCCAGGAGTCCAAATGTCTCTGTTGCAGGTCAAACAAGAAACACTTCTCCCACCCAGATGGCCCATACCTGTGCCTTTTTGTAGCCTAGGGGAAGAAATTGTTTGCTCTTTAGAAGGTCAGGGAAGCCAGGAGCAGCCTTGGAGGACAGAAGAGCCTTCCTACCCTCTGGTGACACCTGGCTCTTCCCATGGGTAGGCATTGCAATGACATGATGACACCTTCTCTCTCCTCGGAGTCCTGCCTGTGTACACAATCAACTGCAGTTGGTAGAGTCTCCGCCCCTGTTCAGTTGTACAATGCTCTCAAGCTTGGTGATGCTCATCTAGTGCCTGAAGCTAAGACAAATGTCATCACTCCCTAGCCCAGGGAGAACATAAGTCTGGCTAAGTAGCATTCAACCAAGTGAACGCTGGCATTCAACCAGCTTGTGGAGGGTCTCTTATGTGCAGGGTTTCTGTAGATAGATAAGGCCCTGTGTATTAGGGAGTAGGTAACCCAAAAAATCAAACCCACTGCTACCAAGTAGATTCTGATTCATGGTGTTTCCATATGCTACAGAAGAGAACTGCTCCATAGGGTTTTCTTGGCTGCAATCTTTACAGAAGCAGATCACTAGGTCTTTCTTCTGTGGCACTGCTGTGTGGGTTCGAACTACCAACCTTTAGGTTAGTAGTTGAGCGCAAGCCGTTCGCACCACCCAGAGACCTTAAGGAGTAAAAACCAAAACCAAACCCACTGCCATCAAGTTGATTCTGACTCATAGCAACCCCATAGGGTTTTCTAAGGTTGTAAATCTCTGTAGAAGCAGACTGCCACATCTTTCTCTGGTGAACTGCTCGTGGTCTCAAACTACCGACCTTTCGGTTAACAGTGGATCCCTTTAACAACTGCACCACCATGGGGTGAGTAGTTGGGTATAAAATAAGAATACATATTCCTGAGTTTATGCTAATGGAGAAGGAACAACTTAGAAAAGGAGGGTAAGAATGGCTGCACAGCTTAAAGAATGTAATCAATGTCACTGAATTGTACATGTAGAAACGGTGGAATTGGTATATATTTTCCTGTGCCTATTCTCAACAACAACAACAAAGAATATCGGTCCTCATGCCTTATCTGAAACCTTTGAGGCTAGATGTGTTTTATGTGAATTCACAGTTTTTAGAATTTTATAAAAGTAATTTCATAAATACCGCCAAAATGATGAACAAATCAGTCTTTGAAGAAATACAACCAAAATGTTCCTTAGAAGTGAGGATGGCAAGACTTTTTCTTACTTTGGACACACCATCAGCAAAGACCAATCACTAGAAAAGGACATCATGTTTTGTAGAGGGTCAATGAAAACCAAACCCTCAATGAGATAGATTGACACAGTGGCTGTAACAATGGGCTCAAACACAACAACAAACAAGAAGATGACACAGGATAGAGCAAAATTTCATTCTGTTATACATAAGATCATCACGAGTCTGAGCAGACTCAATGGTGATTAACAACAACAACAAATTTAATGCACAATATTTTATAGTACCCAACACCCCACATAAATATTATGTAGTGTTACATTTAAATATTCATACTAAATGAGGTCAGTAAATAATATAAATAACCTCACATCAGATCAGGTCATGTCAAGTTTTGCTTCTAAACAAGTTATGAAAATTCTTCTAGAAGCAAAGGAAGTCTCCTCCCAGGTGAAGAGAGGGCTCCAGGAGAAAACAGGCCAGGGCCTGATCTGGAATGTGATGGATGCCTAAAACAGTCTGACTCCACAGTCTGGGGTCACTTTACATCCTTGAAGGGGCCTGGGTGGCAGTGACCTGAAAAATCTGACTCTATTGGAGCTCCTCAGGCTCCTCCCTGGTAGGTTTGAGGACCGTGGTCTTGGGGGATTTCTAGGTCAACCGGCATAACGTAGTTCATAAAGAAAATGTTCTACATCTGACCGCAGTGAGTAGCATCTAGGGTCTTAAAAGCTTGTGAGCAGCCATCTAAAATACATCTACTAGTTCCATCCCATCCAGAGCAAAGGAGAATGAAGAAAACCAAAGACATGGGAAATGTTAGTCCAAAGGAGTAATGGACCACAAGTACCACAGCCCCCATCAGCCTGAGCCCAGAACAACTAGATTGTGCCTGGCTACCATCACCAACTGGTCTGACAGGGATCCCAATAGAGGGTCTGGAAGAGGGTAGGAGAAAAATGTAGAACAAAATTCAAATTCACAAAAACAGACCAGTCTTGCTGGTCTGACAGAGACTAGAGGAACCCTGAGACTATGGCCCCCAGATACCCTTTATACTTAGAACTGAAACCACTCCCAAAGTTCACCATCCAAAGATTACATAGGTCTACAAAACAATTAACACATATGATAAACGTGCTCCTTAGCTCAATCACGTAAAAGAACTAAATGGGCAACATCTGCCCACAAGCCAAGGCAAAGGCAGGAAGGGACAGGAAAATGGGAAGAATGGAAACAGGGAACCTGGGGTAGAGAAGGGGAGAGTGTTGACACACCATGGAGATTGCAACCAATGTCACAAGACAATCTGTGTATAAATTGTTGAATGGGAAACTCATTTGCTCTGTAAAATTTCACCTAAAGCACACACACACAAAAAAAAGGAATAAAATTGGCCAATTTCAGCAAAAAAAAGTTCCACTGAAAGTAAGTCTGTCACAAAAGTACAAAGTATTATGATCCTTTTTATATGAAATAGGGAAATGTATACAGATCAAAGCTTAGTAGTAGTTACCAGGGATGGTGGCGGGAAAGGGGAAGCCATTGCTTGGGGGGTACTGAGTTTCTGTTAACGGCGGTGGAAGAATTGGCAAAAAGATAACGGTAATGATTGCACAACATGATGGACATAATCAATGTCACTGAACTGAATATGTAAAAATGGTTGAATTGGCAAACGTTTTTTTATACATATTTTTACCACAATTAAAAAAAAAGTTTCATTGAGCCATTATGAACACTCTTGAAACAAATGGAAACAAAGCAAAACAGGAAATCTCAGCAAAGAAACAGAAGACATAAAAAAGAAACTAATGGCAATTATGGAACTGAAAAATATAATAACCAAAATAAAAAAAACTCAATGGGCTCAGTAGTAGATTGGAGATGACACAGGAAAGAATCAGTGAGTTTAAAGATAAATCAACAGAATTTCCCCCTGAAGAGAAAAAAAATCAACTTAAAAAAAAAATGAATTCTCAGGGACCTGTGGTACAACAACAAAAGATCTAATATTCATATTATTGAAGTCCCAGGAGGAGAGAAGAGTGTGGGGTTAAAAAAAATAGATTCAAAGAGATAATGACGGAAAATTTCCAAGTTTGGTGAAAGGTATAAACCCACATTTGTGAAATTGAGCAAACCCCAATCAGGACAAGCCCAAATAAATCAAAATCAAGACACATCATAATCAAATTTCCAAAAATTAAAGTCGAAGGACAAACCTTGAAAGCAGGTAGAGAGAAACATTACCCACAAGGGAGCACAAGCTTGAATGATACCAGGTTTCTCACCTGAAACCACTTGAAATGCACTCACCACAGTCACTACTGGCCACCTGCCAGTCACATGATCTTCCTTGGACCCCACAGTATTTTGTCTGTTGACCACTCCTTTTTGAAATACTTCTCCCTTGACATCTGTGACATCACAGCATCATGTTTTTTCACCCCTCTGCCCTTCTTATCTCTCTCACTCACTCATAGGCTCCTCTTTTTCTACCCAACTCAAACCTGGGCTGTTTAACAACTTAGCTGTTCCCTAGGGTTCTCACCTCTGCTTGCTTTTCTTCTCCTGGGTCCTGCTCTCTCTCTCAGTGACCTCCCCTCCATTCCTCTGGTTTGCTTTTTTTTTAAAGTCAGGTTAGTTGAGGCATAATTAACATATAATAAAATCCATCCATTTTAGTACACAGCTCTATAAATCTTCACACATTTTGACCAAAATCAGGAATAAAAAGCTCCATCATAGCTGTTTGTTGCCAATCCCCTCCCCCTACCTCCAGCCTCTGGCAACCACCACTCTGTTTTCTGTCCCTATAGTTTTACCTTTTCTTGAATGTAATTCTCATGTCTTTTTCTAACGTCTGCCGATAAAGGTGATGCCTTCCAAATTTATATCTCTAACACTAACCTTTCTTTTGAGCTTCATGACTCATCTATCCAGTGTCTGTGGTCAGATTTAAGATCTTCCTCTTCTTCATGTGTTGAGAAAAGTTGTGTAATCCTAGGCAAGCTCTTAACCTCTCTGAGCCTTAGTGTCTCTTAGTTACTGAAACAAACAAACAAAAAAATCCAAAGCCATTGCCATCAAGTTAATTCTGACTCAGGGCAACCATTAGAGATGCTGTAACAAAAACACCACCAAGTGGGTGCCTTTAAAGAACAGAAATGTATTATCTCAGTATTGGAGACTAGACATCCAATTCAGGGCATTGGCTCTAGGGGGTTCCCTCCTTGTTGGTAGCCCTGGGCATTCCTTGGCTTGCAGATGGCTCCTCAGATGGCATTTGTCTTTCACCTGTCTATTCTGCTCTTTTATAAGACACCACTGAGATGGGATTAGGTTTGGACCCACCCTACTCCAGGATGACACAATAACACAACAAAAGAAAATCCCTATTTCCAAACAGGGTCATATTTCTGGGTGCAGGGGTTAGGGCTTCGACATAACTTTGGGGGGCACACAATTCAATCCATAACACTTTCCCTCCATAAAAGAGGGAAATAACGCTTACTTTACCAACTTCTTCAGGGAGGTTAATAAAAGAAAACGCCACTAAGGAGCCTACAAGGCTGGGTGTGCACAATAGTTGCTCAATCCATGATTACTGTCATTAATACTAGCTGCTCTGGAGGAGGGCCCTTTTCCTCAAGGTAGCAGCACCTTCTGAGGACAGAGCTTTGGGTTTCTGTGTTGCCTCCCATTTGCTGGAGAGTTCCAGCTTCCTGAGGTCAGAAATGGTTCCTATCATGGGTCAGTGCTGTGTGTCTCCTCAGCACGCTGGGTGACAGAATGCTAACACTCTCGATGACGGCGCATAGGAATTCTCAGAAGGGTTCTTGGCACAATTGAGTCTTGCATCTAACCAATTACTTCATGTAGTGAAAATGCCGCAGGATCTCTGGTTAGCTTCATGTTTATGGGCCTGATTTATATCTGAAATGGAGATTACTCCATTTCAGATCCCTTTTATTTAAAAGGCAAAAATAAAGCACAATGTTATCTTGCAGCAAATACTACTCCAACGATTATTCATAAGACCTCCAGGACATTTGCAGTAGCATACACACCACTGGCTTGTCCCACATCTGACAGGCACAGGGACAAACAGCAGACCCATGCGTTTCTATAAAAAAGCCAGTTGCCATTGAGTCGATTCCAACTCATGGTAACTCCGGATGTGTCAGAGTAGAACTCTGACCCATATAGTTTTCGGTTTTGAGAAGCAGATCACCAGTCCTTTGTTCCGAGGCAACTCTGGGTGGACTCGAACCTCCAGCTTTTGAGTTAGCAGCTTGAGTGTGTTAACCATTTGCACCACTCAGGGATGCCATTCACTCTTACACATTTTTGTACTCTGTGCCTTCCCATTTGTATACACCATAACCCAGTAGCAATTTATAATGTTTTGAGAGGTCATGTGATATTTTAGTGGGTGCTGCTTTTCAATTTCTCTCTAGTTAAACTAAAAAAAAAAAAAAAAGGTCCCTTACTACAAGCAGACTGACAAGGATCACACTGTCCTCATTTCAAGCACATATAACTCAAATGTTGTGAAATGGGCCAAGCAGTTTTTACTAATCCTCTAACCTCCAGAGAAAGGGTCTGCGATTAGAATTACATCCGAATTGTCACAGCTAAGCATTTTTTTTTTTTTTTTTTAAATACTAGAGGGACTTCAACTGATTTCATGGTACACGTACACACTAAAAACGCAGTTAGTGTGATGTAAAGAAATTAAAATTACAAGTAAGGTGTCATACGATAAGTGAAAAAGTTTTCACAGTATGTCTGGTCACAGAGCTAATAACCCCTTTCTGCATAATACGGTGAAACAAAGGTGCCGTTCTCAAGAGCCAGAGTGTGGTTGTGGCCGGCTCTGTTTTGCTCAGGCCACTGACAGCTGTACTTGGTTAGAGGCGCATTAGTTAAGTGAGACCATAAAAAACAGCTGTATTTGAGATCACATAAGAGGCTGCACATTTTCTCCCTGTGGCAGCCAATCAGAAATCTTGCTGACAAGTAAACTTGCACAGAACGAATGATCCTATTTAGATGAATTCCTCTTGATGCCTTACGCAGGCCTACTTTCCTGGCAACTTGTTGAGAGAGTACGTCCATTCCGTTCAAAACCTGGAGATAGAAAATTCGAGCTTGATCCCTTGCTAAAATAGATGACTATGCGGTGGAGAACGTGGAATGCTCATTCTGTGTATAAATAAGGCCGGTGGGCTCTTGACCAGCTCACAGTTTAGCCATGAGGCACGCTGGGAAATGAGCCCTCCACCAGCCATCTAGAGAACGGAGTTTAACTATTTCAGTCTTTCACTTCCTCCCCACATGCTTGACCCTGCCCCTGGGTTTTGCCACAGCACTTGATGTGGCCCACGAGATGCCAACCAACATGACCCTGAGGACAGAAATGTGCATGTGAGGCTGGGCTTGCTTGCTCTTTGGCCTCTGCCATTGACATGAGAAGAACATACCTGGGCTAGCTCACTGGGCCCCACAAAGGGCAGGAAGCACGTAAAGCAGATGTGTGAGCTAGCCCAACCCAACATCAGCCAATGATGGACTGCAATGATGAACTCATGAGCAAAATAAATGCTTCTTGTGCTGGACACTAAGATTCTCTGTTGTTTGTTATGCAGCTTAACTGGCCATAGTCACCAGAACCAGTCACTAAGGGCTGTAAACCTTGGTGGATCCCTTCCCCCACCTGTCCTCCTGAGCAGAGGGATTGGAGGAGGATTCCAACAGGCCCTCTGAATGATAACTGGGACCTAGAAAGGACCCCATGGTTGGTAAAGTGGAGGGCCAGCAAAAATGAGGGGAGCCCTTCACGAGATGGAGTGAAACAATGGGTGATCCACAACAATGGACTCAAACATACCAGCGATCATGAAGATAGCACAAGGTCGGGTAATGTTTTGTTCTGCTATATATAAGGTCTCTATGAGTTGGAGTCTACTCGACACCAACTAACAACAACAGAAACCTGGGGTGTAAAGTGCTCCAGAATCCAAGTCTCAGATTTATTCAAGGCCTATGAGGAGGAGCTGAGGAAAATGCTTCAGCTTGCCCTGAAGGCAGGCAAATTACTCCTACCCAGTGATGCTGCCCTAAATGTCTGGCATTGTGTCCACAGTTATCTAAAACATCAGTGGCAGGAAAAGAGTCTGAAAACCTGGGCCCTAGTCTGTTTTGAAGGACCCTGGTGGCACAACGGTTAAGCATTTAGCTGCTAACTGAAAGGTTGGTGGTTTGAACCCACCCAGCAGCTCCATGGGAGAAAGACCTGGCAATCTGCTTCTGTAAAGACTACAATCTAGAAAACCCTATGGGGCACTTCTACTCTGTCACACGGGGTCATCGTGAGTAGAAAATCAACTCAACAGCACCTAACAGCAACAGTCTGTCTTGATAAGCAGCGCCCCAATAAAACTTGTTTTTCTATAGGTTTACACCCAAATGACAAAGTCTGCAGGCAGGACTGGAGAAAATGGAAATCTTTATTTTTAAACACTAGTACATTTTCAGGCTGTTTTAAAAAGAAAAAAATCATATTAGTTCAAAACTATCCATCAAAGCATATTTATGTAAACTCTAATTTTACAAACACATAATGAAAGAAACATATCTTTTATAAATATCTATTCAGGATATGTGTTATGAAAAAAAAAGTGTTTAAAAATAACAGTCCCATATTTCCCTCTTTAAATATATAAAATCCCCCTACAATTCATAAGAATTCTTCTTCAAGAGCTGAACATTACTCAAAGGCCCGCCACTCAGTTCTCGTCAGACACAATCAAAAGGAATAGAGATATAAAAAATGTAAAAGTTCTGTACAAGGGAAATACAGATAGCACACGGGTAAATCTCATTACCATACATGCCATTTGTGGTTTAAAAATGTTTTATAAAAACTTTTTTTTTTTTTTTTTTAAACAAGTGAGGGTCCTTCCCTGACTATGGAAAATGTATAAATTACACCCTCCCCCCTGGGTAACGAGGCTCCTGTTGGCTGGAGAAGGGGGAACAAAGTCTCCATATGTTTCCCTGATTGGGGGGACCCTAAGCCAGACGGGGTACCCCCTCCTCTCTGGCAGTGGCTTTTATTTTCTGGTGGGTGATTCACTATTATTTCTTTTCACTTAGAAAAATTCTTTGGGATCACAGAAGACAGTTGCACGTTAAGTGAAAGCTTGCCTGGAGGATGGCTTGGGGTCATTATAGCCAATCAATACTATATGTATTTAGTGACTCTGGTGACCAAAATCTGGAAGCCAGGTGTACCACTGTCAGGACAGGCCTGTCACCCAACCCTCCTGCAACGTAGAGCGCAGCCCCCAGGCCGTCCCTCCACCTCTCCTCTTCCAGAGAGCTGTTTCCTAGCCTGCAGCAATGCACGTGGACTACTGTCTCTTCTGACACTTCTTCTGGAAAGAGCTCTTCAGAAAAGTGCGGTACACCGGGTCATCCACATATTCGTTCTTAAATCTGGAGCTCAGCACTCTTTGTCTCTTCTTCTCTCCTTGGATTATGTCCGCTCCATAAAATGTGTCTTCGAATCGCATATCAGAGGCTGTGGACTAAAAAGAGCCAGTGGTTACATCACAGAAAGGCATGACATTTGACCTTGGCGAGAGTGGACAGAGGTCTGGTCCAGTCAGCGGGGACAGGCCACAGGCTCACCCTGGATGCTTCAGACTCTCCCTGCCTCCCTCACCCCCATCTCCTTGGACTCGTGGCTCCATTTACCTTTCTCTGGGATCCTCAACCTCTGGATTGGACCCACAAACAAAACCAGGTTTAAAGTCTTCTCATTTTAAGACTCTTTCATTTTCTATCTCCCCTTTGGTTCCTGCCCAACGAGGTTTTTCAGAAATTAGTCAACCAAAAAAAAAAAAAAAAACCAAACCCAGTGCGGACGAGTCGATTCCGACTCCTAGCGACCCTATATGACAGAGTAGAACTGCCCCAGAGTTTCCGAGGAGCACCTGGTGGATTCGAACTACCAACCTCTTAGTTAGCAGCCGTAGCACTTAACCACTACGTCACGAGAGTTTCCAAATTAGTCAACAGTCATCTCTAATTCACCTGATTCTCGGAAACTGGTTTTGTCAAGGGCCTGGCTGCTGACTCCTACTACACTTTCTATCCTGATCTCACCTGACTACTTATCTAATTATTCCTTGAGACACTCCTCTCTGTGGCTTTTTTAAGTCCCTCCTCCTGCCAATCCTCTTCCTTCTCTGGCTGCTCATTTCTGATCTCTCAGGAGCTCCCCTTCCTGTGTACTCCACTCTAACGCCCCTGGGGTTTTGTGTTTGGCCCTCTCTTCTCCTCCTCTGTGCCCCGAACATTCATATCCACACTCATGGCTTCAGTTCCCCCATCTACTCCAAGACACTCCCACCTCTGCTCAGTTCAGATCTCCTGCTTTCCAAGCCTACGTGTCCAACTGTCCAGCAGGCATCTCAGAGTGTTTGTCCCACAGGCACTTCACATCAACCTATCCTAAACTGCACTCAATGTCTCCCTTCCCTATCGCTGTTCTCACTATGTCCTCCCCCTGTGCCCCATAAATGGCATCACCATCCCTCAGCCACCCAGTGACACTAGTCAGACACCTAAAAGTCAATGCAAACATCCCCTCGTCCCCACCTGCCCAGGCTCCCTCCCACGTTATCTCCCCCCATGCTTTCTTTATCCCTACTGATGCCAGGGTGCAGACCTTATACTTCCTCTCCTAAACCCCAACAAGGGTTGCTGCACCCCAATCTATTTTCCACAGAAACAACAGAAAAAAGCTCCCGAAAAACTGTCTGATGATACCACACCCCTACTAACAATCCTTCAATAACCTTCCACTTGCCCTCGAGATAGCATCGAAGCTCCTCAGGCTGGCCCTTCATAAAAACGCCAACACACACCAGTTGCTGAACTGGCTCCAGCTGATGGTGTGCATGTGTGTCAGAGTAGAACTGTGCTCCATAGAGTTTTCAATGACTGTGATCTTTCAGAAGTAGATCATCACTGGGCCTTTCTTCCTAGGAGCCTCTGGGTGGACTCAAACCACCAACCTTTTGATTAGCTGCTGAGCACATTAGCTGTTTGCACCACCTGGTAAATGGCATCATCTCTGCCTCATCTCGACAGGCATCCCATGCTCTGTTAGACTGAATTATCTGCAAAACTGGCTATACTTTGCTGGCACAGGGCCTCAGACCTGCCTGTCTTTGGACACACTATCTTCTCTCTGCCACAGGCAAAACTACAGGCCCTTCTTTTGGGTTCCTACACAACTCTATGCTTCACGGCAATACGACAACGGCAGTGAAGATAAGGGGCAGCTTAGCTTCTCCACATCAGGGCTCCTTGTGGGTGAGGAACCTGGGACTGGATACCGAATCTTATGTGTGCCGAACACTCAGCCACTGCGCAGTGAGGGTTTGCTCAGTGAAGGAATGTGGGGTGTTCTGTGATCTCAGGGAAAGCCTAAGGTCTACATGGTTGTTGTTGTCAGTTGGCCATGAGTTGGCTCCGACTCATGACAACCCCACAGTATCACCCAAGGACCCCTTACAGTCTGTACTATTATTGTTTGGTGTCGTTGTGTTGATTTCAACTCACAGCCACCCCATGTGACAGGGTAGAGCTGCCCTACAGGGTTTTCTAGGCTGTAATCTTTATGGCAGAAACCCTGGTGGCATAGTGGTTAAGAGCTATGGCTGATAACCAAAAGGTCGGCAGTTCCAATCCACTAGGTGCTCCTTGGAAACTGTATGGGGCAGTTCTACTCTGTCCAGTAGGGTCACTATGAGTTGCAATCAACTCGACAGCAACGGGTCTGTTTTTTTTATTTTTGAATCTTTACGGAAGCAGACTGCCAGGTCTTTTCTCCTGCAGAGCCACCAGGTGGCTTCAAACTGACAACCTCTCGGTTAGCAGCCAAGTGCTTACCTCTTGTGCCTCCAGGACTCCTTAAAGTGTACAGTAAAGCTCTATTTTTGCCTCCTAATGTCCTACTAGGAATACTTGTGGGCACAAATGGTTAAGCACTTGACTACTAACTGAAAAGCTGGCAGTTTGAAACCACCCAGTGGCACCTCGGAAGAAAGGCCTGGAGATCTGTGCCCAAAAGGTCACAGCCTTGAAAACCCTACAGAGCAGTTCTACTCTGCACACATGGGGTGGCCATGAGTCGGAACCGACTCGACAGCAACTAACAACAATGCCCTACTAGTCTACCTCCTAAAATGCACTCCCAACTGGCTCTCACTGAGGTGGCTCACTTCTGATGATGTCAACACACAGTGCACGTCCCTGTGTCACCAAGGCCACCTCCCTGGGTGATGATGGAGGCAGAGTCCAGCGTTAAGGGCTTGAAAACACATCATCAATCATGACAGGGATAAAAACAATGAAATGGCTTCAAAGACACTTGGAAACTAAAAGGTAGACTCAAGTGTAAGGTTGTGTGCCTTCCCAGCCGGCTCATGAGACGTTATCCAGGATAACAGGCTGCCTCCACAGACTTCCCAGACCCAGCCACGTTGTACAAGGTTGACTCGGGAAGAAAACTGAGATGGTGGCTTGGTTGGGCTCCCTCAGGCATTAGGAAAAAATAGCTGTGTTTCTGTCATTCTTGGCAAAGGACTTCCTCTAAGTGATCTTTCACTTTTATAAGCGCTGAAATTGCCAAACCCAAACCAAAAGCCAAACCCACTGCCGTCGAGTCGATTCCGACTCATAGCGACCCTACAGAACAGAGTAGAATTGCCCCATAGAGTTTCCAAGGAGCCGACCTTTTGGTTAGCAGCCATAGCACTTAACCACTATGCCACCACGGTTTCCGAAGTTACCAAAGGAGAAAATAAAACATCTATGGAGGCACTGCCACTGTGCAGAATGGCAAAAGCCGGGCTCTCAGATAGTCATAAAACTGCTTACAGTGGCTCTAGTTAATTATGCACTGTTGCTATGGTGATTCTGGGGGACAATAAAAGGTAATGGGGCCGCTTCTGAAGTTAGTGGAAAAGAACCTTAGTACAATTGCTGAGGTGGACTGCTGACTCTTTTGAAAAATTTCTCTCCATGTCAGCTTGTGTCTGAGTAAGCAAAAGTCGTTAAAACATGGAGGCCTCCCATTGAGGGCTGCCAGCCTACACCCCTTAAAAAAAATTTTTTTTCCACTAATCAAAATATCCTCCATCAATGAGTTTTCCAATTAGATTTATTTCACTGACTAGGAAAAAAAAAAAAAAAGCATTATAGACAGGCTAAGCAAGGGCCAGGGGATTCTAGGCCAATGTGAAGACAAAGCAGGTTTGCTACAACAGGAGACAGAGGTCTGGGATTCAGTAAGAACCCAAGTGGCCAACTGGATTTAGTGACAGTGAGCCTGTGTTCCTGAAGAGAGTTTCCACTAGGCTCAGCTGTATGACATCACACATCGTATTCTGAGTGTATGCATGTGAGTTATGTATTTTCACTTTTTTTAACTAATTTTCTCCAAGAATTAAAAAAAAAAAAAAAGTTGAATGTTGGTGTTAATTACTCAGAGAACTGACCATTACAAAGCTCACGAGCTGTGTTCAGATAAAGCCACCTGTGAGGGCTTCCAGATATCTGAGCCAAATCTATTGTGAACCAAGAGATACTGATCACAGCAGTACAGGAAAGAGCTGTCTTCTAATGTCATCAAGAAATGCTGCTTGAGCTCTACAAGACCCAGCTGGTAGGGTGCTAAAGCGTAAATGGATGAGAAAATCAAAGGCCTGGGAGAGACTAGCAGGTGGTCACCTACTCCATTCCCCCTCCTCTAAAGAGGAAGGAAAGAAGGGAGGGAGACAGGGATAGAGGAAAGGAGGGTTGGCCCTTTGAAGGCAGGAACATGGAATGGGAGGCAGCCATCTCTAGCATCTTGAAAAGGACAGTTGTTCTCAAGAGATTTCTAGATCTGGGAACACTGACCAGTGATCTGGGTTTTCTAGGTCATTGTTAGGGTTAGCTCACGTAAGACGATAGGAATATTTGATTTCTCCCTCCTCTGTGGTGTATCAGCTGGTGGTTAACCCACTTTCGGTCATGCGGTTCCGTACACACTACATTTCTGAGCTGGTGTATAACAACTGTTATTATCACTGTTCCCTTCTTCACTTTGAAAGACCTTCCTCTTAAGGATGTAGGTGTGAAGGAAAATCAGTTCACACCTGATACAGCTACCTGGTCTTAGGATCCCATCTGACAGGAGAGGAACTAAATGTGTAACTGAATGATTATGGAAATCCATAGGCTTTTTCCCAACACAGTCTATGGTAACTCCATCACTGCAGAAAAGTATATCATAAGCATGTACTGAAAACTAAGGCTGCTATTTATTCAGAAAATTGTTTTTTAAATTTTATTCCAAATAAAAATCCCTTTCATTCAAATTTCCCTATTTGAGATACAGTGGCTACAACAGTGGGCCCAAACATAGAAACAACTGTGAGGATGGCACAGGACTGGGCAGTGTTTCGTTCTGTTGTGCACAGAGTCGCTATGAGTCGGACCCAACTCGACAGCACCTAACAGCAACAAAACCTCCCAGGCGCAGTCAATGTAATAACTCTAAATGAATAAAACTGACTTTATTTCATGGTCCACTAAATATTTTATGATACAATAATATAAAACTTAAGTTACTGTGAATTATATTTTTCAACAATCTTGGTTTTGATTATCAGTCCATGTTTATTCCTCTTTTAATGGTGCATACAGGACTTGAGAAGCCCCAACAATGGACTTGAAATATACCAGTGATCATGAAGATGGTACAGGACCCGGCAGTGTTTCATTCTGTTATACGTTAGAGAGCCATGGGTTGGAGCTGAATCAATGGCAACTAACAACAACACAGGACTAGAAACTAACAATATTTTTACCTTAAAAACACTGCTTTCGCATTCCCACGCCATTGTTTGGGCTTTGTTTTCCCCTTCTATTAAGAAAGTGAGAGCCTAGCTTAATTCTGAAATGACACAAGAGCAGTGAGCTTCTGAGGAAGACGCTAATCAACATAGGATAAGGTAACAGGTAAGGGGCCACCGCCATGCTGTCCCCTTTAATCTACTGTATGCTTTCTTTTAATGTTGCCTCTACTAACGTAATTGTAAAGGCCTTGATGGTACAGTAAAACTTGGGCAAGCCGGAACCTGTGTAAGGTGGAAACCTGTCAGGGAAGGAAAACTCAAAGTATTTTCCACTAAAATAAGCAAAAGGAAAGTGGTAAGGCTGCATGCACCCTGTCAAAGGCAGAAAACTGGTGAGACCCGGAAAAATAAAGCAGTCCCATCAAGTTCTGGTTCCCACCGGTTTCACTGTATCTTTGTACGACCCCAGAGCCTTACAGAGTGCATATAAAACCGAAACCTCACTGCTGTCAGGTCGATTCTAACTCATAGGGACCCTACAGGACGGAACAGAACTGCCCCATAGGGTTTCCCTAGGCTGTAATCTTGATGCAAGCACATCGCCACATCCTTCTCCCCTGGAATGGCTGGTCGGTTCGAACCGCAGACCTTCTGGTTAGTAGCCCAGTGCTCTAACCACTGTGCCCCCAGGGCTCCTTAGAGTGCACATATTCATATTCAAGAACTATTTTCTGTATGCTAATAAATTTTACACAAAGAAGTGTCACTTGGCTTCATTAGAAAGAACAAACAAGGCAGGTGCTCCAGGTTCCCAGTTTTTTGCTGCATTTGAGGTTCGCGGTCAGCAGGTTTCAATATGGGAAGTTGCACTGGCTTTCAATGGAACCATCTAAAGGCCCGGGTACATTTCCAGACGGACTGGGGAAGCACAGGGAGCAGACAAGGCATTCACACGGAGGGTCCCTGGGGGCGCTTGTCAGCACTTACGAAACGAGCCTTCACTCTCTTGGGCAATTCTTCGTCTAAGGTGTAGATGTCCTCTCTCTTCATGGCTATCTGGGATCCATCTTCAAACTCAACCTAACGGAAAGTAAGCCATCATGAAATGAATTTAAAACAACAAGCAAGCACTGGCCATTTTTTAACGGTTCCATTCAGCTGCGTTAAAAAAAAAATGAACAAAAGAGCTTAACAGAGCAACAAGGAAACCAGCCCAGGAAGTAAGAAGAGCCCTTTCCTCATTGCACTAAGAACAAAATGCCTTTTTAAAACAGGCCAAACTTCTGAAAATGAGTGTCTTGGAATATGTGATATAAAAATGTATCCCCTCCGAAGCACAGTCAAAGAAAAGTAGCTGCTGTTTAAATGATTTCTCAGAATCTGAGATCGTGACAACTTTATCATTGAGATGGGTGGGATCTGTTAGTATCTTTTTTTTTTTTTTTTTTTAGAGGCTCTGATAACGTAACAGGGAGGATTATTTCTCTCTAGGAAAGAAAAGATATTTTTACCCACATATAATAATTCTCCCAGATAAACAGCTTCTCAAGGTCCTATAGAACTTTAGCTTTGAAAGTTCACTTTGGTCAAATTCAATCAAACAGGCCAGGAAAATCCCAGTTTCTCCATTTCATAACATGTAAGCCACACTGACATGTGAAAACACACTGGTATCTAAAATGAAAATGTTTAAAACTCTCCCCACCCCAAGCTAACCAAAAGTTAGCAAATAATTTTAAAACCAGTTGTTGTGACGTTTTAGGAGATATTTGGAGACCCACAGACAAGTGACAGTGGCTGACAGAAACCTAGAGCTTCTGGTGGCAATTCACTAGAAGCCTGATTCAAAGTGAAAAGCTCCATTCTGGGGCTTCAGGTTGAATCCAACATGAACCCTTTTAGGAGAAAACAATGAAGGACATGCAGGCAGAGAAGAAGGCCCAGTGTGTTCTAATTATGAACCATCTGTGACTTCTTTGAAGTGCCTCACTTTTTTGTTTGTCTGAATTTTTTACTTCTGAGAAATAAAGCTGGCACATCTAGTTAAAAAGTAAGTTAAACCAGGCAGCAGCTGTATTACATTAATAAGAAAAACCTGCTGGGGTTTGAGGACTATATTAAAATAAAGACAAAATAATTAATATTACTTGCTAACATTTGACTAAAAAGCGATAGGGTGGAATTAGGCCTCGGACACAGGAGAACTCTGCCTGTTGCTTTCCAGGAGAGTGAGGACAGGGAGGGTTTTCTTCCTGGCCTTGTGTTAGCAGACCGAATGAATATTTAATTAGGCTGAGGCATCGGCTCATTATACAATTCCACAGCATAGCTAGAACCACCTGTGCAGAACTTCTATTTTACATCATTTGAAAATTCTCAAATAGGTGAGTATAAAACTAAAAGGGGGTATGGCCTACCAGGATGTGGGTGACCAGACACTGAGGGATTTCCTAAGATGCGGGACTTTCAGGGATACAATGGGGACAGTCCTAGGCAAACTGAGATGGTTGTTCACCCTAAGTTGGCACAGAGCTGAGCATAAATTCTGGCCCTTCTCTTTACCAGCTGTGTGCCTTGAATAAATTATTAAAAACTCTGAGCCCTTTATTCCTCATTTGTAAAATAGAAGTCAATAACACCTATCTTTTAAGGCTACTACGAAGGTTAGAGGGATCTCTGGTGATGCAGCGGTTAAGCACTCAGCTGCTAACCCAAAAGTGGATGGTTCGAACCCACCAGCTGCTTCACGGGAGAAAGATGTGGCAGTCTGCTTCCATAAAGGTTGCGGCCTCAGAAACCCTCAGGGAGAGTTCTACTCTGTCCTATAGGGTCGCTAAGAGTCAGAATTGACTCCATGGCAGTGGGATTGGTTTTGGTTAGTATGAGGGTCAAAATCAACCACAAAAACAAAACAACAACACATGTTTAGACTATCTGGCACTGTGCAATAGATACTTAAGTTATATCTATTTTCATAAATGTCTCTACGTATTCAATGGTGAAGCTGAATAATTAGATACAAAACACAAAATGATCTCAAAAGACCATTTGGTTTAATGTGGAATTTTAAACCACTTATGCTTGAGAGACATTTTTAATATTAGTCTTAACTTTTTCACGGAGTCTATAAATGCGCCCAAAGTTTTATGGTGATAACCCAACCAAGTGATAGGCCACCACAAATTCAGCAGAGTTAACACACTGATTACTAATTAGCCTGGATTTCAACATGTCCTCATCATGTGATACTCTTCATGTAGCAAGTAGCTTTGCTGTAAGAAGCTTCATGTTTGGACTTATTGTTTAATTGGGATTATTTTCTCTTGAATAATGTAGCAATGCATCTGTTCCAGGAGATGCCAGTATTATACACCTATCTTGCAATTTTTGCCTAATTCTGAACATTCTGTTGCAAAGAGCACCTGGAGCTAGACTATTGTAAAGAACCTGAGTCTGCAACTTAACACTGTCCCCAGCAGTGGGAGAAATGGGTTTTAGACACACACCCCCCCATACATATACACACCCATACACATATACACCCACACACACATACATACAAACACACACACACATACAATGTATATGTACACATTCTCTCTTCCTCATTCCCTTTGGATTTTTCCAGATGATGAGAAAAGTTCTCCCCTAAGTTTTCCAAACTTCTTTGGACAAATTTCATTACACTGCGCTCCAGCTCCTGCTGCGGTGTCTTATCAAGTACTTGGCCATTTAAGCCCCTGTCCCTTATAAGTGTTTGAACAATTTATCAGCTACAATTGGTGGTCTTATCATCCTTAAGCTGTTTTTCAACTAACAGGCCTGGACCTTCTTGCTCTTTCTCCTTTTACTTCAATCTCTGTTTTCACTCGACTCTTAGCCCCAGAATGCTGATTTCTGCCTCAGTATTACTGAAAATACTACAATCCCTTGGTTCTAATAAGCGTGTCCCTGTTAAAACCTCCCTGAAGGAATATAAATGCACACGTGCGATCCATGTTGTTTCCCTTCTTAGAGCTTAATTCATTCTCCTTTCTGGTAGGGATAAAATACTTCCATTTTTTAACTTGGACCCATGCTCTTCAATAACATGCAGAGTTGCCTAGCAGAGAGAACGCTGAAGTGAGAGCTGTACGTTCATTAAACCAGGGCTCCTTCAAGCCATGGTGGAGCACAAACACAGCTTCTCATTACACCAGTAGGCCACTTTGGTGCCGAGGCACCGTGGGTGCAGGTTTGCTGAGAAGCCCAATGGGTGGTTCTGTCCCGCAGGCACACACTGCCAATTTGAGGCTGTGGGCTGATGAAGAGTGATCCATCACTGCCTGGGCTTCAGGTGAGATGAACCAACCACTCAGTCTCTCCCCACATAATGCAAAATCAGGAAAACAGCTGGTCATCCAGTGGCTTATCTTCTTAGCATACCCCCATTTCTTGTAACTGTACCAGTCACCAAATGTTATTAGTGTTTCCCAGAGTCTAACTAGGTAACAGAACTCCAGGACTTCAACCCGGGTTATCAGACACTGAATCCCTGCCTCCTTTATAGAATTACCCAAAACCAACAAGCCAGCTGCTGCCAAGGCGATTCCGACTCATGCTGACCCCACGTGTGCAGAGCAGACCTGCTCCTCAGGTTACATAGCTGTGACCTTTCAGCAGCAGATCACCAGGCCCTTCCTAACAAGGTGCCTCTGGGTGGGTCCCAGCTGCCAGTTTTTCCCTTGGTAGCCACATGCTTAACCGTTTGCACCACCAGGGACGCCTATAAATAACAGATGTCTCAAATTCTCGTGGCCTTGATACACCATCTGCTCTGTGGCCTCTCACGTCCACTCCGCAAGCATCACACCAAGTGCGGCACCCACCTGGTACATGTGGGCAACGTTTGAGCCCAGATATTTTGCCCCGTAGAGTTTGCCATCGGGCCACTTGACCTGGACGACTTCTCCCTCGGCCGGGGGGCCCAGCTTCACGCAGTCTCGGCTCTGCAGGAGAAACAGGGAGAGGCTTTTCAAGGTGAGTGCCTAAGTGACTGCATGTAGAACTGAGCAACGGATGAAATCCTGGCAATTAAAGGGAGTTATTGCCTCTGTGTTTATGGATTATGATCCTGGCCCGGTATTCAGAGGAAGAGCTAAAGGCCAGAGAAGTACTTAAAGAGTCAGCCTACATCATAAAGTTGCAAAGGAACCTCCAAAATCCAAACGGGAAAAAACAGTTGCATTTACATTTGCTATGTGACAAAGAACCGTTGCAGAGGAGAGTAGCTGAAATATGCATAGGAACCTTTAGCTGAGGAATAGGCCAGCTAATGATATGTAATACCTGACATTTCTACAGCACATCACCGTTAACAAAATGCTTTAACATACATCTGGTGTGACCCTCATAGCAGGGCTCTGAACCGGCTCAGAACAGTTCAGTAATTGCTGACACAAATGAGCGCCGCGTACTCGCTGCATAGCAACCAAATCTGTTGCTCGCTGGTTTTTAACCCAAGTAGAAAACCAAACAGCAGTGCCCCGCTCAAAGATGGCAGCCGGCCGTACAGCTTTTAATGTGTGTTGCTCTCCACAGTCCTGCCAGTAACCCAGTCTCCCACATGGATCCCAAAAGTTTCAGCAGCCTGATGCCGGAGACATCAAGTCACAATATTTGACCTCAAGACATGCAGAACTGAAAGGGTGGATTGTAGAAATGTCTTCCATGTATGCTCACGGGGTTATCGGCTCACTTTTCATTGCCCTTTTAAAGATGTACGAGGTACCAGGAACATTGGGAAGCACCTGCACAGTTCCCTGCACCACCTGTGACTATGAAAAAAAAAAAAAACTAGTCGCCTTAGATTTGACTCCGACTCATGGCAACCCAGGTGTGTCACAGTAGAACTGTGCTCCATTGGGTTTTCAGTGACTGATTCCAAGGTGCCTCTGGGTAGAGTCAAACTTTCAACCTTTCAGTTAGTGGTGACTGCGGTAACCGTCTGTACCACGCAGGGATTCCAGGTTCCATGTTCCCTCAGACATAAGTAACACCCTCCAATATCTGCTTTATTAATAACAAAGGTAATATTTCTAATATCTTGTCTCTGTAGATTAATTTTCCTCAGGCAGGAGGTGCAGTGCTATTTACTGGGGTTTTTCTTGAATCCTAACAGAGGCAAGTCACAGTCTCAGGGAATAGGGGTTACACCCCCCAGGTACTCACCTACCATGAGACACACCCACAACTCCGAGAGGGAGGGCTGGGGCATTCCTTTATAACTCAGGTCCTTAGCATTGCAGAATGGACCTTTGACAGAAGACTATTCACCTCCAAAATATAACTCCCCAAAACCAATCCTGACCTACAATTTTAGGTACCATATCACTAAGGTGAGGCAAGGAGTCACAGAAATGTGGCCTAAACAAAGTATAGATTATAAGTGAGTGATATGGCATAAAAACATACAATCGTTAATAAACTAAATGTATGCGACCTTACCAAGTGACAAGCAATTATTCTAGGGGAATAAAAAAGGCTTTAAAAAATTAAATGTCTAAGATACAGTTTGACATAACCCAACCCACTGCCATCGAGTCGATTCTGACTCATAGGGACCCTATAGGACAGAGTAGAACTGCCCCATAGAGTTTCCAAGGAATAAGGAATACTAATGGTCAATTAACCCTTTTTAACTCACAACAAATCCTGAAAGTCTCTGACATCCTCACTGCTCAGTCTCCACCTAGCTTTGCTCTTTATCTGCCACAAAAATCAAGTCATGCTCTTTCAGGTCAAACTATAGGGTAGACACTAAAGTTTGCTTTTCAACCTTCTTGCTTTTGGACGGTTTTTTTTTTTCATGGAAAAAAAAAATTACCAACCAACTAGACCACAACCAATCTTGTTCCATGAACTTCTCCCCCTCTCCCCAATCAGGGGGCATAATTCTTCACCTTGATGGTTCTCTCTTCACCCATTGCCACGGCATTTAGCTGGAAGCGGATAGGTTTTGATTTGCATATAACATTATTTAGTGAGCATCATTCATACATTATTTACAACCTACCTACTTTTAAAACAGATTTAAGACAGCTCAGAGTAAAACACATCTAGTTTTCTCCGTAAAGAAATGGTTTCAGCTTATCAGCTGTCTCAGATTTTGAGTTTCCCAGAAACTTTCTAGGACTACACAGGGAATGGACCATTTAACCAAGAACGAAATTAGGAACACGTTAACTGATGAAGAGAGACTGAAAGAAGGTTTGATATTTAGGCTCCCCTGATTCCTCAGAAGCAGAAGCTACAGGGCGTTCCCAACACTGTCACAATTATGAGTTCATTATCTGCTTACTGGCCACCTACCGTGTGTGAGACACTAGAAGAGGTCCTAATATCCAGCTGCCTGAGCTAGGGACAGACAGCAGGCAGCTCTTCCACACTCGGAGGCCTGCCATACTGAACCCCACAGCTCTGCAAGGTGTGAGATGGACGCGGAACGGGTAGATGGTGTGGAGGGCAGGGCTCTTATCTTGATTTATGGGTCAGGTTTCTGAGTAAGATTTCGTTTGGGAGCAAAGGTTTCTGTTAACAATAAAACTTTGACAATGACAGGATTTAGTTCATGGAAGGCAACAGCTTGAGCAGGTGCCCTCTTCCTTGAAGATCTTCAGCTGGCTCACACCTCCCGGGGCTGGGCATGAGGGCCCAGTTTAGAGCAGGACTTCTCAAGTGTGGCCCCAGCTACCTGGGACACATTTAAAATAAAGGTCCAGGCTCCCCTCATAGCACAACGTGTCCTGGGTGATTTTTTTAAGCATTCTAGAATTTGAGATGAATTATATTTCATAAAATGCTAGTGAATTCTTCCCTAATGCAGTTCTTGACGTGTTACTGGAACAAGTTAACACCTGAGCTGGCAAATTACATGCATTAACAGCCTCGACTAATGCCTTTTTCTCAGTTGCTGTGTAGATCCTCAGAAGTGGTTGGCCTTCACCTGACATAAACAGCTCTTTACCATTTGCTAGCCCTGGTGGTGCAGTGGTTAAAGGGATCAACTGCTAACCGAAAGGTCAGCAGTTTGCAAACCACCAGCTGCTCTGTGGGAGAAAGATGTGGCAGTCTGCTTCCGTAGAGATTTACAGCCTTAGAAACCCTACGAGGTCACTACGATTATGGCTTGGTTTTTCTGTGCTGCCTCCGGGATGTGTAAACTCCTGGAAAATCTACCAGAACCTTGTTCACAAGGACACTGTTGACTGGAGCTGTCAGAAAGCCCATAGCTGAAGTACTAAGTAGATGATGGAAACATTAAAGACAAAATGGTTATCACAGTCAAGGGTCAACTTCTGGATATGATCAGTTACTTAAAGGAATAAGATGGGTCCATCAACTCAGGCAAGACCTGAGTTGAGACTCTGGTGTGCAAAAGCCCAACAACTGTGTTCCCTGAGGCTGTTCCAGGCAGTGGGACAGTCATCACATTTCTGCCAAAGTCAGGGCTTAACTCCTGCACGTGTCCACAAACTAAAGAGGAAAGCCCAACAACCGTCTCAACTATTTGGATTCCGAAGTTCACTGTGTTCTTGGAACTCTTTTGGGAGCCCTTAGAAAGGAGCCCCCAGAAGCTGCTATGCTTGAATGTCACCTGTCTGCGGCATAGCCTCTCCCATTCCCAACTCTACTCCCAGCAATATAAGCCACAGCACAGGCAGCCTATCAGCCCTTGAAGGCTGATATGAAGACACAGTGCATGAATTGCCAGGAGTTAACGGGCAAGTAGTTTGGGGCCTCTGACAGTCCCCCTTGGGAAAAATACTTAAGTGACCTGGAGCAAAATGCTGTGAGCAGGTACTAGCATGTCGGGGAACAAAGACCTGCTCATTACTGGATCTAGCTGGGATGAACAAGACTGAGCAATGGCCAAGTAATCGCTGCAATGGCTTCCTTACATTTGTTTGACTGCCCAACCTCTGCACCCCTCCCTCCCCTTCATTGTCGTAGTTGGAGACAGGGATGACCGCCATGACAGATGCTGAAGAACACCAGAGACACTCTTTCCTGGCAGCAGAGGCATCAGCAGTAACAGGGGCTTGTAGATGGCTGCCCCTGCCCAGGATTTACAACCTGTCACCAGAGATGAGAAAAACAGGTAGAGGGGAGAAAACTGCTGTGCTAGTGGCAGAGTCCAGGTCCAGGGCTGCCAATGCTGGGAGGCAGCTGTGTCCTTCCTGGCCAGATTCTGTGCCGCGGTCCTCCCTGGTCCAGTTAGGCAGGCTCCCTTATTCTTCTTTGCTTTCTGAGCCTTGTTTGTCAGCATGCCTGGAGATTCTGTGAGCTCACCAACAACCTTCCACTACATTTCTGTAGTGCCTAAATCAGTTAGTCAGTTTCTGTTGCTTGCAACTAAGGACCCTGACTGTAAGTAGTCACTGGTTTGGATGACAGCGCATTCCTCTTCTCACAAAGTGAGGAAGAACCCTTTCACATAACAATGGGGTGTGGAAGTGGAGGGCTTCCCACACCACACCTGAGCCTCATTCAAAGGGACCATGAGTAAAACCAGCCCCACCACTCCACCCCCCAAAAAAGTCAGTTGCCATCAACTCCAACTCATGGCTACCCCATGTGTGTCAGAGTTGAACAGTGCTCCATAGGGTTTGTAGCAGCTGATTTTTTGGAAGCAGATAACCAGGCCTTTCTTCTGTGGCATTCTGGGTGGACTTGAACCTACAACGTTTCAGTTAGCAGCTGAACATGTTAACCATTTTCACCACCCAGGGATGCTCCTCTCCCCGATAAATGGGAGCATATTCACAGGCCAGAGACCAGGCAGTGCAAATGACAAAGGCCAGCCTTGTGGCTTCATTGCCAGCTATTCCCGGTGAGTCTCCATCAATGTTCCTCCTTCTAAAGGTTCCCTTGCTGTGCTACATGCAGATGTATGCTAAAATCTCCCGTGTGTTAGTTAAAAACATGGAAAGGTTTTTGCACAAAGAGATACTATTTCACCCCCACTAGGATGGCTTTTTTTAGGATGGCTATTGTCAGAAAAACAGAAAACAACAAGTGTTGGTGAGGATGGGGAGAAATTAAAACTTTCACTCACTGCTGGTGGGAATATAAAATGGGGCAGCTGCTGTGTAAAACATTTTGGTGATTCTTCAAAGAGTTACACATAGAATTTCCATATGACCAAGCGATTCCAAGGTACATCCAAAAACCGTAGAAGGAGGGAGTAAAACAGGTAACGTGTAAGCCAGTGTTCCTAGCGGTACTATCCACAGTGGCCAAAAGGTGGGAACAGCCCAGGTCCGTCAACAGATGAATGGATAAACAAAATGTGATGCATTCATACAATGGACTATTATTCAGCAATGAAAAGAAATGAAGTTCTCTAGAAATCCTGGGCGTGCACACACACACACACACACTTTTCTTTATAACCAGAAAAAGGGCCTCCATTTTTAGTTAAATGAAATCTTGGTGAAATTTCTCAACAAAAGATTATGATTTGAGAGTTCATAATCCCCAGAAAATTCCACGCATGTTCCATGTACCAACCAATCCTGCAAACGACAAGAGCGCATCCAAGGCTTTCCTGGCGTGTGAAGTGTAGCCACTGGCTGACAGCCCCGTTCCTTCTTTGTTTGCCAGCAACAGGAGGGGGCATGCCTACACAGCAGCGAATAAAGCACGAGAGGCCGTTCTGCTGGCCCTAGCCAGCAGACGATGCAAAGCCACCCTCACTGACTGTTGCTAGGGGCTACAGAGCCAGCCTCAGAGCATCTCCGCTGACGGATATACCAGTGGCCAAGACACCAATTCAGTTGTCATCCAGTCAGCTCCGACCCATAACGAACCCCGCCCCCCCACCCCCGTGTGTGTCAGAGTAGAACTGTGCTCCGTGGGGTTTTCAATGGCTGTGGCTTTTCGGAAGCAGATCACCAGGCCTTTCTTCAGAGGCATTTCTGGGTGAACTCAAACCTCCAACCTTTTGGTTAGCAGCTGAGCACATTAACTGTGTGCACCACAGTTGGTAAGATCTACATGAACGTTATCTTTATAAAAGAAGGAGGACGTTCCACATGCACTGATATGGAATGATCATTCAAGATCAAATATATCGTGCAAGCACGTGTGTAAAAAAATAGAAGAAAAGGAGCTGTAAGTGTCTGTGCTCAGGAGGGTGCAGAGGGAACTTCAATAGCAGATGACTCTAAAGAAGCATGGGGGCTAGGAGACGGGGATTAGAAAGACTTTCACGTCATCTTTGCACCTTCTGAATTCTGTACTTGTGAATACTTTACCTATCCAGAATTTTTATCGGGACTGGAAAAAAGACTACAAATTAAGGGCAGGGTCAGCCTGCCATGGCCCCCCTTGGCGGACGGGCGCAGTGATCGCAGTGGTGGTGGTCAGCAGCTCCTCTTATTTCTAAGGGATGGGGGTCATGGCTGGACGCTCTCCAAGGACATCCACAAGCATGTATCCAGACTGTAAAGACAAGTCCCCCATCATCCTGGGCCATAGCAGGCTCTGAAGAACAGCTGCTCACGGGGACCACTTTGAAGGGGACACATCACATTCAGTTGGACCCAACTCTGAACTGTTTGTTACTAATACACTACTACAGTCACTCGGGTAGAGATTGACAAAGATGGAAAACATTTTTAACTTCTTTCTCTTAAAAATGACTTCTTCTCCTGAGCTTTTATTATACATTCATTAGGGAAAACTGCAGAAAAAAAAAATTTTTTTTAATAGAAAAGCAAAATAAAAACAACGTATATTTCTATCACCTAGAAGTAACTACTGCTACCATCGAGAGTATGCTTCAATAATTTTTTTTAAATTAGGACATTCTACACACACACCCATGATTTTGCACCTTGCTCTATCACCTAGAAATACACCCTGAGCATTCTCTTAGTTATTAATTATCCTTTAAAAACTCCATTTTACTGGCTGAACATACACAACATTGCTGATATTTCACAATTAACTAACCATATTATTAGATATTTGGGTCACTGCAATTTTCCACTATCGTATGCGATGCTATTGAATATGTTTCTCCTTAAATCTTTGTCTAAACTACTGACCACATCCTTAGAATAGGCTCCTAGAACAGGAATTAATTGGTAAAAGGTAAAAACTGGATATAAACTATAAAATGAATTTCGGCAGTATTGAAAAAAAATCAATATCAGACTAATTTTCTAGTGCAGTAAATCCTATCTTCACTGTGCCAGAAACTTCTGGTTCTGTCGGGCTGAGGTGGGTCCAGGCTAAATGCCCTCCCCAGGCCAGCAGATGCCAGCCAAGCTGAGAATAACTGCTCTGGAGGGTTATCTCACAGGGCATGAAAAACCTGGACTTTACATCTATATAAAGAAAGAGATCCTGGGCAACGCCAAAGGTAAAGCACTTGGCTGCTAACTGAAAGACTGGAGGTGCCAGTCCGCCCAGAAGTGCCTCAGAAGAAAAGCTTGGTGATCTGCTTCCGAAAGATCAGCCATTAAAAACCCTACGGAGCTCTGTTCTACTCAGACACACGTGGGGTCCCCACATGTCGGAACTGACTTGATGGCAAAGGGTTTTTTTCATAAAGAACTAATTCTGTGCCCCCTTTCTCTGACTGAACCTTCTTTTTTCCAGGAAGCACTTCCTAATGTACTTGACAGTTATCTGCATCGAAATGTGCTCTGGGCTGCTTATAAAGTGCCATCACTTTAGGCTGTGGGTTAACGGACTCCAGCCAACCTGCTTCTACACTGACACCAGCCACTCTGGGAAGAACCCAAGTCTGGTGTCCAGTTTTCCTTTTATCTTCTTTAAGGAAAAAATAGGTTATTTTTTCTTTTTTAAAGGAAACACATATAACACAACTTTTTTGGACCCTAAGACGCTGTGGTTGTCACTGTTACACTAGAATGGGCGCACCCTGTCTCCTCAGACAGCCAAATTCCTTCGCACCAGCCACACTTCGCCACACCTATCTTCTAATGGAAGGTTGCTTCTTCACAGAGAACAGCATTAATGCTGATTAATGAGTATTAGTTTGTTAATGCACGCTTTTTATTAGAAATAGGTATGGTGCTGGCATGCAAAATAAAAAGCATAGAAAGTACAGAGTTAGACAGTTGCTTTCGGAAATTATCTGCCTGGTTTCTTTCAGTGAGGAAGCGTAAGAAAAGTCAGTGACCAGAAACAGGGTGACATCAAGGGGCTGACCTGACTGAAAGGGCCTACCAGCATAGGGCACAGAGAGGGACCCAGGGAGTCAGGGGCAATGAGGATCCAAAAGGGCTGACTACGAAACCAGCAAGGGGTTCTCTGCATTCTTAGATTTGGCAAAACCATTTATTCACCAATTACCTGCTGCCACGAGAGACTGCTCAACTCCCATCCCTCTCCCACATTTACAGAGCGTCTCCTCTGTGCCCGGCACTATGGCTCCCCATTGGAAAACAGAGGCAGAGAGACCCAGTCCTTTCTCTCGAGGAATTCACTGTTCAGCCAAGGACTGACAAATATACACAGATATCTACAGTGTGAGGCACCATGTTTGTCAGTGGAATAGGGACTCACACACATACACCTATCTACAGTATGAGTTGCTGTGTGTGGCAGTGGGATAGGGACTCACACATACACAGGTATCTACAGTATGAGGTGCCATGTGTGAGAGTGGGACAAGGACTCACACACGTACACAGATATCTACAGTGTGAGGTGCCATGTGTATCCATGGGATAGGGACTCACACGCATACACAGGAATCTACACTGTGAGGTGCCATGTGTGACAATGGGATAGGGACTCACACACATACACAGACACCTACTGTGTGAGGTGCCGTGTGTCAGTGGGATAGGGACTCACACACACACGGGTATCTACAGTGTGAGGTGCCGTGTGTGACAGTGGGATGGGGACTCACACATGTACACAGGTACCTATAGTGCGAGGTGCCGTGTGTGACAGTGGGATAGGGACTCACACACGTACACAGCTATCTACAGTGTGAGGTGCCGTGTGTGTCAGTGGGATAGGGACTCACACATGTAAACAGATACCTACAGTGTGAGGTGCCATGTGTGACAGTGGGATGGGGACTCACACATGTACACAGGTACCTATAGTGCGAGGTGCTGTGTGTGACAGTGGGATAGGGACTCACACACGTAGACAGATATCTACAGTGTGAGGTGCAGTGTGTGTCAGTGGGATAGGGACTCACACATGTACACAGGTATGTACAGTGTGAGGTACCATGTTTGACAGTGGGATAGGGACTCACACATGTACACAGATATCTACAGTGTGAGGTGCCATGTGTATCCATGGGATAGGGACTCACACACATACACAGGAATCTACACTGTGAGGTGCCATGTGTGACAATGGGATAGGGACTCACACACATACAAAGCTATCTACAGTGTGAGGTGCCGTGTGTGTCAGTGGGATAGGGACTCACACACGTACACAGATATCTACAGTGCAAGGTGCTGTGTGACAGTGGGATAGGGACTCACACACGTACACAGATATCTACAGTGTGAGGTGCCATGTGTATCCATGGGATAGGGACTCACACGCGTACACAGGAATCTACACTGTGAGGTGCCATGTGTGACAATGGGATAGGGACTCACACACGTACACAGACATCTACAGTGCAAGGTGCTGTGTGACAGTGGGATAGGGACTCACACACGTACACAGATATCTACAGTGTGAGGTGCCGTGTGTGGCAGCAGGACAGGGACTCACACATACACAGGTATCTACAGTATGAGGTGCCATGTGTGAGAGTGGGACAGGGACTCACACACGTACACAGATACCTACAGTGTGAGGTGCCATGTGTATCCATGGGATAGGGACTCACACGCGTACACAGGAATCTACACTGTGAGGTGCCATGTATGACAATGGGATAGGGACTCACGCACGTACACAGACATCTACTGTGTGAGGTGCCGTGTGTCAGTGGGATAGGGACTCACACACACACGGGTATCTACAGTGTGAGGTGCCGTGTGTGACAGTGGGATGGGGACTCACACATGTACACAGGTACCTATAGTGCGAGGTGCCGTGTGTGACAGTGGGATAGGGACTCACACACGTACACAGCTATCTACAGTGTGAGGTGCCGTGTGTGTCAGTGGGATAGGGACTCACACATGTAAACAGATACCTACAGTGTGAGGTGCCATGTGTGACAGTGGGTCAGGGGACTTCTGCATGTACACGGATATCTGTGTGAGGTGCCGTGTTTGACAGCAGGATAGGGACTTACACACATACTAGAATATCTACAGTGTGAGGCGCCACACATCAGTGGGACAGAGGACTCACACACGTACACAGGTATCCACAGTGTGAGGTGCTGTGTGTAACAGCAGGGTAACAGGCAGAGAGGCAAGCTCTGTGTGTCCGTGACTCACCCTCCTATGACATCAACTGCATCAGGAGTTCCTCCTTATGGTTGACCAGAATTCCCACTGTCTCCCCAACAGTGTGAATTCACCCACCATATAAATTGAGGTGATCAGTAGAGTCCCTGCTCAGGACTCCACCTGCTCACCGGGCTAGGGCATGTGAGAGCACTCTGTAAGTTGGGGCAGGAGTATAACATAGCCCTTAGTGACAGACATCCCGGGGAGAGGCCAACTGGCAGCTCATGCCACACTTGGTGGGGAGACCTGTTTGGGGCTCTGGCCCCACTGACTTGATGTTAGTTGTTCAGGTCATCCCACCTGGGAGGTGAATGACCAAGATAGGACAAGCTGCAGCCCCGGGCCCACCCCTTCCTCTGAAGAGAATTCTGGGATCATCTACCAGTGATGCCGGGGTTGATGGCCCATTACGCCAGCAGCCAAAACAGAAAATCTCTCAGGTTCAACTCTAATAATGCCCCAGATATGCAAACCACCTGAGAAAGGAATTCATATTTTTAAGGTTTTCTGGTACTTTCCCCTAGATCCGTCTTTCAGTAACCTCTCCTTTCATCAAAGTATGAAAAATGAATGGTTTAAACGTGTTATTGGGAGTCCTGGATTTAGCGACCAATGAGCTGATCAAATATTTTTATCCACCACCACCACCACCAATGACCACCACCCCACCCAGAGCCATAAACACCACCTGAGTGTCTATTAAGTGCTGGGTGCCACATTAACTGGAGTCCCTAGTGGTGTAAATGGTTAACGTGCTTAGCTGCTAACAGAAGTTTGGAAGTTTGAGTCTACCCTGAGGTGCCTCGAAAGAAACAAGAGGCAATCTACTTCCAAAAAAATCAGCCACTGAAAACCTTATGGAGCATAGCTCCCCTCTGACACATGTGGGGTTGCCATGAGTTGGGGTTGCCATGATTCGGTGCTGACTTGACGGTAGCTGATAGTTGTTTTCCATGCTAACTGCTTTATACATTATATTTCAATAATCCCAACGATAACCCTAATGTTTACTATTATATTCACTTTACACATAAGGAATCTGGTGCTAAGTCCTTGCCCAGGTTTACACAGTTAGTTAGCAGAGCCAAAATGCAAACTAGGTCTGTCTGCTCCATGTAGAGTCCTTCAATCTGGAGAGGGAGTGGACATCTGCCTGACACCTGAACCTGGGTGCCTGCATCTTCCTGTACTTTGCCTCTTGCTGACATTAAAGTGCAAACACACCACAGATGCAACCCTCACACCCAAAATGGGAAGAAGTTTCCATCTAAATAGGACAGATTCACTACCCCGCCCCCCTTTTTTTTAATAGGTGTTGGCAGGGGCTAAAATGCATAAGGAGAACAAAATATTTTATTATGTCAATAAAAATTTATGTTGCAAAAGAGAGAAACAGAAGCTTGAGGGGAATTTCTGTGTAGTGGCTTCTAAAAATAAGTGTCAGTTCCAGAAGCCAAAAAAAAAAAAAAAAAAAAGGGAGACAGGAAAGATAAGGATAAGCACTGGGGGAGAAGGAAGGGTGTCCTGAGGTTACCTATCATGCTGGGGGCTCTGAGAACAGGTTAGTGCCTGGGCAAGGCTGACCCCGACAGGTTCTCGCCCTGCTCAGAGCAGGTGCTCTACCTCACAGAGCAAGTACTGGCCTGACTTCCACATGGGTACTGTGTCTCACTATCTACTGCTGCCGCCACAGAAATACCACAAAAGGGGGCTTTAAAGAACTGAAATTTATTTTCTCACAGTTCAGGAGGCTAGAGCTCTGAATTCAAGCATGGCTGTGGGGGATGGTCCTTCCCTGTCTATTTCAGCTACAAGTAGCTGCCAGTGATCCTTGGCGTTCCTGGACACATAGTTCCATCTGTCTCCGTCATCTGTCTTTCTCTTCCCCGTGTGCGCCTCTGTGTCTAATCTGTTCTTTTTATAACTCAGTGATTAGGTTTAAGATACACCCTACTCAGGTATGGCCTCATTAACATAACAAAAACCCCAAACCTAACCCACTGCAATCAAGTGGATCCTGATTCATAGCGACCCGACCCTATAGGGCAGAGTAGAACTGTCCCATAAGGTTTCCAAGGAGCAACTGGTGGATTCAAACTGCCAACCTCTTGGTTAGCAGCCAAACTCTTAACCACTGCACCACCAGGTCTCCAACCTAACGAAAGAAACCCTGTTTCCAACAGGGTCACATCCACAGGTATAGGGGCCAGGACTCAGTACATGTTTTTTGAGGACACAATTCAGTCGATAACATTGTGCCTCCCGGATCTAGAGTCAGACTGCCTGGATTCAAAGAGGAGCTGTTACCACACCCCAGTGACTTCACCTCTCCATGACTTCGTTTCCTCATCAATAAAACACAGATAACAGTACAACCATGTGGGGTTGGAAGAAGACAGTTCCTCCAGATTTAAAACGCTAAGGGAACAGAAGAAAGGGGCACAGTCACCAGCAGCTGATGAGTCTTTCGTAAATGGTGACTAGATTTGGTTCCAAGCAAGGAGCATATGGAGGATGGAAGGGAGGGGACATAAAACCTTTGGAGAAGGTGATCCTAGGGATTAAAGACAGGAAAAGCAGCACTGAGAAGCCAAGAAGTTAGACTGTGAGAAGAGATGCTGAAATGGAACAAGTCCTACAGTGAGTGCTCACAACCACAGCAGACAGCCTGTCACACCCTCCTCCGTGAAATAAACAACACCTGGGTGGGTAGGCAAGTGTCACCATTCCCCAGCCTGTAAAGCAGCTCGCATGACTTGCCCCAGGTCACACTGCTAATAAGAGGCTGAGGGGGCTTGAAACCAGTCATTCATTGGGTCACCTGCTCAACACAACTTTTGAGCATTTTCTTATATCCAAGAAACAGTGGGGCTGTTGTTGTTAGCTGCCATCAGCTTGACCCCCAACTCATGGCAACACCATACATACACTGACCAGTCCTCCGTCATTCCTATGATCGGTTGCAGACCAAACTGTTGTGCTCCTACAGGGTTTTCACTGGCTGATTTTTCAGAAGACCACTAGGCCTTTCTTCTTAGTCTGCCTTAGTCTGCTAGCTCCACTGAAACCCATGCAGCATCATAGCCAACATGCAAGCTTCCACTGCCAGACAGGCCGGGGGTACGCTTCAGGCTGGGAATCAAACCTGGGTCTCCCATGTGGAAGGCGAGAATCCACCACTGAACCATGGGTACTTTGATACGGTACAATTCAGAGTGAGCAAAACAGATGCAGTTCTTTAGTGGGAAATGAAGGCATTAAAATAAGAACTAATCACAAGTGTGAGAACTCATGTAAAGGAAATGGTGTAAAGCAGAAGCATTTGACAGAGGGAATATTGCACACACGCAAGTGACATTTTGCTAAAGATCATTCAAAAGTGGCCCCAGCAGTGTATCAACAGGGAACTGCCAGAAATTCAAGTCGGATTCAGGAGAGGACGTGGAACCAGGGATATCATTGCTGATGTCAGATGGATCCTGGCTGAAAGTAGAAGGATGTTTACTGTGTTTTATTAACTATGCAAAGGCATTCGACCTTGCTTGCTGAAAGTGAAGAGTACTTGAAGCACTTACTGATGAAGATCAAAGACCAAAGCCTTCAGTAAAGATTACATCTCAACATAAAGAAAACAAAAATCCTCACAACTGGACCAGTAAGCAACATCATGATAAACAGAGAAAACAAAGAAAAGACTGAAGTTGTCAAGGATTTCATTTTACTTGGATCCACAATCAACAGCCATGGAAACGGCATTCATGAAGTCAAAAGATGCATTGCATTGGACAAATCTGCTGCAAAGGGCCTCTTTAAAGTGTTGAAAAGCAAAGGTGTCACCTCTAAGACTAAGGTGCACCTGACGCAAGCCATGGTATTTTCAATCGCATCATATGCATGTGAAAGCTGGACAATGAATTAAGGAAGACTGAAGAAGAGTTGATGTCTTTGAATTATGGTGTTGGTGAGGAATACTGAATATACCACGGACTGCCAAAAGAACGAACAAATCTGTCTTGGAAGAGGTACAACCAGAATACTCCTTAGAAGCAAGGATGGCAAGACTGCGTCTTACATACTTTGTACATGTTGTCAGGAGGGATCAGTGCCTGGAGAAGGGCCTCATGCTTGGTAAAGTACAGGGTCAACAGAAAAGAGGAAGACCCTCAATGAGATGGACACAGTGGCTGCAACAATGGGCTCAAGCATAATGATGACGGTGGGAATGGCTCAGGACAGGCAGTGTTTTGTTCTGTGGTACGTACGGTTGCTGTAAGTCAGAACCGAGTCAGCGTGACCTAACAACGTATGGTTATCATAGCCCACAGAGCTTCAAGGTGCCTTAAGATCTGAGGGACCCAAAGTGAAATTCTGATAAAGCCACTGCAAAGGACCCAGATAAGGAAAATCAAGGGAGGGATATAAGGACACAAGGGGCTCTTGGAAGGGTTCATATCTTTATTTAAAAAAAATAACTTTTTTCCTTGTTATAAAAATAAAATGTGCTCATATGGGAACTATGAGAAGGTAATAAACTTGAAAATCATAATCACCTATGATTATACTCTCCAGGGATAATCAGTAACATTTTGAAGGATTTCCTCTGAGGATTTTTCCTTTGCACATTTATATTTTTATACATAACTGGGATCAGGTTTATATGTACAAATTTGAGCCTGATTTCTTCCATGTATTACACTGTGCCATTAAGTATCCTTTGAAAACATGATTTTTACTAGCTGCATAACTAATTCCTTTAGCCTTTCTCCTGGCTGCACTGGGCAGGGCTTGGTGCTGAGATGGCAAGAGTGTGGTGGTACTTCCATACCCCTACTGGCCAGGTGTGTCTGGGGCCCCGTGTTCTACCGAATGTGCTGTGTTGAGTGGGACGCCACCAAAGAAAATTTCGTCCTGAGAGCGTGGCCTGGAGAAAGAGCATTCTGAAAACCACTCTGCATTTATTAAATCGTTCATTCCTTCCCCAAACAGATACCTATGAAGATATTGAGAACCAGGACTGTTTTGCTTCCGCTGAAGGAGACTTAGGAAGAGCTGTTGAGTGAAGAGAGAGTTTTGCCCTTGGGGTTGAGACCATGTACGGGCTCTTGGAGGTTTCAAAGTGCCGCATTTAGATTCCATGTTTAAGAAGCCTTCTGCTTCCTAATCATGGCAGCAACACATCGGCAGTGAGCTGTCACTAGCAGCGCTCAGTACAAGCCTGCGAACTGCTCACCAGGATACTGTGGTGGATGTTGTGGTGGAGGGGGCTTCCCGTGGTGGGTGGGAGGGTGAGGGAGTCTCTCAGATGAGGGTCAGTGAGAGGGAGTAGAGGGCTTCAGGGCCAAGGTGGGAGGGGAATGCACGCCACCCTGAGCTGCAGTGACGGGGACCGCCAGCTCAGGGACCCCTTGGCTAAGATTCTCTCCTTCAAGGCCCCCTGGAAGTCAGGGGCAGGTATCGAGACTGTGGTTCCCAAGTTCCTTGAGTCCCAGTCTAGGCTCTTCCTCCTTCACTGAAGCCTTGGGAACACAGTATACAAAAGAAAATTCAGACACACGCATGTGCACGCTTGCACATGCACGCTCCGCTGTCTCTTCCCTTAGTCAGTATCGCCAGCCTCTGACTCTATTCTCCTAGCCCCTCAAGACACCACTTTCCCCTCTGGACAAAAGAGGGGGCATTTCTGTGGATCAGCACCCCACAAAAGAGAATGATTACCGCAGCCCTCCCCACTTCCCTGGCAAGCCCACAGGAGGGCCTGCTTTAATTTAACTGAATGAGGCACAAACTGCCCACTGCTGACTCACAGGGACCCTACAGGGCAGAGTAGAGCTGCCCCGTAGGGTTTCCAAGGCTTTAAACTTTACAGGAGCAGACTGCTACGTCTCTCTCTCATGAGGAGCAAACTGGTAAAGCAAAATGCTGACAAAGGATGAGACAGATGTGGGGTCTCATTCTACTGCTATAGGGAGGCTTTTACAGAGTTTCTGTGATAAGATGCGCAACTACAAAAACATAACATGGTGTATAAATACATGTCAAAGGTCAAGTGCTCCTGGGCTGAGACCTCAGAATAGCTTAACCTTAAACCAGCTGCCACTGACTCTGACTCATGGTGACCCCATGTGTGCCAGCTAGAACTGGAATCCATAGGGTTTTCAATAGCTGTATTTCAGAAGGCACCTTTCTTCTGAGGTACCTCTGGATAGGCTCAGACTTAGAACCTTCCAGTTAGCAGCCGAATGTGTTAACCATTTGTACCTTGCTAGTATCTAAATGACATTGCAACCTACAGATGCACACCATGGCTGGAAGTGTGGGCCCTAGTGCCCAGCCGGCATCTTAGGGTCAGTTCTTGGTCTCCCCCAAGCTGGCTCAGCATGTTCTCTCTGCACTGATCTCACAGTTGGTCACCAAGGCCAGAATCAAGAGAGGGAAATGAGTGTGCGTGAAAAGTGGGCGGCTGGGCAGGGCCATGTTCCAGTGCTTGGGGTTTGAGGTGACTGTGGATCACTCAACACTATTTTCCCATATCAGAACTGGAAGACGCCTAGAGAGGGAAGCGGGCCAGAACAAGGAAGTGACTTGCACAGAGTCACAACTCACCAAGTTGGCTATAATTTCATTTAATTTTGCATTTCACCAGCCAGCAGTGCTAGATTTTGAGCAAATGAATAACCCTGGGGAGAGTACTAAGCGGGATTAAAAAGGAGCACCAGGGAGGGGTGACGACAAACCAAAGGACTTGTGCGAATACAATTTGTCAAATCATGTCAGCTCGTGTTAAGTTAAATTCAGAGGCAGAGAGGTTCCTGACCTCTGTGTGGACAAGTGAAGAGATCCAGAATTTCTTCCAAGTTCAAAACGGCTTTCTAAGAATAGCAATAAAAGGCGAGGCCTCCATTCCATAAATACTCCCCGGGCAAGCTATCGTCCCCAGCATTGTTACTAGAATATGTCCTTCCCTTCCAACTTAATGCAAATGCAAACACTTAAACTATCAAGCTCATAACAGACTGTCTTATGATGAACAAGGCGTGTGTAATTACTACCAGCATATTTCAACAGAGGCTAACTGTCATAAACGGCAGATAGATAAGTAAGACGGTTGAGGAGAGGATAATGAATCAATCTACTTGTTCAATACCACAACCCTTAAAAGGAGTCAGAAATTTCAGAAACTCCCTAAATGATTCTTGTGTTGTCAAAAAGCTGCCAGATCAAAATAAGCTTCATCATGTGAAATTAATTTCGTGACCAAATTATTTTTTCCTTTTAATTTTTTGTTGATGCTTGTTTTCAGTAAGGGAGGGCATGCTGAATCACTGAGTGTGACTCAATTTTTGGTAGTAATATGGTTTTTGTTTTATGAGTCATTCCATGTATTCAACCCCCAGAGTCCAGAGGTACATATGTGTACCAAATAAAAATCTTCAAAATTCATGTTTTTCCTACCAAAAATTCAATGATTCAGCTCCACTTTGTGCAATACCCTGTAAAAACAGTAATCTGCAGCACAAGCCTGTTTTTTTCTGTTTCAAGCTGTTCTATAAGGCCCTGCCTGCCAACAGTGGGACAGAAGCTTCCCAATGGAGGTACAATAAGTAAGTGATGGCTATATATACCACCAGTCCTGAAAGGGTTAAGGAGAATTTTACTGTTTGCAGGTTCCCAAACAGTGAGAACGAAAATGGTATGTAGATAACATACCATTGTCAGGTTTATCCAAGCAGGAGCTTTAATCCACAGGAAAAGAAGTCAGTTTATTTAGCTTCCCCGCTCGCACTCAGGCCTGCAATGCCAGGTTCACAATTACATGGAGGATTATGTCTTCCCCTTTTTCTCTAATGGTTCATGAACCTTTGAAGTAGGAAGCTCTGTGTTCTTTACAGGCCAGATATTGGTCTTTATCTGAAGCCTGATTGTTGCTAAGATATGACTGGCTTAATGAGCACTGAGTCAATTAGTATTTCAATAGTGAGAGGATCTGTTTCCGACCCACCAAAAAAGTAACAAAGTTTGCCAGCATCCTCAGCTACTTTCCCTGAAATAGACCCTGAGAGTTCTGACGGATGTAGATTTGCATAGGAATAAAAATAGGAAAGGAAAAGCAAAGGTCTAGGTCTTGGCGTTTTGGGGTAGGTCTTGGTGTAGCCATCTGCAGCCCAGTATAAAGGCTTGTAGCATAAGGAGGTGGTCTTCAAAACTTGTATCTCCTGATAGCATCTCACCTAGTGTCAGAGCCGCTCACATTCACGGTCTTCCAGCAGTTCTCCTAGAGCCCCTATTCCAACAGAGCTGCAGCTAATGGCTTGTTTTGAACACAAGATTAAAGCCTCGCTTGTTTTTGCCAGTCACTTTTCTTTACGGTGTAAATAAGAAAAGGTGCTTTAGAAAATTCCATTTAATCCTTCGCTCTCAAAAATGAAAAAATAAAATATAAAAGAATAATTGGGTCTGATCATTAAAACCTGTTGTTGTTGAGTTGATTCTGATTGAAAGCAACTCTACAGGACAGAGTAGAACTGCCCCATAGGGTTTCCAAGGCTGTAATCTTTATGGAAGCAGACTGTCATATCCTTCTTCTGTGGAGTGGCTGGTGAGTTTGAACTGCTGACCTTTTGGCTAGCAGCCAAGCACTTTAACCACTGCACCACCAGGGCATGCTTTAGAAACAATAACATATAAATACGCTCTTATATCTATACTCCTGGGAATAGGCATAATCTACCTCCCCCAGCCCTATTTTAGATGGGCACAGTGGCTGCAACACTCAGCTCAATGTGCCAAAGACGGTGAAGATGGCACAGGACCAGGCAATATTTTGGTTTGTTATTACACATAAGGTTGCCAGGAGTCTGAGCCAACTAACAACCCCTATTTAGTCGACTAACAACAACCCCTATTTAGTCATGAATCTACAAAAAATGTCTTTTTCAGGGACACATTATACCAGCTTTAATTACTGGCAGTAAACTCTACTTTGATCTGAAAAAAAAATGTATATAATATTATTCAACATACCACATCGTTACCTCATTTAGATGAAGTTAAAACGTTCTACAAGCATAAAGTTCTTTGATGGTAATAGATACAACATCTAAGGCACAGGGGACGTTTGAGCATAATATGCTCCATTTTATAGATGGTGAGAGATCATATGACGCAGGACAACTGATTTGCAGAAACACCAACAACCGACAAAGATTTCAGCCGGTGACACTCCCAAGTTTTCACCATTTCTAAGCATACACACCACTTTCTATGGGAATGATTAGGAAGGAAAAAACTACTCAATCCATTCCACTTCCGTATTTCTCTTCTTCTCCTGTTACCCATGTATGCTGACCTCAAAATATCATTTATTTAGTAATATGAAAGGCAAGATTTATTACTGGTTCTTAGTCACCCAGGAAAATGAGCTAACCTCTTTTAAATAAGGAATGAAAAGGAAATAATAAAATGAAGGCAATTGGGTTCGTCAGTAAGTAGGTAGTACTGACTTCTACTGAATAGGCTTATCAAACAATCATTTAAGTTCACTCTATCACCAAAATAATTTAAACCCCTGGTCAAATACAAATATAAACTCTTCATGGATTTATGAGTCCCTGTATCTCCTGGGACGTGTCACCAATTTATGTGCTATATTGTGGCGTGTTAGCGCCTGGAGTTGGATGGAGGTGAAAAATAATGTAAAATGGCTTGTAAAACAAAGCCATTTTGGTTGACTAGTGGCCTCAGGAAGCCCATGCTGTTGGCTATATATTTCAGAAACCATGCAGAATGTGGTGCTTATACACGTACCATGGGGACGGTCTGGTCTGGAAATTTTCAGGTATTTATGAAACATCGACGTACACCCACTGCCGTCAAGTTGATTCCGACTCATAGTGACCCTATAAGACACAGTAGAACTGCCCCACAGGGTTTCCAAGGTGTAGCTGGATTTGAATTGCCAACATTTTGGTTAGCAGGCAAGCTCTTAATCACTGTGTCACCAGGACCCCACATGCATGTAGCAACCCGATTACAGCACACTCAGGGGGAAACCCTGGTGATGTAGTAGTTAAGTGCTATGGCTCCTAACCAATAGGTCAGCAGTTCAAATCCACCAGACACCCCTTGGGAACTCTATGGGGCAGTTCTCCTCTGTCCTATAGGGTCACTATGAGTCAGAATCGACTCAAAGGCAATGGGCCAGGGACCATCGGGTCTGGGTTTGAGGTCACAGTGAAGTGATAGCAAATCAAGATTTCCAAGTTTGAAACCATGCATCATAGACAGCTAATATACCATTTTAATTTAAAGAGGAAATGAAGGACCCGATAGTGAACACTGACATCCAGATACTATCATATGAAGTGAAGCAACGGTGACATCTGGCTGTGTCTTTATTAAGAGGAATAAGGAATTTTTATTATGTTTATATTTTCTACTAAACAGTTGATTCAGCCCTACCCTGGATTTAGAATGATGTTATGGATAGTTATAGTGCTGAATAGTCACAGGTAGTCCTCTTACGACAGTGAGGACATTGCCCAGAGTCCTGTCTCAGGCAGGCCTGGGGGCCAGTGGCTGCATTAACACCACAGGTCCCTTAGTCCTATGTTCACAACAGATCTCGCTCTCTCTCATGGCAGAGGGACAACCCACATCGTTCACTTCATCTGAAACGGAGGTTTCCAAATTGTCAAGGCCAGAGACTTCATTTAAAGAAATTTGATGTGGAAGCCAAAACACAGGGCTCAGGTTGTCCCAGGGAACAATGACTGGGCAGAGGCTTGCCCTGAGGATGGAATATTCTAGACCTTTCTAGAAAGGACATGAAACTAACAATATGAACTTGGTCAAAAAATTTAAAAACAATTTTTGACATTGGCTATGACTTTCAAAATAACCAACCCACCAAGTGTCTAAGGTGTGACTTAAAACAATACCTGGTGACTATATATACTATTTACGATATTTTTACACAAATAACATGTGCATTACACGTTTTTTGCCAATTGTGCAACTCACCCTCCCGCATGTTATTCTCCTAATATATGTGGCCATGTTTTTTACTTGAGTGCCTTATTTGCAGAAAAAATATGGTAGTCTTTAATTCAACAAATATTTATTGTCCACTCATTACAAGCCAGGCTCTGTAGGGAAAACTACAACAACAAAAAACTCTTCCCCTTTCTTCTTTCTTTATTTGGAAAAACAAAACATGTTAAATTTGAAATATGATCTTAGAAACACTGATTCTAAAAATGTCAAAGTATTTTTTAGGTTTAAGTACATTTATTGGATTTAAGATCTTTTAGCAGAGGGAACCTCTGTTTTGTTTGATATTTTCTATTCATTTCTCTGTAAAGGTATAGAAATTATCACTTTGAAATCAACTTTTCGAAGGCCTATACATGTTTCCAAAATATTCCTGAGGTTAAGTATTAGGTACACCTGCAAATGTGCTGTCCACATGGCTTTCTTGAAGTCTGGAATATTAAGAGAAAACAACTTATATGGATTTTTTCTCCTGCAGCATAATTTTGAGAGAGTTCCTAAGTCAAGGAACAGAACGGAACCACATTTTTGAGCACCTACTATGTGCCAGGTGCTGCACTTGGATGTTTATAGGCAGTCTCTCCTTTAATGCTTACAACAATTCAGAAAGTTATATTGTATCATTTTCATTTTACAGAACTTAAACTCTTACCTCACACCATATACAAAAGTAACTCGAAGTGGACAGCTCGTGGGAACAACCTCTGCTTAGCCTTTCAAACCTACTCAAAAATTTTACTTTGCCACCCAGGGTCACTCCTACACCTCTGTTTATACATCTTTGAACTCTCCATGGTGCCTAGTATATGAGCTGAATGCAGAGTTCAAAAAGAATGAAATCATGGAATATTCCCAAACACATGGTGGATTTGACTTATGATGCCTGCATCCTTGGGTCTAAACTCTGTACTAAGAAGAGATGATGAAGTCTTGGAAATTAATAACATTGTCCTCAAGTTCAAGGTGGTTATTCTGATGTTGTCTGACTAAGGATGAGATGTCCTACCTTGAGTCCCCTTGGAAAGAAAAGGATGAGCAAGAGATGCAGTGAACCTGTCCCCTGGGAGTAAGTTCCCCAAACCAATCATCTTGAGATAATTACCAAAGGAGAAATAAGAGAAATACTGCCAAGTGAGGGAGGTATATGATTGAAGAAAAGCAAAATCGACAGTGTATTTTCATGGCAACCAGTTAATCTTCTGATCAGAACATCAGGGGATGACACGCCTTTCTTCAGAGGATTAGCAGTGCTAAACGGAAATGGTCAACACAACAGGAACAAAATGATGGTCATTGAGGTCCATGTAATTTATAAAGGAGAGAGAGGGCGCAAATGCAACTCACATACACCGTCAACATGCCACTAATATGCCGTAGGCTTTCATGCAAGAAGTCACACGAGAGTTACACAAAAGGGACCAAAACCCCAGGGCCTGGAAAGCACCTCCTCCCATTCCTCCTCTCCCTCCAGTTACACACATACTCATTTAAGAGACAGTTCATGAAACTTAGGTGACAGTCAGTGAAGGACAAGAGGTTTAGAGGCTTGATGAATTAGGCTCTATCTGACCTTAATAAGAAGCCCCTACCGAACAACTGTAGGTTTAGATTTTAAAGGTATAATCCATCCCTATGCCTCTAAATGGCTTTGGGAGTCCCTGGGTGATACAAATGGTTACACGCTTGGCTGCTAATTGAAAGGTTAGAGGTTCAAGCTACGCAGAGGCACCTCGAAAGGCCTGGTGATCTACTTTAGAAAAATCAGCCACCAAAAACCCTATGGAGCACACTTCTGCTCTGATACACATGCGGTCACCATGAGGCAGAATCCACTCAATGGTAACTGGTTTGGTTTGGAAATGGCTTTAAGGTTCTTCGATTTTTTTTTTTTTTTTTTTTTTGCTTTTTCTTTGTAAACTGCAAGCTAATATGGTAATTCTGTTCCCCCCTTGGTTGGGTGAATTCTCTCTACTAACCTATCAATTTTGTGTAAATTGTGTTTACACAGATACCGTAACAGGTTTTATAACTATTGTTTTGTGTGTCGCTTGTTTTTGATGTTTGAAATAGGAGAATTTGAACTATTAAGCTAATGTCTGATTTAGTAGACTTATGGGCATTAAGTGCTTAGACAAATGCGATATTTGTGAGAATCATATATATTAAATTTATAATCATAGCTAAGATGTCCAAGGAAATTTGATTACTTAAATGCAAAATGGTTAAAATTTAATCTGTCAAAGTTATACATGACAGGAATGTTAAGCAATAGAGCTTGTTCTTATTTTTTATGCAAAAATTACTAGATTTTAAAATAAAATAAAATCTGTCAGCTGAATTTAAAGGCTTAAGAAAAGTAGATTTTAAATTGAATGTTAATTAAAATCTAAGTGTTATGGATTGAATTGTGTGCTCCCAAAATATGCACTGTAAATCCTAACTGCTATACCTGTGGTTATAATCCCATTTGGGAATGGATTTTCTTTGTTACGTTAACGAGGCAGTATTAGTGTAGAACTAAAAAAAATTAGTGTAGGGTGCGTCTTAAATCAATCTCTTCTGAGATATAAAAAAGATTAAACAAGCACATGAGGAAGCAAAGATTGGGGAAGACAGATGACATGTCACAAGATCACCAAGGCTGACAGAGAGAAAGCCTTCCCCTACAGCCCAAACCCTAAATTTGGACTTCTAGCCTCCTGTGAGAAAACAAATTTCTGTTTGTTAAAGCCTCCCACTTGAGGTATTTCTGTTATAGCAGCACTAACAATAACAACAAAAAAACCAAACCCATTGTTGTCAATTCCAACTCATAGCGATCATACAGAACAGAGTAGACCTGCCCCGTAGGGTTTCCAAGGAGTGGCTGGTGGATTTGAACTTCCGACCGTTTGGATAGCAGTGGAGCTCTTAACCACTGTGCCACCAGAACTACTTAAAACAGCAAGTGGAAACGATACGGTGACTCAGTAAAATCTCACACCTGCAGGCATCGTCTTTCACCTAACGAGGACGGACAGAGCTCTGAGGACACGGCATCTATCTCCGAAGTCCATCAAGACCAGAAAAGAGCAGCATAAGCTAGATGGAGGGGGAGCGCGAAGTTCTATAGACTGGAGCTGATACCTCAAAAAAGTTTGATTTGGTGCCTATGAGCAGCAGCCCCAAAATTAAATAACATATTACATTAGGCGAATCTGCTGCAAATGACCTCCTTAAAGCTTTCAAAAAAGTAAAGATGTCACTTTGAGGACTAAGAGGAGCCTGACTCAAGTCCTGGTCTTTATCATCGCCTCCTATGCATGTAGAAGCTGGAATGTGGAAGAGGTAGACGAAAGAATTGATACGTTCCAGCTGTGGTGTTGGCAAAGAACAGTGAATACACTAGAGACTACCAGAAGAAAGAAGAAATCTGTCTTAAAAGAAACGCAACCAGTATGTTCCTTAGAACCTAGGTTGCCAAGACTTCAGCTCGCTTACTTTGGACATGTCATTAAGAAAGACCAATCACTAGAAAAGACATCATATTTGATTGAGGGTCAGTGAGAACAAGGGAAACCCTCCGTGAGATGGACTGACGCAATAGCTGCAACGATGAACTCAAACACACCAAGTATCGTGAAGACGGTGTACGACCAGGCAACGTTTCATTGTGTCACAGTGAGTCACCGTGAGTTGGAGTCATCTCCGTGACAACTAACAACAACAACGTCATGAGCCTTTAGCTCATTTAGTCCTTCCGGTAATCCTAACCCATTGCTGTCGAGTTCATTCTGACTCATAGCGACCCTACAGGACAGAGCAGAACTGCCCCATAGGGTTTCGAAGGAGCAGCTGGTGGATTTGAACTGCTGACCTTTGGGTTAGCAGCTATCACACTCAACCACTGCACCATCAGAACTGCTGCCATCGAGTCGATTCCTAGAAGGTAGAAATGACTATGCCCTCTTCAGTGGAAAAATTCCGAGGCTCTGAAGTTTTAGCAATCTGCCTATAGCTGAGAAAAAGGTGGGCTCCATGAACCTCGGTCCACGTGGTACAGCCCGCAGATGCTAAGGCAGGTGGCAATCCTTCCCCGAATCCTGGAGGGCACAGTTTCCGGGCTATGCTCACATTACAACAGAGGCTGAAAAATGGAGCACGTCCTGGTAGAAATTTCCACGATGGACTCTTGCTGCCGAGTTTCTAAATGGCCCCGTTTCTCTTCCCACGCCCGGCGGTGAATGTTAAATGCTCTTCCCAGAGCGACTCGTTTCTCACTAAGCATCCTCCCCACTCAAAATGAGCTCTCAGTCCAGAGGAGAGGCGGCAGCCAGGTTTAAGTCGAGGCCAAGAGGGCGTGCTGGGAGCTCATGCGCCTTGACTTCTTCCCAACAGGCAACTTGCACGCCCAGCAAAATACTGGGGAACAAAAATATTCATCAGGAAGTCTGTCGCAATTTCATAGACCGGCAGACAGAGGTGTGTAGCAATACATCTTTTATTCCTTCTCCTGACAGCTGCAGATTACACATGGACTTAACTGGGCTGATGCACACATTCTGGGACTGTATTGTGGACAGAACACTTTTGGGACATTTTTGTGGCTATCAAGGAAATAAAGTGCCTAGGTATGGACAGAAATTTCCTGGCCGACCAAAGGGTGTTGTTCCCTACTGCTCCCAATACTCTCTCCAGTCACATAACCCCAACACAGGCAATCTGATACCTGGCAAATTTAATCTCAAACATGGATAGGGCAGCCTGCATTAAAGGGTTCCCATTTGTTGGGTTTATAAAATGATTTGTAATCACTGGTTGCAGGAATCAGAGAATGTCCTTTTCTGTTTTAAAGCAAAAAGCTTCAGAAAGATTCTATTTTTGTCATACATGAAGAAATCATTTAGGGTGATTACACTTGGTATTCTAAATTCGAGAACTTAATAAAATATTTTAAAGTTATGTCTCCATTTTCATAGTGAAAAAACTGAAATTTGCTTTGCATGGAACCCAGGGTTTTCAGAGCCATTGAGGCTGGATAAATTCCCAAAATCTATTGACCCAGAAGACTCTTTAAACCTTAATCCTTAAACCAAAAATATGCCCTGAAGTCTTTAAATCAAACAATAGAAAAAAACAATAGTTTAGTTTAATTAGTAAAGGATGTCTGCCTTGACCATTGTGCCCTTTTAAGAACCATCTATATGGGATCAAACTGACAACAGCAACTTGAAAGGTTAGATAGGAAGCTTAGTGGGCAGTATGTTTATGTTAAACAGGGAGAAACAACTTAGAAAAAGGAAGGTGAGAATGGTTGCACAACTCAAAGAATGTAATCAATGTCAGTGAATTGTACACGCAGAAACTGTTGAATTGGTACGTGTTGTGCTGTGTATATTCTCGACAACAACAACAATTAATGAAAAAAGCAAACCAAGTGAGATTTGTGCTGTGCCCTTACAGCAGTCCTAGCCAGCAAGTACCCGCAGCTCAGAGAACCTGGTTCCTCGCCACACAGCGGCTGATGAGGGAGTGTTCCTCCCAACTGTGCAGACTGTGTGGATTAAAGGGTTTTAAGACAGACAGAAGAAAAGACATTTTCTAATATCAGGTTCAGACGTCACAGGTACACCACCTAATGAAAACACAAGAATTCTCTGAGGAATGTAAAATTTGTTGAGTGTTTTCACTAAATAATTATAAACTGTTTCTCTATGATCTGCAAGACCGTGAGGCGCATGCAGAGCCAGTCCGGAGGCAGGTATTCTTTTCCTGATGAAATTCCCCATTAGGGTCCTGAGCAGGGTCTTCATCTCCCAGAGGACAGTTCTGATGCAGGTAAATTCCAACAGCAGAAGCGGGATGGTCTTAGTAATGTAGCCGCACGGCCTATGTACGATACATGTGCAGTCACTGTGAGGGGGCATATTGGTGTTAGGTGCCGTCAAGTCGATCCCAACTCATTGCAGCCCTGTGTGACAGAGCAGAACTTCCCCATACGGTTTTCTAGGATGTAATCTTTATGGAAGCAGGTTGCCAAGTCTTTTTCCTGTGGAGCTGCTGGGTAGGTTCAAACCGCTGACCTTTCAGTTAATAGTCGAATGCTTAACTGTTGTACCACCACGGCTCATTACATTATACCATATATGGTAGTGGACACAATTTATACCCAAACATATTTATCACTGCTGTGTGATGGACTGCTTTTGTACGGCATTTCTAGCCATGGTCTTGTAACTCTCACCCAGGTGATTGGGCTAGACTGTGCAGATAGGGTAACTGTAGCCCACCAAAGGGATTGGTCAGTTTTGCCATCTCACTGGGCTTGAAATGAGCCACCCCAGAGGCAGGGAAGAGAAGAGCCCACCACCACCAAGGAAGGGGAGATCTGCAGGAGAGACCCACAGGAGACAGCGTAGTGGGCTTCCATGCCCAGGGAGCAAGAAAGCTGAGTGCCTTTGGGCAGAGACTGAGGGCCAGGGAGAGGCATGCCTGTCAGCACGGCTGGAAGAGGCTGTCCTGATGGAAGAACTGCATCCGGAGTGTTCCTGAGTCTGAACTGTAACCTGGTACTTCCCTAATAAACCCCATAATCATTAAGTATTGTCTGTGAGTTCTGTGTGGTCATTGCAATGAATTATCGAACCCAGCAGAAGTGGAGAGTGCTGTGGGAGGGATGGTTGGGGTCAGAATTGGTAAAGATGGTGGAGAGAGGAGGCATGACTGACCTCTACCTCACAGGAATCAGCCTTGGGCTATTGACCTTGGTTCTCCTTCCCCTCTGTGAAGTGAGAGGTCAGACACCTCCCCCATGCCATTCTTACATCATATGCTTAATTATATGCATACATTATACCTTAAAATTTACCATCAAAATCCCCATACTTCAAATTAAAATTTAGTTGACATATTACAAAGGCATTGAGTCATGGACCTTTCACCAATTCCAGTGAGAAACACAGACTGCAATAAAATAAATTATTTTTAAAAATTAAAAAAAGAAAAGAGATGGAGGAATCTTAAAAGCATATTGCTAAGAAGCCAGTCTGAAAACACTACACACACACACACACACACACACAAGAAAACTCTATGGAGCACACGTCTACTCTGACACGCACGCAGTCCCCATGAGTTGGAATCAACTCGATGACAGCTGGTTTTGTTTTGTTTTATAGAACCACCCAAGAAGTGAAGCTGGGGAAGCCTTATTCAACACCCAGATGACAAAGAGAGAAGAGGCCCGGCAGGTAGACAAATGCGGACATGTAGAAAGTATATGAAATTTGAGAACACAACTTAACCGAAATATTCCTACTTGGTTTAAGAGGCCTGGAACAAGCAAACAAAAATGTAGGCGACTGGGATGCGGTGGCGGGGAGCATGGAGGGAGGAAAGGTTTGATGAAAGAGAAAAGACCTGCTCAAAGATGACTGCAGATGTTTTTTTTTCTTAAGAAATTATCATTCACATAAATTTAGGCAAATGCCTTCTCTCCAATCTATGCTAACTCATCCTAACATGTGTGCTACCCCTGACCTCCAAGGTCATGGCCATGACCCGTCACCCTCACACACGTGCACGGGTGCGCGTGCACACACACACACACACACATACAGCCTGCCTGCTGAGTCTCAAATCCTTATTAAATATGCTAAGTAATAGCTAATCAAGCTCTAAAGAATTTTGCTTTTTCGTCTTGTTGATTTAAATGCCATGGTATAACTAAATAATCTTCTAAATTGCAGAGCCTGTGCTCTCACACACCCATGCATGCTTAAAATCATACAGCTTTGAGTTCGCAGAGAGGAAACGGAAGGTGTCCAGGGAAAGATTTCAGGGTTTTCAAAAAAGTGCCAGGATCACAGACATTAATTTCCAGTGTATGAGCTAAAGGCGGTCCAGGACAACATCAAACTGGCTCGGTGTTTAAAAAAGAAATTAGGATTTGTTAAACACTATCATGGGTGAAGGAGCCCTAGTCGCACAGTGCTAAGAGCTCAGCTGTTAACCAAAAGGTCAGCAGTTCGAATCTACCAGCTGCTCCTTGGAAACCCTATGGAGCAGTTATACTCTGTGCTATAGGGTCAAACTGACTCGATGGCAATGGGTTTGGTTTTTTGGTCTGGATCATGGCTAAAGACCTCACTATCTTGCCCGTTGACATTTGGGATTCACGCTAAGGAAGAAGTCTTATCAACCCCACCATAATCTCCATCAAAGGGTGTCCTCTCTTTCACTTGCTCAATATTCACAGTTTACATGAAAGAAGGCTAATTCTGAAACAAGTAAGTATTCTGGGCAGGGCTGGCAAGGGCTTCAGTCTACTGTATAGCTTCCTGCCTCCCTTACCCTTGCACGACCCGATGAGGAAGTCCTTTCTTCCCAGAGGATAAGAATGTAGGCCCTATGGCCAGACTGCATGGGATTGTATATGATTTCTGTTGCTTACCAGCTTTGTGGAACACAACTGCTGCCTCAGTTTCCTCATCAGCAAAATATGAAAATAATAGCACCTAGCATGTAGGCTTCCAGACTATGACGGACTAGGATGAAATGCCTGGCAGTCTACTTCTGAAAACCAGCCAATGCAAGCCCTATAAGTCACAACAGTTGGATCTGCAAACCCATCATGATGATGGGACAGGGCCAGGTGGTGTTTTGTGCCAATGTGTGTGAGGCTGCCATAAGTTGGGGCCGGCTCGACAGCAGCCAACAACAACAAAACGTGTAGGGTAGTTGTGAACATAAACTAAGCTCACACATGTCAAAAACTTGGAGCAGTGCATGGCACCCGGTAAATGTCACTAAGTCCTAGCCCTCAAAGACCCTGGAATCTCTTACTTATACTTCCACACCCAGACAGGTGGCAGGTTGCTTCTGGTTGACTATAGCATTTATCACATTGCACATAAAACACGGCTGACCACCTTGCCTCCTCCACTGGACTGAATAGGGATTTTACGTTCTTTCTCACTGTTTCCCAGTACCCAGTGTGATGCTGGACACGTAGTAAGTACTCAGGGAATGTAGACTCTGCTTCATAACCAAATTACCAAACCTGTTGCCATCCATTCGATTCAAGCTCACGGCAACCCCATGTGTTACAGAGTAGAACTGCTCCATAGAGTATTCTTGTCTGTAAACTATATGGAAGCTGATTGCCAGGCCTTTCTTCCATGGTGGCACTGGGTGGATTCGAACCGCCAACCTTTAGGTTAGTAGCCGAGAGTAAACTGTTTGTGCCACCCAGTGGCTGCTAAAAAACCACCTGCCATTGAGTTGATTCTGACTCACTGCGATCCCATGTGTCAGAGTAGAACTGTGTTCCACGGGGTTTTTAATAGCTGTGACCTGTCAGAAGTAGATTTTCAGGGCTTTCTTCTGAGGTGCCTCTGGGTAGATTTGAACTCCCAACCTTCTGGCTAGTAGCTGAGCACTTAACGTTTTGCTCGAAGGAATGACTAACTCTAACAAGTATGGCAGGTCAGCAAGGATAGGGGTTATGAGTGGCAGTGGCCACACAGACAGTGAAGTTCCAGCTGGAATTCTGGAGACACACAATTCGCCGTTTTGGTGTATGATCGATTCCTGGAATTTCTAATTGCAAAAGGACAAATACTGCAATATCTCACGTGCATGAAATAAGCAAATATATAGAAACCAAAGATGATTAATGGTTGCTGGGAGAGGATGGGGGGGGTGTTTGAGGAGCATTGAGTTTATGTTAACGGAGGCTGGAATTTTTAGAAAATGTAGCGATCGTGGCAGTACAACATGAAAAACTGTAATCAGTATCACTGAGTTATAAATGTGGAAGTTGTTGTGCTGGTGAATGTTCTGGCATGTATATTTTCATGGCAATAAAAAAAGAAAGAAAGAACAATTAAAAAACATAAAAGGAAGAAAAAAATATCTTTCCAAGTGCAAACAAGGGAAAAGCACCAACAGAGGCTCGGGCCCAGGCGGAAGTTAGGGCTGCATGAGAGGGGCCCGGCTCCCCACACAGCCATTTCCTTTGAAGCGGGAGAGATAACAGGTTGATCACCAGACTAACACTGAATTCAGTTACGCCATTTGTTCTCGGATTCAAAAACCCTGCTGTGGAAAGTGCTCTTCTTGTGGAACGTCCTGCAAGCCCCCAGACAAACTGAGTCACTGACACTGAGACACATTCATAGTTCCTCTGAAAACCCCAAGGTGTTCACTGAGGGATGATGAAAAGAAGGGACAGACACGCACACACATGCACATGGAAGGTCACAGTCTGGGCCATGGCTAAGGTGTTCACTGAGGGATAAATAAGAAGGAAGGAACACACACATGCACACATACACACACAGAAGGTCACATCTAGGCGACAGGTAAGAAACTCAGTCAAGGTCACAGCCTTTTCCCATGTGATTTTGTTACTCCCACTTGAAAATCCAGAGTGAGTTAAACATGTCAGGTCAGATTAATAAAAGTCGTCTTCTCCAGTTAAACATAACGAAAAAGAAGGCATAAAGGAATTCCGATATGCGACCACAGGGTAACAGAAGAGGTGGATTTGCATTTTACCTTTCCTGACCAAATACATTTCTCATTTAATTAAAAGAATTTGGGAAGATCAGTCTACATTCACCGGGATACTATTTAGGATGATGAAGGCTAGGGAAGCGTCTACAGTGGAAAAATAGCAAACTTGCATATTAAGTGAAGGGAGCTGCTCAAAAGGCCAAAAGAGACATTCCTGAAGGGCTAATCCTGTTCGGTTTCACCAAAAATAAATTGGGTAGCAGGGAGCCAGGGCAACCCACTCACCACGATATCTTCCGGAAATGTGTCTCTGCTGAAGGAGCCGTCGTCAAACATGACCTCATAGAAGGTTTGTGATGTCACAGCGATCACCCTGCAGCTGTAATACCGGGTGTTCCGATGCTTCGTGATGACCGTCTGGCCCACCGTGATGGCCTTCTCGCAAGCTTTGGACTTCTACATGTGAGGGGGCAGAGGAAGGGGAAAGGAGGAAAGAGAGAAGAAAAAAAGGAAGGAAGGGCAGGTAATAGAAGAAACATTTATTTAGAAAACAATCATTAATTTGGCCAAGATATTTTTTAACTTTTTATTGGTAAATAATTTCAAACTTAACAGAAAAGTTGCAAGAATACAAATAGGACAAAAAACACCCATATGCCCTTTGACCTACCCAGAATCATCTATCGTTAGCATTTTATCATTTGCTTTACTGTTTGCATATTCTGTTGCTCTCTATTTTACACACGTATATGTATATGCAGTGTGTGTAATGTGTATACGTATATATAATGTGTGTGTAATGTGTATGTATCTATGTAATGTGTGTGTAATGCATATATATCCATGTAATGTGTGTGTAATGCGTATATATCTATGTAATGTGTGTGTAATGCGTATATATCTATGTAATGTGTGTGTAATGTGTATATATCTATATAATGTGTGTGTAATGTGTATATGTGTATATACATGTATATGGGCGGATTATCCACTAAGCAAGGTAAACACAGTGCATACCTTGCTTACCAGATCATCTGTAATGAACAATTTCACTCACAAGTAAGCCTGGGCTTAGTTTGTTTGCTGGGTCGTCCACCCATCAGGGATTGTAAATTAAAAAAGAGGCTTTAAATTCTGTAGTAAGGTGCTGTGGGGCTGGGAAAAAGACAGATGCTAGCCATACCTAGAAGAAGAATCTTTGATATGGTGAGAAAATGTGAAATTGATCACTACAGACGATCTGGCAAGCAAGGTAAGCACAGTGTTTACCATGCTTATTGGATAATCCACCCTTGTGTAATCCATATAATGTGTGTATGTATAGTTCCCCCCCTTCCCCCGAGCTGTTTCAGGGTTAAGTTATGTACATCATGGGCTTTTACCCAAAAATACTTCAGTGTATACTCTCTAAGACTGAGGATAGTCTCTTATATAATTACGGTACCAGTACAGGTTCTGGAAATAGGAAGAGGCCAGTCAGGAGAAAAAAAGGTCATACAGGTCATACAGTAAAGGCTGACTCTAGATCACAACCATTTTCTTCCAGTTCAAGACAAAAAACTTATGAACATTGGCTGGTTAGAAAGATGGCCAGCTCATAGATTAAGTATACAACATTCATCTAAATAAAAATTCTCCTAAGTGTCAAGTACGGCCATTTCATGGAGAGTACTAAGGAAAAAGGACTCTTTCATAATGCCATTTTGATAGGATTTCTGGTTTATTTTTGCAGAAAAAAATTTATTGACAAGCATACCCTGTAACTGATTACACATGCTCAAAAATATTTCCTGTCAGGAAAGCCTAAGAATCTACTGATGTTAAGAATGTCATTTCTGATCAGAGAAGACAGACGTTGTGCCAGGGGCTCCATCAGATTAAAGAAATGGCTACGCTATTTTGAAGATTAGTGTTCGGGCTACGGTTGTGAAAGCTGAATTTTCTTTAACTTCCGTTAAGCAGAAATGAACAGTGGTTAAGAAAAAAATTTCTTTAAAAAAAAAGCTGGAGCCAGTTTGAGATGCTGGGGATATGAAGAAAATTTTGTGGAACTTTCACAAATATCATCACAAACTGGTCCTGCGGAACAGCAACTCGTTTAGAATTTACAACACACGTCCATATACATGAGTTCATTAAATTCTCCCAAAAACCCTGTGAGGTAGCTGTGATTTTCATTAAATAGGTGAAGCGAATGAGGTACAAACACAAGTGACGTTTGCAAGACCTTAGAACTAGTGTGAGGCCAAAGTGGGACTGAGAAGCAGGTATTTGGGAGCAGTGATCTCCCCACTGCATGACAGCCTCAGTGTCATCAACATGAGAACCAAAGTGGAAACAAATTCAAGAGGAAAAAAAAATCAACCAGGAAGTAACACTAATAGAATTGAAACAGTTGCCTAAAGGAGTTACATTTTCTGTTTAGTTTTTACCTACCATCTATGGAATACCTCCCCCTTAGTTCTAGATACCTTTTGAGGCGTTTTTCACGTAAGAATGCATTTAATCCCCCAATATACCTACAGGGTTGAATTGGCAAGTTGGATTTGGAATATAATTTGGTAATGAAAAATGCAAAATGTATAATTACTTATGCTCTCAGTTATCATACACATTTGCACATACACAGATGCTATGGTAGTCTGCAAAAATGCCCACCATTCTTCACTCCTCCTGGTTTCCACATTCTTTGCTACATGACTTTGCAGCTCCTCCCATCAAGAAGTAAAGCTTATTATTAGTACTGAATGCCTACCTTGTTATGTTCTGCTGTGTATATTTTCAGCAACAACAAATAAGACAAAATAAATTATTATTAAAAAAAAAAAAAAGGAAGAAGTGGAGCCTATTTCCCCATCCCTTCGATCTCGGTGAGATCTGTGGTTTGTCTTGCTTTAGCTGAAAGAATACTGCAGAAGTAATATATGACAATGCTAAGCCCTTTCCTCAAGAGGCATTGTACAGTTCTGCTTTCTCCAGAGCCCTACACTCTTGTCATGTGAACAAATCCAAGCTATCCTACTGACAAATGAGAGATCACATTGACCAGAGCTGAGGTCCTAGACATGTAAAAGAAGCCAGCTAAGACCAGCAAAGCTGTTCTGCAGCTGATTACAATGCATGAGGCAGCCTACCTGGAACAGAATAACCAACCAGCTGAGCCTAGCTTAAATTGACAACCTGAACAATCATGAGCTAAATAACCGTTCTTTTAAGTCCCGAAGTTTTCAGACAGTTTGTCACACACACAGATAGGTATATATGCCTAGAAAAAGGAATACTGGAAGAAAATATACTAAAACATTAGTAGTGTATGACAGGGTAATGGGATTATTTATTATTTTAATACTCATTGAAAGCACTAAATATCTTCTTTCCAATGATACCATGCTGCCTTCAATCAGGTGTGGGCTTTGAAATTAAATAGGATCATATCCCAAAGCTTTCTAATTTATCTAAGCCTCTAATGTTGTTGTTAGGTACTACTGAGTTGATTCCAACTCATAGTGACCCGAAAGGACAGAACAGAACTGCCTCATGGGGTTTCCTGGGTTGTAATCTTTAAGGGAGCATATAGCCAGGTCTTTCTCTCATGAAGCCACTGGGTAGGTTCAAACCACCAACCTCTGCAATAACAGTCAAGAGTTAAACCATTCTGCCACCAGGGCTAGCTATAAAACCTCTACCAATGTTTAAATGGCTACATTTCACACAAAAGATGGCTAACTATCAGTGACCACAACCTGACTAAGGAGATAAAGATGTTTCTAACACCTGTGCTGGCTCATCAAAAGCACACCAACGTTGAACGGGCTGACTTCAAAAATCCAAAGCCAATGTTGACAAAACAGGATGAAAATAATCATTTCTTACCTGGTGAGGAATCTAAAGCAGTTAATTCTGAGTCAAAGAGCCAGAACTGGCTGTCATTCAATGTAAAGAGGAAAAACAATCCAAAGACAGAAATGGGGTGAAAAACAATAGCAGTAAGTAAGCAATTAATTAGGCTGAAGGACCCACCCACCTAAGAATTTCTTGCAGAAAGTAGTGTGAAGAAAAACACCAAATACTGGAGAAAACTGAAAAAGTTAACACCCTCGAAAATTCCAACATCCCAACAAAAAATTACAAGACACACAAAGAACAGAGAAACAATGGCCCATCCTAATGAACATAACAGAGGAAGTGAAAGCACACCTAAGGATGACCAAATAATGAAGAAAAAAAAAAGAAGAGTACAATACAACATTAAGTATAATTAAAGAACTAAGGGAAAACACAGACAAAGAGATTAAAGAAATAAGGGAAACAATACAAGAATAAAACTGAGGATTTAAAAAATGAGATACTGTCACTGGAAAGGACAATAACTGAAATGAGAAACACAACAGAAGGACTTACCAACAGATTTAATCATGCAGAACAAATAATCAGCAAATTAGAGGATAAGACAGTAAAGTTACAGACACTGAAGAGAAACAGCAACAGAGGCTCAAAAAGGCTGAGAACAGTTTAATGAAATTACAGAACAACAAAAAGAGACTTAATATATGGATCATAGAAGGAGATGAGGGACAGAAAGGCACAGAAAGAATATCTTAAAAAATAGACAGAAAATTTCACAAATCTAACAAAGGACATGAATCTACAAATCCAAGAAGCTCAAAGAACCCCAAGCAGGATAAACCCAAAGAGATCTACACCAAGACACATCACAAATCCAAGAAGCTCAAAGAACCCCGAGCAGGATAAACCCAAAGAGAACTACACCAAGACACATCACAAATCCAAGGAGCTCAAAGAACCCCAAGCAGGATAAACCTAAAGGGATCTACACCAAGACACATCATAGTTAGGCTCTCAAAAACTACAGATTAAGAGAGAATCCTAAAAGCAGTGAGAGAGAAGCAAACAGTCACATACAAAGGATCCCCAATAAGATTTAGTGTTGATTCTGCCTTCAGAAACACTGGAGGCCAGAATGCAATGGAATGATATGTTGAAAGTATTGAAAGAAAAAAACTATCAACCAAGAATACTATACCCAATAAAACTATCCTTCAAGAACGAGGTAAAATTGAAACATTCCCAGACAAACAGAAGCTGAGATAGCTCATATCCACCAGACTGGCCCTACAAAAAATACTAATGAGAGTTCTGTAGATGGACGAAAAAAGACAGTAGAAAGTAATTCAAAGCTACACATAAAAAGAAGGATCCCTAATAAAAGAAAATGCATGGAAAAGTATACAGGCTAATAATGAGGTATTCATGTTTGATAATTCTAAATATTTTGTCTTTCATGTTTTATTAATAACAAATACATAAAAGGCAAGGATAAACTTATGTTATAGGGCACATGAAATATAAAGTTGTAGTTAATGATAACAGCAACAAAAGGCAGGAAGGAATGGTATAGATACAGAACTTCTTGTACGTTACTGAGCTGGTACCAACTTACCCTAGAAAGTTACAAATAAAAGCTCTTAGATGTAATATTCATGGTAACGACTAAGAAAATATATTAAAAAAAAAATGCACAAAAGGAAGGGAGAAGGGGATCAAAAAGGCTCACTATAATAAACCAACAAAACACAAAAGCAAGCAGTACTAAAGGACAAAGAAGGCTTAAGGCACACAAAAAAAACAACACAATGGCAGAAGTATGCTTCTTTTTATCAGTAATTACAGTGAATGGACTAAATGCTCCAATCAAAAGGCAGAGAGTGGCAGAATGGCTAAAACAACACAATCCAAGTATATGCTGTTTACGAGAGACATGCCTTAAATCCAAGGACACAAATAGGTCGAAAATGAAAAGATGGAAAAAAATATTCCATGCACATAATAACCAAAACAGAGCTGGGTGGCAATCCTGACATTAGACAAAGTAGACTTTATGACAAAATCTATCAGAATAGATAAAGATGGACATTACTTAGTAACAAAAGAGTCAATTAATCAAGAAGATTTAACAATCATAACTAACATCAGGGCACCTAAATATATAAAGCAAACACACAGAATTGAAGGGAGAAATAGATAATACTACAATAACAGTTTGAGATTTCAATACACCATTTTCAATATTAGAGAAAAAACTAGGAAGAAGATCAAGGAAACAGAAAGCCGGAAGGACACCATAAACTAACTAGGCTTAACAGATATATATAGAACACTCCACCCAAAACAGCACAATACACATTCAGCTCCAATGTGCATGGACCATTCTCCAAGACAGACCATATTTTAGGTCACAAAGCAAGTTCTTTCTTTTTTTTAATTGTGCTTTAGGTGAAAGTTTAGACAGCAAATCAGTTTTTCATTCAAAAAATTTAAACACAATTTTTTTCATGACATTGTTTGCAATTTTTGCAATGTGTGAGCACTCTCCCCCTTTCTACCCCGGGTTCCATTTGTCCAGTTTTCCTGTCCCTTCCTGCCCTCACATCTTTGCTTTTGAGCAGGTGTTGCCCATTTGGTCTCATATACTTGATTGAGCATGTTCCTCACGTGTGTTACTGTTTATTTTACAAGCCTATCTAATCTTTGGCTGAAAAGTAGTGGCTTCAGTTCTGAGAAGAGCTTCTGGGGGCCACGGTCTCAGGGGTTTCTCCAGTCTCTGTCAGACCGGTAAGTAAGGTTTTTTCTGTGAGTTTGAATTTTGTTCTACATTTTAGAAAAAGGGCGGAGGGGGAAGTGCAATTACTGCAATGCCTGAGTATTCAGGGACATTGCTAGGTGCTCAGGACCGAAATAGGTGCAAGAGTCCCTCCTCTCAAGGAGTTCACAGACTAGTCGGGGAGACAGATGTGGCTGACCACAAGCAATGCGGAATGTGTTAGGGGCACTTGAATGAGGGTAGGTGGGGCCCTACAGAGAAGGCTCCCCAAAGGAAACATCTGAGCCAGGCCCCGACAGTGCAGGAAGTCCACACAGTCAGGAAGGCCATTCTGGACTTGGTATTTGAAGCTACTGACCCCTTTGGCCACCTAGGGTCAAAGCCATTTGAAGCCTGTGGACTGCTTCTCAGACCAATGTTTCTTAAATGCATAAACTAAAACACACAACACTACAAAAGAAACCAATTCTGTTGAAATAATACTGAAAAAGCAAATGTGTGATATAATGATAATACCTGTATTTCTTTAATAATGCATTAAATAATATCTAGTGGCAGATGGTGGGGCGCTGGTAGTGCAGTTGTTAAGAGCTCTGCTGTTAATCAAAAGGTTGACCTTTTGATTAACAAATCCACTAGCTGCTTCTTGGAAACCCTATGGGGCAGTCCTACTCTGTCTTATAAGGTTGCTATGAGTCGGAATGGACTCGACGGCAACAGGTTTGGTGTTTTTTTTTGGGGGGGGGGCAGGGGGTTAGTGGCAGATGTGGTAACTATTAACACCCTAATTTCAAAGCTGTGATGAGCATAAATAATATTCTGAGATCTCTATTAAAATGGGAACGTATTTCACTGCTGACAGAGTCACAGAACCACTGTTGCCTGTTCAAAACTGGCAGAGCTGCCAAATTCCAGTTAGAGTTTACTGAAAAAACAATCGTTAATGTTGTTCTCAGCCTTTAACAATTTTTTTTCTTGATACCAAATTATAAAAAAAGATTTTATCACCTGGGATATTAAGAAGCATATTAAAATAAAAAACAAAATGAAAAAATATTCAAAAGAATATTTAAAAGTCACTATTCTAACAACAGCCTAATGGAAGCTGCAGGAGTCCCCGGGTGGAGCAAACGGTTACGTGCCTGCTACTAACCGGCAGGGCGTCAGTGTGAATGCAACCAGAGATGCCTCCGAGCAAAGGCCTGCTGACCTGCTTCAGAGAAACCAGCTGCTGAGAACCCACTGGAGCAGTTCTACTCTGAAACACACGGGGTCGCCATGAGTTGGAACTGACTGGAAGGCAACTGGTTTGGTTTCTTTTTTTTTTCGTTCAACAGAAGCCGCAACAATGTTATTTATATCATGATGTCAATATAAGTACACAGTAGTGAAATGAAGCTCAAGGAAGGCACTTCTGAGAAGGATTAAGTTATGGAGGCTGAATAGGGCCACTTTCGTGTCTCACAGCCTGACACGGAAACCCTGGCGGCCTAGTGGTTAAGTGCCACAGCTGCTAACCAAAAGGCTGGTGGTTCGAACCCACCAGGCACTCCTTGGAAACTCTATGGGGCAGTTCTACTCCGTCCTATAGGGTTGCTATGAGTTGGAAACAACTCAACAGCAATGGTTTTTTTTGTGTTTATAGCCCGACAGAGACCAGAAAGCAGTCGATTCTAATATGATGTCCTTGGCAAGAGCTCAGAGGGAAGGAATTTTCGTGTGGTGGAAGGAAGGAGGATGCCTATGCTTGGCGAGACAGGTATTCTCTTATCAAACCTGACAAGGCAGACCTATGTTCACACCCTGAAGGAGGGTCACCCAGCATCTGATGAGATGAGTCCTGGGCAGAGATGTCATGTCGGGAAGTCCCCAACTGGTTGTTGATCTATACTATATAATGATGTCGATAAAGGGTGTGAATCCAAATCCTGTGATGGACATAGAGGCTCACAGACCCAACAAGGCTGAGAGTTGAAGAAAGCAAGCTGACCGACTTACCCAATGACATTTCACATTTTGATTTGTTATTTCCCCCTAATTTCTATGAATAGTAACTTATGAAATATTATTATTGTAGTTTTTCAAGGTATTCCATCTCATAAAAATTCCTAGAGGGATCTGAGACAATGACAAATACAAACGAGTCTTCTTTTACCAAACTTATGCAGAAGTCACTCATCTATATTTGCATTGTAATAATGAAAGCTTTCTTTGTAAAACTGCAAGTAAAAACCCTCTATCCAGAAAACCATAAACCCCCCGTGGCTTGGTGAAGAAATAATCGCCCTTACAGCTCAAACACACATGCAGACTCATAAAAATGTCTCAACTATTTAATTTTCTACATGTCTGTTTGTTCACGTGTACTTGTATGTCTCGTGGGTTTTTAAATGCAAACATATAATACAGTGGGAAGTAGTTATAAGCAGTTTCCCAGCAGATGTGAGGTCTTACTCATTTTAACATCTGTGAAGGCATAACTAATTGGCTGCAGAAGATACTGGGGGAAAAGGATTCTTTTCCACCCGAATCATTAAATCACCTCAGAGGTAATGATCTTGTTGGATAAGCGGAGAGGGCTGGGGTTGGGGAGCCATTTTGGACACAGTTAGATGTGTCTGATTCACTGTGTAACGTAGGAAACATCTGTTTTGTATGTGGGCATCACCTGCTTTCTGTTCTGAATAGTTAAACCACTTACTTATCAGTGACAGTTTGCATTAGGCAGCCTGGTGGAGCTGGGGGCGTGTGACAGTGGGCCCACTGACCAAGATCTGACATGAGCTTCTGCTAGAATCCTGTTCCATCCATAGGCTGTTCAAGATGTTTGAGACCCTGCTTGCCTGACCCTCGAAGTGCTGCCTTGGGTTTTTATGTATCAGGAATACTTCAGCTTTCCTGAGTAGTATCAGGAAAATCGGGGGAGCACTAGACAAGCCACACAATCCCAGTCATCTATAGCAGGCTTTGTGTGCGTGTGTGTCGAACTCAGCAAGGGGATTCTAAAATTTATATGAAAATACAAAGGACCTAAAATACTCAAGGCAATCTTGGAAAGGAAGAACGAAGTGGGAAGACTTACAGTTGGGGAGGAATAAAAGGGGAAAGAAGAACAATCATTCAATAAGATAACATGGCATTAATTTACTTTAAGTTACTTCTGATGGATGTTTTCAACAGGGAGAAGCAAGGGGGCACATGGTAATCACCACACGGAAGCGCTGCCTACCAGGGTTTTTGGCTCTCAATTAGAATTAGTCATGGGCTAAAACAGTTAAAATGATGCAAAAAATTTTCTTAACAAATAAAGCCTGGGAGCCTGACTCCCTCCCGCCAACGACAAGAATCTTGTTCCTCTTTGTCCTATGACCCTCAGTTTCACCTCCTTACAAACTTAAAATTAGGTACAGGGCCTGGGAAGCAGCCTGGGAAAATGAGCTTAAGCATCAGGTCCATCGTAACGCCACCTCAACTTGCCAGGAAAATGGCAGAAGCATCAAAAAACCCCCAGACCTCCCGTGGTGCCTCTGCCTGGCAGAAGCAGGTCACATGCAGAGGACTGTAAAGGAGCCTGGGAAATGCAGTCCTTAGCTTTCCAGCCTCTTGCACAAAATTACCAGTGATACAAGGCATTTGGAAAGGAAAAATGAGGGAGCCAACCAGCTACATCTGCCACACTATTGTTTATGGGTAGTTCCAATTCCTAGATCTCCATCTCCACTCCCTAAATTGGCCAGCTCCTCTCATCACCTTACTTCCTACAGAAAGCCATTCTAAAGATCACTCCCTGTTACCTGCTAGTAGCACATCTTTGGAGATAATCCAGAGTTTTCTGTCCATCAAGTTTGTTGAAAATGGACATACAGTTGACCTAAGGAGTAGACTTTTGGATAGAAATGTTGCAACTTATCTCATTTAATTGCTTTTTCTATTGCTTGCAGCTAATAGTCTTTAAAAGTTATACCTTCATTACATTTTGTCAGTGTCTATAGATTTCATTGTGACTATGGCATCTAATCACTATTTTCTACATGAAGAAATTGAAAATCCTGCCTCTTACATTTTACAAGATGTTGAGATGTCATATTCCCTTGGTGGGTCTGCATCTGTTGACATGAATTTTCCATTTACATTTCTCTACTGAATCCATTGCAAACCTTGGCGGTGAAGTGGTTAAGAGCTACGGCTGTTAACCAAAAGTCTAGCAATTCGAATTCACCAGGCACTCCTTGAAACCCTATGGGGCAGTTCTATGCTGTCCTATAGCGTCACTATGAGTCGAAATCAACTCGACGGGAACTGGTTGTTTTTTTTTTTTTTCCCTGTATCCATGGTGCTTGACTCTAATACCAATGCTAAAACATGGAATCAGTGTCATTAATCTTCTTAACAAGTTATCAGAAAATACTGCAGGCTTTAGTTCCAAAAAAAAAAAAAAAGGAGTATAAATTGCTGAAAATTTCCTGGGGACTGAGAAATATTAATTCTGTGGGAAAAAAACGGGCGACCATTTTACATAAAAACACATCTTACCTATACTAAAAAGATGACTAAAAACAAAAAAAATCACTGATATTTAACAAGTTTTTATTCTAACACGTAAAAAATGTATTAACAAAAGAAAGAGGTGGATATATTGCTGCAGTTTAACTGTGTAAACCAAAGAGGAATGTTTATTCCCTTCATTCCGGTTAATTTTTAAAATATCATACAAATGCTATCAATTTTTATGAATTTCTTCGTGCACACATAAACAATTCAGAGTAGATAAAATTTCCTGGCCTTTTGTCCTTGAGGGTGAAGGGATTTACCAATAGGACTCCTTAGCGCTCAAGCGCGATGTCAGACATTTTCAGAATAAAGGAAAACAGCAGAGCTGTAGAAAGCTTTTCCAGGTTGCTTCCAAAGCTAGAGGATGTTCTGTGCCACGAACCACAAAGCTCCTCTCTCTAGAAAATGGAATTTCAAAAAAATTATGGCAGCAGCCCTTCTCTGACCATGTTTTATGTTGAACAACAGGAAATTGCTTATATTCAACCATTTTTTATCTAAAAACAGCAATTCATATGTTCAACGTAGTATGTGTCACGTGATCTCAGAGCAGTGTATCAAGGCCGCAAGATCTGGGTAATTCTCTCCATGAAGTCAATAGAATCCTGAGTAGAAAGCAGTAAAGAGACTGAGAAAGGGCTGGAAGGCAGGATTGTCTGATGCCAGGACTGTTCTGACCATAGTGCACTTCCTGAATGCTGGCACTGCTACCTAAGCCTCTCAAGTACTTCTCAGGGACATTGACACTGCTGTATCCAGAATAATTAGGGCAGGAATGGTCCTTTGAAGTTAATTTCCCAGACTTCTGAGACTCAGCAACATAACAAGAGCTCAATAAATGATTGAGAAATGGGTTTTTCTTCTTCTTTTTTTTTTTTTCCTATTAGCAGAAATAGCCCGGAGTTCAACCATTTTCACCGAGATCTTTCCAAAACCATAATAAACTGCCTTCCTTCTTTACCAGAACGTGCTGGGGTTGTTCTGTGTCTCCCGCTCATCCTTGAGGACTGACGGACTCATTCTCCCAGGTGCTGGGATCGCAACTTGCTGACAACCCTCAGCATCAGCCCTATGCTAAAGCATCCAGTGTATTTCCAAAAAGACTAGACACTGGCATGGCTGGGGAGCCCCCACACTGAAGGTGATGCTCCTCTGATGAGTAGATGAGGAAATATGAAGTCCCCGCCCCTACACCTGAAGGCCATTCCAGTTTTAGAGCTGCCTGTGGGGCCAGCTGCAGCTTTTGTTGAGACCTCCCTGCACTCCAAGTTTTCATTCTGCCCAGTCCTGCTTCCTTCCCCTCCCTTCCCGTCCCCAGGTACTATCCTAGGCGCACTTTCTAATCAATTTTCTGCTTGCTTCTCTCCACCTAGACTCGGCTTCACGGAGAACCTGCAACCCGACCACAAACAACTGGGCCATTGATCTGGGCCATCACTGTACTATGACCCGGGCTTCTCTTCAGTGATTCCAGACTATTCCTTTACTTCTCACAGGCCTGTTCACTATTTTTTCACTCTATTTGCTCATTATGCTTTTACCTGTCACATCTTACCGCTGTTGCTGTGTCTCCATCAGCCACCATCTTACTACTCACTTCCAATTTGCTAAATCTAATAAGCATATTTGAGCTTTATCAACAATAACATTAAACAGACTCTGAGTTAAGACCTACAAAGCCCTTGTATGGTGTTATGGATTGAATCGTGTACGCCCAAAACATGTGCTGTAAATCCTAAACTCTATACATGTGGTTATAATCTCATCTGGAGATGGGTTGTTGTTGTTATGTTAGTGGACAGAGTTAGTGTAGAGTGTTTCTTGAGTCAAACTCTTTTGAGATATAAAAGAGTTTAAACCAGCAAGCCAGTGAGCAGAGATGGGGTAGAGAGATGGCAAGACACATGGAGATCTCCAAGAAAAAAAGAAGCTGAAGAGACAAGGACATTCCCCCAGAGCCAAAAGAAAGAGAAAGCCTTTCTCTAGAGCTGGAGTTCTGAATTCAGACTTCTAGCCTCCAAAACTGTAAAGAAATGTATATTAAAGCCACTTACTTGTGGTATTTCTGTTATAGCAACCCTAGAGAACTAAGACATATGACTGAAAGGCATGAGCTCAAAGACACGGTTTTGTGCCATATACTTAGTTTGCTTTGGTCCTTCATTGTTTAATTCTGTTTTTTTCTAACCTGTGTTCAGAGAGTGGAGGCTGCTGAACAAGAGAAATCCTGACAATCAAGGTTTCACAGTGGGTGGCTGTTAGCAGTGACAGTAAAAACACGCCTCAACGACATGCACAGGAAGGAGGAAATGTGAGTTTGGAGTTCTAGTCTAAGTGAGAATTTATAAATGGTAATCTGGCATCAGTCACCATGAAAAGGTAAAACAGCTAATTATTTTATCATCTATCATGTTCTCAAATAACGTACTCATTGAAGGCAAGGTGTGGAAGGTCACACTGCAACAAAGAAATCGTGGGAAACTCAAGGCCTTTAGTGGAGCATCTTCCAGCGGCACTGACCAGATTAATGACAGAATGATAAGCTTATATCCTGTTGTTGACTGAATTGTGTTCCCCCAAAAGATATATCTCCAAGCCCTAATCCCTGGTATCTGTGAATGTGATCTTATTTGGAAACAGGTGTAACGAAGATAGGTCATACTGGATTAGGGTGTGCCCTAAATCCAATGACTTTTTTCTTTATAAAGAGAGATATGGAAACACACAGACACAGACATGTGACACCATGTGGAGACAGAGGCAGAGACTGGAGTGCTGCAAGCCAAGGAACACCAAGGATTGCTGGCAACCACCAGAAGCTATGAGAGACAGGGAAGAATTCTTCCCTAGAGCCCCCCAAGGGAGCACGAGTCATTTCAAGGGCTCTTAAGGTCTTTAGGGAGCAAGCACTATCAGTTTGCTAAATAAATAAAGTATCCCCCACAACATAGGTACTATCATTTTTCAAATATATTTGTATGTTTCCAGGAAATACATTTGTAATAACATTCCTTTACTCAACCAAATTAGAGGATAATAAATCAGAGTCTGACTCTGCTTTCTGCCCCAGATGAAGCTGGGCCCTGCCGATCCTCAGTCTGATTCTATAGCCCACTGCTTGCAAAATGTTCCTTAAATGGAAAGGCCTATACTGTTAAGAGTAAATCCTTCCAGAAAAGAGATGTAAACCCCAAGTACAGAGGAATTGTGTAGCAGCAAAATATGGCTTTTATTCAGATTCAGCATCAACCAGCCCCATGTAGACAGTGTCCCAACTGGAAGGCACCACAGGGAACGGTGAGTACGAGAAGCACCACGCCAGGGTACTCCACCTCTGCTTTGTCCCGTCTGGTCTCTCACTTCTGATTTATTTTGTGTCCTTGGCTAACTGGAGCCTGCAATGGTAGCACTTTCATCACTTCTCACAAATTCAAATTCCCCCTGAAACACCTGAGCATCAGAAGTGGATTTGCCACTGAAGCTGGTGTTGGAGGTGGAACTAGAGCAAACACCTTCACCAAATGGGCAGAGTTTGGTATCGCTCAGGGAAAGGGGAAGGATAAAAGCACAAGCTGAGTATGGCTCAACAGAGAAGCACCTCTGGCCTGGACTGGGAGGTCCCTGTGGGGAGCTTCTAGGCAGACGAGTGTCTGTGGGATTTGTTCTCTCTGTCCACAGCCAGGACCAGTGACTAATCAGTGGGTCCGGCCCAATGTCGGATGGCCTGAGAAGTTCCCTGGCTCTCCTGAACTGCACTAGCTAAGAAGGCAACTCAAATGGGACTTACAAGGGGAACGAAGCCAAGGGCACAAAGGATGCCTGCAGATGTGTTGTTCTACCAACAGAAAGCAGATAACCATGGGTTTCTCAAATGGCGGAAAGGACTTTATGCTCACTGACCTACCCCTTTCTATGAAAACGGCTAAAGAAAAAGAAGTAGGAAACAAAATAAGGAGCATTAAACAGAGTATAGAAGTTTGAAATGTGGAGGATTTCATTTTCTTAATAAAATTATTAAAAGTTCTACCTTCGACAAGAACTATTTTAGGGGAAAGGAAAGACAGTACACAACACAGGAGAGGTCAGCACAACTAAACTAAAGCAAAAGCAAAGAAGTTTCCTGAATAAACTGAATGCTTCGAAGGCCAGAGTAGCAGGGGCATGGGCCTGGGGACCATAGTTTCAGAGGACATTTAAGTCAATTGGCATAATAAAATCTACTAAGAAAACTTTCTGCATCCCACTTTGGTGAATGGCATCCAGGGTCTTAAACGCTTGCAAGTAGCCATCTAAGTTGCATCAATTAGTCTCAACTCACCTGGAGCAAAGGAGAATGAAGAACACTAAAGACACAAGGTAATTATGAGCCCAAGAGACAGGAAGGGCCACATAAATCAGTGAGTACCTCAGTCTAAGACCAGAAGAACTAGATGGTGCCCAGCTACAACCGATGATTGCCATGACAGGGAACACAACAGAGAATCCCTGATGGAGCAAGAAAGCAGAGGGATGCAGACCTCAAATTCTCATAAAAAGGCCAGACTTAATGTCTGACTGAGACTGGAGGGGCCCCGGAGGTCATGGTCCCCAGACCTTCTGTTGGCCCAATACTAGAACCATTCCCAAAGCCAACTCTTCAGACAGGGTTTGGACTGGATTATGGGATAGAAAATGATGCTGGTGAGAAGCAAGCTTCTTGGCTCAAGTGGACACATAAGACTATGTGGGCAGCTCCTGTCTGGAGGGGAGATGAGAAGGCAGAGGCAGACAGAAGCCAGCTGAATGGACATGGGGAATACAGGATGGAGAGAAAGAGTGTGCTGTCTCATTAGGGGGAGAGTACATACCATACCATACCCACCGCCGTCGAGTTGATTCCGACTCATAGCGACCCTATAGGATAGACTAGAACTGCCCCATAGAGTTTCCAAGGAGCACCTGGCGGATTCGAACTGCCGACCCTTTGGTTAGCAGCCATAGCACTTAACCACTACGCCACCAGGGTTTCCAGAGAGTACATAGCAAGGTGTATACAAATTTTTGTATAAGAGACTGACCTGATTTGTAAACTTTCACTAAACACACACACACACAGACACACACACAAAGTTCTATCTTCACTGGCTATACATGAAGTGGACAAGGGAAGTATTCGTTCCAAATTTAAAGTTTAACAGTAACTATTCTAAAATGTCTGTGCTAAATATTCCTTCTCACAGGCAAAGCTGGCCTTAACTTTCCATCATCTGGGATAAATGGGTTGAGATCGAATGTAACACTTCTTTAGATAAAAAGATGGGGAATTTCTTTTTGAAAGTATCTGCTTGGTTTAGGAAGATTAACCAGATTCAAGTCTGGATCACTGGCTCTCCTACAGTATTTCTTTAAAAATTCTTGCTAAGAACTCTTTGCTCCAGATCTTTGCTTGGGTCCATTTCTTTCTTTGTGTTTCAATAACATCAGTGTAAATTCAGTGGGCCCAGTGGGGAAAGAAAATTATTGAGAAGAAACAAGCCATACACTAATGCTAGATAATTATGCATACAAGTCTGAAAAGAAAATATGGTTGGTCATGATGAACTTTATTGAACAGAATGTGAGTTAGCAAAATTCAAATTTTTAAAGGAAAAATAACCACCACCAAAACAATACCACCGCCACCAAAACACAGAAACACCCAGGATCTAGGCGACACAGAGGAGGGCTTGTAGAAATGGCACCATTCAGATCACTGTTAGATTATTGTTAGGTAAGTGTTAGAAAAGTTCTAGCTCCCTTTCTTAAAAAGATAGAAGGCAAACTAAAAAGAGAACAGGGTAGAGCCATGGAATTGAGCCCCAGACTAAGTGAGGAAAAATGAAAAGGAAACAGAAAGGATAGATTGAACCCATAACTGTTTTTGGAATATTAACCCCACTAAACAGCCAAGGCAAGCTCACAGGCATTAGGCCACACGGAAAGGAGACAACTTCTTATTTATAAGTAGCTGTAAGTCATAGCTAAGCAAATTTCTTATCAAACAGTTTCTCTCCAATACCAACAGTATTGAAAAACTGGTTTTGTTTTCGTTGGTTTGGATTCAGTTTGAACTCTTGGGAAAAGGTCACAGCTTCTGAGGTTTTTCACCCCACTCTCTTCCTTCAAAAGGTATAGTGTTTTAAAATGTGGGCGTTGGGGGGCTGTTCTGAAAGGAATCATGACCTTTACTCTTAAGGAAAGGGAGCTGAGAAACAGAAGGCAGTCGTCTGTAGAGCATGCGTGCTGTAATCATGGGCTTAGGCCCGGGGCACACAGGAGATGACAAGGTGGTAGAAGTAAGGTCCCCAAGCCCCCAGCTGAGCCCAGTGGACTCCCCACCCCAACCCCAAAACCAAACACACTCCATGAAAATCAAGAGTTAAGAGAATTTTAGACCAAAAGTCAACCCTAAAGTATGAGACAGCGGGTGTTTGAATCATGCTTGGAGGTGCCATGACTTAGGTGACTTCAAAACACTGAGTACCCTGTACTTTGACTTGCTTTAGGGTTCCTTGGTGTAAGGTAAGGATTTCTTTTGCTTTTTAGATAGAAGGTGCTTAAGTGATGCTGACAGAACAATCTTCTGTGCCTACAAATGTTGGAGCCAATTCCATGATGCCCGATCAAAGGGTACAAAAAGAAGAAGAAAACTGAAGACATCTAAAATTATGAACAACACAATTTAAACATACACAGTGTGACAACATAGAGTATGACCCAGCACAGTTAGTGAAGGAAGTGAAAAAATAAAGGTTGCATTTGGTGAACCCTCAAATTAGAGCGACGTAAAGATAAACTTATTAAATACAGAGGTAAACTGGCCATATCAATATGACCTCTGGACCATCTGGAAAAAATACAACATTTCTGTGCTATCACTAAAGTAGCCCCTGAACGCTGCCCTAAAGCCAGTGCTCATGTGAAACAAAATGCAGCAACATGCACCTTTTGTGGATTTGGAATCCACAAAAATGAATCTGGGCTCCTTGATGAGTGGCTGGTTCCAAGCTGGGGACAACAGAAATCAAGATGATCATTGCATTTCTTACTGAGAGAAAGTAATGATAGTTTCAAAGATGTCTAGAGGTGGTTTCAAGGGAGGAAAAAAAAGAAGTCATCTCGAAAAGGCTCCACCTAGTCAAAGTGTGAGAGGAGCATCAAGAAGAAAATGACAGTGAACTGGTACCTATTGGGTCCCTGAAAGGCTACACACTGTGGTGATGCTCAAAAGGGTCAAATAAGATAAAGTATGCCTGAGTAAAGTCCCATTGACTGATGTGAATTAACTGAATGGGGCCTGATTACAAAAGCATAATCATATGAACACTCACCATGGGTCCAAGTGACACAATATGGTGAAATGAATTTGTCACCATGGTCTTCAAACCAAATGCCCTACTGCAACTACCTGGATTAGAAAGTCAAAAGCCAGAATCAGGGGTGGGCTCTGGGAAGACAGGCCTTCTAGAGTTCTAGGAAACTGAACAGATATTGGGAACTGACTCTGCATTTATCCCATAGTATGTGGCCTTCTTGACTTTGATTTTGGTTGAACACCTAAGACAGCCTCATGATTATAAAAATGTTATTAAATGAGAAGCATAGAAAATCAGTTTTCCTGAACAAGCCCCCAATATAAAAGACCTATGATAGAGCAAAAATATATATCTTCATCCAGATTTAACAGCACCCTACACATAGTCAACTGCATATGCCCATTAAGGAAACAGAGCCCAGGGAAAAGTTTAGGATAGGTTATCTTCACTTCCAAGAGTTCCTGGATGGTGTAAACAGTTAACACGCTCAGCTGCTGACCAAAGATTGGAGGTTCAAGTCCCCCCACAGACATCTCAGAACAAAGGCCTGGTGATCTACTTCCAATGAAAACCCCATGGGTCACCGTTCTGTTGACACACACACAGCTGCCATAGGCTGGAATTCATTCAATGGCAACTGGGAATATCTTTATTTCTACCCTATCTAGTCATCCCGTTTGCTACAATTCTTTATCATTGGCTAATGCAGTGGGAATCTTGCAGCAGGTACATTTGGGGTCTCTCCCTATTAGTCCAGAATCTACCTGACACTGTAGACCCTTTTTATAATTAATGAATTCTTATAAAAGTGCTACTGATTTCCGATTTTTTTTTGTCATGGGTTTTCTCGGTAACTGATAAAAAAAAACTGATACTGAAAGTATAATACGTTGTGTGGTGTTCTATGATAAGAACTACTACTCTAGGGTTTAGAATTTAAGGGTCCACATGTTGGTGAGACCCAGAATTGTCCGGGGTACCAAGGTGAGGGCTTATTGCTAAGTTAGTGATTACTCCATACAGGCACCCCACCACCACCGCTGCCACCCCAAGATTAGTCACATAAGCATAGGTTAACCAGATGAGCTGCCTTGTTCTGAACTCCTTCTCCAGATCCTACACTGTGGGTTCCCCTTCTCTCCAGAGCCCCTGGGTAGTGACAGCAGGGAAGGCGTTGGCTGAAGGTGTCCTGGGAGCTGGCCTGAAGATACAGAGCTGGAAAAAGGAAGTCAGAAGTGCTGAACAAGGACTCAAGTTCTACTACTAGGCTGACTGGTAGAACAGAACATAAAGGATGGTTAGATGGCAGAATGGCTAGAGACCAGAGAACTTCCCCAGTGGTAGGTACCAATTCATGAACAACTTCACCACTGCTCTCCACTATGCACACTAACAACGCAGTCTTGAAATAAGGTACACATATAAACTATCTACCGTATACCTGGCATAAAACATGTTCAATAAATACCCTTCCACTGCACTAACCTCACTCCCTAGCATTTAGAGAAGTGTTTCAGAACATTCATCAGCAAGGAACTTCTATGGATACCCAAGAGCTAGTTCTTGGAAATAAAAGGACAAATTAAGAAGCTTGTGATCTAGCTAGAATAACACTGAAGGAAAAAAAAAAAAAATACACAAAACAACAGGAAAAAAATCATCCAGTAAGTTGTTTTCTCTACCAAAATTTTTTCATATTGGAGTCTATGAGGGAACAGTTTCTCAACTGTCATATTTTTCAAGAAGAGAGGGTATTAAGAAAAAAGTGGACGTGGTTCATGGCAGATGCTGTAATAATGAGCCCCTGCTCACAGCAATGAATTCGTGCATACAGTGCGAGTGGCCGCAGGACTCTCACACTGACTATATGGAACATTCTATTCTAATATAAACCAAAACCAAACCCGCTGCCATCGAGTCGATTCCAACTCACAGAGGCCCTATAGGACAAAGGAGAATTGTCCCATAGGGTTTCCAAGGAGCGGCTGGTAGATTCAAACTGCTGACCTTTTGGTTGACAGCAGAGCTCTTAACCACTGCACCACCAGGGCTCCATTCTAATATGAAGGTTCGTTAATTTGTTTGGAAGAAATGCGTGTGTGCCATCTTCCTCACCCTTGCTGTCCTCCTTATCCACAGTTCCTTCCACCAGACACCAATCTAGCTCACTCACGTGTGGGGAGACTGCTCCTGTGGGTGCTGTATTTTGCAGGAAGTATATAATTTATGAATATCTTACAGTTTTCTTCGAAGAAGGGGTATGTTTTGAAGTCCTCAAGTTTCAAACTATTCACTGGGTTTTTCTTACAAACATTTGTGTAAAATCCACGTAAGTGGGCTACGGACATATTCAAAGGGGGACCTCCAGAAATATATTGATGAATTAGATGACACTGAATGGCGGCAAAAGGTGGTCCAGCACAACGACGTGGCTCTCAACACCACACACACAGGTACACATAAAAGAAAAATAAATTCAAAAATCTGAGTTAACAGGAACCAGCTTTGTACTTTCCTGTTATAAACTGCCTTCTGCCTTCAAGAATCCTGAAACTATTATTTCAGATCCTGATTTTCCTAAATACAAAGTGTGCTTATTGCCTGATGAATTCATGCACGTGCTCAAAATTAGATGAATCTTTTCATACTATCACCCAGAATGATTTTACCACCTAAAGCAAGACTGAGTAAGTTGGCATATTCATTTATGACATGAAAGAATAGTAGAATTTGCTTTAAAAGGTCCTTTTGGATACATAAAGCAAATAACTGGGGAAAACAGAAAAATAAGGGAAACAAAAAACCTGAAGTGAGTAAGAAGAGAGGTCCTACTGAAGTAACTTTAGCTTTATACTTCATTCACCACGATTGCACGGGCAGCCTCCCCTCTTCTGTAAAACAGTTGGCTTAGGCTGCAAAGATTAGCCTCAACTTTATCTTGCAGTTGTCACTGCTATCATTCAGCAATTGCCCGTTACCCCCAAATAATCAAGGCATAATTAAGAACACTGACAATCTATAGTTACTACTCTAAGGAGCAGATCCCCTAGCATTCAGAGTTTATGCGAAGAAAAATACTGGCATGAATTTGAACTCTTTTATGCTTGAAAAAAAAAATTTAATGCAACAGGGACACTCATGATCTCATGATGGTTTTAAGTAAAGCTGCAGATTCTGTAAACTTTCTGTTGGTTCCCAAACATTTTGGGGAGGAATCCATGCTTGGAATCTAAGTGAAGAAGAATGGATCCAGAAAGTATTTAGAAATCTAGTATTCGTGGTGCTTACTACCTACAGAACTTTAGAAAGGCAATTTATGAACACGAAAATTTTTCCTCCGTAAGGAAAAGCTGCCACATGTAATGCTGTAAATTATCTGGTATTTTTCCCATCCTTTACAAAGTATACTAAGCTTAAGTGGGTCTGTAGGGGACAGTAGATTTTAAACCACTTCAAAGTCAAATATTTTCTTTTTCATCATCATTTATGAAACACATTAGTAACCTAAACCTCATGGTTAAAGGACTGAGGCCCTGATTAAACAGCTGGATCACTTCAACTGCAACTTCAGTATAATCATCAGGCACCACCAAGCTTTAGAATATTAAAATGGGAATGTATGACCCAAGTAAAATTTTGGATGAACCTCAAGCATCGTTTGAGTTTTGGGGTTTGGAATCCAGCAAATAGAGTGTGTGCTGAGAAGGCATTTATTCTGCCCGCTGCTCATTAACGTCATCTATTTGAGCAAGGAATTTAACCTGAGTATAGTTTCCACTATAAAAAAAAAAAAAAAAAAAATTTCTTTTTTTTAATAGTTTCCACTGCGTTTTTGGGTATGGTTTCCTTAGCCTTACAAAGGGAACAATACTACTCATGTGACCTGATTTTCATAAGGTTGTAGCAGAATGAGAAGCAGAAGTAGCAACGCAGCTTCCATTTTTTGAGCTTGCTCTGTGCCGTGCAAGGACAGAAAACAACGGTGTGAGGTAGGAGCGCCATTTGTTAGCAACGAGGAAGCCGAGGCTTAGAGACGAGTAACTAGCACAGGTTGCAGTCTGTTACCGGCAGCACTTCAGTGCGAACGCCAACTGACCTGACTCCAAAGCACAGACTCTGCTCACACTTCAGATGCATTCAGATGCACTGCCAAATGGGGTAAGGCTATTGACGACACATCATAAATGGCCAAGCACCACGCTGGTGTAATGTGTTATTACTAGAATTTTTGGCAAAGTTGCTAAATGGTAATTTCTGGTGAATGCATAATACTGTTCGTAGCATGAGCCCATCAAATCAAGGAGCTACAGGAAAAGCATGAATGAATACGCAACTTCAGACGTAAGACAACGGGAAATAACTTTAAAATAGACATGACAGTTAGTGACATCATTTTGTACACTGGAGCCTTCACACACATCTACACAGAGTCCCAGGCCACAGAAGTAAAGCATCTCCAAAGACGCTGGTGAAAATGGCTGGAATCGTTACAAAAAGCTGGGAGACGTGTATGGGTTATAGTTCCACAAGCCAATCCTGACAACTTGGCAGGCTGCTCACAAAAGGTTATTACCTACACAGAACAAGCATGTGAGGATGCAAACAGCCTGTGGTTCAGTTTTCCAAGTATAACAAAGACCAGCAAGTCAGCAAAGCTGAGGGTCTGTACACGACTGTAGCCTCCTCCTTGGTAGCCAAACAACAATTATGGTGAAGTGGAAAGCTACCAAAGGCATATCAACCGTCTCTAAATTAAGCATTTAAAGTAAAGGAAAGATTTCATTCACCAAGTACAGGTGTTATGGATTGAATTGTGTCCCCTTCCAAAAGCTACACTGAAGCCCTAACCCCTAGTACCTGTGACCTTGTTTCAAAATAGGGTCTTAGAGGATGTTGTCAATTAAGTCAATATGATATAATATTGGTGTAAACAAAAAAAAAACAAACCCAGTGCCATCAAGTCAATTCTGACTCATAGCGACCCTATAGGACAGAGTAGAACCACAGAGTTTCCAAGGAGTGCCTGGTGGATTCGAACTGCTGACCCTTTGGTTAGCAGCCGTAGTACTTAACCACTAGGCAACCAGGGTTTCCAATACTGGTGCAAGGTGGGTCCTAATCCAATGAGTAGTGTCCTTATAAAAGAGGAAAAGAGAGACAGAGACACACAGAAAGGAAAGACAACCATGTGAGGATGGAGACAGATACTGAGGTATCTGGGTACAGGCCGAGGAATGCCAAGAATCTCCACCATCGTCAGAAGCTAGGAGAGAGGGATGGACCAAGCACTTCCAGAAAGAATCGACACTGCCGATACCCTGATTCCAGACTGCCAGCCTCCAGGACTCTGAGACAGTACATTTCTGTTCTTATAAACCACTGACTTGGTTGTACAGTAAGTCCCTGGGTTCAGAATGTCCAACTTATTGACAACTTATACTTAAGAACACACTGTCATAAAGACTACTGTATTAAAATTTGAGTTAAATACAATGGTTTGTAATAACGAACGCACACAATACTTCGTGGCACTCATTAAGTGTTTCTTAAGTGTTTTTATGTGCATATATAAAGCTAAAATATATACTAAGACAAACATTTGACCAACTGATGCTAAGTAAGAATGATATGAGCCTGTTTTGACTTACCTACAAATTTGACCTAACGACAGACTTAGGAACTGGTCCCGTTCATAACCTGGGGACTGTTACAGCAGTCCTTGGAAACTAATACAACAGGTAGACTGAATTACAGATAAATTTACATGCTATGTGGTTTCAAACACTCTTTTCCCAGAAATAGGGCCTGTCCTAACTGAGATGGAAAAAGGTCATCTCTATATTTCCCTTCAACATTTCTGCTTTTCTATGAGATTTTCCTCATTCCTCCTGATGACTCCACGCTGTCCCTTGTTTATCGCATCTCAGGCAGCAAGGCCCTAAAGATTCCCAGCCAGTAAATCACAGAGCACAACCCCTGCCCTCAAAGAATGCACAGTCTAGACATGTTACCAATGGGTGACATTGCATAGCAAAGCATGCTGGGCCTGTGGGACGGCGGGGTACAGGAAAGACCCACACACAGACTTGTATCAGGGAAGGGAGGAGGGCAGGCCTTACCACATTGGGGTTGACCTTATGTCGAAAGCACGTGATGTTCACCACGTACGGCCAGTCGTCAGGCTCCATCAGCACACCGGCAGCGTGGGCACACGTGACATGGAAAGAGGCTGGGCAGCGGCCGTAGGAACACTGGATACAGGCTCCTGAGACCTTCTTAACCCGGTGTCTGCAGAACATGCACTTCTGGAGGGGAAAAACAAAGACAGCCATCAAGTCAGACTTGCCACTCAGCCAATTACCATACTTCACAGAATAACAGCTATTAAAAAAAAACAAACATACAAACCCATCAACCCCATGCATCACAGGGTAGAACTGCTCTACAGTGTTTTCTTGTTTCTAGTCTTTACGGAAGCACATCTCCAAGCCTTTCTTCTGCAGTGCCATGGGGTGGGTTCGAACTGCCAATCTTTCAGTTAGTAGATCAGCACAAACCATTTGCACCACCTAGAAACCTATAATAGCTATTGTTGTTGTTGTTAGGTGCCATCAAGTTGATTTTGAATCATAGCGACCTCGTGTGACATAACTTAGAAGTGCCCCATAGGGCTTTCTAGGCTGTAATCTTTATACAAGAACATGCTCAGATCTTTCTCCTAGAAAGCCGCTGGGTGGGTTCGAACTGCCAACTTTTTGGTTAGTAGCCAAGCACTTAATCATTGTACCATCAGGGCTCCTTACCTATTAAAAAAAAAAAAAAAATTTTTTTTTTTTTAACCTATTAGAGATGGAAAAAATAGATTCCTTCCACAAGACCTGGCCCTCTTGAGGCCCAGTCAGGGAGAGAATTGTGACAATATAACCTGCTCACTTTAAAGGAAACACACTTCTAGAGGCACACACTCCCAGATGAATGGTTACATACTTCTGTGGTGAGGAAGGCCGACCCCATGGCCACATGCTTCTCCAGGCACAGAGCTCAGGAGAAGGCCCCACGGGTGCTCCTGTAAACCACCCCCGAGTAACACAGCACTTGTTTCACCTCCTCCACAGCAGGCCTTTCTAGAAACAGAATATGGGTTTGGAGGACACGCGCCTACGCTCCTAAATTAGATGAGATCTTCAAAAATATCCAAATCGCATACAGATGGGCTGAGTTCTCCATTTACAAGGAAATGTGGAGTGTTAAATGGCCCAGTGTGGAAATGGGGCGGGGGGGCCCTCCAGTGTTTAATAATCCAGATCTGAACCCTTCATGACTGACACAAAAATATGCCTCCCAAAGTGAGAAAATTGAAAATTGCCCCAAAGGATATCATTTTGTTGAATATCTATAGCTGACTGCGCCTGGGGGTGAGGAAATGAAAACAAATCAGCAATAATGATTCCCACAATTCTAAAATTAAATTGCGTACAATTAGCTCTAAACATGATCAGTACATTTGCCATGAGGGATGGAGAAAATCAAATTGCTTCCCTAAAACTAGGATTTGTGAACTAACAGTTGAGGCTTAGGGGGAAAAAATGGTCGTAGAACATTAGGGTCAGGTTGGAAACGACAAGAAACGGAATGATTAAAATGGTTAACTTTTCATTTCTAGGGATAAAAAAGGTCTGCAATCTGATCAAATGCTGGCCAAACTGCTCTTCTTTTATAGGTACGTTTTCTTTCCTGTTACAAAAAAAGTACTTAAACCCAATGCCTTTTGAGGGCTGTAATATTTTATCACAGACCTGCAAGGATCAATGTGCACTTAACTTTTAATGCATTTTTGCCCTCACATCTGATCAGTGACTCAGTCTTACGCACTTTATACCTTAATCTTGCTCTGATCTTTTTCTATCCATCTATCTCTAATGCTGCTGCCTCCACCCATGGGTTCTCGTCCAGCATAATAATAGCCTCCGAGCTGGTCTCTCCATCTTTTATTTCATTCTACTGTGATGCATCTTCCCCAGGGCTGCCAGAGTGATCTTTCTACGGCATAAATCCAATAACATCACCCTGTTTAATGTCCTTCAATGGCTTCTCCTTATCTCCAAGACATTCAGGAAAAAAAAGGAGGGGTGGGGAAGAACAGCATGGAATGAACAGCAAGGCTTATAAATGACTCTGGGCCCACCTTATTTCCTACTAGTCCCCTGCGGGCCTTACATACTCTGACATCTGATCTTGGTATCTTCTTGGCAATCCTCAGTATCAGTATGAATACATTCTTGGTATCTTGGTGTCCTTTTGTCAATTTCAATCATTTGAAATGTGAATGGCTCCCAAGAAGGGTTGCTATCAGGTATCCTTGAGTCAGTTTCGACTCCTAGTGACCACATGTACAACAGAACGGAACACTGCCCAGTTCTGCACCATCCTCACAATCGTTGCCATGTTTGAGTCCATTGTTGCAGCCACTGTGTCAATCCGTCTCGTTGAGGGTCTTCCTCTTTTTCACTGACGCTCTACTTTACCAAGCTGGTGCCCTTCTCCAGGGATGGGTCCCTCCTGATAACATGTCCAAAGCACGTGAGACAAAGTCTGGCCATTCTCACTTCTAAGGAGCATTCTGGCTGTACTTCTTCCAAGACAGATCTGTGCATTCTTCTGGTGATAAATATAATAGACATATTTACAGGAACCAAAAAAAAAGGAGTAGCTGCTGGGGCTGCTTATGTACTACCAATATTCACGGGATTTGGTCCCTTGGTTTGGAGGTTAAGGTTATAGTTTCAGGGGACATCCCACTTAACTAGCCCAATAACATGTTTAGTGCTTCTGTTCTACCTCCTGTTTGTTGCATAGTGCCTGGGGTCTTAAAACCTTGCCATTCAGGGCACAACAATTGGTCAATATTCACTTGGAGCAACTGAGGAAAAAGGAGTGATAGAAATAGTAGGAGGATATGGAATGTGTGGCTGGTTGCCTCCATGAACATCTGTCCCCTTGGCCAGGAGGCCAGAAGAAGTGGATAGTGCCTGGCTACCGTTACTGAACATTTTGATCAAAGATTCTATAGGAGAACCCTGATCAAACAAGGGGAAATGTAGAGGAGAATTTCAAAATCTCATGGAATTCAGACTTTCTAGAGCCATGAAGGTTCGAAGAACCCCTGAAACTATTGCCCTGAGATAGTCTTTAAAACTTAAATCAAAAATAACCCCTGAAGTCTTCTTAAAACTAAACAATAGGTTAGCTCAACTAGTAAAAAATGCCTGCCTTGAGTATTACTCTTATAAGAACTATCTATACGGGATCAGAATGACAACAGCACCTTGAAAGATTAGATAGAAACCTTAGGGGGCGATGAATTTATGATAATGGGGGAGAAACAAATCAGGAGGGTGAGAATGGTTACACAACTCAGAGAATGTAATCAACGTCACTGAATTGTACTTGTAGAAACTGTTGAATTTTGGTGTATGTTTTGCTGTGTATATTCTTAACAACAACAACAAAAAAAAAAAGATGATGAAAACTCAGGCCCTCCTACTACTCCTCTAGCCTCAAATCCTAATTATATTTATAGGAAAATGAATGAACCCATAAAAGCACTGACAAACATGGAAGAATGTCATCAGAGTACCAGAAAATGTGTGGAATTCCTAGAACATGGGAAACAGATGGAACTGGACTGACAGAAGCCAAAGCAGAAAAGCACTGGCCCAAAACAAGAACAGGTGAAGGCTGCCGAAGCAGTAAGAACAGTTTTCAGCCCAAAAGCCTCAAAACTACACCAATCCAAGAATCTACATTTAAGTGAAGAGAAACCCTGGGTAACTTAAAACAGTGCTGTTCTAGTGTTTTCCCAAGTTCTCCCGTGATCCTCAGGCCTGCTAAGGTTTGGGAGGCACTGCTGTAGAACAGCTGGACTGGTTCAGTTTTTCTCTATCCACGGCCTTCTGAGACACTGATCAATTTGCCCTCAGAATAAAGCCTTGACTGAGTCCAGCACAACTACATGGTGCTCGGCTACTACCACCGACTGCTTTGACAGGGATCACAATAGAGGGTCCCGGACAGAGCTGGAGAAAAATATAGAACAAAAATCTAACTCACAAAAAAAGACTAGATTTATTGGTCTGACAAGAGACTGGAGAAACCCAGAGAGTATGGTCCCTGGACACCCTTTTAACTCAGTCCTAAAGTCAGTCCTGAGGTTCACCCTCCAGCCAAAGATTAGAAAGGCCCACAAAACAAAACAAGACTAAACGTGCTCACCAGCCCAGGGGCAAGGACAAGAAGGCAGGAGGGTACAGGGAAGCTGGTAATAGGGAACCCAAGCTCGAGAAGGGAAAGTGTGGACATGTTGTGGGGGTTGGCAACCAATGTCACCAAACGTTATGTGCATTAACTGTTTAACGAGAAACTAATTTGCTCTGTAAACCTTCAACTAAAGTACAATTAAAAAATGAAGGACAAAACAATAAAGCCTTGAGAATTGCTAGGAAAACAAAGCAAAGGCTATGCCATACTGTTATACTGGGTAGTTGTTATTGTTAGTTGCCATCAAGTTGTTTCGACTCATGGTGACCCCGTCTGTGCAGAGTAGACTATTCCATAGAGTTTTCATGGCTGTGATCTTATGGTAGCCAATCACCAGGCCTCTCTTCTGAGGCACCTCTGGGTGGGTTCAAACCACCAACCTTTCAGCTAGTAGTAATCAAGTGCTTAACCATTTGTGCCACCCGGGGATATACCTATTATGAGAGTTGGGGCTGGAGAGAAAAGTAGAAAAAAAACCCTGCATAAGTCTCAGACCTCCTCAAGAGAAGTGGAGATAAACTTAAAAAAAGAAAAAAGGTGTTTGGGGTTACTGAGGGGACAGTTCCGTCAAGGCCAATGAAGCAAACACCTGGAGGACAAGGTACCATCTGCCTGGCTAGTCCCACAGCCCACCCTGCCTCCAGTTATCACAAGCAGGTTCCTGTGACCCAAACTATCTCCCACCAACAAGAAAAGTGGATTCTCACCCAGGGTAATGAAAGAAAAAGCTCACCCAAAATAAAGTAGAGCAAAAATACAGACACCTGGAAAACTCACAAACACTTGAGAGAAGTCACCATGAAGGAAAGTTTCTAGAAGAATCACACCTACGGCATCAGGTAAGTGCAAACACATGACGAGCTTAAAACAGGCACAGTATATACTTTCATGGAAATACTGAGGCAAAGGATAATCAAGATTTGGAGGAGGGAAGCGGTGTTGAGGAGGAAGGTACATGTTCTGTAGTTTTTACTCTGGTTGCTCTTAGTCTCGTCACAGAGGGTCTCTATCTTCCTGCAAATACAACTCGACACTCAAGGTCAGGACTGGGCAGTATGTTCTCTGTGTGGAAGAACCTCCCCAACATCTGCCTGAAATCTTAAAATGGATGGGGGTAGAGGCGAAGGCAATTTCTAGAGGAACAGGGAAAGGAAGGGGCTGGAGGATGGTGAGAACAAGCACCATGTGAGCAGGGAAGATCCAGAAACAAGGGCCATTCTTCCCACAGTTCACTGTTTGAGGTGACAGTGGCCCACCAGGAAAGAGATGAGGGGCCTATTTCTGAGTGACAATTGTTTAAAAAAATTTTATACATAGAACTATCGGTCTCTACTCATATGGAGCAAAAGAGAAAAGGAAACCAAAGACTCAAAGAAGAAACTAGTCGACAAGACTAACTGCCTACACCAACCATTCTGACCAGGGACAGACAGAATGGGAGAAAACTGTAGAACAAAACTCAAATTCTTAAAAAAGGCCAGACTTGAAGATGGCTGACTAGGTAGATGCTACCTCAGATCCCTCTTGCAACGAAGACTGGAAAAACAATTGAATTGATCACATACATGACAATCTACAAACCCTTACCAACAAACACAGATTTAAAGAGTTGACCTGAGTGACAGAGACTGAGAACGAACAACCATGCGGAAGCAGCGACTGTTTTCAGAGCCTGGAGCCAGCGTCCCAGTCAGGAAACCTTGGCGCCGGGCGTTGGACTGGGCGCAGGGGAGCTGAGCACGGCATCCTGAGACAGCGCAAACACGGGGCACAGCCCTACTCCCCTGAACTGACCTCAGGGAAAGCCCAGCCAGTGCACGCAGGCAGCACAGCAACGCGGCTGACAGGAGGAGAAGTCACAGGGAGGCAGCAACTGGTTTTGGAGCCAGGAGTGTGGCGTCCCTGCCAGGGAACCTTAGTGCTGAGCTTTGGACTGGGAGCGGAGGAACTAACTGCAGCTTCTGAGACAGCGCAAGCACGGGACTCGGGCCTGACCCTCGGGGGCAATCTCTACCCAGCCAGTGCACACAGGCTACACACCCCTCGGGAATCTCAGATAAAACAGTCATCCCAAGCAAGATAAGTAACTTTGTCTATATTCTGGGGTGCTACTCTCTCCTATTTATCTGAACCCCCCTCCCCTTCCCAGGTGGCTTCATTAACATTGGAATTTCCTGAGCCAGAAAGTAAACTGCTCTGCAGTTTTTCTTTCTTTCATTTTGTTTTTGTCTTTTCTTAAACCATTCTCCTGGCCTGAGAGAAGCAACTACAAAAAACCCAGGGACCAAAAATCCCTCCCTAATGGGACTAAAAACACAGAACCAGCCCCAGCCAAGCATATGTGATCTACAGTCTTGGGCTTTCATCCCTACAGGGAACAAGGCGGCTATTATAATGCAAAGGCATTTCTGATAGGGATCTGACTGCAATTGTTTTAGCTGATTTACTGGAAAGACAAGTTTCCCAGGTCTGATATATATACGTATTCAACAGAGCCCTAACTGACCCACAACAGGGAACTGAGGGCTGAAGCTCCCCCCAGACCACCTAGCCTCCTGCCTTATTAGGAGTCTAAGAAGGGTGACACCTACCAATCTGTAGAGGTACTTGCATTGGGGGCCTAAGGTACAGCTGCAGAGCCCACCCACCAAGATGCTTTAGGAATAGAGACACACCTACCTTACTGACACTTGGGGGAAGCCTGTCAGCATCCTGCCCCCTCTGGAGTGTGAACCCCTGCTGCTACTAGAATCTGATGCACACAACTATCACCACTACTTCTTGAGGTGGATAGGTGACAGTCTGCATCACACACTTGATGACCGAAAATCAGACTCCACTCAAGAATAATGAATGGACTCAGGCTTATATATCTGGTAACAGCCCAAACCAGCTGCAAATAGGACATAAGTGAGTCAAGGGCTACAACACTCAAGACAGTGCAATCTAGTAGCCCATCCACGTATACTGAAACAAAACAAAACAAGATAAGACTCAGTGAGCAAATATAGAATAAATCACTACAATATCTTAGTGATGGCTCAGAGACAGCAGTCGATATCAAGCCACATAAAGAAGCAGACCATGACTGCTTCTACAACGCCCTAAAGAATCAAAATCTTTCCCAAATGAAGATACAATCTTGGAATTGCCAGACACAGAATATAAAAAACTAATTTGCAGAATGCTTCAAGACATCAGGGATGACCTGAGAAATGAAATAAGGCAATCTACAGAAAAAGCCAAGGAACACACTTATAAAGCAGTTGAAGAACTCAAAAAGATTATTCAACAACATAGTGGAAAAATTAATAAGCTGCAAGAATCCATACAGAAACAGCATTCAGAAATCCAAAAGATTAACAATAAAATTACAGAATTAGACAACACAATAGGAAGTCAGAGGAGCAGACTCGAGCAATTAGAATGCAGAGTGGGAAATCTGGAGGACCAGGGAATTAACACCAATATAGCTGAAAAAAAATCAGATAAAAGAATTAAAAAAAAAATGAAGAAATCCTAAGAATCATGTGGGACTCTATCAAGAAGAATAACTTGCGTGTGATTGGAGTCCCAGAACAGGGAGGGACAACAGAAAACACAGAGAGAATAGTTGAAGATCTGCTGGCAGAAAACTTCCCTGACATCATTAAAGACGAAAGGATAGCTATCCAAGATGCTCATCGAACCCCATTTAAGATTGATCCAAAAAGAAAAACACCAAGACATATTATCATCAAACTTGCCAAAACCAAAGATAAAGAGAAAATTTTAAAAGCAGCCAGGGATAAAAGAAAGGTCTCCTACAACGGAGAATCAATAAGAATAAGTTCAGACTACTCAGCAGAAACCATGAAGGCAAGAAGGGAATGGGATGACATATACAGAGCACTGAAGGAGAAAAACTGCGAGCCAAGGATCATATATCCAGCAAAACTCTATCTGAAATATGAAGGCGAAATTAAGACATTTACAGATAAACACAAGCTTAGAGAATTTGCAAAAACCAAACCAAAGCTACAAGAAATACTAAAGGAAATTGTTTGGTCAGAAAACCAATAATACCAGATACCAGCACAACACAAGCTCACAGAACAGAGCACCCTGATATCAACTCAAATAGTGAAATCACAAAAACAAATTGATTAATTAAAAAAAAAATTTTTTAAACGCTCAAAACAGGGAATCATTGAAGTCAATATGTAAAAGATCACAATAATCAAAAAGAGGGACTAAATACAGGTGGCATACAACTGCCATATGGAGAGGGACACAAGGCGATATAGGACAATACAAGTTAGGTTTTTACTTAGAAAAATAGGGGTAAATATTAAGGTAACCACAAAGAGGTATAACAACTCCATAACTCAAAATAAAAACCAAGAAAAATGTAACGACTCAGCAAACATAAAGTCAAACACTATGAAAATGAGGAACACACAAGTTACAAAGAAAAACGTCTCAGCACAAAAAAGTAAGTGGAAAAATGAAATTGTCAACAACACACACAAAAAGGCATCAAAATGACAGCACTAAACACATAAAAAAAAAAAAACACATACTTATCTTTTTTTTTTTATCTATAATTACGCTGAATGTAAATGGACTAAATGCACCAATAAATAGACAGAGAGTCTCAGACTGAATAAAGAAATGACCCGTCTATATGCTGCCTACAAGAGACACACCTTAGACTTAGAGACACAAACAAACTAAAACTCAAAGGATGAAAAAAAATATATCAAGCAAACAATAAGCAAAAAAGAGCAGGAGTAGCAATATTGATTTCTGACAAAATAGACTTTAAACTTAAATCCATCACAAAGGATAAAGAAGGACACTACATAATGATTAAAGGGACAATTGACCAGGAAGCTATAACCATATTAAATTTTTATGCACCCAATGACAGGGCTGCAGGATACATAAAACAAATTTTAACAGAACTGAAAAGTGAGATAGACACCTCCACAATTATAGTAGGAGACTTCAACACACCACTTTCAGAGAAGGACAGGACATCCAGTAAGAAGCTCAACAGAGACATGGAAGACCTAATTACTACAATCAACCAACTTGACCTCATTGACTTATACAGAACTCTCCACCCAACTGCTGCAAAGTATACTTTTTTTTCTAGCGCACATGGAACATTCTCTAGAATAGACCACATATTAGGTCATGAAACAAACCTTTGCAGAATCCAAAACATCGAAATATTACAAAGCATCTTCTCAGACCACAAGACCATGAAAGTGGAAATCAGTAACAGAAAAATCAGGGAAAAGAAATCAAACACTTGGAAACTGAACAATACCCTGCTGAAAAAAGACTGGGTTATAGAAGACATTAAGGAGGGAATAAAGAAATTCATAGAATGCAACGAGAATGAAAATACTTCCTATCAAAACCTCTGGGACACAGCAAAAGCAGTGCTCAGAGGTACAAAAAGAAGAAAGAGCCAAAATCAGAGAACTGTCCCTACAACTTGAACAAATAGAAAGTGAGCAACGAAAGAATCCATCAGGCACCAGAAGAAAACAAATAATAAAAATTAGAGCTAAACTAAATGAATTAGAGAACAGAAAAACAATTGAAAGAATTAACAAAGCCAAAAGCTGGTTCTTTGAAAAAATTAACAAAATTGATAAACCCTTGGCCAGACTGACTAAAGAAATACAGGAAAGGAAACAAATAACCCAAATAAGAAACAAGATGGGCCACATCACAACAGACCCAACTGAAATTAAAAGAATCATATCAGATTATTACGAAAAATTGTACTCTAACAAACTTGCAAACCTAGAAGAAATGGATGAATTCCTGGAAAACCCTACCTACCTAAACTAACACAATCAGAAGTAGAACAACTAAATAGACCCGTAACAAAAAAAGAGATTGAAAAGGTAATCAAAAAACTCCCAACAAAAAAAAAGCCCTGGTCCAGATGGCTTTACTGCAGAGTTCTACCAAACTTTCAGAGAAGCGTTAACACCACCATTACTAAAGGTATTTCAAAGCATAGAAAATGATCGAATACTGCCTAACTCATTCTATGAAGCCACCATATCCCTGATACCAAAACCAGGTAAAGACATCACAAAAAAAGAAAATTACAGACCTATATCCCTCATGAACATAGATGCAAAAATCCTCAACAAAATTCTAGCCAATAGAATTGAACAACATATCAAAAAAATAATCCACCATGACCAAGTGGGATTTATACCAGGTATGCAAGGCTGGTTTAATATTAGAAAAACCATTAATGTAATCCACCATATAAATAAAACAAAAGACAAAAACCACATGATCTTATCAATTGATGCAGAAAAGGCATTTGACAAAGTCCAACATCCATTTATGATAAAAACTCTCAGCAAAATAGGAATACAAGGAAAATTCCTCAACATAATAAAGGGCATCTACACAAAGCCGACAGCCAACATCACTCTAAATGGAGAGAGCCTGAAAGCATTTCCCTTGAGAACGGGAACCAGACAAGGGTGCCCTTTATCACCGCTCTTATTCAACATTGTGCTAGAGGTCCTAGCCAGAGCAATTAGGCTAGACAAAGAAATAAAGGGCATCCGGACTGGCAAGGAAAAAAAGTAAAATTACCTCTATTTGCAGATGACATGATCTTATACACAGAAAACCCTAAGGAATCCTCCAGAAAACTACTGACACTAATAGAAGAGTTTGGCAGAGTCTCAGGTTATAAGATAAACATACAAAAATCACTTGGATTCCTCTACATCAACAAAAAGAACATCGAAGAGGAAATAACCAAATCAATACCATTCACAGTAGCCCCCAAGAAGATAAAATACTTAGGAATAATTCTTACCAAAGATGTAAAAGACCTATATAAAGAAAACTACAAAGTACTACTACAAGAAACTAAAAAGGACCTACTTAAGTGGAAAAACATACCTTGCTCATGGATAGGAAGACTTAACATAGTAAAAATGTCTATTCTACCAAAAGCCATCTATACATACAATGCACTTCCGATCCAAATTCCAATGACATTTTTTAATGTGATGGAGAAACAAATAACCAACTTCATATGGAAGGGAAAGAAGCCTCGGATAAGTAAAGCATTACTGAAAAAGAAGAACAAAATGGGAAGCCTCACTCTACCTGATTTCAAAACCTATTATACAGCCACAGTAGTCAAAACAGCCTGGTACTGATACAACAACAGGCACATAGACTAATGGAACAGAATTGAGAACCCAGATATCAATCCATCCACATATGAGCAGCTGATATTTGACAAAGGCCCAGTGTCAGTTAATTGGGGAAAAGATAGTCTTTTTAACAAATGGTGCTGGCATAACTGGATATCCATTTGCAAAAGAACGAAACAGGACCCATACCTCACACCATGCACAAAAACTAACTCCAAGTGGATCAAAGACTTAAACATAAAGACTAAAACGATAAAGATCATGGAAGAAAAAATAGGGACAACCTTAGGAGCCCTAATACAAGGCATAAACAGAATACAAAACATTACCAAAAATGACAAAGAGAAACCAGATAACTGGGAGCTCCTAAAAATCAAACACCTATGCTCATCTAAAGACTTCACCAAAAGAGTAAAAAGACCATCTACAGACTGGGAAAGAATTTTCAGCTATGACATCTCCGACCAGCGCCTGATCTCTAAAATCTATATGATTCTGTTAAAACTCAACCACAAAAAGACAAACAACCCAATCAAGAAGTGGGCAAAGGATATGAACACGCGCTTCACTAAAGAAGATATTCAGGCAGCTAACAGATACATGAGAAAATGCTCTCTATCATTAGCCATTAGAGAAATGCAAATTAAAACTACGATGAGATTCCATCTCACACCAACAAGGCTGGCATTAATCCAAAAAACACAAAATAATAAATGTTGGAGAGGCTGCAGAGAGACTGGAACTCTTACACACTACTGGTGGGAATGTAAAATGGTACAACCACTTTGGAAATCTATCTGGCGTTTTCTTAAAAGTTAGAAATAGAACTACCATACAACCCAGAAATCCCACTCTTCGGAATATACCCTAGAGAAATAAGAGCCTTCACACGAACAGATACATGCACACCCATGTTTACTGCAGCTCTGTTTACAATAGCAAAAAGCTGGAAGCAACCAAGATGTCCATCAACGGATGAATGGTTAAATAAATTGTGGTATATTCACACAATGGAATACTACGCATCGATAAAGAACAGTGACGAATCTGTGAAACATTTCATAACATGGAGGAACCTGGAAGGCATTATGCTGAGCGAAATTAGTCAGAGGCAAAAGGACAAATATTGTATAAGTCCACTATTATAAGATCTTGAGAAATAGTATAAACTGAGAAGAACACATTCTTTTGTGGTTACAAGGGGGGGAGGGGGGAGGGAGGGAGGGTGGGAGAGGGTTATTTACTGACTAGTTAGTAGATAAGAACTACTTTAGGTAAAGGGAAGGACAATACTCAATACAGGGAAGGTCAGCTCAATTGGATTGGACCAAAAGCAAAGAAGTTTCTGGGATAAACTGAATACTTCAAAGGTCAGCGGAGCAAGGGCAGGGGTTTGGGGACTATGGCTTAAGGGGACTTCTAAGTCAATTGGCAAAATAATTCTATTATGAAAACATTCTGCATCCCACTTTGAAATGTGGTGTCTGGGGTCTTAAATGCTAACAAGCGGCCATCTAAGATGCATCAATTGGTCTCAACCCATCTGGATCAAAGGAGAATGAAGAACACCAAGGTCACACGATAACTATGAGCCCAAGTGACAGAAAGGGCCACAGGAACCAGAGACTTACATCATCCTGAGACCAGAAGAACTAGATGGTGCCCGGCCACAACCGATGACTGCCCTGACAGGGAGCACAACAGAGAACCCCTGAGCGAGCAGGAGATCAGTGGAATGCAGACCCCAAATTCTCATAAAAAGACCAGACTTAATGGTCTGACTGAGACTAGAGGAATCCTGGCGGTCATGGTCCCCAAACCTTCTGTTGGCCCAGGACAGGAACAATTCCCAAAGACTACTCATCAGACATGGAAGGGACTGGATAATGGGTAGGAGAGAGATGCTGATGAGGAGTGAGCTACTTGTATAAGGTGGACACTTGAGACTGTGTTGGCATCTCCTATCTGGAGGGGAGATGGGAGGGTAGAGAGGGTGAGAAACTGGCAGAATTGTCAGGAAAGGATAGACTGGAAAGGCTGACTCATTAGGGGGAGAATAAGTGGGAGTATGGAGTAAGGTGTATATAAGCTTATATGTGACAGACTGACTTGATTTGTAAACGTTCACTTAAAGCTCAATAAAAATTAAAAAAAAAAAAAAGGCCAGACTTACTGGACCAGTGGAGACTAGAGGAACCCCTGAGACTACTGCCCTGAGATATCCTTTAAACTTTGAACTAAAACCACTCCTGAAGGTTACCTTTCAGCAAAATAACAGATTGGCTCATAAAATAAACAATATTACTCGTGAGTACTGTGTTCCTTTAATTAAAAGAAATAAAAAAACAACCATCTATATGAGACCAAACAGTCAACATTTACCCTAAAGCAAAGATGAGAAGAGGGGTGGGCACAGGGAAGCTAGATTAATGGAAACAGAACAACCAGAATGGAAATAATGAGAATGCTGACACAAGGTAAAAAATGTAACCAATGTCCCTAAACAATATGTATAAAAAAAGAACAAACCAAAAAACAATATGTATAGATATTGTTAAATGGGAACCTAACTTGTGCCTTATATGCATACAGAAGCTGGGTGATAAATAAGGAAAACCAAAGAAGAACTGACACCTTTGAACTGTGTTGTCGAAGAATAGTGAATATACCATGGACTGCCAAAAGAACAAACAAATCTGTCTTGGAAGATGTACAACCTGAACATTCCTTAGAAGCAAGGATGGGAAGACTACGTCTCACCTACTTTGAACATGTTATCAGGAGGGATCAGTCCTTGGAGAAGGACATCATGCTTGGTAGAGGGTCAGCAAAGGAGAAGAAGACCCTCAGTGAGATGGACTGGCACAGTGGCTGCGACAATGGGCTCAAGCATAATAATGATTGTGAGGATGGCACAGGACTGGGCAGTGTTTCCTTCTTTTGTACATTGGGTCACTATGAGTCAGAACCCATTCGACAGCACCTAACAACAACAATTTGTTGTGCAAACTTTCACCAAAAACAATTAAATTTTTTTTTTTTTTTACAGAGGCAAGGGTTAAAATGGCTTTCCTGGGTCAAGAGACAAAAATTAATTATAAGGCCTTTTAAAGAAACAACAGCTTCACGCAGACAGAATTTAGGCATGTTTTCCTTATGAGTACGAGTTAACGACACTCATCCCATCAAGATAAGCTGCTTAGGACTCAGTGACCAACTTTCCCAAAGCAAAAGGAGAATCAAAGTAAAAGGCAAGATACTTACTCATCTAAACCTTAAAGGATGTTGTAACTGTAAACTGGAGCCCCCTCATCATTCTCAGTTTGGGGTGCTCCCTGTTCACGAACAGTTTTTTTTGCTCAATAAACACTGTTAACTCTAAGTGATTCGTTAATCAAAATTATTCTTTCAACACAATTGGTAAAGAAGGTTTGCGAGGCCAAGCGAGGCAGCCTAGAGAAGCATCCCTGCAGGTGCTTTAGAGCATCTAGGAGAGGGTGATGTCTAGGTAGACCAGATAGCACAGCAGGAAAATGCTGTGACACCAGACAGTGGCTTTAAAGTGTCATTCACATTCACATTCTCCCAGCAAGGGTGCCTGGGACATAAGAGCTGCTCAATGTGTGCTGAATAAAACTGAATCCAGGTAAGTAGATTTTGGTCACGGTCCATGCCCTACTCATCTGCTTCATCAACAGTGAGAGAAGACCCCTTATTATGTAACTATGCCCCTGGGATGCTGGGACATGCATCAGATCACCAGGAGGGCTGGTGACAACACAGATTGCTGGCCCACACCCAGAGCTCTGTAGGGCTGGGGCTGGGTTGGGCAGTCCCCAGGTGGCAGAAATGGTTTGCACTGGACTACTACTAACTTAAAGGTTGGTGGCTCAAACCAAACCCAGCAGTACTGCAAAAGAAAGGCCTGTTGATACACGTCCATTAAGATGACGGCCAAGAAAACCTTACGGAGCACAGCTGTACTCTGCAACACACAGGAGTCGGGGCTGACACAACGGCCAACTGTTTGGTTTTGGTTTTGAGACTGGGTCGTTGAGTTCACACTTCTAACAAGTTTAAAGTGATGCTGATTTTGCTGACCCAGGGACCACACTTTGAGAGCCACTGGGTTAGAAGGCTAAAGAGTTAAAGGGTGTCAATTATTCTGAGAGCCTCTAGGGCAAGGGAATTCAGGAAGCTCGGCTTTTTTCACCTGTTCTCCTGTGTCAAGGCTGAGAGAGTCCTCAGTATGATTTATAGAGCACCGCACTTTCTTGGGGGACTGGATTTCCATACATATTCCAATGGCACAGGCCATTAAGGCTCCTAATGGATTGAGGAATTAATGAAGTAGCTGGCAATGAGGCTGTGTGTATCATTAGATTCTGCTAGCATACAGCTTGGCAAAGGGCATCAGGAAATGATGAGCTGTGAAGGAGCTGGAGGTTCAAAGCAATCCCCTTCCTTTTTCTCCCTTTTGTTACATGATTTTGTCGTCATTTTGCTGATTTTAATGATTCTTTTTTCCACCCATAAACAGGCAGGTAATTCCAAAGGAGGCACAAATCCTTTTTATTTTAATTACTGTTTCTCTACCTTACAAGTAACAAGCTAATGATAATCATATATTAGCTAATTCTTTTTTCCTTTCACTCTCCAAAGACAGAGCAAGCTAACATTCCCACCTCAAACAGGCAATTATGATGGGCTCGATGGATGTCCTCTTTTTAGCGGCAAATCACAAGACTGAAGAGTAAACCTTCCTTTCTCTCCAGGTCCTTAAATACAGGCTTGATAGAAGAATATCCCCTCCCCCACCCCCCGCCTTTTTTTTTTTAAACTATACCTGTGAGATTCATGTTTTGCTTGTCAGTACTTATTAAGCTAATCACTTACACGCCAATACTGGCCAGCACTGGGCACACCGATGCTGTCTCTGAAGTCGGGGTTCTATGACAAGGCACTTATGTCCAGTGGGGGAGACAAGCGCGAAGAATGGAAAGCAGAATGCAAACACCTGGAAGACAAGCTACCACCCTGCCTTCACAAGCCTGAAACTCAGTGCAAGCAGAAACCAAAAAGAACACCAAACCCATTGCCACTGAGTCAATTCCAACTCATAGCAACCTTATAGAACAGAGCAGAACTGCCCCATAGTGTTTCCAAGGAGCACCTGGTGGATTCAAACTGCCAACCTTTTGGTTGGCAGCCCAGAAACACTGCAACACCAGGGCTCAGTGATTAATCCTAGAGAGATCATTTTACCCAGAGAGCTAAGGAGTGGCTAGGGAAGTAAGGAAAAGGGGGACGCTGACAAGCGAGGTCCTCGCTGGACGGGCACCTCAGGGTTCAGGCTGCATTTGTGAGAGGCAGCAATTAATATGCAGTCTCCCTCCATGCAGAACTATTCTGATGTCAGCTGTCTAAGGGCATTACAAATAGAAGAGACATCATGAAATTAAACGGTAAAACACAATTCTGTGTATTTGTACAAGAGCTCCTAAGATAAGATCTCACTGAAAATAAATAAATGGGTGTTATTTCTACACTTCAAGGTTAGAGCATTAAAATAAATGGCTCATGATTCTGAGGGTGTGGAATTAAATACTTATTTATGATATGCATCAGAAGCCATTTATCTCTGTGCTTTTCATTTGGTGAGATTTGCCCAACAAAACAGAGTCTAGTATCAGGCTAAAGGGGAGAGCACCCAGGATGAGCTCAGCCAGGCCAAGAGGTGGAGCTAGAAAAATGGGCAGGGGGCTGGGGATCAGATACATGGCTATACTTACTCAAAACAAGGCTATGCACTCATTGTTGGCACTGAGAAAATGTTAAAGAATTATGATAGGATTCTAGAACTGAGAAAGGCACAGCAGTTCAGACACAAACTGACACAAATGATTTCTGAAACAATGTCAACAGCCCAGCCACACTCTTTTTTATTTTGGACCAACAAACAGATATACCACAGAGAGTTTACCAAATACGGATCCTTCTAGGAGCACTTTTTTAAGCTACATGTAACCAGAGAACGCTGATTGTGTGCAGTTAAAAAAAAAAAAAAAGAACTAAACCCGTTGCCATCAAGTCAATTCCAACTCAAAACGACCCTATAGGACAGAGTAGAACTGCCCCATAGGGTTTCAAGGAGCGCCTGGTGGATTCGAACTGCCAACCTTTTGGTTAGCTGCTTTAACACTTAACCACTATGCCAGTAGAATTTCCAAAGCAACAATTGATCTCCCCAAGAGTTAGAAGGTCCCTGTAATGAATCTGTTGGATTTCAGAAGCTACATGCAGCTCTTCTGTGGCAGGTCAGATGCTGCACTGGGGATGGTCATGGACATGCCTGCGCATTGGCAAAGACTCCTATAGGAGGGGCATTTCAAGGCTGCAAAAGCTTGCAAAAATTCCCGGTGAGGCTTTAAAAGGACCAGGCAAGCCAGTGAGAGGATGAGAGGGGTGGACTTGGATCATGCTGTGAGAGATGAGTAGGCTTCAGCCATTGCACATGGGGTGGGAAGACATCCTAGATGGATGTTAACAATATGAGCCAAAGCTCAGAGGTAGAAAAACCCCAGGCAAGAGAGAGTTAAGCATGAGCACTGCCAAGGGGTGGCAGGTTGCAAGGTGGGACCTCAGGGATCTCACACTGCACCTGGCACCAACTTCACTTTAACTTGCTGTCTTGGTTACCTAGTGGTGCTGTAACAGAAATACCACAAGTGGATGGCTTTAACAAAGAGAAATTTATTCTCTCACAGTCTAGGAGGCTAGACGTCCAAATTCATAGCACCAGCTCTACAGGAAGGCTTTCTCTCTCTGTTAGTTCTGGAGAAAAGTCCTTGTTATCAATCTTCCTTTGGTCTAGGAGTTTCTCCATGCAGGAACCTCAGGTCCGAAGGACACATGCTGCTCCTGGCACTGCTTTCTTGGTGGTATGAGGATCCCATGTCTTTCTGTTCACTTCTCTCTTTTGTATCTCAAAAGAGATTGGCTTAAAACATGACCTAGTCTTGTAGATTGAACCCTGCCTCATTAATATAGCTGTTGATAATCCTACCTCATCAACATCACAGAGACAGGATTTACAACACACAAGAAAATCACATCAGAGGACAAAATGGCGGACAATCACACAGTACGGGGGATCATGGCCTAGGCAAGTTGACAGATATGTTGGGGGGACACAATTCAATCCATGACACTTGCCAGGGTAAGAGACTGATGATGACAAAGGCGTTGTGAGCTGCCGTTGAGTCGACTTTGACTCATAGCAACCCATGCACGACAGAACAAATGCTACCCAGTACTGCACCACCCCAACAATCACCAACATGTTCAAGTCCAGCACCAAAGCTACTGTGCTACTCCATCTCATTGAGGGTCCCCCACACCTATATTGGCACTCCATCTTGCCAAACACAACGTCCTCCTCCCAGTGACGTGCCCAAAGCAAGCAGGTCAGACAATGTTTTGCTGTGATCCATAAGGTTTTCACTGGCTCATTTCTGGAAGGAGATGACCAGGCTTTTCTTCCTAGTCCATCTTAGTCTGGTAGCTTTGCTGAAAACTGTCCACCATGGATGGCCCTGTGGGTACCTGAAATACTGAGGCATAGTTTCTGGCATCACAGCAACAAGGAAGCCACCACAGTACAGCAAACTGACAGATGAGTGGTGGGATGGCTTAGTAGTAGCAGCCAATTTTTGGCTGGAAAGTAGGACTATGGTTGTATTACAAGTTCTGAGTGGCCTAAAAAGTCTCCAGCAACCAAGCAGCAAATAAAACTTCATAATCATCCCAGCTAGAACATCAGCACAACCGTTGGCTAGGAGTACCTGCTGGCCATGTGCGACTCTTTGCTTGTCCATCTGCTGCTCCCTTGGGGCTGGACAAATTCTATTTGTCTTTGTACCAGAGGCACCCGGCACAGGGCACCAGCCAACAACCTGGGAAGTCTTCTGAACAAACACCACCCTCCTCCAGTGTCCCTGCTTGGCATGGTTCCCAGCAGTGAGAAGCAGGGACTGCAAAGTCAGGCAGACCTGGTTGCAAATTCCAGCTCAGCGTAGGCATGGAAGCAAATCACAGGAACAGCATCGCCTGAGCCAACAGAGTGAAGGGCCCAGGAGGCTGTGGGTGACACGGACCGGCTCTGACCACTTTCGGCCATTCCTTCCCAGGCCCCTCTCAGTGGGAACAGAACATGGCCTCCCGGCCCCTGCATGGCCCACCTGAACTGCGCAGAATATCTAAACACAAAAGAAGCATTTGCAAATAAATGAAATATTAAAGGTGACATCACAAGCTCATGTTGAAAGCAGTATTTCACTGATAGGATAGAGCAGCATTTGCTGAACCCCAAAATAGGCAACGTTATCTATGTCGAGAAAATCAATCACATCGTTTCTACTTCTCTCACAGCCGGGCTGGGCTCCGTCCTTCATTTCAAGTTTATTTCAAATTAAAAGGGCAGAGAGGACATACAATTACAGCGCATAGAGACCTTTAGGACAAACCTTATTCCAAGGGCTTATGAAGTGTCACTAAACAGCCAGAATGTTCCTTAGAAGCAAGGATGATGAGACTTGTCTCACACACTTTGGACATGTTATCAGGAGGGATCAGTCCCTGGAGAAGGACATAGTGCTCGGTGAAGTAGAGGGTCAGCAAAAAAGAGGAAGACTTTCAACGACATGGATTGACACAGTGGCTGCAACAATGGGCTCAAGCGTAACAACAATCCTGAGCCTCGCAGGACAGGGCAGCGTTTCACTCTGTTGTACATATGGTCACTGTGAGTCGGAAATGGCTCGACGACACCTAACAACAACAAACATCTTTTGGCTGATGGGTGGGGAAAGAAAGCCTCCTACACCACGAAACAGGCATTCCCTAAGTACTTTTGTATTTGCATTTTCATTTCTTTGCATGTTAACGTTAAATTGCAACTGTTTCCTAGAGGAAATTTCATTACATGAAATTGTTTCCAGAGATCAAACAGAGATTCCTACTCTCCTGGAATAAAGCATTTGTTAGTTGAAACTAGGACTACTGAATTATTTACTTCACCACAAAAATAAAGGCGCTCTGTCTTGCCAGAGCCACTGATGTGTGCTTCCCTCCCTGTAACAACCCACCTCAACTGATTAAGTTATGTATAACTTAGGAGGACTTCTACACTCTACCTAACTGCCTACTTTTTGATCTTTCTGAATTAATTCTGGAAACCATAATATTTCAATCATTTCAATCACAGTAGTTAAGTTAACAAAGATGCACAATTTTCTTATTTGACACAATCTAGGAAGGCTGGCTTACATGCTTTCTCCTGTTCCAAGGGCAAACCAAAAAAAAAAACAAAAAAACAAAAAAACTCTATTATGAATATCAGATATGACTTGCTATTGGCATTATCAAAGCAAGGACTACGACATGTTTTCTACTTATTTGTGGCCGGAAGCCTGAAGGTCTAAAGATACTCAACAAAAACAGATTCTATCAAAGATAAGAACTAATTATCCTCCACAATACTCGTTCTGAGACAGAGCAAATGACCAGCAACATGAAAGGTTGCACAGTTTTGTTCAGTTTGTTCTCAGAGCGGTACGTATGGGTTCTCAAATCCCCTTAATGAGATGAACTGTTTCCCGTGTATCTGTTGAAGCTACATTTACCGGGAGACCTGGGATGCACCTGGAAAGGCACATCCCATTCACTGATCCGCAATGAAGAAGCCTGCCCCGAGAGACAGGTCTCAAGCACCTATCTCTTGCCCAACGTCCCACAGGCGTTTTTAACAGTTGAAATGACCCTTTGCAGATGCCCCTGATGCACACACTCAACTACATGAGCAGTTTTTCAGTTTTTCTTCAAGAGCTACACAGGCTGCTGGGCTAGGGGAGTTCTTCCTGCCCCCCCACAACCAGAAGCTGTCCTAGGGCCCCTGAGTACATATGACCCCTATAAGAAACTGTTACCCATGAATTGTTCTGTCTGCGACTTACCCCAGCCCCTCTGCATCTTGGCTTTCAATTGGGCCAGCAGCAGACCACACTGAGAAAATTTATGCTCAAATTTACACACCCTGGCATCGCGGCTCGAAATAAAACTAAGGAAGTGGATGAGAAACTATCAAGTCAATGCGGTGTGGACATGTCCAGGGTGACCTCATAGAGGAAGAACAAGGCCAGCAGATACAACTGCCCCCTTGAGAAGACTGTTCAGGGTATGGTCTCTCCTACATGAAAACAGACATGCAGTCCAGAGCCCAGTCCCTCCCCTGCAGCCCCTAACCACTGCCTGCCTCTGCTCGGGCTTCTAAGATGCCACAGGAGAAAAATAATCATCTACAAGTGGGTCTGGAGATTTGTGTTCTAGTTAAAACAAATTGGGGGTTTCCAATCTCAAATGGCTCTCAGGGCCACACAGAAATTCTTTTTACCTTTCCTGGTTTAGGGAAGAGATGGGGCAGTAAAACAGACTCTGGTCAAAGGTTTGGGACTGAATCATAACTCTGTCACCACTGTGGCCTTCCACTGCATCAGGAATCAGGATATTGCCTGTGTGATTTAGGTGGTCTTCCTTTGAGGGCTAGAGAATGGTCAATCTTTTCTCAATGATCTGTTTGTGATTGAGAACCATGTGTAACTTCTCAGCTCAGTTGCTTCATCAGTCAAGTAAAGACAACAGCAAGTACCCTTCGTGAGGCTGTCCTCAGGATTAAATAATATATTTAAGAGGTCTAACACAGTATCTGAGGCATAGTAAGAACTAAAATAACACTGTTCTTATCACTCAGTACCACCACCAGTCTATCACTTGTACTATGGTAACTTGTGTGCCCAAGGATGCTGGGAGTTATGACACCAGGATTTCAAATACCGTCAGAGTCACCCATGTTGGACAGGTTTCAGCAGAGCTTCCAGACTAAGACAGACTAGGAAGAAAGGCCTGGCAATCTACCTCCAAAAATTAGTCAATGAAAACTTTATAATTACAATGGAATACTGTCCCATATACTGCTGGAAGATGAGCACCATAGGCTGAAAGACACTAAAAGTACATAATGGCTGCAACAACAGACTCCAGCATTAACAACAATCCTGAAGGTGGAGCAGGACCAAATGTTTCATTCTGTTGTACAGGGAGTCACCATGAGTCAAAACCAACTTGACAGTAACTAACAACTCCACCCACCGACCACTGCCATCAAGTTGATTCTGACTCATAGCAATCTTATAGGACAGAATAGAACTGCCCTATAGGGTTTCCAAGATTGTAATCTCTATGGAAGCAGACTGCCACAACTTTCTCAAAAGGAACACTGGTAGTTTTGAACCACCGACCTTAAGCCAACCGCTTAAGTACCGCACCACCAGGCCTCTCAACTAACAACTAACCATCAGTAAATCTGTTCCAAATATCTTCGGCCCTATCCCCAAACCCTCACATTCTAAAGTCAACTGAGTCTCTTAGTTTACCTAGAAAATAGGGACCATCAAGCTTGAGCTTCCTCAACTTCCCTCCCCTCCACCTCCACCTTCAGACCCACAGATGCTTTCAAAATATGCATACTCAGAACGACTTAAAGATTATGTACCCATAGATCTGCCACATCATATTATTTAATGTCGTTGCTGTTAGGTCTGCAGAGTTGGTTCTGACTCAAAGCAACCTCATGTAAGATAGAACGAAACACTGCCCAGTCTGGTGCCATGCTCACAATCATTGCTATGTTTGAGCCCATTGTTGTAGCCACTGTGTCAAGCCATGTCACTGAGGGTCTTTCTCTTTTTCACTGACCCTCTACTTTACCAAGCATGATGTCCTTCTCCAGGGACTGGTCCCTTCTGATAACACACCCAAAGTACGTGACACAAAGTATTGCTTCTAAGGAGCATTCTAGCTGTACTTCTTCCAAGACAGATTTGTTCATTCTCTTGGTAGTCCACGGCATATTCAATATTCTTTGCCAACACCATAATTCAAAGGCATCAATTCTTTTTCAGTCTTCCTTATTCATTGACTGAAAATATCATGGCTTGGGTCAAGAGCACCTTAGTCTTCAAAGTGACATCTTTGCATTTTAATAATTTAAAGAGGGCTTTTGGAGCAACTTGCCCGATGCAATGTGTTACTTGATTTCTTGACTACTGCTTCCATGGAGGTTGATTGTGGATCCAAGTAAAATGAAATCCTTGACAATGTCAGACTTTTCTCCTTTTATCATGATGTTGCTTAATGGTCCAGCTGTGTAGATTTTTGTTTTATGTTGAGGTATAATGCATACTGCAGGCTGTGGTCTTTGATTTTCATCAGTAAGTGCCTCAAGTTGTCTTCACCTTCTGCAAGTAAGGCTGTGTCATCTGCATACAGAAGGATGTTAATGAGTCTCCCTCCAATCCTTATGCCCCATTCTTCTTCATATAGTCCAGCTTCTCAGATTATTTGCTCAGCATACAGATTGAATAGGTATGGTAAAAGGATACAACCCTACATACACATTTCCTGATTTTAAACCATTCAGTATCCCTTCGTTCTCTTCGAATGACTGCCTCCTGGTCTACGTACAGGTTTTGCATGAGCACGATTAAATGTTCTGGAATTTCCATTCTTCACAATGTTATCCATAATTTGTTATGATCCACACAGTCAACTGCCTCTTCGTGGTCATAAAACACAGGTAAACATCTTTCTGGTATTCTCTGCTTTCAGCCAATATCCATTTGACATCAGCAATGATATCCCCCTCATTTCCCATCCTCTTCTGAAACTAGCTTGAATTTCTGGCAGTTCCCTGTCAATGTACTCCTCCAACAGCTTTTGAATGATCTTCAGCAGAATTTTACTTGTGTGTGATAGTAACGATATTGCTCAAAAATTTTTGCACTCTGTTGGGTTACCTTTCTTTGGAATGGGCACAAACATGGGTCCCTTCCAGTCGGTTGGCCAGATAGCTATCTTCCAAGTTTCTTGGCATAGATGAGTGAGCACTTCCAGTGTTGCACTGCCAACGCCTTCAGTGCAGCTTGAACTTCTTCCTTCAGCACCCATCGGTTCTGATCATATGCTACCTCCTGAAATGGCTGAATGTCAACCGAATCTTTTTAGTGCAGTGACTCTACATTCCTTCCACCTTCTTTTTATGCTTCCTGCATCATTTAGTTTTTCCCTGTAGAATTCTTCAATATTGCAACTCAAGGCTTGAATTTTTTCTTTGGTTCTTTCAGCTTGAGAAATGCCAAGCGTGTTCTTCTCTTTTTGGTTTTCAAACTCCAGGTTTCATTATAATACATTATTTAATGATACTGATGGAAAAACACATATTGTTATATCACATACTGCTTTTTATTTTGTTAAGTCTACTGCAATATTGTCTCCTTTGTAATCCTGTGTATGCTATTTTAAGTATTTAATAAACATTATTCTGATTAGAGTTTCATAGCCTTAAGCAAAAATTGCAAAAAGGTTCCATATGTAAGAACCCCTGACGCAGAATAATAAAAAATATCTAAAATTTAAGCAAAGCAGGATGTTTGGGATATTTAAAAAAACAAACATTGCATCGAGTCGATTCCGACTCATAGTGACCCTATAGGACAGAGTAGAACTGCCCCAAAGAGTTTCCAAGGAGTGCCTGGTAGATTCAAACCTCCAACTTTTTGGTTAGCAGCTGTAGCACTTAACTGTTATGCCACCAGGGTTTCCCGTTTGGGATATAAATTAATATGAATACAGTGAGTAAGCAACAATGAATAAGCAAAAATGAAAACCAGAATGTTTAGATCAGTGGAATACCAGGCTTCTCTTTTACTTTTTTTGATGTTGTTTTATTGTTTTTACAGTAATAATAAAAAAGGGTGGGGCGTAAGCAAAATCTTTAGAGCTCCCCACCTTCATAACACTAAAATCATATGAACTAACCAACAAATTTACTCCCACAGGGAACCAAAGACATCAGATGCCTTCCTCTGTTTTGCTCTCTCTAGCCAGCTATGAACAGGTCATAAAAAGAAAGTAGGGTGCAAGAGAAGAGTAAGAGGTGATTCCAAACGTGGATTTTCTTCATGAAAATAACTACATATTATCCAATTATATATGATTTTCTTTCTGTCATGAAAAATTGGCTGACCAACTCCACACAGGTATTAGCAAAGCACTTAAGCCTAAGGAAAAAACCAGTAACTTCTTCGAAAAGCTCATTTCGATCAAAAGTTAACTATTTTTCATGTGCTAAACCACATATTACTTATTCTTGGCAAGGCTTTTAAAATGAGTTTTTCATTTTCCCTCTATTTCTTAATGGAATTTTCTCGATGTTTAAAAATTCCATGTCTGTGAGATCTTTTCCAACAGAACAGGGAATTACCGAAGCAGATGTGTGAAGGAGTATGTTCCTACTCTGAGAAATGTTTACTGCTTATATTATGCCTCACTGGCAATCACAAAACTGAAGTGTGGTCTTCTATCACGTATATAACTTTTTTAAAGATGGAGATAATCCATCCCATCCTGAAATTCAGACTCCTCTGTTTCTCTGCTGTTTTATGTGTGTATATATATATAGTCGCTTCATTACTCTGTGAGAGAGGAGTTCCTCAAGTTTTAGGGTTGTATAGGGTTGCTATGAGTCGGAATCGACTCAACGGCAATGGGTTTGGTGTTTTGGTTTATAGTGTAAACTGTACTGCTAGTCTTTCAGCTTGCCATACTGTGGGGGCTTGCATGTTGCTGTGATGCTGTAAGCTATGCCACCAGTATTTCAAATACTAGCAGGGTCGCCCATGGTAGACAGGTTTCAGCGGAGTTTCCAAACTAAGACAGACTAGGGAGAAGGACCTGGCAATCTATTTCAAAAAAAAAAATGGATCAGTGAAAATCTTATGAACAGCAGCAGAACATTGTCTGATATCGATGAGCCCCTCAGGTTGGAAGGCACTCAAAAGACAACTGGGAAATAGCTGCCTCCTCAGAGTAGAGTCGACCTTAATGACGTGAATGGAATCAAGCTTTCGGGACCTTCACTTCCTTACGTGGCACAACTCAAAATGAGATGAAACAGCCGCAAACATCCATTAATAATCAGTTCTAACATTGTAACTCAAAGCTTGAATTTCTTCTTCAGTTCTTTCAGCTTGAGAAATTCTGGGCGTGTTCTTTGCTTTTGGTTTTTTAACTCCAGGTCTTTGCACATTTCGTTATAATACTTTACTGTGTCTTCCTGAGCTGCCCTTTCAAATCTTCTGTTCGGCTCTTTTACTTCATCATTCTTCCATTCACTTTAGCAACTCAACATTCAAGAGCAAGTTTTAGAGTCTCTTCTAACATCCATTTTGGCCTTTTCTTTCATTTCCCATCTTTTTAATGACCTTTAGCTTTCTTCATGCATGAAGTCTTTGACGTCGTCCCACAACTCATCTGGTCTTTGGTCATTTGTATTCAATGTGTCACATTTATTCTTGAGATGGTCTCTAAATTCAGGTGGGATATACTTAAGGTTGTTATGAGGGTTAAGACTGTGTGTCAACTTGGCTGGGCCATGATTCTCACTCAGTGTTTTGGTTATCGTATAATGTTGTGCTCACTTCTATGTTGAGGTTTGATGTCTCCCCTCCATGATGGAATCTGCTGTGAATAACCAATAAATTGAAAGGGAGTTTCCTCAGGTTTGTGGCCTGCATCAAATAAAAGTGGATATTCTAGCAAGGCTTTTTGTCGCACTGGATCTTGTAGCTCGCGCCTGTTCATCTGACCTACGGTTCTTCGGACTTGAACTAGCAGCTTACCTGCAGTCTTGCCTGCTAATCTTTGGGATTCATTGATCTTCGCAGCCTGTGAGCAAGAACTCTGCTCTCTGACATGTTATCTTGGGTTCGCCAGCCCCTGTGGCTACATGAATCAGGAGAAGCCGCCATCCTGACCCATAGACTTGGGACATTCTGGCCTCTATAACCGTGTGAGCATTTCCTTGATACAAATCTCTCTCTCTGAATCTCTCTCTCTCTCTCTCTCTCTGAATCTCTCTATCTCTCTATCTATCTATATACACTTTACTGGTTTTGCTTCTCTAGAGAACCTAGCCTAAAACAGTTATACTTCAGCTCTCATGGACTTGTCTTAATTTTCTTCAGCTTCAACCTGAACTTGTATATGAGCAACTGACAGTGTGTTCCACAGCCGGCCCCTGGCCTTGTTCTGACAGATGATATTGAACTTGTCCATCATCTCTTTCCACAGATGTAGTTGATTTGATTCCTGTGTATTCCATCTGGTGAGGTCTACATGTAAGGTTACCACTTATGTTGCTGAAAAAAGGTATTTCCAATGAATAAGTCGTCGTTCTTGCAAAATTGAATCATGCAATCTCTGGCATCATTTCTATCACCAAGGCCATGTTTTCCAACTACCAATTCTTCTTCTTTGTTTCCAACTTGTGCAATTCAATCACTAATAATTATCAATGCATCTTGATCTCATGTTTGATTAATCTCAGGCTACAGAAGTTGGTAAAAATCTTCAATTTCTTTATCTTTGGCATTTAGTGGTTGGTGCAAAAATCTGAATAACAGTTGTATTAACTGGTATTCCTTGTCGGCGTATGGATATTACCCTATTACTGACGGACAGCATCATACTTCAGGATAGATTTTGAAATATTCTTTTTGACAATGAATGTGATGCCACTCTTTTTCAATTTGTCACCCCCAGCATAGCAGCCCACAAGATTGTTCGATTCAAAATAGCCAATACCAGTTCATTTCATCTCACTAATGTCTATGATATCGATCTTCAAGCGTTGCATTTCATTTTTGACAACTTCCAATTTTGCTAGATTCATACTTCATACATTCCAAGCTTCAATTACTAATGGCTGTTTGCAGCTGTTTTTTCCTCCTGTTGAGTACAGATGCTTTCTATGCTGTAAGAAGGATCTTTTGGCCCAGATGTCTAGTTTTGTGTGTGTGTGTATGTGTGTATGCATGTATGTCTCATTAAAAAAATGTATATATATATACACACACATATGGAACTAGTTATCTGGGCTAAAAGATCCTTCTTATAGTATAGGGAGCATCTATACATCCTATACTGCCTTTTTCTAGGTGAAAAAAAATTTTTTTTAATGATTTTAACTAAAGTGTTTTAGTTTTTAAAAAAAATCTATATTAGTAACGTGGAGAAATTATTCTATTACAAGACTTGTGTGACATTTGCCCAAGTGTTATGCAGGTTTCTCACATCTCTCTCGAGTGATTTCAGACTTTTACTTTGGACTTGGATTGGGCTAAAGCCATTCCTGTGACAGTGTAAAACTGAAAGTTCCTATGAAAACCCATCTCAGAGCCTCCAGGAAAAGAAAGAGTCACCTGCTCCGGTTCAGGTGAAATATTCAGGAACTCAGCAGAGGATCAGATTAAAAATAGAGGCTCGAGCAGTTGAGGGTCATTCCCTTCCCCCCAGGGTTTAGGTTTTACGAAGGTCTTACCACAACTTGACCCACCTACTCATAAAATGCTTCTATGCCCTACCGGGACTATTTTCACTTGTTCAGATAACTTACCTAATGAACCAGACAAGAAGGTACTATCAACTCTGTCTCTTGCAGATAAAGTATAACTCTCAGTAGCCTCAGATGAGAAATCATGGTGGTGGATGACATTTTGGTGTGTGCCTGTTGTTAAGACTGACCTCAGGGCGCATCGGACACACCAGTGGGGACCTCTGGATCTGAACCTTCTCAGAACAGAGTGAACTTGGAGCTCCATGAAGGAACCTGCAGTGCCGCTTTTCTGGTTACACCCATGCTTTCAAATAACAGTCAGAAGGTAGTTTTGATTACTTATCACTGTGAGTCATAATTGACTTGATGGCAACGGGTTTGGTTTGGTTTTGGCACTTAGCATATTGGCAGGGTTAATCAAACCAAACATTTCAGAACTATGGCCAACTACTGAACAACCCTAGAAAACTGGACTCACACTCTGGAAACCCAAAAACCTACCCTGAACTATTAGTCAGCTGGTCTACTCCCTCTCCATACAACTCATACCATGTTTTTCTAATACTTTCCCCTTTCCTCTTTCAGATAGCACAGAATTTTAGAAGAGAGGAAACCTTTAAGATCACCTAATGAGCAAGGACTCTCAGGCTAGGAGGGGGAATGACTTGCCTAAAGTCACACAAGTCATTGTCATCAGGGATGGGTCATGCCGCAGCTCCATAATCTCCCAGGGTGGTCCCTGTTATATGATAGCAGTGAGTAGACTCATAGGAAACACTAACTCTTCTAACATGAGTGGTATATCTGTCTGAGGCCTAGGGTAGGAGATGGGATACACTAAACCTCTAAAAGTCAAGTAGAAATGGTGCTATTGCCTTGCCTTGGCCCACTGTACTGAACCTCATATGGGAAGGTCAGAGAATGCATCATAAAAAAAATCTAGACCGTTCCAAAGCCATTCCTTCATTTGACCACGACAGACACTAATGCAAAGGAAGCTTAACCCTTCTGAAAACATTCCAAACCTGGTCAAATTAAAAGTAGCACCAGTGGGATTATTTTTCTTAGCAAGAACCCATAAGCAATTTACTTGACTACAGGAAAAAAATGCAAAGAAATCCTTTATCACAAAATAGCTTCTTGAATCTTTCCACCAATAAACCTTTCATCCATCCAAGAATGCCTATCCTCCCTACTGATAACAAGCTGTGGAGATAATTTTTTTTTTTCCTATAAAACCCCAAATGATGTTTTCAAATAAAATATAGCTACTACATGCCACTAGCAAAAGTGGTCCTGGAAGAGGTAAATGTTATTTTAAAGGCTGTCTGTGAAAATATTTAGGAGAGAGAAGCTGCTTGTCAAGTTCCAACAGAAAGCTCTGATGAGGTTATAAGTGCATCTATCAAACTTTCATCTAACTTAGGGCTGACCGACTATGAAAACCATAGAAAGCATGGCCTTGTGCTAAAGGGAACTGGGAGGGCTGGTGGTTCAGAGTTCTGGACAGCAAATGGGTCACAATCAAGCACAAAGATGTGGCTTGAGAGAGATTCTGCAAGGCTTAGTAGCAGTGGGTAGGCAGGCACTGCATTCTGCTTGAAGTCTCAATTCAAGCTCAGGACCCACGCCCATCTGATGAGCCCTAACACTCCCTTGAGGGAACTCAGACCTCTTACTCCAAACCTGGCCAAGAAGTACCCAACCAACCTTAGCAAAAGAAAGGCCAAGCCAGCAAAATGTAGGAAGGATTTGTTTTTAAGTCTAATTTAAATGGCTTCCACAACCCTACCCTTCAGGAATTAGATTCAGTGACTTTTTTTAACAAGAAAAATTTGGTTTTAAGGAGCTTATGGGAACATTTAACTTGGACTGGAAAGGTTATTTGCTCAGTGTTAGGCTAAAAGCCAAAATCCACTTTTAACCAGAGCTGATTTTAATATTATACCTCACAAGAGTATTGGGTAATGTAAGCAGGCAGCCGCAATAAGCAGTGGGGTGAAGTTATGACTTCCCCCAAAGACTCATTAAAATATATTAAGTATAAAAAATTTCGGAAAATCCTAAAGGAGCCTGTCTGTACAATCTCAGAGATTGTAAAGGCACTTTCCAACTTATCACTTCTTTTGCTTTGCCTCCTCCACAAATACCACTGAGTAAATACAGAGAAGAACTCGACCCTGCTACAAAAAAGACTGAAAATGCCTTAAAGTTGTGTGCTACTCTGATGCTCTGACAGAATATATCCCTTAAATGTACTATGGAGGAAGATAAGATGAATTCCAGCGACTATAAAAAAAATAATAAACCCGTGAAGATTTCATGATCTTGTTTTTAAAACTATTCAACCCCTAAAATACATTTAAATTTTGAGATCAGATAAGGGTGATGGTTGTACAACATGACGAATGTAACAAACATCACTGAGCCGTATATGTGACGAATGTGTTGAAACGGCAAATGTTTTGTTATATATATTTGTCACAATAAAAAAAAAATTAGGCAAAGAGACATGTGGCAAAAATATATTAAAATACCCAAAATTAGAAACATGATGTATCTAGAAGAGAAATGGATAGCTTTTTCCATTTAATTCTACATTTTAGTAGCTCCAGTATTTGTCATTTTTCTTACTCCTTTGGTTTTTAACTCCATGTCAAAACGTTCTCTCTCATCAATTCTTGAAAATCTTCCCCTACCTTTTCAATTAAAAAAAGAAAGTAATGATTTTTCAGGCAAATGTGCTTTAGAAAGCTGGACAAAGTATCGACTTTCTTACCCAATCCTGCAAGAATGTGAAGGCACACTTGCAAAGGAGTTTCCAGCTGGTATGGAAATGACATTCTTTTTTCAAAAGCACCGTAGTCCAGGCTGAAGCCTGCTGGTGCGCAAGCTCCCAACCCAAGCCTGTTGACAGCTTGCGGAGTGGACAGATGAAGCATGGAGAATATTTTAAATTAGTTCATTTATCTTATGGAGACACAGGAAAAGGCAACAAAGTTCTCGCATAAAAGAAGGAGGAGAGAAGGACAATACACCCCTAGCAAAGTGTAGTAAATTTAGCCCAGTAAGTCAAATCCTTCTCACAATTTCATACTGCCTAATTAATTTTTTTTGTTGTTGTTGTTATTGACAAGGCGGCTGCAACAATGGGCTCAAGCACAACAATGACTGTAAGGATGGCACAGTGTTTCATTCTGTTGTGCGTAGGGTCACTATCGAGACAGCAACTAACAACAATTACTAGCCACATCTCCTACCCTTAGGGAATTTCTTAAAATCATAAGACACAGAAGGGTGGCTAGAAATCACTGACAGCTGCCAAATCTTCAACAGATTCAAATTTTGGAAGTCACATCATCTTGAACTCAATGGTACCTCTTTTGGCTGATTCCAGGCAGATCGTGTTGTTGTGTGCCATCCCTGAGTTGGTTCAACTCAGAGAGACCCTATAGGACAGAGTAAGACTGCCGTGCAGGGTTTCTTAGATCAATATCAATCCTGATGAATTCAAGTTTTGAGAACTGTACAGAAGAACAAGGAGTTCTTAAAGGAGAGTCCCCAAAATGCCACATTTTAAGATGAGCCAGCCAAAGGAGAGGATGAAGGGCCTTAGCATAGACTCAGGTGTCTGGGTTCTTGCCCATGGTTCACACCATCAGGTACTTTTGGCTTCATGGCTCCTACCCATCTGTGAGTCAGCCATGCCCTGCTGAACAAAGTGGGGAAGAATTCCACAGTGGTGGTTTGTCACTGCCTGTCCCGGGGTGTACTTGCCCTCTCGGCAGGACGAAGTGGGAGCTTCAGGCCTGGAGGTAGAACAAATGGACACAGGAGATCAAACCCTGGTCCCTGCATGGGATTGGGACTGGCTACATCAGTACCACCCAGGAACCGGCGAATCTTGTTAAAATATCACCCGCCCAACTCAAAATTCTGATTCATAGGTCTGAACTGAAGCCCAGGAATCTGCATTTTTGAGAAGCACCCCCAAAATCTAATGCAAAGACAGATTTGGAAATCACTGTGGTATCCCAAACTGTCTCCCTTCAGGAACTAGAAGCAGACTGAATTTTTGAGGAACTAATTTTGATGTATCTCCTTGCATACTTTTAGGAAACCCTAGTGGTGTTTTAGTGGTGTAGTGGTTAAGTGCTACGGCTGCTAACCGAAGGGTCAGCAGTTCGAATCCGCCAGGCACTCCTTGGAAACTCTATGGGGCAGTTCTACCCTGTCCTATAGGGTCGCTGTGAGTCAGAATCGACTCTATGGCACTGGGTGGTGTGTGTGTGTGTGTGTGTGTATATGTGTGTGTGTGTGTGTGTGTGTGTGCGCGCATAGTTTTAAGTGGACATAAAAAAATTTTTATCATATGTTTAAATACAAAAGTTATAATTTGCATACTAAATATTGACATTTATTAATAAGACTCTCATGTTTGTGACTACCATGGTGATTTCACTTCCATCATTCATTTAAAAAACAAAGAAAAATAAGAGAACGGATTCTTGTAGCAGACTTTATACCATTCCTTACTCTTTACAGGCTTGTATTACCTCTCTGACACCTTCCCCACAGAAGTTTATTCGAATATAAGAGAGTTTTATGCTTGAAACTTTTTTATCGACCACTCTTCCATAATCCTCCAGGACTTTCTTCCAAGGTACCTCTTGGGTGGACTCAAACCTCTAATCTTTAGGTTAGCAGCCGAGCGTGTCAATGGTTTGTGCCCCTGAGAGACTTTGTGGCAGTCACCAGAGAAAGGGGATCAAAGCCAGTGGACAGCAGTTCACAGCACTAAAGGCTGAGGAGGGGGTGCCCAGGGCAGTATTACTTTCCACAGGCAGGGTGATGGGTGGTGAGGGAGGGACTGGAACTGACAGTGAGGGTGGGTACCTCTCTCAGAGCTAGTCTGTTCCAACACAGACTCTCCTATATCCCCCAAGCCTCACCTTTCTACAGGGACCCCAGTGAGAAGCGCAGCATGCACGCGGATAATCACCCCCGCGCTGGCAGCAGTGGCTACTCCGGTATGTGTGCTGCAGTGACCAAGGTGTGTGTGGGGACACGAAACTCAAACCCTGTGCAGCCCACCACAGAAATTCACGGGTAGGGCCAGCTGAGTTTTAAAATATAGAAAGACATCCACCCATCTTTAGATCACTTAAAAAAACTTTCCTGCTTGCTCCAGGATTCAAATGTACTAGAAAATACATTTTTAAATGAAAAATAGTAAAAGAAAAAAGAGGGGAAAAACCTCCAGGGCATGCACATTCCCTTCGGGAGGGGTTAATGTAGGTGCCCAGTGGGGAGCACCGTTCTCTATAAATGCTAAAATTATCCTGACATGCAGCCTGAGGAGAAAAAGACACCAGAAAGAAAAATAAAGAGAGCTCAGGATAAAGAGTGTGCAGCACACTCCTGCGAGCAGGCCGGGGAGGGAGTGACAAAGCTCGCAACACCAGCCTTTCTCCAGCAGCCTGCACTAGGACGCCATCTGCTAGCAGAATTAAATGTCACCCATAGGACCCCGGGCTGCTCTGGGGTTGGCCCTCGCGATCCTGCACTTTACAGTGTGAAAGTCAGGTTAACCAACAGACCAGAAAGAGCCAATGCTCCCCCGCCCCTCTTTTTGTTGTTCCTCTTCATCCTCACTAAACAATTCGGGCTTATTAGGAGCAACCTTTAGCACAACCTCGTCGGATCTTTGAAACAAGGAAATGAATGCAAAGAAAATCCTAGAACACAGAATTCTAGAGCTGAGAGGATGAAGGGAGATCATCTATGTTAGAGATGAGGAAACTGAGGCTGGAAGAAGAAAAGTGACTACCTACTGTCAGAGGACTCTGGCTGAGGGCCCAGAGCGCCCTGGGAGGCTCACTCTCTTCCACCTCACTATTCCCTGGGGACATCCATTCTGCACTCGCCCCTCGGCTCCTCACACCCACTGATTTTCTTTCTGTTCTCTGTCATGCCCAGCTCCTTCCCACCTAGGGTCCTCGAATATAGGAACCCGTTACCTGGACAGCTATCCCCCAGGTCCCTACCCTCACCTTGGCTACATCTACTCATCCTTTAGTGCTTAAGTGTCATTTCTTCTGGGACTTCCTGGACCCTCTCAATTAGGTTTGGCTCCCTGCTGGACGTTCTCAAGGCATTCCATCTCTCTATAATTCATCATTTAACTTCTCTCTCCTCCTGAACCTATGAGCTACAAGAACACTGGAACCTACATCTTCTTGTTCATTTTTGTTGTTGTTGTCGTTGTTGGGTGCTGTCAAGTGGATTCTGAAGTCCCAGGAATTGTCTAGGACCTGAAATGTGGTTAGCACTCATTAAATATTTGTAGATAAGATTCAATGAATATTTACCTGGTCAGACACTGTTCTGAGGGTGTTATACATACAACTCCTTTGGTCCTTACAACTCTGTGAGATGGTCCCTAGTATTATTCCCACTTTAGAGACGAAGAAACTGAGGCACAAAGTTCAGTAGCTTCACCAAGGTCTCACAGCTAATTAAGTAGCACTGGGTATCATTTATTGTAGCAGCTTTATGAATCATCAAGCAGACCTCCACGATGCAACGACCCATGCTTTGAAGAGGTATCAAAGAACAAGCCTGTGAACACAGGGGGTCCTATCATAGGGCACTGTGTGGGCATTCTCCAAGAGCAGGTGATAACCGTTGTTCATGCCCCAGTAACAACAATCTCCCAAACCGCAGTGCCTAACAAAACAGGTTTCTTTCTTGCTCATGTCCCATGTCGGCTGTGACTCTGCTCCGGGTCTCCTGCAATCTGGGGTCCAGGCTGAGGGAGCGGCCGCTATCTGTCCCTGCCATTCTTGCAGATGGAGAAACAGAGTGGCTCCTACAGCTTCTGAGCAGGGACACAGGTCATGTCCACTCCCGTTTAATTTGAAGCCACGAGCTCGTCATTTTCTTTCCCTACGTTCCCAGCACAGTGAAAAGCAACTAACTCACTCCACCAGCCTCCTTATTTTCATCACAGTGTTCTACAGCAGCACACACTTGTTCACCCTGAACCTGGCCTTCTCTTGGCACTTGATCACAGCTGTCTAAAGGCGACAATCTGAGTGACTCTTTGCCACCACATATCATGGGCTACCAGCTGAATCTTTCTTATAATTTTCCATAGCTTTTCCATCCTCTCTACATATAATGCCGTTACTCATTCAACCTTTTTCCAACCGAAAAACTCCTTGTTGAGGACTTCCACCCAAATTCTCACAGTGGAAAGAATCTCACCTTTCAGAGACGGGGACTCTAAAGAGGGGACTGATAGGGAAAGAACACACTCTGTCCGACAATTTTAGTTTAAGTGACACCACTTTGTCACATAAAGAACTTACCTTCTGTGTAACCTAAGGTACATTATACATAACACTTCATGATTCCTGTGTACACGAATCCTAACTATGATTACCGCATTTCACAGGTAGCAAATATTAGACACCTAGAGGTTAAATTCCTTGCCTAGAGTTTCAGAGCCAGCCGCAGACCTGGGACAAGACTCCTCTTGGCATTCATCTAGATTTTCTGGTGCTCTTGTGCTAAAGGAAGACATTGCCAGGGCAAATATCACCAACACTTTCCCACATACATACATACACACGTGTGTGTTTTATATACACACATGGATACACACATGGACACACACAGGCATCCACACAGGCATATACACATTTCATATAAATACACACATACACAACATTAAGTCCGAACGGGAGCCGGAATGTTCCAGAACTGCTGGTGCACGCAGCCTGATGAACTAAGAGGACTCTACTTCTTTGATAAATAATTAAACATCCAGCACTTCTTCATGAAAATAGACTTCGAGGAAACTGCAGGCCACCCCTGCTTGAGATTCAACCCCATGTAATGGCTGGCAACATTAATATTAAAGAAAGAAAAAGCCCTTAATGTGTGGTGCTGTATTTTATCATTCCTTCTAAATCTGACAATTTCCTTTTATTGCATTTAACCTGACCATTCCTTCTACTGAGCAAGAGACATCAGTTCCTTCACTCAGCTCTCCATTTTGCTCCTGCAAATGTTCAACAAAAAAATTGCTAGTTTCGTTCTTTATTCCCTGGAGATCCTTCTGCCCTGGAGGCTGTGGCGCAAAGCAGTGTGAGATCGTAAGCTGAGCATGAGAGGAAGTGTCAAGTCAGCACAGCCGGCTCTCCTCAGACAGGAAGGGCCCGCAGGCCTCAGACATCTGGGACTCTTGGGCAGGAAGCCGCAGAGTTCTGGGTCTGACATGGGGCTACATGAGAAGTCCTAATCCTTCTTTGTCACTCCCACAGAGTAGATCTAACTAAAAGGCTCTGAAGACCCACTGAAGGTTTGTGCGAGTCACTCTTAAAGGCATTTCTCTGCCCGTAGTGTCTTATCTGGAGCCCCGGTGGTGCAATGGTTAAGCGCTGGGCTGCTAACCAATAGTTGACAGTTCAAATCCACCAGCCACTCCTTGGAAATCCTGTGGGGCCATTCTATAGGGTCGGTATGAGTTGGAACCGACTCAAAAGCACCTAACAACAAGAAGTATCTTATCTAAGAAGCCCTGGTGATGCAGTGGTTAAGTGCTCGGCTGCAAACTGAAAGGTCACCAGTTCAAACCCACCAGCTGCTCTGCTGCCCTAAAGATTACAGCCTTGGAAACCCTATTGGGCAGTTCTACTCTGTCCTGTAGGGTCACTATGAGTCAGAATCAACTTGAAAGCAGTGGAGTGTCTTATCTTGACCACAGTGTCAGGGCCAATGCCTGACTGGGCAATCATCATAACCCTCCTCGATCCACCTGCACAAGATCCTGAAATGAAACTCAGGTGTGCTCTGCTCAAGCACACAATACTCCTACTGGAATTTTTTTTTTTTTTGGCATCCCTAAATAAAGTTTTATTACAACACAGCTGCATGCATTCCTTTGCACACTGTCTATGGCTACTTTTCCCTGCAACAGCAGAGCTGAGTAGAGGCTGTACGTGGCCCACTCACCTAAGGAAAACACTGGCCTGCATCCATCTGTGACATCCAGTGGGCTAGGACGGGGGCTCATTCATCATTTAAACCTTTCCAGTGTGTGGACTCAGGTGACCTGCGAGCTCACAGCCTCTGCCCAGGGAGAATGTGAGATCCTACAGGGAGGAGCCTTTGGGGACATTTGCTCAATGGCTCTCTTCTCAGGGGCACCATGGTGCCTTTCACGGGGACCAGGGCCCAGGCCAAGCAGAAGCCACCTGATGTCTAAACGTCATCCACCAAAATACCTTCCAGCCAACAACTAGTTCTCCAGGTTCCCGCTACGGCATAATTTCTAAAGGAGTGCCAGGAACCGAGGATGTTCACCCTGCCCCTTGAGTTTCGGAGGTTACATACACCTTTCCTTGCTAGCGCCTGGTCTATCTGTCACTGTTTGCCCCTCCGAACTCATCTCCAAGGCCTCAGGCACAGGTGGTACAAATTTTGGAAACCCAAAGGATTCCTTCCATCAATACAAGTAGGTCTGTCTGCATATTTCTCAAGCAGTGCAGGTGTTCGACTCCCAGCTCACCCTGTCACCCCTGCAGTCTCGGACCATGGGGGTCTTCAGTGTTTTTCAATAGAAATGCCAGGTGTGATGCTGGCATTTGTGGTTGCCAATATCTTCAGAGTGGATGAAAGCCAAAGACACACTCCTGGAGGCATTTTTTGTCAATGGGGTAGCACCGCCTGTGAGAGCTCACAATCTCCTCTTATTACAGGGAAGACCAGAGCACAGGCTTCCTCAGCTGCTCCTCTTTTGCAGTGAGTCTGGGGTGCTGTATGGACACAGGAAGGGATGTTTCCCTAAAGTTATTTCAAGCCCTGTGGGTGCCAGCTTGCCAAATCATTGCTGTTGTTGTTAGGTGCCATCGAGTCGGTTCTGACTCATAGTGACCCTATGCACAACAGAACAAAACACTGCCCGGTCCTGAGCCATCCTTACAATCATTGTTATGCTTGAGCCCATTGTTGCAGCCACTGTGTCAATCCACCTCGTTGAGGGTCTTCCTCTTCTCCGCTGACCCTGTACTCTGCCAAGCATGATGTCCTTCCCCAGAGACTGATCGTAAACTTAGGAAATTGAATTCTGTGCGGCTAAGTCATTCCCTTGGCACTTTAGTTACCTGCCTAGTCTTCATCTTCTTTCCTACACACACTTGGCTCTGGTCCCAAAGTTCACCCCAGAGCTGGGTGTCTCCTCGGCACATAAAACAGATTCAGGAAAGGAGACGGAACAATAAAATCTTGGCTTTGCTGGCAGCACTAAGTGAAGTAATCCCCCTCTGCGTACACTTTTCTTGCAGGAAGATCACTTATTTACCTTTCCATTCACCTGCCTGATGAGAAGCTACAAATATTTTAACAGAGTAATTTGGAAGAGTTACAGCAGCAGAAGTTGCTGGAGCTACAGCATTCATTTCTGTCATTTGCCTGAGGTTTGCCCAACAGTTAGCACATTTACACAACTGAACAACTAACTGCCTGTTTATTAATCAGGTCAGCCATGGTGCTTTCAAACTACCTGCTTGCTAATGGTCCTCTTTTTCACACTAGCTTTTGCTGACAAATCCCTCTAAAAGAAATTTGGAAAACTGAAAAAAAAAAAAAAAAAACCAAACCTGTTGCCGTCAAGTCGATTCCAACTCATAGCGACCCTACAGGACAGAGTAGAACTGCCCCACAGGGTTTCCAAGGAGCAGCTGGTGGATTCAAGCTGCCGACCTTATGGTTAGGTTAGCAGCCAAACTCTTAACCACTGCACCACCAGGGCTCCTTGGAAAACTAAATCCCTCCTTAATTCCCTAGGTGGCACAAATGGTTTGCACTTGACTCCTAACCTAAAAGTTGGCAGTTCAAACCCACCTAGAGGTACCACAGAAGAAAAGTCCTGGCAATCTGCTTCCAGTAAGGTTACAGTCAACTCGGGGAGCATCTAGCTCAACTGGCATAACAGAGTTTATAAAGAAAGTGTTCTACTTTGGTTGAGTAGTGTCTGGGGTCTTAAAAGCTTGTGAGCAGCCATCTAAGGTACTCCACTGGTGTCACCCATCTGGAGCAAGGGAGAATGAAGAAAACCAAACACACAAGGGAAAAATTAGTCCAAAAGACTAATGGACCACATCTACCACAGCCTCCACCAGGATGAGTCAGCACAACTAGATGGTACCCAGCCACCACCACTGACTGCTCTGACAGGGATCACAATAGAGGGTCCCGGACAGAGCTGGAGAAAAATGTAGAACAAAATTCTAACTCAAAAAAACAAAAAAAAAGACCAGACTTACTGGTCTGACAGAGGCTGAAGAAACCCCAAGAGTATGGCCCCCAGACACGCTTTTGGCTCAGTAATGAAGTCACTCCTGAGGTTCAGCCTTCAGGCAAAGATTAGACAGGCCCATAAAACAAAACGAGACTAAATAGGCACACCAGCCCTGGGGCAAGGACAAGAAGGCAGGAGGGGACAGGAAAGCTAGTAATAGGGAAGCCAAGGCTGAGAAAGGAGTGTTGACGTGTTGTGGGGCCGGCAACCAACGCCACAGAACAATATGTGTATTAACTGTTTAACGGGAATCTAGTTTGCTCTGTAAACCTTCATCTAAAGCACAATTTAAAAAAAAAAAAAAAAAGATTATGGCCAAGAGGGTAAGAATGGTTGCCCAACTCGAAGAATGTAATCAATGTCACTGAACTGTACGTGTAGAAAATTGAATTGGTGTATGTTTTTGCTGTATATATTCTCAACAACAACAACCCCCAGGGCTGTTTAGCAATAAAACATACATAAGGCCTCTGGGTGGCACCAATGGTTTGCTCTCAACTACTAACCTAAAGGTGGGTGGTTCGAACCCACCCAGCGATTCCACAAAAGAAAAGGTCTAGAGACCTGCTTCTGTAAAGATTACGGCCAAGTAAACCCTACGGAGCAGTTCTCCTCTGCACATACGGGGTCACCATGAGTCAAAATCAACTTAACGGCAACTAACGACAACAACAACGCATCCCTCCTTGCATATTGCAAAGCTGACTCTTGTTTTGTTCTTTAAACTTAAGTGTAAATAGATGTAAAGGATATTATTTCCAGCACAGAACTCCGGGATATAATTACACGTGAGCTATAACTACGTTTTTGTCAAACCTTCAGACTACAGGGCTGCTATGAGTCAGAATCGACTCAATGGCAACGGGTTTGGTTTACGGTTTGGGGACTGCAGATTTAGCCCTATTTAATTTTATGGGAAATAAATGCCATATATGTAACCCAACAGATGTAGGAAGCCCTCATTACCAAGCCAATCTGCCAAAACTTTCATTTCCTATCAGAAAAAAAGTCTAACTTCATTTTCCAAGTCAAAAAAATGTATTAATATGCACCCTCATATCAAGCATCTCACTTCTGAGTTCTAATTCAAAGAGAAATAATTAACAGTGGATTACAGTAAAAAACAGCCCCAACAATATAACAGTCTAAACACAACAGAAATTGATTTCTTGCACACCAGCACCAGGCTGGCTGAGTTTACAATGGTTGGACCCCTGCACATTCAGCCAGGGACCCAGGCCGACACAAGTGCTGCCCTCTCAAGATCCGGTTTCCGGAGTCTCTCTCCAGGTCATCTCCACCCTAGCAAACAGCAAGGAGGAAAGCGCCTGCAGCCAGGCTGAAACGGTGCTCCTGTGGCTCTGGCGAGAGCTCCTCCCTACAGAGGAGACTGGGCGATGTGGACTAGCTGTGGCCTCAGGAAGACGAAGAGACTGTGCATTTCAGAGAGCAGGTAATAGATAAGGCACACAACTTTTGCAACAAATTGATGGCCTGGATAAAATAACACGCTACCCTTTTCAGCGCTTATTACATAACCTGTCCTTGCCTTTGCTTTGTTCCTTTAAGACTTCTCCTCAGAACCGGTCCCTGTTTGTCTACCTGAGAGTAATATGTTTATTCTGCAAAGCAAAAGGGGTAGTGGGAGAGGAGGACCAGGAGTCTCCTTCAAGGCTTTTCTCACACATATCAGTTTTAGGAAAAAGTACAAAGGAAAGCTGAGGGTCTGGAAAAAAGGTGAAGGGAGAGGAGGGGAAGGGCAGGGGACAGGGAGGGGAGGGGAGGGGAGGGGGCAATGGGGAGGGGCGAGGAGCGGTAGGGAGGGGAGTTTGTGTTGAAGTCAAAAGTAGGAAATCCACTGACACTCTATTAAGTGTCCCCTGTCCTCCTAGAAACCCTGGTGGTGTAGCGGTTAAGCTCCAAGGCTGCTAACCAAAAGGTTGGTAGTTCAAATTCACCAGAACTCCTTGGAAACCCTATGGGGGCAGCTCTACTCTGTCCCACAGGTTCACTATGAGTCGGAATCGACTAGACAGCAATGGGTTTGGTTTTGGGGGTGTCCCTCCTACCTGGGTCACTAGACCAAAAGTCGTATAAAAGACCTAAGTGTTTAAATGGTATTTTGCCCAATTTTGTACTTTTTTCTTTTGATTTTACAAATAATTCCAGCTTCATGTAGAAAAGCTGCGAAGTACACGCTGCACATATAAAGTGATTTTTTAAATCACCTGAGGCTCTGCCATCCAGGGGCAGCCACCTGTGCATACTTTTTTTAAGCCTTTTCTCCATGTATAAGCATATTTAAAAAATAACCAGGACGACTCTGGATGTGTAATTTTTAATTTTTTCTCATCAACCTTCTATTTATGGAGACTTATTAATGACATGAATTGAAGAGACATTTGGAAGAGCCTTTCCTTTAACCTGCCCAAGATACTCACGTGCAGAAACTGGCAATTTCTGAGCCCAGCCCGAGTATCCTGGTCTAGGGATCTGAGAAACCTGATGTGAGAGTGTGGCCATGCGCTTCCTTCCATGGCTCAAGGTTGTGTTTGACCAAGATAAAGAATTAAAAAAAAAAAAAAAAAAAATTGCCATAGAGTTAGTTCCAACTCATGGCAATCCCATGTGTGTCCGAGTAAAACTGTGCTCCATAGGTTTTCAATGGCTGATTATTTGGACGTAGACAGCCAGGCCTTTCTTCCAAGGTACCTCTGGGTGGACTGGAAGGAATCTCTAACCTTTCAGTTAGCAGTGAATGTGTTAATAATAATACGTACAATGCCTTTCCCACTAGGGAGGCTGGATTGTCAAGCAGGGAGCCTGGACTACTGGTGTTTTGCCTTCATGGACGAAGCTCTCACTCTGCTGAGGACCAGGTGTGCTGTACAGGTACTCCTGTGAGCCACAGAGCCCTGCTTCCTCGACTCTGCCACACTCCAGAGGTTGAACAGGCAGCAAAGTGGTTGAGGGGAAGGTAGGTTCCCCTGCTCAGCAGCTGTGTGAGCTCCAATAACTAAATTCAGCTCAGCCTCTTTTGTTGTTGTTGTTGTTAGGTGCCATTGAGTCAGTTCCAACTCCTAGCGACCCTATGTACAACAGAATGAAACACTAGCCGGTCCTGTGCTGTGCCCATAACCACTGTTGTGCTTAAGCCCACTGTTGCAGCCACCGTGTCAATCCATCTTGTTGAAGGTCATCCTCTCTTTCGTTGACCCTCTACTTTGCCAAGCATGGTGTCCTTCTCCAGGGACTGATCGCTCCTGACAACATGTCCGAAGTATATGAGATGTAGTCCTCCCATTCTTGCTTCTAAGGAGCATTCTGGTCGTACTTCTTCCAAGACAGATTTGTTCAGTTCTTTTGGCAATCTGTGGTATGTTTTATCAGGTGTAAAATGGGAATAACGAACCAACCTCAAGGAGTTGTTGGAGGAGTATCTGGATAATGCCTGGCATACAGCACCCAAGGAAAAAGAACAATTCAACACGGACACAACAGCATGTCTTACTAATCCCTGTTGAACAGTAAGCTACTCTACTTCATATTTAGTTTTCAGGGGATGGGGTGGAGATATTTAATTACCATCAAAGCAATGCAAATCAAACTACAAAGACCGATCCAAGAGCCATTCCAACAGCACCTTCAGTTCACCAGACTGCAGGCTAACAACCTGTGTGACAACACATGCTTCAACAACAGGTCCATTTTCAACAGCTGTCCTCCTGGCTTCCACATCTGTTTTCAAAAACGTGTATCGCCCAGATAGAACTTTGTTGAATGAGTGACAGTTTCACCTAAATTCAGAATACGTTCCGTTGCTTTGATGTGCTGCGGAAAAGCAGGATTCAGGCTGAGATACGAAGGGGATTCCCCAGCAGGCAAGCCTCTGGGCTCAGGACCTGCCGCGTATCAACAGCTCGGTTCCTGAGCCGTCATCAAAATGGCTCCTAGGTAGGAGAGGGCCGCAGGATGTACCCAAGTCATTAATGCTGTACACCCTGGAAGGATCTGGACTGCAATTGTGACTTTTGAGGCTGTAACTGTGACTTCTGAGGCAAATGCCGGACTCAATCACAACGGGAAAGAAGGGCTCCAGAACAAGGAAAAAACATTAGCCAAAGAAGCAGTGTTACCCCCATGTTAGGTCAACAAACACAGCTTAAAATAAGTGGACATAAAGTCCTAAGGATCCAGAGGAAAATGACAAGTGACATGTCATTTAGGAAAGGTCCCTAGGTTGGCTCGAGTGGGAGCTTAGACTGTTGTGTCTCCATCTAAAGACGATGCCGCTATCCCTCCAGGGCGGGAAACAGCATCACAAACAAGGCAGGGGGCTGGGAACCATGCAGCTCTTCAGACCCTAGGAAACTGGGGTTTTCCCTGCGAGCCTTCATTGTTTGTGCAAACCCACAATGGCATCCTTCTCTAAAGTGAGACGTACTCTCGTCCTCTGAGGGCAGGACTGGTTTGCAATTCTTTGGATAGCAAATTCCTGTCTAGAAGTGTCTTTCTGAAGCTGTCAGTGTGAAAATGTTGTTTCTGGTTAACAAAGCCCATGTGCCGGGCTCGCCATGAGTTGGAGTTTGGAGATGCCAGCTACTGGTGGAGTTTATTTAGATAGATTTGTGCATCTCTGTGCACCTCACTGAGGCTTTTAGCTGTCTCTGACACACCAGCTGTTTGTGAAAGCCTCCAACAGGCCTGACACAGATGAGAGCAAGCTAGGCTCTGACAGGCCCTACAAGGCTCGCGACACCAGGCAAGAATATTTTCAAATTTAAGAACGCTTCCCCCATTCTCTTAGAACCTAAATCGCTTAAGGATCTAAATAACGCAGATACCATCTTTTTGTTCTACTGCACATTTAAAAGAAAACAAACAAACAAACAAAAGACAAAAAACAAAAAACATGCAGTGCACCTGAATCGAGACAATCGTGTGCATGGGAAATACGGACACCACCTAACTTTTCTATCTGTTTGTTTTCGGTCTCTGAAAAGATCAGGGAGCTACCTGACTCAAAGCTGAAGATAGCCTAGCAGGAAAGACCATGGGATGCGGGTCAAAAGAACAGGTTTGCCACAGCTCTGTGGATGACTAACTATATAATGCAACCTCATAAGACCTCAGATTTCTTGTCATCGCCTCATGATTTTCACGACAAACTGCTGAAAGCTCACTGCCAGCCATGGTGCTGATATCACATGTATCTCACTTAGTCCTCAATGAGGTCACGAGGAGAGAGCAGTACACACTAAATAACTAGGAGCTTTCTTAACAGTGGTTTTGACAAGAAGATAGCAGCTATGGAAACAGCTACCTTAGATCAGAACTCTCTGAGCAGGTGTAAAGGCCTCTTCCTGAATAGAGGAAGCTCTGTACCAAAAGCCTTCGGAGTGGGAGAGTCCACCTTCCAAAGACCAGTCTGTTCCCATCGAGAGTGAACAGGGAGCATGAGGTGGGATGTGGGCAGGCTGGGCTCCAGCTCTCACTTCCCAAAGCATTTCCCTTCCTCCTGCCAGCATGTTCTTTCCTCTCACTTCTGCTTCTATTGTTCACTTTTTCTTTTTCCTCAGGCCTCTGAGCCATCATTAGTATCATTAGTCCTTTCCATAGTCAATCTAAACCAAAATCAAACCAAACCCACTGCCGTCAAGTCGATTTCAACTCATAGCGGCCCTACAGGACAGAGTAGAACTGCCCCATGGAGTTTCCAAGGAGCGCCTGGAGGATCTGAACTAGGGTTTTATACTTTAACTTTTTAGTTGCAATATAATTTAACCCATTGCCATTGAGTCGATTCTGACTCACAGCAACCCTATGGCAGAGTATAAAAGCTTTATGGAAGTGGATTTCTCCCACAAAGTAGCTGATGGTTTCGAAACGACAACCTTTCAGTTAGCAGCCAAGTGCTTTTAACCACTGTGCCGCCAGGACTCCTTCAGTGTGTCAACATGAAGTATGATTTCAGTTGTAGCTTTTTTTAGAAGCCCTTTACCAGGTTAAGAGAGTTCCCTTCTATTCCTACTTTGCTGTGAGTGTCTATCAGGAACAGATGCTGAATTTTGTTAAATGCTTTTACTATATGATTTTTCTTTAGTCTGTTGATATGGTGAATTATATTGATTGATTTCAAAAACTGAAACAGCCTTTTATTTCCAGGATAACATGTCTTAAGTCTTTTTAATATACTGCCGATTCTGTTTGCTAATATTTCATTGAGAATTTTTGCATCTATACTCATGAGGTGTACTGGTCTCTATTTTTCCACTCTTGTAGCATGTTTGCCGGGTTCGGGTATCAGGGTAATATTAGCCACATACAACGGGGTGGGAAATATTCTCTCTACTTCTATTTATTGGGAGAATTTGAGTAAAATTATTATAATTTCTTCCTATAACGTTTAGAAGAGTATGCCAATGAAGCCATGTGGGCCTGGAGTTTTATTTGTAGGAGATTTTAATTACAAATTCAATTTTATTGTTAGATATAGAACTATGTATTTTTTTCTTGGGTGGTCTTTGATGTTTTGTTTCTTTGGTGCTTTGTTTCCATTTCATCTAAGTTGTCAAATAGTTGATAGAGAGATGGATAGGCAGGCAGACACAGAGGTAGAGACAGGCAGACAGACAAGTAGCTGCTGTTATCAAGTTAACACTAACTCATAGCAACCTCATGTACAACAGAACAAAGTGTTGACTGGTCCTGCATCATCCTCACAATTGCCATCACGTTCAAGTCCATCACTGTGGCTACTCTGCCAATCCATCTCACCGAGGGTCTCCCTTACCCTTGCTGACCCTCTGCTTCACCAAACATGACGTCCTCCTCCAGCAAATGATCCCTCCTGATGGCGCGTCCAAAGCAAGCATGTGGGACAACGTTCTATTGTGATCTGTAAGGTTTTCACTGGCTAATTTTCAGAAGTAGATCACCAGACCTTTCCTCCTAGTTTGTCTTAGTCTGGAAGCACCACTGGAACCTGTCCACCATGGGTGACCCTTCTGGAATTTGAAATGCTGGTGGCATAGCTTCCAGCATCACAGCAGCACACAGAACTGTGAGGAAAAAAAAAAACTATGAAAAGGCAAAACTCTATAGAACGGAAAAAGATCAGTGATTGCCAGAGGATGGCGGTGGGGTGGGGGCAGGGGGGATAAATAGGTAGAGCCCAGGGGATTTTTAGTGCAATGAAACTATTCTGTATGATACTCTAACGGTGGGTACATGACATTGTGCTTTTGCCAAAACCCACAAGACTGTACAACATGAAGGGTGAGACCTAATGTAAACTAGACTTTCGTTAAATGACAATGTATCAGTATTAGTTCATCGACTATAACAAATGTATCACATTAATGCAAAATCTTAATAAAAGAAACTGTGGGGGGGGATGGTGTACATGGGAATTCAATACTTGCTACTCAATTTTTCCATAAACCTAAAATTTCTCTAAAAAATAGTCTATTAATTTAAAAAAAAAAGCAGTCACAAAACTACCATTAAAAGAAAGTTGACAATTTTATAAAGCATATTTATGTATATGTGTCTGAGTATGATAGGTCCATAGCATGATATCTAAGCACACCCTTAATTCTAACACATTTTGGCAAAATGCTGTATCGTTCCATGATTTCTCCATAGAAAAGTCGAGAGTCATTACTCCACTATGTTCACAGTGATCACTTCTGTAGGATGGCACAAAGCTAGAGAGAACTCTCACTTTGCATTTTATGCACTTGGATTTTTTTAATTTTGACAACAAATGCATGTTACTTTTGAAACTAAAACAACAGGTCTTTGAAAATAGAATTAAAAAATACGGACCCAGGGTCTTTTTGATCTATACATTCAAATTCTAACCTCAAACAGACAAGTCAAAGTTCAATGGTACAATTTAACCTTATCTGCCTGGGAGATGCCCTGCACCTCATGTGTCTCGGGCTGATAACCTGAACTCAGAGCTCGGCCTGTCATTTTCTTGGAACGTGATCTCGGGGTGAAGCAGAATGCAATTAGGGATGAACAAGTCCTGCTTGCTGTTTTGCCTTTCCCAGTGCAGGTGGGCTGTCAACCCTCTGTGGGCACAGGAAGCTGAAGTTAAAAGGCTGTCATGCCTTATCTATGCAGAATGCATGTTGTGTTCTGTGCTATGGCTTGGGGGGAGGGTGTCCCCAAATCAGCATGTGGCAAGGAGCACAGATACAGCAATACTGTCGCAGACAGGACCAGGGACTCCATCATTCTGAGGCTATCACTGAGATAAATGGAGTTCTGAAATTAAATGGCGATTGCCCCTGTCAAATTGAGAAGCCTAAAAATGCACATATATTAGCTGCTGGGCCAGCCAGAAAAAGATGGATTTTCATGTTGCTGGCTCCTTCGTCCTCTAATTATGAGAAAGGATTCTTAGAGAAATGGCAGTAAGAGTTAGAAGTAGTTAAATTTTCTCGTTGATTTTATAAACATTTGGACCAATAATCTCCCTCTCAGTTCTAAGCTGACCTGCCAGCTAAAATATTCTGCAGTGCTCACACTGCTATTTGAAAAATATTTATGAACTGCTTTGAGAAATATAAGAAAGGGATAATCATCTCGGAAAGGCTTCTTCCTAGAGAAATTTTAAAGCACATTTCTGCAGTAGTACTGAGTTTTTGCCTTTTTTTTTTTTTACTGGGTATCATAAAAGAAGTAATAACAAAAACATAGCCCCTCAATTTGTTACAAAAAAACAACTTCACGATATTGTGATATTTGAAATGGTACATATTAAGAATAATGTCTCATGACTCATATATTTCATTTTGTTGTGAGCTATGAATAATTTGGAATTCTACATTAACAATACAACAGTAACAAATGAAAACTTTTATGTTTTTTGCAGATGTTGATTGCTCTTTCTAAAACTAACTCAGAATAATTTTACAATGTCTCAAAAAATAACACTCTTGATATTTGGTAGATTATCTTATTTGTTGTAAAAAAAAAAAATTTTTTTTTTTTTAGAAATTATTTACCTACGTTATATCCTGACATTAAAAAAAAAATCCCTACTACATCTCTCTGTTTTTAAAAAAAAAAAAAGCCTTAGAAAAATGCCTTAATCTAGTCCTTCCCTTCTGGCTTCCAAAACTACTGAGAGAACAAACAGCCTCCTTGGAAGTTCTTATCTAAATCCCTCCAGAATGTAAGTCCCATGGCAGAGGTGAGTCTGTCGATCGTGTACAACCCTGTCAACTTGCACCAAGCACTATGTCCATGTGGATAAATGAATGAAAAAAAGAAATGTTCTTTATGCCACAACTTTCCTCAAAACTTTCAGAATGAGGACAAGCTGGATTCCTCAACTGATGCTATAAAGTCAGGTTTTATTACATTTTAAATACATTTTCTGTGGGAGAAATCCTTCTAAGTAAATACCTACGATAATAAAGCACGCTGTTACTCCTTTGTTGCCCCAAAATGGACAGCTATCACATTTCAGGCTGTGATGTCACTAAGGCTCAGAAAAGACAGCTGAAAAGCTCTGTGGGTCACAATTTGTTGAGTTTTTGTTTTTTTTTAAACAACATTGACTGAATTATTACATTTCATACGACTTAAGAGTTTTTAGAATTAAATATGGGGCAACAATCACTGAACACATGACAAGTGACACTTGCTGAAATAAATCAGACCAAATGGCCGGCATTTTAGAAGCTGCTTTTTTTTTTTTATGACACTACCACCACTTTTGTAAATAAAAAATGAGAATTAAACTTTCAGAGTAAAATATCTCACCAGACTAGACCGCGAATTTGGACACAGCCAGTTTATCACTGTAAAATCAGACAAGGCTCCATCCACTTTGGTCAGGAAGCTCATTAGTCTACTAAAATGATACCTTTGCCAGGATGGCATGACTCCTTTTCCTGGAAAATACCTGCTATCTAGTGAAGACTTCAAAACAACATTCTTTCTGCTTGTCTGAAACAAATGAATTTTAAAAATTAATTAATGAGGTTTTTAATCAACTATAAGCTCTAGGGAAAAAAATTTTTGAGGATTTTATTTGTAATGAAAAGTGGCCAATCAATGAAATATCAAATTCACCTGTACCCTTGGGTCAATGTATTTAAGTTCTTAGAGATACGAGAAATAAAAATCAAATGAGCAGTAGTTGTTCTTGTTGTTAGGTGTCGTCAGGTCTGTTCTGACTCATAGTGACCCTATGTACAACAGAATGAAATGCCGCCCTGTCCTGCGCCATCCTCACAATCATTGTTACGCTTGAGCCCACTGTTGCAGCCACTGTGTCAATCCATCTCCTTGAGGGTCTTCCTCTTTTTCACTGACCCTCTATTTTACCAAGCACGACGTCCTTCTCCAGGGACTGGTCCCTCCTGATAATAAGTCCAAAGTATGTGAGATGGAGTTTCACCATCCTTGCTTCCAAGTGGCATTCTGGCTGTAATGAGCCATTAGAGCCTGAAATTTGAGGCCATACCTTCTCTCCTCAAAATGGCATTTATCAGAAGAATCTACTCTAGAATATTTCTAAGTGAAACATGATAAATAAAACTTCAGTACCTCACAAAATTTTAAAAGAGCATAGGCAGGAAGAATCAAATTTTTTACTGGAAATTAATTTAATAAGCCTTTATGTCAACAGAGCATTCTATTAGATTGAATGTTAATAAAGTAAATGATGAAAGAATTAATAAATTATATAAAACACAAGTAAAACCAATTGTTTAATTATCATAATCACTTGAAAAACAGTTTCTACATGAGAGGTATTATACAAAGTAATCTTCTAATTACACCCACAGAAAAGCAAAATATTTTGTTTCTAAAGAAAGCTGGAATACATTTTATACTCCCAACAGTAAAAATTCACAATTTAAAATTTTATCATAAAGGCAATTTTGTTTCAGAAAACCAGTGAAATGAAAATTTTAAACTTAAGTTAAAACTAGAAGGGACTCTGAAATGAATCCTTTTTCACAGGTTTGTGAAAACTCCCACGTGGCTCTCATTACAGACCACCCTTCATGTGTGCAACACGTCCTGACCACGGCATGCTGGGTAGGCCATGTTTTACGGGCTGTGGGACACATCCAGCTTTCTCGAGAATACTGGACTTTCTTTCTTGCGCTTCTATTTGCAAATCAAACTACAGGCAGCCCCTGGATTACGGACAAATTCCAGCCCTAAGTCTGTCTTTAAGTAGCGTTTGCACAGAAGTCGTAACAGTTAGGTAGGGTTCGTATCTAGCACGGGTTAGTCAGATGTTTCTCTTAGTGTATAGTATATAGTGTAACTTTCTATGCAAAGAAAACATCAAAGAAACACTTCCAGATACACTGAAACATCTTTAACATGATACTACAGTAATAATGATATTTTGATGCATGTCACAGAGTAGCACCCATTTGTTATTATGAACCATTGTATATACCCTTAATTTTTAATGTAATAGGCTTTACTGGAGTTAGTTTGTAACTTTAGGTTGTAAGCAAGCAGGACATTCGTAACCCAGGGACTGCCTACATTTGTTTCTATTTTAGATTATTGCATTTATTTGCTCTAAGAACAAACATAAATGAAAGCTTACTTGAGAGTGATACTTCAAAAAGAGTATAGAGGGGTAAATACGGTATTACCAAAAATCAAATTCTTACTCTGAAAAAGAGCAGCTGTTCACTGTCTTCTAATTATTGGCCAGCAATAGTAACAGAACATCACACACATACCCCTGGCTCCTATCAACCTAGTAACAATCTGTCAAATAGTTACATACCCACACATGGAGGGGTTCTGGAGCTCTAGGCCATCTCTCTCCTGAGCCACACCAGATGCAGTACCCAACCCCTTGCCATCAGGTCAATTCCCACTCACAGAGATGCCACAGGACAGATTACGGCTTCCAAAGCTATAAATCTTTACGGAAGCAGGCTGCTACATCTTTCTCCCATGGAGCAGCTGGTGGGTTCGAACCGCCAACCTTTCAGTTAGCAGCTGTGTTTAACCACTGTGCCACCAGGGCTCCTTAAATGTAGGACAAGGACCTGAAATTAAGTTTGCCCAAAGGCATGGCATAAGCATTCACCCAGGTGCATGTCCCAGAGCCCAAACTCATTTATTCCTCCATCCCTGGGCAGACGCCAGCTCTGTGTCTCATCAGTTCACGTCTCTCCATCCCGTGCGCTTGCTAGCTTGTTCTAACCTGATTATGCTTCTTGTCCTAAGACTATGACAGACTAGGAAGAAAGGCTGATGACCTACTTCTGAAAACCAGCCAATGAAAACCCTATGGATCACAGTGATCCAATCCACAATCCATAGTGCGGACGGCACGAAGGGTCACCATGAGCCGGGGACAACTCGATGGTAGCTAACAACAACCTACTCCCTCAAATATGTCTTCTCCACTAGAGGCAGAGCACCCTCCTGAAATACAAATCTGACCCACAATGACATTTCTTAACAGGCATTAAAGGTTCTCCAGTGTATTCTGGATAAAGTCCAAAGCTTTCTAGGACAGCACTGTCCAACAGAAATACAATGAAAGCCACAAATGCAGTTCTAGAAGCCACATGAAAAACCCTGAACAGAAACGGGTGAAATTAATTCTAATAATATTTTTTATTTAACCCAACATATTCAAAATAGTACCATTTTGACACGGAACTGACATAAAAATTATCAATGAGGTATTTTACATTCTTGTTTTCACACTAAGTCACTAGATCTGTTGCTTGTTTGTCCTTATAACACGTCTCAATTTGGACTCCGAATTTTCGAGGCTGGTTGAAATGTAAAAAATGTGATCCTACCAAAACTAAGTTGTATTTAACATGTATCCTCAGTTTTTTAAATTTAGCTTATTTAAAATTAAATAAAATCTAAAATTCAGCTCCTTAGTCACACTTGCCACATCCCAAATGCTCACTAGCATATGTGACCAGTGACCACCACACTGGACGGCAGGGTTCCAGAACACCTGGGGCCCCTTTCACTTCTCCAGGCTCACCTGTCGCATACCTCATGCCCCAGCTGTACTGGAACTGCCTTTCCCAGATCTACAATGCGCTCTCCCTTCCAGGCCACTGAGCACCCGCCACTAGCTCATCTCCTCCCTCAGGTCTCCAGTCCAGCATTATTGGCCACTGCCTCTTCCAGGAAGTATTCCTTCATCCTCCAGGCCCCCAATTTAGTGATGGCCTTCACTGCATGTGGGGTTTTTACCATAATAAAACTTTTCGTACTGCTTTGTAAAGTCCTGTTTAATTCTTGGGACCTTCCATTAGTCTGTGTCACTGATGTTAGTTGCCCAGATCCCGACTCACGGCGACCTCATGTGTGCAGAGTACAACTGCTTGATAGGGTTTTCAAGGCTATGACCTTTTGGAAGCAAATCGCCAGGCCTTACTTCTGAGATGCCTCAGGGTAGGCCAACCTTTTGGCTAGTATTCAAGTGCTTAACCCTTTGTGCCAGCTAGGGACTCCTTCAATGATTCGGTAATAACCAAACGAACCCATTGACATCAAATGGATTCTGACTCAGTGACCCTATAGGACAGAGCAGAACTGCCCCATAAGGTTTCCAAGGAGTGGCTGGTAGATTCAAACTGCCGACCTTTTGATAAGCAGCCGAGTCCTTAACCACCACATTGCTAGGCCTCCTGTGCGGTAATGTTGATGTTGTTAAGTGCCGTTGAGTCGGTTCTGAGGCATAGAGATCCTCTGCACAACAGAATGAAACACTGCCTGGTCTTGCACCATCCTCACAATCATTGTGATGCTCAAGCCCACTGTTGCAACCACTGTGTCCTTTGGTAACAGGTATCCATAAAAGCAGAAATCAAGTGTCTCTGCACCTAAACATACAACAAATTAGAGACCACCCAGGAATGTTGCTCCAATCTTATATTCATGTACGCTGTTCCTGACTGGCCAAAAGACAGCTTACAGTGTCATGCTGTAAGCGGCCACATCACTGGACGTAGGCACTGGCTCTGCTCTTTGCTCTCATAGTCTCTGAAAAGGATGGTGACAGTCAAAATAGTTGCTTCTGCGATCTGTAACATGTCACAATGTTGAAACAGCAACAATGGTATTCACAGTCAAGTAATATTTCGAGTTGATTTCAATTTAACTTAAAACCGACAATTTACTAAAATCACACTATCAAGGAATTAATACATATTTATACCATCTGATTCCCAAAATCATCTTCTATATGTACCAAGTTTCTGATACCTTCATTTACAATAGAAAGGTGGGAAATTGTAATTTTGGTGAAGATTATTTCATTTCCATAAATATATTCATGAATGTAATAACATGATCTAGAGTCTTAAGAAATTAAACTGTGTTTACATAAAATTTTAATTTATATAAAAATTTAGTAAGTATATATTACTTTTAAAATAAGAAGTAAAACAAATTTGTTTTCTAAACAGACCAATGAAGTCTATCCCTTCTCAAAGTGGAAAAAAATGAAAAGGTGAAAAGCATTGTTTCCCTGTATCAAAAACAGGAACAGCTACTCCACGGGACTTCTGGGTTAAAAGGGAAGCCTGAACGCACAAATCTAATTTCACCTCTTCCATAAATTCCCTAAAAATAGCAATGGAATTCTTTTAAAAAGCATAAACCCAAAAAAAAAAAAAAAAAAAAACCCAAAGGACAGGGAAAACAGGAGGGGAAAAGCAAAGAAAAAATTGGAAGCAATCAAGGCTTGACTTAGCAAGAGCTGAAAAAGCTGAACCTTAAGATGGCAAAGTGAAAGGTTGCATTATAGGGTGACAAATACTATCATTCATTTTTTAGAAAATGCCTGCCAAATACCCAACTCAAAACGACGACAGTTTGACTGACAGTTTGACAGTTGGTCATTCTTTCAAGTAAAAATGGTGCTTCGTGAAAAAACGCAGCTAGCTAGTTCAGCTTGCAACTCAAACTATCTCAACAGTGCTTCTCAAGGCAACGATCTGTCAGTATTCAACAGACATGCTTTTTGCGTTCTTCCTATTGTCATGTAGAATACTAAGAAGACGTATGCTCAGGGGTCCTGACTGAATAAGATTAATAATTTTACTACCTCATCTCCGACCTCTTAAGTGGAACCGCAAGGGTGTGGCACCGAAGAATACCACGAAGACGGGTGCAGGCTGGTGCCGCTGCTTTGGGATAAGGTGCCAGCAGTTTTTCAGGGTGGGCTGGAGCAGGCAAGCACATGTTCCCGAGAGCTAATGAATTTTCAGGAATTCTGAGAGCTGGCTGAAGTCACATTGGTAGTTTGAAACCGGCCGTGGTAAGAGTGTTTCCACCCATGAAATCTGCAGAGCTACAAATCAGGGCTTGGGTGTTTTGTTGGGTTTTTTTTCCCCCTCTTTTCCAGAGAGCTCCTTGTTAAAGTTTACCAGCATACCACTGGCTTGACCCACTGCTACATCTGCCTCATCAGTATTAAATTAAGAGTAAATTCAAAAGTACAAAGTTAAGAGTATGAACTTGAAAACAGGGTCTATGGACCACACTTTGAGAAACACTACTCCAGCCCAAACACTGATGTGGAAGACAGGGGGCCACAGAGGCAAAGTGACCTGCCCAAGATAATACAGTAGAGCCTGGATTCTTCTGACTGCTGGTCCTGAGCTTTGAGAAGACCCCCGTGCCTCTTAACAGGTTGTCTAATTCATTTCAGCTACAAGAAGATGGAGAGAAAATCTAGAAATACAGGAGAAGGGTATGCTGTAAACAACGGTTCTCACGAGCCCAAACTCTGCAGACTCCCAGCTGTGCCTCGCAAGGCAATGACGGCTCTAGATTAGTGTTGAGCAAAACTATCCTGAACTAGACGAGAACACTTTTGACGATGCAATGGCCAGGCCCAAAATGAGCCATGATGCCTATGTTTCTGGACTCCTGTCCAGAGCAGCAACCTATTTATCTTACGGTTTGTGGCAAGAAGGTAAATCTCAATATGTGTAAGAGAGCCCCTCTATCCTCCTTTCCACAGTGATGAGAAAATGCTTGTGTTTAATGGGACTCCTTCAAAAGAGAGCTCCTGTAGTTCACGAGCTGGATGTTCTGTATGCCCAAGCTGTCTGATATATTTAAATTCTTCTCAGCATTGGGAAAACAAGAAAGAAAACCACTATGGTGGTAACATCGAGCACCGCAAACATTCACTGAATGCCTACTAAATGCCAGGTCCTTTGTTTTCTGTTTCATCCTCACAACAATCCCAGTTTCCAGATGAGGTCCAGAGAGGTTAATGTGCTTGGCCAAGGTCACCCAGTTGTTAAGTGGAGGCCCCAGGACTCAAAGGATCTGAGTCCAGAGACTGAACACTCGATCTCAATGTGACCGATGCTTCCTATAACTAAACAACCCAGAGAGTACCAGAGATGAGTGCTGGCAACCTTTGATGCCCAGATCAATAAATCCAAACTGTGGCTGGCAAAAACCTGCTGCTGCCTGTATCTAACCATGAGTTCATCTCTGCCAATGGTATCACTAAGCTGTGGGGCCACGTCTAAAATGTACCATAGTGACTTATTTTAAATTACTTACAAGTATGAAAAGGTTCTCATGTTAAACAAAAAGCCTTTTGTAACTTTTGTTGTTGTTGTTGATTTTTTAAAACACTCTTCTGAGGGAATAAATAGGCTAATATATACTAAAATACGGAACAAAGAAAAGTGACTGTAATTCCTGAGCCCATGGAAAACAAAGAATAATGAATTCACTGTTTTACAATAATTATTGAACCTTTCTCAAACGATTTACTCTCTGCTTTCAATCACTGTTGACCTAGCGAAGCACTACGAATTGTTTAGCGCCGTCTAGAAATTGCCTCAGCTGGGCTGGTGTTTGATGAGGTGGTTCCAGTCAGCACTGAAGACCCAGACCCGGACCCCTACTCACTCACTCAGCTAAAAGAACCACGGGTCATCACCACTGATACAGACAAGGTCAGAAAAAATGGAGGACAATTCAACAATGCAACCTGAAAAATAAGATTACTGCCTCACAATATTCTTTAATCATGAATTATCCAAAGCTTTACTTGTCTATCTAGTAATGTTTTTAAAAATTAGTCCTCGGGGAAAAAAAAAAAAAGGGTTCAAAACTGATCATTTTAAGGCTCCAATCAATATCCTTTTGCCTCACAGTTCTTTCTCACAGCAGATAAAGAAAAATCCATAGTAACAAGATAACATTTCACACATTTACACATTTTCTCCTACAGATGTCTACAGCCTTCGGAAAGTCTATTATCTGTAGTCATGCCCATCTGACATTTTCCATTTTACTCAAAAGATTTTACAGTTTGGTATTAGAGCAATATACAAATGTGACAGCCTGCAGTAGAAGCTGGTCCCGGCAGCAAATCATTCCAGCAGTTAAGGGTTATACAGCTACTAGTGCACACTTTTTATATTACATTTAGTTTAAAAACAGACAAAAAAAAACCCTTACAAAACTGGGGTCATGTTATATTGAAACCCTGACATTATCTTTGTGATACTGTAAAATTTTATACTGGACTTATGAAATAACAGGACAGAACCTAAACACCAAATCTGCTGAAGTCAAGTCAATACTGACTCATGGCAACACCACGTGCTCCATAGGATCTTCTTGGCTGTAAATCTTTATGGAAGCAGATTGCCAGGCCTTTCTCCCATGGTGCCACTAGGTGCGTTCAGACTGCCAGCCCTTAGATTAGTAGCCGATCCCATTCCACTTGTACCATCCAGGGACTTGGATAACAGGACACCAAGCCACAACAACCAAACCCAGACCTTTTGCCGTGGAGTCGACTCCGACGCATAGCTACCCTATAGGACAGAGCAGAACTGCCCAGTAGGGTTTCCAAGGAGCGCCTGGTGGATTCCAACTGCCAACCTTTTGGTTAGCAGCTGATCTCTTAACTATACCGCGCACCATACCACAATTACGTCATTTGTATCGCTTATGCCTTCCTCAGTAATTCATTATTCAAAGCAAATTTTTCCTCAATTATTTTTAACCAATAAATTTGCTCATCGATGTCAATGTTCACTATTCTGTTAGAATTTGTCTTTAAAAATAACTGAGCAGGTGAATAAATCAGTCCGAGTTAGTGAGTTAATGCTGGACATGATGATTTTTTTGATTGCCTGTACTATGCCACTTTTTCTGTAAAAGTGATGACAGATAATATACCTTCATGTTTCCCAAAATGCATAACAGAGGCCCCAACAAATACAACACTGGTTCCCCCAGAAAAGAAAGCGAAGCTGCTCATGAACGCTCCTGTACCACTGACTAAATGAGACTCAGAGTGATCTTCCAGCAGAGGAGCCAAACCCATCCCTACTGCTCAGTAATCCTGTTTTTAGTATTCAGTACATCTAATCACATGAGCCAGTCAGCAAGAGAACAAGCGCCTTTCTTGTAAGAAATAGGAAGCCTGACTATTTTTTTTCCCTTGATTCAACTCTTCAGATGGAACACCACAGTAAAGCCATTCTATTTTCAGAATTGATGTACCTTTCAAAACTATAATCTTTGGTTTTCAAGTTCACTATTATTTGCCTTCAGGTACACATTTTAAAGTGCACAGAGCCTTCTGAGCAGGATAGCATGGTCTCAGCCAGAGACTGAGAGGCTTGTAGCACAGCCATCACTGCAGTGTAAATTCCTTTTCAAATAACGTTCTTCACTCAGAGAACACTTGAGCCTTTACTGGGTCCACTTGTTAAATACAAATCAGAGGTCATCAAATGCCTGGGGCCAACATCAGCCATTCCAAAATTAATTTCTCCCTCAATTTGGCTGCAGAAATAGAATTTCTAATGTAACAATCACAGCAAGTCCTGGGGACACGGGAACCAAAGGCAGTGTGTGGCGGGCCTGAGAACAGACGCTATCTGGGGCCACTGAACGATGCCAAGTTTTCTACGCAATGACATCAACCAAGAGTGGCACCATTTGCATCAAGAAACGCAATACTGAAACATTCCCACAGCACTCCGATTTGGAAAGCTTCTCTCTAAGTGGACGGGTGTTTAAAACAAATAGTGGAATTAAGGGTCTGCTGTTATTTTCCAAGATGTCTTAACAATCCACTTGCCTTGCTGTTTGTTTTATTTACAAAAAACCCACAGATCTTTAACCTTCAGAAAGTGATCAACGCATGCAATAAACATTACTATAAATGTCACAGAATTAATATAATGTAAATTACGTGACAAATACCAGAAATTTATGCTTTTTTATTCCTCTGGATGGGTTTTGAAAATGTTCTTCCCTTAAATTTTATAATTTAATCATGAGTTATCTGCAGACTTTTTGTTGATACTGTTTCCTTCTTTCTGGGTGATAATACTATATAGGTAGTCCCCAGCTTGCGACACGGTTTTGTTCCAACTACTCCATCATAAGTTGGTTCTGACTTAAGTCAAAATATCTTTTTTTTTTTAAGTTTTCATTATTGCCTTTTATTATCGATATCTTTATAAATCCAATCTTTGTCTTTGAACATCTGCGAGTGACCATCTGAGAATGATAACATCAGCAAATTACATGCTGCAACGCCGGATGTAGTACACATTACTAACGATAAGATGTACCAAAAACACAATGGTGTAAATGTGGCTTGTCTGAACTTGAATACGTCTTAAGTCAGGCACTGTCTGTACAAGCGCTGTCTGTCCTCTCCAAACGTCTGTCCTTAATTCTTCTTTCTGTTAATGTTTACCTGTATTTTTTTTTTTTTTTGGTCTATTACAAAAAAATAAAAACATGGCATTCTAACTTAATCTATGTTTTGTAGCTTCCTACTTCCTTTTTTTGCTGTGTTTCCATCCTTACCAATTTGACTCCTCTTCCAGAGATTCAGTGGTGCCCCTGGCTAATCAACCATGCCAACAGAGGAAATAAGACAGAAAGAAAAAGAAAAGGAAATAATTCTGAATGAATCCCCAAATCTGCACTCAAAAACCTGTTGCCATCCAGTCGATTCCAACTCACAGTGACTATAGCACAGAGGAGAACTGCCCCATAGGGTTTCCAGGGAGCGGCTGGTGGATTCGAAGAACTGCTGGTCTTCTGGTTAGCGACCAATCTGCATTATGTGGGGACAATTCTTTTCTCATTGTCCTTAGGCGTACCTGTCACCTGTGACTTTGAACAAGTCCCTACACTGGCTATCCCTGAGCACACTTGGGGTGGGCCAGATCCTTCAAGTAGAGAAGCAAACGTCCACAGCATCCGCCCCATTCTTCTGCTCACCAGCTGCCAATGCTCTGGTATTCTCTGAATGATGGGAGAAGGTGTTGGAGAACATGGGAAAGAAGTTGGGAATAACAGGACTTGCTACAGGATAATATTCCCATAGTGAAAAGCCATTCAGAAGCAAAGGAATTTACTCCAAATGAGTTGGTACAAAAAACACTAAGCAATTCAGAATCTGCATGTTTAATCACCATGTTTAAGCCCATAGAGAAAGTGATTCTCCCCTTTGAACAGGCCTACTCTTAGCCCCATTCAAGAAGCCCTGGTGGGGCAGTGGGTAAGCACTGAGCTGCTAAGTAAAAGGTTGGTGGTTCAAATCCACCAGCCGCCATGCCAAAGAAAGATGGGGCAGTCTGCTTCCAACTCACAGCAACCATAGAAATTACAGCCTTGTAAATCCGATGGGACAGCTCTACTCTGTCCTAAAGGGTCACTATGAGTCAGAATCGAGTCGATGGCATGATTTTATTCTGATTTTGGTGTTTTTTTTTTTTTCCTTTTGGTTTTTTAAGCCCCATTCAAGTAACTGTCAGGCATTTCTTTTCTATAACAAGATGGCTTGTGCTTTTAGATGGCAATCTGCAGCACCTTTTATACTGGGATCAGCAATTACCTCACTAAGAAACCCGAGATGGGTACTCTACACAAAAGCTCCATATTGTTAAAGAAAGAAAGGGAAAAAAAGAAAGGCAGAAATCATTGTAGATAATGTCGTTTAGTTTAAAAATCATTAATGTATTATTGAAGTAGTGAAAATTATCAGCTACAGAAATTAAAAGAAAACAGTGTGTCTGGAAAATAAGTCACATGTCATCATCGGTGGTCATTTTATTGTGTGATGACTAGAGGCCACACCTGTGATGTTATCAAACAAGGTGGGTGGAGGAGCTAAAGGTCCTTCAAAAAGTGCACGCCATTTTAGGCTCAGAATAATCCACTAAAGGGAACTGAAAGGGTTGTTCGCCATTTGCTGTCTTTTTTCCCTTAACTGGTCATTATACGTAAGAGTCAAAATCTGCTAAAGTAAACAAATTTTCTACATTCTTCACAAAAAAATTTTGCAGAGGTGCTGTTCAAAAGCTGCAGGTTGAATGAATAAATAAAAGGCTAACAGCAGTGTTACCAAAATATTCAAATGCTGCTGCATAAATTCCAGTATTCTATATCCTGGAAAGACCACTAATAATAATGTTTGTTTGTTGTTGTTTGTTTGTTTAATAGAAAGCTTCCATACTTTGGAAGCTATTTTAAACTCATGTTTACCACGAGTCATTCTTGAAGCCTCCTGCAGTCACTAGCTGTTACTAGTGTTGCTTATTACTTATACAGAAAAACACTAACTTGCTCCAAGGGAAAGCAGCTCTTTTTATACGACTAAATGAAAAAACGGAACTAAAAAATTGCCCTCTGGAATTCAGTACTTTGAATGCACTGCAGCAGCACAGAACACCCCAGCGTGCAACATATACACGCACCTGCCAGTACCCCAGCAGGCAACACACACACACCTGCCCCAGTGTGGACAGGGCTCGGATTCGCCTCTTGGCTAAGGGAGTTGGCTTAAAGGCAAGGTGTGAGGAGAATGTGGTGCGGCGGCACCACCTAGTGGGCACGGGGGAGAGGCTCAGTGTCCCCTTGCTGCTGCTTTGGGGACAAACAACTTGTCCTACATCCATCACTTCAGTTTCAATCCCCGATTGAGCACAGGGTCCAAGGTCAGAACTCTCAGCCAACAAGACAAGTGCCATATGAGTATCTCAGAAGCTCTACAAAGTCCCGCTAGGCTCTATAACCAAATCGCACATTCCCTGTGATGCAAGTAAGAAAATCGATGCCTTGCTTGAGAGTACCGTCACATACAGTAGACACACACATGCAGCACATCTAAGTCTGCACAGCGGTACATACTTTATGAATTTACCACCATTACTCTGATGACTAACGTGCACCTGACCCAAGCCATGGCATTTCCAATTGCCTCATATGCGTGCAAAAGCTGGGCAATGGATAAGGATGACCAAAGAGCTGATGCATCTGAATTACGGCGCTGGCGAAGCATATTAAATGCGCCATCGACTGCCAGAGGAACAAACAAATCTATCTTGGAAGAACGGCTCCAAAGGGCTTTTAAGGCTGTGACCTTTTGGAAGTAGATCACCAGGCCTTTCCTCTGAAGCACTCTGTGTGGGTTCGAACTTCCAGCCTTTCAATTACCAGTCAAGTGCTTAACCGTTTGCACCACCCAGGGATGAATAAGCTTTAAACCTGTTGCCTCGAGTCAATTCCGACTCATAGCGACCCTACAGGGCAGAGCAGAACTTCCCCGTAGGGTTTCCAAGGAGTGCCTGGTGGATTTGAGCTATGACGTTTTGGTTAGCAGCCAAGCTCTTAACCATTGCATCACTAGGGCTCCAAATAGACTTCAGATGGTCTTAAATTCAGTCAAGGCAGATTCTTTGAAAGGTACCAACTGATTCGGGATGGAAAGCATAAGAAATACGTGATGTACACAAATAAGAAGAAGCACAGTATGGTGAAGAAAACTTACCATTTCACCATTTTCAAATGCAATCACCAGATTTTTAGACACAAGTATACTTCTGGAATGGGGTTGCAGTAAGTACCCCATGTCATCCTTCCCCGCTTTCTCTCCGAAACCCTTTGAGACTGGTGCCGGTAGCATTAAATCATGAAGGAAGCATCCACAGAGTAGGACCGCCGAAACACAGCTTCTTAAGCGGAAGCATTCTGAGGGGCACTACACTGTGAGTGGAAGTTATCCCTCAGGAGGTTACTTAAAAGGGTAATGTCTGAATGTGTACCAATACGTATTACTTTTACAATCAGAAAAAAATTAAAACGTTATACATTTGTTAGTATTTCTCAACATGTTTTGGGCAGCCTGGCTTGCAGTCCTAATTCTCGCATATGTTTTTTTGTTGTTGTTTTTGAATCTGTGGCCAGGGTATAAGATTTCAAGTTTTCTCGGGGAAGTCCAAGAGCTGAACAATTTTACTCTCTTCTCAACTCTGCTGAGACTCACTGTGACTTTTCGATGGCAACCATCCATTCACTTCCATCTTAGTTCACAAAACCTCAACTACCACGTCCTGAGCTTCCTGCTCCCACCACTCCTACCACCCAACAGCAACCACCAGGTCCACGAAAGGGCCACACACTTTCTAGCAAAGTGAAACTCTTGATGGAACTATGAGGAGGAATGACAGTGTTCATGTTCACTTGTCTGAAAACAAAAGACAGTTGGCTGGATTGAGTTGCTGAGAGAGGCCCCCAAACAGCTCACCCAGCTCCCCGCTTTGTGGGTAAGACCAGTAACAAAACAAGCAATAGTCGGGGAGACGGAGTTGTAGCTACAGTGCCTGAAATGTTCCACAGTGGAAGGACATTAAGTTAAAAATGGAAAGGACTGAAGAAATTCCAGAGCATGAAATCCACCATAAGACATGCTCTGGTATTTTAAGGTCATGGAGTTTAACTTTAGGGAAAATTCTCATTAAACAGAAATGTAAGAGCCTAAACTAATGATCTGTTGGCTCATAATTTAACAGAACTACAAGGTAACTTCAATGTGAAGGACATTAAAGACCCATCTTTTCAGTTAGAAACACAAAGAGAACCAGTAGGAAGAATTTTATAAAAGTTTCTATGCAGGTCAGAAGATAATCAGCCGAAGAGTTTGGAAAATAAAATGACTTGTATCTATTCATATGTGAGAAAATCCCTCTGTAGTAAAAGTTTTTGTATTCTCTGCAAATCCCTTAGTGGTGAAGAGAAAGTGGAATTAGGTTAGATACATTTTGTCAAGTAAGGCCAACCAAGAAGAGGCAAGGGAAAGAAAAACCAAACAATTCAAATAGAGTTGAGAGCCTGGGTCTCTTGCTGATAAATCTTTCTAGATATCTTATAGTTTGAAAGTTCACGTTAATTCAGGCACTGTTATTAATCCTCTGCCTCACTGCACACAGAATTTAAGGAAGCATATATACACAGACTTACAACCTAATCGGAGAAAGAATACATATGGGGAAGTAAATTTAGGCTAAAGGCAAATAAGGGTGGAATAACAACAAGAAGCTGGGGTAAAATTACCTTTCGAACGTGTACACTGATAATAGAAAAAATGCAGAACTTGAAACTGACTCTAATTTATGAGGTAAAAAAGAAGCTTTGCCACTCACCAATTTTAGCCTCTGTAAAGGGATTCTGCCTACATCTATCTGTGTCCTTTCTGGGACATTAGTGAATCGAACTTCTGGGACCGCGACAGCGCACATGACATGAGCCCACCTACAGAAAAGGAAACATTAAAGGTCAACAAACGTCCCCTACACTTGCAGACCCTCGTACTTCAAACTAGTGATGTCGATTCTCGCAGACGGAAAACACACAGATGAGAAAGAAAGCCAAAGGCCTAAATTCATGGCAAACAGACTTTTTGGACCTTAAACCTCCTGGATGATACCCGGATGAACTCAATACCACACATGCCCACACCTGACATGAAGAACTAGGTTACGACCAAGGACTCAATCCTCTTAATATACATATATTTTTCTATATTGATCTATAAAACACTGAAATATTTTTTCACTTACAGAAATATACAGTGCTTAATATAATTATGCTAATCATTATATGGCAAAAGACTAAGTAATAACAGGGCATAGCATATAGCTTTTTTTCCATAATATATATGTCATAAAGCAAGCTAGTTCAAGTGGCAAAAAATATTTTAGAGAGATTCAGATTGACCATATTTTTAATTAGATTGTTTTTCATTGTAATCTTATCATTATCAAAAAACTCAAAGATAGGGACAAATGAAACTTAACTTGTTCCCTCATTTCCTACTTTAAAACCTAACAACTCCTTGCAAATTCTGAAATGCTCCAGAAAAGTGAGAGCTCCCCCAATAACACTATCAAGTTTTTCATAAAGGTTATCCCCCAAATATAAACACTCATGAGGTTTAATGAGATCTTGAAAAAATATCAAATCTCACAACTTTTTTTTAAGATGAAGTATATCCGTTTCATTGAAAACCCATAAAACTCCATCCTGCTCTTAAGGATGACAGGAAGAGAGGTCAACGCAAGCATCAAACCCATCAGGGCATTCTTATATACATAAACTAATGCCATAATGCTATAAATTTTTTTTTTTTATAGCATTATGGCATTAGTTTATGTATATAAGATAGGGGACACTATTTCTTTTGGTCCCAGTCCAAGGGTAGGACAAGAACTTCTGACCACCTCTGTCTTTACAGTAACCCACCGACAGCATCTGAGTCTGCAAAACCTGAGCAACATGCCAGAACCAGTCAACACTTTTAATGTGACGCCAGTCGTATCAACTGGGGAAGAATGAAGAGCTAAAGCTAAGCAAAAATAGTTTCTTAGACTAAACCTTACCAACGTAGAAATGATACATGCCTTTATACTTCCTGGTAAAGAATCAGAACTGTGCATAGATACATAATCATACTAACTCATTGGTTACAATGTACCAGGGATCCTACCTCCAATGCTCCCAGAGCCAGGCAGGGTGTAAGCGGGTATGTGTATACTGGCAAGTCCCGTCATTTGAGGGGTCTTGGCCTCCTTTAGGCCAGATTCTCATCCCAACTGGTGACAGCCATATAGAGAGGTACAATCGTTTTTCAAGCAAAGATGAAAAATCTTGATTTTAATGCAAAATCTCTCAATCTTTAAACTTTGGATCCAATCTATAAAATGTATGTGGGTCAAACAAAACACTCCTTTGGGCTAGATTTGGCCCTTGAGTGCCAGCTTGGAACCTCTGCTTAAACCATTTTCTATATGTCTCTACTTTCAAAGGACCCTGTAGAAGGAATCTTTCGAAATTAAAACTGGGTCATGAGAATAAAAATAAAATTCACTCGAAAACATATTTCGGTGACAGCCACAAAAGCCAGATTACCTTCCACTTATATTCACGTACAACTTCCTTTCTAGACTCTCTTCCTATTTTCCATCTGCCCCCTTTGAATCTTAAAAATCAATGTTTTCTCCTGTCCTTTCTATCTCAGTGCACATAACTTTCTTGTTAATTCCCTGGTGTTAGAAGTAAATGGTTGTGTTTTAATGTCTATGACTGATTTATCTAGAGAACAGATTTCACTGTTTTCAGATATACCCTGCTTTTATTAGACAAATAGGATTCAAACAACATCTTATCAAACACTGGGATTATAACAGGGCCTGGATGATATTGGCTGCCTGCATTTTAAAAACTCTGTTCATTACTAAAAGAGGGCTTATTCCTTATTGTGTCAAAGACCTAGAACAGAAGCAACCCCCTAACCCAGCCAAGGTGAAAGGGATATCAGTAACGATCTCTGAAGACACACACGGCAACCCAACCTCAGACCTGGTTACCAAAGCTTTGGGACAATGGTTACCAAAGCTTTGGGACAATGTGTGTGATAATGGGAGGTAAAGCAAACTGTCATCTAGAGGTCTGACATTCCAGGAAGGAGAAAGGACACACAATGAAGGGCAACACAGCCGGTGCAGTACTCACTTGTTGTTCTTAGTCTGCTTAAGGGCACCTCCTCTCAAATTGCAGAGACAGCATTCCTAGGGAAAAACACCGGACAATTATCAGACCCACACAACAAAAGCTATACTGTTTGTCTAATCAGACCCACACAGCAAAAGCTATACTGTTTGTCTAATCAGACCCACACAACAAAAGCTATACTGTTTGTCTAAAAGTGCCCGGAACCTTTAATACCTTATTTTAAAATTAAAACCATCCAGAGTTACACCATGAAGGCCTTTCTACCTCTGAGTAGTCAAGAAGGGACAGGAAAAATGAGAGGTGGGAAGGGGAGGGTACACCCAAAAATATTCTGAATATGCATGTCTCCCAGATGGAGCCTTCAGTGTCCTGGTGTCATTTAAACTGCCATCTCTGGGGAAAGGCTGTGACACAGAGCTCAGCAGCCTGGAGAGACATGATCCTGGGATTCTGCCCCTAGGAACACACATCCTGGAGAAACGGGTACTGGAATTCTGCAGCTGAGAACACAAATTCTGAGGGGTTCTCCCTTGCTCTAGGAATTTACTCACGTACACAGATGGCTGAAAAATGGTGTTAGTAGGCTTCTTTGTGATACAATGATAAGCAAGGAGTTGTTTTAAAAAGATACTCTTTTTATTAAAATACCATTATGGGCCCTACTCCTTCTGTGGACCAAAGTGTTGGAAACTTTGTTCTGCCCAAACCAAGGTATGCAGCCCAGAAAACAGCGCCATGAAATGTTTTCCTTCATCCTCCCCCCGAATGTTTATCTTGTTTAGTACCTTTACATGTCCTGGGTTAGTAGATACTGTACCACTCCAAGACGACTACCATTATTACAACTATTGTTAAGAGACTTTATTAGTTTTTTCTCACTATACACATATGAGAAGAAAACAGGGCAGAAAGCAGAAAGACTACTGTTGACCTAGAATTTTTTTTTTTAATTAAATGCCTAAGTAATTTCTTTTCATTTTTAACTTCCAAGGTATGCTCCCAGTTTACGGCATTAATACATTTAAAAAATATTTATAGGCTGTCTTGGGTTTTTTTTTTTTTCCCCCTCCTTCTCCAATTTTAGATATAAAATTTCTTTACCTTATTCTCCCTTAACTAATTTTGACAGCTTCACCTAGCTTTCTAAGGAATCGCTCTAACTCATATCTACTATTAATAATGGAGTGTCAAACTTCATAGCTTTTATTTCTCTGCGCAGAAAAATACCAAAACAAGGAGGAGAAATCCACATATCTATATAACCTGTGGAAACCCTAGTGACATAGCGGTTACGTGTTATGGCTGCTAACCAAAAGGTTGGCAGTTCGAATCCATCAGGTTCTCCTTGGAAACTCTATGGGGCAGTTCTACCCTGTCCTATAGGGTTGCTATGAGTCAGGATTGACTCAACTGCAATGGGTTTGAGATATACACACACACACACACACACACACATATAAAACCTGTGGAGCCCTGGTGGTATACAAGTTAAGAGCTCAGCTGCTAACCAAAAAAGGTGTCAGTTCAAATCCACCAGCCACTGCTTGGAAACCCTATGGGTCAGTTCCACTCTGTTCTATAGGGTCGCTAAGAGTCGGCAGCAACTCGATGGCAATGGGTTAGTTCACAACAGTATATAACTCGTAGTGGCGAGCCAAAAAGGCAAACAAGCAGGTAGTGCCCACAGGTTTTGTGCCTCTGCAAAGTCTCTCTCTGCACATCTGTTTGAAATTTCCTGGGTGACTATTAAAGGTTCCAGGGAGCTAGAGGTGCCCAGTGCATATGAATCTGAGTCCACAGCTCAAGGAGGTAAGAAGCCAAGGGAGAAGTTTCTCTATCTGTGCTTCAAAGCCACAGAGTCCCATGGGGAGGTTTGGGATAGCTGGCTTTGGAGAAGAACATAACCAAAGCAAAAATTGTCAATGCAAAACATAGAAGATGATGATGATGGTGATGAGGATGACAACTCACATTATTAAAAGTTCTCAAATCTATTTTTTTTTCCAGTAATTTAACACACCTGCAAGGGGGAGAAAAAGAAAGAGAGAAGGAAACAAACGCTCAGCAAAATGCTACTTTCACTTCACAGCAGACGCTGCTGGTATCAGAGCGGAGGCAGCAGAGGAGAGTGTGCGCTGCAAAGATCTCAGTCGGGAGAGAATCAGATGCCTGACTAATGGAAGGAGTAGTGAGAAGTAGCCTACGGGGACAAGTTAGGAGAGTTAAATACAACAAAGCAGCACGGAAGCTGCTTAAAAAGCACCTGATTAGGATTATTACAAGGTACACATGCTCCAGAACACAACTACAAGAGGAGGGAAAGTTCTCTAAAACAGAGTATTTAGACTCAAGATTTTAGGTGGAGTTAAGAAGACTCCCATCCACCACAATATGAAACTTGCTCTTTCTAGGGTCACCAGTGGCGCCACGTCACAAAATCCGACTGACCACTTCAATCCTTGGTCTGCCTGACCTCTTGGCAGCATTCCGTGTCCCCTCCCCCCATTGCACTCCTAGTCGGCATCTCAGCCTCCTTCCTCAATCAGCCTTCTCTGCCACTCTCGTCAGACACTGCGATTTCTGTAATCGGCCCAATTCTCTTCTTACTCATGCTTCCCAGGCCTGCCAGGCGATCTGATCACAACCTGATTCCAATCACTCTCTGAGGCCAATGACTCAAACACTTACCTCCTGAGGCCACTAACTGATAGCTCCACAAGGATTTCTGCCAAGCAACTCAAACACTCACAAAACTGAACCCACCTCTTCTTCCCAAACCTGGATCCTCAACAGTTTCCCATCCGTGGCACCAACCATCCCTTCTAACTCATGCTGGAAGACATTTACGTCCTCTCTCATCCTAGATCCAATCAAGAAAGTGCTGTCAATCCCACCATCCATTCTAGCTCATGCTGGAAGACATTTACGTCCTCTCATCCTAGATCCAAATCATCCTCTTCTCTCCACATCACTGCCATCACCTTAACATGATGCCTCCAGCACCCTTCACCTGATCTAAACTACTGCAATAGTCACCTGTGGACACTCTGGACCCCACCAGAGTGGGCTTTAACTGCTTCTCGGCACTAAATGAGGCCTGAAAGGGCCAGCATTGTCAAGCCTTGGCCTTCTCCAGCCTCACTGTACACCACTCCCCACCTCGGATACCCTATGGCTCTCTCATGCCCAAACATTTCAGACCCACTCTGTTCCATTTTTCACTAATTAAACTGAATGTATCTGTTATGAATTGAATAGTGTTCCCCAAAAAATTTGTGTTGTAAATCCTAACCTCTATACTTGTGGATATAATCCCATTTGTGAATAGGTTTTCTTTATTATGGTAATGAGGTCATATCGGTATACAGTGTGTCTTAAGCCAATCACCTTTGAGATATAAAATGTGCAGATGAGGCACAGAGGAGCAAGTAGAGATGGGGAAAGATAGATGTCAGGCCACCTGAAGATCGCCAAGGAATGGAGGAACAGAAGCTGAAAAGAGACAAGGGCCTTCCCCCAGAGCCAAAGAGAGAGAAAGCCTTCCCCGAGAGCTGGGGCCCTGAACTGGGACTTCCAGCCTCCTAAACTGTGAGAAAATACATTTCTGTCTGTTAAAGTCACACACTTGTGGTATTTCTGCAGCACTAGAGAACTAAGACAGCAGCCTTGAAGTGTTACTAAATGTACTCCCTCAAGCAAGAAAGAATGAAGAAAACTAAAGATACAAGGGAAAGGTTAGCCCAAAGGACTAATGGACCACAACTACCACGGTCTCCACCAGACTGAGTCCAGTACAACTAGATAGTGCCCGGCTACCACCACTGACTACTCTGACAGGGATCACAAGAGAGCGTCCTGGATAGAGCTGAACAAAAATGTGGAACAAAATTCTAACTCAAAAAGAAAGACCAGATTTGCTGGCCTGACAGAGACTGGAGAAACCCTGAGAGTATGGCCCCCAGACACTGTTTCAGCTCAGTAATGAAGTCATTTCTGAGGATCACCCTTCAGCCAGAGTGGACAGGCCCCTAAAACAAATGAGACTAAAGGGGCACACCAGCCAGGGGAAAGGACTAGAAGGTAGGAGGGAATAGGAAAGCTGGTAATAGGGGAACTCAAGGTTGAGAAGATAGAGTGTTGACATGTTGTAGGGCTGTTAACCAATCTCATAAAACAATATGTGTACTGTTTAATGAGAAACTAGTTTGTTCTGTAAACCTTCACCTAAAATAAAATTTTAAAATTTTAAAAAAGAAACATAAATGTTACTCCCTCAGAGAAGCCTCCTCAAACCACAGACGCAGTTACTTCTCTCTCATACCATCCACTGGTACTTTTTATTAACTCATTACTCTTGTAACTATATGTTGAATTCTTTCTGTGATCCTCATTAAACTGTAAACTCAATGGTTGTATGAGAGAGTCTGCCAGCTGAATCTCTCTTCCTCTATCATGATACCCTGTAGAGAATACGTACTCAATACATATTCGTTAGATCAATGATAAATTATAGCAAAACAGGGCAGAGAAAAAATCTTCAAAATGACCTAAGGATTGAAAAACCTGCAAAAAGTATTTTCACTTAATGAAGTTAACTTTAAGGAAAAGGTGCTGCAGGCATGGAGTTATTTTTGCCATGAAATTACTTGAGAAATCTTATTTCTTAGCAAAGAACAAGAATACGTATGGCTAAGTATACCCGTGGGGCCCTGGTGGCACAACGAGTGGTGAAGAGCTCGGCTAGTACCCAAAAGGCCGGCAGTTCAAATCCACCAGCCACTCCTTGGAAACCCTATGGGGCAGTTCTACTCTGTCCTATAGGGCTGTTATCAATTGGAATCAACTTGACGGCAACAGGTTTGGGGTTTTTTGGGTTTTTTTTTTTGTAGGTATACTATAAGTTATTTATATGGTACTATGCTTTCTGTTCATTCCAGTCACGTTTGTTTTAAAAACATAAGTGGTAAAGAAAAAAGTCAGGTCAAATTACATCATTTGTTTGACTCATCATCTGTCTCTCCTGGCTCAAACTAATTGATCTAGGAGAAACACACACATGCCAACCAGTCAGTCATTCAACTGAAGTTTCACTAAATGCTTATGTTCACAGCCCAGGAGAAGGCACTATCAGATAAAATCGTTTTTAATCTTTTTTTCCCTTTGTTTAAATAGTACATTACCTGTCGGAGAAAAATACTCATAACTCAAAAAATTACTGAGTCCACCATTACCTGCACAGTGGCCAAGTTTCCTTTAGGGTCTGTATAATGCCTGGTGCAAATAAAGGCCAGCTCCTACCAAACATTCTAGCTGTGCGAATATCGCTCATCTTAAAATCAGTGACAGAGTTCAAAAAGAAAGTAAGGCCATGATAGCGTGTCCTTCAGAACTTCTATTCATTAAATTAAATACCACTTATAATCACTATTAGAACAGAGACTGTCATGGATTGAATGGGGTCCCCTAAAAATATCTGTCAACTTGGCTGGGCCATGATTCCCAGTCCTGTGTGACTGTCTACCATTTTGTCATCTGATGTGATTTTCCTATGTGTTGTAAATTCTACCTCTATGATGTTAATGAGGTGGGCTTAGTGGCAGTTATGCTACTGAGGCAGGACCTCAAGCTACAAGGCTAGATGGTTTCTTGAGCCAATCTCTTTTGAGACATAAAAGAGAGAAGTGAGCAGAGAGATAGGGGGACCTCATACCACCAAGAAAACAGCACCAGAAGCATAACACATCCTTTGGACCTAGGGTTCCTGTGCAGAGAACCTCCTAGTCCAGGGGGAAGACTGGTGACAAGTACCTTCCTTTAGAATTGACAGAGAAAGCCTTCCCCTGGAGCTGACGCCCTGAGTTTGGACTTCCAGCCTACCAGACTATGAGAGAATAAACTTCTGTTTGTTAAAGACATTCACTTGTGGTATTTCTGTAACAGCAGCACTAGATGACTAAGACAGAAACCATGCACTGAAGGCCTCATACGTACCAGGTACCATGCCAGAAACATCATGTACTTTACCTCCCTTCCTTGACACAAATGTATTAGACAATTAATATTCCTAATTTATAGATGAGAAACTAAAATTCAGGAGATAGGTAACTTGCCCAAGATCATCCAAACAGGGTCATCAAACTTCTTCCATGACTGGCCAGATATTTACTATCGTAGGCCTTGCTCAACTATAGAGTCATTGGAGCTACTCAACTTTGTCATTGTAGGACAAGGTGTAAACAAATGGGTGTGGCTATATTCCAATAAAAGAGGTATTTACAAAAATAGGCAGCTGGCTGGATTTGGCCCACAGGCCATAGTTTGCCAACCCCCGATCCAACTGGCAACTGGGATTCACACTCAGGTCAACCTCACCCAAATGTCTACGCTCTTTTTCTCTATCATCTTCTCCTCTAGGTACCAGGAAGGATGCAAGATACCAAACTGAATGCCAAAATAAACAAGAAACAGTGCCTGTCCCGTGAAGTTCGCAGGAAGTCAGGGCAAAGACCTGCATGAAGAAGTTAATGACAGGACACAGCCAAGTCCCCATTTCCATAAGTAACTAAGAATTCCTTTTAAAATATAACCCCCTCAAAAGAACCCATATCCATAAGATATTTTGTTATCAAGCAGCATATATTATAGAACAATTTGTTTTCCCGTTATTTCATCACTCTAGCTAATAAAACTTCTCATTTATATGAGACCATTAGATTTATGCCCAGTTCATCCTTCCAATTAATGATATCATTTCAGACAAAAGCCACATTTTAGTTAGCCTGTGTAATCTAAACTCAGGCTACATGAGTCAAATTTAACTGAGAAGAAGAGCGGTGAGACTGGAGGGCGCAGTCATATCACCCACAGCAGTTAATATAGTGCACATTGCCGGGGTTCAAATCCCAGCTCTGCCATTTACTAGAAGGATGGCTTTGGGCCAGTTACTTACCCTCTCTGTGCCTCAGATGCCTTATCTGTAAAAGGGGAAAAAACAGTACCTCCCTAAATAAGTTAACAGACGTTAAGCCCTTAGTAAGTACACAATAAATATAAGAGGAACAGGGGCTAAAAACATAACAGGTTAACTGTGGTTCTAGACAACTTACACATAACATTGCCAGCAGATGACCTGGGTGAGCTTGCTTAGCAGAGAACAACAACAACAAAAATGTGGGTTTGTGATGAGGAGGCAAGAAAATAATGATATGATGTCTATCTTCACAAATAAAAGCAAAGATGACAAGGGGAACGCAGTTTCCCTGTAATAGGAATGATCACCTCGATAAGACATTTTCCTTTAAACTATACATGACCTCAGTCATGACATTCTCCTTTGCCACAATCACTTTAAACAAGATCTGACAGTTTTAGCCAATGTAAAGAAAAAATGCCACTTTACATTTTTTCGTATCAGATCTCAACCCATTTTATTATCCATAATCTTCCCTATAAGTCTGATAACATTTCTAAGTATAGGCAACTAACGCACTATTCATTAAATTAATGAATAATCCATCACCGTCGAGTCGATTCCAACTCATAACAACCCTACAGGTCAGAGAAGAACTCCCCCAGAGGGTTTCCAAGGCCGTAATCTTTACAGAAGCAGACTGCCCCATCTTTCTCCTGCAGAGGGCTGGTGGGTTCGAACCACCAACCTTTCAGTATGCAGCCGAGCACTTAACCACTGCATCACTGGAGCTCCTTAAATTAATGAATGGTTCTATATTAAGTATTAGAAAACCCACTTTTAATCCCACAGTGCCCATTCTATCAATTTTCTTTTATTTACTCTCGTAATCACTGTTGAATATTTTTACCAATAACACTCAAACTTTTAAGACCTTCAAACAGATACAAATTGGGTTACATCCAGAGTGTCGGCAATTATCTGGCATCTATTTATGCACAGTCACTCTGTAGATTACCATTAAAAGAAAATTTTTAAGTCTATTAATGCATTTATACAATTGCTAAAGATTGTAAGGCATGTTATTTTTGTTTCATTAAAAAATCATATATTTAAAAATTAAGGGAGTTCCATTTCTAGTGGTATAAGAGTCAATATATGACTTAAAACAATTTTCCTAAAACAATCAAAATGTTGAATTAAATATTTTTTAATCTTTTGAAATGATTTCAGAAACCTATACAAAAGTAAGAAATCCTCAGGGGTCAAAAACGAAATAAAAGATATATCCAAAGAGGTGGTCCAACATCCAAGCTGCTTTCCCCTAGAAGTCGTGTGCTTTTTTTTTTTTTAATGTTTTTTTTTTGTGTGTGTGTGCTTTAAGTGACAGTTTACAAATCAAGTCAGTCTCTCATACAAAATCGTATACACACCTTGCTATGTACTCCTACTTGCACAATCATTCTCTCCACCCTACATTCCTGTGTCCATTTAGGAAGGCATGTGCTTTTACTACAAGGTAAGACTCTGACTCCTGGTGACCTTGAACTTCCATCTCAACGGCCACAAAGAAACAAGATTAGAGCCATCCATGACAAGAAAAAAAAAAAAAACCCCACTGTCTGTTGAGTCGATTCTGACTCATAGTGACCCTATAGGACAGAGGAGAGCTACCCCATAGGGCTTCCAAGGAGCGCCTGGTGGATTCGAACTGCAGACCTTTTGGTTAGCAGCCATAGCTCTTAACTACTACACCACCAGGGTTTCCATCCATGATAAAAGGGAGCCTAAAATAATCCACATAAAGCTAAGACCCCAAGAGGCTATATCTTCCATGGAAGAATAAACTAAAAATAAACGGTCCCCCATTAAAAAAAAAAAAAAAAAACTTCCTGTCTCAACTTCAGCATAGGTGGAGGAGAAAAAAAAAAACTCCTCTGAAAATTTAGAAACACACATCAGATCCCAAATGATTTGCTCTACCTGTAGTGTCTTAGGAAACCCTGGTGGCACAGTAGTTAAGAGCTATGGCTGCTAACCAAAAAGTCAGCAGTTTGAATCTACCAGGCACTCCTTGGAAACCCTATGGGGCAGTTCTCCCCTGCCCTATAGGGTCGTTATGAGTCAGAATTGACTTGACAGCAGTGAGTTTGAGTTTGTAGTGTCTTAAAACCATGGAGTTGGTAGTATCTTCACAGCATTCCTGGGTTCCACTTCTAACTGAGATACAAGAGAACGGCCCTCATTCTAACAAACAGAAAAGCCAAATACACTGAAAATTCTGTTTTATTAACCCATCAGAAAGCTGAGGACACAAAGAACTTTAAATAAACTGGAGAACATGAGTCCTTCACAGGAGAGAGGAGTCCTGTTGTCTGTGCTCATCCTGGAAGAATGGCAGGAAGAAGAGGACTCTGCCAGAGACAGGGGTGGAAGAGACCAGCCAAACTTTTAACAGCTGTGTATGGTCTGGCATGGCAGATTAGCATCTCAGGGACCCCTAACCACAGAGCACATTTCCCTCCACCTGCCAGCTCTTCCCCACTGGTCTGCATTCTACTGTTCAGGGTAAGTACAGGAGCTGGGCAGGAGGAACTCCCTAAGGTGTGTGTAGGGTCTCCCCAAAATGTACTGCATCCATCCTCAGAAGGCAGGGTGGGAGGTGGACTGCGGGGAAAGGTGAGTGATCCATCAGAGGCCCAAGAACTTTCAACCACTGACAACTAGGAACAGGGCAGGAGAGCTGGGAGACACCTGTCAGGGCCTTCAGAGAGGTTAGGGCAGCTGACCTGCAAAGGCCAGGGGAGAAATAGCCAAGCTGAAAGTACTCTTTCAAGTACAGAAACAAGAAGCAAATGTGGGGAGAAAAAAAAAAAACTCTGAAGGAATCCAAGACCCAAGTGGCTAGCCCTAAAGCAGGGAGAGATCTTCCCTTATTCCAAAAGCTGGAAACTCAGCTGTGAAACACAGAGAGCTCTCCAGAGTCCTCAACGTTCTCAGATAACTGATACTGCTGAATGCAAAGTTCTAATCCCACTGTCAAAACATCTGAAATCAGATAAGGCTGAGTCAAGCTAAAGCTGCAACAAAACTCAGACCCAGCTCAAATACAGATCATATGGATGTGGCCTCTAATCCAGGAGCATGACAGAAGAAGGGATATGCTCCTTTCTGGAAATAATTACATTTAGTCTCTGAATGTCCAGAACACAATTAAAAAAAAAAAAAAAAAGTTACAAGGGACACTAAAAAGCAAGAAAATATGATTTATGATCAAGACAGGAAATAACAAAATCAGACACAGAGATGGCTCAGATATTGGAATTATCAGGCAGGGACTTCAAAACAAGTATGTCCAAAATGCTAAATGATCTAATGAATGAGATGGAGAATATGTGTCACGAGAGTGAAATTTCAGCAATGACATGAAAACTATTACAAAAATTAAAATTCTAGAAATGAAAAAAACATGGCATCAGAAAAGTTGAAGTCATCAACAACGATTTAAAGGCAGGCTGGAATTGGCAGAGTCAAAGAGGGAAAAAACTCAGACTCTTCATTTTCAATAAACACGTGAAAAGGTGCTCAACCTCACAAATCAAAGAATGAGATATAACTTGAATTTTTTAATCCGAAAATATCACATTTAGGGTATGTGAGTTGTTACGATGGTTCTGGAGAGGAACTGAGCATTATCAAATAAAATCTTAAATGCACGTCAATTATGACTCAGCAATTCCGCTTCTGGTGATGTACCTCACAGAAACACATTTGCAGAAGGTGGAATGTACAAGGACAATCATTTCATTTCTGTTTACAATGGAAGAAAGTTATCTCCGGAGGGAATGAGGATTATCAGTAGTTTAAGTTTTATTTGTAATGCCGGAATTTTCACAATAAGCATGCGGGCATGCTTCCAATGTAAAACAGTAACGGAAAGGGCATGGTAAATCCATAAATATGGAGATACCACAAGTTACACAAGGCAGCGTTAAGTGAGAACACTAAGACATGTTAAATAAACAGTCATACCATCTGTGTCCCCCAAGAACAGCAAGACAGAGCATTAGATTATGCACAGAAAAGATCTGGGAGGCCAAATGACGAGACAGTGTCAGTAATTTCCTGTGAAAAACGGGACTTCAGAATTTGACAGTGGTAGAAATGGGAGACTTGCCTAATAATACTTAGAACTTCTTATATTAATAAGAAAAAAAAATACAACACACATACGCTCGACAAAAGTAACGTATCACCAACTATGCCATTTTATGTAGAATACGTACAATTGGAAACTACCATTAACTGTGGATGTTTATGCTATTCTTTTATTTTTGGAACAACTAAAAATGGGCACCTCTGATCTATTCTAGAGTACTTTCAGTGTCCTGGAACTGCTTTCCACGCTAATCTAGAAAGATACCAAAACTACTCAGCCTTACAGGAAAATAACTAAATGAAATTTAACAGCTGGAGTTCACTGCCGACCTTGTTTCGTATTACGTTTAATGAGCATGCCTTTTCCAGGGCAATAACAATCGGAATAAAATGACTCACTATGATAAGGATTTAGACATATTGATAGTCAACCAATGTTCCCTAAAACAAACAAACTAAAATGCCTGTTATGACTATAAGGCAGCTGGTATTTCTGTCCCCCAAGAGCAGTATTAAAAGAGCCATCGTGCTGTATTTTTCCCGCCTCGAGGCAGCTAAAAGATGCATGGAAAAGACGTAAATTCAGATCATATTCTGAACATTGTGCCCTTCCTGCATAGGTCCCTCTTTCTCACCCTTGACAAATTCCCCTTTTAACACTGCCAAGTATTTTTTAAAATTCGGTTTCATAAAAAATCACCACCGAGATGAACAGCTTGTGTTCCAATTCACAAGATGGAATGACTTTTTTTTTTTTTTATGGCTCAGTTATTAAACTATGAAAAAGAGCGTTTATAGTCAAAGTGCTGACATAACACTCACAGCAACGGTGAGAGGGGCACTGTTAGACCCCGGCGACCTCGGTTGCTCATTACGTGGACAAGAGGGAGATCCTGCACCAACAGCTCCTCTATAAAACATCACTTACAGAAACGTCGATACCAACATCCTCAAGATGCCTCGTCAGACGCTCTCATTTCAGCTGACATAACCATAAGTGCCACTAAGACCAATTTTCACTGCCCTAGAAAAATTATGAGATTCAAGTGCCTCTCCCACCCCGTATTTATCTGACATGTTCATAACTGAAATGCAAAACGGTAAAAGAGGGCTGTCTGAGCTGGGAAAACAAAGTGTAATTAATCACATTAACGGAAAACTAGCTTACAAACTGCTGACCGAGGAAACAGGGAAGAACCACTTCTGAAGATGTGGTTCATTTGTCAGGGATGCAGAGAGGGCCAGATCCCACAAGAGGCCAGGGTTGGCATGAGTTCTGAGCCATTACGGAACTGAACAACAGGTTTCCTGCAGTACATTTTGAAGGGTAATTCCACAGTCTCCAGTGAATGTTATAGTAGCAAGCAAGTTCCCTAACTGTGATGCCCATGACTGTATTATAAATGAAAACACTCCTTCATTCATTAAGTATTGACTGGTCACCATGAGACGTTCTAGAAGCTGGGCAACAGCAGTGAACAACCAAGATCCTGCCCTCAATGAACTTACATTCCAGCTGGGGCAGCAGACAAAATAAAGGAGTAAGTTATTCAGATGTTAGTGCTGTGAAAGTGGGCTGTGGAGTTACCTGGGGAAAGGTGATACAGAGGTAGATCCTGGCCAGTTCCAGTGGGAAAGGTGGTCAGAGAGTTAAAGAGGGAGAACATCTGGTAAGACCTCATGGGAGACGCGAAGCCAGTGGAAGGTTTAAGCAGGGCAATGGCATATTCTGACTTGCGTTTTATTCTAAATGGAACGCTCCGGCTGCTGTGTTGAGAACAGACTATCGGGTAACATGGGAAGAAGTGGGAAGAGAAGTCAGCAGGTTCCTGCCATAATCCAGGAAAGAGGTTCTGAGTGGATCAGACCTCTTGGAGGAGGTGATGAGAAGTGGCCAGGACTCTAGATGCATTTTGAAAGTGAAGAAGACAGAATTTACCGTCAGATAGATGTAGAGTATGAGAAAAAGGAAAGCACCAAAGTTGACCCCAAACATTTTGGTCTCAGCAGCTGGAAGGAATGAGTTCCATTCAAGGCAGGAGACGAAGACCTAGAGTTGGGTCAGGACAGGATGAATCTGAGGTATCTGCTGGACATGCAAGTGGAGATACTGCACAGGAAGTCGATAAACGGGTCTGCAGTTGGGGAAGAACTGGAGCTGGCTTCATGAAAAATGTGCAAACCAGCAACAGAGAGATGCTATTTACAACCAGTAAAGCCAGGAGCCTGAAGGAGCTTGGTGTAGAGAAGAGAAGAGGCCTGAGTTTGGAACCCTGCAGAATTCTAACATTTCCAGGAAAGAGGAGTGAAAAGAAGTGGCCAGAAAAGGAGGAGCATGTGGGGTCCTGGAACCCAGCTGAAGCAGTCCTGCCAACAGGAGGCAAGGCCTACTACTCCAGTGCTGGTGACAGGGAAGTTTCAAAGGAAATGTGGGTGTCTCTAAAGTGTACCCATAAAAAAATGTTAAAGCGGCAAATGTTTTGTTCCGTATATATTTACCACAGTAAAAAGAAAGGAAGGAAATGTGGGGAGGAGGCCTGTGACCAGAACAGGTTTAAGAGAGTGGGGAGAGGAAGTGGGGAGACTAAGCAAAGACAAGCTTTTCAAGGAGTTTTACTCCACGCTGGTGCAGAGAAACAGGCAGTAGCTGGCAGGGAAGAGAGGTTAAGAGAGGGTTTTATTTGTTGGATGATGGAAGAAATAACAGCATGTGTGAATGACAATGAAAATCTTCTAAGGGTTGAACACTGGTGACGTGGGAGAGAGAGGGATGAATAACTGCAACTACGATCCCTGTGTCCAAGAGAGGATGGCCTTGGACAGGAGCAGAGGGAGATCAGATATGATGCCAGGTGCTAGCTTACAGATCTCTTCTCATGGCTTCCCTTTTCTCAGCAGAATATGAAGTTAACTCATCCCGTGGGAGTGGGGTGCAGAGGTTTCAGGAGACAGAAGGAATGAACCAGTGATCCAGAAGAGTGCTGGAGTGAGTGAGTCACAGGAAGGCAGTATGAACCCACTTAGAGCGACAAACCTAAAGTAAGAACAATCTGCATGCTGTGTGTGCCTCTCCAGCCCACTGAGTTACAGGGGTGTGGTACAGAAAAGGCAGGTAGTGGACTGTCCAGGGCTGAGTTATGGCAAGGGAGAATAACAAATGGAGAAAGGGGCAAGGTGGTAGAGTGTATATGCACGTAATTTAAGCAGCTAAGGACAGACATAAGGGCCTGAGGAGAGGGGGACGCTGTGAAAAGTTGGGAGGATTTCTGAAACATGTCACAGTAAAGTGAAAGGATTGTTGAGAGTCTAGGAATAGAGGATGGGGCTAGAAAGACAAAAGAGGGTAAGCAGAGTTGATGTCTGAAATTGAGAGATGACACTGGAAATGTGACTAACCAGAGGAATGTCCAACAGTTACAGGTGAAAACTAATGACCCTTCAAAGGCTCTCCATTGACAACTGTATTAGTTTCCTACTGCTGCAGTAACGAATCACCTCAAACAAGTTAGTGACTTAACACAAATTCACACAGCTCAGTACAGACATCCAACACGGGTCTGACTGCTAAAATCAAGTTGTTAGCAGGGCTCCTTTCCTTCTGGAGGTCCTAGAGGAGAATCCACTTCCTTGCCCACCCTCTACAGTCCTTGACTCTCGGCCCTCTCCTTCTATCTTCAAAGCCAGCAACTGCAGGTCAAGTTCTTCTCACCAAGCATTACTCTGACCTCCTCTTCTGCCTCCGTCTTCCACATTTAAGGACCTTGTGACTACACTGAGGCATCCTTGATAGCACAGTGGCTACAGCAATCGGCTACTAATCAAAAGGTCAGTGGTTTGAACCCACCAGCAACTCTGTGGGAAAAAGATGTGGCAGTTTGCCTACATAAAGATTTACAGCCTTGGAAACCCTACAGATCTATTGTCCTATACGGTCGCTATGAGTTGGACCAGTAGGTTTACTGGACACACCCAGAAAATCCAGAATAATCTTCCTATTTTAAGGTCAGCTGGTTAGCAACTTTAATTCCACCTGCTATCCTAATTCCCCTTTACATGTAACATAAGATATTCACAGGTTCCAGGGATCAGGACAAGGACATCTATGGGGAAGGGGATATTATTTGGCCAACTAGAGATACCACGGCCAGAAACAAAGCACATACATGAACCCCATCCCAGAGCAGATGAGCTGTCCCTCTGGGCTGAGATGAGTGTCCCCACCTCGTGGGCATCTCATGAATACAAATCTCTGAGTTAAGTATTTGAGACAAATTATCTACATGCTCAGGTTACTACACAGAAAATGAGAAGGGCACAGTCTTCAGGTGCCTAGCTCCTTATTCCCAACTGTTTCATTTAAATGGATGTAGTATATAAGGAGTCCCTGGGTGGTGCAAATAGTTAACACTTGGCTGCTAAGTCAAAGGTTGGAGGTTCAAGTTTACCCAGAGGCACCGTGGAAGAAAGACCTGGTAAACTACTTCTGAAAAATCAGGCATTGAAACCCTATGGATAAGAACTACCTATATGGGATCAAATTGACAACAGCAACTGGGAAGATAAGGTAGGAATCTTAGGGGACACTGAACTTATGTTAACGGGGAGGAACAACTCAGAAAAGGAGGGTGCAAATGTTTGTGCAACTTGAAGAATGTCATCAATGTCACTGAATTGTAGGTGTAGAAACTGTTGATTTGGTGTATGTTTTGCTGTGTATATTCTCAACAGCAGAAAAATTAAAAAAAAGAAAACCCTACAGAGCAGAGTTCTACTCCGACACACATAGGGTTGCCATGAGTCAGAAATGACTCCATGGCAATTGGTTAATGGTTACATAGCCTTGTGAGCATACACAAAAAAAACCTTACGGATAGAGATACGGGCTGCACTACACGGAGTGTAATCAATGCCACTGCACTACATGGAGTGTAATCAATGCCAATCCATTTTACCTGGATCCTTAAACCCGAAGGGTCTCTAAAGATTTTCAGAAATAAGCGAGATAGTCTTCACCTCCAACAGATCAAAAATATCTGGAACTTTGTATGAACTGAATTTTTTATTCAATATCTTCTGAGTCATGAAAATGTAGTTTCTCTTTGTTTAATTTATAACATGGACCGAATAAACTCACTACATGTTAACTATTTAAAAGTCATCATACAACTATTTGCCTGAAAGGAAGAGAACAGAAGAATAGATAACCATACTTTGTATTTGTTTCAAAAGACATTTTTCCACTTGATTTATCTTTCAAATGTTATTACTTATGCCAGTATGAAAATCAACCTGAGGTTTGCAGAGCTCCTGTCCACAGCTGGCTGGCAAGACAGGGATACGTTAGGTGACATGGAGGGATAAAAAATAATAAAAGACAGTAACCATCAAGTCCTCACGGGTGTCAGAGCAGAACTGTGCTCCACAGGGTTTTCAATGGCTGGTTTTTCAGAAGTAGATCACCAGGCCTTTCTTCCAAGGCACCTCTGGGTGGACTGGAACTGCCAAACTTTCAGTTAGGAGCCAAACACTTAACCGTTTGCACCACAAAAAAAAACAAGCACCTCTAAAATGTTAGGCTGGTCAGAGATCATCTACACAGAGCTCAAACTGCGTTTACCTAACAGTATTTCCAGGGCCCCGCACACAGGGCATCAAGAGAAACATCCACCTTTCTTTGTTAAACCTGTACAATACCTGGCTTACAAATGAAAATCCAGCTGGTTGGTTTTTTCATCCCAGCAGAACCTTCAATAACAAACAGCAAAGTCCATGATTTCTTAATCCTGTCACTGGATTAATTTTTGCCATTCATGAGAAACATCTGCATAGCACTCCACTCTTCCTGGAATCTCCTTTCTCATTGCTAAGGAGAGGTGCCTGTCGCCCACTGAGCCCCAGGCACCCACATCCTGGTGTGCAGTACTGTATGCTGTGCACCCCATAATGTCAGTCATTACTCTTCCTGACTCTCCTCATGCTGTGTGGTTGCAGCATTGAAGACTAATGAGGCATTTGTTCTCAATCAAGAAGCTATTTATGAACACAGTTCCAGTTACATACAATAAGCTATGCAGACTTCTCTTTCTTTCTCGCCATTAAAAAAAAGTTGTGTGTGGGGGGTGTTTATTGAGCAAAAGGGAGAAAATGACTTGTCACTTTTTACCCTATAAGCAGGTCCCTAATGGAAAGGTCTCCACATCATAGCTATGCTATCAGGATAATAGATGTCCTCAAATGTGCCGTTCCATTTGGTTAAAGTAAAATAATTATTACCACCCTGGCCCTTGTGAGCCAAAGTCAAGTCCACAGCTGCTCTGAAGGAGTTGCCTCTTTAGGATTCAAGAGGTAATTTGGGGCCCAAATGCATGGCCTCAAATGGGAGGGTGCGAGCCTGGCTAGCAGTTCACAGCGCCATCTGAAGGGAGCAGCCACTTGACCAACTCCTACTGGTGAACGCCCTGCCTTTGACAAGAACAGGGCTTCTCTTTTTTCCACTAGTTTTCCTTCCTAGGAGAATCAAAGGCAGCCTTGCAAGTTGACAGTCTCTTGTCACCTGACAGTACCATGCGGGGGTTGGGGGCGGGGAACAGCATAAGCCAAATCAGAGGGAGCAGCAATGGCACCATGACCTCTCAGGGCCACGAGTCAATCTGATCTAAAAACCAATCACCCTGATCTACAAAGCCACTTCAGGGTTCTTCACAAAAGTGTCAACACTGTTGTCAATTGGGAAATTGGATTCAGGAGATTATCCAGTTCTGGAAGAGAAGTATGCTGGGCAGAAATGAGAGTACATATGAAAAGCGAAAAGAAATTGCTCCACTCAACCACCCAACACTGCTAATTATCCTGCATTAAGCAGATAACCCATTATACTAGAAGTTAGTACTTGCTTCATTTTCAATGCAAACAAAAACTATTCCACACCATTTTTCAGAATTAGGCCAGCTGTTCGGTCTTCCTCCCACTCTAAACATAAGGAGCCAAGAGGGAAGAGCCTAGGCTTGGGGACGCAGGGACCCAAGTGCCACTGTGAAGCCCAGCTCCCTGGTGATGCAGTTGAGTGATCGTGGGCAAAGCATTTATTCTCTCAAACTCTCTTTTTCATTATCTGTAAAATGAGATTCCTAAGCTAGATCAAGCTTTCTTTAGTCCTTATCTGTATTAAATTCTGTGGAAGCTAAGAAAATCCTACCCCTACTACTTATACTTATACTACTTATACTAGCTTATAATCTAAATCAATAAAAAAAAGTTACTCTGAATATGTAGGCGAAAAATTAAGAGATGAAACTTTGCTTTTCCTAAAAAAAGAGGGCTTCCAAGAGCCAAATGATCAATAGTCTTAATGTCCATTATCAGCACCAATATTTTAATTTAGAGGTAAGAAAGGGGGATAAAGTTTGTATGACGGAATAAACCTGAAATAATCCTCAAACACCCAGATCTTCTTTAATGCTAGTAATCTCCATCCAAAGAGAACGCCTACTTTAGATAGAGAGGAGAAAAAGCACCACCTTCAGATTCAACAGAAGGCAGTTTCCGGTTGCTTCTTTTCTGATTGCGCCTCCATTTTACAGGTCCAAACCTCAACCTATAGGACCTAGACTCAATTCGATGACAGGAGTCAAAGACTCTACCCAATAGGTCACCTTCTTCCACTCAACTACTACTACGTAAAAGTAAATAGAAGAGTTACAGGGTTTGGATTTCATAGTTCTCAAAGGGGTCAAGAGTTACTAGCTTACCAAGAGGTGGACTGTATTTACCTAATGAAATTTAAGAGTTGGGAGTTACATTAAGGAACACTCCAAAGATTAGGATTTTTAGAGTATGTTTCAACAAATGACTTAGATGCCTCAATCCGCATGCTTTAGCAACACTGTGAGAGTGGCTGTTTATAAATATCAATACCCCCAGTAGTTCTAGAACTTAATTTTGTGGCTACTATTTATGTAGAGAAAAGACTCCACTTTCTTTTACAAGTCAAATACAATACGCCTGTACAGCCTGGTCAGCATATATAGTAACTGCTACCCAGTATGTTGATGCCACATATTTAGAATCAAGCAATAAATAAGTAAATGTACAGCCACCATAATATTTGCTATTTTTTATCACTGGAATGGCATATTCCACTCTATGTAAGAGGAAGAGGAAAGTTAAATCCAAATGATCATCGAAGTAAAATTTGGTAATAGCTACCTGTCCCTCCATTTAAAAAAATAAATGAGCAAAATAAGGGGCACAGTGTAGAACGGAACAGCCAAGATGAAAGCCCATTTCATGTTAGGGTTTTGATTTCTTAAAACCCTTTTGAGAAAAAATAGAACGTTATATGTTTGTTGTACATACACAACTTTATTATTCTGTGGTGCACAATAAAGGCTTTTCAGTAGATAATACATGTGTGCAATTGCCCAGATAATGCATTTCATTATACAGAATGAGAATTCTAATGTATAAAGTGTTTTTTCTATTTTCCATTACAGAATCTACTTTTTCATTGCATGGCGATATTCATCCAAGAATACAATGCATGTTTGCTCTTTTACACTGTATTACTATCAAGTGAAAAAATTCTACCAAACTCTCCTAACGTAAGTAATAAAGAGATATATTAAGATAACAAGGAATCTAGAGTATAATGCGTGCTGCCAAGCATTCTTGAATGGCAGGTAGCACAGTTATACCAAGGCCTTGAAATCACTCTTCAAAAACCAAAGAAACCCCTAAAAAGATAAAATACTTAGGAATAAATCTAACCAGGGATGTTAAAGATCTATACAAAGAAAACTACAAAACACTACTGTAAGAAACCGAAAGAGAACTGCATAAATGAAAATCAAACCATGCTCATGGACAGGAAGACTCAACACTGTGAAAATGTCAATTCTACCCAAAGCCATCTATAGATATAACACAATTCCTATCCAAATATCTACAGCATTCTTTAACAAGAGTAGGAAAACTAATCACCCACTTTATATGGAAAGGAAAGAGGTCCCAGAGAAGAAAAGCATTATTGAAGAAAAAGAACAAAGTAGGAGGCTTCACACTACCTGACCTCAGAACCTACTAAACAGCTACGGCAGTCAAAACAGCCTGGTACTGGTACAACAACAAACACAGACCAATGGAACTGAATCGAAACCCACATGTAAATCCATCCACCTATGTGCACTGATCTTTGACAAAGGACCAAAGTCCATTAAATGGGGAAAAAGCAGTCTTTTTAACAAATGGTGCCGGCAATACTGGATATCCATCTGTAAAAAAATGAAAAAAGACCCATACCTAACACCACACACAAAAACTAACTCAAAGTGGATCAAGACCTAAATATAAACCCATAAACAGAAGAAAAAATAAGGACAATGCTATAGGCCCTAATACATGGCATAAATAGGATACAAACCATAACTAACAATACACAAACACCAGAAGAAGAACTAAATAACTGGGAGCTCCTAAAAATCAAACACTATGCTCATCAAAAGACCTCACCAGAAGAGTGAAAAAAGAAGCTACGGACTGGGGAAAAAAATTTGACTGTGACATAACTGACAAGGGTCTAACCTCTAAAATCTACAGACTACTTCAACACCTCATCAACAAAAAGACAAATAATCCAGTTAAAAAATAGACAAAGGATATGAACAGACACTTCGCCAAAGAGCACATTCAGGCAGCTAACAGACACATGAGGAAATGCTCCCGATCATTAGCCATTAGAGAAATGTGGATCAAAATTATGAAATACCATCTCACACCAACATAACTGGCACGAATCAAAAAAACAGAAAATAACAAATGTTGGAGAGGTTGTGGGGAGACCGGAACTCTTATACACTACTGATGGGAATGTAAAATGGTATAACCACTATGGAAAACAATATGGTGCCTTCTTAAAAAGCTAGAAATACCATACAACCCAGCAATCCCACTCCTAGGAATATATCCTAGAGAAATAAGAGCCATCACACGAATAGACATATGCACCCTCATGTTCACCACAGCATTATACAATCGAAAAAAGACAGAAAACACCTAAGTGCCCATCAACAGATGAATGGATAAACAAATTGTGGTACATACACACAATGGAACACAAAGATAAAGAACAATGATGAGTCTGCAAAACATCTCACAATATGGATGAATACGGAGGGCATTACGCTGAGTGAAATAAGTCAATCAAAAAAGGACAAATATCTTATGAGATCACTATTATAAAAACCCAAGAAAAGATTTACACACATAAAGAAATAATCTTTGATGGCTACTAGGGAGGGGAGGGGTGGGGAGGGAAAACACTACCTAGATAATAGATAAGTGGTAACTTCGGTGAAGGGTAAGACAGTACACAATACTGGGGAATTCAGTATAACTTGAGCAAGGCAAAGTCATAGAATATTCACAGACACACCCAAACTCCCTGAGGGACCGAATTACTGGGCTGAGGACTGGAGATCATGGCCTCAGGCGACATCTAGCTCAACTGGCATAACATAGTTTATAAAGAAAATTTCTACATCCTACTTTGGTGAGTAGCATCTGGGGACTTAAAAGCTTGTGAGCAGCCATCTATGTCTACTGGTTTCACCCCGTCTGGAGAATGAGGAGAACCAAAGACATTAGGGAAAGATTAGTTCAAAGGATTAATGAACCACAACTACCACAGCCTCCACCAGAATGAGTCAAGCACAACTAGATGGTGCTCAGCTACCACCACCAACTGCTCTGACAGGAATCAGCATAGAAGGTCCCGGACAGAGCTGGAGAAAAACAAAGAAAAAAAATGCAAACTCACACACAAAAAAAAGACCAGACTTACTGGTCTGACAGAGACTGGAGAAACCCTAAGACTATGCCCCCCCAGTAATGAAGTCATCCTGGAGGTTTACCATTTAGCCATAGATAGCCGTATAAAACAAGCAGTAACACATGTAGTTATTGAGACTAAACGGGCATACCAGCTCAGAGGCAAGGATGCGAAGGCAGGAGTGGACAGGAAAGCTGGACAAATGGAAATGGTTGAGAAGGGCAGAGTGTTGACATGTCCCAGGGTTGGTAATCAGTGTCACAAAACGATATGTGTATTAATTGTTTAATGAGAAACTAACTTGCTCTGTCAACTTTTACCTAAAGCACAATAAAAAAAATAATAACAATAAAAATGTTCTACATCCTACTTTGGTAAGTAGCCTCTGGGGTCTTAAAAGCTTGTGATTGGCCATTTAAAATACATCTATTGGTCCCATCCTGTCCAGAGCAAAGGAGAATGAAGAAAATAAAAGATACAAGGAAAATATTAGTCCAAAGGATTAACAGATCACATGAACCACAGCCTCCACCAGCCTAAGCCCAGAAGAACTAGATGGTGCCTGGCTACCACCGACTGCTCTGACAGTGATCACAGGAGAGGGTCCCAGACAGAGAGAGAGAAAAATATAGAATAAAATTCAAATTCACACAAAAAAGACCACAATTATTGGTCTCACAGAGACTGGAGGAATCCCGAGGCTATGCCCCTTGGACACCCTGTGTCATGGATTGAATCGTGTTCCACAAAAATATCTGTCAACTTGGCTAGTTCATGATTCCCAGTTTGTATGATTGTCTACCATTTTGTCATGGATGTGATTTCCCTATATGTTGTAAATCCTATCACTATGATGTAATAAGATGGATTAGTGGCAGTTATATTGATGAGATCTACAAGATTACATAGTGTCTTAACTCAACCTCTTTCGAGATACAAAGACAGAAGAAAGCAGAGAGACAGAGGGACTTCATACCATCAAGAAAGCAGTGCTGGGAGCAGAGTGTGAGCTTTGGACCTGAGGTTCCTGCGTGGAGAAGCTCCTAGACCAAGGGAAGACTGATGACACGGACCTTCCTCCAGAGCTGACAGAGAAAGCCTTCCCCTGGAGCTGACACCCTGAATTTGGACTTCTAGCCTACTAGACCGTGAGAAAATAAGTTTCTCTTTGTTAAAGCCATCCACTTGTGGTATTTCTGTTATAGCAGCACTAGATGACTAAAACGCCCTGCAAACTCAGGACTGAAGCCACTCCCGAAGCCCACCTTTCAGCCAAAGATTGGACAGACCTATAAAACAAACAATAACACACATGAGGAGCATACTTCTTAGTTCAATCAAGTGTATGAGACCAAATGGGCAACACCTACCCAAAACCATAAGGCAAGAAGGGACAGGAAAATCAGATAAATGGACATGGTGAACCTGGGGTAGAAAGGGAAAGGGGCAAGAGTGCTGACACCATATACGGATTGCATCAAATGTCACAAAACAATTTGTGTGCAAATTTTTGAATGAGAAATTAATTTGCACTACAAATTTTCACCTAACACACAGTAAAATTTTTTAAAAAACAAAGAACGTTCCCTTTAGCTCATAAAAACTGCACCAAGCGAGCCAATAATTACCTGTCACTTGCTCTTCCTCCTATACTTTTCTGTTACTCTTCACCTCTGACCAGGTTAGGAAATGCATATATTTAGTTTTTTTCTGATGGTCCTCAATTCTTATGGAAATCGAATTAAAGTAAAAGAAATAAAGGGCAAAACAGCATAAGGAATTTTAGGGTCAGAACGGACCCCAGATATACACCTCTAGTCCAAACTTCTCATTACTTTGCATTTTTACATCTTCAGATTTCGTTTAGAACACAGGCATGAGGGCTACCACATCTACCCCATCTGGCCTCCAAGATTTATTTCAAGTAATAAAAAATCTTCCTAGGAAAATACACCCAAAGTGCTACTTTATTTGGAATTCTTCACACTGACCATGAAAAACCACAGCATGGATTTAACCCTACCATGCCCAGAAGACTGGCAACTCATGGGTGGTTAAAGCCACAGATCTGAGGATGATGTGACTCTCCACAACGTTAAGTTACCAATCTTCACATGCAGTTTTCACTCCCATTTACAGCCCTCCAACAAGAGCAATGAAGACGGAGCAGCAGCAGACAACAATTCGTTCTGTTAAAAGTAAGGTGGCCTTGAGTCTAAGCTGACTATCAACAACAGCAAGAGCCCACACCCCGATCCTTCCCTAAAAGGTCTCAGAACAAACATTCAAATTTCCCTTTTCTTTTTTCTGAACGTCTTATCGTGGTGTAAGTGAAAGTTTACAGAGCAAATTCGTTTCCCATTTAACAATCTATATATGCTTTGTCTCATGACATTAGTTGCACTCCGCTCAGTGTGTCAGCACTCTGCTCCCCTTCCTCCCTGGGTTCCCCATTTCCATTTGCCCATCTTTTCTACCCCTTCCTGCCTTCTGAACTTCATTTCTGGGGAAGTGCCGCCCTTTTGGTTGACTGTTCCGAGGAGCACATTCCTCATGGATGTTACTGTTCACTTTACACGGCTGTCTATTGTTTGGCTGACGGGTGATATGGTGGGAAACGTTCCAATTTCTTGGCGAGAAACAACCACAAAAGAGCTCTGTTATCCCTCAAATTTAAAATAAGAGAGTCTTATCCAAATTCCTTTAACCATGTTGATGAAATACGACAAAAGGCTAATGGGACAGAGTTTGTTAATGAGCAAAGACTGGCTGAGTGAGAATTTTAGATAAAATCTAACTCTGGAAAAGATGCAAACCACAAAGGAAATTGTTCTCCAAATACCTGCTTATGCTGAGTTACTCTTTAGAATTCTGTATTATAAATTCTCCAGAAGATTACATGAAAAATCCTATCATGGATTAGCTTACTAACCTCTGATACTCTATAGAACATTGAGCATTTGGATTATTAATTCTTAGGTAACCAGCTCACTCCAGACACTGAACTAAAACCCTCCTTCATAATTAGAAGTACAGTCCTACAGTAATGTTCAGGTGATAATGAAACATAAAAGATCACAGAAATGCCCACACATACATACCTATGCAATATGAGGGTAAAAAGAAACTGGTAAAAAGAAGCCAGAAAGAAAACACTACAGATTCTGTATTTTCACAGTGAGAATATCTGTGTTACATTTCTAATTAGCTGTAGCTTGTAGTCATTTTATAGTGGGAACTGATAACAAACTACAGAAATTCGGGTCAAAAACGATGAGATTCACATTAAGAATCAATTTGAAATGAGCTGCAGGCTAGCAGCTAAGCGCCTAACCCCTGCGCCCCTGGGCTCCTTAGTCAAGCACAAGCCACAGTGAACTACCACCTGAGCCCAGCTGCGCTATTAGACTGTCGCTAGCCTCTTCAGAGCCTCCATTTAAACAGGAGGTCTAGGGCTTCTCCGGAATCCAAAACTGACCATGTGATTCTGATGCCTGAAGAAATCAGGTCTGAGGACACTTTTAGAACGCAATCATTTCATCCACAGAATTCAAAGAAATCGTATTGAGTGTCCAGTATAAATTAATATTCCAACACCTGCTGCCACGCTGAATCAGGGTGTTAAAGTCAGAATTATCAATGTTACTTCCCAGCAATACTTAAAACGGCAACTCAATGATTTCCCAGGAGGAACGCTTTAGGAATAGAGCTTCAGAGACGAAGTTCACTCACAATCGGCAAATTGAAAGAACAATGGGCCCACTGTGAATCTGGGTCATTTCCAAATAGAAATAAGAAATTATGTGAGTCTGAAAAATCACAGTAAAGTTGTATTCCAGAATTCCCAGTTCTATTGCAAATCAAATGTTACTTGCATGGTTTCAATATCAAAATACAAAATGGCACACTGTATTTTCTAAGGGGTGGGGGGATTAAGGAAGATGCATTAAATCAGTTCCAAAGAGTAATTAATCTGAGTATTTCCTTCTGAAGACATGCTACGTAGACACATGATGAGCGAGCAGAAGCCACTTCAGAAACAGTCTGGGCAGCCTACGCCTGGCCCTGCTCTGCCATGCGAAGGACAGCACTACCTGGGGCAACAGGACTGCTCAGAGTGTGAGCACAAGAGCTGAGCACTAATTGAACGGAACAGAGAACTCTTCAGGCCTAGGGGAACTGGATTAGAGTTAAGGCTGATTTCTCAATCTATACTTCAGAGTGACTGAGAAGAAATCACGGGTCAAACTGTGGTTCTACACGGCCTTTATTCGGGTTCACGCAACAGGAACAGGGCCTGCTGTTACTATTAGCATCTCATAGATAAGATTATTAGGCCTATAAAGAGTGTCCATCATTTCCACCTTTTCCCTTCATAACCCAAACTGAACTCTAATGATAAAAAATCATTCACAACGGCACCCCTCACAGACTTCTTTAATTTATAGTTGTCATATATCTCTTTCCATACAAAGCACTAAAAATACATAACCATGCCAAAAATGTTCACCGTGCAAGGCATTTTCCTTACAGTGTACTTCACGTTTTTAACTTTGATTGCAAGGAAATGTAATCCTTTTTCATTATAAATCTTTGAGGAATAAAGCCAATGCTACTATTATGACTGCAAGCACCCAGCTGAGCAGGGCTCTGTGGTCATGAGTGGGGACATAGTGTGTAGACCTGGAAGGTCCATACTCCTAAAGTTCTCATAGTTCTTCAGAGAAAAACATAATCAAGTGGCAAAACGAGCAGGAGAGTGGACAAACAGAACAAAACGCAATGACTGGGTCTAAGCTAACATTTCAAGAGTCTTTAGGAGAAACGATATAGATCAAGGGGACTTTGTGTTCCCAAGCAGAGGATCATTGGTTGTTGAAGGTTCTACCTCAAGTTTACAGCAATGGCCTGGCACAGAGAAGATACTCTACAATCTGTCAAGGTATGAATGTATGGGTGACGAAGTGGGAGAAAGGCCTCAACCTGGTTGAAATGCTGAGCGTGAGCATGGATTTTTCAGGAGACAGTAAGGGTACCCCACCTTGACTATTACTTAGATTACCTATTTTCAAGAATTGCAGAATAGGGCTGGGCAAGAACACGAAGGCTTGAAATGCAAGTGTGGACCTGCTGTGGTAAAACAACTGGCAGTTTCTATAGGCTCCTGAGCAGGTGAAGGACACCTAAAAATATACAGGTAGTCTCCAATTTACAACAGGGTTCCATTCTGATAATTCTGTCTTAAGTTAAAAAAAAAAAAAAAAAAATTTTTTTTTTTTTTTTTAAGTCAGTTCTGATATAAGTCAAATACCTGAGGCTTCTTATGGTTGGGGCCCTGATGGTGCAGTGGTTAAACATTTGGCTGCTAACCAAGTGGTCGGCAGTTCAAATCCACCAGCCACTTCTTAGAAACCCTATGGGGCAGTTCTACTACGTCCTATAGGGCCGCTAGGAGTCAAAATTGACTTGACAGCGTCAGGTTTGGTTTTTTGGGTTATGGGCATGGTCTACAATGAAGCTGGCATCAGTGTCGTATCAATGATGCTGAAGTTGTAACAGCTGTAGGGCGTGTGCACAGCTCAACTGTCATATGTCGTTAGAGTTGAACACTGCCCACCTTTTTTATCCATTAAGATTCCAAACACTGACACTGACTTCATTGTAGACCAAGCCATAGCCTGCTATACAGCAATGTTTTGAACAGTAAATCATAAAATTGAACACCTTGTGAATGAACACCTGAGAATAACATCAGCAAATTACACATTACAACACTGTAAGTAGTAGTTCGTATTACTTATGCAAACATGTGCAAAAAAAAAGAGGATCTTAAGTGCAATTTGTCATAACTCGAATAAGCTTTAAGTCGGAGACTACCTGTATATCTAATACTCCTACAATGCATACAGGGCCAGCGTGGAGGATGAACTGGAAAGGAAAGGCTAGGAATACAGTTGAATATGGAATCTACACACAAGATCATGTGTACCATCTTACCTTTCTACTAGATTTAAATGTGTCCAGAGGGCATGGGGTGTGGGAGGTACCAAAGATACTAACACAAGTCACTTACAGCTGTCCACGCATTTCTTGTGCACCGGGCACACAGCCATCCATCACAGACCTCACGAGAAGGGATGCCGTAACAACCTAAAAAATAAGAGTGTGGACCCAGACATTAGGTCTTTTGCATCTTTAAAATATTACACATTTCAACACTCAATAAAGAGACCCAAGACAACTGCCTATCATACTGATTTGACTCCTAGTGCTTGGAACAAAACATAAGCAAGACTGTCTCAAAGATGCTTTTGGTTCTTATACTGCTTAATTAATATAGTCTAAGGAATTATAAGAGCATGAGTCTTAATAGCTACTAATGATCAAAACAGTTGTCATACAGCTACAGGTTATAAGTCTTCAATAGGAAATAACAAAATTATTGAACTGTCAACTGTAGTTATTGAGCCATGCAAAACAAATTTCAGAATACGTTGCAATCCAGAGAGGAGAGTTTTGAAAATTTAGGGATCATACAATAATTAAACTTTGAAATTATATTTTTGAAACAATTTAAAATTACATTTCAAAAATTAAGTTTAATTAGCTTTAATTTCAATGATGGGGGCAAAGAATTTGCAGTCCATGGTTAGTGAGGAAGAGATGTCTTCAACTTTGACTTGCCTGCCCAAAAATAGCAAAGTAAGGAGATGGCTGATGACACAAATACACGTAGCAATACCTGGTCCCAAGAAACACTTGTTATCTGACTTCCTGAAATAAGAGGCTTTTGAAAGATTTAAATGATGTGATATTTAAAATCAAATTGCTGTAACATTTGAGGTGGGAATAGAAAATAACAAGAGTATAATTACCCGAAGAAAAGCCTATCATCGTTAACCAAGACCATGAAATCATGAGTTCAAGCATATGTTTATGAAATATTGTGACTACATCACATAGCTAGCTCAGGAGTCAAGATTAAATATCAATTTTCTCGTGCTTTGGTGCTTTGCCTCATATATATGTTTAACAACAAAGAATGAATGTATATATGCATATGTGTTTCAAACCGATACAAACAAGATGGTTGCTATACTTGTATTTCAATCACAATGTCTTCAAATCCCTTGTGGAAGCTGACGGTATCAAAAAAATAAATAGTAGATAGGGAGGGTATTTCAAACATAAGACAGTTATTGCTCCTGGATAAACACAGCAATATCCATATAATAAACCACAGAAATTGCATGGACAAAGATAGACCATACATTAGTAGGTCAACAGAACACATGATTTGGTAAGAACTAGAATGATTCAAGACATAAGATAAAGACTATGTGAAGGACTAAAAAGCCAGTGAATGACTAAATGATAAGTTCATTTACTTGCATGAACCCGTACGTAGCACTTTGCACAGGAAATCAGAAGGCTTGTTCCATCCTCTTCAAGGAAGGCATTGGGTGGAGAATATTCTATATTTTCCTCGCTATAAATAAAACACATCTCAGGAATGAGTGGCTTAGTCTTTTCTCCTGAAGTAATCACTTCATCTACTTTTGTCTCCCATCTAGAATCATTTTCTTCATTGCTGCTGTCTGGCTGAAAAACAGAACATTCACACATGAGTGAAAAACCTGGAAAAGAGCTTCTCATTTGTTCTGGTCAATCAAATCCACTAGCAGCTGCACCTTCCAACTTCCGTTGTTTCTCCTCGATCCAACTATTGTTATTTGTCAATGCTGCTTCTGGAGCTACTGAAGCTGTGATCTTGAGAAGCATCGATTCTGCTGACAAATTTGTCTCTGCTTCTTTATTTGCACTAGCCTAACAGACCTACTTGCATTGACTGAAGAAAATCACCTGGTTCCACATGAAGGGGTGTTTTCAAAGACCCCAGTTTAAATCTGTGCAACAGCACTGAGAAAGTTTTCTGCCTCGTCGGGAACTTTTAGAAGAGTAAGAAAAGTATCTGGTGCCTGTTGCTAAATGTGAAAGGACAACATTGCAAACAAAATACATGAAAGGACAGCATTTCATATATTTCTCCTCAAAATACATGAAATTTACTCTAAAAATTTATGCTAAAAATCTCACAATTTTACTTGGATTTTTTTTTTTCCATTGCCAGAGAAATATACAGGCAGATTAGGATGCAGAAATAACCCTAAACAAAAAAAATTAAGGTCTAAAAGGGAAAATAAAAAATGTTCTGTCACTAGTGCTGCATTCAAAGATATCCAGTGAAGATACTACTTCCTCTAGTTCTAAAAGTCTGAAAATACGGCATATCACATATTTTCGTGCTCTGAAACATCTGAGCTGAGTAATGTCCGCTTTACATAGATCTCTAAGGGATGTGATCTTGAATAAAATATTTCTGATTCTATTAATGAAAACAGGAACTGAAACACAATGTTCACATCCATGTACTTGATAACATGTTGTGCCTCAAAACAGACCGTGTAGTACCACACTCACTAGACTCCTAAGGAACATTTGGCCTGCATTAGTGCTAGAGACAGTGAACGTCCATAAGCTGAGATGCCATCAGTACAATGCATATGGAATAATGTCAAGAACCGAATAATGTCAAAAACTGTATTAAGTTCAGCTGGCCAATGAAGGTGAACTGGCCTATCCAGTTTGTATCAGCATGGTGTGTCCTCTGCCCATTCCACATAGAAAAATTATAAGAGATATTGAAAATGTGGACCCAGGGTTGACATTTATATTATTTGAGAGCGATGTTTTCAAACATAAAAACAGAAGTAGGTGTAAGCTCCCTGTGATGGTTACGATTGCGTGTCAACTTGGCTGGGCCATGATTGTCAGTGGTCTGGCAGTCGTATGATCCTGTGATCACCCCCATGATGGGATGTGCTGTGAGTAGCCAATCACCTGAAAGGGAGTTTCCTTGGGTGTGTGGCCTGCATCAAATATAAGTGGAAATTCTGGCAAGCCTCGTGGCTTTTGCTGGCTCTCAATCCTACAAGTGGCTCCTGTTCGTCCAACCTCTGGTTCTTGGGACTTGAGCTAGCAGCCTACCTGTGGTCTTGCCTGCGAATCTTGGGATTCGTCAATCTTCATAGCCTGTGAGCAAAACCCCTGCTCTCTGACCTGCCAGTCTTGGGTTCACCAGCCCCTGTGGCTGCATGAGTCAGGGAAGGTCTCCAGCCTGACCCACAGACTTGGGATGCTCCAGTTTGTACAGCCTTGTGAGCCACTTCCTTGACATAAATCTCTCTATATGTATTTATATGCTTTACTGGTCTTGCTTCTCTGAGAACCCAGCCTAAGACATTCTCTCTTTGTAAGTTTCTACTGTTAAGTTTTATGTTCTGTTTCTTGGTGAAAGGAGTAGGAAGAAAGGTTGGAATTGCCCCTTTCCTTAAATAAACTAGGACATTCAAAAATAACAAGTACTGTCAGAGAACTGTCATCTCCCAAGCAGCACTTAGAAATTCTGTTTGTTTTCCTATGAAGGCTGTTACCTACAGGAGTATTAATATCTTCCTTTCTTCTGTGCATGCTAACCCTACAGTGATTCCCCGGTGATCGCTGGGATTTACAGGCACACAGAAGTGTAGCAGTAAAGAGAAACCTTGTCAGACCCCCACCTTACCTTGTAGTAGGGCATGAGTAGAGTACAGATAGCGCAGTGTGGTGCCATTTTGGCTACGGCTGCATTGTATTCTTGCTCAGCCACAAAGTTTGGGGGCTTTGTCTGCCAAATGTGGACCAGAGGCTTTGCCCAAGACTCTGTTTCTTCCACTTCTTCCTCAGTTGAGGGCACCTCAGGCAACTCTTAAGAGAAAGAGCATGAAAATCCAGTGAGCAGGGGCCCAGGAAGAACAACACTATAAAAGAAGCAAACATTCCAAGGTGCTTGATGCCAGAGAGCAAACATATTTTAAATGTCTCCCAAATACAACCTGAGAGAAATGGAACAAATGAAATTTGCTTCTCATTCTCCTCAAGATTCAGGGATCCACAGTCCAATCTCATTGTGTATGGGGTCGCCGTGAGTCAGGGTTTGGCTTCACAGCAGCTAACGACAATCTGACCTTAAGTGTAAACTGGCTCTGCCAGAGAACCCCTGCAATACACAATAGAGCTCTTACTGTGGGAGACGTGAAGGAGAAGTTTACCAAACCCACTGCCCTCAGGTTGATTCCGACTCAGAGCAACCCTGTAGTAGAACTGCCCCACAGGGTTTCCAAGGAGTGGCTGCAACTTCAAACTGCCAGCCTTTTGGTTAGCAGCTATAGTGTTAACCAGGAACTTTAAATGCTATCAGGCCTTTGACTCATAGGGTAATATCTGCTGCAATTAGCTATAAATAGCTGTTGCTACATATTGGCTCACAAAAAATTTATCTTATCACTTGGTTTATTAGAAAAGAATGAAACTTACAACAAAATGTAGTCACTTGGGTTTCAGTATGAGGTTGACCCATACGAGATTGCCATTACTGAGGTCAAGAAAAGCTTAAACATTGGCGATTTCATATGGTCCAGTGTAATATATTGGTTGCTGTTGTTAGGTTTTTATGTACAACAGACCACAACGCCGGCCGATTCTGTGCCATCTTCATAATCGTTACTATATTTGATCCCACTGTGAAGCCACTATGTCAACCCATGGTGTTGAGGGTCTTCCTCTTTTTCGCTAACCCTCTGTTTTACAAAGCATTATGTCCTTCACTAGGGACCTAGCAATCTTAAGGAACTGGCCAGTGAAAACCTTATGAATACACTGGTAAATACCCAATATTCCAAGATACTCATATCCCTTGGGTTGGTTACAAGTTAGTGTGGAATGGTCTCAGATTTTTTCAGGGGTGGCAGAATACTTTTTAGGTCCTAAAAGTCTAGAGATAATGAGAAAGAACTAAGTGGGTAGCTGGAAGTAGACCGAGCTGCACTAGGGCCCTCCACTTCCACTTTCACCAAAAGCTTAGCCTAGGGTGGCCAGTGACATATGGCTTGTTTTTGAACCTTCTCAACATCGCCCTTCCCCACAGACGAAGTCTTCCTGCAGCCCAAAGAGCATCCTTTTTCTGCTTGGATGTTCTCTAGGCCAGAGTAGCACTGAACGCCATCACTGTGCACTTCTGTAAATGAAAAAGTAGCATGGCAGCAACCCCGTGCAGCATAAAGAACAAGAGCTGGCAGTCGAGAGACCTAGCTTTGGATTCAATCCCTTTGGTTTAGAAAGACTGCAGGAAACCCAGAAACCCTGGTGGCGTAGTGGTTAAGTGCTACTGCTGCTAACCAAAGGGTCAGCAGTTCAAATCCACCAGGCGCTCCTTGGAAACTCTATGGGGCAGTTCTACTCTGTTGTATTGGGTCACTATGAGTCGGAATCGACTCGACAGCAGTGGGTTTGGTTTTTTGGTAGGAAACTCTGGTGGCACAGTGGTTAAGAGTTATGGCTGCTAACCAAAGGATCAGCAGTTCGAATCTACCAGGAACTCCTTGGAGCAGTTCTACTCTGTACTATAGGATCACTATGAGTGGGAATTGACTCAATGGCAACAGGCTTTTGTTTTTGTTTTTTAAGCCTTGGGTAGAGCCCGGGTGATGCAGTGGTTAAAGTGATTGACTACAAACTGAAAGGTAGGCAGTTCAAAACCACCAGTGGCTCTGTGGGAGAAAGATGTGGCAGTCTGCTTCTGTAGAGATTTACCAGCCTCGGAAACCCTATGGGGTCACTATGAGTTGGCTGTGGGTTTTTCTGGGCTGGTTTTTAGCCTTGGGTAAGACATGTTCTCATAATTATCTTCCTCCCCTACCTCTTTTTTTTTTTTCTTTAGTAGATATAAAAATTATTTGTAAAGTACTCAAGTACTTTGTAAATTCTAAAGTGATATATAAATAGATGTATTATTATTTAAAATCCATACAATTGTCTCCTTATTTTCATTTGATCTGTTTCTCATTAGATGCTACAATATTTTATTAGGGTAAGAAAGATTTTACTCAATCATACTGGTGGGTATCCAGTATTCCAAGATACTCATACCCCTTGGGTCATTATGGTCATTCTGATTTCCAGTTAGCTTTAAAAGTGAAAAATATTGGAACTTTCTCGATTTTAAATATTTTGTCCTCCTGTAATTTCCTCAACAAATTCTTCATTCTTCTCCCATGTCCCAGAAAACGTGCTTACCCTTGAATCAGGACATTGTTCAAGCACAGACTTAAATATTACACTGACCCTGGCTAGTGCCTTTCCCAGTTTCACAGCATTTATATAACTAGAAGCCCCAATCCTTTAGGGAACCAAGAAGGGGTTTGGGGTTTTGTTTTGTTTGGGGGCTTTTTTTGGTTTGGGTTTTTTTTTTTCCTTTTGGTGGTGGGGGAGGTAGGAGGATCCTTAGGATATCCTGGCCGTCTCCTTACCACATGATTCCAAAACAAAACTCTCTTTTTTGCCCCCAAGAGCCTCCTTCTACTCTTCTTCCTGCTTCCTTTTCAGTGTACTTTCAGCCATTTCCTTAAATTAAAATATATATGCATATACTTTGTATCTTTCAATATACAGAAGAGAGAAAAAAAAAATTTTTTTTTCCTTTTGTGACTTTTACGTTTTGATCATCTGGCATCACTATGCCTAGGAATTCTCTCTCCTCCCTTCCCTCCCCTTCAGCTACAGTTGAGTAATGAACCTTTACAGGTTTCACTAGAATCCCACTGGTATATAATTACCTCACACCATGATGCCTTTTGTAACATGTTGTGGAATGAAAATAGACCATACTGTTTTATAGAGTGTTAGATTCTTAGAAAATCAAATTAGTTCTCACAATATCCTAGTCAAAAGAGAGGGCAGGGGGCAGATAGTATTAAACCTACAGAGAACGTGGACACTGCAGGCATTTAATGAACACCGATGTTTTTATTACTATAATCATGGAATCACTTGTTGGTAAACCAGCAAGCACATCAACAATCAAGAGACTGTGCATAGCTCAGAGTCTCATTCTCAACACCACAGTTTGCTGAAGAAATATGAGAGATTCTGGGAAACAAAAGATCCCTGGTTATAAGTGCATTAAAGTTTAGCAAACCTGGGAAAACGCTGCCAGCCATCAAACCACTTTCTTTCCTAACGACAGTGAAAGCTGGAACTTGACAGGCCTGCCTTGTTCTTCCAGGTCTTGCAAGTTTTCCCCCTTTGACAGGCTGCAGTCTTACCATTTTTCCTATGGCTCTCTGTTAGCAGAAAATATTTTTGTTTTCCTTCTCTGACAGGTTTCCGCCTTACACAGGTTCCAGCTTTCACAGACTTAACGTAGGTTCTCAACAAGAACAAAGAAGTGCTCATGTTACTTGTAGGTAAAATTACGTAGATAAAATCACAGCAGTTAGCCACTCACAGCCAACGTGCTTACAACTCCCAACACCTCACCCCAACGTACCTTAAAATCATCTCCAAAACTATCCTTTTGCTTGCTATTCAAACCGCAACCACTGTCATAGATTGAATTCTGTCCCCCAAAAATATGCATCAACTTGGCTAGGGGCAAGATTGAGGACAGGACCTTCCCCCAGAGCCAAGAGGGAGAGAAAGCCTTCCCCTGGAGCTGGTGTCCTGAATTTGGCCTTCTAGCTTCCTAAACTGTGAAAGAATAAACTTGTGTGTTAAAGCCATCCACCTGTGGTATTACTGTTATAGCAGCACTAGATAACTAAGGTACTCACCCTCTCCTCAGGGCCATAAGCCACTCTGTTCTTAAACAGACCAATTCATCAGTTTCATAGGATTATTAGGTCTCTTTCTTGCTGTCAATGTTTATGCTATAAAGTCTGGGATTCAGTGCCACAACTGTCGGAGAGGTATCGAGAGAGAGAGACTCAATCGTACAGGTCATGTGACGAGGAAGAGGAGCCGCCTAAAAAGCTGGCAGCTAGGAGAGTCCTAAAAAATTTGCAGTTCTAAAAAGAAAGTCAGGTTGCCGCAATTCTTAAAGTTGTTTAGAAAATCTTCCAAAGATTTCTACTCATGCTAACTTGCGGTACTCTCTATTATTTACAGAGCAACTTATTTCCACAAATTGCTAAAGTTTCCCAAGGTGTGGAGGGGCCCCATTGGTCACAGAGGTTGTATAGATACACTGTCAGCAATTGTGTGGATATACAGTTTTTATTTTAATGATTAAATATTTCTTTCGGGTTGCTTTCTACATAAAGCAACTTAACATTTTTTTAAGAAAAAAAGTGTATATATGGCTTATGTAAGTAAAAAGTCAAATTAAAAATTTTTTTTTATATATATATATATATATAAAAGTATTAGTTCAGGTGACAGAAAGTTTAAATCTATGACAACAAATTTCACAGGAAAACAATAAAATAAATTTGGCAAAAACTATAATGAAGTTTTTCTCTGTGGCCTAGAACAATGGTTATTAAATTATCCTGAGGTAACCACAGCTACAGGGGTAGAACTCTGATCCACCTCTATTATAGTAAACACATTTATCTGTCGTCTATACCAGAAATCCTCCAAGTGCCACAGGGAAAAAAGCACGAGCTCTGGAACTGAGATGGAACTAAAATAATGGTTCACTCATGCAACTGGTATAATCTTAAAGTACCTTCGTCTGCAAAATGAGTACATGATTACCTAAATTACAGGATTTTTAAGCGGGTCGTGTGAGATGCCAGCCATAAAGCTGCTACTTATTGCTATGCACCTCCTAAGCCTTCAATAGATGAAGGTATTCCCCTCTGGTCTCCAGCATAACCTTTGCAAAGGTCACCCAGAAAATGGCTTGCAATGTAAGCCTTAAACACGAAACTTTTAGAATAACAATACTTCTTAAAAATCATCTACATGAGATCAAATGGTCAATAATTACTTTAAAACAAAGATGAGAATGTAAGGGGAAAGGGAAACTAGATGCCTAGAATCGGAACCACCAGAGTGGAAATAATGAGAATGTTTACGCACTGTAAAGAATGTAACCAATGTCACTGAACAACTCCTGTAGAAATTGTCGAACTGAAACCTAAACTGCTGTGTAAACCTTCACCAGAAACACAGTTAGATATTTTTTAAATAATTATAATAACAATAATACAGACTAGAATAGTAAGAGCCGATCTAAACAGATAGCCCAGTTATCTCATATATATGCATATATATGTGTGTGTGTATGTATATAAATATAAATGTATATTTGAATCAAAAGATATATCTTTTCAGAGGAAAAAGTATCTTTATTCCCCCCTTCAGTCAAAAATATCACTGAAGAATTGTTTACAGTAATAAAAAAAGATTAGAACTAAGTGTTCATTAAGAAAGATACTAATAAATTAAGGTATGGCCATAGTATGCACACATAAGAGTAGGTGCTTTTGAGGACTATTAATGAAATACAATATAGTATGAATATATGTATTATATAACAATATTAAATCAATATTACAGTATAATGAAAAATCAGAGTATAACACTGTACATAGAGAATGATGTCACATCTATAAAAACATATTTGAAAGTGTGAAACAGAAGAAAGAAGATTTGCAAGTTTTTATAATTATAAAAATATGCAACCTTTAAAACTGAAAAAAAAAATTCTGCCATCAGGCTAATATTAGGTGGGTACTATGAACTGGGGGAAACCTTCATTTGCGAGCAGGCTTATGTTAGATTTATTCACTCAGTACAGTCTCTCTGAACAAATTTTGATTGTGCAATGTAAGTGGATTTCTCCAAAGGAGAGGATTGGGGCCATTTGTGGAGCAGTCGCTGCCAGGTCTTACTTAGAACCAGCAGATGGGCAAAGTCATCAACTCTACTACAGGACGCTTTCTCTTTGCCAATCGCCACCGTGAGTCTGCTGCTTGGGGTTATGTTCCAGTGACGTGCTTTGGCTGGTACAGCATCACACTCGGCTATGAAGCACGCAGCAGCATCTGTTACCTTTCAGGTACGTGGGCAAAATCTCGGGCCTGGGAGGCATTATGTAAGGTTCCAAATGTGCTGGAGGAAATTGGCCTGTGAGTGTGTGTTTGTGTGTGGGGGTGGGGGGAGGGAGAAGGGAGGAGGTCATCAGGAACAAGCGGCTCAAAAGAGAGAAAAGAAGTTTCAACTTGGGAACTTTATTTTTCCTAAAGATTCTCTGAATTGCTATCAAAAGTTATAAATTTCCAACAGAGAAAAATGACAAGAGTTTTAGATACAATTTTACTGGTAAATGGTGGCTTTGAGGGAAAATAAAATTCTTAATTACAGTTCCCTTAAAATGTTAATGTAATAATGGATGCAGCCCATGGGTGGTGCAAATATTAAGTGCTCAACTACTAGCCAAGAGGTTGGCAGGTCGAATAGCTCAGCAGGAGAAAGGCCTGGCAATCTGCTTCGGTAAAGATTAAGCCCATTGCCTTCGAGTCAGTTCCAACTCATAGCGACCCTACAGGAAACCCTGTGGGCAGTTCTACTCTGTCACACAGGGTCACTATGAGTCAAAAATCAACTCAATGGCACCCAATAATAACAGCATGTCACGCCATCCGATAGATGCTGGAAATCGGTAAATAATAAGAGTCCCTTGCCTTGCAGGAGTTCAAAACTCCCCATGAGTGAACCTTCCAGTTTTGTAAGATATTTAATCAACAGCATTTAGAACACAAAGTCAAAAAATGGCTAAACAACAAACTTCCCGCACATGGCGACCCACCTGCAAAACAAGTTCCCATCAGCTGTGTAAAGGACGGCAAGCTCCTTAGACATTTTAACCTAAGAACCAACAGGGCACTGTTATCACCTGGAAGATCACATAAAACAGCTGCTAAAGAGACTCAGTGAAGCACTCCAACCAGGTGCCCATGATGCCAACTGCTAGGGAAAGGGGGATACACACTAGTCAAGGGAAAGGACATCCAAACGTGTCAGGGGGTCCTCCTTGCTCTGCCACTTACGCTGTACCAGGCACAGGCCCTCCTCTGTACTCACTGATCTCTCCCAGGGAGATGCCTGGCCCAGATCCCAGCCTACTGAGCCTGAGGGCATTATACAGTAAATTTCCTCAAGAAAAGACCTTAACAACTACGGAAATATTTGAATAATATGCAAACACTCAAATATCATAGCAAACTTTTTCCTCATTTTTTTTTAGCACAAATATCTCTGCAATTTCAGATCTTAAAAACCCTTCTTCAATACAAAACAAATCAAAGAACATGAACATGAACATGAAAACAGTGGGATATCAGTGCAGGCTTTAGAGGTCTATTTCAAGCACTGGTGGCACCGTGATTAACAGCTCGGCTGCTAACCAAAAGGCCAGCAGTTTGAACCCACCAGCAGCTCCTTGGAAACCCTATGCGGCAGCAGCTCTACTCTGTCCTGTAGGGTCACTATATGTCAGAATCGGCTCCACGGCAACCGGTTTGGTTTTTTGGTTTTCGATGGGTATAAAAAAAGAGCCACTTCACCATCTCCTTAAAACCTGGAACCTAGGAACCAGAAAAGGGGAGGGAGGTAGCTCAACCTAGGATACAAATGATGATAAACTGAGCCATTTCCTAACCATTTACTAGCTGGGAGCCTTGGACATGTTACTTAACCCCCAAGAGGTGAGAAGCCCCTTCCTAAAATCCATGACAAGGGTTCCCAAACACCAGCGTAGAGAACGCTGCCAGCTCAGGAATAAATTTTCATTGGCCAGTGGCAAAAAAGAGAAAATGTGGTCTGCAAAGTAAGTTTATTATAAAACTAAATTTAAAAACAAATAAATATATAAACCTCACAAACTTTGCACATTTATTCTTCACCTTAGGGACTGATTTCACAAGCAAATGGTGGGAAAAAAAATGCAGAAAATGAGGTTCAAAGTATGGGATAATTCAGAGGCTTATAGGTTAAGGCCGATGTCTCCAGGGAAAGGAGGTTATGAACGGTTTTAAGGAGGCGTAAGGCAATTTATTAAAGTGGAATTGTATGAAACTGCAATTTTCATAAGTTAAAAAAAAAAGGTCAAATATTGGCAATCTCATACATTTGAACCTAATACAATAATTTATTTTTCTAAGGAATGGAATGAGCTATGCAACTGTAGTATCAAAAGCTGTTCCCTTCAATGTTTCTTGCCAGAAGAACGAGTCATGCATGAAGGCACAAGAATCAAAGTCTCGACTATCATTTTACAATCCCAAAGCTGTCAGCACATTCAGACACCTGATCATAAGACTTCGGGCCAACCATGGTTTAGGAAGGTTTCAGGATGGACTGTGAAAAGTTCGGAACACAGCCATGTAACATAGGAAGTTAGCATTTTTTCCCCCTCTAATTCAATCAAAATCTGACCAAGCCACTAGCATAATAAGAGCAAGGTGTTTCTGATTTTTATTTCCTATATTACAGTAACAGGCAATGCTACCCGGGCTTCCAGTGGAATTTACCGATGGAGAAATCAAGCTAAACTGAGAAGGCCTGACTTATTACACGGTAAGTGCTAGCTAATATATCCACTTGATCTGAGTGCCAACGCCCTCGCACATTTTATGTCCACATAACACGGGACAACATTGGCTGTGGCCTATCAACAAACACTCCAAACCAATCTACTTAGTAATCTGCTGAACTGGCTGTTTTATTGCTTAAACAGACAGAAATTTAACTGTGCTTATTATGAAAGGAAAGCATTACCTCCAGCTAATAAGAACTGATTCAACAAAGAGAAGCTGTCATTATGTAAAAATTAACAACATTCGGAGCATGACATGCTGCAGTCATAAAGCAGTGTCTGTGTTTCAAAACTGACAGAGAAAGCGACTTTGTAAGAAGGGGAACCACCGGTGCTGAAGGATGTTCCTATATGTCACGCTTCCCCTTTTCCAGGAAAGGCTAGCATGGGCCAAGGGCTAACTAGGATCCCCTCCTACTGTATTTACACGGCGTCAAAGAAATTTACAGTTTCAATGGAACTTTGGGATCACTAATCCAACCATTTCCTCTTGCAGATGAATAAACTGCGCCATAGAGAGACTGCATGACTCCGTTTCCCAAGGCTGGACAGCGCTAATGGCCAAGGAGATACTGGAAGCCAGATCTCAACCATAAACAGGGAGTCATGTGCCCATTACTATTTGAAAAGAACAAACAAATGGGTGTTTTTAATATTTAAATAATATTTGTGTTTAATAATTGAAATGGCATTTGTAAAGTTCAGATTAATAAAAGACATCATTATTATATTTGCTCAACATATTCTCTTTAATAAATTCTTGAAATAAAAGAAGTAAAAATTAAGACTGGCAAATCTGTACCAAAGCTGTTAGAAAAGAGAAAAGAGTCATTATGGCATGCCCAGGGCAAAACAAAATAAAACAAAAAACCCAAACCGGTTGCCTTTGAGTTGATTCTGACTTATAGCAACCCTGTAGGATAGAGCAGAACTGCCCCACAGGGTTTACAAAGAGTGGCTGGTGGATTCAAACTGTCAACCCTTTGGTCTGTAGCTGTAGCTTTTAACCACAGCACCACCAAGGGCCCCAAGAGCAGGAAGGCATAATTTCTCCCAAAATCATCTGTGTACCAAAGGTGAACTAAAACCACCAATTCTAAATAACGTTCTTTTTTTTGAGGGACAACTGCAAAGGGCACCCGGACTGTACTGGTAGCGCTCCCAATGGTGGGGGCATCTTCAGTAGCTGAATGAGACCAGGTAAAGTACGCAGGAAACACCACAGGAAGACTCAGGCAATCAATCCCAGAAGAAAACAAAAATCTCTAGTACTGTAAGGTGAAATCACAGGGTAGTTCTAGTCTTAGAAAAAATATGCTTAGGACAGGCTTATGGGTCAACTGCCTCATAAACACCAGCACTTTTATAAAAATGAAACACTGAAAACCATTTAGGGAGCTGACTTCTGTCAGTTGAATTGCTGAGATTTCACTTAAATGTAAACATTTTACTCTTCAGAACAACTGACAATCCAAGTTAAATGCGTTAAATAATGATGGTCAAACACCAAGAATAATTTCTAATTAAAGCAGCAGTTTCCATCTCTTTCATCTGTATATTTAAATTTTTAATCCATTACTAAATGAATTATAATATTAATGCAGGCAGACTTTCCAAAAGATAAATTACTGGAACAGTGTCTGAAAGAGACTCTCGATCTATGCCTCAAGGCAGGCAGACACTGCAAAGATAGGGATCAGGGTCTAAGCTGTCTCTAATTTCAAAGTGATGCTTAACAGCTCATTACTGCACTGCACTTGCTAAACTAGTGATTTAGAAAGAGTTACTCAGACATTTCAGATCAAAGCAAATCAGAGCCATGACCAGGGCTTTCGTATGAATCTTGTCGATATTCACACTTGTAGATGGGGTCACCTCTGCACATGGGTAAGCATGCTACAGATGAGTACCTGAGTCTTTTGATCTTTCTGCATCATTATTCTAGAAATCACAGAATTATCATTGATGAGTTCTAAACACAAATGTGATCCAATGGTGATCAACCTTGTCTTAGTCATCTAGGGCTGCTATAACAGAAATACCATAAGTGGATGGCTTTAACAAAGAGAAATTTATTCTCTCACAGTCTAGTAGGCTACAAGTCCGCATTAGGGCATTGGCTCCACCGGAAGGCTTTCTCTCTCTGTCAGCTCTGCAGGAAGGTCCTTGTCATCAATCTTCCCCTGAACTAGGAGCTTCTCTGCACAAGAACCCCAGGTCCAAAGGACACGCTCTGCTCCTGGTGCTGTTTTCTTGGTGGTATGAGGTCCCCTCTTCTCTGCCTGCTCCCCTTTCCTTTTATCTCATGTAAGATAAAAGGTGGTGCAGGCCACACCTCAGGGAAACTCCCTTTATGTTGGAATGGGGATGTGACCTTAGTTAAGAGTGTTGCAATCCCACCCTAATTCTCTTTAACATAAAATTACAATCACAAAATGGAGGACAACCACACAACACTGGGAATCATGGCCTAACCAAGTTGACACATATTTTGGGGGAACACAATTCAATCCATGACACGCCCTTTTGAAAATCTAACAGAAGCCACCTAGCACTACATTCTATTCCAGGGAACTCAAATGCCCACAACCCACCCATCAACCCGGAGGTGGGACCCCTTGATTGTTCCTGAGCAAGCACCACATTTCACACAAAAGGAATCTGAGGCCACGGAGAAGACATCCTCAAAATCAGAAACATACAGAGGACAAAGCCATGGGTTCCAATCACGGCCTATCATTCGTTCATCAACCCACCCCTGATCAGACAGCATTCAAAAAGTTGTGCAATTGCTTCTGCCTGGTTAGTTACAGGCAGCACCCACTTTAATTTTAGACTTTTGGCTTGCAAGAAGAAGTATAAATTTGATTACAGTCATTTGGTTTAAGAATTCTTGGGGAGACTTGCCCTTCTTTCCTATCACCCTTCCCCACCTACGCCCAAACCCCGCCAGGTGAGCTCTCTTGCCTCTCCCTGGGCTGTGGTCAGTTTTTTTGTTTTCTTTTGCCCCAGTGTACCCACTCACTAAGGGTGTAAGAATCCACTTCTGAGTGTCTAGGAGATTCTATGCAGTTTTAGTTCATATTCCTTGGCCTCTACTAGAATCCTGACAAATTTCCCCCAAACAGCCAGGGCGCTGGCTTTCTGTTGCTATCTGGGTGGCATTTCCCTCTGAACCTCCTAGGGATTTCCCTCACTTCTTGAGATCTTGGCAATCACTCTCCTCCAGCTCTTCATCGTCACATCACAACAGCAACAACAAACACTTATTATGAGCCAAACCGTGTTCCTGGTGCTTTAGGATCTTAGTCTTTTAATATGCAACCAATTGTAATGACCTCCAGTTTCACATCATCAAAAAGCCACTGCACTGCCTCAAAGAGAAGACGAGACTCTTCTCTCTCAGCTGCACCAATGCTCCCAGAGGGGCTGGATCAAGTATCGATCCCCTTTGCTGCTCTTCTGTTGGCGGGGAGTCACAGCCCACTTTCAGTAAAGGGCTGCTCATTCACCAACAGGGAACACTGAGACTGTCATTTAAAGATGTAATTTCTCAGATGCTATAATCCTATCTGGCATACAGACCTGCTTCCACATAAGGGGTGCAAAAAGAGCCCATAGTTAGGGTAGAAAGTTCACAAACAAAGCTGGATTTATAATTGTGTGTGCCTAAGTATGGAGCAGAGCCCCAGCGGCACGGTGGTAAGAGCTATATCTGCTAACCATAAGGTCGGCAGTTTGAAACCACCAGCTGCTCCTTGGAAACCCTACGGGGCAGTTCTACTCTGTCCTATAGGGTCGCCATGAGTCAGAATCAACTCGATGGCAAAGGGTTTGGGTTTTTTTGGAGGGAGGGGCTTTAAGAATGGAGCACTAAAATCAGCTCTTCATCACTTTCTAACGATGATAATGTTCATTCATTTCCTACCACACAGGCAACTCAGACACTGAGGGAAAAGTCCAAGACATCATTCAAATGGCCGATGATCTAAGTAATTTTCTCCAGGCCACAAAATACTCTTCATCGTTAGTTTGTAAGCTTGCAGAAATATAAGAGCCAAGATTTTTTAGCCATCACAAAAATTCTGATTTTTTTCTCCTCGATTCTCAAGAATCCTCAGAGGACCCCAGGAGTTCTTAATATTTTAGAATGGAAAGTGAGACTGTTGCAAAAGCTACAAGCATCAGTGTTTCAGCAAGATGTTTAACCTCAAACCTTTGAGACAACTTCATTAAAATAATCCATTTATAAGTTCTGCAAGCTGTACAGAATGAAAGCAGAGCTGCTCTCCATGAACAAAATCTGGACCAGCTGATGATGGCCCACATCAAAATTAACCTAGGAGTATAAGGATGTGGGAGAAAGCAGCTTTCCTTGTGTGTTAGTATAACCCAGTCCCTTCAGAGAAACTACTCCAAATATTGGCCATAATAGGGAAGGGTAATCAAAATTCATGAGTAACATACGTAAGTATGAATGACATTATACAGAATTGTCCTATAAGTATCTCAACAATAAGGGAAAAACAGTTTGTGTTGGGTATGATAAAGTAGGAGAAAGAAGAAACCAACATGATGATATGTTTTCATATATTCCATGACTTCTATTACTCAAATACATTTTATGATTTCTATTACTCAAAGCAATTATGGATAGTATTGCAAAGAGTGGGAATTCCAGAACACTTAATTGTGCTCATGAGGAACCTATACATAGACCAAGGGGCAGTCATTCGAACAGAACAAGGGGATACGGAGTGGTTTAAAATCACGAAAGGTATACATCAGGGTTGTATCCTTTCACCATACTTATTCAATCTGTAAGCTGAGCAAATAATTCAAGAAACTGAACAATATGAAGAAGAACGTGGCATCAGGATTGAAGGAAGACTCATTAACAACCAGCAATATGTAGATGATACAACTTCACTTGCTAAAGGCAAAGAGGATTTGAAGCACATACCCATGAATGATAAAGACCAAAGACTGATTACAGCCTTCAGTATGGATTACACCTCAACATAGAGAAAACAAAAATCCTCACAACTGGACCAATAAGCAACGTTATGATAAATGGAGAAAAGACTGAAGTTGTCAAGGATTTCATTTTACTTAGATCCACAATCAACACCCATGGAAGCAGCAGTCAGGAAATCAAACAACGTATTGTGTTGGGCAAATCTGCTGCAAAATCTCTCTTTAAAGTGTTAAAAAGCAAAGATGTCACTTTGAGGACCAAGGGGCACGTAACTCAAGCCATGGTATTTTCAATCACGTCAAGCGCATGCAAAAGCTGGACAATGAATAAGGAAGACCAAAGAGGAGTTGATGCATTCGAACTACAATGCTGGCAAAGAATACTGAATGTACCGTGAACTGCCAGAACAACAAACCTGTCTGTGAAGAAGTATAGCCAGAATGCTCCTTAGAAGCAAGGATGGCAAGACTTGATTTCACACACTTTGGACATGTTATCAAACGGACCAGTCCCTGCAGAAAGACATCATGCTTGGTAAACTGGAAAGTCAGAAACAAAGAGGAAGGCCCTCGTTGAGAAGAACTGACACAGTAGCTGTACTAAGGGGATCAAACACAGCCATGTTTGTGAGGATGGCAGAGGACTGGGCAATGTTTCATTCTGCTGTACATAGGGTCGTTATGAGTTGGAACCAACTCAATGGCACCTAACAACATTACTTAAACCAAAATTCCACCTTGTGTTGGTCTTATAGAAACTAATATTATCCCTTCCTGGACCCTACATCTACCATTTGCTTTATAACTAAACCTGAGGTATGAAAGAAGACAGTGGGTAAAAAGAAAGACATCTGCTACGTTGTCTACTCTGATATACTATTTAAACCAAACAAGAAGCTTGAACCCAAGATTCATGTTACTCTCTTGACAGCATCTGTACATACACTTGGCCTTCATTAACAATTTCCACCAGTGATGGAGAATGCCTCAAGGAAGGCCTCTTTACAGTCTCTGCCTTGAACTGATCCTTTTAAAGATGGAGAAAACAAGGCTCTCGTGATGCTAAGAGACATTTATAAGGAAGAAAAGCTGGTCAGTGGTCTGATTTTTAATTGCAGGCAACAGAATGGTATTTTTTTAATTACCAGAAAACATGGTACATACCTACAATGGAATACACTCAGCCATAAAGAGTAATAAGTTCTGATACATGCTACAACATGGATGAATCTTAAAAACATTATGCTGAGTGAAAGAGGTCAGTCACAAAGGACAAATACTATGATTCCACTTACATGAAATATCTAGAATGCTGTTGTTGTTAAATGCCGTCAAGTTGATTCCGACTCACAACAACCCTATGTACAACAGAACCAAACACTGCCAGTCTTCCACCATTCTCACAAATGTTGCTATGTTTGAGCCCATTTTTGCTGCCACTGTGTCAATCTATCTCATTGAGGGTCTTCCTCTTTTTCGCTGACCCGCTACTTTACCAAGAATGATGTCCTTCTCCAGCAACTGGTCCCTCCTGATAACATGTCCAAAGAATATGAGATGAGTAGGAACAGGAAAATACAAATGCATAGAGACCAGAGTTTATTTGTGGTTACCAGCACATGCAGGAGGGAGGGGAAAGGAGGCCTCAATGCTGAGGGACACTGAGCTTCTGTTAGGGGTGATGGTACCATTTTGTAACAGCTAAAGGTGATGGTTGAACAACATGATGGATGTAGTCACTGAACTCCACATGTGAAGATTGCTGAATGTCAACTGTGTCGTTAAATATATCTTTACCACGATAAAATTAAAAAAAAAAAAAAAAAAACAGCTAGAAACAGAGGAGAAGAGGGCAACCAAAAGTTCTACAAAATGACAAATGCTACATCCAGGAATGATGACTGGTCATCAGTGGAACTGCTTCATGTCAGGCCATCAGAGCAGTCTAGTTAAGGAGAAAGGACCTTCCACCACACACCAGGTATGGCTGTGGTTTCCTACTCAAGGCAGTTTTAATAAATTTAAAGGATCCACCTTAAAAGTAAAGGCAACGCAAAGAAACCTACAGAGTGTTAGTTCCATGATTTGACACTTCTAAAGAAGTTGTTCTCAACTTGCTCTGGAGAACCTTACGGTGAAACGTCAGGAAATAGTGATCAAAGGAAACAGGAAGACCTTTACTAGGAAATTCAGCATTTCAGATAAGAAATCTCATTTCCTTTTGTCAGTAAATTGTTTATTCCTTAACGCTATTTTTTGTACTTGGCCACATTCCTCCCTCCCAAGCACTTTTTTCCCAACAGTTTGAGACAAACAGCTACACAGAGACGGTGCTGTGAAAACTCACGAGCTCACCTTCGTCACTTGCTGCCTGTTGTTTCACGAGTGTCATCGGGGATCTCGCTGGAGGCTTACTAAGTGGATGGCGCCAACTCTTGGCAGTTTTGGTCTCTCCTTCTAGTCTCTGGTTAAAAAAAAAAGAGAGAGAGAAATAAAAATGGGGGTGGGGGAGCCAGAGTTAAGACTTGTTTTAAAAAATAAACAGTTAATAACAATTTATGATCACTTAATTCTGAAGAAATCTTGGCACATGTTCACCTCTTAGAGACTTAGTCTTTTTTTTTTTCCCTAAGACCTTAAAATCAAAGAAAATAGGAAGCCATTCTATCAGTCATTTTACCGAGAGGTCAACTATCTTTCCACTTCATATTAAAATACTAGCTGTAGTGCAGGGCAGGCTTATCAAACTTGCAATGAACTCGGTAGATAACAAGGTTTTCGAACGTTCTTTAAAACTAACCTAAGTGCAGGAATCGACTCGACAGCAGTAAGTTCGGTTTTTGGTAAGTGCAGGATTACATATTCATAAGAATATAGGATGTGGCCTTTAGTTACCTCTCTGCTGTTCACGTATCAATATTCGATGGTGTTTTTACTTCTTCTCACAGAGAATGCAGCCCTGCCAAGCTGAGGCTGTACACCCCCTTGCATTCAAAAATCACAAAGCCCTTTAGAAAGGAACCACTACTTTTCTGTCACGTGGATCAATGAGGAAGAAGGGGATCCATCCATCCATCTATCTATCTACCTACCTATCTATACGTACACATACGACCAGCATACACGTTGCATTATACTTAATACCAACAAACACTGGTCAAAATTACACAAAAATGAAAAGAGCCTGGGTTAATCACAGGGTTGCTGTCTGACACCTCCGTGTGAGAACAGGAGACCCTGCCCACTGTTTCAGAGGAGGGACAGGCCACAGGCTCAGCCCTCAGCAGCAGCATCCCCTTTCCTAGGCTACCGGTCATTGTTCCATGAAATGATAAAGGTTAAAGGCACTGGCTGTATAACCATCCTCCATGAAAGCAAGAAAATTCAGCTTTAGCTATATTCTAGTTTAAGGAATGTGACTAAGCGTAAGTGAAGTGGGCCTTTGACTTATTTGTCATTCTACCAAGAATTCAAATCTAACTGCTCAGGCACGTCGAATCCCTAAATGAAATTAAGTTCTAAATTTTGTTTGCTAATTCGTGAACACTATCTTCAAACTCGTGCTTAGCCACCTCTTCAAAACTGGACCACATTTTTCTATTTCCCATACGTTTCTGATAAATATCTATCTTAGAGTTAAGTATAATGTACAATCATAAATAAACTGATAAAAGTTGTGGGACCTAATAGGAAATTATATTTTAGTTATCACTTTAAGACTACTTAGAAACCGGGTATCCAAAGATGCTATCTTTACATAATTTCCATTGCTACTCAAGGATTCAAAAAGGCCTGGTGAGATGAATGAGCAGGGGCTATCGAGAAGGGGGCTGTCCATCAGCCACCCCGCTTTGTGGGCTCACACAGGTCAGGCTCCTCCCATCCATCCACCGGAATTCCCTGAACAGAGCTGCACAGGTGAAAAGAAGTTGCTGAATTCTGACAATCACCACAAGAAGCCCTCAGCTGCCTGACCCATTCATACCCTTCATGGAGGATGGTTACACACCAGTGCCTTTAACCTTTATCATTTAATGGAACAAAGACCAGCAGCCTAGGAAAAGGGATATTGCTGCTGAGGGCTGAGCCCATGGCCCGTCCCTCCTCTGAAACAGCAGCAGGGTCTCCTGTTCTCACAGGCTACAAGGACAGTTTATGCCAAAAACATTTAATGTTAACATTGTACAAGGACATCCGAGAAACAGGGAGGTCCCTTCCAAAGACTCAGAAAGGGAAGCTGGTAATCAAGAGCAGTCCTGAAGAAGAGCTGGATGGTACCCAGCTACCATTACCGAGCATTCTGATCAAAGATTCTACAGAACAATGTGGATCAAAGGGGGGGAAATGCAGGACAGAATTTCAAATTCTCATGGACTTCAGGCTTTCTGGAGCCATAGAGGCTGGAAGAACCCCTGAAACTATTACCCAGAAATAATCTTTAAAGCTTAAACCAAAAATATCCCCTGAAGTCTTCTTAAAACCAAACAATAGTTTAGTTTAATTAGTAAAGAATGTCTGCCTTGAGTGTTGTGCTCTTTCAAGATCTATCTATATGGGATCAAACTAACAACGGAAACTCAAAAGATTAGATGAAAAACATAGGGGGTAGTGAGTTTATGTTAATAAGGGAGGAACAATTAGGAAAGGGGGGTGAAATGGTTGCACAATTCAAAGAATGTCATCAATGTTCCTGAATTGTACACACAGAAACTGTTGAACTGGTGTATGTTTTGCTGTGTATATTCTCAAAAACAACAAAATAAATTAAAAAAATGTTTTAAAGGGGAGTCTTGACTCTGACTCTATCATGGAGGCAAAGGCCTGTTTGTGGGAGTGAGCAGCCTGGTATTAGGACTCAGGTCCACGAGGAGGGAATGACCACATGAGCCCTAATGCAAAAACTGCGGGAAGCTCATCAGAGGTTGTGGGAAGCCTGGCACCCAGAGGTTATTAGCTGTTGACAGCAGGAGCTCAGAGCCCTTCAGAGGGGTCCTTTCCACCCCAGATAATCCTGCAGCAGATGGGACTGCTCTGCACCTGGACCACATCAATGTCATCATCCTGGTTGGGATGCTGCACTATGGTTCTGCAAGATGTGACTAGCGGGGGAAACTGGATAAAGGATATGTGGGATCTCTCTGCACTATTCCTTACGACTGCACGTGAACATACGATTATCTTAAAATAAAAAGTTTAATCTTAAGAACTTTTAAAAAGAAGGAAAACTAAGTTTCAACATGTAGCCAGGAGCTGCACGCTCTTTGAATCATCACCATGTGAGCAAGCACTCGCAGGAGGATTCCCGCCCAGTCATCTACGAAAACATGGTTAAGACTCATACACGGGAGATGTTTTTTATTTCTGCCCTAAATCAAGAGTTCAGCGCGTGGCACGCTGTTTTCAGAAAGCGCTCTCACCGCACAATAAATTCAGTAAGAACAGAGATTGCCACATACATGGGGGACTTTGAAGCCATTTCTCTCTCCACTGGGAACCGCTGGGACTTCCCCGGGTTCCAGGCCACTCCCGCGGCTCTCCAGGTCACTCTCCTCTCCCTCTGTCCACACACCATTAGTCTCTGCCGCTGAGGAGCACGACTCAGGCGACTTTGGCCATGAAAGCTTGGCAGGGTCTGCTTCCTCGGACGTCCCACAGCCACTTGATAATGTTACGGCATTATCAGCCTCCTCGGGGTTGGAAGGTGCCACCGAGGTGCAGGCCTTGTCCTCCTCAGCTGTTATCCCCTCTGTTATAGATGTGCTTGAGCAGATGTTCCCTAAAGAGTCGAACAAGAGACTGTTAATAGATCTGCCATTGTATTACTACTGCAGTGAATTTTTAAACTACTCTCAACTGAATATCAGTCTTCCAACCTCCCCTGAAACTTCCACAGACATGAGTACGAAAGGCCACAATAGCACCACACTGCCTTCATAGTTGTTAAGGTGGCGCCTTGAACTTTGGCGAAGAAAAAACCTACAAAACAGGAGATAAAAAAGAGGCTCTGCTATAGAGCACTGCCATAAGCCAAGGCAATAACAATAACTATCCAAGGCAACAGCAATTTGAATGTTTTTCTAAAAGTAAAGAGCTGCTTCTGATGAACCATCCCAGTTCAAAAGACTCATGAAGGCCAAGTGATGCAATAATAATTTCCTACAGTAACCCTGTATCAAACGCTATCAGCACGTCCCAGGAGAAGAGCATGGAGAAGAATATCACTGCACTTGCCTTCCCTTCCCATCTCCACGTCTCACACACACACGCGCACACATGCACACACTTGTATGCGTGCCCACGTGCACATGTTAAGCATCATTTCTACTCCTCGTACACTTGCTCTGACGCTGAACCTCACCAAGTCCCATTTGAGCTCAAGCATAAGAGGATGAGCTTCTAAATTAAGTACTCTTGCCAGATCTCAAAGGCTGGAGGTCAAAACGCAAGGAACCATTTAGTAAAAGAACTAATGAAATTGGGTCCCCTGAGCCTAAACTGGAAACCCTGGTGGCATAGTGGTTACGTGCTATGGCTGCTAACCAAAAGGTCAGCAGTTCAAATCCACCAGGTACTCCTTGGGAACTCTATGGGGCAGTTCTCTGAGTCAGAATTGACTCGATGGCAATGGGGTTTTTGTTTTTGTTTTTGTTTTGAGCCTAAACTACCCAGCAATTCATAAAGAGATTAATTAAACCAAAGGTGTCAGAGACCATGGTGAGGTATTAGAAAGAAATACCCGTATGTATTGTACAAATGAAGGTGCCCTGGTGGCACAGGAGTTAAGCACGTGGCTGCTAACTAAGAGGTCAGCAGTTCAAACCTACCAGCTGATCCGTGGATCAGCTGCTGTAAAGATTTACAGGCTTGGAAGCCCTGTGGGGCAGTTCTGCTCTGTCCTATAGGGTCACTATGAGTTGAAATTGAATTTTTTTTTAATTGTACAACTGCCTTCCCCATACTGTCTGGAATTCCTTTCTCTACCTTCTGAATCTCACTAACATCTATCCCTTCATCACAACTTAATTCAGACATCAGGTACAACAAGGACTCTTTCCTATCCAGCCTCGTGGTACTAACCACATCGGACTGTAATTACCTGTTTATTTATCTAGCTCTCCATTAAAGTATGATTTCCCTGAAAGGTCTATAGTTTAAACTCTATTTACACAGATACTGTCAGAATAAAAGGTAATGAGGGTGGAGAAGACGTCTAGGACCAGATTATTCAGGACCAGGATAAGGACTTTATCTTTTATGCTATTTGGAATAAGATTAAGAAGAAGGTAGGGTCAAGGTCCAACTGACTTTTTTTTTTAAATGGTCACTATGACTCTCATATGGAGAACTGACTAGCAGGGGTGGCTAGAGGAGATACTGGAAAACAAGAAGGAAGCAACTCTGGCAATAATCTAGGCATGAGGTGACAGTGTCTTAAACAGGGGAGGAAGCAGTGGAGGTGGTCAGATTCTAGTACAATTCCAAGACTGAAGGATTTGCTGGTGTACCGGATGAAAAAAAGACAGGCATTTCCAATAACCTCATTTAGTAAAAGGAGAAAAGCTCCAACAAATATCGAAGAGACACAGTGTTAAAGCAACTTCTGAGAAACCTGCTATAAAAGGGGAAAAGGCAAAGTAGTTGAGACTTACGAATGATAGTTTTAGTCTTGAGAAACAGTCCTTCACTAAATGAACTTTTTTATTTTTGTTGTTCTTTTTTAAAACCTTAATCTTTTATTTTCCCCTTAAAATTAAGTCGAAGACTAAGAATTTGTAAAGAATTCTCTATAATTGGGTTTCTCTGTTCCATGTGAATTCAAGAGAAAAAAAAAAGCTTTCCAAAAATAGTGTAAACTATAAATTGATTGCACTGAAAAAAAAAAAAAAAAATTTTTTTTTTTTCCCCCATTTCAGGAGCTTCTTTTTCATTAAACCAAAGAGGCACTGCTGGCTTTGTCTCTAACTTCGTTCCATGTAGCAGTGTTGCTCCTGATTTTTGTACCATTTCCTGGGGCTCCCAATTGAGCCACACTATGGCTTTCAATAACTAAATGGTTAAGTTACCTAGAGTAGTAAGATACCTGTCTTACTGTACATTAATTTAAGGCACCACTTGTTTGAGAAGCACAGTCAGCATCTTCTCACCTGAGAGGTTGATATCATGCAACAAGCTCTCATCCGGCTGCATTCTGTCAGCAAAGGTCTCCCTGGAAGCTGCTGCAACGTTCTCCAGCTTCACCACTGCTTCCGGCTTTTCACTGACCTGGAGCTGGTCTGTGGCTGGGTCAGGGGTGGGGAACTCATCCCCATCAACTATGGCTGACGCTTCCTCATCCTCCTCCGTTTTAGGTCTTTTAGGGTGAGACCTAGTGCGCTGGAAGCTATTTACAAGAGAATCTGTGGTCAGGGCAGCATGTTTGCAGTGGATGAGATAAAACACGCACCAGTACAAACGTTATTTTCGCTGACATAAAAAACTGACAGGGTTTTAACCATTCTGCAGAGGCAACCTTCATAACCGAAGCAATACATCTGACGTTGAAATCTTAGTAACGGTTTTAAAAACAACTTACCAAGAAGTAAAACTGAAACAACCATAATTATTAAACATTACTAAACAAAAAAAAAAGGGCAGTCATTGCTAAAATTTTATAACAACATTAAAAGAAGCCTGTGGTAAAAATTGATAACATGGGGAGAAAATAAAATCTGTAAATGAAATGCAATTTGGACACTGAGGAAAGGAAAAGGAAGAACTCATAAAGCTGTTGTGAAAATCGGAGTAAGTTATCTACACTGCAAGGTGAACTAGTAACTACTTTTTCTTCCCTTTTGTATAATTCTCCAGCATGCAAGAAATCATTAGAGTGAAAGCCAAATCACCATTAGCTAAAAGAATTCAGAGAGGGGGAAGGTGAACCGTCTGTATTTAACATTTAACAGGGACTTGTTATCATCAGAGCGGGCACCATTTTTATTTTTTCCTCTTTTAGTATTTTCTAGCCGGTCTGTCACCTGACGGCTTTGTCATAGGTGCCTTTTTGTATGTGGCACAACACTTCTAATACTTCCATGTAAGAACAATTATAAAACAAATCAGAGCTACCTGTGTTTCGGTATCCAAAACATGTATAAACACACAACCTAAATGTAACACATACACACAAGGAAACACCACAGCACTAAGGAAGTCAGGGAGGGAAGGGATCAGAGATAAGGACGGTAGCCAAGAATAAGCCGTGTAAATTAGCACTGACAGCTGCTGATGACGACGATAACAGCAGCAGTGGCAGCATCACCACAATCACCCTGAATGAGAATCTGTATGGAAAATCTCCTCCACAAGATGTACTAGAGCATAAAACCAAAAATCCAAATCTGTTGCTGTAGAGCTAATCCTGAATCACAGCGACCCTACAGGACAGAATAGAACTGACCATAGGTTTTCCAAGGCTGTAATCTTTACGGATGGAGACTGCCACATCTTTCTCCTTCGGAGTGGCTGGTAGGCTCAAACTGATGACCTTTTGGTTAGCAGCTGGGCACTTAACCACTGTGCCACCAGGGGAGGTGAGGCAAGATGGCTGGCATCTCTTAGATTCCAATGGATCACTCCTTCTATTAGATTTCCCTAGACAGAGAATTACTCTTAAGGGAGACCCGCAATCTGTATGGTCAAGCCACAAGGCTGAGCATGTTAAACAAGCCCCTTAACATTAGGCTGTCCAAGTAGGTGAGCATTTCTATCAGCAAAGTCCACTGACTATTTTAACCTACTGAAAGGCCATTTCAAATCTGTTAAATGCCACAGATCGATGTTCTCTGTCAAGCCAGAGGACCACTGTGGTTAATAACTAGGAGACCAGATCATATACCCAGTTAGAGCACTGTGACTTCTATCCATTAGACAGCAATTCTCAAGGTGTCCTGCTGGTTTTCTTCTGAATCCAGGATTGACAACTCCTCCCCGCAAAGCTGGGTTCTTTGGTAACGTGTTTTGAGACATCTGTCAAAGGCACTGACCCTCTAAACCAGAGTTTCTCAAACCTTTAATACAACCTATAGTAAGACATACACTTTAGACGGTGACTCAATGCACACATGCACACATGCTCACACGTGTCATGGATTAGTACTTATCCTCACCATGGGGGACACACCACGCTACTTTTTACCCTACTTGTTAATTTTAAAATGGCGGTCCTGATCCACTAGGTTGATTTGAAAACTGTTTAAACATCACTGATGTAGACAATAGGGTGAAATATGAACAGTTGAGCTTTAGTTCTGCTGCTAACTAGTTCTGTCCCTTAGAAACTGTTTCTTGGTGCTAAATCTCTTAGAAACTGCAGAAACGTGACTCCACATTCTTAAAGCTCCTTTGTTCACCATTATTCTAGAATAGCAGGAAATAAACGTCGGGCGGAAAAAAAGTCAAAAAATAAGTGTCAGAGTGTGGCAACACTTTAGGGTCAGTGTTCCTGAGTTAATAGCAAAAAAAAAACGAGAAATGAACTAGAGGTCCAAACACAGGGGGCTGGTTAAATATTCACAGACATGAAAAATTACGTTGTAACAAATCACTTAATTACATGAAAGTACACTCAAAAAACTGGTTATCAAACTGTTAACAGAGCATGGCCCCAATTCCGAAAGAGGCATAATGTTATATAATAAATAGTAACTATATATGTTAGGATATATACAAAACATTAACACTAGTCATCTCTAGATAGCGAGATTATGGGTGACTTGGGAATGCCTTCTTTACTCATTTCCCCATTTTACAAATTCTCTTCGATACACAAACATCGCTTTTATCATCTGAAATAAAAACAATGAGTAACAATGGAGAGAAAAAATGTAATATAAACTGGAAAATACAACAGTCTAAGGCAAAAAAGGGGAAACCCTGGTGGCGTAGTGGTTAAGTGCTATGGCTGCTAACCAAAGGGTTGGCAGTTTGAATCCGCCAGGCACTCCTTGGAAACTCTATGGGGCAGTTCTACTCTGTCCCATAGGATCGCTATGAGTAGGAATCAACTCGACGGCACTGGGCTTGGGTTTTTTTTTTTTTTTTTTTTTGGTTTTAAGACAAAAAGGCAGCCTGAGGACCTGAGCCACCGAACACACACCCTATTCAATGGATTTTTAAGCAGCAAGATACCCAGAGCAGGCCTAAAAGCTTGTGGAAGGGTACTGTCACAAAAAACGAATGTAAAATAGCATTCACAGGGACACCACATGCTCTGCCTTACAAGGTGTCAAAGAATAAAATCAAGTGTGTAAGATGTAGTAAAATATGGTCATACAGATGAGAACAACAACATCTCAGATATTTGACAAATGAAGACAAAAATCACTCATGTCGAAAGAAAATGAGCAGCGGAATGAAAAAGTTGGAAATCAAGTTACTGAAGTTGATAGAAATACGGAGATGAATGGTGAGAATGAACATGATTCTAAATACATTAGAGTAAAAGGTCTAAAGAACTCCAGAATTGTTCTATTTGCCACATATAGCAACTTCAGAAATATTTCCATTCTCAAACACAATATATGCCTCTTCCTACGACTATTTAGTATATTTCTCAAGAAGTGAAAATACCTTACTCAAACTTTCAGCAAAATATTAAGTAAAGATATGATGAATAAGTGGGGAAAAGCAAATGGGTTGCCTTTGGGAACATCCTGTTCAATGACAGAGTTTATTTGAGCAAATGCAGCACGCTGTTGGTGGATGGGGCTGGGGAGGGGTCACTACCTCTTGGATGCTTTTCTGACTTTCCTTCTCCTCTGCAGCCATGCCTTGACTTCAGGGGTGGATCCCGGAGTAGGCTTTGTGTGATCGATGGTGTAGATATCCTTTCCTTGCTTCCAAAGCTGGTATCTGTCTGGCTGAAATTTCTTCACAAAGATGTCCATTGAAATCTTCACCATGTCTTTCCTGCAGGTGCACTGAAACACAATGGGGTGGAGTGCTTTGAGCATTTCAGTAGCTCCACAGAAACCATGTCTAGTCAACCCTTGAATGGACCAGACGTGAATATTTATTCAGTACATAACTGAGGATAATGTTTTACATTTGCAAACATTCAATGAGTGATAGACCCGATTTCTTTTGAATGGAGGTGCCAACCTATATATTCACACTTATAAATGGAAAGTAAGATGAAAACATGCCTTGTAGAGTTCACAGGGAAATGTGCACCAAAACAGAAAGGGAAGCCTGCACATTTTAAATGAGCTGAAAAATCTGAACGGTCTGGTAGGCTGATAAACCTGGGTGGGCAAGGAACTAAAGTAGGCAATGAATATGTGGTTAGAATACTTTAACCAATGGAGGAAGATAAAGTTTCTCCACGAAAGATTTTAATCACATTCATGTTTATCAACAAACATGTGATTGAAAGGTAACTGAAAATTAATTTGGGTGCAAATGAACAGTCTCCTCTGCATCACATCACCTATAATACCTCACCAACAACAACGTTACCACCACAAATCTATTGACTGTGTTTAGGCAAGAATTTCAGAGTAAAGATTATTTTTAATCCGTTAAACCAAAAACCAAATCTGTTGCCATCGAATCGATTCCGACCCATAGCAACCCTACAGGACAGAGCAGAACAGCCCCATAGGGTTTCTAAGGAGCGCCTAGTGGATTCAAACTGCCAACCTTTTGGTTAGCAGCCATAGCACTTAACCACTACACCCCAGGGTTTCCTTTAATCTATTAGGACCTTGATTCTCATGAATACATAGTTATTGGCCTTTTACATAACAAGTTTCCTATAAAGACTTCACATATGTTTAAATTAGGTCTAGGTCAACACTCTATGCATTGGGGCAGTCATCACTCAAATGACAATATCGAAATAGTCTCAAAGATTGAACAGACATATACTGACAATCCGTAACATACCCGGCCACAGACTGGTTGACTGAATAGTCTTCACACAATAAATCTCTCAGTATCTTGGAGGTGCAATTATTATCTCCAAGCAAAGTAATTCCAAAGTCTTAGTAACTTCCAGCCCCAAATGTCACAGAGTCCAAGACTGACAGGCGTTATGATTTGAAAGTTCAGGCAACATCTTGCTCTCAACTTGCCTAAACCAACTTCATATTTAACGGCAAACAGACATTCTGTTGCTATCAATGATACCACCAATCATCCATATTCCTAAATTCACAGTTGATATTTCCTGATTCCTCCCTGCCCCTCCACCCCTAGAAATTCAATCTGTCATCATCTCCAGTTAATTCTTCCTCTAAAATGTCTCCTGCCTAAGTTTCTCCTGCTAGCATCCTTCCGGCTTCAATGGCAGACCTTGAATAACAAGGCTAACTAATTTCCCTGCCTGCAGTCTCTCCCCAGCACCAATCCATCTTTATAGCTGTTACTTTAATATCCCTCAAATATCTCACAATCCTTCATTGTTTTAGTTCAGTAAGGTTTAATGATACTGCTCTGCCTTTAGAATAAAACCTGAATTCCCGAGCATGGCATTCAAGGGCTCTGAGATTTGAGTGCACCAGTGAGGTTTGCAGGCTTCTCCATCACTGCAGGCTGACAGGCACACACTGCCCCAACCCAAGGAGCCCAGCCCCAAGAGCCCAGATGTAGCACATGCTTGCGCATCTCAGCATATCGGCTCCTACTACAGTCTTCCTGCTTGCCGTTCTGCTACAGGGAAAATTCATCCTTGTTCATACTGAATGCAAGTCGACCACCCCTCTAATTGTTTTCTTCGTCCCTCTGAACCCAATACTATTAACTACGCTACTGCTTTTATTGTTAGCTTTTTTAAAAAAAAAAAAAAATTTATAGAGTCCTAAGTTATTTTGTTTTAATTATCTTGCCTTAAAAAAACAAACCAAATCCACTGCCATTGCGTCGATTCTGACTGATAGCACCCCTGTAGGACAGAGTAGACCTGCCTCATATGGTTTCCAAGAAGCACCTGGTGAGTTTGAACCGCCAGCCTTTTGGTTAGCAGCTGTAGCTCTTAACCCCTATGCCACCAGGGTTTCCTATCTTGCCTCAGGAGTGTGAAAAATGAATCATGAGAAATATAAAGATATTTTAGGTTGAAATTCAATCTTCGGCTAAAAGAAGGAATAAAAGTCTGAAATCATCAGTAAAAGGTTTCCTAATTACTAATGTTTTATTCATGAAGAAAAACAAAGGAATGGACCGAGGGCAATGCCCTCCCTTCGATGAGCTGACTGAGGCAATGGTGCCTCCCTAGCAGAGATGGGCTGGTGAAGTGCACAACGCTACTTCTGAGGAAAATGTCTTGGAAAAACAAAGTTAGCCTGATATTCATCTTGTTTGTTCAGATGGTGCTTTAATGCTGAAGTCACATACATTTGGCTTCCATACTGTGAATAAGCTACAAAGGTCAGAGAGCCAACAGAAGGCAAGCCACAGTCAAGAAGGAGTCACTAACATCAAATCTGTCAAAGCAACATCCAACAGGAGGTCCAGGCATTAAGAGGTTCCTGTTTCGCAGACTGAAATAGGCAGTTCGGGATTTCAGGTGATCAGTGACAATATTCACTTGTTTGTCCATTTGTAAATATACCCATGTGGAACCCCGACTACGTGAAATCAGTTCAATAGACACCTGAGGGTGGCTTAGATTGCACCCCACCCCCTGCTCCTCTCCCCAGTCCAAGAACAACAGGGATCAACGATTTTGTCATAAGTCTCCATCATTCTCAATTTGGAAACTGTATTACACACTTCAGTGTCCCCTTCCCCTTTTCCGTAAGTCTTCAATTTTGTAAGCACGCAAACATGATATACCACTTGACTGACTAGAAGCACAATGGACAGATGGAATCTTCAATTTTACATATTCAGAAATAAAGAGTTATAAAATACCCAACATAACACAAAGGGCAATACCAGGGTCCAAAACTTCACTGGCACAGAGAAAACCTACTCTTGTCAGTATTGACAAACAATCATACCGACCTAAGCCCCTGTAGAGCCCTGGTGGCACCAGTGGTTAAGAGCTCGGCTGCAAACCAAAAGGCTGACAGTTCAAAGCCACCAGCCACTCCTTGAAATCCTATGGGGCAGTTCTACTCTGTCCTACAGAGTTGCTATGAGTCAGGATCAACTCGATGACAACAGGTTTGGTTTGGTTTTGGTTTTGGTTAAACCCTTGTGACAATCAAACAACATCATTTAGAAGAATGACTACATAATTAGTAGGCAAGGAAGACAAAACAGTCCCATTTAGATACAAAAAAAAAAAAGTACAGACTAGATATTGTTACAAAGCACAATAACCAATAATAGGTAATACTTTTCAAATAAACTTTATGATCTAAAATCAAAATAATAAGAATGGCAATTCTAAATGGTCCTCTTAAGACCACAAAAAAATTTTTTTTTCTTTTAAGCTCACTGCCATCAAGTTGATTCTGACTCAGAACCACCCTATGGGTCAGAGTAGAGTTGCCCTGTAGGGTTCCCAAGGAGTGGCTGATAGATTTGAATGGCCGACCTTTCGGTTAGAAGTGGAGATCCTAACCACTGTGCCATCACGGCTCCTTTAAGAACATAAATACTAGTTAAGATGTTAAGTCCCAATATAAAGAGTACTGTCAGGGGCCTGTTTTCATTGAATTCTCACATATGTCTACCCTGAGATTTGTATTACACAGAGTCATGATTATTTGACTGGGTATCCAAGGAAGTCATATTCATCTATTATTTATACTGAATTGGATTTAAAGGTGAAAATGGTTTTAAACACCGGCTTTCTAAGACAAAAATACTAAGTCATTTGAATGGTGAAATTAGAAATTTCATATAACCACAATACATAAGTAAACAAAATGAGAAGTTAACACTTAGCAAAACTGAAGTATCACTTTAACATACTTTCTTTGTGATACACAAGATGGCTAATTAAGAAATGTTTCTTGTGCAAATGTCTGGCAAGGATGGCTTTGAAAGTATGCAAAAATGTGTGAAGATATTCTGTTTTTCAGCCTATTTATAAAAATTAAATGATAAGAAGGAATTAAGGGAAAATACCTTAAAATTAGATTAAAAACTGAGTAGCCAGAATATGTCTGTCAGTTTTTCATACTGTGGTGGCTTGCGTGTTGCTGTGATACAAGAAACTTTGCCACTGGACAGGTTTCAGCGGAGCTTCTAGGTTAAGACAGACTAAGAAGAAAGACCTGGCGTCTAATTCTGGAAAAACTGGCCAGTGAAAACCTTATGAGTAACAGTAGAACACTGTCTGATATGGTGCTGGAAGATGAGCCTTTAAGGTTGGAAGGTACTCAAAATACGACTGGGGAAGAGCTGCTTCCTCAAAGTAGAGCTGACTTTAATGACGTGGATGGAGTCAAGTTTTCGGGAGCTTAATTCGCTGATATGGCATGACTCAAAATGAAAAGAAACAGCTACAAACATCCAGTAATTACCGGAACATGGAATGTACAAAGTATGAACCTAGGAAAACTGGAGGTCATCAAAAATGAAATGGAATGGATAAAGATCCGTACTGTAGGCATTAGTGAGCTGAAATGGACTGGTACAGGCCATTTTGAATCAGACAATCACATGGTCTACTATGCTGGGAATGACAACTTGAAGAGGAACGGTGACGCACTCCTCCTCAAAAAGAACGTTTCAAGATCTATCCTGATCTAACCTGTCAGCAATAGGTTAATATCCACACACATAGAAGAAAGACCTGTTAATATGATTATTTTTCAAATTTATGCACCAACAACTAAGACCAAAGATGAGGAAATAAAAGATTTTTACCAACTTCTGCCCTCTGAAATAGATTGAACCCACAATCAAGGTGCATTGATAATTACTGGTGATTGGAATGCAAAAGTTGGAAACAAAGAAGAAGAATCAGTAGTTAGAAAATATGACCTTGGTGACAGAAATGATACAGGAGATCACATGACAGAATTTTGCAAGATCCGTCAACTTTTTCATTGCAAATATCTGTTTTCAACAACATAAACAGTGACTATATACACAGACTTCATTCAAAGGAATATACAGGAATCAAACCAACTACATCTGTGGAAAAAAAACAACGGAAACGCTCAATATCATAAATCAGAATAAAGCCAGGAGCTGACGGCAGAACAGACCATCCATTGCTCATGTGCAAGTTCAAGCTAAAGTTAAAGAAAACTAAAACAAGTCCATGAGAACCAAAGTACAACCTTCAGTACATCCTACCTGAATTGAGACACCATCTCAAAAACAGATTTGACACATTGAACACTAATGACCAAAGACTAGACAAGTTGTGAAATGACATCAAGGACATCATACATGAACAAAGCAAGAGTTCATTAAAAAGACAAGAAAGAAAAGACCAAGATGGATGTCAGAAAAAACTCTGAAACTTGCTCTTGAATGTAGAGTAGTAAAAGCAAAAGCAAGATATGATGAAGTAAAAGAGCTGAACAGAAGATTTTAAAGGAGGCTCGAAAAGACAAAGTATGATGAAACGTGCAAAGACCTGGAGTTAGAAAACCAAAAGAGAAGAACACGCCTGGCATTTCTAAAGCTGAAAGAACTGAAGAAAAAATTCGTGCCTTGAGTTGCACTATTCAAGAGTTCTACAGGGCAAATATTAAACAACGCACCAAGCAACAAAAGAAGATGGAAGAAATACAGAGTTAGTGTACCAAAAAGAAATGGTTGACTTTCAACCATTTCAGGAGGCAGCATATGATCAGAAATCAATGGTACTGAAGGAAGAAGTCCAAGCTGCATGGAAAGCACTGGAGAAAAACAAGGCTCCAGGAATTGACAGAACACCAATTGAGATGTTTCAACAAGCAGATGCAGCACTGGACGCACTCACTTGTCCATGCCAAGAAATCTGGAAGACAGCTGCCTGGCCAACCAACTGGAAGACATCCATATGTGTACCCATTCCAAAGAAAGGTGATCCAACAAAATGTGAAAATTATCAAACAATATCATTAATATCACATGCAAGTAAAATTTTGCTGAAGATCATTCAAAAGCATTTGCAGCAGCACGTCAACAGGCAACTGCCAGAAATTCAAGCCGGATTCAGAAGAGGACGTGGAATGAGGTATATCATTGCTGGTGTCAGATGGATCCTGGCCGAAAGCAGAGAATACCAGAAAGATGTTTACCTGTGTTTTATTGACTATGCAGAGGCATTCAACTGTGTGGATCATAACAAATTATGGATAGCATTGCAAAGAATGGGAATTTCAGAACACTTAATCGTGCTCATGAGGAACCTGTACTTAGACCAAGAAGCAGTCATTCGAACAGAACAAGGGGATACTGCGTGATTTAAAGTCAAGAAACGTGTGCCTCAGGGTTGTATCCTTTCACTGTACTAATTCAGTCTCTATGTTGAGCAAATAATCTGAGACGCTGGACTGTATGAAGAACACAGCATTCGGATTAAAAGAAAGACTCGTTAATAACCAGCTATATGCAGATGACACAACCTTGCTTGCTGAAAAAGAAGAGGACTTGAAGCACTTACTGATGAAGATCAAAGATCACAGCCTTCAGTGTGGATTGCACTTCAACATAAAGAAAACTAAAATCCTGACAACTGGATCAATAAGCAACAGCATGATAAACAAAGACTGAAATTGTCAAAGATTTCATTTTACTTGACTTCATAAGCAATGCCCATTGAAGCAGCAGTCAAGAAATCAAATGACACATTGCATTGGGGAAATCTGCCGCAAAAGATCTCTTTAAAGTTTTAAAAAGCAAAAATGTCACTTTGAGGACTAAGATTTACCTGATCCAAGTCATGGTATTTTCAATTGCCTCATGTGCATGAGAAAGCTGGACATGAATAAGGAAAAACAAAGAAGAACTGATACCTTGGAGTTACAGTGTTGACAAAGAATATTGAATATACCGTGGACTGCCAAAAGAATGAACAAATCTGTCTTGGAAGAAGTACAACCAGAATGCTTCTTAGAAGCAAAGATAGCAAGACTTTGTTCACATACTTTAGATAGCTATCAGGAGGGATCAGTCCCTGGAGAAGGACATCATGCTTGGCAAAGTAGAAGGTCAGTGAAAAAGAGGAAGTCCCTTAACAAGATGGACTAACACAGTGCCTGCAATGATGAGCTTAGGCATAACAACAATTGTGAGGATGGCACAGGAGTGGGAAAGGTTTCGTTCTATTGTATATAGGGTCACTTGAGCTGGAGCTGACTCAACGTTACCCAACAACAGCAGCAGCCACTTGAACCTGGGAACATTGGAGGTTGAGTGGTAAAATTCTTGCCTTCCATGTGGGAGACCAACGCATCTCATGTGCAGCCACCATCTATCTGCCAGTGGACATGTGTGTGTTACCATAACACCAAGCCAGATTCAACAGTGCTTCCTGACTGAGACTAGGAAGAAAGGCCTGGTAATCTACTTCCTAATATCAGTCAATGAAACTCTATCGCAATGGTCCAATCTGCAACCAAGCATGGGGGTGGCACCACACCAGGCAGCATTTCACTCTATCATGCACAGGGTCGCCATGAGTCAGGGGCCAACTCAATGGCAAGTAACAACAAGAAGCTGCTTGAACACCAGGGGTGAAGAAACATGTTGTCAAATGTTTTATTTAAGATTTATTTATAAGAGGATTAAGTCAACAATAAATATTGTTGTTAGCTGTCGCTGAGTCAATTCCAATTCATGGGCAACTCCATGTGTGCAGAGTAGAAGTGTTCTGTAAGATTTTCTAGGCTGTGACCTTTTGCAAGCAGATCGCCAGGCCTGTCTTCCAAGGCACCTGTGGGTGGGTTCAAACTACTAGCCTTTTGGTTAGCGGTCGAACACTTAATCATCTCTGCCATCCAGGAACTCCTCAACAATAAAACCCGCCAACAATCACTATGTAATCAATGGTGTAAGAGAAACACGAACATAAGATTATCGCTTTAAAATTCATTTTGGGATTAGTATACCTTGGAAGACGAGGAAAAGAAAGCCTCATACAGTGCTTAGACGTCTGGATTCCAATGCCAGCTTCACCACTTACTACCTGTGCAACCTTCAGCGAGTTATTTTACCTCTTATTTTCCTCATCTGAAAACCTGTGAGTAAAAATGGTACCTACCTCATGGGGCTGATACAAGGATTAAACCTTTTGTATGTGTAAAGAAACTAGTACGGTATAAAACACTTGTTAGGTGCCGTCAAGTCGATCTTTCAACTCATAGTGACCCCATGTGACAGAGCAGAACTGCCCCATAGGGTTTCCTAGGCTATAATCTTTACAAGAGCAGACCAGCAGGTCTTCTTCCCATGGCACCACTGGGTGAGTTCGAACCACCAGCCTTTCAGTTACCAGCTGAGTGCTTAACCACTGCACCACCAGAGCTCCTTCTTTGAACTGACATTTGGACACAATCACATCAGAGGCCCATCCTGCACCTGGAACGCACCTGAGAACAGAGAGTATGCTCACTGCAAACATCTGCCGATCACTCCTGTTGCTTTTCGTGCATGACGTCATGCCATGTGGTAGAGTCCATCCAGTCTAGCTGACAATTTCCCAAAATATGTTTCCTCCTTTCCTTCTAATAAGTTCAGATTAATTCCTTCTGAATTTTTTTTTTCAGGCTTCATTCGCCATGCCAGGATATGTCTCCCTTATAAAGTAAGGCAATTATAAAGCAATTTAAGGTCTGGGACTAGAAACTATCTTTCTGACCCGTGGGAACACTGCTACAGACAGACAAAAACTGTACAAAAGGAAGGGGAATGGATTCAAATAGTTTGCTCTAGCGGTCCCCAGAAGATTCTGCAAAAATTATTTTTAGAATTTCTGCTTCTCAACACCTAGCTCAGTATCTGATAGAAGGGTTGAGAAAGTGAAGAATTACAGATTTTAAACAACACGACCTTGCTGTGCCGTGTAAAACACAGCATGAAACTGAACTTACTACACAGGGGTAATCTGTTGCCGCTGAGTTAATTCCAACTCATAGCGACCCTGTAGGACAGAGGAGAGCTGCCCCATAGAGTTTCCAAGGAGCGCCTGGTGGATTCGAACTGCCGACCTTTTGGACAGCAGCTGTAGCACTTAACCACTCCACCACCAGGGTTTCCATACAGGGTTAGAGATAGTTATTTTGATCTGAATTTACCCACTCCATGTTAGACTTCAGAGAGATGATAACTTTTTTTTTTATACACATAGATATTTTGGGTATACATAAATATTGAATTTTGAGGTTGAGTCTCAGGAAAAAGGTGAACCCTTGATGTATTTAGCAATTCTGCCATAAACATTATAACGTATTCCACGCACTGTGATGACACGTCCCTGCTATGGGAAAACTCTCTGGCCATGCTTCTAGAACACGAAACTACCGGATTAAAGCTAAGTGGGCTGAAAAGGTAATGCCTTTAAGAAGAAGTACCATTTATGTTAGGTGTTCTAATGTTAACAATATGGTCAGAACTTTAACACTAAATAAGATAAGGAAAACAAATAATTTTGCTGGAAATATTTTTTTTAATTAAGTGAGAGCACAATTTTTCGAACACACTTCTTAGACAATGGCTCAGCAGTACTCTAAAGAAACAATGTAACATCTCACGTTCATTGTATCTGGCAAGTCGTGCCTCCCCATTCAAGTGTGATGATATGTCTGGCACTGTTAGCTTTTCAATAAAGTATTGTTTCTCTAGGAGTCTATAAGGAAGAGCTAATTTTCCCCTTTACCTTGTTATTAATTTTATGAAATGATTTAAAGTGGAGAAGAAGTGGGCAGATCTAACAATAATCAGAAGAAAAACAGAAGACAGAAAAACACACACTGGATTTTGAGTATTCCTTCATTTTCTCCCTGGCCAAGTTTAAAACATCATCAGTGGGGAAGTACACGGAGAAACTCTTCTTACAAGAAGACTCATTATCATTCTAAGAAATTGAGATGGGAAGAACAAGATTTAAACCAGCTTAAGGCCAACAGCGATCCAACATGCAGAACTAACTTCTGCGACTGTTCCCATTTAGCTACTTGACTTGAGGCTCACAAATAGCAAAACAAAGCTGCACTAAGCCAATCCCTGGCATGTTAACAAAAATATCATAACTATAATTAGGCAACACAGATGAAAATTTTTTGTAAATATGGACAATGGATAATGTATTAACAGGGACGCTACAACTGAGAATTTATCCTAAAAAAAATAATTATAAACTAATGTACTAATTATTTTAAGAATGTCCACCTCAGCTATATTTCTCAAAAAGCTAAAAAACTGGAAACAATATTTCCCAGAAACAGTAAAAAACCGTGATTTCACAGACAGTCATTAAAACATATCTCATGGGAGAACATTTAATGATATGGAAATGCATTTACCACTAGGCAGGTAAACAGGTTATATATACAATATGATTATGTATGTAATCCATAGAAGTCCTTGGATGCCACAAAAGGTTTTAAGTGCTTGGTTACTAATCAAAAAGTTGGTGGCTCAAATCTACTCAGAGGTGCCTTGTAAGAAAGGCCTGGCTGTCTAATTCTGTAAGATCACAACCGCTGAAATACCAGCTCTACTCTGAAACACACAGGGGGTTGCCGTGAGTCAGAACCAACTTGACAGCAACTAGCTTTTCATGTAATACATAATGTGCACTTAGAATATACATATTTATGTGAGAGACTGATTAAATGATTCGCTTGGATCTGATCTGCGGGAGGAGGCAGGGGTAACGGGTGGAACTAGAACTGGGCCGGGCAGGATGAGTCTGTGTAGGCTAAAGGCCCGTTCTTTCTATACGTATATCTCAAACCAAAAGTGTTTCATTTCAAAGCACCCTGTTCTTTTCCTGGAAGTCACTTACCACGAAGTGTCATTATATGTCTGCATACTACTTTAGTTGATGTCTGTTTGGGGCAGTAGAACCTAAGTTCCCTGAGGGCAGCATTCACGTCTATTTTACCACTGTATATCCGTCACAGAATATAGCACCCATTCCACTGATATCAGTTGGATGATTGCCAAAAACTCTTGAGTATCTATCGCCACTAATGTCAGAAACAAGACAAAAATGAAAATTAAAATCTAATGTCTATCTCACTTTATTTGAATTATTTAATGATTTACTATATTTTCATTTACTTAAATTATTTTAAAATGACCTGATTTTGTGTAGAACCTATGATTAGAGGATCTCAAAGTATTTCATTAGTAAATATGGTGATTCTCTCTTAAATAATGGGAAACACGTCATAAATGTTGAGTATTTTTTTTTCCCTCAGCAAATGGTATACAGCTACAAACTACAATTCAGATTTCTAACTCTGCATCCACTAACTAAAACACTGGTTAATTCAAATAAAATGTAGAACTGTCATCGTTGCAATGTATCTTTAACAACCTCTAGACCGGAGGGAACCTTCACACCCCAGGGGAAAAAGAAGGGACCGCTGATGAAATCTAGAACGTGGTCTCTTTACTCAATAGAAACTCATTAATCAGTCCAAATTTAAAAACAGACTACATAATAAATGCAGTTTTAATGATCTACATTTCCTCATATTCACATGTACTTTTCATATATTTAAATCCTAATTGGAATAAGTCCAGAAAGCAATCATACATATAGCTGATATCATTCCCATGTTCTGCCAAACTGTATTTCTGGTGCCAAAAAAAAGCCCCACATTTGTACAACTTATACAAAAATCACAGTAAAAATTATTCATCCATACGTGTAATAAGAAATCCTTACGTGGCTGCAATTTCACTTATTTCCTCAGATGTGGTTGCCTATTACAGTCTATCAAACTGTCAAGAAATAAAAGAGTAAGAATGTGCTGTCTGCAGCGGAGAATAAATGGAGTTGTGGCAGCTATCCATTAGGTCAAAATGTAACAGCCTTTCCTCCTGGGGTCTGACAGACCAGAGGAGAAGGCAGAGGAGGGCCGAGCCCTGGAAATGACAGGGGCTAGAGCAGAGGCGTGCTGTTTTGGTTCGGGTTTGTTTTGCGCTCCAAAAGCTGTTGCTGAGAAGAGGCATCCTAGAGGGTGGGGTGGGAGGAGGAACGGTGATTTTTTTTGTAGCCGTGAATAATTATCACATACCAGGTCTGTTCATCCTTTGCCTTTTTTTTTACTGTGACTAAGAAACACAGGAAGTTGAAAATGGCTTCCCACTATTCTTATTGTTTAGGAAATCAATTTTGCTGAAAAATTGCCATGCTTTATCCATCTGTTCTCAGACCCTGGACTAAATGGCAAGTTTTCTTTATGCAATGCAAAATCATGAAGCCTTATCCCACTTTATCGCTATCCCACCACCGGCTTTTATTTCCCCTCTCTGTGAAACGCATATCTGAAGAACACTAAACAGAAGGCCGGGATCTTTAATCAAATATTAACTTACATCCATCTTCGATTCTAATCCTCGTGCTGCCACAGTGATGCTCACAGTAACAAGCTATGACATTTATTCTATCAACACTTCAGTGTCTAATGTTCGTTATACCGAGAAGGACACTCAGAACAAAAGGCTGAGCTAGCTGTATGCCCAAAAACCCACTGCCGTCAAGTCTATTCTGACTCATAGCTACGCTATAGGACAGAGTAGAACTGCCCCACAGAGTTTCCAAGGAGTGCCTGGTGGATTCGAACTGCTGACCTTTTGGTTTGCAGCCATAGCTCTTAACCACTACGCCACCAGGGTTTCCTAGCTGTATGTAGGAGGGCAGAAATCTGAAAAAAGGGGTTCAACTTTCACCACTAGACACATGGGAAGAAGGAGTTGATGCTACCTCTTCCATTAGAGGTTCTACTCCTGATAATTTAAGAACATTTAATATCTAGTGTTTGTTCTGTGAGGTCAGACCCTGGCATATACCTGCCTGTGACTGGGAGAAGGTCTACCAGCAGCCTCAAGAGTCTCCCTACTCTGTCTTTCTTAAAACTCCATCTCTTCTAGCATTGTGGAATTTGGATTCATAGGCTTATTTTCACGTTTACATTTATTCTCTCTCTCTTCTGTTCAATTAAACCTCCCATTTCATGTTCTGCAGAAACACACGTGTTCTCTTCTCTCGCTCATATACTGGCTATATTATCTAACAAATTTCTCTCCATTTCTTCCTGGACACTCAGGTGGACTACATTTCCCAGACTCCTCTGCCATCAGTATGGACATTGAACTGAGTTCCAAGCCAGTCGACTGTAAGATGATCTGCACCTTCCACCCCTAGCTGATAAAAAACCTCCTGTCTATGATCCTCTTTCTCCCCGTCTACCAGGTAGATTAGATGTCCATGCACGAGGCGAACTCAGAAGACACTGCTGAAGTATCAGAGCCTCTGTCAACCTGGATCCTGGAATCACTGTGTGGAGCAAAGTGCTCCCCCACCCCCTGCTGGATGTCATATAAGCAAGAAATAAATGTCTTTCAAGCTACTGCAATTTTGAGGTTTATCAAAATAGCTAATCAAAAACCAAACTCATTGCAGTCAAGTTGTTTCTGACTCATAGGGACCCTACAGGATGGAGCAGAACTGCCCCATAGGGTTTCTAAGGCTGTAAATCTTTGTAGAAGCAGATTGCTGCATCCTTCTCCCACAGAGTGACTGATGGGTTCAAATCATCAGCCTTTTGGTTAGCAGCCGAGTGCTTTAACCACTGCACCACCAGGGCTTCTAAAGTAGCGAAACTTACCTTAGCTAGTACATTCTTTATGTCTAGCCTTATCCTTCACCTGTAGCAGTTTAGTAGTCCCCTCTTACCACCTTTAAGCCCAAAAATAGACGGATCTTTTAAAAGCATGTTTGCCACTCCTGCCTGCAGTAGTATTGAATATATTGCAAATCCAGTTTCCAAATGGATATTTCCAGTGCAAAGGATTCATTCAGCTCTTGTTCAGGGGTCTGAATGTGTCCTCCCACCTTGACAAAAGCTTTCTAAAGTCCCAGGTGGTGATAACACCTTTATTTTTTCTTTACTAAAGCTCTCATATCATAAACAAGATGCCTCACTTGGTCCCTGGCTTCAAGAAATGAACCTGGCTCAGAAACAACCAGCCTCTTCGTGCATGGAGTAATTTTAATGACACCATCCTGGGCCAAGCCCTCAGGCACTATGCCTGCCTCTGGAACACTCACACAAGATGCCAGGCCCTGGCTTCAACCACGCTCACCGCCTTGTATTCCGTGTCTGATCACATAGATGTTCACCTGGTTTTAAGCCACTCTACTACTTTTCCTTTTTTTTTTTTTTTTTTTAATACTTTCTGTTTTCATATATTAGAGATCATCACTCTGTATTTGGAAGAACAGAGCCATATTGACTGAAAGTGCCAAGACTGTTATATGACAGCAACACCTATTTGTACTTACAAGTGCCCTCAACAATGTAACTAGTATCCAATAAGGTATGTAGTTATAAACTTGCTCACGAGAGTTCACAAGCAACACCTTGACCTTCTTCAGGTAAAAGCACCTTGATTCCCCCCCAAGTTAGGCCCATGTTTTTTAGGTGAGGTTAGACTGGCCAATCAAACATTCCATCCCAGGGGTAACACTAACTGTTTCAGGGATGGGCACAGGCCTGAGCCAGGCCAAGAAAGTTCTACCCCACGACTTGCTCCTGATCTGTCAGTCCAGAGCAGCCAAGAGTCACCTCTGCCACAACACAGGGAGAAAGTGCCTGAGAATGAAGCCAGCAGAGACGACAATATAACAAGAGAAGCCAGACAAATTCCTAAAGATATAGATCAAGAAGATAGTCCATTTTCCTCCTGCAAGTTGGAAGAACACAGAGAATTTTTCAGAATATTTGTCCATTAAGACAATTTTAGGACACAACCCACAATCTTAGGACAAAATCTTAGTTTCAGAGGAAACGTTAAGACCATTTATGAGCAAAGAAAGAAACACACACACACTTCTTCAGCCTATTACTGAAAATGTAACAACAGGCAAAGTCAGAGCATAGCAATTTGTATTTGATTTAAGAAAAAAGGTAACATAATTAGAATGTTTCACTCCTGGGATGGGTTATCAACTTAGACAGTCAGATACGGATATAAAAGTTAAATTAATAAAACAAGTAATGGAACACTATGTAAAAGAACCTGCCAAAACAGATTATTTTAAATTTCCATTACGCTCTGTGTTCAAAACAATGAATCCCAATTAACATGTTCAGAATATCAACCCTAAAGGTAGACGGATAAAGTAACTCTGTATTTTTTAATGTAGGGACTTGATTTTTATACGGCTGTTTATATCAGCCAAGATTTTAAATGTCAACCACAACACCAAATAAAAAAGCCTGCAATAAGAAAAAACTATACATGTATAAAAATATTTCCACCCTTCTATCTCTATATTATCAGGAAAGAAACATCAAAATAGCAATTAACTATTGATCGATTCAACACAAGTAAATATTCCAATGTCCCGGAACCAATATAACAGTTTTAAATACCCAATCTAAAATACCACATTACCTTAAAAACTTAATCTAAAATACCACCTTGACTTTAATACTCAGATCTAAATACTAATTTTAATAATAATAAAATGTCAGAAATATGGCAACCTGCAACCACAGAGATATAGAATTACTAAAGTATCTGAAAATGAGTAACATATCAAAAGATAATATTAAGTTATTGGCATTGAGCTACAAAGGTTACTAGGAACCTAATTTCAAAAAGAATCCTTATTTTACTCTGGCCTAGCAGATCTAACAAAGTAATTCAGAAGGTCAGAATCTTTTTCTTTTTTTTTTTTTAACATTCAACTACTTCTTTCCTTTTTTCTTGTATGAAACCACAAACTATGTGCAGTTTAACTTAATTATTATTTGGCAGCAGCAACATCCAAGAGTCTTGCTGATCACAGAGGCCCTGCCTCAAAGAAGCCCAGCTTGGCAGAACGTGAAATTACTACAGTGGAAGCACTGGGAAGAACAGACTTACCAAGAGCAATCGTTAAACACGGCAAATGGGTATCCGAAGTCCTGTCTGCCCAATGGCCAAGTTTGTTTTTTATTTTTATTTTTTAATTTGATTGTGTTTCAAGTGAAAGTTTACAGTGCGAATTAGTTTTTCATTCAAAAATTTATACACAGATTGTTTTGTGACATTGGTTGCAATCCCTGCAATGTGTCAGCACTCTCCCCCTTTCCCTTTCCACCTGGGTTCTGGGTCCATTCCTCCGGTTTTCCTGTCCCTTCCTGCCTTCTCATCTTTGCTTTTGGGCAGGTGAATATTATTCCTCACGTGTGTTCTTGCTTGTTTTATAGGCATGTCTAATCTTTGGCTGAAAGGTGGACTTCAGAAGTTCTGGGGTCATAATCTCAGAGGTTCCTCCAGTCTCCGTCAGACCAACAAGTCTGGTCTTTTTTGGTGAATTTGAATTTTGTTCTACATTTTTCTCCCTCTGTGTCCAGGACCTTCTATTGTGATCTCTGTCAGAGCAGTTGGTGGTGCTAGCTAGCCAGGCACCATCTGACTCTGGGCTCAGGCAGTAGAAGCTGTGGTTCATGCGGTCCACTAGTCCTTAGGATTAATATCTTCTTTGTGTCTTTGGTTTTCTTCATTCTCCTTTGCTCTGAACGTGCTGGGACCAACTGATGTATCTTAGATGGCAGCTCACAAGCGTTTAAGATCCCAGAGGCTCCTCACCAAAGCAGGATGTAGAGCATTTTCTTTATGAACTGTGTATGCCAGTTGACCCAGATGTCCCCCAAGACCCTAGTCCCCAGACCTCAGCTCCAGTAATTCAGTCCCTCAAGGTGTCTGGATGTGTCTAGGAAGCTTCTGAAACCGTGGTGGCATAGTGGTTAAGTGCTACAACTGCCAAACATTAGGCGCTCCTTGGAAACTCTATGGGGCAGTTCTAGTCTGTATAACAGGGCCTCTGTGAGTCGGAATTGATTCAGCGGCAATGGGTTTTTTGTTGTTGTTGTTGTTTGTTTTAGGAAGCTTCTATGACTTTGCCAATATCAAGTTATTGATGGCTTTTCTTCATTTGGAGTTCCTGTGAGGTGCAAATGGTTAACACTCTCAGCTATGAACCAAAAAGACTGACGGTTTAAGTCCAACCAGGGGTGCCTCAGAAGAAAGGCCTGGAGATCTACTTCTAAAAAATCAGCCACTGAAAACCCTATGGAGCACAGTACTATTCTGACACACAGTGGTCACCGTGAGTTGGAATCACCTTGACAGTAGCTGGTTAAACAACAGTTTAAAAAATAAATATTTTCCAAACATTGGAAAACATCAGCAAACATTATTGACTAGTATTCAAATGACATAAAATTTGTATTTCCCAGCAAGGTAAACAGCGCTACATAGAATCAAACATTGGAATTGCTGAAGAGGTACTGAGTTTCAGTTTATGGTGCAGGAAAAATCACACTGATTAAGGGTGGGGCTAAACAGTCAATTAATGTAATTGCTATCAATAGGCTGCACATCTGTAAAAACCTGAACTGACAGAAGCTGTGTGATACAGTTACAAATTCTCATGGAATCCAGATTTTTTGGAGCCATGGCAGCTGGATGAACTCATGAAACTATCGCCCTAAGATAGGCTTTAAACCTTAAACCTTAAACCAAAAATATCCCCTCAATTCTTCTTAAAACCAAACAATAGTTTAGCTTAACGAGTAAAGAATGTCTGCCTTGAGCACTGTGCTCTTTTAACAACTATCTATATAGAAGCAAATTGGCAACAGTAACTCAAAAGACTGGATAAGAAACTTAGAGGGCAGTGAGTTTATGCTAATGAAGGAGGAACAACTCAGAAGATGAGGGTGAGAATGGTTGCATAGCTCGAAGTAACCAATGTCACTGAATTGTACATGTGTGGAAATTGCAGAATTGGTGTATATCCTGCTATGTACATTCTCAATCAACAACCACAAAAATAAATTATAAAAATCAGCCACTGAAAACTCTGTGGAGCACAGGTCTACTCTGACAAACATGGGGTCATCATGAGTGGGAGCCAACTTGCAGACAACTGGTTTACTGGTTTTCTTCATTTGTCTTTAGTTCCGGGCCACAAATATATGCTGGTACCCACTGTATGATGGTAGAGAATCTTAAATATCAGTTTCATTTTTAAAAATATTTTCTTAAAAAAACATAAGGGTATTAAATGATTATAATTTAAAATAATGAAGATGATGCTAGCAAATATCTACTATGTACCAGGCACAGTGATAAAGCTGAAGCATTCCTCTCAATGAACGTTCATGTGCATTATCTCACTTAATCTGCACATTCCTATGAGAAACTATTAACAACCCCACTTTACTGACACAGAAAGCAGAGTAACTTGTCCAAGCCCACACATTAAGCAAGTGGTAGAGCAAAGACTCAAGCCCATATCAGCCGTCCGACCTGCAACTGACATGGGATGGCACAGGACCAGGCAGCGTTTAATTCAGTTGTCCAAAGGGTTGCCATGAATTAGGGGTCTGACTTGACCTCATCCAACAACGATAATAAATAAATGCTATATTATTTTGAAAAGAAATAGCTATATTATTTTGAAGAGAAATAGTTACAATGTGACTTTCTGGGCAAACAGTTTCTGGGCTTTTTTTTTTTTTTTTTTACAGTTTATACAACCACTACTCTCTCTGACAGAACATAGGCAGGTAACTTTTAGTAGCTACAGCTAGTTAACCAGTAGTAAGTGCTACACGTACAAGCGAACCACCTGAATCTTCTCTCCGTGGTTGTAGGACCTTCAGTTCACCGGCCCGTGTTCAGTGGTACACACATCCAGCAGCATGACAAAGACAGTGGGAGTCACAACCAACTCCTTTTAACTATAATTAGCATTGGAAAATTATAATACCATCCTTTGGTCTTTTCATGACTATTTGGCACTAACTTTTTTTAAAAAAAAGGAAAAATAATTTTAGAAGCTACCTTTAGTAATCAAAAAATTTTTTAACGTTTGAAAAGTCATAATTCTGATATAACACAGACAAATATGTGCAGCTACCCAAAAGGCAGTGCAATGTAGTTGTCGGCCTGGGAGAAAGAGTGAATTCGACGGTGCTCTAGATGGCCCCCTCCCTGCTTTATATCGTAGTACTCTGTGCAGTCCACAGAGTATTGTTGACGTTGTTGTTGCTAGGTGCCGTCAAGTTCATTCTGACTCATGGCAACCCCATGTGACAAGGCAGAACTGCCCCCATAGAGTTTTCTAGGCTGTCATCTTTATGGAAGCAGACTGCCACATCTTTCTCCCACAGAGACGCTGGTGAGTTCAAACTGCCGACCTTCTGGTTAGCAGTCGAGTGCTTAACCACTGCGCCACCAGGGCTCCTTCCACAATGTGTATTTGGTCCTTATTTTCCTGTGTGCTGTCTGTCTTTCAGACCAGACTGTAGCGCCCACTAGCCCAGTGTTCTCAACTGGGGTGGATGTTGTCCCCCAGGGGGAATTTGGGAGTGCCTGGAGACGTTTCTGCTTTTCACAACTAGAGGGGAGAGTGGCCCTGTGACAGGCATTCAGTGAGCAGTGGCCAGGATGCTGCTGAAATGACAGCATGCTGAGGCTGAGAAGCCAGCACAGTCTAAGCTCCTGGGCCCAGGAGTCCAGTGGCCTGTCCCGCTCAGCTGTCCCAGCAGCCAGGCACGGGACAGGCACTAAACACAGGGTGGACGCCTGCAGGAGCACATAGAAATTCATGTCAGTGTGGATTTTTAAACCAGCTTTCTCCACATGACGCTCTCTAACAAACTCCTTTTTCACTTCCCTCGAGTGCCCTAGAGAGACTGTGGAATGAGAGAGCGTCTGTACTCGCGACAAGTGTCTGGACTGTGGTTCCGTCTGTCCCTCCCAGCCGCGTGAACTGAGGAAGATCTGGCCTCCCAGGGACCGGACCAGACGCCCTCTCTGATCTCTGACTGGTGGGTCTACCTTCAGAGTTTCTACAGTCACCTCACGTAACAACTTTTCACATGAGCTATGGCGCTTTGATGATGGCAGTCAAGACACCCATGGTATTTTATACTCCAGTCACAGCTGTGGCCAAGTCTGCAGTCACCATAATCTTTAGGTCAAGCTTTTATTTCATTTTACAGGGCTTTAACTGCAAACATGTCTGGTGATAAACTAAGCTGACAGCCCTTTCCTTTATTACTACGCAAAGGAAGACATCTATAACCATCATGTTACTTGGTATAAACAACTTACGAGCGTAGTCATAATTTGTGTACCCTAACTAGACTACACTTTCAGAGAATTAACACACCATGGCTATATATCACAAGTCCCTTACCCTTCTCAGAGTTTTCTTAGGAACTATAATAATGACGCATAAACTGAGACAAACCTAGAGAATGACAGGAGCTACACCTATTCTCAGTAAATCTGACCAGGGTAAAATCCACTAAACGGCCTCTCCAGTCATTCACAGTGAATATGTGACGACTGCATATCAGAATCACTGTGCTAAGATAGCCATGAGCAAGACACAGTCAGCACACTTAAAATTTAGTAGGCAGGTAATAGTTTAGAAACAATAATACGAGGCATCTACCTACTCCACCAGCTCTGGAAGGCACCCGTCTAAAATTCAGAAGAACTGACACTGAGGCAAAAAACAGACTACCACTCTGCAGAGAGAAGGGACGACAGACATCCCCTCTTTCAGCTGTGGCCAATGGGCAGGAACAGTCCACAACTGGAGGGCGGGGCCATCTGCAGGAGTTTTACAGGAACTGCAAAACCAGAAAGCAAGCTTTGGGCTCTCGGTTATCCTCATCTTTTTCTTCTAGAGATGGTATTTGGGGTAGAACTACCTCAAGCGAAGTCATTTGGTCTTTGGGTTTCTGGATATCTCTGGATAAGGGAGCCCAAATGTAGGAATGACTACAAATGTCTTATTCCAGACGCTAGGCTTTAAAAGGGAGTCACAAGAGGGATCTTATGATTTCCTCTGAGGACTCTACAACACCTTCTACTAAATGCTATTATCTCCTTTCTAATAGTCTTATACTAGAATTACATATGAAAGAAGGCACAGTGCCTTTAAACCTTATAACTAAATTATTTGAGAAAAGAAACAAAGATTCATTGGCGCTATCTTATTCTTTATCCTTAGCTGTGAATAAACAGTTCCTATTGAAACCATTTTAATGGTGTTTTTTTAAAACCATGCCGTTGTTATTGTTGTTAAATGTGTAGCAAGGACAGGCAGCTGACAGGAAGAACATCACTATGAAACACCAGTTGGATTAAGATTTTCTGTACTCTACAATGAAAAGAGAACATCTACCAGCAATTTTTAAAGAGGGGAAAAGCTGCAACACTTTAGCAAAGCCCCACTGCTGCCTCCTGATGAGCTGAGTGTGACTAATACTTGTACATCTACATTTGTTCTCCTTCCCTCTGAGAAACAGTACTCTTGGAGATCAAAGCATCTTACCACTGACATCTCCGTGGCCCTCAAACACTGATCCTGTAGGCTTCTGATAATCATACTGTTCAATATCACCACCAGGAAGGTCCCAGGCGGCACACTCCTCTGCACTCCACTGCTAACCTAAAGGTGGGCAGCTTGAACCCACCCAGCAGTGCCATGGAAGAAAAGCCTGGAGATCTGCTTCCATTAAGATTACAACCAAGAAAACCCTATGAAGTAGTTCTACTCTGTAACACATGGGTTCGCCATGAGTCGGAATCAACTCAGTGGCAACTAACAACAGCATCACGACCATAAACTCAAAACATAAGTACTCCAATCATGTGCACTTTACCATAGAGGAATGTGAGGTTCAGAAGGGCTGGGCAACGTGCAAAAGGTTGTCCAGCTGACAAGGAACAGAGCCAATGCACAGACCCAGCTCTCCCTCCAACTCCACACCATTACCACCATGTTACCGCCCACTTCACTTGACATGGCTCCTGCAATAGCATGGTCACCCAGACCAGTCCTGGTCCCATTCCACAGACAATAAAGTTGGGCTTCTATTAAAGACTATCCCTCACATGATAGCACCAAGTTTGGGGAAATAAATCCACGTTCACAGAGACGTGCACCTCAGAGACAGTCTGCAGAACAAGATGCCTCCAGAAGGAAGCCATTGCTCTATGCACAGAACGATGCAACGGGAGAGGCATCAGGGGAACAGGGGCCTCCACGTCTCATCTCTTATCATGGCAGCAATGAAGCCTGACCCACAAACATTCTTTCATGGTACAGCTACTGCCACTGCTGCTGCTGCCGACACTGCAGACGGAAAATCTTCTCTAATTTCATGAAGATTTTGACAAGCTCTAACGTGGCCAACACACAGCCTTCTTTTGCCAGGAAGCAACAAGGTCCCACAAGAAGAGTTTCAATGAAGAATGGGGAGTCAACTGCCAGAAACTTCCATGAACACCAGGACAAAGCTTTCTGTCTTGCAACGAGTCATTTTGCAAAGAAAATGGATGGTAGGTTCAGTTTCTAACACTCATAATAAAACCTAGTAAAACATTCATGATCAAAATAAATACCAAAAGAGACGGCAGGTGGCATTATGCAGACTATAATCTCCCCAAGCATCGCTGTGCTAGGAGAACTGGCACGTGTTTGCAGGGCATCACAAATGAAAGGGCTGATGCCAACATCATTACTTCCTACTTCTTGATGCTGCAACATGAAAAATACCACAAACAGGAAGCCAAGCTTCATGTGCACCAGCAACACTATGAGATGGGTCAGCAAAGCCTTGTTGTCTCAGCCAAGTACACGAATGCTCACATGCTTGCTGGGGAGACGAGTGCACCTTGCAAGCAGCCTGGACCTCCAAGCATCATTTCAAAGATACAACCAAGTCTGAGAATGCAAGAAAAGGCTGCTGTACTAGGAACACTGTCACAGAGCATTGCAGAGCTTCCAGATATAGCCAGGAGTTCCTGAGTGCTGCAAATGGCTAATGTGCACTGAAAGGTCAGAGGTTCAAGTCTAACCAGAGGTGCCTCAGAAGAAAGGCCAGGAAATCTACTTCTGAAAAATCAGCCACTAAAAATCCTATGGAGCACAGTTCTCCTCTGGCCCACATGGGGTTGCCATGAGTCAGAAGCAATTAGATGGCAAAAGTAATACATAGCCATGGTATGTTAATTGCAAGAAATACAGTCTAGTTAGACTACACAAATTAAGACAAAGGACACCACTAGACAAGACTTGGGGTCCTGGTGGCACAGTGGTTAAGAGTTCGGCTGGTAGCCAAAAGGTGAGCAGTTCAAATCCACCAGCCTCTCCTTCGAAACCCTATGGGGCGGTTCTATTCTGTCCTATAGTGTCGCTACGAGTAAGAATCAACTTGACGGCAACCGGTTTGTTTTTGTCGTTGTTTTAGACTAGATTTGAGAAAAGAAAAAAAATATTTCTCTGTTACTAGTGGCATCGCTAGAGGGGTACGGGGGGCTCAGGCTACAGTGGGTGATGCTGTCAGAGGAGATGACACCAAAACGACTGTCTATAAAGTTTTTGTGAAGTGTTTCAGCAGAAATTTATTTTTTATGAAAATATCCCTATAGGTAATCATAACAACGAAAACATTTTTCCTAAGCCCAGTTTACATGTATCAATATACCTACAAGGCTAAAACTCTATGCTAATTTCTTTTTTGAACCTTCTAATACCTTCCCATCAGAGCTGTCATTACCACCCAATTACAATGATGTTTCAAATCACATGCTTTCTTCTGCACACGCTACAAGCACTTTTTTATAGTTGCTGATTTTGTCAAATTTTTATGATGTTTTAGCTCAATATTATGGTAATTAGTATTTGTGAACCTTTATCAATAACTTTTGACAATGAAGTAGTAATTAAAGGAAAAGAAGAAGTGATATACAGAAATTACAATTTACAATTAACATCAGAACAAAAAACATTACTAAGAAATCTGTCTGTATGGCCTGGTATGGGAGGAGGCCCATGGCGGGGGGGGGGGGCCACACCATAAATTATCGCACTGGGCAACACCAACCCTAGAGACACCACTACTTGCTACCAACAAAATTAAAGCAAGACACCTGGTTCTTCACCTAAGCGATGCTGACAACACCTGAAAGTGCCAGGTCCCAGGCCTGTTCAGGTCTCATAGAGAAGGGATTGGCAAATTTTTCTCTACTCTCCAGAGAGTAAATATTTTGAGCTTTGTGGAGCATATAGTCTCTGTCACAACTATTCAACTCTGCCATTGTAGTACAAAATCAGCCAAAGATAATAAATAAGCAAAATGGACACAGCTATGTTCCAATAAAACTTTATTACAAAAACTGACAGTGGGCCAGTATTGGCCCACAGGCCGTAGTTTGCCAGCACCTGACTTAGAGCAAGAAAAAATAGAGTTTCAGGTAAACAAGTGAGGCGGCCTTTGATCCTCTGCATAGGCAGCAAACACCAAATTAAAAGGCAGGATTCATCAGCACTCACACTGCTATTTCTCTGGAAATGAGGCAGAGTCAGAGGCAGCACAGCTCTGGTATATTTTCAACCCTCGCTAAAGGCAACCGGCTGTAATGTGCTCTTACCCACATTATAAAGATTGAGAGCAATTTTGTACTAGACTAAAGTGTCACTGTATTCCATCTGAGGTTAATGACTTGCTCTGGAAATTAAAGTTAATACATCAAATTATGAGACACTTTTGGTACAGAGAGAACATTTTCCCCCACAACAGAGTTAATTGACTTGGTACTGCTGGTAAGGTAAATGTGGAAAGAAGCCAAAAGATATAACTGTTTTACAAAACAAGAAAGAGGAAAGCTGAAAAAATTTCAAGGGACATACTTAAAAGCCACCCTGTCATTAATTAGAGGCCAGGCACACTTCCTTGCTGGGAGTCAGGCTTTTACAAGTCATGCAAATCTGTGGCGGCACACTGTGTAAACCACAGGATTGACTCCAGATCAAAGCCACCTAGGCTCAGTCCTTGCAGAAGGAGCCTCTGCACTTGCCTGCCGGGGCCGAGTCCACTGCCCAGCATGAAAAGGGAAGGGCAAACCCAAGGTAGAGGCCAACAAGGTGGCAGACAGTTGAGATGCAAACAAGAACCTACTGACACATACAACCGGGCATAAAGCCTTTCATCTGTCTGTCCTTTATCCCAGCTCAATAACTAACGGCTTAATCCCATCTTTTATCACTGAAGAAAAATTATACTCTTAAAAATCTGTGTCCACCTCACAGCAGAAGAATTTCTATTAAAATAAAGCTCTGGGCTGGGAGTCCAGAGGCTTCCACTAACTGGTGACCAGCACTGTGACTGTTAAACCCCCAGTGGACTCACCTGCCTCCAAAGCGGCAGCAGCCTGGCCTAGTGCTAAGACTCCATGAGCATACGACTGCTCACCCTAGCAGGCTGAGAGTACCCACTCTTCCAACAGAAGTTCTTCAGTGCCTCTTGTAGTACTAGACACTAAAGCAAATCAATTAGGACCTGTCTTCAATTCCCAAGTTGTCACACTCTATCACTGAGCAAACTGCTTAACCCAATATTGAACTGAACAAAAATTCAGAATTTCCCAAATTCTTCTTGCTGTTGTTGTTGTTAGTCACCACCGAGTCGATATCACTCATGGCAACCCCACTTGTTACAGAGTAAAACTGCTACCAAGTCCTAGACCTTAAAAAATAGGGAGTTGTTGCTGAGTGCTATCAAGGCGATTTCCACTCAAAGCGACCCTATATGACAGAGTAGAACTGCCCCATAGGGTTTCCTAGGCTGTAATTTTTAGGGTAGGGAAGCAGATTGCAGGTCTGTTCTCCTGCAGAGCCACTGCTAAGTTCCAATCACCAGCCTTTTGGTTAGCAACCAAGCACTTAACCACTGCATCATCAGAGCTCCTTCAAACAGAGAGAGGGGACGTGAATTCCAGGCACCCAGACATTCTGAAGAACCTGATGATAGTTACATAGTTACTTTGATATTCCTTCTTTTGGCTTATGTACTTGCTGAAAAATTACTTAGAATGCCAAATTACTTAAATCAGAAGTTCTTAACCATGTATAGGTTGCCTCTGATAAAAGCTATGAATGCTTGCTCCAGAAAAATGCACATATAAACACATATAAGAATTTTTCATACAATTTCAGAGGGTTCACAGACCACTGAAGACCCTCTTCGGGCCCCAGGTTAAGAACTTCTGAAAGGAAGAATAAAGGGCCACGTTCTGTGCATTCTGCCTACCTTACTTGGCAAGTGTTGCTACCAGATCGGTTAACTACCAAAATAAATCCTAAATTTGATTCAATATAACACACATTGAGGGCCTACACACACGGGAATTGTGTAGGGTTTTGCTATCATACAGAGATAAAGTAATACAAAGCCCCACCTACAGGAACATAACAACTGCAATGTAAGGATATTTACATGACTGTGTACTAACCAGAAATAAAAGCGGAGTCCCAGGAGAGAGTAGAAGAGGAAAGAGCCATACTGCATGGGGAAGGGGCCCACGCCAGTGATCTCGGCCTTGAGATGTATAGGACTGAAACAGACAGAAATTGAAGGATGGCAGGTAGGGAGACAACAGCTGAGCTGAGAACGTGTACTATCTGATTCATCCAGTGTGAGTATGGGATGAGGTGTGGTATTCCTGAATACAGAGAGAAAGGAAAGCAAACTCTCCTGGCTGACTTCTCAATAGCCACCCTTGAAACTACAGAGATGCTGAAAAGGACAGACCTGAGATGAAGGCTTCTGACTTAAAACCTAGGTGTGAAGTGATCTTGGAAAACGGTTTCAGTGAAATGGTTGGAAGAGAAACCAGATTTCCAGCAGTCTTTCAAGGGCGAGAATGGTTTTACAACTTGAAGAAAGTGATCAATGTCACTGAACTGTACGTGCAGAACTGTTGGACTGTGTACATTTAGCTGCATCTGTTTCCAACAAAAACAAAAAATACACATTTAAAAAAAAAAACTGAATGTTTAATGATGAAAAGGAAGCCATGGGGAACAGAAGTTTGGTAGAAAAGAGAGATGAGATAATGACATATGAGGAAAATCAGTGCATTCACTAATTTAAAAAAAAAAAAAAAAACTCAAACCCATTGCCATTGAGTCAATTCCAACTCACAGCAACCCTATAGGACAGAGTAGAACTGCCCCCTAGGGTTTTCCCTTCTCACGCTGGTGGATTCAAACTGCCGTCGCTTTGGTTAACAGAGGAGCTCTTAACCACTACACTACCAGGGCTGCCCCTAAGTAATTCAGTAACAGTACTCGAAAAAAATCCCCAACTCTTTCAAAGCTCACTAATCATATCTGAGGCTCAGCAAGAAAAGGTCAACATGAATTGGTGAAATGTTTGTATAACATGGCACACTCAGACTTTTATTTAAAAAACAAAATGTTGTCCTCTTAAATACATATTATTTTCAAAATGAGCTATCAAAGTCAATTTTATATTTGGTACTGTGATAAAAGAAAGCTTTATTGTCTAGGCAGCTTAGAACCGTCTCCAGAGCAGCCTGAAAACAAAGGGATTGATGAGATTATTGCTGCCAAGTATTAAACGCTTCACTTCAAAATGAAGGCAAACAGCCAAGTTAATTCAAACCATAGGTCAAAGCAGAATAAATCATGTTTAAATCTCTCCATTTCAAACCAAAAATAAAGGTAGGGAGAGCTTTTACTCCGTGACAGATCAAAACTGCTGAATAAGCAAAAGTGATTAAATAAACAGGCTATTATGTCATCAGCTCAATCGAGTGAGGACACGCGGGCTATCTTATTGAAAGGAAGACGCTGGATGCTTCTCATAATAAATATCCATTCACAGAATGAGCTGAAATGAACAAAAAAGATCTATTACCAATTTCAGCTATTTCACAGAGAAAAGTTGGCACGGAATTTCCTAACGTCTAAAATAGAAAAATAGAAAAGTATCAATTAATCATGAAAATGGCTTAGATAATGTGTTACATTTTATCACATTCACCCTGCTGCCTTCTTTATATGATATCACATAAAAATGCAAGTCCTTAAAAGTATTTATTGGGTCCCCCCACCATGGCAAAGTTAAAACACTTTCATTACAGTCACGTAGAAAAATAGCAAAGGATACCAATGAGAAAATAGTAACTGACTAAAAACCAAAAAAAAACAAACCTGCTGCCGTCGAGTCAATTCTGACTTATAGCGACCCTATGGGACAGAGTAGAACTGCCCCACAGAGTTTCCAAGGAGCGCCTGGTGAATTCGAACTCCCGACCCTTTGTAGCAACTGTAGAACTTTACCACTACACCACCAGGGTTTCTAATAGCCGACTAGGGAGAACAAACATTAACATTTAACATATTTTTCTCACATTCATCTTTCTAAGTGCACCTATGCCACTGGGACAATACTGCACATGGTATTTCTCTTAAAACATGCTATGAACAATTTCCCTCATCACTAAGTATTCTCCTATAGCACTGCTGAAGCTTCCATCGTGTCAGGCTATACAGCTGTACCATGCTTAATGTAACTAACTCTTCATTGTTGGACACTGGTTGTGTTTCATTTTGTTGTATTAAAAATACTATGTTGAACATCTTTACAAATAAAATCTTGTATGTATCTATAACTACTTCTACCTATCTTTGTCTTTAGAAGGAGTCTCTGGGTGATGCAAACAGTTAACTGCTCAACAACTAGCCAAAAGGTTCACAGTTTGAACCCACCCAGAGACACCTCAGAAGGCAAGCTTGCCAATCTGCTTCAGAAAGGTCCCATCTTGAAAATTCTATGGAGCAGTCCTACTCTGCACAAATGGGCTTGTCATGAGTGAGAGTCAACTCGATGGCAACTAACAACGTATCTTTAGAATAAACTCCTAGAAGTAAAATGCCAGATCATAGGATATGTACATTTTTAAAGATTTATATAGACATTTTTTCAAATTCCCTTTCATGAAGGTTGGAGCAATTCACCACTACACCAGCAATACATAATTTAGGCCAATATAAGTCCATCCTTGCAAATATTGGTTATTTTATTTCTTTTTAATATAAGCTAATTTAATAGGCAAAAAACAATAGCAAGGCCATTTATTTTTTAGAAACCATAGTGTTCTACTCCTGAAGAAACAATCTTTCATGGTCACAAGGGAGGGGAGGGATGGGGAGGGAAAAACACTAACTAGATAGTAGATAAGTGGTAACTTTGGTGAAGGGTAAGACAATATGCAATCCTGGAGAAGTCAGCACAACTTGACCATAGCAAAGTCACAGAAGCTTCGCAGATACGCCCAAACGTCCTGAGAGACTGAGCTACTGGGCTGAGGGCTAGGGACCATGGTCTCAGGGGACATCTGCTCAACTAGCATAACATAGGCTATAAAGAATTGTTCTACATCTGACTGCGGCGAGTAGTATCTGGGGTCGTAAAAGTCTGGGAACAGCCATCTAAGATACACCTACTGGTCCCATACTGGCAGAACAAAGGGACTGAAGACAATAAAAGACACAAGGGAAAAATTAGACCAAAGGACAAATGGACCACAACTACTGTGACCTTCAACAGACTGAGCCCAGAACAACTCGATGGTGTCCAGTTACTACCACCAACTGCTCTGGCAGGGATCAAAATAGAGCATCAGACAGAGCAGGAGAAAAACGTAGAACAAAATTCAAATTTACCAAAAAAAAACAAAAAGGAAGAAAAAGACCAGGCTTGCTGGCCTGACAGAGACTGGAGAACCCTGAATACACAGCCCGTGGATACCCTTTTAACTCTGTACTGAAGTTGCTCCTGAGGTTCACCCCTCAAGCAAAGATTAGACAGGTCTATAGGGCCAACAGTAACACACACGAGGAATGTGCTTAGTAGTTCAATCATGCCTATGACACTAATGGGCACACCAGCCCAAAAGCAAAGATGAAAAGGCAAGAAGGGACAGGAAAACTGGACAAATGGAAACAAGGAACCCGGGTCAAAAAAGGGGAAGTGTTGACACATCGCGGGACTGGCAACCAATGTCACAAACCAATTTGTGTATTAACTGTTTAATGAGAAATTAACTTGCTCTGTAAACTTTTACCTAAAGTACCATAAAAAAAAAAAAAATTAACTGTCAAGAAATTTGAATGCTTCAGGTTCAGGTTAGTCAGATATACCCAAGGACATGATAGAAAATGTCATATTAACTGATAATAACATTGTGAGAGAATAACAGGACAAAACCTCCTCCTGCCCCAGCAACCCATCAATCCAGAAGTAGGACACCGGATCTCAAAAATCTAGAGGAAAAAAAAAAAAAAAAACACACTGAATTGTAGGCTTTAAAAGAATTAAGATGGCAAATGTTTTGTTATATATATTTTATCACCAAAAAAACCCAGAAAGAGAACAGTGATTCACCACATTCTGGCTCCCTTTCTTCACAAAAAAAAACACAAGGCAGTATCCACTAAAGAGCAAAAACACTCTCCCTTTGAACATTCTCCAAATCACCTAAAAACCCATTGCCTTCTAAGCAAAGCCAATTCATAGGGACCCTATTAGACAGAGTAGAACTGCCCCACAGGATTTCCAAGGCTGTGATCTTTATGCAAGCCGACTGGCACATCTTTCTCCTGTGGAGCGGCTGGTGGTTTCAAACTGCTAACATTTTGGTTAGCAGCCTGAGCACTTACTCATTTCGCCACCAGGGCTCCTTAAAAACACCTAAATAATAATAACTGCTCCCCCTCCGCCCCGCCCCAGGCATCCGTGGTTCTCCACGCTGTGCAATTTCCCTTGTTGCAAAGAGGCAGAACCTCCTACTTTATCCAAGTACAAGTGTGTTCTCGGGGACTGTGGTTAGAGAGGATCTACAGAAAGTTTGTTCATTTTTTGTTGTTCACAAGTCTTTTATTACGTTACTTCTCAGTCAATGGAATGGTGGCGTAGTGGTTAAGAACTATGCAAAAAACTAAAACCCACTGCCATCAAGTCGATGCCGACTCAAAGCAATCCTATAGGACAGAGTAGAGCTGCCCCATAGAGTTTCCAAGGAGCACCTGGTGGATCTGAACTGCTGACCTTTAAAGTAGCAGCTGGAGCACTTAAGAGCTATGGCTGCTAACCAAAAGGTCAGCAGTTTGAATCCACTAGGCGCTCCCTGGAAACCCTAGGGGACAGCTCTTGAGATTCCAAGAAAATTCTTCTGGCTTTCAATAGGTAAAACAAGGACAAACCAAGATTTAAAAAAAGAAAAAAAGCTGACATGGAGTCGATTCTGACTCCTGGCAACTCCATGTGTGCTCCATAGGGCCTTCTTTTTTAATTATAGGAAAAAATACAGATAACACAACATTTGCTATTTCAATATTTTTTCACTTTTGACCAAAAATGAACCCAAATGTTTTATGGAAAATTGAACATAATCTTCATAACAAGAATATAGCCAAGTGTCAAAACCCTTTGGTATTTCATTATTCTCTAACATTCAGAAGACGGAAGCAAAAAGAAGCCAAACTCTCAAGAGTCACCAAAAGACAACGCTGCATCTCTCTTGAAAAGTGAGTTCAAACCATTAAAAGACGTTGCCGTTCCATAGCTGATGTACGTGAAATCCTGCAAATGAAAATCAATTTGCAGAACTGAGTTTAACACCCCAGCTTCCAGGCTCGTGCGGGTTTAACTACCGCTGCAATAGCAACCCCTTTCTCACACCGCCTGCGCCTTCCAAACCTGGCATAAGTTCAAATGTCAAGATGTCCAACTAATAAAGGTAATAAATTCGGAATACAGATCCCCTTCAACAGCACCCTCTGCCGGTAGGTCATTTCATTTCATTTTAGAGGATTTTTTAAACCAATACATGACACTTCAGCAAAATCAATTTTAAAACTGTGCAGTTAATGTAACCCATTTTTGTTATACAAATTTAAGCTAACCAGAAAGAATACATTAGGACATTTTACACTTAAGCAAGCCTGGAATAACTCCAAATTAGCAAGGACCTGGGTTTAAAAAAAAAAAAAAAATCAGTCTGGAATTTAATACTACTCTCTCTTTTTTTTTTTTTTCTCTTTGGGAACCCTGGTGGCCGCAGCAGTTAAGAGCTACAGCTACTAACCAAAAGATGGGCAGTTTGAATCCACCAGGCGCTCTGTGGAAACTCTGTGGGGCAGTTCTACCCTGTCCTATAGGGTCACTATGAGTCAGAATTGACTCGACAGCAATGGGTCTGGTTTTTTTTGTTTTCTCTTTTTTTTACAGAATACAGGGAAGGGGATCTCCAACATCAGCAAGCACGAAAAACCCTAGGCGGGCTTGTAAAAATGCAGGCTTTTCTCAAAGATTCTTGAGATTCTGGTCCCCTAAGTCCTGAACTAAGGCCCAGAAATTTGCATTTTTGAGAAGCATTTCAGCTGATTCTGATACCGAAGGCCACAGTGGCCACTTTTAGGCCCTGAACTAAAGGGGTCTTTAGTAGAAGCACCAGGTGTTTCCACTTTGGCAAATCATTACTTGTGCAATTTTTTAATGGCATCCTCTGATTCACAAATGAGGACGGCCAATTTTTTTTAAATAATAATGATTTCAAATGTTTTACAAATTTCTAAGAAAAATTAACTACAGCAGCCCCTCCTAATCCACTGGAGGATACGATCCGAGACCCCCGTGGATGCCTGAAACTGTGGATAGTTCTGAACCCTTTATGTACTGTTTTGATCTATACATACACACCTATGATAAAATCTAATTTATAAATTAGGCAAAGTAAGAGATTAACAACAATAACTAATAATAAACTGGAACAATTATAATAATATATTGTAATAAAAGTTATGTGAATGTGGTCCCTGGTTAGGATGGAGCAAGAAGGCTGCAGATACGTTAGGCTACTAATTTTATATTTTCAGACTGAAGCTGATCTTGGGTAACTGAAATCGTGTAAAGCGAAACCATGGATAAGGGAGGCGCTGCTGTAGTCTTACATTTATGCTCTATAACTTTTTTCTGATTAAAGGGCATCATGTTCAATTGTTTAAAACTTGGATAATACAGGTAAGCAGGAAAGAATTAAAATCTCCTGAAACGCTATCCCAGAGGTAGCTGCTGTGAGCATCTTAGAATATCCTCTCTTTTTCTCCTATGAGTCCATATTCCTTGTTGTATTTTGTTCCGTTACGCAAAACTGCAGGGTAAAATTGTCCAACTAAAGGTAGACGGCTACTAGGTGGAGACCTTCATCTATGCACAAAAAATATATACAATGGTATTAATAAAATCCACGGCCTGAAAAAGAAGGAAATGTTAGTAATTGGTTCAGGAACCCTAAAGAGAGAAGAAAGGGCCTTAACTGAAGGAAAGCACCACGTGGGCCAGTTTCTACTAAGCCCACGCCTTCTTGGTACTGAAGCGAAGTGGCAGAACGCCTGTGCCGGCGGGCTCAGTAAACAAGCTTCAGGGGCCCTCACTTCCAAGTGTATCTTCCCAGGGGCCTCGACAGTGGGCTCTAACATTCCCACACTCTTTTTCAATTTGCAAGAGCAAGATGTTTTCTTAGAACAAGGCATTTCTTAGTGAAGGACACGTTCTTATAAAAAAAAAAAAAAAAAATAGGGGCCCTCAAAACGCAAACACCAGGTCCGAAGAGATTCATGCCCATCTCTCTGCTACAGAGCTGCAGATACTCCTATTGGATAGGTTATACAAACTAAATTATCCAATGAAAAGAGTAGATACGGTTAGGTTATTCCATTTACACTGCTTATTAAATATTCACCACTCTATTTGGCCTAAAATTCAAATGAATTTGCATAAACAGTCAAATTTTACTCTGTGTAGCCCCATGTTAAAGATGTACAGGACTCTAAATACACAGGTCTTATGTTATAACCAGAAAGTCCCGGTGCCACAGTGATTAAGCGCTTAGCTTCTAACCGAACAGTCAGCAGTTCAAACCTGCCAGCCGCTCCGTGGAGACGTGGCAGTCCACTTCCACAAAGATTACAGCCTTGGAAACCCTACTGGGCAGTTCTACTCTATCCTATAGGGACGCTCTAGGTCAGAATTGACTCAGTGGCAACAGGTTTGGTTTTTGTTTTCAAGTAATAAACCAGAATAAGCCACCTCTTCTGCAAATGGATTTATGAACAACATTACAGTAGAGATCCACTGCGAACTAGAGAGCTGTTTGTGTCACGTTGTTGTTTTTAGGTGCCTTTGAGTTGATTCTAACTCAGTAACCTTATATGACCAACCAGAACTACCCCCATAGGATTTTCTATGTTGTAATCTTTACAGGAGCATATGGCCAGGTCTTTTCTCCTGTGAAACACCTAGGTGGTCACAAAAGTTTAAGTGGCAGGAAAGTGAGAAAAGTAGACACAATAAAAAAGGAAAGCAAATATAGGGATAAATTCGATAATTTGATAATTCAACTTGAAGAATGTAATCATTGTCACTGAATTGTACATGCAGAAATTGCTAAATTGGTGTATATTCAGATAGATAGAAAGATAACTCAAAACACAAATTCGTTGCCATCAAATCGATTCCAACTCACAGAGACCCTATAGGACAGAACAGAACTGCCTCACAGGGTTTTCAAGGAGCAGCTGGTGGATTTGAACTGCCAACCTTCTGGTTAGCACCCAAACTCTTAACCATACATATTTAACAACAAAAAAATTAAAGAAAATATTAAAAAAAAAAAATTACACTACTACTTCCAGCGAACTCTTAAGTTATTGTATTTTTCCTCCAAGCACAATATGGTCAAATTCATCCTAAAAATGATGAAAGCACATACATTCAGAATAATACCTGCTCTGCCAATTAATTCCTGGAACCCCTCAAAGAAGGCATCCTTCCACCTGGGCTCTGCGACGGCAGAAAAGCAGGTGGACATGTCAGAGGCACCAGGTGCAGAGCCTGCCTCGTGCAATGCGTCCACACTCACTGTGGCTAACGATGAGCACGCAGGAGAAGTGCAGTGGCCCAAGGCTGGAAGGCAAATCCACCCACAGCAATGACTGAAAGGGACGCAATCCTGAGCACACGTGACCACTGGCCTTGGCTGCCTGTGCCATAGAAGGTTCTTTTACACTAAGAACTCCTTTCAGAAATTCTTAGGAAAAATAATCAGCATTTTAGAATTCTCACCACTACTTAATTTTCTTGGTACAAGGTGTTTTATTAATCAAATGACTTATGTGTACAAGTGTTCTGTGGAGATTTTCTTAGTTTAGTCCTAATTCATTATTATCACGTCCCATCCATAGACAACCAGTTTTCAAATCTTATTGTTTTTTTTCTCTATGTTTGTTTTTTATTGTCAATGAATAAGATTACAATGATACATGAGGGATGCTGGCGAAGAGTGAGCTTCTTGGATCAGGTGGACACTTGAGACTATGTTGGCATCTCCTCCCTGGAGGGGAGATGAGAGGGTACAGAGGGTTAGAAGCTGGCGAAATGGACATGAAAAGAGAGAGTGGAGGGAGGGAGCGGGTTGTCTCATTAGGGGGAGAGCAATGGGGAGTATGTAGCAAGGTGTATGTAAGTTTTTGTGTGAGAGGCTGACTTGATTTGCAAACTTGCACTTAAAGCACAATAAAAAAAAAAAGATTACAACGATACATTTAAAATAATTCATTTAACTGGTTGATTGAACCTGTTGCTGTTGGGTCGATTCCGACTCATAGTGACCCTTTAGAACAGAGTAGAACTGCCCTCAGGGTTTCCAAGGCCGTAATCCTTACAGGAGCTGACTGCCACATCTTTCTCCCATGGAGCAGCTGATGGTTCAAACCACTGCACCACCAGGGCTCCTTAGTTGATGGAAGAATGCTGAAATTGGAAGACAGCAATCGCAAATGACCACAGAGCCAGGAAGGCACCGCGAATGAGTGCAGTGGGCCAGGCGTCCACACACTAACTAGGCAGGCACAGGTGGCCGCAAAGTCCAAAATGCCTCCGTGTCTTCCTGGAAAAGGGCAGGATGAGAAGCAGGGAGAACTGGAGAGTGTCCTGGCCTCTGCTTGGCCCCAGCCAACAGCAGCCCATGAGACTATGCCAGGGCAGTGTTCATTATTGTCCAAGTTCTCAAGAGAACCTGGAAACCCAGAACTTTATGAGAATCTCCTGATATTTAAATGCTGGTCATTAATTCAATTTAATATTTTTGTGAAAAACATACTCAACATAAAATTTCCCTTAAAAACAATTTTCAAGTGTATAACCCAGTGGCAAATATCACACTCACAACATTGAACAACCATCAACACTATCCATTTCCAAATATCTTCCACCACCCTAAACAGAAACTCAGTACCCCTTAAGCAATAACTCCTGCCCTCCTCATTAGCCCCTGATAATCACTATTAAACTTTGGTCTCTATACAGTTGCCCATTCTAGATAGTTCATATAAGCGGGATCTTATAATATTTGTGCTTCTGACTAGCTTATTTCACTCAGCATTACATTTTTAAGGCTCATCCATGAAGTAGCACATTATCAGGGATTCATTTCTCTTTACAGTTGAATAATATTTTGTTTATCCATCCATCTGCTGATAGACACTTGGGTTGTTCCCACCTCTTGGTTATTGTGGACATGTATCAGTTTGAGTCCCTGCTTTCAAGTCTTCTGGGTATAGACCTAGAAGTGGATCAGATGGTACTTCTAGGAGCCTTGGTGGCACGGTGGTAACATACTCACCTGCTAACCGAAAGCCTGGCAATTTTAACCCAGCATTCACTCTGCAGGACAAAGATACGGCAGTCACCTTCCGTAAAGATTACAGCCTTGGAAACCCCATAGGGCAGTTCTACTCTGTCCTATAGGGCTGCTATGAATTGGAATCGATGGCAGTGGGTGTGGTTTTTTGGGGTATGGTAATTCTATATTTAAGAAGCCCTGGTAGCACAGTGGTTAAGCGCGGGGCTGTTAACCAAAAGGTGAGCAGTTTGAACCTGCCAGCCATTCTGTGACAGAAAGACGGGGCAGTCTGCTTCTGTAAAGATTTACAGCCTTGGAAACCATATGGGACAGCTCTACTGTGCCTTATAGGGTTGCTATGAGTCAGAATCGGCTCAACGGCAATGAGCTTGGGTTGGAATTCTATGTTGAACATTTTGAGGAATTCCAATTTAATTTTAATTTAAACATTTTTAAAACACCATGAGCAAGAATGTAATCAGTGTCAATAATTTATACATGCAGAAACTGTTGAATTGGTATACACTTGGCTGTGCACATTTTCACCACGATATTGGAACAAAAAAAAAAGGCAACATTGTGAGCACCACCATGGGGGCTGAAGCACATTCTTGCACTCGCGCATGCACACACACACACACTTGTCACTAGGTCATGGCCTGCAGATGGAGTACACATTCCTAGGCTTCCAGGTGACTCTCCGGTGGTTTCAGCTTGAGAATGACCACGGAAAGGAGTGGACAGCCATCTGTGGCTCTGCTGCCCCGAGGATGAGCATAAGGACACTGGTCACCACCTGATAATCCCCAGACACTGCACTTCGCTCCTCCTTCTCTACAATCAATCGGGCAAACAAAAACAGATTCTTGGCCCTTGGAAACATAATGGGGTTTCTTAAGTTTCTATGTTTCATTGTTTCATGAATATATTTCATTAATAGTCTCTTAAAGAATTTGTTTTATTTAATTTGGGACACCGTGGAGTTACTTCTAAAAATACAACCTCTAGGAAAATAATTCTTTAAATATAAGACTAAGTTTTAGGAAGCAGGAAAAACTATTCTGGAAGACAGCAGGGAAGACACTGTTAGAGCAGCTGAGGCAACATTAACCACCACAAAACAATTTCAATTTCAGACAGCAAAAAATGCAAATGGATAAACAAAACGCATCACATGTCCCATATACACTCTGTGCTGAACGAAAACAGTAAAATTTTACACATCTTGATTTAAAACAAAAGGAGCAAGGATCTTTCTTTAGAGGTCTACCCACAGATCAGGCAATTTTACCAAATCTGTATTTTAGAGTAAAATTCAAAGAAACGCAGTAACTTTATTTCTCATCAATCATTAATCTTCTATAACCAGAACACATGCTCTGGTCTGGCTCTGAAAACCACCTATCAGAGAAAGAATAAAATCTCCATGAAAGCTACCACGAGATGAGTTACTCAACACTGCTCTTGCTTAGAGAAGCCCAAAGCACATTCATCCTCATTACATCAAGATAATTAAACTTCCTCAGTAAGAAAAAGAAAGTTTTCATATGGAATCAAATTTTAAAATCATGTGCTAAGCAGCAGCTACATGCAAGGCAGCAATCCCGTTTGTGTGAGGAGATAACAAGTACCATGTACGGAGAGAAACCCCAGGGCCCGCTGCTATTGAGCACACACAGGAAGTGCTCCAGAGCTGAAGAGCACCTTGCAGTGAGCAGAGAGTAAGGAGCCCCTGAGCTAAAGCCCAACTGACACCAGGTGAGGCAGACAATGAGGAAGCACAGCCCTGCTGGAGGAAAGGAGGGGCAATGCAGAGGATAGAGCAGAAGGATTCAGTTTAAAAAGGAAGAGAGATGCCTTCTCCTCTCAGGCATGAGAGAGTCAGTGATGCATAGGATGAATATTTTAAGGTTTCAACATCAAGTAAATTTCAAATTCTCATGGAATCCAGACCTTCTGGATCCACCGAGGCTGAACGAGCTCTCGGAACTATTGCCCTGAGATAAGCTTAAACCAAAAATATCCCCTGAAGTCTTCTTAAAACCAAACAATAGTTTAGTTAACTAGTAAAGAATGCCTGCTTTGGGCACTATGCTTTTTTAAGATCTATCTATATGGGATCGAATTAACAATGGAAACTCAAAAAGATGAGACAGGAAACACAGGAGGCAGTGAGTTGATGTTAATGGAGGAGGAACAACTCAGAAAAGGAGGGTGAGAATGGCTGCACAACTTAAAGAATGTAATCAATGTCGGTGAATTGTACATGTAGAAGCTGCTGATAGGTCAATCTTCTGTGTATATTCTCAACGATAGCGACAAAATAATATTTTAAAAAATCAAGAATAAATATTATATAAACCTCAGCCAATGAAGATGATGATAAAGTAATTTCTGGGGAAGGAAAGTGATGTGGTTACGCAGCTAGTGATAAATGGTTACTTAGATGCCTACACAAAATGATTATTTGGTCCAAATGTAATGCTAGTGAAGTGTACTTCAATAAATTCCAGAAATTTAAGAGCTGAAAGAGACTTTAAAGAATGTTTCTGCCTTGTGAGCGATTTTCAATCTCTCAAATTCAAGTAGTTATTTGCACTATTATTACTTCTTTAACATTTTGGTACTATTATCCTGGGGGTGGAATTGCGAATCTTCAGGATTCTTGCAATGACTTTTAAAAGGTGTGCTCCTTTTGTTCTCCAGAGTAATGACAATAATGGGCAGTAACTGCTCCCATCCTGAAGCCCTAACGCTGTGCAGGCTGAGAACTGTTATCTCTCAGTTTTGAGCCCGCATGGCACAAGCAAGAAACGTGGTCTCTATGCACAGAATCAAGCCTGTATCCCTCTGTCAATTATTTCCTCTGCTGAAGTATTTTCTAGGTATAAAAATGCCAGGAGAAAAGAAGACACATCACTTATGGCACAGTGAGCTTCTGTCGGGGTGACAGAAAATTTAGGGAGCGGTTAATGGTGATGGTTGAGCAATATGATGAACAAACATATTTAGTATCACTAAACTATACAGGTGAAGATTATTGAAATGCCAAGTGTTTTATTACATATGTACCACAGTTTTTAAACCTGGAAAGAAAAAAAAAGAAAGCCAGGAGAGGGTAGGCATCACTTGTTGACTATCACATGACATTCTTCACGCGTATCCCTAACTTCTAAAACATCAAGGAACGTTACCATTTGTAAGAAGTACACTGATGTCTATGTATAAATTTTTAAATATCTACTATGTTTTCAGTGGCAAAACCGGTTTGCGCTTGGCTACTAAACCAAAAGTTGGCAGTTCCAACCCACCCAGTGGCTCCATGGAAGAAGGTCCTGGCAATCCGCTTCCATAAAGATTACAGCCAAGAAAACACTACGGAGCAGTTCCACTCTGTAACAAACGGGGCTGCCATGAGGAGAAACCAACTCAACGGCAACAGGTTTTGGGTTTTAACTAGCTATAAACAACGTAATGAGGTACAAATAAATTTAACATCAACACCCAACTCTACCCCTAGACACAGTCCCAACATGCTTTAAGGAGTATTTGCAATAAAATTAACATCACTGAATTTGACATTAAGAATGAAACAATCTAGTGGTAGAATCAAAAATATTTTAACATAATTTTGCTTTGAGTAACAGGTTTATAAATTTCTCAGTAAATGAAATGGGAGTAAGTTAACCTGAGTGCAACTGTAACTTATTATTGGTATAACTGGAATATAAATTGTTTATATAAAAGAAAAATGCTCTCCTTAAGCCCAGCCCCCAACTGGAATATAAACTGTTTATATAAGAAAAAATTCTCTCCTCAAACCCAGCCCCACCACCCCCCAAGAATATAAAACCAAGAGTTCCATAGCAGAAGTAAATGCTGCCCAGAATTATACTCTAGCAGACTCACAGGAATCAAAATTGACTACATCTGTGGAAAGAGACCATGAGGAAGCTCAATGTCATCCATCAGAACACAGGCAGAGGCCTACTGCAGAGCAGACCATCAGTTGCTCATACGCAAGTTCATGTTGAAGAAAATTAAAACAAGTCCACAAGAGCTAAAGTACAACCTTGAGTATATCCCACCTGAAGTTAGAGACCATCTCAAGAATAGATTTGACACACTGAACACTAATGACAAATAACAGATGAGTTGTGGAATGCTATCACGGACATCATACATGAAGAAAGCAAAAGGTCATTTAAAAGATGAGAAAGAAAGAAAAGACCAAAATGGATGTCACTTACCCTTGAATGTAGAGTAGCTAAAGCGACCAGAAGAAATGATGAAGTAAAAGAGGTGAACGGAAGGGCGGCTCAAGAAGACGAAATATTATAATGAAATGTGCAAAGACCTGGAGTTAGAAAACCAAAAGGGAAGAACGTGCTCAGCATTTCTCAAGCTGAAAGACATGAAGAAAAAATTCAAGCCTCGATCTGCAATATTAAAGGATTCTATAGGCAAAATATTGAACAACGCAGGAAGCATCAAAAGAAGATGAAAGGAATACGCAGAGTCATTGTACCAAAAAGTATTGATTGAAGTTCAACCACTTCAGGACACAGCATAAGATCAAGCACCAAAGGTATTGAAGGGAGAAGTTCAAGCTCTACTGAAGGCACTGGCAAAAAACTTGGCTCCAGGAATTGAGACTACCACTTCAGATGTTTCAACAAACATCCTTAGAAGCAAGGACGGTGAGGCTTCATTTCACTTCCTTTGGACATGTTATCAGGAGGGGCCAATTTCTGGAGGACATCATGCTTGGTAAAGTAAACGGTCAGCAAAAAAAGAGGAAGACTTTCAACGAAATGGACTGAGACAGTGGCTAGAACAATGGGCTCAAACATCACAACAATTGTGAGGATGATGAAGGACCAGGCAGTGCTTCATTCCAATGTACAGAGGTTCGCTATGAATCGGAACCAACTCGATGGCACCTAACAACAATAGGCTCACTAACAGACCTCCAAGCCACACACAGCTCTTCCAGAGGCTCAGCATCACTGTGATGATTTGGGTTCTCGTGGTTTCCCAAGGGGAAGCTATGAAAATGAGGGGGAATAAAGACAGAGCCAGCTGAAACACCAAACAGATGGCTTAGCCGAATCAAAAGCCAGCTGAGCTTTTGGAAGATTGTTCTCATTTAGAGTATCTTCCAAAAACAGCTTCAGATGGTTGGTTTCAATTTTCCCTTTCTTTGCCACTGCTGAGCTAGTTTTTCAGCCTTGGACAGGAGGAGAAAGAAAATATTAACTTCCTTTGAAAGGGAACAAAAGACTGTTTCATTTAGAGCTCCTGAAAAGGTTACAGATCTGAGTTTTACTCATTTAGTGAAACTGTCACCTTTCTCATGTAGCTGGGGTGCCCTCTGGATCAGTCACCAGGAGCAGCCTTCTAAAAATCAGTCTCATGTCACAGGAATGAAGAAAATACTGTATATACACATTTATTAAATATATATCAAATATATGTATACCAACAACAACAACAAACCCACTGCCATCAAGTCAATTCCAACACATAGTGACCCTATAGGACAGAGTAGAACTGCCCCACAGGGTTTTCAAGGAGCAGCCGGTAGATCTGAACTGCCAACCTTTTGGCTGATGATTTGCATATTAGTGGGAATGAAATTTATAGAATATTTAATATATATATTAAATATATTTGATACAGTGGTTAAGAGCCCGGCTGCTAACCAAAAGGTTGGCAGTTCGAATCCAAGAGCCGCTCCTTGGAAACTCTATGGGGCAGTTCTGTTCTGTCCTATAGGGTGACTATGAGTCAGAATTGGCTCGAAAGCAACAGGTTTGGTTTGGTTTTATTATTATTATCATTTTTTTTTTAAACCTAGAAAGCTATATGGAGACCTTGGGTGGTGCAAATCATTAACACACTCAGCCACTAAATGAAAGGCTGGAGGTTCAGGCTCACCCAGAGGCACCCCAGAAGAAAGGCCTGATGATCTACGTCCCAAAAGTCAGCCACTGAAAACCATATGGTGCAGAGCTCTACTCTGCCAAACACGGGGCCTCCATGGCTCAGAATCAACTCAACAGCAACTGGCTTTGAAAGCTATACACTTAAAAAAAGAAAAAAAGAAGAGACCGTTAAATCTTAGCAACAGAAGACCAAGGAGAATTTCAGTAAAATTTTAATTCTCATCTACAGATAGTTTTACTCTTTCCAAATGACCACAAACATATTGTAGTTACTGTGTTTGGTTCCAACTCATAGCGACCCTATAGGACAGAGCAGAAGAACTACCCTACTGGGTTTCCTGGAGCCCTTGTAGCACAGTAGTTAAGCACTCGACTGCTAACTGAAAGGTCCGTGGTTCAAACCTACCAGCCGCTCCACGGGAGAAAGATGCAGCAGTCTGCTTCCATAAAAATTACAGCAGTAGCAACCCTATGGGGGAGTTCTACTCTGTACTATAGGGTCACTAGGAGCTGGAATCGACTGGATGGCAGTGGGTTTGGAGGGTTTCCTAGGCTGTAATCTTTAAGGGAGCAGATCTCCCACAGAGTGGCTGATGGATTCGAACTGCAGACCTTTCAGCTAGCAGCTGAAAGCCCTGTGCTACCAGGACTCCTTAATGATATATTAGGTGTAGTTTTGTCTGAACTTCTTGAATACTCTCTGTTGAAAGTGGCAATGATCTACATAAAGTCTAGCGTAAGAGGCCAAAAGATGTTTAATAACTTGTGGACATCCAGGTCCAGAATCTGTTAACTACAGACACTAATGAACATTTCCTCAGTGCTAAGCGCTGGGCACTGTGATAACGATCTTTACATAGGTGCCCTACCTCTCATAGTAACTCTATGTGCTGAGTATTATTATCTCTTTATTTCAGGAAAAATGAAGCACAGAAGAGTTAAGTAACTTAACTATGGTCACACAGCTATTAGGTAGCAGAATCGGGAGTTGAAGGCAGGTCTCCAACTCCAAAGCCTGTGCTCTTAACCACTACACTCTGTAGCTCCCAAAACACTGTTCACATATGGAATCTTTCTACAAACTGGCTACCAAAGAACAGACATTTTCATATTCTAAATAGCCAAGGCCAGGTTCTTTCCCAGTCACCAGAAAGAGCGTTCAGACTAAACCAGTCGCCTGCAGGAGCAACCTGGGCAAAGCTTAAGAAAATGGGCTGGATGATTTCAACTGAGAAAGCTGCAATTTATCTTAGGAAGGCACTACCTAATGTACTGTACCATCAAAACAGACTATGACTTTATAGGAATGCAAAGGGAAGTTTCTTTAATAGCTAACGGTAATGATGTCTTTTTCTGAATCCCTATTATCAACAGTATAGGTGTATTCAAGCACTGATTTTCTCAGCAAATCAAGTCCATGTAAAATAATACTGTGTATATACATTTGTATACACACACCCACAAACCTCCAATTTTTACAGCATATGTAGTTTTAAAAACAGATATGAAGTTGGTTAATTACGTGGGGGGAAAAATCTTTCTAACGGAAGTAAAAACACCAATTTAGTGAATAATGGAGTTTAAAAAAAAAAATCTAGAATCTTGAAATCTAAGGTTGGTTTTTTGCTGTTGTTTTGTTTTTTGCCTTTCCTTATATTGTTGGTTGATGTGTTTGTTACTCTCCTCTCTAGGATTTAAAGAAACGTCACCTGCAGGAGCCTTCTGGCTCTAAGTAATTCTACGGTTCATTTGTAAGCCAAAATAAATTTAACAAAATTGTTTTTAAAACTAAATATGTGAAATCTTGAACCTAAGTATACTTTCCTGCCAATGTTATCCAACAGGTGTTACTGAATAAGAAGCTGACATTTAAAAATTACTACTACTTTCTATTCATCTAGTTTTCATAATGTCTTTTTAGAAAAGTCATGGCTCCAATCTGGAATGTAAGTTCCTTGTTGACTGGCATCAGCACTATGAGTTTCTGTACAAGTAACTCCCTGAAGGAATGAAATGCTTTTCAGTGACAACAGCAAGACCACAAACAACAAAGAGATATATTAAAGTAATATATTTACTGCCCTTTTTATAATCTTTATTTTATACCCTACTATAAAAGCTATGAGTCAGAACCAACTTAACACCAACGGGTTTGGTTTGTTTTGTTTTGTTTTTTAATAAAAGCTAGGAGCCCTGGTGGAGCAGTGGTTAAGAGCTCAGCTGCTGACCAAAAGGCAGGCAGTTTGAATCTAGCAGCTGCTCCCTGTAAACTCTATGGGGCAGTTCTCCTATAGGGTCGTTATGGCAACCAGCTTGATTTTGTTAATAAAAGCTAAATCCTGGATTATTCTGGGAATAAAAGATACTGGTTATATTACAATGAGAAAGTAGAAAAGTGGGAATACAGGAATACTATAAATATTAGAAATACAACTTTTAAAAATTACGAATATTAATAACTTAATCTCATCTTACTTATAAAAGTTTTTTCAAGGGTTAGCCTATATTCAATTAAATAAAATTAGAGTAGGACATAAGCCAATATCAAAATTAAATTTTGGAAAAAATTATTCAATCCTGCTTTTTAAAAGACTACTTACATGAAAGCTCAGGTTCTCTTTACAATGTCAAAGGGCTGGAATAACTGTTAATTCAAAAACCCATTTATTCCAAAAACAAACATGCCAAAATCTCTGCCATCATGTTATATTGTTATCTGACTGCCAGGCCTCCATGTTCTCCACTAAAATATTTATTCCTTTTGAGATTTACCCATTGTCTTATATGTTTATTAGAAATATAAAAACCCCAAATCAAATTCATTGTCAATTCTGACTCATAGCGACCCTACAGGACAGAATAAACGGCCCCGTAAGATTCCTAAGGAGCAGCTGGTAGATTCGAACTGCCGGCCTTTTGGTTATCAGCCAAGCTCTTAACCACTGGCCACCAGGGCTCTATTCTATATGTGTGTAAATATTAATCAAATTGCCAGCATGTTCACTTGTTCTAGAAGGGCTTTTATCTGCCCTTTTAAAGTTTGTTATTAGCATAGCATTCGTTCATAGTTTGTACGTAAAAATTTAGTCTGAGAAGTTATTTGCAGAGCCAGGGCCCCAGGTGAAGAACAATGTTTATTTAGCATCCAAAAAAAAAACCCAAACTCATTGCCCTGCAATTGATTCTGACTCATAGTGACCCTATAGGATCGAGTAGAACTGCCTCATATGTTTTCTAAGCCTGTGATGTTCACAGAAGCTGACTGCGTCATCTTTCTCCTGCAGAGTGGCTGGTGAGTTCAAACTGCCAAACTTGCAGTTAGCAGCCGAGTGGTTAAACAGCTGCACCACCAGGGTTCCTTTCTTGAGCATCACATCCACTATTTTCCACAAGGAAAGCAGCCTCCGAATGTGGTCCAAGCCACTCCTTTCCCAAACCTGTTTCATTTTGGCCACGGGTGCATGCAGCCAGCAGCTGGGATCTGCTTCAGACAGGCGGGCAATGGTGGTGCTCATCTTTCCCTTAGGCAAACGGCGAAACCGGCAGAATCCAAGAAACCAAGGGATTTGGAAGCTGTAGGTGTAATTACCTGTCACAATCTACTACAGGCTTTCTAAAGTTAACATCCTAATACCTATTAGTCCCGTGGGAAAATTCCAGAGTTTGCTTTAGAAAAGCTGATTCAATTCATGCTCATAGTCTATTTTATGCCGTTAAATATGGTATTACTTAGTAGCACGAGATATCCATTGCTGTATAAAATTAAAATACTTGGAGAAGATCTCTTATTACTGCAGAAATATAAATGAACTCACGACACTGCCTGTACAATCCAAAGCCGAGAAACAGAGAAACATGCTTTTCCTAACACTACCTCTGACAGCTAAATTCACAGAGGTCTGCATAAAGGGTCCTTACAAAGTGTGGCATACAGTTAAGGCAGAGCTTGTCCACCTCAGCACAACTGACATCATGGGCAGGACAATTCCTTGTGACGGGGTGTCCTGTGCACTGTGTGATATTTAACAGCATCTCTGGCCTCTGCCCACTAGATACCAGTAGTACCTTCTCAGTCAAAACAGTCAAAAATGTCCTCATTCACCAAAGTCACAAGGTACAAATACGAGCCCAAAAGACAGAAAGGGCCACATAAACCAGAGACTACATCAGCCTAAGACTGGAAGAACTAGATGGTGTCCGGCTACCACCGATGACTGCTCTGACAGGGAACACAACAGAGAATCCCTGATGGAGCAGGAAAACAGTGGAATGCACACTCAAATTCTCATAAAAAGACCAGACTTAATGATTTGACTGAGAATAGAAGGACCCCAGAGGTCATGGTCCCTAGACCCTCTGTTAGCCCCAAGACTGAACCATTCCTGAAGCCAACTCTCCAGACAGAAATTGGACTGGACTATAAGACAGAAAATGATACTGGTGAGCAGTCAGCTTCTTGCCTCAAGGCGATACATGAGACTATGTGGGCAGCTCCTGTCTGGAGGCGAGATGAGAAGGCAGAGGGGGACAGGAGCTGGTTGAATGGACACAGGGAACACATGGTGGAGAGGAGGAATGTGCTCTCTCATTAGGGGGAGAGCAGTTAGGAGAACATAGCAAAGTATGTATAAGGTCTTGTATGAAAGACTGACTTGATTTGTAAACTCTCACTTAAAGCACAATAAATTAAAAAAAAAAAGTCTTCATTGCCATAAGGGACAAAGCCATGTCACCGTGGAAATCCACTGAATGCGTGGAAAGCCACTGAACTGGTCACAAGCTGCCATCTTGGCTCTGCTCCTTTGGGTGTCTCCCAGGGAGAGACTGCCTCTGTTTCCTCCCCCAGGAAAGGAGAGGTAATAACACCTACCTCGAAGAGTTGTTGTGGGGATTAAACAAGAAAGTGACTGAATAGCGAGCACTGCTACTTGCCACTGTGATCGTTGCTTTGACTGCATACTTCGAAGTGTCAATCTCCACTTCAGCCTCCCTACGTCTCAAACATACATGTTCCTAAAAAAATTTTTTTAAATGTTCTTTAGGTCGCAAACCTAAAAGATTTTAAAACTAGGTGAAAGAAGGTATTGTTAAACTTACCTATCACCTAGATTCCTCCTTCTTGCTGTTGGTTGCCATGGAGTTGATTTTCATAATTTTATGGTAGCAGATTACCAGGTCTTTCTCCCTCAGAGCTGCTGAGTGGGTCCTTTGGTTATCAGCTGAGTGCTTAACCACTGTGCCACCAGTGCTCCTTAAATTCCTCCTAAAACCCCAGTATTTAAGACCCTGAGGATACGATTCTAGCCACTATTTCCTCCTCAGAGTCTATGCCCAGAGAAACACAAAGATCTGTTTGGTTACTGGAACACATCACATGCCCCCCACCTCTGCGCCCAGGCTGCTGCTCCTGTCTGATGTAGCTCCCCACCTCGTGTGCAGCTACACACTGGTTGGACTCCAGTATCAAATGCCACTCTGTCCTTCATGGAGTCCTTCTCTGATGGCACCTGTGTCATCTCTCTCTTACCCTACTGCAGCCCCAAACACTATGGTAGAACCCCACTCCTGGTACCTGTCCTCTGCATGGCACGAGAACTCTGCTGTGGCAGTTACGACCCATCTGAACTCATCTCCCCACTAAACTGTGGGTCTTTCTCTGTCCTCACTCATCTCTGTCCACCCTGCAGGGCCCAGCCCAGGGATCTGCTGAGACTGTTACTTAAGATTTGTTTTTAATAGAGCAGAATTGATAACTATAATTTTCTTATAGCTTGATATAGTTCTCATACATAGTCCCACAGGAAATATTTTTTCCCCCAGATTAGACAGCCAGTAAGATGTGACTAGGGCTTACTAACAACTATAGCCCATAAAAGGCTAATATTTAGAATAATTTTCACTCTGATATGGAGTAAATTATTCAGCATGATTGCTTAGTCAAGGAGTCCTGTTGGTACAGTGGTTAAAAGCTAGGCCGCTAACCAAAGGTGAGCAGTTCAAACCCACCGAGCAGCTCCACAGGAGACAGATGTGGCAGTTTCCTCTGTAAAAGACTGACAGCCTTGGAAACCCTATGGGTCAGTTCTACCCTGTCCTATAGGGTCGCTATGAGTTGGCATCAACTCAACGGCAATGAGTTTTTGTTTGGTTTTGATTTAGTCAAGGATCATTTATTGAGTCCATAAAATGTCCCTTTCAACTAAATGATGTGTATTTCTTAATAAAACACTGATTCCCATGACCCCTTACTGAACTTTAACACGAGCAACTTTAAGTCATTTATTGCGTATTACTGGTTATTAACCAATATATTTTTTACTAAAATTAATTGATCGATATACATCTCTCTGAGCAATTACAAAACTACCGTAGTCAGGGTATGGTAGCGTCACACTGGGAGTGCCAGATGGAAAAGCAAGGCGAAGCCCATCTTGTCACCAGGCAGGCATCCAGCAATACCTGCTACATTCATTTCTGAGCAGATCTAGGTACAATGTGAGTGTGACAGGGACAGGAAATACCCCAAACACCTCTGGAGTCAAGAAGTTAGATGACACCACGTAAAGCAGAGATTCTCCTGACGGTTCCTGGTTAAAGAAGGCATTCGTCACAGGCGAAGGTGGATCAGCCTTCACGGGTGTATCCCAGAGTGTACTCGAAGGGTTGCAGGCCTCAGAATTCACTGAGGTGCCTCTGCAGAGAAAGGAAGATGCAGCGGAGGGGGCCCTGCAACTGTGTTTTTTATGGGTTCTCTAGGTATTTCTCATCTACTCTAAAGTAAAAGAACTACTGCATTAGAGGTCTTCTCCTTTTCCGAGAGAGGAACGTAGGTTGCTGAAGAGGTCTGAGGGGTTTGCACTATGCAAATCCTTTTGGGAGCTTTTCTAAACCACTGCCACTAAACACAACAGCTGCTCCTCTCCTAGCCATTCTCTATTTTAGGCATTCAAGTAGAAATGAATGGATTAATTTTTTAAAAAAGAATCTGGAAGAATTTACATAAAAGACTCACGTTGACAATTCCGTAAAATCCAGAAAAAACAGGGCTGAAGTTACCTCACGGGTGTGAAAACTCAACACATGCTCCAAAACTTCTCGGACAGCTGCCCTGGAGTACTCCCCATCAGCGGCTGCATCCGCCCTCTAGGGGACCCCCAGAACTGCTGACTCTGAGCAGTTTGATTTCCACAGGGAATTTTGGTGCAGATAGAGACTTTCACACAATACCAAGGAGAATGTCTTTTTCCGCTGTCAAACTTACTGAACCCAATTAAGTCAAAAGTATCACATTGATTCAATTACACCAGGAAGAGTTAGAATAGGACTAATGTCCCAAAGACCCTCAGGACTCATCAAGAGTGAGTAACATCCTTCAGGGGCCAATAAAATTAATGACATTTCAGCAATGAGACTCTTCTGAGCTATATAGGAAAGAAATGGCAGAGTAGAAATCAAGCCTATTTTAATCCTCAAAAACTACCAAAAAAGACATCTGAGAGAAAACTATTTCTTCAAAATTGAGAATAGCAAGGATGAACATTTTAATATCCTTTTTTAGTACATGCAAAATATCCTTTCCTCTTGCAAATCCCAGGAGGCTGGAGTCAAATACACCTAGGTTACAAATCTAACCAAAATGGCAGCTAGGTAACCATCAGCGGGTAACCCGGTGGCTTCAATTTCGCCTTCTGTAAAACGGGTCTAGTAAGAAGACTCTACTCAACAGGACGTGTGAAGGGCCCGGACCAGTGCCCAGGGCAGAGCGGTGCTTAATCCAAGAACCAGCCCCTGTGCTTCAATTTCCACCCACTTCATAGAGTTCATATACACTGTCTTCTCATTTTACCGTTGTTTAACAGAACAGTGGAGCGTGTACACTGCTCTGTGGAAAGGAAAACACTGCACTCAAATGTTAGCTGTTATTAACTTGGAAATGGAAGGCTAAACACAATTAAAAGAGAACTGACACCCAGGATAGGTGAGTACGTATTAAAAGGGCACTTCGTTTCTTAAAATGAGTTCAGGTCTCTTTCCTTCCTTCAATATTTATTGAACAAAAGGCAAGGGCTCAGCATTAGTCTTCAGTGACCTACAGGAGATATCAGACATAAGCAAACACAAAAAGAAAAGTCTAAGCACTGCAATTAAGTTAGAGATAACTGGGGATTTCACAGCAAAGAGAGATGACCTCACAAATCCTCACCAAGGAGATGGGTTGGCCTCGAAGTATGTGTAGAGTTTGGACAAAGAGTCTATTTCAGGTATGTAAGCAGAAACAACCCAGGCCAAAGCAGGGAAACAGGAAGTCACAGGTACAGGTAACATGGTTTCCCTAAAGCACAGGGTACGGGTGAAACAGTGGAAGAGAAAACTGGGCTGTAAAGGAACGTCACCACATGGCTGAAGACGCAGGGACCTGGGCTGCCGACAGCTGAAACCCCTTGCTGAAAATCCTTTAATAACCCAGAGGAAGGGGGAGGAAAGGAGACTCAGTGCTTAGGGGACACGGAGCTTCTGCTAAGGATGATGGTATAATTTGGGAATGGATAAAGGCGGTGCTTAAACAACATGAGGAATATAACATCACTGAACTTCACCTGTGAAAATTGTAGAAATGACAAATGTTTTGTTACATGTATATTTACTATAATAAAAAATTATTAACCTTTTAATAAAGTAACTTCAGAGTTTTGCATTAGCAGAGTAAACTGCAAATTGAAAGAAGGAGACTTAGGGCCAAGGGGCAGTGATCAACCTCCAACTTGGTAAAAAGTGAAGCTTTGAAAACAGACAGGTGGGTAACAATGAAGAAAGTAGAATGATCATGGGGATAACACAGCAGGGAGGCACCCAAACTACAGCAAAGACCCCAACCTCTAGAGGCCACAACAGGTGGCACCATTACTACAAAAAAAAGGACGTGGGGGAGGGGGGTGAGGTAGAAAACTACCTTCCAGAATTCAGAAATAACATTCCACGTGGTCACACAACTACTGTCTACAGTCTTATGAAACTGTAGGGAAACAGAACATACAAAGTAATGGTGGAATGATGAAGGGTCTGGGCAATCAGTCCTCACCTACTGTACCTCAGCTCTGTCCTGGGCTCAGGAAATACAGGCACGGACAAGACAGACAGATGTGCCCGCCAGCAAGGGCCTTACCTTCTAGTACAGACAGGACAACCACATAGACAAAGAGCTTAAAGACAGAGACGAGGGCCATGGCCAGTGCTCTGTGGCCCTATAATACAAGGAGATCTGGTAGAGAGGGGAGCTAACAAAGGAAGCTATGAAGTAAAAGCCAGGAGGGCTGGAAGAAAAGCAGGCAATTACGATGTTGTGAGGAAAAAATAACATGTTTCAAGGATGGTGAGGATAAAGATGGAGAACCGACCTGGTATGGGCACACAGGTGGCCTTGATAAAAGCTGTTCCAGTAACCCAATTGGAGCAGGCTAAGGAAGGAACAGGAGGTGAGCAAATGCAAACAGTGAGTACAGCAACTCTTTCCACAAGCGTGAGGGTGTGGTAGTCAAGAGAAGAAAGTGTTTCAAGAAGGGAAGGGTGGCCCCATGATACAGGAAACGGGTGAGAGACAGACCAGTGTGCTTGCTGGTCCACAGAGTGAGGCAGCTATAGTGGGCAGGCCAACTCACGGAGCCATAGAGCTGAGCACCTTTGGGCAGGAGGCTTGCTGGCAGAGTGGGGTGCCTCCAGGCACTTGGCAGAGCTAGGCTTACAGACCCATGGAGCTAGAGGGATGAACCTCTTCAGGCGGAGGCTTACTGGCAGAATGGGGCACCTCCAGGCACTTACTGACACTTGCCCAACCAATGCAGGGGCCAAGGGGCTGAAAGGTCGAGAGGCCAAGGACCAAGGGAGAGGCCTGCCTGTAGGCACAGCTGAGGAGAAGCTGTCTTGGCTGAAAAAAATATATTCTGAATCATTCCTGACCCTGAATTGTAACCTGTTACTTCCCTAATAAACCACATGTCATGAATTGAACTGTGTCCCCGAAAAATATCTGTCAATTTGGCTGGGCCATGATTTCCAGTACTGTGGGACTACCCACCATTTTGTCATCTGATGTGATTTCCTTTGTGTTGTAAATCCTGTCTCTATGATGTTGATGAGATGGAATTAGCAGCAGTTATGTTAATTAGCAGGACTCAATCCACAAGACTGGATTGTGTCTTGAGCCAATCCCTTTTGAGATATAAAAGAAGCAAGCAGAGAGACACGGGGGACCTCCTACCACCAATAAAATAATGCCAGGAGCAGAGCACATCCTTTGGATCCAGGATCCCTGTACCAGGAAGCTCCTAGACCAGGGAAAGACTGATGATGAGGACCTTCTGCCAGAGCCGAGAGAGAAGAAAAAGCCTTCCCCTGGAGCTGATGCCCTGAATTTGGGTTTGTAGCCTACTAGACTGTCAGAGAATAAGCTTCTGTTTGTTGACTCTACCCACTTGTGTGGTATTTCTCTTACAGGAGCCCTAGATAACTAAGACACCACGTAACCATGAATATGGTCTATGAATTCTGTGTGGCCACTACAACAAATTATCGAACCCAGTAGAGAAGTAGAGAGCACCATAGAAGGGACAGCTGGTGTCAGATCTGGTAAAAAGAAAAAAAAAAAGGTTGGAGGGTGGAGGTATGTCTGACCTCCACCTCACAGGAATCAGCCCTGGGCTGATGTTGATCTTGATTCTCTCCCCCTCCCCCACCCCAAAGTAAGAGGAGGTCTGACACCCTGTACCATTTTTACAGTGTCATTTATGATCAGTTCTTTTACCACCATCACCTCAGCGGGTAACTCAAAATGATCAGGGCATTCTTAAGTATAGACTCTGAAGAGTTTATTTCCTTCTGGTAACAAAGATGGGCAACAATGATGAAAATCCTGCACTGACTTTGCCAACAAGCTACATTCACCCAATCCATTTTCCATCAATAGTATAATTAATAATTAAGAAAAGTAAACATCCATATATGTAATTAATCTACAAGTAATACTGCCAGATTTATGAAGAAGAAATTAAGCAGTAATTAAGAGACAACAATACATAAATAACTAAGAATGACCAAGTCATCTGACCAGAGTTTCCAACGCTGAATGATGAATTCTGAATCTCGGTAAGACAGAGTCACTCAGGTAAGCCAAAAAATAAGGAGCCTCTTTTAAACATCTGGAACCCACTCAAAATATTCCAATTGTTCCGGAAGCCAGAACATCCATTTCCCTCATGCAGATGTGAGATAAACGCTACTTGGAGGCATCTGATTTGTTTTTCCCGGCAAGTGTTCTTAGCACCAGACCTTATTCATGCTCGAGTATGGAAGAGATAGAAACGAGGGCCTGAAGTTAAGACTGGAAAGATCCCGTGGCTTCGCAACGAGAAGGATGTAATCACTCATGTATTGTAACTGCTGCTACAAGGCACTCATAGGATATGATTTTGATTACGCAAATAACTAAATAGAGCTATAAAGTCTTGTCAAGAGTAAAAACTGAAAGCACGCTCTCAGAGAGTAAAGTTTTCTTTCACCTTTCACCTGATTTTTCCCTTTCCTTCATTTTTATGTTGATCTCGTTTTTGCGAATTATTTCTCTACAGCTGCTCCTCTAGGACCATCTCATACTTGTTTACATCTGTGAAGGGTTTATATTAGCTCATTTAATTCTTATGCCATACATTTTACAGACATTCTCAGTGAGCAAGGAGAAGGCTGAGTCTCCAGGAGGCAGGCAGACGTGTCTCAGGTCCACGAAGCCTGCGTCGGCTGAGCCCTGACAGGGCCAGCATGGTTCCACACCATCAAGCCGCCTCCGCAGCCGGAGCTTCAGGTTCAGGAAACGTTTTCTTGGAAGAGCAAATGCCTAACACCCACTTTTGCCACAACGGATAATCTGCTCACAAAGAAGAGGCGCTTGGTCCGTAAAACAGCCACCCTTGAAGGGCTCGGCCTTCACTGTCACCAGCTGCTGCTCTCTTAACTGAACTCACTGGGTCATCTGTCGCAGCAAACTGCAGCCACGCTCCCATGCAGCGTGTCTCTGACCACAGGTTCTGCCACCTGCAATGGCCCTCCACAGGGGCTGCTCTCTGGGAACCCAGACAATGGGAATTCAGGGCACGTTCCACTCCAGTGACTGCTAATTCTAGGACCTCAGGCCCAGCTGCAGCTCCAAACAAAAAACAGAACTTTTTCACATCCCAATGGCCTTTTAAAAAATATAAACTCCTTCAAACTTCTCAACAGGCAGTGGCGCTTCAGGGGCAGAATTCTCGCCTTCCATGCGGGAACCCCAGGTTCAATTCCCACCCAACACACCTCATGTGCAGCCACCTCCTGTCTGTCAGTGGAAGCTTGTGTGTTGCTATGATGCTAAACAGGTTCAGTGGTGCTTTCAGACCAAGATGGACCAGGAAGAAAGGCCTGATGATTTACCTCTAACATTAGCCAATGAAAACCCTAGGAATCACAATGGTCCAATCTGCAACTGGTCATGGGCACATGGTGCAGGGCAGATGGTCGTACACAGAGTCTCAAGTTGGTAGTCAACTCCCCGGCAGCTAACAACAACCACAAACTTCTCAAGAGGTGGCACTACTACCTCATTTGTTCTTACTGTTGTTGGATCCCATCAGGTCGATGCCAACTTAGAGCGATCCCATGTGACATGGTTGTCTTGGCTGCAGTCTTTACAAAAGCTGACTGTCAGGTCTTCCTCCCAGGGAGCTGCTGGATAGGTTCAAACTACCAGCCTTTCAGTTAGCAGTGGTACCCTTAACCATTGTGCCACCAAGCTACGGCAAAACCTAACACATGATTTTGAATACCTGAATCTCAGTAAAACAGCTTAAGTAACTCACATGTTAGTTGAGAGAAAAAAACAGAAAGGATGAAAAAAATAGCTAATGACCTCACGTGAAAATTCCTTTAACAAATATGTAAGTGGTTATAGCAGCACCCTTCCACACAACAAATGGGCCTAAGATACATCACCACACCACAACTGTGGACCAGGAGAGCTTTAGGACTGAGCATTCCCTGGGCAAAAGCAAGCAAGCCCAGCTTACAGGTGTTGGTGTCTCCTCTGACCCACATGATATTTCTCTATGGTAACCGCCTCCTACAATGTAGGTCGTATCATAATTATTCTATCAGAAGCTGCCCACAGCTATCTTACGGGGCGTACTGCCCACAAGGACATCATGGAATGCCTGTATCTGCTAATAACACGTCCCAGAGACACGGCTTGGGCATCCACCAAAGAGCTAAAGGAGAAATCATGAACAGTCTACAAGCAAGAGCCCCATACTTTGCCAGCTTCAAAATGGAATAAGGAACCCTCGGGAAAGGGTGCACAAAATTAAATAATAATGGAATACTGCTTCCTTTAAATGCTTATTGCCATACACCTGGATCATCGCAGAATGTGAGAAGCCTATGGTTCAATAGCATAAAATGTCAATATTCTGGCTTTGGTACCAAAACATGTTTTTAAAAAAGAAAGAGCCAGAGCTAGAAGGCATTGTTGTTGTTAGTTGCCACTGAGTTGATTCCAACTCACGGCGACCCCATGTGTGCAGGGTAGCACTGCTCCATAGGGCTTTCAAGGCTGTGACCTTACGGAAGCAGATCACCAGGCCTTTCTTCCAAGATGCCTCTGGGTGGGTTCGAACCACCAACCTTTCAGCTAGTAGTCAAGCACTCAATCACTTGTACCACCCAGAGACGCTAGCATTAGCTAAAGGCCATACTCTGATAAACAGAACGCTCCAGCACCTTTAGTTTTTATTTCAAAAATAGAGCGGACACCCCTATCTTCCGTCTATACTAATAGCAAAGCTGAATAGAGACCAAAAGGGAAGGAGAAGTTTTTGTTTTGTTTTGTTTTGCTTTTAGGGAAAATAACCTTAAGTATTTTCAATTTTGTGCTTACTTAACTAAAAATCTCCTCAGTCAAAACCCGTAAGAGTTTCTCAGGTCAACACTGTATCGGGCAGGGTCCCAGCAGGAAACAGATGGTACATTCGAGATTGGCATCTTAGAAGAGACTAAATAGGCATCGAGAAACCAAAGGGGATAACACAGTACCGTGGGCCTGAGAATAGCAGAAAACTAAACAAAAAAACCCCGTTGCCATGGAGTCGATGCCGACTCGTGGTGACCCCACGTGTTACCGTAGAACTGCTCCATAGAATTTTGTTGGCTGTAATCTTTACGGAAGCAGATTGCCAAAGCCATTTTTCCACTGTGCCACTGGGTTAAGTTTGATTGCCAGTCTTTAGGTTGGCAGCCTTGTTTGCGGCACCCAGGCTCCTGGGTCACCGCAGAACTCTCACTAAGCTAGGCCCAACAGCACCAGAATCCAAGAGGAGAGAGTCCTGCAGGCGAAGGCTCCACCCCTGAGCCCTCCCTGTCCAGCTTCTCCCTCCCGTCTCCTGCCTGTGCGCCCACTGCTGGCTCCAACCACAGCCAGTGGGCAAGGGGGCCTCTGACTGCAGCCATCCACATCACTGACCCAGGGCAGACAGCAGGTAGAGCCCTGGGCAAAGAGGCTCTGGAGGCAGAAACACTGTTCAATATATTAAGCTAGCCTATTCCTCCTGATAAAGTAAGTGAACAAAAGATACTGCAAGCTGCTAACCAAAAGATCAGCTGTTTGAATCTGCCAGCTGCTCCTTGGAAACTCTATGGGGCAGTTCTACTCGGACCTTATGGGGTCACTATGAGTTGAAATCGACTCAACAGCAAGGCGTTTGGTTTTTTGGTTCTCCCTCCTACAGGTTCTAGTTCTGCATTAAATTAGAAAACCACACCTCATATTCTCCAAAAAAAGGAGAAAACCAACAGCTATTTCCAAGAGGATTCTGTATTTTCATATCTGAATCTATGGCACACAACAACAAACAGGGCTAGAAAGAATGGAGATGAAAGGACAGACTGGAGGAGGATGATACTTCTGGCTCAGGCTGAGAGTGGGTCTGGGGGCCTGAGGGAAGGTGAGAAGCTTAACCAAAGTCTGGTGAACAAGCACGTTGTTCCTCTTGCTCAGAGGGGACAAGTAGTCCAGCTACTCACTTCTGAAATTCGGAGACTCTGGGTCTGGCCATGTCACAGGCACATGAGGGGGCGTCCAGAGTCTCACTGAAGTCACATGGGGAAGGCTGTTTGTTCACAGCAAGCTGGTCCCGTTACTAAAGTGCTGCTGTTTTCCAGAAGGAGCACAGAGTCCAGGTAGATTCAACCTGGTTAGGACTCGGGTGCCAAACCCAGAGGCTCCGTATGACTTGCCTACGACATTTGGCTATGCTGACTGTGTTCTGTCTCCCGATGGACCCTTAGCGAATGAACCTGTGAATACAATTCACTAGTAACGAGCACTCACGCTAAACCTAACAGCCTTCATGACGGGCTGCAAAGACTCTAATGACACTTGTAAGAAAACGACTCAAAAAAAATAAATAAAACAAAGCCAGTAGAAATAATTCAGCGTTTCAAAAGAAAAAAAACATTTGAATAAAAACCGCAAGTATGATCACACGACTGGCAGCTCTGGGTCACGGAGGCTCAGAAAGGAGGGTCAGAGGCAGCATCAGTGTGACGTTTTTATTCCAAAAAAAGGCAGTATTTTTGTAAGACAATTTTTTTTTTTTTTAATATTTTCACTCTAACCCTAACCCTAAAAATCTCTCTGGAGTCTCTATCAAATGCTGATAATAAAGGAACTGTCATATAACTACAATCTTGGTCCCCAGGGGAGGGGGAGGGGAAGGGAACGATGCCCTGCAAATCCAGTGAAGAGTAACAATATTAAACCCTTTGCCAAATACACTCTCACAAAACAGACTGATTTAGAGAGAAGAAAATTCACACCTGAGGAGAATCTAAAGCATCTGACAAAACAAGAGATGAGGGGATTTATTGAAAAATCACCCTACAAGACGACCTTTTAAGTTAATACAGAAACATCACTTTGAAAATGAAGCTGACATGCCACCCCTTTCTGCAGTTCATGTCCAGGGGCTCGAACCAGAATAGGGGAGCCAAGCGTCCTGTCTCCGATTTCTGGCTGCAATTCCATTACTCCTGACATGGAAAGGATCTTGCTGACACAGTCTCCAGTAACTCTTAACTCTTCTCTTTGATCAATGTAATAAGGCACTTGTTGTAGGAACAGTGGAAAGAGTCGTTTTACTTAAGATTATAACTATGACAGTACCAGCCACATGCCCTGGACAGAGGGCACTTTTTGAAAAGGAAACAAAATTGGAAATGTTTAGTGTATTAGTCATAAAACAAAAAGCTGGGGATTGGGGAAAAATTCACAAAAACTTAGCATCAGCTAAAATTTGGGCTAAACTATGGGAAGTCTGTATACCTCATTCTATCGCTGTAATCTTTGTTTATTCATTTGTTCATTCATTCCTTCAGTAAATATTTATTGAGCACATACTGTGTGCAAGTTATGGCTCTAGCTACTAGGGATACAGGCGTGAACAGACAGACAACAATCTCTGCCTTCATAAAGCTTGTGATCAAGTTGGGAGAGTCAGTCAATCAACCAGTCAGTCAATCAGCAAAATAGAGAGCATGTCCAACGTTCAGTGCAGTGCAGAAAACCCTGGGAAGACAGACTACGGAGTGTGGAGAGATTTCCAGTGAAAACTGAGGAAAGGTCTCCTGAGAAGGTGATGTTTGAGCAAACACTTCAAGGAAGTGAGGGAGTGAGCCATGCGGGAATCTGCAGGGAGAGTGACATGGATTGAATTATGTCCCCCCAAAAAATGTGTGTATCAATTGGGTTGGGCCATGATTCCCGGTACTGTGTGACTTTCCTGTGTATTACCAATTCTGCCTCTATGATGTGAATGAGGGAGGATGGACAGCAGTTGTGTTAGTGAGGCAGGACTCAGTCTACAAGATTGGATTGTGTCTTGAGGCAATCTCTTGAGATATAAAAGAGAGAAGCAAGCAGAGAGACAGGAGGACCTCATACCACCAAGAAAGCAGCACCAGGAGCAGAGCGTGGGCCAGGGGTCCCTGTGCCTGTGAAGCTCCTTGACCATGGGAAGATTGAGGACAAGGACCTTTTTCCAGAGCTGAGCGAGAAAGCCTTACCCTGGAGCTGGCGCCTTGAATTTGGACTTCTAGCTTACTTTACTGTGAGGAAATAAATTTCACTTGTGGTATTTCTGTTACGGCAGCACTAGATGACTAAGATAGAGAGCATCTCAGACAAAGGAATCCTGGAGCACAGGGGTCCTGGAGCAGAAGTGGGCTGCGCTATGTGCTGGAGCTCAGTTAGCAAGGGACAAGCTACTTCCCAAAATCAGCCAACGAAAATCCTATGTGGCTCACAAGGGTCTGATCTCGTTGTGCACGGGGTCAAGATGAACTGGGGCCAACTGGACAGCAGCTAACGACAAATTCACCTATAGCTTACAAAGGAAACCAACAGCTTTAACCAGCCTTTGCCTTGTTTTGAGGTTTACACTTTGGATTCATAATGGACCCACCAAGATTAAAGCTAAAATAAGGCCCCAGAAAGATACACAAGTTGTTGCACAAGTCAAGGACAGACAAACAAAAACAGGGGATCTCTTTATTGGAGGGATGGAAAAATGGATTTTTTCCCCATAGCCTTGTTCTCTTTCTTAAGGGTTAAAAACAATCAAATCTTGCCAATGGAATAGCATCCAGAGCGCCAAATACAAAGAGGACAATGACTTCGTAATGACTATCCCTTGACAATCATTTCCTGTCTCTTCTGAAATGAAAGGGAATTTAACCGCAACCTCAAAGTGGCAGGCATCTCCAAATCCTCATCAGTTCTGGCTTTCAGTATTGATAACTGTGTCACAAGAAAATACATTGAACCTGACTGCTCCAGAGGAGGGTCGATTTCTTTTGTTTCCCATCCCTTTTACCACGCAGCCCCCTACCCCCCACAGGAAGACAAATGTTCTTCTGTAGATGACAGAACCCTCATTTTGCATAATCTGAGGAGCAGGAACAGAAGACACACACCATGTATATTTTTACACGAGAAAAATAAACTATGATGTGGTATATAACAAATTAATGTGACAATCTAGCTTCGAAGCTCTAAGGAAAGTTTATAATTTTTCTAAACTAAAAAATACTCCATAAAAATGCTTTTCTTTCAGATGCACTTAGAGCGTAAATTTTGATAAAAAAAGTTAAACTAATTCCAGAATTTCCTATTTGACCCCATTCCTGTAAGAGAAACAGGGAAAGATAGGAAGAAATCACAATCAAAAGGGCACATGAGAAATGTGAACAATTCTAGCATTTTTTAAATGTCAACAGGCACTCATAAGTTGGCCCAATACTGATGCACCCCTCATTATCAACACTGACTGTACCAAAAGTATGTGGCATCCCACAAGGGTATAACTGGGGCCATTGGCCAGCAAGTGAAGTACTCTTTTATCATTGTCTTAAACAATCCTTTCCAAAAGCAGAAAATAAAAATTGTTGTAAACATCCCAGACAGGAGAAAAATATAGGACAAAATTCAAATTCACCAAAAATGACCAGACTTACTCGTCTGACAGAGACTGGAAGAACCCCCAAGACTATGGCCCCCAGACACCCTGCTAACTCAGAATTGAAGTCACTCCCAAAGTCCTTCTTTCAGCCAAAGATGACACAGGTCTACAAAACACACAATAACACATGTGAGGAACATGCTTCGTAGTTCAACATAGTTCAATCACATACATGAGACTAAATGGGCAACACCTGCCCAAAAGCAAAGACGAGAAGGCAGGAAGGGACAGGAAAATGGGACAAACGGACATGGGGAACCCAAGGTGGAGAAGGGGAGAGTGATGACACATCATGGGGTTGGCAACCAATGTCACAAAACAATTCGCGTATTAACTGTTCGATGAGAAAACAATTTGCTCTGCAAAGTTTCAATTAAAGCAGAATAAAAAAAAGCAAACTTCACTAAAAATAAGAAATGTTGTAAACAAAGAACAGAGCTGAGCTCTGAGCTGCAAGGAAGGAGAAGAAAACAAACTTCAAATGGGAAAGTAGAAAGTGAGATTGCTCCTAAGAGTTCTTAACACCGGGACCATCAACTGATTACCTGTACTCAATTGCCACACTCTTTTTATTCTACATTAACAATATGTTTCAATTAAAACTGCATGAGCTATCAGAAACTCTCACATCAGCCTGGTCTCAAGGGATATCAAAGACAACTTACTATGTTTCATAATGACTGCTTACATATTATCATATGGGAGTTTTCAATTCTATTTACATATTATCATAAAGACACAAACCAAAAACCCATTGCCATTGAGTCAATTCCGACTCATAGTGACCCTACAGGACAGAGTAGAACTGCCCCCTATGGTTTCCAAGGAGCACCTGGCAGATTCCAACTGCCCATCTTTTGGTTAGTAGGCATAGCTCTTAACCACTATGCCACAAGGGTTTCCATAAAACATAAAAACTTAAGAGCTGTCCAATTTTCCCAAGTGTTAGCTTCCCTGATAAAAAGAATATTAGAAAAAAGAGAAGGAGGGACCCTGTCTAGAAATATGGTTTCTTTTGTTATGTTAATGAAATCATACCAAAGTAGCATGGGTCCTAAGCCTAATCACTTCTGAGTTAGCCGAGGCTTCAAACTGGTTCATTCTAACAAGTTCCCAGGAAGTTATACGTAAGAATCACCCAGGGAGTTTGTTAAAATGCAGATTGTGATTCAGTATATATGGGGTAGAAATGTAAATTCTCAGCTGGGAACCTGTGAGAAGTGCAAATTCTTAACAGGGGTTCGAACTGGAATGAACTGGTTCAAAGCCCTGAAAGAGCAGAATAGACGCAGACACACACGGGGGAAGAGGGAGGCAGAGGACAGAAACAAGCCCAGGAACACCAAAGACTGCTCGCAGCTACCAGAAGCTGAAGTAGACAAGGAAGGACCTCCCCCTAGAAAAAAAAGAGACATGCCCTAAATTCAGACTTCTAGCCTCCTGCCCTGGATGAAAATAAATTTCTGTTCTTTCAAGTTCCCCACTTGTGGTATCTCTGTTACGGCTGCTCTAGGTAACCAGGGCATCATCTAAGAACCCAGAGCCACAAAGCTGGCCTCTGCTGGGGAGGGGTGTTGACACCTGGCTTAGCTATCTAGTGCTGCTATAACAGACATACCACAAGTGGATGTCTTCAACAAACAGAAGTTTATTTTCTCACAGCCTAATGGGCTAGAAGTCCAAACTCAGGACATCAGCACCAGGGGAAGGTTGTTGGCTCTCAATCTTCCCCTGGACTAGGAGCTTCTCAGCACAGTGGCCCCAGGTCCAAGGCACACGCTATACTCCACATGCTTCTTTCTTGGTGGTATGAGGTCCCTGTCTCTCCTCTCACTTCTCTCTTTTATATCTTGAAAGAGATTGGCTTAAGACACAACCTAATCTTGTAGATTGAGTCCCGCCTCATTACCATAACTGCCTCTAATCCTGCCTCATTAACATGATAGAGGTAGGATTTACAACACAAAGCAAAATCACATGAGAGGACAAAATGGTGGGTAATCACACAATGCTGGAAATCATGGCCTAGCCAAGCTGACAAACCTTTTTAGGGGACACAATTCAACCCATAAAAACATCCCAAACCAATTCCTCTCTCAGGGGATGGTACCCAGCCCCAGGACCCTCCTCATCTCCGCCCCCCCCACCACATTCCTTTGCAGGCAGAAGCACTCACCTACGCCACATAGGTTCATAAATACACCTTTCAATTACCTCAACAGAAGTGCCACAGCCAAAAAAAATTTTTAAGATTCCAGAAATAAAAAATTATTTTCAAGACCCAGGAGTCAAGCCTCTCCCTCCCTTTTTTTTTTTTTTGCTTGAAATGTGAACATTTCTCTGTAATTGCAAATATTATTAAACAGCCCTGATTTATCAAGCACAGGTAGAAAGTGAACTGTACCATGAGGAGGAAGGACATAAATTTCAACTATTTTTGACACTAATAATTCTAAAACTCCCTAATATGCTTGTTTACTTTCTTAATTAAGGTATGTAACACATTAAAGCAACAATGTGGCCATCATTATAAATATCAGATACAATTATACGCATACTCGGGGATGACTGATATTTACACACCTGCATGGAACTGAAAAAAAATTAATTTACCCAAAGCCTCAAATCTAGCAAATTCCTTTTTTAATAAACATGACAAGCATGCTATGATTTTAGATATGATATTTCGTAGAAGAAACCCTGGGAATATCTGACAGTGGCAAAGACCCATCTAGACCTCTGGTGATTTCTCATAGACACTGCTGAATAGCATGAGTTTATAAAATTTCTATCCCCAAGACAGAAGACCCCTACTGGTGTAGTTAGTTAAGCTCTGGGCTGCTAACCAAATGCTTGGTGGCTCAAACCCACCAGCTGCTCCTCAGGAGAAAGATGTGGTAGTCTGCTTCCGTAAAGATTAAAACCCATTGCCATGGAGTCACTTCCGACTCAGCAATCCTACAGGACAGAGTAGAACTGCCCCATAGGGTTTCCAAGGAGTGACTGGTAGACTTAAACTGCTGACCTTTTGGTTAGCAGCCGAGCTCTTAACCAATAAGCCACGAGGGCTCCTCAGTAAAGATTACAGCCTTGGAAACCCTATGGGGCAGTTCTACTCTGCCCTACAGGGTTGCTATGAGTCGGAATTGACTCCACGGCAACAGGTTTGGTTTTGGTTTATCTCCGGTACATATCAACGCCGCTGGATGTGGCACTGGTCATAACAATGTCCAGACTAGCAATCGGTAACACTAAAGACCTGCTCATGAATCTTTCTGGTCCACAGGGAGGGGTGGCAAATGGTAAACTTGGCAGCTCACTGCCCCTTCCTCCCATCTACGTAACTGCACTTGCTGCCTGGGCCACGGCCGGAAAGCCAAGGGCACGTTCCACACACGGGGAGACAGAGTTGGGCTAAGAGCAAACCCTTCTCCTTTGCTTGTACTTCTCCAGTTCGTTAAAGAATCACAGCTTTGACTTATGAATGCTTCCAAAGTAGGTTTTTCCATTTTCAAAATGGTTCATGTTCTTCTTGCTTGACTTTAAAAGGAAAGAAAAGGGTCAGCAGAAAAAACAAAGGATATTTTAGGACGGTGGAGTCTTGGTATTTGAACACTTCTCCCAGAAGTGCAGTTTCTGTCTGGGATGTTTGACTCAATCAATACGGGCTTATCCCAGAACTTCCATTCTTTACTGCGCTCCACATACAGCCCAGAGGAAGCCCAGAGAACCAACGTTTTGGCCTATTTGAAATCCCTAGGAGCCCAGAGGATAAGAACACATCCTCACATTGGTACCTCCACGGTTTATTCTCAAGAACATCTAACGCTGTTTCGATTTTCTAAAGGTGGCCATGTGTGTTTCCATCAGTGTCGCCCCTTACTGGCAGGGCACCAGAGCTGTCCTCACCGAAGGGGGGACCAGTGAGCAGCAAGCCTTGGCCTGCGGCTCAGCTCATCCCTAGGGCAAATCTGAGAAGGAAGAAGGCAGGAGGCGTGCGGGGTTCACTGGAGCGCAGTGTGCAGTGGCCAGTTTAGCAGCTGCCCTCCAGTCAGCTCTGACTCACGGGGCCCACATGTGAGCTCCGTAGGGTTTTCAATGGCTGATTTTTCAGAAGGAGATCACCAGGCCTTTCTTCCTAGGTGCCTCTGGGTGGACTCAAAAATGTCTAACCTTTCAGTTAGCAGCCAAAGGGGATTCCAAACTGCTTTTAAAAGCAAAAGGTATTTTTAAAAGGTACTTTTCACTACCTCATGGCAGAGAGAACAAGACATTTACTAAATGTTATCTGTCAGTCACTAGCCCAGTAAATTTTCATTAATGGCCTCATTCAATCCTCACAACTATCCTATAATGTGACATTATTGTTAATGTGCCCAAGATGAAACTATCGGTAAGTGACAAAGGCAGGATTCAAACTCTAGCAGGCTAAGTGAACGTGTCCCCTCTCCATCACTAACGTCCACTTACTGTCCCCGCTCCTGTCCTCCCCCTCCCAGAAGCTTAGGCAAAGGGCTGGCTCAGCACATCTGAGCTAGCTCAGGAGAACAGTCTTTCCCTAAACACTTAGTAGAAGCTCCCAATTCTAGCAAGGTCGCTTCTTCCTGAAGGCAGCTCCAGTAGTCCCTGGTCACATAGATGTTTTCTGTTCCCATTTCCCTGTAAATAAGTGGAATGTCATGACGTGGGCCGGGTCAGCTCCTTCCACTGAAGTCCTTTCCTCAGGTGTATCCCGTCCAGCTACGGCTGCTCAAGTCGTACCACATATACATATCAGCTTGCCAGTCTTCCCCTAATAAATTCTGTTTTTTTATATGATATGTGTGTGCACACCAACACATGCACACCCACCTCAGACAGCAGCTACAACACATAGCATTCAGGGATCAAACCCCCAACAGCTTGCAATACATTTGGGAGCCAATTACAATCTCATTTCACAATAGGAAGCACTTCAATTTGATGATATTTTAGGTTAAATATACTCAACTCCTACGCATACAATGAATATTTCATTCAAGAAATAACTAATCTAGAGGGACCATAAAGAATAGTATAAATAGCCCTTACTACACTAAATTATATCCATTTTTATCATCTTCCCTTTCATATAAAAGATAGCATTTACAATTTATAATCAATAAATATCTTCTAGGACTTTATAGTTTAAAATGCTATGAAGGAAACCCAGTTTGCTGGGAAAAAATTTATGAAGATACACTGCCCTCTGCTGGTGAAGAGTACACACTATCCATGAATCTCTAACCCAAGAACAAAAGTAATCAAATACATTAATATTTAAACACCGTTTACAGCGTCTAATAGTGCGTTTTGACCTATGGGAGCTACAAACAAACACATCTTACATGTCTCAGCAAAAGCCAATATGTAATCTCAGGCTTTTTTACCACAGCACAAAAAGGAATCTATATTCTATAGGAAGAGCGTTTCAACACAAAATTCTATTTTAATTCTGCCAATTTTTTGAATTATTAATTTGCCTCAACACCGTTCATTTCCATTTTAGAATCAGTGAGGAACGTTACCTTAATTAGAGATCAAATAGTAAATATAGGGTGAAGTTTAAAATGATTAAGAGCCCTGGTGGTGCAGTGGTTGAGAGCTCGGCTGCTAACCAAAAGGGCAGCTGTTCAAAGCCATCAGCCACTCCTTGGAAACCCTATGGGACAGTTCTACTCTGTCTTACAGGGTTGCTGCTCTAAGTCAGAATCTACTCAACAGCAATAGGTTTTTTTTTTTGTTTTTTTCATTTTTAGGAGCACATATAGACACATACGGAAACCCTGGTGGCCCAGTGGTTAAGAACTACGACTGCTAATCAAAAGATCAGCAGTTTGAATCTACCAGGGGCTCCTTGGAAACCCTATGGGACAGTTCTACTCTGTCTTACAGGGTTGCTGCTCTAAGTCAGAATCCACTCGACAGCAATGGGTTTTTTGGTTTTTGTTTTTTTTTTTTTCATTTTTAGGAACACATATAGACACATACGGAAACCCTGGTGGCCCAGTGGTTAAGAACTACGACTGCTAATCAAAAGGTCAGCAGTTCGAATCTACCAGGCGCTCCTTGGAAACTCTATGGGGCAGTTCTACTCTGTCCTATACGGTCGCTATGAGTCCAAATTGACTCGACGGCAACTGGTTTGGTTTTGGTTTATAGACACATGTATCTATGGCATCCTCTTTCCCGAAGTGGAATTTTGGCTACAAGCTAAATATACACTAGCAGATAGAGTTCAAGGAGCTCTGGTGCAGCAACGGTTAAGCACCCGGCTGCTAACCGAAAGGTCAGTGGTTCAAACCCACCAGCTGCTCTGTGGGAGAAAGACGTAGAGATCTGCTCCCAGTAAGACTGTCATTGTTGTCGGGTGCCATCAAGTCGATTATGACCCATGTGACAGAGGAGAACTGCCCCATAGGGCTTCCTAAGCTGTAATCTTTACGGGAGCAGATCACCAGGTCTTTTCTCCCTCAGAGGGGCTGGTGGCTTTGAAACACTGACCTTTCGGTTAGCAGCCAAGTTCTTAACCACTGAGCCTCGCAGGCTCCTTCCTAGTAAGTTTACAGCCTAGGAAACCGATGAGGCAGTTCTACTCTGTCACACAGGGTCACTGTGAGTTAGAATCCACTTCACAGCACACAATAACAACAACAGAAAGATTTCAGAGCATCTCTACTTTCCATCTGTAAGAAACAGCCATTAGTTCAGAGCTCTAGACATAAACACTACTGAAAACTCTAACTCATTAACTTTGTCGGATGTTTTTCAAATAGCACAAAATACATGAATATGAATACAATCTTGTGAAAAAAAAAATTCCAACAACTCAGAAGTAGACACGTGAGGGTCCCCTTGCTACACCTCGAATTCATTCCACTGGCCCTAGGCCACCGCAACTCACCACATGCATCCTTCCTTTTTTCTGTCCTTTTATATATTTTTGAAAACTGTTTTTAAGAAGTACATGGCTCCAAACAATGCAAGGTATTCATTAACTAGCTTTCTGGGTTTTATTTCACAATATATTTTGAAGATCTTCCTCACATCAGTACATACAGATTTACCCCTGTAACAGCTACATAGTCAGAGATGTTCTAGAAATCCACTTAGTCATCCCTCTACTGCTTGTATCCGTATTTTCACAACAGTGAAAGGGGGGGGTGGGTACTATAAATATCCTTATTTAAAAACAGCCACAAGATGAGTTTCTGGAATCCTTGGTTTACATCCTAAGCCTGAGATTGAAAAATCCATGAAACAGCACCTATATGTATGTCACACCGATCAACAGACAAGCACTGTGCAAAACAATTCCACATATATGAGTTGGAATTGATTTGACGGCAAGGGGTATAACAGGTATCATTCAAACACTCACATGAGTCTACATTTATACACCAATAACTATGTAAGAATAAGAACTGCCAAACATGTTTCAGTGACTCAAGAATAGAGAGAAATCATTACTGTTAATATTAGAAGCAAACATCAAGTTCTTAAAAAACCCAAAGCTGTACCTGTCAGAGAGAAAATGAGCGTCATATACTTGTGGAAAAAAATCACCTGAGCAGTCACATGTTTTTGACTACTTAGAAACAGTCACCTTACATTAAATGGCTATCCAGTGACTGGCATGGTGTTACAATCACACTGCGTCCCCCTGGTCTCTCCTCAACACACGGCTATTATTTTCTACTGCAGTTAAAACCCCAAGCTGAAATTACAAACAGTTCTATAAGCAGCACACTGCCTTGAAGTTCACCCTTCCTTATCTCTACTCCATAATCCATCAAATGCAGTGATTAGTTCTGCTATGGGCTTCAACAGCAACATACCAATGGCAGAGAGTGGGCTTGCTGTGTCCTTTCACTTAGCAATGAATTTACTCCGAAGCACAGTCACAGACACTCAAGCTATCAACCTGCTCCTTCCTGCTAAACTTACTGAGGCACGTGCTCTACCACCTGGACATCTCCATGCAGTGCTGTGTAAAGCCCTGCAGACTAGAAGAGATCTTTAATAAGCCCCCCACCCTCCGCAAACTGTCTAGGCCCAAGGAGTCTACCCTCCCCTGTCAAGTGCATAGCTTCAGGCATGGATGGATATTTAATTTGCATTGTGTCTTCCCTTTCTGGTCAATACCCATTTCCTTCTGTTATCCTAGTTCTATTTTCCCAAGCCTGCGGTTGCCTCGCTCTTTGCCTTCCCAGCTCTCGCCTGAGTTAAGACCATGGTTTTTGGGATGGGTTTGGTTCCTCTGTCACTGCATTCTGGAATGACAGGCTGAGGAAATCTCTCCCAAAGGACACGCTCTGCTCCAGGCACAGCTTTCTTGGTGGTATGAGGTCCCCTTGTGTCTTTGCCGGCTTATCTTTTATATCTTAAAAGAGATTGACTCAAGATACAACCTTATCTTACAGATTGAGTCCGGCCACATTAACCTAGCTGCCTCTAATCCTGCCTCATTAACATCACAGAGGTAGGATTTACAACACACAGGAAAATCACATCAGAGGCCAAAATGGTGGGCGACCACACAATAGTGGGATCATGGACTAGCCAAGTTGACACATACTTTGGGGGGACAGGATTCAATCCATCACAATGCATAACACAAAGAGAGGCTACTTCTGGAAATATGGATTGAAATGACCAATTCCTTTTCTTCACTTTCACACAGGCTGCCCTGACTGTCAGGATCACCAAAAAGGTGAACAAAAAGTAAAGTGGTAACAGAACCGGAATGAGGATCTGTGCTCACACCAACGTATTTCATTCCAGGACTGAGCAGGTGATAAAAACACAGACTGATTAGCTTTGTCAAACTGAAAAAAACCTGTTGCTGTCGAGTCAATTCCGACTCATAGCAACTCTATAGGACAGAGCAGAGCTGCCCCATAGGGCTTCCAAGGAGCAGCTGGTGGATTCAAACTGCTGACTTTTTGGTGAGCAGCTGAGCTCTTAAGCACTGTCCTATCACGGCTCCTTCCCTTCAGTAGCACCAGCAAACATTTCTGTACAAGTAACTGGACCACAAAGCATCATGAATTGATCATACGGAACATAAGCTATAAAAATACCTTTTAGGATACACTGCTACGGTATAAACCCACGAACAGTGATTTCTTTACCTCCCGAGGTCTTGTTCAAGGCCTTGTTTACTCACAGCAAACATTTTAGGGCTTGGATTCAGCATTAATTCTGATGGTCATGAGTGTAAACAGCACCAAAAGTCACCTCTCTAATAAAGTGGAAATACTGAAGCCGGAAACCACATTTTCTACGAATTATAACCATGCACCCAAAGAACATGCTCCCCGCGGTAATGGCTGTGGTTGTGAGAGAAAATCTAGACGTTACAGAACGTAAACATTTAACACTGAGTCATGCACTAGAGACACTCGGGGAAAATACGTAACGGAGAAGAGTTTCAAACAGGTGCTAAGCAGGTTGTAGGGTACTTCTTTGTTCACAATCTTCTCCCTCGTTTACCCCCTTCTCTCCCCTGCCAACATAGCCTCCAATGTATACTATTGCTACACCGTGTTGTGTGTCATGGAGTCGATTCCAACTCATGGTGACCCCATGCGACAGAGCAGAACTGCTCCATAGGGTATTTTGGCCATAATGTTTATGAGAGCGTATCACCAGGTCTTTCTCCTGAGTGGGTGGAGAAATTCTTCCAAATTTTGGTGCTGTTTACACTCATGACCATCAGAATTAACGCTGAATTCAAGACCTAAAGTGTTTGCTATGAGTAAGCAAGGCCTTGACCAAGACCTCAGTAGGTAAAGAACTTGCTGTTCTTGGGTTTGTCTGTGGGTTTATACTGTAGCAGTGCATCCCAAATGGTATTTTTATAGCATATGTTCTGTATGATCAACTCATGATGCGGGGTGTGTTCAGTGGTTACTGAGCGCTTAACCATTTGCACCACCAGGGCTCCTATGGATGTATTAATGATGCATTTGTTCTTCCTCAACCCCACTGTGGCATCTCCCTAAATGGAAAAGTCTGCATTTTACTTGTAAAAATATAGATGGCTTATGCTCTCAGATTATTTGATTTTAAGAATGACATGAAATTAAAAGAGTATTTTAAGCATCATCTGCTCTTTGGCAACAACAGTCAATGATTTCTTGATTCCCTTACTTCATGCACAAGTTATAAATCTACAGCATCCTTTAAGATTATAGCAATCAGTATTTGGTTTTATACGTGGTCCTCACTGCTCATGCATACACTCAGAAACTAGGCTGGGCTTTCTTTTCTTTGGTGGCATTTCTGCTTGAATTTCCCATTATCATGGAACTATTAACTAAAGTGATTAAGTAACTCTGTCCTGTCATGTCTTCCAACTACAGTAGCATAATCCCTTATGAGGCTGGAGAAATGCATTCTAAAGGAACTTGTTAACATGTATTTGAACAATCCAAATCCTACAAATACGAAGCCATAGTTCCAAATGCTGTTGTACAGTAAAACCAAAATTAGGATGGCATTATAACTATCTTCCAGTATTAACCATGGTGGACTAAGCTGAGATGGCAGGGGCAGGCGGCCCTGTCAACAAAGACAGGATCAGAAGCGTGCGAGTGCACGGGGTCCACCTTGCCATCTGCTTGGCACGGGCTAAATGAGAACAGAGCAATGAACTAAGGCATTCATTTTCAAAGTTCTGGTTTGTTAACAAGATAGATGTAGTGAACTCGTATGCACTCCTGTGTTTCTGTATTGGCCTTCAGAAAAAAAATCCCCTGTAAACCACCTGTCATGGTGGGATAAGCTAAAAGACTTTTCTAATAAATATCTACAGCCTAAAAATGTTTTACTTACCATAAATGAAAGATATAAGGAAAAGCTAGAGTGCAAAAAAATGTGTACAATATTGATCAACTATTTGGATTTTTTTTTTTTTAAATACATATGTATGCTGGTATTTTCTGAAGGGATATACAAGGAGCTATTAACAGTTTGTATCTTTAAGGAAGGAGCTGGAAATGAGTGTCACTAAATATTTGTCAGTACTCTTTAATTTTTTTAATATTTGTCAGTACTCTTTAATTTTTTTTAATCAGAGACACATATTAATTTTTTTCTTTTTCTTTCATTTTATCAGTGGGCATTTGGGTATTAATTTTAGGGGTCACACTTACTCACATTAAAATAATTTTCTGTAAAACTAAATTCTAGTATATGGACATGTTGTAACCGATTCAACCATTCCCACATTATTGGACATTTTCAATTATAATTCAATTTTTGCTGTTAAAACTAGCACTACAACAATCATCTTCACAAATGAACTCCTGCCTACACTTCTCATTATTTCCCAGGGGTGTAAGAAATGGGCCAGAGGATATACGCAGGTGCTCCCAGGGGTGGATAAACCACCAGCCTGCTTTTCAGGTGGGTTTATACCAATTATACATCAACAGAAGAGCAGAGAGTCCACTCTACCAACTGCATTCTCCTGAGCAATGGGAACTTTCCTTCCATCTTTGCCAATATGGTAAGAAACAAAAACCCTTTGTTATAACTTTGAACACTACTGAAGTTTGGACTTTTTTTTTTTTTTCACTTTTATTTACCTGTAAAGAAGCAGGTTTTCATGTTATTTCAATAATTATTAAAACAGCCCAATTTTTAAATCATTAACACTTAAAAATAAAGGGCAGCCCTGAATACTCATCCCTGAGGGCTGGGGATGCTCTACTAAGAATCACTGAAAATTATTCCTTAGGCCTTACAGAAGTACTTTTTATGAAAATTGGGAAATTTAGTTAGTTAGAAACTAGCTAACATTTTGTCTTAATTCAATTTACATTAAAAAAAAAAAACCTGGAGTATGGGAAACCCTTGTGAACTGGAGTCAAACCTAGCAGTAATCTAGATAGAGCGTCCATGATGGCTTCTTTCCAGGAGTTTCTACAACACACTCTTTCACATTCAGTACAGGGCACGAGAGTTCCAGAATGTTTGAAGACATAAGCAACAGCTCCTTCAAATTCCTCCTCTCAGCAATCTGGCCCACGGAACCCCAAGCAGTGTGAGTTGAAGTCACTTCTTTTTCACAGTGCCCTCATCCTGAGAGGATGGAGGACTCAGCAGGAATAGACAGAGCGGTCCATCTGCCGGCCAGCTGTTGTTAGTGCTTGACCTGCAAACACCATCCCCACAGCACTGCCTCTCAAAAACTCAGACGGAACTCGGACACCAAAACCCCCAAACCCATTGCTGTCAAGCTGATTCCGACTCATAGTGACCCTCTACAACAGAGCAGAACTGCCCCATAGGGTTTCCAAGGCTGTAAATCTTAACGGAAGCAGACTGCCATCTTTCTCCCATGCGGCGGCTGGTCGGTTCGAACTGCTGACCTTTTGGTTAGCAGCCAAGAACAACCACGGCTCCTTTTATGTATTTAGTCTCATTTATTTTTCATAACTGAGCTATAAAGTGCTATAACCCCCACTTTCCTGACAGGAATTGTAAGGTTTAGAGAGTTTAGTTAAGTGCTTGCTCCCAATCGCACAGTTAGGCAAAACCAGAAAGCGAACTGGAGTCCGGCTCTCCCCTTGGCTTATATCCCTCGCCACAACACAACAAAGCTGTTCCTTTACATGAGGAAAGGATGCTCAGAAGAATTACACACACAGCCTGGAAGATCCAAGACAAAGTATATTACTCTCCCTCCTCCTCCACCCTGAGTTGTCTCCCTTGAGTGATTGCGACAGCAAGCCTCCATAGGCCATGGAGTCTCAAGAACCACTTGAGCTGTATTTCTAATTCAGCCTCAAAGGGAGACGCAAGATGTAATTAATTTTATAAAACTAATTTTGATATTACACATGGAACATAAGGCATGCTGAATTTTTCCTTCCTTAATATATTTTTCTCATTTTGAGTTTTCCTAATAGATTATAACAAAAATACTAGTAAAATATATGTACATATGTATATCAACTCTCATCCCCCCCTCCCAAAATACTAGTATCTCTGACTATAAAAAAGAAAACTGCCCAGTAATAGGATTTAATTTCTTCATTTTTTAAATAATGTTACAACTCTAGGTTGAAACTTCCTTTAAAAACCCTCGCTGGCTATACTTACATTAGATAAAAATCAAAATGTCAACAGTAAGAGACACATAAAACCATCATAAAAACTGTACTCAGCACTATATGCAAGAAGGCATACAACTATTAACGCTGTTCTCACTTAAATGTAGTACTTAGAAAAATGCAAAACGATCAAGACAAAGGACAGACACAGTTAATACCTGGCAGAAATGGCGGTAAGCCCCAAATTTAGTATATAGTGTCACAAAGAATTAATACTGTTAAGTATACCAAAGGAAATCCTCCCCCTGTGAAATTCCAGAGTGCCTGGAAGTCATTGCTGCTTTCCCTTTCTGGTTTTAGAAAAAAAAAACAAAAAATACTACTGGCAACAGCTTAGAGGAAAAAAGTACAGTAAATTACAAATAATAGCTATGGCTAAAGAGAGGGAGAGAACTAATAACTGGGCTTCTATATTATATCAGACTTTGTTAGGGTCTGCCTATCTTGGACATCCTCCCTCCTTAATTGTCCAACGCTGTGATTCTTCTCACTGCAAAGGTGTAGAACTGTTAAAACACTAACAGAGACTGATCACCCATTTGTTACTCTCTTTGTTATTCTGAATATCAAAACCTTACTCAGCTATTACCTTCATCACTTTCAGTCTTCTGCCTAAGAACAGAAAACTTCAATGGTCCCAAGGGGCCTGGGGCCTGGAGCTGGCAGGGAGAGGCTCCCGTGGCTACAGCCATGTGGTGAATTTCAAGACCTCAGTTCTGGCCAGCAGGACAGGGTGTTCTGAACCTATTTCTATCATCCTGCTCAGAGCAAAGGGAGCAGAGATTGAGGGATCCACGTATGTCGACCCAATTATAGCCACCGACCTCAGTGGAACCCCACTAAAACTTTCTCGCGACTCAAAGGGGACACGTGAAATGATCAAGCCAGCGGTAGCCCTACCCAGAACTTCAGGCTGGACATCTGTACGTGCTGCTCTTGGCTCATCGGCACAGAGACACAGTATCCCGAGGCAACGGGGACAGTGGCCTTGGTTAGCATGTCTTGTGTTGCCCTTGCTGTTCTTAGTTGCCTTGAGTTGACTCCAACTCGTAGCAACCCCAGGTGTGCAGAGCAGCACTACCCCATAGAGGTTTCAGGGCTGTGGCCTTTCCGAAGCAGATCGCCAAGCCTCACTTCCAAGGCACTTCTGGGTGGGTCTGAACCACCAACATTTTAGTTAGCAGTCCCACACTTAACCATCGGTGCCACCCAGAGACTTCCTGGGTAAGAAGTCCTAATTCACTCTAGCTCTTCATAAAGAAAAGGCATCATGTGGTTGTGCTGGAGAGTTTAGACCCCACCTGAGGAGTCTCCCCAAGTCCTCCTTTAGCTTGATTTTTACTCAAGTGACCATGTGTTATCCAAAGACCATATCAATCTTTCAAGATAGGTATTGACACGGATTAAACTGTGTCTCCCAAAAATATCTGTCAACTTGGCTATGCCATGAATCCCAGCATTGTGTGACTATCCACCATTTTGTCATCTGATGTGACTTTCCTATGTGTTGTAAATCCTACCTCCATGATGTTAATGAGATGGATTAGTGACAGTTATGTTGATGAGATCTACAAGACTAGACTGTATCTTGAGCCAATTTCTTTTGAGATATAAAAGAGAGAAGCCAGCAGAGAGACAGGGGGACCTCATACCACCAAGAAAGCAGAGCCAGGAGCATGTGTCCTTTGGACCCGGGGTCCCTGAGCTAAAAAGTTCCTAGACCAGGGGAGTACTGATGATAAGGACCTTCTTCCAGAGCCCACAGGGAAGAGAAAGCCTGCCCCTGGAGCTGATGCCCTGAATTTGATCTTATAGCCTACTAGACTGTGAGAGAATAAATTTCTCTTTGTTGAAGCCATCTATTTGTGGTATTTCTGTTATAGCAGTACTACATAACTAAGACAGGTTTTAAAGGCAAACAATTAGCAATGAGATCATAGAGCTATCAAGGGGGCCAATCTGCCACCAAGCAGCTGCGCCTGTGTTCAGCCTGCCTGGCTACAGACTGTGCTCTCCTCACCCTTTACCTGCTGCCTCCTGACCCATGTGTTCACATTTCTAAACATGGCTTCCGTAAAGAAAGTGAGGAATGGGCCGCACAGTCTTGGCAAGGCCACGTGATTTTTCAAAAAAAAAAAAAATCAGCTTACTGGTGGTAGAGAAGTGACTTTATTCACATGGCCCATGTTTTCTTTTTCTTGCACTGTCTTAAAACCTAAATCTATCATTTCCTCTTACGTGACAAAATCTCCAGCTCAATTATCTGAGTTGATGTGATGAGTTAAGTTGTGAACACTCATTTCAGGTATGGGCAGGGCAGCTTGAAGTTCTCAGGCGGAAATCTGTAAATAAGGGAAACTGATTCTTAGGTATTCTATTTGTAATTATTTTGTTTTGTGTGACAGAGCTCTCGTTGAATGTTAACTGAAGCGTAAAGGGGAGAGCATTGTCTGAACGGGGGGAAACAATGAAACGACAGGCAAGATTCCTGTATCTGAATCCTAGCTCTGATGCTGCACACGGCTTCGCCTTGGGCAAGGCACTCAATCATTCAACGAGGTATTTATTGAGCTTCTGTTATGTGCTGAGCAGAGAACACAACAGTGAACACAAGGTTTTGTTTTGTTGTTTTGTCTTTTAATTCCTACTTGGATAGAGCTTTCATTCTAGCAGGAGAGAGAAAAACAAAACAAATTAGAGTAATATATGTAGTATATTAGTAATAAGAAGAAAATTAAGCTTAGGGGGAGACGGAATATAGCGGAAGGTGAAAGAAAGTTGTTTCCAGATATTTTAAATAACTGGAAATATATGAAAGTATAATGGCTTAAAGACAAATTATTCTCAGTAGAGTAGTTAAGTTATTCTAAAGAGCCAATTTACTTTTTCTTAAGCTGCTGACTTAAGCTACCTTGATTTCAGGTGAAAAAAATAAATTTCTATCCCTACTTCCATTCAAGTCCACAATCTAGCAAATTGAAGCTACCAATAAATGAAATTAGGCTCCCCAGCTCTCGGGATTCAAGCCCCTGGTATCTCTCCTACAGATACGACCTGTACTAACCAGCTGGCTCTATACCAAGTTTCCGGTTTTCTGAATCACACAACACAATACCCTGTCAGTATAAAGTGAGGACATTGTGTGAATTTTTTTTTGCATCGCTTCAAGCCCTGCCAGGTAAATAAATATTAATCCCCCAGGCAGGGGACAAGCTCTTTGAGGGCATGCCCTCGTTTGGTGCGCTTTTCTCTACACAGTATGGTCCCTACACAATGTCTCTTCTGAGCTCTGATAAAAGCACAGCAGCTCCGCTCATCAATATAGACAAGTTACACAACCAGGGGTAGGAACTAGATATGAAGGTAAAAGAAAAAATCCAGACTATAACAATCTCAGTGCTCAAGAAGTTTGTAATTTGTTGTTGTTGTTAAGTGCTGTCGAGTCGGTTCCAACTCATAGCGACCCTATGCACAACAGAACGAAACACTGCCTGGTCCTGCACCATCCTTACAATCATTGTTATGCTTGAGCCCACTGTTGCAGCCACTGTGTCAATCCACCTCGTTGAGGGTCTTCCTCTTTTCCACTGACCCTGTACTTTGCCAAGCATGATGTCCTTCTCCAGGGACTGATCCCTCCTGACATGTCCAAAGTATGTAAGACATAGTCTCGCCATCCTTACTTCTAAGGAGCATTCTGGTTGTACTTCTTCCAAGACAGACTTATTCGTTCTTCCGGCAGTCCACGGCATATTCAATATTCTTCGCCAACACAATTCAAAGGCATCGATTCTTCTTCGGTCTTCTTTATTCATTGTCCAGCTTTCATATGCATATGATGTGATTGAAAATACCATGGCTTGGGTCAGACGCACTTTAGTCTTCAAGGTAACATCATTGCTCTTCAACGAAGTGTTAAAGAGCAAAGAAAGAAGTTTGTAATACAGAGATCATATCAGATGCTTAAATTAGCTTGTCAAGAACTATTAAATGAGAAATGTACAAAAGAGTCTCCGTTTTCCTTCCTTTTCATGTCATTAAGAACAGAGAAATGTTACTTTACAAGTATTTTGTGATCTAAAGTAAATGAAAATACAACCTAGAGACTCACTGCTAAAATGATTCCTGATTGTTTTAATAAAGACTGCCCAAGACTGAAGATAATTTTCTTGGAAGGATGCTGTCTGATTCAAGAAAAAACAAATTTAATTTTAGAGAAGGATTGAAACATGAAGTAGCACGAATCTGTATCACAGCTCTTGTATGCTAGACAATTTAGCAGTTGAAGTCCCTTTCAGATTAAAGGGAACTCAATTTCAAAATTCTACTGTCTCTTTTTAAACTTGTTCAAATGTTGAAGGATTCAAGTGTCAGAATGCTTTAAAATGAGACAGTGAAGTAAAACTCCTGGAGTTCACCAGAGGACATTCCCAGCTCTACGGTGTAAGTTTTCAATTTTCTGACATATCATGTTAATAAATTATCAGTTAAAATTAATGCAAAATAAACGATATCTTTTTGGTGTTACCAACTATCCCCTTTGTTTCCAAGAAGATAACGTGACTTATCCTGCCGCAGACAAGTCTCTCCCTGCACACACTGTAATAAATACTCTACTTCTGATGGTTTGGGCTAGATACGACTGTCCCCAAGACAATGATTCTTTTTTACTCAAGGAAATCAGTACAGTAAATAACTTTTCTTCCCTTCGAGACAGTAGCAATGCTTGAGGCAGCTACAACACAAAAACAAAATAACTTCACAAATGTCTCCCAACAGTCAAGCTGAAAATTTAAGCCAAAGTTTCATTTAACAGCCTGTCAGGTTTTTGATGGGAAGCTAATGAATGCAGTGGCAAACAAATCCATCAAACCTAACATCAAAACAACTGCACTTCATCCCACCAAACGGAAAAATGAAATACAACCTGCAGGCCAGCTCTTTGATCCAACAGAGCCGGGACGCCACCTTCCAACCGCCACCGTGGCAGCTGCATAGAAGTAATCATGGACTCCATTTGGACACAGAAGGGGAGAATGCACCAGGAACTGAACACATCCCTCTCAGATGTGCACAAGCGTCTTATTTCAATTGCTAACCTGTTACATATTTTTAAATCACTACCAGAAAATATATACATATAGCACTACATTCTAGATTGGTCTGATGTTCAAAGCTATGAAGATGCCTAAAATAAATAGCTGGGTGGTATGGTCCAATAATACTACAGCTTTCCAAAGCAGGTGGGAGGGGGTAGATTATTTAAAGCCCTTGTGTCCTTTATGAAAGGTCCCTGAAGACAAAGAAACCTCATCTTTCTTTGTTATACAAACACAGCACAACGCGCCTGCCTACCGCAGAGGACAGCTCCCCGGGCACCCAAAAGAAACCTGAGCTTTGCCAGGTCAGTAAACACGTGGGCCTGTGGCCACTTGGAACGTTAGTCTCATTTTCTTTTCAGTGAAAACTTTACCTCTGAGTAATCAAAATCCCAAAAAACCACACCATTGCCATCAAGTCCATTCTGACTCATGGCGACCCCATCCCCATATGTGGAAACGCACCCCCAACACACATATTACTGTACCCAGGGCATCTTGGCCTTGGGGAGAAGCTACTTTGGCCAACACCACAAACTAGTTCTGAAACCTGTAGTAAACAGGAACCAAGTAATTTTTCTGGTGACTGCACAGCTGTACGGACAGTCAAATTATCGATTAAAGATACAAACCATATCTTGTTACAACCTCACAGATATTATATTGTTTCAATGTAGACACAAATATTATGCTTCTGCAAAAGTCCTCGGGTAGCTGACCAGGTGTACACGCTTACCTTGTCTATTTTCTATTAAGGTGATCATCATATGCAGGAGGTACTATCAGAAGGAATATTGTCGGTCTCTTCCTTTCTAAATTACCCATAATAAATCGGAATTATTTCCATTTATTCCTGAGTAATAGAAACTACTCGGGGCAGAAAATTCTTCTGATAGCAGGCACTTTCTTTTATTTCGAGAATTTTTTCAAATGCTTCCTGGTCTTCATTTTATGCAATTTTACACAACTTTCTAAATACACGTGTAAATTAAGCTTAGAGTTGCCCTCCCTCTAAGTATTTCTAGCCAAGCTCACCCAGTGGTTCCACCTGCAATTTTCACGTGGGAAGAATAAATACTCAGTTGTACGATACAGTGGCCAAGTTAGGCTACCTATGCTTTGGGTATCATTTTCTGCTAAATCTAGGTCCATCTTACAGACTAGCAACACCCGTACTTTTGTTGAGAATCTGCCCTCTGTCTGCCAGCACCTTTCCCTGAAAAGCCACAGGAAAGGAGGCACACCTAATAGAAACCACCTTTACTTCGAATATGCCCTCTATTTAATGCCACGAGAGAAGTAATTACATTTAATAGAAGTTGTTGCTTGTGAGCAAAAATACACAGTATTTGAACTAAATAAAATACACTGGGCAGAAGATGCAAAATTTTATACCAAATTTAACGTGAAAATGTATTTCTTGCTAAAGTGTGTTTCACATTACTACTTACAAGGAATTCGCTTCTATACTTGGAACCATTTTAATCCTTTCTTCTTACTATCCTCTCTGAACCTCTTGGTGTTACAGTTTTACCAGACACTTTCCTCTAGATAACTGATTTCTAAGCCATGAACTGAATCCTAATGGGGAGCGGACCGAGTCTATCCAGTATGAAGTCCCATGGAACCACTGAAAAAACTAGCCAAAAAAACAACTGGTGGTCTTGAGAGAGAGCAAACATCAGTCGAATAAAATTACCTCCCAGGGTAAATTGCTCCCCTTAATCTCAAAACAGAAAAACATTGCTACAAATGGCAACAGAGCCCAGGTATATACATCTAGTCTGAAATAAATGATAAATATATCTAGTCCGAAATAAATTACCGTGGTGACAGACACACAATGCCAGTGAAGAAAAAAATAAATGCTGCATGTGATCTTAAGTTTCTCACTACAATAACCAGAATACACGTTTAATTTATGCCTTATTTTTCAGGCATCACTTACCAATTTAGCCACTTTTCCATAGTCAATCCATCTGACAGTGGCAAAATTTGTTGATTCTGCACAGTTGAAACCGTGATTAAAACCAGCATGGTACCCATACGGGAAAGTGATCATAAATTCTCCTGCTTCTTGGGTGATCTGCAGAGTAGAAAACAGATAATGTTTTCCAGTTGTAAGACCTTCCAAATTGTAAATACAATTAAAAGCATGTCCTGAAAAATATAAAGAAAAAAGGTCATGATATCAGAGAAGTATCAACATAAAAGAACTCTGCCCTTTAAAAATAATGTTTTTCAGGAAACCTTAAAAAATCTTTTCTAACAAAGTGTGACTTTCTGGCAATTTAGTTACTCAATCCATAATTAAGGATATATGTTGTTGTTGTTAGGTGGTGCCAAGTTGGTTCCAACTAATAGCAATCTTATGCACAAAAGAACAAATCACTGCTCAGTCCTGTACTGTTTTCACAACCATTCGTATGTTTGAGCCCATTGTTGCAGCCACTGTATCAATCCATCTCATTGAGGGTCTTCCTCTTTTTCACTGACCCTCTAGTTTAACAGGCATGATGTCCTTCTCCAGGGACCGGCCTCTCCCGATAACATGTCCAAAGCATGTGAGACGAAGTCTCACCATACCTGCTTCTAAGTAGCATTCTGCCATACTTCTTCCACGACAGATCTCCTGGTTCCTCTGGCAGTCCATGGTATATTCAATATTCTCTACCAACACCATAATTCAAACGCGTCAATTCTTCTTTGAACTTCTTTATTTACTGTCCAGCTTTCAAACGCATATGAGGCAACTGAAAATACAATGCCTAATTAATCAGGTGCACCTTAGTCCTCAAAGTGACAACTTTGCTTTTGAAAACTTTAAAGAGGTCTTTTGCAGCAGATTTGCCTAATGCGATGCATTGTTTGATTTCTTGACTGTTTCCATGGGCGTTGACTGTGGATTGAAGTAAAATGAAATCCTTAACAACTTCAATCTTTTCTCAGATTATCCTGATGTTGCTTATTGGTCCAGTTGTGAGAATTTTTGTTTTCTTCATGTTGAAGGGCAAGCCATACTGAAGTCCAAGCTGCACCGAAAACACTAGCACTTTGATCTTCATCAGAAAGTGCTTCAAAGCCTCTTCACTTTCAGCAAGCAAAGTTGTATCATCTGAATATGGCTTGAATTTCTGGTAGTTCCCTGTCTACATATGGCTGCAGCTGCTTTTGAATAATCTTCAGCAAAATTTTACTCTGTATGATATTGTTCAATCATTTCCACATTTGGTTGGATCACCTTTCTTGGGAATAGGCATAAATATGGATCTCTTCCAGTCGGTTGGCGAGGTAGCTGTCTTCCAAATTTCGTGGCATAGACGAGTGAGCACTTTGAGCCCTGCATTTGTTTGCTGAAACATTTCAATTGGTATTCTGTCGATTTCTGGAGCCTTGTTTTTCGCCAATGCCTTCAGCGCAGCTTGGACTTCTTCCTTCAGTACCATCGGTTCCTGATCATATGCTACCTTTTGAAATGACTGAACGTTGATCAGTTCTTTTTGGTATAGTGACTCTGTATATTCCTTCCATCTTCTTTCGATGATTCCTGTGTTCTTTGATACTTTTCCTGTAGAATCCTTCAATAATGCAATATGAGGCTTGAATTTTTTCTTCAGTTCTTTCAGCTTGAGAAATGCCAAGTGTGTTCTTCCCTTTTGGTTTTCCAACTCCAGGTTTTTGCACATGTCCTTATAATACTTTACTTTGTCTTCTTGAGTCACCCTTTGAAATCTTCTGTATAGTTCTTTTACTTCATCATTTCTTCCTTTCACTTAAGCTACTTGATGCTCAAGAGCAAGTTTCAGAGTCCCTTCTGACAGTCATTTTGGTCTTTTCTTTCTATCCTGTCTTTTTAATGACCTCTTGCTTTATTCATGTATGATGTCCTCAATGTCATTCCACAACTAGTCTGGTCTTCAGCCATTAGTGTTCAACATGTCAAATTTATTCTTGAGATGGTCTCTAAATTCAGGTGGGATATCCTCAAGGTTGTATTTTGGCTCTTGTGTACCCAGCCCTCCACACCAATCACAGGGCAAGAAAAAATATAAAGGAACAATATAACCAAATATCCAGCTTGGGGGATGTCTCAGTCATCTAGTGCTGCTGTAACAGAAATACCATAAATGGATGGCTTTAACAAAGAAAAATTTATTTCCTAACAGTAAAGGAGGCTAAGAGTCCAAATTCAGGGCGTGAGCTCCAGGGGAAGGCTTTCTGTCTCTGTCAGCTTTGGAGGAAGGTCCTTGTCCTCAATTTTCCCCCAAACTAGGAGCTTCTCAGGCGCAGGGACCCCAGGTCCAAAGGACGCGCTCTGCTCCTGGTGCTGCTTTCTTGGTGGTATGAGGTCCCCCCTCTCTGCTAGCTTCCCTCGCATCTTTTGAGAGATAAAAGGTGGTGTAGGCCACATCCCAGGGAAACTCCTTTTACATTGGATCAGGGATATGACCTAGGAAGAGTGTTACAATTCCACCCTAATCCTCTTTAACTTAAAATTACAATCACAAAATGGAAGACAACCACAGAATACTGGGCATCATGGCCTAAGCAAGTTGATACACACAGTTTTTGGTGGGACATAATTCAACTCATTACAGAGGACTCTCAGAAATAGACCACATACCAGCTCTTCTCCATTTTGTATAAGAACAGATGAGGAAAAGGAGTAAGAATCCACCATAATATTAAAAAACTCCACACAAGATTCCACTATTCATCTCCTATGTCAGGAAATCTCCCTTATACCAAATCCAAAGTGAAGCCTTGTCTTAAGTAGTGAACTGGAATAGAGGACTCTCTGGGTCATTTCAGCCCTAAGAGGTTGAGAAATGAGTGTGTGAGTATATGTGTGCAAACATACAGGAGAAACACTGTGTAAATACAGGTGCACGCGCCGCCATCCAGTGCCATTTTAGTGATGCTAAAAGGGCGTGTGAGAGTGCATCCTTTACCAACACTTCTGACATCCAGCTCATCCCCTCCCTCACCAGTGACACCCAACAGGTGCTCTCCGGCAGCGAGCATAGCTCAGCTGCCACCTGGTGGCCGAGAGAGGCTCTGCAGCGCTCAGCACAGTCCCAGCTCTGTCACCGTGAGACACAAGAAGATACAGCCTGGTTCTCCCCCTTTCTGGGCTCCATACATCTCATTAACTAAAACTGTGCTTGGACACTAGGCATTTCTTCCTTACACTTTCGTTTCTAGCACCACAAAGAAGGCGGGAGGGGAGAGAGGAGGCTGCAGCCATCAGGACAAGGAAGCCTCCTTTCCTGTTCTACCGATTCCTGCCTACAGGCCTTCCCTAGCGTGTCCTAATCCCCAACACGGGTGTCTCCTGCACGACTCCCACACAGACAGTTTGTGGGAGAACCTACAAGTCCAGGGAGCAGGGCCTACGTCAGGCACGAGGCCATTTTCCAAAGAACTTAGAAAAATTCTACTTTGAACAAAGCCTCAAGAAAAAAAAAAACAAGTGCCACTTTAAGGACCTAAGATTAACAAGAGGCAAAGATTTAGTCACAAGTGAAAAGCTTCTAAGGTGGAAAACAGCAGGATTATGGGAAGAAAAGTCAAATAAAAGATGGAAAGGAAAGTGGGGCTATTTTTTTAATGTTTCTGCAAGTAGCTAAGTAGTTAATCCTCCTCCAGCCAAGAGAGGGCTTTTATTTATCTGGTCAAAGCTTTTTTCGCTTCAGCTTTTTCACATAAAAATGCTCATGCTGGGTAATAATTCTGACTCAGCAAGCATCCATGGCCACAGAGAAAGAGGGATCTGGTATGTACTAAGCTTTGCAAAACTCTGCCTGCAGAAATACTCCAAAGAAGCAAAATCCGATTATTAAACCATCAGAGAGTTTTATCCGTAATAAAATCTCAGTTGTAGTATGTCTGCACACGTTACGAGGTAACATAAAACCAAATCAAACCTGTTGCCATCAAGTCAATTCCAGCTCACGGCTACTCTATGGGACAGAGTAGAACTGCCCCACGGAGTTTCCAAGGCTGTAATCTTTACAGGAGCAGATGGCCACAGCTTTCTTCCATGAAGCGACTAGTGGGTTCGAGCCACCAACCTTTTGGTTAACGGCTGAGTACTTAACCCCTGCACTACCAGGGCTCCTGATGAAGCAAGATATCGAAAACCAAACCAAACCCGTTGCCGTCGAGTAGATTTCAACTCATAGCAACCCCACAGGACAGAGTAGGACTGCCCCATAGGGTATCCAAGGAGCAACTGGTGGATTTGAACTACAGGCCTTTTGGTTAGCAACCTGAGCCCTTAACCACTGTGTCACCAGAGCTCCTGAGGCAACACAGTGGCCCCATAATCACTGATTCTAACCAACCCAGCCACTAATAATAGCTGCTCTGAATTCTTTTTAAAATTAGATCACATAGATGTAAATCATGCTGTTCACACAAGACTCCTTCTTTAATGTAGAAGAACCAAACTGTCAGTGTTATTATAAGTGAGCTGCGATGGCACGAAGTCTCTAGCAAATGTATCCAGGAATAAAATTCATTTCAAATGAACATTTCAATAAACAGTTGGTATGTTATAAAACATGAATCTGAATTTTTCTGCCCATTCTCTTAAAATCTGAATTGACGTCAAAAACATATCAGCCAATGTTAAAATCCATCTTAAATACAAATCACACACACACACACAATGAATTTGTAATGGTAACATACCTTATCGAAGGGGATGCCGTACTTCTTCAGCACAGAGGGGGAGATCAGTGTCATCTTGTGGCGGAGAAATGCCTCACACCCTTGTGAGCTGCTTGGGAAAAAACCTAAGTAAAAGCAATAAATATAAGCAGCATTGTCTCAATCAAGATAAAATTTCGTACAAGTTTTTTTTAATTCTAGTATTCTTATAGAAAGAGTTTTATACAGTATAGGCCCACGCCACCAACAAACTAAAATAATAAACTCTAGAACTAAAAATGAGAGCTTGGATTCTTCAAAATTAAGCAACGCACATTTACATCCCCAAAGGTTGACCTTTTTTACAAGAAGATATACCACGGGATTCTTTTCAGAGCATTTAAAATTATTAAACCTAAGGAATCAATTTTAAGATGATTTTTTAACACATTCGAATTCAGCCTGTCTGACATCTGCTAGAGCCCTGGTGGAACAGCGATTAAACGCTCTGCTGCTAATCAAAAGGCTGGTGGTTCAAACCCGCCAGCCACTCCTCAAAAAAAAGATGTGACAATCTGCTTCCATAAAGATTACAGCCTAGAATACCCTGCGGGGCGATTGTGTTACAGGAGTCGTAATCAACTCAACGGCAATAGGTAATGTCTGCTAAGGGTCCCTGCGTGGTGCAAACAGTTATCATGCTCGGCTGCTAACCGAAAGGTTGGAGGTTCAAGTCTACCCGGCAGTGCCTTGGAAGAAAGGCCTGGAGATCTACTTCTGAAAATAAATCAGCCATTGAGAACTCTGTGGAGCACAGCTTCACTCTGACATACACACGGCTGCCATGAGTCAGAATCTGTTTTTTTTAATATCTGCAAAATGGACAAAATATACTAAGTGAGGTTTAGGAGAGGTAAGTTTACATTTTAACAGAAGAGTCTCTCATTTTTAGACTGATCACGTTGGACCTAACTGCTACTCATTTCCAGAATTAACTTCCCAGCCAGCATCACTCAAATGTTTAGAAACCTGCCTCGCCAGTCTGTCCCGGAGGAGAGCTCTGAGCAAGCACTACGGTGAGGGAGCGAAGCAGACAGCAACCCTTTCACTCAACAGAACATTGTGAACCCGGAACAGAGCTGTCTTCCTCCATCGCTAACTTCAGTCCTGCAGTCTAGTCTGTCTGGGGCAGATTCCCATTGGCTCAGAGGTGCAACCTAGCGGGAAATGAATGAACTTGCCCCCTGCCCTTCACGTTCCTCGCTCACGTGCTGAAGAGAGTGGAAAAGCAAGAAGAAAAAGAAGAGAAGGGTGGGCCCAACGGAAGAGACGCACAGGGAGGACAGGGGAGGAAACCAGAAGGCACCGGAAAACCTGTGTGGAGACTACAGAGAAGCACCATGCGTTAACTGCCTCCACTGCCAAATAAAGACAACACCACTGGAGACGTCACTCATCTACCTCCATGGCTCACTGCACCCACCCACAGAACTCGAGAGTCTGACTGATCTGATGAAGGAATTTAACCTAACAGAATGGAAGCGTGTTGCATGGATATTTTTTAAGTAAATAGGCCTTTACTGACATCACTGTGAGGCCACAGCTAATCAGAAGGAAACCAATCAAACAGCCAAGATAAAGACATTAGGAAATACGGAACAACCTGCAAAATCTAGTCATTCTGCCAAAGCATCTGCACCTGGATTTAAAAAAGAGGGCCAGGAATACAGAAAAGCGCATGTCAATGGAAACATCAGATTCTACAATGCTAATAGCAAGGAAAGGGGCAAGTTTGCCCTACGTGGTCGCTGGATGCAGTCCTCTGTTTATCGTAATACTCGTAGCAGATAAATACAGAATCAAACACTAAGCCAAACAAGCAACTCCATGAACGAACAAAGATGTTAGCAGACGGAGAGGAAGTACCACATTAAGTTCAGAGTCCTGCACCCAGAGAGTAAGACCACAGCTGGGCGTCCCCAGACTCACAACCACAGAGACATTATAATAAGACGATTCAAATTATCTACCAATTTTTCAAATCTGCAACTTCGTGCAGCACTACATGAATTCAGTGTTCAATTAAAATCAATAAAGAAAGAAGAGTCTATTTAAGTTTCTTTTGATACGGATTTGCAATCAGGACCTGAACAATGTGCTGGCTGGTCCTAAGTTAATTTAAGTCAGAAAACCACTGAAGGAAGGTAATTTGCAGTATATTAAGAACTTCATATTGGTTCAGAATCTATATATACAACAGGCTATCAGAATTATATTTTACATCACCCTGGAACACACATCATAAACAGCACAAATGATGTGCAGAGAATGTGTCTGAAAATGACTTTAATTCAAAATACCTGCAGCAGTACACAGCTCATGCTTACCTCGCTCCGCAGTACGTTAAAAGTATTTATTCAACATATAAGCTAGCAGATAAAACCAGAATACTACAGATACAGAACACGATAATATTTTAATCAACTCAGAACAATCTCAGCTACAGAGCTCTTAGTATTTTTCATTAAAAAAAAAAAAAAAAACCATTGCCATCGAGTGGATCCCAACTCATAGTGACCCTATTGGACAGAGCAGAACTGCCCCATAGGGTTTCCAAGGCCGTCGTCTTTACATGAGCAGACTGTCTCATCTTTCTCCTGTGCTGAATTCAAACCGCTGACCTTTTGGTTAGCAGTCGAGCTCTTAACCACTGTGCAACCAGGGCTCTTTTCTTTCATACTAAATGAAAAAGAAGAATTTTGGAGTTACCTATATGAAATGGAATCAGATCTCATTGAAAAGATAGCTTTTAACTAAAAATTATCAAGAGTTTAAAACTTAAAACTATCCAGAGTTTCTCAAAAGTGTGTGAATGAACTCATCATATGGGAATCATTTTTGTATATTCTAGTATCTATTTTATTGATGTTCTTTTTTAAATTTTAACTAACTTCTTTAGGAGAATTTTCTCTGGAAGTCATCACGTTTGAATGTTACTACTATATTTAACAGTCACCCATAAGGCTTTCCAACTGAACAGGCCACACATACCAACGACAAAGTCCAGTCTCCCACGTTCCTGAGGATCAAGAACACAAGATAATGAAAAATCCTACACTGAAGCGGAATCCAGTGGTGGCCACGGCAGCTAGCATCCCACTGCCATACCTCAGGTGTGCCCAGTGGTCACCAGGTAACGGCCCAGGTGAAGCACACCCAGGATCAGCCTGGCATACCTTTTCACAGCACCTACTTGTCATCGTGTTAAGTCACCTGGCTCATTTTTACAAAAACAAACACATCACTCAGGGAGTAAAGAAAACATCTGCATGAGCAGGTTGGGGTGGGGCTTCACTCTCCTCTCCTGCAGAGAAGTTTTGGTGGAAGTGTTGGAGAAGCAGCCTGCTATGGGTGAAAAGGAAGCTATGGGACTTTATATAATGATGGCCAGTCCTACAGGCACTTAACAAACAAGCTTACTTGAGCGCTAGCTTCCCTCTCTCCTTTAACGCTCACAACAAACACACGCCCCTTCACTGATAACAAATAGCACAGGTAAATTTTAGACCTACATCCTAATGGACTGAAGCCTATGTTCTTCCAGCTTCATCTTGTCCACGTGGACAGCATAAAGAATGAGGGTAACAGTTGTTAAGAACTTGGAGTTTAGCCTCACAGAGACATGGGTTCTAATCACAGCTCCAATGCTCACCTAGCTTTGACTAACTAGTCTCATATAATCTCTGAGTGCCTCACCTTCCTCATCTGTAAAATATGGGTACTAATCACACCCGGAGCCCTGGTGGCACTAGTAGTTAAGAGCTACGGCTGCTAACCAAAACGACAACAGTTCAAATCCACCAGCAGCTCCTTGGAAACTCTATGGAGTAGCTCTACTCTGTCCTATAGGGTTGCTATGAGTTGGCCTCCACTCGGTCACAACCGGTTTTGGGGTTTTTTTGTTCAATTATACCTATCTTACTGGGTCCCTATGGGAATCAAATGAGATAATAACTATAAGATTTAGGATACCTGGCACGTAGTAACTGTCAGTAAATATCAGCTCCTACTATCCCAACTACTCGTTTCCACCATATTGGCTTTCATCACCATGTTGGCAAAATGAATCCTCCACTTCCATCACGGCTGCAGCTCAGGGGGGACAGTAGGTCACAGCACCGGGAGACCCAGAGAAGAGACTGAGGAATTGCCATAGGTGCTGAGTGGTGACCAACCCAGTTCATTCTCATGGGTCTCATGACACTTCTGGTCACAAGCAACTTCATCCAACCCCACAAAAGAACTCTAACAGTCACGCATGACCTGAGTTTTAACCATATTGCGTTGTTCTTTATTTTGCACTCATCTGTAAATTCTTACACCTTTTCCCTCACTCTGTTTTAAAATTAAATATTAAACTTCTGGAATCCAAATGACTCACAAAAGGGTTTCAAAGTAGAAATCCTATAAAACTAAAAGACCAGGTAGTAAGGAATATCAGTTATTTCACATTCTAAGCTATGGATACCAGTAGGGCCAGCCACTTCACACCTATTCCCCCCAGATATGAACTCTGCCCTCTCCCCCAGGTAACACATCAAGGTTTCTATGACAGGTAGAGCAATGAGCTTCCAATGAAAAGGTACCTGCTGTTAAGGTGGAAAAACTGAAAAAACAATCTGGGGGAAAAAAAAAAAAACACTTCTCTATAAAATTATTCTACTTGAATGTTAAATGCTGTTGTTGTTAGGTACCGTCGAGTAGATTCTAACTCATAGCAACACTACAGGACAGAGGAGAACTGCCCCATAGGGTTTCCTAGGCTATAATCTTTACAAGAGCAGAACACCAGGTCTTTCTCCCGCAGAGCCACTAGCCGAGTTCGAATCACCAACCTTTTGGTTGGCAGCCAAGCACTTAACCATTTGCACCACAAGGCTCCTTTAAATGTTAAACATTAATACAAAGATCTATTTTAAATAAACAGTCAACAATCAAAGCAAACTGCAATATTGTATAGGATCCATAGAGCAAAAACCATCTACTTATTTCAAGAAGAAATGATTGCAGTGGTTACAGCATCTCAGATGAAGGAGAAGAGCAAAACTCCAAAGTTCTATCAGGCCACTCCTTAACTAGATTTTGAGGGTATATAGCTCCTTTATACTGTCTACAAAGATAGCACACTACTAGTTCCCAATTCCTGACTACGCTAAAGTCAGCTACCTTTTATTTTTCTTTTTTGAGGTGTTAAACAGAGTCAAGTCAGCAAAGATGGTCTTTGTAACCACGCATCCAATCCAAACAGCATGTTAGAGGGATCAAAGGCAGGCACGATAAAGAGCTTGTATCCCAGTGACCCAGAACAGCCCAGGGCAAACCTCTGCTAAGCCTGCCAAAGCACTGCAGTGGGGTTCATAGCACAGAGAAGTACAGGACTCCATCAGCCCTCTCAAAGACCAGGTGCTAGGACGCCCAAATGTCATATTCCAAGGTATGGAGAGCGGTCCTGGATCCAGTGTCAAGTGATCACTGTGTGAATCTAAAAACCAGTATTCAAAGTGAAAGAAGCCAGACACCAAAGTCTACATATCGTATGATTCTACTTATATAACATTCTAGAAAGACAAAACTATAGGGATGGAAATGAAATTAATGGTTGCAAGAGGCAGTGGGGGGTGGGATTAATTACACAGGGGCACAGGGAAAAGTTCTGAGGACGATGGAAACGTTCTGTATCTCCGTAAGGGCGGTGACTGCACCACTGTATACAGTTCTCAAAACTCATTGAGCTGTGCACTTAATAGGGGCTGGGTTTTACGGTAAATAAATTTTAATCCACTGCCGTAGAGTCAGTTCTGACTCACAGTGACCCTACAGGACAGAGGAGGACTGCTCCAGAGGGGTTCCAAGGCTGTAACCTTCACAGGAGCAGATCACCAGGTCTTTTCTCCCATGGAACTGTTGGTGGGTTCAAACAACGGACCTTTCAGTTAGCAACCAAGTACTTAACCACTACATCACCAAGGCTCCTTGAAATAAATTTTACCTCAATAAATTTGATCCCAAAAATCATTAAATCTTTTTAAATTGCTTTAAAATACAGAAGTGTTCTTAAAAAAAAAAATGGAAAGGTGTGTTCTTTCCTCCAAGTGACAATGTCTCCAAATTGTCAACTGGCTTACTTTTTATAACCTATTAGCTATAACTAAGGAACTATTTTCAAATCCCAATCTCATATGACTCAAATATAAACATATGCTGTTACTATTCAATCCCCCAAAAGTTTCAGCCTTGGAAAAAAAATTTAAAAAATCAAAGTTTAGTGACATTTTCTGTGAGTATATAAACACTAGTTTGGAGAGGCTGAAATCAGATATTAACCATTAGGAAAGAATGGAAGGAAGGAAGGACAAACCAGACATGCAGAATACATTCCCACACTAGCAACAGATTATGGTTAAGACAATTTCATTAGAATAAACTGAAATTTGCTCAACTATGCTTTGATAGTTTTTATAATTATTATGGATTGAACTGTATCCCCCCAAAATATGTTATAAATCCTAATCTCTATGCCTGTGATTATAAGCCCATTTGGGAATGGGTTGTCTTTATGTTAACGAAATAGGATTACCGTAGGGTATATCTTCACTTAGTTTCTTTTGAGATATAAAAGAGATTAAATACAAGCTAGCAAGCAGAGATGGGGGAAGAGAGATGCTAAGCCACGAAGATCACCCAGAAGCTCAGGAGAGAGAAGGACCTTCCTCCATAACCAACAGAGAAAGAAAGCCCTCCCCTAGGGCTGCCACCCTGAATTCAGACTTCTAGCCTTCTAAACTGTGAGAAAATAAATTTGTTTGTTAAAGCCACCCACATGTGGCATTTCTGTTATAGTGGCGCTATATAAGTAAGACAATAATGGTTTTGCAATATTTATGTGACTGACATGAGGCTTCAAAAATATAGCAACCATACATACAAATGCTAAGGACAAGAACACAGAATAAAGACATGGTAGAATTGCTTCTGTGAGAAATGGTTTTCGAAACAGATGTGTTGATTTACACGTAAACTTTCTTAGCAAGCTTATTCCTACGCAGTGAGGAATCTGATAACTGTTGTATCCCTCCTCAAGAAGCCAACATTGGAGGTTGCCTGAGGTGATTAGTTGGCCTCTCTATGCTTTATCATCCAAGGAGCGGTTACTCAGGATCAGGAAGGAAATTACCACATCCCAAACTTCACTTTGCCCTGTGGTCGTTAGCTGCCATCGATTCATGGGGACCCCATGCACAACAGAACAAAGTGTGCCATCTCCATGATCAGCTGCAGATGGGACAAATGTAATCTCTAGGGTTTTCATTAGCTGATTTTTGGAAGTAGATTGCCAGGCCTTTCTTCCTAGTCTGTCTTAGTCTGAAACCTGTTCAGCATCATGGCAACACACAAGCCTCCAAGGACAGACAGATGGTGGCTGTGCATGACGTGCACTGGCCAAGAATCGAACCCAGGTCTCCCACCCGAAAGGCCACCACTGCCCTCATAGCATGACATATCAAGTCCTTCCTAATGGGGCCTCCTCCTTCCTATCCAGCTTTGTCAAGATTGAAAAACCAAAAAACCAAACCCACTGCCATCGAGTCAATTCTGATTCACGGTGATCCTAGAGGACAGAGCAGAACTGCTCCATAGGGTTTTCTCAGCTGTAATCTTTATGGAAGCAGACTACCACATCTTCTCCTACAGAGCCGCTGGTGGGTTTGAATGGTCGGCCTTTCAGTTAGCAGCTGAGCACTTAACCATTGCACCAGGGCTCCACTGCACCACCAGGGCTCCTTTGTCAAGATTACTAGGCATTAAACATGCACGCGCGCAACTGCTTAAAAGCACAAACTAAATTAATCCTTCAAAACAATCATTCTTTAGTTCCATCTTGCTGAAAATACTGCTTTTTTATAAGGCAGCAAAGCTGAAACACAGGATATAAGACCTACAAGACTCAACTCACTCCCACCATACCATCATTTTAAACAAGGTTCCCACTGATCCCTCAACTTCCAGAACAGACTGCATAGAGCCCTCAATCACTTATGCTTTTCCCAGGAACCCAAGATTTTCACCAAAGTAAATCATCTTCCATTTCTCTTCTAATATTAGCATTAGATTCACAATAAGGGACAAATGGAATATAGCCCTTCCCAATCTACCTTAATCCATATACTGCTTGACTTAATACAACAGCAAAATGTTGTCTCATTTCGGAACAGATGAGATTTAGACATTTTAAAAACTGAGAATCTTCTGAACTGCCACTCATGATTTGGCATTATACCGCTATTGTTCTCTATACTTGCCATTCAATTGTATCAAACCAAAAATCAGAAAGGACGCAATGACATTACAGACAAGCATAACAAATTTAAAAATTGCAACGATTCCCCTGAGATTTTTTCTTTTATTATCTTATATCTACATTAAGTTGAAAAAAAAAAAACCCGTATAGAAAGCAGCTCAAGGGCAAAAATCAAACTGCTGGCTTTATGAGATGCAGGCCTGACGTCTTTCAGATAAAGTATTTGTGGGTGCCACAGTCAATCAAGATTTCAATAGAAACCACAGATGAAAGCATTCATGCATAAAAGGCAAGTGTGATAATTATGACGTGCAGACAGAAGAATGGGAAATATCCAAGGCTGCTTTTAATTTTATGTATCAAGTGTAGCCTTGACCTAGACGTTCTATAATGCTCCCTCACACTTACTACGCAGTTTTATCACTTTAATTATTTAGCAGAATTCAATTAATCTGGCAGGCAACTGGTCAACGAAAGCAAATCCTCCGCTCTCTTGTAAGGTCTGTTCCCTGTTTCACTTCTCAAAACGATGCTGCAAAACAGTCTGGAGTAAACAGGCAACTGAGTTTAAAGTTCCAGTTCTGCGTTCAAGTTTATTAACTTCTTACTGATTAAATAAATTTGACAGAGTGTTTCCATCAGAAGTTTTAGTGTGTTGCTCCATGATGTAAAACTTAGATTGGCATAATTTTAAAAGCTCTCTGGGGGTGAAGTTAGTAGGACATGGTGAAATCATTATTACTGCAAAGATGATATAGTTCAGCATACAGTTTTAGCCCAAAGTTCATTACCCATGTATGTCAGAATTAAGGTAATCATCTTCCAAAACCTGCTGTAATCTATTATCTACAACCAGGACTCAACCACCTTCACATCCATGAGAACAGTCCCAAACAAAGTTCAAGGTCACAATTACATTGCTATTATTACTATATTACTTATAAAAATACTGGGGCTTCAGAGTTATTAGCCTGCCAATAATACTTCTTACAGATGTGACACTCTGTTCCCTCTAACACTCTTCCATAATTTGAAGGAAAGTAACTTTTAGATGCCAAGAACAATTTCTGCTCAGAATTATCCAGGCAAAGAATGGGGTTTCTCGGCGTGCCCGTCTCATTATTAAGTGAAATCGTATTGAATGGGAGAACACAGCTGCTCGGCTAATAGAAGGAAAAGAGGTCCCTGGGTGGTACAAAGCTACTTCTGTAAAGACAATAGCCAAGGAAACCCTATGGAGCACATCTACTTTGTAGCATGTGGGGCCGCCATGAATCGGAGTTGACGCGACAGCAACGGGTTTGGGTTTTGTTAACAGAAGGCAAACCTAACATACCAATCAAACTTAGGTCAGCACCTAACTACAAGGTCACTGCTCACGGAGGATTCGAACCTGGATAAAAGCAGAATGTCTTGCTCCTTAGCTGTCAAATGGAATTCCACATTCCCCTGCAATTAAGTCACTACCAGACTACTTCCTCCTTGGGAGTGGTGGCTAGCAAAACAGAAGACAAGGATGGCATGAGCTGAGCCTGATTCTCCTCCCAAGTTAGAGTAGATGAGGCAAGGCTGCCTGGTGCATCTTTAAAGAAAGAGGAGGAAGGAGGAAGACACAACAGGTCTAGTCTAGAACAGAGTGAAACCATCAATAGAGCTTCCAGAAGAATTCTTCATTTTGGTCCTTCCGAACACACCAAAAACCAAACCAAACCCATTGTCGTCGAGTCCATTGCTACTCACTGCAACCCTTTCAGACACAGTAGAACTGCCCTACAGGGTTTCCAAGGCTGTAATATTTATGGAAGCAGACTACCAAATCTTTTTCCTGCTGAGCAGCTGGTGGGTTCCAACCACCGACCCTTCAGTTAGCAACCGAGCATTTAAGCACTGCACCACCAGGGCTCCCTCTCTAAAGAAGGACAAAGCCACAAAAAATTAAAGTTCCAATAAAGTACATTTAATTTTGCCAGTCCAAGAAGGCAAGCAGTCATCCGGGCCTGGTTATCCAGTGACCATCCCCTTTGTATTTCCCAGTGGACCACAGAGGACCCAGGAGCCAGCAGGTGATTTAACACCCGCCCCCCCTTGAGGAAATGGCAGCAACACGAAAGCAGTCCCAGGGAGCCTGCACCCTGAGGCTCCGCAACCACACTCTCAGGGATGCATCTCAAGGCCGTAACTTACAGGAAGGGAAAAGATTACTGGAACAATGATGTTGAATATATTACATGAAAGAGAAAAAACCTGGCAACAACCAAAATAGGTTAAGTGCAATCATTTGATGAAATACTGAGCAGCCAACCAAAATAACCATGAAGATTATGCAACAAGGGAAAACATTCACAAATTAAGGTGGAAAAATTAAAATTGTTTAATTAGAGAAACATTTAAAAGTCAATAGCTTGCAAAGAAAAAAACTGAACGGAGTGACGGTCTGCACTGTGAAATACCTCAAAAAACAAAGAACCTATCTAGGTAAGAAACACTGAAAGCACATTTACCTTGAGCTAGTCTTTCAAGCCGTTTTCCATGCTCCGGAGGTATAGCATACCTAAAATTGTAAACATAACATAAAAATTTTAAGTTGATAATTTTTTAGCTAGTATCCTAAGGACATCTATTCCTAAATAATGTCACATAAGAAAATTTCCAACAAACTCCACTTAGATGAACTGAGTAGAAATTAGACGATCACAGAGTCATATCCTTTAGACATGACAGAAGGAAAAAAAAAAAACCTTAGAAGTCACCTATTTCAATCTCCCAGCTCACCTCCCACCCATATTTTACAGAGTAGAGCACCAAAGTCAAGGCCAGTAAACCATTCTAGCCAGGACAGAGTAGCAAACCATAACGAAGAGAGAGAATTAGAACCTTCTCCCCAGTAATACGGTATCAAAGTCTCCTGGTATGTATTTCTGGTATATATTTTTTTTTTATTTTGTGGTTGGTTAGTTCTGGCTATTATTTTTAAGAAGAACAGGTAGGTTTTTGTTTGTTTTAACATTTTAGATGTTTTTATTGACAAGTAAGCTAGAATGCAAAGTTATACCATCATTTATCTCTCCACTGTAATTTTCACAATGACTTGAAATAATTATCAGCCTGAAACAAGCAGTCTTTATTTATTTCATGATTATGTGACTTCCAAAATCCTGATTATAGTAAAAATAATTTTCACCCTTCAAGAACAGAAACAATTATTTCTAGTTTCTGATGTTTACAAAATAGGAATTTTTTTTTACTGTAAACTTCCTAGCAAATTTTAAAACTATTGTTATTGTTGTTAGGTACCATCAAGTTGATCGCAACTCATAGTGACCCTACACACAACAGGATGAAACACTGCTCTGTCCTGCACCACCCTCACAATCATTGTTATGCTTGAGCCCACTGTTGCAGCCACTGTGTCAATCCATCTCACTGAGGGTCTTCCTCTTTTTCACTGACCCTCTACTCTACCAAGCATGATGTCCTTCTCCAGGGACTGGTCCCATCTGATAACATGTCCAAAGTATGTGACATGAAGTCTCACCATCCTCACTTCCAAGAAGTATTCTAGCTGTACTTCTTCCAAGACAGGTCTGTCCATTCTTCTGCCAGTTCATGGTATATTCAATATTCTTTGCCAACACCACAATTCAAAGGCATCGGTTCTTCTTCGGTCCTCCTTATTCATTGTCCAGCTTTCGAATGCATATGAGGCGATTGAAAATACCTTGGCTTGGGTCAGGCACACCTTAGTCTTCAAGGTGACATCTTTGCTTTTCAACACTTTAACGAGGTCTTTTGCAGCAGATTTGCCCAATGCAATGTGTCATTTGATTTCTTGACTGCTGCTTCCATGGGTGTTGATTGTGGATCCAAGTAAAATGAAATCCTTGACAACTTCAATCTTTTCTCCATTTATCATGTTGTTGCCTATTGGTCCAGTTGTGAGGATTTTTGTTTTCTTTATGTTGGAGTATAATCCATACTGAAGGCTGTAGTCTTTGATTTTGAAACTATGGTCTCATAATACTTTATACAAACACTAAACTTTATCGTCATTTTTAATGAGGAAATATAAGGATCTAGAAAAAATTTAAATGATCATTTTCATGCTTTAAGTAAAAACAATGTTATTTTTACAAACCTGCATTTACTATACTTGCAAGCTCAGTATAGATTAAGTACAAGTTACTTTTTACTAAAATAACTTATCTAATTTTACTTAACACCACACTTGGTTGCATTTAGCGGCACTGATAACACATGCAAAACTTAATTGGATCCGATGTAACTAGGCAATTCACTAAAACGAAATTCAACCATATATTCTGTTCCTTAAAGCACTGTTAATGAAATTATTCCAACTGAATTGGGGAGATAAAATTTTAGCATAACGAAATGACAGTCATCCAATGTATATTTATGGCCACTTCTTACCAGTTCTTAAGCCCTGGTTTTCATCATTAAATATACCCAGAAAAGAAAAAATTAAGCGTATGTACATACATGCCACATAGTCAAGTGGGTCACCTCATAATATACCCACGTGCATGCACCTGGAGTACATACACACAAGTGCACACAGGCACGCACACGTACATAGTAGGTATATGCCTGCCCAAAGAGGGTTGGACATGGATGGAGATATTTAAATATATGGATTTGATTTTTTGAAAACTTAGCATTGAAGTTTTAACATTCATCTGAAGTTCAACCATTTATTCACAGAAAATTCAAATCTGTGCATCTGCAAAACAGAAGAGGGAAAGGTATGGTTCTATGTCAACTCTGGCCCTCTGTTTACTCCTTTTAGGATCTGAATCATACGGGTTCAATCCCCTCCCAGCTCCCTACCCTGTTGGTCCTCATTAACTTGGATGTATTATTAATCCTGTGCTATGTTAAATTACATTTACATTGTACACTCACATCTTTTATAGCATAGGGCAGATGAAATCACAGTGCACACAGCTAAGTAGTATGTTCCACAGGAAGGATGCAGGGAGAGGAAAGTGAATGTGGGAAATGGGAAAATGGGAAGAAGGGGTAAGTAATGATGTAAGTAGACACCCTGTCTCCTAAGCATACGGTCAGTCCAGCAGACCCAGGGTCAGCTGCTGCTGGCCTAGACTTCCTGCCCCAATCAAATGTCTACTTCCATCAAAGTTTTCTGGCTGCCAGGACTCCACACTTTTAGCATGGTCTCACACTTTGCCTTGCCTTCTCCTCATTCCCTAGGGGCCTTTCCAAGAGTTGGAAAGCACAGAAAATCCATGGGCTATGAAGGACAAACCGTGCTCCAGGTAGATGGGTGGGCTTAGGGCTCTTGATGACTACTTAAATGGCATGTGGAAAAAAGGGAAAACCAAAAGTTATCTCTATGAATGTGGCAGCCAGCACAGAAAAATATCATCTAATTCTTTTATAAATAGGAAAAAAAGGAATAATAAAGACAACTCACTACACAAAAAGTTCTACTTCATAAGAATATGTTCACGTTCTTCATCTAAAATATTTTTAACAATCGATATAAGCCACTGTCAGATCATAGCTGAAACAGAATGCCCTGAATGAGGGCAAGCGACGGGGGGAAAAAGTTCATTAAAAAAACCTGAATAGTAAGCATGCCTTTAGGAAACCTGCAATCTTGCTGCTCTGATAACACTCAAGTTTTTGTTAATTTCACTTTAGTATACTACAACCTCATGGTTAGGAGTCCCTGGGTGGCGCAAACTACACCTTGTACACTTAAGCACTCTACACCTTGCCAAAAGGATGGCAGTTCAAACCCACCCAGTGGCACCTCGAAAGACAGGCCTGGCCATCCATTTTCAAAAGGTCACAGCCCTGAAAATCCTATGGAGCTGTTCTACTCTGTACATGAGTCGGAATCAACTCAACAGCAATGAACAACAACTTCATAGATGCAATTCTCAACAATTTCTTTAGAAATGATACCTTAATAGGACTTCGCGCCTGCCTGCCTAGCCCCTGACCCTTTCCTGGCAGCGTTTAGACACGATCATCTCTCCCACCTTATAATCCTTCTCTGAGTCCCTCTTTCTGCTACCACCCATCCACTCTTGGTTCTTGTCCAGCACGCTCGGTCTTCTCCACAGTTTGGGTTTCCATTCACCCTCACGCCCATGGCAATCTGGATCCTGTTTCTACCACTCTCAATAAAATTGCTAGGACAAAGGTTATCACATTTTTCAGTCCTTACCTACCTAGACTTCTCTGGAATTCTTTTACTAGGTTCCTTGAAACAGTCCCTTCCCTTGGGTTTCATGACCCAACTCATTCCCAGCGGTTTTCTACCTTCTGTTCTTGCCGAACCTAATACTGAGATTCCTCCAGGCTTCATGGTTTAATGCTGCCACGCTTGCTTGAGAGAACCTCCTTCACCCAGGCTTCAAGATCATTCATATGCTTTACAGGAGAAACTGGTCTGGCAGGAATATGAGGGAGGATTAAGCTTTGGATACTTGGTGGTTTAAGGCCTCCAAATGGCATTGTTCCATAGCAGGTTGGATTTCGAGGTTCAGTGGAATAGAGTTCCCCATCTCAGTACTTGGCACCCCCATCTACCTACCTTCCTAGAGTTGTGGGAGCTGTCTGTGGTTGCACTTCACCTACCCAATCAATCCCCAAGCTTCCTGCGTTCTACTTTTTACCTGTTCACAGGAAAGCTGGTGAACCTGCCTACATCTCTCTCTCCCCACTGCCACCTCTTGGTCTAGGCTATTTCTGCTTCGAATTTCATCAACCTTCCAACCCCTGTCCACATTCCACCTCCTTGTGAAGCTTTCTTTGACCATTATAAATTTCAGCAATCTCATCCCTGTTTTTCCTTCCAGGCCCCTTCATCTATATTTTTCAAGTAGTATTAATTACCTACTATTTTTCATGGTTAGCTGATATTTGATATGCATAAATCATCTGCACCTTGATAGGGTTTGAGTTCTATGAGGTGGAGAACGTGTACCAAAACCCAGAAATTTTCACGTAAATTATCTTGTTTAGCCTTCCTTGTACAGGGAGTTCTGACTGACAGGCAGGCACTCCAATACGTGCCACAGTTACTCAGTGATGTATGTCAGTCTTTGAGGGTATGGAATATTCGTCACATTTCTTTGCATCCTTTGAAAACCATCAAAAAAAAACACCAAAATGCCTACCATCATACATACTCAAGTACGTAACAGTTTGTTGAGACTAATAATTATTCATTTAACCTTTAGGATAGTGTCTTTGTTTCAGATATAATGAATACTGCTAACATCAAAAAACTCTAAATCACTTGCATAAATATGAATACACTAGATACATACAATTTTTTTTTTTAAACCAAAGTCTTTTATGAGTAAAAACAGCTTTTTAATGATCTATTTTGAAGGCCACGGAAAACAGAATAAACCCTTCTCAGCACATCTTTGGGCGGTTTACCGAAAAAAAATTGACCTAAGATGGTGTTAGTCTAGTAGTTGCAATTTAAACACTATCTTGAACTTTAAAGTCAGTCTGACGTTTCAAACTGTAGCAGGTAAAGCTACATTTTTCGAAATGTACTAGAATCATTTCTCTGCTTCAGGTTTTTCTCCCTAGACCTCTTTGGACTTCTTTCAAAATATGATCTGTGCATTTATCTGCTTGCCAGCGCCTCTCAGGCCACTGGTTTTCAGGCCACTCCCTCAAGATCTCCCTGGCTTCTTCTAGGGCCCTGGACAGTCACTAATGTGCTGAGGAACAAGTGCTCTCAGTGCCCCCTGCTGGCCCAGGTCCACCCTCTCTGTGAAGTCCAGGGACCATGAGGGGAGAACTATCCCAGCTCCACGCCCTCCTCTCGCAGGTCATTCCTAAAACAGCGCCGGCCTCTGCGCCCCGTCCCTGCCGAGGCAGCACCTTCCTCCTCTGTTTTTGTTTCTGTTTGCTGTTTAGGTTTTGCTCACAGTTCTCCCAGCTAAAAAATCAAGCCCAAGTCCCTAGGGACAACTTTCTGATGGAAAGCTCTGAACTGACCCTCTCCTGTTCTGTTGGTATACGCTCGTGTGCTTGACTTGCTCTTTACAGTAACTAAAGGATTGAAGAGCTCAGTGAAGAAGAGTAGCTGACCAATAAATATGATTACAGCTCTCCACGGCTACCATTTATTGAGCACTTCTAACACACCAGACCTCGTGCCAAGATCTCGTAAGGTAAGTTCTCCCACTATTCCATTTCACTGATGAGGAAACCAAGATGTTGAGGAATTAGTCCACTTGAGCAAAGTAGATGATATAGCTGGTATCCAACCCCAGACTACCTGACTCCAGCCCCTTATTCCATTCCTGTTTCCCCATCAATCAACACAGTAATGCCCACAGGAATGAAGTTTGAGGGGTCTTATGGATTGAACTGTGTCCCCAAAAAAGATACGTTGAAGCCCTCACCTCAGGTACCTGTGAGTGTGACCTCATTTGAAAACAGGGCTTTTGAAGATGTTATCAGTTAACATGCAGTCACACTGGAGTAGTTGTTGTTGTTAGGTACCGTGGAGTCAGCTGCAACTCATAGTGACCCTATATATAAGAGAATTAAATGCTGCTTAACTCTGTGCCATCCTCGGAATAGTGTCATTGATTTAACTGTGTCCCCCACAAATATGTTACCCAGTTGGCTGGGCCATGATTCCCAGTATTGTGTGATCGTCCACCATTTTGTCATCTGTTGTGACTTTCCTATGTGTTATAAATCCTCTATGATGTTAATGAGGTGGGATAGGCGGCAGTTATGTTAATAAAGCAGGACTCAATCTACAAGATTGGATTCAATCTCTTTTGAGATATAAAAGAGAAAAGTAAACAGAGCGATGGGGGACCACATACTACCAAAAAAAGCAGTGCAGGGGGCAGAGTGTGTCCTTCAAACTCAGGGTTCCTGCGCAGAAAAGCTCCCAGTCCAGGGGAAGATTGATGACAAGGACCTTCCTCCAGAGCTGACAGAGAAAGCCTTCTCCTAGAGTTGACACCCTGAATTTGGACTTCTAGCTTACCCAGACTGTGAGAAAATAGATTTCTCTTTGTTAGAGCCATCCACTTGTAGTACTTCTGTTATAGCAGCACTAGATAACTAGGACAGTAGGTATGTTTGAGCCCATTGTTGCAGCCATTGTGTGGGTCATAATCCAGTATCATTGGTGCCTTTATAAAAAGAGACAGAGAAACGCAGAGGGAAGAGAGCCATGTGAAGATGCGGGCAGAGGTTTGGCGTAAAGCACTGACAAGCCAAAGAACTCCAATGTAGCCAGCCATCACTAGAATCTAGGAGACAGTCATGCAATGAATTCTTCTGAGCCCGCAGATGTAATCGACACAGCCAATAACCTTATTTTGGACTTCTAGCCCCCAGAACTGTGGGACAATAAATTTCTGCTCTTATAAGCCACTTACTTTGTAGTATTTTGTTAGGGCAACCCTAGGAAACTAACAGAGGGGCTCATGAGCTCCCTTTCATGGCATCCGTGCATTACAATGATCACTGATATCACAGGAGGGTGATTCAGCGTTAAGAGAAAAAGTCCCAACAGTCATACAAAATACTTTTCTCGGCTATTTCTGTTTGCCTTTACCCACATTTAAAACTCAAAAAAAACTTTTTTATTTTGAAACTAAAGTTATAATACCAAACCAAACTCACTGCCATCAAGTCGATTCCATCTTATAGTGGCCCTACAGGACAGAGCAGCTTCATAAATCAAAAAGTAAAGAACCTATATTTTATTTCACAAGGTTCATAATTTCTGAAGTAGCTAATTTACAATATTCTTTTTAATCAAGATATAAATTACTAATTAACTGTGTCAAAAAAACTGAAAAACTATGGATTTTATATATGTGGTTATACTACATCTTCATGTTACTGATGATGTTGATTAACAAGTTTTAATATTTCTGCATTTATTAAAGTTTAAGCACTAATATTTTAAATTATGAAGTCTCCTTAGTTAACTGAGGAAAATAGAACATTTTTAAGTCATTTTTAGTACTTAAAAATAGGCAATGTGAGGAACAGAAGGCATGAGTGGGGGGCAACTGTGGTAATGGCCAGCCCTCATTCTGGACAAGGCTCTCACCAAAGGGATGCCCCTTCCCCCAGATCACCACATTTACCCAAAGGTCACACTCCTTCCTCCAAGGACATGGCTCCTTATTCAATTTAGGGCACCTCAGAAGGCTCACGCCAGTGTCAAACTGCCTGTGGTATTTGCAGTGGGCTTTGCTGCAATGGCATCAAAGTCCAACTTCTTCTGCCCAATTTTGCTGTCCTCTCCCCCTACACGGGCCCTCTCAGAGCAGTCCCCAGGAAACCTCAGCACACAAATCTCAGAGTAGGTTTCCCAAGCAACTCTAGCTACTGTAACAACAGCAAACATGTTTTTAAGGAGGTGTCACTTAAATACCCATTCCGAAAACCACGAGCAGGGCATCTAAAAGTATCTAAATTCCTTTCCTCAGGAGGCTTTTTATCTGGGGTCTTTGTAGGGCCTCAGCCCAGGCACCCTGGCCTCCAGGCCAAGGCCCTACAAGGACCCCAGAGAAAAAGCCCCCTGAGAAAAGGGATTCAGCTAGATCTGAGCCACCCTCTAATGCCACCTGTGGCTCCTTCCTGACAGAACACTCAGGTGAATAAGAAACTCTAAAAACAAGCTCTGCACTTAGGTCAGGGTTTTCCAAAGTAGGAACCCATCACAGAAAAATATTCTTTCTAGTTTATACAAGAAATTGAAGATTTTTACCAACTTCTGCATTCTGAAATTGATCAAACACCAATCAGGGTACACTGATAATTACTGGTGACTGGATGCGCAATTTGGAATCAAAGAAGGTGATAGAAACAATGCCGATGATCGCATGATAGAATTCTGCAAGACCAACAACTTCTTCATTGTAAATACTTTCTTTCAACAACACAAAGAGCAACTATACATATGGACCTCACCTGATGGGATACACAGGAAACACATCAACTACATCTGCAGAAAGAGATGATGGGAAAGCTCAAAATCATCAGAGAAAGGCCAGGGGCCAACTGTGGAACAGAGCATCAACTGCTCATGTGCAAGTTCAAGCTGAAGCTGAAGAAAATCAGAACAAGTCCACGAGAGCCAAAGTACAACCTTGAGTGTATCCCACCTGAATTTAGAGACCATCTCAAGAATAGATTCAACATGTTAAAAACTACTAACGACCAGACGAGTTGTGGGATGACATCAAGGACATCACACATGAAGAAGGCAAGAGGTCATTAAAAACACAGGAAAGAAAGAGAAGACCACAATGGATGTCAGAAGAGACTCTGAAGCTTGCTCTTGAATGTCAAGTAGCTAAAGGAAACAGGAGAAATGATGAAGTAAGAGAGATAAACAGATGATTTCAAAGGCTGGCACGAGGAGACAAAGTTAAGTATTATAATCAAATGTGCTAAGACGGTGTGTTAGAAAACCAAAAGGGAAGAATATGCTTGGCATTTCTCAAACTGAAAAGAACTGAACAAAAACGTCAAGTCTCAAGTTGCAATACTGAAGGGTTGTATGGGCAAAATATTGAACAAAGCAGGAAGCAGCAAAAGAAGATGGAAGGAATACACAGAGTCACTGTATCAAAAAGAATTGACTAACTGAGAAGAAAACATTATTTTGTGGTTATTAGAGGGGGGAGGGAGGGAGGGAGGGAGGGCAGAAGAGGGGCATTCACTAATTAGATAGTAGATAAGAACTACTTTAGGTGAAGGGAAAGACACCACACAATACAGGGGAGGTCAGCACAACTGGACTAAACCAAAAGCAAAGAAGTTTCCTGAATAAACTGAATGCTTCGAAGGCCAGTGTAGCAGGGTCAGGGGTCTGGGGACCATGGTTTCAGGGGACATCTAAGTCAACTGGCATAATAAAATCTATTAAGAAAACATTCTGCATCCCACTTTGAAGAGCAGCATCTGGGGTCTTAAACGCTAGCAAGCAGCCATCTAAGATGCATCAATTGGTCTCGACCCACCTGGATCAAAGGAGAATGAAGAACACCAAGGATACAAGGTGATTACGAGCCCAGGTGACAGAAAGGGCCACATGAACCAGAGACTACAACATCCTGAGACCAGAAGAGCTAGATGGTGCCCAACTACAACCGATGACTGCCCTGACAGGGAACATAACAGAGAACCCCTGAGGGAGCAGGAGAGCAGTGGGATGCAGACCCCAAATTCTCATAAGACCAGACTTAATGGTCTGACTGAGAGTTGAAGGACCCCAGTGGTCATGGCCCCCAGACCTTCTGTTGCCCCAGGACAGGAACCATTCCTGAAGCCAACTCTTCAGGCATGGATTGGACTGGACAATGGGTTGGAGAGGGATGCTGGTGAGGAATGAGCTTCTTGGATCAGGTGGACACTTGAGACTATGTTGGCACCTCCTGCCTGGAGGGGAGATGAAACGGTGGAGGCAGTTAGACGCTGGCGAAATGGACAGGAAAAGAGAGAGTGGAGGGAGAGAGCGGGCTGTCTCATTAGGGGGAGAGTAATTGGGAGTGTGTAGCAAGGTGTATATGAGTTTTTGTGTGAGAGACTGACTTGATTTGTAAACTTTCACTTAAAGCACAGTAAAAATTATTAAAAAAAAAAATTTACTAACATTCAACCATTCCAGGAAGCAACATACGATCGAGAACCAATGGTACCGAAGGAAGAAGTCCAAGCTGCTCTGAATACACTGACGAAAAACAAGCCTCCAGGAATTGATGGAATACTGTCATGGACCGAATTACGTGCCCCCCAAAATGTGTGTATCAACTTGGTTAGGCCATGATTCCCAGTAATGTATGCTTGTCCTCCATTTTGTGATTGTAATTTTATGTTGAGAGGATTAGGGTGGGATTGTAACACCGCCCTCACTCAGGTCCCCTCCCTGACCCAAGGTAAGGGAGTTTCCCTGTGGTGTGTCCTGCACCACCTTTTATCTCTCAAGAGACAAAAGGAAAGGGATGCAAGCAGAGAACGGAGACCTCATACCACCAAGAATGCAGCACCAGGAGCAGAGTGTGTCCTTTGGACCTGGGGTCCCTGTGCCTGAGAGGCTCCTCGACCAGATTGAAGACAAGGACCTTCCTCCAGAGCTGACAGAGAGAGAAAGCCTTCCCCTGGAGCTGACGACCTGAATTTGGACCTGTAACCTATGAGACTGTGAGAAAATAAATTTCTCTTTGTTAAGGCCATCCATTTGTGGTATTTCTGTTATAGCAATACTAGATGACTAAGACAAATACCAATTGAGATGCTTCAACAAACCAATGGAGTGCTGAAAGTGCTCACTTGTCTACGCCAAGAAATTTGGAAGACAGCTGCCTGGCCAACTGACTGGAAGAGATCCATATCTATGCCTATTCCCAAGAAAGGTGATCCAACCGAATGTGGAAATTATAGAACAATATCATTAATATCACACGCAAGTAAAAGCTTGCTGAAGATCATTCGAAAGCGACTGCAGCAGTATCATCGACAAGGAACTGCCAGAAATTCAAACCAGATTCAAAAGAGGACGTGGAATGATGAATATTACTGCTGATATCAGCTAGATCTTGGCTAAAAGCAGAGAATACCAGAAAGCTGTTTACCTGTGTTTTATCGACTATGCAAAGGCACTCGACTACGTGGACCATAACAAATTATGGGTAACATTGTGAAGATCGGGAATTTGACTTAATTGTGCTCATGAGGAACTTGTACATAGATCAAGAGGCAGTCATTTGAACAGAAAAAGGAGGTACTGCGTGGTTTAAAGTCAGGAAAGGTGCACCTCAGGATTGTATCCTTTCACCATACTTATTCAATCAGTTTGCTGAGCAAATAATCCGAGAAATTGGACTATATGAAGAAGAACGGGGCATCGTGATTGGAGGAAGACTCGTTAACAACCTGCATTATGCAGATGACACAGTCTTGCTTGCTGAAAGTGAAGTGGACTTGAAGCACTTAGTGATGAAGATCAAAGGCTACAGGCTTCAATATGGATTACACCTCAACATAAGAAAACAAAAATCCTCACAACTGGACCAGTAAGGAACATCATGATAAATGGAGAAAAGATTGAAGATGTCAAGGATTGCATTTTACTTGGATCCACAATCAACCTCCATGGACGCAGCAGTCAAGAAATTAAATGATGCATTGCACCACACAAATCTGCAGCAAAAGACCTCTTTGAAGTGTTCAAAAGCAAAGATGTTCGAGCAAAGATGGACTAAGGTAATACTGGACCTAAGCCACGGTGTTTTCAATTGCCTCATATGCGTGCAAAAGCTGGGCAATGAATAAGGAAGGCCGAAGAAGAATTTAAGCCTTTGAATTATATTGTCAGTGAAGAATACGGAACATACCATGGACTGGCAGAAGGACGGACAAATCTGTCTTGGAAGAAATACAGCTAGAATGCTCCTTAGAAGCAAGGATGGCGAGACTTTGTCTCAAGTACTTTGGTCATGTTATTAGGGGGGATCGGTCCCTGGAGAAGTACATCTTGCTTGGTAAAGTAGAGGGTCAATGAAAAAGAAGACCCTCAATGAGATGGATTGACACAGTGGCTGCAACAATTGGCTCAAGCATAACAATGATCATGGGAATGGCACAGGACCGGGCAGTGTTTTGGCAGAGGACCGGGCAGTGTCTCGTTCCATCGTACACAGGGTCACTTTAAGTCGGAACCAACTCGACAGCACCTAACAACAACAACAGTTTATACATGATTGTTCTCATGTGAGAGTATGAGATATGGACTCCATTTAAGATTCTGATTCCACTAAAACTTTGTTGAGAACAAGGGCTCTGCTACTGCTACGAAAAAAAAGGGAAGAGTGGTCAAAGCTACACAGCTGAACTGTAAGCTTCATAAAGAACATTCTGTCTCGCTCACCAAGGTGGTATCACTGGCCTCTAGCCCAATATCTGACACAGGTGGTGCTCAGTAAATATTTAAAGAATAAACGGGAAGAAACAAACAAAACCATAAACCAGCAAACATAGATGCAATGTTTTCTAATAGGGTCAAGCATTGTTAAAACAGGAAAAAAAAAAATGCCATCTCTAGAAGAATTTAAATTAAATAGGTTGGTGTTGTTAGATGTCATCAAGTCGGTTCCGACTCACTGCGACCCTACGGGACAGAGTAGACCTGCTTCTGTGGGGTTTCCAAGGAACAGCTGGTGGATTTGAACTGCCAGTCTTCTGGTTAGCAACCGAGCTCTTAACCACTATGCCACCAGGGCTCCATTAAATATAGCAATTTCAAAAACTGGTAATACAGGCAGTCCCCAGGTTATAAACAAGATCCATTCCTAAGTGTCTTAACAAATCTGTAGTAAGTGTAGGAACACATACATAACGGTCCTTATTTAGCCTTATTTCAATGCAAGAAAAAAAAAAGCTTCACGTGCAGCAAGCAAAGGTGATCCTAACGAAGAACTGGTTTTGAGTAGGGTTGGTTCACAACATTCAAGGGCAAGTATGATTGTCCGTAAGTCGGACTCTTATAACCCAGGGACTTACTGTAAATGAAAAACATACCCATATAAAGCCATTTGCCCACATCGAATATTTTCTAAAGCCATTTTTTTTTCTAACAAAAAACAATTTTACTTTGTGTAAAAATCTTCTGAGGATAGTATCCTTTCCAAGGAATCATTTATTCAAGTGCATTTATTCAAAGCTACGAATAAGATAAAATGGCTTAAAGGCTTCTACCACGATTGGCTTACCGAGTTCCACCACAATTAACTCCAACAAAATATTGAAGCATTTTTCAAAGAGATTACCTGTGATTGCAGTTTAATCTTCAAGGGAAAACTACCTACGCAGTTTCTTTACAGTAGGAAACTTCGCTGAGAATTGAGAGGCTTCCAAATCAAAAGCACACGTTATTCAAAGCAACCGAGCTACCCAAAGATAACACAAGCAACACACAAAATGAAAAAAAAAGGGACAGCCTGGAATTTTAAAAAAACAGTAAATGGTCAAATCTGCTAACACCTGACATTTTCTAAATAAAGTTAATCTTCCTCACTAAGTAGGGAGAAAGAGAGAGAGAACTCACAGGAACTGAAGACAAAGAAAGGCCTCCATCTCAACAAGTCCTTTGTGTGGAGAACACCTTCCAAAGAACATTCACTTTTTAAACCACGTTTCAAGAAAGACTGTTATATGGGTTTGTTCGTAATGTTTGTTTGTTTTTGTCTCTGATCAGAAAATCACTTCAGATATTACACACTATGTCCTCACGGAAAGGTATGTTGTAAATTAACATTCTAAAAACTTTATGCATGAGTCCTGGAATAACTTACGGAGCTTTGAACCAACACAAGCTCACAAATAAGCAGTCACCAGGAGGGAAGGAGGAAGAAACAGATTCACAACAGTTGGTTATGTTAAATCTGGAGTGGGTTTTCTATAGATTTCCCTTAGGCAAGCTATAGAAATCTGATCTTATCACTCAACCGGAACATAGTAGAGTGTCTAAAAACATCTAATGGTTTTCTGCAGCTTCTATAAACTCCTCTACATCAGGCCAATTCTACCCAAGGCATCACACAGGATGCAGGATTTTATTATTTTATAGGCTAATTACATGAAATTTATCCATAGGAAACCTAAGAGAGAATTATAAGAAGATCAATGAAGACTGAAGGTTACATAAAGCTGTACCTGTATATGACATACAAGTTAGCAGATCCCAAAAGCCTGCTTTAATAACTACAAGGCCTATCTGTGCCCGGGGTGATGCCTGGCCCTACAAGGTGAGGGTACACATGGTGTTGTCCTACAAAGAGAGGGCACAGGTGGTGTTGTCCTACAAAGGGAGGGCATAGGTGGTGGGGTCCTACAGAGGGAGGGTGTAGGTGGTGGTGCCCTACAGAGGGAGGGCGTAAGTGGTGGTGTCCTACAGAGGGAGGGCGTTTAAGTGGTGGTGTCCTACAAAGAGAGGGGTACGTGGTGGTGTCCTACAAAGGGAGGGTGCATATGATCTCATCCTACAAAGGGAGGGTGCACAGGGCACTATCCTCAAGAAGCTGAAAATACAGCTGGGGAGACAAGAGCAAAATGCACAGATCGATGAAGGAGGTGCTCTAGGACAACAGTACATAATAAAGTGGTACAAACTACTAAAAAACTCGTTGCCGTCAAGTCGATTCAGACTCACATCAACCCTACAGGACGGAGCAGAGCTGCCCCCATAGGGTTTCCAAGGCTGTGATCTTTATGGAAGCAAACTGGCATATCTTTCTTCTGCAGAGCAGCTGGGGGGTTCAAATCGCCAACCTTTAGGTTCACAGCCAAGCACTTTAACCACTGCGTCACCAGGGTTCTTTTACAAACTACCAGAGTTATAAAAACCACAAGAAAAGTGAGCAATATTGGCTCAAGTATGCAGGAAAAAACTTACAAATCACAGGATTTTGAGTTTCAGGGCCAGTGAGCAAGCAATCTGTCTCCTCCCTCAGCCAGGACCTTGGGTAAAGGCAGTCAGTCCCTCGTTCAGAATGCTTTTGCAAGGAATAAGTTAAGTAGCATATATTTCAATGACTCTGCTATCCAAAAAGATATATATTCCATACATCTTAAACAGCCCCATAGGATATTTTTTCAAATCTTTCAAAAAATGAATTAAGAACCAACTGGAGTAATTCAATCAGCTGTCCTGAGATTTTAAGCAAATACAGGTTCACATGTATTTGGGAGTTGTCTGTGTCTTATAGATTTGTTTTTCCCTGCAGCACCCCTTCCTCATAATTCATGCAACAGCATTCACTCTCCTGACGGGGAGCTACCTCCCCGACCAACCAATTCTAACAGGGCTGCCAGGCTTCCTGCTCTGCTCCTACCACCACAGGAGTGCCCCAGTCATAGTGCCTCATATCCCTGGCCTCAGTGACTTAGCCAGGAGATGACCACAGCAGCCGAGTCAGACCAATGTCCCAGGTAGGGTAGCTTTCCTCTCTGGGATCTGGCTGGGAAGGTCTGAGCCAGAGAGAAGAATGAAGGCAACACAAGAAGCGGGACCCAGAAGCAGCACACCCTGATAATTACCAATGGCTCCAGATGTCCTGGCCTTCAAGGAACCAAGAAAGTCTCAACTAAGTAGCCTCAAGCTAGAGAAATCCAATGCAGGCAATATTGCTAAAGTGAATTAAAATGGATCCTAAATAGCCTAGGAAACGGCACAGAAGTTAACTTTAAAATACAAATCAGTTGGCCTGCACTACCGAAGACTATCAAGGACTAATGTATGACCTCAGAACCAGGTCTCAAATTCTGCCTCTTCTGATTTCCAAGAAGAATATCTAAAGAAGAAATCCAAAGTGCCAAGCATCTGAAGATGGGCCATTGGTTTCTCCCACTCTCACATCCAGCTGAGGCCCCACGCCCACTAATCTATCAATTATCACGAGATTAGAATCAAGCCACATTTTGCCCTTCTGAAAATCCTCTCTAATGCCACAGTTTTGTCAAAAAAAGAGAGGCGTGTTTCTCTTTTGTTTCTGCAGGAGATCTCACTGAAAGCAAGCTGATGGTGTGAAAAACAAAGGCTTTCTGCCTGCCAACTTCCTCCTTCTTTAGGTTTCCTTTAGATTTCTCTTTAACCCTATGAGGAGAGTCAGACAAATGAAGAGTTCATATCCCAGGCCAGGACTCACTAATGGCTAGAAAAAGCATTTCAGGGTCTAAAAGTCCCAGAGTCCTCATCTATAAAAAAACAAACTCACCACCAATTTGATTCTGACTCACAGTGACCCAACAGGACAGAGTAGAACTGCCCCACGGGGATTCCAAGGAGCGGCTGGTGGATTCAAACTGCTGACCTTTTGGTTAGCAGCCAAGGTCTTAACCTCTGCATCACCAAGGCTCCAATGCCTCATATAAAAGGGAATCAAAAAGAACTACCTGCAGCAGCTACTGTCAGAGCTACCTGAGCTGATTACTTAGTGATGAGCACAGTCCCAGGCACGCATAAAAGGAGTTTCCCAATGAAATGAAGTCACCAAAGAGAAACGACATACTCATAACTGTACACGTCCCATGCTTGAAAAGTAAACTTCTAAAGAATGAATACGTGTGAATACTTATAAACGAAGACTTCATAAACTAATAAAGAAAGAACAGAGTCATAGAGGCAACTTTTATAAATGAATGAGACGACAAGAAGAATTGATGCCTTTGAATTATGGCGTTGGTGAAGAATATTGAATACACAGTGGACTGCCAAAAAAAAAAACAAACAAGCGTGTTTGGGAAGAGGTAGAGCCAGAATGCTCCTTAGAAGCAAGGATGGCGAGACTATGTCTCACATACTTTTGGACATGTTGTCAGAGGAGATCAGTCCCTGGAGAAGGACATCATGTTTGGTAAAGTACTGGGTCAACGAAAGAGAGGAAGATCCTCAACGAGATGGACTGACAGACACAGTGGTTGCAACAATGGGCTCAAGCTTAACAACGATTGTGGTCATGGCGCAGGACCGGGCAGCGTTTCCCTCTGTTGTACACAGGGTCGCTATGAGTCAGAACCGCTCGACGGCACCTAACAACAAGTCTAGCTGTAGAAGCGCACTCAGGAAGAAAGCCACTTTCCTATATGCTCAAGAACAAGTTCTGCAAAACAAATACCAAATATCACGCATTTTATACAAACTACTATCTAAACAGCAAGATTAAACAGTCTGAAAAAAGAGGGAGGGAAATAGGGGAAAAAGATCAGCCGGCTGAAGTAAATCTCTCACATCCTCCATGGCAATTTGCAAGGATTCAGCACGAAGCCTGGCTTTCCACAAAGTACATGGTAAATAAATCTGCGCAAACTTTCTGGTTTTTCTCTAGCAGTTAAGGATTTGATTTAGAATTTCTTTCCATTTTTGTGGGTTTTTGTGGTTACTGGCGGCAGCGGTGCTGGTGGTTCTAACTGTAAGAGTAGCAACAAGAATATAAGAGGCATCTTGAGGAACTTACAAGCCCCTGCTTTATCAGGAGTCCCTGGGTGGTACAAATGGTTAAGCTGGGCTGCTAATCCAAAAGTTGGAGGCTCAAGTCCACCCAGAGGTGCCTTGGGAGACAGGTGATCTGTTTCTGAAAGGCCAGCCTTTGGAAACACTACAGGGCACAGTTCTACTCTGAAACACTGGGGTCACCATGAGCTGGGGTTGACTCAATGACAACTGAATTTTGGCCTTGCTTACCAGGGGCACCAGGAATGTCTAATTAATATTCTTTTGAGAGCTCCCATATAATAACCCACAGTCACCAACTGATTGGGGAAAATGCATTAAATCTCATCACTTCAGGAAAACGAGTAAGGCTGACACATAAGATCACAAACACTAAACCTCACTGCTGCTTCCTTTCAGAGGCTTAGTGCTGAGCCGCGGCTACAGGCATTATTACTGTTGGGATTACAGGCAAGTGCTAGTGGGGGCTGTGTTTACCTCCAAGGCAGGCTCCGCGATTTGATGCTGGGGTCTGAGTAAAATAGGGTCTACTTGATCAACAAATATTTTTACTAGCAATTATCATTGTCCTCTCTTCTTCCTGCAAATATAGCTACATATGTTTGCTTCCTGCGAATACAGTGCAAAATTAATACTATACTTTTTCTGATACATTTCCAAAATGTTGAGTTTTTTTTAACAATACAACGTAAAAAAAAGGTATACGGATATGCCTTAAAATGATTGGATTCACTCATGTGGTTAGTTTTATTAACAGTTCAATTAAAAAGTATTTATGAACATTTATCTTTTCTTATTAACAGGGCAAATATCTCTAGAAAGAACTACTAAAACCAGAAACAAACCACTGTTCATCTCAAGAATATTTCTTCTATACAAACGTCAAAAGGATACAGCTTATGCCATCACAAATTAGTCTTACATTTGCAATTACAACATTTTAATGGGCATAAACTCACTAAACAGATAAGCAGACAAGTAGGGGTTGGTACCCTGGGTTGTTAATTCAATGTATCGTTAAATATTATCAAACTGCCCAATCCCTAAAGTAATGTTCTGCTTTAAAGAAAATTCCTCAAAAGAGGAATTCTTTCAGTAAGACTGTTCAATTAACAAATATTTATTGAGTACCTAATCCATGCCAAGTGAGCCGTGGTGGTGCAGTGGGTAAGCACTCGGCTGCTAAATGAAAGGTTGGTGGTTCAAACCCACCAGGCAGTCCACGGGACAGAGATGTAAGCAGTCTGCTCCTATAAAGATCACAGCCTTGGAAACCCTATGGGCAGTTCTGCTCTGACCTCTAGGGTGGCTATGAGTCAGAATCAACTACACGGCAATGGGTTTGATTTGGATTTACTCCATGCCAGACGCACGCCAGGTGCTGCAGGCACTAGAAATGTGAGAGTGGACAAGATAATAGGGTCCCTCCCGGGCTCCAGGTGCCCACAGTTTAATGGAGAAGGTGGACATTAAGCTTTGAAGGTCAACTTGGCACCATACAACCTGCTTGTTCTTTAAAAAAGATGTGATTTCTACAATTCAACAATAATTAAATAGGTAAACAGCTTCTCCTCCACCCTGGAAAGAAAGGGAGGAGAGCAGTGGCAGGAAAGGATAGAGGTGAGAAGGGGGTGGTGGCTGAGGCAGCGAGATGGGGGAAAGGCAGAGACAGACATCTAGAGGCAGCATCTGACTCCCTGGATTGAGCCGCGCTTCTAGTTTATCCCAACTACATGTGTTGGCTTAAGCCCTTTTTGCTTCTTTCTGTCATTTAGAACCAAAAATCCTTATTAATACAAGAACTATGTGGTTTCATGTTTAAAACATTTTGCCGAATAGACATGCAATATATGTGTTAAATGAATGTCTGAAAGGTTGGCATTGATTGAGCACATATGCCCAGCACTGGGGTAGGGACTTTGTACACCACATTTTACTTGACCTTCACAACTACTCCACAAGGTAGGCAGCAGAACCATCTGAGTGGTTCAGGAGAGGACACCGAGGCACAAACTCAGGACAGGGCAGTGCTGGGGTTCAAACACGAGCCTCCGCACCAACACCTGTGCTCTTGAATTCTGTGCCAACTGAACAACGAGCCAACGAAAAATGCATTCATCCAAGTTTACATCCATCAGGAATATTCTGACACTTCTTATTGCTACATAGTATTTCAATAAAGTCTCACCATTTGCTGAACAAAAAAAGTCCCAAGTGCTTAAGTCCATCCTTAATATTTCTAGCCTGGAAAACCTTCCCTCCTGACTTCGGACCTTTGCGTATACAGCTTAAGCCATGTCCTCTTACACCTCACCCCTCTCATTCTCTACAGGGCAAACCTGGAAGTTCTTATTCATTGTGCTTGGACACAGTCTGGGGAAGCAGGAGTCAATGCATCGTCCCAATTCCATATCCCCCAGAAATTATCCCAGCCACTCTCCTCCACATTGCTTGAAAGGAAGAACCAGATTTTACTTACCCCTCTATATAGGCACATATGGACTTTACAGAACTACTATGGCCCAAAATGATTTACTTTCATAAGATTATTAAAATAAGAGTGATTGTATTTGTACAGTACCCTACAGTTTACAAAGCACCTTTACGCACAAAACATAACGGTGCCCTCCTAGCAGTCCTGGAAGCAGACAGGATCAATCATGCCTCCACCTGGCAGTCAGAGAAACTCGTGATGAAAGGGGAGGAGTGATTTGCCCTAAGTCATTCAGCTGGCAAGTGACAGATCTGGGGTTTGCAAACAGGTCTTCTGGCTCCAAAGTCAACATTCATTCCGAGAAATAAATACTTCACCACTGGCGGCAAAAGCAGTTTTCTATCCGCTTACTCTGAGGATTTGTTTTCCCTTAAACCTTTATGTCAGGAACTTTTAAATAAATCATTAGTTCCTCCAAAGGCTCTGCAATATGAACCTGTGTCCATGAACAGTTACTTGGCCAAACTGCCACACACGGTGGGCAAAATGTGCGTCTTGTGGCCTCTTCCTGGAGCTATACATACCCACAGCTACGCAGGAAACTCGGTATTCTTAAGAGTTACATTTTAGACAAGCATCTTTAGAAAATGTTCCGTGTATTTCCTTGACCGCCGTTGAACAGACTGAGCCAACATAATTTAGCCCTCTCCTGAACTAGAATTATTTACGGAGTATTAATGTTATGGAGCCCTGGTGGTGCAGTGGTTAAGAGCTACGGCGATCTATGGCTGCTAACCCAAAAGTCAGCAGTTTGAATCCACCAGGCGCTCCTTGGAAACCCTATGGGGCAGTTCTACTCTGTCCTATAGGGTCGCTCTGAGTTGGAATCGACTCAACAGCAACAGGTATCAATGCTATAGCCAGGCGCTAATGATTCAAAGACAAAAAGACATGGGCCCTGACTTCAGGGCACTCACAGGCAAGCTGGGGGCAGCAGGGGATGTGAGGTGCAAAAGCAGATGTCTGAGGGCGACACCCGCCACCCATCTGTCGGTTTGTGGTCCTGTGGTGGCTGGTGTGTTGCTGTTATGCTGGAAGCTATGCCACCAGTTTTTCAAATACCAGCAGGGTCACCCATGGTGGACAGGTTTCAGCAGAGCTTCCAGACTAAGACTAGGAAGAAAGGCGTGGAGACCTACTTCTAGAAATTAGCCAATAAAAACCCAAAGGATCAAAACAGAACACCGTTCATCTCGCTTGCTTTGCACACATCACAATGAGGCATTAATTGCTGGAGAACATCATGTTTGGTGAAGTAGAGGGTCAACAAGGGCAAGGGAGACCCTTAGAGAGGTGGACTGGCACAACAACTGCATGATGGACTCAAACATGCCAGCCATTGTGAGGACGATGCAGGACTGGTCAACCCTTTGTTCTGTTGTACATAAGGTTGCCGTAAGTCAGAGTCAGCTCCATGGCAGCTACCTATCTATGGATCTATCCGTCTGAGGCAGAGAAAGCACATGGTCCAGAAAGGCTCCAGGCAAAATCTGAGGGCTACATGGGCAGGGGAGAGCAGCTGTGAACATGGGAGTAAGGAAGGGCTAACTTAGGCAGTCTTTGCAATAATCATAGCCAGACCCCAGTGCCTGAGGGTAGAACTGAAGAAGAGGGAAGAGCCAAGGTTAAACGCAAGACTGAGTCCAGAAGAAAAGGAGGAAGACACCCTGCCGGGGTCAGAGATGCCAAGTGCAGGAGACAGAACTGGAGAAGAGTGAAGGCCACCGTCCCAGAGTGAAGGGTAGACAGAACTCAACAAGGAGAGGAAAACCAGAAAGGGAAATCAACACGCACACGCGCACATAACTGGCGCTCATCCTGGTTAACCTTGTCATTTCGTGGGTGAGGAAACTGGGGTCCAGAGAAGTATAGCAATTTGTCCAAAGTCACACACATTATAGGCAGAATAAGGACGGGGTGCTGGTCCCCTGAGCCTAAGCTCCCCCTCGCACACTGCCTACCTCACAACGTTTAGTTGAATCTGTATTCTTCTACTTCTTTTCACAACTCAATTCAGGTATATTATAATGATTACTAAAATGAATTTTAATGATAATAGGGTTTACCTCAGAATTATTTATGCTGAGGCAATATAATCTTTCATAAGTCTACTGGGAAACAGCCTTTGAGCCATGTATATCACTCTTTCCCTCCAGTCGTTATCTTCAAAATGGAATCTAGATTAGCTGTCATAGCTCACTGCTGTTTTATTATTTTATCATTATAAATAATGGTCAAGGTTAAAGAAAATAGTGGTAATATAAATGTGCCTTTAATGCAAATAATGGCATCTATGCTTGGCAACTAATAGAGTAATTAACTATGGAAAATGTACATGCTGGGAGAAAGAAACACTTTGGAAAGGAACGTAATTATCTTCACTCATGAACAGCAGGGCTCCTCCCAAAGACACAGACTCTAGAGTCAGTCTTACCCCGACCAGAATACACTCTCCTTAATCTTAGAGGGCATCGTTCTGCTCCTGAGAGAAAAAAAAAAATCACCTTTCTTAATAAGAAAGGAGAAATTCCATCTGATCTCTTCTAATACTAAAAACTCTCATCAAAGTTACAAGCACCCTCATTAATTTCAAACGGATCTCCAGAACAGCTCTGCTACTAGCTTTTCAGATTCTCGATTAGACTCTGGGCATCATCCCAGAACAAAGGGAAGTAGCTCACAGACAACGAGACCTGAGAGCCAGAACTCTAAGGGATGGCTTTGTTTTTCTGGGTCTCACAAGTTTTTCGCCTTTGGCAGCATGCACTCTGACCGCTTTTCTATGGCTCGTTTTAGTGGAAAATATTTGAGTTTTCCTTCTCTGACAGGTTTCCACCTTACACAGGTTCCTGCTTCGGCAGGTTTGCTGTATCAGGTTTCATCAACACGTTGACTACAACCATGTCATTTTATCCACATTCAAAGTGAGTGACAGAATGGTATTCAGATAACTACTCAGCTGAGAAACCACCCAGGTGCCTGTGCTTTGTTTAAAACATTTATCATAGTCTCTCAAACTGAACCCCCAAAAGTACTAAGGATGACATTCCAACAGATTTCAGGGTGGGGTTGAAGAAATACGGCAGAAACCCTTTGTGCCTAAGTATGTGCTCACAGCTGGCCCTCGCTAAACACCCGTGTAACGGATAATCGCATCACACTGTCCTATCACCCAGGTCGTGAGTCTTAGGCCAGCTATGAAAAATGTTTCCATTTGATTTACCCTGTTAGGAGAGCAACCTGCTAAGAATTCACCAAACAAAATGTGCATCTTTAAAGTAAGTTCAACAGCTGCCCACTAATTTTTTCTTAGATTACAAAACTCCACAGAGAATCAGGAACTGCCTGGATTTTTCTTATACGTCCTAAGAACTTTGTTCTTCCACTTAAAACTTTCTTTCCAATTAAAAGTCATTTTAATCATGGATTTTTGCTGTAATTGAATTTTAGGGAGAAAGTTTACAACTTCACACTTCACGACCTCAATGGCAGGTAAAGGCAAGACAGGGATGGAAATGGTACACTGTATCTGAATACGTGATCATCAGGAGACCCGGAAAGAGGCTATTACCTTCAAATTGGAAGCGACAGAGCTACTGGGCTGGCAGCTTCCTATTATGTTTGCAATAGTCAGAAATGTCGTGTTTCCTGGGTTGTCAAAGTAATGCTTCATAACGCTGCTGTCTGTATGACTCTGCACCACAGAAAACAGGGTCGGTATTTAACTCTCGCAAGACTAAAGACCACGAAAACAAGTTCAAACATGAAACTGGCTGACCACAAAGGATAACAGGGTGATTGATAGGCTAATAACCATTAATGCGTAGCTTATGTTCTGTAGGATTCATTTTACAAACAGACGCAGCTTAAAAGTCATGGCTCAGAAAGATGGTGGGGGGGACTCCCAAACAGAGGACATTGCAAGTTAGGAAAATGTAGTTACAGCAACATATTCTTTCCCAGTGCCCATCATCCAAAGAGCGGTAACAGGCCTCCTGGTTCATTCCTCTTCACCCTCTGTCCCCATACACTGAATGGAACTTGTCAAGGAGGCTGGACCAGAAGACCATTAAAAGTAGACGTAGACCCCCTGTTACAAACGAGATCCATTCCTAACTGCGTCTTTAAGAATTTATGGGTAAGTTGGAACAAGTACATACTGTTCTCACTTAGCCTTACTTTAGTGCAAGAAGGAAGCCCTGGTGGCATAATGGTTAAGTGCTATGGCTGCTAGCTAAACAGGTCGGCAGTTCGAATCCACCAGGCACTCCTTGGAAACTCTGTGGGGCAGTTCTACTCTATCCTAAAGGGTCGCTATGAGTTGGAACCAACTTCAGAGCAATGGGTTTGGTTTTTGGTTTTAGTGCAAGAAAAGGCTTGAACACTTTTCAGTGATTTAAAAGCCGCAGGTGCAGTAAGTGAAGGTGACTGTAATGAAAAATTAGTTGGAAACAGGTTTGATCATCTCAAAGTGAAGGCAAATTGACATAACATTCAAGACTGGTATGAGTTGTCCATGAGTCAGACATTCATAACCCAGGGACTGATTGTACTTGAAACTCTACATCCTGGATGTCGACTTTTTACTCTTAACTACCTCCCATACACCCTATAACAGACACTCAGAGAAGTAAAGATGCCTAACAAATTCTTTAAAATCTCTCTCAATCCACAGCCTACAAACTGGCTCTATGGTTTCTGTGCTAAACCTTGGGCAGAGTAGGAGGCAACCCATTATTACAGTCAAACTTTCTTACAGAATTCACCAAATAAAAGTCCTCTCCAGGATGCTCATGTTGCCTAGATTTCAAGGCTTCAAAGCAAACGAATATGAAACATGGAACTTGCCAAGACTTGGGCTCTCCAAAGTGGAGATAGTTAATGCTGTAGAGGTCCATGTCCTCGGTGTGCCACGCGAAGGTGGTTTTCCACATGCCAAAATAGAGGTAAGGGGTATTCACACCCTCAATTGAAATACCGCACTCTTCCTCAACCACATCCAAGACTGTATTTAGGCGAGCTATGTTCCATTCATCCACACCCTGGAATCAGAAGAGAGAGGGGGAGAGAGAGAAAATGAAACGTTAATAAACTAATAAAGATAAGACTGACTAATCAAACCGTTATCTGCCAAATTATACTGTATATTTTAACTCACTGAGAAATGAAACAATAAAGCAAGCTAATTAAAGAGCCATGTACATATATCCATTATTATTAATCAGAGATTGCTATCAGAATAATGGGGTTCTAAATAAATGCTGACATAAAATTATAACAAATAACTTCCTGATTCCAAATGGAACTGTAAGTTAAGGGCCTCCCTCCCAACTTAACATTAGCATAAAAAATCAGTGATACAATTGATCTGGGGTATGCTTTCTCTACCCTTTTGCTTTCAAGTGTGTTGTGGGCGTGTGGGTTTGTTTCGTTTTTTGTTGTTGTTTTCTTTTGCACCTTAGTTGAGAAGTCATATTGAACTTCAGTTATCATCTGATAGAAAACCAATAGCAAAATATAATCTTCTGTCTTCCCTCTCTCATCCCCAACCATTTCAATTTTGGCATAATACATCTTTTCCTAAAAATTGCATTCTAATTCAAATATTGGGAAAACTTTTATCAACAGTCTAAAGCAGAGATCACCGTGCTTATGATGCTCCTTCGACTAAGTATTAGCCTATTATGTTGACTAGAAGTTTTAAACGCAGACAGCCTGCTAAAAATAATTATCCAAACCAAACATGGCTTGAAGGGAGAGAGAGAAGATGAGAGTCACTGGTACAAGAGCTAAGGTGATGGGAAAAGACGGTGGTTTCATTACAGCTTGTGGTTGGTGGGTGCTGTCCAATCGATTTCAACCCAGAACAACCCCATGTGACAGACCAGAACTGTCTCATAGGGTTTTCTTGACTGTAATCTTCATGGAAGCAGATCACCAGGTCCTTCTCCCACAGAAACACTGGGCAGGTTTCAAACCACTGACCTTTCGGTTAGCAGCCCAGCATTTAACCGTTGTGCCACCAGGGCTCCTTATTAGAATTTACCAAACAATTATTAAGTCACTGTAGTCCACAACTGCTTGATAATTTTTTAAAATATGTATCTTCAAATACCTGTTAAAATATGTATTTTAAAACTTTTTTTAAATATATATTTTAAAAATAGTATCACTTCTCCAGTCAACTTGTACATATCAGAGATCAAGTACATTTCTGTGCAAGCAGAGGGAAACAGCAATGCCTTTAAATTCATTTCAGCCTCCTCCCGATGCTATTAAAGAGGGGCATTAAATTCACCTATGTCAACTGACAAGGTCCACTCTAACTACACCAATGCCTGCCAGACAACCAGTTACTCATATTTCCCATACGCAATAAAAGCTTTTAGGGTTGTTGTGTTTTCTTTTGGGACCCTTTAAAGGATTCCCTAATCAGTGTGCTAATCTCGCTTCCTCCAGCTCTGGAGCTAGGAAAATTATTGATGGAGCAGTTAATGAAGCTCTGCCACACGTAACATAATGGAAAGTGCCAGAAGAGATAATTTAATTCTCAAATGCCCTTTACTAGCCGTCCTATCTACAACTTCAGCCCCACGCTGGGAAGTCTGCTAGCTGGAAACTGGTCAAATTCAGTCTCCTTTTGGAGAAGATCCTAGGTTCCAACTTATGAGAGTCCTCATAAAAGTTCAATCAAATTATGTAAAATATTTTATCTCACTCTATTTATAGTGATGTAATCTCTTAACTCCAGTCCAATCAGACTTCAGTCCAATCAGTCTAATAATAGAGTCCTATTTAAAAGTCATTACCGAAACAGTGAATCTGAAGTAATAAATGAGCACCATATTACAGGGACCATTTTTAAACTGAATGAGCTTGCGCATTTAGACGCAAACGATTGCTCTGAAATTCCCACATTTGGAGAAGTCTATGCTTTATTTCTGACCTACACTATCTTTCAAAATTACTGCTGGATGAATCCCTGGATATCCCAAACCTGTGGACACATGTCGAAGAGGAAGAGGGTAGGGAACAGAGACTTCTTGTTATGTGCTGTCAAGCCAATTCCAACTCATAGCGACTCTGTATGACAGAGCAGAACTGCCCCAAAGAGTTTCCCAGGCTGTGATCTTCGCAGGAGCAGATCGCCAGGTCTCTTCTCCCATGGAGTCACCGGCTGGTTCAAACTGCTGACCTTTCAGTTAGCAGTCAGGCACTCAACCATTGTGCCACCAAGGCTCCATGGAACAAAGAGTGCTGGCCTAAAAACTCCCAGCAATAACCTCAGCTCTGCTACTGGCCAGGAGGAAAATCACTGAGATTTCATGAACATCGTGAAGGTTACAGCACCAACCCCACCGACCTCACAGAGTGGCGTGCAGTTCTGAATAGGCTGAAGGACACAAAGCCTTTGGAAAATAAAATGAACTAATTCTTAAAACTGACGTAATCAACATCCCCACTACTCTCTAATAAATCTTAGTGCAACAAAAATCACCTGGATTCCTACACACCAACAAAGAGAACTTTGAAAAGGAAATCAGGAAAACAATACCATTTATAATAGCTCCTAAAAAGATAAGGTAACTTAGGAATAAATCTAACCAGGGACGTAAAAGACTTCTAACAAAGAAAACTACAAAACACTACTGCAACCTAAATATAAAACATGAAAAGATAAAGATCATGGAAGAAAAAAATAGGGACAAGGCTAGGGCCCTACTACATGGCATAAATACAATACGAACCATAACTAACAATGCACAAACACCAGAAGTTAACCAAATAACTGGGAGCTCCTAAAAACTAAACGCTCCAAAGTTCACTCTTCAGCCAAAGATGACACAGGTCTATAAAACAAACAATAGCACACATGACGAACATGCTTCTTAGCTCGCTTATGTAAATGAGACCAAAGGAGCAACACCTGCCCGAAAGCAAAGACAACAAGATAGGAAGGGGCAGGAAAACAGGACAAATGGGAACTGGGAACCCGGGGCGGAGAAGGGGAGTGTGTTGACACATCACAGGGATTGCAACCAATGTCACAAAACAATGTGTGTATAAATTGTTGAATGAGAAACTAATTTGTTCTGAAAACTTTCACCTAAAGCACAACAAAATAAAAAAAAAAAATCTTACTGGAAAACCTCCCCAAAGACAACACTGGAACACAAGTGGTAATAATGTCCTTTGAAACGTACTACCACGGTTCTCTCTATTAATAGGCAAGTTACATGTTTGCAGTCGTTTCTTCTGGACAAGACCAAGGTTGCCAGGACGCTCAAACTTAACCACTTTTTCTAAAATAAAAAGTCATATTATTTCAGTTAAAGAGGCTGCAAAAATACTTAGAATAACTGGTATAAACAAGGCGGAGAATAAACTGTATCGCTTCAAAATCCTTCTCCTACTATTGTTGTCCTCTATCGGCTGACCTGGCTGACTGCCTCCAAGGGCAGGCTCTGCGCAAAAGAACAGTGAAAGCACCAGGTCTCTCTCCTGTATTTAGGCGAAGTGTAAACCTAGTTTCAAAAGAAAGGTCTGACAATCTATTTCCGAAAAATCAACCACTGAAAATCCTAGGGAGCAAAGCTCTGATACACGTGCGTTCGCCATGAGTCAGAATCAACTCCATGGAAACTGGTTTTACACCTAGTTTGTCATTTAGGTGAGTGTCATACCATACACTCCTCGTTACACTACACACACACACACACACACACACACCCCACACATACTCAAATAGGTAATATTGTATCCAAATGTACAAGTGAAAAAATACAATACCCCTAGCTAGTAGTAGGTGGCAAAGATAAACCTAATCTATCTGACTCCTAGGCCTTTGTTTTTAAACTCCATGCTTCAAGTTCTGATCATTTTAAAATGCAACATCATCACCCCCACCTCTCAGCATCAACTGTCAACAAGGTCCCAGGTGTTGACACTTATGAGAGGTAAACACGTAAAACTGCTGCATGCTCCCACCCAGGGGTATGGTGTCCTACCCCAACACCGGGAAAGCTGGTAACGGGATCTGCTTCACTTGAGGGCTAGCAAGAGGCCTGATTTGGTGTAAAAGCAATCTCCAAAAAGACACTAGCTACAAACCGCCCCAGAATGGCAGGTCGGAATTTGCCAGAGCATTCAAAGCTTAAAGCCGTCAAGTGTCAGCAGAAAGTCTGCTCACCGGTCCAGTTCACAGACAAATGCCTCTTCCCAGATTCTGTCCCCTTGAACACAACTCTTCCACACCATGGTCATCAGGTGCTTCAGCAATGCTCATAACTCATGTGACCTCCACCAGACAGACTTGTTCTGACCTCCAACCCCCTTTGCCCCAATTATTCAGTCACCATTCTAGGCCTGCCCTGCCCTGTCCTATTTGAGCTAGGCCTGCAATTATGTCTATTTTCTTGATTTCTGTCTGGTTTTAGAAATAATTCAGTACTGGACCATGATTTGTGCAACTGAGAACTTCATCAGAGACCATTCCTTTCCATTTCTCTAGCTTCCTCCTCTCAGGAAACAGATGGGCAGTTGAAAAGAACACCTCAATCTTCAACACGACAACCAGAGACAGGAGCTGGTGGAGGACCAGGCCTTGGACTTCTACAGAGGGAGTACGTGCCCCAAACTGTATCCTAGCATGAAGAATGCATCTTTAAACCTTGCACAGAGATTGTATCAAGTTCTAGGTCAGAGCCCTTCCACTCTGTACTTGGGTCCCTGAATGTAAGGCCATGTGTAGGACACTGAGCACCCTCTTCCCAGGACCGTAAACAGCCTGGGTGCCCTTTGCAACAATTGGGCCCTGGAAGACTAAGGGATAAAAAAAAAAGTAAAAGTTTTTCATACGTTCCAGCAAAATGTGTTAGAAACCTCAGCAAAGTGCATCCTGTCAGGTTTCCTATGGGGCGCGTCAGGGCAAGGAAGAAAAGATGTGCAATGCTGGGTAAGAACTGCTGAGCGCTGGATGCTGCATGAACAGAGACTCACCATACACCAAGGAACAGCAGGAACCCACAGCCCCTATTAAGTCTTTGCAGGAGATGGCAGGCAGGCAAAATGCTACTCCATAGGGTCGCTATGAGTCGGAACTGACCCAACGGCACCTAACAACAACAAATGAGCCATAAAGTATAAGCACTTATTGCCGTTGTTGTTGGGTGCCATCTAGCTGGTTCCGATTCATAGCCAAGCCCATGTGTGACAGAGTAGAACTTCCCCACAGGATTTTCTTGGCTGTAATCTTAATGGGAACAGATCACCAGGTTTTTCTCCCAGAGAGCCTCTAGGTGAGTTCCAACCGCCAGCCTTTTGGTTAGTAGCCAAGAGCTTAACCGTTGCACCACCAGGGCTCCTTATAAACACTTAAAAGTGCACAGTACATTGAAGGAGAAGTAGCATGGTTTTTGTTAGCAGTACTGAGTCTACTGGAGCTCTCAGAAGAGGTAATATACAGGCTACGCTTCAGGAGAAGGTTATACACCAACAGTGAGCTCCTCCAGGGACTGATTCTAACTAACAGTAAGTCAACAACCTCAGTCAGTGCACAGAAGGGAAATGCCCAGGTTCATGGACGGCACCAGAGTCCTTTCAAGAAGCAAAATACCGAGAAGATAGGAAGGTATCACAAAATCTCTACCTCATCTTACAAAGGAAACAAGATACTCAGTGACTTAACAGGCCTCCAAGTTTGAAAATTAGAACACGGCAGCCTCCTCAGTGGCCAATGTATTACCTGTCCAGCAAATCGTGATTTTCTGTAACCAAACTTCTCCTAATTTACCATCCTGGTCCCATTTTTATAAATCGGCACTGCGACATGGTGTTTGTTATTGTGTCCCCCAAAAACGTGTGGTGTAAATTCTAACTCCTACGCATGTGGTTATAAAATAATCCCATTTGGGAACGAGTTTTCTTTGTTACGATAATTAGACAGTATTCGAGTAGAGTGTGTCTTAAATCAATCTCTATTGATATATAAAAGAGCAGATTAGGCACAGAGAAGCAAGCAGAGATGGAGGAAGGTAAGTGCCACGCCACGTGACGATCTCCAAGGAGCCAAGGAATAGAAGCTGAAGAGATGAGGCCCTCCCCCCAAAGCGGACAGAGAGAGAAAGCCTGCCCCTAGAGCAGAGGCCCTGATTTCAGACTTCTAGCCTCCTAAACTGTGAGGAAATAAATTTCTGTTCGTAAGAGCCACCCGCTTGTGGTATTTCTATTATACCAGCACTAGATAATTAGGACAGTATTTCTAGTTACCACATGACTACTGTGCAGTATTTTTTAAAAGACAAATTTAGGCTTTTCCTCATTTGCCTCTTATCTCTTTCTCTGACCCTTATCACACTTTGTTTGTTTAGGGTGGCGGGAAATTTGGCAATGAATTGGCAACACTTATGAGTGGGGAAAAAAAATTTTTTTTTTTTTATGAGTGAAGGTTGTACAACATGATAAATGTAACCAGTATCACTAAACTGTGCACCTGAAAAAATATTAAATTGGCAAATGTTATGCATATTTTTTACAACAATTTAAAAACACACACAAAACGCAACAAAATAACTCAACAAGCAAGAGAATGAGCTAGCCAAGAGACAAAATTTAAGAAATTAATGCACAGTGCAGTACAGAAAGACAATAAGATGGAAAATCTGAAAGGTAGGCAATACTGAGGACAGAATAAGTAGGTCTAAGATTTGTCTAACTGGAGTCACAGGAGAAAAGTACAAAACTCATAAACCATAAAAAAAAAAAGATTGTTTTCTGTAGAAGGATCCTCATCAAAAAGGGGAAAATGCAGACCAGAATTTCAAACTATTACGGCCTCCAGATTTTCTGGAGCTATGCGAGTTGGATAAACCCCAGAAACTACTGCCCTGAGATAATTTTTAAAACATAAACCAAAAAACACCCCTGAAGTCTTCTAAAAAACAAACAATAGTTTAGCTTAACTAGTAAAAAAAAAATTCTGACTTGAGCATTATACTTTTTTAAGAACTATTTGGGATCAACACCACCCGTGTCAATTTGTCACACTGTGGTGGCCTGTACGCTGCTGGGATGCTGGAGGCTATTCCACCGGTATTTCAAATATCAGCAGGGTCCCCCACAGTGGCGACATTTCAGTGGACACATTTCCAAACTAGGACAGACTAGGAAGAAAGGCCTGGAGATCTACCTCTAAAAATAATAGCCAGTGAAAACCTTACAAATAACAGCTGAACACTGTCTGATATAGTGCCAAAAGATGAGCCCTGCAGGTTGGGAAAAAAAAAAACCCACTGCCGTTGAGGAAAGCACTCAAAATATGACTGGGGAAGCACCGCCTCCTCAAAGTAGAGTCGGCCTTAGTGACAGGGACGAAGTCAAGCGTTCAAGACCTTTGTTTGCTGATGTATCACAAGTCAAAACGAGAAGAAACAGCTTCAAACATTCGTTAATAATCAGAATGTGGAATGTTACGAAATATGACTCTAGGAAAATTGGAAGTTGTCGAAAATGAAATGGAACACTTGAAGACAGATATTCTGGGCATCGGTGAGATGAAATGGACTGGTATTGGCCATTCTGAATCAAATAATCATATGGTCTACTATGCCAGGAATTCACAAATTGAAGAAGAACAGCACTGCATTCATTGTCGAAAAGATCATTTCGAGATCTATCCTGAAGTACAATGCTGTCAGTGACAGGATAATATTCAGACACCTAGAAGGAAGACCAGTTAATACGACCATTATTCAAATTTATGCACCAACTACTAAGGCCAAAGACGCAGAAATTGAAGGTTTTTACAAACTTCTACAGTCTGCGATTTCTTGAACAGGCAGTCATGATACATTGATAATTACTGGCGATTGGAATGAGAAAGTGAGAAACAAAGAAGAATCACTGGTAGTTGGAAAATACGGCCTCAGTGATAAAAACAACGCTGGAGATTACACAATGAAATTTTGCAAGACCAATGACTGATTCATTGCAAATACCTTTTTTCAACAACATAAATGGCGACTATCCATGTGGACCTAGCTGGATAGAATACAGAGGAATCAAACTGATTATATCTGTGGAAAGAGACAATGGAAAAGCTTAATATCATCCATCAGAATAAGGCCAGGGGGCAACTGTGGAACAGACCATCAGCTGCCCATATGCAGGTTCAAGTTGAAGCTGAAGAAAATTAAAACAAGTCCACGAGAGTCAAAATACAACCTTGGGTACATCCCAACTGAATTCAGAGACCATCTGAAGAACAGATTTGACGCATTGAACACTAATGACCAAAGACCAGGTGAACTGTGGGATGACATCACACGTGAAGAAAGCAAACGGTCATTAAAAAGACAAGAAAAAAAAAAAAGACCGAAGCAGATGTCAGAAGAGATTCTGAAAGTTGTTCTTGAATGTACAGTAGCTAAAGTGAATGGATGAAATGATGAAATAAAAGACCTGAACAGAAGATTTCAAAGGGTGGATCGAGAAGATAAAGTATTATAAAGAAATGTGCAAAAACCTGGAGTTAGAAAACCAAAAGGGAAGAACACGCTTGGCATTTCTCAAGATGAAATTACCGAAGAAAAATTCAAGTCTCAAGTTGCACTTTGAAGGATTCTATGGGGAAAATATTAAACGGCCCAGGACACATCAAAAGAGGATGGAAAGAATACACAAGAATCACTGCACCAAAGGAACTGGTCCACATTCAACCATTTGAGGAGGAAGCATATGATCAAGAACCAATAGCACTGATGGAAGAAGTCCATGCTGCACTGAAGGCACTGGCGAAAAACAAGGATCCAGGGACTGGAGAAACACCAAGTGAGATGTTTCAACAAATGGTGCAGGACTGGAACTACTCACTCGTCTTTGTCAAAAAATGTGGGAGACAGCTACCTGGCCAACCAACTGGAAGAGATTCATATTTGTGGCCATTCCAAAGAAAGGTGATGCACAGAATGCAGAAATTATAGAACAGTATCATTACTATTACATGTAACTAAAACTTTGCTGAAAATAATTCAAAAACGGCTGCAGCAGTATACTGACAGTAACTGCCAGAAATTCAAGCCAGATTCAAAAGAGGACGCGGAATGAGGGATATCATTGCTGATGTCAGATGGATCCTGGCTGAAAGCAGAGAGCACCCGAAGGATGTTTACCTGTGTTTTACTGACTATGCAAAAGCATTAAACTCTGTGGATCATGACAAATTACAGACAACATTGAGAAGGATGGGAACCCCAGAACACTTAATTGTGCTCATGAGGAACCTGCACACAGACCAAGTGGCAGTCGTTCGAACAGAACAAGGGGACAGTGCATGGTTTAAAAAGGTGTGTGTCAGGGTTGTATCCTTTTAGCATACTATACAATCTGTATGCTGAGCAAATAATCCAAGAAGCTGAACTATATAAAGCAGCACAGGACATCAGGATTGGAAGAAGGCTCAACCTCGTTTGTTGTAAGTGAAGAGGACTTGAAGCACTTACTGATGGAGATCAAAGGCTACAGCCTTCAGTATGGATTACACTTCAACACAAAGAAAACAAAAACCCTTACAACTGGGCCAATAAGCAACATCATGATAAATGGAGAAAAGATCAAAGTTGTCAAAGATTTCGTTTTATTTGGATCTACAATCAATACCCATGAAAGCAGCAGTCAAGAAATCAAATGATGTATTGAATTGGGCAAATCTGCTGCAAAAGACTGCTTTAAAGTGTTGAAAAGTGAAAACGTCACTTTGAGGACTAAGGTGCACCTGACCCAAGCCACGGTATTTTCAATCGCCTCATATGCATGCAAAAGTGGACAATGAACAGGAAGATCAAAGAAGAATTGATGCATTTGAATTATGGTGTTGGTGAAGGATAATGAATATACCATGAGCTTCCAGAAGAAAGAACAAGTCTGTCTTGGAAGAAGTACAGCCAGCGTGGTCCTTGGTAGCGAGGATTGAGACTTCATCTCACATACTTTTACACATCATCAGGAGGAATCCTGCAAAAGGACATCATGCCTTATAAAGTAGAGGGTCACGAAAACTAGGAAGACCCTTGACAAGGTGGATTGTTACAGTGGCTGCAACAATAAGCTCAAACATAGCAAGGATTGTGAGGATGTTGCAGGACAGGGCGGTGTTTTGTTCAGTTGTACACAGGGTTGCTACAAGTCGGAACCGACTCCAAGGCACCTAACAACAACAACAAATGCAATCAAATTGACAACAGCAATTGGAAAGATTAGATAGGAACTTTAGGGGGCAGTGAGTTTACGTTAACAGAAGAGGAACAACTCAGAGAAGGAGGGTGAGAATGGCTGCACGACTCGAAGAATGTAATCAATATCACTAAGTTGTAAATGTAGAACAATTGAATTGGTACATTCCGCTGTGTATATTCTTAACAACAACAACAAAATAACATTTTTTTAAAAAGCGAAATTAGTAAATTGAATTACATTAATGACATACAGAACTGTGATCCAAACAAAATCATCTGCCCAATCTCAACTAATTTGCCGGTAACCTAAAGCTGGGCTAACGCAGATTATTGCAACTGATTCATATGGCTGCTCTATGTCTTTGAAGCTTCAAAGGTAATGTGCACGGAGAAAAGAAAAGAAAATCTGGTTAGTTCTTTAAAGCTTCCAAAATCCTATCCATTGTACACAGTAATGTGTAGTCTTTTCTCTGGGATAAAAAGAAATTTGTACCTTTTGATAACTAAAATGAAAGCTCTGGTCCACGTTTTAAAATAGAGTGGAGATTTCCTTAAGATCTTTACACAATAAGAATAAAATTAGACCTGTGTGGGATTCATTTTGCTTGAAACTTAATTATAACGTGTGACATGATAGCTCTTTTTGCTTCTTCCTTTCCATGAAAATATCTTATATTCTCTACACTTTCTACTTTTAAAACATACCTATTTTTCCTTTTTTGCATTTTAATACACAAAATACCTACAATTTTACAGCAGGGCTTTCTTTTTGCTCTAGAATTCTAGACAATAACTAGGGTACAACAAGTTTTGAAAGAAACAACAAATTGTGCAAAAGTACCATATAAAAAGATAGCCTGCAACTCCTGCCTTGACTCTGCCTCATGAGGGTTTGATGTTAATGGTGTCCCTGGTCCCAGGCAGAAGCAACACAAATTCTCTTGGGAGACAAGCATCCTCCATTTAGACCAGCAAGGTTTCCAATTAAAATCTAACCAAAGCACACAGTCCAGGAACACCACTCACACAAGGAGGCAAGCCACCATCGGTGAGAGCCAGCAGATACAACTAACGAAGCATTTCCAACCTCCTCCTCAAAGACTGCAGGTAACAGAAGTCTCAAAAAAAGACAAAATGAAACGTTTTAAGAAATAAAGAATGGAATCATTAAGTATTAAAATGGCCAGCCAGATTTGGGAAGAAGGAGAACTCCTAGAAATGAAATATATAATTATGAAATGTAAAGCTCATTGTTTAGGAAGCAGTGAGTGTTTCTTTATGGTGACGGGAAATTAGGCAACGATTATGGGGGACGGTTGCACAGCACGATGAATGTAACTGATATCGCTAAATTATATACCTAAAAAACACTGAATTAGCAAATGCTGTATTATATATATTTTTGCAACAATTTAAAAAAAATGAAAGAACTTGAATAGCAAGAGAAGTAGTTTGCCAGGAGATAAATTTTAAGAAATTAATACACAGTACAGTACAGAACGACAATGAGATGAAAAATCTGAAAGGAAAGTTACGCAACACTGAGGCTAGAATAAGTAGGCCCAAGGTTTGTCTAATTGGAGTCACAGGAGAGAAAAAAAGGTACAAAAAATTATAAACCGTAAAAGAGAAGACTGATAAATTCAATCATTAAAATTAAAACCTCTGTTCATTACAAGACACCATAAATAAAAAAAAAATAAACACATGGGGGGAGGGACTACAACTGGAGCAAATAATTCAACAACTAAAACTGACATAGTTTTGATATCCAGAACACATAAAGGACTACAAATAATAAGGAAAAGCCAAATAATCTAATAGACAAATAGGCAGAAGACATTTTACACTAGCGGAAACAGTAACAGGCAATAAAGGTACAGAAAGACGTTCGGCCTCGTTTGTAATCAGAGAAAAGCAACGTCATTTACAGCCAGAGGAATGCCTCACACAGTAAGATATTTACAGCCATGACACTGGCGATTACTAGTAAGATGAATAATATTAAGTGTCAGGAGGAAGCAGATTTGCATGAAGAAGCTCGCGGTGACGAAAAGGTTCTAAGGCTGAACGGGTGCTGACGGCTGCACAACTGTGTCGATTTACTAAACATCACCGAATTAATCCACTTAGAATGGGTGGATTTTATGGTACGTAAAGCATGCCTCAAAAAAGCTGTTTCAAACATAATTATACACTGCTAGAGGAACTGTTTGGTGTAATATCTTTGGAAAACAATCGGGCAGTACCTGGTAAAGCTAAACGCTTTATAAACCAGCGTGTCCATAAATGCCTTAGGCAAACCTGTATACACACACAGCTGGAATCATGTAAAAGAATGGGTTCAGGGCAGCCATATTTATTATACTCCCCCAATAAAAAAAAAAATCAACAAAATGTCCGTGGACAGAGCATAAAAATAAAATGCAATATGTTGATAAAATGGGATAGTATACAGCAACAAAAAAGAATGAACAATGGCTCAGACATAATAAAATAAACCAGGGAAACATATCATTGAGTGAAAAAAGCAAAGTCTAAGAAGACTATATAAAGTGCGATAATATTTTTAATAAGGTCAAAAATAAGCCAAACTAAATATAGTTTAAAAACACATACATGTGTGAGAAAAAAAAAAAAAACTTTTTTAAAAGACAAGAAAAATAAAAGTGCAGGCTCCCTCTGGCTGACGGTCAGAGAAAGCAGGGGAATACAGAAAGAACAGTCCACGAGCAGATATAACAGGACTAATTTTCTAGTTAATACTGAGATAGTCAATGTATTACTGTGCTTTAAAATTCAAATGTCACATACATGTAATCAGGTATTACGTTAAAAAAAATAACAGAAAAAAAATCATGACAAAGAAACTATCTTGGGGGTCACGTCCTCTCACAAGGCAGCATCTGACTGACAAGAAGACGATGTCAGAGACCTTGAAAACAGCCGAGGCATTTTCCTCAGCACTAACCCCCAAACAAACATCTCTGACAGGCTTTGAGAGGTGGTAGAAAATACATTGCTGAGCTGCAGGCTGGATTTTATACTTGCAATGACAATTACAAAACAGAATTTCTCACAATTCTCTCGGTCAAAATCAGCTACTGAAGATCTCTCATTAAAGCGTCCTTGCAGTTTTGTTTTGCTTTATTTGGGCTTGTTTTAATTTTGCCACAAGTAACGGCTGATATTTATTTACTACACAGTATGTCATGGCTTGAATTCTGTCGCACAAAAATATACGTCAACTTGGTTAGGCAATGAGTTCCAGTATTCTGTGGTTGTCCTCCATTTTGTGATTATAATGTTACGTTAAAGAGGATTAGGGTAAGATTGTAACTGTGTCTTATAATAATAAACTTTTACAGCAGAGACCGCTAGCTCCTAAGTACTTAGTACCTATTTTCTCCTTCTTTACTAGCAGAACCCCATTTATTTGAAGGAGCAATGTATCCTGGTAAGAGCTGCATTCCCAGGTCACATTCCTGATCCAATGTAAAGGGAGCTTCCCTGGGCTGTGGCCTGCACCACCTTTTATCTCTCAAGACATAAAAGGAAAGGGAAGCGAGCAAAGAGTTGGGGACCTCATACCACCAAGAAAGAAGCACCAGGAACAGAGCGTGTCCTTTGGACACAGGGTTTTTGCACAGAGAAGCGTCTAGTCTAGGGGAAGACTGACAAGAAAGACCTTCCTCCAGAGCTGACAGAGAAAGCCTTCCCCTGGAGTTGATGTCCTGAATTTGGACTCTTAGCTTATTTTACTGCGAGAAAATAAACTTCTCTTTGTTAAAGCCATCCGCTTGTGGTATTTCTGTTATAGCAGCACTAGGTGACTAAGACACAGTATTTAGCAGGTCTCGCTCCAAAACAAAACCAAACCCAGTGCCATCGAGTCGATCCCAACTCCGGGTACTTTATATCTGACAACTCATTTTACCCTATGGCACGGACACTCCGGTGATCAATTATCAGCCCCATTTCACAGGTGCAGCAAAGAGAAGTCAGATGACTTGTCCAGGGTCTCAGCTCATAGTCGTGAAGCCAGATTCAAGCTTGAAGATGGAAAACTCTAACCCACCCTCCCTCTCTACTGTTCCTGAAGGTGCCTGGCCAAACAGTGAGCCAGAAAGTCAACTCTCAACTAGAAACTTTTACATGACTGAGAAGGCAAAAACTTCCCCTATTTCCCAGGAACTAAAGATGAAAGTGGATAATTTGGTGATTATGATTTTCGTTTTTCATTATTTTTAAAGGACTGCTTGTCAAGAAGAGATTCAGAAATACTGACCTGGGCCAAGTGCAGGGCTCCTGGATATTAATGAGAATTCAGCTCAATGCATTCAATGAAAACAAGTCACAGAAACATAAGTAAACTGTCAACTTTATTTTACACATCCGCACATGGCCCTCAAGTAAAACAGTAAAGCTACGTGAAACTACACAATCCTTCAAACAGGATCAATTATCTCAACATTTAATAAAGGAATAAAATCACATACTCAGACCCTGACAAGTTGCTTTTACACATAGAATTTTAAAAACACACACAACCTTTACTAATGTATGCATGTTTTCTGGACAATCAAGTCCCTTCTCTCCAATTCTTTAAGCTGTATTTACCCTGCAGTGTAACAGTATTTCAATATCACTGTGTCTTATAATAAACTAGCACAGCAGAGACTGCTAGCTCCTAAGTACTTAGTACCTGTTTTCTCCTTCTCTACTAGCAGAACCCCATTTACTTGAAGGAGCAACGTATCCTGGTAAGAGCTGCATTCCCAGCTTCCCTTGCAGCTAAGGATGGTTCTAGCCAATGAAATGTAAGTGGTCACCAGGGGCGGAGCTTCGAGCAGAAGGCTTTGAAGGGGTGGTCTCAGCAGGCTGAAGCCCTCTGTGCCCTTTGGCTTCTTTCCCCCTGCTTCCCATCAGACATCCAGGCATGATGATTAGAGCTGCAGCGGCCACCAGAAGAGCACTACAGTGAGGCTCTCGAGATAAAGAGGGCAGAAGAAACAGCCAGGAGCGCGGGTCTCTGACGACATCACGGAACCACCATACCAGCCCTGAGCTACCTGCCTAATTTGTTTCTGCCACTGATTCTGAGGTCACTATTACGGACAGCAGAACAATTTCCTCAGCTGTGTTCACTAATTGATTAAAATAGGGAAGTAGCACATTTTATTTATCCATGCATCTGTTGATGGACATTTGTTTCTACTTTTTGGCTATTGCGAATAGTGCTGCAATGAACATTGGTATACAAGTGAAGATTGCTGAAATGCCATTTTGTTGCACATGTGTCTACAATAAAAATAAGTTAAGATGGACCAAAATATGGAAGTAGCATATCAAGGTCTGCAACACTAATGTGATCTTACTAAAGAAAAGTAGAAGTCACTTAGCTTTTAAATGGTGCCACAGCACAGGCTCAACGTGGGCTTTAACCACTAATTAAAGGAAAATCCCAATTAATTCAGATAAAGAATATAAACCATCCTTCCCAAGTCCTCTATAGGATTCTATCTTCTGTTTCTCCTGCTTCTCCCAGTTGTTTGTTTTTTCCACCTTGCCTCATTTCTCTGCTGTTACTATTTCTCACTTAAAGCAATTTCAGATTTAAGACATGCTCTCATAACACTTGGCAGATGGCTGGTACTATTGAGTTTCCCTCTCATTCTTCAGAAAGAAAAACAACCCCAGGTATTTCCAGCGCCTTCATTTTCATTCTTCACAGGATACACTTCTGGATGATATACACGGGCTCAACGTTATTTTTTTTTTTTTTTTAAAGAAAAAGGAAAATTAACATTAGTAATTTTCCTGATTATTAACTCCTATTTTGTCATTGTAGAACGTCTGGAAAATACAAAACCATGTGTGTGTTTGTGTGTGTGTGTGTTTTTTTAATCATAAACCCACAAAAAAAAGAAAACCATTGCTATCATTTTACCTAAAAAAATTGCTTTAATCATATTTGTACAGACTATAATCCAAATCAGACTCCTGGAATTTGTGGCTTTACCTCGACTCCAGTGACCCCAAGGCCCACTGACAGGCAGTGACTTATACTGAAGAGGTCATGCTAGGAAAGTGGGGTGTAGGCCAGGTCACCTGGTGGGCCTAACAGCTCCCCAACCTCCTCGGGGCTGTTCTCTACCTGTGGTTAACTGGGTGGTTTATGAGGGGGGCTGTCTACCAGCGTGGGCATTTCAAGGTCTTGGGGCTGTATCTGCGCAGAGTTACCCTGGTTTACTCACTCGGCAACACAGGCTGGAAATCTTCCTTTCGTCTTATTGCATCTATCCCATCATGCCTGTAAACCAAAAAACCAAACCTGGTGCCATCGATTTCGACTCATAGCGACCCTATAGGACAGAGTAGAACTGCCCGATACGGTTTCCAAAGAATGCCTGGTGGGTTCAAACTGCCAACCTTTTGGTTAGCAGCCGTAGCTCTTAACCACTATGCTACCAGGGTTTCCATCGTGCCTGTAAAAGCAGGCAGCCGTGTCTCTTAACCACTATGCTACCAGGGTTTCCATCATGCCTGTAAAAGCAAGCAGCCGTGGCTCTTAACCACTATGCTACCAGGGTTTCCATCACGCCTGTAAAAGCAGACATAATTACTTTCCTTTATGACTTATTGGTTATTCCACACTTTCTGCTACAATAAAAAACCCTGAAAAATTACTTTGGTGCATCAACACTGGTCCATGTTTCTAATCATTTCTAAAGTAGATTCTAGAGGCAGTACCTGTGGGTCAGTAGTTCCCTTCTGAGAGTAAAATTATTTTGAATCTTTCTACTTTATAAATTCTTCCTCAAAGAAAAAAAACACACACACACACACACATCTGGCCTGGGAGGCCCCTCGTCGGCACCACACACTATTTAATCCTTAGGGAAACCATTCGAGCATTCAAGGCTCTCCAGCTAACTCGTGAGCACCCTACTGGAAAACACCGGCCGGCCATCCCCAACATCACTCACACCCACACAAACCACTCACACGGTGCTTCACACACGCTTGTTGGTTTATCAATTTACCACTTTATTACTTATCTCTGTAAGTTTCAGTATCAAAGTTTACTGGTGCAGAGGTAAAGGGAAGAGTTAAAAAAGAAACAACCAATTTTACTCAAATCCTCGCCAATCAAGTTTTCTTTTCAATCATTTCCCACATGAGATCAGTCTCCACCAGAACATTCTGAGGTCAGTAGCTCCCTGCTCCCCTCTGGAGCAGCTGTATTCTTTAGAAGGTTCTTCCAGAGACGAAATTGATTTCCCCAGTGACCCCATCTAACCTGCTAACAGGAAACACGCCTGAAGGCAGTTACTGTGCATCCGAAGTCACACCTGAAAAGCAAAGTCACTTTTCAATCGACAATTCCCGCACTGTCCTGGCCAAGCTGCTCTGGCAATACCCCTCCGAAAACACAGTTTCCAGAACTGACGAATCATCCCAGGAGCAATGGGACCCGTGAGTTAGTACTACCTTCGCCTCCCCTGTATGGACGGCATCATTTGGGGGAATCGGGCTAAGACTTCACTCACCAAAGCGCAGCCGTAACAGGCTAACAGATAATAACGGGTTCTGATTAATGAGAAGCTTATCTCATAGAACTAAAGCTTAAAGTCGTGGTCTCAGAGGCCAACAGTTCTGTCTCTGCACCATAACACGTCTAGGATGATGACATTTTGCCTTGCATGAGACAGTTACACATACGGTTAGTTTTCTGGCTTCAAATTATTTATTTCAGGATAAATAATATCCTGACATGAAAAAGATACAAAATGGAAAGGAACGCTCCCAGTGGCTCAGTTTAAACTGCTTTACCTCATTTGGAAACCTACAGCCTTAGACAAATTTGTTGCCCATGAGCGCCATCTGGTGGGCGAAGGTATTTAAGCCATCCCGCTAAGAGAGGAAGAAAAAATGTCTTCTACAGGTTAAAGACCGTGAAAGATTCCCATGCCCCAGCCAACAGATTCCCTATAAAAAGTTTCTTGATTTAACAAAATTATAACAGAAAAAAAAAATGTAACTCACGAAAAATTTACTGTCAAAGAACTCAGTCCACCTTCTTGAAGAAAGGCTGCTTTTCATAAAGGAAACATTTCAAAGCCTCTGAGAACAGTGAATTCAATCCCTTCACTTTACAAACAGATGTAGGCTCTGAAGCAAAGACAGCTGGGGATGGCAGAGACTGATGACATAAGGAACCAGGTCAAATACGGAAACCCTGGGGGCATAGTGGTTAAGTGCTACGGCTGCAAACCAAAGAGTTGGCAGTTCGAATCCGCCAGACGCTGCTTGGAAACTCTATGAGGCAGTTCTACTCTGTCCTGTAGGGTCGCTGAGTCAGAATCGATTGGACGGCACTGGGTTTGGCGGTTTTTGGTGAGGTCAAATACTCTATGCTACAACGGAGCTTCTATTCCAAAGGCTGCAGAGGAAAGGGAGCCAGGGTTGGTGGCAAAGTACTACTCTCCGGGTCAGTGACAACCTGGCCGCCCCCTGAGGACTGCACCTACCCCACGTTGACAGGTGAATTCCCAGAATCCCAACCCAAGATCGCACTGATCCGTGCCCCCAGCTCCACCCCCACCTGCATGTCTCCTAACATCAGATTTATCTACTTTCCTCCACCCGTGGAAAAACCACTGCACCACCAAAAACAAGGCAGCATAAATTTCAAATCGCCCTTTTGAAGAACACCGATCATCGTGAGAAAATATTCACAATGCGCTAAAATAGGAAAGTAAAAAGTCTAAGACCAAACTACGTCCACCAGGATACCATACCTGTTTTTAAAAAAAAAAAAGAGAGAGAGAGAATTACCGATCCATAAAGAAGGAAGGAAGGTAGGAAGGAAATATACCAAACTACTGACAGTGGTTGTCTCTGAATTCCAGGATTGTGTGCGATTTTAATTTTCCCTCTGATAGAATACCTTCCAGTTCTTCCAAACTGAACATTTATATTTTTACCTTAAAACTTTACAATATACCTATACTCATAAGCCATAAAAAAATGAAAAGGAAAAATGGAAAGAAAAGGATACCACCCACCCACCTAGTATACACAGAGCAAAAAAAAAAAAATTTCCTAGCTCTCAAGGGCAAAGGTACAGTATAAGACATTGTAGTTTTGCCTTAAGGTTTAACACAATTTTTCTTGAACTGAACAAATACTTGAAGATGACAAAAGCAATAGGCGAGCAAATGAATACTAAAGAAAAATACTGGAAATACAATTTCTTTAATATATTTTATATATTTTGAGATGCAGGGACTTGAGTTCACACCCTAAGTCCATTTTCTGCTGTAAAACTTTGCCTGGTTTACATGACAATAGATAACATGATGTCCCTCAAAGAACCTCATGGCTTCCAGCAGAACGGCTGTCTGCTAACGTGGGTTAGTTCTCCGAGGTACTGCCAAATTCGCAATTCCTAAAGCATGATTCTGAGCCTACCACTCCCCTACAGAAACACTCAAATGGCTCTTCAGGACACACAGAACAACCTGAGACACTCAGGAACCTCCACAATCTCGCCCAATGTCATGTTTTTAGTAATTCTGCAGTCATGCACTCTCAGCAGCAGACACTATGCATGTGAGGGGCTGAGACTAAAAAAAATCTATAAGAAATGATACCTACAGTGAGACTCAGAGTCTACTGGTGAAGACACAGTGCCACGAAGAAATGCAGTTAGCCTTCATTATCTGTATTCATCTTCCAAATATTTGCTATAATAACTTACATTTTTTTTTTTTGCCCCAAAACCACTACTCCAATCAAAGACTTGCCTCAGTCACTCTGTAAACGTCCACCACCAGAATCTACCACCACCACCACCAAGTGCCGTCGAGTCACTTCCGACTCATAGCGACCCTATAGGACATAGCAGAACTGCCCCTCCAAGAGGCGCCTGGTGGATGTGAACTGCCGATCCTTTGGTTAGCAGCTGTAGCACTTAACCACTACGCCACCAGGGTTTCCCCAGAATCATCTAGGTGTATGCAAATCCCCGTCTGAGCAAGTAGACCACAGTGCAGCAGGCTCTTGGCTGTTTTCCCAAAATGACCGTGCCTCACACTTGTATTGATTGTACTGGCCATCACTGCTATCATCTTTCCATTATTATTCCTGAAAATGTCTGCAGGGATGGTGGGAAAGCCAGTGAGGAAAGTGAGCCTAAGGGAGTCCCACACATGAGAAAACGGTGGAAGAGATGAAGCTCAGTGAGGGCGGGAAGCAGCCAGACGTGATCTGGACACATCCCTGCCTACCACACACAGCATGTTGCGCTGGAAGGCTTTGCTGTGTTACTCTAGCCAGCACAATATTTTGAAAACCTAGAGAAGTTCCTTGTTTAATGGCCTGCCATCCACCCTCAAGTGGAATGCCAGGGTATAGTGCCAGGCTGGTACAGCAGGGGGCGGTGGACACCTTCTGAGATCTGGAGGCAGCAGCAAAGAGGAAAGGTCAAGACGTAGTGAAGAACCCGAGTGCAAAACGGTCTGAAAGATTGAAGAGCAACACAAGATGGTTCCCGTGGAAGATCACAGGTGAAGCAGATTGCCTCGCAGTGAGGCGCAGCTGTCTTCCCCTGGTGAGCTGCAGAAAACGATCATCGAAGATGGTTGTACACAAAGCAAATATGCAATTCTGATGAAATACCATTTCACAAGTTTTTCAGAAGAGAAAGAGGTACGTATCTGACGTTACGAACACATTTAATGTCACTAAACTGTATACGTAAATATTATTGAAATGACAAATGTTTTGTTACCTCTGTATCTACCACAGAGCCCTGGTGGTGCAATGCTTAAGCGATCGGTTGCTAACAAAAAGGTCGGCGGTTCAAATCCACCAGCTGCTCCTTAGAAGTCCTTTGGGGCAGTTCTAGTCTGCCCTAGAGGGTTGCTATGAGTCGGAATCAACTCGATGGCAGTGGTTTGGTTTTTAAGCTTACCACAGGGACCCCTGGTGGTGCAGCGGTTAAGCACTTAGCTGCTAACCAGGTCAGGAAACCCACCAGCCGCTCTGCCGGAGAAAGATGTGGCAACATGCTTCCGTACAGATTTACAGCCTTGGAAACCCTATGGTGGCAACTCTACTCTGTCCTGTAAGGTGGCTATGAGTCAGAATCGAATCAACTGCAATGGGCTGTCTTGGTTTGGTTTGGCTTATATTTACCACACCAAAAAAAAAAAAAGCCTGGACATGAGGTATCCAAAGAAAGCAAAACCGCTCTTCAATGGGAACTGTGTGAACGTGAGGATGAGCTACGCTCCTGTTGTGCGCTGCTCTGAAAGCTGTGGGCTCAGGGCTGCTGCTATGCTGCAAGGCATTTAAGCCTTACAGCTTGGGGGATGGACGAGGCAATGGGTACTAAGGGAGGAGCTATCTGTCATCACTCAGCAAAGGGAAAATCTTCCAACAAAGCTCTTTCAAAAACAAACAATACTCCTGGGGATCCTTGTGGTGTTATCCATTACGCAGATAACGGCTAGCTTAAGCAAAACACGTGGAACATCACTTCAAAGCTCTGCCTAATGAACTGCTATCATCATTAGGAAGATCACCGTGTCATTGTACAACAGCTCTTGCTAGGAATGCCGCCGTGAACAGCAGAGGATGCCAGCCTGAGTGACTTGGCCTGTGGCTGCGCTCACGCAGGTCAGTGACGCAGCTGCTGGTCCTTACCCCTCACAGACACGGAGCAGAGACACAGCTATGCCTTCACGTGTCCGCTGGCCACCCCAGCAATGCCCCACCTTCTGTCTTTGCTACAGAGATCTGCTGACTTCCCTGCCCCTTGCCTAAGTTTTATCACTGCACACAGTTACAGGACTTCGGTTTTTCTCCCTGTTTCGTCTTTCTTCTTTATCTTCTTTTTTGTGTGTTTGTTTTGTTCTTCGGTTTTCAAAAAAAAACTCCCATGCTTCTTCTAACAGATGGTTAGCTTTTAAATACATTGACAGTTAACAGAGACTAATTAAAACTTTATCAGTAGATCAGCCCTCGGAGATACCTAAGGAAAATAAAATATTCACACTTGTGTTATTGTGGCCAAAGACTCATCTAGGGTCACCCAAGGCCACTAGCAGTTCTAAGTTCAGGGCCTTCTTTAGCCACAGAAGGTTCCTGACCTCACCAAATATTCCAATCTCATTATCTTAACGTAGTCAATGTATATGAATCTCATTCTGAGAACTTTCAGAATGCAGCAAAAAACCCAAGACTATTAGGTGTGGTGCTACCCTCAAATTTACCTAGCCCCTGCCCCATCCTTCTCTCCCCCTTCTTTGCCTGGCTTGAATTTGTTCATCACGGCTAAGCTCAGGTGTCCTCTCTCCTCCCAGAAGTCTCCTTCACTGCCCTACATGCCTCTTTCCCAGGGTTCCACACAACCCTGGCTTCCCTTGATAGCTGAGCTCATGACGCCTCTTGTCCCCTTGCCCCTCCAGTCTGTGAACTACTTGAGAATAAGGATCCTCCTTCATCTTTCTACCTTGAACAAACTCTCCTACCTCCCACCCCTCTACCAGAACTCCCACACTCTCCAAAAAAGGCCATGGCTCTCTAGCCGTTCTTTCCAGATTAAACAAAATAACCGTAAGTAGAAGTTGGGGGAATCTTGAACTGCAACTGAATGACTCCATAATTCCTTTCAAAATAACGCCAGAAACCGTAAGAAACCAGTTCTCAATACAATGTGAACACTGAACCGAAGACTGAACCGAAGAGTAAGACGATGAAGAGAAACGATGGGGAACAGCCAAGTGACATAGGGGCTTTGTGACTGCGCCTTCGTCACGACGTTTTCAAATGCTCCCGACAGTCACGGGTTACTATTTCTCTCACCTCCATCACTCTCTTTAATGCACTCTTCCCCTTGTTATTCTCCTGTGACCTCAAGGGGGCAAACACAAGTTATTTTTCATTTGTCTGAATTTTGGTGTCCTCAGTGTGACCGGTTTTGTTTAGCTGTTGACAACATTTCTCTTCGCGTCTTTCCTTAAGCTACGAGAATGCTGAAAATGTCAGCCCGGTCCGGGAGCTGCTAAGCACTCCTGCAGAGCCTGCAAAGAGCTCATAAAATACTATGGCTTGTAGGGCCTACCAAAATGATGGATTCCCGGTTCCCAAACCTACAAATGATAAGAAGGCTTAAATGGTGCATTTTTATAGCATTTTGTTCATTGGATTTTAATCATTAAAGTTACTCGGATCTGCAGTCTACTGTCAGTGTCCCCTTAAAGCAATGCCAACGCATAATTGGTTTTCAGACACAAGCAGTAAATTAACCAGCAGGGCAAATCTCGTCATGGCCGTGACTATTACATTACCTCACTATCAAATATGGAAAAGCTCATGTAGGGGCGTTTTTATGTCATATATCTGAAAATGGTCCCAAATATGCTGCTTCTAACTCTTAACTATATTATGTAAACAGAAAAGAACAAAGAGATCAATGATCCCGAGGGATAGTTAGCAAAACAATATTTAAGGCCCAGTTTTATTTTATTTTAGAGCCATTAGACAAGTAACCTCTTGGCCCACAATCCACGTGATCCCCTCACTTCAACTTTCTTCTCAGAAGCCTAAAAAACTGTCAGGTTACAATAGGGAAGAAACCACTAGGAGGAAGGGGATTAATGAGAATGCTGAAATATTGTGAAAACTATGCTCAATGTCCCTGAAAAATACTGGTAGTAATTATTAAATGGGAATCTAACTTCTTGTGTAAATTTTCACCAAAAGCATAATAAAATATTACTAAAAAAAAAAAAAAAACACTGTCCTGAAAAGGCCACATAAACCAAAGACTCCACCAGCCTGAGACCAGAAGAGCTACACGGTGCCCGGCTACCACTTATGACTGCCCTGACAGGGAACACAACAGAGAATCCCTGACAGAGCAGAAGAACAGTGGGATAAAAAAAATGCAGACCTCAAATTCTCATAAAAAGACCAGACTTAATGGTCTGACTGAGACTAGCGGGACCCCAGAGGTCACAGCCGCTAGACCCTCTGTTAGCCCAGGGCTGGAACCATTCCCGAAGCCAACTCTTCAAACAGGGATTGGACTGGACTATAGGACAGAAAATGATACTGGTGAGGAGTGAACTTCTTGGATCAAGTAGACACACGAGACTATGTGAGCAGTTCCTGTCTGGAGGCGAGATGAGAAGGCAAGGGGGGCCAGAAGCTAGCTGGATGGACACAGGGAACACAGGGTGGAGAGGAGGAGTGTGCTGACTCATTGTAGGGAGAGCAACTAGGGTCACAAAACAATGTGTGTCTAAGTTTTTATATTAGAAACTGACTTGAATTGTAAACTTTCCCTTACAGCACAATAGAAAAAGGAGGGGGAGACACTGTCCCACCAGCTCAAGGACAATTTGTAGTTGACAATGACCTCGTTTTACTCATTTTCCATAAACATGAGATTGTGCACAGCTGTTTCCTAAAACTGAGTGGGGACAGGGAAATGTGGCAGCCCCCTACTGGCCACAAGACTTTGGAAAAGCTATTTAACTTCTATGGATCCTGTTTTCCAAATATTTTTAGAATGAGCTTGTGCTTAAAAATGTTTTTAATGTAATTTAAAGATCAGACAGACAACTAAATACTACAATACCTCAGGTATTTGTACAATTAGCTGGCCTTCCCTGAAATGAGAAACTCTAAACAGCAGAGACTCTCTCCCTTGTGGACTTTGAAGCAGCAGCTGCCATGAAATCTACAGCCAGTTGGCACTGGATTCTGCCAACTGTGTGAATGAGCTTGGAAGCAGATCCTTCCCCTGTCAAGCCTCCAGATGACAACACAGCCCTGGCTGACACCTTGTGAGACAGTGAAGCAGAAGACCCAGTTAAACTGCTCCTGGTATCCTGACCTACAGGAACTGTGACATAATAAATGGCTATTGTTTTAAGTAGCTAAAATACATGTATATCAGCAGCAGAAATCCTACTAATGAGCCTGTATTGCCTCTTGTCCTTGAGGAATAAGGGATCACCTAAGGCACAACAAACGCCTATTTCCCAACTGTCTAAAATTCTAACAAAGACAGTAACATCGAGCAATCATTTACAAAAACCATCACAAATATACCTCATCATATATGCTTCCATTAATATCTGCGCCATAGATAGGTGCCACGAAAGTTAAGTTCTTCCAGTACTTGCGCTCCAAATCTTCGTAATCCAAGTACCTTGGAGTACAGTATCTAGAAAAGGTAAATAAAAATAAACACAAAACCAGTAAGACAATTTAAAGATCCTCCCCACCCATTTGATTTAAAACACTTTCTAAACAAAATGCTATCACAATACAAATACTACAAACACTCGTGTTTTCAAAACCAGCAAGTAAATATACAAAAGCATTTATCATAGATATGTGAATACTCTTACAATTCCAAAATAATTCCATATGACAGTTCTACATTTCTGATCAGTGGGGAAAAAACTGTCATGAAAGTATCAACAATGAAAGCAAGAAATCAGTTAAGAATTCATTATTTAGCTTTCAAAATAGAGATTTCCTAAAAATCTTTAACCAATCATACTATATTATGAAATTTTGTGGCTGTAAGGACAAAGAACAATCTCACTCCAAATCTAAGAAAGAAAAACTATAATAAGATACTTTTCAATTATTAGACTGACAAATGCGTGCTATATTGATGGCAGGAAAAAAAAATGAGACCTCTTCTACACAGCTTCCAGAATTTTGAAACCTGAAGCCTTAATTTGCCTCGTTTTATTTAAGTGGCACTTGTGGATGTATATCACTATGTACCACCCAATCAGGAGCAATTTTTAACAATCCATAACTCTAAAAAGTTAAAGTTTGATACTGTCTATTCAAGTTAGGAGCTCTGGTGGTGCAGTGGTTAAGAGCTCAGGCGGCTAACCAGAAGGTCGGCAGTTCGCATCCACCAGCTGCTCCTTGGAAACCCTATGGGGCAGTTCTACTCCGTCCTATAAGGTTGCTCTGAGTCCAGATCGACTCCACGGCAATGGGTTTTTTCCATTGAAGTTAAATTCTAAAATCCTTGAATATCTGAACAAATACGATTTTGAACTCCAAAAAAGGGACCAGTTCACTTGGTTGATGCTTGATCTAATGAAACCTGGCTACAGATCCTATCCTTCGTGGACTGTTAATCACAGTTGTTCCACAAATCCTGCGTCGACTTGCTTACAACTGATTCAACTGTACCTTATTACCCAGAACCTTTCATTCTACACAGCACGGTTGATAAGAGAGGGGGTTTCCAGGCCAGACTGCCAGGCTTCAGATCCAGGCTTTGCCGTTTATAAGCTACATACGCCCGGACAGGGGACTGAATCTCTCTGGGCCTCAGTCATTCCTCTATAAAATAGAGGTGATAACAGTTGTACGTAAAGCACTTAGCTCTGTGCCCAAAAGAAAGCATGAGCTCAGCAGTGCAAGTGATACAAGACAGTGTGTTACTCACCTCAATAAAGCTTTAGGTCAGAGCTCTGATGGAGGTCAGAGCTCTGATAGAGGTCTCTAGGTTTTCTTTGGACTAAGTCACGGTATAAACCAAATAAACATTCTTTAAGCACATCATGTAACCTGTCTTATGCGAAGGCATGTAATAACAGAAAACAGATGAATGGAAGACTTGCAGGATCCACGAAAGTCAGTCCCATCTTGGAACCATACGATCCTGGCGCAATCCAAGCGGACAAGAAAGACAAGGCCCGAGTCTTAGAAACCCATGTCACTAGCATTGGCAATAAATTTCCACATGAAATTGACAGAGGAAACATGGAAATATAAATTTCAAAAACATTTTAATATTACAATGATGATAATGAAATTAGGCCAAATCGAAGATAGATTAATTTTGAAAGAAGTAAAATTTAACCTGGAAATAACCTTTCAGATTATTTCTCACAGTGGTTATATTTTCCAATTTAAAAAAAGAACCCAACTATTTAAAAAATCATTTTTAAACTGCAGAATTCAGGAAACACATGTTGTGTTAAAGAATAAGTCTTTACGATCTGCCTAATAATTTACACCACTTCAAGTATATTTTAACTTTCATGACACTATTTATTCATTCAATCAACATATACTGAAATTGTTGTCGTTAGGTGCCACGGAGCTGACTCGACTCATAATGACCCCATGCGACAGAGTAGAACTGCCCTGTAGGGTTTCCTGGGCTATAATCTTTACGTGAGCAGATCATCAGGTCTTTCCACCACAGAGCCACTGGGTGGGCTCGAACTGTCAACCTTTTGGTTGGCAGCCAAGAGCTTAACCACTGTGCCACCAAAGCTCTGTAAACATTTAAAAAGCACCTACCATATGCCAGATACTACACCAGGCACTGGGTATACAGTGATAACAGGACAGATAATATCACCTGAATGGCTATCTTCGGGAAGAGGCAATCTACAAGCAACCCACAAGAGTTAAGATTGAACAAAGATATGAATAAAATAAAACCAAACCTGTTGCCATCGAGTCAATTCTGACTCATAGTGAACCTACAGGCCAGGGTAGAACTACCCCACTGAGTTTCCAAAGAGCGCCTGGTGGATTCAAACTGCCAAACTTTTGGTTAGCAGCTGTAGCACTTAGCCACTACGTTATCAGGGTTTCCATGAATAAAACAAGTGCCTAGTAAATAAATCCCCTCTAAATCGAAAACTGATACCATGCTAGGATAGTCAAATTGACTAGAGATGATGATCAGAGTTTGTCCAGACAAGAAAACAAAAGGCTTCAAAGCCTCTATTCTTATCAATATTTTGAATTAGCGTGTAATGAAATTATTAACCATCATTATCTCTGGGAGTTAAATTAGGTATTTTGATATTGTTTAAATTTTTAAATAAGCATGTATTGTCTTTGTGATCGATAAAAATAATTCTGACCATCCTTCAAAAATCCATCTCAACAACACCTACAAAGTGGAAATTACTCCTTTCCATAAACCACCACAGAAGTCTTACTTTCCTTTGAAACCCCACAGCACACTGTACCTCTCATACGGTGGTAAGGACGATTACTAAGAGTAGTAATAAATTTTTTTTAGTAAGTATAATCTGATTCCTTGCAAGTCAAAATTGTTCTTTAGCACATCAAAGTCACCAAGCAGAGGTTCTACTAAACGGACTAAGCCACTTCATTAATACTCTAAGAACAACACTGGAAATGTAACTAAAAAATAAATAATAGAATACAATAAACAGTTTCTACTTGCAAAAAGTTGAGTGAAATTGCCTCTGCAATCTTGTTCCAATAACACTGTACTTTATTAAAGAGTTCTTAAAGAATTTGGAAACAAACGTGTACAGTCTATGACAATTTCACATTCTCAATTAATGACATCTCAATCAATGAGGCTTTACTAGTATCTACCAAAAAATTCAAAAGAAGGTATTCAAATTTAAGTTAAACGTAAAATTTTCATTTCCTTTGGAATAGCTACAATGCTCCATTAAGTGGGAACCTTACACACAGAATCAAGATTCTTCAAGTACCATTACGTGCTTAATAAGACAAAAAAATTTTTTAATGTATCAACCAAGAACATCCAAAGGACTTAATCTCACATAGATTCATCCAGAGAATTTAGACCACAATGGGTTTTTTTGTTTGTTTGTTTGTTTGATTTTTTTGTTGTTGTTATCATCAGGAGGGATCAGTCCCTGGAGAAGGACATCATGCTTGGTAAAGCAGAGGGTCAGCGAAAAAGGGAACAACCCTCAACAGGATGGACTGACACAGTGGCTGCAACAACTGTGAGGATGGCACAGGACCCAACAGTGTTTCATTCTGTTGTATATAGGGTAGCTATGAGTTGGAACTGACTTGATAGCACCTGACAACAATTTTTTTTTAGTTGAATAAGGTTGGTTAGTTTTTTGGTTTGTTTCTGTTTCGGGGGGTTTGTTCATTTGTTGGCCGTAATCACCAATACCAGAAACTTAAAAAAAAAAAAAAAAGTTAATTTAATAAAAATCCTAACGGTGATGATTTTTAAATATATCCACAAATTCTCTGATACTCCTCCCTTCAAGATTGGAGCTTAATCCTTCTCTCCTTGAGTGTAGGCTGTACTTCGCAACTCCCTTTTAACAAATAGGATAAGGCAGAAGTGACAGTGTATCATTTCTGAGAAAAGTCAAGAGAAGACATTGTGGCTTTCATGTTGATCACTCTCCCTCATATCACTTGTTCTAGGAAAAGCCAGCTGCCACACCATGAAGGATCAGCCCGTATGTCAAGGAACGGAGGCCTCTAGCCAACAACCATGTGAGGTGAGCGATCTTGGAAGAGCGTCTTCCAGCCACAGTCAAGCCTTCAGATGACAGCTGTTCTAGCCAACATCCTGACTGCAACCTCATGAGAGACCATGAGCCAGGATCACCCACCTAAGTCACTCCCGAATTCCTGACCTTCAGAAACTGTGAGATAATAAATGTTCGTTTAAGCTGCTAAATTTTAGAGTACTTTGTTACACAGCAATAGATAACTAATACAATAATCCTTCAAATCATTAAGGATATTCTTTTCAAAATGATTATGCTTCTATTATACATAATTTATCTTTTAAGGCTTAAATATTTCCACACAAAGAAAAAAAATTGCCTAACAAAAATGAATCATGTATAGAATCAAAACTTTACAGCAATTAAAAGACAGAAAGAAATCCATTTACAGACATTATGAATGAGATAGTAAAATGAGGAACAATTTCCCTAACAGTGAACTAAATGTAGGCAGGTAACCACCCGAAGAACGGAAAACAGGGACAATGAAATGAAGACGTGGACAGAGAGTGCAGGAGTCACCTGCTTTCATCACCAACTTCTCCATCACTGGGGTTTCTTACCATGTTCACGAATAACTTTCAAAGAAATAAAAATAGCAAACGGAGTCCACCCACTTGCCACTGTTGGCCAGCTGTCTGAACTCCTTCACGGTCATGGCCTTCTTCTGGATGTTGTACTGAGTGAAGAGTCCTGACTGCCCTGTCACTATCTGCTGGATCGGTGCTGGGATCAGCAAATCGTCAATGTCATCATAGCACTGCCTCGGTTTCCACTCCTTAGGGGGAATCACCTAAAAATAAAACAATAAAGTAAAATGTTGTCTTGAAAAGATTCCAGGTAGTTATTTAGCTTTCATATTCCAACAGAATACGAGTGAAACATTTCTCGCATCTCTATGATAAATGTGTAAAGGAGTCATGAAGATTCGCAATAATGGAAATGCTGCAATCTTCCAAATTGTCAGCCCCACTTAAATAATTTTTTAAAGGGCAAACATTTATTGAATACTCACTATACCAAATACTGTACTGGTATTAACTCATTGTTATTGCTCTTAAGAATTCTATGAAGTTGGTAGGATTAGCATTCCAATTTTAAAGGTAAATCTGAGACACACACAGAATTAAAATATCGTGCTAAAGTTTAAAGAGCTAAAGGATAGTTGAGCGGGAAGTCTAACGCCAGAATTCACACTTACCCATTATGTTAACCTGCCTGCCTCTCAACGGAATATGAAATTAACCTTACATAAATCACTTCTTCCCCCAAAGAAGTCCAGTCTTTATTGATGTTTAGCTAAGCATTTAACTATGCACTGTGTACATTAACATGGGAAAAATAAGTAAATATGTGTTTTTATCTTCCTTTGGAAGAAATGATTTTCTACATCATGAAACCAAAGAGAATGATTTAAAGGCCAAGTGGTCTTTTTCTCAGTTAAAAGATCTGATAAACACTAACTAGATAAAAAAAAAAAAAAAGATAGCAGACAAGAATTATCTCTGGTGGAGGGAAGGACAACACACAACACAGGGGAAATCAGCACAACTGGACTAAACCAAAAGCTAAGAAGTTTCCTGAATACAACAAAACACTTCGAGGGACAGAGTAACAGAGATGGGAGTATGGGGACCATGGTTTCAGGGGACATCTAGGTCAAGTGGCATAACAAAGTTTATTAAGAAAATGTTCTCCATCCACATTGGTGAATGGCATGTGCAGTCTTAAAAGCTAGCAAGCAGCCATCTAAGAAGCATCAGTTGGTCCCAGCCCACCTGGAGCAAAGGAGAATGAAGAACACCAAGTTCAAAGGAAAATATTAGCCCAAGAGACAGAAGGAGCCACATAAACCAGAGACTCCATAAGTCTGAGACCAGAAAAACTAGATGGCACCTGGCTACCATCAAAGACCGCCCTGACAGGGAACACAACGGAGAGTCCTTGATGGAGCAGGAGAAAAGTGGGGTCCAGCTCCTAAGAATATATCCTAAAGAAATAAGAGCCATCACACAAACAGACATATGCATACCCATGTTCACTACAGCATTGTTCACAATAGCAAAATGATGGCAACAACCTAGATGCCCATCAATAGATGAATGGCTAAACAAACTATGGTACATACACACAATGGAGTATTACGCAATGATGAAGAACAATGATTAATCTGTGAAGCATCTCATAACGTGGATGAATCTTGAGGACATTATGCTGAGTGAAACAGATCACAAAAAGACATATTGTATGAGACCACTATTGTATAAACTCATGAAAAGGTTTACACACAAAAAGAAACAATCTTTGTTGGTTGCAAGGGAGGGGAGGGGTGAGGATGGAAAAACACTAAGTAGACAATAGATAAGTGGTAACTTTGGTGAAGGGTAAGACAGTACACAACACTGCGGAAGCCGGCACAACTTGTACAAGGCAAGGTCATGGACCAAAGTCCCTGAGGAGTCAAATTGCTGGGCTAAGGACTGTGAGGACCATGGTCTCAGGGAACATCTAGCTCAACTAGCATAACATAGTTTATAAAGAAAATGTTCTACATTCTACTTTGGTGAGTAGCATCTGGGGTCTTAAAAGCCTGTGAGCAGCCATCTAAGATACAATGGTGTCTCACCCCTTCGGGAGCAAGGGACAATGAAGAAAACTAAAGATACAACACAAAGATTAGTCTAAAAGATTAACAGACCAAATCTACCACGGCCTCTACCAGACTGAGTCCAGTACAACTAGATGGTACCCAGCTACCACTATCAACTGCTCTGACAAGGATCACAATAGAGGGTCCCAGACAGAGTTGGAGGAAATTGTAGAACAAAATTCTAACTCACACAAAAAAGACCAGACTTACTGGTCTGACAGAGACTGGAGAAACCCTGAGAGTACAGCTCCCCAACACCCTTTTAGCTCAGTAATGAAGTCACTCCCAAGGTTCACCCTTCAGCCAAAGATTCGACAAGCCCATAAAACAAAACAAAACAAGACTAAAAAGGCACACCAGCCCAGGAGCAAGGACTAGAACACAGGTAAAAGGGAACCCAAGGTCGAGAAGGGAGAGTGTTGACATGTCGTGGGGTTGTTAACCAATGTCATAAAACAATATGTGTACTGTTTAATGAGAAACTAGTCTGTTCTGTAAACCTCCATCTAAAGTACAATAAAAAAATTAAAAAAAAAAAAAAAGTGGGGGGCAGAACTCAAATTCTAATAAAAAAGACCAGACTTAATGGTCTGACTGAGACTGGAGGGACCCCAGAAGACATGGCCCCTGGATTCTCTGTTAGCCCAAAATTAAAACCATTCCCAAAGCCAACACTTCAGACAAAGATTGGACTGTACTATAAGACACAAAATGAGACTTGTGAAGAATGTGCTTCTTAGCTCAAGTAGACACATGACACTAAGGGGGCAGCTCCTGTCCACAGGTGAGCTGAGAAGGCAGAAAGGAAAAGGAGCTGGTTGAACGGACACAGGAAATCCAGGGTAGAAAAGAGAAGTCTGCACTCACATTATATGGAGAGCAACTAGGGCCACATAACTATGTGTGTATAAATTTTTGTATGAGAAACTAAGTTAAGCTGTAAGTTTTCACTTAAAACACAATAAAAAAAATAGCTGAAGAAAATTACCTTCGCAAGGCCTGCTCGGTGAGCTCCTTTAGACTCCATGTATGCGAGACATTTGTTGAAGTCCCTGAACTCCTCCATGGAGGGTCTGAAGGTCATGATCTTACAGCCAGGATTGGGAGGGCTGTCCGCCTCGGCCACGTCCATGATGGCTGGGGCGGTCTCTGCAGAGAAGATGGTACGCTCATCAGCACTTAGTTACTGTGTGGACAAGGTTAGTGGAAGGGGGCAACGGTGGTTCAGTGCTAGGATTGTCGCCTTCCATGCAGGGGCCCTGGGTTCAATTCCTGGCCAATGCAGCTCCTGCACAGCCACCAGCCATCTGTCAGTGGAGGCCTGCATGCTGCTGTGATGCTGAACAGGTTTCAGTGGAGCTTCCAGAGTAAGATGGGCCAGGAAGAAAGGCCTGGTGATCTACTTTCAAAAATCAGCAAATGAAAATACTATGGATCACAATGGTGCAATCTGCAACCAACCACGGGAATGGCGCAAGACCAGGCAGCGCTTCACTCTGTTGTATATGGGGTCACCATGAGTCAGGGGCTGACTCGACGGCAGCTAACAACAACATAGGTCGGTGGTCATCTCTCAGGTGAAGGCTTGATTTCCCAGACAGTGTGTAAGCTCCCCCACAGGACCCTTCTCCTGTAGCTACTCACCTTCCCCCTCTCCCACCCCCACCTCTCTCTGGGCTCCTGAGAAAAACTGCCTGTATTGCGCCTCCTGCCAAGCTCCTATTTCCAGCATCGAATCCCTGACTGGACTAGACCACTTGCCTTCTCAAATCCTTCCAAGCACAAATGAATTTTCTGACTCTGCAAGTTTACCAACGATGCCACTCCTGTGTACCAGTTCTTAAGCAGGCTCCCTCTAATACACACACCTGTATGAAGGCCTAGCCTGGGATGAGCAAAAAGAAACCCAAACCAAACCCGTTGCCGTCAAGTCAATTCCAACTCCTAGAGACCTTGGAGGACAGAGTAGAACTGCCCCATAGTTTTCAAGGAGCACCTGGTGGATTCAAACTGCTGACCTCTTGGTTAGCAGCCATAGCTCTTAACCACTACGCCACATAAGCACCCCAAGTACGGCGTTTACTCAGGTGTGCTTCTGCTCATCACACTTGCTTCCCTGTGATAATTTACAAACAGTTCATCAGGGGCACCGCCGGGCACCAGGCTAAGGTACTGGAGAGTCCGGCATGAGTCAGGCTTGTCTTCACCTTCCAGGCTCGCCATCTAGCTCTGCTGACCCACGCTGGTAGAGGCAGAACCAACCTTCAATAACAAGACATACGCAGAACAGAGAACTAACTCCACCAGAGTGAACCGGAAATACCCCAGGAGACGGGCTGCGTTAAGACTTAGAAGAAGGTGTAGGCGTTTGCCAGGTGAGAGAAACAGCATTCCAGGCAGTGGAAATATTTGGAGATACTGCAGGGATGGAGAGGAGTTTACTGGGTCTGGAGCTTAGAAGGGAGAGACTACAGGAGATCAAGGTAGAAAAGTAGGCATAGGCTTTGCTACAGAAACACAGGCTTAATCCTCCTGTCAATGAACAAGGTGATTCTTTCAACAAACACTCAGCACCTAACACGTCCCAGGAGTCCCTGGGTGGTGCAAATGGTTAATATGCTTGGCTGCAAACTGAAAGGTTGGAGGTTCCTGTCCACTCAGAGGCACCTAGGAAGATACGCCTGGTGATCTACTTCCAAAAAATCAGCCCTTGAAAACCCTATGGAGCACAGTCCCACTCTGACACCCGTGGGGTCACCATGAGTCAGAGTCAGCATGACGACAACTGGTTGGGGCATTCAGAAGGGAATAAAACAAAGTCCTAACACCAACGAAGCAAAGCAGACAAGAAAGAAGTGCTATGAAGAAGAAACCAAGGTAAGGAGATAGCGTTCAACAGGAAGTGATAGCGATTTTTTACAAAGGGAGTCAAACGAAGGCAGTGCAACCACACCAAACCCATTGCCACTGAATCAATTCCAACTCATAACAACCCTATAGGACAAAGCAGAACTGCCCTATAGAGTTCCCAAGGCTGTAAGTCTTTATGGAAGTAGACTGCGACATCCTTCTCTTGTGAAGCGGCTGGTAGGTTTGAACCTCTGACTTTCTGGTTAGCAGCCAGGCTTAACCACTGTGTCACCAGGGCTCAAAGGCAGTTCAGAGGAAAATTAATTTCAGCAGAGGCTTGAGGGAAGGAGTAAATCACGCAGACAACTGGAAAAAGCAAATTTCAGGCTGAGCAACAGCAGAGAGCCTCCTGGGCTGTTCCAAGAATAGCAAAGAGGTGAGCGTGGCTGGAACTAGTAACGCAGAGGGGAAAGTGGTGAGTGATGAGGGTGGGGAAGGTAAGGAGTTTGGCTTTTACACTGAGTGGGATGGGATGTAATTGTGGGCTTCTTCTCCTTCCTGTGTACCCAGTTATTGGTATTCCGACATCCATTTCCATCCAAGTAGATGGCACTGCTCTCTAAGGTCACCCTTCCAGAGGGTTTAAGCAGAGAAGTGAGCTGGCTCCTCACACTTCTAACTCTCCCTCTGGCTGCTGTGTCAAAAACAGACAAGGGTGGAAGCAGGGAAAGGTGAGCAAGGAGGCAACTGACGCTAACTAAGACCAAAAAAACCAAACTGTTGCCATCGAGTTGATTCCAACTCACAAAGACCCTAGAGGACAGAGTGGAACTGCCTCATAGGGCTTCCAAGGAGTGGCTGGTGGATTCGAACTGCCGACCTTTTGGTTGGCAGCCAAGCTCTTAACCACTGCACCACCAGGGCTCCTACACTAACCAAGGCAGGATAAAATGGTGCCTTGGAGCAGTGGTGGGCAGCAAGAAGTGGTCAGGCTCTAGATATATTCTGAACAAGATTTCCTGATAGAAGTGAGAGAAAAAGAGGAGTCAAGATGTTTGGTCTACACACAACAGAAGGATGACCGTAACAAGAAATTAAGGCAAGGGAACGGTTAAGCACATTAGTAGCAATCAGAATTAAACGTCAGCTCTTGACTGACTTTGCTAACCTTAGTGAGTGAAGTAAACGCTCCATCTTCCTAACTGCAATACTCCCTTGAAGGACCAAAACTCCTTCTACATACGAATCAGGTATACACACTAAAGATCACATGAGCCTCTGTTTTTGACCTTTTCCACTCTATAAAGTTAATATATAATCACCATAAAATTTAAACTGTTTAAAAAAAAGAAAAAAAAGATCAGGATGGTCAATACGAGCTTTCCAAAAACCTATTACTTAGAAGCTTGAATTTTTATCATCAGCAACGAACACTGTCAATTGTTTTTGAGGTTACAGGATTCCTTTGCTCATTTTTACGAAAAGGCCTGTCAAATAACCAGTTTGTCTATCATTCATGCTTCTAAGTAAAAGTTGTATTCCACAAAAAAAGTGTCTACTTCAGCTTATGTAAGAAAAAAATTTTTAATGTTAAAACTTAAAATATTATAACCCCACCACTCAAAATTTTGCCAATATGGTAGGCAAAAAAAGAGTCATGTCATTTGAAGTTCATTTATTAGTGACAGTGATCTTTTTTTTTTTTTTTTACATTTATAACCGTTTGGAACCTGTTTACAGTCTTTGCCCTTAAAAGACAGCTTATCAATTGTCTCTGTTCCTCGAATTTTTCCTAATCCATATTTATTATTATTAAATTTAATTATGCTGCTTGAATTAAATTCCCAGCCCCACTTCCTTCTCTTTTACCTCTATTTCTCTGAGCCAAGAAAAAATGTAGATTTAAACTGCTCTCGAAATGCCGTTTCCTAGGTCAGAGAAAGACTTACATTTTGCAAGAAACACCACTATGATTTTCAGCTGAAGGTGATGCAACAGTCATTGTTTTAAAGCTCCCCGTCCTCTTTAGAGACTGAGTCCCCACGGTCAGTGACAACAGTATCTGATGGCAACTCTGTTAATCTGCTTCTGCAGTTGCTTTCTAATGTGTAAGAGACCACCAAGACCAAATAGCCACGGTTGTAATAAGTACCCTGGGTATTTTTTTAGGAGCTGCAGATCTTTTCCATTAAGTGAAGAAAAGCACAGCACTAACTCATGCTTGTATAACCCTCCCAAGCTTTGTTTCTGAAAATGCTTGCCTTATTGTCAAGGAAAAGCACCTCCTTACTTCCCTGGTTCTAACACTGATGCACTTTATTTGGCAATCAAAACAGAGCATGGGGCAGATGCTTAACGGCCAAATGTAACGCAATACCCTCTACTGCTTTCCTGTGCTCACCTGTGGTTGTTTCTCCTATTTCAACAACTTCTGTGAGAAAAGTAAACTGATGGCTCTGATGACATGAGTATTCGTTTCTTCAACACAGTCCTGATCTGCTCCGCTAATGGCCTCGGAAGAGAACACTTTCCAGGATCTACTACAAGTGGGGTCCCCTGGGAACCACGGAACTATCAGATGGGCAAGGCACTGGGCACAATTACCAGCAGCGCTAGCGTAGACGGAATGCTATTGCCTCCCCCAGGGTTTCCCTAGAGGACTCGCCCAAACCCTTGAGGCCACCCTTCCAGCCGGCACTCACTCCTCCTTTCCAATCCCACAACTGAGGGACCAAGGCTCAGAGACAGGGTGCCTGCCACTACCCTGCTCTACCGCAGCTCTGGAGTGCTCAGTGCACTCAGCCAAGGCCCAGGCAGCTCATGCACATGGCTAGGCTCACGGGCGGTGGGGGGAAGCATGAGCCTGAACTGCAGACCACCATGGTCTGGTATCAAGGCCAGACTAGAGGGAAAGGAGTAGAGTCCAGCTTCATCAACAGGCTGATGATGCTCCGAGCTTCTGTCTGACTCATTCATCTTTCTCCATGGTTCTAGGCTTGCCAGGAAAAGGGAAGTGGCAGGCCACCTTGAAACCTCTAAATGAACCATCGGTACACCTACCCACGGACTGAATCACGACAGCGTATCTGGCTTTAAACACTGCCCTTTCCTCCCATCCCAGGACCCCACAGGCCTGAGCTAGGAAGGTAGAAGCGACACTGCAAAGAAAAGCAGCCCTTAGCCTGTGGGTCATTTCTGTCCACACCAGGCCTCATACCTCTCCCAGAAGCCTGGGCAGTTTTTAGTTAAATTTTTTGGTCCCATTCTATCACCACACCATCTTGCTCCACCTGCCTGCAGAGATCAGGCGTAGGGATGGAAAAATAAACTCAGCGAGATGGTTCTGGGGCAAAAGAACGAAGGCTACATACAGATGAATCTGTGTTCTGGAATTCCCATTCTTTGCAATGTTATCCATAATTGTGTTATGATCCACACAGTCCAATGCCTTCACATAGTCAATAAAACACACGTAAACATCTTTCTGATACCCTCTCACTTTCAGCCAATATCTGACATGAGCCGTGACAGCCCTCATTCCATGTCCTCTTCTGAATCTGGCTTGAACTTCTAGCAATTTCCTGTCGACGTATGGCTGCAGTAGTTTTTTTAAAGTCAGCAAAATTTTGCTCATGTGTGACATTAATGATATTGTTCCATAATTCCTACATTCTGTTTGATCACCTTTCTTAGGAACAGCCACAAATATGGATCTCTTCTACTTTACAGTACAATGACTGTATTCCTCCCACCTTCTTCTGATGCTTCCTGAGTCATTCAATTTTTTGCAGAGAAAATCCTTCAGTAACGCAACTCAAAGCTTGAAGTTTCTCTTCAGTTCTTTCCACCTTCACAATACTTATTCCTTTTATTTCTTTTTCTTATCCTGCTGAGCTGGCTAGGACACCCCAGTGCTAAAGATAAGCAGTAACAGTGGGCTGTCTTATTTTAAAGGGAATGCTACCACCGAGAATAATGCTTATTTACTATATATGTAGGTACCCTTCAACAGATTAAGAAAGTTCCATCCTATTATTTTCTGTGTAAGTTTCTTATTTTTTATTTTAAATCAAAAATGAGTGTTGAATACTATCAAATGCTTTTGCTGCATCTATAACAATGGCTTTTCTCATTTATCGATCATTGCGATTAAACTTGATAACGAAGTATTATCAGAATTGCACATTGCGGAGTTCTCTGGGCTAGTATTAAAGGTTTCATATCCTGCGTTCGCAAACGAGGCTACCTTGTCATTTTCCTTGCTCACGTTGTCCTTCTCTGGTGCTGATATCAAGGTTATGCTAGCCTGATATAATGAGTTGGGGAGTGTTCCTGAAAGAGGAACACTCTCAGTTTGTGGGGTTTCGGTGTCGGTAGCTGGCATCGAGTCTGTTCCAACTCATGCTGACCCTCTGTGTGGCACAGGAGAACTGCTCCATAGTGTTTTCTAGGCTGTGGCCTTTCAGAAGCAGATCTCCAGGCCTGTCCACCAAGGAACCCCAGCGTGGGATCTAACCACCAGCTTTGCAGAAAGCAGCAGTGCTTAACCATTTGGACCACCCGGGAACTCCTTAGAATTACATATTATTTGAATATTCCTTAGAACTGGAGTACAAAACCACTGAATCTAGTATTTTCTTTGAGGTAAGACATGTAACCACTGAATCAATTGCCTTAGATGGTATATTTCTACCACTTCTTGTATCTGTTTTAGAATTTGTATTTTTTCTGGGAAACTGTCCATTCAAATTTATTAGCTTAAGGGCTAATGGACCGCATCTACCCCGGCCTCCACCAAACTGAGTCCAGTACAACGAGATGGTGCCCAGCTACCACCACTGACTGCCCTGACAGGGATCACAATAGAGGGTCCTGGACAGAACTAGACGAAAATGTAGAACAAAATTCTAACTCAAAAAGAAAGACCAGACTTGTTGGCCTGACAGAGACTAGAGAAACCCTGAGAGTATGGCCCCCAACGCCCTTTGAGCTCACTCCTGAAGCTCACCCTTCAGCCAAAGGTTGTACAGGCCCATAGACTAAAGGGGCGTGCCAGCCCTGGGGCAGGGACTGGAAGGCAGGAGGGAACAAACAGGAAAGCTGGTAATAGAGAACCCAGGGTCGAGAAGGGAGAGTGCTGACATGTCATGGGGTTGTTAACCAATGTCACAGAACAATGTGTGGACTAAATGTTTAATGAGAAACTAGTTCTGTAAACTTTCACGCAAAGTACAATTAAAAAAAAAAAATGAAAAAAATTTATTAGCATAAGTTTTTCATGGTCTCCTCATCTGTAGTTCAGTACTCTTTACAGTCCTATGTTGTTTTTTGTCCAGATACACGTTTTTTGTAAGGTGAGGATCTCTGGAAACCCTGGTGGTATAATGGTTAAGAGTTACGGCTAATAACCAAAAAGATCGGCAGTTCAAATCCATCAGGCGCTCCTTGGAAACCCTATGGGGCAGTTCTACTCTGTCCTATAGGGTCACTCTGAGTCGGAATCGACTCGGTGGCAATGGGTTTGGGTTTTCTTTTTTCTTTTAGGTGAGAATCTACAGCCTGCATCATACATCTCAAAAAGATCCATGACCAAAAAATAGTTAAGAACCACTGGGCTCCATGATGGCAACAGATCTGGGCTGAGTTCTAGTTCCACCAACACCCCAGATGTGACCTCAGCTATGGCACTTCATCTTTGTTAAGTCCTAGAAACCCTTAAACCAAGGAGACGGAACAAATTCAGTGTTCCTAAACACTAGTCGACAGACCTGTGCCAGTCTGTCACAGCGGTACCAGCAGTCCGCAGGAAAAAAGCCATAAAAGAGCTCTGGTTTTCCTGTTTCACCTGTTATTCCTAAAGTATGTACTTTCTAGAATTTTTGAGGTAGATCACAAGGCCTTTTTTCCAAGGCACCTGTGAGTGGACTCAAACCTCCAACCTTTTGGTTAGCAGCCGAGTGCTTAACTATTTGCACCACTTAGGGACTTCTTCATAGTTAACAGTCACTCTCGACTATTTTAGACAAAGCTGGTTACTTACTCTGTATGTATGTGAGGGAGGGAAGGTGGATACATGGCAAATTTAAATTCGTAAGTATTAACTGCTTAGGTTATTATGAAATTCACTCATCACCCCTCAGCATGAGCTGAGCAGGAAGCAGTGTATATAGGTAGGAAAAAGAGCCAGTAATCAGAACAGACCTGAAGATCCAAGTGACTAGCCTGTCTGAACCCACCATTCATTGTTATGTGATCTTGGGCAAGTCACTTCCCTTTTTTTTTTTTTTTTGGCCTCAGTTCCTCCACTTTAAATGAAGAGATTTGAAAGAATGACCTCAAGGCTCCTTCCAAATTTAGTATGCTGTGATCCTAATTCCATGATGCCCAGGACCAGCTACATCAATTGTGGAGTCCAGTGCAAAATGAAAATGGAGGCCATCTTATTAAAAAATATAAAGAATTTGGACAGCAGAGCATTAAACCAAGTGCAGGAGCAAGGAGACCCCTGTGACTGAACAGGTCACATACCTGAGAAGCTGGCCCTGCTGGTGGCAGAAGGTAAAATACAGCAACCACTAAAACAAAAAGTGGATTTAAAAGCTGTTTGGCACTCAGATACAATTGTTAGTCTTTATTCGTCTGGAGAAAAAGAGAATGAAGAAAATCCAAGAATCAGAGACAGACCAGAAGAACTAATTATCTCCATAAATCATGGCCTCCTCTACGCCTAGAGACTAGAAGAACTAGATGGTGCCCAGCTACCACTACTGAACGTTCTGATCCAGGACACAACAGGTGAATCCTCAAAGAGCGAGAAAAAAGTGGGAAAGAACTTCAAATTCCTAAAGAATCCAGACTTACTGGACCGACTAAAACTAAAGAAATCTCCAAAACTACTGCCCTGAGATACTCTTTAAACCTTGAAGTGAAACTATTCCCCGAAAGCACTTTTTTAATGAAATACCAGGTTAGCTCAAAAAGAATTTCACCCTTGAGAACTTATGCTTTTTTAAAAATTATTCATATGAGACCAAACTGACAAGTTATCCTAAAGCACAGATGAGAAATCTGGGGGGAGTGAGATTAAATTAGTGGGGGTGATGCATCTCAATAGAAATAATGAGAATGTTGACACAAACTGAAGAATACAACCAGTGTCACTGAACATTATGTGTAGAAACTGTTGAATGGGAACCTGGCTATCATGTATATGTTCACCCAAAATACAATAAAATATCATTAAAAAAAAAGAAAGAAAGAAAAAGAATGTGCTTTCTACTTCACTGGTGCTTTTTGAACAAGTTGTTGTTAAATGCCGTCGGCTCCGACACATAGTGACCCTACGTACAACAGCACAGACACTACTCAGTCCTACACCATCCTCACAATCTTTGCTATGTTTGAGCCCATGGTTGCAGCCACCAAGTCAATCCATCTTATTGAGGGTCTTCCTCTTTTTCACAGACCCTCTACTGTGCCAAGCATGATGTCCTTCTCCAGGGATTGGTCCCTCCTGATGACATGTACACAGTATGTGAGACGAAGTCTCGCCATTCTCACTTCTGAGGAGCATTCTGGCTGTACTTCTTTCAAGACAGATTTGTTCATCCTTCTGCCACTCCATGGTATATTCAATATTCTTTGCCAGCATCAATTCTTCTTTGGTCTTCCTTATTCACTGTCCAGCTTTTGCATGCATACGAGGCAACTGAAAATACCATGGGTTGAGTCAGGTGCATCTTAGTCCTTAAAGTGACACCTTTGCTTTGTGACACTTTACAAAGGTCATTTACAGCAGATTTGCCCACTGCAATATGTCATTTTATCTCCTGACTGCTGCTTCCATGAGCATTAATTGTGGATCCAAGTAAAATGAAGTCCTTGATAACTTCAATCTTTTCTCTGTTTATCATAATGTTGTTTATTGACCCAGTTGTGAGGATTTCTGTTTTCTTTATGTAGAGGTGTCATCCATGCTGAAGGCTGTGGTCTTTAATATTCATCAGTAAGTGCTTCAAGTCCTCTTAACTTTCAGCAAGCAAGGTTGTGCCATCTGCATATCACAGGTTATTAACTAGACTTTTTATTTGCATGTGATATTGATAATGTTCAATAATTTCCTCATTCTGTTGTATCACCTTTCTTTGGAATGGCCACAAATATGGATCTCTTCCAGTTGCTTGGCTGGGTAGCTATCATCCAAATTTCTTGACATAGATCAATGAGCACTTCCAGCACTGCAAACATTTGTTGAAACACTTCAATTGGTATTCCTTCAATTCCTGGAGCTTTGTTTTTTCCCAATGACTTCAGTGTAGCTTGGACTCTTCCTTCGATACCATCAGTTCTTGATCATATGCTACCTCCTGAAATGGTGAACATCAACCAGTTCCTTTTAGTACAGTGACTCTGTGTATTCCTTCCATCTTTTGATGCTTCCTGCGTCGTTCAGTGTTTGCCCATACAATCTTTCAATGCTGCAACTCGAGGCTTGAATTTTTTCTTCAGGACTTTCAGCTTGAGAAATGCCAAGCATTTTCTTCCCTTTTGGCTTTCTAACTCCAGGTCTTTGCACATTTTATTACAACACTTTACATTGTCTTCTTGAACTGCCCTTTGAAATGTTCCTTTCAGCTCTTTTACTTCATCATTTCTTCCATTCACTTTAGCTACTCTACATTCTAGGGCAAGTTTCAGATAGAGGACATCATACATGAAGAAGGCAAAAGGTCATTAAAAAGGCAGGAATGAAAGAAAAAAACAAAATGGATGTCAGAAGAGTCTCTGAAACTTGCTCTGAACAGGTAATAACAGTAAATTTTAAGTTTTAATAATTTTTATTTTGGCAAAATAAAAAGTTGGCAAACGAATGTCCAGCTCAATTTTTATTTTTTCAAATCTGAAAGTCTAGAAATCAGTAAACTAAATGATCTCTGAAGTCCCTCATGGCCCCTGTATTATATGTGAGAGAGAGGAGGGAAGGAGGAGGAATGGAAGGAACTAGTTACATTCCCGAAACTCAAGTAACTGACACAAGTGTAAGCCCTGATTTTATCAATCAAAAGGAAAAAAGACAGTCGCAACTAAATCAATTCAAACGCACGGCAATCCCATGTGTGTCACAGTAGAACTATACTCCACGTGGTTTTTAATGGCTGATTTTTCGTAAGTAGATCACCAGGCCTTTCTTCCAAGGTACCTCTGGATAGACTCAAATCTCCAGCCTTTCAGTCAGCAGCTGAGCACATAACGCTTTACACCACAGAGGGACGCCTATTTTATCAATGTTGTCATTGTTGTTAGGTGCCATCAAGTAGGTTCTGACTCATGGTGACCCTATGTACAACAGAATGAAACACCACCTGGTCCTGCATCATCCTCACAGCCACTGTGTCAACCCATTTCATCGAGGGTCTTCCTCTCTTTCACTGAACCTCCACCTTACCAAGCATGATATCCTTCACCTGGTTTTCCTGCTTTTAATTCAACAAGACGCCCAACCTCCACCTACATGGATGCTCTTCCAAACGTACTGTTCTTAACAAGCCATTCTCTTGGTGTACTATGGCTTCCAACTGCAAACCACTTTAATGTCCAATTCCTCAGTTCGACATTCAAGATAACCGGCCTGATCATTTTCCTCCAAAGCACATAAATTTTCAGGCCTTTCTAAAAATTCCCTCTGTATAATCCATTCACTCAAGTGATAACTCTCTGGTTCTATCTATAGCTAAAGCAAAGATTTATAAGAGAATTTGCCAGATAAAATTATTGAACTCAAGGACCTAGGGGCAAAAAGGAGGGAAGAGAAAACAATTTTTTTGTTAGATAGATAAGGGAGTCATCTCAAAAATGCAAAGGCGTAAACTACCAAAAGCGTCACACCCACTATAGAAAAGACAATAGAGGCAAAGCAAAGGATCGTCCTAAGACTCCTTCCATCAATCCCTAGGGATGTGCCAGCGCTGGAGCAGGAGGAGGAAATCTCTGCATTACCAACAGCAGAGGCAGCTAACATCTGAGCATTTGATATTAACATCAAGAGGTTAGCTCACTCACTCAAGGTCACACCAAACATGAAAACCAAACCCAATGCCATCAAGTTGACTTCAACTCATAGCAACCCTTTAGGACGGAGCAGAACTGCCCCAGAGGGTTTCCAAGGAGCAGCTGGTGGATTCAAACTGCCAACCTTTTGGTAAGCAGCCAAGCTCTTAACCAGGGCTCCTGCAAGGCCACAGAATTGACTGAAAAGATAAAATCTTGGGATCACAGGGGTTTTGCTTTGGAGAACTGAAAGGGCCAGATGGTGGGAGGGGAGGATTGGGTGCTTGAGGTCTGCTTCCATTCTGTTCTGAGTCCAGAAGCCAAAAGTAAAAAGAATTCCTCGCAGGTCAGCTGCCTGTTGTTGTTAGTTGCCTTCCAGTAGGCTCTGATTCATGACGGCCTTATAAGTAACAAAATGAAACATTGTCCAGGCCCTGCACCACCTCCATGATCTTTGATATGTTTGAGGCCATTGTTGAAGCTATTGTGTCCGTCCATCTCATTGAAGGTTTCCCTTGTTTTTGCTAACCCTCCACTTTACCAAATATGACATCCTTCTCTAGAGATTGATCTTTCCTGATGGCACGTCCAAAGTAAGCAAGACAAAGTCTCGCCATCCTCACCTCTAAGCAGCATTTGGTTGTATCTGGGTAACTACCATGGTGGCCAAAATCAGAAGGAAATCAGAAACAGTAATAAAGAATTGGACATTTGACTATAGATTCCTTCTACTTTGTCAGAATGGGAAAATCCAGCAGGCTGAGGAACACTACCAAAGTTATAACACAAGGCAAGTAGTATGCTCCTTCAACTCTGAAGTCTTCCTTCAATGAAACCACTAGGCTCAGGTGGTTTTACAGGTAAATTTTAGCTATCGTTTCAAGTACAGATTCCAATCTTAATATAACTCTTCTTAGGGAATAGAAAGAGGCACTTTGCTGCATTTTATAACAAAACCAGACAAAGACAGTGCAGGAAAGAGAATACGTAAGCCAATTTCACACACTGCTACATTCTGAAAATTCTAAACAAAGCATTATCAAAATGGATCCAGCAATGACCAAGGTGGATTAATATCATGAATGTTTAATATTGGGGAAAAACTACACAAATCATTTATACCACATTTACAGATTAGAAATGAAAACTCATATAATCATCTCCATCAATAAAAAAAAAAAGCATTTGATAAGATTCAATGCCCTTTCACGACTTCAAAAAAAAAAAAAAACTCTTAGCAAACTAGAACTAAAAAGGAATTTTCCTAACCTAATAAATGACATCAGAGTATAATTCTCAAATTGTTAAAAACGTAATTCCCCAGAAACAAGGTAGTGAGCATGCGTCAAGGACTTTACTCTTTAATGAAAGAATCAACAGAATGACAAGGCGGGTTCAATGAGGGTATGGGAAATTGGGATCTAAAGTGAGTAGAAGATGCTGAAATAATAATGCTAACTTGTATACAGAATTACTTAATCCAGTTGAGTCTGGATTCTGACTCGTGATGACCCCACGTGTTTCAGAGGACAACTGCACTCCACAGGGTGTTCAAGGATGTAACCTTTCACAAGCAGATCGCCAGGCCTTTCTTCTGAGGCATCTCTGGGTGGGTAGATTCAAACTGCGAACATTTCAGTTAGCAGTCAAGCACTCAATCATTTGCACCACCCCAGGGACTCCTATTTCACACGATATTAAAAAAAAAAAAAAAACCAAACCCATTGCCATCAAGTTGATTCTGACTCATAGCAATCCTATAGGACAGGACAGAACTGCCTCATAGGGTTTTCAAGGCTGTAATCTTTACGGAAGCAGACTGCCACATCTTTCTCCCATGGAGCAATTGGTGGGTTTAAACCAATGACCTTTCAGTTAGCAGCCTAGCACTTAACCACTGCACCACCAGGGCTCAAAACTCTAACCTTTGGGATTTAGTCTTTTACAAATTAACTTCTAGAACTATGTATGTGGGATCAAAGTGACAACAGCAACTTGAAAGAGTAGATGGGAACCTTAGTGGGCAGTAAGTTTGTGTTAATGGGGAACAACTCAGCAAAGGAGGGTGAGAATGGTTGTGCAATTCAAAGAATGTAATCAGTGTCACTAAGGTACACGTAGAAGCTGTTGAGTTGGTTTATGTTTTGCTGTGTATATCCTCAACAACAACAAAATAAATTTAAAGAGAACAAAATTAACCTCTAACAGCTAAGTAGTAAACCATCTGGATCCTAATCAACTGTTAGTGAAACAAAGCTGTATTTGCTGGTTTCTCAGATGAGCCCCAGCTCTAAAACAACCAAAATAAGAAACCTGTTTAATTATGAGCCCAAGAGACAGATAAGGCCACATGAACCAGAGACTTACATCATCCTGAGACCAGAAGAACTAGATGGTGCCCGGCCACAACTGATGACTGCACTGACAGGGAGCATAACAGAGAACCCCTGAGGGAACAGGAGAACAGTGGGATGCAGACCCCAAATTCTCATAAAAAGACCAGACTTGATGGTCTGACTGAGACTAGAAGAATCCCTGCGGTCATGGTCCCCAAACCTTCTGTTGGCTCAGGACAGGAACCATTCCAGAAGACAACTCATCAGACATGGAAGAGACTGGACAATGGGTTGGAGAGAGACGCTGATGAGGAGTGAGCTACTTGTACCAGGTAGACGCTTGAGACTATGTTGACATCTCCTGTCTAGAGCGGAGATGGGAGGGTAGAGAGGGTTAGAAACTGGCAAAATCGTCACGAAAGGAGTGACTGGAACGAGGGAGCAGACTGACTCATTAGGGGGAGAGTAAGTGGGAGTATGTAGTAAGATGTGTATAAGTTTATATGTGAGAGACTGACTTGTAAACTTTCACTTAAAGCACAATAAAAATTATTTAAAAAAAAAAAAAAGAAACCCGTTGTCATCAAGTCAATTTTGACTCATAGCAAACCTGCAAGACAGAGGAGAACTGCCTCATAGGGTTTCCAAGGAGTGGCTGGTGAATTCGAACTGCCAACCTTTTGGTTAGCAGCCAAGCTGTTATTCACTGCTCCACTAGAGCCTCTGCTAGGCTTATTAAAAATTACCCTAACGTACCATTAAAAAATATCTACTCATCTTTTCGTCTTATTAACAGGTGTTAGATCATTTTTCCTTATCAGAGATTTCCTAAAAAATAATAATAAATAAACACCATTTCTAATGGGAAAATGTCAGAAACTCCCATTTACAGTCAGGGACAGATTTGCACTTAAGGTTCTAGCTACCACACACCGTGGTAATAAAGAAAAGGAATACAAAGGAAAGAAACAAAATAGTCACTGTCATTATCCAAAGATCAGGCACTGGCCTACATGAAAACACAAAAGAACTCTTGGGCAGAGAGAGAGTAGTTAGAAATAGAATGAATACAAAAAATTACTAAAAATAAGACCTTTATACCGGGCATATACACGTACAAATGAAACTGTTTGAAAGTTTCCACTGTAATAGCAACAAAAATGGTAAGTTTCCAGAATAAACTTTAAGATGTAGTAAGTCCTATATGAAAAAAAAGGACAAAAATATTCAAAAAGGCAAAAATAAGTAAGACACACCATGTGTATGGAAAGACAAAATCAAGTTTGATAAAATGTCAACTCCCCCTCCTCAATTAATCTGTACAGTCAAAGCAAACCTAACAGGTTTCTCAAGAAACTCCGCAAACCAATTATAAAAGTTATGTGGAATAGCAAAGACATGAACAGTCAACATGCTTCTGCAGAATAAGGTAACAGGACTCACCCTACCGGGTATCACGCCTGGCAGCACTAATATGGAACTAATGCATTCCAGAGCAGAACTTGGCTGGTAATCTTTAAGGAAGTCGATTGCCAGACCTTTCTTCTGTGGTGCTGCTAGGTGGTTTCAAGCCGCCAACCTTTAAGCTAATAGTTGAGCACAAACTGTGCCACCCATGGATCTTTTATTATCGATAAGGGATAGACTAAATGGTAGGTGAAACAGAAAAAACCCTTTGCCGTCAAGTCGATTCCAACTCAGGCAGCCCAAAATAAAACTCATGCAAATATTCTAACTTGATATATGTCAGAGATGACATCGCAATAAATAGTGCTGGATCAATTAATTATGAATAGAGAGAAAAAGGAAAATGTCTACCATACACCTTACCCAGAAATCAATTTCAGGTGCGTTAAGTGTTTAAAGTCAAATTCTACAATTTTTAGATGAAAACACAGACTACTTCTAAAGCCTCAGTCTAGAATAAACCAAAAACCTAGCCTGGTGCCATGGAGTTGATTCCGGCTCATACCCTCCCTATAGGACAGGGTAGAGCTGCCCCATAGAGGTTCTAAGGAGCAGCTGGTGGATTTGAACTGCCAACCTTTGGTTAGCAGCCAAGCTCTTAACCACTGTGCCAGCAGCGCTGCCAGTCAAGAACAGGATTTCTTCAAATACGATGCTAAAAACACAAACTAGAAAACTAAGATATAAAATTAAGAACCAGTGCACTTCAAAAGACAGGCCGAAAACTAGTAAACGTTTGTTGTAACATGTAACTGACAAAGGACTAGCATTCAGAACATACAAGGAATTCCTACAAATCAAAGAGAAAAATGACAAATGCTGTTCTATTTTTAGCACAATTTAAAAACAAAAGAGTGGCTGTCAGGCAAACTGTTGGTTCGGAGCCGGGGATCTGGCAGACATTTCCCCAAAATGAATGAAGTGAGCCTGCCACTTCAAAGGAAGCAACTGACAATCTTGCTGCCACTGATAAAATTCAAGCCTTTGAGCAAAGATGAGAATCTTGGAAAAATTGTGTTCACCACCATGATTATGGCAGCTTCCCAGCACTTAAGACTTTTCTGATGAAATCAGTGGTGATGTTTTTCTGATGAAATCAGTGGTGATGAAAACAAACAAGGTTTTTTGTTTTTTTTTTACATACCGTATAATGAAACGTCGACATTTGAAAAATCTGTATAACTCAGTGAACCAATGCATAACCTTACAAGATCAACTTAAAAAAAAATGCCATGCAAAGTGCAAAATAAATCAATGGATTTCAATGTAACTGAGTACACAGAATTGTTTTATATGATTAAAAACATTTAAGAAACTACCACCTGTTGAGCTGGGCTATGTTATGGTTTGAACTGTTCCCCCAAAATACGTATTGAAAACCTGGCCTATACCTGTGGCTATAATATAACGTAATTTAATGGAATGTAATCATTCAATCAGTTTAGAGCATACCAGTGTAGGGTGGATCCTACACCTAATCACTTCTGAGTTATGTGAGGAGAACGGACACAGAGACAGGCAGGCACATACTGGGGAAGATAGCTGCCATATGAGAGTCCCCTACAAGTCCAGGAAGCAAGGAAACCCTGGGTGACCAACAAGAAAGGAACTTAGAAGGCCAAGACCCTGATGTGGAATTTTAGCTTCCAGAACTGAGAGGAAATAAATTTCTGTTCTTTCCAGTTACCCACTTGCAGTATTTCTTGCACTAGAAAACTAAAGCAGTGGAGTATTGGAAAACATCCTTGATTATATGAAAAGGTTATTAAAATACTGCTCTTCTAACTACATATAAGCCAACGAATTTTTGGTACTTTGTTACTGCAGCCTTAGGAAACTAAGATGGGTCCTGAGCCAAAAAGCTTGGGACCCACTCCCCTAGTGTCTCAGTTCTCAACTGGGGTGATTTTGCCCCCTTAAGGACATTGGCAATGCCTGAAGATATTCTTGTTTCTCACGACTGGGACAATGCTACTGGCATCTAGTGGGAAGAGACCAGGGATGTGCTGATAACATCTAACTGCACAGGATGGTCCCCCACAGAGAATTCTCTGACTCAAAATGTCAAGAGAGTCAAGGTTCAGAAAGCCTGCTTTAGGGTCTAAAGAAACTCTAACATATATTCAACAGTGGCCGAGTAGAGTACTGTCCACAGCAGCATTTCTGTAACACCTAAAAACTCAAAAACAACTCAAATGTCAATCTACAGGAGAATCAACAAATAAATCATAGTATAGCCACTGAATGGAATTATTACACAGCAGTGAAAAAGGACAAACTAAAACTACTCCCGAAAACACATTCAAGCCCTTAAAATGGAAATAACTTGCTTAGGTCTCCTCCCCTTAGTTTTGTGCTGTTACGTAACCAATAATACAACTATAAATGCCTATACATTTACTAATTAAATGAGCAATCAAGTGTGGCTCCTTTGGTTAAACAATTTTAACTTTAAATAATCATATGCTATTCACTTCTTTATTACATCAACAACGATTTCATCATGAAAAGATAATTTGTGTCTCCACGAACAACTGCCCCCTTTGCCATGACACCAGAAGAACTGGACAGGGCCTGGCTACCATTACTGAATATTTTGATCAAAGACTCTAAAGAAGAATCCTGATAAAAAGGGGAAAAATGCAGAACAGAATTTCAAATTCTCATGGAATCCAGACTTTCTGGAACCACAGACAGAGGCTTGAAACTGCCACACTGAGATAATCTTTACACCTTAAAGCACAAACACCCCTGAAGTCTTATTAAAACCATGCAATAGTTTAGCTTGACTAGTAAAGAATGTGTCTTGACCATTGTGCTCTTTTTAAGATCTATCTATATGGGATCAAACAGACAGAAGCAGTTGAAAGAGGAAATTTAGGGGGCAGTGAGTTTATGTGAACAGAGGAGGAAGAGCTTTGAAGAGAAGGATCAGAATGGTTTCACAACTCAAAAAATAATCAGTGTCACTAAATTATACAAGTAGAAATTGTTGAATTGATGTATGTTCTGCTCTCTATATTCTCAACAACAAAAATAAAATAAATCATATATAAAAAAGTAATTTGTGTAAAAACTCATTTACATGCTGGGATAAAATTCTTTTCTCCTTATGTACTCCTACTTTAATCTGGGAGGAAATGCTGACATAAACGTGTCATTTATGGCAGGTGGAAAGGGGATAAGGACAGGTTGAAAATTTACAAACAGCAGTAATTCTAAATAAAGAACTCTATTTAGGAAGTAGGTTACAGTATTTCATAAAAACAATTTCTCACATTGCAATGCAGGAAAAATGTCACATCAGATTTTGTAATTAAATCTGTTACAGATACAAGAAGACAGTCAAAGGACAGGAAGAAAAACCTCGGTAAGTGCAGTCACACTGCTAAATCCTCTTTTAAGAAGGCAGCGGGTTTTTTTTAAATCAAAAGTAATATTGATACTACTTTATTGTATCATTTAAATAGAAAAGTACCTGATAGACATGACCCCAAGTTAGGGAAGACACCATCTTAACATAGATGTATTTTCTAAGAATAGAAAATATCCATGAAAGATGACCAATATTTTCTTGACTGCTGGACTCTTTCCAACGTTATTATTTTACATTTGAAGCCTAAAAGTAATCTCTTATCCACATATCAATAAAAACTTCTAAAGGTGGAACAAAGACGCTTTAAAAGTTATGAAAAATGCAAAAGTCATCTTAAAAACATGCGAACCTGTGTCTGTTGTATCTGATTATGGGAAATCTGTGACCCTTATGGAGGAGGGTTAAGTAAAGGAAATTCTTAACAGTAAATGTGGGTTTCTCAAAAAAAAAAAAAAAACCTTTAATTTTCCATTAATTCCAACTCTTAGGAAAAGTACAAAGCCACAATAAAATTTGGGGTCACAAGGAGTATGTAATCAATGCCATTTTATCATTGCTTGAATAGAAAAAAGATTGTTCTCATATGAACATAAATTTAGAAACCAAATTCACTTTCTAAATTTCCTATTGTTACGATTGATAAGGGTACACAAAGCAGCCAAAGAAAAGGATTCCGACCGTTTCCAAAACTTGCATTTCACACGACTGGGAATTCAAATTAAAAGTCAGCTGGGGTTGGATGGTCTCCCCGGAGGCCTGTAAAGGAGGAAGCGCTTCCCGCACCGCCAGGGGTACCTGAGTCTCCCAGATCCCGCCGCCCGGGGCGAGCGGAGCGGAGCGGAGCGCTGGGCACCTGCTGCCGCTTCTGCGCTGGTGCCACCAACGACGACCGTGGGCGCAGGGTGCCCAGCCGGGCTCTACCGCAGGTCCGGGCTCAGCTCCTGGCCCCGCAGCCGGACCTTAGGCGACTTCCGGACGGCCCTGCCCGCGTGCCCGTGCACTCCCCGGGGCCGGCTCCGCGCCAGGGCTGAAACCCGCATCAAGGTCGCTTCCATCCGCTCCACAGCGAAACCCACGTTACTTTTACATTTGTCATCACTGGGCTACTTAGGGAAGCAGCCCTGGAGGCACAGTGGTTAAGAGCTCCGCTGCGAACCTAAAGCTCGGTGGTTCCAACCCCGCAGCTCGGTGGGAGAAAGATGTGGCAGACAGCCTCTGCAGACTACAGCCTTGAACCCCTATGGGAGAGTGCTACTGTTCTACAGATTCGCTGTGAGTCAGAATCAGCTGGAGGACGGCAGTGGGTTTTGGTTTAGGATAAGCAGGCCTATCAGAATGAACTCATGGGCGGCCATATAAATTACTCCTACTTCATTTCAACAGAAGAATGATACCTAGATTTTGAAATACTTTGAAAACATTTAAAGGTAATTTAAGCTGCACACGTTGAATTTATTCCTAAAGAGTCACAATCGCACAAACGTACAGGACCACCTGACACCGTATCAGCTATATTGCAAAAAAAAAAAAGGGGGCTGGGGACTGGCGTTGGATATTATTACCAGACACAATGTGATGGTCCTTGCTTATGTCATTATTAATGAATGTGACAAACACTATTTGAAAGAAGTATGTCGATTTTTTTTATGTCAATTTGTACATTTTTTGGTAACAAACTGTTCAAAAGACCAAGCTTGAGGTAAACCTATCGTCACAGGACAGAGTAGAACTGCCCCCATACATAGCGTTTCCAAGGAGCACCTGGTGGATATGATCTGCTAACCTTTTGGTTAGCAGCGAAGCTCTTAACCACTACACCACCAGGGCCCCTCATTATAAAATACAGTTTTAATAAATACAAGACCAACTTTCATCAGTGGCCATGGAAAACCCAGAAACTCTACCTAGGCCACATTCTGTTGACTTGCTTCATAATTTTGCTTTGTTGTTAACAACAAAACAAATGTTTTCATTTGCTCCATTTTCTCCCTTTGCTGGTCTTTTGTGGAGGTACCACCCATCTGCACAAACTCCATCAACGGTATAATACTGAGGGCTATCCTCATTCACAACTCGTTAAATACTAACAATCTTATATAAATGAGCCTTAAAAAAAAGTCAAATTTCCTTGGCTCTTAACTGTGCTTTAACATGCTTCATTCACATTCTGAAAAGTTCCCCTGTGAGGTTATAGCCAAATGTGATTAGACCCATTTGAGAGATGATAAAACTGAGGCTCAGAAATGGAAATCACCTTCCTAAGGTCAGAGGACGAGTAGCTGCAATCAACTGATTGCGGGTTTCACCTCCCCCAGACCCAAGCCCCAAACATAACTGACACTTTGCTAGGCTTTCCAGCTGTCACCAATAAACAAAACAAAGTCCACAAAACAAAGAATAAGTCTGCAGCACCAAGCCCAGATGGATTCACAGGGGAATTCTCAATTTTTAAGAAGCAAAATCCAATGTTATTTAAGATGTTCCAGAACACAGAAGGAAATAAAAAAGGCAAGCTTAGAAATTCTTCAGGAGCAAGTAAAGCTTAAACGGGTAATAAAATTTAACAAAGGACTCAAGAAAAATACAGACCAATTTTATTTATAAGTATTGATGAAAATTATCTTTTAAGTAAAATTCAGAAATACATTAACATAGTAAACTATGACCAGTTTATTCCAGGAATACAAGGATCGTTCAAGATCAGAATATTTGTTACATAATTCTGTTTGTGTGTATGTATGAGTATATAAACAAATAAACACACATATAAATGTATGTATGAGCATAACATATTCTCTAGCTCTGTACACTGAGAGGGCCTGGGAACAAAGACAGCCCAATAGCAATAAGCACCTAGATCTTGGCTAGTAAATATCTGGGACAGAGAAAGTTCAAGGTGAGCCTTGGCAACCCACTATGCCAGAAAGGAAGTGCTCTGAGAATAATAGGACATGTCAAAAGTGCACAGAACCCACTTTGAGGGGTTCCCATGGGCCAAGCTTATGACGATTTGAACATCAGTGTAAACGATATTAATGTACGGTAACTCACTGAATGAAATAAGAAACCATTAGTCTAAACTGACAAAAATAAGTAAATCAATAAATGAAAACCTTGACTGGAAACAGGATATTTACAAAGTTTTTCAAAAGGAAAAAAGTAACTTTAGAAGAGAAGCACAGATGATTCTGCCTTAAGCAATCAAAGTGAACATTGCCAGTAACAGACAAAATGAAACTGTGCACCACCTGATAGGACGCAAAGAAAAGAACACAGTTATCACCTCTGTGATATTCCTGCCAAAAATGCTTCACGAATCTAATCATAAGGAAACGTCACACAAACCAAAACCGAGAGTCTATAAAACAACTAGCCTGTGATCTTCAAAAGTGTCAAGACCATGGAAATCAATAAAGTCTGAGGGGCACTAAAGATACTGAAAAAGAAAATGCAATGTGTCCTTCTGGACTGGATACTTTTGATACAGAGACCTTTACTATGCTGTAGTTTGTTAGTTGTTAGATGGAAGGAATACACAGAGTTACTACACCAAAAAGAATTAGTCTATGTTCAACCATTTCAAGAGGTGGCATATGATCAGGAACCGATGATACTGAAGGAAGAAGTCCAAGCTGCACTGAGAGCACTCGCAAAAAACAAGGCTCCAGGAATTGACGGAATATCAGTTGAGATGTTTCAACAAACGGATGCAGCACTGGAGGTGCTAACTCATCTATGCCAAGAAATATGGAAGACAGCTTCCTGGCCAACTGACTGGAAGAGATCCATATTTATGCCTATTCCCAGGAAACGTGATCCAATCGAATGCAGAAATTATAGAACAATATCATCAATATAACACGGAAGCAAAATTTTGCTGAAACTCATTCAGAAGCAGCTGGAGCAGTATTTCGACAGGGAAGTGCCAGAAATTCAGGCCGGTTTCAGAAGAGGACGTGGAACCAGGAATATCATCGCTGATGTCAGATGAATCCTGGCTGAAAGCAGAGAATAGCAGAAGGATGCTTACCTGTGTTTTACTGATTATGCAAAGGCATTTGACTGTATGGATCATAACAAATTATGGACAACACTGAGAAGAATGAGAATTCCAGAACACTTAATCGTGCCATGAGGCAGCTGTTTGGACAGAACAAGGGGATACCGAGTGGTTTAAAGTGAAGAAAGGTGTACATCAGGGTTGTATCCTTTCACCATACCTATTCAATCCATACGCTGAGCAAATAATCCGAGAAGCTGGACTATATGAAGAAGAACGGGGCATCAGGATTGGAGGAAGACTTATTAACAACCTGCGTTATGCAGATGACGCCACCTTCCCTGCTCAAAGTGAAGAGGACTTGAAGCACTTACTGATGAAGATCAAAGACCACAGCCTTCAGTATGAATTACACCTCAACATAAAACAAAAATCCTCACAGCTGGACCAAAAAGCAACATCATGATAAAGGGGGAAAAGACTGAAGTTGTCAAGGATTTCATTTTACTTGGATCCACAATCAACAGCCATGGAAGTAGCAGTCAAGAAATCAAAAGATGCATTGTATTGGCCAAATTTGCTGCAAAGGACCTCTTTGAAGTGTTGTAAAGCAAAGATGTCACCTTGAGGACTGAGGTGCACCTGACCCAAGCCATGGTATTTTCAATCGCATCACATGCATGTGAAAGCTGGACAATGAATAAGGAAGACAGAAGAAGAATTGACGCCGTTGAATTGTAGCATTGGTGGAGAATATTGAATATACCATGGACTGCCAAAAGAACAAACAAATCTGTCTTGGAAGAAGTACAGCCAGAATGTTCCTTAGAAGCAAGGATGGCGAGACTGCATCTTACATAACTTTGAACATGTTGTCACGAGGGATCAGTCCCCTGGAGAAGGACATCATGCTTGGCAAAGTACAGGGTCAGAGGAAAAGAGGAAGGCCCTCACCAAGATGGATAGATAACGGTGGCTGCAACAGTGAGCTCAAGCATAACAGCAACTGTAAGGATGCCGTAGGACCAGGCAGCGTTTACTTCTGTGGTACACAGGGTGGCTATGAGTCGGAGCCAACTCGACGGCATCTAACAACAACAACAGTTTGTTAGTTGCCTTCCAGTCAATTTCGACTCATGGCGACACCACTGTGTGCAGAGTAGAACTGTTCCATAGGTTTTTCCAGACTGTGACCTTTCAAAAGAAGATCACCAGGCCTGTCTTCCAAGGCACCGCTGGGTGGGTTTGGACCACCAACCTTTCTGGCTAGTGGTTGAGCACCAACCATCTGAGCCACCCACGGACTCCCATGTTGTTGTTAGGTGCCATCTAGTGGGTTTATTTAACCACTGCCATACTGAAAGTTGGAAACCCTGGTGGCGTAGTGGTTAAATGCTACGGCTGCTAACCAAAGGGTCGGCAGTTCGAATCCGCCAGGTGCTCCCTGGAAACTCTATGGGGCAGTTCTATTCTGTCCTATAGGGTCGCTATGAGTCAGAATTGACTCAACAGCGCTGGGTTTGGTTTTTTATACTGAAAGTTGTTTAGGTTGATTCTATTTCTACACAAGTGCCTTTCTATTTATGTACCATTACTTCAGGGTTTTAGTTGTAGCTTTATGTTTTCAGAATTTTTTTCTGGGCTATTCTTGTTTATTTTTCCTCATTATGTTTGACTTTAGAATTAATGTGTCTACTGCCAAAAACCTATTGATACTTTTATGGGGGATATGTTTCATTTATAGATTATTTCTTAAGATGTTGACTTTTTCTGCCCAAGAATATGGTATATCTTATGTTAAAGTATCCTTACATGAATCTTGTGCATTTCTTAAATTTATTCCTTTATATTTTAAGAACTTTATTTTTCTTTAAGACAATATCAGACTTGTAGAAAAGCTGTAATTGCAGCGCAAAAAAACTTTTATTTCCCTGAAAAATATGAGAGTAACTTGCCTTCATGCCCCATCACCCTCAATACTTTAGTGTGTGTTTCTGACTAAAGGGATTTTCCTACATAACCAGTTGTTGTTGTTGTTGGGTGTCCTCGAGTCGATTCCAACCCAGGGAACCCATGTGACAGAACTGAACTGCCCTATAGGGTTTTCAAGGCTGTGCAACCATCAAAATCAGGAAATTAACATCGGCCCATTACTATTATCCCATCCTTAGACCCTTCACGTTTTGCCATTTGCTATGGTAGTCCCATATAAATTATGATAAATGCATAAAAAAGATGGCACTCTAGACATACTAATATTTTAGAAATCATCTCCAGAGACACTGTTAAATTAAAAAAAAAAAACTCAGAACGCAAAGTATAGACACTATCATTTATTTAAAAAACACATACACATACACATACATATACATACAGGTGTTTATATAGACTATCTCTGGAAAGCTATAAAAGAAACTGTTTAACAGTTTGACCAGAAGGAGGGAACTGGCTGTCTGAAGACCAAAGATAAGAATATATTCTGTACTTTTTCTCCTTCCCTGGGTGGTGCAAACAGCTAATATGCTTGGCTGCTAACCAAAAGGTCGGGAGAAAAAAAAAAAAAGGCTGGAGGTTCAAGTCTACCCAGAAGTGCCTCAAAAGAAAGACCTGGTCGTCTACTTCTAAAAAATCCACCAGTGAACCAACCTGTGGAGCCCAGCTCTACTCTGACACACATGGGGTCGCTGTGAGTCGGAATCAACTCAGCACCATGGTGAGCCCTTCTAATACCACCTGAATTTTATACCTTGTATACAGTGGTGCGAAGGGCCCTGGTGATGCACTGGTTGAGTACTCTGCTGCTAACCCCAAGGCCCTGGTGATGCACTGGTTGAGCACTCTGCTGCTAACCCCAAGGCCCTGGTGATGCAGTGGTTGAGTACTCTGCTGCTAACCCCAAGGCCCTGGTGATGCAGTGGTTGAGTACTCTGCTGCTAACCCCAAGGCCCTGGTGATGCACTGGTTGAGTATTCTGCTGCTAACCCCAAGGCCCTGGTGATGCACTGGTTGAGTACCCTGCTGCTAATCGCAAGGCCCTGGTGATGCAGTGGTTGAGCACTCTGCTGCTAACCCCAAGGCCCTGGTGATGCAGTGGGTGAGTACTCTGCTGCTAACCCCAAGGCCCTGGTGATGCACTGGTTGAGTACTCTGCTGCTAACCCCAAGGCCCTGGTGATGCAGTGGTTGAGCACTCTGCTGCTAACCCCAAGGCCCTGGTGATGCACTGGTTGAGTACCCTGCTGCTAACCCCAAGGCCCTGGTGATGCAGTGGTTGAGTACCCTGCTGCTAACCCCAAGGTCCTGGTGATGCAGTGGTTGAGTACCCTGCTGCTAACCCCAAGGCCCTGGTGATGCAGTGGTTGAGTACCCTGCTGCTAACCCCAAGGCCCTGGTGATGCAGTGGTTGAGTACCCTGCTGCTAACCCCAAGGCCCTGGTGATGCACTGGTTGAGTACTCTGCTGCTAACCCCAAGGCCCTGGTGATGCACTGGTTGAGTACTCTGCTGCTAACCCCAAGGCCCTGGTGATGCAGTGGTTGAGTACTCTGCTGCTAACCCCAAGGCCCTGGTGATGCAGTGGTTGAGCACTCTGTTGCTAACCCCAAGGCAGCAGTTCACACCGAGTAGCAGCTCTGGGGGAGAAAAACGTGGCAGTCTACAGAGTCAGATTTATAGCCTTGGAAACTCCGTGAGGCAGCTCTCCTCTGTCCTACAGGGTCTCTACTGAGTCGAAATCGACTCGACAGCAGTGAGTTTGGTTTCCAGGTCTACGTGTTGCTGATTTAAAAATAAATAAAATTATTTTTAAAAAAAGAAAAATGAATTCACCAACTTCAGGGCCACGTTCTTTTGCAAATGAGAGCTGCCTGAATGTCACAGCACCTGTACTGAGGGGCTGCGCTAAAGTGCCCAATTTCCCAAGGGGGACTTCTTTTGAAAGTTAAACAGATAAACACAAAATGGGTGACAGAGCAACCTGCTAAAAAAGCCTATACCATCAGCCACCCACTCAAGGGGATGCCTGTGGCTGTGGTAAGCCCCTGATGGACTTGGAAAATGGAACAGAAGCCAACAAGACACCGGTGTTCAACCAGAGACAAAGATAGGTCCCTGGGGCTGGAATTTAAGCAAATGTCTGGCAACAAAATGAGTTAAAATATACAGATAAATGGGGAACCAAAGTGAAGGAATGTGTCTACTTCTAGAACCTCGTTCAACTGGAGAAAACATACTGGCAGGGAGAGACCTTCTGAGGAGCAAAGGTGAGCACTCTGGAGGCCCGGAAGAGCCCAGTAGCTGTTACACCTCCTGCGCAGGTGACTCAGCACTCCCCATCCATCTCCATCTGCCAGGACCTGCCTGTCACAAACAAGCTTCTGATCACTCACGTGATTAGACCAAAGGGAGGCAACTGGCTGTCTGGGACCAAGGACTGAAAAGCAGGCACCTGTGCTTTGGACCTGGGTCCCAGTCCTTCTTGTGAAGCTAGCATGCCACACTGAGAACACTAGTCCTCCAATGCCTGACATACTCAGGATCCAATGGAAAAATTCAGATTTCTGCACCTGCAAAGCAGTAAATGAGAAGTGGACTGCAAAGTCCCCCAAAACTGCTGCCCCTCCATACACACCTCAAAAGGCCCTATCTGTGCAGCCAATGGGCCTTGCTCTGACAATTCTCTAATTTCAAAGCTCTTCCCATTTTCCTTATTACCTTTACACAGCACTAAAAGATGTTTCTTTCACTCTTTCAACTGACTCTTTCCAATAGACATCAAAGGTATTCAACTAGTTACAAATCTGCCAACTTTTTACCATCAACCTTCCAAAGTTCACCTTCTAACTCATAAGAACATCATGAGAAATATTATCAAACACCTTGCCGAAATCCATGTGCTCAACGTCTGTTACAACGGACATCTATCTATAGCTCTGTCAGAAGAAATAAATAAAGGATACAAGGCTCTTCTGTCATACCAGTGATTATCAAGCCCCAGCCAGTGCCCTGTGCCCCCTCCTTTTCTGAGTATGCACAAACCATCCCTGTAACAACATCTTCTACAGTCTCACCTATGATAGGTGGGTCATCTGTTAAATCTATCTTCTTTCAATTAAAAAAAGTCAGAACAAAAAAAAAGTTTTTGCATTCCTTCTCCAATAAATAGCAAATCAATATTCAGAATGATAGCTATTTTATACAGTTATCAAACACATTTTCAGAATTTTTAGTATAATCTACTAAGGATTGAGTGTTAAATGACTTAAGAATTTCAAACAGAGCTCTTAGAAAAGCTTACTGCTGATTACACATTTAAACTATCACTATGCCCTGATGGCGCAGTGGTTAAGAGCTTGGCTGCTAACCAAAAGGTCATCAGTTCGAATCCACTAGGTGTCCCATAAGGTCACTATGAGTCAGAGTCGACTCGACGACAACAGGTATGTTTCCTTTAATTTCATCCCAGTGTACCTAGACATTTTCCAAACATTCAACAGAAAGAAGCTACCACATCTAAAAATACCAAACCAAACCCCTTGCCGTCGAGTTGATTCGACTCATAGCAACCCTATAGGACAAAGTAGAACTGCCCCATAGAGTTTCCAAGGAGTGCCCGGTGGATTCAAACTGCCAACCTTTCGGTTAGCAGCTGTAGCTCTTAACCACTATGCCACCAGGGTTTCCACTACCACATCTAAACACCCCTTAATCCACCCCAAATCCTCTCCCATCCCTTCAACTCATGCCAGATGGTAAGGCTTTCCAAATTCTCAAGCTCTGAGCAACCGTGAGTGAACATCCGTTATCAGCACGCTCGGGCAGGGCAAGGAGAGAAGGAATACTTATTTCAGCGTAAGGATGCAAAGAAAGGCTAGATAAACTTTAATAAGCTGGGAACAGAAACATGGGTCACTACACAGCCCAGAAGTACATGTCATGATGGCAAGACAGTCATCACCTCCTGACAAAGGGCTCTCAAAGCACAACCACTAGAAGCTAGGGCTCTGTCACCAAGTTTTAACAAAAACCAAAAAACAAACCTAGGGCCATTGAGACGATTCCGACTCATAGTGACCCTATAGGAGAGAGTAGAACTGCCCCATAGAGTTTCCAAGGAGTGCCTGGCAGATTCGAACTGCTGACCCTTTGGTTAGCAGCCATAGCACTTAACCACTACGCCACCAGGGTTTCCAAATAGAAGTGCCATTTTTCCTATTCACAAATACATAGGTTAATATATAGGAAATTTTTTTTAACTGAGTCTTTATGATTAGAAATGCAATAATTTTCATTTGCAAAAAAAACATTTTTATAAAGAAAAAATGATTTTCATCACAAGAAGCACAAACTATACACGACAGGTGTGCACCAGCAAAACTTAAAAAAAAAAAGTGCATATGCATCTACTGCAAATTCACAGTAAAAGAAACATAAAAAAAATATATAATAAAAAATCATTGATATCCTAACAGAACACACTGTAACCTACTGACAACTTCTGAAAAACCAAAGAATAACTCATCTTGTGAGGCTCCAGATGAGGGTGAAGGGGGCTGGGGGGCTGCACCTGCATTCTGTTGCAAAGGAGCTCAGGACACCAAGAAAGGGGCACCAAAAAGGTTTTAATGAAGAATATTTAATAAAGGGAAAAAAAAATTACCAGCAATCCCACCACCAAGATCGATAAAAGTTAAAACTCTCATATATTTTTCTTCTAAACATATGCACATATATTAACGTGTTCAAACACAATTGGGATCAAACTATGTATACAATTCTATATAGTGCCTTTGTTCATTAAACATGAAAGGCTTGGAATTTTCCAGTGTTTTTAAATATTCTTCCAAATTGTGGCTATTACTACATAGTGTTCAGTTAAAAGAGCTCTTTTGCTAGGCACTTAACTTATTTCCAATATTTAGCTAGCAAAACAGATTAGAAAAATATCAATATGTCACGGTGGGGCCAAACAGCACCAAGCTTTGCAGGGGTTCTTTCTGGGAAGTGAAAAATTATGAGAACCACAGCTCTAGTGATCAGGTGAATGGCACCCTTACCTAGCCAGGCTCCTGAATTCATACATTCATACTTACCTGGTTTGCCTCGATCTCTCTGTTATTGTTTTTAGCATCTTGTTTAGCTTCTCACAAATTGGGGAAAAAAAAAACTAAGGAGGAGTCAGCCTTAAAATTCAGTGACTGACCACATACCTGAATGAGTCCAGCCAACGTAGGGGGGAAGAGTCCTGGTATTAGAGTGTGGAGTGACCCAGAGAAAGCTGCAAGGTAAGACCTAAGAGAGAGTCAGGGTTGGATTTTTCTCACCTGACCTCAGAAACCCTCCGCTGGGGGACTACCTGGGACCAGACCGGCACCTCTACAAGGGGCTAGCTTTCAGCAATAGCCATTTTCTTTGAGGCGGGGGGGAGGTAAAGGTATACTGGCACTTGCCATTGTGTTTCAAAGAAGGGGGGAGGGCCTGGTGCAGAGTAAGCATTGTCCGCCCTATTGTCTTAGAGCAGCGCTGTTCAGAGGCAGAGACCTACTGGACTGGATTTACTGCGTTTGCTCCATGTTTTTATAGTATGTGATCTAGAACAAAATAGAAAACGTCAGAGTACAGCACAGGTGGTAAAGTACTGTTTTGTGAAATCTTGTGTGTGTGTGTATGTGTGCTGAGTGATGAAGTAAAATGTATTTCCAATTGTGTGTCCTGGACTAATTAAATTTCTTTAATTTTTTCAGATAAGTAGAAGTCATTAATTTGTGCAACGAATCTTCACTGAGCACCTACACTGTAGTGCTAGTGATGCAACAGTGATTAAAAACTCTTGTACAATCCTTACAAGGAACCATGGTGCTGCAGTGGTTAAATGCTTGGCTGCTAACCTAAAAGTCAGGGGTTCAAACCCACTCATCAGCTCCGTAGGAGAGAAGACCTGACAATCTGCTCCCATAAAGATTTCAGACTTGGAAACCATATGGGATAGTTCTACCCTATCCTATAGGGTCACTTTGGGTCGTAATCGACTCCATGACACCCAGCAACAACAGAATCCCTACAGTTTAGGGGCAAACAATCAAATCATCCCATACATATAAGACTGTAATCTGTGGTAAATACTATGGAAGGAAAAGTACAGGGAATTAAGATAGAATACCATTAGGGAAGCTGATTTAGATTGAGGAAGGAGAGGAGGTTACAGGTCAGATTACTCCAAAGAACAGAGTACTGAGAAACATGCAGAAAGGAGGAAAGTGGGAGGAAACACTGGCCTGGCAGAAAACAGCAGAAAACAGCACATTCGAGAGGGGCACATTGTTGAAGGAGATGAAAAGCCAGTGGGCAGAGAAGAAACAGAGAACCTTCTAGATATGGCTTAGGGGATGCTTGGGAGAGAAAGAGATATGCAGGCATTTCAGGAGGTGTTCTGAGGGCAATGAGAATGATCCTATTTGCATTTTAAAGGTCCTCAGGCAGAGAAGCGGGAGACTGTGGTGGATACAGGTACAGCAGGGTGACAGCAGGGGTCCAGGAAAAATGGTGGTGGCTGGGACTGGGATGTTTGTTTTTGGTTTGGGGACTGGGATGATGGACTGAAAGGGGAGAGAAGTGGGCGGAGCCAAGATAGATTCTAAAAGCAGAAGTGACAAGGTTCAGAGATGGTTTGGGTTTGGCGGCTGAGGAACCATGAAGTATCAGGGATAACTCACACGTTTTCCTGAGTGAGCAAAGAAGGGCTGAGATGCAGGGGAGACCCCAGAGGTGCCAAGTAGAGAGGGAGGCTCAGAGATCTGTTTGTTACAGTTAACACGTAGAGATGCCAAATGATTACCTAGAACTCAATGAAGACGTATTAAAAAAAAAAAAAAAAAAGGTCATCGACAACAGGGCTTTGATGCCACATTATTCCACTCCTTCAGTCTGCACCTACAGTTAATACATAATAGATACAAATTAAGAAAAATCTGTAGTACATTTTAAAGGTTCCATGAAGCAGCAGTTCACAAACGCCATAGTAACTGAAGCCACTGTGTATCTGAAAGTATAAAGCAACAGTGTAAGTAAACACTCACACTCTTAAAATAACCATCTTTCATCAATTCCTGTAAAGGGACTCCATAATGGAAGGGAACTTGCCTATCTTGTTCACTGCAGTCCACTCGGCATCTAACGTGGCGCGTGGCACATAGTAGGTGTTTAAACAGCTAATGAAGAAATTCATCCACTTCTAGGCAGAACAAGTCACCCAGCAAAAGGAGACAAACAGAGCAAACAACAAGCAACTGTGCAAAGGAAAACTCTGTGCTATTAAACATACAAACGCACTAATCAAGATGGTTCGCAGGGGGAAAGAGGAAATGGGGTATTTAGCACACACTTAGTTTCAGATGCTAGATTCTGTTCCCTCAGCATCGGCTTAACGGCAACAGCAGAAATTCCATCTCTGGAAACAAGCATCCTTACCCTTCTCCAAGTTTCACAGCGCTGTGAAAAAGAATCAAAATGCACAAAGAACTTGACGCTGAAGCTGCAGTGAAATCTCATCTAGGTAATTAAAACAAGAAAGGTTGGAAGGAAATCCATCAAAATGAAAATTACAATTACTGATGATTTTTCTTTTTCCTCTATATTCTCCTCTTTTCCAGATTTTGTTATATTCTCACTAACCTTTTCTTCCCCTGCTCACGAAGGTAACACTGATTCATAGGAGAACATTCAGAAAGCACAAAGGAGGCAAACTACCTCTAAGTCCATCACTGAGAAGTAACCCGTCAGCACCTTGGTGCAGACCTCTTTCTATGCATACACTGCAATGGGGAGGAGAGATACACAACTCACAGCACACAAAGGAGATGACACACACCTGCTGGGGCGAGTGTGCATGATTCAGGCAAGACTAACTTGAAGGGGAAGGTGCCCTGGTGGTGCAACGGTTAAGCACTCGGCTGCCAACTGAAGGGTTGGTGGTTCAAATCCACCCAGTGGCTCTGCCTAGGAAACCCCCCAGGGCAGTTCTACTCTGTCACATGGGGTCGCTATGAGTGGGAATCAACTCAAAGGCGCCCAACAGCAACCTGAAGAGGAAACGACTGAGCTGAGCTCCCTGAAAAAAGATGAGTGGAAATTAGCCAGAGGAAGAGGAGGGATGGGGAAGCCATCTAGGCAGAGGGAAGGAGAGCATGAGCAGGGCACAGAATATGGCCCATCAGGGACTGTGAGCAGGTGAGGGGAGAGGCGTGGGTTTAATGGGAAAGAAAGACTGGTCGGGCAAAGCCTTACAGGCCAGAGGTGAGAGTTAGGACTAGTCCTACGGGCAAGAATGATGAGAAGCCAAGGGGGACCAAGGCGGCTCCTTAGAGGGATTACTCCCGCTGCTTAGGTGGGGGAAAGGATTAGGCCCCGCAAGTGTGGATTTAAAGCGATCAGCACCTTCTCCAATACGGCAGTTGCTTCCAAAAGGTGGGGAGGGAAGCCACAAGGGAATCTTTGGAGGGTAGGGAAGTACAAAGGCAACAAGCCAATATTTTATATTTATTATCTTATGGAACCAGATTGTCATATCTTTCTCCTATGGAGCAGCTGGTGGGTTCAAACGGCCAATCTTTTGGTTAGCAGCCGAGTGCTTAACCATTGCGTCACCAGGGCTCCTTAAATTTATATTTTAGACTCCACAAAACCTGCCAAATCAGTAGGGATAGAGAAGATACACTGATTTTAACTATGGCATACATATTACCTCCCCGTAATTCATATCAGAAGTGGGGTGGGAGGCAGCATTAAATATTAATATTTACCGAAAGGGAACATAAATTTTAAAAGATTGAGACCTGCATTAGACACTGAGTTTGGTAAGAGCACAGAATCTACCTGTTTTATCACTATATTCCCAGATAAATGAATATAAAACAAACAAATATCAACGGAAATAATGTAAACTGTATGAAAGCTGGTTGAAGTGTCTGGCTGCTAATCGAAAGGTCAGTGGTTGGAACCCACCAGCCACTCTGTGGGAAAAAGATGTGGCAATCTGCTTCCATAAAAATCTACAGCCTTGGAAGCCTTATAGGGTAGCTCTCTGTCCTACAGTATCGCTATGAGTCGGAATTGACTCCAGGACAGTGGGTATGAAAGCTAACAGAAAGGGATGATCTTAACGGCATCCAGAAAAAACATAGCATGATCCACCAGACAAAGTCTCACACAGAGAATTCTGGTCTCTGGAGTAGTGGGCTTGGTAGTGGGAACAGAGAAGAGTTGGCTGGCCTCTCTAAGGCCTGGAGAAAGTATCCCACAAACTAACCATCTCTCCCAGCTCATTCATTCATTTAAGAAATTATACTCCTAGGTGTACACCCAAGAGGAAAAAAACCGTCTGTGCACACAAAAACTTGTAAATGAATGTGCATAGCAGTATTCATAATAATCAAAAAGTGGAAACAACCCAAATGTCAAGTGATAAATGAATAAATGAAATGTGGTAAATCCACACAATGGAATAGTATTTAGCTGTAAAAGGAACGAAGTACTGATGCAGTCAGTACTTGGAAGAACCTTTAAAACATTATGCTAAATGAAAGAAGACAGGCATAAAAAGTCACATATTATATGACCCTATTTATATGAAAAGCCCACAATATACCAATCTATTTAGAGAGAAGAAATATAACCAGAAAGCTCCTTAGAAGGGAGCATGGCAAGACTGGCTGGCTTACTTTGGACACATCATCAAGAAAGACCAATTGCTAGAAAAGGACATCACGCTTGGTGACGGAGAGGGTCAGCAAAAAATGAGAGAAACCCTCAACGAGAACAATTGACACAATAGACTCAAACTGAAGATAGCACAGGACCAGGCAAAGTCTCATTGTTATACATGAGGCCCCCATGAGTGAAAGCCAACTTGACAACAAACAACAACACTGAGACACAAAGTAGACTGGTAGTTTCCTGGGGCTGGAGGAGAAGGGGGTGGGGGCAGGGGGGGACAAGAAAAGGCTGCCAGTAGGTTCTGGGTTTCTTTCTGGAGTGATAAAACTGATTGTGGTGATGGTTGCATAATTCTGTGTACATTCTAAAACCCACTGGATTGTACACTTTAAAACAGATGCATTCCACAGTATGTAAATTATATCCTAATAAAGGGGTTATTAAAAAGAGAGAGGATGTTTTCAGCACCTCAGGGGCACTCTGGCTAGTTGCTGGAGATACCGTACAACAAAGGAAAAATGATACAGAACCTGCCCTCAGGACGCTACTGCTCTGCTAGGAAAGAAAAGCCAGTCAAGACACAATTACGAACAAGGAGAAAAGCAAACAAGATTCACAAACAATACCGAGCCTGGCCCTGGGTGACTCAGAGATGGCCAGAAGACAACTCAATTTACCAGATTTTCATCCATAAATTAAAATTCAAACCAAAGAAATTCTTTTAAAAAATTAAGTCCCTGTTCAGCTTCTTAATTTTTTTCAGTTTTATAGAACGGTTAGTGGGTTTTTTTTTAAGCATTTGTACACGTGCTATGTTTAAAAGTATATGTTTTTAACTTCAGAAAAGCAACCGACTAAAGTCCGTTAATAAAATGAAACAAGGCTCCTATTTAAATATTATTGTTACCAAATTCGTGGGGTTGCTGTAAAGATCGTGGGCAAACTTTTCGTGACACCTTAAACTGGGAGGAGAACCTGAGCGACCACTGTACAGGGGAATCGAGTGCTACATAGTAAATATGAACTTTTAAGAATTACAGTCTCTAATTTTCGACCACAGCACTTGGAAATTAGAATACTGGTAACCGTTGCCATAGGCAGTGAAGCCGAATTTCTCCGGGTTAAAATTTTTAAAACTACCGTAAACTCAAGTGGGTGAAAGAGGACAAAGTTTGGTGCGAACCTAGGTGCACCGCGCCTACCAGAAACTTTCTCTGGAATAAGAGTGGACCGATTGCAACTTTTAACACATACTTTGAAAGCAGTGCTAGAAAAATCTCTTAGCCGGAGTAGTTTACTAAGCGCTAAAAAAGTTTGCTCCCTCTTCTCCGAGAGTAGGAACGTGACTAAATACCCCCGGGCAATGCCCACAACCAAAGCCAACCGTGTGCAGACGCACACAGCGCACCGGGGAACTGACACCGAGTCCACGCGAAAAGCATTCGAATCCGAGTCCTGCAGGTTTCACTGGCTGGGCCCCGAAGTAAACCCCTAGCTCCACCTCGGAGCCCCAGCCTGCCTGGCTCCCTCCTCCACATTCCCCGCCCACGCGCCCCGACCCCACTTGCATTTATTAAACACCCAATGTCTACACCGCATCATGGCTCCAGGCACTGCAGGAAGAAACGGCCCGTGCGGGAGCCGAGAAAAACCACGAGGACTAAACCGGAGGACGGAGATGGCTGCGTGCGGCGGGGTGGTCCGGGGAAGTACCCCGGCCTCACCTCTTGGGTCGTGACAGTCCCTGGCGGGGAGGCCCCGAGCGACGGCGCACCAGGCCCAGCCTCTCTGGAGTGCGCTGCAGTCCGGGTAGGGACGGGAAAGGAAGCAGTCGGCATGCCCCGGCCACCCGCATGCGCCTCTGCCCCAAGGAGCGCTACTCCGACCCCGGCCCCCGAGAGCACCCGGCGCAGGGACCGAACCCCTGGAGGGCCAGCGCGGCTGTCACCGACTCCGCCTCCCGTGCCACGGCCGCACTCTCGGCCCAGCATGACATCGCGGCCGGTGCGGACGGAGTGACCCGGACGCCCCACCCTGTGAGCCGCACCGAGGGGGCCCACGCCAGGACCACCACCCGCCCCTCCCCCAACACTCTGCCCCCCCACCGGGAAAAGCAGTTACCTGGCGCGTGGGCAGGGACGCGGGCGCGGTCCAGTGGAGGAGGACAAGAAGGAAGACGGTGGCCTCTGGCCCCAGGAGATTTGGGAAATTTGGGAGACTTGTTCCGCACTGGGTGACAGCTGTTCGCTGCGCACGCGCAGAGGGCCCCAGCGCCGCTCACTCTGCCGCTCGGCACCCGCCCGACCAGGGGGTGGGCGCGCGCACGGCGCAGGCGGGCTCTCCGGTCGTAGGGGCACGCGCGCCGTCACGTGACCGCGGGGCCCGGCGTTTAACGGGTCACGTGACTTCCAGCAGCTTAAAGGTGCCCGGCACCTTCTCGTTTTGGGCTCAGTCTTCCGTGCTGTGCTTGGAACAGGCTTGCTGGAGCGCATCTCCTTGCTCTCTGGAGACGAGCATGCCCCTTCTTCTCAGAGGAAAAGACACTTGAGCTGGAGGACGAAAGAACAGGTGCACAGAACCCTGCCCGGAATTGTTCACCAGGCTCCCACGGGGCTGGACCTGATGGAGTCCACGCGCCACACGTAGTCCTGGGCCCCGACGCGGGCCTATGGCGGCTTCTGGCACGAGAACGTCAGCATGGCGTTGCCATGGGTGGGGCTTCAGTATGCCCAGCGGAGCCTGAGGAGGCGGTCCCGGCTGCTGCTGTCCAGCGCCCTGTGCCGGTTTTCTCTTTGCCCTGTGGCACCCGGGTCTCCTACCCACCACAGTGGGAGATCCCGAGGTTGTTCACGTGCCAACTCTTTAACTAGTAACTCTGGAGCTAAAGGCCGTGTCGCCAGCCTCGGGGAACTCAACTGCCCCGCGTTTGATGCACCCACGCGGAACACTTGGTCACGCTCAAGTGTGCGCCTGAGATAGGCAGACCCAAGGGTGGCCCCAATGGAAATCCCAGACTGCGAGTCTCTTAGGAACTAGAGATGGCAGGAGTTGGCCTGATTGGGAGTAACTGGAAGTGCAGGTGCCTCTGGGCCCCTGAGAACATAGATACGTTGGTTTGCAGCAACTTGCTGCTTCTGCCCTTTAACTCCGCCTTCCAGAGTGTCAGAAGGAACCACACAGTCCTTAAGCCTTTGTACTGCGCCAAATATTTAGCAGAGCAGAAAATTTTTTTTTAACTTCCTGAAGGGTTCCCAGCTGGGTCCCTCATAGCATTTCCTCTAACGTCTTCTCAGCTAAGAAAGATTAGGTGGATCTTTATGCTAGTGAGTAAACATGGGCTAATAATTGCTGAGTTTTCTGTTATAATACACCAGTTTCAGGTTGTTTTAATACCTAAGCAAGTCCTTTTACCATGCCCTTGAAATCTTTCCTCTGTTGGAGAACACTGTGAGGACAGATAGAATATGGTTAATTAAGCTAAAACAAATGGGATTATTGGGCCGCCACTTTTTTTTTTTGGTAAATTATAAACAAAGGTTAGGCTCCCAAACTTGCTTAACTCGTACACTCAATTGAAAATTTTCCAGAAGTATATACTATGAGGATTCCAACCCTCCTTACAAGGCAATTGGATTGCTAAAACGAAAATATAACTTAACATTTATGTAGGGTTTATTGTGAACTAGACACTGTTTTAAGAGTTTCACATAGATTAATCCTTATAACAATTCAATTAATAGGTAAAAAAAAAAAAATTTTTTTTTTTATTATTAGCTCCGAGGAGCCTTGGTGACGCAGTGGTTAAGCCCTGGGCAGCTAACCAAAAGGCTGGCAGTTGAACCCACCAGGTTCTCTCTGGGAGAAAGGCGGTAGTCTGCTTCTGTAAAGACTTACAGCCTTGGGAACCCTTTGGGGCAGTTCTACTCTGTCCCATAAGGTCGCTAAAAGTTGGAATGGACTTGACAGCAGCGGGTTTGGGTTTTTTTGGTTTATTAAGATGTGAAATCTTAAACGGAGATATTCATACAGCCACAGTCAATGAGCCACTAAAAGCTAGGGTCCTTAGGAAGCCATAGTATATACTAGACTGGGAACCTCATACCCCAGAATGAAGTCTGGAAACCTAAATTCCAGTCCCTGCACCATTTACAGATACATGTTGTGGCAAAATACCATTTGTTGGACACAACAAATCTAAGTATCAGCTTTTTCAACCTGATGAGGCTGAATATATCAGCCCTGCCAACTTCCTTGAGCCGTTTGAACATCAAAGAAGATAATAGAAAATATTAAAATACTTCACAAGCAATGAATCAGTGAATTACAGTCTTGGATATTGAAATGAGTTAACTAGAAAATCAACTAGATCAGTCATGGCACAAAGGATCCCTAATGTACAGAAATACCTCCATATTGTTAATCACAATATAAATTAACAATGTTTTATCCACATAATAGATTAATTTATTTAGATCCAATAGATCCAATTTAAAAATACAATTGCAATAAGGTAAAGACTATATAATGAGATACTTAGATTCCTCCTGAAGCCTATTATGTAATGTGAACTGCCATCTCAGAGACAATATTTGTAAATTTCAAATAATGCATATAATGTAGCAAATTTCTAACACTACTAATAATCTAATTTTGAAGAAATTTAAGTTCATTGGACTTTTACAAATATAAAGAATCGAGTTATAGTAATAACCATTAATGTGTTTATCCTTATCACATGTGCGTTATTTATGCAGTATAAAATAATAACTAGATGTTTAACTACTGTTTTAAAGGGTCACAAGTGAATATTATACTGAATACATACTAAAATTTAATGCTTGATACTTATTCTTTGTATTCGATGTTGTTTGCCTCAGGTTAATTTATCTCCCACCTGGATTATAATAATGATCTCCTAATGACCTCCATGCATTCTCCACCCACTGTCTCCGACTCATCTTATGCACTGCAGCCAAAATTATTCTCCTAACGTGCAAATTGGATGGTGGTGCCACCCAACTGAAACACTTCATTAATTCTCTATTATTACCAAAGCTTTTCAGACTTGTCCACCAAACAACCCAAATGACCAATGACACTATGATGGCCAAGGGTGTAGAGAGAGACCTTGAAGTGGTCAAGCCTCCTGTGTAAGCTAAAAATCTTTCATCACTGAAGGGTACAGCGCTTCTTCACCCTCAGGCACTGAATGAAAGATCTCTTCATTGAGGGAGACATTAAATATGTTATTGCTGTTTTTATAAAGCCTCTGATTACAGTAAGAAATAAAGGACTTGGAATCTTGGAAATGAAATTGAGGTATTGGAAAGAGACCACAAAATGTCTTCTTAGAGTTACTTTTAACAACCCCTGGTTTTCAGAGCATTATCAACTTGTTGTTTACTTGTTCCTCTGTCAACTTCTGTCTCAGGAAGAGACTTACTTCATCTCTCTAGCAATAGCTCTTTCAGAACCACAAACAAGGATCTAATTGCCATAGGCTTTCTTCTCCAGAACAAAATGTTGCCATATAAGATATTTTCGTACTCTTTAGTTTACCTCCATTTACTGAAGTCACTGGTTTTAATATTTCCCTTCTTTTGCACCTGACTGCTTCTGATCTTTACTGATCAAATTCTCCCAGTGAGACATTCTATCTAATCAATGAGTCCAATTTTTTATTTGAAGCTTTATAATACATTTTCTAAGGGCTCTGAATTGATTACAGTGAACAAGTACCCTGTTCCATCTTCAGTGTTCTTCTAATTATGCTTAATGGACATTGCTCAGCTTAAGTCGTAAATGATTTCTCTCCTCTTGAACAAATGCTTATATACCTTGGGCCCTTGAAATATCCATTCCCTCTTGTGAATTGCAAAATATGACCAGATTCTTCCAATGATCCTTTGCGATATGACTTTGCTGTTCCTCCCATCAGTATACCAAAAACCAAATCTGTTGCCACTGAGTCAATTTCAACTCATAATAACTCCATGCATTACAGAACAGAAGTGCTCCACAGGGTTTTCTTAGCTGTAGTCTTTATGGAAAATCTCTAGGACATTCTTACAGGGCACCATCGTTTTCACCACCCAGGGACTTGACAGCAATGGGTTTGGTTTGGGCTTTGCATGTAATTTCAATTTTTCCTGAGCTTGGTGTTTTGCTGATTCCAACTTCTTCCTTAGCATGACAGCCCATGCTAAGCTTTCTCTTTGAGAAGTGTGGCTTCATTAAGAGGTATCTGTATCTCTAATAGGCTTATTGACAAATCCAATTAAAAAATGGGCAAAGGATATGAACAGACACTTCACCAAAGAAGACATTCAAGCACCGTTAGACTCATGAGGAAATGCTTGATATCACTAGTCATTGTTGTCGTTGTTAGGTGCCATGGAGTCAGTTCCAACTCATAGCAACCCTATAGAATAGAGTAGAACTGCCCCATAGGGTTTCCAAGGAGTGGCTAGTGGATTTAAACTGCTGACATTTTGGTTAGCAGCAAAGTTTTTAACCGCTATGCCACCAGGGCTCCCACTAGCCATTAAAAAAAAGAGATGCAGATCAAAACTACAGTGTGATACCATCTCACCCCAACATTACTGGTACTAATAAAAAAAGAAAAAAGGAAATGCTGGAGAGGCTTTGGGGAGATTGGAACTCTTATGCACTGTTGATGAGGATACAAAGCTAAAAATAGAAACACCATATGATCCACAATGCTAGAGGCCATAATACATGGTATTAACAGGATACAAACCATAACTGACAACACACAAACTCTAGAAGGTAAGCTAGATAACTGGGATCTTCTAAAAATTAAACACTTAAGCTCATCAAAAGACTTCACCAAAAGAGTAAAAAAGAGAACCTACAGAATAGGAAATTTCTTTTGGCTATGACAAATATGACAAAGGTCTGATCTCTAAAATCTATGAGAAAATCCAACACCTCTATAACAAAAAGACAAATAATCCAATTAAAAAATGAGCAAAGGAAATGAACAGACACTTCACCAAAGAAGACATTCAAGTAGCTAACAGACACATGAGGAAATCGCGGTCACTAGCCATTAGAGAAATGCAAATCAAAACCACAATGAGATACCATGTCACCCCAGCACGACTGGCACGAATTTAAAAAAAGCAGAAAATAACAAATGTTGGAGATGCTCTGGGAACACTGGAACTCTTACGCACTGCTGGTGGGAATGCAAAACGGCACAACCATTTTGGAAAATGATATGGCGCTTCCTAAGAAAGCTAGAAATAGAAATGTTACCAAACCCTAGAAGGTGGGTCCCTGTCTGGGGCATTCAGACTTGCCAATTATCTGGACACGGGTCTTTGTAAAAGTCTAACCTTATAGCAATGCGTAGACCAAGGAGCCGGGAGGAAGTTCCTCAGATCCGGCTGCCCAAGCTATGGGGAAGCAGGGCTGATATGTGATTTGGGCAGCAAAATGGTGCCTGCACAGGCATACCGGGGAGGGAAAATTCTAGAAGGTGTCCAGGAAACAGGAGGTGATGTGGTTCTCATCGGACTTCAGAATAGGGTCCAAGCGATGCTTTTCCTTCTAATTCATTCCACCTGTTGCTGCATCTGCTGTTGAAGTCAATTAGCAGACACAGCTGGCCCTTCTGTGCATGTGGGGTGCTACAAATCTGACTTGGGCTAGTTTAAGGACTAATGGAAATTTACCGGCATTCATAGCATCAGGTTACAGAAATACCATATGATCCAGCAATCCCACTCCTTGGAATATATCCTATAGAAATAAGAGCCATCACACGGATACAAAAATGCACACCCATGTTCACTGCAGCATTGTTCACAATAGCAGAATGATGGAAACAACCAAGATGCCCATAAACACAATGGAGTACTACGCAATGATAAAGAACAATAATGAATCCGCAAAACATCTCACAACACGGATGAATTTGGAGGGCATTATCCTGAGTGAAATAAGTCAATCACAAAAGGACAAATATTGTATGAGACCACTACTATAAAAACTCACGAAAGGTTTACACACAAAAAGAAACAATCTTTGCAAGGGACGGGAGGAATATGGGGATGGAAAAACACTAAAGAGACAATAGTTTTACTGGTTAGTGAATGGTAAGAGAGTACACACTACTGGGGAAGCCAGCACAACTACTGGGGAAGCCAGCCAAGGCAAGGTCATGGAAGCTCCACAGACACATCCAAACTCTCTGAGGGACCAAATTACTGGGCAAAGGGCCATGGAGACCATGGTCTCAGGGAACATCTAGCTCAATTGGCATGACATAGTTTATAAACAAAATGTTCTACATTCTACTTTGGTGAGTAGCACCTGGGATCTTAAAAGGCCAGTGGCCATGTAAGATACTCCACTGGTCTCACTCTGTCTGGAGCAAGGGAAAATGAAGAAAACAAAAGAGACAAGGAAAAGATTAGTCCAAAGGACTAATGGACAACTACCACAGCCTCCACCAGACTGAGTCCAGAACAACTAGATGATACCCGGCTACCACCACCAACTGCTGTGACAGGGATCACAGTAGAGGGTCCAGACAGAGCTGGAGAAAAATATAGACCAAAATTTTAACTCACAAAAGAAGACCAGACTTACTGGCCTGACAGAGACTGGAAAAACACCAAAAGAATGGCCCCTGGACACTCTTTTAGGCTCAGTAATGAAGTCACTCCTGAGGTTCACCCTTCAGCCAAAGATCAGACTGGCCCATAAAACAAAATGAGGCTAATGGGGCACAGCAGCCCAGGGGCAAGGACAAGAAGGCAGGAGGAGACAGAAAAGCTGGTAATGGGAAACTCAAGGGCAAGAAGGGAAAAGTGTGGACATGTCATGGGGTTGGTAACCAATGTCATAAAACAATATGTGTACTAATTGTTTAGTGAGAAGCTAGTTTGTTCGGTAAACCTTCATCTAAAGAACAATAATAAAAAATTAATTAAAATTAAAAAAAGAAATATCATACGATCCAGCAATCAAAAGAAAGAATATACCCTAGAGAAATAAGAGCTGTCACACTAATAGACATGTGCACATCTATGCTCATTGCAGCATCATTCACAATAGCAAAAAGATGGAAATAACTTAAGCGCCTATCAACAGATGGACGGATAAACAAACTATGGTACATGCAAACAACGGAATACTACATAACGATTGTGGTTAAGTGCTATGGCTGCTATCCAAAAGGTCAGCAGTTCGAATCCACCAGGCACTTCTTGGAAACTCTATGGGGCAGTTCTACTCTGTCCTATAGGGTCGCTATGAGTCGGAATCGACTTGACGAAAACTGTTTTTTTTTTTTTTTAATAGGGCAAGCAATAACACAAGTAGTTCGACCACGTATATGAGACTAATGGGCACACCAGCCCAAAAGCACAGAGAAGGCAGGAAGGGACAGGAAAACTAGATGAATCAAAATGGGAAACCCAGGATTGAGAGGGGAGAGTATTGACACATCACAGCGTTGACAACCAAAGCCGAAAAGCAATTTGTGTATTAATTGTTTAATGAGAAACTAATTTGCTCTGTAAGCTTTCACCTAAAACCAAGCCTGTTGTCATCACATCAATTCCAACTCACAGCAACCCTACAGAACAGAGTAGAACTACCCCCCAGGGTTTCCAAGGAGCAGCTGGTGGATTCAAACTACCAGCCTTTTGGTTAGCAGCCAAACACTTAACCACTGCACTTAACTTTCATCTAAAGCAGAATTAAAAAATAAGAATAAAAGATCCATTGAATGCTTACTCATTTTTCTACAAAATTATAACTTTTCTACAGGTTTCTTTACATTTTATTCTTAGTTTATGCCATAAGTACTTTTTCCACTAGCTTTGGGTCATGTTATGAATTGAACTGTATCCCCCAGAAATATGTGCTGTAATTCCTAAACTCTGGTGGTGTGGTGGTCAAAGCGCTCAGCTGCTAACCAAAAGGTCAGCAGTTCAAACCCACCAGCCGCTTCGTGGGATAAAGATGCACCAGGCAGTATGCTTCTGTAAGGATTTACAGCCTTGGAAACCCTATGGGGCAGTTCTACTCTGTCCTATAGGGTAGCCATGAGTAGGAATTGCCTGGACAGCAGTGGGTTTTTTTTTTTTTTTTTTTTAACATGCCTGTGGTTATAATCCCATTTGGGAATGGATTGTCTTTGTTATGTGAATGAGGCAGGATTCGTGGAAGGTGTATTTTCAATCACTTTTGAGATATAAAAAAAGATTAAACAAGTGAGCTAGCAGAGATGGGGGGACAGAGACACCAAGCCACATGAACATCACCAAGGAGCAGAAGCTCAAAGAGCCTAGGACCTTCCTCCAGAACCAGCAGAAAGAGAAAGCCTTCCTTCCCCTAGGCCCAGCACCCTGAATTCAGACTTCTAGCCTCCTAAACTGTGAGAAAATAAATATCTGCTTGTTAAAGCCATACACTTGTAGTATTTCTGTTACAGCTGTTGTTTTTGGGTGCTGCAGAGTCGATTCCAACTCATAGCAACCCCATGTGACAGAATAGATATATAGGGTCTCCTAGGCTGTCATCTTTAGGGGAGTAGACTGCATGGTCTTTCTCTCATGGAGCCACTGGGTGGCTAGCAGCCGAACACTTAACTGTTGCACTACCAGGGCTCCTTTCAACTATAGTACATCTCCTCAAAAATCCACACAAGCTGGCATTGAGTTGACTCTGACTCACAGTGCCCCATGGGGGTCAGAGTCTTTTGGAGCAGCACTAGATAACTAAGATGGGTTACTTTCTTATTGTTTCCTGGTTTTATCTTAAATCCAGTCCCTTCATCAGAGACATTCATTCCTATATTGTTGGTTGTTCTCTTCAAATGGAGTTCTTAGCTTGTGACACTTCTGCTGATATTCTGATACCTTCTCAGGAATTTCTGGGTTTTTTTTTCCTTTCAAATTAAGTTTAACTTTCTTTGCAATTGATTGATTGTTGTTGTTGGGTGCTGTCAAGTTGATTCTGACTCATAGTGACCCCACGAGACAGAGTAGAACTGCCCTATAGTATTTTCTTGGCTATAATCCCTTTTACAGAATCAGATCACCAGGTCTCTCTCCCATGTAGCCTCTGGGTGGATTCAAACATTTCAGTTAGCAGCCAGCTTAACCGTTGGACCACCAGGGCTCCTATTGATGTTTAGTTACTTGGTATTTTCTATTCTTTTTAGGAAAGGAATCCTCTCCAAACTAAAGGGCAAATGCCAATAAGACAGTGATACAGACAACATTCCAGGGCGCCCTGCATTCCGTAGTGAGACCAGGCCACTGTGTAGATTGCTCAGGCAGCACAGGCCCCGATCTAGGTTCCAGCCACAACAGGCTCTGGCTAGATTCCTCAAGGAGTGAAAAGTCCTGGTGTAAGATCCTTAGGCAGAGTAGTAGCCTAGAGCATGTGAGTGGATTTTTTGGAGCAGTGGTTCTCAAAGTTGATTCTGGTAACTGGCAAGTTTAAAGCTATTTTCATAATAATAAAACCCAAAACCCCATGTGTGTCAGAGTAGAACTGCTCCACAGGGTTTTCTTGGCTATAATCTTTACGAAAGCAGACTGCCAAGTCTTTCTTTGATGGCGCCACTGGGTGGGTTCAAACTGCCAACCTTTAGGTTGATCATCGTTAAGGCTTGTCTTTTTCCTCTGTTTACTCCTGAATGTACAGTGGAGTTTTCCAGAGCACTACTGGAGTTCGTCATTGCCCTGAAAACAGAATGTGTGCTTCTGTAGTCTTGTATTTTAAATTTTTCTCCATTTTAAAATCTAATACAGTAAGTATCAATGGACATACCCCAATGAAAAAAAGCTCCTTGGGATCCTCAATAATTTTGAAGAGTGTTAAGGGGGTCCTGACACCAAAAAGTTGGAGAACTTTTGGTTTGAGAGAACATATCATAAGAAGAACTAGATTTTCCTTAAGCTCTTAATTCTTGGAATGTTCCTTGGAGGTGCCCTTTCCTTGTTTGGAGTGTTTGACTCAGAAGAGGGTTCCCAAATTGCTGCTGTGGGGAATCCCCATGCTGGAGACCCAGGCCAGGGAGGTGAGGGGCCAGGTGGGGCTGGGGCCCCAAGGTGGGGCAGAGTCAGAGGTGAAATGGTAGGGCCAGAGGCGGGAGGCGGGACTTTCCCTGGATTGCAACCTTATTTCAACAACAGAGATAGCCTTTCCCCAGAAAAAGACCTTGTTCTCCGCAGAAAAGAGACTGGGACATTGCCCTTCTACTACTGGAGTTTCTGTAATAATTCCAAATATGTGGTCCTGAAAAACCTGAAGTTATGCATTAATTGTGAACCTTCGGGCAAATAGGGTTGGAGCTGTTGTTAGCTGCCATCTAGTTGACTCCCACACATAGTGACCTTATACATAACAACAAAGCCTTGCCCAGTTGTGTGTCATCTTCATCATCATTGGTATGTTTGAGTCCTCTCCTTTTCTAGCGTTTAGTTTTTCCTGATGACTATATAAGGTAAGCCAGCAGAAGTCTCACCATCTTCACTTCTAAGGAACATGCTGGTTGCATTTCTTCTAAGAACTAGTTTCATTCTTTTGGCAGTAGACCACTTACAACCTGTGGCACTTTGTATCTAGAGCACTAACAATCCCATTGCTTGCACAGTTACAACTCTCTGGAGTGCAGACTAGCAAGCATCCTAGTGGATCTCTCACTGTCTGAGACCCTAAGGCTCCTGCTGCCTCCTTGGACATGTGGAGTCTCCAGGGTATCAGCTCCTACTAGAGATTAATTTCATCATAAACAAAAATCCCACCCGGGGGGTGGCATTATTCATCAGGTATTATTAACACCTGGAGAAATGTCTTCTCAGATTTTTCATCTGCACTCACAGCTTCTGGAAACAGTCTAACATGGTGGGAAAGTATAACGCTTCTTGAAATCACCAACCGAAACAATATTTTCACCAAAAAGGGGCATTTCTGTAGGGTTTTCATCTTTTTCTTAAGTTCTTTCTACATTGCTGGAGCCCCTGGATCATGCAAATTGTTAACTGCTCAGCTGCTAACCAAAAGGTTAGAAGTTTGAGTCCACCCAGAGCACCTTAGAAAACAGGCCTGGCAACCTACTGCCAAAAATCAGCCATTGAAAATCCAGTGGAGTTTAAGAACTATTTCCATAGGATCGAACTGACAACAGCAACTCAAAAGATTAGATAGGAACCTCAGGTGGCAGTGAGTTTATGTTAATGGGGGAGGAACGACTCAGAGAAGGAAGGTGAGAATGGCTGCACAACTTGAACTATGTCATCAATGTCACTGAATTGTGCATGTAGAAACTGTTAAATTGGCACATGTTTTGCTGTGTATGTTCTTAACGAGATAAATAAATTTTTTTTAAAGTACCTACATTGAAGTGTTATGTGAGCAAGAAACTTCTGTTGTCCTGGGGTTAGGGAAAAACCCTTTGGAGCACAGTTCCACTCTGATACACATGGTGTGGCCATGAGTTGAAGTCAACCCCAACGCAACTGATTTTTTTTTTTTTCTATATTGTTAAGGCTATCTTTTTCATTGCTGTCAAACATAAATGTGCACAGAAAAATCCCAGTTGAACCAACAATATTTCCATTGTTATACTGGCATAGGCCTATCTATCAATGGCCCTTGAGCTAATTCCTGTTAAAGAAATACACCATGGTTATAACAGAAGAGACTGTATATCCACTGACACCTCACTTTGTTTCCATTTCACTGGGCCCCTCTTCATCTTTGCCAGAGATCCTTTGCCACAGATCATCCATTCATCTCTGGGTTGGCAGAAGTTTAACTGCTACAAGCTTTTCAAGGTACTAGATCCTGAGTTCTCACATGCTTGAAAACAAGTTTTTTTCCAAAGGCTATTACTATAGAGACAACAGAAGTCCCCCTGATTCCCAACTCACTCCACTCCCTATAACCCATTGCCGTCAAGTTGATTCTGACTTACAGCTACCCTATAAGACAGAGCAGAACTGCCCCATAGGGTTTCCAAGGAGCAGCTGGTGGATTCGAACTGCTGGCCTTTTTGGTTAGCAGCCATAGCATTTAACCACTCCACCACCAGGGTTCCAAAGAGGAAGAACTGCGTTGGCTGGGATTTGAACCCAGCCCAAAAATTTGGGATGCAGCTACACACATCACTATACCATCAATGCCAACTCTCCACCCCCTAGAGGTGACATAATGTTGTTTTCTGCCTGTTGCCATTGAGTAGATTCTGACTAGTAGCGACTCTGTAGAACAGAGTAGTGTTTCCAAGGAGTGAGTGATAGATTCGATCTGCAGACCTTTTAGTTAGCAGCCTAACATTTAACCACTGCACCACCAGGGCTCCATTGTCTGCGTGGAAACAAACAAACAAAAAACCCAAACCCGTTGCTGTAGTGTCCATTCTGATTCATGGCAACCCCAGGTGTTACAGAGTAGAACTGCTCCACAGGGTTTTCATGGCTGTAATCTTTAAGGAGCCCTGGTGGTGCAGTGGTTAAAGCACTTGTTTGCTAACCAAAAGGTCAGTGGTTTGAACCCACCAGTGTCTTCACTGGAGAAAGACATGGCAGCCTGCTTTCTGTAAACATTTACAGCCTTCAGAACCCAATGGAGAAATTCTACCCTGTCCTACAAGGTCACTGTGAGTCAGAATCAACTCGATAGCAGTGGTTCGGTTTGGTTTGGGTTTAATCTTTAGGGAAGCAGATTTCCAGGACCTCCTTCTATGGCACCGCTGGGTGAGTTTGAACCACCAATCTTTTGGTTATCAGCCTATCACAACCCGGATGAAGCTCCTTTTTTACATATCAGACTTGGAGAGGATTTAGTGTCAGTGTCTTAGCTTCCAGGTCCACCCTCAAAAGTCATCTAAATAAAGATTACTCAGTTTCATACAGAAAGCAGAAAAAAATTGCATTTTCCTCTGTTCTAGCTTTTTTTTAGCAACAGCAAACAAACAACAAAATAAGATCCGTGAGACTAAAGATGCAAATTCCAAGGAATCCTTGTTGTTCATTAATTCATTAAACTCATTGTGCACCTGCCAGGCACCATGAACCGTGTGAGGAGCTGGAAATGGTCGTGTTCAAGGTAGATATGGTCTTGCCTGTATGTAATGCCACTGAGAAGACTGCAGCTCCCAAAGTAGGCAAAACTAATTTCATAAGCTACACTTAGGATAAGAGGATTAATTATCGAGCAGCTGTATTGCTCAATGGGCTTGGTCACTTGTTATTTTCATGTTGGGTAATTATTTGTCAGCACCATTTTTCTACAAAAATGTCTCTTGCTGAAAGTCATATCTATGTTCACTGCTATTTCAGTTTCGTTTTTCTTCTATAGACCTCGATCTAGCATTTAAAATACCAAAGGATATGAGACAAACCCAAACTGAGAGACATTCTATAAAATCACAGTATTCTGCAAAAATATTAATGTCATAAAGGACAAAGATGGACTGGATAAGTGTTCCAAGTCAAAAGAAGATTTAAAAACATGGCAACTAATTGTAATCTGTGTTCCTGGACTGGACCCCCACTATCAACAAACAAACAAATACTCTATATGTGTAAATTATAGACTCTACAGCAACCACTAAATAAAACTATAAAGAAGTATAGCTGAAAATATGATCAATAAATTAAAACAGAATGCAAAAAACTATTCAAACTTCCCAAAAGACGACAGGAAATGGGAAACAGGGGAATGAAAAACAGAGAAAACAGAAAACAGATTATCAAATGGTAATAGAAAGTGAAATCTAAATCAATCATTGCATTAACTGTTAATGGTCTAAACACATCAATTAAAAGATAGGGATTGGATGAAAAGGTTTTGAAAGTAGATAATGGTGATAATTGAAAAATATTGTGAATATAATTAATATCGCTGAATTGTATACTTAAAAATGGTTAAAATGGCAAATTTTAACTTATATGTATTTGACCACAAAAAACCCACCAGTACTCATATCTTTTTAAATTTATCATTTTAAATAAAAAAAAATACCTATTAAGAAAGAGAAACATGACCCAGCTATATGCTGCCTACTAGAAACTCACCTCAAATTTGATGATATATAGGTAGGTTAAATTTTAAAGATGGAAAAAATATGTAGACACTAATAAAAAGAAAGCTGGAGTAGATATACCAACATCAGACAAAGTACACCAAAGGTAAGAAAATTACTTCAGGAAAAAGTTGGTGTATTAGTTATCTGTTGCTGTGTAACAAATTACCCCAAACTTTAGTGGCCTAAAATGACGTATATTTATTATCTCACAGTTTCTCTGAATCAGGAATCCAAGTACACCTCAGCAGGGTCCTGTGCTTCAGGGTCACTCACAAGGCTGCAATCAAGGTTGGCCAGGGCTACGGTTCCTCCTGAATTCTTGACTGCGGAAGGATCTGATTCCAAGCTCATTTGTGTGGTTTTTTGGCAGGATTCGGTTGTTCATAGGACTGAGGACCTCATTTCCTCATTGACTGTTGGTCACAGGCCATCTTGGTTCCTTGCCATTTGGTAATGCACAACTTGGCATCATCAGAGCAAGCATACAAGAATAGCCAAAGATAGAATGCTCCTCCAAAGAAAGACCTAGCAATCTACTTCTGAAAGGTCACAGCTCTTGAAAACCCTATGTGCAGTTCTACTCTGAAACACATAGAGTCACCATCAGTTGGAATCAACTCTACAGCAACTGAAGGTTGGTTGGTCTATCTACCCATCTGCCTATCTATCATTAAAGCTAAATGGGATACCAAATTTATTGCTATTTTTGGTTGATGATTGTATGTGATAATTAAAAAGTTCAAAACCCATGTCCATATGGGATGCTTTAGTAGTAACCACAGTATCAATGTATCCAGAAATGTATAATTTTATGAAGTCTACACACTAGACAGCAGATTTTTAGATAGAATTTTCTGGGTTGCAAATTAATTGGGGGTTTTCTGCAATTCTGGAGCCTAGCTATTTGATAATTTTTTAGCTATTTGATAAGGACCTCTGGAGGCATAATGGTTAAGTCCTCAGCTGCTAACTAAGAGGACAGCAGTTCAAACCCAACCAGCTACTCCAGAGGAGAAAAACCTGGTGATCTGCTCCTATAAAGATTAACCCAAAACCAAACCCAAACCCGTTGCCATCAAGTCGATGCCAACTCATAGTGACCCTTTAATACAGAATAGAACTGCCCCATAGGGTTTCTAAGGCTATAAATCTTTATGGAAGCGTACTGTCATGTCTTTCTCCCATGGAACAGCTGGTGGGTTTGAACCCCCACCTTTTCGGTTAGCAGCCTAGGGCTTTAACCACTGAGAGCCACCAGGGCTTCTCCCTGTACTGGGTGGAAAACCTTATGGGGGCAGTTCTACCCTGTCCTCTAGGGTGGCTGTGAGTCAAAAATTGACTCAATAGCACCCAACAACAGCAGCTAGTTGATACAGAAGGAAATAACTTCATTCTGACTTGATCTTTGTAGTCAAGGTATTTGGGTAGTTAAGACATTTGGGAACCTAGCTGTCAGGTAGCCAACTGTCAGGCAGCCATATGGACTTCTTGAGGTGGGCGGAGGGGAAAAAGAACGAACAAACAAAATCATTAAAACCTAAACTGCCAGATCCCTTTCTGCAATATTTTTACTTTCCTTAAAAAAAAAAAAACTCTGGAGAAACCCCAAGAGTACTGCCCCTGTACACCCTTTTAACTCAGTACTGAATTCACTCCTGAGGTTCACCCTTCAGCCAAAGATTACACAGGCCCATAAAACAAAATGAGACTAAACGGGCACACGAGCCCAGGGGTAAGGACCAGAGGGCAGGGGAGGACAGGAAAGCTGGTAACAAAGAACCCAAGGTCAAGAGGGGGAGAGTGTTGACATATCATGGGGTTGGCAACCAAAGTCACAAAACAATGTGTATTGTTTAATAAGAAACTAATTTTCTTTGTAAACCTTCATCTAAAGTACAACTTAAAAAAGCTACATGCTATATTTTATCACTATAATTTTTGGAGGGAGGCATATGGAACATGGATATTGATTGAGAAACTTCCTGAATCATTGTATAACTTCAATAAATTATTTAATGTCACAGTCTTTTTTAGCTCACCTTTTTTTCATGCTTGCTTTTATTGTTTTAATGTTTTAAATAAGTATTTAATAAGACCATACTGTGAACAAAGAACTGTGTGTATAAATAGGGTGGAGGCTTGAAGGGGTAGGATGTGAAGGGATGGGGAATGGATGGTGCATTCTAAGTAACTCTGTCCTTAAAGACACTGTGGTTTTACAGGGAAAATAAGACAGCTACAGAAATACCACAGTACAAGACAGAACGTGATCTGTGCTTTTTTGGGTGGTACAGATGACGTTTTATTATACGCAAAGGAAAGAAGAATTATTTCATTCTGGGGTGAGCAGTGAAAAGGGAATAAAGTGTCATTTAAACCAAAAAAAAAAAAAAAAAAAAACCCAGTGCTATTGAGTCGATTCCAACTCATAGCAACTCTATAGGACAGAGTAGAACTGCCCAATGGTTTCCAAGAAGCGTCGGGTGGATTCGAACTGCTGACCCTTTGGTTAGCAGCCATAGCACTTAACCACTATGTCACCAGGGTTTCCAAAGTGTCATTTAAAAAAATGACATTTGCTGAGGGCTAAATATATGGTGGATCCCCAGAGTGAAGTAGATGGTTAACGCACTTGCTGCTAAGTGCCTGGCAATCTACTTCTGAAAAATGAGCCACTGAAAATCCTGGGGAGCACAGTTCTCCTCTGACACACATGGGGTCGCCATGAATCAGAGTCAACTCAACAGCAACTGGTTTGGTTTTTTAACTCTGTGGCAGGTATTGAGCTGAATGGTTTAATGTATGATATAACTTCATTATCACCTTAATCTTGTTAGATGCTTATTACAATACTCATTTTTCACAAGAGGTAACTGAGTTTTACGGAAGATAAGCAACCTGAACACATTTTCACTGACAGGAAATAGCAAAATCAAGGACTGAAGCCAGGTCTGTCTGCCTTTGAAGATGGCATGTGGGAGAGGCAGTTCTCTACTTTTAGTTCTTATTTTTTTAAACAATTTGTTGCATTTAAAAAAAAAATGTAAACCTTATATACTATATTCATTATAGTATAGGAGAGAATTTAATAGATTGGGAAGGAAAGAAACAGATATCCAAGCAAAGCATCCATAAAGACATGGAGGCTGGAGGGGAGAAGTGGTGGGAACTCAGACTGAATGGAATGGGAGGAGCCTGTAGACTCATTCTAAATTCCAAACCTAGCAATGCCTTTAAAACATGGAGAAAAAAAAAAAGAGACGATCAAAATCTGCACAGAGACCAAATCTATGTCAATGCATCCAAAAAAGATGATTTCTAGGATTTCTCCATTTGACCTTCGTATCCTGCTTCTGCTGAGCCTCTGCTCTGGGTTTCCCTGCTGCTCAACATTATGAGACGTCCACCCAACTCACAAAGGCAAATTCTCAGGATGCTGGTACCACCTTGTATCATTTCTGTTCAACACATAGTTTTTGAGCCCCTACTATAAGCCATCATCATGATAAATGGCAAGGAAATTGAAATTGTTAAGGATTTCATTCTACAATCATTGCTCATGAAAGCAGCAGTCAAGAAACAAACGATGTACTGCATCAGGCAAATCTGCTGCAAAAGACCTCTTTAAAGTTTTAAAAAGCAAAGATGTCACTTTGATGACTAAGGTGCATCTGGCCCCAGCCATGATCTTTTCAATAGCCTCATATGCATGCAACACTGGACAAAAAAAAAAAAAAGACAGAAGAATTGATGTGTTTGAATTGTGGTGTTGGTGAAGAATACTGACTGTACCATGGGCTGCCACAAGAACATACAAGTAAGTCTTAGAAGAAATACAACCAAAATAAAATTTTTAAAAAATGTCACAGATTGAGTTGCGTTCCCCAAAAATATGTATCAACTTGGTTAGGCCATGATTCCAAGTATCATGTGGTTTTCCTCCGTTTTGTGATTTTCCTGTGTTATAAATCATAATCTCTGTCTGTGGTTAAAGAGGATCAGGGTGGGATGTAACACCCTTGCTCAGGTCACATTCCTGATCCCATGTAAAGGGAGTTTCCCTAAAGTGTGGCCTGTACCACCTTTTATGTTACAAGAGATAAAAGGAAAGGGAAGCAAACAGAGAGTGGGGACCTCGTACCACCAAGAAAGCAGCACTGGGAGCAGAGCGTGCCCTTTGGACAGGGGGTTCTGAGCAGAGAAGTTTCTAGTCCAGAGGAAGATTGATGACACAGACCTTCCTCCAGAGCCGACAGGGAGAGAAAGCCTTGCCTTGGAGCTGACATCCTGAATTTTGACTTCTAACCTACTGGACTGTCAGAGAATAAATTTCTCTTTGTTAAAGCCATCCGCTTTTGGTATTTCTGTCATAGCAGCACTAGATGAATAAGACACCATCCCATCAAACCCTTGGGAATTCTGGCATACATGTTCAGGGGTGTAGTTACAGTTCCTTGCTTAGGGATCACCCCTGCTTCCAGCACCCGCAGCTTCATCCCTGGTTCTGGAACCTCAGCATCCGGCAGGAAAAAAACAATTTTAGGTGATGTGGGGAAGAAATGTATCCTCCCAAACCCCCTGTTCCCCAGATCCCCCAGTGAAGTGTAGGAATCTGTCCAGTGTGACCCTCCCTTTGTCCCCCTCATGCTGAGCGTGAGCACACACTCGTGAAGGCATGTGAGTCAGCCCTTCGTGCCTTTATCTCCCCCATTTTGGATAACAAATGTTTCAATTGCCCGTTCCAATTCTCTATCAAACCATTACTCTGAGGGTGTTATGCAACATGATATGTCCATTTAATGTGATGTTTCTTGGCACATTGCTGCACCCTGCGGGCTGTAAAGTGTTTCTACATCTGATGAAATTTAACTCAGTGGCCCGAATTGGTAGAGTTATCTTTTGTTCCAATCCCTTAATGGTATTTTTGGCATGTGCATCTGACACGGGATATGCAAAGCCCAGTCCAGAATGAGCATCTATTCCTGGGAGGACCCATTTGTAGCCACGTGGTGCCACCAATGTCATTGGTTCAATATAATCAACTTGCCAGCTATGCGCAGGGCCTGCCCCCCCCGGGGAATCTGCCCCATAGCCATCTGTATCCTCTGCCTTTGTTCCTGGCAGACAGAGCAGTCTTTATTGGCATTTTGTGCCTCAGAGGGTGCAAGGGAATGTGTCTAGATTCAGCCCATCTCTGCATTGCTGCAGCACCCCCAGATCTGCTCATTTCATCAACCCAATTGGTCACCTCAAGTGAGCATCCCAGCAGATCCGCTTGCTGATTCCAATTGCCTTCCAATGCAGGAGAGGTTTTTTTTTTTTTTTTTCTGATGGACATCAACACGCCCTACTCGGATGTGCCTTCTAAGTTCCCAGAGCACTTTCAATAGGTTCGTGCCCCACACGGGTGTCCCCTTCATAGTTCAATTTTCCATCTCCCATTTGCCTGACCTTATAGCTATGCTGTTGGCCACTGCCCATGAATCAGTAAAAATCCAAACATATGGGCTCTCACCATTGTGCAATTCTTCTGTCATGGCTAGGAAAACAGCATGCAGTTCAGCCCATTGAGCTGACCTGTTCTTACCTCCTTCAGTCAGAGTCTTTCCATCTGCTGGTCTTAACACAGCAGCTTTCCACATCACATGTTGTCCATGTACCCTTGGAACTGCCATCTCTAAACCAGGTAGCCTTCTGCTGGTCAGTACCAAGTTGTTCTTGGGGCACTGTCCATGTAGCAATGGGCTCTGACAGATTCTCAGGTGATTCCAGGGTAGGACCTACGGGAAAAGAGGCTCCCTGCTCATGGATATGGTGGGCGCCTCCCTGCATTCCCTCAGCAGCTTGTTCTTTTATAAACTATTTCCATTTTATTATGGAACTATTTTGGGTACCGCCTTCCTTATTAGAGTGTTTCTCTGACATCACCCAAGACATTATACGTATTTCAGGTCTCATGATGATTTTATGTCCTTCTGTCATTGAGGCAGTCTCAATCAATGCCCGATAGCAGGTGAATAACTGCCTTGCAAATGGCATGTATCATGCTGGAGCACCTGGAAACTTTCTAGTCCAGAATCCCAGTGGTCACCGTACGGCAGCATCATGGATTGAATTATGTCCCCCCAAAAATGTGTGTATTAACTTGGTTAAGGCATGATTCCCAGTATTCTGTGGTTGTTCTCCATTTTGTGATTGTAATTTCATGTTAAAGAGCGTTAGGGTGGGATTGTAACACCCTTACCAAGTCACATCCCTGATCCAATATAAAGAGAGTTTCCCTGGGGTGTGGCCTGCATCACCTTTTCTCTTTCAAGAGATAAAAGGAAAGGGAAGCAAACAGAGAGTTGGTAACCTCATACCACGCCAAGAAAGCAGCCCTGAGAGCAGAGTGTGTCCTTTGGACCTAGGTTCCTGCACTGAGTTGCTCCCAGACCACGGGAAGGCTGATACCTCACAAGGACCTTCCTTCAGAACTGAGAGAGAGAGAAAGCCTTCCCCTGGAGCTGGCGCCCTGAACTCGGACTTCTAACCTACTGGACTGTGAGAGAATAAACTTCTCTTTGTTAAAGCCATACCGCTTTTTGCAATTCATTCATAGCCTGCTGTTGCTCTGGCTCCCATTTGAATGCAGTTTTCTTGTGAGTGATTTTATGGATGGGGGCCAGCAATATCCAAATAAACCAGCAAAACATTGGGCCTTCTGCTTAGTCTGGGGGGTGTGAAGTGACAACAACTTATTCTTAGTTGCCTGGGGAATGTCATGGGTGGCTCCTGCCCAAGTTATTCCCAAGAATTTCACCATTTGGACAGGGCCCTAGATTTTTGCTGGATTTATTAACCAGCCTCTGTTGGTCATATTGTGGGCCACCACTGTATTCAAAGCAGCCCTAGCCTGTTCTTCAGTGCTTGATATTACCATAACATCACCAATGTATCATTGTACTTGAGATCCATACCAAAACCATATGTCTTCTAACCAAACAATGACAATAAGCTGGTGAGTTCAGGTAACCTTGTGGCAATGTAGTGACAGTGAGCTGAGATCCTTCCCACATGAAAGCAAACTCTGGCTGCCTCTTTTCTGAGATTGGTATGGAGAAAAAGTATTTGCAAGATCAATCACTGAGTACCACTCTCTTTTAGCCTGCTGCATTTTCTGCACCATTGATACAATGTCTGGAACAGCTGAAGCCACAGGTGGCACTACTTTATTTAAGCCTTGATAGTCTATTGTCAGCCTCCATGAGCCATTTGCCTTTTTCACTGGCCATACAGGGCTGTTATACAAAGAATTTGCTGGCACCAATACTCCAACATTTAGCATGTCTTTAATCAAGGCAATAACCTCCTTTTGTCTACCCGGTATCCTATACCGTTTCAAATTAACAACCTGAGTGGGTTCCAACAATTCTAATGGTTCCCATTTAGCATGTCCAATCAATACTGGCCTAAGGGCAGACTTACACACCTTCGGTTTTACAGTATCAGGTAGAGGGAGTATTCCCCAAGTAGATATAATATCCATACCAACAATACATTCAGGTGAGGGGCATCCAACTACTTCATACAAGATCTGTTTAAATCTTCCAATTCTTATCCAGACTTTCACATTAGTACCATCAACCACTGCCTCCCCATATCACCCCAGTCTAACCTTAGGCCCCTTCAAGATTTTATTGACAGGTTTTGGAGTTATAGTACGTTGAGTTCCTGTGTCCAGGAGCCCCAAGAAGGTCTCTTCCCCACCCCTGGGCCATTTCACTCACAAGTGCATATGGCCTTGAGTCACCTGCTGGGGGCTGGACCAGAAGACCCTGGCCCCCTTGACAATCTTTATCTTGATCAACCAGCTGAGCCTGTGCTTCAAATGGTCCCAGGTAGGAATTCCCACCATTAAATACCTCCAGGCTGGGGTGAATAGGACAGACTTGTTTAGGCCTCTTTAATGTCCTGGACCAGCAGGAATTTCCATTGGTCCACCCAACTTCCTGTAGTGCTGCCTTAGAACTTTTGTCTCAACTTCATCTATGTCCACTATATTCATCCCCTTTCTTAGTTACTATCTAAAAATCTCCCTCCTGCTGGGGTAGGTTCTTTCCACATTACCCCTTCCCATTCTCCTATAAATCACCCTTATGTTTCTTGCATATATAAGACCCATGCAGGAAAGCTGTGCCAACAGATCAGACGAGGCTTCTCGGATTGTTGCGTTATTTCACCATAGCACGGTTACATGGGGTACCCATGTAGAAGGGGCTCCCTTGATTACCATATCTACCATGACCTGTGTAAGGGGCATACTCATTCCACGAATATCATGATCACCATAAAGCCATTCCAGAGGGGCTTGCATAAGCAGCATGTCAGCTGCCTCCTCTAGAGCGTTCTATTGGGTATTCAGATGGGGAGAAGGACAGTTTCCCTTCTCAGGGTAAATAAATCTCACAGCAAATTTTGTCCAGTCTATCAGGTTGGCCATCCCCTCTGGGTTAATCTGCTGCATAAATGGATCTTGTGTCATCGTTCATGACTGTTTCATAGTGAGTTGTGGGTCTTGCATCAACCCAAACACACTCTTCCATTCTGCAGCATTCAAAACTAAAGACACTGCCCTAAATCAGTCACTCTCACAGCCCATTTTCGTAACAGTTCCTCGGGAAGCTGACGATACTGATGTACAAACTGAAGCACCCCCTTTACTCTATGCCCCCTGGTTTCTACAGTTTCTTTGTTTTTCCGGTTTCCCTCCTGGCCTACCTTCTTGGTGGCCATTGGTCATGAAGAAACAGCCCGTTGTTCCCACCCAATTTTCCCTTTCTGGGTAGGCCCTGAGACTAGCAATTGTAGCCTGACTGGACTGGATCTTGGGTTAGCTCAGTGCTGGAAATCAGCCCCTACATTCTTTTTTCCCTGCCATTGCATTTATTACAGATAACAGAAACCAAGGAATTGTGTGTCTGGCCCTTTCCTTATCACTCTGTTATTTCCATATGCATCCAACCAGCCAATTCCTCAGGAGTTAGATCCACCCCTCCTAAATCTCATGAATAGCTTTTGCTTTGATAACTGATTGCAACTTAACAGCTGCTTCAATCCAAGGGTGTTTTCCATCAGTGAGTCTGGGCCATTGCAGCGAAACCCATCATTCTGACACTAATTAAGCAAATAATTTCTTTTATAAGGATCAGCACAAAGCTGGTTCCTATGAGGTGAAGGTTAAAGGTGTTCCAAATGCCTAACTTTTCCAAGCTGCTGTACCACTCCATCTTCTCTAGCATCAACTGTTCCCTCTCGCCTTAGTATTCAGGTCTTTGGGTTCCCTAATTTCTTGCAACATCTCACGGAACTCACGGACCACATAAAGGAATTGGCTCACGAAGTTTTGCATGCTGGCAAGTCCCAAATTCACAGGTCAGGTGTAGACTTCTCCCTGGCCCTCAGTCTCTGCCCAGAGGCACTCAGCTTTCTCACTCCGTAGGCTAGAAAGTCCACTGCGGGGTCTTCTTCTTTGACGGTGGTGGGCTCTCCTTTCTGCTCTGGAATCGGCTGTTTTAAGGCAAAAACTGACCAATACCCTTGGTAGTCTACCATTACCCTATCACACAATCACCTGGGGGGGAGTTACAAGACCATGGCTATAACTGCCACATACTAAAGTAATTAAGCCACCACAAACCAGAATGCTCATTAGAAGCAAGGATGGCGAGACTGTATCTCACATACTTTGGACATGTTACCAGGAGGGACCAGTCCATGGAAAAGGGCATCATGCTTGGTAAAATAGAGGGGTCAGCAAAAAAGAGGAAGATCCTCAACAGGGTGGATTGACACAGAGGCTGCAACAATAGGCTAAAACACAGCAACAATCGTGGGGACCGGGCAGTGTTTCATTCTGTTGCACATAGGGTTGCTGTGAGTTGGAACTGACCCAACAGCACCTAACAACAACTAACAGGGTTGCACAGCCTGTTCTTGTAATTGCTGTCAACAAGCTGTACTCCTGTAAAACACTGCATTGGCAAAATTTGTGTGATAGATATATTTACAACAATGATTAAAAAAAGAGTAGCTGCTGAGGCTGCTTGTGTACAACCAAAAACATCATGGGATTTGGTTCCTTGGTTTGGAGGTTTAGGGTCATGATTTCATGGGACATCCCAATTAATGGGCCAAATAACATGTTTAGTACTTCTGTTCTACCTCCTACTTTGTTGCACAGTGCCTGAGGTCATAAAAATTTGCAAACGGCCATCCAATGCACAATTGGTCTCTAACCCCCCAAAAAACTCAGTGCCGTCGAGTCGATTTTGACTCATAGCAACCTTATAGGACAGAATAGAACTGCCCCACAGAGTTTCTAAGTAGCGCCTGGCAGATCCGAACTGCCCACCCTTTGGTTAGCAGCTGTAGCACTTAACAACTATGCCACCAGGGTTTCCAACTGGTCTCTTATTCCCCTGTAAAAACAGAGAAAGGAGAGTCAGGAATAGGAGGAGAATATGAAATGTGTGGCTAATTGCCACGAGACCAGCAGACCTGGATGGTGCCTGACTACCATTACTGAACATTCTGATCAAAGATTCTATAGAAAAATCCTGACCAAAAGGGAGAAAATGCAGACCAGAATTTAAAATTCTCATAGACTCCAAACTTTCTGGAGCCATGTAGGCTGGATGAACCCCTGCAACTACTGCCCTGAGATGATCTTTTAAACAAAAAATATCCCCAGAGGGCTTTTAAGGGCTAATTATTTGCAAGTAGATTGCTAGGCCTTTCTTCTGAATGCCTCTGAGTGGACTCGAACCTTCAACCTTTCATTACCAGCTGAACACTTTAATAGGTTGTACCAGCAGGGATGCTATATTACTAATAAGGTGTACAATATGAGGCTTCCATTTCATTAGGAGTTTAAGGTGGTATGGTACAATTGCTAACATTTGTACCCGGCTTCTTATTTATAAGCTCTGTTCTAAGTGCTCTGTGGGTATTACCACCTTTTATCCTCAGTGAAGGACTTACTACCAGGTATTATGGATAACTGTGTCCTCCACAAATATGCGTTGTAAATCCTAACCCCTATACCTGTGGGTGTCGGAAACCCTAGTGGCAGTGGTGAAGTAGTTAAGTGCTATGAGTGCTAACCAAAAGTTCGGCAGTTTGAATCCACCAGATGCTCCTTGGAAACTCTGTGGGGCAGTTCTACTCTGTCCTATAGGGTCATTATGAGTTGGAATTGACTCCAAGGCAAGGGGTTTGGTTTGCTTTTTTTTATTTTTAATACATGTGGCTGTAATCCCATTTGGGAAAAGGATTTTTTGTTATGTTAATGAGACATTTTCTGTGTAGGGTATGCCTCAAACCAATCACCTTTGAGGTTCAAAAAAAGTAGCTTAGGCACAGAGATAAGGAAACACAGAGCGGGGCAGATAGATGCCCCCTGAAGATCACCAAGGAAGCGAGGAACAGAAGCTAAAAAGAGACAAGGAACTTCCGCCAGAGCTGGTGCCCTGAATTCAGACTTCTGGCCTCCTTAACTGTGAGAAAATAAATTTCTGTTTGGTAAAGGCACCCATTTGTGGTATTTGTTATAGAAGCACCCAGTAAAGTAGGTGCTATTATTATTCCCAAGGCTGCGTCTTACATACTTTGGATGGGTTGTCAGGAGGGATCAGTCCCTGGGGAAGGACATCATGCTTGGTAAAGTACAGGGTCAGCAGAAAAGAGGAAGACCCTCAATGAGATGGATTGACACAGTGGCTCCAACAATGGGCTCAAGCATAACAATGATTTAAGTATGGTGCAAGACCAGGCAGTGTTTCGTTCTGGGGTACATAGGGTTGCTATGAGTCGGATCTGACTCAACGCCACCTAACAACATTATTATTCCCGTTTTACAGGTAAAGAAACTGACCCCCAGAGACAATAAGTAGTAAACCCACAAGGTCAAGGTTGGCCCTCTTAACCAGTATTCTGTACTCTCAGTGTAACAGGGACTGGGCTGCAAGTGTGGAGGCCTGTATTCCAGACCCATCTCCACTACTCACCAGCTGAGTGATGCTGATAAGTTATATTTGCTCAACAAAGTCTAGTTGAGTCACAGTTTCTTCACCTGAAAAACAAGGGTTCTACAACAGCCCTGTTGACTGCCCCGAGTTATGGTTCTAACAGTGGGAACATTTTCAAAGCTGTAAAACACCATATGCATCAGAGATATTACATTCTAATTGTTTCACAGTCTTGGCTATGGAAGTGGGCCAATTAGAAAATTTACTACATTATGGCTCAGATGACTGTATTATGTCCCCGAAGTAGAATTCCCTTTTAATTTGAGTTGTAATTAAAATTAACAGTATCTTTTGCCATATGAAATAATTTGTTTAGTTCAGATAATGAGCCACAGTTGAAGAATGGTTGTGATCCTTTTAAAGCCCATTACGCAGATGAATTACCTTTGAAATCGCCTCAGAGACACTAACTACTTGGGAAAAATGAGTTTCTCACTTGCTCATAATAATAACCATCTAGTAATTTGCTGCGTCAAATCTTGATGTTTTGAAGCGCACTGTTGCCGTTAGGTGCCGAGGTGTCATTCTGCGGCTTGGGGCAGGTGCACTTTAGTCCTCAAAGTGACATGTTTGCTTTTTAACATGTTAAAGAGGTCTTTTGCAGAAGATTTGCCCAGTAGACTATGGAAAACACTGAAGAACAGTAATAATCAGTGATTTTTTTAAAAAATGATTCTCCCTTAGTTTCACAATAGCATCTTTAGGTATTGTTTTGTTAGCTCTCTTACACGAGCTTCAAGTACCTGGATAAGGCAAAAGCGTTTCTAAAGCAATCGACTGGCATAAGTGATGGGTATTTATCTTTCTGCCACAAGATATCTGTTTAGTTTCTGGACCTAGCTTCTTGTTGTTAGCTGCCACTGAGTAGGCCCCCAACTCTTGGCGACCCCGTGAGCAAGAGATGGAAATGCTATCCCATCCTGCTCCATCCCCGTTATCAACTGGGGATCAGACCATTGTGATCCACAGAGTTTTCAATGGCTTATTTTTGGAAGTAGATCACCAGGCCTTTCTTCCTAGTCCATCTTAGTCTGGAAGTGCCGCTGAAACCTGTTTAGCATCATAGCAACACACAAGCCACCACTAACAGACAGGTGATGGTTGTGTACGTGTACGACATGCACTGGCCGGAAATCGAACCCTGGTCTCCTGCTTGGAAGGCGAGAACTGGCTATCTGCTCTTTATTCCTTCCAGGTATATCCCAGCCCAACACCTGTGCTGACTGCAGCTTCATGATAAAACATGTCATCTTTGCTCCCCACAAGCCCACCCACTCTTGGAACACTTCCACAGTCACCCCTCTTGCTGTTAGGTACACCCACCTCACAGTGATCCCAAAGACACTCTTCCCTCTCTGCCAGCTCTTGCTTCCCATTCATCCCACCCTACTGCAGCACACCACCAATACCTGGTTTCCACAAATCTCACTCACAAACTGCATCTTGAAAAGGACACCACTCTCTGGAGCGTTGAAGAAAGAAACTGCCGGCCGGAAGCTCAGCTGGAGCTGTCAACCAGAGGCCTTGCTTCTCCTCCATAGGAGCAGAGCCAAATTCCAAGCAGGTCTGATCAAACAGGACAAGCTTTGAGGTAGTCTTGTGCTATAAGGATCAGATCTGGATTGTTTGGTTCAAAAGTACAGGATGCTAGGGAAGTTCAAAGAGAAAGATATTGTTGGATAAAATTGCTAAACCTAAACACTAAAAGAAAATTTATACATGATTTTGAACCATCTGTTTTAACAAAGCAACCCAAGAATGCCAACAAGCCTCCACCTGGAAAAGGAGGTGAATTAGCTCCTCTCAAGGAATTTAGGATTCCTCTGGCCCTACGATGGGTTGGTAATCAAACACCATGAGGAAAGGATAATCTGAGCTGGATGCCTAAAGATATATAAAAAAAAGGTGGAAGTCTGTCTGAAGGGCAGGTGGGAAATACATACTATCTTAAGCCTGTGGGATTGCCTTTCAGAAAGGAGAGGTGGCAAAAGGAATCCAGGCCCACGGGCGTGCACAACTGAGGAAGAGTCCTAAATGACCAGATGGTGGTCTACCAGATGGTAGTGAGCTGTTGTTGTTATTATGTTCCAACTCATGGCAACCCTATGTGCAACAAAACGATACACTGCCTGGTCCTATGCCATCCTCAGGATCATAGTAATGCTTGTGCCCATTGTTGCAGCCACTGTGTCAATCCATTTCATTGAGGATCTTCCTCTTTTTCACTGACACTCTACCAAGCATAATGTCCCTCTCCAAGGACTGGTTCCTCCCGATAATATGTTCAAAGTATGTGTGATGAAGTGTCCCCATCGTTGTTTCTATGGAGCATTCTGGCTGTAATTCTTCCAAGGCAGATTTGTCCATTCTTCTGGCAGTCCATGATATATATGACATTCGTCACCAACACCATAAGGCAAAGGCTTCTAGAGTCTTCTCCAGTTTTCCTTATTCATTACCCAGCTTTCGCATGCATATGAGGTGATTGAAAACACCATGGCTTGGGTCAGGTACACCTTAGTTCTTAAAGTGACAACTTTGCTTTTTAACACTTTAAAAAGGCTTTTTGCAGCAGACTTGTCCAATGCAATGTGTCCTTTGATTTCTTGACTGCTGCTTCCATGGGTGTTGACTGTGGATCCAAGTAAAACAAAATCCTTGACAACTTCAATCTTTTCCCCATTTATCATGATGTTGCTTATTGGTCCAGTTTTGAGGATTTTTGTTTTATGTTGAGGTGCAATCCATACTGAAGGCTGTAGTTTTTGATCGTATACACTGTTAAAAGTAATGGCCTCAGGAGGTAAAATGGAAAAGCAGATAAGAAAGTCTGGGGAAGCCTGGAGGTATTCTGGGGATGGTGGCTTGCGGGGAGGGAAGGAGGGCCCGAGAGATGAGGGATGGCGATGGGTCTGGCACCTGGGGACATTTGAAGGCACCGACGCTGCGGTTGGCAGGACTGCCAACTCCGGTCCTCCAGAGAGCTGCTAGCCTGGAAAGCCAAAGCCCAGAGGAACCTGGCGGGCTGTCTGTGTCCGCAGCTCGCTCTACATGACAGAGAGTGGGCAGTCTGTGTCCGCAGCTCGCTCTATGTGACGGACAGCGGGCATACCAAAGCGGATGTGAGAGAAAACGAACTTGTCACAATGGCTCCAGCCTGCCTTGGCTGCCTTAACCTGAGCCCTCCACCAGCACTAGACGAAGGGAAGCACCGTTACTTGGGCACCTGGGTACTGATCCCAGAGGAGGAAGGCAGGAGGACAAAGGTGACCCAGGGCTATGGGTGCCACTGCAAGGACTTCACCTAGAAAACAACACAAGCAGTACGAAAAACCTGGACGCTGCCTCTACCGGCTGCAGCTCAGGGCATCACGTGACCTGTCTGGCCTGGGTGACTCATGTGACCCAGCCTCCAGGTGAAAGCGTACACCAGTAGGCGGTGCTCTAATGAGTCACATGGGTCAGCTGATGGAAGGTCCGGATCAGGTGCTCCCTTCTGGCCGCTCCGCGCAGGACCTGAGCTAAAGCCACTGCCTTGAAGCTTCCTGCTTTTTAGGAGTGGGATTGACCTGGTCCTCACAGAGCGGGGACAGAAGGAGTAGCTGATCACAGACATCCGTGGGTGTGTTTAGGGTGGTACTGGCCGGAATCCACTTGGTGACAGGTTTCCAGGCTGATTCCGGAGCAGTGAAGTTAGAGGGACCCGCTAGAGGTGTCGCCTGCCTCCAGCCTGGCTTGGCTCGTAGAGACAGCCTGGTGTGGCGTGTCCCCTCAGCCCTGTCATCGGGAGCCTCTGCAGTCTTCTTTGCGAAGTGGGAAGGCCCTGGGTGGGCTCAGGTGTCCTGTGCGGACCCCTGACAAGGGTCACATAAGCAGCGTCCATGTTGTAAGCCTCAGGGAACTCAAGTGCTCTGTGCTGGCAGCACCTGCTCGGAGCATGCCGCAAGCCCGCAGGTGTGAACCTTCAGATGGGAAAACTAAACAGAAAATCGCTCAGGAACACCTGAACCGAGACCAGTTTGGGCTGAAATTGAGAAAAACGGAATGCAGGTGCGTCCTGTTTCCATTCACTGTTATCAAAGTCAGGTTGTTGCATTGTTGGGTTTTTGCACTTTAATGTCAGCCCTTCAAGGTGTCCAATTTAGGTCTTTTGTTCTGCCAGAGACAGATGGTCGAGTGTGCCAAATGTTCAGCAAAGATAAAAGGAATTTTCTTAACTGCCTGAAGTGTTCAGCTGCTAGGTCCCTGTGGGGCTTTCTTGCCTAGTGTTCCCAACTAAGAAAAATTAGCCAATCCTGTGTTAAGTCAATGGATTTGAGCAGAGTTTAATTGCTAAGTTTCCTATTTCAAGTTATATTATACTTTGATTGATATAAAGAGCCCATTGCAATGCTATCAAACTCTAATTTCAGCTTCTTTACCAGTTGAACGCCTCTGGTCTCTAGTCCCAGAAGTTTTCTTGGTCTTGAAGGGCACATTGAGTGTAAGGGGAACATAATATTTTCATGATTTTAAGGCAAAAATACAGTTTACTTCACACACCCACAAAACTTACACTTTTGCCCTACCTTAGCACACAACTGGGTGTGTACTCCTAATAAGGTGTACACTATCAGGCACTGAAATCTACCTAGGAGCCAGGCTGACATGAGTGATCAGACTAAGAGCAATGAGTAATAAACATACTAACGCTAACTCATGGTGGCCCCCCGTGTCAGAGCAGAAGTGTGCTCCACAGGGTTTTCAACAGCTGACGTTTCAGAAGTAGATTGCCAAGTCTCTCTTCTAAAGCACCTCTCTTCTCAGTGCCTTCTGTGGATAGCTTTACATTAACAGCTCCACAAGATAGGACCGTCATTGTTCCATTTTACTGTAGAGGCTGAGCGGTTTCCAAATTTTTGTTTTTAAAAATTCTTTCAATAAAGTTTTCCTTCTTGACAACGTATTCAGTCCACTCTATTATTTATGAAACGGAAGTTAATCTGAATAAAATGCTAAATGAGACAATTCCAATAAAGTAATAATGATGACAAGGAGCCCTGGTGGTGCAGTGGTTAAGCACTTGGCTACTAACTAAAAGGTGGGCAGCTGAAATCCACCGGCTGCTCTGCAGGGGAAAGATGTGGCAATCTCCTTCTGTAAAGGTTACAGCCTTGGAAACCCTGTGAGGCATCTCTACTCTGCCCTAAAGGGTTGCTGTGAGTCAGAATCGACTCAATCACAATGGGTTTTTTAAGTTTGGTTTGTCTTTTACCTAAGTTGGACATGTTTGAAAACAGTTATGAATCGGTCTAACGCACGGCGCAGTAAGTTTTTAGTGAATGAACGAACAGATGAATGGCTTATCTATGTGAAGTTTAGTGGTCAACTACATGATTTATCCTAGCAGTGCAAAAATTGGTTGTTGTTGTTGGTCAGTTCTGATTCATAGCAACCCTATGTACAACAGAATGAAACACTACCTGGTCCTGTGCCATTCTCACAAGCATTGCTATGTTCGAGCCCACTGTTGCAGCCAGTCAATCCATCTCGCCAAAGGTCGTCTTTTTCACTGACCCTCTACCTTACCAAGCATGATGTCCTTCTCCAGGGGCTGGTCCCTGCTAATAACGCGTCCAAAGTACACGAGACAACGTCTCGCCATCCTCGCTTCTAACTAAGGAACATTCTGGTTGTACTTCTTCCAAAATAGATTTGTTTGTTCTTCTGGCAGTTCATGACATATTCAACCTTTTTTTTTGCCAACACCATAATTCGAAGGCATCAATTCTTCTTTGGTCTTCCTTATTCAATGTCCAGCATTCTCATGCATACGAGGCAACTGAAAATATCAAGGCTTGGGTCAGGCGCACCTTAGTTCTTGTTATGGATTGAACTGTGTCCCCCAAAAATGTGTCAACTCAGTTAGGCCAGGATTCTCAGTATTGTGTAGTTGTCCTCTATCTCGTGACCGTAATTTTATGTTAAAGAGGATTAGGGTGGGATTGTAACACCCTCACTCAGGTCACATTCCTGATCCAATGTAAAGGGAGTTTCCCTGGGGTGTGGTCTGCACCAACTTTTATCTTAGAAGAGATGAAAAGGGAGTGAGCAGAGAGTTGCGGACTTCATACCACCAAGAAAGCAGTGCCAGGAGCAGAGCGCATCCTTTGGACCCAGGGTTGCTGCGTGGAGAAGCTTCTACTCCACGGGAAAATTGATGAAAGGGACCTTCCTCCACAGCTGACAGAGAGAAAGCCTTCCCCTGGAGCTGAGGCCCTGAATTTGGACTTCTGACTCTACTAGACTGCGAGAAAATTAATTTCTCTTTGTTAAAGCCATCCATTTGCGGTATTTCTGTTACAGCAGCACTAGGTGCCTAAGATAGTCCTCAAAGTGACACCTTACTTTCTAACACTTTAAAGACATCTTTTGCAGCAGATTTGCCGAATGCAATATGTCATTTGATTTCCTGACTGCTGCTTCCGTGGGCACTGACTGACCACTTCAGTATTTTCTCTGTTCATCAGAGTTACTTATTAATCAAGTTGGTAGCTCTCTGCATATGCTGTCCTTGGATCTGCGGTTCAAGACAATGTTATTACATTTTGGACCATGCAATACAGCATTCAACGCACTTGATCACATTATCAGGTGTTGTCATAAGTGCACCTCCTGCTTTTACTTCATAGTTCAGCAATCTTAACTCTTTAAAGGAATCACTCTCAAAACTTCTGCAACTAAGAGCAAGAGGTATAGTGATCTTTTTTTTTTTAACCCAAACCTAACCTTAGGTTTAACATTTAAGGAACGCTGGTAGTTAGCAGCTGAGCTTTTAACCACTGCGCCAACAGGGCTCCTGCAAAAGACAAACAGGTACCTGTTTATTTAAGCATTTCTTTGTATTACCTTGTCATGACATGTGAAGTCATCTCAAACAGCCTTATCAGTATTTGCTAAAACAGGAATTTTGCTCTCACATGGGTCAACTTCACTGTGAAATGCTCTTCCTAGACTTAACAAAAACATTCTCTTAGCGATCAGATTAAAACTGGCGAAAAGGGTAAGAAGGAAGGCGACGACGCCGGTCCACATCGCACGTCACTCACAGGAGCCCCCTGTTCTTCCTCTGGCTCTCCGCGACAGCGCCGAGCGCGGACCACCCTCCCTCCATCCCCGGGGAGAAGCTGTCGCTATAGTCGCAGCAAACGCGAGCAGAAACGCCCTCGGCCCACCGACCCCCGCCTCCTCTGACAGTTCCCGGGCCTTCTCCTCCCCCGGAGCGCAGGAAGCCCAGCGCGCGCCCAGACCCCGAGGGAGTGGAAGTGGGGTGGCGGGTGGAAGCGGCGTCGGGGGAGTTAGCCAAGAGGCAGGTGTCTGCTGCGCATGCGCCAAGGGAAGCTGGCCCCCGGCGGGCGGAGAGTCCGGCCGCGTCCAAGGCCCGAGCACCCCAGAGGCTGGTACTGGCTCGTGCGGAAGTCACGTGACAACTGGAGGCGGAAGTCAGTCACGTGGCCCGCTCCGTGGGGAGGCGCGGTGGGCAAGCGTTCCCCTGAGCGAGTCACGTCAGCCTCTGTCAGGCTTTGCGTCGGGTTCCTCCGTCTGATACCATTGCCGCCTGCGTCACCTAAGCTGGTGCCGTGAGTGCGCATCTTTCTTCATAGAAGGGAGCGATGTTTGAACCGGCGGGAAGAACAGGTGCTCAGTGTACTCCCCGGAAGCGGGGAGCGTCTCCACATGCGCCCCACAATGCAGTAGGCTTCCTGGTGGGCCTATGGGGAATCTGCGGGGCAGTGACGTCAAGCTACGGTGCCTGGGGCGGCTGCTTGCCGTAGGGGTGCTAGGGGCACCCTTGGCCTGCCACCGCCGAGTCCCCTGTGGCCTGGGATCCTGCAGTGCCCTTCCTGGCATAAACAAGTCCTGTAGAAGGGCTTCTATTTCCATGTGCAGGAGAAATACAAACCTGAATACTTTAATCATTTAAGTTGAAAGAGTAGTCCAGATTTTTCCACGAGGCAGACACCGGGCCACCATGGCTTCCCTGTGAAAGTCAACCAAACAGAAGGAAGTTATAATCTCAATCTTAAACACTTCCAGAAAAAAATAGAGGAGGGAGACAAAAACAGGGTACTTACCAACTTTTTATGAGCCTAGTAGTATACCTCTGATGAGAAAACCTGACAAGGACAGCAAAGGAAAGGAAAATTGCATGCCAATTTTGTTCATGAATGTAGACGCAAAAATCCCTAAGTATTAACCATATAGCATTATGTGAAACTATATTGTTTTATCATTAGAAAATAAATCACTAAAGTTCAAGATTCTAGGTTGTTAACGAAAGTCATACAACAACGTGTATACTAACTGACGTGAAACCAGTTCTGTAAACCTTCATCTAAAGTTCAGTTTAAAAAAAAGTTCAAGATTTTAATAGGTTAACGGAGAAAAATATTATGGTCATCTCAATAAATGTATAAGAAATAATTAAATTCACCACCTATTCATGGTAAGCGTGGAAAGCCAGCATAGATGGGAAGTTAATCTGATAAAAGGTATCCGCAAAAAACACCAAGCATCCTAGTTAATGGTAGAACATGGAAGGCTTTCTCTTTTAGATCAGAAAAAGGTAATGATGTCCAAAATGTTTACTGCACTAGAGGTCTTCCATAGTATAAAAAAAATAACGATATAAGGATTGACAAAGAAGGAAGAAAATCATTACTAAAAATTGTGATTGTGCATGCAAAAAAGTCAAAAGGATATACAGATAAATCACTAGAGTTAATAACAGGTTTTGACAAATTTGAAATGCTGAATTGAATTTGCTGAATGAATCGACATAGAAAATTTCATTTTACGGGTAGACCCGATCTACGGGATCTATTTGAGTTAGGACAAACCCCACTCAATGACCATCTTTTTATTGTTTTTTTAATCTTATGGTTAGTAGTATGTACTGCATACAGTGTTGCAGCCTGTAATCTGCTGTTATCATTCTCAGATGTTCACTGGCAGGTGTTCAATGTTATGATTTACTGTTCAAAGCACTGCTGTATAGCAGACTATGGCAATAATGATGAAAACTTTGTAAAAAATGAGGTATTTAAGTTACCACAGAACCAATTTACAACGAGCTTGTGGGAACTGTTGTAAGTTGAGGACTACCTGCACTCCCTATGTACTAGCGATAAACAGCAAGGGAGTCCAGCTTATTGAGGGAATACTCTCCATTAGCATTTTCATCTTAGGGAGCCCAGAACCTCGGCTGCTGTTCCTATGCTCTGTAAGGTGTTCCCTGATAGGCAAATGTCTTCAACTGTTTTTGTGCTCCTGTGTTCATTTTGCTTCTCTGAGTTCCCATCTTCTCTTAGCTTTTGGCCTTGTAATTCCTCACCGGTCTGTCAGCAATTTGATGCTTTGGGGGAGGTGTATTTTATAGTTTATCCAGGATTTTTAGTTGTTACCAGCGGGCACATTTCCCACCATAACTGAAAATAGACATTTAACATTTCATTCATTTTTCCTCAGTCCGATTTTCCCCATCCTTTACAGTTAACTTGCTGTTGTTGTGTGGGTAAACCACTTTTTTCAGGGTCCTTCTTGGATAAAATTTACTATAATGAGTCCTTTAACTATTAGGTCCCCCTCCTACAAGGTAAGTAGACAAAGAACAGCCCCAACTACCAAAGAGAACGCAAGAAATCAGCTACATTTCTTTTGTTCTGGCTTTATATGTTTTAGCATTCACGTGTCCATACACACGTATGACAGAAGATGCAAACTGGGTAACCATGGACATTCATTATGTATTGAGTGCCTACTGTGTGCTATGAACTGTGCTATGTACTGCGTTTATAGCTTTAAGCGGAAGAGGTAAGTCCTTGGTTAAATACTTATTTAACAAATCTAACCAAACTACTATTATTTAGTTAGTTGTAATGTGTGCAGCCACGACAAGGTACAGGGTGTTAGGAAAGCCTAACACAGAAATACCAAAACTAGTTCGGATGGTTTGGATAGGATTCTGTGAATAAATCACACAATAATGAGGGACCTGAAGGATAAGGAGGAATTGGTCAGGTGAAAAGCTGTAGGGCAAGCCTTGTGGGTAGAAGGAACATGATGTACAAAGGTCCTGAGGTTGGACAGGGAGTGATGACTTCAGTAACTGGAAAAAAAAAAGCCAGTGGTACTGCAGCATTATGAGCAGAGTTGCCAAGATGAGTCTGGGAGACAGACAGATCATACAGGGCTATCCGGTAAATGTTAAAAAGTTGTGACTTCATCTTGATAGTACAGAGAATTGCTAGAAGTGTTTTTTAAGCCTGAGAGAGATTTGGTCGTACTTCCATTTTTATAATACGGCATCACACTGCGTCAAATGGGGAATGGACATAGCCATAAGTGAAAATGGAGACACTGTTAGGAGATCATTGCAGGAGTCCAATGAAAGATGAAGGCATCTTGAATTATCGTGGTGACAGTGAAGATGTAAAGAAGCATGTAGATTCACAAAGCATTTAGAAGGTAGGATCCTTCAGTTGTAGCAATGGATTGGATAGGACGAGATGATTGAGAGAGCCCTAAGCTTTTCTGTACGAATCTAGATTCCAGTCATTTCTCCCAGGAAAACAAAGGTTTATATCCTCTCTCAGGGTAGAATTCTTGCCTTCCAAAAAGGAGACCCAGGTTAGATTCCCAGACAATGCACCTCACACACAGCCATCACTTGTCTGGTAGTGGAGGCTTGCACGCTGCTATGATGCTGAACAGGTTTCAGTGGAGCTTCCAGACTAAGACTAGGAAGAAAGGCCTGGCTGGTGATCAACTTCCAAAAATCAGCCAAAGAAGACCCTGTTCATCACAATGATCCAATCCACAACAGGTAGTGCAGGACGAGGCAGTGTTTAGTTCCATCGTGCCTGGGGTTGCCATGAGTCGGGGGTCGGCTTGATTGCAGCTAACAGCAATGTATGTTCAAATATACGTTGAAAACTTGCGGTATACATCAAAATGTCAGGAGAGGTTATTTTAAGTGATTGGACTTAGAGATTTTTGCTACTATTTAATTTTGTTTCTTCCCCCTATTTTAAAAACTTTTCAACATGAACACAGTTTTATTTTTTAATTAGAAGAAAAATCATTAAAAATAACATATTTCCATGATGTTGCCCCACAGTAGCCTGCTCTGGTCTCAGTTCTCAAAAAGATAAAAAGTGTAGGGTGCTTTTGGGAGAGTTAGTAGTTTATTATTTATTGATCATGTCCTCTGAAATTACTATTATCTGGTTAATTGCTCATAAAGTTGAATTATCTGCTGTTTCTAACTTAGATATTTGAAAGTCTTGGTTCAAGTTTCAAGGGCAAATTTCTTTTAAAGACATTAATACAGAGACCTGTGGAGAGTTTTGCATTCCTTAAGCTCAATAATTCTGAACCAGGGAAACCCTAGCTGTGTATGAAGCTATTAACCAGGGATCGTGGGGTGTTTCTGGGATTTCCAGAACGTTAACAGGCAGTGAGGTACAGATGAAAAAGCATGGAGTTTGAAGTTGACAGACATAGGTGCAAACCTAGTTCTTACCTCAACTAGCTCTAAAATAGAAGGGAAGGTCGACTGTCTAGGCCCCTATTTTCTCATCTTTAGAATGAGAATAGCAACATTAAACTCAAAGGGTTGTGGAGAGACCTGAATTAGTGTAATATGTTCAGATCCTCAATAAACAGCTATCCTCTCCTTACCCCCTTTCCATAACAGAAACTATATGTACCGGCAAAGAGGAGTCACAGGATGACCCAAATCTCTTTTTCTTTGATTTGAGTTACAATCATATCAGTTCAGTGTGGGATCGTTTCTATTAGGATTTCAGAAGAATTGCCTTTTCCATAATTACCACAATCAAATTTTCTCAAAGCCTGGGAAAGGGTAACAAAACAGTATTAAATGATCCTGGTGGCGCGGTGGTTAAAAGCTCAGATGATAACCAAAAGGTTGGCAGTTTGAATCCGCCAGCTGCTCCTTGGAAACCCTATAGGGCAGTTCTACTCTGTCCTATAGGGTTACTATGATGCTGAATCAACTCCAGGGCATACGGTTTTTTCAAGGAGTTTGCTGAGGGGAAGCGAGCCTATGAAAACGCATTTAGCGTTCTGAAGTGAACACTAGATGGCAGTGTTCAAGCCAAAAAACCACAAACCAAACCCACTGCCATGGAGTCGATTCCGACTCAAAGCGGCATGTTATCAAATCAATTTTTTTTTCCCTCCCAGAAAGACAAGTCAAGGGACCCTTCAGCCTAACTCAGCTCAGGCTGCAACTGAGGGACCATATTTGTGAATGCTGTTGTCAAGGGCTAAAGTAAAAGTACTTCTACTGGAGGGGAATTATAGTTAATGTTTATATAGTATTTACTTTTGTCAGACACGGTTCTCGGTATTACCAAAAAAAAAAAAAAACCCAAACCCCTTGCTGTGCAGTTGATTCCAACTCATAGCGACCCTATAGGCCAGAGTAGAACTGCCCCATAGAGTTTCCAAGGAGTGCCTGGTAGATTCAAACCGCGGACCATTTGGTTACCAGCCATAGCACTTAACCACCACACCACCAGGGTTTCTTCAGCGTTATTACATATGGTAAAACAAAGGGTAAATAATAATCAAAACCCCAGCCCACAACCCACCTCTGTGATATACATATGTTCCGCAGAACAAGGGTATAGTGCCTGGTTTTAAAATCAGGAAAGGTGTGTGTCACGGTTGTATCCTTTCCATACTTCTTCAGTCTGTATGCTGGGCAAATCTGAGAAGCTGGCCTATATGAAGAAGAACATGGCATCAGGATTGGAGGACGACTCAGTAACAATCTGTGATATGCACATGACACAACCTCACTGAAAGCGAAGAGGATTTGAAGTACTTACTGATGAAGATCAAAGGCTACAGCCTTCAGTATGTATTACACCTCAATATAAAGAAAACAAAAATCCTCACAACTGAACCAATAAGCAACATCATGATAAATGGAGAAAAGATTGAGGTTGTCAAGGGTTTCATTTTACTTGGATTCACAATCAACACTCATGGAAGCAGCAGTCTAGAAATGAAATGACATATTGCGTGGGGCAAATCTGCTGCAAAAGACCTCTTTAAAGTGTTAAAAACAAAGATGTCACTTTGAAGACTAAGGTGTGCCTGAGCCAAGCCGTGGTATTTTCAGTTGCCTCATATGCATGCAAAAGCTGGACAATGAATCAGGAAGACCAGGGAAGAATTGGTGACTTTGAATTATGGTATTGCCAAAGAATATTTAATTGCCAGAAGAACAAACAAATCTGGCTTGGAAGGGGTACAGCCAGGATGCTCCTTAGAAGCGAGTATGGCAAGATTTTGTCTCATGTACTTTGGCCATGTTATCAGGAGGAACCAGTCCCTGCATAAGGACATCATGCTTGGTAAAGTAGAGGGTCAGTGAAAAAGAGGAAGACCCTCAATGAGATGGATTGACACAGTGGCTGCAACGATGAGTTCAAATACAGCAATTGTGAAGATGGCGCAGGGCTGGGTAGTGTTTCATTTTGTTATACATAGGGTCGCTATGAATTGGAACCGACTGAATAGCACCTAACAACAATGACATATGATTGGATGGCAAATGAGGTGTGAATCATGTTATATTGGGGTGCGCAGAGAAAGAGAAAGAATCCACGTTTATTGAGTGCTTACTTTATGACAGGACCATGCTGGGCGTTTTACACACAGCACTTCATTTTATTCTCACCCCATCATGTTAAGTAGTAATTATTGTTGCCATTTCCAGGTGAGAAAATTGAGCCTTAGGGAGTGTCATGGATTGAATTGTGTCCCCCCCCCAAAATATGTGCTAACTTGGTTAGGCCATGATTCCCAGTATTCTGTGATTGTCTTCCACTTAGTGATTATAATTTTATGTTAAAGAGGATTAGGGTGGGATTGTAACACCACCCTTACCCAAGTCACCTCCCAGATCCAAGGTAAAGGGAGTTTCCCTGGGGTGTGACTTGCACCACCTTTTACCTCTCAAGAGATGAAAGGGAGGCAAGCAGTTAGTTGGGGACCTTGTAGCACCAAGAAGCAGTACCAGGAGCAGAGCACGTCCTTTGGGCCCAGGGTCCCTGTGCCTGAGAAGCTCCTCGACCATGGGAAGATTGAAGATAAGGACCTTCTTCCAGAGCTGACAGAGAAGGCCTTCCCCTGGAGCTAACGCCTTGAATTTGTGTGAGGAAATAAATTTCTCTTTGTTAAAGCCATCCACTTGTGGTAGTTCTGTTACAGCAGCACTAGGTAACTTAGACGGGGAGGTTGAGTAACCTGCCCAAGTCGACACAGGCAGTGACAGAATTAGTCATCGTTCATGAATAACAATTGCTGCTCTTTGTTTCCATTTAAAAATATAATACAAACGTATTTTTCCAGATTTAAAAGTCATATATGTCCCTGGTAGGACAGTGGTAGAAGGCCATTAGGCATAGCGTGAACAAAGACTGGAAGGCTAGAGGATTTGGGACTGGAGTAGCCAGCGTTCAGTCTGATAGGATGTGTGTAGATAGTGCCTCTTTTAAAGGGGGAAAAAGAAGAGATTTAAAAAATCTGCCCAGAGACAGAAGATAACTGTGAAGCGGGCTGTTTAGAAGGATTCTCCATCTGACCAAGCCCCACTTGTGTTTTCCCTCTTGTCTCCTGCATTCTGATCTTATCCACAGAACTCAGAGAGCTGAAGGACATCAAGTCCCTGGTCCCCACACCTGACTAATTTTGACTATTTCACTTCAAAGTGAACTTTGTGACTTCGAAGTCAACTACTTGCAGGGCACTGAGCTGCGTGGTATGTATGCAAAAATGCCAGTTATATTGGGTCTGTACTATTGGTGTTCCCTCTACTTGGGTCAACAATCAATAGCCATGGAAGCAGCAGTCAAGAAATCAAACAATGTATTGCATTGGGCAAATCTGCTGCAATTAAAAAAAAAAAAATTTTTTTTTTTTTTATAGAGCTCTTTAAAGTGTTAAAAAGCAAAGATGTCACTTTGAGAACTAAGATAACATCTGATGCAAGCCATGGTCCTTTCATTCACCTCATGTGGGTGCAAAAGCCGGACAATGAAGAAGGAAGACAGAGCAGAATGGATGCGTCAAGCTGTGCTGTTGGTGAAGAATACTGAATGTACCATGAACAGCCAACAACAACGTTGTCTTTTGAACAAACTTATCAGTCTTACGCAACTGCAATAGTCCTTAAAGTGAGGATGGCAAGTCTTCAACTCACTTACTTTGGGCACCTTATCAAGAAAGACCATCAACAGAAAAAGACACGTTTGGCAAAGTAGAGGCCAATGAAAATGAAAGAAACCCTCCATGAGATGAACTGACACAATACCCACAACAGTGGATTCAGACATATCAATGATCATGGAGATGATGCAGGACTAGGCAACATTTTGTTCTATTGTACCTGGGGTTGTCATGAGTTGGAGCTGCCTTGATGGCAATGAACAACCACCACAGAGGATGGTAGGGGACATACTGGCCAATCCCTTTGTATTTTCTTGCACATATGGAGCAGTTAAAGCATGAACTTGGGAGTCAGAATGGGGTAAAAGAGTGTGAAAACCTCAGCAGGGGAGCCCAGATTCTGAAGAAGCAAGTGTTGACATCATACAGCGGTGGCGACTTTCTCAGGCTCCGTCCATGTGCTTTGGCTCACGGCTCAGTGACTGTGTGGGGCTCGGCTGCTGCAGCCCCTAAAGGCCCTTGGTCTCTACTCATGTGTCTGGAATGTCCTCAGCCTGTGGTAACTGACCCCTCCTGGCCTTGCACTTCTCTGACCCTCAATCTGCTTTCATGCTGAGCAGATTAACATAGAGGAGTGTTGATGGTTAAAAGAAAGAGCACATGCCCTGGTAATGGATTCATGAAGTAGCTGGCAAAGAAAACATTCCATGAGCAGCACCCCGTGGGGAGTCGATAGAGTCAGGCTGCGCTGAAGTGGAAATTTTAATTAAAAAGGTAAAATATGATCTACGGGATACAGCTCCAGGTCAGCCTAGTCCTCGAGTCAGAGGCAAACAGGGTGTGCCTGCAGAGGGAGAGTGTGGAAGGAGCATTCTTTGGAGGTTAAATCATTTCCTCTTAACCAAAACCGAACCAAACCTGTTGCTGTCGAGTCAGTCAGTTCCTCTTAGGACCTGCTTATCCCTCCTCAGTAGTCCCTGGGTGGTGCAAATGGTTAATGCATTTGTCTGCTGACTGAAAGGTTGGAGGTTCGAGTCCACCCAGAGGCATCTTAGAAGAAAAGCGTGGCGTTCTACTTCCAAAAAATCAGCCATTGAAAACCCTTACGAAGCACAGTTCTGCGCTGATGCACATGCGGTAGTGCACCATGAGCCAGAATCAACCCAATGGCAGCTGGTTACTGGTTATCACTTCTCAGAACTAAGAGAGAAACCAGGCCAGGTCTGGTTCTGCCCTTGGACCCATCAACTGGAAGTGGAGGAGAATCTAACCCCAGGGTGAGGTCAGACTCAGAGACCAGGGAGCCCAGGACTCCCGACTGGATGCAAAGGAGACAAAATGACACAATGGCTTCTCCCACCCAGACTCAAAACGGGGAGCAAGCCCAAGGCTGAGCTGGACAGGAAGCTTTGGCAGTGACTGACATGGTTCTGGCCCCAAATCCCTGTCACTTAGCCCACAGCTGCAGGCTATGACCCACCCCAGCCTGTGAGATTAAGGGACTAATCTCATCTCTAAGGAGGGAAAATATTTAAGAGCTTATTTCCTGCTTATCACAGTAGGTGGTGATCCACTTGGGCCTTATTCCCTGGTTCCAATAGCTGGGTCATTATACGTGTTATTATAATATTTAACTTTGTCTTCTCAAATCACCCTTTGAAATCTTCGGTTCAGTGCTTTTACTTCTTCATTTCTTCCTTTTGCTTTAGCTGCCTGACGTTTGGGAGCAAGTTTCTGAGTTTCCTCTGACATCCATCTTGGTCCTTTTTTCTTTCCTGTCTTTTCAGTGACCTCTTGCTTTCTTCATGTATGATGTCTTGATGTCATCCACAACTCATCTGGTCTTCGGTCATTAGTGTTCAACGCATCAAATCTATTTTTGAGATGCTGTCTAAATTCAGGTGGGATATACTCAGGGTCGTATTTTGGCTCTCATGGACTTGCTCTAATTTTCTTCAGTTTCAGCTTGAACTTGCATATGAGCAATTGATGGTTTGTTCCACAGTTGGCCCTGGCCTTGTTCTGACTGATGATATTGAGCTTTTCCATCAGAGTCATTATACCAAAAAAAATTAGTTGACATTCAGCCATTTCAAGAGGTAGCATATGATCAGGAACTGATGGTACTGAAGGAAAAAGTCCAAGCTGCGCTGAGGGCATTGGCGAAAAACAAGGCTCCAGGAAATGATGCAATATCGATTGAGATGTTTCAATAAACAGATGGAGTACTGGAAGAGCTCACTCGTCTATGCCAAGAAATATGGAAGACAGCTTCCTGGCCAACTGACTGGAAGAGATTCATATTTATGCCTATTCCCAAGAAAGGTGATCCAACTGAATGCGGAAATTATAGAACAATATCATTAATCTCACATGCAAGCAAAATTTTGCCGAAGATCATTCAAAAGTGGCTGGAGCACTATATTGATGGGGAACTGACAGAAATTCAGGCCGGTTTCAGAAGAGGACGTGGAACCAGGAATATCATTACTGATGTCAGATGGATCGAGGCTGAAAGCAGGGAATACCGGAAGGGTGTTTACCTGTGTTTTATTGACTATGCAAAGGCATTCGACTATGTGGATCATAACAAATTGAAGACAACATTGCGAAGAATGGGGACTCCAGAACACTTAATTGTGCTCACGAGGAACCTGTACACAGATCAAGAAGCAGTTGTTTAGACAGAACAAGGGGACACTGAGTAGTTTAAAGTCAGAAAAAGTGTGTGTCAGGGTTGTATCCTTTCACCATACCTATTCGATCTGTATGCTGAGCAAATAATCCGAGAAGCTGAACTTTGTGAAGAAGAACAGGGGATCAGGATTGGAGGAAGAAGCATTAACAACCTGTGTTATGCAGATGACACAACCTTGCTTGCTGAAAGTGAAGGGAACTTGAAGCACTTACTAATGAAGATCAAAGACCACAGTCTTCAGTATGAATTACACCTCGACCTAAAGAAAACCAAAATCCTCACAACCGGACCAATAAGCAACATCATGATAAAGGGGGAAAAGACTGAAGTTGTCAAGGATTTCATTTTACTTGGATCCACAATCAACAGCCATGGAAGCAGCAGTCAAGAAATCAAAAGAGGTATTGCGTTGGGCAAATCTGCTGCAAAAGACCTCTTTAAAGTGTTTAAAAGCAAGATGTCACCTTGAAGACTAAGGTGCGCCTGACCCAAGCCATGCTATTTTCAATTGCATGATATGCATGTGAGAGCTAGACAATGAATAAGGAAGACCGAAGAATTGACACCTTTGAATTGTGGTGTTGGTGAAGAATATTTAATATAACATAGATGCCAAAAGAACGAACAAATCTGTCTTGGAAGAAGTACAACCAGAATTCTACTTAGAAGCAAAGATGGCGAGACTGTGTCTTACATACTTTGGACATGTTGTCAGGAGGGATCAGTTCCTGGAGAAGGACATCATGCTTGATAAAGCCCAGGGTCAGTGGAAAAGAGAATTGACACAGTGGCTGCAACAGTGGGTTCAAGCATAACAACAATTGTACGGATGGCTCAGGACCGGGCAGTGTTTCGTTCTGTTGTGCATAGGGTAGCTATGAGTCAAAACCAACTCAATGGTACCTAACAACAACAGTTGGGAGTTTGCTTGGAATGAAGCTCCTACCTGTCAGTTTTAGTCGCACTGTAAGTCATTCAGCGACCTTTCACCCAAATCACCGATAGTCCTAAGTGGGTTTCTGTACCCCAGGGTCTCTGGGGCCTCCCTGGTTTCTCAATGTGTTGGAGATTATCCTTCAATTCAAGTGGCTGGACCTTTCTTGGCATGACTGTCTGCTAGGACCTCTGCGTACTGGAGCCAAAAAATAATATAAAAGTTGCCTGAGGCCAACTCTACCATCCACAGTGGCCCTTCAGCTCCACCTCCTATGAGAACCCAGCCCACCCTTATCGTCACCCCCTGAACTGTGGACTGGCCTCATGGCTTTCCTCAACCTCCACCCCGCAGGCTTTCTAGGCCCTTCCTAGGGAGGCCTCTCCCCACCAGCTGGGTCCCAGCCTAGCTAAGTTCACATGGGAGGGAGCCCTTGTGCCCCTCTTTCCCTTTGTTAAAAACCAACCAGTTGCCTTAAGTTGACTCTGACTCATGGCAACCTCATGTGTGTTAGAGTAGAACTATGCTCCACAACGTTTCCAATGGCTGATTTTTTTGGTTAGTAAATCACCAGTTTTTTCTTCCAAAGAACCTCTGGGTGGACTCGAACTGCCAGCCTTTTGGTTAGCAGCAGAGCCCATTAACCATTTGCACACCACCATCCTTCCCTTTGTTAGAAAACCCATAAAGGTGAGTGTTTTCATCTTGACTCCCGTCAGCTTTTCTCCTCTTCATGTCTTGTGAGGACTGCTTGTCGGGCTCCCTGCCCCCACGTCTGAATGAGCGTCATCTTCCCACACGGTCTTGCACTCTTCCCAAAATGTGTAGAGGAGGCTTTCCTGTGGGGTTCATTTTGGTAGAGATAATGGGATTTGAGAGAAAATGCCAACGGTTTATTTGCTTTTTTCACAAGCTGGCCACTGAGTAAGTAGACTTTGGAGTTGACTCAGAGATACCTGTTGGTGTAAAACTCTGACTAGAAAGTGACATGTCACGCCACCGTGGCCAGCGCCAGCCAGGACACCCCATAGGAAAAGGCCTCTGATGAGGTGAGCCAATAAATAGATCGTTCAATGCACAAGGGTAGTCTGCCCATTTTTATTTATTCATTCATTTATTTATATTGCTTGATTGGTAAAAAAATATATATATGTACAAAACATTTGCCATTTCAATATCTTTTACACGTACAATTCAGTGACATTTGTTACATTCACCATATTGTGCAACCGTCACCACTCTCCATTTCCAAAATTTTTCATCACCCTTAACAGAAGCTCAGTACCCCTGAGCAAGGACTGCCTCTTTCCCCTCCCTCCTGCCCACCCCTGGTGACCAGAAATCAACTTCAGTCTCTGTCTTAGTCATCTAGTGCTGCTATAACAGTAACACCACAAGTGGATGGCTTAAACAAAGAGCTTATTTCTTCACAGTAAAGTAGGCTAAAAGTCCAAATTCAGGCCGTCAGCTCCAGGGGAAGGTTTTCTCTCTCTGTTGGCCTTCTCATCAATCTTCCCCCGGACTAGAAGCTTCTCTGCCCAGGGACCCCAGGTCCAAAGGACGCACTCTGCTCCTGGCACTGCTTTCTTGGTGGTATGAGGTCCCCTCTCTCCTTTCCCTTTTATCTCTTGAGAGATAGAAGGTGGCGCAGGCCCCACCCCAGGGCAACTCCCTTTACACTGAATCAGGGATATGACCTTACTAAGGAAGTTACAATCCCACCCTATCCTCTTTAACATAAAATTACAAGCACAAAATGAAGGACAGCCACACAATATTGGGGATCATGGCCTAACCAAGTTGACACATATTTTGGGGGGACACAAATCAATCCATGACATTCTCTCTACATTTGCCTTCGGTAAGTATGTCATAGAAATGGTATCATACAACATTCATCTTTTTGTGCCTGACTTATTTCACTCAGCATGTTTTCAAGGTTCATCCATGTTGTAGCATGATTCAGGACTTCATTTCTCTTTGTTGCTGAGTAATATTTCATTGCATATATGTACCAGATGTTGTTTATCCATTCATCTGTTGGTGGAGTCTGCCCATTTTGAAAACCTTCTCTTGCCACTGTTCCTCAAGTGACCCTGGGATTGGAATTTGCTGCTTCCCTGCCTCCCTGCCTCCCTCATTTAACCCTGTATGCATAGGCTCTAGACCTGGGGTAATTGCTCTCTCAAAGGTCACAGGGGTCTTTTGGTGCAAACACCAATGGATCTTTTCCTCTTTCGCTTCTCCTTGACCCATCTGGGCCATCTGGGCACACTGCCACCCTTTCCTGGACCTGACATTACTCTGAAATTTTCCTGCTCTCAGATCTTTTGAATGATATGGCTTTGGCCATTTTGGATCTCATGGACATTTATGACAAGATTTTTGTCCAGTAAATGCCCAAAGAGGTCTTGTTCCTATGGCATCATGTTGACTTATCGAAGTTAGGAAACTGCGGTGAAAGCAAATATTTGGGTTTGTGAAGATTAACATTTTGGCAGTACAGGCCGATGAAAGGCAGGGTAACGAGCATTTATTCAAAACTCACAGCGACTGTTTTACAATGAGGAGCAGAGGTGGAGCAAAGTGAAGGGATCTGTTCAAATCTGGACTTCGAGTGTGTGGGAGAGCTGGGACTCAGCCCCAGGCATTCGTGGTCAGACAGCCTAGCTTCAATCCTGTACCCTCTCTCACTGCAAACAGTTATTCCTTTGGGGTGGTCCCCTCACCTGGCCAGAGCACTAATGTCTCCTGCGTGATTTTTTTTTTCTATTACAAAACACATTGCGGTTAAAAAAAAAAAAAGTTTATAATGGTGTTCAAAGAGAAGCATTAGAACAAGAAAAATCTATTTACCAGTTAACCACTCACTTCCCATCTATTGCTGTTCTTGTTAGGTGCAGTCGAGTCGGTTCTGACTCATAGCGATCCTATGCACAACAGAACGAAACACTGCCCCATCCTGTGCCATCCTCACAATCATTGTTACGCTTGAGCTCATCGTTGCAGCCACTGTGTCAGTCCACCTCGTTGAGGGTCTTCCTCTTTTCTGCTGACCCTGGACTTTGCCAAGCATGAAGTCCCTCTCCAGGGACTGATCCCTCCTGACAACATGTCCAAAGTATGTAAGACTCAGTCTCGCCATCCTTGCTTCTAAGGAGCATTCTGGTTGTACTTCTTCCAAGGCAGATTTGTTCATTCTTTTGGCAGTCCATGGTATGTTCAATATTCTTGGCCGTCATCACAATTCAAAGGCATCAATTCTTCTTCAGTCTTTCTTATTCACTGTCCAGCTTTCACATGCATATGATGCGATTGAAAATACCATGGCTTGGGTCAGGCGCACCTCAGTCTTCAAGGTGACATCTTACTATCTAGTCAATTTCAACTCATGGTGACCCAAGTATGCTAAGGTAGAACTGGGCTCCATAGGATTTTCAATTGCTGATTTCTTAGTAGAAGATCACCAGGCCTTTCTTCCCAGACACCTCTGGGTGGACTTGAACTTCCAACATCCAATCTTCCAGTTAGCAGCAGAGCACTTAACTGTTTGCACCACCCAGGGACTCCATTGAAAGAGCAGTAGTTAATGTACATAATGAAATTTGTAATCTGATCTAGGCAGTTCAGGGCCCAGCAGGTTGATTAAAATCCTGTTGTTTATGCAAGAACAGCCCAGATCTGGAAGCAAATGCTCTATCCACATTGCCTGTCCTTAACAGTGACTTAATGGCCTTCTGGGCTTAGACACAGTCTTTTGCTCTTGGTCCTTCCACATTGCTGTGCTGATGAGTGACAGTCAGGACTTGAGGCTGATCCTTTTCCGCTTTATTTCCTCTCCCATCAGTTCCCATCCCATCCATCTTTATACACCTGCCTTCCTTCTTTCACTGTAACAAGTGGAAACATACCTACTTTTTGAACTTGCTCTTTTGGTAAACCCAGTCTCTAAAACCTATATTTGCTGAGGGCCTCAGCTAAGAGTTGAGTAGCTTGTCTGCTTAAAGGAATTCACACTGAGTTGTTGATTAGGCTTGGCAGGGCAGCAACTGCTTTTAAAGGAAGAACTGGTTTGCACAAATGTATCTCTAATTGGTGTGTAGCAGGAAGGAGTATTTTTGCATAGAGGTCATTGGTGTTCCTCAGTTCCCACACCCCCTCCCCCTGCCGCCTACCTCCCACCCTTAGTCAACCAGGAAAGAAAATTCAGGAACCAAATGTTATGGATTGAATTGTGTCCCCCTAAAATATGGATTGAAATCATACCTGTGGATACAATCTTGTTTGAAAATAGAGATTTTTCTTCTGTTATATTAATGAGGTCATAGGAGAGTAGGGTGGGTCCTAAATCCAATCACTTCTGAGTTATAAAAAGAGTAGAATAGATATAGGGACACACACAGGAGGAAGACAGATGCCAAGGAACACCACGGAATGCCAAGAAATTTCTGGGGCTACCAACAAAGAAGGACCTCCCCCTAGAGCCATGCCCAGAATTCTGACTTTTGGCTCCTGAACTGTGAGAAAATAAATCTGTTCTTTAAAACCATCCATCTATGCTATTTGTGTTACAGCATCATTAGGTAACTAAGACACTATGGATTAAATTGTGTCCCCCCCCAAAAAAAAAAAACAAAAACCCCTATAACCAAAAAAAAACAACCCAGTTGCCTTCCATCTGATTCCTATTCATAGCAACCCTATATCAGGTTATAAAACCCTTTGGGAATGGGTTTTCTTTGTTATGTTGATGAGGCAGTATTCGCTTTGGGTGTGCTTTAAGTCAGTCTCTTTTGAAATATGAGAAGAGCAGAATGAGCAAGCAAGCAGAGCTGGAGGAAGATAGATGCCATTACACATAAGATTTCAAAGGAACCAAGGAACCGAAGCTGAAAAGACACAAGGACCTTCCCCCAAAGCCAAGAGATAGAAAGCCTTCCCCTAGATCTGACACCTTAAATTCAGAATTCTAGCCTCCTAAACGGTGAGAAAATAAATTTCTGTTCATTAAAGCCACCCACTTGCAGTATTTCTGTTGCAGCAGCTCTAGGTAACTAGGGCAGGGGCCAATCTTGCATCTAAGTACCTCTACAATCCCGCTTCTCTTGGGAAACAAACCCTACTTTACTCTTATTGGGAATCTAGAATCTATGTATGTCATAATTCTGCCTGAAATAAAAAAGCCTGTGGGTTCATGGCATAGGGTTATACATAGTACCGTAAGATTGGCATTCGCTCAGAATGCCCCACTCCTGGTATCCTGCGCTCAAGGAGATAAATGTGGCAGAGATTGTGGGCTTGAGATCTAGATGCTAAATCCTGACTCCCCTCCCCCAACCCCAGCTTCTTGACCTTGAGCAAGTCCTATCATCACTCGGGTTTGTTAACATGCGTGAAAGTGCTGGGCACAAAGTAGGCCCTCTGTAAATGTTAGTTTCTTCCTCCTTGTAATTGGAATCTGCCAGGAAGTGCATCACAATGCAGGGATGGGAGATTTATTTAAGTCTTTCCCTGTAGAGAGTGAATGCTCCCTTTATTCCCCTTCCCCATAATCCCTCTCCACCACCGTTACATTGTCGACATGCATGCCTACAGGCCAGAATGTGTCTGTGTGCAAGAGATCTCTACTTGTCCACTTTAATATCTATTATAAAGTTCTTCATTATAATGCAACTGCAGTTTTTTGCTGGGCAGATGGCCATCCCAATCCAGTTAACATTTCCCAGCTTCCCTTGCATTTGGGTGTGGCCTTTTTTTCATGAGTAATTTCTGGCCATGGAGAAGTAATGGAAATTTTCTGTATGAAATCAGGAAGTGTCCCTAAGATAAAGAGGCATGCCTTATTTCTCTCATTCCTCCTTCTTGCTAGATTGAACGCAGATGTGCTGGCTGGAGCTTAAATAGCTATGTTGCACCATGAGGCAGAAGGCATGAAGATGGCAGAGCAACAAGATAGAAGGAGCCTAGATTCCTGAAAACTGAGTGTGGCACCGCCAGGACCTGCCCTGAACTGCCAACCTCTGGATCTCATTTAGATGAGAGAGAAATAAACATCTATTTTCTTTAATGTACTGTTATTTCAAGTTTTCTGACAGTCATGAAAGGAGCCCTGGGACACAGTGGTTAAGCCCTTGGCTGCTAACTGAAAGGTTGGTGGTTCTAATTCACCAGCTGCTCTGTGGAAGAAAGATGTGGCAATCTGCTTCTGTAAAGAGTTTGTCGTTGTTGCTAGGTGCCACCCAGTCAGTTCCAACTCATAATGACCCTATGTACAACAGAACAAAACACTGCCCAGTGCTGCCCCATCCTCACTATTGTTCCTATGTTTGAGCCCATTGTTGCAACCACTGTGTTAATCCATTTCACTGAGGGTCTTCCTCTTTTTCACTGACCCTCTACTTTACCAAGCATGATGTCTTTCTCCAGGGACTGGTCCCTCCTGATAACATGTCCAAAGTACATGAGATGAAGTCTCGTCATACTCACTTCCAAGGAGCATTCTGGTTGTACTTCTTCCAAAACAGATTTGTTTGTTCTCCTGGCAGTCCACATTATATTCAGTATTCTTCCCCAACACCATAATTCAAAGGCATCATTCTTCTTCTATCTTCCTCATTCATTGTCAGCTTTTGCATGCATATGAGGTGATTGAAAATACCATGTCTTGGGTTAGGCACATCTTAATCCTCAAGGTGACATCTTTGCTTTTGAACATTTTAAAGAGGTCTTTTGCAGCAGATTTGCCTAATGCATGATTTCTCGACTGTTGCTTCCATGGGTGTTGATTATGGATCCAAGTAAAATGAAATCCTTGACAACTTCAATCATTTCTCTGTTTATTATTGGTTCAGTTGTGGGGACTTTTGTTTTCTTTATGTTTAGGTGTAATCCATACTGAAGGCTGTCGTCTTTGATCTTCATCAATAAGTGGTTGAAGTCCTCTTCACTTTCAGCAAGCAAGTTTGTGTCAACTGCATAACACAGGTTGTTAATGAGTCTTCCTCCAATCCTGATGCCCCATTCTTCTTCATATAGTCTAGCTTCTCCGATAATTTGCTCAGCAAAATACAGATTGAATAAGTATGGTGAAAACATACAACCCTGATGTATGCTTTTCCTGGTTTTAAATCCAACAATATCCCCTTGTTCTACTTGGTCTATGTACAGGTTCACATGAGTACAATTAAGTGTTCTGAAATTCCCGTTCGTTACAATGCTATCCATAATGTTATGACCCACACAGTCGAATCCCTTTGCATAGTCAACAAAACACAGGTAAACATCTTTGTGATATTCTGTGCTTTCAGCCAAGATCCATCTGGTATAAGCACTGATATCCCTTGTTTCATGTCCTCTTCAAAATCCAGCTTGAATTTCTGGTGGTTCCCTGTCGATATACTGCCTCAACTGCTTTTGAATGATCTTCAGCAAAATTTTATTTTCAGTTGATATTAATGATATTGTTTGATAATATCTACCATCTGTTGGGTAATCTTTCTTTGGAATGGGCATAAATATGGATCTCTTCCAGTTGGTTGAGCAGGTAGCTCTCTTTCATGTTTCTTGGCATAGACAAGTAAGCACTTCCAGTGTTGCATCCATTTGTTGAAACATCTCAACTGGTATTCCCTCAATTCTGGAGCCTTGTTTTTCACCAATACCTTAAATGCACCTTGCACTCCTTCCTTCAGTACCGTCAGTTCTTTATCATATACTACCTGCTGAAATGGTTGGATGTCAACCAGTTCTTTTTGGTACAGCCACTTTGTGTGTTCCTTCTATCTTCTTTTGATGCTTCCTGCATTGTTCAATATTTTCCCCACAGAATTCTTCAATATTGCAACTCGAGGCTTGAAGTTTTTCTTCAGTTCTTTCAGCTTGAGAAATGCCGAGCATGTTCTTCCCTTTTGGTTTTCTAATTCTAGTTGTTTGCACATGTCATTATAATATTTTACTTTGTGTTTTTGAGCTGCCCTTTGTAATCTTCTGTTTAGCTCTTTTACTTTATCAATTCTACTTTTTGCTTTAGCTACTCTATGTTCAAGAGCAAGTTTCAGAGTCTCTTCTGACATCCATTTTGGCCTTTTCTTTCTTGTCTTTTTAATGACCTTTTGCTTTCTTCATGTTGATGTCCTTGATGCCATCCCATAACTCGTCTGATCTTCGATCATTAGTGTCCAATATGTCAAATCTATTCTTGAGATGGTCTCTACATTCAGGTTGGATATACTCAAGATTATACTTTGGCTCTTGCAGACTTGTTTTAATTTTCTTCGGCTTCAACTTGAACTCGCATATTGGCAATTGATGGTCTGTTCCGCAGTCAGCTCCTGGCCTCGTTCTGACTGATGATATTGAGCTTCTCTGTCATATCTTTCTACAGATATAGTCTATTTGATTTCTGTGTATTCCATCTGGCTAGGTCCATGTGTATAGTCGCTGTTTATGTTGTTGAAAAAATGTATTTGCAATAAATAGGTTGTTGGTTTTGCAAAATTCTATCACATGATATCTGGTGTCATTTCTATCACCAAGGCCATATTTTCCAACTGCTGATCCTTCTTTATTTCCAATTTTCTCTTTCCAATCACCAGTCATTATCAAGATATCTTGATTGCGTGTTTGATCAATCTCAGACTGCAGAAATTGGTAAAAAATTTCAATTTCTTCATCTTTGGCATTAGTGCTTAGTACATTAATTTGAACAATAGTCATATTAATTGGTCTTTCTTGTAGGGATGTGGATATTATCCTGTCACTGACAGCATTATACTTCAAGGATAGATCTTGAAATGTTCTTTTTGACAATGAATGTGATGGTGTTCCTCTTCAATTTTTCATCCCTGGCATAGTAGACCAGATGATTGTCTGATTTAAAATGGCCGATAGCAGTCCATTTCAGATCACTAATGCCTAGGATATCTATCTTCAAGTGTTCCACTTCATTTCTGACAACTTCCGATTTTCCTAGATTCATACTTCGTACAATCCAGGTTCCGATTATTAATGGATGTTTGCCACTGTTTCTTCTTATTTTGAGTCATGCCACATCAGCAAATGCAGGTCCTGAAAACTTGACTCTATCCATGTCATTGAGGTCTACTTTGAGGAGGCAGCTCTTCCCCAGTCATGTTTTGAGTGCCTGAGGCACTCATCTTCTGGCACTAAGCAGACAGTGTTCTACTGCTGTTCATAAGGTTTTCACTGGCCAATTTTTTTAGAAGTAGATTGCCAGGTCCTCCTTCCTAGCCTGTCTTAGTCTGGATGCTCTGCTGAAACCTGTCCAACATGGATGACCCTGCTGGTATTTAAAATACCTGTGGCATAACTTCTAACATCACACCAATAAGGAAGCCACCACAGTATGACAAACTGACAGAGAAATAGTGGCCATAAAGATTTACAGCCTTGGAAACCCTATGGGTCAGTTCTGCTCTGTCCCATATCTTTGCAAACACAATGGGGCAGTTTTGCTCTGTCCTATAGTGTCGGAATGAGTCACAATTGACTCTATGGCAAAAGGTTTGGTTTTGGTTTTCTGGTGACTCCTGATGTAATCTAATCCTCGTTACAAGGTCTGTTATCTCTCCAAAGGCAGGAATCTTTGGGTGGCGAATCCCTAACCCGATGCAACTAGTCCCTGCCACTCTCCCTCAAAATGAGATGTTAAATGGGAGTGTCATTTAGTATGGTTATTGAACAAATCCATCATTTCACACCTGCAGAGGACAGATACTGCAGAGAATTGTCAAGAACACTGGTGGTGGTCTTACCAATGTATTTCTTAATGCTGTGGTGAAGGGATTGTCCTCTGGGCCCTCCTGAGGGATACACTAAACAGATGGAAGAGTGTGTTACATGTGATGAATCTCCTTCAATATTCCTATCTTACCAAATCTTTGGATCCTTTTCTCTCTGTTCCACTAAGGAAGCTCTAGTATTTTAACCTGATTTAGCGAAGGTCATTAGACTGGTTTTAGTCAACCAACTCGGCAAACTGCTAGAACTGATCCTGGCTGATTAAGCTAACACACTGAAACCGGAACCTCTAGTGCTAGAAACCTATCAATAATTTCAACACGATATTCATCCTTCTTTGTTCTAGAAGCCACTTCCACACAGAAATCCTCCTGCGTCCACATATACTACCAACATCTTGCATTTCTTTCACTGCATAAGCTTTCTCCTCTGGTGCATATGTCTTACTCACCTTCCTGATGTACACGAAGACCTGACTCTGGGGCTGGGTCTGGAGGCAAGGAAGCATTGGCACCCCTTTGCAAGGTTCATGCCTTTAGGGAAGTCATTACAGGATCTTCAGGCAATGGGCAGCCAGACTCTCCAAGAGGGGAGGAGGGACTATTTCAACAGGAAAGATTCAGTAATATTTAGGGGTTCAAAATACTCCGATTCATTCAAATATCCCAAAATGTCCCCATTCTAAATGTGAAGGTTTCTGATTAATCCCCAACTTTCCCATATGAGACCTAACAAGGCTATGATTTTGACTTGTGTGGAATTGGTAATCCACAGGACTTATAACTACATTCTCTGTGTAGCTAGAAGTTAAGGGATTCTTCTAGGACATTGCAGTTCTCTAGTTCTCTGACTGTCATCTTATTCTGTAAACTCTCAGAGTGTTCAAAAGCACCTAGCCCTCCCCACAGTGCTTGTAGACATAGTTCCTGCCAGAAGGATCTAACTCGGCAACTAGTTGGTCTAGCAGAGACCTGCCTTCAATAGGCTTTTTATTTCTCAGTGATAATTTAAATGACTGTTTTTTTTTTTTCAATTTCATGCCTAAGACTAGCAACTCATTTTTCACTGGTGATAAGGTCATCATAAGGAGTTCTGGTGGCACCCTGATGAAGCGCTCAACTTCTAACCAGATGATTAGTGGTTCAAACCCACCCAGCAGCTCCATGGGAGAAAGACCTGGTAATCTCCTCTCATAAAGATTCCCACACACACACACAAAAAAAAACCCAGTGCAGATTACACCCTAGAAAGCCCTATGGGACAGTTCTCTTCTGTCCAATGGGATTGCTAGGAGTCGTTGCTAGCAGTTGTTGGCACCCACCACCAACAAAGTCATAATAGCCTTCAAATACAACCAGGTCAGATAGCTAATACCAGATTCCTATCTTTGAGAGTCAGTTTCCCGGAAGCCACTTTTGGTTTCAGTTTCAGTCTTTGTTTAGGTTTATTCAGGAAAACAAAAACCACCCTAAGTATTTCAAGTAGAGGAGGGTTAAATGCTGGGAATGGGCACACATAAAACCATTGGAAGGACCACAAGAGCAAAAGAAAGGAAATATCACCACTATCTTCAGGCTGGCCACCAAAACTCTAGCCCAGTAAAGTGAGAAATACATTTTGCTTCCTATGTTGGGAAATGGCAGGATATTTCCACTTGAGGGACATAGCTACCCTGCTTACCAAGGTAGATGGCTTGTAAGGAAGCCCGTTATGTCTGCTGTCACCCACGCATCTGTCTGCTGCTGTCAGAGAAATAAGAAAAATTTTCTGCCTTTATCCTACTTTCCAGTTCTCGTGGAAGTGTATCTTGTTGGCAGAAGGGAAATAACATCCAAAACCCTAGAGCCCAAGGAATCTGGGAATGTAGTTCTCCGGCTTCTAGTCGCGGTGAAACATAGAAAGGAATGGACAGGGATCACTGCAGATTGCACCCCCCATCTGGCACCGAGGGCATTGCCCAATTTTATGAAAGCTGTGAATTTTTGTGAATTTTAATTCCAAATGGATGAAAACTTTTCAGAGCTATTTCCCCCAGCCCTGCTGCCATGCACACATTTTTGCCACTTGATGGCAACAGGGTTTTTTTTGGCTCCTTATTTTATACTTTCTTGCCCTCTTTTCCATTTCAACTTCTCTGCCTCTCTGGCTACTCTCTGTGCCTTTTTGCCACAGAAGCCCTAGTGGCAGAAGATAATAGGAGGAAGCTTAGAAGAGAAAAAGGTCAGGTTCTAGCCTTCCATATCTCGGTACAAGTAAAGCTCTGATGACTCCGTCCTTCTCTCTTCTCCACAACAGGATGAAAATTGGACTTTTCAAAGCTATTCTCTTGCAGTGGAAAGGGTGTAAACCTACTGTGGGCCAGGAACTGTGCTAAGTGATTTCCATGCATTGTCGTGTGCCCTGGAGTCGATTTGGACTCCTAGTGACCCTATATGACAGAGTAGAACTGCCCCACAGGGGTTCCTAGGCTGTAATCCTTACCAGAGTAGATCACTGGGCCTTTTCTCCAGGGGAGGCTTCGGTGGGTTGGGACCGCAGACCTCTGGGTTAGCAGTCCAGAGCTTAACCATTGTGCCACCAGGGCACCTAAAAAACAAACCCATTGCCGTGGAGTCGATTCCGACTTACAACAACCTTATAAAACAGAGTAAAAAACCTACAGGGTTTCCAAGGCTGAAATCTTTACAGCAGCAAACTGCCGCCCTTTCGGTTAGCACCCAGCGCTTTAACCACTGGGCCACCAGGGCTCCTTCTCCTCCCCCTCCCGTGTATAATCCTTATAAAACCCCATCCACCTCTGTGAGCTAAGAATCCCGAAGCTCAGAGAGGTTGAGTAACTTGCTGAAGATCCCACAGCTACAAAAGAACCCCCGTCTACCCATACTGGTTTCCCTGATACAGAACGGGGGAAGCTCTTCTGAAATGAATGGATGGGGAGGAAACCGCTTCTGGAGTCTGGCCTCCCTGCCAGAGTCATCTCTATCTCAGCTGAGCCCCCAGGCGCTTCCGCACTTCAGGGCTGTCACCCGGATCTCGCGCCAGTGCGGCTCCAGACCCTCGCAGAATGCACACTGCGGGCCCGGGTCCGAGCGTTAGGCAGCGAGGGAGTAGGCGTGATGGGGAGTGGCAGGCGTGATCCGGGGGTGGCCGGCTCTGGGTGGAGAGCTGAAGGGGGTAGGGTAGGGCAGAGGCGGGGCGTTCCCGGCCCCGCCCCCGCCCCTCCGTGCACTCCCATTCGCCGTGCGCGTCCTGGCCCATTCCCACCGCCCGCCTCCAGGCGCCGCTTAAAGTGTGCGGAGCAGGTGGCTCGCGTGGAGCCACAAGTTTGCGCAAGCGTCGCGCTCCTGGGCGCCCATTCATTGCCTAGACTTTCCCCCGTCTCCGCGGCGCCGACCAGTGGGAAGGGCTCCGGTAGACTCACTGTCCCCGGGGGTGAAACCGGCAAGGGGCCGAGAGCGCGCTGAGCCCGGACCGGCCATGCAGATGTGCGCCAGGGCCTGGGCGCTGCGCCTGGGCCGCGGGGTTGGGGGCGGCCGGCGCCTGGCGGGGGGCGCGGGGCGGCGCTGGGCAACCCTGGGCCGGGACAACGGCGGCGGCGGGGACCGCAGCGCCGGGGCCTCGCGCCTACTGGAGCGGCTCCTGCCCCGCCACGACGACTTCGCGCGGAGGCACATCGGCCCCGGGGACAAAGACCAGCGCGAGATGCTGCAGGCCCTAGGGCTGGCGGTAAGGACCCTCCGGCCTCGGGACTCCCGGGTCCCCGCCCGGTCCTGCGCGCGGCCGCCGGCCCCCGCCCTGGGCTAGCTGCCGGAGCGCCCAGGTCCAGATCCTCGCGCCCCAGCGGCCCCCAGCCGCTCACTTTCTCCACCTCTCATCGCGCCTCAAAACCTGATATTTTTAAATCCAAGGCTTGGTTAACCCTAGTCGCCCGCGGATAAGCCCCAATTTTGCTAGACCTAGAAGAACTCCTGCTTACTAAACCCACTGCCGTTGAGTCAATTCTGACTCATAGCGACCCTACAGGACAGAGTAGAACTGCCTCATGGGGTTTCCAAGGAGCGCCTGGCGGATTTGAACTGCTGACCTTTTGGTTAGCAGCCGTAGCACTTAACCACTACGCAACCGGGGTTTCCAAACTCCTGGTTACCTGGGTTTATCCGATTATCTCGTGTCGCCGACGGAATTCCATTCCGGAGTGGCCGAGTCACCTTCCCGCTTCTTTATTTCCTTTCCTCTGGGTGACTTGTGGTTTGCTCAGAGTTTTTCTTTTCTCTTTCAAAAGCACTCTGATTTAATGAGGCGATTTAAATGAAGTTCCCAGAAGCCTTTGCAGATGTAAAACTGAGAGGTTTTAACTCTTTCACTGGGAAGCAGTGGGAAGCGTTTAGTGGTCACCGACTTCCGACTTCCGTTTCACTTTCAGAGCACTGATGAGCTGATCGAGAAGACCATCCCCGCCAGCATCCGCTTGAAGAGACCCTTGAGAATGGAAGACCCCGTGTGTAAGTGGCCCGGAGGTGTCTTCTGTGAGCGCCACAGTCAACTCTGGCCTATTTGCCTTCTGTGGGCTCTGGGAGGCCCCCGCTGGGTTAGGACGGCTCAGGGCTGTGAAAAGTTGATTAAAATCCAACAGCAGCGGGTATCTGGGATGGTGGGAGAGTTGGTTTCCTGAGCAGTCAGTTCCATACCCAAGGAGGGACTCCACGTAGCATCCTTATCGCATAACTTCCCAGAGTCTTTGAGGCCCAACAAGCTTGACTGGGATGGGGAAGGGGGTGGGCAGTGCACAAACACACCTGGAGGACTTCCCAATTCCCTGACGCCCATCACGGGGCCAGGGTTCTCTCATGCTGTGGATTGAGAGATGTCACCATCTCCTTTGTTGTTATTGTTAGCAGTGGTAGAATTCTGCCTTCCACCTGGAAGACCTAGGTTCAGTTCCCAGCCAGTGCACTACATGCAGTGCCACCACCCAGTCTGTCAGTGGAGGCTTGCATGTTGCGATGGGTACTTTCTGGAGTCTCTGGGTGGCACTTGACTACTTGACTACTAAGCACTTGACTACTAGCCAAAAGGTTGGCGGTTCATACCCATACAGAGGCACCTGGGAAGACAGGCCTGGTGGTCTGCTTCTGAAAAAGGTCACAGCCTTGAAAACCCTATGGATCAGTTCTACTCTGCACACACAGGGTCGCCATGAATTGGAATCCACTCAACAGCAACTAACAACAACACCATGATCACCTTACAGATCAAGATAGGGACTAAAAAAGGAATAAGGAACTGCCTTCAGTCCTGCAATAGGTTTTTTTTTTTTTTTGTAAGTCCTGCAACTAGTGAAGTGAAAAAAATGGGACAGAGACACAGGTACCTGGCTTCCCAGCCCAAGGCTCTTCACAACACAGTAGCTTCCAATTGTCCTCATATCACATTGAAATTTTAATAGCTACATCCTGAAACCAGCAGTACTCTTGAGGTCTGAGTGGTTCTCTAGAAAAACACATATAAGATTTGTGCTTGGTTAAGAATGCTGTTTACTCATAGACTTCCTTAGAATTTTATTTTATACTTAGTTTTTTTTTCTTTCTAAATTTTTATTAACGCACAAATTATTTTGCCACCAGGTGTAAAGTGGAACTTTGAACATTACTTTCTTTACCCTACTCCCGCACCTCTCCCAAACGAAAAGCAAGCCACTGAAATTCTGGGTTTCCATCAGTATTTAAAAGAGGTTTCCACTGGGTTGTTTTTGCCTGAATGACACGTGACTAATTTTTGTATTCACATATTTCATATTCATTGAGAACCAAAAAAAAAAACCAAACCCAGTGCCGTCGAGTCGATTCCGACTCATAGCGACCGATTCTGCTAAACCTTGTGTCTGGGACTTGAATATGTCCTTCATTTAATGCTCATTTTACTGTTCAGTAGAGTCTTGGTCAAAAAATTAAACAGAATTTAAGAAATCAAAGCCAAAATTAAAATGTGTTTTTTAATGGTGTGAGGGCTGCCTTTCAGAGGTATTTTTACATGGGTCAGCATCCACGGAAGGAGGCGAGAATCCACAAGGAGACACAGAGAGCTGAGGGACTTTTTTTTTTTTTTTTTAAATGGAAGGATTCTCATCAGGTTTCACATCACAGAGGTGTTCTGTCTTTCACATCTGGAGTCAGGTCAAGAGAGAGGGTAGCTCTTCATATAGCTCTTAGGATAGAAACAACATATAGATGGCGCCTTAGCTATCTAGAACTGATACAACAGCAATGCCACAAGTAGGTGACTAACAAACAGAAATTTATTTCCTGGCAGCTTAGGAGGCTGCTGTTGTTACTTGCCGTCGAGTTGGTTCTGACTCCTAGTGACCCTACGTACAATAGAATGAAAGCTGCCCAGTCTTGTGCCATCCTCACAATTGTTGTTATACTTGAGCCTGTTGTTGCAGCCACTGTGTCAATACCACAAGTGGGTGACTTTAACAAACAGAAATTAACTTTCTCACAGTTTAGGAGGCTAGAAGTTCGAAATTGGGGTGCCAGCTCTAGGAGAAACTCTCTCTCTGTTGGCTCTGGGGGCAGGTCCCTGTCTCTTCAGCTTCTTTTCCTCGGCTCCTTGGTGATCTTCATGTGGCATCGTGCATATCTTCCCCCATCTCTGTTTCTGTCAGGTGCTTGTTTAATCCCTTATATCTCAAAAGAGATTGATTTAAGACACACCCTACACTAATACTGTCTCATTAACATAACAAAGGAAACCCATTCCCGAATTGGATTATAACCACCACAGGGATTAGGATTTACAACGCATATTTTTAGGGGACACAATTCAATCCATGACAGATGGCAGGCTCTATTTTGTTTTAAAGTAGACAACTTCAGATAGGGAGCCTGCTGGGTTCCATGTGGTTAATGATGAACCTCTGTGGAGGTCTGCTGCCCTTGTTGGTTTCCAACCTGAACCATTTCCCCCAATGGCAGGGAGCTTACTCATAGAAGAGAATCCGCATTTTTTGTTGAACTGAACTAACTGAGACCCAGGGATAGACGGAAGACTTTTCCTTTTAATTCTGAGAAATTTGAATCAGAGTCTAGATGCATTAAATCTGTAGAAGTTGAAGGGTTATGTACTTTTTTTTTTTTTTAAAGCAAGCCTTAGGTAATTATTTGAACAAGTAAACAAAAAAATATTGGAAAGGCCTAGGACTTTCCAATATTTTTTTGTTTACTTGTTCAAAGTCAAAATGCTAAATTTAGCTCTTTTTTTTGAACAATATTCTTTAAAATCAGATGTCCTTTAAGAGCATTGAGGAACCCTAGTTTCACTAACCAGAAGGTTGGTGATTCGAACCCACCAGCTGATCTTCGGGAGACAGATGTAGCAGTCTGCTTCCTCAAAGACTACAGCCTTGGAAGCCCTACGGGGCAGTCCTACTCTGTCCTATACGGTAGCTATGAGTCGGAATCAACTCAAAAGCAGTGGGTTTTTAAGAGTGTCAAAGTTGTCTATCTTGGAAAGTTGTCAGAGTTGTCTATCTTTTTTAGTTAAGCTAATTGGTTCCCGCTGACTAATTAGAACATCAAGGTATTTTCTTTCTCTTCCTCTTTCTTTGGAAGCCACTCCTGATAAGTGATTTGCAATTTGAGTGTAAACTTTAAACCCAGCAGCTTCTGTGCGATTTGGGCTGGTTCTATCTGGTTAGTCAGACTCAGAGTAACTATTGAGGTGACTCAGAGAAAATATTGGACAGTCCAAAGTACCCCCATGCACTGAAGTGGATCAGCTCTGTTCCAAAGCTTACTTTCTAGAAGAGTGAGCTCTGGAGGTGGGGTTGTCTCAGAAAGCCATCCGTGTTTCACTATTAGATGTGCATTTGTTCTCGTTAATGCTTGCCGTTCACGCAGGGAGAGCAAGTTGGTGCATATAAGCTCCAGTTGTAGCATCTCGTTTTAATAATGGAGTAGCATTATCAAGGAGTCCCTGGGTGGTACAAATGATTAACACGCTGCACTGCTAACAAAAATGTTGGAGGTTCTATTCCACCCAGGGGCACCTTGGAAGAAAGACCTGGAGATCTACTTCCAAAATATCAGCCATTAAAGGCCCTATGGAGCAGTTCTACTCTGACACAAATGGAGTCACCATGAGTTGGAGTCAACTTGATGGCAACTGGTTGGTTGCTGGTAGCATTACCAAACTTGGTTTCGCCCAGATGCCCGTGTTGTGTTGTAGTCAGAACTTCTGGACCAAATATGTTTGCCGTGTACAGAGAAAACTGAAGTAAGAGATATATGAGTCTTAATGGCCTCATTCCTGGATTAAAAGAATGCTGTGAAAGCTGTAAGCAATGTGGAGATAGATACATGGGTTAGTTCTTATGCATAATAATCATAGTAGCAATAACACTAACAGCTGACATTTATGTAGTGCTCACCATGTATGTGATTACTTTTCACGTATTAATTTAATCTTTATTATAACCCTATGAGGTAAGTACTATTTTAAGATGATAATGGAATAAGAGGATGCGTAATCTGTCCAAGTTTGCAGGAGCCAGAATTCAAAACCAGGTAGTCCAGCTCCACTGTCCACACAGCAAACACTACATTGCCTCTCATTGTGTCCTCTGGAAAGAGGTGGGTGTACATAGTAGAAAACTTCTGTCCTGACTTTTCTGGAGAATTCTGTTTATGGACCTGCACAAACCCAGTAGTGCTGAATCCCTCTGCCATGTGCTAAGTGCCCTGATGGAAATATGGCTGCTGATGTGCTGAAAGCGCAGCGGTGGCAACACCTAGACCCACTGCCAGGCCCAGGGAAGGGGTAATGGAGATGCGGAGCTTGGGCTGGGTACTGAAGGATGGGTAGTTGTGCTGGATAGGGCTGGAGAGGCTGCTGCAGGGGAGGGGTTATCATGCACAGGACAGACTGGCCCTACAGAGTCAGGAATATACAGGTGTTTCTCCCTCCCCCGGATACTTCCGGGAGTGCCTTGAAAGAATATTCTCAGTTGGCTTCTCAGTAAGTCGTTATTCAGAGCAACAAGCAAAGACACTCAGTTCAAAACCTTATCAGTTTTATCCTGTTCCAGTGAACCACATACATATATGCAAAGAAAAAAGACAAGAAGGATATATGGCTTCTCTGGGTGGTGCCATTATGGGTGTTTTTAGCTTTCTTTTTCTTAGTCTGCATTTTCTAGATTTTCTACAATAATTACATATTCATTCTGTAATGAATAAAATATTTAAAAAGTACGTTGTTGATAAACCAGGCTAATCCGTTTTTACCTGTGGTACACCTTGTTGTTGTTAGTTGCCCTCTAGCTGATTCTGACTCGTGACAACCCTACATATGCAGGGTAGAACAGCTCCATAACCTTTTCAAGGCTGTGACCTTTCAGAAGATCGTCAGCCCTGTCTTCCAAGGTGCCTCTGGGTAGGTTCGAACTGTTTTGGCTGTTAGTCAAGTGCTTAACTGCACCACCCGGGAACTCCTATGGTCCGCCGAGCTCTGTAGCATTTTCAGTGAAGACATCTCAAACTTACCAGACTGAACTAGCCCAGAACCTCCCAGAAGCAACAGGGTTTAAAGTTTACACAAAATTGCACATTGCTTATCACGAGCATGCTTAGCAGGAAAGACAAGAAGCTAAAGCCCCTAATGTTCAATTTATTCAACCAGAACCAATGAGCTGAGCTGTCAGAATGAGACTTTTGATAAGCCTGTGAAAACTTCATGTTCTAAGGTACATTGTTTAATACACTTTTTAATAAATGGTTAATGGAGGGGGGCGATCAGAGGGAGGGGGTGTTGTGCAATGCAGCCGCAGATGGTGACTTTGTCTCTCTGAACTGACCCAAGAGCACCAGGAGCAGACCAGCTGTTCCCCAGTGACCACGAGCTGTGGCCGTCTGTTGTCCTTCTGCCTGATGATTTCCATGTTGGGTCCTGCCTGTGGCTCCTCAGCATGGCAAATTCTCCCTGGGCCATTCCTTGCTCCTTCAGTTTCCGGCTTTTATGACTTAGTATTTCCTCTTTAACTAGGATGCTTGTAATGGACTTTTATTATGCGTCACGGCCTGTCTTGTCCTTATACTCTTTAACATTTTTTAAAATTTATTTTATTGTTGAGAATATACACAGCAATACGTATACGAGTTCAGTAGTTTCTACATGCACAATTTAGTGACATTGACTACATTCTTTGAGTTGTGCAGCCATTCTCACCCTCCTTTTCTGAGTTGTTCCTCCCTCATTAACATAAAACTCACTGCCCCCTAAGCTTTCTATCTTATCTTTCAAGTTGCTGTTGTCAGTTTGATCCCATATAGATAGTTCTTAAAAGAGCATAATGCTCAAGGCAGACATTTTTTACAGGTTAGGCTAAACTTTTTTTTTTTTAATAATATTTTACTGTGTTTTTGTTGAATGTTTACATAGCAATTAGGTTCCCTTTTAACAATTTCTATACATATTATTCAGTGACTTTGGTTCCATTTTTCACAATATGTCTACGTTCTCATGATTTCCATTCTGGTTGTTCCATAAGCTATTTTGTCCTTACACTGTTGTTATTCTCGTTAGGCAGTACCTGCCACTCTGGCTGATACCTTGGACATCACCCTGTTGCCTAAATTGTCAAATGCTTATCGACTGCTATGGAGAGACACTAAACGCTATTACAGAGGGAAGTGACATGGTTCAACTTGTTTTTTGCAGAGTGTCTCTGAGATCAAAGGCTGGGAGACCAGCTGGGAGGTTACTGGAGAACTGAGAATTGAGCTGTAGCATGTACATTCATTCAGGTCACTGGGAAGCAAATATCATGACATTAGGTAGACAAGAAATTCTCTGGAAGTGGAAGCAGAGGACAGGAGAGCCTTCAGACCATGATGCAAGTTGGACACCTGTGGAGGGGGAGAGAGAAGGAAGGAGGGTTGGGTAGGAAGAGTATTAGATTGCAGCACAAATTTAAGGAAGTTTTGGTCAGGAGTCCAAACTTGCTCACTGGGAGAGTCCTGTGTCTCGCAGTAATGGGCTTGTGATTGTTCCTCTGCTGGGCTCAGTCAGAAGGTGGGAGCCGCCCATGGGAAACATGGTATTGGCACAAACATGGGGGTAGACAAAGGGGGCAGCAGGTGGGGCTGTCAGTCAACTTCTAGGTATGGTGGCTCGGGAAGAGGGTGATGTCATTAACAGAGAGAAAAGAGGGAAAAGAAGAGGGTCCTGGAGGAGGGAGAGGTTGCAAGTCCTGTTTGAACAGAATTGAGTCTGAGGTGTTTGTGGAACATGCATTTGGAAAATAAGAAGTAATATTTGGAGATAGTAGTTGAGAGAGGGAGGGAAGGAGAGAAGAAAAGAGGGAGAAGTAGAGAGAGAGAGGCGATAAGAGATGGAGTTGCAGACTTACTGAGTCTTCTGATTGAATCATGGGAATGAGTGAGATTTCCAGGTCTGGCATTGGGGAAGGAAGGAGAATCCACAATGGTGGGGAATACAGCAGGAACACGGAGAGGCAGAGCAGGTGAGATGAAGAAACCAAAGAGACGGGAAGATAAATTTTCAGGGTAGGGGTTATGGACTTCAGCGCCATATTCTGGACCTTTCTTAGGCATCGGAGGGAAGAAAGCCCACATAAAGACATTAGAACAGGCTGGGGTGGAGGAGTAGAGGGGCTGCTTGTCTGATGATCTCTCTGAGCGGGAGGCAGAAAGGGCAAGGCTGAGTGTCAGAGAGGGTAGAAGAGTTTTAGAAGAGCCAGTGTGGGCACCTGGCTGGTGAGGAACCTAGATCCACCTGCATGGAGGACCCCCTGAGATTGAATAACATGAACGTGTAAGGTCTGTTAGGGTCCCCTCACCCTAACATCACCTGGTGACCTGGGAGCAGGAACAGAAATGTGGTGACTGAGTTTAACCAAGGTTGAGGATCGGCAAAGTGAAGCAGCCAAGGAATTCAAGGTCCACTAGTCAGCAAAGGCCAACTGGGTCAGGAGAGAGGTGAGGTGGTCCACTCACATCAGGCCTAGAAGGTTAGTGACCAGCTCATGAGACTGGACATGAGGAGCTCACCCGTGAATCAATTCAGGAGCGTTGGGACAGGTGCTTGACAAGGAGGCTGTGAGCTGCTTGCGGTGCGTCTGTATTCTGTCTTCTGTTCTTTGTGTCCTCCTTCCACCCCACCAAATAGCACTGTGTCTTACATTTACTCAGTCTCAGATATATAACTGACGACTTGGATCTCATTTTGACTGCTCAGGCTTCTTTTACTTACTAAACCCAGAATATTTTTACAAAAATGCAAACAGAGTTTTTTTTTTTAAATTGTGCTTTAAGTGAAAGTTTACAAATCAAGTCAGTGTCTCATACACTCCTTTCTATGTACTCCTAGTTGCTCTCCTCCTGATGAGACAGCACACTCCTCCTCTCCACCCTGTATTATCTGTGTCCATTCAACCAGTTCCTGTCCCCCTCTGCCTTTTCATCTCACCTCCTGACAGAAGCTGCCCACATAGACTCATGTCTCCACTTGAGCCAAGAGGCTCACTCCTCACCAGTATCATTTACTGTCTTATAGTCCAGTCCAATCCCTGTTTAAAGAGTTGGCTTCAGAAATCGTTCCAGTCTTGGGCTAGCAGAAGGTCTGGGGACCATGACCTCTGGGATCCCTCTAATCTCAGTCAGACCATTAAGTCTGGTCTTTTTACAAGAATTTGAGGTCTGCATCCCACTGTTCTCCTGCTCCTTCAGGGATTCTCTGATGTGTTCCCGCAAACAGAGTTTTAATAAGGACTCCTCATGGCTTTGCCATCGACATACTAATTGGGTAAACAATAAGGAAATTCAATTTTGAAAATCTGGAATCATTGTAGGCATTGCACGATTCCACAGGACTTGCGTATTAGCTGCAGTTTTCCTTTCTTAAAAATCTTTCTCTGAATCCCATGCTTCCAGGGATGTGGTTGAGCTGAATGTGAGAACTCTGTGCATTGATTTGTCATCATGGGATTCTGTGATGGGAGAGTTACTAGGAATGTTGAGCTAGCTGTATGTAGATGTTTAGTTGAATCTCCATTGCAACACATCACTTCTCCTGAATGTTCTGAGCACCTACCATGTGCCTAGCAATGCCCTCTGCCCCTGCCACAAAGAGATTATAATTTGGTTGGTGAGATCCTGGGTTAGACTACAAATTTCTCCATATGCCCATTCCTTGGGTCTATAAAAAATGATCTCTTCCCCCAAGCATGATGAAGTGTTCCAGTTGGACTCATAGAACAGACTGGTCTCTTCCAGTTCTTGCTTTGCAGCCCCAACAACATACCCGGAGGGCAGTGGAGAAGAGAAACAAATCTTCCAGCTCTTCCTCCCTGGGTCTCATTTCCAGCTGGTCATTTGGCCTGATTCCATAGATCAACTGGTGCTCCAGATAAATGTTATAATTGCAATGTTTCTTTGTACATTTCTTTAAAAAAATATTTGTAGATTCAATGTCGAGAGGCTGTGGAGGGGACCTCTCATACAGAAAATGACTCAAATCCAAGGAGTTAATGATAGACGTGGCGCTCCTCACTCCCGCTTCCCCACTGTGGGACATTGTTCCAGTTTTCCTATAGCTGGAATAAAGGTCTTGAATGTGTGCATCTGTCCAGTGAGTGGGAAGAGCTATAGGGACTGCGTTCAGGTGGAGACGAGGGATCAAGGAGCTGTCAGAAACACAGATTGGATGTGCCTCAATTTTTTTCTGCAAGAGGTGTCCTCAGGGGAGGGCTGTACCCGCTGAGGATTCTGAGGGACGGGGTGAGGTGGGATATAAATTGGCTGAGGAAGGAGACAAGGAAGAGCTTGGCAGGAATGGAGTGAGGGGAGTCAGCTCCAGGGCAGGACGCATCCTGACGTAAGGGGAAGGCGTCCCACTGCCAGTCTGGAAGAGTTTCCAATTCAAAGAATTTCCATGTCATTATTCTATACTACGCCCAGAGCCCTGGTGGCAAAATGGTTAAGAGTTCTGCTGCTAACTAAAAGGTCGGCAGTTCGAATCACCAGCAGCTCCTTGGAAACCCTATGGGGCAATTCTACTCTGTCCTATAGGGTCACTATGAGTTGGAATCAACAGCAATGGGTTTGGTTTTTTTTGGTTTATTCTGTACTACGAGAGTCCCTGAATGGTGCAAATGGTTAACATGCTTGGCTGTTAACTGAAAGGTTGGAGGTTTGAGTCCATCCAGAGGCACCTCAGAAGAAAGCCCTTGCTATCTCCTGAAAAATCAGCCTTGAAAACCTTACAGGGCACAGTTTTACACTGATGCGCTGGGGTCATCATGAGTTGAAATTGACTTGATGGCAACTGGTTGGTTTTTTTTTTTTTTGGTTTTATTTTACGCGACACAGAGTTTATGGATTGAATTGGCCTTCCTGGAATGAACAAGTTCTGTGGATTGAAGAGGCTTTAATTGTGAGGCCTTCCTTTGCCCAGGGAGGACACTTAACAAATACAGGGAGTAGGGCTTATTGGCTGGTAAGTGGACTTAAAGGAGCCCTGGTGACATAGTGGTTAAGCACCTGGCTGCTAAGCGAAAGGTCAGGGGTTTGAACCCATCAGCCACTCTGTGGGAGAATCATAGGGCAGGCAGTCTGCTTCTGTAAAGATTTACAGCCTTGGAAACCCTATGGGGCAGTTCTACTCTATCCTGTAGGGTCACTATAGTCCGAATCAACTCAACAGCAAGGAGTTTGGCTTTTATGTTTTTTTAAAGTGCGTTTAAGCCCCACTGCCGTGGGGGAAGGACTGAGGTGCTATAAATGATTAAGTGACGTTAGGGGGAAGCTAAGCATAAAAAAAAAAAAAAAAAAGAAGCATCAGCATGGGATTTTTTTATCCAAATTCTGGCTTCCACTCAGCAAACCCTGACATGTGCCATAATTCGTGTTCTCTCGTTCTTGATGGACAGCCCCACCCCGCTCCATGGTTTCCTGCCCAGGTTTGAAGCCAAGGAGCTGCATCTTGGCAAGAAAAATATGCCACCACGGGCTTGGCCCTCACCTTCTGGCCCCAGCTTTCCCCTCTAGCTTCTGGCCAAGGAAGGCCTTTCTCAAGCTGATGGCATTGTCTGGGCAAACTAAAATATGAGTGTGTTGGTTTTCAGTCCTGGTGATTTCCTGGGAGACCTTTTCCCAGGATTTTGCCAAGTGCATGAAGAGCGAGGCGTGGCAGGGGGCTCTGACGCTGGTGAGGGGCTGCTCTGTGCTGAGTGTGACTAGGCTGCACCTGCCAGGGTGTGGAACTGACAGGTGTCTGCAGCCACATATTTCACAAGGAGAGTTTCATCCTAGGTATACATTTAAAAAAAAATTGTGGTAAAATATATATCACAACAACTTTGCTGTTTAACTAGTCTTAAGTATACAATTCAGTGACATTAAGCACGTTCACTGTGCTGGCAACCATCACCACTATCCTTTTCCAAAAGTGTTTTTCATCACCCCAAACAGAAACCCAGGATCCCCTCAGCAATAACTCTTCATTCTCTCCTCCTCTCCTTCCCTGGCAACCCCTGATAAACTTTTGTCTCTGTATTTGGAGAGTTTCGTTCTGTTGTACACAGAGTCGCTATGAGTTGGAATCGACTCGATGGCACCTGATGGCACCTAACAACAGCTGCATTTACCTATTCTAGATATTGCATATAAGTGGAATCATCCAATATTTGCTGTCTTGTGTTTGGCTTCTTTCACTTAGCAGAACGTTTTCAAGGTTCATCAATATCGTAACGGGTACCAGAACTTCAATTCTCTTTATGGTTCAACAATAGTCCACTGTGTGTATATGACACGCTTTGTTTATCCATTCATCTGTTGATGGTACTTGGGTTGTTTCTGTTAGTGTTCGTTGCAGCACAAGTATCTGCTTGAATCCCTGCTTTCGAGTCTTTTGGGTATATACCTAGGCGTGGAATTGCTGGGTCATATGGTAATTCTATGTTTAATTTTTTGAGGAACCTAGGCATGATGTTTTAATTTTTTTAGTAAATAATATAGGCACATGGCCCAAATTCAAAAGCACGAATTTTCTCCCTTCTATTACCAGTTTTTTTAATCCTCCCAGAGAGGTTTGATTAATATACAAGCATGTGCATGTATATATTTATTTTTTCTTTTTTTTTAAACATAAGTGACAACATTATACAATTACTAGTTATAATCTTATGCATAGCAATTCTAGATTGTCAAAGAGGCAAGAGCAAAGCATGGATGCATTTCTTCATATTATTGAGACAAAAAAGTAAAGAGGTGTATTTTGGGGAATGGGTTTAGGGGAGTCTGTATGTGTGTTTAGGTGGCGCAGGTGTTTGGACTTAACACCTTGTCTGTCCGTTCTGATGACATTTTGCCATTGGCATATTCGCTTCTGTGGGGAATTAAAACCTAGCCCTAGTGATGCACTGAGTATTTAACAGTTAAATCAACTTATTCCTGTTAGAAAGAATTTGTTAGGTATAGTGCTTGGCACAAAGGTCTCGTTGATGTTTTAGGCACAAGAACAAGGCAGTTGCTCTTGGATAGGCACTTCCAGGGAACTATGTAAGGAGAAAGCCTTCATTCTGAATTCCTGGAAGCAGGAGCAGCACCTGTCCTCACCTGCCGATCCTTAGGTAGTGGCTTCAGGAGGCTGCTAAACTCTGTTCTTTGCACATTAAGACCATGCGTTATGCAGTGCTTCGAGGCAGAGGGATAAACAAGCTCATAGGCAGGCGTTTATTCTGCAAGAAAAGAACTTTCTGCTCAGGTTCCTGAAGGATTGCTTGAGTGTTTTCATGTCTGAGAATCCAAAGTAATGCATAGGACCTGCCATAGAAGGCTGGAGGCTGGAATCTGGAATGATGGCTGGAATTCAGGAAAGACAAATGGGATCCAACAGTGATGGCTAGGATCTGGGAATTACAGATAAGATTCAGGAATGATTGCTGAGATTCGACAATGACGGCTGGGATTCAGGAATGACAGCTGGGATTCGGGAATGACAGCTGGGATTCAGGAATGACGGCTGGGATTCAGGAATGATGGCTGGGATTCAGGAATGATGGCTGGGATCCGGCAGTGGTGGATGGGATCTGGCAATGGTGTCTGGGATCCGGCAGTGGCAGTTGGGATCTGGGAATGAGGGCTCCTCTCCAAGTGTGTTTTTTTTTCTTTTTAATTTTAATTTATTTTATTTTTTGTTGTTGTTGAGAACATACACAGCAGAACATACACCAGTTCAACAGTTTCTACATGTACAATTCAGTGACATTGATTACATTCTTTGAGTATGCAGCCATTCTCACCCTCCTTTTCTGAGTTGTTCCTCCCCCATTAACATAAACTCACCACCCCTTAAGCTTCCTACCTAAACTTTCGAGTTGCTGTTGTCAGTTTGATCCCACATAGATCTTAAAGAGCACAATGCTCAACGCAGACTTTCTTTACTAGTTAAGCTAAACTTGTCCAGTTGTTTCTTACTGGACGCTCCCTTTTTTGTTCCATCTTGTTCCCCGCCCCCCCCCCCCCCCCCCCCGTGGTTATATTCGTTGTAGTTCACATTCGGGAAGACCAGCAGTTACAGGAATTAGGCCTGTTCACAGGAGGAAGCTGTTTGGGTCAAGTTGGAAGGGAAAGTGTGAGGAATGTGCCCTGCTGTGCGTCTGCTCTGCGTGGAAAGCTGGTCTGTCTTCTCTTTCCTCTCTCTCCTTTGTTCACACAGCTTGCGTAGGTGTAGGCAAGGGCCCAGGGTTTGCGTGGCCCACTTGCCTTTGTATGATGCTTCTCTTACTTCATGGGGAGAAAAGGCCGTCACTTCGGACATTAAGGACCCCACACTGTTTTCTCTGGAAAGGAAGTTCTTTTCCGAGGGGAGAGGAAAGTGGAAATCCTCTGTGAAGTGCAGTGCTGCGTATTGGATGCTTAGGATTTGGGGTATTCTTTAGATCAATCACAGCCCAAAAGGTGCTTTTAGTGACTCAGTTTTGATAAGTTTAATTTCAGGAAAGTTTGGCAGGCTGATCTCTGGTTCTCGAATTTTCCTTCTTCTCTCCTTTTCTCCCCATCCTTTGCCACCTTGGCCTCTGTCATTTAATACAGTAACTCCTACTCTGAGCTCCAAAACACACTGGGTTGGCTCTTGTGCCGATTTGGCCAAAGTGAGATTTCATTAGCGGGTATGAGAAATGACAACCCCTAAATAAACATTCAATACAAGTCAGACAGTCACTAAGCTGTGTGTTTGGGGAATACTTTTTATCATATGTGGCTGGTGAGGCCTGAGGTCTCAGGTTTGATCACGCAAGAAGCAGCTTAACTTCTCTGTTCCTCCACTCACAGATGTCTTGGGTTCTGGCTTGGAAGTTTGGTCAGAACGAAAAATGGATGTATGGGTGGGAAAGACTTCTCACCCATTCTTGCTTTCAGAAGCTTGACCAGGCACCTCCTTTGCTCTCGATGGCTCAGGGTAGCTTAATGTACAGAGGACTGCTCATTCCGTTAACGCACCTTGTCCTCTGCAGAAGGTATAGTTGGGTGCACAGGTATTGTGGTGCAGTGAATTACTTAATATGACCCTTCTAGCCATAGACTTTGTGACTCCCACACAGTGATTGGGTGGGCACAGTGCAGATAAGGTGCTTGTGGCCCACCAAGGCCCATGGAGCCAGAGAGCTGAGCACCTCCGGACTGAGGCTTACTGGTGGAGCGGGATGCCTCCAGGCCCTTACTGGCAGAGCTAAAGAGCTGTGTAATGTTTGCCCAAGCAGGGCAGAAGCCAGGCAGAAGGGCCCAGGGCTGGAGAGAGGCCTGCCTGTGGGCACAGCTAAGAGGCTGTCTTGATTGAATTTTAACCTGTTACTTCCCTAAGAAACCCCATAATTGTGAGTATGGTGAGTTCTGTATGGCCATTGCAACGAATTACCAAACCCAACAAAGAAGTAGAGAGTGCCATGGGATAGGAAACTGGTGTAGGAATTGGTAAAAAGGTTAGAGAGTGAAGGTATGTCTGACAGGAATCAGCCTTGGGCTGTTGATCTTGATTCTTCTTCCCCCTTGTGAAGTTAGAGGAGGTCAGATGCCTCCACCACACCATTTTTACAGGCATGCTGAGTGAGGGCTGATTGGAAAATATGTGAATCAGCCCCAAGCTGGATTGGGGCAGAGCCCACCCAGCTTGGAAAGTTTGGTTGGTCCTGTGGGTACTAGAATATAGCTGTTGTAGGTTTAGAAACTTCTGTGTCTCAAGCTTGACTATTTTTATTCTTCTGGGTTTTACCTATAATTTTGCTCCTCATTTATGCTAGTTGGCCTTTTAAAAATTTCAGGTGTTTCCAAGTGTGTGGAAACATCAGTGGCTGCCCTGAGAGACGCTAACATGTACCTGGAGACCTGAGATGATGGGGAGAGGGCCAGTGGTTCCTGGCTGGCCCCGGGGTGGCTGTCTACTTTTTCTTACTGGTGATACATGGGGCCAGGCCAGGGCAGGGCAGGGCAGGGCCAGGGCAGGGCAGGGCCAGGGCAGGGCAGGGCCAGGACAGGGCAGGGCCAGGGCAGGGCAGGGCCAGGACAGGGCAGGGCAGGCCAGGGGCAGGGCAGGCCAGGGCAGGGCAGGCAGGGCAGGGCAGGGCAGGAGGCTGAAGCAAAGAAACTGTGTTCTGGTTGGGCCTCTTCGCCACAGGGCTTGCTCCTTGTCATCCTCCTGGACAGCCCTGCTGGGAGAAAGGGTTTTCTAATAAGAGGAAAAGGCAGACGCTTACATGGTTCTAGCTGAGAGTTCAAGGTCTCCAGATAAATGTTAGCATCCCCAGAGCTGCCACTGATGTTTGACATACTTGAATGAGACACCTGAAATCTTTAAAGAGCCAGTTAGCATAAACGAAGGAAGAATAATTCTAGCTGAGACCCAGAAGCATAAAAATGGTGCAACTTGAGACATAGAAAGAAGTTTCTAGCTGATAGAGCCCCAGAAGGAAGACGTTGGGAGCCAAGTGGCAGGGCTGGGCACCACTGCAGGCATCTTCTCATCTCCCTGGGGGCGCTTCCCTTGGGTTCCTCTTCCTGCGGTTCCTGCTAACTCACCTGCCACAGTTCAATTTTTTTTAAGGGGGAAAAGTGAAAAACTTTTAATCACTAAAAGAAATAATGGTTAAAAAATCAAGCTTGAGAAGCAAGGCCTCTGTTCTACCCCGTTGACTGGGGAAAACTTTATAAGCACCTCGTCGAACTTTCCAGCACCTCAGCTTCCTGCACATTTCCAAGCGGCAGGTGCCATCTTGGTTCCTGAGTTCCTTTTCCTGGCAAGTAAGAAAATAGGACATCATTTATCCCATGTGATACTCTCAATGAATTTGGCTTCTTGACTGAGAATCTGGTCTTGTTGAACAGATTGGCAGGATTGGGGTGGTGCCTTGCCACCTTCCCAGGGGTCCTACTCTTCACCTTGCCTCAGGGAAGTACTACTATGCACCTGTTGTACTGCTTCCCTGGGAGGTGGCCTCATCCATTCATACCCGTAGTAGAAACCTCAATCCTATTTTTATCAATGGGAATTAGCATACACAACCAGGGCTGCTATCATAGGAACAGAGAATGAAACCATATGTAAAAGAGAACTTCTAAAGTTCTACAAGCGCAATAAGGAGCCTTGGTGGCACAGTTGTTAAGGAGAAAGATGTGACAGTCTGCGTGCATAAAGATTACAGACTAGGAAACCCTGTGGGGCAGTTCTGCTCTGTCCTGTGGGGTCGCCATGAGTTGGAATTAACTTGATGGCACACAACAACACAAGCAAAATCGGTAGATTTGAGCACCTACGCATTGGGCAAGAGCAGATTTTTGTTGGAGGAAGGATGGTGTTTTGTATTCCAAGACAAAGGATGGGATTTTGCTTAAGCTCAGGATTCTTCTTCAATTCCAGCCCTGCTCCATGACCTTTTCTGGAATCTGAGTCCTTGAAATGTATTTTTCAGATGGCTTGGCCTATGAGGGACTGTGCTTGTGGCCTGTGGCACAATTGCCAAATTCCTCTCTCTCTAGTACCATTATGTTCTCTTGGGGTGGCAGGAGTGATGGGTGGGGAAAGAGGGAGGACACGCCTGCACTGCTGGCGCTCTAACCGTAGGTCTAAATAATCCTTTTGTTGTTGTTACTGTCAGTTGCCTTCCAGTTAATTCTGACTGATGGTGACCCCATGAGTCTTCTGAGGCACCTCTGGGTAGATTTGAACCACCAACCATTGGCTAGTAGTCAAGCGCTTAACTGTTTGTGCCACCCAGGGACAAGTAATTTTTTCAGTCCCACCAATTGCCCTGCAGCTATTGGTAATCATTTCAACTGCCATTGTGCTGTTTTTCCCCAAGCATGGAGCCAGTTAGGAACCAGCCATTGGGTTGGTTATCTTAGCCCAGCCAGTTGTGGAAGAACATGGCTACTGTCCTCTAACACGTTAAGCTGTGAGAATGAGCGAGCAATGCTCTGTGTAGACCTTTGGGCTGTATAATTGGCAGTATGATTGTGTATAACTGATTCCACAAAGGAGCTGTAGGAAAAGCTACTGAACTTTTCTGCCTAGAATCTCAATGCATTCCAAACAGGTAGTGCTGGCTCTCTTGTGCCAGCTGATAAGAAGATTGTTTATTAAATAAGATGGTACACACTAGGTTGATTATTTTCACTAGTAGAACCTTACACAATTTATGGAAAGATGAATTTAGCAAAGAGTTCCTGGGTGGTGCAAATGGTTAATGTGCTTGACTGCTAACCAAAAGCTTGAAGGTTGGGTCAACCCAGCAGCACCTTGGAAGAAAGGCCTGGCTTTCTACTTCCAGAAGTATCACCCATCGAAAACTCAATGGAGCACAATTCTACTCTGACATGTATGGGGTCACCCTACGTTGAAGTCGACCCTACAGCAACTGGAAAGTATCTAGCAAAGAAATGAAGTTTACCTGTCTGAGTATGGTTTAACTGGCCAGCAGAGCCCAATGGCAGCACACTTTGTTCCGACAATGGCTGATACAGGGAGCTCCCCTTCCCCATCTCCCTCGAGCACTATTGTGCTGGCCTCTTACCATGTCTCCCTGTTTCCAGGGTCTCCCTTCTCTGATCTACTCATATCATCAGTGGATTTATCTTTCTATCATGTAGAGAGAATTGTATTATCCTCCAGCTTGAAAATACTCTGTTACTACCACAGGCTAAAGTCTTGATTAGACAGACCAACCCCCTCACAGATTGTTCTCATTTGGGAGCTGGACCTTTTGTTGCCAGGGCATAATATGGTGCAGGGAAGCTGGCCTTGCACGCACTGCTAATAAACGTCCCTTCCCACTGGGCTTCTGAATCACGCCGCCCCTAAGACCAGTCGGGAAGTGATCAGCTTTCTCGCTTGACTGTTCCTAAGTGTGCTGTACTTGTCCTTCCCTTCAGATGTTGGTTCATGGTCCTTTCACTTACACTTCTTAAGTTTTCACTGGACGAAGGCAAGATCCTCCTCCATAAAGCAGTTTAAAAACTGATTTAAAAACTGACTCATAGCGACCCTATAGGACACAGTAGAACTGCCCCATGGGGTTTCCAAGGAGCAGCTGGTGGATTTGAACTGCCGACCTTTTGGTTAGCAGCCAAGCTCTTAACCACTGTACCACCAGGGCTCTATAAAGCAGTTTAGTTACCAATAAACTTGGATTATTATTTACCCATGAAATTGATTCCCATGGTCCTCTCCTTCCTTGAGCTGGTGTGGCAAAATGACACATCTCATGAATTTACTTCCTGTGAAAGCTCGTTGAGTGGGTGTGTGAGAGGAGAAAGGGGAAAGTGTGTTCACTGAGGATAAGGAAGGATTAATGAGAATAATATTCCTATGGAATTCACGAAAGTTAAAAGAAGGAGCCCTGGTGGTGCAGCGGTTAAAGTGCCCATCTGCTAACTGAAAGGTCCACTCTTCAAACCCCCCAGCCGCTCCTCAGGAGGAAGATGTGACAGTTTGTTTCAGTGAAGATTACAGCCTTGGAAACCCTATGGGGTGGTTCTCCTCTGTCCTGGAGGGTCCCTCGTAGTTAAAGTGTGGAATTTGGAGTTAGACATGGTGGAATTTTAATCCTTTAATTTAAAGCCATGTGGCTTTGGTCAAGTGACTCCAAGCCTATTTGCTAAGCTTCATGAAGAGCTTTTGCCTCAATTCTTGGCAAAGAGTAAATGTTCAATAAATGTTGTGGCTGTGTGTTGTCTAGTTGATTCTGACTCATAGCAACCCTACAGGACAGAGTAGAACTGCCCCATAGGGCTGAAATCTTTACAGGAGAAGATCGCCAGGTCTTTTCTCACTCAGAGCAGCTGGTGGGTTCCAATTGCAAATGAGCAGTTTAACCATTGCCATGCCACCAGGGTTCCTCAATAAATGTTTGATGTGATTATTATGTTGTTATTATATGAAGGAAACCAAAATAGGGTCTTGCTTACATCCAACAACTTTTGCTGTTATTGTTGGGTGCCATCTAGTCAGTTCCGACTCATCACGACCCTATGCACAACAGAACGAAACGCTGCCCGGTCCTGCGCCATCCTTACAATCGTTGTTATGCCTGAGCTCATTGTTGCAGCCACTGTGTCAATCCACCTCGTTGAGGGTCTTCCTCTTTTCCGCTGACCCTGAACTTTGCCAAGCATAATGTCCTTCTCCAGGGACTGATTCCTCCTGACAACATGTCCTAAGTATGTAAGACTCAGTCTTGCCATCCTTGCTTCTAAGGAGCATTCTGGTTGTACTTCCTCCAAGACGGATTTGTTCGTTCTTTTGGCAGTCCACGGTATATTCAATGTTCTTCGCCAACACCAAAATTCAACTTCTGCGGTTCTTACTTAATTATCTGAGAGCCTTAAGGGAAATACCGGTTAAAACTGCATGTGGATCTTTTATTATATTCTACATTGCTGGGTGCTGAACTTTTTGATAAACAGTTCTTTCAGTGACACAAAGGAGTCACTGTATGAGTCAGTAGAACAATTTTAGAGAAAATCTAGGTTACGCGTTATTTAAGACTGTGAAACCCTTCCTGCTTCCAGAGTGTATATAAGGTAGTTTAAAATGGGAAATGTTTAACATTTTGCTTAGAGTAGAACAGGGTATCTATTTAGAATCAGAACAGAAACCATGTGAAAGAAATAGAAGAAACCTGGAATGAGGCAGGTGTTAAAGTTGGGCAACTCTGGTGAACGAAGAGTCAAAAAAAAAAAAAAAAAAAGAAGAAGAGTCAAAACAATCATGTGGAACCAGCTTTGAGGAGAAATTGAGGGCTGTTTTGGGATTCTTCAGAATTCTGTATACTTTAGTGCTGGGGGTTGGACTCTTATATTTTCTGTCCAGTTGTTCTCATAAAACAAACAAACAAACAAATCTGTTGCTGTCAAGTCGATTCCAACTCATAGTGACCCTATAGGACAGAGAACTGCCCCATAGAGTTTCCAAGGAGCACCTGGTAGATTTGAACTGACGACCTTTTGGTTAGCAGCTGTAACTCTTAACCACTACGCCACTGGGGTTTCCGTTCTCATAGAAATATCCAAACAAAATTGTGGTCTTGATAAATACAGCTTGCTTCTAAGATGTTTTCTCTCCTTCTCACTATCAGGTGAAAATGAAATCCTTGCCACTCTGCATGCCATTTCCAGCAAAAACCAGATTTGGAGATCCTATATTGGCATGGGCTATTACAACTGCTCGGTGCCACAGACAATCGTCCGAAACTTACTGGAGAACTCGGGATGGTAAAATATTTCTTTTCTTTTTTGTCTTTAAAGAACAAAAATTTATCTTCTCACAGTTTGGGAGGCTAAAAGTCCAAATGCAGAATGTGGCTCTAGGGGAGGTCCTTCCTTGTCTACTCCAGCTTCTGGTCACCACCAGTGATCCTTGTAGCTTTATCTGTCTCCTGGTTAAAGTCATCAGCTGCTAACCAAAAAGTCGGTGGTTTGATGTCACCAGCAGCTCCACGGAAGGAAGATGTGACACTCTGCTTCTGTAAAGATTGCAGCCTTGGAAGCCCTGTGGGCAGTTCTACTCTGTCCTATAGGGTCGCTATGAGTCGAAATCGACTTTATAGCAATGGGTACACATTTGCCTATTTCATATGAGTGGTTGTGGTTGTGTGCCAACAAGTCGATTTTAGACTTACAGTCGACATCACACGACAGAGTAGTTTTCTAGTCTGTAATCTTTACGGGAGCAGATTGCCAGGTCTTTCTCCCGTGGAGCTGCTGGGTGGGTTAGCAACTGAGCTCTTAACTATTGTGCCACCAGGGCTCCTTTTCATGTAAGTGGGATCGTAGAATAGCTTTCCTTTTGTGACTGAGTTATTTCACTCCACATAATGCTTTCAAAAGATTTAGTGTCTTCAAGATTCCATAATGTTTTCAAGATGCTAACTGTAGTATCGTTTTTTTATTAATAAAAGAAAAGCTTAACTGCCAAGGAACTAGTTTTTCTGCTTTTTGAGTGTGTGGAATGTGGCTTCTTTCCCATCTGCTGTTGCTAAAAGTTTGAACGGTAAACTCCAAGTTGGATTTCAAAAGCAAATGGCCTGACTCTTCCCCCTTAAAAACAAGCTTCAAACATCCATGAATGGGCTGACGCAGCCTGGCTGCCTAAATCCTGGCCGGCAGCCTGGCTCTTGGTGGTCGTGCAGAATATTCTCCATATTGCCTCCTGCCTGTGAGCGAATCTGGGAGCAGCCAGCACCCAGAGAGCGAGTGAGCCGATGTTGTTCTTTGCTTTTCAGTCCCTGTTTTTGGGTGCATTGTAAATATTGCTCCTTTCCATTCTGCAATAGCGGATCTGAATCGGGGGTGATACTGCACTGCCCGGCGCGATAGAGAGGGATGTGCACATGTGGGTGGGTGGACTTCATTATCACAGTTCTCAATGGTTTCCATAGAGACAGAACCAACAAATTCCGGCAACGTGAGGTGAAAATAAATGGATAACGTAGCTATGGAAGAATACAAACATTTGGGCTCTTAAAAGAAAATTTACATCAGGTCCAGAATATATCTTATGGGGTCCGCTGTTCCAAATCTTAGACTGCTGATAACATCAGTTACTAATATCAGAGCACTGATATCTTCCTTGCAGCTATTTGTTTTGTGTGATTTTGGCACCAGGGTGAAAATAGAGACTATCATGAATGTCCTGTTGCTGAGCTCCCACCACCCCCATTTTCCCCAATTCTGAAGGAAAGTCACAGCCAAAAGGACAAAGCATACTGATTATTTTGGAATCAATGTTAATGCTATACGGAAACCCTGGTGGTGTAGTGGTTAAGAGCTACAGCTGCTAACCAAAAGGTCAGCAGTCTGAGTCCACCAGGCGCCCCTTGGAATCTCTATGAGGCAGTTCTACTCTGTCCTGTAGGGTCACTGTGAGTCAGAATCAACTCCACAACAATGAGTTTTTTGTTTGTTTGTTTATGTTGAGTAAATCCAATATCCTATTTGAGCCCGACTGAATGTTTTCGTGGCTGTGCAGATACATTTTTAAAATATTAAAATACACCTAGAAACAGAAACCAATTGAGTTAATCAATTGGAACAAAGGAATTGTGGATTACAGACACATTTTATTAATCACTTTGCTTTGCCTAATCGTCTTGGAGTTTGGGGATTATGGGTGATTTTATTTTCTTAATAGTTATCTGAGTTTTCCAACTTTTTACAATGAGCATATATAACATAACTGGAAAAAAAAAAAACAGTAGAAAATATGTCCCTGACACATAGAAAATGGTTATAAATGGTAGCTAGTGTCTTTAACGTTTAGAACATAGACTAAAAAGAAAATAAAAATTGCTGCTAGTCACACTGCCCAGAGAAAACAACCTTTAACATTTCAGTCCACTCATTTCTTTTTATAAAATTATAAAAATGGGATCATGGAACCTTAAAACTAAAATACCTCCTGAAGTCTTCTTTAAACCAAACAGTTCAGCTTAATTAGTAAAGAATGTCTGCCTTGACCATTGTGCTCTTTTAAGATCTGTCTGTGTATCTATATGGAAACCCTGGTGGCATAGTGGGTAAGAGCTATGGCTGCTAACCAAAAGAGTGGCAGTTCGAATCCACCAGGAGATCCTTAGAAACTCGATGGGCAGCTCTACTCTGTCTTAGAGGGTTGCTGTGAGTCAAAACTGACTCCACGGCAACTGGTTATGTATCTGTATGGGATAAAATTGACAACAGCAACTCGAAAGGTTAGATAAGAACCTGAGGGGGTTGTGAGTTTATGTTATGGAGCCCTGGAGGCACGGTGATTAAGCACTCAGCTGCTAACCGAAAGGTCAGCAGTTGGGAAAAAAAGATGTGGCAGTCTGCTTCCATAAGGATTACAGCCTTGGAAACCCGATGGGGCAGTTCTGCTCTGTCCTATAGGGTCGCTCTGAGTCACAATCCACGTGATCAATGGTTTTGGGTAACGGGAGTTTATGTTAATGTGGGGAGGAACAATTCGGAAAAGGAGGGTGAGAATGGTTGCACAACTTGAAGAATGTAATCAGTGTCACTGAACTGTACACGTAGATGTTAAGTTGGTGTATGTTCTGCTTTATAAATTCTCAACAACAAAATAATTTAAAAAAAGCATAGTATTTTACATCTTACTTTTTAAATTAATATCATGAATATTTTCATGTCAGAAACCATCCTCTTTCAGCACCACGTTTAATGAATACACAGTAACACATTCTATGTGTGTTGACTAATTATTGTATCATCCCCCTGTTAGTGGATGCTTAGTTTGTTGCCTGTTTTTCATTATATTCAGCACTTTAATGAATTCTTTGGAGTATTGCTGTCTTTCTCTTTTCCTGCTGCATATTCTATGTCATCTTTATAGACATACTGAGTTTTCTTCCTTTTTATTGCATGGGCTAGCTTCTATGTGCGTGTGTGTCTACATATCAAATAATGATTCTGAGTGAGATGGAAGCTTGGTGTTGGCCAGGCAGCGTACGCCTATGGCAGGGGCAGTGCTGGGTCTGTCTTGGTGGCACAGGCAGTGTGGGAAAGTTCTGTCTGACCGAAGATCAGAACTGCCTAACTGTCCTTTGTCTACGCCTTTGTCTACCCCCATTTCTGCCCTGACCCCCTTGCTGCTTGCCTGCACCATGTATTGTGTGGCTGATCCTTCCGGTTCACCAGCCACTTACAATTTGGCCAACTGATTTACAGTTGCTAAGCCAGGCTGTTGAAAGAGTTGATTGAAGCAAAAACTCACTCTGCTGTACACACACACACACACACACACACACACACACACGTACTCAGTTACTCCAATAAAAGCTTCAGAAAATTATTTCAAAGGCTTGACATTGTATTGCTTGGTAAAGCAAGCTCTCCACCCCACCCCCCAGAGGTAGGAAGAGATTGAAATTAGACTTGATTTCAAAGCCTTTCGAAAACAGAAGATGGATGGAAATATCCCAGAGATTATCCTGAACCTGAAGCAGGAGAGAAGGAAAAAGGGCTTGAAAAAATGAAATAAAACAGAAAAAATAGCCTCTCAAAACTTGTCTGGCTTGGGGAGTACAGACAGTAGAGACATGAAGTGATGTCAGCCACACACAAGTGCATGGACCCAATTCCGATCTGCTGTGGCTGGGTCAGAGGGAACGGATTTTAGGTGAGAAGCTAGCCGCTCTGTCTTAAGTCCTCAGTTACCCTCGATCCTAACGCCTTATTTCATTTTCTTTAAAACATGTATCACTCTAAAATAACTTCAATTATTTACTGTCTTTTATCTTCCCCTCACCCCTTAGAGCCCTGATGGTGCAGTGGTTAAGAGCTTGGCTGTGAACTAAAAGGTCAGCAGTTCAAATCCACCAGCCGCTTCTTGGAAACCCTATGGGGTGATTCTACTCTGTCCTGTAGGGTCGCTATGAGTCGGAATCAACTTGACAGCAATGAGTTTGGTTTGGTTTTGGTTTTTATTCCCCCCCTAGAAGGAGCCCCGGTTGCACAATGGTTAAGCACTTGGCTGCTAACTGAAAGGTCAGCGGCTCAAACCTACCGACATCTCAGCAGGAGAAAGATGGGTAGTCTGCTTCTGTAAAGATAACAGCTTAGGAAACCGTATGGGGCAATTCTACTCTGTCATGTGGGGTTGCGATGAGTTGGAATGGACCAATGGCACCCAACAAGAGTGGCAACATCTCATCTAGAACATACTTTCCTTGAGGGCAGGAACTGTATCCATCCTTCTGGCTTATTATGTATCACTAGAACCTATAAGAGGTCTTGGCACTTAGTAGGTCCTCAGTAAATATTTGTGGGATGACTGAATGGATGGAATAATCAAGAAAAGGATGAAGGAATTAAATCGGTAATTCACACACCAAAAGCCACATCCCTCCCTAGTCACTGGAGGAAGTAAGATCACAATCTATGTCTATACTGTGCTATAGTCTGCTCATTTGTATCCCTGCATTTTGATAGTAGTGGAGTTAACGTCCACAGTCTCTTTGTAATTGGGTAATGAGACTCCTCAGATACACCTGTTAATTCCTTGGGAGCACATATAGCTTCTCTTGGTTAGTATAAAACAAAGAATAAAAAAACAAAAACAAATGTTTTGAGTGTTAGATTATTAGATTCTCAGATGTTCTTCTATTGTGAACTTGAATGAGGTGAACTTTCAGCTAGAAGAAAGATAATAGGAAGTGAGATTTCTGTTTATTATACCACAGGTAAGCTCAAGTGGAGAGTGGGCTTACCTTTCATTATAGTTGGGATATACGGTTGTCTACCAACATTTCGCACCTCTCACATTTATTGGGAAGGTCCTGTCCCATTGATAGTGCATGCTGCTGAAAGGCAAGGACCTTTATGATTGTTTAAGAAAAAAAACAACCAAAAATGGACATGTGCTGCAAATTGTTGTTTCTTCATGGTGTGGTATGATATGTGTACATTTTTGGTAGGAAAACTAGGAGGGGTATCTAAGGGTAGCCTTGTGGGAGGGGACAAGGAAAAAAACCCACGCCACCCACAAAAATTCAACCATACTCAAGGAAAATTCACCATGCTTCCTTTTATGAAAACACGTGGTACCAACTAAAACTTCAAAGCAGAAAATAATTGAGTCTTGAAAGAGTTAAGAGCCAGTTTACAATAACACATACATGCAGTTGTTGTTAGGTGCCATCAAGTTGGTTCCAACTCATAATGACCCTATGTACAACAGAATGAAACATTGCCCGGTCCTGCACCAGCCATATAATCATTGCTATGTTTGATCCCTTTTTTTTTTTTTTTTTAATGTCTAGTGTGAAACCCTAGTGGTATAGTGGTTAAGTGCTACAGCTGCTAACCAAGAGGTCAGCAGTTTGAATCCACCAGGCGCTCCTCGGAAACTCTATGGGGCAGTTCTACTCTGTCCCGTAGGGTCGCTATGAGTCAGAATCGACTCGACGGCAGTGGGTTTTGGTTTTTGATTGTTTTAAGTGAAAGTTTACAAATCAAGTCAGTTTCTCACACAATATATACATCTTGCTACATACACCCAATTGCTCTCCCCCTAATGAGACAGCCCGCTCCCTCCCTCCACTCTCTTTTTGTGTCCATTTTGCCAGCTTCTAACCCCCTCTACCCTCTCATCTCCCCTCCAGGGAGGAGATGCCAACATAGTCTCAAGCGTCCGCGTGATCCAAGAAGCTCACTCCTCACCAGCATCCCTCTCCAACCCATTGTCCAGTCCAATCCCTGTCTGAAGAGTTGGCTTTGGGAGTGGTCCCGGTCTTGGGCCAACAGAAGGTCTCGGGGCCATGACCACCGGGGTCCTTCCAGTCTCAGTCAGACCACTAAGTCTGGTCTTTTTACAAGAATTTGGGGTCTGCATCCTACTGCTTTCCTGCTCCCTCAGGGGTTCTCTGTTGCATTCCCTGTCAGGGCAATCATTAGTTGTAGCCAGGCACCATCTAGCTCTTCTGGTCTCAGGCTGATGTAGTCTCTGGTGTATGTGGCCCTTTCTGTCTCCTGGGCTCCTAATTACCTTGTGTCCGTGGTGTTCTTCACTCTACTTTGATCCAGGTGAGTTGAAACCAATTGATGCATCTTAGATCGCCGGTTGCTAGTGTTTAAGACCCCAGATGCCTCAAGCCAAGGTGGGATACACAATGTTTTCTTAACAGATTTTATTATGCCAATTGACTTAGATGTCCTTGAAACGATGGTCCCCAAACCCCTGCCACGCTGGCCTTTCAAAGTATTCAGTTTGTTCAGGAAACTTTTTTGCTTTTGGTTTAGTCCAGTTGTGCTGACCTCACCTGTAATGTGTGTTGTCTTTCCCGTCATCTAAAGTACTTCTTATCTACTATCTAATTAGTGAATACCCTTCTCCCACCCTCCCTCCCTCCCTCCCCACTCTCGTAACCATCAAAGAATATTTTCTTCTCTGTGTAAATTATTTCTTGAGTTCTTATAATACTGGTCTTATACAATATTTGTCCTTTTGCAACTGACTAATTTCACTCAGCATAATGCCTTCCAGATTCCTGCATGTTATGAAATGTTTCACAGATTCCTCACTGTTCTTTATCATCGTGTAGTATTCCATTGTGTGAATATACCATAATTTCTTTATCCGTTCATCCGTTGATGGGTACCTTGGTTGCTTCCATCTTTTTGCTATTGTAAACAATGCTGCAGTGAACAAAAGGGTGTGCATATATCTGTTGGTGTAAAGGCTCTTATTTCTCTAGGATATATTCCAAGGAAGTGGGATTGCTGGATCGTATGGTTGTTCTATTTCTAGCTTTTTAAGGAAGCGCCAAATCTATTTCCAAAGTGGTTGTACCATTATACACTCCCACCAGCAGTGTATAAGTGTTCCAATCTCTCCACAGCCTCTGCAGCATTTATTGTTTTGTGTTTTTTGGATTAATGCCAGCCTTGTTGGAGTGAGATGGAATCTCATTGTAGTTTTGATTTGCATTTCTCTAATGGCAAATGATCGAGAGTTTTTCCTCATGTGTCTGTTAGCTACTTGAATGTCTTCTTTACTGAAGTGTCCATATCTTTTGCCAATTTTTTAATAGGGGTGTCTTTTTGCAGTTGAGTTTTTGCAGTATCATGTAGATTTTAGAGATCAGGTGCTGATCAGAAATGTCATAGCTAAAAACCTTTTCCCAGTCTGTAGGTAGTCTTTTTACTCTTTTGGTGAAGTCTTTGGATGAGCATAGGTGTTTGATTTTTAGGAGCTCCCAGTTATCTAGTTTTTCTTCTGCTTTGTTAGTAACGTTTTGTATACGGTTTATGCCATGTATTAAGGCTCGTAACGTCCCTATTTTTTCTTCCATGATCTTTATCATTTTAGATTTTATATTTAGATCTTTGATCCATTTTGATCTCATCTTTGTGCATGGAGTGAGGTATGGGTCTTGTTTCATTTTTTTGCAGATGGGTTTCCAGTTATGCCAGCACCGTTTATTAAAAAGCCTGTCTTTTCCCCATTTAACTGTTTTGGGGCCTTTGTCAAATATCAACTGCTCATATGTGGATAGATTTATGTCTGGATTCTCAATTCTGTTCCATTGGTCTATGTATCTGTTGTACCACTACCAGGCTGTTTTGAATACTGAAGGGGTACAATAGGTTCTAAAATCAGGTAGAGTAAGGCCTCTCACTTTGTTCTTCTTTTTCAGTAATGCTTTAGTTATCCGGGGCCTCTTTCCCTTCCATATGAAGTTGGTGATTTGTTTCTCCAACACATTAAAGAATATCATTGGAATTTGGATCAGAATTGCATTAAATGTATAGATCACTTTTGGTAGAATAGACATTTTTATAATGTTAAGTCTTCCTATCCATGAGCAAGGTATGTTTTTCCACTTATGTAGGTCTCTCTTGGTTTCTTGCAGAAGTGGACTGTAGTTTTCTTTGTATAAATCTTTTACATCTCTGGTAAGATTTATTCCTAAGTATTTTATCTTCTTGGGGGGCTACTGTAAATGGTATTGATTTGGTGATTTCCTCTTTGATGTTTTTTGTTGGTGTAGAGGAATCCAACTGATTTTTGTATGTTTATCTTGTATCCTGATACTCTGCTGAACTCTTCTATTAGTTTCAGTAGTTTTCTTGAGGATTCCTTAGGGTTTTCTGTGTATAAGATTTGATCCCATTTTTGCAGCCACTTATTAAGGGTCTTCCTCTTTTTCGCTGACCCTCTGCCTTACCAAACATAATGTCCTTCTCCAGGGACTGCTCCCTTCTGATAACATGTCCAAACTATGTGAGATGAAGTCTCGCCATCCTCATTCCTGAGGAACAGTCTAGCTGTATTTCCACCAAAGCAGATTTGTTCTTCTGGCAGTCCATGGTATATTCAATATTTTTCACCAACACCATAATTCAAAGGCATCAGTTCTTTGCTCTTCGTTATTCACTGTCCAGCTTTCACATGCATATGAGGTGATAGAAAATACCATGGCTTGGGTCAGGCACACCTTAGTCCTCAAAGTGACATCTTTGCTTTTGACCACTTTAAAGAGGTGCAGTAGATTTGCCCAGTGCAATGCATCATTTGATTTCTTGACTGTTGCTTCCCTGGGCATTGATTGTGGATTCAAATAAAATGAAATCCTTGACAACTTCAATATTTTCTTCACTTGCCATGATGTTGCTTATTGGTCCAGTTGTGAGGATTTGTGTTTATGTTGAGGTGTAATCTATACTGAAGGCTATAGCCTTTGATCTTCATCAGTAAGTCCTTCAAGTTCTTTTCACTTTCAGCAAGAAAGGTTGTGTCATCCGCATATCACAGGTCGTTAATGAGTCTTACTTCGATCTTGATGCCGTGTTTTTCTTCATATTGTCCAGCCTCTTGGATTATTTGCTCAGCATATAGATTAAATTAGTATGGTGAATGGGTACAACCCTGATGCACAACTTCCTGATTTTAAACCACATAGTATCTCCTTGTTCTGTTCAAATGACTGCCTCTTGGTCTATATACAGGTTCCACTTGAGCACAATTAAGTGTTCTGGAATTCCCGTTCATCACATTGTTATCCATGATTTGTTATGATCCACACAGTCATGCCTTTGCATAGTCAATAAAACACAGGTGAACATCTTTCTGGTATTCTCTGCTTTCAGCCATGACCCATCTGACATCAGCAATGATATCCCTTGTCCCACATCTTCTTCTGAATCCGTACTGAATTTCTGGCAGTCGATGTACTGCTGCAACCATTTTTGAATTATCTGCAGCAGAATTTTACTTGTGTGTGATATTAATGGTATTGTTTGATAATTTCCACATTCTGTTGAATTACCTTTCTTTGAAATGGGCACAAATATGTATCTCTTCCAGTCTGTTGGCCAAGTAGCTGTCTTCCAAGTTTCTTGGCACCTCCAGCGCTGCATCCATCTGTTTGTTGAAACATCTCAATTGGTATTCCGTCAATTCCTGAAGCCTTGTTTTTTGCCAGTGCCTTCAGGGCATCTTGGATGTCTTCCTTCAATACCAAGGTTCTTGATTATATGCTCCTGAAATAGTTGAACATTGACCAATTCTTTTTGGTACAGTGACTGTGTATTACTTCCGTCTTCTTTGGATGCTTTCTGCATTGTTCAGTATTTTGCCTGTAGAAATCTTCAGTATTGCAACTCAAGACTTGAATTTTTCCTTCAGGTCTTTCAGCTTGAGAAATGCAGAGTGTGTTCTTCCTTTTTGGTTTTCTAATTCTAGGTCTTTGCACATTTCATTATAATACTTTACATTGCGTTCTCAAGTTGCCCTTTGAAATCTTCTGTTCAGCTCTTTTACTTCATCATTGCTTACATTTGCTTTAGCTACTCTGTATAGCAAGTTTCATAGTCTCTTCTTACTTCCATTTTGGTCTTTTCTTTTTTTCCTATCTTTTTAATGACATATATACACACACACACGTACATACAATAAGATCATTAAAATAGAAAACGTAAGATTAAAAAATGCTGTTGTGGTTAGATGCCGTCGAGTTGATTCTGACTCATGGAGACACTATATGTGCAGGGTAGACCTGTTCCATAGAGTTTTCAAGGCTGTGACCTTTCCGAAGCAGATTGCCAGTCCTGTCTTCTGAGGTGTCTCTGAGTGGATGCGAACCTTGAACTTTTCTGCTAGTAGTTGAGCGCTTAACCATTTGCGCCACCCAGGGTAGAGGAATAGAAAAGTAAGTACTGTTCATTTCCAAACTGAGGATAATATTATTACTACGAATAAGTCTGCCTTGTAGGAAGTACAGTCAGAATACTCCTTAGAAGAGAGGATGGTGAGACTTTATCTCGCTTATTTTGAACATGTCATCACGAGGGACCAATCCCTAGAAAAGGATATCTGCTTGGTAAAGTAGAGGGTCAGTGTAAAAGAGGAATACCCTCAATGATAAAGATTGACACAGTTTCTGCAACAATGGGTTCAAGCATAACAACTATTGTGAGAATGGCTCAGGACTGGCGGCGTTTCGTTCTGTTCTACATAGGGTTGCTATGAGTCAGAACCAACGCAACAGCACCTAACAACGACGATTTAACCCTAAGCTTCCTTACAAAGGCCAAAAGGAGAGGTTATGGATGTGCTCTCTAATTCTCCTTGAGGGAAACAGGTAATGAATTCCAAAATGAAGATGTTTTGTGAGCTTCTCAGAACAGCAGAGTCACTGTTTGGACCTGGGCCTCTTATTTCCCCAACAGGGTCACCCAGTATACTCCGTACCAGCCAGAGGTGTCTCAGGGCAGGCTGGAGAGTCTACTGAACTTCCAGACCATGGTGTGTGACATCACAGGCCTGGACATGGCCAACGCATCCCTGCTGGATGAGGCAACTGCAGCGGCCGAGGCGATGCAGTTGTGCCACAGGTGAGGTCAGCCTCGAATCGGGATTCCCTCAAGGTGAGGACGTCCTCCTGTCTCTCCTGCTGTTTCAGGCAGTCGGCGCCCAGGGAAGTCAGTCTATCTATCTGTCTTTCTCACACACACAGTTGTGCATATGTGTACACGCACACACACAGACACTTATTTGTATGAGATACATTATATCAGAGCATTTTTGTTAGCTGCTGGTAACAAAATATCACAAATAAGAGTGGCCTAAAAAGCCTATGGTGTCCCTGGGTGATACAAACAGTGAGCACTGCTCGACTGCTAACTGAAAAGTTGGAGGTTTGAGTTCACCCAGAGGCACCTTGGAAGAAAGGCCTGGAGATCTTCTGACAAATTGGCCATTGAAAACCCTATGTTCTAGTGTAACATACATGGGGTCACCATGAATTGGAGTTGACTTGATGGCAGCTGGTTGTTTTGTTAAACAAGTGGCTATTGCTTATTGCTTAATGTTATGTAAGAAAGAGTTTTCATTTTCTTTTTTAATGTTAAGTCCAGGGCTGTTTCGACAACTCCAGGATACCAAGAATCAGTGCTTCTCTTTCTCTGCCATCTTTAATGGGAGGCTTTCATCCTCATGGTCACCAGATGACTGCTGGAGCTCAAGCCTTGACATCTATGCTCAGGAAGAAGAATGGGGGAAGGGCAAAGAATGCTTCTAGCTAAATAATTCCCCTCTAAAGAGGTTTCTGGAAGCCCCCACTCAACATCTTCCACTTACATTTCACTGGTCACCCTTTCGTGCAAATAACCTGGGGAAATGTAGTTTTTTTACTTTTTTCTTTTTTAACATAGGTACATTGTTGCCCCTTATATGTTGGGGTTCTGTTACTAAGCATGAAGAGGAGAATGGATAATGGATGGGAACTAGCAATTTATAAAATAGGTATAAATAAGTATACCCCTTTTTGTTAAAAATATTGTTCTTATATTTTGTTTAATGTTTTATAGCCTATTTTTATTTCCTATTTAACAAAATATTGTGAACATTTCCCATCTCTTTAGTCTTCTTTCTAGAATGTGACTTTTAATGACTACATAGTAATACTCACATAATTTATGTAACCTCACCCCTGTTGGCAGACGTTTGGCTTATTCTCACTTTGTACAGTTAGTAATACTTTATGAGCATCCATATAATAAATTGTTGTCAAAACTTCTGATTGTTGCCTGAGGATAAATTTGTCCTGAGGATAACTTTGAAGAAGTAGAATAGTGATTGGCCATGGTGAATAGTCAACAATTGTTCTCCAGTTCCTCACCTTCTTTAATCCTCTGCCTTGTGAATACTTTTGAGCTTACATCCCTGGTGGAATTCTCACGTGGATGGTCATGAGGTTGGCAGATCTGCCCACATTCTTGGTGTGTCTGTCTGAGGTTTTGTGCCCTGGCCCCTGAATGCCCACGGGAGCCCTTTTCTCGGCTTCCAAGGACTAGGAGATCACACCCAAACTTGCTCCACAGGTATGGAGGCCTTCACATTCCTACTTAGCCACGTGAGTGGCTCTGGGCAGTGGGTTCAGGCTTTTCCTCCTGTCCTTGAAGGACAGCCAAAAGGAATGCTGTCTGCCTCCCTTTCAGTCATTTCATCTGTCTCCTCATTCCCGCACTTTCACATCTCTCCCCCACCCCTCTGCCTCTTTTTCTGAGCAAAGGCTGTCTTCTCACACTTGAGGAAGCTGAGGACTTTCCCCCCGATGGTCCAGGGTTTGTCCTGAATTGCTTAGTGTTAATGGGTTCTCACGCTCTCCAAATGTTTGCCTTGCATCCTGTCTGCTAATTCTCATTCCTTTGGGCCTGCACTTAGTTTTATTTTTGAAAAGTAGCCTAAAGAGCTTTATTATAGGAATGATGGCGTTTTATGTAGAAGGGTAAAAAAGCAAAATCCTTTTTTCCTATGGAAACTCTATTATGATAAAGTTTGAAAGACTTTTTAATAGTGGAATTTAACTTGACTAGGAAAACTACATGTTTTAAACTGTTGAAAGGCTTTTTGCTTTTTATCTTAAGGAAAGGTTTGAAAAACAATAGTGGTGTTTTGTCTCCATATTACATGGTTTAGGCTTAGATAGTGCTTTTCTCCAGGCTTGTTTAGACTTGAGCTGTGAAGAGTGTTGTGCATTTGACCATTAGCTGTTTCCGTATCTTCCCAACTCTTCCTACTTTTCTGTTAAATGTATTTTTGTTACCAAAGTAATAATTCTTCATAGTGAAAAAAGATTCTAACAGTAGAGAAGAATATTGTCATGGATTGAATTGTGTCCCCCCCTCCCCAAATATGTGTCAACTTGTTAGGCCATGATTCCCAGTATTGTGTGGTTGTCCTCCATTTTGTGATTGTGATTTTATGTTAAGAGAATTAGGGTAGGATTGTAACACCACTCCAACTCAGGTCACCTCCCTCATCTAGTGTAAAGGGAGTTTCCCTGGGGTGTGGCCTGAACCATCTTTTATCTCTTAAGAGTTAAAAGGCAAGCAAGCAGAGAGTTGGGGGACCTCATACCACCAAGAAAGCAGCACCAGGAGCAGAGTGCACCCTTTGGACCCGGGGTCCCTGCGCCTGAGATGCTTTTCGACCAGGGGAAGATTGAGGACAAGGTCCTTCCTCCAGAGCTGACAAAAAGAGAAAGCCTTCCCCTGGAGCTGACGCCTTGAATTTGGACTTGTAACCTGCTAGACTGTGAGAGAATAAATTTCTCTTTGCTAAAGCCATCTGCTTGTGGTATTTCTGTTACAGCAGCACTAGATGACTAAGACAGATACAATGAAACATAAAACCTACTCTTCTCAATCCCATTCCCCGGAGAAAGCCACTGTGAACAGTTTCTTGTGTATCTTTCTGGGAAATTAATTGCATAGCACAATATCCGTATATCCTCCACCCTTTTCTTTTTACTTAAATGTGTTCATAATATCCAAACTGTTGGCCATCCTCTTCTGTTTTGTTTCCTGAAACCATGGACCTGTAGAAAGAGGACACCCAGGCTTTGGGTCCTAGACCCAACTCTGCTGCTTCAATAGCCACGTGGCTTTATACAGGTCATGACCGTTCTGAATCCTTTTCCTCTTCTCTTGAATGAAGACACTTGGCTTAGATATGTGTTGTTCTGATGGCAATAAAATTCTGTGATGTTTTTATTAGATCGCTGCCATCTGAGTCAACTCTGACTCACAATGACCTTACATACAACCGAAAGAAACTGCTTGGTCCTGCGTCATCCTCATGATGACTGATATGTTTGAGCCCATTGTTGCAGCTGTTGTGCTAATCCAGCTCACTGAGGGTCTCCTTCACTGGCCCTCTACTTCACCAAACACATTGTCCACCTTCAGCGATTGATCCTTCCTGATGACATGTTCCAAGCAAGGAAGTCAGACAGTGTTCTGTTGTGTTCCATAGGGTTTTCGTTGGCTAATTTTAGAAGTAGATCTCCTGACCTTTCTTCCTAGTCTGTTTTAGTTTGGAAGCTCCCCTGAAACCTGTCTACCATAGGTGACCCTACTGGTATTTGAAATACCAATGGCATAGCTTCCAGCATCACAGCAACATGCAAGACACCATAGTGCGACACACTGACAGACAGGTGGTGGGGAAGTTTTTATTAGGTGAGGTAATTTTTTTTTCCATTTGTACCTAAACACTACCCTTTTCTTTCTTTTTCCTCATTATATATATATATATATTTTTTTTTTTTTTTTGAGCCATTTTAAGGCTGATTTTGCTAAAAGAGGTTAGACCAGGAATTGGATTAAGTGGAATTCCAATCAGCGAATACCGTTAGCCATTAATGACTCAGTAATTTTATACTCTGCTCAGACTTTCCCCAGTGCTCTCTCTGCTTTGTGTTCTTAGAAGATGCTCTGATTTCTTTTGTGCTCATGTTTGAATGTGATTTTTCTTTAAAACAGGCACAACAAGAGGAGGAAATTTTTTCTTGACCCTCGTTGCCACCCACAGACAATAGCTGTCATCCAGACTCGAGCCAAGTAATTAATTCCATTCATGTTTTCAACTCAGGGGTAATAAGCTCACCTCCGCAGTTTCTCTTTCTCACTTCCAAACTGACAGGAGGTGAAAAAAAAAAAATGGAGGTGAACCTGGTTTAATTGGGATTGTCGAGCTTTGCCATAAATCCTCCCCTGCTCTTTGGGCTACCCTCCTACTTCCTGGGATCTCTCCGGTGCATGAATTATATCCAAATGGAGAGGAGAATACTCAGGAATTTAGGTTACCCTTGCTTCATAATAAGGTATCATGTTGCCTGTTTTGCCCTTTGTTTCTTTTTGTTTGTTTCGTCTTGTAAGAAATAAAAACAAGACCAAACCCTTGCTGTCAAGTCAATTCCCACTCACAGAGAGCCTATAGGACAGAGTAGAACTGCCCCATAGGGTTTCCAAGGAGTGGATGGTAGATTCGAACTGCCAACCTTTTGATTAGTGGCTGAGCTCTTAACTACTGTGCCACCAGGACTCCTCTTCTTATAATGCAGTAATTAAAAATATTAAAAGTAATTTCAACAGTGCCTCAGAAAGTCTGAAAAACAGAAAATGGAACCTTCACACAACTGTTAAGATTGTGCATGTACCCGCAAGCATAGATTACCGGGAATCCACACAATACCTAGGCGTAGTGTGATGTAGAGAAAAGCTTTCGTTAGATGAAACCAATACAGCACCACACCCCTTTGGGAGCATGTTTCCCTGCTTTCTCCTTTGTAAAAGCTGGCCTATTTTGCCCCACTCCATACCACCATCCCTTCAGAGGGGTTTTCTGATACATAATTGGGATGAGATGATTTTAGGAATCTGAGGAAAGTCTTCTTCCTTGTCTGACTTATGGGTTTCCATCCACCTAAGGCTGATCCCAGCTGAAAGTGGCGACCCCTCTGTTGTTTCAGCTACTGGTTCTTTAGCCCCAGGTCCTCTCTGAGGAGCAAGTTTTGACAGGAAAGCAGGAGGGGAAGTGGTGAGGTTGGAAAAGAGAAAGGGGCTGAGCTGTTAGGATGCACTGGTGTGAAGCACTGGTGCCCTGAGGGGCCAGATGTGGCATGAAGTAGGTGTAAGGGGTGGGGAGATGGAGGACAGGCACAGAAAATTGCACAGTGGTTAAGAGCTTGGCTGCTAACCAAAGGTCGGCTGTTCAAATCCACTTGCCACTCCTTGGAAACCTTATGAGGCAGCTCTACTCTGTCCTATAGGGTCACTATGAGTCGGAATCAACTCGAGGGCAATGGGTAAGGTAAGGGAAGGCATCACTGAAAAGAGACTTCAGGTGATTCAATTTTTCATTTGTATACTCAGAGCATGGTTGTCTTCTGTCTTTGCAGGTACACTGGAGTCCTCGTTGAACTGAAGTTACCCCACGAGATGGACTTCAGTGGAAAAGACGTCAGTGGAGTCCTGTTTCAGTACCCTGACACCGAGGGGAAGGTCGAAGACTTCACAGAACTGGTGGATAAAGCCCATCAGAGCGGGGTAGGAAACCCTCCCTTTTGGGGGGCCCACTGAGCTGTGCCCCAATTTCCTTACCTTTATTACATGGAATGATTAAACTCTCTCCTTCCTACCTCTTTTTTGTTGTTGTTGTTCACTGATGGCTAGCACATGGTACCAAAAAACCCAAACCTGTTGCTGTCGAGCTGATTCCAACTCATAGAGACCCTGTAGGACAGAGTAGAACTGCCTCATAGAGTTTCCAAGGAGGACCTGGTGGATTTGAAGTGCTGACCCTTTGGTTAACAGCTGTAGCTCTTAACCACTATGCCACCAGGGTTTCCAGCACATGGTAGGTACGCAGTAAACACCTGCTGAATGAATAGCTAGATCAAGTTCACAGAATATGACCCAACTCCAACAGTCTGCCTTTGAGATAATTTTTCAATTTTCCCACTACTCTTAGGGGATGGTAACAACCTTGTCCATTTCTCTTTCGTTTCATTTTCAGAGCCTCGCCTGTTGTGCTACTGACCTTTTAGCTCTCTGTATCTTGAGGCCTCCCGGAGAATTTGGGGTGGATGTTGCCCTGGGAAACTCACAGAGATTTGGGGTGCCCCTGGGCTATGGGGGACCCCACGCAGCCTTTTTCGCTGTCAGAGAAAACTTGGTGAGAATGATGCCTGGAAGAATGGTAGGGGTGACAAGGTAATGCAGCTCATGTTTCTGCCTTTTTATTGTGGTCATGGTTTTCTCTGTTTCTTCTCCTGACCACAGAATTGTTGATTTTACTCTGAATTTAACTGGGCCATGTTGGGTCGATTAAGGAAGTGTATAACATAGATTTAGGAGGGAGATTGCGTTTGGGGTATGAACTAGTGTTGTGATTGTTAGCTGCCGTTAAATTGGCTCCGACTCACGGCAACCCCATGTACAACAGAATGAAACGTTGCCCAGTCCTGCACCATCTTTCTTCACAATCGTTGGAGTCCATTGGTGTGGCCGCTGTGTATTTTGAGTGCCTTCCAGCCTAGGGGCTCATCTTCCCGTACTGTATAAGGTATTGATCTATCGTGATCCATAGGGTTTTTAGTCACTAATATTTGGGCATAGATCACCAGGCCTTTCTCTGCTGAAACCTGTCCACCATGGGTGACCCTGCTGGTATTGGAAATACCAGTGGTATAGCTTCCACCATCATAGCAACACACAAGCTACCACAGTATGACAAACTGACAGGTGGGTGGTGGACTAGCACGTCTTCTCAAATGCTGTAATTTTGTACATGTTTGGAAAAGTATATGTATAATTTATAACTTATTAGTATTGAAGCCACATAAGTAAATTTATGTAGGCTAATGAAAACCTTGAGAAACTGAATACTATCGATGTGTTTCATATCTAACCAATTTCTTTCTTAAAAGTATTATCACGCCACATAGTTGGTAAAGACAAGGGCAACGAGGACTTGGAGAGCGCGCGTTGAGTGTGATCCACGTGATTTCCCAGGGGCTGCTGCCACTCGGCCATTCCAGTAACTCCCAAATGTACTTTCTCAGGTGCTTCTCATTGATGAAGCTTTTCAGATTAGGAATTTGGGAGAATGTCCTGATTGTTATTAGAGAAATTTAGTATGATCTTCTAGACCTTTCATAATACCTGGGTTATTAATATAAGTGAATAATCTGATCTAGCCGATGATGTGACATGCATTTTTGAAATGTTCTCAATTTGTCACATGACAACAAAAGGCCCTTTGCTTTTTAATGCAAAAATAGTAGTTTCTTCAGGTATTCTTACATTAGCATCTCCCAGTAATGCTTTCACCAGATGAGATGAGTCAGGAAGCTTTCTAATTCTATTAAAGAGTCAATATTGTGTGTTGATTTCTACATAGGGTGTCCTACCTTTCTGAAAAATGGACCCCCCAGAGCTTGATGAAATAAAGGATAAAACTTGACTCTTTCTGTTTCTTCAAGTTTTTTTTTTGAAGCAGCAGAAATTTTTTATTTGAGGGACCTAAACTGAAAATGGTTTAGAACATAATTAAAAAAGATAAAACAGCAAAAAAAATGACCTTTTAAAAAACATTTTCCTTCTCCAAGATTTTTAATTGTATTAGAAAGGGAAAAAATCATATTAGAGACACATGATAATATGGCTTTTTTTTCTTAATAACCATGTAGTCGCTTTAGAATCCCAGTGCAGAATTTCTGCTTACTGTGTCAGACTGTAAAAACGGCGTAGGGGCAGCATCTGACTTCCTCTGACTTCACAAGGGGGAAGGAGAATCAAGATCAAGAGCCCATTCCTGTGAGGTGGAGGTCAGACATGCCTCCTCTCTCCACCATCTTTACTAATTCTGACACCAACCATCCCTCCCATGGCACTCTCTGCTTCTCTGCTGAGTTTGATAATTCATTGCAGGGGCCGCAAAGAACTCACAGACCATAGTCACTATTATAGGGTTTATTAGGGAAGTAACAGGTTACAATTCAGGCTCAGGGACACTCAAAGATACAGTTCTTCCATCAGGACAGCTTCTTCCCAACCATGCTCGCAGGCACACCTCTCCCTGGCCCTTGGCCTCTGCCCAAAGGCACTCAGCTTTCCTGCCCTGTGGGCCGAGAAGCCCACTGCGCTGTCTCCTGCTGCTGGGTCTCTCCTGCCATTGCTTCTCACCATCTTCAAGGTTACAGCTTGCTCTCTGCCTCCTGGGTCCAGGAGCTTCTTAGCGCAGGGATCCTGGGTCCAAAGAACATGCTGGCTCCTGGCCCTTCTTCCCCCAGTGGTGTTGGGATTCACTTCTTTCCTGCCTCTGGCATGGCTCTTTTCAAACCATCAGGATGGCAAAACTGACCAGTTCCTCTGGTGGGCCACAGTTACCCTATCACACAGTTTCACGCAATCACTTAGGTGGAAGTTATAAGACCATGGCTAGAAAGGCCGTGCAAAAGTGATCCATCACACCACACAGATATTTCCCTTTTCCCTGTGTCTTCAATCACTATTATTACATTAGGCTAGACAACTACTGGGAAAATTCAAGTTTCTCAGCCTTGTATATATTTAGTACATATCTATATTGTTATATAGATCTCTATATCTCTATAGATGTTGTACATATTTTGGTGCCTCAAATCCTCAAAATACAAATTAAAAATCATTTGTCCTATTTAGAAGAAGAGGTCCCAGGGTGGCGCAAGTGGTTTGTGCTGGACTATGACCTAATGGTTGGCTCTTCAAACCCACCCAGTGGGATGATGGAAGACCTGGCAATCTGCTTCCATAAAGATCACAGCCAAGAAAACCCTATGGAGCAGTTCTACTCTGCCACATGGGGTTGCCATAAGTCAGCATCAACTTGATGGTTTCGTTTTGGTATTTAGAAGAGGAGGATTTGGAAACTGTTTATGACCTTGCACCCAAGCAAATCTGCTGAATTCACTTCCAGTTGGAAAGGAAAGAGGCAGGTTCACCTGTGACAACCCCTGGTGATTATTATCAGTGCTAACTGGATGCTTTCTTCTTGGTCCAGAGATGCTGTCGGGAAAGAGGTGTATCGCCTTGCTCTTCAAACCAGGGAGCAACACATCCGGAGAGACAAGGCCACCAGCAACATCTGCACAGCTCAGGTAAATCACATACCTAGCCTGCCCACCGAGTGCTTTTCAATCTACAGAAACAAGTTCTTCCTCCAGCCACCCATTCATGCATTCATTCGCCACCTGTTGAGCAGTGTGCATGCCGGAAATGGCGAGGTCTTACGGCAAAGAAGCCTCATGGTCTTGTCAGGCCAAATTGCAGTGTCTCACTGGTGTTCTGTGTACACAAACAACGTCACCTGTGCATTCAGGTCACCGGAAGTGTTTTCTTTTTAATTTTAATTGTGCATTAGGTGAAAGTTTGCAGAGCAAATTAGTTTCCCATTCTGTAGTCTGTATGTAAAGCGTTCTAAGACATTGGTTTCATTCCCACAATAAGTCAGCACTGTTCCCATTTCTGCCCTGGGCTTCCCGTTTCCTTTCGTCCTGATTTCTACCCATTCCTGCCTTCTCATCTTTGCTTTTGGGCAAATGTTGCCCTTTTGATAGCAGAAGTGTTTTAACATAAAAGAAAGGAAAATGTTAGCTCATAAAAAAAAAAAAGATTTTTTTCATATAGTCCCCTAAAATCCCATCTTTAGTCTTGAATCCACCAAGCTTATATAAAAGACGAAGAGATGACTCCAATTTTTAAAGAAAGTTATAGTGAAATATATACAACAAAAAATTCATCATTTTAACCAATAATCAAAGGAGCCCTGGTGGTGCAGTGGTTAAAGTGCTTGGCTGCTAACCAAAAGGTCAGTGGTTTGAACCCTCAGCTGCTTCACAGAAGAAAAATATGGCAGTCTGCTTCTGTAAAGATTTACAGCTTTGGAAACCCTATGGGGCAGCTCCACCCTGTCCTATAGGGTCACTATGAGTCAGAATTAACTCAATGGCAATGAGTATTTTTGTTTTAATGGATAATCATGTCTAATATTTAAGTGTACAATTCAGTGACACTAATTACATTCACCATGTTGTACAACCATTACCGCTATCTATTTCTAAAAGCTTTTCATCACCCCAATCAGAGCCTCAGTACCTCTCAAGCGAACACCCTGCCTCCTATTCCTGGTACCAAAAAAAACCAGTTTCCATCTACTTGATTTCAACTTGTAGGGATCCTATAGGACAGAGTAGAGCTGCCCCATAGGGATTCCAAGCTTGTAATCTTTATGGAAGCAGACTGCCACATCTTTATCCTGCAGACTGGCTGGTGGGCTCGAACTGCCCACCTTTCAGTTAACTGCCAAGCGCTTAACCACTGCACAACCAGGGCCCCTTCCTCCCTGGTAAGTACATAAACTTTGGTCTCTATACATTTGCCTATTCTACATGTTTCATGTTAAGTGGGGTAAGTGGGATCAAGTGTTTATTCCTTTATTTGTTGATGGACGTTTAGGCCGTTTCCACCTTTTGGCTGTTGTGAAGTGCTGCAGTGAACACTGGTGCACAAGTTTCTGTTGGCATTCCTGCTTTCAATTCTTTTGGGTATACACCTCGGATTGGGATTGTTGGGTCAGATGGTAGCTCTATGTTTGACTTTCTGAGGACCGCCAAACTGTTTTCTGTAGCAGCTGTGGATTTGCATTCCCCACAGCAATGGATAAGGGCTCTGATTTCTCCACATCATCACCAACATTTGTTATTTTTGTCACCTTCTTTTTATTAGCCTTTTGTGCCATCAAAAGGAGCCCTGGTGTGCAGAGGTTAAGTGTTCAGCTGCTAACATAAAGGTTGGCCGTTCTACCCCACCAGCTCTGCAGGAGAAAGATGTGGCAGTCAGCTTCCAAGATTACATCCTTGAAAACCCAGTGGGGGCAGTTCTACTCTGTCCTGTTATTTTTGTTAGGTGCTGTCGAGTTGGTTCTGACTCATAGCAGCCCTGTGTACAACAGAACAGAACACTGCCCAGTCCTGCGCCATCCTCACAACTGTTGCTATGTTTGAACCCGTTGTTGCAGCCACCGTGTCAATCCATCTTGTCGAGGGTCTTCCTCTCTTTCGCTGACCCTTTGCTTTACCAAGCATGACGTCCTTCTCCAGGGACTGGTTCCTCCCGGTAACATGTCCTAAGTGCCTGAGACGAAGTCTTGTCATCCTCACTTCTAAGGAGCATTCTGGCTGTACTGCTTCCAAGATAGATTTGTTCATTCCTTTAGGGTCACTATGGAAACCTTGGTGGCACTGTGGTTAAGAGCTACAGTTAACCAACCAAAAGGTTGTCCGTTTGAATCTACCAGGTGCCCCTTGGAAACTCTATGGGGCAGTTCTACTCTGTCATATATGGTGAGAGTCCTTTATAATGGTGTTTATAACTCCTTTATAATGGTGGAATTTGGAGATTTAGCATAGTGACTCTAAGTTATCTTGGCTGCTATGTTTCTCCCTCAGGTAGGTTGCAGTTGGCCTGCAACTTCCGTAGAGAATGATACTGTTATCTTGTTCCTGTATTCAGTTTTGGCATCCCAAGTCTCTGTTTCCTTTTAGGCCCTGTTGGCAAATATGGCTGCCATGTTTGCAATCTACCATGGTTCCCGCGGGCTGGAGCACATTGCCAAGAGGGTACATAATGCCACTCTGATTTTGTCTGAAGGTGAGTCAGCTGTCTGTTTTAAAGCCTTTGGGCATGACTTGTCTCATAAATTTGAATAAGTAAAATTAAAAACTCACGGGATGTCCAATACGGTGTGCAAAATTAATAATCAAATCAGAAACTAAATTTCAATATCTATGATAGACTGAGGGTCACTAGTTTGAATATAAAGAGCTCTTACTTATTCTCCCACCCAAGAAGGATGACCACTCTGATAGAAAAAATGGGGAGCAACTACTAAATTTTTTTTTAAGAGCGTAATTGGTATGTTAGGAGAGAGGAGAAAACAGAATCATACAAATTACCTAATTAGAACCAGAGAAGTCCGAAAAAAGAGAAATGCAAAGACGTTCATGACATCTTAAAATTATTTAAAAGTCCATATATATCACCACATACATACACACACACTTTTAGAGGAACACATATCAAAACATGAACAGCGGTTATTTTTGGATAGCAATGATGGTGATGTTTGTTCTTTTTTGCAAATAGATATCTCAGAATTTTTTGTAGCCCAGTAATAACTATGCTTAAACTTGTTTTTGTTTTTTAAAGAAGCACCTACCAAAATGCTGGCCAGGATCAGGACCAGACTGTAGTAGAATTTAGCCTAAGTTGTCTGTGAAATGTCAATGGCAGACGCAGGAGGCTTCTGGGTAGAGATTCCTGGCTCTCCTATCTTGTCAGGTCTCAAGCGGGCAGGACATCAGCTCCAGCATGACCTGTTCTTCGACACTTTGAAGGTTCAGTGCGGCTGCTCTGTGAAGGAGGTTTTGGACAGAGCCGCTCAGCGGCAAATCAATTTTCGGGTCTTCGAAGATGGCATGGTAAGTCAGATTTCCAAGGTTTTTACAAATTCTCTAAATGTGCATGACTTCTCATCAAGGACACCCTTGTTTATGTTTTTGAGAATCAATATTGGAAAAAATATCAATATGGGTGCTTTGGGTACAGCCTATTTTGTCTGTATTTTTCCTTTTCAATTTGGAAAACTGCGATTATCTCAAAGGGATAATTCACCCTCAGTTTTCTTTAAGATGCTGCGTTTTCTTACGGAACTCAAAGGCACGCATTTTGCTGGTAAGATTCCTTTGAGTCTCTTCACAATATTACTGTTAAAGGTAAAGGCTATGATTAGTGAAAGTTAAGGGGAAAAATGTAAACATATTCAGTACCGTACAGGAGTGCTCTGCAGTCACTGGCCAGTCCAGAGCTGGCTTGTAAAACCAAACTGTGGTTTGGTCCAGTCGGCTTTCCCTAAAGGCCAACTTGGGTGTAATGGCACCCTGATATTTTGGACAGATTGTCCAGGATCTTCTCACCCTTTGATCTCTCTTGGGGTTTCTTCAGTGGCCTTAGAGTTGAGAACTAATGTTTTCTCTTTTGTTTTCATTTCCATAGCTCGGTATTTCTCTTGATGAAACAGTCAATGAAAAAGACCTGGATGACTTGTTGTGGATCTTTGGCTGTGAGTCATCTGCAGTAAGTAAAAGAAAAACGCAGATCCCTCCAAAGTGGGATTCAGCGTGACTATTTGAGGTGGTGTCAGAGATGGCTTTGCCTCTTGTAGCCCTGAGAGTAAGGGAGAAGGGGTCCTTCCCTGTAGAACCATGTATTAAATTTAATCATGGCATTTGTTCCATGCGTTTGACTAGAATTTACTGAGCACTACCCACCCAGGGCTTTATGAGCCTGGGGCGGAATGAGGAGCAAGCCCTCTGTTTCATTGGGACTGTTCTCCAAGATAACAGAGCTATGTCAAATGGGAATCCTTGCTTGAGTAGTGACTCCCAGTAGCTTATCTGACAGCCCTTTAAGATATGATTTTCTGGAACTTGTTTCACTACTGAATGAACATGAGGGAGAATAAAAAAAATTTTTTTTGGCAGTAAAAATTGCAAATTTTTTCCATATCCTGTGGCAGAGGTCAATAGAAATTAAAGATGGCGCTCTGGAGAATTTCCACAATTCCTAACTCCTGACACCCATTATCGTACCATAGAAGACACCCAGATGGGTGATTTCCTGTGCTGTGTCAGAACACAGACTTGGGTTTTGTGGCCCTGAAGGCTGAATGTTTCCACATGGTTCCAGTCATGGTTCCGGCCCCTAAGTTTCTGTGGTCTCTCCATGCAGGAGCTGGTTGCTGAAAGCATGGGAGAAGAGCGGAGAGGTATCCCAGGGACTACATTCAAGAGAACTAGCCCATTCCTCACACATCAAGTGTTTAACAGGTTTGTGAGGCTTGTATGACTTCTGTATTTTGTGCTGTGGCAATAAGCGGGGGAGCATAGTAGGGAGCTGCTTCAGATTTCGACTGTGTTGTGGCCTGGGTTATTTTTAATTTTTATTGTGCTTTAAGTGAAAGTTTACAAATCAAGTCAGTCTCTCATACAACACCTTATATACACCTTGCTATATACTCCTAGTTGCCCTCCCCCTAATGAGACAGCACACTCCTTCTCTCTACCCTGTATTTCCGTGTCCATTCAGCCAGCTTCTGTCCCCCTCAGCCTTCACATCTCCCCTCCAAACAGAAGCTGCCCACATAGTCTCATGTGTCTACTTGATCCAGGAAGCTCACCAGTATCATTTTTTATCCTATAGTCCAGTCTAATCCCTGTCTGAAGCATTCGCTTTGGGAATGGTTCCTGTTCTGGGCTAACAAAAGGTCTGGGGACCATGACCTCCGGGGTCCCTCCAGTCTCAGTCAGACCATCAAGTGTGGTCTTTTTACGAGAATTTGAGGTCTTCATCCCACTGCTGTGCTGCTTCTTTAGGGATTCTCTGTTGTGTCCCCTGTCATGGCATCATCAGTTGTAGCCAGGTACCATCTAGTTCTTCTGGCTTCAGGCTGATGTAGTCTCTGATTTATGTGGCCCATTTTGTCTCTTGGGCTCGTACTTGTCTTGTGTCCTTGGTGTTCGTCATTCCCCTTTGCTCCATGTGGGTTGAGACCAATTGACGCATCTTAGATGGCCGCTTACTAGCATTTAAGACCCAGATGCCGCTCTCCAAAATGGGATGTGGAATGTTTTCTTAGATTTTATTAAGCTAGTTGACATAGATGTCCCCCAAAACCATGGTCCCGAAACCCCTACCATTGCTATACTGGCCTTCAAAGCATTTGGTTTATTCAGGAAACTGCTTTGCTTTTGGTTTAGTCCAGTTGTGCTGACCTCTCCTGTATTGTGTGTTATCCTTCCCTTCACCTAAGTCAGTTCTTGTGGCCTGGGTTATTGAGTTGACCTGTGGTTCCTTAATAAATCACGTCGCTGGTTGCTGTTGAGTTGGCTCTGACTCAGAGCAACATCATGTAGAACAGTACGAAATGTTGCCGGGTCCTATGCCACCTTCACCATCATCGTTCTGTGAGTCCACTGTTGCAGCTGTTGTGCCACACCATCTTATTGAGGGTTTCACTTGTTTTCGTTGACTCTCTACCAACTGTAAAAATGGCCTGGCAGGGGCATTGACTGGCTTTCTCTAATTTCACAAGGGGGAAGGAGAATCGAGATCAACAGCTTAAGGCTGATTCCTATGAAGCGGAGGTCAGACATGCCTCTTCTCTCCACCACCTTTACCAATCCTGATACCAACCACCCCTCCCCACAGCACTCTCTACTTCTCTGCTGGGTTCAATGATTCATTGCAATGACCACACAGAACTCACAGACAATACTCACAATTATGGGGTTTACTAGGGAAGTAACAGGTTACAGTTCAGGTTCAGGAATGCTCCGGATGCAGTTCTTCCATCAGGACAGCCTCTTTTCAGCTGTGCCCGTGGGCATGCCTCTCTCTCTGACCCCTCAGCCTTTGCCCTGCTTGGGCAAGTGTTACAAAGCTCTTTTAGCTCTGCTGATAAGTGCCCAAAGGCACCCCATTCCACCAGTAAGCCTTGGCCCAAAGATGCTTAGCTCTAGCTCTGCCGGTCAGCAAACCTAGCTCCACCAGGTGCTCTGCCAGCAAGCCTCCATGGGGCAGGAAGCCCATTGCACCATCTCCTACCGGTGCCTCCTGCCATATCTCTGCCACTCCTTCTTGCCATCTTCAGTGTTATAGCTCTCTCTCTGTGTCTCCTGGTTCCAGGAGCTTCTCAGTGCAAGTATCCTGGGTCCAAAGGATATGCTCCTCTCTTGGCTGTTCTTCCTTGTGGTGGTGAACTCTTCTTCTTACTGTGGAATTGGCTCCCTTTTAAGCCTAGCAGGATGGCAAAACTGACCAATCCCTTTAAAAAAAAAAAAAAAAAAAAATCCCTTTAGAGGGGCACAATTACCTTATTCATGCAACCACTTGGGTGGGAGTTACAAGACCATGGCAAGAAAAGCCACACAAAAGCGATCCATCGACTGTACCAACCATGTTGTCCTTTTTTAGTCGTTGTCCTTTCCTGATGACACGTCCAAAGTAAGTGAGGCAAAATCTCACTATTCTCGCTTCTAAGGAGTGGTCTAGTTGTATTTCTTATAAGATTGATTTGTCCATACTCTTTGCAGTCCATAGTATGTTCAATATTCTTTGCCAACATCACATTTTGAGCACATCAGTTTTTCTGTCTTTCTTTTTTTATTGTCCAGCTTCCACGTGCATATAAGGCAATTGAAAAGGCCGTGGTTTAGGTCTGCTGCACCTTAGTCATCAAATAAACCATAGCTGTAAGGATCCCATTCCTGACGTGGGCAAAGAACACCTTGTCGTCTGGTGTCTCTGCTCTCTTGGCACTGTCAGGCAGAGGGAGTTTGGATTCATACAGGCTAAAGTTCACACCCATGGCCTTGATATCTTCCTCTTCCCAACCTGAATCTCATGCCCATATGCAGCTTCTTGTCAGGGAATCCTCTGAGGCTCACGGAGGTTCCATGCTTTGTACCTAAAGCATTGTTGACATGTTGCCTATGATCCCATTTGATCCGTATTTTGAAGGTAAAGCTCAGTGTGTCTTATCTTTCAGGAGGATGTGTATCTAATTTTATTGACCCTAATCATGTGTTTTGTGTTCACAGCTATCACTCAGAAACAAATATTGTCCGGTACATGAAGAAATTGGAAAACAAAGACATTTCCCTTGTTCACAGCATGATTCCACTGGTAGTTATTTATTGCCTTTCTTCCCACTTCCAAACCCACCCTGATCTCTGCCTCTTTGGGCCTTATCCAATGTGCTGCAGGAGGGATGAAAGGGTGGCTGTTCGGGAAGCTCTGAGGTTTGATGGGTGGACTTTAGGAAGCTAATCACTAATGCGATGCATTTTGGATGTGCTTCTTAAAGGGATCCTGCACCATGAAGCTCAACAGTTCCTCTGAACTCACAGTAAGTAGATCATCTCTATCAAAAGAATGCTCCTTAGGGGCAGTGTTCTAGTTGTACACAAGCAGGTAACTAGATGAAGCTACCGGGGCTGTGATTTGGCAACTGTGGCAGTAATCCTTTGCATTGCTATTCAACAGTCTTGGGGGAAAAACCCTAATATTTCTCAAATTTGATCATCTAAATTTCTGGGTAAAATTATTATTAAAAAAATTAAAATATTTAAGTATATAGTATTTGTCTTCTTATCATTCTTAAAAATAAGCTGCGATGTTTTAAGCTTTTATTGTATCAGTTTCTATTGATATATCAATATATATATGTATATATATATTTTTCCCTCTTGTTGCTGTTCAGCCTATCACATGGAAAGAATTTGCAAATATCCACCCCTTTGTGCCTCTGGACCAAGCTCAAGGGTACCAGCAGCTTTTCCGAGAGCTTGAGAACGATTTGTGTGAACTTACAGGCTATGACCAAATCTCTTTCCAGCCAAACAGGTAAGGGATTTTTGCTATTGTTTCAGCTATCTATAACAACCCACCCTTGAACTTGGTGGTTTAAAACAATTTATTATTTGCATGGTTCTGTGAGTTGACTGGACTATTGCATTTCACATGGTGTTGGCCAGTGTGGTAGGAGGGCAAGAAGTCCAAAGTGGTCTCATTCACAACTGGCCAGGTTGGTGCTAGGCTGTTGGCTGGGAGCTCGGGTGAGGATGTTGGCTACAGACTTGGTTCTTCTTCATGTGGACCTCTCCACATGGTCGCTTGGGCTTCCTCGCAGCATGATGTCTGAGCTTAAAACTGAGTGTTCCAAGATGAAGGATGTGGAAGCTGCAAACCTCTTAAGGCCTAACCTCTGAAGTTCCACAGCATCACTTCCAGAGTATTTCTGTATGTTACAGCAAGTCAGGGGGTCAGCTTCAATTCAGTGTGGGAGAGGACAATACAAGGATCTGAACAGGAGGTGTGGTTCATTGTGGGCCATCTTGGGAAACTACTGTACCAATCAATGACCTAAGAATAAGAATCAAGCACACATGTTAGCTCCTATCAAGCAGCAGGCTCAATCTAGTCGGGTCAAGGGACCTTGGATTCTGCTGTGGTTCTGTCACTGACTTTGAAAGGTCCCTTCCCCTCTTCTGGCCTCAGTTTCTTTGTAAAATAAAAACTCTGAAGAAGAACAGTGCTTTTTAAGAGCTCGGCTCCATCAAAACCACATAGGTACTTGTTAAAAATACAGGTTCCTGGGCCCTACTCCATAGCTGATCACGATCTCCAGGGATTGAGAGCAGGCGTCTTTATTTATAAGAAGCAACCCAAGTGATTCTGATACACAGCCAAATTTGGAGGCTACTGGATTTGTGATTTCTGCCTTCATGTGAATAGAAAAATTATGAATTAATTTATGTAAATACTAGTACATTATCCAAGTATGAGATAACATTGTAGGATGTGTTCGAGACTCACATCTGCCCTGAGGTTCTCTAGCTCCTGCCACTCAAAGTCTGGCTCTCCACCAGCAGCCTCAGCATTGGTGGCACCAGGAAGCTTGTTGGAATAATTTCTATTTCAAGATCCAGAAATCAAAGAGGTTTTAAAACTGAGAAGTTTATTGTCTCACTCTCTGATAAGAAGGCTGCCCCAGAAATGAATCAAATTTTAATCAGACACAATCAAGCCCTACCTGCTGTTTGCTAACATAGGTTACACAGCAAAGCCACGCTATTTGTAAAAACAGTACACACTGTAAAATGCAAGCTCGTTAGGACGCAGGCACATGGCAAATGAAAGGACACAGCTGCTTCAGTACCAGCCTCTCAAACTCTCATTTCATTAATAGGAAAGAACTGATATCGTGAAAGTCAGGTGTTAGCATACCTAGATTAAAACGTCATCATTTAGCATTTGTTTCCTTGCTTTTTTTTTTTTTTAAGTAAGACTCAAATTCTTAACCAGAGACCATTTTATTAAATATTGAAAACAAAGAAACTTCTTCTGCTAGTGATGGAATATGATCACATCTTTAGTGTCATATTAAATAATTTTTCAAGACCATCTTAACTCGAAGCCATGAGCTCTTACAGTAAGTTGAGGCCCCAGACAGACAGTTGAGACAGAAAGCTGACCTAAGGAGGCTTGCCTTCTGTAAAATCCCGTGGTCCTCCGCTTTGGCTGGAAATTAGAATCACATGGTGAGTTATAGCACTCCTGATGTTCACATCATAGCCCTAGATTAAATCATAATCACAATGAGAAAGAAGGGGTGAGGGGAGGGACCCAGACACAAGTTTTTGCTCCCCAGGTGATTCCAATTTGCAGCCAAGGCTGCGAACTGCTACCTTAAAGTGTTTTTTCCTCAGTTCACCTGGTGCTCCTTCTCTGTCCTGTTTTCCTCATTCGGGTGATTTGCAGCAGACTCTGTGGCCAATCCCAGTCTTGCTGAGTGTTCAAACAAAACAAAAACAAACCCATTGCCATTGAGTCAATCTGACTCATAGCGACCCTATAGGACAGAGTAGCACTGCTCCATAGGGTTTCCAAGAAGGGCCTGGTAGATTCAACCTGCCGACCTTTTGGTTAGCAGCCTTAGCACTTAACCACTACGCCACCAGAGTTTCCTAAACACATTGCCACTGAGTCGATTCCTACTCGTATCTACCCTATAGGACAGAGTAGCACTGCCCCACAGCGTTTCCAAGGAGCGCCTGTGGACCCCAATTGCCGACCTTCTGGTTAGCTGTGAATTCCAACCGCCAGCCTTTTGGTTAGCAGCTGCAGCACTTAACCATTACACCGCCAGGGTCTTGCTGACTGTTAGGGGTTCTTAATCCAGATGTAGTTTCTGGTAGTCGTGCCGTGTCCAGCTCCAGAGAGTCCCAGATGTAGGACCCATTTCCAAGAGCCAATTTTGAGAGTAGTTGGGGTAGTTCTACTCTGTCACATGGGGTCGCCATGAGTTGAAAAGCACCCAACAGCAATAATAACGGGCTGTGCACAAGTGTCACCTTCACTGACCTTTCCGTTGGGACAATTTCAAACCCGAGGGTGTTCCTGCCACCACCATCAGTTGCTGTGGAGTGGATTCCCACTCGTGGGTGATCCCATGTGTGTCAGAGAACCATGCTCCATGGGGTTTCCAGTGGCTGATTTTTTTTCCGCAAAGTAGATCACCAGACCTTTCTTTAGAGGTGTCTCTGAGTGGACTTGAACCTCCAACCTTGGTTAGTGGCCAAGCATTTTAACCATTTGCACCACCCAGGGACTCCCCATGTGTCTGTCAGTTTGTCATACTGTGGGGGCTTGTGTGTTGCTGTGATGCTGGAAGCTATGCCATAGGTATTCAGATACCAGCAGGGTCACCCATGGAGGACAGGTTTCAGCTGAGCTTCCAGACTAAGACTAGGAAGAAGGACCTGGCAGTCTACTTCTGAAAAGCATTAGCCAGTGAAAACCTTATGAATAGCAGCGGAACATTGTCTGCTATAGTGCTGGAAGATGAGCCCCCCAGGTTAGAAGGCACTCAAAAGATGACTGGGGAAGAGCTGCCTCCTCAAAGCAGAGTCGACCTTAATGATGTGGATGGAGTAAAGCTTTCGGGACCTTCATTTGCTGATGTGGCACGACTCAAAATGAGAAGAAACAGCTGCAAACATCAATAATCAGAACCTGGAACATATGAAGTATGAATCTAGGAAAATTGGAAATTGTCAAAAATGAAATGGAATGCATAAACATCGATATCCCAGGCATTAGTGAGCTGAAATGGACTGGTATTGGCCATTTTGAATTGGACAATCATATAGTCTACTATGCTGGGAATGACAACTTGAAGAGGAATGGTGTTGCATTCATCATCAAAAAGAACATTTCAAGATCTATCCTGAAGTACAATGCTGTCAGTGATAATATCCATACGCCTACAAGGAAGACCAGTTAATACGACTGTTATTCAAATTTATGCCCCAACCACTAGGGCCGAAGATGAAGAAATAGAAGATTTTTATCAGCTGTTACAGTCTGAAATTGATTGTACATGCAATAAAGATGCATTGATAATTACTGGCTATTGGAATGCAAAAGTTGGAAACAAAGAAGAATCAGTAGTTGGAAAATATGGCCTTGGTGATAGAAACAATGCTGGAGATCAAATGATAGAATTTTGCAAGACCAACTACTTCTTTATTGCAAATACCTTCTTTCACCAACATAAATGGCGACTATACACATGGATTTCGCCAGATGGAACACACAGAAATCAAATTGATTACATCTGTGGAAAGAGACGATGGAAAAGCTCAATATCATCAGTCAGAAGAAGGCCAGGGTCTGACTGTGGAACAGACCATCAATTGCTCATATGCAAGTTCAAGCCGAAACTGAAGAAAATCAGAGCAAGTCCACGAGAGCCAAAATAGGACCTTGAGTATATCCCACCTGAATTTATAGACCCTCTCAATAGATTTGATGCATTGAACACCAGTGACCGAAGACCAGATGAGTTGTGGAATGACATCATCCGTGAAGAAAGCAAGAGGTCAATGAAAAGACAGGAAAGAAAGAAAAGACCAAGATGGATGTCAGAGGAGACTCTGAAACTTGCTCTTGAGCATCGAGCAGCTAAAGCAAAAGGAAGAATTGATGAGGTAAAAGAACTGAACAGAAGATTTCAAAGGGCGTCTTGAGAAGACAAAGTATTATAATGACATGTGCAAAGAGCTGGAGATGGAAAACCAAAGGGGAGGAACACGCTTGGCATTTCTCAAGCTGAAAGAACTGAAGAAAAAATTCACGCCTCGAGTTACAATAGTGAAGGATTCCATGGGGAAAATATTAGATGATGCAGGAAGCATCAAAAGAAGATGGAAGGAACAGAAACAGTCATTATACCAAAAAGAATTAGTCGATATTCAACCATTTCAAGAGGTGGCACATGATCAGGAACTGATGGTACTGAAGGAAGAAGTCCAAGCTGTTCTGAAGGCGTTGGCAAAAAAACAAGGCTCCAGGAATCGATGGAGTATCAATTGAGATGTTTCAACAAACAGATGCATCGCTGGAGGTGCTCACTCGTCTATGCCAAGAAATATGGAAGACAGCTTCTTGGACAACTGACTGGAAGAGATCCATATTTATGCCTATTCCCAAGAAAGGTTGATCCAACCGAATGTGGAAATTATAGAACAATATCATTAATATCACACGTAAGCAAAATTTTGCTGAAGATCATTCAAAAACGGCTGCAGCAGTATATCGACAGGGAGCTGCCAGAAATTCAGGCCGGTTTTAGAAGAGGACATGGAACCAGGGATATCATTGCTGATGTCAGATGGATCCTGGCTGAAAGCAGAGAATACCAGAAGGATGTTTACCTGTGTTTTATTGACTATGCAAAGGCATTCGACTGTGTGGACCATAACAAGCTATGGATAAAACTGTGAAGAATGGGAATTCCAGAACACTTAATTGTGCTCATGAGGACACTTTACATAGATCAAGAGGCAGTTGTTCAGACAGAACAAGGGGATATTGATTGATTTAAAGTCAGGAAAGGTGTGCGTTGGGATTGTATTCTTTCACCATACCTATTTAATCTGTATGCTGAACAAATAATCTAAGAAGCTGGACTATGTGAAAAAGAATGGGGCATCGGGATTGGCGGAAGACTCATTAACAACCTACATTATGCAGATGACAACCTTGCTTGCTGAAAGTGAAGAGGACTTGAAGCACTTACTAATGAAGATCAAAGACCACCAGCCTTCAGTATGGATTACACCTCAACAGAAAGAAAACAAAAATCCTCACAACTGGACCAATGAGCAACATCATGATAAATGGAGGAAAGATTGAAGTTGTATCCACAATCAACAGCCACGGAAGCAGCAGTCAAGAAATCAAAAGACGCATTGCATCGGGTAAATCTGCTGCAAAGGACCTCTTCAAAGTGTTGAAGAGCAAAGACATTGCCCTGAAGACTGAAGTGTGCCTGACCCAAGCCATGGTATTTTCAATCACATCATATGCATGTCAAAGCTGGACAATGAATGAGGAAGACCAAAGAAGAGTTGACGCCTTTGAATTGCAGTGTTGGCGAAGAATATTGAATATACCATGGACTGCCAAAAGAACGAACAAATCTGTCTTGGAAGAAGTGTGGCCAGAATGCTCCTTAGAGGCAAGGATGGCAAGACTGCATCTTACATACTTTGGACATGTTGTCAGGAGGGATGAGTCCCTGGAGAAGGACATCATGCTTGGCAGAGTACAGGGTCCAGTAGGAAAAGAGGAAGACCCTCAACAAGGTGGATTGACACAGTGGCTGCAACAATGAACTCAAGCATAACAACGAGTGTAAGGATGGCTTAGGACTGGGCAGTGTTTCGTTCTGTTGTGCATAGGGTCGCTATGAGTCAGAATCGACTCGACAGCACCTAACAACAACAACAACAACAACAACAACAAGGGACTACAAGGGTATTTAAAAGGCCTAAAACAAAACCCTCAAGAAGCTTATTCCATTTTCTTGGATTTATTTTCTTACCCTCCCACCCCAAAGAGCATTTTCAGCTTGGGGGAGAAAATAGCGTAATAATATTTAATTACCTTTGCATTTCCCATTCTGCCCAGCATGGCTTGCTTCAGCTTGTTCCCCCTAACACTTTAACACTCTGAAAATCATTCAGCAGCTCACAAATACCCTCTAGGAACTGCTGGGGTAGAATTACGATGTAATGTTTAGGCAGAGAGAAACAATAATTAACACCTTCCATGGATATCGAAAGTGAAAAACAAGCCTGAATTACTATTAGCTTACTTGGCTTATGAAATTAATGAAGTGGTTTTTGTCTTTGAAAACTGCAAACTGTGATCTGGAATGTAGGCAACTGCTGTCTCAGACTTTTCTCCTGGGGAGAGTCTTAAAGTGTGAGCAGGTGTAATTAATGGCCTTGGACTTTGTTGTGTATGAGAATCATCTGGAAAGCTTGTGGAATTGCTCAGCCCCAGAGTTTCGATTCAGTAAGTCTGGGGTGCAGCCCAAGAATTTCTAAGAAATTTCCAGGTGATGCTGATGCTGCTGGTCTGGGGATGGCACTCTGAGAACCAATGGGGCTGCAGGGTTCTAACACCTGGCTGCATATTAGAATTACCCGGGGGAGCTTTTGAAGACTACCAAGGCCCTACCTACCCCCCAAATCAATTAGATGCCTGGGGCCCCGGCATCTTAATTTTTTACAAGCTCCTCAGGGGACTCTAACGTGCAGCCACTGGGTTGGGGAGTGAGTTCGCCTGGAGGAATACCAAAGAGGGAGGTTTAGTCAGATGACGAGTATCTTCAGCTGAAGTAAACCTTGAAACCGGTCTTCGATGGCCAAGCCACTACATATAGTGCAGCAAGGCACGTCTGGCACGTGAAAGTCAAATGCATTAAGGTCCTCTTTTCACATGTGAGATGGAGTCAACAGAAAGTGATTTTCAAAACACTGCATAAGAGCGCTTGCGAAGGAGGTGCAGGCAGTGTCTTAGGCTTTGCATTTCTTTGGACAACTTATAAGTCATTCTTGTGTTGCCCTACAGGGTTCTTTTTTTTTTAATGTTGTGAAAGTATATATTTGCCAGTTTGACATTTCTCAGATGTACAACTTAGTGATATCATTACACTAACGGTGTTGTGCAGCTGTTACCCATGGTGGCTACCACATTTCCCATCAACTACAGGGTTCATTTTGACGAGAAAGAGCAGGAGGAACAGATGGTAACATAACTGGAAGAATAGATTTCGGCTCAAGATGGAGGGGGCACTTCATTTTGATTGTTTTGGACAACAATATATATTTTAGCTTCCAAAATATTACAGTTTATACATAGGATTGAATGTTAGACATTCTAGATATTACAGACAGTTGACGAGAATCAATCAACTTAATCCTTAAATTCACAATTTACCACATATGAGAGAAATATTTTTCACGGGAAAATATCCTTTTAAATGTAGTAAAATATACTTAAAAAAGAGTATAAGAAAATTTTTAGGAAGTTCAAATATTAATTAGAAATTCAATAAGCCCACTGACTTGTAAACTGTTTAAAAGAAAACTTTCCTGCAATCGCACACTCTAAATGTGGCTTATGGCAAACTGCCATGTTGTGCAAACTATAGAATGTTTTTCAGATGTGAGTCTAGATAAAATTAAAACAAACCAAAATAGATATGGTTAAAATCAGATTAAAAAAATCCACTGCTGTCCAGTCGATTCCAACTCATAGCAACCATATAGGATGGAGTAGAACTGCCCCATCAAGTTTCCAAGGAGCGGCTGGTGGATTCGAACTGCTGACCTTTAGTTAGCAGCTGTAGCTCTTAACCACTAATGCCACCAGGGTTTCCTAAAATAAGATAGGTGTGGTAAATCCAGATAGTTGATCATTCACAACAAATGGAATTTTTGAATTGCAAGGAATAGATATATATTTTATAAACTTATGTACACAAATTTTGTATATGTACATTTAGAATTCCTGCCACCAAGTTTTAAAAATGTTAGAATCCATAATGAGATCATCATCTTTAAGGTGCATTTTAAACAGCTTTTGACTTGTATAAAAATACAACAACATCCTGCTTGAGAACACAAGCATTCTTTTCTTAATTACGATACCATTCGCCAGGAGTTTGGTAACTGCTGGTATTCATCCAAAATCCTGAATTATAGTATATTCTGCAAAACGGGTTCCATGTCACTTTTTGGTAAATATAAAAATCATGCAGAAAATTTTCTTTTCAAAACAACAGCAACAATGACCCATCTTGAAATATTCCAGAGCAGCCACACCTAAGACATTTCTCACAGCGTCCATAAAGTCAGCCCTTTTTTTTTTTTTTAGAGCAGAATAAGGTTATTTTGCATTCATGATTGATCCGGGCTGATTGCTGCAATCAGCAACAAACGTACACAGTAACTGACCTAGATGCCTCCTTTACAGGATAAAATTTGTTTCATGATCTTAATCTGTCTTAATTTTTTCTGCTTGGGCAGTGCAGTGCTTTCCACCCCGACTACTGGCCGTGCGTGCCTACAAAGTCGTCTGTAAGAGTGGGCAGCACACAGGGTCTCCGTGAACAGAGATCGACTCCATGGGAACTAATAACTACAACTCATTCTTCATCATTGTTAGATAGCTCATCTGCAATCATATTCCAGAGTCTAGCAGAAGCTCCCGAGTGTCCCTTGGGATTGGTCTTTTGTGATATTCCAGTAAGAATTTGTTCTGAAGACCTAACGCTTTAAACCGAATACCAAAATTTCAACACGCAACGGCCGTTTCTAAATCTAAACCTTTTTTTTTTTTTTTTTTTGCCTAGGGTCCTTTGTGATGGTAAAAGTGAAATGGTATAAATCTTTGGACTTGACTGTGGCCTTAAACGCTTGGCAAAAGAGCTTTTAGCTCTCCCCAGCTCTGCTGCACCGTTTATAAATTCCTTTTTTTTTTTTTTTTGCTAAATTCACATTGAGCAGCTGCCCCAAACTTCCACATTTATGACCAAAAATGCTGATACTTATACTCTGTCCTATAGGGTCGCTATGAGTCGGAATCGACTCGAAGGCAGTGGGTTTTTTTTTTTGTGGGTAGTAGGATCAATGCTTAAATCATCACAAAACTGTCAGATCCCTTCAACTCCCTTTTATTTTCACCTTGTGGGTCTTTGTACCTGTTATATTGTGGTTCTAGTTCTTCTTGTCTCGCGAATCTCTCGTATATTCTTTGTAGAATGAGTCTGGGTTATGGAAGACGCTGTCTTCCAGTTTTCACTCGTTCTACATTAAACAGTGCAGCCTGTAGCAGTTCTTTCAGCAGCTTGAGTAGTTTTTCTGGGAGTTGAAGTTTCTGCCGGCACCCAGGGTCAGAGCTCTCTGGCAACCCCCTCACCGAGGCAGGTGAGCCGCTTCATCTTAAATAGACTTCAGAAAACTATTGTCCTGGCTTCCCCTCCACACATCGTGGCGATTGCGGTGGTCTCTCAGTTTAGGTGATGCCGATTGTTACTCTAGTTTCCATAAAACGGTTCCACCAATAGGTGGCACTAATCACCCCCTTATTTTAATAGCATCCTTGGGCGATGGTAAGCCTGGGTGATCAGAACACGTTGTTTGCACTTGTCGGGTTGAAACAGATGAGTTTAAGAGCATCTGAGACAAAAACAAAACCCACGTCATTTCTGATCAGGTGTTTAGCATACTGGCTTCCTCTTGGAGTACTAGCTTAGTTCCAGCCGTCTGCTCTTCCATTCCCAGCCCAAACACCTGGGTGGGCTTTCCATCAAAACAAGTTAAGTAGAAGTCAGGAAAACACAGGGAAGAAAAGAAAACCCACTTGTTAAGGCCCCTTACCATGGGGGGAAGCATGACATTAATGTGGATTGCCAGGGCTAGAGCGTAGAACTCAGTTTTGAACAGATCTACTAAGCATTTCTTGCAGAGCTGCTATATACATAGGGTGGTTCTGCATGTGGGGAAACAGAAGTCTAATACTCTCAACGCTTATGCCTAATTGAGAGGCACACAGCATTTAAGTGTGAGATCTGTACTCGTGTTCAATGTACAGCACATGTGTGGGGTGGTATTATCAGATGAGCAGTAAATATAGAGGTAACCAAACATTTGCCATTTCTATATGTAGAGTGTTCGTTGGCTGATTCTTGGAAGTAGATCATCAGGCCTTTCTTCCTAGTCTTAGTCTTGAAGCTCTACTGAAACTTGTTCAGCACCATAGCAACAGGCAAGCCTCCACTGTTAGACGGGTGGTGGCTGCACGTGAAAAGCACTGGCTGGGAAATTGAACCCAGGTCTTCCACATGGTAGGCAAGAATTCTAACACTGAATTGCCAGTGCCTTTTTTTTTTGTGGTCTGGTATACAGGAAGTGCTTAATTAATGGAGCAGTTTGTACTTATTATTTTTATCAGTCAGCTACTCTAGCCTGTGTGCTGCCAGAGATGCCCATGCTATGGACATCACCTTTTTTCTTCTTTCTCCACCTAGGCTCAAAGCCCTGGACCCCCGCCCTGCACCCCAGGCTTTATCCCTGTTCTTTGGCCTCTTTCCATGCTGAGCCCCAAATCTCCAGTTCTGCTGCCTCGTGACACGAACCATCAATGCTCCTACAATAATTTGCAAAAAATTCAAATCTAAATTGTTCCATCCCTATGTTCCCTCAACAACAAAAACCAAAACAAATATTCCGACGTCCTAAGTGTTAACTTTTAGTTTGGGGGGAAAAAATTATCTTACCTATTCTTTAGCTGCATGCTTTTTAAAAAGCTCAGTATTATGGGGTGACCAGAAGGCATGGACCCCAAGACCATTTGGCTCTTCCCAGAGTTGAAGGATGGTGTGAGTTTGTGAAGTGGATAACATACTTATTTTGAATGGAACGAAAGAACCTATTACTCACTTCCCTTTCCTTCTTGTGCAGAGAACTGGGAACATTAAATAAGTTTACGGTGGCCTCAGCCGTGCCCTCAGGAATTTCGTCATTAACTAACTATGCTTAAGAGCGGCGCCTTTGAGGACGGTGGGATGAGAGTGGCCGTCTGCCAGCTCTCATCTGCGGGGGACTGGGCGGAGATTGATTACCATGGTGCCAGGTTAAAGGGCTTGGTTCCTTTGGGGGTAATCTGATCACCGACTAAATATTGAATGATATTAGGAAATTCCTATTATGAATTATTTTAAGGGTGATAGTTTTTTAGTGGTATTGTAGCTATATTTTTAAAAATAATTCTTATACCAGTGTTCACAGCAGCACTACTCACAATCACCACAAGGGGGAAACATCCCAAGTGTCCATCAGCAGATGAATGAATAAGCAAATATAGTCTATGCAATGAAATATTACTCAGCCGTATAAAGAGAAATGAAGTTCTGGTACATACCACGACACGGATAAACCTTGAAAACATTATGTTGAGTGAAATACGTCAGACACAAAGGACAAAAATTCTATGAGCCCACATAATAGGCAAATGCATAGAGACCAAAGTTGATTAGAGGTTACCAGGGACGGGTAGGAGGGGAAACACCAAACCCAAACCCATTGCCATTGAGTCGATTCCAACTCTTAGCAACCCTATAGGACAGAGTAGAGCTGCCCCACAAAGTTTCCAAGGAGCATCTGGTGGATTCAAACTGCTGACTTTTTGGTTAGCAGCCATAGCTCTTAACCACTGTGCCACCAGGGTTTCCAGGAGTGGGGAAAGGAGGCATTATGGTTTTAGGGGGCAGTGACTGGCTGTTAAGGGTGATGGGAAAATCTGGAAATGGAAGTGGTAATCACTGTACACAGTGAATGTAGTTAATGTCACTGGGTTGTACACGTGAAAATGGTTGAAATGGCCAATATTTTGTTATATATATTTTACCATAATAAAAACAATTTGTAACTTTGAAAGACACGTATTGAAGTTTTTACTGATGAAATGATGCTTGGGATCTGCTTCCTAGTAATATAGTTCAGAGCGAGAGGGGTTAGTGAGGGATAGAGGTGAAACAAGACTGACCGGAAGTTGACCATTGTTAAAGCTGGGTGATAGGTCCATGGGGGTTCATTACATTCTTCTTTCTGTTTTTGTGTAATTTTGAAATTCTCCATAATTAAAAAAGGTCTCTTTAAGTGCATGGTCCTGAGTGAGGGCCCGGAAGGCCCATTTGGGGGCAGGAGTAGGTGAGCTTCAGGGCACCACCGGGTGTTGTTCGTTTGGCCGTTCACAGCCTTGCGGCTCCCGTGGAGAGCTTAGATGGGCTTCCCGTGGTGTCCAGGAGGTTGACTGTGCCACACACCCGTGAATGCCTGGCTGGTGCCCAGTGAATACTGAATGAGTAAATGATCTTTCTCTTCTTGTCTTGCAGTGGAGCCCAGGGGGAATACGCAGGGCTGGCCACTATCCGCGCGTACTTGGATCAGAAGGGAGAGAGGCACCGAACAGTGAGTATGGACGGACGGGCAGCACTTGCCCACCAGGGTGCAGCAGCGTGTCCAGCCCTCAGGCTCCCAGGGCTTTCTCTTTCCTTCCGTGGACACTCTCAGAAGCAGATGGGGGAACACTGTTAATAAAGAGACACATTTCTGTGAACCGGCCATTATGATCCTTGCCTCCAAGACGGCTCATTTGACCATTGTGAGGAAAAACATACAGAGATTAAAGGCTTGTGCTGAAATCCGCTATGTAAATGCCTCCAGTTGGCTGTGGAGCTGCTCTCCCCAGGGAGCAAAGGGAGGAAGGGGCGGGAAAGTTGCCATTCCAGGCTTCCTCTCCTTGGCTCTGCCTGACTGTAGGCCTGGACAGAGGCCAGAGACCACGCTTCAGTTTTTCTGTAGCCTGCATTGTGCCTAAGCACAGTTCTGGTCATATTTATACTAAAGAAAAAAAATTTATTGAATAAATAAATTCCCCATAGATGATTCTCACCTATAAGCAACAAAAATGAAATCAAGCAAGGAGTCCTGGTGGCACAAATGATTAAGAGCTCAGCTGCTAACCTAAAGGTTGGAAGTTTGAACCCACCCAGCTGCTCCACAGGAGAAAGACTTGGCAAGCAAAGATTACAGCCAAGAAAACCCTACGGGGCATTCTAGTCTGTTACACGGGGTCGCTTTGCTTGAAATCAACTCGAAAGCACGTAACAACAAAAGATTGACAGAAAAATGACATAGAGCAGAATTTGTGTTTCTGCCTCATTATTTGCTTTGGGTATGAGAGTTTGGAGTCTCTGAGTGGAGCAAATGGTTAATGCGCTCTGCTGCTAACCTAAAGATTGGCAGTTCAAGTCTACCGAGAGGTGCCTTGGAAGAAAGACCTGGCTATCTACTTTTGAAAAATCAGCCAGTGAAGATGCTGTGGAGCACAGTTCTACTCCAGCACAAATGGGGTCACCATGAGTTGGAATCAACTCGATAACAACTGGTTTATGAGAGTCTAGTTTCCAGGGAGGCCGCCTGGGTCCTAATTGCCTCATGGGGTCCTTTGTGGAGACCAGCAGATGCTAATGGGTTTGACGGGATTCCGCTAGTCCCCAGTGGCAGTGCCTTTGGGTCCAAATTATGGCTGAAGGAGCCCTGTGTTCCTGGCTGATGCGTTCTGGTGATGTCCAGCGATAAACCAGGATTCCTGCTGAACTGTGGGGATGGAATTCTTAGAGGGAGCCGTGGGTAGGAGTCAGAGGCAGGACAAAGGGGTCTGCCAGTCCCAGGAGAGTTAGAGCAGAGAGTGCAGGGGTGGCTTCTGCTGCCGAAGTAAGTGGGATGGGGTGGGTGGTGGCCCAATCACAGAAGTGTTGTGAGAGGCCATTCCATTCTGAACGACGGTGAGGAGCTGGGTACTGCCCTTCAGGGAGGGAGGGAAGGAGGGGCATCCAGTCACTGGTCTTGCAGAAAATGCAGAAATGACGAGTTTGGCAATGTTGGCATCCTCTCTAGATTAAAGGTCTTAAGTACGGCCAACTCTTTTCGTTAGAGTAGAAAAAAATGACTTAATGATTCAAATAATCAGGGAGGGCTTTCCCACGTCTGTGACGTCTGAGGCAGCTGCTCCTGCGCAATAGACACGAATCGAATCCAGTAAAATGTATCTTCTTTGAAAGGAAGTGTGGGGGAAAATGCTACCAAACCACTTGAGTTTCTGATGGTTTTCTTATGGAAAGGTGCTTCTTGAAGTTGTTTGCACATTTGCTCTTAGGTTAAATTTCAGGAGTTCCTAAAATGTAATGTCCAAGTTCCTGATTTACAAGTTTCGTTTGCAGGGAATACAAGTTTATTTAACAAACACGTGTATAGCAATTGCCATGCGCCAGATACCTCCCTAGGCACTTAATAGCTCCATTTGCTAGTCAAATAATGACTCAGTCTTGCTGAGCAGACACTGAGATTCCTATACAAAGGGGAAAAAAATGGACCAAAAAGAAAGAAACAAAACCTGACTGGGGTTATTTCTCTCTTCCCAGCTTCCTAATTAGTGGCCTTCGGTTGTTGGATTTTGCAAGTGATAAGAAACCAATTTCCCTTGCACAATAGTGCACCTCCTTAACTCCTTCTCTCATTCAGCAAGTCTTTGAGGATCATCTGTGCTGGGTGATGTACTGTGCCAGGCACCCTGGGGAGTTCAGAAAACATCACATCCACCTAAATGGATGTAAATGCGCCAGAAGCTGGGATAGCTTTAGATAAACCACAGGATCAGATCTGGGTCCTGTTACTTCCATATCTCTCATAACACTATAGTTTTAAAGTCAGGAGATGTTAACATTTATAAAAAAGAATAAAAGTTCCCCAAATAGAAATGTCTACCAGCACCATATAAGTGAACCATTGACAATTCCACTGAGACTTTTTCTTTGCACTGGTTTTTATATCAGGAGTCCCTGAGTGGTGCAAACAGGGTGCTTGGCTGCTAACCAAAAGGTACAGGTTCAAGTCTACCCAGGGACACCTTGGAAGAAAGGCCTGGCAATTTACTTCTAAAAAATCAACCCTATATGGAATGCAGCTCTACATCAGTGGGACTGCCATGAGTCAGAATCGACTCGACAACAACTGGTATTAGTTTCCTGTTGCTGCTGTAACAAGTTACCACAAACTTTTTGTTGTTAGATGCCATTCAGTCAGTTCCGACTCATAGGGACCCTATGGACAACAGAACAAAAAACTGCCCAGTCCAGCACTGTCCTTACAATCATTGCTATGCTTGAGCCCATTGTTGCAGCACTGTGTCAGTCCATCTTGTTAGACTTGAGGGTCTTCCTCTTTTCTACTGACCCTCCACTTTACCAAGCATGATGTCCTTCTCGAGGGCCTGGTCCCTCCTGATAACATGTCCAAAGTATGGGAGATGAAGTCTCACCATCCTCGCGTCTAAGGAGCTGTACTTCTTCCAGGACAGATTTGTTCGTTCTTCTGGCCCAATTCAAACCAAACCCGTTGCCGTCAAGTTGATTCCGATTCATAGTGACCCTACAGGATAGAGGAGAACCACCCCATAGGCTTTCCAAGGAGTGCCTGGTGGGTTCAAACTGCTGAGCTTTTGGTTGGCAGCTGTAGCTAATCAAATGCCATCAGGGTTTCCGTGCTTCTGGTGGTCAAAGGTATATTCAATATCCTTTGCCTACACCATAATTCAAAGGCACTCATTGTCCTGCTTTCACATGCATATGAGGTGATGGAAAACACCATGGCCTGGGTCAGGTGCACCTTAGTCCTTAAAGTGACATTGTTGCTTTTTAACAAATGTAGTGGCTGAAAAGCACATAAATTTATTTGCTTACCATTCCGGAGGCTGGAAGTCTGAGTCAACATCACTAGGCTGGAGTCCTGAGGTCAAGGTGTCAGCAGGGCTGGCTCCTTCTAGAGGTCCAGGGAGAAATCCACTTCCTTGCCTTTTCTGGCTTCTGGAGGCCATCTCTTGCTTCAGTCTACTTTCTCTGTAGTCAGTTTGCCTTCTGCCTCTCTCTTATAAGGACCTTTTGATTACATGTAGGGTCCAGCTAGATCATCCAGGAAAATCTTCCCATCTCACGATCCTTAACTTTTTCACATCTGCGAAGTCCCTTTTGTCGTATAAGGTATCGTTCACAGGTTCCGGGAATTAGGACATGGATGTCTTTGGGGGCCATTAATCAGCCTGCCTTCTGGTATTCTCCGCTTTCAGCCAGGATCCTTCTGACATCAACAATGATATCCCTGGTTCCACGTCCTCTTCTGAAACCGGCCTGAATTTCTAGCAGTTCCCCGTCGATCTACTGCTGCAGCCTCTTTTGAATGAGTGTCAGCAAAATTTTGCTTGCATGTGATATTAATGGTATTGTTCTATAATATCCACATTTGGTTGGATCAACCTTTCTTGGGAATAGGCATAAATATGGGTCTCTTCCAGTCAGTTGGCCGGGAAGCTGTCTTCCATATTTCTTGGCATAGACGAATGAGCACCTCTAGCGCTGTATCGGTTTGTTGAAACATCTCAATTGATATTCCATCAATTCCTGGAGCCTTGTTTTTCGCCAATACCTTCAGTGCAGCTTGGACTTCTTCCTTCAGTACCTTCGGTTCCTGATCATATGCTACCTCTTGAATTGGTTGAATGTCAATGAATTCTTTTTGGTATAATGACTCTGTATATTCCTCTCACCTTATTTTGATGCTTCCTGCATCATTTAATATTTTCCCCATAGAATCCTTCACTATTGCAACTTGAGGCTTGAATTTTTTCTTCAGTTCTTTCAGCTTGAAAATCGCTGAGTGTGTTCTTCTCTTTTGGTTTTCCATCTCCAGCTCTTTGCACGTGTCATTATAATACTTTACTTTGTTTTCTCGAGCCACCCTTTGAAACCTTCAGTTCTTTTACTTCATCATTTATTCCTTTTGCCTGAGCTGCTCAATGTTTGAGAGCAAGTTTCAGAGTCTCCTCTGACATCTGTCTTGGTTTTTTCTTTCTTTCCTGCCTTTTCAATGACCTCTTGCTTTCTTCATGTATAATGTCCTTGACGTCATTCCACAATTCATCTGGTCTTCGGTCATTAGTGTTCAAGGTGTCAAGTCTATTCTTGAGATGGTCTCTAAATTCAGGTGGGATATACTCAAAGTCATATTTTGGCCCTTGTGGACTTGCTCTGATTTTGTTCAGTTTCACCTTGAACTTGCATATGAGCAATTGATGGTTTGTTCCACAGTCGGCTCCGGCCTTGTTCTGACTGATGATATTCACGATGTCAGATGGAGCTACCTGAAACCAGAGAATACCAGAAGGATGTTTACCTGTGTTTTATTGACTATGCAAAGTCATTCGACTGTGTGGATCATAACAAATTATGGATAACATTGAGAAGAATGGGAATTCCAGAACACTTAATTGTGCTCATGAGGAACCTGCACATAGATCAAGAGGCAGTTGTTTGGAAAGAACAAGGGGATACTGAGTGTTTTAAAGTCAGGAAAGTCGTGCATCAGGGTTGTATCCTTTCACCATAACTATTCAATCTGTATGCTGAGCAAATAATCCCAAGAAGCTGTACTATATGAAGAAGAACAGGGCATCAGGATTGGAGGAACACTCATTAACAACCTGGGTTATGCAGATGACACAACCTTGCTTACTGAAAGTGAAGAGGACTTGAAGAGCTTACTAATAAAGATCAAAGACCACAGCCTTCAGTAGGAATTATACCTCAACATAAAGAAAACAAAAATCCTCACAACTGGACCAATGAGCAACATCATGATAAACGGAGAAAAGATTGAAATTGTCAAAAATTTCATTTTACTTGGATCCACAATGAACACCCATGGAATCAGCAGTTAAGAAATCAAAAGACGCATTGCATTGGGTAAATCTGCTGCAAGGGACCTCTTTAAAGTGTTGAAAAGCAAAAATGTCACCCTGAAGACTAAGGTGTGCCTGACCCAAGCCATGGTAATTTCAATCACATCATATGCATGTGAAAGCTGGACAATGAATAAGGAATACTGAAGAAGAATTGATACCTTTGAATTGGGGTGTTGGCGAAGAGTATTGAATATACCGTGGACTGCCAAAAGAACGAATAAATCTGTCCTGGAAGAAGTACAACCAGAATGCTCCTTAGAAGCAAGAATGGCGAGACTGCATCTTACATACTTTGGACATGTTGTCAGGAGGGATCAGTCCCTGGAGAAGGACATCGTGCTTGGCAAAGTACCCACTAGAACCCAACAAAGTACAGGGTCAGCAGAAAAGAGGACAACCTTCAATGAGTTGGATTGATACAGTGCCTGCAACAATGGGCTCAAGCATAACAACGATTCTAAGAATGCCGCAGGACAGGGCAGTATTTCATTCTTTGGTACATAGGGTCACTATGAGTTAGAACCGACTCGACGGCACCTAACAACTACAACAACAATCAGCCTTCCATAGCAAGGTTGACATTTTTAGCTTGAACCCTTTTGCTTTAGTAGAACTTCCCTGAATTCTTAATTTAGGACTTTTAATATTCATTTTTAATAATCTCTTTTCCCTCCTTTGTCAGTCTTCTGCCCTGAAGAGATCCTTTTATTCAAATACCCTTTTTGTGGAATAAAATACCTGTGAGAGAGGCCTAAGCTTTACAGAAGACAGATGACTCCAGCTTTGGCCCTGAGAAAATGAGAAAAAAAATTTTTTTAAATAAAAAAAGGGAAGAAAAATGCTTTGAGAACATAAAAAGTGATATGAGGACAACACAGTATAATCAGCACAAGACTAATAGTCATTCAAGAGAGGACAAACCTCTAGTCAGCAGAAGAGTGAGCATCAAAGCAATTCCATGTTTGCCTCTGGTTCAAGTTCTCTTTTCATACCCTTGTGTTTTTCGTAAGTGGACTACTTCACTGTTTTTGAGGAAACAGCTGGAAGCTAAGTACTCCCTTTATAAGCCCATTTTTGTAACGACCATCCATTTCTCTTCAAGAGGTTGCAATATTGTTCTGGGATAAAAAGTAGAAGGATTATTTTCTGGGTAGTCATTGTTTCTCTTGTTATTTTTTGTTGAGGTACTTTCCCCTAGAGGCACATCATCAGGTCTACCAGAGCATGTGTGTTTGCACACACTCCTGTGACTGTTGGGAAGAAATGAAAATTATTTAAATCTGGGAGTTCTAACATTGCATCCACCTTCCACCTTCCATAAGAATTCAGGTCATCGTCAGGATCCAGCTTAGGCTTCAGCAGTTGAGATGCTTTTGTTTGATCTCTCAGGTTGAAGCAACATCTTCTTTTTCTGAGTTCCTTTGGACCCTAAGAGCTCTACCGATGGTACCCAGTACCATCTACCATTGAGTCAATTCCAACTCATGGCGACTGCATGTGTGTCAGAGCAGAACAGTGCTCCACAGGATTTTCAATGGTTGATTTTTCAGAAACAGATCACCAGGTCTGTCTTCTGAGGCACCTCTGGGTGGACTTGAACCTAAAACCTGTGTGTTAGCAGCCGAACTCGTTAATTACTTGCACCACCCAGGGACTCCTCCTATGGGCTCTAGACATTCATTTATACATATGCCAGAGTCAGGCAGGGGTCAGTAGTGCTTAGTTTATGGTTCTTCTGACAATTAACAAGAGTTAGCACTGGAGTTATGTCCACCATTTTCACCTCTCCTGGGGAAGCTGAGCAGAGCACTGAACCTCTGATGTGGGCATTTGAGTCCTAGAGTTTGACTTCCAATTTCTGATCTTTTAAGGTGCTTCCTGTATGCTATAACTGAGTCAAGGTTAGGATAAGCACAGGCCTATTTTTGGTGTGCCAGGCTAAGGGAAGACAGTATGGATATCTGCAAGTTTTTAGGTAATGATAGTTGGAGATTAAATGCAAACTCGTCTTTTGGACATAGTTTTGCAACAACAGTAATAATTAAATTGGGTCAGCTTAAATAAAAGCATGTGGCATCTATTTAATTTGTGCTCCAATTATGTTGTAGGACCTTTTTGTCACTATGAATAGACCTTTTGTGGTGAAAATATATATAACAAAACATTAGCCAACTCAACAATTTCTATGTGTATAATCCGACGATGTTGATTACACTCTTCCTGTTGTGCCATCCCTATCCCTGTCTTTTTCTCAATCATTGCACTGCTATTAATATCAACTCAGTGCCCCCCAAACAAAAATTCCCCTTCCCCCCTCCCTCCCACCCCTGGTAACCACTAGTAAGATTTGGTTTCTGTGTATTTCCTTATCTCCTGTAAGTGAGATCATATAGTGTTTGTCCTTTTGTGACTGACTGATTTTGCTCAGCACGACGTTGTGGCATGTATCACGACTTCATTTCTCTCTCTCTTTTTTTCTTCTTTAGGTGAAACTTTGCAGCTCAAGTTCATTCCTCATTCAAAAATTTATACACATACTGTTTTGTGACATTCTTTGCAATCCCCACAATGTGCCAGCACACTCTGCCTTTCCAGTGGTCCAGCTCCTGTCTCTTCCTGCCGTCTCGTCTTGCTTTTAGACAGGATTTGCCCATTTGGTCTCGTATATTTGATTGAACTAAGAAACACTTTCTCACATGTGCTAGTTTTTGTGTTGTAGGCCTGTCTAATCTTTGGAAAGTAGGCTTCGGGAGTGGTTTCAGATTAGGGTTAGGAGAGTGTCTGGGGGCCATAGGCTTGGGTTCATGTCTCTTTAAGTCTGAGTAATTTGCATTGTGTGTAAGCACCACAATTGATCCATTCATTTGTTATGGACATTTAGGTTGTTTCCACCTTTTGGCTATGGTAAACAGTGCTGCCTTGAACACTGGTGTACAAGTATCTGTTGTGTTCTCGCTTTCACTTCTTTTGGGTACGTGCATAGGATCCGGGTTGCCAAATAGTGTTGATGATTTTTTTCTCCTTCCTTCCTCTCTCTCCATTCCTAAGGTTTGCCTCATTCCAAAATCAGCACATGGGACCAATCCGGCAAGTGCCCACATGGCAGGCATGAAGATTCAGCCAGTGGAGGTGGACAAATACGGGAATATTGATGCAGCCCACCTCAAGGCCATGGTATGTGCTGTCTTTCCTTTAGCACCTAGGAGAGGTCTGGGTTGGGAAGGGCCATGAGGATCAGGGACCAGGTGGAGTACATTATGTACCTTCATTTACAGTCAATGAAAAGAATGCAACTCCTGGGAATGGCTCTGGGGAAAATGGCGTAAAATCACAAACCTACCAGTTTCTATAAGAATAAAGAAAAATCAGTGGTCATGTTTTTGGTCCTAAATAAAGCTGACCATAGTCCTACTCTTTCCCTTTGCGAATAGGCGGATGATCCTTTAAACTGAAATACCCGTCCTCTAATTCAAATAAATTATTCATGGAGGCAGTAAGGATACACCTATCTATCCTGAAGGTCCTCCTCTGCCTCTTTCTGCCCAGCCTTCTCTCTCCTTCTGCTCTTTCCCTCATTAACAATCCAAGTGGCAGCCACACTTATAGTTCATCTTGTAATGGGAATTGGAACACAAATGTAGGTTTTGCAAATGTCTGTGACCACTGCAGCTGTTACCTGCTGAATTTCCGCCAGTGTTCCCATCCTCCTTCCTCAAACACCAACCCCCCACTCCCAACCTTCCAACCTCCAGGAAGAGGTTGCTTAGCAACCATATCTTCTTTCCACTGGTGGACTGGAGGCTGCATCATAAGAGGGAAGGAAATCAGTTGAATAGCAATGTGATTCTGTCAGGGTTATTAGGCACAGGGACTGAGAACTTCAATGTAATTGTCTTCGAAGGGCAGCTGAAAATACACAATGCTGCTCATCTGTCCCACCCACACCACCCTTCCCTTCAACCCACAAACTCTTTTCCCACAAATATTCCAGGCCAGTAGTTATAATTATTAACTCTTTCCAGTATAGGATACAATCCTTTCTCTTTCATTTTCACATGAGTCTGCTCTGACTTGCTGGACATTAAAACAGGGATGTGTCTTTATGTTTGCTTGCCTTCTGTCAAAAGGAAAAATGAGGGAGATTCTTATCAAAGCAGGAATACTCCTTGTGGGAATTCTAATTTCAATGGAATGGAAGGGAAAGGGGTGAGAGGTGAGCATAAAAAGATGAGCAGAGAGCGATTAACTGTGAGAATGGACATGTCTAGAAATGAAGAGGTCTGAGGTCATTATTGAGATGACCTAAACTGAAGGAAAACCACCTTAGAGACTTGGGGCCAAAATATCCAAAATCTTCTGAACAGTCTTTTTGGTCTTGACCACAAAGAACCTGGCCTGAAAGGATAATGTTATTTCTTGGGAAGAATTTATGAAGGGGGTAATTGCTGTGGATCTTTTATGGTTGTCATCATACTTTGAGACAGCTTCCAGGAGTGAGAAGACCATGACTTCATTTATTCTTAGTTCTTTAAAATAAAAAGAAAGTGTTGGCCAAGAAACGTTCTCTCCGTCTGTTTTTCTCTGCCCTTCTCTATCCCAAAGGTTGACAAACACAAGGAGAACCTGGCAGCCATTATGATCACATACCCATCCACCAATGGGGTGTTTGAAGAGAACATCAGTGACGTGTGTGACCTGATCCACCGGCATGGAGGACAGGTCTACCTAGATGGGGCGAACATGAACGCTCAGGTGGGAATGTGACGGGGCACCCCAAGTTTCCTCTGAGAAATGGTTAAGCCAAAAAATCTTTTTTTTTTTTTCTGCTTTGACTTCTTGACAGTCACCTTAAAACATGACACTAAATTCAGAACTGAAGCTGACTTTACTTCAGCCACAAACAAAGTCCTCCAGTTTCACTGGTGGTAAGGTCCTAGAGGAGATGCTGGGGAGGAGGAGGTATAAAGGTTGAATGGAAGCAGGAGGTGAGCTGAATTTTCTCAGACAGTATTGTCAGGGAGTGTGAACCCTCTGGAAGTTTGCCTGACTGCTTTCCTGAGAGAATTCAGATCCAAGTTCTGGCCCCTGGGAGATGTCAATCCCCGTGGTCTTGGACAATCCCCTTAACCTGGCTTCAGCTTCACCAGCTGAATAGCTGAATAGTTATATCCCCAAGGGGATGACTCTGAGGACCTGGTGGGTCCCTATAACTGCTCTTCAGAGGAAATGCTGTGGGAGACCTGCTAGAGAAGAGGAGGGTCATACGCTCTTTGAGGATCTTTAAACTTCTTGGATTCTTTACCATTTCACAGTCTTTCTGTTTTTATTTGTTTCTCTCTGGTTCCTTTCATAAGCATAGGCCAAGGATTGTCCGTTGCTTCCAGGGCATAAATGGATTTTTTATGTTTGATCATATTCAAAATTAGCCTGAATACTTACATGGCAGGAATGCCAGTTGAGCGTTGTGGTGGCGTCTGCATCATCTCTGCCAAGTTTGTCAGCTTAGCTTCCTCTCCCTCCATTCTGTGTCCTCTTTGGCAGCCTTCCAGCCCTTAATCTAGTGCACCCTAAGGGGCCATTCATTAATGCCCATTGTACCCAACAAGAACATGCAGGGGAAGCAGAACTGCCGGGGAAAAAGTTACCTATTTCAATAGCAAAGAGGTCCTTCCTTGTGTTATGTGCATTTCCTCTCCTCCCTCTTGGGTGGATACTTAGAAATAGGCTGTGTACACACACTCCTCACTTACTGATGTGGTTAGGTTCAAAGACCAGGGTGTTATGCGAAATCAGTGTTACGCAAAAATGGAGGATGACCTCATCAGATCACAAAAATGGAAGATGACTACATCATTATGTAACTACAAACCACTGAGAATCATAGCCCAGCCAAGTTGACACGTTACCTTAACCACCACAGCCAGAGTTATTCTTGCCTTGCACCTTGGCATTTGTTACTGCCAGGTGTTTGTCGTTAATGTGCAAAATGGTCGGATAGCACATTTTTTACTATTGTCATAAATGTGAAATGTCAGATAACGAGATAGCTTATAAGTGGGGAGTAAAGCAAAAAAAATCAAGCCCATTGCCATCGAGTCAATTCCGAATAGAACTGCCCCATAGGGTAAGGAGTTTCTGGTGGATCTGAACTGCTGACCTTTTGGTTAGCATTTATATCTCTTAACCACTGTGCCACCAGGGCTCCAAGTGAGGAGTCAAAAAAAAAAAAAAAAACCAAACCAAACCCACTGCCGTTGAGTCAACTCTGACTCATAGCGACTGTATAGGACAGAATAGAACTGCTCTGTAGAGTTTCCAAAGAGCACCTGGTGGATTTGAACTGCCGACCTTTTGGTTAGTAGCCGTAGCACTTAACCGCTATGCCACCAGGGTGAGGAGTAGGTGTATTCAAATCTGTATTTTTAAATCTAAGTTCAGCTATATGGTCACCTGCCGTTTCCATAGAAACCAAAAGCTACTGTGCCTGTGGGATGTCAAGTTTTTACTGCCCACCTTAGCCAGTATTGAGGACACTTCTGTGAACGTCACAGACATGGTTCCTCGTAGTTTGCCTCACTGTCTGCCTGTTCCCTCGGGGTGTGTGGGGTGGCCTGCAAATCCCTATGGCCTTCACACTGAAGTGCCCTTCAACATTCTTGACTTTTGTCCTTTCCCTTTGTGACAGGTGGGGCTTTGTCGTCCTGGAGACTTTGGGTCTGATGTCTCGCACTTAAATCTTCACAAGACCTTTTGTATTCCCCACGGAGGAGGCGGCCCTGGCATGGGGCCCATTGGAGTGTGAGTGCTGGACAGTAGGCTCAGGATGGCTTTGGGGACTGAAAAGGAAAGAATGACTCTATATTCTCCCATCAAGGTCCTATATGTCAAGGTTACCTTGCTAGAGAGTGAGCCTGGGGAAGTGGGCTGGGCACAGGGGGAGGGGTGCTTGAAGGGTAGGTCCAAAGAGAAGTCTGAAATTGATTGCATTAACCACAGTGGTTGGCCACAGAGCAGGTTTGTTAACAGTCACCCACAGGGACTTAGGAGCCCTGGTGGCGTGATGGTTAATCGCTCGGCTGCTAACGGAAAGGTCGGCAGTTTGAACCTACCAGCCACTGCACAGGAGAAAGATGTGGCAGTCTGCTTCCATAAAGATTTACAGCCTTGGAAACCCAGCCCTATAGGATCGCTATGAGTCAGAATCGACTCGATGGCAGTGGGTTTGGTTTGGGTTTATACCCATTAAAGGGGGAGCCCTAGTGGTACAGTGGTTAAAGATTGGTTCTTTTAACAGTTTGATCGAACCACCAATCTTTTGGTTCGCAGTTGAGCATTTTAACCACTATGCCACCAGGGATCCCCCTTTAATGGGTATAAACCCAAAAAACCCATTACCGTTGACTCCGACGTATAGTGATCCCTGTAGGACAAAGTAGAACTGCCCCATAGGGTTTCCAAGGATCGACTGATGGATTCAAACTGCTGTCCTTTTGGTTAGCAGCCGGGCTCTTAACCACTGAGGCGCCAGGGCTCCTTAATAGGTATACAGAACCAAAACCAAACCCACTGTCGTTGAGTCGATTCTGACTCATAGTGACGCTATAGGACAGAGTAGAACTGCCCCATACAGTTTCTAAGGAGCACCTGGCAGATTTGAACTGCCGATCTCTTGGTTAGCAGCTGTAGCACTTGACCGCTACACCACCAGGGTTTCCTTAACGGGTATAGGGAACTTTATTTGACCATTTTGGATCAGAACTGGGTTAGCACCTGGAAGTTCTCCTAAGACTTTAGCTTAGATTTCCAAGTGGGTTGTCTGTTTCTTTTAATCAGCTGAAGGTTATGCTGAAAGTGAGTTGGGTATCAGGTGTTGAACACTTTGCAGCCTGAATTCTTATTACATCTGAGATAAGGAGGACACAAACCTTATTCCCATAAAGAATTGAATGGAATCAGAATAAGACTAAAGAACTGTGTCCTAGCTCTAGGACCCATTTACACTATGAAATTGAATCATCTTGTGAGAATGGTGGTGAGAACAACTTCTTCAGTCCTCCAAAAATGTGCAGGCGAGAGGGGAGGTAGAATTGGGGTGGAGAGGAGGTAGGGCAAGGGCGAAGGGGAGGTGGGGTTGTGATGGGGGAGGAGAGGAGCTCTGCCAGATGGAGAGGAGGAAGGGCCAGATGGAGAAGAGGCAGGGCCGAAGTGGAGAGGAGGAGGGGGCCATGGTGGAGAAGGGGTGGGGCCAGATGGAGACGAGGAGGCGGGACCATATGGGAAGGCGGTAGGGCTGTGATGGAGGACAGGCGCAACAATATGGAGAGGAGGCGGGGCTGTGATGAGAGGAGGCGGGGCCAGATGGAGAGGAGGCGGGGCGGATGGAGGGGTGCCAGGGAGGGAAGGCCGGGCTGAGGGGGCTCTCCTGTCGCCTTGAGCCCAGGACTCTGCGCACCTTTTCTGGGTATCTGCCTCTGCCACATCCTCTGCATCGGTGCTTGGGGGAGCCTGGGGAGGCTGGTGGCTGGGAAACATGCTGCGGGGTGGGGGGGGGGCACTTCCAGAACATCTGCTTCTTAGCAGGTGTCAGATCTCTTCTGCTGTCAGTTCCTCTGCTAAGAATAGCGCTTTCCGAGGCAGCCCAGCACGTGCCTGTTTAGTTGGACTGAATCCTTTTACATCTTACGAATTTCTACTTTAAATGAAAACACAGGAAGAAGCATCTGGCCGCCTTCCTGCCCAGCCATCCCGTCATCACAGCAAAGCCGGATGCGGACGCGCGGGCTGTGGGCACCGTGAGCGCGGCCCCGTGGGGTTCCAGCTCCATCGCGCCCATTTCCTGGGCGTACATCAAGGTGAGGCCTGGGGTGGGTGCAAGGCACGGGTGTGAGGGCTGAGTGGGCACAGGGACTGCCGCCTTCCTCCTGACTTAAAAATGACGAAGTGAGTATTGTATTACCGATGACTTGGGTGGAGGAACCCTGCCTAAAAACAAGAGTTCAAATTCATTCCATCCCTTCTCCATTACTGTTTCCTTTGGGTTCTCTTAGCGGGTTTAACATCAGAGGAAATGACACGCCAGACATTTTTTTTCCAGACAGAGTGCAGTTCCATGAGTCATATGGATATTCTGACCAGTCATTTGGTTTCCTGTAGGATTTCTAGGGCGTCTTGCAAGAAACAGCAGTGCACATTCTAATTCTGACACTTGGTTGAGATCCTGGGGTGAATTTTAGGAGTACATCTCACTTTGCTTTGTATTTCCTGGGGGCCAGGAGAAGAAGATGAGTAGTAGTAGAGATTTGCTTACGTGGTGGTTTCCCAAACTTTTTTCCCCTTTAGGGCCTGTGGGACTGGGCTCTTCAGGGTAATTAGACTTTGTTGGAGAACAGGCTTCCTTCCTTTTGTCTTTCTCCAAAAAGTCCTGGGGCCAGAGTTTATTTTGTACAGCTCTTGTTCACACTGGCCTGCCTGCCTCCCGGGCTGACAAGATGATGCTTTGGACAGGAACACTTGTTCAGCTACTAATTCCAGCAGCAGTCTCAAACTGACCCCCTCGGTAAAGGAAGGTAGCCTCTGGTGCAACAAAACCCCAAAACTCAGCTACACAAATCATGCCTGAAGATTCTCTGGGACTGATTGTTTTTCTTGAATAGCGTGGGCTTTTTGATTCTTTTTTTTTTTAAATAATATTGTTTTCGGCGAAGGTTTACAGTAGTTTAGATTTCCATTCAACAATTTCTACATGTTATTCAATGACATTGGCTATGTTCTTCAAAATGCTTGAACATTCTCATTATTTCCTTTCTGGTTGTTTTGTTTCCATTAGTCTAGTTTCCCTGCCCCCTTACACTCTCATCTTTTGTGTTGCAGTAATTGTTGACTGTTTGGTTTCATACGTGATTTTTATTTTTCCTTGGCTCTAATCTTTTCTCAGTTATGCTTTAGGTAAAAGTATATAGCTCAAGTTAATTTCTCATTCAAAAATTTATACACATATTGTTTTGTGACATTCTTTGCAGTCCCCACAACGTGATAGCATACTCCCCCTTTCCACCTCGGGTTCCCTGTGTCCATTTGTCCAGTTCCTGTCCCTTCCTGCCTTTCATCCTGCTTTTGGACAGGAGCTGCCTGTTTGGCTTCGTATATTTGATTGAACTAAGAAGCACATTCCTCACATGTGTTATTTTTGTTTTAATAGGCCTGTCTAATCTGGTGGCATAGTGGTTAAGAGCTCAGATGCTAACCAAAAGGTCAGCAGTTCAAATCCATCAGCCGCTCCTTGGAAACCCTATCGGGAAATTCTGCTTTGTCCTGTAGGGTCACTATGAGTCAGAATTGACTCAGCAGCACCTAACAACAACAACAATCTTTGTCTGAAAAGTGGGCTTCGGGAATTCTTTCAGTTCTGGGTTAATAGGGGATTTTTTAAGGGAGGACAGTACTTTGGAGTGATGTTCATTATTATTATTATTATTGAACATTTTATTGTGTTTTAGGTGAATGGTTACACAACTATTTGGTTTTCAGTTCAAAAATTCATATACAAATTGTTCCGTGACATTGTTTGCTCTCCCCGCAATGTGTCAGCACTCTCCCCATTTCCACCCTGCCTTCCCCATTTCCATCTCTCCAGTTTCCCTGCCCCTCCTTGCTTTCTCATCTTTGCATTTGGACAAATGTTGCCCGTTCGGTCTCGTATCGTTGATTATTCTAAGGAGCTCATTCCTCATGGGTGTTATTGTTTATTTTATAGGTCACTCTATTATTTGGCTGAAAGATGACCTCCGGGAGTGGCTACAGGTCTAGATTATCCTTTACGATTCTTAATGAAAACTTTCCTGGAAGCTGGAACAACAATTCTATAACTTAGAGACTGTTGTTGTTAGTTGCTGTCTACTCAGTCCTAACTCATGGTGACCCCATGTGTGCAGAGTAGAACTGCTCCTTTTTAAAATGGCACTAAGTTCTTTTGCAAATAGTGGCAACACAAACAGTAATAATGAAGATTGGCTTCTTTGCAAACAGAATCTAATTCCCAGCTCCCTTTTGGTTTCCATAAATCCAGGTTATTCGTTATAGACACATTCAAGTGGGGATGATTCCCCACCTACGGAAAAGGAAATGCCCTGAGCTGATTTGGCCATTTACCAAGGATACCAGGCAGAGCTTCAGTTAAAATATTAAATAAAGAAAGTAGGGTTTTATTTGTAGTCCCTGGGTGGTGCAAATGGCTAAGCGCTCGACTCCTAATAAAAAGGTTGGCAGTTGGAATCCACCCAGAGGCTCCTCAGAAGAAAAGCCTGGTGATCTGCTTCCAAAACGTCACAGCCTTGAAAACCCTATGAAGCACACATGGGGTCACCGTGAGTTGGAATCGACCCGACGGCAATTAACAACAACAAACCAAAAACCAAACCCAGTCACAGCGACCCTACAGGACAGAGTAGAACTGCCCGGTAGAGCAGCCAAGGAGCACCTGGGGGATTCGAACTGCCAGACTTTTGGTTAGCGGCCATAGCTCTTAACCACTACGCCACCAGGGTTTCCAACAACAGGGTTTAATTTACACATCTGACCTTGGACCTGCTCTTATTTCAGGCTTTTGTTACTTCTCACCTGGACTCTAGAACAAGCTTCTTCTCTCCTTGCTGCTGTCCATCTGGGATACTCCGAACAGACTGCCAGACTTACCCTAAAGGCCCACACACCTCCTCTGACTTCCCATTGCCTTTACCCCTGGTTTTCACCAGCCTATACTGAATCCTTGTTGTTGTTAGTTGCCATCAAGTAGATCCAACTCATGGCAACCCCATGTGTGTCAGAATAGAACTGTCCTCTGTAGGGTTTTCAAGGCTGTGACCTTTCAGAAGCATATCGCCAGGCCCGTCTTCCAACGCATCTCCGGGTGGGTTCAAATCGCCAAGCTTTTGGCTAGTAGTGGAGCGTTTAATCATTTGCACCACCCAGGGATTCCATCACATAATCCTTAGGAAAAAATTTTTTAAATGTTCATGTCTAGGTTTCCTCCTACAGAATCTGAGATGCAGAGTTGGGTCTGAGCTGTCAGCACTTAGCAAAAGCTGCTCGATGACCCTGACTCACTCGTCAAGGGCCAGTGGACAGCTGAATCCAGCCCAGGTCCTTCCTAGGGAAGGTTTGAGTCTTGCAAGATGCACACACAGCCCACCTGGCCCTACAGCGACAGGGCTGGCCTACCCCTCCACACCTTGCTTCTTGCCATCCTTCTCACCTGCACTATCTTCCCCCTTCTCTTTGCCTCTCCCTCTTCTACCCAGTTTTGAGTCTACACTCAGCGCTCACTCTCACTCTAGGAACCCTTCTTGGACCAGCCTGGCCAACCTGTCCTGTCTTTACTCTGGACTTGGCATCACGGTTGTTTTATTTGCTGCTTTCTCATGTGCTCTACATTGGTTATGTATTTATATCGAACCTCCACTGTACATGAGGTGTGCTGGGAAGAAACTAGGCAGTCAAAATTGGTGCACTCTTGATTTCAATCTCCTTGCTGGGGATAAGGTTTATCCCATGTGATCACAGGGACTTATTGTTGTTGTTGTTAGGTGCCGTCGAGTCGGTTCCAACTCACAGTGACCCTGTGCACAACAGAATGAAACACTGCCCAGGTCTGCGCCGTCCTTACAATCGTTGTTATGCTTGAGCTTGTTATTGTAGCCGCTGTGTCAATCCACCTCGCTGAGGGTCTTCCTCTTTTCTGCTGACCCTGTACTCTGCCAAGCATGATGTTCTTCTCCAGGGACTCATCCTTCCTGACAACAGGGACTTATTAACCACCCGAAAAGGACAAGGTGGAACCTGGTGGTTGTTAAAACAGAAATAGCCTTGACTATGGACAGTTGGAAGACAAACCATACAAAATTGATTCAATGGTGATTTTAGCCAAGATCCCGTGGGATTCATGGCAATTATCAAGACATCTCAAGTTCACAGTAAAAAACAAAACAAAATGCACATAATCTAAAAACAGTCCTTTTCCTTTTTAGATAATACAGTGGTCAGCTGTCAGCTTTGCCCTGTTGCAGGCCTTGTTACTGCAGTAAGGAATGTAAAAGTACTGTTTAAAGGAGAAAACTGAAAATCTCTTAAAGTGCAGGGGAACTGACAGATGTCCTTGGCAGGATTTTCAACTTACGTGCAGTCCACAGAGCTATGGGGGCGCTGACTTCCTTTGTGGGTAATTTATCTGGGGACGTCTTGGGTGAGTGACTAGACCACTGGGCTCACTTGTTCAATGACTGATGGCTCTTTTTCTCTCTGTTGCAGATGATGGGAGGCAAGGGCCTTAAACAGGCCACAGAAATTGCTATATTAAATGCTAACTACATGGCCAAACGATTAGAAAAACACTACAGAGTCCTTTTCAGGGGTGCAAGAGGCAAGTATCAACTTTAGTCTCTCTTCCAGTCACCTGGGCTTATTCTCTGCCAAACCAAATTTGACCTAGTCGGTGTGGCTTTCTGAACTAGGTGGGCAACCCCTGTCTCTTACCATATACCAGGCAGAAGTGTAGAGTTATTGGAGATAACTTCAATTTAGTGAACATTTTAGGGGTATCACCATATGCAGGTCTAGGCTGGCCACTGCATCTATGCAGCCCATGTCAACAAGGAGCCCACACAATAGAGAGATCTGGACATAAATGCCACGGGCTGGTTCCCTAACAAAGTGCTATGGGGATGCACCCAAACTGTGGAATGATGTGGCCTGGGTGGAGGCAGGGTAGAAGAGTTGGGAGAGGCTTCTGGGAGAAGCTGTTTGAGATGGGCCTGGAAGGACAGGTAGATAGAACTCGAGTAAATAGAGATCTAGGAGCAAGTTAGAGGAAGATAAGTTATCTGGATGCTGGAGTGTGGGTGGGTTTAAGGATAAGATAGGAGGAGAGGCCACAGGTGAGGATGAGGTTGAATGACATAGCACGGGGCCTTGACGATCTTGGAAGGCTCTGGACTTTACCCTTCAATCAGAAGGTAGCCATTAAAAGTGTTTTTTTTTTTTTAATAATTTTATTTTTTCATTGTTGATGTTGAAAATATACACAGCAGAACACACACCAATTGAACAATTTCTGTATGTACAAATCAGTGACATTGATTACATTCTTGGAGTTGTGCAACCATTCTCACTCTCCTTTCCTGAGTTGTTCTCCTTTATTAACATAAACTCACGGCCCCCTGTGCTTCCTATCTAACCTTTCGAGTTGCTGTTGTTAATTTATCCCACATAGACAGATCTTAAAAGAGCACAATGCTTGAAGCAGACATTCTTTACCAGCTAAACTCCTGTTTTGTTTAAAGACAACTTCAGGGAGCATTTTTGGTTTAAGGTTTAAAGATCATCTCAGGGCAATAGTTTTGGGGCAAAGATTTTTTAAGTGATAGGATTCATTAAAGAGACTGTTTAAATAGTTAAGACGTTGGCAGGGATGAACATGCTATTTAGAATTAAAATCAGTTGGACTTGGGTACTGTTTAGTTGAGTGTGAAGGAATGAAGGAGAAACTTTAGGTACCAGTGTCTTGGAGGCGTCCCACGGTGGTGCGAACAGTTAATGCCCTTGACTGCTAACCAGAAGGTTTGTTCAAGTCCACCCAGAGGTGCCTTGGAAGAAAGGCCTGGTGATATACTTCCAAAAAATCAGCCACCGTAAACCCTACGGAGCACAGTTCTACTCTGACACATTTGGAGGCTGGCCATGAGTCGGAGTCGGCTTGATGGCAACTAGTTTTTAATTTAAAGGCTGGTTTTGCTTATAAATATGTATCCAATTTGAAAATAGAAAAGGACTAAATAACCTGAAGCTCTGGTTAGGAAAGCTCCCCAGAGAGTAGGAAAGAAAGTCGTATGCAGTATGTCTCTAAGCAACAAAATAAAAGGGTTCTGAAGTGGGTATTAAAGAAACTCCAAGAGCCACTAATTAATTTAAATATAGTTCCTTTGATGAGCAATGTAACCATGGGCTTAGTATTTCCGTGGCTGCTTTAGGCAGAGCCTGCCCCAGTCTTGGGGGGATTTACAGCATAAAAAGATGGATAAAATTTCCATTTGTTTTGGCATTTTACCCCAGAATTAAATAATGAATAGTCTTTCTCCTCCCAAGCAGAAATAGATTGGTGATTATAGACTTTATTACCCAATCTAAAAGTTCATGAAACCAAAAACTATCTCATCTTTGGTCTGGTAAACACATTCATTACACAATTTGAGGTTTAGTATTTTAGGGCCTAAAAACAAAATCACCACCTTACCCTCCCAAGGCCCCAAAATAGCACTGTTCTTAATAAACACACTGTACTCTAAAATGTCGAGTGGCAGTATTAGAAGGCCGTTATTCATTTGAATCACATTTACCAGCTCTAAATAAGACTTTGGGATTACAGAGAACTATGAGGCAATCATTTTAATGAACTTCAGGCTTGTCTTCACGAACCATTTCTTTGAGAGACTTCAACAGCAGCTCAACTGTCGAGGCTTGTGGTTTTGTGAAGCCGGGCAAGAACTGGGATGTAGAAGCAGTGATTCTGTTTATTCTGCTATGATGGTCTAAGAAAGGAATTACCACAGGTGAAGTGATAAATTTTTAAAGGAGGAATTTAAAAAAGTTCACTTTAAAAAACTCTTGTGGGAGGCAAAGCTCACGGTTTGATTCGAGTTCCTGTCAGTGGGAATGGACCGCTTAGTGTGTTTTATTTGTTTTAGTTTCTTAAATGCCCATCCGTTTTTTACCTTAGACAAACCCAACTCTGCCTGGAAATTCCTGTCCTTGAAGAGGTTTCCCGGCGGCCCTTGTTTTATAAGTGGACATGGGCTCCAGGGGCTGGGCACGCAAATCCCTGACTGGGAAAGTGACCCTCCTGAGGCTGGGCCCCAAGAAAGCAGCCAGGAGTTTTGATTCTGTTCATTGGGGGCCCCAGAATTGCGCCTGGAGAGCAGTGATTGTCCTCTCAAGCCCTATCACGCAATTCGACAGTGACCTCCAGTTACCTGTAGGCAGCCCTTCTGAGAATGTTGGATCTGTAAGGTCCGTGCTCTCCAGGAGGGTCTTGACAAGTCTTATTCCCTGGGGGTTGCAAACAGTTAACGTACTCAGCTCAGCTGCTAAATGAAAGGTTGGAGGTTTGTGTCCACCCAGAGGCACCTTGGAAGAAAGGCCTGGCAATCTGCTTCTAAAAAATTAGCCACTGAATACCGTATGGCGCACATTCTACTCTGACGCACAATAGCATCACCATGAGTCAGTCACCTCAATGTCAACTGTTTTTGTTATTGATTTTTAATTTTCCATAGCACGTTCCCATGTCATCTTCAGCTTCAGAAGATAATTAACAAATGAGGGAGGGTTCCAGCCTTAGAGCCAAGCCACTTTTCTTTTGCTTTTCCATCATCCCACTCCCTCCTCTCCTCTTTGCTCCCCTGGCTTGATAGCTTTTCAGACTCAGCTGTCGTCATGGTCAGGGCCAGCTGAAGCACCTTCTCAGTGAAAATGAAAACTTCCGCCCATGACTTTATACAATTTCTACTTCAGATGGTCCTGACTCGCCATATGCCCTAGAAGGTTTGCATGTCTCTCTTTTTTTCCTTAAAAGCTGAAAAACAGACGAACATCTTGGTGTCTGGCCGCTGACAGCCACAAGTTTAAATTTCATCCTTTTCAGCCTTCAAGTAGAGGAAGATGCTGAAATTCTACCACCGTTTCAATTTGAAAGCATTACGATATGGATTTAGAAAATAACATCTGAACCTCATTTGGAAATGTATTTCTCTCCAAACCACTTGGTGTTGGTGGGGCCTCTGCGGGTGAAGACTGGGGATTAGCAAAGCTGGGTCGGGCTTGAGCGGATGATGCCGCTCAGCTGTTGATGACCCACCGCCTGGAAGGCTCTATTCTCCCTCCTGTCTCCCTCCTGTCCTGTCCTCTGCATGTGCCCGGCTGGGGCTTCCTTAGCTTTTTGTATTAGTTTCCGAGGACTGCGTTGACAAAGGCTCGCAAATTGAGTGGCTTAAAACAATACAGATTTGTTCTCTTACAGTTCTGGAGGCTGTTAAGTCCAAAATCAAGGCGTCACCAGGGCCATGCTTTCTGGGAAGGTTCTAGGGGAGGGTCCTTCCTCGCCTCTTCCAGCTTCTGGTGGTAGCTGGCAGTCCTTGGTGCTCCTTGGCTTGTAGAGGCATCACTCCAATCTCTGTCACTGTTTTCATTTGGCCTTCGTGTTTGTGTGTCTGTGTCCAAATTTCCTTCTTCTTAAAAGGACACCAGTCATTGGATTAGGAGCCACCCTACTTCGGTGTGACCTCATCTTAACTTGGTTACTTCTCCAAAGACGCTACTTCCAAATAAGGCCACATTCACAGGCTCTGGGGTCTAGGAAATTCAACGTATCTTTTTGAGGGACACAATTCAACCCATAATACTTCTTCCTTGTGACACTCACAGGTGGCAGCTAGAGGATCAGACAAGAAAGGGCAGAGATTGAGGCTAGGCTCCACAGAGTAGGGAGCAGAGCAGGGCTTTTAAGATTCTGGAATGTCACTGAACTGTACATGTAGAAACAGTTGAATTGGTGTGTTAAGCTGTGTATGACAACAACAACAAAAGATTCCTGGATATGACAGCTGATGAGGACTGAAATCATGTGGAGACTCTCCCCCTGAACATCCCAGCTGATCACTCCTTTTTGGCACCTTTTTTCCCCTGTGGCTGCCAGTCCTTGAATACAACTTTCTCCTGTTGAATCACACTCCTTTAGGTTTTTATCCTCCAGCATTATTAGAAGCATGTTTTAAAAATATTCAAAGTCTCAGGCTCTCATACTTTTATTTTCAAACTAGACCAGCCCTCTCGTATTGATTCATTACATACGAAGCAGGAGTCTACAGACTAGAAATGGCAGGCTACTTTGTTCACCAGCGGGAGAGGGTCTATCCACGCTGCTTATCTCTGAGTGCACTCATTGTTTGCTGAGAGTCAGGAAAGCTCATTAAGAAAATCCAGTTGCTATTGAGTCCATTTCCTGTGTGCATCAGAGAACTGTGTTACACAGTGTTTTCAATGGCTGACTTTTTAGAAGATTACATGGCCTTTCTTCTTTTGTGTGTGTGTGTGTGTGTGTGTGTGTTCTTAGCACATGAGTTTATTTCTGAATTGTTACTCTCCAATTCATTGGAAAGCACAGTCAGTTTTCTTGAAGACTATGAATCTTTAGTAATATTTAGGATATAGATTTAAAAAAATAAAAAGACCCAAATGAATAGATGAATTTTATTACATCTTAAAAATATCACCCATAAGTTTTAGGAAATCATCCAGCCTTGTTTCCGTGGCTGGACAACTCTTAGATTTTACTTCTCTGCCTATTGAATGGTTCCTTCTTCAGAGACATAGCTACCACCCCCAAAATTTTCAGATTTCCTTGTTTTTAACTGTCATGGCTTGCTGAATTAAAGCAGCTGAATTTGATACAAGTTCAATGTCGTTTCCTTCAAGAATTAACTTATCTTTCTGGGCTTGAGGTACTGAACCAGCAGCACCTGGTCTCATCTGAACCCTGCAGATGTATTTTTCACGCAGGAAGTTTTGGATTCCAACAAGAGACCCGTTCTCCTGAATAGCGACATTGATGGGGAAGAGAGCATACACAGACCATCTTGTGATGGAAGCCCAGTTACACCCTTGATCACGTTCTGTACATGACTACGGATAGTGCAAACTGTGGCCAGTTCTTTCTATTTCCCCACCATTTGTCAATGCGAAGCCTCTTCTTTTTCTTTCCAAGGAGACTGAGTTCTACATTGATGTGATTGAAGTCCCTCTGCAAGGTTCCTCTGGGGCCCTTCACAATAACTTCAGAGTGATGTTGACATTTTCTGGAATGTCGTCAATCTGGCTGCTAAGAATGGTCTTCATTCTCTCAGTTGATATGCCAAAAAGTGGCCTTTCTTCTGATATTAAGAAGAAGGCATACACAATTGTCTCATGAGTAGATACTTCCTTGAAGGGTTCTCACCAGTTGTGTGGACTGTGGCATTTGGGAAGCCCCCAGGAATGTTCTAGTTGTCAAACCACGGACTGACTTGATGGTTTATTCTTGGTGATGGATTGGTGATCAGTAGCTCACTCTGGGGAGGTGCCTGCCTGGCTCAGATGAGGCCATCTGTGTTTACACGATACAGCAAAACTGACTGACCCCCACCCTGACTTTGGCCCCATTAACCCCTTACGCCCTGTTGTGTCCTATTCCTAGTTCTCTGTCTGCAGCCTGACAAAATCTCAAAAGCTTCTTTGAAGCATCACACAAAACTGTGTCTTACGGATTTAATGTTTATATCTATACACGTACAGAAGAAACACTTATTTGATATTGATGGTAAGGTCACTGAGAAAGGTGTCAATGGATCTTTAGCTCTAGAAATACTTTGTGTAAGAGGATTAGGGCTGCGATTACATGTTTAACTGCTGCGAACTAGATCTGGGGTCCTCAGGACAGAAATGGTCTCTGAAACCTGCACCACATGTTCTTGGCACTGAAGTCCCACCTCCCATCCGCCTCCTCGCTCATGGGTGTGTTGTGGACTGAGGACAGAACGCATCGGCCTGACCTGTTAAAGTTGTGGCTTGTAATAAGAGCACGTGAAGTCTTTACTGCTGAGTGCGCTGAGCAAGCGCCCACGGCTTCTCAGCCCTCGCTGACGTGCACATGAAGTGGAAGGTGCACTCATTTCCTTGGGTAAAACGAGCTGATGCTAACCTGGAGCTGCAACAATTTTCCTGAACAGGTTATGTGGCTCATGAATTTATTCTGGACACAAGACCCTTCAAAAAGTCTGCAAATATTGAGGCTGTGGATGTGGCCAAGAGGCTCCAGGATTACGGTGAGTGGCCTCATGGGTGGGACTTCGGCTGTTGACACCCAGCAGGTCCCAGGGCTTCACGGAGCTGCCCATCCTGGGAGCTTTGATGAATGACCACATCCTCAAAGCACGAACTGAATGGACAGGCGCCTTGGGAACCTGATCTGAGTATTTCACTGTATGTAAATTTTATTGAAGGAGCCCTGGTGGTGTAGTGGTTAAGCACTCAGCTGCTAACCAAAAGATTTTAACCCACCAGCAGCTCCACGGGAGCAATCTGCTTCCATAAAGATTACGGTCTAGGAAATTCTATGGGGCAGTTCTAATCTGTCCTGTAGGATTGCTATGAGTTAGAATCAACTTGATTGCACATAACAACAACAAATTTTATCTAAAAATATGCCAGGCTGATTGAATTCTGCATAATGATGTGTGTGTGCTAACGTGATTACGGGTGAAATGTACTGATAACTGGTATGTACTTTGCAGTTACCAAAAACTGGATGGATTGGATGGATGGATGGGATGGATGGGATGGATGGGATGGGATGGATGGATGGATGGATGGATGGATGGATGGATGGATGGATGGATGGATGGATGGATGGATGGATATGTGGAATCTATGTGGTGGGAGTATGGTGTTCACTGAGCAGGCCTTTCAACTTACCTATGTGCTTGAAATTTTTTATGGTAAAATATTGGGGACAAGCCTATAAGGCGTGTAGGCATAACTCCAAAGCAGCCTGATGGACCTCATAATTTGGGAACCACTGCACTGCTGGGTTTAATTAGCTGGCAGATGTATCAACCTGGGAGCTGTTCTTCAGCTTTTAAAGCTTCACAGAAAAAGTGTAAGCAACAGGAGAAAGCTGTTTTTGCTTTTGTCTAGGAAATCTTTTGACCTATGTGTCTTCTGGATTCATCTTGCATGTGAAAACTTCTGGAAACATAGAAACACCTTCAGCCTGTGTTCACTGTAAAGGGAAGGTTTTCCTCATATTGGTCAAGCTTAAGTCTCTTCATCTGTAAAATGGGGACAATAAGACACCTCAGACTCCTTAATGCTTGTGACTTCGTTATTTAACTGTTGATAGGCTATCAATCAGCCTTTTATGTCTCTTAATTATAAGTAATACATGATCATTACAGAGAGCTCCTAAAACATAACCAAAATGAAATAAAAATCCCAGTCCCATTTTCTGGCGATAACCCGTTGACATTTTAGTATCTAATCTTCAAAGCATCTTTCCTTATAAAATGGACATACATATAAATACTTTAAAAATAAAAAGGGGATACTATCATTATGTAGCTTGCATTTTTCACTTTTTTTGAGTGTTTATCCGATTTCACACATATAGGCTTTTGAATGGCAGCCTATTGTATGGATGCCCTGTAATTTGCTTAGCCAATCCCCTGTTGTAGGATATAAATGACTTCCAAAGTTTCTCTTCTACAAACAGTGCTAGGATGAGTCCCCACATATATATATTTGCAAATTTATCTGATTATTTCCTGAGGAGAAATCATAAGAGGGGGAGGGGCTTCTCATCCCAGTCAGGACGGTCAAAGTCAGTGGTGTGAGTTTCCCTGCCTCCACCTGCAGGATTTCATGCCCCTACCATGTCCTGGCCAGTGGCGGGGACCCTCATGGTTGAGCCCACCGAGTCGGAAGACAAAGCAGAACTGGACCGCTTCTGCGATGCCATGATCAGCATTCGGCAAGAAATCGCTGACATCGAGGAGGGCCGCATTGACCCCAGGGTTAACCCGCTGAAGGTGAGTAGAATTGGTCCTTCAGCCAGAATGTCCCAGAGAGTAGAACGTGGTGTAATGGGCAGTGAGCCTGTGACCGCCCATTAGAGGATGGTATTCTCACTCAGAATAAGACCATTCTTCTGAGATGATGCAGCCATGACTTGGACGTTTGAATCTTCTTGAACAACAGAACAACAAAACGTTATACTTGCACTCAAGTATAATGCAGCTCTTTTCTGGTCTGTTTTTATTTTACTTCGTTTTTGGAACTGTTTCTTGGTTGTAGGTAGGTGCTGTCCACCACCCATGCACCCAGTTGGTTGCCAAAGGAGAGAGCAGAAGGACTTACTCTAGTTGGGGGAGTTTTATCATTCTGTGTCTCCGTTTGATGCAATGTAGTGAAATTATAGCATAAATGTCATTTATGCATTTACCTCATAAGCCCTGCAGGAAGAAAGTTCTCGTCTTGGAGCAGTCCCCTCTAAGAGAACACCGGATTGGTACTTGGCCTGAATGTTTTGCAATATTTATGACCAACGTTGGAGAAAAGTTTCTTAAGCGTTATTCTTCCTCTTTGAAACTTTTATATCTGGTCAGAGCCCTAAGTTTCTCATTAGATCCACACATCAAGCTGGGGGATCATGAATTGAGAATACCATGAAGGCTGTAGTTATGTTGTTACGGCTACAACCCAGAGAACAAGTCTGGGATGCTAAGAGCTCAGACAAGCAAGTTCCAAACAGCCTCGCCGGAGGTGGAGTGCAGCAACTAATGGCTGCCAGAAGGCACATGCGTGCTTCACAAGGTAGTGGAAGAACATGAGCTGATCATTTTTGCTGTCCCTTATCTCCGTTTTTTTTGTTTTTTTTCTGGATACTGCTGACTGCTTCAGGACTTAGGTTATTGTATTAAATGGCAATAGAGATCTCAAAGAACATAATGTTCAATTACAAAAGCATGTGGAAAATAATATTCATAGGATGATGTAAAGTTTAAAAACCTGCCAAATTATGCTATATACTGTTTATTAATACACACATATGCGTTGTTATGTGCCATTGAGTTGATTCTGACTCAAAGCCACCCCATGTCATAGTGTAGAACTGCCCCATAGGGTTTCCTAGGCTGTAATCTTTACAGGAACAGATCTCCAGGTCTTTTCTCCTGCAGAGTTGCTGGTGGGTTTGAACCACCAACCTTTCAGTGAGCAGCCAAGTGCACCAGGGCTCCTTTACGCATATGTAGTAGTGGTATGAAAAATGATGGCAAGGGTAAACGCTAAATTCAGGATAGTGGTTATCACTGGGGAGGGGGATAAGCAATGAGGTGGAGAGCAGGCATACTGCCAGCCTCAAAGGTATCTCTAATGCTTTCTTATTTTTAAAACATAAAGGAAATATGACGCAGTATTGATTCAGTTATGTGGGTTGTGGATGCGTTTATTATTACTGTAATTTTCTGATATTTGAAATATATCACAATAAAAAATTTCCTGTTCTAATCAATGCCTCCCCAAAGCTGAAACAACAAAAACAAACATCCTCCACGGGTTCCCGTCAGAGGCTTGATGGTTGAGGTGAAGTGTGGGAGGAGGCCCGGTGTTCTGCTCTGACCCTCCTCTGTCTCTGTCGCAGATGTCTCCACACTCCTTGACCTGTGTCACATCCTCCCGCTGGGACCGGCCATATTCCAGAGAGGTGGCAGCATTCCCACTGGTAAGTTTTCCTCAGCTGCTGAGTGTGCAAACTGGTGTAGTTAGTGCTCATGTGCGTGTGTGGTGCCATCACGTACCGAGGGGTTCCCACTTGTATAGTCTCATTAGAGTGGACATATGGGGACACCTGTGAGACATGGGCCATGATGAGGAATGTGGAGCAAAGGGATTGGCTTTCGGGCTCTGAGGACAGAGTCAGCATGTCCACCATGGGCCTAGGCGTGGCAGGGAGTACCAGGGGGAAGACTGAGGCGGAAGCCCTGTCAGGTGGATCACTGTTTTCTACCACCTTCCAACAGAGGGATGCACTCTTTCTTTCTTTCCTTTCTGATCCTGGTGTGGAGAAAGCACTTTGCAGCCTGTTCAGCTGTGGTGGGATGGGGGACAAAAGCTGGATTGTTTTGACAGCAATGCAGGGTTGGCTTTTAGCATCTAGTGTAGTCGTTCAGCAGTGGTGTTTTTGGGCTGTGGGTATATCACTGCAACCTCTTCCCCTAGCCAGAATATTCCATGACATTCCCATCTTTTGTCTCTCGCAGCCCTTTGTAAAACCAGAGAACAAATTCTGGCCGACCATCGCCCGGATTGACGACATATATGGGGATCAGCACCTGGTGTGTACCTGCCCACCCATGGAGGTTTACGAGTCCCCATTTTCTGAACAGAAGAGGGCCTCTTCTTAGTCCCCTCTCCCCTAATTTCAAATGACTGATTTGATGCCTCTCTCTGGAGCATTTCATAAGCAGGAAGTATTTCATCTCCCACCCCAGACTGAAGTAGGGGGTCTTATATACTGTGTATATTTTTGTAATCTCTGTCAAGGTAAATGTACATACAGCTAGTACAGTGAGTGGAAGCTGATGGTTGGAAGGCTGAGTTTCTTCAGTGCTTCTGCTTCCACCCGTAGCAGTTGATGTCCAAGTTGCCTTGATTGGGAGCCATTTAGTTTTTTGCAGAGAAAATTTGGGGTGTGCTAGGAAGTTTAACCTTCAACATAGGAAGCTGGCTGATGTTATAGCAGCTATGCTGGAGACTCGATAGATGTATTTTTGTTCCAAATAAGTCCTTGTGGGCTGTGCCATTTGTGGGAAGTCCCAGGGCAAATGTTTACATTTTCTATACACTGAAGACGTATTTTTTCCTCCAACTAACTTGTCTAATCTGAAATAGCATCTCTGAGTGTTCTCCTCTTGATCTGTTTGTGTTTTTTATCTGCATTTATTAGTACTCTAATAAAAGCATTTCAATTTGATGAATGCCTTCCTCTTGGTCCATTTTTCCATCTTACCACCATGTGTCCTTGCTCTTTGGTTCCCTAGATTTGCAGGGTACTGAAGGGTAACGAGAACATTCAATCCAGTAGCCCTTGTTCCATTATCAGTTTTGCCTTTGACTGGCTGAAGAAACAGTTCCTATGTCTTGGTCAGCAGTGAATGCCACTTCGACCATTTTCAATAGAAGTGCATTAGGCTGCATGTAACCAAAACCCAACTACAGAAGCTTAATCAAATAGCAGGGTTTTTTTTCTCATTTATTCCAGAGGTAGTAAGCCAAGGGCTGATGCTCCTTCTGTCTTACTGTTCTGCCTTCCTTTGCATATGGTTCTCATCCTCATGGTTGCAAGATGGCTACTGCAGATCCAGACATCACATACACATTCTAGTAGGAATAAGGGAGAAGAGCAAAAGACAAAAGGCAGATTCTATCCAAGATGGCTTCTTTTGAAATGTTTTCCCAGAATTCCCACTCAGTGACTCCTTATTTTTCACTGGCCAGAACTGCTTCAAATTGCTATTTCTAGTTGCAAGAGAGTATTGGGGGGTCTTTTACCTTCCACACAGCAGTTTTTCAACAAACAGTAAGAATTGAGTTGAGGGAACAGAAGAATGACCCCTGAGCTCAAAGAGGAACACTGAGTTGGACTCTCCCTGGGGACAGAGATGGTCTAGATGTTACAAGTCCTGTTGTCAGTCACTTATCCCAAAGTTTGTTTGGAAAATGTAGTCAGCTTGGGCAGGGGCGGAGATGGTCTCCGGTGCTTGGAACTGGCAAGGATTGCATGGACACTTTCCTTAAAAGCAGTGCTGCCTTGTGGCTTATCTGGCTTTCATGGGGTAACCTGGGAATCTGTGCCTCTCCTCTGTATTATAGTTCCTACAGGGAGTATTTGTACAAACGAGATTATTTCATTTTGAACACATATCAATTCAAAGATCACGGGCTACATTCCTTTACAAATTAACTTCTACAGCGCAAGTTGGGGTTGCCTATAATTTCTTCTGAACGCAAGAGGATCCGTGGAGGGTTGAATAAAAATCAACTATGAATCGTTATTTTTTAATGGGCCTGTACGAAAGAAAACAACTCTTGGGTGCTCTGTGAGGTCTGGGCTTTTCAGGACTAATGCAAGAGCAATTTCAGTGTTTTTTGATCTGTTGGTTGCATACTTTAATCTTACTAGTAAAAGTTTTGGATAGTTCTGGGTGTGCCATTCTTAATTTCCTAGAAATGCACTTCTGAAGATCGTTTGAAAGAACAAGAGAAAAAACTAGGTAAGACTCAGAAGACAAGCTCTTTAAATAACAAAGTCGTAAACTCCCAGAAAACAGGGTGGACTCCGAAGGCACCAGGAGTGATGTCGGTCATCCTAAAAAAATGCAGACTTTTCCCCAGTGGTGCTGCTGCTGGGAAGTTGATCCAAAGCTGCCACTCGCTGCAGCCAGGAGGAGCCAAAGGAGAACTAGATGTAAACAGATTCTTTCTTAAACGTCTGGCATAAAGGGTGGAACAACAATTAAAAAAAAAAAAGATAACTTGCTTGTGTTCAAGACATTCTATCTAACATGAACTACACAGGAATCGAAGAACTAAATGTTTTTATTGGTGAAAAGAAGCTCCTTCCAATGCATTCCAGGAGACAATGAGGAAAATACTTTCCATGGAAGGAGACAGTTGGGTAGGCTGTTAAATAAACTTGCAAATAGCAAAGGAGTGAGTTTATAGTATGTAGTGCCAGCCATGATGGGGTGGGGGTGGGGGGCTAGCAGCCCAATGTTTGCATTTTGTCAGTAAGTTAGCTGTTAGTCTGGGATAGTGTCTGCCATTCAAAGACACGCTATCAACTGGAAGTCTAATCTACTGAGCCTGAGGCAGGTTTGAGAGGAGAGATGGAATAAAGGTGCCATACTGAAGTGGGCTCAATGTAGTCCTTGAACAACTTCATTATTTCCCAGAAACGAGTTCAATTAAGAATGGAGCCCCTGGTTTTTAGAGTATGAAAAGGAGAAGAGTCTCGAAAACAAACATGTGCTATGCAATAACAATCATTAGCAAGCATTTTGAGATGAAATTCAGTTCTCTCTGGAATAGTGTCTTAATCCAGTTTTCAAAGGGCAAAAGGATATAATATAAATTAAAAGTAAACACTGGAGTAAATAAGCAAACCATAGTGAAGCTGAAAAAGTAGTGGAAAGTAACACACAGCCTTCGGTTTAAAGTCTAGCTCTCCACTAGCCGTGACTGAGGGGAGAAACTGATTTCCCTGAAACTGCTTCCTTGTCTGTAAAATGGAGATAATGCCAGCTGCCTCACAGGGTGGGTGTATTAAGTGAACTAATGAATGAAAAATACCTAACAGCACTCACATATTTTCTGAGATGCAGAATAAACAGGTGTGGGAACCATTCCCATTCCTGCTCGAAAGACGTCACTTGCTGGTGGACTCTCCCCTTTTCTCATTTTTAAGAGCACAAGTTCTAAAGGAGGAAAAGGAAACCTCTGGATGTCAGTGGGGATGGGGGTGAAAACATAAGAGGTGAGTGCATTGGATATGTGACTTAAGAACTGGGGTTTCAGTGCCCTTGGGGGGATGATGTCAGGAAAGGGTTAGGTTACAGTGAGGCGCCACTCCCAATAGAGGGAGAGGAGCAGAAACGGGGCTTGTTTAGAACTTGGAGAGCCCTATTCCACTGAGGACTGAAAAATTGGTATCTACTAGTCCAGGGTCAGAACAGGGAACAAGCTATCCCAGGTCATGGTAGAAACAAAGTCACCTAACACTTGGCTGGGCTGCATGGGAATGCAAAGGCCAAATTTATATTATCAACATGGAGGAGTCCCATACAACAAAATTAACACAAAACCTGGATAAGTACCAGGAAACCCTACAGCAGCAGAAACAACCTAAAATTGCTCCATAGGGACAAAATGGTACCTACAATCATGGCATAAACAAAACCCTCTGAGAAGAAAACTTCTGCGGAAGATGAGCTCACAGATACAAATTTATAAAGCACAATGAAATTCAACGCTAAGCACCAACAAAGGGAGAGTTCAGACTTAAGGAACCACACATAGGAGAAAGATTAAAAAGACTTTGAATAAGTATGTTTTGAATGCTCGAAGAGATAATGAAGAGCTAAAATCCATGAATAAGAACAAATTATGAACCAAGAGCAGATAAAGGTGAAAACAAAATTAGAAGAAAATGATTCTTGAAATAAATTATTTAGATGATTTAAACAGTAGACACAGTTAAAGAGACAATTTAATAAACTGGAAGAAAGATATGAGGAAATCACTTAGAACATAGCATGGAGGGAATAGAGAAATTAGAAATGTAAGAGATGTTAAGGTATGGGTGGTCAGCTGAAAAGTTCTAGCAGGTCGAGAAGAGGATAGAGAAAATAGGAAAGGAGCAATATTTTAAAAAGAGAATGAGAATTTCCTAGAACTGAAGGCATGCATTTTCATTTTAAAGGAGTAAACTGAGTCCCAAACAGAGCAAATAAAAACTAATCCATACCTGGATACATTTTAATAAAACCCAAAAGTTTTTAGAGAAAACACCTACCCAACTTTTCATCAACAATAGATGCCAGAATACAATGGAATACTTACAAGATGCTGAAAATAACTGGCAACCTAGAATTCTAAACCCAGCAAATTTACACATTCTTGAAATGACACAATTATAAGATGGATCAGTGGTTACCAGGAGTTAGGGTTCAGGGCAGAGTGCAACTATAAACAGGTAACATAAGGGAGTTTTTTATATAACAGTTATGTATCTATATTGTGGAATGGTTACATGAATCTATACATGTAATAAAATTGCACAGAACTATACATACATACAAAAACGAGTTCATGTAAAAATTGGTGAAATCCAAGTAATTTAGTTAATAGTATTATACCAATATCCTGGTTTAGATAACTTAACTATGGTTATATAAGATGTTATCATCAGGGGAAGCTGGGTAAGAATACACAGGAACTCTCTGTGTTATTTTTGCTTGTGAGTCTACAATTACTTCAAAATAAAAAGTTTAAAAAACTTTAGGTGAATGAAGTGTGTTCTACTTTATAAAATTGAAGTATATTATAAGGACCTATGGATCTAGTAAGATTACACATTTTTGAGGGACATTTTTTTGTTAACTATCTGTGACCCAAATAAAATATAGCTTACATTTGGGGGAGTGGCAGAGCTACTTTGGTGGTGGAGACTTCTCAGCCCAAAAGCTCATGTAAGTTTTACTGTGATTTCCCAGCAGACGCCAACTAGGTAAATTCTAACTCTAAAGTATTTGAGCAATCTAGTTCACAATCTTCCAGACAATTAGAACAAAGAGTAGATGTGTATGGGAAGTGAGGGGCACCTCAAAAATTTCTTCTGGCATCTGGCAGACATTTAGTTAGAAGCTGCTTGTAGATAGATGATTTCCATGCAAAATGTCCATGGGATCCTGTACTCTCAACTAGGGTCATTTCTCATCTATTATGACTTGCCAAAGCATTTTGAAAATGCCTATATTTTCTCAAGGAGAAAATGGTATAAACAAATTAAAAAATTCTTGGCTGTGGTAAACAAAGAATATTTCAGAAGTAAAAGGGAACCCATGGATAGGTCACAGAAGGAATCAACTCAGTCTTATCATTAGGGTGATCTGGGCAAGCTGGCAAATAGGGTCACCCTATTTATATCAGCCATCTACTGCTGTATAACAAATTTCCCCAAACAGCACCATTCCTCAACTCATGGTTCCTGTGGGTCAGAAATCCAGGGGTGGCTCCCCTTGGTGTCTCATAAGCTACATTCAAGAGGTACAGTCCTCTGAAGGCTCAAATAAGAGAGAACACATTTCGTGGCTCCTATAGTTTTTGTAGGTCTCAGGACCTTACTGGCTGTTGGCCAGAGACTTCAGTTTATTGCCACACAGACCCCTCCACAGGGCAGCTCACAACAGATTAGCTGGCTTCTCGTACTGAGCAAGAGAAACACAAAACCAAACCTGTTGCCATGGAGTCGGTACTGACTCATACGCGACCCTATAGGACAACGCAGAACTGCCCCACAGAGTGTCCAAGGAACGCCTGGTGAATTCGAACTGCCAGCCTTTTGGTTAGCAGCTGTAGCGCTTGACCACTACGACACTAGGGTTTCTAGTGAGCGAGAGTGCACCTAAAATGGATACCACAATATTTTTGTAACCTAATCTTTGAAGTTTCATCCATTACTTCTGCTGTATTCTATTCACTACAAGAGAGTAAGTCCAGTGCACACTCCAGGGGAGGGGATTTCACCAGGGTGTGAAAACCAGGAGGTGAGGATCATGAGGGCCATCTTAGAGGTTATCACACTATCAAGCAATTTATCAACAGATCATAGCCAACTGACTTGGATATTAAGTAATTAAGTCATTTAAAATATGCACTATACACCAGGAGTATCAACAGTGTAAGTTCTAGTCCCAAAATTGCCCTGAAACACCAATTAACAAATTTAATTCTGTATCGACTGGTAGGCTGAGGAATTTAGAATTGTGATTCTATTAGTCAGGATAAGCTCAGTCATGCTGTTGTTAACTACCCCCAAACCTCAAGAGACTTAAGATTGACTTCTCACGTTGCATGTCCACCGCAAGTTGGTTGGGGCCTCTGCTCTGTATCGTTCTTACTCTGGGACCTAGGGTGATGGAAGAGTTCCCATCTGGAATGCCACTGGTCTCCATGAAAGAAAAACTAAGGAGGGCAAATTAAGTGCTCTGGCCAGATGTGACACAGCATTTCCGCTCACAGCCAACTGACCCACTGGCCGCAACTTACCCAACCGCAGGAGTCTGCTAAGTACAGTCTTAACACATGCACTGAGAGCCAGAAATACTTGGTGAACGGTACAAATGACTACCATGGTCCACTTTTCTGGTCACCAAATATTCAACACACACTTGCCTCCTACAGGAACTACATATCCTAGGGAACAGTTAAGATTAAAAGGATTGACAATACCAAGTGTTGGTGAGGAAGTGTTGATGAGAATGTGGGACAGTCAGAACTTTCATAACACAGCTGAGAAGAATGTAAGATAGCATAACCTACTTTGGATATATGTCTTCATTTTTCTTGAGTAAATAACTACGAGTGAAATTGATGGATTTTATGTTAAGTATTTAATTTTATAGGAAACCGCCAAACTGTTTTCCAAAGATTTACACACAAAGGTTCACAGCAGCTTTATTCATAATAGCAAAAACCTGGCAACACCTGAAATATCCATCAGCAGACGAATGGATAAACAAATTGTGGCATATCCATATTAACGGATTACTCATCGATACATTCAAGTTTTGGCAGTGTCCATTCTGTTTTGTCTGTTGCATTTTTTTTTTTTTTTTAACAATCACATTTAGTTCCAAGAATTTTAATCTCAAATCACTCCTCTTCCATAGCAGCTTGTACTTATTCTATCAATGCAATACAATTTCATTCTTGAGGACAGAGTTTTAAAAATTCTTCTTATTCTTTCATTCACCGTTTTCAATAGCAGTCATTTGGCCTGCTCTATTCCTCTAGCTAGCTCTTGATTTCTTGTATCCAGAGACTGGTGTTTAATAATTTTTTTTTCCTTCTGTGTAGGATCTTATTTATCCAGGTTAATAAATTATCAGTTCCTTCAGGAACTGTGAAGGCCTGGTTGTGGGTAAGCAAGGATAACACTTTCCAAAGTAAGCTGGTGGTAAACGGGCCATCAGGCTCAACTCCCTCAAGTTGCATAGACAGTCATGAGCTTTGCTGTCTTTCTAAGTGTCCAGAAGAAGAGTGAGGAAAGGTTTGGGCTCTAATGGGCAAAGTGAGAAAAAGCAGATGGAGGTCAAGTCAGAGCAGATCTCTACCTGGTTCTCATAAGTAGAATCTATACTGAAACCCAAAGCTTTTAAGTGTACAGGTGTTACTAGCATGCACATGTTTGTTGAATCAACCATACTACTTAGAAATTGAGTTCTAGGAGTAGAGATCCTGCCTATCCTAATTAGAAGACATAAAGTGGTATCTGATCTTCACTTTTATTGAGAAAAAAAAAATCTACGCCCATGAAAATGGTTGAGTACTTAATAGTAATCACTGTACCTACTAAGTGTAATAGAATCCAATGAAAAGCTCATCTTTCAAACCTAAGCCTAAGAGACGATCAGATACTACGTGCCTCCTGAAGGACAACCACACTACCTGTGAAAAAGTCTTGGGAAAAAAAAATCAAACCTGAATGTGGTCATGCTTTAATTTTAACTATCGGTTCACAGAAAATAAACAGAAACATGTTGAACTACACCACAATGTTACAATCAGCAAAATCTACTGTCAGAAACCATACAGAACAACCCAATTTCAACACACAAATTGCAATAGTTGGAAAAAAAACAGGTGGAGGGATATATACAGATTGAAAGATTCTTAAGAGATATCAACTAATCACAATGTGAAGTCCTTATTTGGATCCTGATTCAAACAAACCAACTACAAATAAAATACCATTGAGGACATTTGAGACAAAGGAAATTTGAACATTTACTAGATATCTGATATAAAGAAATTACTGTCACTTTTTTTTTTAACGTGTGACAATGGCATTGTGGTTATGTTTTCTGAAAGTCCTTATCTTTTAGAAATACAAACCAAAATATTTCTGTAAAAAATTTGAGGTCTTTTTAAAAAAAAAAAACTCCATAGCAACATAAAATTGCTTAGCTTTGGGCCATTCTTGACACTCTGTGAACATGCTAAACTATAGTCAGCCTTCTTTCCGAGTCTCTACCATGTTATAGCAAAGTTAAGACAATCCATAGTCTTTAACTGTGGGAATCAGTTAGCTTGCTAATAAAAGAGGTTGAATTATACCCGGTAAAGTAGTTGAACCTGGGAGGTATTCCCCACCGTTCCTGCAGAGACGTTGCCACAGCTGATGGGAGTACAGTGCTGGATGAGGCAATTTAACTACCTTCCATCTAAGAAGGTCCTATTTAGATGATTCTTCAAAATAAAAGCAATCCCAGGGTCTGTATCACTAGCCCTACATGAAAAATGGCTCTATTCACTGTGCTCCTGGTGTTTCCCAGAACCTGATTTTGAGTTTAATTGAATGCAGGAAAAGCACTGAAACAAGTCTGGTGTATGTTTCTACACTGAAACCCAAAGCTTTAAGTATAGAGTTGGGGCCCTTTTCTGTTAGCCAAAGTGTCACAACAGAATTCTGTGCTGTATAGCACACGGAAGTACAGACCAGTGGTTCGGGAGTTGGGCTGCCTAGGTCTACAGACATCTCTGTACTTGCCCGGTGTCTGATCTCTGGGGAGTGAAGTCAGCTTTCTGTGCCACTGATGTCTATCCATAAGATGGGGATAAAGTACCTGCCTCTGAGGGCTCTGAGTAGGATTAAATCAATACACACGAAAATGTACCAGTGACTAGCAGAAAGAAAATATAGATGCTGGCCATATTGTGTGTGTGTGTGTGTGAATGGATCTGCATTAAGGGGCAGGAAGACTGACTCCATCAGAAAATATGGCAATATAGTTTTAGAGAATATAGCAATGTTTATTCTCGTCTCTGTTAAATAAAAAAGTAGCACTGATGATGCTAAAATGGAACATAAGATTGACGTTATAGATAACAGAACAGTCAGTAGTAGGTTCTTCCCTGTGAAAAGTAATCTCATTTAGTAAAACTTAAAAGAATCACACCCAGGATGAAATCTGTCCTTAGCCAAAACTTAAGCTTTCATTCTAGTTCTCATTACCAAAATTGGAAGTAAAAAAATTATGCAAAAATGTCTGTCTCAATAAAAACATCCAATGAGCAAACTCTGGAAATAACTGATTCTTAAAAACCCATAATATAAGCCCGACAAATGTAAAAAAGTGAACAAAATGAGCTGTTTTTCTGGTCATAAAATATTTATTAAGGTATACTTTAGGGAAGATAGTGAATATAAAATGTAGGGTCACAGTATGAAGCAATTTCAATCCTCCGGAAGGTCGGCACTGCCCTCAATGCTCTGCAGATGTAAAACCCCTGGTGAGACTCACCCGCAGCTGGTTTAGCTCCACGCCTCTTCTCACAAGAGCATTTACAACTAGAGCATGGAAATACCTCTTTTAAGTGCAAAACGACACCACATTACCCTAATGCAGCAACAATGCATCCGTATTCTCATTAGTCATTAGTAGTCAACTTGCATGGAACACCAGAAAAAAGCACAACGGAGCTCACAAAATAGGCTGAAAAATGAAGCTGTCCTTGCGAAACGCACATTGCAATGGAAGGAGAGACACTGAAACACGGTGATGCCCAGCACAGAGGCAGGCTGCGTCATGCCAGCCGTCAAGTGCCACTTCCTCTTCCGTAATCAGATTCCATGAGCCAGGCACAACTAATATCTGGGAGGCAGTGAGTAGCTAAAATTTCATTTGACTAATTATTCAATGATTTTTAAAATCCCCATAAATCTTTTCTGTCCTGAGGTAGTTGCAAAATAAATCATAACTTGGATATCAACTAGGGCTGAGGCTTTGACTTTTTACTCATTGAAACTAGTTGTTACTGGCAGGAACTACCTTTTGAGATTTAAAAGACGGTTGAGAACTGGGCCTCTTACTACACACACAAGATGATGGCTATGTGGGAAAGAGGATTAGCTGCTTCAGAACGAGAGAAATAGGGTCCTCCATCGCTTCCACCCTCCCCACCCACTTTAGATTCTCTTTATTGTCCAAAAAGCCACCAGGAACAAGACGGTAGAAGCGGACAGATCATCGTCCTTTGCTGTAGCCAGGGAAGAAAAGGTCAAGTAGAGTCTGCAGGTTCTCATTGGGAGTCATGATGTAGTTCTGGCCAAGGTCATGTCTGCAAGCAGGGCAGGAGAAAACTTGTGCCTTAAAGGAGCGCTGTAAGCAATCCTAAGGCAGAACCAAAACAAAACACAGTTTCATCTGAGGGGAAAGCATGTAGAAAGATACTCAACAAGTTATGCTTTGAAACAGGAACTGGAAACTCCATGTTTGGTAACAAAAGCAATACATGGGTGAACGACTAGAAAGGCCTCAACTCACACTATGGAAACCAGGCTACAGTCAAGACTGCGGCACCTCCCCTGGCACACCAGGAGACGTCGGTGAGGACTAAACATTTCTGTGCTTCAGTGTCCTCCTCCAGTAAAAGGAGGGTGTTAGGGATTATGTACGGTTCCTACTTGGCTTCCCTCTTTAGGTTGGATTTTAATCCATGACTTCCTGGTAGATGACTACTCAATGACTTTTAAAATCCCCATCAATCTTTTCTGTCCTGAGGTAGGTGCAAAATAACTCATAACTTCGGTATCAACTAGGGCTGAGGCTTTGACTTTTTACTCACTGAAACTAGCTGTTACTGGCAGAAACTACTTTTTGATATTTAAAAGACAGTTAAGAGCTGGGCTTTTCTTTAGATGACTAAAGAAAAAGAAAACACAGGATTCCCTGTTACTTTAAAATTTATTCAAGTGGAATGACTAGAACTATGTGATGTATTTTAACAAATTACTTAACGTGCAATCACATATGTGGAAGGTTTGATCCCATTTTTCAAAAGAAACAAACATTCAGAAGTTAGATCAGGGCACACAGCCACCAAAGAGCAGAGCCAGAGTCTAGCCTTGATTTGATTAAAGCTCAAGTTTTCCTTTCACTTCACATGATAACACAATACTCAGTTCATCTGGGCTTGCTGCCAGCTAGACTCTGCTCCAGATTCTTTATTGAGTGCATGGAACCATTCCAGTTTGAGCTATAACATACAAAACATACATGAGCTGTAACATAGAAGCCCTCCTCAATAACTCTTAACATGACAGAATACTTCAAACTATAAATATTTGAATCACTATTACTATCAAAATAAAACATGCACTTACCACCAAGATGTAATCAAATGCCTTAACTAGCAAAGTTTCATAACTATCCTACTTCGTGGAAAATACAGCAATGCCTATGAGAGCCAGAAATTGACGGGACTGCCTTGTTTTTCTGGGTTTTGCAAGTCTTCTGCCTTTGACAGAGCACAGTCTTAACACTTTTCTATCACTTGTGTTAGTGGAAAATATTTGAGTTTTCCTTCTCTGATAGGTTTCTACCTTACACAGGTCCCGGCTTTGCAGGCTTTACTGTACAGGTAGTCCCGGGTTATGAACGTCCCCCTCCTACTTGCCCTTTAACGTTCTGTAAATCTGCCCTCACTTTGAAAGGACTGCATCAACCCCTACTCACAACAAATTCTTCATCGCAATCACGTTCACTTGCTGCAAGTGCAGCTTTTAAATCATTGAAAAGCCTTCAAGTCTTTTCTTGCACTAAACCAAAAACCAAACCAAACCCATGGCTGTCAACTAACTGCCCCATAGAGTTTACAAGGAGCACATGGTGGATTTGAATAGCCGACTTTTTGGTTACCGGCTATAGCACTGAGCCACTACAGCCACCAGGGTTTCCTGCACTAAAAGTAAGGCTAAACAAGAGCTGTATGCACCTGTTACCAATCTACAAATTAGACTTAAAGGCACAGTTAGGAACGGATCTTGTTCGTAACCCAGGGACTGCTTGCACTTCACATGCTAAAAGCGGGTTTCGAGGTTAGTGAGCCTTCTGGCACATCAAGGGATAGTAAGAAAGGAAGTGTACTTACTTTACAGACGTTGTGGAGGCACTCTGTTGTCACAGGCTGGTAAACTAGCTCCTGGCAGCAGACACACATAAAAGATTGTTCCAATTTTTTCAGAAAATTCTAGAATGGTACCCAAGGGGAAGAAAAAAAGGGTTGTATTTCAAAATATACTAATAAAATTCTAAGTGATAAAAGGTCTTCAGTCACATTTAGTATGTTTCTACTAAGAAAAAAAATCAAGTAATGACAATAGTCACAAGGACAATCCTCCATTCAGTTCACTTGTTTTCCGTAGCAGGGGGGTGCAATTTATGTTTGTTCTCTGTGTTCACAGAAAAGGTAGAATAGTCAAGAATTTCAAGTAAAAAAAAAATCAAAGATCTCATTTCGAAAGGTTTCCTGATACTTCTTTATGAACATGAATTAGAAAGTCAAGTGAATTATAAACGAAGTATTACATAACACATGAAAAGAATATACCACTTAGGGGGAGATGTGAAAAAAACCCAAACCTTTATACCAGGCACCTTCTCTCTAACATACTACTGTTCTCCCAGTGAGGGCCCCCATGGTGCCTGTAACGTGGGTATACGTAATATGGGAATTTTGAGTTCCTACTATGTGCTAGGGATTCATTTACACCGTGGTAATAGAAAGGAGTTTATATTCCTATAGGAGAGCAAACTAAAAAAATGCATCGATTTTAGACAGTAATAACTATGAGGAAAACAAAGCAAATTAAAGCAATAAAGAATACCTATTTTAGAACAGTCCCTGAGTGGTACAAACAGTCTGTGCTACAGTACTAATCTAAAGGTTGGCAGCTAGAACCCACCCAGTGGTGCCATGGAAGACAGGCCTGGTGATCTGCTTCTATAAAGATTACAGTCAAGAAAACTCTATTGAGCAGTTCTACACTATAATGCTAGGGTTGCCAGGAGTCCAAATTGACTTGAGAGCAATGGGTTTTTCTTTTATTTTAGAAAGGGTAGTTCTAGAAGTCCTCCCTGTAGAGTGTAGTATTAATGCAGAGACCTTAAAGGATCTGAAGCAGTGAGCCATGTGGACACTGCAGGGGCGGGAACTCCAGGCAGAGAGACAGTGCATTAAAGGCCTAGGGCAGGGGACAAGGCGAGTGTGTTTAAGCAGCACAGAGACCACTGGGCCGCAGCAGTCTGAGTGTGAGACAGTTGCAAGCGAAGAGACTGTAGAGGTAGACAGGGCTGTGGGTCAGTTTGGATACAAACGTACATACATATCGAAAATATGTGCTTGTTTAATTAAAAGTCACGGTGTCTAACGCCTGATTTTTTGGCTTATCCAAAGAGAATGTGCGTGAAACTTGCCAGGGTAGTAACACATCGATGTCCAGAGCCACCACTGGAAGTGAGGAAATGATACCTGACCCAGGCATGCAAGAACCGGCCACAAGCGCAACACCACCCACAGGGACGAGAACTTTTATGCTCACTCAGGTGACTTTTTCCTGCACCTATATTGCTACCTTGTCCCCTGCCCAGCCACGCCTGGAAGTCACCTGTGTTATCAACTTACCATGGAATCCTCCCCAACTAGAGAGTAATTAGACCATGATAACAACTGCTTGCTGTAGCTTACATGCTCTAACTGACCTAACAGAGTCTGGTTATTGTCATGCCTGAGTCTCCTGGCTAAAAAGCAAGTAACACCTGTCACAGAGCTAAATCACTGTCCTTCTGTCTTCCAACCATGTAAGCCTCATTCTACTGAGGATAACTCAACATGTCACACCCACAGGCTAACGGAAATGGTGAGTCCAATATAAATCAAAAGAGTATTTGATAAAACTCACCCAAATCTCAAAGTTTAAAAATTCTATCAGGAGGTTCTTCCTTAATATAATAATGAAGAAAGAATATCTCTCAAACAAAAAGCAACGTGATCGTCACTGGATAGGCGCTCTGTAGAGTTCACTCATTTTTTAGACAGAAAGCTCACACAGATATCCTCAGCCTCATTTCAGACATTTGGGAAACTCTTGCTAATGCCAGGTGAGAAATAAAGGAACCACGGGAAAGAAGAGATTACTTAGAGGTGACAAGACGGAATTCAACGAGAAGTTGCTAGAGCTCACTCACAATAGCTATGTATCACAGAAAAGTGACTGCATTTCATATGACAAGGGGTTAATACCTAATGAAATAGAAGATTCAAATTTATAAGCAAAATTTGAGCCACAATAAACAAGTGACAAAAAACAGACAATTCACATTTGAAACCTCCAATTTTGGGGATTTGAAAAGAAAGCTTCTTTTGCAAAACAGAGCTTAATACAAAATCCACACATCAGTTAACTTTGTGATTCGTTTCCACGTCAAAATTTTATGTTTATCAAAAGACAGAAAGAAATTCAAAACGTGTAAAATACTTAAAATATATCAACTCTGATTTATTTTACCCCTAAGTGGAGCAGATACACATGAACTGCTTAAGACTTATGCTATTAGGTAATTGTGAACTACAGTGAAACCTGTGAGAGCCGGAACTAGACGGGAGTCCCTTGTCTTTCCAGATCTTGCAAGTTTTCCGCCTTTGATGAAGTACAGTCTTACCACTTTTCTATCGCTCTTTTTAGTGGGAAATAAAGTCAAATCTGCAAAAGTCGGGACCGTGTAAGGCGGAAACCCATCAGAGAGAGCAAACTCAAATATTTTCCACTGACAGAGAGTGACAGAAAAGTGCTAAGACTGCACCCTGTCAAAGACGGAAAACTTGTGAGATCCAGAAAAACAAGGCAGTTCCGTCAAGTTCCAGCTATCACAGGTTTCACTGTATTTGAGTTTTCCTTCTCTGATGGGTTTCTACCTTACACAGGGTCTGGCTTTCGCAGGCTTTACTGTATAACAAAAACTCTTCTGATGTATTTTAGATTAAGTTGAGTGTGTTCCACAACTGAAAATCTTTCTCATGAAGAGTTCCTCAACATACTTAGGTATTAGGCATTGGGAAGTCAAAAACCAACATCTAGAAGACCTAAAATCAATCTGAAAGTGTTCAAGTATTGCCTCAGACATTTCTGAAAGAATAAGAAGACTGGATAAAAGGGTCACATTTTGACTGATTTATGAAAACCACACTTCATGAAGAAATTATTCATCATATGTCAAAACACAGAACATCACTTAAAGAACAATCTTTACATACTGGTCCTTCCACAAGAGACGCAAGCACTTCGTCCCACAGCTTCTGGTTGTGGCGATCTTCTCGGATTAGATGCTGCTGTTGAGGGGTTAGCTGGAAAGCCTCAACTGCTTCTGCTGAATCTGATGTTTTGACCATTTTGGAGGCACTTGGACACTCATCTAGATTTATTCAAAAATATATCAGCAGACTTACAAGTGCTTCTAAGCAGAACTGTGAAGCAAAAGTGTTAGCTAGCACCAGTAATGTTTACTAGGAAGATAACCCACATAAGGCAACATCTACCTACCCCAGATTTTAGGATACTCTATTTGCGGCTGTTACTATCAAAATATAAGAAAAAGACCCATTCACTTCCCCCACAAAAAAACCCCACATTCACTTGGCTTTTAATTTCTCATGAGTCTCTCAATTCTTTCTTAGAAACTCCATTATGAGGATTTCTCCTCTGCAGTCATTACCTACCGTCTGAATTAGGCCTTTTTGAGGTTTCACTGGTCTGCTTCTTTGACTGCCCTTTCGTCTTCTTCCCCTCCTTATCTGAAGGATAGCCTGCTGGATACTGATGGGGGAAAAGTACAATGTAGATTTAAGCTTCACAGAGGAGGAGGGTCTTAGATCCTGATGAGAAATTTTAAAGAAAGGAGAGTCGTCCATGCTTTTCCCCAAACTGAAAGACTATATAAAGGAAACAGACATTTAAAGAACAAAGAATTCACAGGACAGAAGACTATTAAAATTACAAATTCAGTGTAAAAACCCATACTTTGATTCTGAGATGTCCCATTTTCTAACACAGTGATCTTTTCAGATCTCACAGTCTCAGATCTAAGAGATCAAAGGTAAACTCTTCAGGAGCTGTGACTATACATGGCTTGGAAAGTTTGAGGAGGAAATGGAAAGGAGAACCTAGATCTGAAGGTCAGTGAAGATCAATCACAGAGCACAATTGATGGTAATCAAATAGATGGGTTTATACTAAATTGTGGGGTCAGGCTAATACAAAACATAGGGGCAAATTCTTCCTCTCTCAAAGTTAGGGGGGAAAAGCATTGAGGAGACCTAAAGCCACTAAATTGCCGAATTCTCTACCAGCTAAGGGCTAGACTTTAGAAAATAAAAGTCTACCTCTTACGTTTTAGTGGCTACCTGTTTTTTTTGTTTTTTTGGCATGCCTTGTGATAACGCTCGTATCTAAAGCTCAACATACTTCAGGCCTCATCAGTCATACTAAACTCATCATAATAGATTGGCCTATATGCTTCTGCTCATAGTTTCAAATTTAATCTATCTAGAATAATGCTCTGCTGAACTGTGGCATCTGAAAAATCTTTTGAAAATGGATTTAATACTTTTTTTAAGCGATCTTTTAGTAGTATTTTAGCAGCTGATGAGTCTCATTGAAACAATCAGCTCTACGTGTTTAAAAAGAAAACAGAAACAGACCTGCACTGGTAGACACACACTCACCTGCCAGGGTGGCCAGACACATGCCCACAAGCAGGCCCTACACATGCAGTGTGGGCAAAGCCTGGGGAATGACAGAGCAGGAGGTCTGTATGGGAAGCGCAGCCATGGGGAATGGCGGGAATGGGCTCCAACCATGCTCTGAGGGCAGTGTCAGGGAAAGTCTAGGATGTGCAGGCAGTGAAAGGGGAATGCTGCCACGCCACCTGCTATGGACACAAATCAACGACGTCTTATATGGGCCAACAGCTGAGCATGGGCAAGGGGGAAAAAGGGCAAAGCACTAGAGGTGGTGACACAGCAGGGAAGAAGCTTTGAGCGGGAAAGAGTAAAGGGGTGAGGAAAAGTGAGAAGGGTAGAAGGCAGGCCACTCTTATAAGCCACCCCTTCCTCCCTCTACCAGAGATACACCCCCTGTGCCCCAGGATAAACGTCTCTTCTCAAGATCTCCTAACCTGAAATTTATTCATCCCCTTTCCTCACACTTTGTCATCTCCAAATGGAAGTGGAAATATTTTACTTTTCATTTATAAAACCAGCTCTTCTTAAGCACAGCCCTAGGTCCTAGGGAAGTCTGATGCCTAGGATGCCACCTCTTTACTGTTTACTCCTTTTCCTTCCACACACTTGCATGGTCTCCTTCATCACCCTTACTGTCTATATGCATCAACTGCTGTGGATTATATCTAGTGTTAAGGCACATAGGCAGTACAGAGGTATACATTTTTATGAACACACAAGTGGACTAGACAAATGTAATCTAACCTGTAAACGCAGACACAATCTCCTCGACCGTTCTATTCCTTCTGAGGTCCAAGGAGCAGGTTCAACATCATCTCTTCTTAAAAGATAGCGCCAAACCAAGAATCCATGGCTTGATGAAATCTCTGGCCAGTATTTCACCACCTAAATCGTATGTCAGTACTACTTTGAGACTTAAAGTTTAGACTTATTCATAATGTCATCACATAAGTGGTTTAAGTAAACGTGCCATAACTAAATATCACTTTAAGACACTTGCTTTGCTTTAAGAGAGTAAGTCAAGAATATTCAGTATAATATTGTTTTAACCATATTTCCTATTAAGATAGTTCCCATAAACAGATTGCTATTAATTTGATATAGTAACAAGGTTATGCTCATTAATTGAATTTTGCATACTAGGTATATAAAATGATAGTAATAGATGGCCCTGTTTTTTAAATGAACAACATAAACCTATTTTTAAAATTATAATGTGTTCTGATTTGAAAATCTATTAGAATCAAATCATTCTGAAAAGGTATGTAAGAATCCACATCTGTAATGGCAAGTTGCTGAAATGGTTTCATCACAGAAAATCTATACGTGTAAAAATCTTGCCCCAAAATATAATCCAGCCCTTAGGGACTTCATATTAGCCGAAAAAGAAAAGTACCAAAGTTCTGAGCTCACTCTGTGCATCTCTGACATTTCCAGAAAAAGAAATACCAACCGAGATGGCCTAGTGTTTCCGCCTTCCCACCCCAGTAGTTCCCTGTGGCAACCTGACGTGAAAGCCCGGGAAGAACGACTAACAAGATGTCATGCCATATAGAGCACCTTATAAATGCCATCATATCTGTTGCCTTCTTCAGGAGCATATTTGCTGATCTTCCTCCCTTTAAAACTGCGTATCACTCTGACTGGCTTACCAGCTCTCCAATTCCGAGACTCTGCTCCAATTTTATCATCCAATGGAGCATCGCAGTTTAGGGCCAATGCCCTAAAAAATAAAACAAAGTCTTTATACCAAGTAATCTTTCTTCAAGTATATAATCGAATCATTAGCTCAATTAAAAGGTGAATTATGCCTTACCTGATGGTTGATTCTATGATTCTTCCCATATTATTCCAGATAATAGGATTATGCTTTCCCCCACCAGCAGAGAAGACAAATCAGTTTTCTGGTGTCACCCCCAAGCCAGGGGTTGGTTCTCAGATAGCCTGTAGGGTTCTTCTGAAAGTAACAACATCTGTGCCACGTATAATAGAAAACAACTAGAAATACACGGAATTTTCTTTAAATAACGTTTCTTGAGGGGAGGAAGAACGTTGGAAAACTAAAGCAAGTGACTGTTTTAATAAGTTATTTTTGAAAGACGTAAGGTAAATTGCTGGAATAATGTAGAAAGATATCCAGAAAAATAAATTTGTCAGCAAGGTGCAAATGACCTTTGTAGGTCTACTTTCCACATTCCAGACAACAAAGATTCCTTAAAATTTAGAAGATTATCAAGAACAAGTTTAATATGAGAATATCCTTTAAAAGCCTCCAGCAAAAGAGAAATTTAAATAAAAACGAAGCATCCAAATGCCTGTGCCAAACTGTGACAATAAGACAATAGAGATTTTTGACAACTTGAGATCGCTACAGTTTATTGGTGACATAAGGACAAGAAGAAACACTTGACTCTGACTTGGCTGAAACTTCCCTGTACGGGCACTCACCTACTCGTAATTAATCAGCAAGGTTGTTAGATGTTAGAAGACCTTTCTTGGGAGAATTTATGCCTACCAAAGAAACTAGGATCTGCTTAAATTAGCATTTTTCTTCTAAGCCACCTACTTCCTAATTTATGTGAAAAGAAAACATAGAGAACACATTAAGGCTAAAGAAAAAAAAAAAAGTATACCCAATCTATGAAATCAGATATGGTACAAAATACCTTTTCAAGGTATACTTCTTTTTATGCAGGCTCAAATAAAAAAACAGGCCGTAAGACTATGACTAACCTACTGAAAAGAAATCTCTTGACCATAGCTGTATTTTTTAAGTAAATGAGCTTAAGAACATGTTTCATTTTTAATAATAACTTTCATAGCTGTGGTCAAGGAGTTAAAGCTTACCAAGCTATCTTACTACCTTCACTTCACTGGGTGAACCGCTTTGTGCTCACAGATACCTTCAGTCATAATGACTCCTACCACATGCTGGCACAGTGTCAACTCACTTCTGGCTTCAGATAAGGACGGAGGCTGTTCAGGTATTTGAAAGGAATCCAAGCGGATGAAACTAGGCAAAACAGCAACAAAGCTCTTCTATTACTCTCTCTGCAGCTCAGCCAACTGGGTGCTTCTAACTTCCCTAAGCAGGGCTGGCCAGGTTACCTTGCTGCCCTCTTCCGTTTCTTAAAGTAGGAGAGGTGGGAAGAAATAGGCATAGATTTTCTCAGAAGCAAGAAGCAGGCGTCAAACTACCTCTTAGCCGAGAAGCAAAAATGAATTGGACCATACACTAAAAATGGAAATAATACACTATCGGTCAGAACTAAGGGCCTTCACCTCAGTTTTCATGTTTATAAGACATATAGGTACCTCTGCTCAAGGGATCTGATGATCACAGGACATATTTGCAGCTTAATGTATAAATTAACTGCCTGGGTGTTAAAGTCTCTTTGATAAGTAAATTCTAAATTGTTTTGAGTTAATATCTGCTTTTCACTATCTTTCCTTTAATCGCATTTTCACTGCTTGCCAATTAATTTTCTAAAACGACTGTAACATATGGTCAATGGAGCATTCTTTATTATCAGATTGTTCAAAAACTTCAATCTACCATGGACATTACAAGTGTGGGTTCTTGACGAAAGACGTTTCATTCAAGCAAAGAAATCTATTATAATTAAAGAAAAATATAGTTTTCAGATTTAACAACTTGAAAAAGCCCTTTTGCAATTTCAAGATACACTTTCATTGACAGAACCACATCAAAATATTTCTAACTCCTTTTAAGATCATTCCTCCAGAAAAGCTGGAGGTTTCTAGCTTGCTCTTGCTAAAAAAGAATATTAAGGGACCCACTCCTGCCTTAGGAATGTTTTCACCAGCAAACCTGACCTGTCTCCTCTGCTGGGTCAGTAAAATAATCCTACTGTCAGAAATAATACAGAAGGAAGACATGAAAACAGAGATTCTATGTAACCTGATACGCAATAAAGCCTTGAAAACATACTGAAATCATTTTTTATTTTACACAGTAATCAGAAATTAAGGGAACACTACTTAAAGCCAAGTGATTTAGACTCAAGAAAGTGGCTGAGTGTCACTTAATCAATCCACAAAATGTCCTTAAAAACAGAATGAAAAAAATTTCAACTTTACAAAATGATAAAAAAGCTATCAGTATGGTAAGTTATAATGTGGCAGTTGCTATCTGATGGTTTGGGTTACTGAATATTAATATTGCTATTAGCATGCATTTATGAAATAAAACATTTCAAAGTTATCAAATTTTCTGTTCCCACAGAAGCTGTAATATCATTATTTCTATAGAATAAAGGCCAGTACAAGGTGGTCTTTGTAATGCCTTAAGGGCACTTAGAAAAGGTCACTTCTGTAAGCCAGTGAACACTATCTTTTATAACACTGAAAAGACATCTTATTAGGATAAATCCTAAAAGCACCTGAGTGCTGATCTGATTAAATTATCTGGTTATCTCCCTTATGTACATAACCCTATTTCACAGCAGTGAGTCTCCTCTAAAAAGAAGCTTGTCACTTTGACAATGATAAATGTGTGTTGAGTAGAATGTCACTTTAACTTTGACCTAACATGGAACAGATAAGCCACCTTCTGCTCAATTTCATTTAGTAAAGTATAATGCTTCTCTGCTTTAAAGGTGTCAACGTGTTTTCCAATTCACCTTTCCTTTAAAGGTGTCAACGTGTTTTCCAATGCACCTTTCCTTTAAAGGTGTCAACGTGTTTTCCAATGCACCTTTCCTTTAAAGGTGTCGATATGTTAAGTAAGACTGGGAATTATGCCATTTTAAAAATAATCATATGAAGAAATAAGTTAGGATGCTTCTAAACAATTATATAATTGGGTTATGGGATTTTAATTTTAGATCCTTTTAACTGCCAATTTAAGACTCTCCCCTGCAGTTTAAGTTACAAATTATAGTCCTATAATCAAATTTGTATGCAAAGCCCAAATCCTAAAAGTCTTAAGCTTATTTACCAACTCTAATAATGAAGAGGAAACCCTGGTGGGGACTACCTGTTCATGTTTGTCAGTGTTTGATCTGCCGACGGTGCACCAATCCTTTTATTCCCCGCAAGGTTCTTGCCACCGCTCCCAGTGTATGTGAATTCATCGCCTCGGTCCTGCAGGAGAAGATTTTCTGCATTGAGACACCTGCCCCAAATATAGTTTTTCCAGTTCTTGTTTCAGAGTCAGAACATTCGCTTAAGATACTAAGTGTCGACATGTTCTCTGAAGGTACCTACCAAGATAAGGCAAAATTCAAATGCAATCTTGTGTGTCGTATACCTTCAAGTTACATTACTTGATCCAAAGCTTCCATTTTGAAGTTTATAGTTTCCAACTCCAGACGTGACTATTCTCATGGGTAGCCAAAAAATCTACACAATGCTACAAAACAGGTCATCTGACTTGAAAATATTATGCTTCATTTAATTAAAAGTTACAATACTAGTTTATAGGCTCTTTAACAAACATTCCAAAACTGAATTGGCAACCACAGTCGACACCATATCCATTTGCTGCTAACTCTCAAATTCTGAAGTTGACATTAAGTACGTTTTATAAAGCAAGTTTACCTAAAAACCTCATATTAAACTTCTAACACCTTGTTACTTTCCCTATATTTGCCATTCCAAGGGTTTACTCATTTACCATCAGGTAGAATAATCACCTACCATGAAAACAGGAGAGAACAGAGGGACTCCCTGAGACTATCACCCTGAGACGCTCTTTAAACCTAGAACTGAGCCTTCCCTGAGGTCACCTTTTAGCGAAATAGCAGAATGGCACACAAAATAGATGATACTAACCGTAAGATTGCTGCTTTACTTAAAAATCATCTGTATGAGACCAAAACGACAATGATTACTCAAAAGCAAAGATGAGAAGATAAGGAGGCAGGGAAACCAGAGTACTGGAAATGGAACAAACAGAACACAAAGAGAATGTTCATGCATTGTGATAAATGTAACTAATGTCACTGAACAATTTTTGTGGAAGTTGTCGAATGGGAACCTAACTTGCTGTGTAAACTTTCACCAAAAACTCAGTAAAATGTTATTAAAAAAAAAGTTTGGAAAAGAATTTGAAAACTGAAAACAGTATGAAGTGTCTATCTGAAAAAAACATGCTGAACTATTTCATGATATCTACACATTTATAAGGATATTCCTAAGTCTCCACCTCATTCAGTATTCAAAATAAACAGAAATAGAAAAGAAACTATCAGTACACAAATTAATTCTATTAACTAAAAAAAAAAAATTTTTTTTTAAATAGTTATTATTCTTTAGTGCAAGATCATTTTCACCTGTTCAGTCTTACCTTAAGATGACAAAGTTTTTTCTACTAAATAACTGCTTATTATAAAGGTCAATTACTAGCATTTTATTTTCCTTTCTATTAGAAGCCATAACTAAAAGTCCATCGTTTTAAAAGTGTTTTTGGGGTCTAAAAAGCTCTAGAGTCCACTTTTTATTGATCCAATAAAATTAGTGCCACACTAACATTTATATTTTAAAGAATAAGGCATGAAAGAATCTCATCTTTAATGTATACTCCATTTGGAGGAATGCTAATACAGAAACAGATCTAGAACATCCAGAATATTTCCTAAATTCATCAAAAACAGTTTTCCAAATGGCATCTGGAGTGCCTTCATAATACCACATTCATAACATGCCAACTTTTAAAGTCATCATTTTGGTAGTGCTGAGAAGAGAAAGTGGTGGGGAGTAGGAGACCACAATGGGGGCAACCTAATCTAAATAGTGTTCAAAACAGAAAAAACATCTGACTATTCTTTAAGCTGCAAATAACCAAGTAAACATGATTAAAATTCTGTATCATTAACTCATCTGTAGTTCAACCTTTAAACCAACAAAAATTGTAAATTATCAATAGGGAAGTAAAGAATTGCCAGATTATCAGAGCTTGGCCAATATTATTTCAGACTCACTCAGTTTTTCCTATGGAAAAATGATCAACCTCAACCAGTTGCATTTTCTAGTCTGTGATCCACTAAGCTGAGTCCCTGTGAGGCAGCAGCCTGAGCAAAGCTGCTACCTTGGACGAGTGGGTGTAAAGATGCTCTGTCTACACCGGGACCACAGGTTTGCCTCTGAGTTACTCAATTCCCATGTATTTCCTAATCTCTATTCTTCTGGGTCTGGGTATTCTTCTCCCAAGGTGCTAAAGCAGTAAGCTGAATGCTCCCGTTCCTGCCATCACCCTTAACAGGTACTTAGTACTTGAAAGATTAGAAGAACTTCACCCCAGTGTTCTCCTCCAAAAAAAGCCAAACTCGTTGTTGTTGTGTCGATTCCAACTCATAGCAACCCTGTAAGACAGAGCAGAACTGCCCCATAGGGTTTCCAAGAAATGGCTGGTGGATTCTAACTGCCGACCTTTTGGTTAGCAGCTGAGCTCGTAAGTGTTCTCCTTAGCCTCTCCTAAAGACTACCAGATAAATCGTTTTAAAGCACAACTAAGATCCTTAAACTTTTCCCAGAAGCCTTTAGCAACCCCGACCACCCCAAAGTATTATTTTCTTAGCTTAACATTCAAGACTGTCTACAACACAGCCTCAATTTTTGCCAGCTTCTCCCTCATAGTACCCCTTACCAGGTAAAACACTGCTGTCGAATCGATGCCGACTCACAGAGACCACATGTGTGCAGAGTAGAGCTGTTTCATAGGTTTTTAAAAAATTTTTATTATGCTTTAAGTGAAAGTTTACAAATCAGGCCAGTCTCTCATATAAAAATTTACAAACACCTTGCCATACACTCCTAATTGCTCTCCCTTCAACGAGACAGCACAGTTCTTCCCTCCACGCTCTCTACTCATGTCCATTCGGTTAGCTCCTGGCCCCCTCTGGCCTCTCATCTCCCCTCCAGACAAGAGATGCCAACATAGTCTCATGTGTCCACTTGATCCAAGAAGTTCATTCTTTACCAGTATCATTTTCCATCCCCTATTCCAGACCAATCCGTCTCAAGAGTTAGCTTTGGGAATGGCTCCTGTCTTGGGCTAACATGGTCTAGGGACCATGAACTCCAGGGTCCCTCCAGTCCCAGTCCAACCATTAAGTCTGGTTTTTTTACGAGAATTTGGGGTCTGCATGCCACTGCTCTCCTGCTCCCTCAGGGTTTCTCTGTTGAGTTCCCTGTCAGGGCAGTCATCGGTTGTAGCCGGGTACCATTTAGCTCTTCTGGTCTCAGGCTGATGTAATCTCTGGTTTATGTGGTCCTTTCTGTCTCTCAGGCCCATAATTACCTTGTGTCTTTGGTGTTCTTCATTCTTCCTTGCTTCCATAATTACCTTGTGTCCTTGGTGTTCTTCATTCTTCCTTGCTCCAGGTGGGTTGAGACCAATTGATGCATCTTAGATGGCCGCTTGCTAGTGTTTATGACCCCAGATGCCACTCTCCAAAGTGGGATACAGAATGTTTTCTTAATAGATTTTATTATGCCAATTGACTTAGATGTCTCCTGAAACCACAGTCCTCAAACCCCCACCCCTGCTACGCTGGCCTTTGAAGCGTTCAGTTTATTCAGGAAACTTCTTTGCTTTTGTGTCGACCTCTCCTGTATTGTGTATTGTTTTTCTCCATAGGGTTTTTAAGGCTGTGACTTTTGGAAATAGGTTGCCAGGCCTTTTTTCCAAGATGTCTCTGGGAGAGTTTAAACCACCAACTTTTTGGTTAGTAATCAAGCACTCTTTTGTACCACCCAGGAACTCTTAGTACCCCTTTTACATGCCTGCAAAACTGGGTACTACTACTAGTACTGACAGCACCTACTTAGCACTTACTGTGTGCATGGGATTAGGCTAAGGATTTATATACGATCAATTCATTTAACCCTCACATCAACCCTATGAGGTAGGTATTTTATGCTGTATTTTACAGATGAGGCAGAGGTTCAATAACTTGCCTAAGGTCGTACAGCTAGTAAGAGATGGCACGGGACACAAGCACAGACAGCGTGGTTCCCAAGTCTATTCTCGACCACCGAGCAAACTACTTCTCAGACCACTGTGAACAGCAGGTCCTCTTTGTGGGTCCTCATTTCTCAAGTGAGGTCACCCAAACACATGGCACTGGAACTGGTACTGTATTCATTCTCAAGTTCCTGGGGTAAAACAGTAACTAATTTATCAGCAGGTGCTCATAATTTCACGTCCAGGTAGCCAAAAAGAACAAAGCTAACTGGCTCCATGGATGTTTTACCAAGTCAAATGTTTCAGAACAAATTTTCTCTCGAACGAGAAAAGCTTATTGGGGTTTTTCCCAACTTATTCCCGTAGAGATGACTTACCTACAATAAAAGATCAAAAGGTTGAAAATGCTTACAAAATATGTAAATACCTCCAAAAATATGTTAGCTGGCAATGTAATTAAGCCTTCATTCTAGTCCTAAAATACTCTTTGTTATTTAATAGATTTAGACTAGTTAATTAACAGCTCATCAGTAAGTTTCTCCACAATTGTTTAATGTTTGACTAGTAACTATATTCAAAAGATGGAAGAAAGGAAAAAGCTACAATAATTACACCCCACCGCTTTAGCTTGTTACTCATTTTTAGTTTTACAATTGGATGTTTGCTGTGTTCATAGGTTTAAACTTCTGCTACAGACAATTTAACTAATGTTGAGTCCTTGTTATGTGCCCACGACTGTTGCTGAGTTTTACATATTACTGCATTTAAAATTAATAACTGTCTTTCTGTTATAAGATATAATTTTTTTCTATTTTACGCAGGAGGAAACAGAGGTTTACCTGGGTGAAATAACTTGGCCAACGGCACACATACAACAAATGTCAGAGCCCAGGTTAAATACAATTGGCCAGCTGCTAATAACCAATGCTAAAGGGACCCTACTTTCAGTTGGTTAGTTTTATTACAGAGATTTAGAAAAATTCTAAGTGTTGACTGTAACTAACTATGTAACATTTCTTTGTATTTCTAACAAGTACATAAAGACATGGCTTCAAAATATGCATGGCAGAAGAGTACTCAAAGGATTAGCCAAAATACTTCCATTTCCAGTTTCCTGTGTCATGTTAATGTGACATGCTGCCAAATCTGCCTTTCAGAGGACAGCAAACTTTTCTACTTTTGTCTGCAAACGCACTACATGTGAGCCATTCAACAGTTATTCTAATTCATCACTGCGAGATCTTGAGAAACCAAGCAAGTGAAACCGAGGTATTACTAAACAGGAAATTGGGAGGCATTTGATTAGGACCACAGAAGATAGAAATCCACAAAGTCATAACCCGTATCTATCTAGTTTCTACTGCAGCTGAGTCTCTTTACGACTTTTAGAAAATGTGAAATACATAATTTGAAGCTGCAAAAACTTAAATGACTTACCATAAAGCTAATGACCTTAGGAAAGATCCTCAAATACACTTTTTGAAAACTGTCAAAAGTTAACATTTAAACTAGTTAATGAAAAATTTTAAATTCCCTTACAAAAAAAGTCCTGATTTTTAAAAATACCCAAATAGATTGCAATTTTCACTAGTAAGTGAATCTTCCTCTGGATTCAACTGTTTAAAAATAAATATTACCTACAAGAACAAATATACCTGTGAACTCAGCCCTGGATGGCACTTTGTAAAATCCTGTCTCTGATACGAGGAATTTAATTTTATCTGATGAACTACATAAGCACTGTGGAAAAAGGAATGATTAATTAATAGACAGGTATTAAAAAAAGAAAAACAGGTATTACTACATATAAATGAATAAATTACCACTTGTGCCTGGTTATAGAATTAATGTGACTAATTTAGCAGTTACGCTCTCATTAACCCTGTTTCCCTATGAGAATATATATGTACACTGAACTTCGGCTTTCAACGAAGAAATAAATGTTTGGTTATAAAACTGAGAACCAAATCTACACTAGGTCAGCTTCAAACAATTTTATTACTATGTTTTAATATTCCATTTTCTTGCAATGCGCCCTTCTCCCTAAACGTCCTCATTAAGCTTAGTAGTAAACAATGAAATACAAGTAGTAACTGCACCTAACAGACCCAGGTCCTGCGGAAAGGCTTTACAAACCACATCTGCAGCACTGAGAGTTTAAAATGGATTTAGTGGGGCTGAGGGTGGGACCAGAGAGTGCTGCAAATTGGATGGAAATGTTCTAAAATTGGATTATGACTCGAGGGCACTGGGTTGGGTTAGTACCAAAAACCAAATCCATTGCTGCGGAGTCGACTCTGACTCACAGCGACCCTACAGGACAGAGCAGAACTGCTCCACAGGGTTCCAAGAAGTAGCTGGTAGATTCGAACTGCCAGCCCTTTTGTTAGCAGCCGTAGCACGCTATAGCTCTTAACCACTGCTTAAAAATCACTGAACTGTACACTTGAAATTGGGTGAATTTCATGGTATGTAATTATGGTATGTAAATTAAGCCAGTTATACACACACACACACATGCTGTGTCCCTGTGGTAGGCAGCCTCCAAGATGGCCCCCAATAACCCTGGCCTTCCAGAATTCATACCCTTATACAGTCTCCTCCCACATTGTGCCAGGGTTGTTCTGTGATACCAGTAGAATAGGGCAGAAGTGATGATATTTCACTTCTAAGATTAGTTTATAAAAGACTGTGTGGCTCCTATCTTTGGATGGCTCTGTCTCACACACCACTTGCTCTGGGGGAAGCCAGCTGCTATGTTTGCCAAACACCATGAGTGAGCTCGGAAGTAGATCCTCTGGCCCTGGACTACAGTAACCTCGTGCGACCCCTGAACCAGAACCACTCAGTTAAAGCTTCCCAGATTTCTGACTCACAGAAACTGTGAGACAATTAATGTTTGTTTCCAGCTGCTTAAGTTTTAGGACAATTTCTTACTCAGCAATAGATAAATGAATACAGTCTCTGTGAAAAATATTTTTCACAACTGGCTAGAAAACCAAAAAAAAACCCCGCTGCTGTTGAGTCTATTCCGACTCATAACGACCCTATAGGACAGAGTAGAACTGCCCCATAGAGTTTCCAAGGAGTGGCTGGTGGATTTGAACTGCCGACCCTTTGGTTAGCAGCTGTAGCACTTAACCACTATGTCATTGGCTAGAAGATGTAAAATAAAGGCAATAACACTCCTTGGAGAAAAAGGTGGGGGGTGCATGTATTCCTTATTGCTGGTATTTCCTTCCATGTAGCAGGAGCTTAATTAGATTTACACACTCTTGGCCTTTTTCTTCCTTTTCATTTACTCCAAGGGAGGAATACCTTAGATCACATAAGTGGATTTTGGATACATAACTGGGCAGGTGTAACTCTGTCTACTCCTTCATTCTCTTGGAAGCCAAACTGTGTGAAAGAAACACATTCTGGTCTGTCTGCTCTCCAAGGGCTAATCATTCCTGTAAAAGGGAGTGAGTCCTCCCCATCCCATCCCCTACTCCCAGCTTTACAGTGGGGAGGGGCCTGCAACTGCCTGGCTCTGTCTGTGACTGGATGGACAAATCTCTTCCTGGGCTGCAAAATTAGGAAGCCTGCTGTTGTTACACACCTAGTCCATGTCATTCAACCCAGAATTATTTTAAAAAAGTCATTATAAAGGTGTACTTCAGCCTTCTATCTGCTGTTCTACGTCTCTTAATTGGTCCAGAATTCAGACACGCATATAATTTTATCTCATTACTTCAAACGCTAAACACCAACAGATCTATTTCATACTTCTCAAAACAGGTTTTGGAATATTAGTGGCTCAGCAAAGTTGCTCACCTCACCAATGTTAGAGAAACTGTCTTTTAGAATGAGAATGGCAGAGAGAAAAAAGTTTGCTTGTGATTACTAGGTTACACCCTAAAAGCAGGCTGGAGGACAGAAAACCTGCAAAGAGCATGCACGTGGGGCGGAAGTTTTAGAATCACAGAAGTAGTTAGAAACATCTGAAGCACCATCTCCTCTGCGGTGGTGGTGGTGTTGTCAGGTGCCATTGAGTCGCTTCCGACTCATGGCAACCCTATGTACAAGAGAATGAAACACTGCCCAGTCCTGTGCCATCCTCATAATCGTTACACTTGAGCCCACTGTTGAAGCCACTGTGTTATTCCATCTCACTGAGGGTCTTCCTCTTTTTTTGCTGACCCTTATTTTACTGAGCATGGTGTCCTTCTCCAGGGATTGACTGGTCCCTCCTGGTATCATGTCCAAAGTACATGAAGGGGGAGGAATGGACAGAGTTACACCTGCCCAGTTTCATATCCAAAATTCACCTACATGATGTGAGTTATTCCTCCTTAGCGTAAAAAAAGAGGAAGAAACACTGATATACAGATAGGTAATGGTATGATAGTATAATTAACCCCCGTGAGCCCATCACAACACTTGATTAATTCATGACCAACTTATCTATACTCCCACCTACTTCCCTCATTTCCACCTTATGTCTAATGACTTTTCATTCTTTGTATGACTTCAAGGAGCAGCTGACATAATTCCAGTTCTATAACATTCAAGATCTGACTTCATAAAAATGAAGTCTCTACTAGGAACCCAACTGATTTTTGATGAAGGCTGGAAAGCAATTTAATAGAGGAATGATAGCCTTTTCAAGAAATGAGGCTGCAGCAACGGGACATCTGCAGATTAAAAAAAAAAAAGGAATCTTGACCTAAGTCTCATACCTTATACAAAAATTAACTCAAAATGTATCACAGACTTAAATGTAAAACTATAATAGGAGAAAATCTTTGGGGTCTAAGACTAAGCAAAGAGTTCTCAGACTTGACATCAAAAACACAATCCATAAAAAGCCCTGTATGCTGCAGTAGGTGGTGAGATGGCATCGGTCAGCACCTTGGAGACCACTGTACACACAGATCGCCTGGTGACATGGTTAACATGCAGATTCTAATTCAGCAGGTCTGGGCAGTCTGAGCGCCTGCATGTCTAAGTTGCTGGTTCTCGGACTATACTTCAATGAGAAAGGGCTTAAATCTTCTCTAGAGCCCCACTGCAGTGAACACAACAAAATTGCAATCATGGAACTTCTATCAAACATGTACCATGCTACCCGGATTTGTGTTATTAAAAAGACCCAGGCCTGGAAAATAAAGGAATCTGGGGTTTGTTCCTACAAAAATTATATTTTTATTTAGAAGACGCCTAGAATTTTGCAAAATAAGTTGATATATTAATAAAATTCTTGAGAACAAAAAAGTTAATAAACTGGACTTCATGAAAACAAAAAACTTGCTCTGTGAGGATGAAAAGACAAGCTACAGACTGAGAAAAAATATTTGCAAACTACTTTATCTGACCAATGGTGAAAAACAATCACAATCCCATTAGGAAATGGGCAAAAGGCCTGAAGAGATGCCCCACCAGAGAGACTACAGATGGCAAGTAGGCACACGAATGGTACTCAGCATCACTGGCCGTTTACAACAACAACAACAAACCCATTGCCATCGAGTTGATTCAGACCCATAGCGACCCTACAGGATAAAGTAGGACTGCGCCATAGGGTTTTCTAGGCTGTAATCTTTATGGCAGCAGGCTGTCGCATCTCTCTCCCCGGGAGTGGGTAGTGGGTTTGAACCACCGACCTTTTGGTTAACACTGCAGCACTTAACCACCGTGCCACCGTGGCCCCTTTTCGTTAGCCATTAGGGGACTACAAATTAAAATCACAATGAGGTATCACTACACACCTATCAGAATAACAAAGAGTGACAACACCAATTGCTGCTGAGGATGTGGGGAAGCTGGATCACTCACATACTGCTGGCGGGAATGTAAAATGGTATCGCCACTCTGGAAGAGTCTGGCAGCTTCCTAAAAGACTATGCATGCAAACACCGTATGATAAAGCAACTGTACTTTTGGGCATTTATTTTGGAGAAATGAAGACTTATGTTTATACAAATACCTGTATACAAATGTTTATAGCAGCTTTATTTCTAAAAGCGAGTGAAAAAAGCCAATCCTGGACGGTCATATACTACATGATTCCTTTTATAAAAATCCTTGAAACAACAAAATTATAGGAATTGAGAGCAAATGTGCCTCTGTCAGGGGGCTAAGGAGGGGGCAGAGGTGAAAGGAGAGTGCGTGTAGTAGTTGTTAAAGGGCAAGATGAGGGATCCTTGTGGTGATGGAAATGTGTCGTATTTTGACTGTATCAATGTCAATATCCTGGTTGTGACATTGTACTACGATTTTGCAAGATATTACCACTGGGGGAAACTGGGTGAAGGGTACATGGAATCTCTATGTATGAATCTACAATTATCTCAAAATAAAAAAGTTTAAAAAAAGAGTGCTATAGAAAATGTGAGTACTTTCATCGTAGTAATTAGTTACCAAATGTATATATAAATCAAACCAGTCATGTAAAGATTAAAGACTGTCAAGTGATTTACCTTATATCTTGTATCGCAGTGACCACTTCAACATAAACATCACCCTAAAAAGAGACGGGAGTTGCTGTAGCCTAGATAAAGCTTCTGTACTTTCCTGCACGACCAAGACAGGTTTTAAAGAATGAGGCTGTATCACTTACTACTTCATCCGCAAATCCACCAGCCAGGACAAGAGAATAAGCCCCATCGTTACTTCGACCATGAATTCCACCAACATGGGGCCTATGGACACCTGCTTCGCTCACCTATAAAATAAGCAGAAAGAGTCTCACAATGCCTCTCAACAGTTAAGTTACATTTAAAAAGTGCATTCACATATATTATTGAACTCTAAAAATCTCCAACCAAGAACTGAAACTCACCCAGAGTTCTCTTTTGCTCTTACTTAGTTCTCCCACAGTATGTCCCTTAGGGTACTGTCCTGTTATATTGTGTCACTCCAAAATCTGTACTGTAAATTCTAACCCCTACACCTGTGGTTATACTACCATTTGTTATTTTAATGTCTTTGTTGTTTTAATGAGACAGCATTAGTCAATCTCTTTTTAGACATAAAAGGAGCAGAGTAAACAAAGAAGGGAGGAAGCACCATTGGGGGAAGATAGATGCCATGCCACATGAAGATCACTGAGGAACCAAGGAACAAGGACTTTCCCCCAAGGCAGAGAAAGAGAGCCTTCCCCAAGAGCCTGTTCCCTGAATTCAAAATTCTAGTCTCTTAAACTACGAGAAAATAAATTTCTGTTCATTAAAGCAACCCACTTGTGTTATTTCTGTTATAGCAGCACTAGAGAACTAGACAGGTACTGAAGTGATGATGACTCTAGAACTGCTCCCACCTAGAATTCTAAGTTTCAAAATAACATTGAAATATTCCTCACCTTATGTCTACTGGTACTTTCACTCAACACAGCTACAACGGAACTTACTCTCAGTGTTCCAAATCTCTTCTCCCTCACTTCTTGTTTTCTGCCCAGCTGACCACCAGTTGGCCAAGTCAGAAATGCAGGAGTGATTTTAGACTCTTTTTCTCCCTTATTCCCCAAACCCATTTGGTCACAAATACTGCTGATTCTAGCTCTTAAATCTCTCAAATTCATCATTTTCTACCTTCCCTGCTATGTTCTTAGTGCAAGTCACGGACGCCTACCACAGAGCTTTCTTCCCTGCTTCCAGCTCTGCTCCTTCAAATCCACTCTGTCTATCACAAACAGAACGGTCCTTTGAAGAATCATCCTGCTTTGGGTTTTCAACTGCTTAAAATATAACAGAAACCCTGGTGGTATAGTGGTTAAGTGTTCAGCTGCTAACCAAAAGGTCAGTGGTTCCAATCCACCAGGCACTCCTTGGAAAATCTACGGGGCAGTTTTACTCTGTCCTATAGAGTCACTATGAGTCAGAATCGACTTGAAGGCAGTAGGTTTTTGGTTTTGGTTTTAAAACATAAATAAAGTATCAAGCCCAAGCTAAGCGTTATACATTACTCTCTCCCAATACGGCTCCTATTTACTTTCCTAGCCTTATCTCCAGTTTCTCCTTCATGAAACCTATATACTTGAGCCCAAACTACTCAGTGTCACCCAAACATGCTATTCCTTTTCTTTCTTTATTCATGCTATTCTACTTCAATGGTCTACTGCTTTCTTCCATACGTCTTCAAGTCTGGCTCACTGAAACAAGTGTCATTTCTTTGTATGATTCAAGTTCCGCAAGAAAGATACTGTAGTTCAACTGTTTGTAATACGATTATACTTAGCACAGAAAAGGAAGCTGAAATCTAAGCTAGTACAGTAGACTGGGGAAAAAAGGACACTTTAGAAGCCAACGAGAAGCTGATCAGTGCATGAAAACCTGGAAAAGCTTATGTACTTCAGCAGAAGACAGAACCACGGGATAGATCTAAAAACACAGGGTTGACTCAAGTGTGTACAAGGAGTTTTTAGGCTAGCCCAAGTTCATGCAAGCCAGGAGACTGCTCCTCTCCTACACCTGCAGGAGATTTATTTTCTGAAAAGGCTTGCATAGATGGAAATAGGGGAACTAAGTGAAAGTCTCCGCAGTGAACACTGAGGCTTCCCTTTCACTAGGTTCCCAAAATGTTGGCAGCCACTGTTGTCACTCCGTCTTGTTGAGGGTCTTCTTTTTCGCCGACCCTCTACCTTACAAGCGTGACGTCCTTCTCCAGGGACTGGTCCCTCCTGATAACATGAACAAAGTATGTGAGACAAAGTCTCGCCATCCTCACTTTGAAGGAGCATTCTGGTTGTACTTTTTATAAGACAGATTTGTTCGTTCTTCTGGAAGTCTGTGGTATATTCAATATTCTCTGGCAACAACATAATTCAAAAGCATCAATTCTTCTTTGGTCTTCCTTATTCATTGTCTAGCTTTCACATGTATATGAGACAACTGAAAATACCATGGCTGACTGAGTCAGGCACACCTTAGTCCTCAAAGTGACATCTTTCCTTTTTAACACTTTAAAGAGGTCTTTTGCAGCAGATTTACCCAATGCAATACATCATTTGATTTCTTGACTGGTGCTTCCGTGAGTGTTGATTGTGGATCCAAGTAAAATGAAATCCCTGACAACTTCAATATTTTCTCTGTTTATCGTGATGTTGCTTATTGGTCCAGTCGTGAAGGTTTTTGTTTTCTTTATGTTAAGGTGTAATCCATACTCAAGTCTGTAGTCTTTGATCCTCATCAGTAAGTGCTTCAAGTCCCCTCCACTTTCAGCAAGCAAGGTTGTGTCATCTGCATATCCTGGTTGTTAATGAGCCTTCTTTCAATCTTGATGTCATGTTCATCTTCATACAGTCCAGCTTCTCAGATTATTTGCTCAGCATACACATTGAATAAGTATGGTGAAAGGATACAACCCTGACACATACCGTTCCTGATTTTAAACCAAGCGGTATCCCTCGTTCTGTTGGAACAACTGCTTCTTGGTCCAGGTTCTGCATGAACACATTTTAAGTGTTCTGGAATTCCCATTCTTTGCAATGTTATCCACAATTTGTTATGATTCACATTGTCGAGTGCCTTTGCATAGTCAATAAAATACAGGTAAACACCTTTCTGGTATTCTCTGTTTTTAGCCAAGATCCATCTGACATCAGCAATGATATCCCTCATTCCACGTCCTATTCTGAATCAGGTTTGAATTTCTGGCAGTTGCCTGTTGATGTACTGTAACCACTTTTGGATTATCTTCAGCAAAATTTTATTTGCATGTGATATTAATGACACTCTATAGGTGATCTTATCTGGTCTTATGGCTTTAGCTATCAGGTACCTCCACACACTGGCTACTCTGAATGTGTATTTCCTATTAGACTCCTCTTCTGAATTCTAGTTTCACTTATCCACAGTCTACTCTACATCGCCACTTGAATTTATTGTTGGAATTTCAAACTTCTGACTCCCCTCCTCATCAGGGATGCAAACAGATACTTGCACACCAATGTTCACTGCAGTTGTATTCATAATAGTCAAAAGATGGAAACAACCCAAGTGTCCATCAACAGATGAATGTATGAACAAAATGTGGCATGTACATATGATAGAATATTATTCAGCCATAAAGAAAATGAAGTCCTGATACATGCTATGACATAGATGAACCTTGATAACATTACGATGAGTGAAGTAAGCCAGACTTAAGAGGACAAATGCTTTTTGACCCCACTTATATAAAATACCTAGAATAGGCAAATGCACAGCAACCAAAGTTTATTAGTGGTTACCAGGGATGGGAAGGAGAGAGCAAGGGAGAGCTATTGTTTAAGAAGTACTGAGTTTGTGTTTGGGGTCATGAAAAACCTCTTTTGTTTACAGTAAAGTTCAGAATGTCTCTAATGGGAAACTGTTATACTCGAGATTTTTTTTTTTTTCTTTCACATTAACTTTTTCATAATGATAAAATTACCTTTCTAAAGAAGAAATTAGGAATAAATACAACAGAGCCTCCCAGCGCTTAAGGGAAATGGGATATACTTATATCCTAGAATTAGCTAGCCCTTTTTTCTGCTCAATACCTTAGCATTCGTTCAGGAGGGTAAGCCCCAAAGAAAACACCCGAAGACAGAGTTCTTAGGGTTCGATGACATTAAATCAGAACATCTACAATTCAAAGAAAATATTTAGTATTTCAAATATTAAATCCTTGGTAAGAAAAATTCTTTAGAAAGCTTAACTGTACTAGAATAGTAAAACAAAGGGCTGAAAAGGCATAGCTGATGCCTAACTCCATGACATATGTTCCTCTGTCTATTAACTTACTCATCATAAAGGAAATCTTTTATTCCAACAACCAAATGCCATGTGTTATTAGCTAGGTTACTCCATTTATAACCGAAAGATATTAACACACTGCTATATATATCCAATATCCCCCTATGAACTAAGCCAATTTTAAAACATACCTGAACTCTGAATCTCCAAGTTGACCCAACAGGAATCCCAGGAATGGGTCCATAATGATTAGAAGGGACAATAGTACATTCTCTAGTACGACCAACACAGGCCATTCCCTGAAAGTCACAAAACAAGCTGAGAAATCAGTTATGGCCAAATTTTAAAGAAAGCCCGTAATACACACAAAATGTAAATAAAACAGAAACCAACTATTTATGTAATTTAAGATTGGTGATATCAACAATTAACTGTGTGGTTTAATCTTTTACGCCATTACTACTATTGCACTGAAACATTAATGAGAATTTCTTCTTTACCCTGCCCCAGTCTCTCCGGCTTTCAGTACTGGCTGACGGCATCTTTGCTTTCTTTTTACTCATCTTAAGTCTTTCACCAGCCTTCACAACTTCACTGGAATCAGTTTTACAGGATGGACAATACCTTAAAAAAAAGAACAAAAGACCATATTAAGGCCAGTAACAGAATACAGTCTTCCCAGAGTAGATTAGTTTTTAAGATGCATTACTTGGCTTATATTAAAGAGCTTCAGCTGACAATAAAAGTTATTATACCTTTCAAAATATTTACATGGTTAGGCTGGCCATTAAAAAAAAAATTCTTGTCATTCTTATAGAGAACTTGAGGATTTTAATATCTGAAATCCTCACATTCAGTTCAGAAGCCAGACAAAGCTGTACAACTGGATGGTTCTGATTTTATCACTAATCCGGAGAATAAAAGTTATCCATTTGAAGTGTTAATCATTAAAACAAAACGAGCAAGAGTAGATGCTTCTAGACTCAACACTGAACTATGCAACTGATACATCTCCCCATCTGAATAATAAACCAAAAAAACCCAAACCCAGTGCTATCGAGTCAATTCTGACTCATAGCGACCCTACAGGACAGAGTAGAACTGCCCCAAAGGGTTTCTAAGAAGAGCCTGGTGGATCTGAACTGCCAACCTTTTGATTAGCAGCCATAGCAGTAGCTCTTAACCACTATGGCACCAGCGTTTCCACCTGAATACTAGGTTATTAAAATTCTCCAAGTTAAAAGCATACACTCGTCTATCATAACATGTATATAGGATTTAAAAACTGTTTTTATTAGCCTTATCTCTAGCTCAATTTTAACAACCCATCTTTTTTTTTGTTCTTTAGTATATTTGCAGTTGGGTACCCTGCTAGAACTTGCATATCATTAAGACCTGCCTTCAGTCATTTCTAAAACAAAAGCAAGGTATAAATACATCTATAGAACGAGGTGGGGCTGTTCTTGTGTCGCCAAGGAATGGAAACTCTGGGAATATCCTAATGAAGATCTAATCGCCATGCCCCACATTAACCTTAAATTTCTATTTCTATACTTTCCATTTTCAAAATTATCGATTCCATGTGGTCTTTACGGCAAGGAAGACGATGTCTATGCTCACTAGTCAATTTTGACTGCCTGATTATGAGATTGGAGACTTGGTAGCACAGTGGTTGAGAGTTTGGCTGTTAACCAAAAGGTCGGCAGTTTAAATCCACCAATTGCTCCCTGGAAACCCTATGGAGCACTTCTACTCTGTCCTGTAGGGTAGCTATGAATCGGAATCAACTTGACAGCAATGAGTTTTTTTTTTTTTTTAATTATGACAGCATAATTGACACTAATGGATTTTGGGTTTTAATTATCAGGTATCTTGTCTGGCACTATAGGAGAGAAAAATATAAATAATTTAGTTCCTCGTCCTGAGAAAATTAGTTGGGGAGGTAAGGTACAGACACAAATTCACAGCAAAATTATGTATGAGAAGACACTAAATACTATGAAAGTAAAAATCATTCTAATTGGGAAATCAGATAGACTTCCAAAAATTAATTTGTTCTAAGAAAGACTATATTTCACCTGATAAAAAAGAAAAAAAAATTTTTTTTTCACCTGATATGCTAGCCTTTATAACTATAATTTTATCAACAATCTTGTGATTAAAACAAGTATTCTCTCTTTCTGATGAGAAACTGAGTCTAGCATTTAAATATCCAGGCAATATGATTTGGAGAAGCAGAAAAGTAGGTTTAAGGTGAGGACTCACAGGGGAAGTGAAGGAGCTCGATATGAAGGGAAAGCCACTCCACAGGGTAACGTAAGACATCCTAATTATATTATCCTAAAGTGATCCCTGACGTTCGTTCCTTCGACAGGTTTGCTCGGAACCTACTACGTGCCACGCACTACTTTGGTGCTGGATATAAGAGTTTGTGATCGAGATGTTCTCACGCACTAGTTGAGGAAAATCAGTACGTACAAGGGAAGAATTTCACAAAGTGGTAAGTGCTGAGGGAAACACATCAGCAGGGTTATGAGATAAGATGATGAGGAATGGTGTGCTTCTTTAGACAGAGTAGACACAGCTTCTGAAGCGACGCTCCAGCTGAGGCCAGTTGTGGGAGGCAGCCAGGGAAGGCATTCCAGGCAGAGAAACACTAAGCGCAAAGGTCCTGAGGCATAAAAAGGAATGGTATGCTTTGAAAAACAGAACAGTGGGCACAACTGAAAGCTAGTCAACAAGCAGGAGAGTGGTAAGTTACTAGGTTAGGGAGGTTGGCAGGGGCCAGGTCACAGATGGTAAAGGCTTAGATTTTATTCTAAGCGCAATAAGAAGACGTTGTTGTTGTGTGTTACTGAATCTATTCCGACTCATCGCAACCCTATGACAGAGTAGAACTGCCCTTCAGGGTTTCCTGGGAGGCAAGTGACATGACTCAGGACTTAAGATCATCCTGGCTCCTATGGGAGAGCTGACGGGCAACGTGAAAACAAGCAGACTCATTAGGCATCTATTACAGCTGTTCAGGCAAGAGATGATTTGGACTGGAGTGCTAAGAGTGGAGAAAGATCTGACAAGATGTGCTGATATTTCGGATGTAGAGTGTGCGAGGAGGTAAAGGAGGAATCGAGAGTGAAGGTCAGCTATTTCAGGTGAACAAGTGGATAAAATGATGGTACCATTTTTTGAAGAGTGAAAGAGGAGCAGGATTTTAGGGAGGGTGTTTGTGGAATTCAAGATCTCCATTTGGACATAATAATTTTGTGAAATAGTTAGATATAGGACTATAAAACTCAGGGGAGATTAGATCCGAAGATAAATTTGGAGCCATGAGCTTGGTATTTAAAGTCTCATGACTGGATGAGGTCATTTGAGAGTAAGCACAAACAGAAAAGAAGTAGGTCCAGATGCTTTGGGGAACTCCAGCATTCAGAAATCTGGTCAGTGAGGGGAAACTAAGACACTAGGAAGGAAAGACCAATTAAGTAACATGAAAACTAGGATCATATGATATCGTCAAACCTATAAAAAGTGTTTCCAGGAGAAGCAGCAGCTGAGCAGTAGAGTAAGATGTGGACTAAGTGACCAGTGGGTTTGACAACACAGAAGTGTCTGCGAGCCTGACAAGCAGATTTAGTGGCGTAGTGGGAAGGAAAGCCAGACTGGAGTGCTAAGACGTGAATAGGAAAGGAAATGGAAACAATTAGTGGAGATAGTTCTTCAGAAGCTTTGCCATCAAAGGAGCAGAAAATGGGGTAGGTAGCCGTTGGGAGAAATGGCATCAAAGTTGGTGTGCATTGTGTGCGTGTGTTGTGTTTTTAAAAACTCATGAGATTCTAGGATGTCGATAAGAATGACCCAGTAATGGCAATAAAGGAGAGGAATTTACAGGAATGGAGTTCCTAAAAAGGCAAGAGTCTAGGGTGTGATCATGTAAAGTGCTGGTTGGAGATGAAAGGAAGAAGTTTTATCCCCTTCTCGTTTTCCACCTCTACAGCCTCTGTCCTAATACAATGACAACCTTCCCAATAGGCTGAGGAGACCAAGGAGCAGAGAACAATCTATTCTTCACATGGTTACTGGCTACTCACTTGTAACATCGTTATTTTTGACAATGTCATTCCCTTACCTAAGATCCCTCAATGGTAGCACATGGCTCATAGTTTCAAAAGAAAACAAACAAACAAACAAAAAATCTCCTTAATATGGCATTAAAAAGTCCATTACAACCTGGTGGGCCCATGTTCCCAGTCTCTTTTCGAATCACTTCTTTTTGTAGCTAACATTGATAAACAGAAGAAGTATAGACTTTAGTAAGTATATTTGATCCAGAAGTGTTGTTCTAACTTACCTACCTCATAGTATTAACTAAGATTATCCATATAAAGCACTTTGCTAGTGCCTAGCACACATTAAGTACACTATTATAACCAAAACCAAACCTGTTGCCATTGAGTCAATTCTGACTCATAGCAACCCTATAAGACAGAGTAGAACTACCCCACAGGGTTTCCAAGGCTGTAAATCTTTACGGAAGCAGACTGCCACATCTTTCTTCTGCAAAGCAGCTGACGGTTCGAATCGCTGACCTTTTGGTTACCAGCCAAGTGCTTTGCCACCGCACCACCAGGCAGGGGCATCTAATCTAGTTGGAGAGTCAGGAGGGCCATCCACAAAGGCTTCCCAGAGGAAGCCATAATGAAGTGAAAACCTGAAGGGTGAGTACTGTCCTGAAGTTAAGCATGGAGGGAAATATTTCTAAAAAGAAAAAGTGAAAGTCTCGAGGAAAGAAAGAACATAACTTATTTAGGAAGGTGGGAGATAATTCAATCTAGCTAGAGTGTAGAATATTTGAGGAAATGGAAGAGGAAAAGTGGTAAGAGATATAACTGGAGAAATCAACTAAATAACATCATGCAGGGCCCTGTAAGGCAACATAAAGCTTCTGTAGCAAAGGAGTAACACAATCAGATCTTCACTTTTGAAAGAAGCGACTTCATAATGGACAAGGGACTGGAGGAGGATGAAAATGGCGCTACGGGTCTGTTCAGAAGCTGGTGCAGTATGCAATAAACATGCCAACCCCAAGCAACCATCAGTGATAACACTTTAAGTACTTTCTACACACTATTTATCTTTAGAAATCCACTTTTGGTGGTTCATGTAAATATTGCTTATTCAATTCTTAAACATAACAACAACAAAAGATAACCCTGATAATCATACCAGTATTCTTCTTCTGGGATCTTATCCAAAGGTGGATTCAGGCAGTAAATATGAAAGGCCATATTGCACTCGTCACATAGAAGCTGCATGTTGGGCTCATGTTTTCCACCACATACATGGCAGGAACAAGACTGGCATTTCTTATCTGGGTCTCCGCCACACAGGTCACATTCAGGGTCATTTTTCCCTATTAAGGACAAAATTACAGCAAGCCCAGTATTAAGATCATTTTCATATCTATGAATCTTTTAAAGAAAAACGGAAATAGCAAACACCTTTTTTAATAAAGAGAAAGAAACCACAGGAATTATTATCAAGTGTGGGACTTTAAGAATAAAATACCTTAGTCTCATCCTAGACTTACTGAATGAGAATTTCAGGGATACAGCCCAGCTATATGCCAGTGGAAAACCTGATGACCAAAAACCATGAGGATAATCTATACTTCTGCCTTAAAAATCTAGATATATTAGTATTGTAGTCTCAAAAAATGAGAGTGGCCTAGACTGGGAACTGGAAACTCATTTATTGATCTGTTACAGGACTTGTCTTGTTCTAATCTTATACAATTGTGGTAAGAAGAGGTTTTACAGACCAACAAACAGGTTTCCACTCTGAGCTATTATCTTACAATAAACACTGACACATGGCATAAAGTCAATGGATTGCTCTCCACAAAAAAAATTTTAAATTAAGAGAGAATGAGACACTCTACACACCTGGGGTCGCCATGAATTAGAACTGACTCCACGGTAACAACAATGTATTTGGAAAGGCAGCAACTGAACCATGAATGAAAAGATCTAGAATCTAGTCCTACCTCTTTTTCCAACTCACTGTGTGATATCAAGCAAGTAAAAATCTATAAGATGAAGAAGCAGGGTTATACTGTAACATTCTAATAATTATATAATCCCCATTTATTATCTCCCAGACATTCAAGGCTCAATCAGCACTATGATTTTCAGGCTCTACTTGTATAAAAATTAAGTCTTGTTATTAAAAAATTAATCTTGAATGGCCAAGAAATAACTGAAAAATTTTTTTCTTTTGACAAATTCTGTTAATAGAGGAAATAGCAAGACAATGTCAATAAAATGCCCAAGTTGAGAAAATATTTCTTAAAAAAAAAAAAAAACAACTTATCCTTCGTGAAAAATCCATTGGCCAAAATCGATCTTACATTAAATATTTTGTCTTGAAAACAAGTCTGCATACAGTTTTGGACTTCTTTTCAAGTTATTCATTGACCAGTTAAAACGCCAATTTCGTAACTCATGTAGTCTAAGCCTACAAGAAAAATTCATACTTAAAAATTTTCCATCTGCAATTGAAAGTGGATGGGCTCCAGGTTTCTCGATCTTGAAGATTTCATCTGTGAATATTATCCTGCAGTCATTTAATGTTCCTTCGGAACCCCTGTTTAAAAAAGGAAGAACGGTTAGCTTCTGCCAGTGTGATCTAAACCACATGCAAGTAATTACCAGGAGTCAGTTTGGAAATTCACCAAACTTTGTCTACTTACAAGTTGGGATTAGAGCTATTCCAATTACTCTGAGCTATTGTTTCCAGTGGCAGGAAAAGTTCAATATTGATTAGTTGACATTCAAAGATAAGCTAACGTTAGTGTTAATATGAGAAAATTCTGAAACTGCATCATTTAGATTATTTGGTAAGAAGATAGCTACTTGGCAAATTTAAAGACCAGGTAAAAGGAAACCTTGTCAATTACAATGAAAAAATTTAATCATATTTTTAAAAAATATAGTAAATTTCTAGGCAAAAATAAGATAATCACTTAAGAAGAAAATATTTCAAATACTAAGCCTTATTTATCATAAACTCAATTTATGCCTATTTGCATATGCTTCTTCAAAGTTTCCTATGATTACAGACTTGTGTATTTCTTTTTAATCTGTCAACTTTTGCTTTATATTTTTTAAGATATGTTATTGGGTGCACACACATTTAGAACTCTTATGTGTTCTTATGCAATGTCTCTAGCTCATCCTACACCAAAAGTCTACTTGGTGTTTTTTGGCTACCATTTGCTTTGTAACTTTTTCCATCCTTTCAACCTTTTTTTTTAAAACTTTTAATGTCAGACATACACAAATGCAGAAAACTGCATAAATGAATGTATAGCTTAGCCAATTATAAAGTGCACATTCTTGTAATCACCAACTCTGACAGGAGATAGAAGTATTATGCCAACTACTCAAGAAGCCCTTGACATGACCCCTCCCAATCACAACCCCTTTATACCCTCCCCACCAAGAGTTACATTTGCCCTAATTTTCCTTAATTTCCTTCAGTCTCACCATTTGTCCTCCTCCCTAACCACAATGGTATAGTTTTGCCTGTGTTTTAAATTCTCAAATCTATAAATTCCCATATAATCTCTTTCTTTTTGCAGTTTACTTGTTAAAGCAACGCCATCATTTGTATTACAGAGTTTTCCACAGTCTTGATTTTCATATTTACATTCCTGTAGTATAGTTTAAACAGTTTTTCTGTCATCTGTATTTCCAATAAATTGGGACTTGAATCTGGAATTTTGTTATCGTTAGGTGCAGAAGTCAGCAAACCTCAATCCACTGCCTGTTTTTGTAAATAAAGTTTTTTTGGAACACAGTCACACCTACTCACGTATGTAATGTCTGTAGCTGTTTTCATGCTACAATGGCAGAGCTGAGTAGTTTTGACAGAGAGTATCCGGCCCCCAAATGCTAAATTATTTACTATCTGGCCCTTAACAACGGAAAAAAATTGCTAATCCTTGCTCTAGAAACATAATCAGATTCAGGTTTGTTTTTTAGTAAGACCACTTCATAGACTCTTTCCTTCAGGAGGCACCTAGTTATTCAGCTGTCTTTTCCTGTGATGACAGTAGCCGCTGATGCTCAATGTCTAGATCTACTAATTCACTGGGGATTGCAAATGTTGGTATTTCAATTCCATCATTCCCTTCTCGTTTATTTGCTGGAATAACGCCACAGACAGAAACATGACTTCATCAATTATTTGGTTATCCAGTGGTACAGTTAACAGAACAAAGGCAGTTTAAATAATTTTGTTAGTAGTTTTTAAAAGAAATAGTTCTCTAACATCCTCCATAGCTAACTAATGAGTTTTTGAATCACTATGAACTCATGGATATATTCGATGTGTTTCAATCCACTGCAGTTATTTTCCTTCTTGCTGTTTCAACTGTCCCATCGTTTGCCAACAGGAGATTCCAGATGACTCAAAATTCTTAGTAATCTTTGTGGGCTTCTTTACTATCTGGTACGAGAAGTCTTACAGGTTCATCTTGTACATCCTCTGCACCTGGCCTGGAATTATTTTTCCAAGGAAATCTGGTTTCTTTTACAGGGAAATGATATTTCAAGACCACAATTTGGGCACTAGGAAAGCGTATTACAACCAGATTTCCAGGCTTTTACAGTGAATGAAGCTACAACATTTAAATATACACACTCACATCCCAAATACCTCATGAGTTCATACTAATACTTTCAGTTCAAATTCAGAACTAAAGGGTATTGACTTTTTTTTTTTTTAATTATACACCTGTTATCTCCTTTTTTCCTAACCAGAGAATTCTGGTTTTCAAGGGTACCAGGGATGTCCAAATTAGAATGCTACAAATACTCCTTTATCCCACATCACACATAAGACACTCTCACAAGGTTTACAGCCTTGGTAAGGTTTAGTCTTCCTGTTTTGCCCCAAGGAGCTGCAGCTGTCAACCAACAGCTTGATGTAACATGTGGAGCTACTCTACCAGTGGTTCCAAAATCTCACGTTTGCCGTCGAAGACTGCTGACAATTCCACTGTGCTTTTTACTTGCAATTTTACCCTCCTAGTCCAGCAGAAGTTCAGGATTCAGCAAAAGTTTTGAGGAGAAAACAGGCCATATGCTAGAGGCCTCCCTGATATCTGCCAAAAGCTTTTCTGATTTCTGTCCCCTGCCTCAAGTGGCTCTCAAGATAGAGTCTGCAGATTGAGCAGATTCCTCAGGGCAAAAGCAACTACCAAAGTCAGCTAATCTTAGGTTCTTCCCTTTCCAGAGTCATAGCCCCTGTAACTCCTCGTGCCTCCTCATCAGCTCTCTCCTACTTTCAGACAGATGGTAACTGTATTTGATCTGGCTATTCTAGTCGTTTTGGGTAAGAGTGCTGGTCTACTGCCAGCTATTCTACTACTTCGAGGCAGAAGCCACTCACGTCCTTCTTTAAGTGCTTCAACAAGTGTTGAAAACACAAAACACAAAAATCTCTTTTTACCTGTTATCTCTCAATTTAGTTGAAGTCTTACCACAAACATTTCCTTAGCACAAAACTGATGAAGCCATGGATCACAATCAAAACATGTAAATAAATTATCGATTCACTCCAAGAAATACATTTCAAAAAAAGGGAAATGAAATACCATATTTCATTGAATCTAAGTAGCCAATAATTATAAAACGTATTATTGTAAGTACTACCAAAAAAAGAGAAATTGACCCGAAATGGGAAGGTCTAAGAAGCACCCCCCAAATACAGCTGAGACACACCAAATGAAAGTCAGCGACTATAAGACACAACATTAATTTTACCTAATTCCAAGAAAGAAAAAAGCATGAAATGAGGCATCTAAGAAGAAGCCTCAAATAAAGCTGAACACGAAAGGACTTCTTTACAGTTAAGGTAAACGGGAAATAAACTACCCTGTAGATGGAGGTAGAAAGTAAGCATGCTTGTTTCAATACTACCACTGGGCATACAGAGTTAAAAAGCATTCCCTGAGAATTGAGCCACAAACTCAACAGGCTTGGAGGTCAGAATTCACCCTATGTGTGGCGTGAAAAAAAAAGGAGTCCTGGTGACAAAGTGGTTAAACGCTCAGCTGCTAACCAAAAGCTCGGCAATTCGAACCAACCAGCTGCTCCATGAGAGAAAGATGTGGCAGTCTGCTTCGGTAAAGATTAAAAGCCTAGGAAATCCTATGGGCCAGTTCTACTCTGTCGTATGGTGTCACTGTCACGGATTAAATTGTGTTCCCCAAAAATATGTGTCAACTCGGTTAGTCCATGCTTCTCAGTATTGTGTGGTTGTCCTCCATTTTGTGATTGATATAATTTTCCTATGTGTTGTAAATCCCAATTTCTGCCTGTGGTCAATGAGGCAAGATTAGATTATATTCATGAGAATTAGGGTGGGATGTAACACCCTTGCTCAGGTGATCCAATGTAAAGGGAGTTTCCCTGGGATGTGGCCTGCACCACCTTTTATCTCTCGAGAGAGAAAAGGAAAGGGAAGTGAGCAGAGAGGGGGGACCTCATACCACCAAGAAAGCAACACCTGGAGCAGAGAAGCTCCTAGATCATGGAAAGACTGATGACAAAGACCTTCCCCTAGAGCCAACAGAGACAGCAAGGCTTCCACTGGAGCTGACGCTCTGAATTTGGCCTACTAGACTGAGAGGATAAATGTCTTTTTGTTAAAGCCATCCATCTGTGGTATTTCTGTTATAGCAGCACTAGGTAACTAAGACAGTTGCTATGAGTCGAAACTGATTCAACAGCAATGGGTTTTTTGTGGTCTAAAAAAACCTCAACCAGAGAAAATTTAATATAAAGATAAATGGCACTCCCAGGTGACTGACGGAAGCAAACTCAAATCTTCTCTGGAAGAACTCATCTTTGGTCAGTCTAATAGCAACTCTAAGATACATCTTGATTTCAGAGATATTAAAATATGAAAAGCTGTGTATCTCAGTATCTATGAAATATTGTATTTACTTAATATCCACTGTAACCAGTACCTAGAGCAGGGCCTGGCACATAGCAGCAAACAAAAATCAAGGCATTAACATTCCAGTAGTGCTAAGGCAGAATAATGTCCCCCCAAAGATGCCCAGGTCCTAATCTCTGGAACCTGTGAATATGTCACCTTACATGGTAAGTTAATGTAGATGTGATTAAGCTGAGTTGGGGAGATTATCTTGGCTGGGTCAATGAAATGACAAAGGTCCTCAAGAGTGGAACACGGAGGCAACAGAGAGTCAGATGTAGATGTGACTACAGCAGAAGAATGCTCTGAGAGATGCAATATGGCTGGCTTTGAAGATGAAGAAATGGGCCACGAGCCAGGGAATGTGGGAGGCCTCTAAAAAGCCCAACCTCTAGAAGCTGGAAAAGGCAAGGAAATGAATTCTCCCTTAGAGCACCCAGAAAGGAGCACCTCCCTGCAAACACCTTGATTTTAGCCCAGTAAAGCACATTTGAGACTTCTGACTTCCAGAATTGTAAAAGAGTAAACTGTTTAAGCCACCAAGTTTGTGGTAATTTGTTGCAGCAGCAATAGGAAAACAATATAAGTGGGATAAGAGAGACGTATGTCCAGTGTTAATAAATGCTGTAAAGAAAAATAAGTCAGGGTAAGAGGGAATTCAAGTAACCTATGTCTGGTGTGTCTGTGTGTGATTTTAAAAAGGGTGATTAAGAGTATTTCTGAGGTGACATTTGAGCACAGAACTGAAACAAGAGCAAGCCAAACAGATATCTGTGTGAGGCAGACCAGAAAAAGGAAATACCAAGTGTAAAGGCCCTGAGGCAGGAGCATGTTTGAATGCTTAAGCAACAGCAAGGAGGCCAGTACAGTTGAAGCACTGTGAGCTTTGAGGTATAACTTGTATTCTGTAAGAATGGTATATTAAATGATAAGAATATCACTTAGATTTCATGATAAGACAGGTGTGGATAAAATTTTGTAAATAAATGAAACCCCATAAAAATGACACTGAAAATAAAGCAAGTATAGCTATAGCTTTAATAAAGGTATATAAATTATCTTCTTGCCATAGGATTCAAATTCTACTTATGAATATCTAACCTAGTATTAACTCCACATGGTAGTAAACACAATATATGTTACAACAGGAAGTGAACAAAATACTTTGAAAAACATAAATTAAACTCTGAACTTCTGTTTTTAATTTTCTTCAAAGTGAAAAAAGAAATATAAGATGACAATTTAAAAACAGAATTTGGGAACTATATTAGATCAGCATATTCACTTTTTGGTACTCATAAATTAAAAAGACAAATAAGCAGGGACTTTAATCCCAAATTCCCCTATCAAATCTCCAAGGCAGATTAAAAATCATGTCCTGTATTTGCTTCTTCCTTTGCGCCTTCAATGCAATAGAGAGGACCAAGGCTGGAAGTTAGTTTGTTGCAAAAGTCTAATAAAACTGATAAACCTCTGGTGAGACTGATCAAAAGGTCAAAAAGTAAATTCAAGAAGAAAAAGGAGCATCACAACAAATACTGCAGACGTTAAAAAGATGAGACCACTAAACATCTTTATGCCAATAAATTTGAAAATTTAGACAAAATTAACAAATTTCTAGAAAATTAAATTCTATTTCAAGAAGAAACAGAAAATCTGAATAGTCCTATGACCATTAAAGAAATGCATCAATAATGAACTTCCCAGCCCCAGATGACTTCACTGAGGAGGTCTACCGAACATTCAAGTACACAAAACTCTACCCTGAGATAGAAAAAGAATATTCCACGAAATTATTTTATGGAACTAGTGTAATTTGCAAATGACAGTTAAGACAGGAAAACTAACCTGCAAATTTTACTCATTAACACAAATGCAAAAATCCTACATAAAATTGGCAAACCGTATCTGGATATGCATATGTATGCATATACATTAAGAAACAACAACACATCAAAATAGAAATGCATGGTAGGTTTTTTTAAATAAAGAAAAAAGTTATATTAAGATACTAAAGGAAAAAAACATTATCTCAATAGATACAGAAAACATACCTAATAAAATTCAAAATCAATGATTAAAAAAAAACTCAAACTAGTAATAGAAGAGAAAGTGTATCTACAAATAAATGTAACAAACATTACAAGTATTGATGGAATTCTGAAAGTTTTCTCTTGGAGGTCCAGGGGAAAAAGAGCTGCCTGCTATTGCCACTTCTTTTCAACAGCATCCTGAAGGGCCCAGGCGGTGATTTAAGACAAGAGGAAGAAACCAAAGATAACAGAAGAGGCAAAACAAAAATGTCATAATTCACAGGGGATGATTATAATTATAAAAATTCCAAAACAATCTACATGTAAATGAAAATTAAGTTTAGTAAGGCTACTGGATCCAAGATCCAAGGTTACTCATATTCCTATATACAGTAACAGAGAGAAATGAAACAGCACTTAAAATAACTACAAGTGGTACCTAAAGTTAAAAAAGGAAAATGGACGCATGTAAGACTGCAGGAGAGAATTACACCAGGTTGAATCCTATAAAATTGCCAACACTGAAATATTTTCATCCCACAAAACCAGCTATTTCATGATTAAACCCAACAAAAAGAGAAGAGGGAATTTCTGTCTAAAATTTAATCAACCGTGAAAAAATACGTATATAATCCTCTTTTTTTTTTTTTTAATTTAAAACTGTGAGTATCTAGGATAAACTTAATACTGAACATTTAAATTGATAATTAATAAATAAAGGAAAGCACTGCGACACCAAAAGAGAGAGAAGAACCTAAATAAATGGAGATAAATCACATTCATGGATTAGATTCAATACAATACCTAACAAATGCCCAACCGGTTTTTATGTGGAAATTACCAAGATGATGGGGAAAATGCAAATGAAAGTACACAGTGCCAAGAACAGATAAGACCTCCTTGAAGAACACGGGAGGATGACCTGCTCTGCCAGATTATGAACGTGTGGAACTGATATGAGGATACAGAAAACAGACCAACGGTACAGAACAGACCAGAAGGAAGCAGTGACTGCACAGAGATACTTGATGTCACAGAGGTGATACTGAAGCTGGGGCGGCAGGGGGAGGCTTTTAAAAAGAGTCCTGGGAAAAAATGATTGTCCATCTGTATGGAGTTAAATTAGACCCTTATCTCATATGATATGCAAAAGTCTACTCCAAGAGGATTAAAGACCTAAAGAAAGGCAAAAGCACAAAACTTTTCGAAAGTAATGAAGGAAAATATCTTCATGAACTCTAGAAACGGAAACATTTCTTAAGAAAGACATAGAAAGTACAAGCATGGGGGGAAAAAACAGATAAATTCAACTACATTAAAGTTAAGAAAACTCCTATTCTAACAGCAAAAAGAGAAAAAATAAGCCATAGAATTGGAGACTTTTTTTTTTTTTGCCTCATATAACTGACATGGGTCTAGTCTCCCCAGTAAGAACTCCAAGAAACCAGTAAGTCAAGAAAAAAAAAAAAAAACCCACTAACATTTGGAATAGGGTCCTCACAAAAGATGCCCAATCTGTCAGTAAACAAATGAAAAGGCTCTTAACCTCATTAGTAGTCAGGGAAATGCATATTGAAGCCACAGTGACATGCTACTTTATATCATACACCCACCTGATAAGCAAAAACTAAAACAAAAGTAAGTGTGGATAAGGATGCGGAGCAACGGGATGGGATGGCTCATACTGCTGGGGCGGTGTGGTCTAGTACAGCCGTTTGCAAAGTCTTTGGTCCTATACTAAAGCTGAAGATGTGCATGTCCTACACCCAGCGATTCTACCCTTATGCACATATGCACCAGGACACGTGAACAAGAACATCATGGCAGCACTGCTCATAACAGCCCCAAACTGGAAACAACTGAAATGTCCATCCACGGTGGCAGGCACTTAGATCTTCATCCTGATTATCTATCCACTTTTTCTAGCGAGAAGAAACAATTTCTAATCATGCGAAAACTTCCCATCTACAAGTCATACTGCTTCCTGTTTGGCTGCTGTGTACCTAATACTTCTAAGAACTTAAATGACAGAGAACACAATACTTTACAGGATAGGGTGTTTTACTGTTGGGAGAGCTATCACATAATTGTTCTCACTATTGAACCATTAGTTGCCTACCTATAATTTCTGCTGGATCTAGTCCCTTAAAAAGCCAGGGGTGCTGCACTACAGCAGCATTTCAGAATCACTTTGGGAAATATTTTCAAAATACAAGCTTTTACCTACCTTAGTGCAATGAGTACTAGTATCTTGCCCTTTGTGTATACATGCTTTTTTAATACTTTCTACACTCAAGTACCACCACGCATCTATCAGTTTGTTATACTGTGGTGGCTTGTGTGTTGCTATGATGCTGGAAGCTATGCCACTGGTATTTCAAATACTAGCAGGGTCACCCATGGTGGATAGGTTTCAGTGGAGCTTCCAGACTGAGAGAGACCAGGAAGAAGCACCTGGCGGTCTGCTTCTGAAAAAATTGGTAAGTGAAAACCTTATGAATAGCACTGGAAGATTGATATAGTGTTGAAAGATGAGCCCCTCAGGTTGGAAGGCACTCAAAATATGACAAGGGAAGAGCTAACTCCTCAAAGTAGAGCTTACTTTAATGACATGGATGGAGTCAAGCTTTCAGAACCTTCATTTGCTGATGTGGCATGACTGAAAATGAGAAGAAACAGCTGCAACCACACATTAATAATAATTAATGTAATAATATTACATTAATAATAGGAATGTAGAATGTATGAAGTATGAATCTAGAAAAGCTGAACTCATCTAAAACGAAATGGAATGCGTAGAGACTGCTATCCTAGGCATTAGTGAGCTAAAATGGACTAGTATTGGCCACTGTGAATCAGACAATCATACAGTCTACTATGCCAGGAATGACAAACTAAAGAGGAAAAGCAATGCGTTCACTACCAAAAAGGACTTCTCAAGACCTGTCCGAAAGTATAACACTGTCAGCCGTAGGATAATATCCATACGCCTACAAGTAAAACCAGTTAACACGGCTATTAATCAAATTTAAGCACCAAACACTAAGGCCAAAGATGAAGAAACTGAAGATTTTTACCGACTTCTGCAATCTGAAATTGATCAGTCAAGATGCACTGATAAGTACTGATGACTCGAATGCAAGTTGGAAACAAAGAAAAAGAATCAGTAGTTGGAAGATACTGCCTTGATGACAGAAACCATGCTGGAGATCACATGACAGAATTTTGGAAGACCAATGGCTTCATTACAAATGCTGTTTTTTAACAACATCAACAGCGACTACACACACGAAACTTGCCAGATGAAATACACAAGAATCAAATCAACTACATCTGTGGTAAGAGACGATGAAGAAGCTCAATATCATCAGTCAGAACAAGGCCGGGGTCAACTGCGGAACAGACCACCAACTGCTCATATGCAAGTTCAAGTCGAAGCTGAAGAAAATTAGAACAAGTCCATGAGAGCCAAAATATGACCTTGAGTATATCTCACCTGAATTTAGAGACCATTTCAAGAACAGATTTGATGCACCGAACACTAATGACTGAAGACCAGGGGAGTTGTGGAAGGACATCAATACATGAAGAAAGCAAGAGGCCATTAAAAAGACAGGAAAGATAGAAAAGACCAAAATGGATTTTAAAAGAGACTCCGAAACTTGCTCTTGAACGTAGAATAGCTAAAGCAAACAGCAGAAATGATGACGTAAAAGAGCTGAACAGAAGATTTCAAAGCGCAGCTCGAGAAGACAAAGTATTATATTGACATGTGCAAAGACCTGGAGTTAGAAAAGCAAAAGGGAAGAACATGTTCAGCATTTTTCAGGCTGAAAGAACTAAAGAAAAAATTGAATCCTCAAGTTGCAATATTGAAGGATTCTGGAGGGAAAATACTGAATGACACAGGAAGCATCAAAAGAAGAAGGAATGAATACACAGAATCACTGTATCAAAAAGAACTGGTCAACATTCAACCACTTCAGAAGGTAGCACATGATCAAGAACTGATGGTACTGAAAGAAGAAGTTCAAACTGCACTGAAGGCATTGGTGAAAAACAATGCTCCAGGAATCGATGGAATACCAGTTAAGATGTTTCAACAAACAGATGCAGAGTTGGAGGTACTCACTTGTCTATGCCAAGAATTTTGGAAAACAACTACCTGGCCAACCACCTGGAAGAGATCCGTATTTGTATTGTGCCCATTCCAAAGAAAGCTGATCCAACAGAATGTGGAAATTATCAAACGATATCATTAACATCACATGTAAGTAAAATTTGGCTGAAGATCATTCAAAAGCAGCTGAAGCAATACATCAACAGGGAATTGTCAGAAATTCAAGCTGGATTCAGAAACGGACATAGGACGAGGGACATCATTGCTGATGTCAGATGGATCTTAGCTGAAAGCAGACAATACCAGGAAGATGCTTACCTGTGTTTTACTGACTATGCAAAGGCATTCGACTGTGTGAATCATAACAAATTATGGATAACACTGTGAAGAATGGGAATTCCAGAACACTTAACTGTGCTCATGAGGAACCTGTACATAAACCAAGAGGCAGTCGCTTGAACAGAACAAGGAGATATTGCATGGTTTAAAGTCAAGAAAGGTGTGCATGAGGGTTGTAGCCTTTCACCATACTTCTTCAATCTGTATGCTGAACACATAATTCGAGAAGCTGGGTTATATGAAGAACGTGGCATCAGCACTGGAGGAAGGCTCATTAACAACCTGCAATATACCAATGACACTAGCTTGCTTGCTGAAAGTCAAGAGATCTTGAAGCACTTACTGATGAAGATCAAAGACTACAGTCTTCAGTATGGACTGCACCTCAACATAAAGAAAACTAAAATCCTCACATGTGGACCAATAAGCAACATCATGATAAATGGAGAAAAGATTGAAGTTGTCAAGAATTTCATTTTACTTGGATCCACAATTAATGCCCATGGAAGCAGCGGTCAAGGAAACAACTGGCACATTGCATTGGGCAATCTGCTGCAAAAGACCCTTTTTTAAAGTGTTGAAAAGCACAGATGTCACTTTAAGGACTAAGGTGCACCTGACCCAAGCTATGGTGTTTTCAATCACCTCATATGCACGTGAAAGCTGGACAATGAATAAGCAAGACTGAAGAAGAATTGATACCTTTGAATTATGGTGCTGGTGAAGAATACTGACTATACCATGGACTCCCAGAAGAATGAACTGATTTGTCTTGGAAGAAGTATAGCCAAAACGTTCCTTAGAAGCAAGGATGTCTGATGTACTTTGGACATGTTATCAGAAGAGACTAGGTTCATGGAGAAGGACATCATGCTTGGGTAAATAGAGGGCCAGTGAAAAAGAGGACGACCCTCAACAAGATGGACTGGCATAGTGGCTACAAGAATGGGCTCAAACACAGCAACAATTATGAGGATGGTGCAGAACCGGGCAGTGTTTCATTCTGTTGTACATAGGGTCGCTAGGAGTTGGAATAGACTTGACAGCACCTAACAACACACTCAAGTACGTTAAAAGGTTCCCTATATGGCTAATTTATTTATATGCTTTGTCTTTTCATCACCATGATTTGTATCCATGTCAGAATTTCAAATCATTAAGAAGTCTGTAATTGAGCTACATTCTTAGACTAGAGCAAGAGAAGTACCTTTGTTTGTAGAAAGTTCTAAAATTTGTTTTTTAAAATATAAGCTATTTTTAGCATCTTACAATTCTTCTTTACCTCCAGGGTGAATAAACATATTCTGTAAAGGGTCAGAAAGTAAATGATTTAGTCTTTGCAGACCAAATGGTCTCAGTCGCCAACTACCCAACAATACTGTTGAGCATGAAAGCAGTCTTACATGATACATAAACAAATGGGCATGGCTGTGTCCCAATAAAACATTATTTACAAAAATAATATGCAACCTGCAAGCTGCAGTCGGCTGACCTTTGCTTTAAATTATTTTTAACCATATGCTGACGTTCGTTCCCCAATATGTCATCTTCATGACACTAGTAATCCAGCTAGCCAGTACCTGGCAAGAATGTTAGTTTGGCTGCTTCTCTTACGTAAAACAAAACTGTCAGGACCATTCTAGAATTCTCAATGCTCAACACAACAAATGTACTTCTAAGAATAAATAGTAAAGAAAAGAAATGCTACAAAGATGCATATACGAGGATGTTTACTGAAACATTACATGTAACAAAGAACTAAACTGAGATTTTCTTTCTTTAAAAGTAAATCTGTGACTATTTAGCCAATAAACTCTATTCAGAAGAATGTGACACAAAAAATAGTGACAATATTTTTCTAGGTGAAAAAAGGTATCTGTGAAACAATGCATATAGTATTATACCACTTGGGGCGAAAGTCTAAACATATTTCTTAAAGAATTAATGATGGTAACACTTGAGTGATTTGGTGTATCAGCTGGCTTTTTGGATTTGGAATTCACTTCACTGAGCTTGTTAAATTCTGCCAAGTTGAAGAAAATGGTTGTGAAGGAAAATTTCAGCTACTGTTAGAAGTCTGGCAGATAGCTAACTGGTTAGATAGACATACTATTATACCAACATAGACCCCTATAAGAATTACAGCTATTACTGTTAAAAGTCTGGCAGACAGCTAACTGGTTAGATAGACATACTATTATACCAACATAGACCCCTATAAGAATTACAGCTATTAAAATGCCTTTGGGTGAGCACTTGAGGCTATGTTGGCATCTCTGCCTGGAGGAGAGATGAGTGGGTAGAGGAAGTTAGAAGCTGGTGAAATGGACACGAAATGAGAGAGTAGAGGGAGGGAGCAGGCTGTCTCATTACAGGGAGAGCGATTGGGAGTATGTAGCAAGGTGTATATAAGTTTTTGTGTGAGAGACTGATTTGATTTGTAAACTTTCACTTAAAGCACAATAAAAATTAAAAAATAAAAAGAAAACAGGAATGGATTCCTATATCCATTTTTCTAATAAAATGCCGTTGGATATAAACTTTGTCAAATCTGTAAGAACTCTGTGAAGTAAGCATTTCTCCAAAAATACTCAGTTATTTCCAAGATGCTCCCAAAGAACAGCTCCAACCTTAAAGTAGCGTCAGAGATTTCAGTGCCGTTCTTAATTAAAATTTCTCAAGACTTCATAAAAAAGTTCTCCCTCAGTAAAGAACATTCCATCCCCCATAAATTCCATCTTGTTACTAAGGGACACGAGCTTAATACCTAAAAATGACATCCCTTGTTTAATTCAGTAGTTAAATGTCATTATCAGTGAAGAGAATCTTACCCAAGAAAAATTTTCACACGAAGTTCTCTTTTGGTCCTTGAAATTGTCTTCAGTGTGGTAATTTCTGCATCAAACCAAAATCCTCTTTCTCCAGGACTTTCTACATTATAGTTAACCATTACCACATCACCAACATTTAGTTCATTCCATTTCAAAGTGGTTCTAGCTCGTGGGCGAAGATCCTTGACATTCATCTGTAGAGTACCACTTTCTGGATATCTGAGGAAGGAGAAAGAGAACCACAGAACATTCTTATGATTACTGCCAAAGAACACTAAAATTAGAAGCAACATATACAAAAACCTAATTTTCAGGGTTAACCACCTAGATATAGAATAAGAGAAAAAGTAAAACAAGTTTCAACTTTCTTTAATAAAAGGTTTACTTTATGTCAGCCTCTCCCCTGTACTGTGATGTCAATGGGTTGGTTTCTGAAGTGTGAGATGTGGCTTGTAGAGTGCCAAGCAAACATTTATCCCTATGTTTAGGAACCACCATCTTATTTACTTTGAGAGGGCTATATGTGATTTCTCTAAAACACACAATAAGTAAGCTATCTGTTCAGGCAAGTAATATTGTTGTAATCTGGATATTCTGAATGACAGATCGTACATTCTTCTTTATAGCACTTAAAAGTAAATGATATATATTCATGACTTTAATTCCAGAGTAAAATAATGCTTAGAAAAGTCTTAGGAAGGCATTCTTTTCTAGCACGGGGGAGGTGTCGTACGCTGCTGAGTCAATTCTGATTCGTAATGATTCTGTAGGACAGAGTAGAACTGCCCCATAGGGTTTCCTAGGCTGTAATTTTTATGGGAGCAGATTGCCAGGTCTTTCCTCCTATGAAGCTGCTAGGTGGGTTCAAATTGCTGACTTTCCTGTTAGCAGCTCAGTGCTTAACCACTGGACCACCAGGCTCCTTTCAGGGGAGGCACGGGTAGGTAAAAACACACGTTCACCTTGTTCTCCATTTTCTTAACAAAGTTGAAGAATTATTTTAATAGGATTAGATGTTGACCTCTTCCTGAACTGGCAAACAGTTAATCAAGTTCTGCCATCTGACAATAGCCTCCATTTTCCCAAGAAGAGAAAGATAGATTCTAGTTCTTTCATGTAGTCAGCTCCCTACTAATGGCAAGAAAACAGAATTTTATATGTACCAGAAAGTGGGACTATGTGAAAGAATTCTAGCAGAATTTTGATTTTATTCATATTTCTAAAGGTAAGCTTGACATAAACGTAAACCTGACCCGAATTTAAAGCTTTCGAAGGTTCCTCAATTTTAGGCCTACTTGGTCTCATCAAGCCAAAGGCACCGGTATAACAGTCCACATTTGGTTTCTACAAAATTCAGATCAGCCACCTTTATGTACTGCTAGGTGGTAGAGAAATAAAGCAATGAGAACACCTGGCAATGAGAACAGGTAGTTCCCACTTTGAAAAGCTCAGTCTACTGGGAGAGGTCAGACTACAGCAGTGGTTCCGAAAGCAGCAACAGCAGCATCTGGGAACGTGTCAGAAATGCAAATTCTAGGGCCCCACTCCAGACCTAATGAGTCTGAAACTCTGGGGATGAGGCCCAGCAATCTGCATTTTCACAAACCCTCTTGATGATTCTGATGCGTGCTCAAGTTCGAGAGCCCACTGTGCTGCAGGAATGCCAGAATAATTAAATAGTGCACCCTAGTGTGAAACACCATTATGAACCTACAAACCAAGGTAAGAGTGGTCTTCTCAGGATAAAAGTGGATCTGAAGTCGGAAGCAGTTCTAGTGGTTGGCCTTGGTTCTTAAGGCATACCCCATTCATTTAGAATAAATGCAGATTAATTCTGTGTGCACTCTTTAGCTAATCAACCCATTTAATCAAATCTCTTCAAGTTTTAGTTAATTTAAAAAAAAAAAATCTCAGGATTGGCAAGAGGCCTCAGAGACTATCTGGTCCATTTACCACTCAGTGCCATAATTCTCTTCCCCAGCAAGCCGTCCAAACAACCATCCAACCTCTATTCAAAAATATGTTCTATTTCCAGCCTGTCTGGGATAGATTTCCAATTTAGCTTCTTGCTACTGCGTGTCCTTGGGAAATTTACTAAACCTCTCTACAACTATTTCTCATCTGTAAAATGTACCTAATGGTAACTACACCTCATACAGTTGCTTTGAGAACTAAAATAAGACGACTTGTGAAGTGTTTGAAAGAGTACCTGATGGGGTAAACTGACAAGTACCAAGTCAGGTCTAAGGTTCTCCTTTTCTCCCTCTTTTTTAACCCCTCTTTTTAATGACTAACCTAAATTTAGGAGTCACTAGCTCAACATTTTGTGTTTATGCGCTCATGCTGTTTCACACTGGCTTGGACAGAAAAATAACCAACATTTTTCCCAACCTATAAAAGGAAGACGTTAAATTAGCTCTCTAAGGGCTTTTCTAGTTCTCAAGTTGTGAATTCGTTTCCTGCCTCAAAATTCTTAAGGTCTCGTAAGACAGAAACCAGTCTATTTTAGATGAAGAATTCTCAGCTGTAATGTGAAAAGTACATTTGGACATTATGGCATTATCATTCTCTATGTTTATTTATAATACAGTAAAAGAAAAAAAGCATATTTCATTGGCAAAAAATATTCTCCAAGTGTCTAAGTTTGTCAAAATTAGATAACCAGAATGGAAATATTTTGAACAAAGCTGTATATTAAATTGTATATTAAATCATGTTCATAGGCGGTGAGAAGGCAAAACAAATCATTCTATACAAAGCAAGAGAATTTAAGCTCTATTTATACGGAAACTCAATTTGTACAATTTTAGAACAGAATTATAAATTGTTATAGCACGGTAATACACTACATCTATAAAATATGTTGCTGTTAGGTGCTGTCAAGTTGGTTCTGACTCACAGTGACCTTATGTACAACAGAACAGAACACTGCCTGGTCCTGTGCCATCCTCACAATTGTTGTTATGCTTGAGCTCACTGTTGCAGCTACTGTGTCAATCCATCTTTTGAGTGCCTTCCAACAAGAAGGGTTCATCTTCCAGCACTGTATCAGACAATGTTCTGCTACGATTCCTAAGGTTTTCATGGGCTAATTTTTTTCAGAAGCAGACCACCAGACTAGTCTGTCTTAGTCTGGAAGCTCAGCTGAAACTGTCCACCATGGGTGACCCTGCTGGTATTTGAATGCTGGTGGTATACCTTCCAACATTATTACAGCAACACACAAGCCCCCAGACTACGACAAACTGACAGACACACGGAGGCTATAAAAGATGTCAAGAAGATGACATATACTTTTTTTAATTCTAACCAGAGACATTAGCTCAAGAGCTACATGAAAACAAAAAAGCAAAACCATAAAACTACTTTTGTCAAAGTCAAGCACATACCAAGCGCTCAAATATTACATAATATTACTATTATTCTTTTCCTGGGCATCTTCGTCTACGAATCTTGACAGCATTTCTGTAGTGTTGACTATGAAGCTCCACTCCAGTCCAAACTTTTCTCTCAGATCCATGCATCCAACTGTATCTCCGGCCCAGATGTCTGAGAAGCACCTCAAATTCATGGCATCCAAAATGAAAATTGCCAACCCATACTCTGCTGTTGCTCAGTTCTCTGTGCAGAAAACCCCTCCTGATGCCTCCATCCAGTTACTAAGTCCTTTTTATGCTATTCCTCTAACACTTCTTTAATGTAACTCCATCCCTTTAGTTTAGACCTGTTTTTCTGAGACTACTGTCAAGGCCCAACATGGCTTCCTGCCTTTAGGATCACACCTTCCAATCCATATCGTACTTTTGCCCAAGTGAAGACTCTAAAACATAGATCTACTTGAAATATTTTGTGAAGTTTGCTAACAATCAGTTGATAAGTCTGTTGGAAAATGAGTATTTTCAGATACTGCTGATGGGAAGACAAAGTGGCACTGACCTGTCATAAAGGGGAATTTGGCAAAATTGCCTATATATTTACCATCTGACCCTGGAATTCCACTTCCAGGAATTCACCCCAAAGATAAGTGGCAAAAATATGAAAAGACATATAAACAAGGCTATTCACAGCTGGACTGTTTGCAATAGTCAGACTAGAAACAATCAAATGTCCACAGGAATTCATTTAAGGTAACACACAGAACACATCTATATAATGGAATACTAAACCAAAAAAAAGAGTCAACTCCGACTCATAGTGACCCTATAGGGCCCAGAGTAGAACTGCCCCATAGGGTTTTCAAGTAGCAGCTGGTGGATTCAAACTGCTGATCTTCTGGTTAGCAGTCAAGGTCTTAACCACTGTGCCATCAGGGCTCTTCTGCTATAGCGTGATCTCCAGGGTATATTAACTCAAAAAGCCGAAGTGGCAACAGTGTATGTAGTGTGCAACTGCCTGTCTAATGAGTGTGTGGGTGAGAGAGGGATACAACCATATACATACACTTTGTTTATATTTTAAACAGACAGATAAGCCCAAAACTGATACAGTTCCCTAAAACAGAAGTAGGATAGAGAGCATGGGGATGGAGGCTCAATTTCTCTCAACATGCCTTCTTTCAGAGATTCAACTGTGGAACCATGTAAATATTTCATATAATTATGAAACAAAATTAACAATGTGAGAACTCGCTAAAAATCAAAAGCAAAATAAGTATATAATTGGTGCCTTAACTACACAGAGAACTGTTGCATGCAATTTGAAAAACACATTATATTGACTGTACATCCCTAATATTTCCTAAGGACAAAAAACAAAAAATCTCAATAATCATATTGTTTGCAATATTTAGTACTGTCAGTCTGAAACTATGAGTAAGTAGATTAGGCAAATCAGTGGTGTTAATACCATTAGGAAACATGATTTGCAGGGTAAGAGAAAAAATACTATGAAACTAAGGAGACTAAGTTATAACTTTTACCTCTAAGTTAAATTGGAAATATCAATACAAACCCATGCTGTATTTGATTAACTATTTCCTGGCTTTGGCCAATAAGAAGATCTAGACATGACCAAACAGATATCAATGAGAAGCCCAGGCTTTGTACTCTATCATTTTCAACTGAAAGCAACTAGGACTCCTTGAGAAAATGGCTGAATCTAGGTCTGGGATGGGAAATATGAGACGAACCTGGGACACGGTACCTATGTTGTACCTGAAAGCAACGAAGCTGTCAAAAGTCTATTGTGTCAGGTTCATCTTGAAGAAACTCCCACAAAAGATGGGTCAATCTGGGCATAAAAAAGAACAACTTAAGTAGATTAAGACAATTGTTAAAATTTATGAGTTCATAATGATACTTAAAAGTAAAAATCTCACTGTTCAACTTTTGGGGGATGCTAGGAAACTTACCCATTCTGAAAACTGAAAAAGGCCAGGAGTCAAGAGTTTATCCTACCTTCCATATACAAACCAGTTAGTTGTTAAAGTTTTTCTTAAAAAAAAAATAAATAAATAAAACAGACATTAAGTGCCCCTGATGCCATTCAATAGTTAAGTACGCAAAACCTTATCTTAAGTAGTCTTGTCAGAAAATGAAATAATTGAATTTAATCCAATTAAGCCTCTAGATGTAACAGGTTTCAGGAAACTAACATGTAAGGAGAAGGTGTTAAATAATCGCTAAATGGATGCAATGAGCAAAACCCACACTGTGGGAAACCTGTACAAGACAAACGACATAGTTTATTCAAATAAACAGAAGGAAAAAAAAGTAATCTGTAGGCTGAGACTTTATTAATAATATTAACTAAATGCAATGGTTGGGCCTTGTTTTGATCCTTATATGAACAAACTAAAATTTTTAAGAGACAATTAAATTCTGAACATCGACTGGTTATTTGATATTAAGAACTCATTGTCAATTTTATGTGGGATTTGTTATAGTTTATGTGGCAGGGTCCCCAAGACCATGCCCTATTCTCACAGGACTCACAAGACTCAGGCTATAGAGGTCCTTCTGGCTATGATTTATTACAGTGAAATGATATAAAGCAACATCAGCAAAGGAAAAAGGCGTATGTGGCAAAGTCCAGAGGAAACCAGGAACAAGCCTCTAAGAGGCCTCTCCCATAGGGCCACATAAGACACTCCTTAGTACCTCCAGTGAAGAGGTGTGACAACACATGTGAAACACTGTCTACAAGGGGAGCTCAGCGGAAGGCGCTCAAGGTTTTTTTCGGGGGCTGGTCACACAGGCAGTCTCTGCTCAGTATGTACAAAAATTCCAGACTCCCTGAAGGAAAGCAGGTGTTCAACATAAACCATACTGTTTGCACAGTGAGTCACACTCATTATTTCCTGTGTTGAATCCTGTTTCCTGGATACCATGTCCTCCTCTTCCTTGGTTTAAACCCTGGTTTTGATGGAACACATCTTCCAATGGCTTCCGTGAGAAAGGTTCCTGGGAGGTAAGTTTGAGATCTTGCCTTATCTAAAAATATCTTTTTCTCCCCCTCCCAATATAAATAAAATAAAAAACAAACCTGTTGCCATCGAGTCAATTCCGACTCATAGCAATTCTATAGGTCAGAGTAGAGCTGCCCCGTAGAATTTCCAAGGAGCACCTGTTGGATTGACGTGCCGACCTTTTTGGTTAGCAGCCATATAGCACTTACCCACTGCACCACTAGGGTTTCCCCTCCCAGTATAAAAAAAAAAAAAAAATGGCTAATTATAGACTTCAGGAGGCAAATCACTTTCCGAATCTGACGGCATTGCTCCACATGTCTTCTATCTTCTAGTACAGCCAGGGAGGAAAGTCCAGTGCCATCTAATCCATGACCCTTCATACGTGAGCCTTTTTTTCCTAAAAGCCTTAAGAATATTTTCTTTTTACCCATGGTGTTCTGAAATATTACAAGGATCTGCCTTAGCACGGGTCCTTTTTCATTTCTTGGACTGGGTACTCAGTGAATCTTTTCACGTCTTTTAGTTTTGGAAAATATTTCTTACATTATTTGCTATTTCTGTCTCTTTATTTTGTCCTCTTTAATGGAACTCATTTCCATCATATATTGGGTCTCCTGAACTCTTATTTTCTGTTTTTCTTTGTTCTACTTCCTAGCAGACTGTCTCAACCAGAAGTGGTACCATGTTCAAAACTTGAGCGTACGTGGGATACACCAGGCCTAAAAATGTTTGGAAACATACCCAACTCGTTAAATAGAAAAGTCAGCTTTATATAACCAAACCTCTTCATCGAATATAATAAACTATGACCAATATATTTTGAAAAGATCCTCAAATGATTCTACTGTGTTCTCCTTTTCCTTGAGTATCCTTGATCTAAGTAGTTAGTTGGGAACAGAGAATTCTATGCAGAGCTATTAACAAAAGGCTTGAGATTATGTCTTTTGTGTTCTTAAAAGCTAAACAACATAGTAACCTAACAGCTAGATTGTTAACTATACCGGTACTAAGACAAAGGCAAGTATAGGGAGCCCCAATACAATACTTCCCCCACCCCCATGAGGTCTAACATATAGTCTAAGAATCACTGCAAACTGATCTAAGCTGCTGACTTCTTCCAGCATTTGTAGTGAGGAAAACTGGTTGTCCAAAAGTCTGTATACAACATTTTGGTAGGTGTGGCAGCTTGAACAACTTCTGAAACAGGGTGCAAGGTATCCCCCAAAGAACTGGAGCAGAGACAGGTAGGAATGTATCACAGCCAGCTTTACCTTCACTGTGTGAGGACAACCCTGTACCTACAGAAGGAAGACACTGGGGTTTTCCTCTTTCTCTTGTAATATATGACCTGATGTTCTCAGGACCTGGAAGTCAAGCTATTATTCTGATATAGGTTCAAGATGAGTTATTCTACTCAACGACTTTGAATTCTTGAACGTTTTTGATCCACTTTATTATTATAAACACATGAAGTCTGGAGCCCTGGTAGCACAGTGGTTAAGAGCTTGGCAGTTAACCAAAATGTCAGCAGTTCGAAACCAGCAGCTACTCCTTGGAAACCCTATAGGGCAGTTCTACTCTGTCCTATAGGGTCACTATGAGTCGGAATTCACTCAATAGCAATGGGTTTGGTTGGTTTTAAAGTCTAGACAAGCCTTAAATGTAGCTTCAAACCTATGCTTTCCCAATAAAGTATTCATTGCACCAAGCGCTCTTTAGAAGTCTTTTAGAACTATCTTTTAGATTTACATGTTTTTTATTATTCTTAAGTATGAGACATCTTTGCCAACTGAGAACAAAATTCATGTTTGTTAGCAGAAAACAGTCATTGGGTAAAGCCCAGGGAATTATATTTCAGGGAAACAGATTAAGCACTAAAAAAAGGTTTACTATTAAATAGTGAAACTAGATTTCCTTAGGTGGCTTGTAAACAACTAATAATTCTAAAAGACTCAAATTGTATTAGGCAAGGCAGTATTAAAACAGGACTTTTGGGGGGAGCTAAGATGTTTAAATAAGGACAACATTCATCTGGAGGCATATTCCAGTTCAGTAAATCTTTAATATCATACCACATGCAAAAAAGAAAGCATTTCTTATTCTGAGAACATTAAATTTCACGCTTTAAAGCTCACTCATAAACAATAAAGAATAACTTACTTAAAACTGCTCACCATGGGATTTTACATAGTACATAGAAATAAGTTCCATTTTTAGAACATGTTAAAAAATAGGGGATAACTATTAACAGTGGAAACAGCGTAATCATATAGGTTAAAAAATACCTATGCCAAAGATAACTGTATTATTTAAGAGTATTTACCAAAATAACCTGGTTTTACTAACAAATAAGAGAAAATGCAGAAAGTTTAATTCTATTATTGCCAAGTACTGTTCAAGGTTATTATTAAAAGAGAACACAGGGCAAGCAGGTAAGGAAATTAAAGTTGAGTTGTAAAATGAAAAAACTTACCCATAAATCAAAGGCTTAGAATACAAACCAAATTCTGATTCCAATGCCTGTACTATATAGCCTATGAGAGAACCACCGTTCCGTACACTGTAACTTAACAGGCCTCTGGGATAACTTGTGAGCAAAACAGATTCCCAGGTTCTACCTCACCTCAATCTGTTGGTGGTAGGGGGAGGGGTCCTCAAGAACCTGCGTTTTAAACAAACATCTTACCTGTGTGAATTTGCAGTGTTTTTAACACCTTTTTGAGGAACACTGTTTTAAAGGCATGATGTGTAAACTTGAAAAGGTAAAATCAACTGATTTCTGTCAACTCATTTTTCTAAGTACTAAAAAAAAAAAAAATTAAAAAAAAAAGTACTAAGTGACCTTAATTACAATCAGAGTGCTCCTTAGAAGCAAGGATGGTGAGACTACATCTCACATACCTTGGACATATCAGGTGGGATCAGTCCCTGGAGAAGGACATCATGCTTGGTAAAGTAGAGGGTCAGTGAAAAAGAGGAAGACCCTCAACGAGATAGACTGACACAGTGGCTGCAACAATGGCCTCAAGCATAACAACAATTGTGAGGATGGCGCAGGACTGAGCAGTGTTTCATGCTGTTGGACACAGGGTTGCTATGAGCCGGAACCGACTCGATAGCACCTAACAACAGGTGACCTTACAGCAAAATAGAAGAGCAATGACTTAAGATCACAGACCTGTCCTGCTTCTTCCTCCCTCTTTTGATTATCCATTGAGGACCCTGAAAAGTCACAGAAGGTTGTGGGAAGTGTTCTAAGCCTTTGATAAAACACACCAGTAACAACCAAGAAGCAATGGGGCAGACTGGTCAGTGCACCGATGTTCTGAAACTACATGCATCATCCAGCCCCCTATATGCAAGTCCAACACTATGACTTCATTAAAAAAAATCTCCTACTCCTTTTCTCCCATCAAAACCCAGAAATGATTACATCTGACATTGCTCAAAACATTTTCAGGATTCCTTTAGAAACAGATGACTACATCAATTTACTCAAGAATATCGGTTTTGTTACTTTATAGAAAAACTACTTTTTATCTAAAAATAGTGCTTGATTTTATTCAGAATTGGCTCACTGACTTGTATTTGCAGTAGTCATAATTAAGGCTACTCAAAAGCACTTACCACAGGCTGCGAATAGCTAAAAAATCATAAAGAATACTGAGAGCAATGGTAACATTATTCTAAGACATTTGCCAAATGAGTTTTTAATAATAGCATAAGCATAAGATACCCCTAAAGTCCTAAGTGATGCTGTGACATTTCAATTAGATCTGAATCCCATGGTAAAGCCTTAACACTGTTAAAAACAGCAGTTTAATCTTTTTGGTTTAAAAACTCTTAGTACCAATGAGTTACGTATCCTCTCCACGGAAAAATATATAAAAAGGTTTATGGGCAGGTAAAGACCCTTTGGTTCACAGCATCTCTTCTTTGAAAGCACTGTGACTGGGAAGATTAATACAGAAAATTTTTAAATTATATAAATAACTCTACATGCTATACAGGCACTGTTTCAAAATATCATTTTATAAATGTGCTTCTCTCAAAATGAGACATAGTACAGTGGAGTAGCTGCAACTTGTAAGCACATACTTTTCTGAATCTGGGTCTACTACTTCCTGGCTCTCCAACACTGGACAAATTAACCTCTCTAAACCTCAGTTATCCCCACTTTACACATAAAAAAAGTATCTATGCTTCGCTGGTTTTTTATGAAGGTTACGTGAGATAATCCAGGTAAACTACTTGTATAGTATAATTTTAAATGTGAATATCATACAGCATGAAGATCATATAATACTTTCGGTACCATTACAAAAACCTCTTAACAATCATTTACCTACGTTTAAAGACCTCAAGTTTGCCTAACTTAAGATGTCACACAGAAATATATGATTTTTTCTGTCTTTACATACATACTTCCTTGTTCAAGAAACCAGTTATTTCCTAGCTAACTTTTCTCCTTACAAAAACCAACTAAAATTTACAAATCAATTAAATTAAACCCAAAAACCAAAACCCACTGTAGTCGAGTCGATTCCAACTCATAGTAACCCAACAGGACACAGAACTGTCCCACAGGGTTTCCAAATAGCGGCTGAGTGGATCTGAACCGCCAACCTTTTGGTTAGCAGCCAAGCTCTTAACCACTGCACCACCAGGGCTCAGAATTACATCATTAAATTTAATAAAGCTATTAAAGAAAGGCAAGTCATTGACAAGAATAAACGCTCTCAAATTTTCCTTTATAACTGTTGATAAGACTGACTAAGGGTACATGCTGAATCCCTGGTAGGAGGAAGATAAAGAGAACAGGTGGTAGCGTAGTAACTATAACCTAAAAATGAAAGCCTAGGCCACACAGTTAAGGACTTTATGACAACATTTCTTTAGAGAACCTTTGAAATGCCTAAAAACTTACTGGTTCATTACACCGCAATGACTGAGTTGCTCCACCCACTGATAACATTTCAAAGAAAACCCGTTTTACAATGGCAGAAATTTTGGGATCTAGTTCAACCCTATCTCAAATTTAGGAAGCTTGTGCTTAGGAGGACTGACTAGCTTATTTAAGAGCTTAATTTAACAGGAAAACCAGGGCTAGATCTTAGAACAAATACTCAACTATCACAGAGTATTACCACTCAAGAATTTACGAACGCTTCAAATAAATTACCCACCAATGCCTTACGGTCATCACTTTCTAAGCAAAGTTAATATGGGTAAAGACTGCATACTGGAGAAACGGGCTTTAAGTTAATTAATATACAGATCACTGGAGTCCCTACCCAGTGCCATCGAGTCGATTCCGACTCATAGCGACCCCGCAGGACAGAGCAGAATTGCCCCACAGAGTTTCCAAGGAGCGCCTGGCGGATTTGAACTGCCGACCCTTTGGTTAGCAGCTGCAGCACTTAACCACTAGGGGTCCCTAGGCAGTGTAAATGGTTAACAGGCTTCACAGTTAACTGAAGGTTGGAGATTGGAGTCTGCCGCAAGCTGCCTTGAAAGAAAGTCCTGTCGATCCACTTCTGAAAAAGCATCCATTGAAGATCCTATGGAGCACAGTTCCACTCTGATGCACACAGGGTCGCCAAGAGTCAAGACTGTCTGGATGACAACTGGTTTATACTGCTTTACAGATTATTTAGCTTGTTGTTGTTGTTAGGTGCTATCCAGTCGGTTCCAACTCACACGACAAAATGAAACACTGCCTGGTCCTGCACCGTCCTCACAATCATTATGCTTGAGCCCACCGTTGTAGCCACTGTGTCAATCCATCTTGTTGAAGGTCTTCTCTTTTTCGATGACCTTCCTACTTTGCCAAGCATGATATCCTTCTTCAGAGACTGGCCCGTCCTGATAACATGCCCAAAGTATGTGAGACAAAAGTCTTGCCATCTTTGCTTCTAAGTAGCATTTTGGCTATATTTCTTGCAAGACAGATTTGTTCATTCTTCTGGCAGTCCATGATACACTCAGTATCTTTCGGGAACAACACAAAGGCATCAATTCTTCTTTGGTCTTCCTCATTCATTGTCCAGCATTCCCATGCATATGAGGAGAATGAAAACATCATGGCTTCAGTCAGGCCCAAGTCCTCAAAGTGACATCTTTGCTTTTTAAAACTTTAAAGAGGTCTTTTGCAGCAGACTTAACAATGCAATGTGTCATTTGATTTCTTGACTACTGCTTCCATGGGTATTGATTGTGGATCGAAGAAAATGAAATCGTTGACAACTTCAGTCTTTTCTCAGTTTATCATGATGTTCTCCATTAGTCCAGTTGTGATAATTTTTTTCTTTGTGCTGAGGTGTAATTCACACCGAAGGCTGTAGTCTTTGATCTTCACAAGTAAGCACTGCAAGTCCACTTTCAACAAGCAAGGTTGTCATCTGCATAATGCAGGATGTTAGAGTCTTTCTCAAATCTTGATGCCCTGTTCTTCTTCACGTTGTCCAGCTTCTCCGATTACTTGCTCAGCATACAAACTGAATAAGTATGGTAAAAGGATACAACCCTGACCCACACCCCTTTCCTATGCAGTATCCCCTTGTTTTGTTTGAACTACTGCCTTTTGGTCTACGTACAGGTTCCTCATGAGCAAAATAAGTGTTCCGGAATTTCCATTCTTTCCAATGTTGTCCATAATTTGTTATGATCCACAGAGTCAAATGCCTTTGCATAGTCAACAAAACACAGGTAAACATCCTTCCGGTGTTCTCTGCTTTCCGTGAAAATCCGTCTGACATCAGCAACGATGTCCCTGGCTCCACGTCCTCTTCTGAATCTGGCTGCAATTTCTGGCAGTTCTCTCTCAATGGACTGCTGCAACTGAGCTGAATGACTGTCATCAACATTTTACTTGTGTGCGATGCTAATGATATTGTTCAATAATTTCTGCATTCTGTTGCATCACTTTTCTTTGGAATGGATGCAAATATGGATCTCTTCCAGGAAGTCAGTAGGCCAGGCAGCTGTCTTCCAAACGACAGACAGGTAAGCACTTCCAGCACTGCATTCATTTGTTGAAATGTCTCAATTGGTATTCCTTCAATTCTTGGAGCCTTGTTTTTCACCAATGCCTGCAGAGCAGCTTGGACTGCTTCCTTCAATACCATTGATGCTTGGTCATAATGCTACTTCCTGAAATGGCTGAACGTCAACCAATTCTTTTTGGTACAGTGACACTGTACCATCTTCCTTTGATGCTCCCTGCATTGTTTAATATTTTCCCTGTAGAGTTCTTCAATATTGCAACTCAAGGCTTGAATTTTTTCTTCAGTTCTTTCAGCATGAGAAATGCCAAGCCTGTTTTTCCTTTTTGGTTTTCTAACTCTAGTTCTTTGAACATTTCATTATAATACTTTGTCTTCTCAAGCCGTCCTTTGAAATCTTCTGTTCAGCTCTTTTACTTCATCAGTTTCTTCCTTTTGCTTTAGCTATTCTACGTTCAAAAGCAAGTTTCAGAGTCTCCTCTGACATCCATTTTGGTCTTCTCTGTCTTTTTAATGACCTCTTGCTTTCTTCACGTATGATGTCCTTGATGTCATTCCACAACTCCTCTGGTCTTCAGTCATTAGTGTTCAATGTGTCAAATCTATTCTTGAGATGGTCTCTAAATTCAGGTGGGATATATTCAAGGTCTTACTTTGGCTCTCGTGGACTTGTTCTAATTTTCTTCAGCTTCAACTTGAACTTGCACATGAACAACTGATGGTCTGTTCTGCAGTCAGCCCCTGGCCTTGTTCTGACCCATGATGTTGACTGAGCTTTTCCATGGTCTTTTTCTACAGCTATAGTCAATTTGTTTCCTGCGTATTCCTCTAGTGAGATCCGCGTGTAGAGTAAATGTTAATGTTGTTGGAAAAAGTATTTGCAATGAAGAAGTCACAGGTCCTATGCAATTTCCATTGTCGTTTCTATCACCGAGACTGTATTTCCAACTACTGTTCCTTGTTTCCAACTTTCACATTCCAATCACCACTAATTATCAATGTATCTTGATCGCATGTTTGATCAATTTCAGATTCCAGAAGTTGGTAAAAATCTTCAGCGTCTTCATCTTTGGCCTCAGTGGTTGGTGCATAATTTGAATAGTAGTCATATTAACTGATCTTCTTGTAGGCGTATGGATATTAACCTGTCACTGACAGCACTGCACTTCAGGACAGATCTTGATATTTTCTTTTTGACAAGGAATGCAACACCATTCCTCTTCAATTTGTCATTCCCGGCATAGTAGACCTTACAATTGTCTGATTCAAAACGGCCAATACCAGTCCATTTCAGCTAATACCTAGATAGCAAACTTTATGCATTCCATTTCATTTCTGACAACTTCCAATATTCCTAGATTCATACTTCGTACATTTCATGTTCCAATTATCAATGGATGTTTGCAGCTATTTTCCCTCATTTTGAGTTGTGCCACATCAGCAAATGAAGGTCCCGAAAGCTTGACTCCATCCACATCAAGGTTGACTCTACTTTGAGGAGACAGCTCTTCCCCTATTGTACTTTGAGTGACTTCCAACCTGAGGGGCTCATCTTCTGGCACTATTATCATATAATGTTCCAGTGCTCTTCATAAGGTTTTCACTGGCTAATTCTTTTCAGTAGTAGACCACCAGGTCCTTTTTCCTAGTCTGTCTTAGTCTGGAAGCTCAGCTGAAACCTATCCACCATGGGTGACCCTACTAGTATTTGAAATACTGGTGGCATAGCTTCCAGCATCACAGTAACACACATGTCCCCCCAAGTACGACAAACTGACAAGGCGCTTGAGTGAAATATTCGTTTTAGAAAAAGGCTAGAGAGCTAAAAGTTTGGTCTATATGAAAATAGAAAAATCAGCAAGCCACAGGCCACCTAGGCATGTGCTAAAAGAAGGATGAACACTTGGATCCCTCAGGTATTATAATACCATCTGTGGCCTCTAATGAAATATTATCCACTGCCGTAGAGTTGATTCCGACTCACAGTGATCCTATAGGACAGAGTAGAACTGCCCTATAGGGTTTCGAACCCTGTAAATCTTTACAGCAGCTGACTGCCACATCTTCCTCCCGCAGAGCAGCTGGTCCTCCCGCAGAGCAGCTGGTGGGTTCAAAATGCTAACCTTTTGGTTGGCAGCTGAGCACTTTAACCACTGCACCACCAGGGTTCCTCTAAAACTAATCTGAATCAAGTCCACTGAAAACACGTCTCTTAACACAAAAGCAAGATAAGATTTTAGTGACAGTCTGCTGATGATGAAACCAGGTGAGGGGTATGGATTGGACTGGGTGGGGTGCATACAGGTGCTAACATACCTAACTCAAGAGTTTAATTCAACAGAAGTTGTATGTGTGCTTTTTTTCTTTAAGCCCCAGGCAAAGTCTAAAGCAAGGACATGCTATATTAAGAACGGTTAACCTTTGATGACAAGAGATGTATAGGCTACTACTAACCTCAGGTACCATGTCTAGGCTGGGTGGCAACACTGCATACTGGTTAACTCTTGGGCTCAGCAGTCAAACCATTTAATGGATTTGACCTTTGGCCCATTAAGCCTTGGTTTCCTCACCTGGGAGTTAATGTAACTTAACATTATAGTCATTGTAAGGATCGCATGAGAATTTATGTAAAAAAAAAGTTATTTCAGAGCCTGCCACATTAAGGCTTAACATTCTCTAAAATGCCGTAAGCTATGCCACAGAAATATTACCCACTAGAAACACTAGAAAAATGGCTGTCTTTCTCCAAAACCACCTCTCCCACTTTAGTCAACATCATGGCCCTTCACCCTCAATGGCTTCAGAGTCTCTTCTCTTAAAAGATTAAAGTCACAGCCTTGTGAACTGAGATACAGACGTTCATGGTCCTTAAAAATGTTTATCTTAACTTTAAAGATTTTCTTATTCAAAAACTTATACACAAATTGTTTTCTGACATTGACTGCAATCCCCGCAATGTGTCAGCACTCTCCCTCTTTCCACCCTGAGTTCCCCATGCCCATTTGTCCAGTTTTCCTGTCCCTTCCTGCCTTCTCATCTTTACTTTGGGGCAGATGTTGCCCATTTGGTCTCGTATACTTGACTGAACTAAGGAGCACATTCCTCGCCTGTTAAAAAAAAAAACAACACAAATATCTACCTTGTACTAGGTACTTTGATGTTGACCCATCTGCTTTATATTCTCTGCAGTAGTCCACAAGCTGTGAATCTTAAGGATGACACAAGCAATAGGGGAGCGACTAACTATAAACTTCTACAAGCTAAAATACCTTCATGAGAAGCCTTCAAAACTTCAGCTTATGTACAAAACCACGGCAACGGCAAAAAGATCGGTAGTTGCCAGGGTTCAAGCGGAAGGATGAATGGGTGGAGCACAGGACATTTTAAGACAACGAAACTATTCTGCATGATATTTTAACAGTGGAGACATAACATTATGCATTTATCAAAACCCACAGAACTGCAGCACACAGTGAACCCTAATATAAACTATACACTTTACTTAAAATAATGTATCAATATTAGTTCATCATTTGTAACAAATATAGCACACTAATATATTAATGATAAGAGAAATGGGGGGAGCACATGGAAACTGTACTTTCTGTACAAATTTTTCTGTACACCTAAAACTTCTCTAAAAATTAGTGTCTTTAATCTCGTAATATAATCTGTCTTTCACGAATTTACAACGTACACATCTATAATTTTGAGGGTGGAAAACAGATTAGGATACAAACTACAAAACTTTCACATGTGGTTTCATTTGTATTTTAAATGAATGGCTTCATTTAATGTATTATATCCACTAATGATCATATTTGGCACTGTTGTTTTTTGAAACCCCTCTACCTAATAAGAAATATCACAAATTTGTTCTTTTCTTGTTTTTTTCTACCTCTGCTCTGACTAGAATGAGAACTGAAGATGCAAGGGAGAATACCTGTTTATCTTGGCCTGACTCAGCAAATAATTTTGTTTTAATAAAGTTCGTTTCAAAAACTAAGAATTCATCTGGTCTGATAATGTATTAGATCTTCAGTTTGCTAAAAAAATAAAAATAGCTTTCGAATGGATGCATTTTAAACTGACAACGCTGCATGTCCTAAAAGAACTGCAGAGCCATATTCCTCGAGCAGTGTATGGTACCTCCTCGCCTTTGCTAAATGACAGCCTGTTCAAAACTACACTGCTGTACTCAGAGGTCGGGAGTTATGATTATCTACAGGCTTGCCAATAAGAAATGACTATCAACTCACTCCAGGGGGAGAAAAATGAAAAGTTAGCTCATTGAGGGAAATATGGCAGTATTTAATCAGTATCATAAAAGAATGGAATTTTGTTGTTGTTAGGTGCTGTACAGTCAGTTCCAACTCATAGCAACCCTATGTACAACAGAACAAAACACTGTTTGGTCCTGCGCCATCCTCACAATTGTTACGTTTGAGCCCATTGTTGCAGCCACTGTGTCAGTCCATCTCGTTGAAGGTCTTCCTCTTTTTCACTGACCCTCTAAAGAGAATGATGTCCTTCCTTCTCCAGGGACTGGTTCCTCCTGATGACATGTCCAATGTACGTTACACGAAGTCTTGCCGTCCTCGCTTCTAAGGAGAATTCTGGCTGTACTTCTTGCAAGACAGATTTGTTTGTTCTCTTGGCAGTCCATGGTATATTCAAAATTCTTCACCAACACCATAATTCAAAGGGATAATAGCCTATAACTACTTAAAGCTTGTCTAGTTAAAGTATAAAAAAGGTGTCTCGGAAATACTGCCTTGGGAATAAAACTTGTGCTGAAACTAGAGGTCACCTAACCATCCCGAACTTTTTAAATCCTCTCTGCAGGGCAATGTCTCTAGCCAAGTCTGTCCGTCTGCACGTGAAGACGGCCAATCTTAGCTGCTGGCTGCCTCAAGGTAAAACATTCTCTATCATTAAACAATTAACCCGTAGGAAGTTTAGGTTCCTCAAACTTACATTCTGTGTTGTACAGAACATCTTTCTAGATACAGCTTTTAAAATAGGAGAGCTATCAAGACCCGCGTCTTTCAAAGCTAAATATTTAGTTCCTTCAGTTGCTCTTCGTGATGGTTTTACATTTTTACACACTAGATTCTACTCTGAACATGTACCAGGTCCTATTGATATTGTTCTTAAAGTGTGCTGGCTGGAAGACAATATTCCACATAGGGAATAACCAGCCTACCACCACCTGGCTCGTTCCAGCTATAATACTTCTAATAAAACATCCTTACAGCACGGTTATTTGACAGCCCCATCCTGTTAATTATACTACTCAATAAAAATTTATTACTATTGCTAAGCCACATACTCTACCGGCTCTCTTCAATACATTCTTCATCCAAGGAAGAGCTGGTTTGATGACTTATTAAAGTCAATGTGTACCTAACTACATTTTTTTATTTCAGTTTTTCTAACAACCATGAAGAATGAAATTTTGATCTAATAGGATTTGTTACCAAATTATCAGCTCATGATTCTTCCTGGGTGCTTATACAAGCCTTATTTGGACTAGTACCCAGGAGCTCAACTATATTTTATATAGTCCTTCTCTCTTTTTGAGGATTTATCTACCTATCACTAAGCTTCTGCTATGGAGTCTCTGGGTGATGCAAATGGTGACGTGCTCGACTCCTAGCCGAAAGGCTGGCAGTGTGAACCCACCCGGAGGCACCTTATAAGTAAGGCCTGGTGTTCTGCTTGTGAAAGGTCACAGCCTTAAAAACCCTATGAAGCAGTTCTACTCTGCACATGTGCAGTTGCCACGAGGTGGAATCAACTCAACGGCAACTAACAACAAGCTTCTACTACCTTTTATTTTTCAAAGGAAGTTCAGCTATTGTATCTTTAAGTTGCCAGTGTTTTGTGCTCTAGCATTACACCAAATTCAGGCACTGGGCCTATTCCTTGGATGTCTTACTCCAAACTCACCTTTACAAGTCCCTAAAAGAATAAAAATTTAAAAAGGCTTAGTGCACTTAGTGCTTAAAACTTCTTACCCTATTTCTATGTCATACCATTCTGCACAGTATTTTTTGCCAAACAGTAACTCCGTTTTTGGCCAAAATCGGGTCCCAGGTAGTAGATTTCCTAGTTGTTTCTTCCATTCTCCAAGATATAAAACTCAATAAAGCAAACCAAGAACACTCTGCTTGTTTGATGGCAGATACGCGGATAGCCGAAATCCTCCATCATTACCGTATCTTGCCTCTTTTCCACGGCATTCATAAATCCAGAGGATGCTCACTTTTCAATACATCAACTCCAACCCCCTTCTACCACAGCCTTATTCACTAATATTGCAGTCCTGGTCAATCACAGACCTTAATAATTTATTCTAGTTGTTGGTTCTAGTACCGTCCAGTATCATGGCCAAAAGTATGACGGTTCATTTGCAATAAGTAGCGTTGGCAGGTAAACCACAACCACGAGAAATATCAGGAAAGCAAAGACAATAGGGATTTACTTTTGACTCCTTTTCCAGGCATCCTGAATGTGTTGATACCAAAGTCTTTTATACCATTTTGGGGTAGGAAAAATCACAACTATTCTAGGATCTTTAATTCTTAGTATATACTCGGTAAGAATCTAGCAGCATAATATTTTCCATCAATTGAATGATGCCGTAAGTTCACTTAGTGTCTTAAATAAATATTAAATCTGTCCCAACGGTAACTTTCGTAGTAGGATTTTGAAAACAGGTAAAGAAAATGATAATTCAGTGTTAGAAACCTTGGCCGTCAAGCCAAGTTCTTAATACTATCCCCATTCTAACAGTTTAAAATATATTGTACTGGAAGGGGGCGAATGGAAGTGACTGCTAATGGGTACGGGGTTTCCTTTTTGGAGGATAAAAGTTCTAAAGTTAGTTTTGTGCTGATGGTTGCACAACCCTGTGAATACACTAAAAAACACTGAGTTGTATACTTTAGGGGATAAACTGCATGGTATGTGAATTATATCTCAATGACAAACTTGTTAAAAAAATTTCAGCTGCATTCTAATGGCTATTACATTAAAGGATATTTTATCATTTCTAAAATACACATCAAAAAACCTAACAGAGAAAGAGACAAATAGAAATTTTTATATCATAAATTAAGCCAGGTATTAGGATCTAGATCACAACAAACCACTTAAGAGCCAGAGACAACTGAGAATTAATGAGTCCTCATTCATTAGATTACAACCACCAAACACACAGAAACAATATGAACATGATCCCCTAAATGATTTCTTTGGAAAGACAGTTACTGTTAAACAATCTTGGAATGGAAGGCTTTGCTTCTACAAACAAAAACACGAATGATGTCCTCAATAGCATGAGCACTTACTCATCATACTCGATATGATAAATAACGTCTTCATCAGCAGCAACAGAGTCTGAATTAGACGTAGAGGGTACATTGTCCAATTTATTTGTGTTCCCTTTGGAATTATGATTTACATTTCCATTAGTCCTTTTATAAGTACTGCCATTCTTCAGTGGAGTTTTGCCACGTGAATGTCCATCAGAAGCTCTAGTAACACTACGTATATGTGCTTCAAACCAAGCACCAAGGCCGACATCTCTGGCATCCACCAATTCATTTACCTAAAAAAAGTTTAAAATTAGTTAATGAAGCTTAATTTCATCTACTACTTCAAAAATCTTAATATAACTCTAGTTATTTGAGTGTTATCATGGTAAACAATATTTGCAGCTACTCATGTTTAAACTGATTAAAAAGGTTAGATCAAAACTGTTCTTTTTGGGTTTTGCTGTCTTAAATCTGTTTTTTTATTAATATGGAAATTAATTTTCCTCCTAATTTCCTCTAATGAAACAGGAGTTTTCTTTAACTACTCCTTACTCAGGCCTACACTGTACTTTCAAAATTCAATCAATACCGAAGAATCATTCTGGCAAGTCATCCAGTAAGACTGTCATTACAGAAAAGCCAGGATTTTAAACTATTACGACTATTATTTGTTCCATTAGTTTTTTCGTAATTCTGAAGATAATTTACACTGCCCAACCAGAAATCAGTAAAGTATTAAACAGACAATAAAGCTTGAAATGAGGGAATTATGCATAAAAGCAAAGGGAAGAGTCTAATGAATCCATCTATACACCATCAATTAGTAACTCCTTAGCAAATGCAATTATTTACTACCTCAAGGAAGAACAATAAAATACAGAAAGTATACTATCTCAGCCTATTTTAACTTGGCAAAACTAAAGGGAGCTGAAAGCAAAGAATAGACCTATAAGATGCAAAACAGATGTAGTCAAGTCTAGTGGAAGATCCAGAACTAAACCATGCAATCCGACCAAAGGAAAAACAGCATATTAGAAAATAGGTATACTAGAGTATCAGAAGCTAAGAAATGGAAGCTGGTAAAAAAAAAAAAAAAATCTCCTAAAAAAAAGGTAAGCACAGTGGTTGTCATGGATTGAATTATGTCCTCCCAAAAATGTGTGTATCAACTTGGTTAGGCCATGGTTCCCAGTATTGCATGGCTGTCCTCCATTTTGTGATTTTAATTTTATGTTAAGAGAATTAGGATAGGATTGTAACACCGCTACTCAGGTCGCCTCCCTGATCCAAAGTAAAGTAAGTTTCTCTGGGGTGTAGCCTGCACCACTTTTTATCTCTTAAGAGATAAAAGGAAAGACAAGCAAGCAGAGCGTTGGGGACCTCATACCACCAAGAAAGCAGCACTGGGAGCAGAGCGTGTCCTTCGGACCCGGGGTCCCTGCGCCTGAGAAGCTCCTTGACCAGGGGAAGATTGATGACAATGACCTTCCTCCAGAACCGAAAAAGAGAGAGAAAGCCTTCCCTTGGAGCCAACACCCTGAATTTGGCTTTAGCCTACTTTAGTGTGAGGAAATAAACTTCTCTTTGTTGAAGCCAGCCACTTGTGGTTTTTCTGTTATAGCAGCACTCCAGAATAGCAGCACTAGATGACTAAAATAGTGGTCTAAAGTTCAAGACCCTTCCGAGAGCAGTAATTAAGAGACATCCTGTCATGGATTGAATTGTCTCCCCCCAAAATATCTGTCAACTTGGCTAGGCCATGATTTCCAGTATTGTGTGACTGTCCACCATTTTGTCATCTGATGGGATTTTCCTGTGTGTTATAAATCCTATCCCTATGATGTTGATGAAGTGGGATTAGCGGCAGTTATGTTAATGAGGCAGGACGCAGTCTACAAGATCAGGTGCCATTTCAAGCCAGTCTCTTGAGCTACCAAAGACAGAAGCAAGCAGAGAGACATGAGGGTCTCATACCACCAAGAAGGAAGCGCTGGGAGCACTGCGCATCCTTTGGACCTGGGGTCCCTGCACTGAGAAACTCCTCAACCAGGGAAGATGGATGACAAAGACCTTCCCCCAGAGTTAACAGAGACAGAAAGCCTTCCCCTGGAGCTGGCACCCTGAATTCGGACTTCCAGCCTCTACAGTTTCTCTTTATTAAGGCCATCCACTTGAGGTATTTCTGTTATAGCTGCACTAGATAACTAAGACACTTCTCATCGGTCTTTTTTTTTTTCTTTTTAAGCTCTTAAAAAGGAAAAATGAAATCATCAATACAAGGCAACCATCTAATCAAGCTGGCTCTTTCCCTGAAGGAATAAAAGATCACCCAGGGTATCTAATATAATTCTGACAGATGGCATGGCATCACTTGGGAACAGGGGAAAGTAATATACTAAAAGTTAAATACCCATGCTGCCAGGAATTATGCAAGGTTCCTTAATAAGGTTCACCTAACCCTAATATAACGCTAACAATTCCTATTTTATAAGATAACGTGAAAGCTAATAAAATATAAAGCTAGGACTTGAAGACATCTTTATCTTGATGTTTATGCTCTTGTTAGTATACCATGAAGCTTGATACATAAGAAGATGGCAATATAAATAAGAACTTCAAAAGTAAGTGATGAACTTAGAAAAAAGGTATTAAAAAATATAAAATGGTTTCAAACTACCAAATGTCATAGACAAGGTAGAAACAAGCAAAGAGACCTAGTATCTGGATACCTCAACATTTGGCAATACAGTTAGAGTTAACAGAAACCTAAGTCAACCTAAAAATAATGCCATTCCTTGAACATCACACGTAAGAGAGGACTCACTGGCTTAGAAACGTAGGGCATTCTCAGAGTAAAACAAACAAAACCAGATTTTCTAAGTGGGACAAGAACTCCTGATTTTATTCCCTATTATAAAGCACAGTTTCCGCTCATGATAAACAGGGCCACACACATCATTTAGGTCAGAGTGACAATCATTTCTAAAGCAGGGTCTCACTAGAGCCACACATACCTTCCATAGCCAAAAGCCAAAATTAAAATCAATCTAGGTTCCAAAGTCCACCTTGTTTCAGAAAATAAACTAGTTCCTCATCCAGAGTCTGCGTGATTCAATTTATGTTAAATGCACACTGGGACCTGGAAGGACCCGCCTCTCCACAACCTTGCATAAACCCTCCACATATGACAGTGATCTGTAACTTCCTAAAATAACATGAAAAGATATCTAAAACGGACCAAGTATCACTCAAAGTTACAAACCAGGGTAAAATAAGACAGTAGATAACGTGAGGTTAAAATCTCATTTTAAAACATTAAGCTCAAATTTTTACCTACACCAGTTTTCAGTAAAGTTAATTTGAGAATTTACTTTTTGTTCCTGCTTACCAAGAGGTCCAAAGAACATTTCAGTCAGGAGGAAGGAAAGGTCCAAAAATCTGCTCATAGATAATTTTAATTAAAGAAAGCTCTACATCTATAAAAGGAAAACCTGTACAAATCTTACATAGGCATGAATGAAAGATAAAGGCAAAAAGAAAAAAACTCCAATTTTTGTAACACATCTAGAAACAATTTAATGAAATTCTGATACACTAACTACTCAAAGAGTTTCTGTGACTATGGAAAATAGATAGAACCCAAAGCAAATTCCAAACTAATCAATTCAAAAGTCGCAGCTTCTAAGCTGTTCTCAGTTCAGCAAAAAAAAAAAAAAAAAAAGTTCACCTCTTATAAAAGTCCTATGAATGTAAGGGATAACAGTGTTTGTTTACTCCTCTATCCCTAAGACCTAGCACAAGTATGCAGGAGACATACAAATATTCATTGAATGAATAAACTGTCCAGAAAATAAGCAAACACTTTTACACGGAAAAAAACTAATGTCGGTAGCCAAAGGCTTCAAATACGTCTGACAATTACTGAGCTGCATCAAAAAGCAAACAAATCCTTTTGGACTCTTCAACTAACAAGGAGGGTTAAACACAGTGTTCCTTAATACATTACTACATGAATAACAACATAGCCTTTTGAGAGTTTAAGTGCCAGCTCCCAAGGGTGTTTCTAAACGGAGAAACAGAGCCTTACTGTAAAACTTCATTGCCAAGTCTGTACAATTCTTAAGTGGTTGAACTGGGATTTAAAACCAAGTCTAATGACAAAGGTAAAGTCTTTAACAACTCTATACTAATGTGAAATATAAAAAATAAATACGAAATATAAGAGATGTTAAAAAAAAGAAGAATTTAAAAGGCAGGCACTAGAAGCTAATGACAGCCAAAGCAGGGACACTGAAAACAGAAAGCAAAGATCTGCTGAGAAGTAGTTTCTTTCTCTTCTGAATTAGACTGAGGAGAGGGATACGGCAGAGTATTGCTAAACATGAAGAATTTAAATTGAGCTGAGCTGTTTTACCTTGGCTAATCTCAGATCTGTAGATATATAAACAGTCCTCCTGTGAAAGCAAATTCATCTCTTCACTGTATAAAACAAATCAATTTAAAAGTAACAGCTTCTAGGCTGGAGTCTTTACCCAAAAAGAAGTTAAAAAGTAGCAACGCAAGCTTAACATTGACGCAGATAGTTACATAAAGAAATATTTACAGATACATGTGTATACAAGTATTAGTATATATACATATACTTCCTTGCTGTGTCATCTGAGACAGCCTAAAGGCAATGACAGTCCAATAGCAAGGTGCAATGAGTACACCTAGCATATGGATCTTGGTTCCTAATACCATTCTCCAATTCAAGACACCAGGGCTCCTTGGAGAAATGGCTGATTCTAGGACTGGGGCAGGAAATACACAAGATGAGCCTGGAGCATCTTGTTGAGCCATAAAGTGCTCAAAAACAGAAAAACACAAGGATGGGGGTAAGCCAAAGGGATACAGAAGCCAACTAAGACAGCTTCCAATGGCCAAAGCCAGAAAAATTTGAGCAGCAAAATAAAGTATTATTGAATTACAACCCAAAGTATAAAATACCCATCAATTCATACTGATGTAAATTGATGATAAATAAATGCACAAGAGACAAATCTCTCATGAAGATTTTCAAATAATGCACATACTCTGCCCTCAAGGAAGTAGAACATAACCCCGCTATGCATGCTTCCTTGCAATGTAGAGGGTGGAAAGGAGGGAAGGGGAAGTAATTTTACAGTTGGAGAAACCTGGCAAACACTACCTCACCAAGGTGATCACAGGTCACATCAATAGTTGTAAGTTACTACCCTTATGCAATCTAAGTTACTTTTAACCCTAGATACGATGTGATGAAAACAGCACTTCTGTGGTCTTGCTCTCCAAAACACATAAACTCAGTCTAATCATGAGGAAAGCAATAGACAGATCCCAACAGAGGGCCATTTTATTTATTTATTTACATTTATTATGCTTTATATAAGTGAAAGTTTACAAATCAAGTCAGTCTCTTATACAAAACCTTATGCACATCTTGCTGTGTACTCCTAGCTGCTCTCTTCCTAATCAGATACCACACTCCTCCTCTCTATCCTATATTCCCTATGTCCATTCAACCAGCTCCTGTTCCCCTCTGCCTTCTCATCTTACCTCCAGACAGGAGCTGCCCACATAGTCTCATGTGCAAGAGGGACATTTTAGAAAATACCCAACCAGTACACCTCAAAACTGTCATCAAAAACAAGGAAAGCCTGAGTAACTGTCGTAGCCAAGGGAAGCCTAAGGAGACATGACAGCTAAATGTCATGTGGTACCTAGATGGGATTCTGGAACTGAAAAAAACGACATCAGGTAAAAACTAAGAAATGTGCATAAAGCATGGGCTTTACTTCATAACAATGGATCAATACTGCTTCACTAACTATAACAAATACACTCTACTAATGTAAAATGTTAACAATAAGGGAAACGGTGCGTGATATACGGTAACTCTCTGTACTACCTCCCAAATTTTGCTGTAAATCTAAAACAAATTTAAAATAAAAAGTTTCTTTATAAAGTAACAATATAAAAAAGTAACACAGGAAGCACTGATATCTGGAGGAGGGATAAAATCAATGGGTGATGCTGGCAACGGAACGGCAAACTGGCTTTCAGTATTGATCATTTTGTATGAATTGTGAGCACTATACAGAGCACTGTTTTGTGTCTTACGCCTATCATGAGCTCTGGTGGTGCAATGGTTAAGAGCTCGGCTGCTAACCAAAAGGTAAACGGTCAAACCCACCAGCAGTTCCTAGGGAAAAAAGACCTGAGGTCTGCTCCTGTAAAGATTACAGCCTAGGAAACCCTATGGGACAGTTCTACTCTGTCCTTTTAGGGTCACTATGATTTGGAATTGACTTGATGGCACACAACAATGCTTATCATGTATAAAAAAAGTATGTTTACTGCAAATATTTTTTCTCTTCTACTTTATTTTCCAATTGATTTTAGTAAAGACTACTATTGGTATTCCAATATTAATTTGAAAACAGCCACTTACTTATTGCTTTTCCACGTATCTATAAGTGATAACTGTCTTCTCCAATATTTACATTTTATTTTGTTCTCCTGCCCAACTGCATTATCTAGGACCTCCTGAAAAATGTTAAAAGAGCAGCATTAACTGGTTTCCTTGTCTGGCTCCTGTCTTTAATGGGAATGCTTCTGCCTTTTCCTGACCATCAAGCATGATGCTGGTTGTGGTTTAAACTACTCACCCAATCCAACTGTTCTTGTTAACAAGGATTTTTTTTTTTTTTTAAATCAGGATTGGATTCAAATTTTTCTTTGGTCTGTTAATACAATGAATTCTATTAAAAACATACCCTACTAACAAACTATCCCCACTTTCTGACAAACCATACTTGGTGAAGGTATTATTAGTATGTTCTTTTAATCTACAGTCATTAATTCTGTTTGCCAAATATATCTCAGGCTTTACATCAATACATTAGTGATACCGAATGCTTTTTGTCATGTTTCATATCAGTGTTATACTAAATGTATAAAGCAATGCCAACTTTTCCTTCCTTCCTTTATGCCGTGGGTCAATTGAGATGACATCACAATTATCTATTTCTTATCAGTTTAAAACAATTTATCAGTGAGGCCACCCAAGGCTTGGTGCTGTTTTGAAGATGGAGCTTTATGCTAGCTTTCTTATGCCCTCCATACGTACGTACAGGTTTGCATTTTTTCCGCAGATCCAAATTATCTTTATTTGCATTTTCTTAAATAGCTCACTTCATAAACCAATTTTTTTGTTAGTTTTTAGCCTTGGAAATACTTTGAAAAACTGAGTCTGGGTCTCAATTTGACCCAACTAGTAAAATACTATACTAAAAAGAAAAAACAAAACAAACCTCCCAAACATCATACTTAATGGTGAAACACTGAAGGCATTCCTTTTGAGATCAGCAACCGAACAAGGATATACCCACTATCACCACATCATGCAACACTGCACAAGACAAAAAAATTCAGAAAAAACAGAAGAATTGGAACGAATGAAACGAAACAGTTATTCAATTATTTCCACATAACGTATTAGAATAGAGTTTGAAAAAGCTACTGGATACAAAGGTCACTAAATAAATCAATTGCGTTTCTACATATCAGCAAACAAATTGCAATTTTAAGAGATAACCATTTATAACACCCCAAAACCAAAACCAAACCCATTGCCATCAACTCAATTCTGACTCATCATGACCCTATGGGACAGAGTAAAATTTCCCCATAGGGTTTCCAAGGAGCGGCTGGTTGGCTTGAACTGCCGACCTTTAGGTTAGCAGCTGAACTCTGAACCACTACATCACCAGGGCCACCATTTATAATAGCATCAAAAAACAAAGCTCCTAGAAATAAATTGAACAAGGTAGGTAAAAAGAAAAAAGTTAACTGAAAGATGGCAAAATCTATCACGTTCATGGGGAAATCTATCATGTGCATGAATTAAAAGATTCAACATTTTAAGTCAAGACATCAATTCTCCAAGTTGATCTATAGATGCAATCCCCATCAAAATCTCAGACTGTTTATCTGTAAAGCTCTGACAAGCTAACTCTTAAATTTTTATATAAAGGTGTTGAAAGCCAAAAAACCACGACACTCCTGAAGAGAAACAAAATTTAGGAGATGGGAGAAAGGGAGATATCAAATAGTCCCTAAGACTGCAGGACTTATATGTATGGGCAAGGATAGACAAACAGACCAATGGAACAAGAGAGCAGAAGAGAAACTAGATAACTGGGAGCTCCTAAAAATCAAACACCTACGCTCATCCAAAGACTTCACCAATAGAGGAAAAGGATTACCTACAGCCTAGGAAAAAGTTTTTAGCTATGACATTTCCAATCAGCACCTCTAAAATCTACATGATACTGCAAAAAGACAAATAACCCAATTAAAAAATGGGCAAAGGATATGAATAGACACTCCATTAAAGAAGACATTCAGGTAGCTAACAGATATATGAGGAAATGTTCACGATCATTAGCCACTGGAGAAATGCAGATCAAAACTACAATGAGATTTCATCTCACTCCAACAAGGCTGGCATTAATCCAAAAAACACAAAATAATAAATGTTGGAGAGGCTGTGGAGAGACTGGAACACTTATACACTGCCGGTGGGAATGTAAAATGGTACAACCACTTTGGAAATCAATTTGGCACTTCCTTAAAAAGCTAGAAACAGAACTACCATACGATCACTTCCTTAAAAAGCGAGAAACAGAACTACCATACGATCCAGCAATTCCACTCCTTGGAATATATCCTAGAGAAATAAGAGCCTTTACACGAACAGATATATGCACACCCATGATTACTGCAGCACTGTTTACAACAGCAAAAATACATGGAAGCAACCAAGGTGCCCATCAACAGATGAATGGATAAAGAAATTATGGTATATTCACACAATGGAATACTACGCATCGATAAAGAACAATGATGAATCTGTGGAACATTTCATAACGTGGAGGAACCTGGAAGGCATTATGCTGAGTGAAATTAGTCAGCTGCAAAAGGACAAATATTGTGTAAGACCACTATTATAAGAACTCAAGAAATACTTTAAACAGAGAAGAAAATATTCTTCGATGGTTACGAGGCGGGGGGGAGGGAGGGTGGGAGAAGGGTATTCACTAATTAGATAGTAAATAAGAACTGCTTTACGTGAAGGGAAAGACAACACACAACACAGGCAAGGTCAGCACAACTGGACTAAACCAAAAGCAAAGAAGTTTCCTGAATAAACTGAATGCTTCGAAGACCAGCGTAGTCTCAGGGGACATGTCAGTCAATTGGCATAATAAAATCTATTAAGAAAACATTCTGTATCTCACTTTGGAGAGTGGCTTCTAGGGTCTTAAACACTATCAAGCGGCCACCTAAGATGCATCAATTGGTCTCAACACACATGGATCAAAGGAGAATAAAGAACACTAAGGACACAAGGTAATTATGAGCCCGAGAGACAGGAAGGGCCACATAAACCAGAGACTGCATCAGCCTGAGACCAGAAGAGCTAGACAGTGTCCAGCTACAACCGATGACTGCCCTGACAGGGAACACAACAGAGAGCCCCTGAGGAAGCAGGAGAGCAGTGGGATGCAGACCCCAAATTCTCACTGAAGTCCAGACTTAATGGTCTGACTGAGACTGGAAGGACCCCAGCGGTCATGGCCCCCAGACCTTCTGCTCCCCCAGGACAGGGACCATTGCCAAAGCCAACTTTTCATACAGGGATTGGACTGGACAATGGGTTGGAGAGGGGTGCTGCTGAGGAGTAAGCTTCCTGGATCACACAGACACTTGAGACTATGTTGGCATCTCCTGCCTGGAGGGGAGATGAGAGGGTAGAGGGGGTTAGAAGCTGGCGAAATGGACACGAAGAGAGAGAGTGGAGGGAGGGAGTGGGCTATCTCATTAGGGGGAGAGAAACTGGGAGTATGTAGCAAGGAGTATATAAGTTTTTGTGAGAGAGACTGACTTGATTTATAAACTTTCTCTAAAAGCACAATTTAAAAAAAAAAAGAAAGAGAAAGAGAGAGCAGTTTGGCAGTAGCCAGAGTCAATACTTCTATTCCCAGACAGAAACTCTTAAGAAATTCTCCAACATGTGCACCAGGATACACACATAAGAAAGTTCAAAACAGCACTGCATAAAACAGCTGAAAGCTGGCAACAGCCCAAATAGCTATTAATCAGGGATAAGATAAATATTTTGTGGTATGTTAATAAAATAGAATACTGTAATAGGAATAAAACACAGCTAAAAAAAAAAAAAAATTTTTTTTTTATACTGCATCAGAGAATCTCGCCAAGTTGTGAAAAAAAGTAGAATTCCATTATATGAAATTCAAATATAGGCAAAACTAACCAACATATTCTTTAGTGACACATACGTAAGTAGGAAAACAAGAAAATGATCATAAAAGTTAGCACAAGTAGTTTACCTCTTAGGGAGAAATAGGGAAGTATGATCTGGTAGGGGCACACAAGAGGCTTAAAAAGGTACTGGCATCATTCTAACTTCTTAATCTTGGTGGAATTACACAGGTGTCGCGTTTATTATTTTTCTTTAAACTGTCCATATATATTTTACACATTTGTCTACATATATTTCACAGTAAATTCTGAAGACTACTTTTAAATGTTAAAATAGTAACAGCCCAATGTTTACTATCAAATGGCAATCAATACTTACAACATCCTGAAGGGAACAGACAACTGTATTCTCACAACTAACAAGAAGTGTGAAGACGACAACATACCTTATATAGTCCAAAGCCAGGATCAATCAGAAATGCATGAGTTGATGTAGACGGCTGACCAGAAGGTCCTACCCTTGGGGTTTTCTTTCCTTTAGGTGGACTATTAGAACAGGGTTTGACCTGTGCATCAGTCTGTTTAGATGTGCTAGGAAGATTTGGGTCTGGGCGAACCAGCAGCTGAATTATATCATTCAGTCCAACGTCATAGTCAAATAAAGTATATCCATTTTCCAACTAGAAAAAAAGAGAAAAAGATATTGAAATGCTTCTCTCTCAAAATGTCATGTTTCTACGTGTTTAATTTTCAAATGCCCTACTCAAACTATTAAAATTCATAGGGCTTCAATTTAGTGACAATGGAAACCATTCCTATTTCTTTACAGCCTCTAATATCGGCATCTTCTCTGGACCCCAATAAACTCTGAAGAAACACTCTACATGAGCTATAGGGAACCCTTCTAGCCATTAAAACCAAAAATGTACCATTGCTGCCTTGAGCATTATGCTCTTTTAAAAACTACATGGGGTCAAATCAACAACAGCAACTCAAAAGTTTAGAAAGGAATCTTTGGGGGCGGTGAGTTTATGTTAATAAGAGAAGAACAACTCAGAAAAAGAGGATGAGAATGGCCGCACAACTCGAAGAATGTAATCAATGTCACTAAATAGTACATGTAGAAACTGTTGAACTGTTGTACGTTTTTGCTGTGCACATTCTCAACAACAACAAAATAATAAAATTCAGAAGGAAAAAAAAAAAAAAAAAACACTCATTGGACAACCAGAACAGAATTAATAAGAATGCTGACATATTGTGAAAAATGTAATCAATGTCACTAAATAAATTTGTGTAGAAATTATTAAATAGCAACCTAATTTGCTGGGTAAACTCTCACTGAAAACACAATAGAATACTATTTAAAAAAAAAATCAAGCAGGAATAATTTTAATTCTTACTCATGCTATTCCACTTGCCTAAAGTTCTCTAATTTGATCCATCTGTAAAGATTATCAAATTATATCGTAAAGTCTTCCAGGATGAAGAGCAAATAAATTATCTTGCAACCAACCCATATTTTGGCAAGGTTTCCATTTTGTTTCTTCATAAAATTCAGTTGGTCATCTCACCATGATACAGTGAAATAATAAGAAAATTAAACTCCTTGAAAGTGAGAACTACCACTTCCCTAGAAATATGACCTATTTAAACATTGCTCATTTTTCCCTCTTTATATGTAATATCTATCACACCCACAACTCTCAAAGATAGTAAGATCACATTTGAGAAGCAAACCAAAGGGAAAGAATAAAATTCTGTCCCTGAATTAGAAACTTATTAATGTACTGTAAAAGTAACTTTCACTCAAATGCATGTTACAAGTATTCACGTTTGTTAACCAACAGAACAAGAGATCAGCCTATTCAGAATTCACAAACAAATTTCCCAGTGGGGGAATTCAATTACGTATTATCTCACAGGTTCAACATGCTTGTTCCAAACAAGCCTAAGAAGTCTCCCAAGTCACTAGGCAGATAAGCCCAAACACACACATACAAAAAACCCAAACCTGTTGCTGTCGGGTCGATTCCAACTCACACTCACCCTACTGCTTACTTTATTAAAAAAAAAAAAAAATGAACTCCTGAAAATTCTTAGGAAAAAACAAATTCAAGGAACAAAAAACTACACAGCACACCTTCATTCTTACATGTTCCGACAGCCAAAAAACAAGAACACGCCAATTGTGGAACAGTTGAGAAAGCACAGCTTGGGATAAAACACACAACTGTTGAACAGTATGACAGTTATTAAAAAATCAGAACTGTTCAAAGTATAAAATAAAAATAAACTCTGTAACAGCATAAAACTTGCAAATTAACTGGTAGGGCATTCCCAAAAATAAAGATAATGGTTAAGGTGATGAAATGATTGGAAATTTAAAGTGTTTCCATAAACATTTTTCCAATGAAGTTTGAGGCACAAGAATCAAAGAGACCATGGGGTTATTTCTACACTCAATTGACACCTCTGACTACAGTTTCTACCAAGTCAGGAGTAAATGTGAGCTGCTGCAAGCAGTACACTTTCTGAGCTTGGCTTGACAGGGAAAGCAATGTCTAAAGTCAGAATGGAACACTGGAAGCATATCAAGGCACTAAGATAAAAGTTACACCCACAACAACATGTAACCACTTTTCCTCCAATTCTTCACGCTTGTTATGTGTTTTAGTTATCTAGTGCTGCTAACAGAAACACAAGCCGGTGGGTGTAACAAACAGAAGTTTATTTTCTCAGAGTCAGGAGGCTAGAAGTCTGAATTCAGGGTGCCAGCTCTAGGGGAAGGCTTTCTCTCTGCCAGCTCTGGAGGAAGGTCCTTCTCTCTTCTGCTCCTGGACAATCTTCACCCTGCTCAGCCCCTCTCTTTCCCTATCTCTTGCTCGCTCCATCTCTTTTTGATCTCAGAAGAGGCTGACTTAAAACACACCTTACACTAATATTGCCTCATTAACAGACCAAAACTCATTCTTAAATGAAACTATAACCATAGGTTTATTGCTGATAGGTGCCCTCAGGTAGGTTCCGACTCATACCGACCCTATGCACAAGAGAACCAAACACTGCCCAGTTCTGTGCCATCCTCACAATTTTTGTTATGCCTGAGACTGCTGTTGCAGCCACTGTGTCACAATCCAACTCACTGAGGGTCTTCCTCTTTTTCGCTGACAATTTACTTTACCAAGCACGATGTCCTTCTCCAGGGACTGATCGCTCCTGATAACATGTCCAAAGTTTGTGAGAAGAAGTCTCATCATCCTCGCTGATTCTAGCTGTACTTCTTCCAAGACAGAGATTTGTTCATTCTCCTGGCAGTCCGTGGTCTATTAACTATTCTTCGCCAACACTATAATTCAAAGGGGTCAATTCTTCTTTGGTCTTCCTGATTCATTGACCAGCTTCCACATGCATACAAGGCGACTGAAAACACCATGACTTGGGTCAGATGCACCTTAGTTCTTAGAGTGACATCTTTGCTTTTTAATACTCAAAGAGGTCTTTTGCCAGATTTGCCCCATGCAATTCGTCACTGGACCATCAGTATAGGGATTAGGTTTACAACCCAAATTTTGGGGAGACACAATTCAAACCATAACAATACGACAGCCACTTTTTAACCCAGATTATTCAACCCTTTCCTTCCCTATTCATAGGTACTCTCCAGTCTTCCTAAAACAAGTTATCACCATCCACTGAATAGCAGGTTCCACACAGGTAGGCCATTGTGAAGAGTTCTGAAGTGATTTGCTTCTTGAAAAGTACGGAAGTTCTCCCAAACTTATGGAATCGAAGTTATCCCTATATCAAATTACACTAATTGGGAGAAAGGGATGGAATCATAGAAATTAAAAACACCGATAGTTTCAGGCATGTAACTATAACCCATCGATGAGTCACAGGAGTACATGTCTGAGAACTGCCTTCCTAGAAGATGGGGATGCGGGATTTACAACACTGGAGAGGCAGGAAGGATCCTGGGTTTTTTTTGTTTGGCCACTGCACCCTTCTGCTTTTACTGGGTAGAAGGAAAAAGTTCCAGGTAACAGGAAGTGCATGAGTTTCCTAGGTGTGCCTTTACAGAGTACCACAAACTCAGTGGCTTCAAACAACAGAAATACATTCTCTCACAGCTCTGGAGGCTAGAAGTCTGAAATCAAGGTGTTGGCAGGACCACGCTCCCTTCCCCTGAAGGTTCTAGGGAAGAATCCTCCTTTGTCTCTTTCCTACTTCCGGTGGTTGTCAGCAATCATTGGCATTCCTTGCCTTGGAGACACACCACTCCAATTTCTGCCTCCATCTTCACATGCTGTTGTCCTTGTGTGCATCAGTGTCTGTGTCTTCGCATGGCCTTCTTATGAGGACAGCAGTCATTGGATTTGGGGCCCATCTTAATCCAGCATGACCTAATCTTAAACTAATTACATCTACAAAAATCTTATTTATAAATAAGGTCATATTCTGAGGTCCGAAGTGGATATGAATTTTTGGGGGGACACTACTCATTCCAACTGGAGTTCCTGAGTGGTGCAAATGGTTAACGTACTTGCCTACTAACTCAAAGGTTGGAGGTTTAAGTTCACCCAGAAAAGGCACCTCGGAAAAAAGGCCTGGCAATCCACTGCTGAAAAAATCAGCCATTGACAACCCTAAGGAGCACATTTCTACTCTGAAACACACTGGGTCACCACTAGCTGGAATCAGCTCAACAGCAACTGGTTATTCATCCCAGTATAGGAAGAACTGCGACAGTGATACAAGGGAAAACTGGGAGGAAACGTTCAGAGGCAGTAACTACGCAGGCAGGTTCCAAGGGGCTGCTGACGAGGGATGTAGGGGAAGGCTTAAGTTAGTAACTTTCATGTGTCTTTCAAGTTACACACATACACTCTTTAAAGAGACAAATATTTTTATTTTGTATTCCATATGAAGAGTCCCAGGGCAAAAGGCAACTAGCCAGTTTTTCTTCAGCTCTGCATCTATCATCTATTCCAAGGCTACTCCTACAACAGTAGGAGGGAAAAAGTGAAGAAAGTGGAGGGCGAAGCCTTCCAAAGTAGGAAAAGCTCTGGATTTTCAGAAGATTTTGTTTAAAGATCCACCAACATAACTCTTCCTTAAAAAGATCCGATCCCCAGGGTGTCTCAAACTCCATCCTCCTAGATAATTATGTTCAAATGAGCTTACCCTACTCTAACCAGAACTTAGAGCCCTGAAGCCAGCTTTCAACTGCACTTAAAAAGCAACACATACCATTGAAAAGACGAAACGACCTAACAAACCGTATTCTACAATGATATTCTGCTATCTCCAGGATACCTAACCCTGAACAAATTTTAAATAGGCAATAATTTAGTGACCAAAAGAACCTCCCGTAACAGTCCTTGAAATTCCAAAATCCTTACTGTAGAAATCAGAATTAGAGTGAAAATTCTATTAAACTGTAGCACAAGCTTACACAGAAGTGACAAGCTCCCGGGAGGTCATAAAACGAAAATAAATTTTTCCAAAATGGAAACCAAAACAAGGAATTCCGCAATTCCTGCCCAGCATTTTTAAAGGTGAAATAGCCAAGAACTTTAGATTTGGATTTCCATTTTGCAAACAAGATAAAGTCAGCAATCAAAGTACAGGACCATGTGGCACTACCATAACAGAAATTTTCCATGAAGGGACTTCATATTTACACCATCATTCACTCATCTCTAAAAAACTTATACGTTTTGAGCTGGCAGAGAACGGTATCCTTATGTAACTTTGCCCTAAACCAATCACTCTTGCTTTATTCTTCCGGATGCTTTATCATACTTCCTGTTTACAGTCTGTCTTCTCATCTAAAGTGCACTATCCTTGAGAATAAATACTTCCTACATTCAAGACCATGATAAATTATCTTCCCTTGCAGCTTTAGTCTCTCTCAACCCCGGCTTCTTGCTCTTCCCACCATAAACATGCTGAAAGTCACTCTATTCTAAACTAAACTATCTTTTCTCCCTGAAGTTTGAAAAAACTACCACAGCTGCTTTTGCTCTAACCATGTACTCCTTACACTCCAAAAACCAATGTTTTATACGTATCCCCCACTCTTTGCGAAACTACATTCTAAACGTATGACAAAAACTTTCCAGCCTGAAACTTGGGGCCTTCCTTCTGTCTTCCGTCTTGTGGTGCAATTAATTACTTAATATGGCCCTTTTTTTTAGTCATGGTCTTTGTGACTCACACACAGTGATTGAGTGAGACTATCAAAATAAGGTATATGGAAGCTGTGAAGTTGGGGTTATGTGTCAACTTGGCTAGGCCAGGATTCCCAGTATTGTATGACTGTCCTCTATTTTATGTGTCGTAAATCCTAACCTCTTCGTGTTAATGAGGCACGATTGGTGTGGGGGTATATGGAGTCACAGCCTTGCAGGAGGGCATGACTCAAGTCCCACCCTTACTCAAGTCTCACCCTTCCCTGAGGTACTGCCTGCATCCAAGGTATATATGTGGGTGCTCTGGCAAGGGGCTCTCTCTTTCTCTGCATCCGGATCCTTTATCTGGTTCGTTACTGTCTGAACCTCCAATTCTTGGATTCGAGCCAGATGCCTGCCAAATCTGAGATTTGCCAGTGTCCTCAGCCCTGTGGGCCGGTGGTCTATCATCTGACCTGATTCGCCAGGTGAGCTAGCAGCATGTGGTCTGACCTGCTGGTTTGGTCTGGTGGCCATGTCAGTCAGAAGTAGCCTATGCCTGACCTGTGGATTTGGGACTTGCCAGCCTCCACAACTGCACGAGCCATTTCCTTGATAGGGCTCGTGAGTCGCCGCAGCGAATTACAGAACTCAAAGACAGGAGGGCGAGTACTGAGGGGAGTGGAAGTAGCTGAGGGTAGAGATCATGGAATGGTACAGCAATTTGGAAAAGCGGGACATTTGGGACATCTTTAATCTCCACCTCACAGGAATCAGCTTTGTGCTGATCCTTATAAAATATTCACTCAAGTGTCCTTCACTAACACTGTTGATAAGCACTTCCTCTTTTGGAAAGAAAACCCTGGTGGCATAATGGTTAAAGTGCTATGGCTGCTAACCAAGAGGTCGGCAGTTCGAATCCTCCAGGCGCCCCTTGGAAACTCTATCGTACAGTTCTACTCTGTCCTATAGGGTCACTACGAGTCGGAATCGACTTGACGGCAGTGGGTTTGGTTTGGTTTCCTTTAGAAAGGCTATTTTTTTCTTTCATCATAACAAACCTGCTGGTTTCCCCACCTTTCTGACCACTCCCTTTTCCTCCAGTCTCACAACTATTGTTACATATTCCTTTTTTTTTTTTCTCAATTGTGTTTTAGGTGAAGCTTTACAGAGTAAATCAGTTTCTCGTTACACAATTAATACACATATTGTTTTGTGACACTGGTTGCCAATCCCATATGTCAACACTCTCCTGTTCTCAACCTTGGGTTCCCCATTTCCATTCATCCAGCTTTCCCGTACCCTCCTGCCTTCTGGTCCTTGCCCCTGGATTGGTGTGCCCATTTAGTCTTGTATACATGGTTGAGCTACATATATTGTTGTTCATTTTACGGACCTGTCTCATCTTTGGCTGAAGGGTGAACTTCAGGAGTGACTTCAGTACTGAGTTAAAAAGGGTGTCCAGGGGCCATAGTCTTGGCATTTCTCCAGTCTGTCATATCAGCAAGTCTGGTCTTTTTTTTGTGAGCCTGAATTTTGTTCTACATCTTTCTACAGGTCTGTCCAGGACCTTCTATTGCGATCCCTTCAGAGTATTCAGTGGTGGTAGCCGGGCACCATCAAGCTGTGCTGGACTCATCTAGTAGAAGCTGTGGTAGTTGTGGTCCATTAGTCTTTTGGACTCATCTTCCCCTTGTGTCTTTGGTTTTCTTCATTCTCCCTTGCTCCAGACAGGGTGGTACCAGTAGATGTATCTTAGATGGCCACTCACAAGCTTTTATGCTACTCACCACAGAAAGATATAGAATTTTTTCCTTATGAACTATGTTGTACCAATTGGGCTAGATGTCCCCTGAGATCTTGGTCCCCAGCCCTTAATCCAGTAACTTGATCCCCACGGGAGTGTGGATGTGTCTATGAATTCTCTGGCACTGCCTTGGTCAAGTTGTGCTGGCTTCCCCAGTGTTGTGTACTGCCTTACCCTTCACCAAAGTTATCACTTATCTATCACTAGTTAGCATTTTTCCCTCCCTTGTAACCACCAAAGATTGTTTCTTTCTGTGGGTAAACTTTTCATGAGTTTTTATAATAGTGGTCTCATATCGTATTTGTCCTTTACATAATCCAGTTTTAACCCACCCGACTTCCCTTCTCAAAACCCAGATGAGTTCTCAAAATCTTTATCTATAGCCCTCTACACTCCAGGATCTGGCTATTCCCACATTTTAAATGGGACACTTTTTTCCAAAAAGCCCTATGTTCCCCATCTGTTAGTACCTCACCATTTTCATTCTAGTCATATAGAGCAGACACTTGCACCATGTCATTACTCTCCATGTCTCAGCCTTACCATGTGACATGTTTTGAAGGCTACTAGAACAGTTAACACCTCAAGAAAGTAGGCCAATCTTAATTTACAAGAGGATAAGGTTCCTAAATTAGAGCCTGGTTTTAAAACATCTATTGCTACCTGTCTACTGTTCCGTGCTCAACTCTTTCCAAAACACTAAAACACACCAAACACTGAGAAGTTAAGACTAACAGGTAAAATGAGTCAACAGAAACTGTCTGAACCTACAAAGATCAAGCAGCCCCTGAATATTACAATCACATCAGAAAAAATATCTTCCTTTAAATAAAACGTAAGCACTGACATAAGTAAGGCTCTCTAAAATGCACGCACTGAACGTTGTGGACTGTGGATTTATGTGAATTTTTTCTAATAAGTGACTCCTGTAATATTCTATTTCAATTAGATAAGACATCACTAGGTTTACGGAGAAAGTGTTTCTCGTTCACAACCTAAGAAAAAGTGGAATTAAACACCACATCTCTATGGGGTGGGGGTGGGGGGAGATTAGATTCATAGATGACAATCCACAAGCCAATTTCAAGGAAGGAATCTTACTAAAAATTTCCTCCTACTCTCTGCTCTCCATTTTGACCCTGGAGAGGGGTTGAATACAATGCTTCTCAAATTTAACTTCCATATAGATCATCTGGGAACCTTGTTAAAACGCAGATTCTGCTTCAGCAGGGCTAGTATGGGGCTCCCAGGTGAAGCTAATGCTGCTGGTCCTGCTTATCTGGGACCACTGTGAATAGTAAGAAACTAGGAGAAAACTGACTAACCTTCAACATTCATTTTCAAACTCTGATGTTCATCAAAATCTCCCGTGGGGTCTTGTTAGGCCCAACTACTTGCAATTCTGGGGTGAGTTGAGATCTGTAATAAATATCCACAAGTGATTCTGATACACACCGAAGGTTAAAAGCAGCAGACTTAACACACAAGGAGGGGTAGGCCGGAAAGGTGCCACTCACATTGTGGACACTGTGTATTTATTTATATTTTCCATCCTTTGACAGTAAAGCACCCCTTGAGAAAAGAGCACCTTTTTCTAATGAACATGAAAGCATTTCAGAGGACAGAGGCACTTCAGTGACACCAGTCCTGCTACCTACACACTCCTCTGTCCATGGACCATGGAGCTCCAAAGGTGGAAGAATGGAGCTGATGATCACTGCCATGGCCACTCGTCAGCTCATAAAGGAAGAGAAGGCAGCTGGCAGCAGTATCTTCCTTCTCTGTCCCCAAGTCAATGCTAGCCCAAAGGTCCCTTCCTCATCCCTATTGGTTTATCCCTTGGTTGAAGAAATAAATCAAAGTGTGAGTTACTGACTGTTCTTCTGCGGGAGAAGTACAAAAGGCTGTTTTCTTCAACAGTTTTTCCCATAATCTGGAACCAGCTTTTGGTCTACGTGACTTGTGTAAGTCACTTTGTTGCCCTGAATTTAACCCAAAGTCTACGTTTACCTGAAGACAGACAGGAGCATATTTTATTTTAGCATATTTGAGAATCAGACGTTAGCGGTGTTGTCCAGACACACGTCCTCATGCTTCATTTCTATTTCTGGGCTGAGATCACCAAAAGCATCCTAGGGATTAATGTACTATTGTCTCTAGATAGAAAGTAAGTATTCAGAAGACTGGGTCACAAGTTTTTCAGCTTTTATCAAAAGGGAAAAAAAAGATATTGGCCACTTAAAGCACAGCAATACACAGTTACCTAGTATTTCACACAAAGAGCCCTGGCAGCACAAATGGTTAAGTGCTTGGCTGCTAACTGAAAGGTTGGCCGTTGGAACCCACTGGAACCCACCCAGAGACTCAGCAGGAGGAAGATCTAGTGATCTTCTTCTGAACGTAAAAGACTAAAACCAAAAATACCAAACTTGTTGCTGTCAAGACAATTTCAACCCATACTGACCCTATGTCACAGAGTAGAACTGCCCCATAGGGTTTCCAGGCAGCAGTGAGTGGATTCGAACTGCCAACCTTTGGACTAGTAACCAAATGCTTAACTACTGAGCCACTAAAAAAAAAAAAAAATTTTTTTTTTTTTTTTTAGGGCTCCTAAATACAGCCCAGAAAATCCTATAGGGCAGTTCTCCTGTCACATGATTTCACTATGAGTCGAAATGAACTCCACAACACCTAATAACACAATAAGTAATCGTACTTAATACATCTACAGTTATTTCAACAGCAAAGTTTACAATAAAATTGGACACCTGTTTGTACAAGTCATGAACTCTAAGGAACCAATATAAAACACCCTGCAAACACAAATCAAAGCTGCTATAACTCATTTTAAAGACAAAACAAGCAAATTTAAAAATAAAAACAGCTGGTTCCCTTGTTTCCTAGAGTGTATTTTGTTACTCTGAAATTTCTGAGCAGTTTTTGAAGGGTAAGCCTGTGAAGGGGAGAAAAGCATTCCTTTCAAATCCTTTGTGGTTGCAGGAAAAGGGCTACTTTTAACAAATCAAAGACGGTTACATTTATTTAAAACCACCAGAACTGGTGCCAAACTGTGATCTATCAACTGCAGGATGCCAACTTTTTTTCAATGGGTTAACTTACGGAAACACACACACACACACACACACACACACAAAGACAAGGAAAAGAGATGGGTATGGTCGTCTAGGTACAGACTTTCAGAGACTTGTCGGATAGGAAAAAATTTAACTGGTCCAGACCATGGCCATACCATACAACTACCAGAGATGCCCAAAGACACCCTCGTGGCCAAAAACACTTTCAGCTTTCAAGTCTGTACCGCTGGCTACGTCCCAATAGCTGTGTTAAAAGCCTGGGTGAGGGGAATATTAAAAGGCGAGAGATAAGAAAGGCAAAGTCTTTATACTTCCTCCCACTCCAAGAATAAAACCCCTAGCCTATATCGGGCTGTTTTAAACCCCAGGTTACATCGCTAGCTCCTTCAGCCCAGGTCTCTAACCTCCCTAAGACAAATTCCAATTCCTGGAAAGGCGGTGAGGGACGAAGGCCAGTTCTGGAAACCCTCAGGATCTTGAGTGTGCAAACCCCTTCCACAGTGAGCAGGCTGCTGCGCCACAAATGAAGCAATGCCCAAGTTTCCCCTCCTACCGGTTGGCGGGGGCGCGCGGAGGAGCCCCGACATCGGTGCGGGCCGTTAGCCGGCTCAGCCTCCCACCCGCGCTGTAGCCTGGCCGCCAGGGTTCGCTGCCCTCCGCGCCGTCCAGGGGCCCCGGCCCGCCGAGCGCGGGAAGCGAAGGACAGGGAACCCAGGCGCCCCGGCAGGCTCCGGTGCCCAGCTGGGGAGAGACGGCGGAGTCTCCACGTTCGGGACGCCCCCGCTCCCACCCGCCGGGCGCACCTGCAGTCGGGACCCCGGGCCCTCGGTGGCCCGGGCCCCGCAAACTTGCCTCGCCGGCTGCCCACCGAGGAGGCCCCCTGCGCGCCCCGCCCGGGCTCCCGTGGGCGCGCCTCACCTGCTTGCCCCGGTAAAAGAGGCGCTGGCACTCGGGCCGCACGTCGAACAGCGCCCACACCCGCTCGCGCAGTTCCTCGATGGTGGCTTTGCGGGACACGTCCTCGATGGTTCGCGTCTGGGAGCCGTCGATGGTGCGCACCTGGATCCACATCGTGGCGCCGGCAGAGGGGCCGGCCCCCCTTTGTCTCCCCCTCGGCTCGGGACGCCGCGCCCCGAATGGCCCGCGCCACTGCCCCGGCGCTCCTGTCCCCCTGGCGGGAGCGCGCGGGCGAAGAGGACCGACCGGACGCCGGGCCCGACAGGCGGCAGCGGCGGCTCCTAGACCGCGCTCCCGCCCAGCCGAGCCGAGGAGGAAGAAAAACCAAAACCAGTCGGAGGCGCCGCGGCTGCCGCAGCCGCCGCTTCACAAATGGGAAGATGCCATGTCTGCGCCCCGCGGAGTGTTTACTTATAGAGCTGGAGCTCCCACATGGAGGTCACGGCGCCAACCCTGATCTCGCGAGATCCGCACCGGGCCCCGCCTTAAAGAGGAAGCGGCCGGGGAGGAGGTTACGGGCCCGAGGGAACAAAAATGGGCGGGACGAAGGGGCGTGGCCACCAGGAGCCGTTACTCGCCCCTCCGTCCGCACCTGGGCCCCGGACACGCCCTATGGCCCCCGGATTTCGGGTGGTTATACGGCCTCCCACGCAGGTTGCCCTATTGGGTCCTGGTGTCAGAATCGAGGGGGCGGGCGACTCCACAGGCCCAACGGATACGGTTCTCTGCTCTCAGAAACACAGCCCAGATCAGAAACCCTGGGGTGCACTTATGTGATCGTGACACGGGGGCTCGTGCGGGCGCGGCCTACGTTTCTGAGAAAGCGCAGAAGGAAAGCGCTCTGCACGCGGCCTGGCGGCTCGGCCGCGCCAGAAAGGGCCGGCGGCCTCTTCCGCGTCGCGAACGCGTCCTGGAGTACGGCCTGCGCGCGAAAAGCCGCTCCCTGGGCTAGTCCGCGGTGGGCGGAGGTGGCGGGCCCAGGCCCACAGGCCGCGGGGCCTGCAGAGGTCGTCCCCCCGGGCCGCCGCGCTCCCGCCCGCGCCTCTGGCCGAGGACACAGCGCTGCCGCCGCCCCAGCTCTGCGCCCCGACCGGATGTTCCCGTTTGTGGGCCTTCCGTATTCGTGGCGCCTTTGGCATCAGGGGTTGCGGGCTCACGGGAAATACTGTTTCAAAAGATGCACAACTGCACACGGAAAAGAGCTCACTCTACGTTTGCAATCGTATACTCAGAGATAGGCACAACGCGGCACTACCTAACAGTGGGTTTGTTTGAAGTGGAAATACGGCTTCATAAAAAGGAGAGAACGCATGAAAATAGAAATGTAAGCCAATTGTGACTTTTTCAAAAACAGTAACTTGAATATCTACACCAGTGCTAATTATAGATGTAAAGGTGGTGCAGCGTTTTTGTAATAAAAAATTAAGAGATTATAAGGACTTAAGTCCCTGGAAAAGATGGGCAGTAGGAACCCATCCAGCAGCTCCACGGGACAAAGACCCGGTATCTACGTCTAAACGTGGTGCAGCGTTTTTGTAATAAAAATTAAGATTTTATAAGGACTAAGTCCCTGGAAAAGATTGGCGGTCGGAACCCACCCAGCAGCTCCACGGTATCTGCTCCTGTAAAGATTACAGCCTAGAAAACCCTATGGGACAGTTCCACTCTGTCATGTGGGGTCACCATGAGTCGAAAGTGACTCAATGGCACCTAATAACAAGGTCCCTGGTTGGCGAAAACAGTTTGCACTGCTGGTAACCAAAAGGTTGGCAGTTGGAACCCACCCAGCAACACCGCAGAAGAAACAGGCCTGGTGATGGATTTCTGTAAAGATTAAGGAAGAAAACCCTGTGAAGCAGCTGTACTGGTAATACATGGGGTCTCTAAAGTCACAAACCAGAAGTGAAATCAATAAAGTATTTCAAGTATCTATAAGGACAGCAGTAAGTATTATAAAAAGACATGGCCCAACACCTAAGGAACAGAGAAAACCAAACACATATACATATTTCAGGTCTTTACCCTTGCTGGAAATTTCTCTTTCACCTAGAACCTTTAAATGTAATTCCTCTTGTCTGGTCCTGATTTTAGTAGAGCAAATAGTAAGTATTCATTACATATGCAAATGATAGGATAAGTAAAGCTCGATTATAACCTGCCCCAATAAGGGACAGCTATTGTGGAGACATATTAATTAATTAAAAAAAGGAAAAAAAAAGTCTCTGCCCACAAAGAATTTATAAGTTAGTTGAGATAAACTTTAGAAAAATGAAACTATTAAAGAATAATTTAGTACTGAACAGTTTGGCATTGATTAAAACACCAATTAGGGATAAGAGAAGGAACACTAGAATGATCTAGGCAAAACTTGACCTGAGTTAGATGGTGTACTGTAGGGGAGGCAGCATTTAAATGTTCAGTTTATGGATTGAGACAGACCTAAATTGTAACTTCAGTTTTGCTGCTTACTTTGAGTGCGATCTTGGACAGCATTAATGCTTATTTTCTCCATGGAAATGGTGGTTATAATACCGAGTGAATGCGAAGTGCTTAACATAGTGCCTGTCCTTAGTAGTAGTGCTATTTTAGTGCTATTACTATGAAGAGAATTTAGATAAGCAGAGATTGCCCAAAGAGGAAAGCACACTTAGGCAAAGACAGAAAGCAGGGCCAAGTATGTATTTTCACAGGTCAGAAAAGATTGCTTATCAGGGAAAACCAAAAAACCCAGTGCTGTCAAGCCAATTCTGACTCATAGTGACCCTACAGGGCAGAGCAGAACTGCTCCATAGAGTTTCCAAGGAGTGCCTGGTGGATTCGAACTGCCAACCTTTTGGTTAGCAGCTGTAGCTCTTAACCACTATACCACCAGGGTTTCCATAAAAGGGAAAGGTGGCCAAGGTAGAGAAGAGCAGAGTGTGAAGGTTAGCATTCAAATCAGTAGATTTTGTGGGCCCCAGGGCAAAACCAAAGATTTTTAAGGAATGCAATTATGTGATTAAACATGTTTTTAGGAGCACAGCAGAAGGAATGTAGAAGGATGCCTTAGGAAAAAAAAAAGGGACAGTGAGGGGGGGAGAGATTGTTGCTAGAAAGCCTACTGAAGAGATAATGGTGTCGGTTTTGATGAAATAGTGGCAGTGGATAAGAGAGGAAAGAAGGGATTCCAGAGTCTTACAGAAAATCAAACCTATAAAATTTGCAAGATGTGTGGATGTGAGGGAAGAGGAGGATGGAATGTTGGAAATAAATTCCAAATTTCCAACTAGGGAGACCTAAACGAACAGCTTGGGTAGATGGTGATGCTCTTAACTGAACTAGAAGAGGAAACTGGTTGGGAAAATACAGTGAGTTCCCTTTGAGCTGTGTTGCATTTAAAATGTATCCAAAATATAACTAGATGGAGATGTCTGAAAGTCGGCTGGAAATTCAAGTCTGCAGTTTTGAAGGGAAGTGAGAAAGTTCTGAGAGAGGAACTAGTCAAGACCTCATACCCACTCCCATGAGGGGATTTACCCTCCTAATGTGGATTTTTCTCTTGAGATAAAAAGGCTCCTGCCAAAGTTGCGTAGCTACTGAGATTGTACAGCAGAGGAGGTGGGGAGAGTGGTGGTTCAGTGGTAGAATTCTTGCCTTCTATGCCGGAGCACTGGTGGCGCAGTGGTTAAATGTTCGGCTGCTAGCTATAATAAGGTCAGTGGTTGGAGCCCACCAACTGCTCTGCAGGAGAAAGATGTGGCAGTCTGCTTCTGTAAAGAGTACACCTTGGAAGCCCTATGGGGCAGTTCTACTCTGTCCCATAGGGTCACTATGAGTAGGAATCAACTCCATGCAACAGGTTTTGTGTGAGAGACCTGGGTTCCATTTTGTGCAGCTACCACCCTTCTGTCGGTGGGTTGCTATGACGTTGAACTGGTTCCAGCAGAGCTTCCAGACTAAGATAAATGAGGAAGAAAGGCCTGATGATCCACTTCTGAAAATCAGCCAATGAAAACCCTATGTATTGGGGCTTGGGGTCACCACATGTCGGGGGTTGACTTAACAGCAGTTAACAACAGTATCTGCGACTGTCTACCGCCTGTGTTAACCTAGCCAATATACGGTAAGATACTTAGAATATAAATAATTGCAAATAGCAGTTCTGCATGTAACAGTATACATCCTTCCTGTGATTCTCCACACACTACCTAATGTAACTAAGGTTTTCTCTCTTTTCGCTACAATATTGTTGTCTGCTTAGGAATCCTCTAGTCCCAGTTGTGAAAACAAGATACAAGTTTTCCAACAAAACTCGCCGAATCACACAATTATGACAAAGCATGCCTTCTTACCAGATGTGTAGCAGAAACAACTTGGACAGGAACAGGGAAAGAGAAGAGGAGTTATTTACATGGATGAAAAGCAAATAGTAAAGTTTATACCGTCAGTTATTGATTCACTATTCAAATCAAAAGAAGTAAAACAGAAAGGGAAACGACTGTACAGTATGTTTGAAATAAAATGTTCTTAATTCTTGGGGAAACTTGGTATGCGGTTCCCTTGGCCACAGGAAGCCCCCTAGTCTGTCTGTCCCCTTTACACACCTGTGAGAAAGGACGTTGGGGAGGGGGGAGGAGTAATGGCAGCTGAGCTGCTAAATGAAGACCCCTGCTCCCTCGTGCCAATAAAATACTTCCTCATAAGTAAATATTCTAGATTCTTTTTATCACACCTTGGAAGGTCTCCAGTTTTTTCAGCTAATATCCCAAAGTGAAGACATTATAAAAACACAAATGCGTTTCAATCTGTTCTCTGAAGCTATCGTGACCACCTTTTAGTTTAAATTGTACTTTAGATGGAGGTTTACAGAGCAAACAAGTTTCTCATTAAACAATTAATACACATATTGTTTTGTGACATTGGTTGCCAGCCGGATGACATATCAACAGTCTCCCCTTCTCGACCTTGGGTTCCCCATTACCAGTTTTCCTGTCCCCTCCTGCCTTCTTGTCCTTGCCCCTGAGCTGGTGTGTCCCTTTAGTCTCACTTTGTTTTATGGACCTGCGTAATCTTTGGCTGAAGGGTGAACCTCAGGACTGACATCAGTACTGAGCTATAAAGGTAACTGAGGGCCATACTCTCCAGGTTTCTCCAGCCTCTGTCAGGCCAGTAAGTCTGGTCTTTTTTTGTGAGTTAGAATTTTGTTCTGCGTTTTTCACCAGCTCTGTCCAGAACCTTCTGTTGTGATTCCTGTCAGAGCTGGGCACCATCTAGTTGTGCGGGACTCAGTCGGCTGGAGGCTGTGGTAGTTGTGGTGATGACCATCTTTTTATTCGCACCTCTATGCTGGAGATCTTCCCTATGCTCCTGCAGAGGCGCTAACGAGCTTGCTATCCTGGAGACCAAGGGGAGACAGTACAACCCTAGGCTTCCAGCTGAGTTTGGCCAGTGAAGAGGGAGCACAGTTGAGAGACTATGGGATGGAAAGAGAATGTGGTCAGGATATATATATATCCCTGGTTTTCTCCTTGAAATGTCACCTCAGCCTGCCTGTTACCTTCACCTGGTCACTGCCCCTCTGAAAGTGGCCTGCTCTACATGATACCTTCTTCCATGTCTGGTAAAACCTCTCCCTCCCCTTGTTGCTTTGGGCCTAGGAGTTGCAGCAGCTTTACTGTAACTAGTTCTAGATTCGTGTGTTATTCCTTTGATTCCCTATACCTTGCTCCACACCTTTATTTTTTGTCTTTTGGGGGGAAAAAAGGAGCCCTGGTAGCACAGCAACTAAAGCACTTGCCTGCTAATTGAATGGTGGGTGGTTCAAACCCACCAGCCACTCTGTAGAAGAAAGTGTGACAGTCTGCTTCTAGCCAGTGAGTGACTGTTAGAGCTTGAATCCTTGCTGTCCTTCTTCTTTTGCCTCTTTACCCTTCAGCTAGCTGTCCCTCTTTGTTTCTCTGGAGGTACCCACTTCCCATTCACTTTGTCCCTCCTGTAGTGAGTGCCCCTGGTTCTTTGGAATATCTAATGACTCAGGTGCAAGTGGGGACCTGGGATTCTGGCTAAAGACCTGCTAATTTATCCTCATTTTCAGCTCCATGCCTTCCGAGATTCGTACTTCCTATTGCTGAACCTTTCTGGAGTCTTTGGATCAATTCAGCATGAATTTTCCCCACAGAAGTCAGTTAGGGTTCAACTTCCTAACCATGGGGTCAACTTAGGGTTCAACTTCCAGTTAGGTTGTCACAACTTGGCAACTAAACCAAACCAAAACCAAACTTGTTGCTGTCAAGTCAATTCCGACTCAGAGCGACCCTATAGGACAGAGGAGAACTGCTCCATAGGGTTTCCCAGGAGCGGCTTGGGGATTCGAACTGCCACCCTTTTGATTAGTATCCGAGCTCTTAACCACTACACCACCAGGGCTCCAATGGTAATTCACTCTAGCTTTTGCCCGATTATTCAGGAAGTGTATTACCGTGTCTGCAACCTTATGTTGGTGGTGATGTGGGGGCAGGTGGGAGGGCATTAAGGAACAAGGCAGTAAACAGAAGAGCAGTCTTACCAGCCTCACCTCTCCCCTGAGGCCAATGTAACTGGAACCATGTCGTGTAGAGGGAGGAGAGACCACCAGTTGCCTTCAAGTTGGTTTTTCTCATGGCGATCCCATGTGTTCCAGAATAGAACTGTGCCCCATCGCATTTTCAATAGGTGATTTTTCAAAAGGAGATGGCCAGGCCTTTCTTCTGAGGCTCCTCTAGGTAGGCTTTCTTTTGAGGGCTCCTCTGGCTCCTTTTGGTTACCAGCCAAGCATGTTAACCGTTTGTACCACCTAGGAACCCCAGGGAGAGGATGGTGGTCTTAGAATTCACAATGCCACGGGAAGTGAACTGAACACACACAGAAGTGGATTAGGAGCTATGTGACAATGAAGAGCTGCCACGTGGATAGATGCAGGAGAGAATGAGAGACCAATCCCCAAAGGTGACGCAGGGCACGAACGGTGGTGGAGTATGAGCAGACATCCAGCTTACAGTGTGAGAGACTAGAGGGACATGTGGATGAGAAGACAGGAAAGAAGGAGACCCACTGGATTGTTTTTCATGAGTTGAAAATACCCCACGTGTGTAATTTTAAAGAGCCAGAATGCATTTGCATTTAGCTTCCCGAGACCGTGAGACTGTGAAGACAAATTGAAGCAAGACACAAATACAAAAAAGGGCTACACTCAAAATACATTCCTTGAGGAGTTCAACCATTCTGAATTATTCATACATCAGTGGAAGAAAAATTGTGGGTTAGAAAATGAATGTGGTTGAAATTGGTGCATATCTTTAGCAACTTTATCCAAAGCCAGCAAATATGCTAAATAAATTTTAATTGTAAAGAAGGAAAAAAAAAACTGAAGGAGACTGAGTGTAGTTGAGACATACCCTTGTCAGATTTTGTATCCAGTAACTTTAGCTAAGCACCCTCACTACAACTATCAAAATATTTTATATGTTCCGTAATCTTGGAATGTAAGTAGGCATAGAATAGAGGCGTCTGGCTGTCTCCTTTGAAGCAGAAACTCTAGGCAAGCCAACGCTAGACATAGCAGTGGTGCACAGAGGAAGTGTGACTAAAAAGAGAGGAAAGTGATTTCCCTGGATGTTTCCTGGGATCAGTCTTAATCCATAGAGAGTGATTATGATGGTAACTCTGAATATGGCCCAGTTCTGAAGTGGCCATCTCAACCTTGGCAGACTCATTAAAGCAACCAAATCCACATGCCCAGTGTTTTCTGTTGTGAATGGAACCAGTTTATTATAGTCCTGCAGTCAGTCATTTGCTCTCTGTTCAATTATTTGCAAACTTCTTGAAGTGTTTCTTTCTCTTCTCATTGCTAGGCATTTATCTGCAGCTTAAAAATATGTGGTGATTTAAATGTTTCAAATGTCTAACACCATTCCAGGACTGCCTGGCTTCATTCCTGAAGAATTTCTTCAATCTTTTTTTTTTTCCTGTAGCCAAATATCCAGTTTTACCTCCAACCACTACTGCCACCAGAAGGCGTCAGTTATACACATTCTTTTTTATAAAAAATTCCACTTTATTTTCTTGTTGTTGTTGAGAATATACACAGCAGAACATACACCAATTCAACAATCTCTATATGTGCAATTCAGTGACACTGATTACATTCTTCAGATTGTGCAAGCATCATCATCCTCCTTTTCCAGATCATTCCTCCCCCAGTAACATAGACTCGCTACCCCCTAAGTTTCCTATGTAACTTTTTGAGTTGCTGTTGCCAATTTGATCCCATATAGATAGTTGGGAAGAGCCAGTCTTCTCGGTAGGCTGAATCCCATGAGGTATGATATCAGAGATACCAAGAAGGCTTTCCTATGCTTCCAAACATCTCTCTGTCTTTGGTTTGATAGCTTTCCAAAAAACCAAACCAAACCCATTGCCATAGAGTCGATTCTAACTTATAGCAACCCTATAGGAAAGAGGAGAACTGCCCTATAGGGTTTCCAAGGCTGTAACCTTTGTGTGTGTGTGTGTGTGTGCGCGCGCGCGTGCGCTCTAGGTGAAAGTTTACAGCTCAAGTTTAATTTCTCATACAAAAATTTATACACACATTGTTTTGTGACATTAGTTGCAATCCCCACAATATGACAGCATTCTCCCCCTTTCCACCCAGGGTTCCCTGTGTCCATTCAACCAGTTCCTGTCCCTTCCTGCCTTCTTATCCTACCTCCAGACAGGAGCCACCTGTTTGATCTCGTGTATCTGACTGAGCTAAGAAGCACACTCCTCAGGTGTATTATTTTTTGTTTTATAGTCTTGTCTAATCTTTGTCTGAAGAGTGGGCTTCAGGAATGGTTTAAGTTCCGGGTTAACAGCGCACAAGGGGGCCATAGTTTCAGGGGTTCCTCTAGCCTCTGTCAGACCATTAAGTCTCGTCTTTTTACATGAATTTGAGTTCTGTCCGGGACTTTGTGTTTGTTGTGTTCCCTGTTAGGGCGGTCATTGATGATAGTCAGGAACTGTCTTTAGTCTTAAAGACTCTCCTGCACCTCCTCATCTTTCTCTTTTTTGCCTGCCCAGAAAATGGAATCTAATTTTTCCAAATGCAGTAGGCAGCAAGAAAGGCCAATGGAATATTGCTACGCTCATGAACCTGAAATTCTCTTGTTAACTACCTTCTCTTTAAGAGTATAATCTACCACTAATTATATACAGCAAAATACCACAAATAAGGATAAATTGCTATTAGAAAAAACCCTAGAACTAACTGAGGAATTTAAAATTTACTTCAGCCAGGTAGAACCTCAGATTGCTAAGAAGCGAATGAATTCTGACCACATGTTGACTATTACGGAGCCCTGGTGGCACAGTGGTTAAAGAGCTCATCTGCTAACCAAATGGTCAGCTGTTTGAATCCACCAGCCACTCCTTGGAAACCCTATGGGGTACTTCTACTCTGTCCTATAGGGTCACTATGAGTTGAAATGGACTCGAGGGCAATGGGGGCTGAGGGATGACTATTATGCTTAGGAAATTCAATTAAAGTATCTAAAATGGGAATAAGATCACTGGCAAGTAAATAACAACAACAACAACAAAAAAACCCAACTGAGTAGAAAACTGACACTGTGGGAAAGAATACTATGATCTAATCTTTACTTTGCAAATTAAAAAAATATATCTAGATGAGACTTTGTTCAGGGCTCTTTTTCCTTTCAACGGTTCACCTTAAATCCTAAAATAGCCAAAGTAAAGAACTTCACTTCCTAAAATGAGATAGTTAAGATTAAATGTTTTCCTTAAAAAAGCAAAGACAGCAATAATACAAATTCACAAATTTAAAAAATATGTTGTGAGAAAAGAAAGCTTTATATACAGAACGTAGAGAAAAGTTGTATGTAACTTTTCGTTTTAAGAACAGCTCTTCATTTTAGGGAAAGAGGAAAGAATGCTGAGATAAATAGTTTTGGAAGATGATTGCTGTACTGATTTGGCCTTTCTGCTTTTCAAATAAACACGGTGTGGAGGCAAAAGAAGAGGCTTGTGGTTGCCTGGTTGGTTTGTCTGCAGTTCTGGAGTGCCTTTTGTGTGCTGGCAAGCTTTGGTGTGATCGTTCTCAGAGAAATCCTCCCTATTTTAAAAAGTCCAAACCCTTCATTAGGGTTTAAAATATGATATTATGATCACATAAAGTTATAGACATAAAAGACGTTCTTAATTTACTTTTCAAAATACAAGTTTCTAAAAAGTCTATGTTAGAAAAATCTGCAATCTGCTCCTTTTTTTCTCCAGCGACTATAACCACAGATGATATCCACTGCAAATATCTTAATTTCCTCAGAAAATCGGGTAAGATATTTTTGTTGTTACTGCTTTGTGATGTTTTTTGTGAGAAGAGAAATTTTTATATACCTGTATGTCTGACCCTGGTGGCGTAGTGGTTAAGAGCTACGGCTGCTAACCAAGAGGTTGGCAGTTCAAATCCACCAGGTGCCCCTTGGAAACTCTATGCAGCAGCTCTACTCTGTCCTATAGGGTTGCTATGAGTCAGAATCTACTCGATGGCAGTGGGTTTGGTTTTTTTTTTTTTTTTGGTTTGGAATGTCTCACCCTAATATTGTCTAGAATGGCTGATAAAAAAAATCAAAACAGAAAGTCTCTCCTGTCTCCCCCTTTTTTCTCCCCTTGATACTAGTGAATAAATGCACTTCAAAGTGCTAAAAATCTATTGCAATATTCACAGGAACACCATTACAATGAGAAGTTGCCTTCTAAAAATCCTTGAGGTAGCCAATTTAGAACAATGTGGTAATTCCATTGAATTCCACAAAGTAAAACATGTTTTTAACTGGTCAAAGAATCAAACCTGCTCAGTTTTAAAACAACAATAAAAATTGTCTTTCTGAACCAACATTTTTTTTTTTTACTTTTATTACCTTAAATACCTAAACAATAATAACGTTGTAGAAAACAGATAAAAAGAATGGAGAATTGCTTGAATTTCTGCCATCTTCTAGAGAAAAAACTGCATTTTTTTGATATAAATATTACTAGACATTTTTCTACACACATATATTTTTCACTTAACACTTAACAGAATAACCTGAACAGTGTTGCCTTGTCACTATATATAGGTTTATTTTAATATTGTTGATGTCTCTGCATAACATACCATTGCACCTCATGGGCATCCATTTACCACCTGTCTGTCAATGGAGGCTTGTGTGTTGGTATGATGCTGAACAGGTTTCAGTGGCTCTTCCAGACTAAGACAGACTTAGGAAGAAAGGCCTGGTGATCTATTTCCAATACTCAATCAGTGAAAACCCTATGGAGCACAACAGTCCGATCCACCATAGCTCATGCAGATGGCACGGGACAGGGCTGCATTCATTCCATTGTGCATGGGGTCACCATGAGTTGGGACCAACTCAACGACAGCTAACAACAGCATCATGAAATGAGTGACAGGATCCAGCCATCATATACCAGCAGGAAATGGGGAAACATATGCGGGAGTGGATTTTGAGGATTTCAGATGGCGGGGTGAAAAATATAAGGCTGGATGGGGAGAATTCATTGATATGCGGCATTGTCACAGGACTCAGGATGCAATGTTCTGGGAAGGACACCTGGGGCTTGTCCAAACACACTGTGGGGTTGGCTTCTTGAAGCTTGGCTATGACAATGGCTTAGAGCGTGTGAGATGAAGTTGCCAGATTTCTTGGCATTATATTGAACAAAGGGGTTACATGGCTCAGAGAAGTAGGAATGGATTTTCTATGTACAACTTGAGAAACCATCATTGTGTATGTTTCCTGGGAGGGCCTAGTAGACACTCCCTTCTCAAGGCAATAGGGAACTGCATACTCCAATGTCTTTAGGAAGCTTGCTGCCTCTTCTCTGTAGGTGAGGCTATGGAATTAAGCTGTCTAATATGAATTAAAGGAGCCCTGGTGGCACAACGGTTAAGCGCTTGACTGCTATCCAGAAAGTCGACTGTTTGAACCCACCTTGTGGCTCCATGGGATAAAGACCTGGTGATCTGCTCCTATAAAGATCGCAGGCTAGAAAACCTGTCTTAATTATCTAGTGCTGCTATAACAGAAATACAAAAAGTGGGTGGCTTTAACAAATTTATTTTCTCACAGTTCAGAAGGCTAGAAGTCCAAATTCAGGGTGGCGACTCAATGGGAAGCCTTTCTCTCTGTTTTGATTCTGGAGGAAGGTCCTTGTCTCTTCTGAGCTTTCTGTTACTGTGTGATCTTCGTGTGGCTTGGCATGTGTCTTCCCACATCTCTGATTCTCTGGCTTGCTCATTTAATCTCTTTTATATCTCAAAAGAGATTGACTTAAGACACACCATACACTAATCCTGTCTCATTAACACAGCAAAGAAAACCCATTCCCAGATGTGATTGTAACCACAACGTCAGAAGTTAGGATTTACAACACATATTTCTGGGGGACATAATTTAATCCACAACATCTGGCTTTCTAGTTAACAAGGTCTTAATAAATTGGCCTTCAGGGCATAGCTGAAGGCACTGCTGTTAATTGAACCATTTTTTTTCTAGGCAAAACTAACCAAACATTTTGAGTAATTTTATTTCTCTGTTCAATAATTATTTTCATTTCACTGCATTCCATGATATGTGGCATAACCCAGAGATTAGGGATGTATGAGCCAGTGGGAGTGGTCCCCTCAGTAGGATGGACCTCAGGGAAAAGGTCCTTGTGGGTCCTAAGGGTAGGCTTGATGCTATTTGGACAAAGCCTTGTGTGATCTCAGGAATCCCAATTGGAAGTGCCAAAGGAGGCCAGGGTGGGGGGCACTGGCTCCCTTGGCCTGTGGACCTTGCCCTATAGGCAAGTGCATGGATCAATGGGACCCTATAAAGTGCAGGACTCAGGGTAAGGCCTGGGTCTAGGGGTGGTACTGGAGCTTCGTTTGAACAAGGAACAAACGATTGGTGAGGCTGGGTGGTGGTAAGCATGGGAGGTTGTCGTGATAAGACAAGGTTGATGAGATAAGACCATGGCAAGGACTTTTGTTTTATTTGCATGCTTGTCTGCAGAGCTCTAAGTGGCAGATGACACAGGGCCTTGTATAAGCTTTATCAGCAAAGTGTGAGACAGGAAGACCTTCTGCAAGCAGGAGCTTGAGATTTCAGCCAGTCTGTGGTCAACCGGTGGTCAAAGTAAGCCGAAGTGTGAGAATGTTCACTGAGCCAACCTGGTATGACAGCTCCAAAGAAGGAAGTTTCCCATAATACAGTCCACTGATGTTCATCCCTGAACCTGGAACTGGAAAACCTAGGACCTGTTCCAACTGGGCAGGGGATAAAAGGCTGCAGACTGTGCTAGAAGGCTGACAAATCTGGCCGGATATCTTTTTTGTGTTTTATCACGTCTTAGCCTCATTCATGAACACGCTGATGTTCTTTGCACAAGTGTCCTTGGGTCCCTCATTTGCATTGCTTTGCTGACCCCTTTTTCAGGGTCATCTTTCCTTAGATCAGAGGTTCTCACACTTTGTTGTTGTTGTTAGTTGCTGATGAGTCAGCTCCAACTCATGGTGACCTTTTATATATAACCAAACAAAATGTTGCCTGGTCTTGTGTCGTCTTTACAATTACCGGTATGCTCAATCCATTGTTGCGGCCATTGTGTATTTTGAGTGCCTTCCAACCTCAAGGGCCCATCCTTCAGCACTGCATCAGACGATACTCTACTGTGATCCATTGGGTTTTCGCTGGCTAATTTTTGGAAGTACGTTGCCCAGACTTTCTTCTTAGTCTGTTTTAGTCTGGAAGCTCTGCTGAAACCTGTCCACCATGGGTAACCCTGCTGGCACTTGAAATACTCGTGGCATAGCTTCCTGCACCATAGCAACATGAAAGCCACCACAATATGACAAGCTGACAGATGGGTGGTGGATTTTCTCCCTAACGTCTTTTAAATTGACCCCCAGTTTGTCAGATTTTCAAGTCCTGGTCCTGCAGCCCCAAGCTTTGGCCTCTGCGTTACATATTAGCTCTTTGCCTTGCCAGCTCTCAAATATAAGCTTTCCCTAATGGATTCTGAATTAGTTGGCCTGTCTGACCTCTCAGTATCACATGGGAAACACTGTTCCAGTTCTGACCGCTTGGCATCGAACTTCTACCCTAGCTAGAACAACCTCTAGCAAGGAGAAATTGAACATTTTGTTGTGAGCCACTGGATTCAGAGCAAACTTCTTGGTTGTCCTGGCAACAAGGCAATGGTTCTGCTTGCTCCAGTCAGTTCCTGGCTCTGAGGAATATGATGCTAAAGGAAAAATCAGAGCCTGGAGGACAGGTTCCTGCTGTGTCCACCCAATGAGCAAGCGGGAGGATGGGATGGAGATTCTGATCTGCTTTCAGACACGAGGGTTTGAAGCTGCTGTGGGCAGCCCAAGCCCATCCCGATTCACCCATCCAGAGAAATTGAGCAGCCATGATGACTCATGAATATCCAGAGCTTTGGTTGGGGATGAGGGTGGGGAGAGAGCAACAAACGGCATCGTTTTAGGAGGCATGGGGGGTGATGGCTTACTCCTGAAGCCCAACAGCCATTTGCAGAGTGTGTAATGAAGGTCCACCCAAAAGAACTGAGAAGCATTGCTCAGCCACCAGGAGGAAGGCGCTTTGGAGATGTGTCTGCTATCTTGGGAGGGAGTGATCCAGACTTCCACCACGGTTCAGCCACAGCCTGTCAAGGAAAGTTTATGCAACGAGCTGTTCTGGTCCCAGGCTTGAACCTCCCAGCATTAACAGGCCTCTATACAAGAGCTCAGGCTGCTAACTAAAAGGTCAACAGTTTGAATCCACCAGCTGCTACTTGGAAACCCTATGGAGCAGTTCTACTCTGTCCTATAAGGTCGCTACGAATCAGAATTGAGTGGACGGCAATAGGTTTTAAACAAGCCTGGAGTCCCTGTGCGGCACAAATGATTAAGTGCCGGGCTACTAACCTAAAGGTTGGTGGTCTGAATGCACCTAAAGGTGCCTCAGAAAAAAGCCTTGGTGATTTGCTTCCTAAAGGTCACAACCAGGAAAACCCTCCAGAATGCAGTCCCACTCTGAAGCACATGGGGTCACCATAGTTGGAATTGACTCTATGGTGGGTAACTGCTTTGGTACAAACCTGGAGGCGACACACAGCCATGCTTTTCTGTCTTGGATGGAACCAGAGCCACTCCGTAAGGCACGAGTATGTGTACATAAGGCGTATTGGCGTGTGTGTGCTGAGCCACCTCCCCCAAAAAGCAGGGCAGCTATATCCCTACCAGACATTATAAAAGATGCTTGCACAAAGAATCTCTATTGCACAAACAGACAAAAAAAACCAAACCCGTTGCTCTCAAGTCGATTCCAACTCACAGTGATTCTATAGGACAGAGTATAACTGCCCCATAGGGTTTCCAAAGAGTGGCTGGTGGATTTGAACTGCCAACCTTTTGGTTTGTGGCTGAGCTCTTAACCACTGTGCCATCAGGGCTCCCTCGGAACTGCAAAAAAAGCATACATTAATTTAATTTTAAGGATTTGTTACTGGTAATAATATTCAAGGAGAATGCATGCCTCTGGAAAGTTCTCCCTTTCCTACTGAGAAAACCTTTGGGAGTGTTTTGCACCTGATGTTTGCACTATAAAGCTGCCCCCAAGCAATGCCTGGTGACAGTGGCTAATGTTTAATATCGGCAGCAGGACCTCTGCCATTTGAGTCAGCAGAGTAGCTGAAAGCCTGGCTTTGAGTCAGATGGGCCTGAATTCAAATGCCCTTGCTGCCACTTGCAAACTTTGAAGCCTGAGCAAGTTCCTTAACCCATCCACCTTAATTTCCTCATTTGGAAAATGAGGGTAGTAATTCTTTTTTCAAAGGGCTTTTGTCAGGATTAAAGAAGATCAGATATGTCAAGTCCTTGGCACATAGCAACCGCTCAAATACATGGTATCAAGGTTTATTTATCAGACTCTATCACATCCTCACACTTATGAATGCTCTTGAAATATTTGTGGGATATTTCTTATATGTAAAGTGTTTATCACCTCAGCATCATTTGGTAAAGCCTGATTCATCTCTTGCTATTTTCAAACCAAGATATGGTTTCTTTCTTTTTTTCGGAAAAACTTGCCATGTAGAAAGTATTTCCATGTGCTAGAAGTTGATTGCATTGTTTTGCTAAGGGCGCCCTAAAAGGATAAATATGATTTGGTGGCTAGCTTGCATATAAACAATGAGCTCTAGCTCACTTAGTAATGGCAGCCCTTCAGAGTTAACTAGGCTTTCAGCTTCACTGAGAAGACTACGTGAGTCATTCTCTCAACTTCTCTCACACACGCGCACTCACACTCACACACACATGCACACACAGACTCACACGCACGCACACCCACACACACTGGATTATGGGAAAGAATCCAGTCCCTTTTGGCTATGGAGGTATGCTAAAGCAGTTACAATATAGTTTATGATCTGAATGTAGATAAACTTAAGGGAACCCTGGTGGCATAGTCGTTAAAAGCTATGGTTGCTAAGCAAAAGGTTGGCAGTTCGAATCCACCAGGTGCTCCTTGGAAACCCTATGGGGCAGTTCTACTCTGTTCTTTAGGGTCGCTATGAGTTGTAATCGACTCGGCAGCAATGGGAGATAAAGTTAACTCTGTGAACTTCAGTAAAAAAGTGCACTTCTATCAGACATGCTGTGGTAGTTTTCATGATCAAAAAACCCCAAGGAAGTTAAAATTAAATTTCCTTCTACCTTTTACTTGTTCTCTTAAACTTCTAAGCAAGGGAGACACAAAACCTTCACTTTGACTGTACAGGAATGGCCTCACAGTCCTTTAAGGCCTGGGTAGAAGGAAGGGAATGTATTTCTTCATCTCTAGAATGATCAAAAGGCAATATGAAAAAGATTTCAAGCAAAAAGGACACATAACCTTTCCTTGTCCTGTGAACCTAACCGTCCTGAGAGACATTAGTACCTCTTCCTCTTTCTTCTGAGTTGCACAGAGACAGTCTCCACAACAGAATGGGCAGAATTCCGGTGGTTCATTTGAGGAAGTGAGTTATGTGGAACTCAGAAAGCATTTTCCGTAGAAACCATATTATGCATAATGGTTAGCAATGTTTAACCCATAATCCTCTTAAGAGAGTTTCAACAGGTCTTGGCCACCAGATGAACAGTATATTTATAGGGAGATGTGTTCAGGGGTCCAATGAGGGATGCCAGGAATGGGGGACCCTTCCCTTCCCCACCCTCCCCAACTTCTGAGCCTTGGTGGCCTGGGGCAGGGAATTTTTTCCACGTAGTGATTATGAGGAGGGTAATGAGGTATGGGAGAAGCCCTGGTGACTCAGTGATTTAGAGCTAGTCTGCTAACCAAAAGGTCGGCAGTTCAAACCCACCAGGTGCTCCTTGGAAACCCTATGGGGCAATTCTACTCTGTCCTAGAGGGTCACTATGAGTTGAAATTTGACTCAACAGCAGTGGTTTTTGTTTGTTTGTTTGTTTAATGAGATGTGGAGCTGGAGGCTTCCAGAGTTTGGGGCTGCGGAATGAGGCATTGTGGGAAGTTGGGAATTTTTCCTGGCTCAGCTTCAGGACAGCTCCTGGGTCACTTGCTTTTTTTTATCCTCTGAACCCAAGAATTGATTCTCTTGCTTCTCCCTCTACTGCCACAAACAACCTCTTCCTTCAGGAAAGGGCTTCTCTCTGCTCACTCAGATCAGAACGAAGAGTCTGCTCTGCTTGGCTGGCCCTAGAGCAAATATAAGGACTTTGTCAGATTCTCTACAGGGTTAAAAAAATGTTCTCTCTGACTCCCTCCTTGTATTACAAGTAGGTTCTACAGGTTAAGGTCAAAACTGTAAAAGAATTTCTGAGAACGGAGACAAAGTTAAAAATGATACTAAACCAAAACCAAACCAAGCCCATTGCCGCTGAGTCAATTCTGACTCATAGCGACCCTGTAGGGCAGAGTAGAACTCTCCCATAGGGTTTCCAAGGCTGTAATCTTTACAGAAGCAGACTGCCACATCTTTCTCCCCTGGAGCGACTGGTGGGTCCGAACCACAGACCTTTCAGCTAGCAGCCAACTTCTTAATCACTGTGCCACCAGTGCTGGAGATTTATTATTTGACCAACAGTTCGCGGATCAGGGAATACACAGCCTAAACTGCACGTCCCAAAGAAGTGTGGCAGCATCAGGGTTAACTTAGTCATACGGGAACAAAGAGAGTCCTAGAAGTCTGGGCTGTATTAGCAGATTTTTCAGAGGTTCATGAAAATGTCCTTCGAAGTCCTTGCTTCTTTGAAATATTAATTTGCTTAAGAAGACAAATGTTGCAGTTTTTTTTGGGGGGGGGTCTGTGCCTGCTGAGTGGAGGCAGATAACCAGGCATCTTCCTGTCTGGAATGCAGGAGTTAAACAGCAGAAGCTGTTGATTATACATAAATCTACAGAAACAAGCTAATTACTATGTCTAAAAGTTAGGATACTTATCATCTTATACTTTTACCGGGTGAAACCAGGTAGTGGCCGCACTCTTTTGGCATGGCCTAAGGGACTCCATGTTGGTTTTAGCTTCCACAACCACGTTTTCCTCCTTTTGATCAAGCCTCCGCTAGATCATCTACAAATGGAGCAGCCTTTCTTCTGCAAGAACTTTTATTTCTTGTTGTTGATTGCTCCGTTGTTTAGCTTATTTCAGTGTCATTTTACTTCATGTTTATTTTCTTCACCTTGTCGTTCTATTAGGCCTCATCCTCAGGGTGAGTTGTGCTAGGGTTTTATTAGTGGAAGATTTGGGCCAAATTCGAGAAAATCCTTAGCCAACCTGAAGAACACTAGCCAATACTTGTATATCAAAGCTGAAAAGCACAAGTGATTGACATCAGTTTATCTGTGGGATGAATAGTTTTGGGTACACGACATTCCACAGACATACAATAGTTGATTAGCAAAAACCAACATTTTGTAGTTGTAAAGATAGATACAAAGACGAGCAGAAGCAAAGCAAGGTAAATTAATATTTTCTTCCATTATCCCCTAAGAACTAAATCGATTTAAAATACCAGTCAAAGAAGGAACAGGATTATTGAGATTCAGCACTATGTGTTCCATACAAGAAACATAGTGAGTGATACTAGTACTATCAGGAATATAAACACAACAATCAGTTTTAATAATGGCACAGTTATTTAATAATGGCAATGGTAAGGATGTCGAGGACCATTCAGTTTTGAAGACTACTTCTGCCATCTTAGTCATTTCAGTATTTATTTCTTGAAGAGAAATATTTGATGGGAATTAGTTATAAAAGTGAAGCAAAGCCAAACAAATACAATTAAAAAAAATTTCTCTAAACATAATGACTAACCTTATTTTCAAAGAGCTTCAGATATAACACATAGAAATCTTGAGATGTAACACTAGATATACCAAGTATATAGCAAGATTATCAAGAATATATCAAGATTATCAAGTCTCTAAACATCTGAAAAGTCATCAAAATTCATGAGTAAATAATGTGAATTCCCCAGCGAAAACCACTGGCTTTGATATGCTAGATTCAAAGAAAACAAAGTTGTGACCAAGTTAGCAATTCAAATAATAAAATTATGACATTATATTATGCACTTGTTGTTTAATATCAGGCAAACATTACTGACACATAAATTTTAACTCAAAGAAAATTTAGTACTTCTCCTGACTTGACATGTTTCATATAACTCATAACATATTAAATAAACTCTTTTTAGCATTTTTTCTCTTTGTAAAACAGAAACAAATCTTTTGTGGCTTTCCATGAAGTTTCAGAATTGTCAGGAGTTTATCACAGGTCACCAAGAAACAATACTTGAGTTATTTAATCAAAGATCTTAAAGGTAAAAACCTTCACTTTTTCCAAAGCCAGGTACCTTAGTTTTCGACTCAGAATTTATTCTATTGAACTGTTGCCTTTGAAGTGGATTGCACAAAGAATAAAATTAACTCTTCAACCCATTAATAAAAAAACTTTTGTTATCTTAACAATGACAAACCCAATTCTTTGCTTTTTGTCTGACATTAAAGATCTTAAAAATCCTCAGAAATTAATCCATCAAACTTCATTTTAAAAAAGGCTCCATTATCAAAGTTTTAGCCACAGAAAATAAGAACTTTGACCATATCAAATAAATTCCCTTTTAATAAACCCTTTAAATTTCCTGTTCTTATTACATATCTCTTAGAAACCCTGGTGGCATAGTGGTTAAGAGCTATGGCTGCTGATCAAAAGATTAGCAGTCTGAATCCAGCAGGTGCTCCTTGGAAACCCTATGGGGCAGCTCTACTCTATCCTTTAGGGTCGCTATGAGTTGGAATCAACTTGGCTGCAATGGGTAATGGTATTATATATCTCTTACAGTGCAGCCCTTTAAGTACCAAAACGAACACCCTTATTTCCAGACCCAAATATAGATATATATGTATATATATATGTCTTTTTTTTTATACTGTCTATATATATAATTGAAGTTTATAGGCTCTTACTTTTCTTATCTTTGTGGCTGAAAAGTAAGAGCCTATGAACTTCAATTATAATGAATAACCATTCACGCAATTTAATATCAGCAAGTTACCTAAAAATCTTGGAAATTATTTAAGGCTATGTACTAGAAAATGTAATTACTGTTGACGTAAACCCAAAAAACACACTGTTGACGTAACGCTTGTCTAAATGACTAACTACACAATAGATAAATGGTAACTTTGGTGAGGGTTGCTATGAGTCGGAATCGACTCGATGGCAGTGGGTAGTAACTTTGGTGAAGGGTAAGACAGTACACAATACTGGGATAAGTCAGCACAACTTGACAAAGGCAAAGTCATAGAAGTTTCATAGACACATACAAACTCCCTGAAGGACCAAATTACTCGGCTGAGGGCTGGGGACGATGGTCTCAGGGCACATCTAGTTCAATTGGCAGAACATAGTTTATAAGGAAAACGGCCTGCATCCTACTTTGGTAAGTAGCATCTGGGGTCTTTAAAGCTTGTGAGTGGCCATCTAAGATGCTCCACTGGTCCTGCCCCGTCTGGAGGGGAGAAAGAAGAGAACTAAAGACACAAGGGAAAGATTAGTCCAAAGACCTAAAGGACCACAGCTACCACAGCCTCCACTAGGCTGAGTCCAGCAAAACTAGATGGTGCCCGGCTTCCACCAACAACTGCTCTGATAGGGATCACAATAGAGGGTCCCAGACAGAGCTGGAGAAAAATGTAGAACAAAATTCTAACTCACAAAAAAAAGACCAGACTTACTGGTCTGACGAAGACCAGAGAAACCCGAGATCATGGCCCCTGGATACCCTTTTAACTCAGAACTGAAGTCACTCCTAAGGTGCACCCTTCAGACAAAGATTAGACAGGCCTATAAAACAAACGATAATACACGTAGCTCAACCATGTATATGAGACCAAATGTGCACATCAACCCAGGAGCAAGGATGAGAAAGCAGGAGAGGACAGGAAAGCTGGATGAATAGAAATCTGAAACAAAGGTTGAGAAGGGGAGAGTTGACACATCGTGAGGTTGGCAACCAATGTCGTAAAAGAATATGTGTATTAATTGTTTAATGGGAAACTAATTTGCTCTGTAAACCTTCATCTAAAGCACAGTTTAAAGAAATATGAGCAGGAATGCAAAAAAAAAAAGTTCTGCTGGAATTTTGATTGGAGTTGTATCAAATCTGTAAATCGATTTGGGAAGATTTAACATAATTAACAGGTTGAGCCTTCCAATCCATGAACACAGCATGTCTGCCCACTTGTTTAGATCATCTTTGGTTTCTTTGATCAACATTTTATAGACGTTAGCATACAGTTACTGTACATGTGTTTTGTTAGATTGATCCTTAATAATTCATTGTTAGAGCTATTGTAAATGGCATGTGTTTTTAATTTTGGTTTCCAATCTTCCATTGATACTATATAGAAATAAAATTAATTTCTGTGTTAAAAAAAGCTTGTCTAATTGTCTAAATAGTCTATATTTCCCTTCAAGCCTTTGCCATTTCTTATATTTTCTCAATTCAACCTTACATTTGCACACCTGTCTTTCATTTTGGGAATCCACCCAATTTCTGGCAATTGTATTAAGACAGCATTTTTATTTTAGATATCATTAATGTCCACATTATGTATTGTATTTTCTTTCATCTTAAAAAAGTTTTCACCTGGTTGGGGGGGGATCTCTTTTCAAAATATTCTCTGGAGCAGTGTGGGTCTCAGAGGCTCTTTATCAAGAAAGAATCAATTAATCTCAATTCACTTACATATGCTTTAAGCTGGCCTAGGTATTCTGATAGACAAAAGATAAATTCTCCTCATTCTGGACTTAATAAAAATTACTCCTTTTCCCAAAGTAAAACATATAACATATAATATCTAGCTAAAGTTAATTAGAAAGCAGTTCTCAAACTAAAAGGACTGCTTTTAAGATTTTTCTTTCAAGGTTGACATAAACAAAAATTTTTGTAAGAACAAATTCATTTTCATTAATTCATGGGACAATTAGGACAATTTATATAAATGCTTATTGATCATTAAACCAATCACAGTAAGTTCTCTGAAGGAATATTATAATCTAATTTAATAATAACATCCAGAGGTAGGAAATGATTTCATTTTCACAATCCTGTCTTTTGCATGTTTTATAGGATCTTTTAGAGAAGAAATTTACACTAATTTGTCCTTTTTTAAGGCTTTGTTATACCAACCAAAATAAACAATCCATCCTTTTCAATGAACTTTTTGAATAGACCAATTTATATCAAGTTTTCTTAATATAGCTACAGAAAGCCTAACACCTAAGACAGGTGCAAGAGCAGTTTTTCTTGGAAAAAAAAAAAAGAAACAACTAAGACTTAAAAGACTATCTTATGAGAAAAAAGAAAGAACGAAAAAACCTAGCAACTGCCAATCATGGCTTCCTGAGATGAGACAGAAGCTCAGAACAAAATGAAACAGAAAAACCACATAAATTCACCCATCTGTCAAGCCAGTTCAAAATTCAGACTACACTCAACACCTCAGAAGACAAATATGCAGAGAACACAGGTCCTTAAAGGTATATAGCAATTCTTGGATGAGACAGACTCAATTCAACAGAAAAAAGGTCTTAAATACACTCATGTGCAAAGACCTGGTGTATAGAAAACCAAAAGGGAAGAACAGGCTCAGCATTTCTCAAGCTGGAATAAATGAAAAAAAATTCAAGCCTCAAGCTGCAATTTTGAAGGTTCTATGGGCAAAATGGAAACCCTGGTGGGGTAGTGGTTAAGTGCTATGGCTGCTAACCAAAGGGTCAGCAGTTCAAATCCACCAGGTGCTCCTTGGAAACTCTATGGGGCAGTTCTACTCTGTCCTATAGGGTCGCTATGAGTTGGAATTGACTCCGACGGCACTGGGTTTGGTTTGGTTTGGTATGGGCGAAATACTGAATGACACAGGAAGCAACAAAAGCAGATGAAGGAATACACAGAGTCACTGTACCAAAAAGAATTAGTCAACCTTCAACCATTTCCGGAGATAGCACACGACCAAGAACTGATGGTACTGAAGGAAGAAGTCCAAGCTACACTGAAGCCATTGGTGAAAAAACAAGGCTCGAGGAATTGATGGAATACCAATTAAGATGTTTCAAAAAACGAGTGCAGCGCTGGAGGTACTCACTTGTCTATGCCAAGAAGTTTGGAAGACAACTACCTGGCCAACCAACTGGAAGAGGTCTGTATTTGTGCCCATTTCAAAGAAAGGTGATCCAACAGAATGCAGAAATTATCAAAAAATATCATTAATATCACACACAAGTGAAATTTTGCTGAAGATAATTCAAAACCTGTTGCGGCAGTACATCAACAGGGAACTGCCAGAAACTCAAGCCGGATTCGGAAGAGGATGTGGAACTAGGAATATCATTGCTAATGTCAGATGGATCCTGGCTAAAAGCAGAAAATACCAGAAAGATGTTTACCTGTGTTTTATTGACTATGCAAAGGCATTCAACTGTGAGGATCATAACAAACTATGGATAACATTGAGAAGAATAGGAATTTCAGAATGCTTAATTGTGCTCATGCAGAACCTATACATAGACTAAGAGGCAGTTGTTCATACAGAACAAGGGAATACTGCATGGTTTAAAATCAAGAAAAGTGTGCTTCAGGGTTCCATCGTTTTGCCATACTTATTCAGTCTTCATGCTGAGCAAATAATTCAAGAACCCAGACTATGAAGAAGAATGTGGCATCAGGGTTGGTGGAAGGCTTATTAACAACCCGTGGTATTCAGATGACACAACCTTCTTGCTGAAAGCGAAGAGAACTTGTAAAAATGGCATGGGGGGCAGTGTCTGATCTCTTCTAACCCCACAAGGAGGAACGAGAACCAAAATCAACAGCGCAAGGCTGACTCCCATGAGGCAGAGGCCAAACAAGCCTCCTTTCTCCACCATCTTTACCAATTCTGTCACCAACCATCCCTCCGTGACACTCTCTACTTTTCTGCTGGGTTCAATAATTCATTGTAATGACAACACAGGACTCACAGACAATACTCATGATTATGGGGTTTACTAGGGAAGTAACAAGTTACAATTCAGACTCAGGAACACTCAGGATACAGTTCTTCCATCAAGACAGCCTCTTCCCAGCCTTGCTCACAGGCACAACTCTCCTTGCCCCTAGGTCTCTCCCCACAGGCACTCAGCTTTTTCTCTCCATGGGCTGGAAAGCCTACAACACCATCTCCTGCTGCCGGGTCTCTGCTGCTGGGTCTTTGCCACTGCGTCTTGCTACCTTCAGTGTCATAGCTCACTTGAAGCACTTACTGATGAAGATCAGACTACAGCTGTCAGTATGGGTTACACCTAAACTTAAAGAAAACAAAAATCCTCACAACTGGACCAAAAAGCAACATCATGGTAAATGGAGAAAAGATTGAAATTGTCAAGGATTTTGTTTTGCTTGGGCCTATAATCAACGCCCATGGAAGCAGCTGTCAGGAAATCAAACAATGCATTGTATTGGGCAAATCTGCAGCTAAAGACCTCTTTAAAGTGTTAAAAAGCAAAGGTGTCACCTTGAAGACTAAGGTGTGCCTGACCTAAGATATGGTGTGTTCAATTGACTCATATGCATATGAAAGCTGGGTGATGAATAAGGAAGACTAAGAAGAATTGATGCCTTTGAATTATGGTGTTGGCAAAGAATATTGAAAATACTATAGACTGCCAGAAGAATGGGCTGGGCCAGAAGAACCAAGTCTGTCTTGGAAGAAATACAGCCAGAGTACTTCTTGGAAGTGAGGATGGTGAGACTCCTTTAAAAAAACAAAAACAAAAAAACTTGGGCTGATCTCGTGGCTTTCCAATTTATTCTTAGGGAACAAACTTTTAGTCAGAAAAATAAAACCCGTTAGTGTCAAGTCAATTCCAACTCATGACGACCCTATAGCACAGAGTAGAACCGCCCCACAGGGTTTCCAAGGAGCGCCTGGTGGATTCAAACTGCTGACCATCTGGTTAACAGCCATAGCACTTAACCACTATGCCACCACGGTTTCCTTTAGTCAGAAACACAGCCTTAACTATAATATCCAAACTCTGAACATGATTTGCCTGGAAAAAGCGGGTAGGCCGTTCAGCTTTTCTCTCGTTCCTGCCACAGTTCTTACCATCCAGTAGCTGCTGTGTCACCCACAGTCAGTGCTGAAGGTGAAGCAGAGGAAAGAGTATATGACAATTCTTTAGTGCTCTCTGGGCCTGCAAGATGGCTGAAGGGGAATCTTTCCCTCAGACTAGTGCTTTTATGTGCTCGTTGGAGATTCCTGCTGGACCCTTCTCTCCTACGTCTCCATAGCCCTGGATACCCCGTACCCAGTGCCGTAGAGTCGATTCCGACTCATAGCAACCTACAGGAAGTCCTGGATAGATGTGCCAATATTACTTTGGGTGTACTCTTGAAGTTCTTTCCTCAGCCTCTGTGTTGCTGGTGATATGTCTCTCCCTAATTTTTGCTCCTCTAAGGTGAGGCAACCTTACTAGGCAGGGCCTGTTATGGATTGAATCGTTGTTGTCAGGTGCCATCAAGTTAGTTTAGACTCATAGTGACCCTATGTACAACAGAACGAAACACTGCCCAGTCCTGCGCCATCCTCACAATTGTTATGCTTGAGCGCATTGTTGCAGCCACTGCACTGATCCATCTTGTTGAGGATCTTGCTCTTTTTCAGTGACCTTCTACTCTATCAAGCATAATATCCTTCTCCAGGGACAAATCCCTCCTGATAACATGTCCAAAGTACGTGAGATGTAGTCTCACCTAAGGGACATTCTGGCTGTATTTCTTCCAAGACAGATTTGTTTGTTCTTTTGGTGTGTTCTTCCCTTTTGGTTTCCTAACTCCAGGTCTTTGCACATGTCATTATAATAATTCACCTGGTCTTCTTGAGCTGACCTTTGAAATCTTCTGTTCAGCTCTTTGACTTCATCATTTCTTCCTTTTGCTTTAGCTACTCGACATTCAAGAGCAAGTTCCAAAACCTCTTCTGACATCCATTATGGTCTTTTCTTTCTTTCCTGTGTTTTTAATGATCTGTGGCTTTCTTCTTACATGATGTCCTTCATTCCACAACTCATCAGGTCTTTGGTCATTAATGTTCCACGCATCAAATCTATTCTTGAGACAGCCTCAAAATTGAGGTGGGATATACTCAAAGTCATACTTTGGCTTTTGTGGACTTGTTCTAATTTTCTTCAGCTTCAACTTGAACTTGTTTTTTTTTTTTTCAACTTGAACTTGTATCCTGAGTGCATGTTCAATCAATTTCAGACTGCAGAAGTTGGTAAAAATCTTCAATTTCTTCATCTTTGGCCCTATTGGTTGGTGCATAAATTTGAATAATAGTCGCATTAACTGGTCTTCCTCGTAGACATATGGATATTATCCTATCATTGACAGCGTCAGGATAAGTCTTGAAATGTTCCTTTTGATGGTGATACAATGCCATTTCTTTTCAAGTTGTCATTCCTGGCACAGAAGGCCGTATGATTGTCCGATTCAAAATGGTCCGATTCAGCTCACTGATGCCTAGCATATCAGTGTTTATTTGTTCCATTTCATTTTTGATGATTTCCAATTTTCCTAGATTCATACTTCGTACATTCCACCTTCCAATTACTAATGGATGTTTGCAGCTGTTTCTTCTCATTTTGAGTTATGCCGCAATAGCATAAAAAACTGATAGATGCATGGGGGATGGATAGAATTCTGTCCCCCAAAATACGCATTGTAAATCCTAACCTCTATTAAAAAAAAAAAATCCTCTATACCTGTGGTTATAATCTCATTTGGGAATGGGTTGTCTTTGTAATGCTAAAGAGGCAGGATTAGTGTAGGGTGTATCTTCAATCTGTTTTGAGATACAAAAAGAGATTTAAAAAACCTGCAGAGAGAGAGATGGGGTAAGACAGATGCCAAGACACATGGAAATCTCCAAGGAACCAGGAAGTAGAAGCTGAATAGACAGGGACCTTCCTCTAGAGTCGACACAGAGAGAAAATGTTTCCCTAGAGCCAGCACTGTGAATTCAGACTTCTAGCCTCCAAACTGTGAGAAAATAAATTTCTGTGTTTTAAAGCCCTCTACTTGTGGTATTTATGTTATTGCAGCACTAGATAACTAGGGCAGATGTTAACAATCCTGTTCTTTTAGGGTGAATCTTCGGTCTCCCAGAGTCAAATAGAATTCATAGCAGGCAGTCTGCCGCCAGCTTTGGTGAGAGTTTTGTTTCGTACTGTGCCTCTACCGCATGAGAGTTTTTTTTTTGTGGCTGATGGACAGTCTAGTGCTCTGGCCCATTTCATGTCCCAGCTTATCCTTTCATGGGTGTCTTTGTCAGTGGCGAGTGGGGTAAGATTCTAAGATGCTCCACCCATGCCCACACATTTTTGTGGCTTAAAGACTCTGGGATTCCTTCATAACCACCATATGAAACCTGGTGTCATTCTTTTTGACTGTAATTCACTCTGCCGGCTAGAGACTTAGTCTCTTATTTTAGACCTTAAATATATTAGTCTTTCCAATTGAAAAGTACCCTAAAGTGGCCATTGATTTAAACGCAATTGTTAGCGAGCTCAAACAAGAATCCAAACATAAACAAGACCTAGAGCCGTAGCTCTTGGCCATGTAGCCAGCCAGGGTTCCACAAGGAAAATCAGCTTCTTTGATTCAGCATACCCCACATTGAGACATCCCTGAGCACTATGATTCCCCAAACTTGCTATAAATACTGGATTTTGCACTATGAGGACAGCAGAAACTCTGGTGTTGCAGTAGTTAAGCGCTACAGCTGCTAACCAAAGGGGTCGGCAGTTGAAATTCACCAGGTGCTCCTTGGAAATTCTATAGGGCAGTTCTACTTTATCCTATAGAACCGCTATGAGTGGAAATCAACTCGACGGCAATGGGTTTTTTTTTTTTTTTTGGTTTATCAGGACAGCAGTTTCAAAAGCAACAATTTAAAACACAAATTGAAAAATAAATCTCAGAAGAGTTAGTATGCAAGGTTCACAGCTCTGTTTCTGATAACTTTTTTTTTTTTTATTAACCTAAGCACCCCTAAGCACCCCTGAGATAAAGTGGGGGCGAAGGAGCCCAACCAACTCAACTTGGTACCGAAGCTCGAACCGGCAACTGATCTAGGGATCACAGAAGCTACCTAGGGAATCCCACCTCTCTGACACAGGAAATGTAAAAGAACTTCTGAGAATGGAAACAAGGTTAAAAACAACAGTGGACATTTAATATTCCATTGACGATTCGCGAATCAGGCAACACACAGCCTTAACCTCCTGTTCCCAGAAATGTGGCAGCATCAGGCTTAATACAGTCAGAGGGAAACAAAGAGAGTTCTAGAAGTCTGGGCCGTTTTAGCCGGTTTTTCAGAGGCTCATGAAAATGTCCTTCGAAATCCTTTCTTCTCTGAAATATTAGTTTGCATAAGAAGACAAATTTTGCAGTTTTTCTGAGGGGGAAGGGCTGGATGTGGGGAACCCATGGATGCTGAGCTGAGGCAGATAACCAGGCATCTGCTTGTCTGGAATGCGGGGGTTAAAGAGCAGGAACTGTTGATTACACATTTGTCTATGGGAACGAGCTAATTACTATTTCTAAAAGTTAGGTTACTTACCATCTTCAACTTTTGCCCTGTGAAACCAGTTGGTAGCCAAGCTCTTCCGGCACGGGATAAGGGACTGCATGTTAGTTTTAGCTTCCACAGCCACAGAACCCTAGTTAATGGTCAGTCTTTTTCTACTTTAGGAGCTAGTGCGAGTTTTATCCACATTTCAGGGGAAATCCTACATTTAGGATTTCATCAGGAGTTGTGGCAGATGGAGGTTTGGGGGTGAAGAGCCTGAGAGTGGGCTTTGTGTGGCATGAAATAGGGTAAAATATGTGTGAACAGCACACCCTAGTGTCGAGGAGAAGCTGGGGGGGGGGCGGCAGGGAGCGGGGAAGTGGCAGGGAGAAGGTGTGTCTTGCAAATTTTCTCTCTATTCCTTTGCCCTAAATCCCCTCCTGAAGGACTAGGAGCCCTAGATACTGGGTCAGACCTGCTCAGAGACTGCTGAGTAAAGGGCTTATTCAAGAGACAACATCAAACAGTGAAGCCAAAATCAAAAGCCAGGAACATAGTCCACAACCAAAATCTCACCAAAAAGGGACTAGGGAGAGAGGTGAAATCCAAGTGGGAGGTAACAAGAAGGACAGGAAGGAAGCTGGGTCAATGTAAGGGGTTCCAGAAGGGAGGTCGATGGAGCCTGGAGACACTTCCCGAGAGCTGCCTGGGGTAGGACTACAAGGACTTTCTTTTCTAGGACCCTCAGGTGGTTCGAACCCACTAGCTGCTCAGCAGGAGTAAGATGTGGCGGTCGGCTTCTGTAAAGATTACCCATTGCCATGGAGTCAATTCCGACTCATAGCTACCCTATAGGACAGGGTAGAACTGCCCTACAGGGTTTCCAAGGAGCAGCTGGTGGATTTGAACTGTGGACCTTTTGGTTAGCAGCCGAGCTCCTAACCATTTCACCACCAGGGCTTGAGTAAAGATTACAGCCTTGGAAACTATGAGGCAGTTCTACTCTGTCTAACAGGTTCACTACGAGTCCACTCAATGGCGACAGGTTTGGTTTGATTTTGGCAAGCCTTAGAAGGGAAGTAAACGTGTGAGGGAGCTGAGCAACCTTGCCAATCATTCTCCAGAACACCACCCACCCTTCTGGGGCTACCGGCAAGAGCTCTAAAACGGAAGTAAGAAGCCTGCAATGCACTCTGGAGGCAGACACTTGAGCAGGTGAAGGAAGATGCAGTACAAGCTACATGGCTTAAGGAGCAGTTGTGTGGCAGATTTCGGCCTCATTTGCTTTCATGTTCTTTTGTGTTTAGTGATTTCAAATGCCTGCTTGGTTTGAACCCAGTTTGCCTTTCTGACTTTGGCTACCCTCACTTTTGGTTGAGATGGCTATTTGTCATCCTGCTCACCCATTCTAAGCACAAGTCAGGTCCCTTTTGTCGGCCCCAGCCCTGTGGAGTTTTATGAGATATGAGGAAGATCCAGTCAGCCTCTGGGCTGCCTTCTCTTCTTCCATTCATTTATTGAGCATTTACTATGTGCCAGGCACTGCATTCAATGCTAGGGATATAATATAATAGGGAACAAAACTTGGAAAAATTCCTGTCCTTATGGATTTTACATTCCAATGGGAGAGTCAGACAATAAGCATAGTTGCGGAAAAAAAAAATGCAACAATATAATCTATGCTATATAGTGATAAACCAAGGAAGGGAGTGCAGTGGTCGAAATTGTACATGGAGTGGCCAGGAGGGGTGACTTTTGAATAAAAATCTGGAGAAGGTGAGGGATTTACCACGTAGTGATCTGAAGGAAGAACGTTTATTGCAATGATATACAACAAGATTCCTGAATCCTTGTCTTTCAGATAAAACTCAGGTCAATTGGTTGGTTATGGGGGTCAGGTGATAAAACTACGCTGCGTCGTGGATAAGGGTGAGGGGTTCTAGATTCAGAATCCCTTATTTAAATCTCAGATCTGCACTTGCTAGCTGTGTATTCTCAGGAAAGTTACTTTACCTCTTTGGTCTCCTACTCTATAAAACAGGAATAATTAAGGATCTCCCTCGAAGAGCTATTAAAAAACAAAAAACCATCACTGTCCGGTCGATTCTGACTCGTAGTGAGGGTTAAATGAGTTAAGGTACGAAGAGCATTTAGAATCGTTCCCGGTCCATAGTAAGTGGCATACAAATTTTAGCTCTTATTATTGTAAATGTTTGCCTTCTGAGCAAACATACACACTGCAAACTAGCAAACCTTTCTTCTTGTTAGGTGCTGTCGAATCAATTTCAACTGATAGCAACCCCACGTGACAGAGAACTGCCCCATAAGATTTTCTTGGCTGTAATCTTTACAGAAGCAGATTGCCAGGTCTTTCTCCCACGGAGCTGCTAGGTGGGTTCAAACCAAGCACTTAACCGTTTCTACCACCAGGGCTTTGGCAACCACAAATGTGTAAGTTGCCCATCTCCTCTCCTTTAAGGCTCTGATGGACTTTCTTAAACAGAGCAACACAGTGTCAGAGATCAAACGGGCAAACTAAATCATAGAGAGTCCAGTAAGAAAAGGCAAGAGTCATCTGACGGGAACACTTGGCTTGGGTATCAGGTCCAAAAGGTCAGAGGCAGGCTCACAGTTGAGGATGCAGTGAAATAGAAGCAGAGTTCAGAGGGAGAAGGGGGTTTCAGAGTGACAGCAGTCCAGGAATAAATGAGAGGGTGTTCAGGATGATTGCTGCAAAGGCTCACTTACCCCAGTTTCCTACCCAGTTCCATTAGGGGAGCTCCATGAAAGGCCCTGACGAGGGTCTGGGGTATGCTTGAGGTGAGGGGCTGGCTGCCATTACTATATTTTCAGTGCCATCACCTCTGCATGTTATTAAGTATACAAGGAGGCCAAGATACCAACCTGCAGGGGGCTAATACTTCTGCTAAGTGCTTTGGCTTCCCAGCCCAAGTTTTTGGGACCAGGTTCAGTAACGGTCAGTGGAAGACGGATGAATGTAGGGTCAATAAAGATATTGAATGTTCTGGTGAAGCAATCTTCCAGTTTGGGGTAGGGTTGAGTGGAGCAGATGTTCTAGAAGTGCTCGACAGCTTCTCCAGTGCTGTCTCAACCCAGTTCTCGTTGCTGCATTTGAAGGTATTTTATACCTCTCCAAGGAACCCTGGTGTCACAGTGGTTAAGCTCTTGGCTGCTAACTGAAAGGTCTGTGGTTCAAACCCACCAGCCACTCTGTGGGAGAAAGATGTATCAGTTTGCTTTTGTAAAGATTTACAGTTTTGGAACTCCTTTGGGGCAGTTCTACCCTGTCCTACAGGGCTGCTATGAGTTGGAATTGACTCGATGGCAGTGGGTATGGTTTGGTTTGGTATACCTCTCCATGGGCAATCTGTGTCTTTTCCAGGTGTCAATCACTAGGATGGCAATGATGCTCAGTAATCTAGGAATCTGAGGTAAATAAAGGTCTACAAGCTGTAAGTGCTACGGGATTGTATATATTGGCGGTGGAGGAATGCAGTGAATTATATGGAATTTTTGTGGTGGTAAGGAACGTTGACTGGCCACATTGTAAGAATGTTTATGGACTGCCATAGAGACGCAGGGCCCTTTGCTTGTGTTTGTGCAGTTTGGGGTTGAGGGGCCATTTTGAAAGGGCAGCTTCCTAGCATCTGGTTTCTAAGTCAATATCAGGATATCTGAAACCATACCACCAAGTGAAAATGTGGCATAATAAAAAAGAGGGGCTACATAAAATGTGAAGCCAAGCTAATTAAGAAGGATGAGTTTTCACCAGGACTTTTTATAAAGTGTTCACAGTCATTGGCAAATAACCATGCTGAGTTTTAAGTGGCATGATGGATCCATTGGATTTTTTGTCTGTTTTCTTGTGGCGGTATCCCCCACATGTCTGTCAGTTTGTCGTACTGTGGGGGCTTGTGTGAAGCTGGAAGCTATGCCACCAGTATTTAGATACCAGCAGGGTCGCCCATGGAGGACAGGTTTCAGCTGAGCTTCCAGACTAAGACAGACTAGGAAGAAGGACCTGGCAGTCTACTTCTGAAAAGCATTAGCCAGTGAAAACCTTATGAATAGAAGCAGAACACTGTCTGATATAGTGCTGGAAGATGAGCCCCCCAGGTTGGACGGCACTCAAAAGATGACTGGGGAAGGGCTGCCTCCTCAAAGCAGAGTTGACCTTAGTGATGTGGATGGAGTAAAGCTTTTGGGACCTTCATTTGCTGATGTGGCATGACTCAAAATGAGAAGAAACAGCTGCAAACATCCATTAATAATCGGAACCTGGAATGTATGAACTATGAATCTAGGAAAATTGGAAATTGTCAAAAATGAAATGGAACGCATAAACATCGATATCCTAGGCATTACTGAGCCGAAATGGACTGGTATTGGCCATTCTGAATTGGATAATCATGCAGTCTACTATGCTGGGAATGACAACTTGAAGAGGAATGGTGTTGCATCCATCATTAAAAAGAACGTTTCAAGATGTATCCTGAAGTATAACACTGTCAGTGATAGGATAATATCCATACACCTACAAGGAAGACCAGTTAATACAACTATTATTCAAATTTACACACCAACCACTAGAGCCAAAGATGAAGAAATAAAACATTTTTATCAGCTGCTACAGTCTGAAATTGATCGAACATGCGATCAAGATGCATTGGTAATTACTGGCAATTGGAATGCAAAAGTTGGAAACAAAGAAGAAGGATCAGTAGTTGGAAAATATGGCCTTGGTGATAGAAACAATGCCAGAGATCAGATGATAGAATTTTGCAAGACCAACGACTTCTTCATCGCAAATACCTTCTTTCACCAACATAAACAGTGACTATACACATGGACCTCACCAGATGGGACACACAGAAATCAAATTGACTATACCTGTGGAAAGAGACAATGGAAAAGCTCAAAATCATCAGTCAGAGCAAGGCCAGGGTCTGACTGTGGAACAGACCATCAATTGCTCCTATGCAAGTTCAAGCTGAAACTGAAGAAAATCAGAGCAAGTCCACGAGAGCCAAAATATGACCTTGGGTATTTCCCGCCTGATTTTAGAGACCATCTGAAGAAAAGATTTGATGCATTGAACACTAGCAACCAAAGACCAGACGAGTTGTGGAATGACATCAAGGACATCATCCATGAAGAAAGCAAGAGATCACTGAAAAGACAGGAAAGAAAGAAAAGACCAAGATGGATGTCAGAGGAGACTCTTAAACTTGCTCTCGAATGTTGAGCAGCTAAAGCAAAAGGAAGAAGTGATGAAGTAAAAGAATTGAACAGAAGATTTCAAAGGGCATCTCAAGAAGACAAAGTAAAGTACTATAATGACATGTGCAAAGAGCTGGAGGTGGACAACTGAAAGGGAAGAACATGATCGGTGTTTCTCAAGCTGAAAGAATTAAAGAAAAAATTCAGGCCCCGAGTTGCAACAGTGAAGGATTCCACGGGGAAAATATTAAACGATGCAGGAAACATCAAAAGAAGTCATTATACCAAAAAGAATTAGTCGATGTTCAACCACTTCAAGAGGTGGCATATGATCAGGAACCAATGGTACTGAAGAAGTCCAAGCTGCTCTGAAGGCATTGGTGAAAAACAAGGCTCCGGGAATTGATGGAATATCACTTGAGATGTTTCAACAAACAGATGTAGTGCTGGAGGTGCTCGCTCATCTATGCCAAGAAATATAGCTGACAGCTTCCTGGACAACTGACTGGAAGAGATCCATATTTATGCCTATTCCCAAGAAAGGTGATCCAGCCAAATGTGGAAATTATAGAACAATATCATTAATATCACACGTAAGCAAAATTTTGCTGAAGACCATTCAACAACTGCTGCAGCAGTACATTGACAGGGAACCACCAGAAATTCAGGCTGGTTTCAGAAGATGACGTGGAACCAGGGATATCATTGCTGATGTCAGATGGATCCTGGCTGAAAACAGAGAATACCAGGATGTTTACCTGTATTTTATTGACTATGCAAAGGCATCCGACTGTGTAGATCATAACAAACTATGGATAACATTGTGAAGAATGGGAATTCCAGAACATTTTATTGTGCTCATGAGGAACCTTTACATAGATCAAGAGGCAGTTGTTCGTACAGAACAAGGGGATACTGATTGGTTTAAAGTCAGTAAAGGTGTGCGTCAGGGTTGTATTCTTTCACCATACCTATTTAATCTGTATGCTGAGCAAATAATCCGAGAAGCTGGACTACATGAAGAAGAACTGGGCATCAGGATTGGAGGAAGACTCATTAACAACCTGTGTTATGCAGGTGACACAATCTTGCTTGCTGAAAGTGAAGAGGACTTGAAGCACTTACTAATGAAGATCAAAGACCACAGCCTTCAGTTTGGATTGCACCTCAACATAGGGAAAATAAAAATCCTCACAACTGGACCAATGAGCAACATCATGATAAACGGAGAAAAGATTGAAGTTGTCAAGGGTTTCATTTTACTTGGATCCACAATCAACCATGATGGAAGCAGCAGTCAAGAAATCAAAAGACGCATTGCATTGGGTAAATCTGCTGCAAAAGACCTCTTCAAAGTTTTGAAAACCAAAGATGTCACCTTGAAGACTAAAGTGCACCTGACCCAAGCCATGGTATTTTCAATCACGTCAATCATATCATATGGATATGAAAGCTGGACAATGAATAAGGAAGACCGAAGAAGAACTGATGCCTTTGAATTGTGGCGTTGGTGAAGAATATTGAATATACCATGGACTGCCAAGAGAACAAACAAATCTGTCTTAGAAGAAGTACAACCAGAATGCTCCTTAGAAGCAAGGATGGTGAGACTGGGTTTTACATACTTTGGACATGTTGTCAAGAGGGATCAGTCCCTGGAGGACATCATGCTTGGCAGAGTACCGGGTCAGCAGAAAAGAGGAAGACCCTCAACGAGGTGGATTGACACGGTGGCTGCAACAATGAGCTCAAGCATAACAACGATTGTAAGGATGGCATAGGACCGGGCAGTGTTTCATTCTGTTGTGCACAGGGTCGCTGTGAGTCGGAACCGACTCAACGGGACCTAACAATAACAACACAGACATTGGAGCCCTAATGGTAGAGTGGTTAAGAGCTATGGCTGCTCACCAAAAGTCTGGCAGTTCGAATCCATCAGCTACTCCTTAGAAGCCTTATGGGGCAGTTCTACTCTGTCCTATAGGTTTTCTATGCGTCAGAATTCACTCAGTGGCAATGGGGTTTGGTTAGTATAGATACGCTGGAGTCCCTGGGTAGTCCAAATGGTTAACACACTCGCCTGCTAACTGAAAGGATGGAGTCCATCCAGAGGAGCTTCAGAAGAAAGGCCTGGTGATTTACTTCTAAAAACCCAGCCACTGAAAACCCTAGGGAGCACGGTTCTACTCTGACGCACACGGGGCCGCCTTGAGCAGGTTGGAAGTGACTCCTCAACAACTAGTTTTATCATCTCTAAAATTTACCCATCCCTCTCTCCTATACAGTTAGTTCCTAAGTCTTGGAGATTTTACCTCTTAAATACTTCTCAATCTATTTCTATTGTGACCAGCATGCTCCATCTAAGACACAATTTGGATTGTTAACTTTTTAACTTAAGTGTCTTCAATGTCTGCTCATTTCCTGCAGCATTAAATAGTAATTTCTGAGATAGCATATCTAAAAAAAAACCTTAAACCAAACCCACATCTTTCTCCTGTGGAGCGGCTGGTGGGTTTGAACTACCAACCTTTTGCATAGCAGTTGAGTGCTTTAACCACTGTGCCACCAGGGCTCGCTGAGAGAGCATATAATACTCCTCATTTATGATCTTGCTCCTGTTTATTTCTCTGTCCTCATCTCTCACCACTTCCCCTCCCTCTCCAGCCACAATGGCCTATTGGTATTTCCTGGAACATGCCATTCTGTTACATTCCTTCATGACTCAGTTCCTCTGGATATTGTCTGGAATGTTCTACTCTTGTCTGGTGAACTCCTACTAAGACTTTCTGCCTTCTGAAGCCTTTTCTAACCTACTAAGGCAGAATTGACACCCCTTCCTCAGGGTTTCCTTTGTCTCCGGAACAGAGCTCTATTTTAGCATCTATTGCAGGGAATTGTAACGACTTAAAAATCTGAGTGTTTCTGGAGAGCAAGGGCCATGTCTAATTAATTTCTGTGCCTTCAGGGCGTGGCACAGTGCATGACACATACTAGGGTCTCAAATTTTTTTTGCATAGAGAAGTAAAATGCTTTGCTTAAAAGCAGGAAGAACTTGTCGACCTGTTGGTGTTGCTATCTCTTGGATCCGAGATTAAATGTCTGAAGTATGTGATATTGATTGCTTCATTGATTCAACACGTATTTACTGAACATCTACCCTATGCCTTCATGGGAATACAATGAACAAAACATGCATGCCCTTTACTGCTCTTGTGGAATTGAGAATTTATTGGGGGAAATTGTTGTTGCATTTGTATGAATTATTAAATAAAAGAGAACATATTCTGGGTTTGGCCTATGATGTCAGTCTGAGATTTTCACTAAAACAAGCCTTTCTGTAATATAAGGTCAAAATCTTTGCCTGTTGGATTACTTTTGCTTTTTGCGTGCTGCAGATTCAACTCTAGTTCTCCAGCACTGAAAACCATTTTGGTTGATAAATACAACAACAACAAGACAAACATGTAAAATAGCTGACCATCTTGTTTAATCCAAACAAAACTTTGTTTTCACAAATCTGTGAGGGTTGGGATACATCAGTGGCTTTACAGCTTCCCAAGTCCTTTTGCATTTATAGTGGTATTTGGTTTTGCTTGTAGGGAAACCAAAGGAATGTAGAGGGGAGTTTTCAAGAATCAACAAAATAGAATCGCCTTTGTAGGATGGGGGGTGGGGGGCTACCTTTAGGAAGTGAGAGGTTATTGATATGTACCCAAGCAAATAAAGGTCCTAGTCTCCCTGCTTAGAGTCCAAAAGACACAAACTTCTACCTCAAGCAGTGTGACTGGAAGAATGAAGGAAGCTGCCAAGTCATGGCATTTTGAAAATTGAAAAGCAAAAAACCACCATAAAACCAAAAAATCCAACCACTTGCTGTTGATTCTAATTCATGGCAACCCCATGTGTAGCTCCTGTGAAAATCAGGTATCAGAATGTTTGAACAAACCAAACCAGGCTGTTGCTATCCTGACATCCCCCTCCCCGGTCCTGTCCTGGGAAGGGCAGGTCCTGTTTCCTTCTCAGTTAGGGTTAGCTATAAACCAGGACAGACTGGAGTCAAGCTGACCAGGGTTAGGTCTATTCAAAGGCATAACAGCCAGCATTACAGAGATGGGCATTCCCTGTTAAGGGTTGCTTAGAAGAGGGGTTTATCTTTCTTGAACTTGGCTGTTTCCCCTCCACCCCTTCAGTGGGAGGTGGTAACTAACTAGGAATCGCTGAAGAACAGAGAAGCGATTTCCTTCTTTTTAAGTAGCATGCTGCTGTGGCAGAGGCATGGTGCCGCAAGGGTTAAACGTCAGACCTATCATTCTGACATATAAAAAGATGACAAAAGCACAAGGCAATGTAAGTTGCAATTTCAGCTTAAGGCCAAAGTAGTAACAATCTCCTAAATTGAGGCTAAAGTTGCTTAGCTTAATTAGGAACTTAGAAAAAAACCAAGTTTTATAAAAGACATAACAGTGTAACAATTAGTCCACTACTAATACATATTTTTTCCTCTTTTGGGGAATCTTGGAGAAAATGGACCACCTTCTTGATCATCTTAAAATAAAAATTGTAAGCCAGGTTTTCAAGTCGACTGTTCCTTCTGGGACACAGGGAGGGAAGAAAATGGGGAGGGGGTAAAAGTACAGATGATTTCATACCTTTCCCCAGTCCTGAACAGAAGTCTACTTTGGCGTTCTGATGGAACAGTTTTCCAAAAGAGAGTTTGGGCTTTGGCCTAAAACCTCTTCTGGAGTCACTGTCTTGTCCATTTAAATACAACCCCAGGAAGGCTAGCACAGTGATGCATTTTACCTACGAACTTCAGTGTAAAACGGCCACGTACAAAACTATCGTTTTCTATCTCACTCAACAGCAGGAAAAAATCTATGTACATTACTTTTCTCAAAACTGGAGTCTGTCCATTTCCTGGATTAATTTTACCACTGTGGTTTGGTTGCTTATTTTGTCGGGTGGAGTTGCAATTGTGATGAGGGAAGGAGATTTTTTGCACGGGTTTGGTGGCCAGGTAAGGTTACCAAGGGGCTCATTCCGGCTCCGGAAACAGGTCATTCCCACCTCCCGGAATTGGGTGCGGATCATCCCCACTCCCCGCTGGAGAAAGAAGGCAGTCGCTGCCAAGCTCCCTGCCGCCAGGGACTCTCGACTTGATAGTCCCCATGAGACCTTCAAAAGATTTGAATGTGGCCGACTTCATGCGCCCAAGCTTCCTGCGGATGGCAGAGCCCACAGTAGACAGGGCAGCTGACGTCTTTTGTTTCAGGTAGGCATTGGAGACCTGGACATCATGCCAGCTCTTGGACAGATTCTGCCTCAGCCCCACCAAGGCTGTGAGGCCCAGCTTCCTCTTGAGCTCTCTGCAGTGTCTCTCTTTGGCTGCGAGCATATGGCGTAGGGTTACAATCTCTGCTTCCAATTCAGTGAGCTCTAAGTTGAGCTCCTTTTGCTGAGCCTCTGTCAGATCCTCTGGTTTAGAAGTCATGTGTGATTCAGATGTGCCCGCAGGGGCCTCTGTCATGGTATCTGGAACGGAGCAGGAAAAGAGATCTTCATTAAGGGAGTCCAGGTCCAATTCTTGGTAGAGTGAGTCCAACTCTTGCCCAGCGGAGAAATAATCTTGGCGGGCAGAGTCGAAGTGGAGGCCTTTGGTATCGGATTCTGGGCTGGAAGGATCCATACCAAGGCGGGTGAACACACACACCTTAGCTGGAGCATCAGCCCTGGCCTCAGGGGTGGGCGCCTCGGCCTGTGAGGTCGACTTCCGGGGGTCGCTGGGTTGGGTTGGGTCAGGGAGGTGGGACTTCCGGCCAGGCGGCCGGATCCTACGGAAGCTGCTTGGTCCGGGGGCGCAGACGCTCTTGGCATTTGAGCATCACGAGTATCTGGTGAGGTAGGTGGCGCCGCTGTTGTTGCCGGAGAGGAGAGGGGTTTACTGTCCTGCCACAGTAGGTAACAAGGCCTGACCTCCAAACTAAGTCATTGTCTGGCTCCCCTTCTGGATTTTCCACCAAGCCACCATTTTCAAAGCCTTGAAAATCAGTTGAACCCTTTGTGCTAACAGAAACGTTAGAAAAACTCCAGTAGCTAGCCTAAGAACTGCTACGCCGAAGTATTCAGGCTTGTCCTCTTCCCCGTTTTCCTTCTCAGGTTCTCAAAGGGATTCCTGCGCAACTAAGTGCCACTCATAAAGTGAATTTGAAGGCTCCTAGAGCTCAGAGTCCAAAAATGACAAACATGATCCCAGGCAAGTATCAACTGTGCCAGAGGCTTAGAATAGCAGGGCTCAAAGCAAGTCCGAGATGTCACAATTGTCTTATTTTTGGTAGTTGGGGGGGGGAGGGGGGAGGGAGAACCAGCAAATCTGTACCGGTTTTATCAAATTTGAGCTTAATAAAAACAAAGACTGTGTGTTGTGCTATGAGACTTTAGGAGAGACAGGATTTAAAAAAAGTTGCCATGTCGTCAGTTCGGAGTCGTGGTAACCACATGTGTGTCAGAGTAGAATTGTGCTTCATCGGGTTTTCAATGGCTGACTTTTTGAAAATAGCTAGCCAGGACTTTCCTCCGAGGTGCCTCTGGGTGGACTGGAACTTCCAGTCTTTCAGCTAGCAACAGAACCCATTAGCCATTTGCACCACCCAGGGACTCCTGAGAGGGGATTCAGTATACGCAAATGGACAGTAACATGGATTTTTCACTGTTGCAATTGCATTTTCTTTTTTTTTTCTTGCATACACTCACATTTCTGAAAGTATGCCTGCCCATCATACATGGTTACCACTTGTGGGAGGTGGTCTGCACAGTAGAGTAGCAGTTGGGTCTAGTCTGTAAGAATGGCAGTCCACTATGTCCTCTATTTTTACTCAGCGCTTGTATTTTATGTAATGGAAAAATAACTGGCTGCCCATTACCAGGGAATATCCTTGAACAAGTCTTAGTTTTAGTAATTTTGTTGGCTATTCTGGTAGTCCTTGCAAGCATAATCTTGTGGAACATAAAATGATTCTCAGCAAATGTCAGCGATTTGCCATACTCATGGCTTTGTGGCTACAGTAAAGCCTCCAGCTGTGTATCCAAATCAACTCCAGCCCTCCTTTGGGTTTATATTCAATAACCCTTTCATGTACTTAACTCAGTAGTGTTTATTATTGTCTCACTCTGGAGTGTGTGCTTATTTAGAGTAAAAGATAAGAATCCTTCTTGTTGGAAATAGGAAGGCTGATGAGGGATTTGGCTATGTGTATAAAGCCTTGAAAAGGGTAGCAAGGCTCCCTAAAAGCTCTTTTGTTCGGGAGAGTAAATTTTTCCTCTACTGCTGGCAGAAATGCTAGTGGTTCCAGTAATGCTCCCAGGTCCTGAACCAGAAACCCCTTGTCTTAGTTACCTAGTGCTGCTGTAACACAAATACAACAGAAATTTCTTTTCTTACAGCTCTAGTGGTTAAAAGTCCAAATCAGGGTCTCGGCAGTGTTGATTCCTTCCTTGTCAGTAGCTCAGGGCGTTCTTTGGTTCCTTGGCTTGTAGATGATCCTCCCATGGTGTCTGTCTTCTTGTGTATGTGTGTCCATTCTGCTCTTTTTATAACTGGGAAGTGATTAGATTTAGGACCCACCCTACTCAGGTATGGCCTAATTACCATATTTTTACACAGATAATGCCTGCCTTCTATGTTTGTTTGCCAGCCTTGCCCTCCCCACTGAGAGGTATTTTCATACCAATTTTTTTTTTACATGTTGCTGTAAAAAAAATTAGCATAGTGTACTTACAAAAATACCTCACAGGGAGAGGGCATGGTTGGCAAACAAACGTAGAAGCATGCATTATTAGTGTACATTACAGTAATATAACAAAGAAAATCCTGTTTCCCAACAGGATCATATTTACAGGGTTAGGGGCCAGAATTTGAATTCATATTTTGGGGGGACAAAATTCAGTTGATAACACTCCTTTTCCAAAACTGAGGATGAAGGGAGCAAAGAAGCCCATGAACTAAGCTAAATAACACTGAACACACAAAGTTGAGATTCCAAGTCACCAGATCTGAACTTGCACTTGATTATCATTCTCTCGATTGTTTCGGTCACCTGTCTTGCTGCCTATTTTCTCGTTTCTTTTTTTTCTCACCCCTCAATTCAAAGTATGAAATCCTTCTTTGTTAAGCTTTGATTCCTTTTGATAGGTTAGTGGGTTCACCTCATAGCAAAACAGACTTGGCCTTTGTCAGTGACTTGGTCTCCAGATCGCAAATGAAGACATGGTTTCTGGTAAGGGTGTTCTAGCTGGCAATGTTCTATCCTCCAGAACAGACATGGACAAATGAGCATCATGATGGCACAATCTGTTTTATTAGGATTATGCGTAACCACACACAAAACCACATTTATATCATGAAAACACTTTTAACTCATAAATCTATCAAATGAAATTTAATTTATAGTGATTCTAACCCAATTGTTTGAATACACTATTCCTTTAGGTATAAAATAGCAAACTCTCCCAGTGGTTTCTGAATTCCACGTCTCTAGATTAGACAATGAAATAATCTTTATATTACATAAAAAAATTCCACAAAATTGTTTATCTGGCACTGAAAGCTTTTTGTTGCTATTTATTTAGGTACTAAAAATAGCCAAAATATTTGACTCAGTAACCAGTGAAGAAAGAGCTTGAGAGTTACTTTTAATCCTGCAATGGCTTACTATGCTTTGTTTCCAAGGAAGACATTTCTGACCCATTTTTAGTAAAGAATGAACTTTGAATAATTTTTCTAGTAGGGGTGATGGAGTTAAACCAATCCAAATGTGTTATCTGATTTCCTTTATAAATGTAAAAGCAAGTGGTACAACAAAATAATTTTTTTTTCTCTTAATGTTTAAACAAACAAACTAACCCATTATCGTTGAATTGATTCTGACTCCTTGTGACTCTAGAGGACAGAGTAGAACTGCCCCATAGTGTTTCCAAGGCTGTAAATATTTATGGAAGCAGACTGCCACATCTTTCTCCCATGAAGTGGCTGGTAGGTTTGAACCACTGGCCTTTCTGTTAGCAGCCAGGTACTTTAACCACTGTGCTACCAGGGCTCCCTCCTTAATGTTTAGAAGCCTGTATATATTATGTTTTATAATAAATTATTGAAACGTGAATGTAAAAGCAAAGCCTTACCCTTCACTAGGTCTGGGTGTTTGGGGAAGAAAAAAGGGAGACTGTAGCGTCTGGAAATGATTAGGAACTTGTACTAGTTCCAGCTGGTTTAACCATTTGACTACTTTTGTTATAAATGGTCAGTATGGAGCTTCCCTATTACATTAATCTGTAAAATAGTCTGCATTGGTGGTTCAGACTGCTTCTAAAGAACTGCCAGTTTGCCTTGCAGCCACGCCATTTGCACTGCTAGAGTTAACCAAAATGAGTTCTCTGGGGCTTTGTTTCTTTCATTACAAGAACTACTACTATGAACATTTTGTTCATTTTAGTGGAATAACCAGGAAAAAAAAGTTTAAATATTTAATTGGGTCTGAAAATAACACACAGAGTTGAAACCCTAATGCAGTCAGAATGTTTCGAGAGTCGGAGGGGAAAATTGGTAGTTGGGCTTTTCTTGCAGGAAGCCAGAATATTTGATTTTACTTTGCAAGTTATTTTCACTGCTATCTCACGTCATAGCCCAACTCCATCAATAGTACATGCACCCTCCCTGTAGATATTCTCCAGCACGAACAGGAATCCTGGCTGCAGTTATAGCTCCAAGGATCATTGCCATCAATCCTCAGCGATAAGTTGATCTTCGTTTAGGACTAAGCTGACTTTTCCTTTCAGCACCCCTCCTACTTAGACTCATTACTTAAAAAAAAAAAATTAGGTGTTACCATTGGACAGGATTTTCCTTATTAGAGGTTGTTGTTGTTAGGTGCTGTCAAGTCAGTTCCAACTCATAGTGACCTTATGTAAACAGAACGAAACACTGCCTGGTCCTGCGCCATCCTCACGATCATTGTTACGTTTGAGGCCATCGTTGCGGCCACTGTGTCAATCCATCTCATTGAGGGTCTTCCTCTCTTTTGCTGAACCTCTGCTTTACCGAGCATGCTGTCCTTCTCCAGGGACTGGTTCCTCCTGATAAATGTCCAAAGTAAGGAAGATGACGTCTCACTATCCTGGCTTCTAAGGAGCATTCTGGCCATATTTCTTCTAAGACAGATTTGTTCTTTCTCCTGGCGGTCCTTGATATGTTCAGTATTCTTCACCAGCACCATAGTTCAAATGCATCAGTCCTTCTTTGCTCTTCCTTCTTCGTTGAGCAGCTTTTGCATGCATATGAGGTGATTGAAAATACCATGGCTTGGGTCAGGCGCACCTTAGTCCTCAAGGTGACATCTTTGCTTTTTAACACTTTAAAGAGTTCTTTTGCAGCAGATTTGCCCAGGGTGATGCGTTGTTTGATTTCTCGAATGCCACTTCCATGATCACTGATTGTGATTTTGTTCCAGAGAGTAGACTTTTCCTTCATTGCTTGAGGAAGCTTGAGTGGTTCTAGGATTGCTCCCACACCCTGAACCAGAAACTTCTCTCTGAAAGCTGAGGATGAAGGGCAAGGAAGCCCATGAACTAAGCTAAATAAAGGACAATATGGGCAGACTTTAGGGGGAAATTCACAATGGAAGGAATTCTCATTCTCTTTTCTCATTTGGATGGGGAAAGTGAGGGGGAAGAGCCTTTCTTCCCAGGTGGTTTGACCTTTACGCGTTGGACAAGGATAGCAAGCACCCTGGAAGATAAGTCCTAGGGGCAACAAGGGCAGTCATCTGAGAGAAGAAAGTGGGCAGACTGGCACATGAGTCAGAAAAGACTTGGTCAGTTTTGAGCTGGTAGATTCAGATCATCTTTGCTCTGCCAAGGAACTGAGGGCTGGGCATGGTTCTCTAGTCAGGCTCTAGAGAAGCAAAGGATAACCTATGAGGGAACAGAGGATTGTAAAAGGATGACATTGATACTTGCTTCTCACTGCCTATGCCCCTGCCCAACCAACATGATCTCTGAATGACATGAAGTTCCAATAATGGCACTGCCTGTGCTGTGGAAATGTCTGCAAAGTACTGAAATTACTTGGACGAGGTTGTGGTAGATGTCTATTGTGACCCTTAAGTAAGCAGGAAAAATTATCTGGAAGGTGTTCATATTTTGAGTACTGGTTGATACACCTCCTAAACTGGGAGGCAGTGTTCTCAGAGGGCAGGGCCAGGACTGGCAGCAGGAGTATCTTCCTCAAGTGGGTGGGCACAGAATGGCGCTCTACAGAGAGCACAGCAGAAGCACATAGAAGTGCTGGCCCTGGGCATATGGGACTCCCAGAAGTAACTGGGAAGCCTCGGGCGGGGAGGGGGGGATGCTGAAGTCCTGAAGCTTGGCACTGAGGGTTTAGAACCAGCAAAATGGTGGGGGCTGTTGCAGTTTAGCTCACTTGTATCTATGGGCTGCAGAGGCCTGGGAACAATCGGGTATTAATAGAAAACCCACAACCTTTCAGAGGTTATGACCATTGTGGTGGATTTGCTGCAACAGAGAAAACCTAAGGCCTGGACTCCCTAGGAGCTTAGCTATTCTTGTCGTAAAACTGTCATGCCTGCTATGGCAACAGAGTAATAATTACTTTATTTCCTTGATTCTGAGACACTGTTAAATCCTAAGACACATCTTTGTTTTAATGAGCGGTTTCTTGGAGGAAAACCTACTATATTATATTGCACATTGATTTTAAGATGCAACCCCAATTTTAGAAAATTAAAATGCCAGAAAATGTGCATCTTAGAATTGAAAAAATACGGTAGTGATGCAGCAAGCTACGAACACACTAATGGCTCTGCTTGATTCTTCTGCTGGAATTCAGGGTAGACCCACATTTGTGCTGGCTATTCTTCCCTTTCTGAGAGAAAGAAGGGAAATTAGCATTCACTGAATATCTGCTACAATAGTAAAAATAATGGAGACTTAAAAATAATGGATTGAATTATGTCCCCCCAAAAATGTATGTATCAGTTGGGCTGGGCCATGATTCCCAGTATCCTGTGATTTTCCTGTATGTTGTGAATTCTGCCTCTATGATGTTAATGAGGGAGGATGGGCTAGTTGTGTTAGTGAGGCAGGACTCAGTCTACAAGATTGGATTGTGTCTTGAGGCAGCCTCTTCAGATATAAAACCAAGAAGCCAGCAGAGAGACTGGGAGACCTCATACTACCACGAAAGCAGCACCAGGAGCAGAGTACGTCATTTGGACCCAGGGTCCCTGTGCCTGAGAAGCTCCTCGACCAGGGGAAGTTTGAGGACAAGGAATCTTCCTCCAGAGCTGACAGAGAAAGCCGTCCCCAGGAGCTGACACCTTGAATTTGGACTTCTAGCCTACTTTACTCTGAGGAAACAAATTTCTCTTTGTTAAAGCTATCCACTTGTGCTACTTCTGTTATAGCAGCACTAGGTAACTAAGACAGAGACGTCTAATGTTTATTGACTGCTTATTAACCAGTTGCCTTTCAGTCAATGCCAATTCATGGTGACCCCATATGCATCAGAGAACTATGCTCCATAGAGTTTTCAGTGGCTGATTATTCAGAAGAGATCGCCAGGCCCTTTTTCCAAGGCGCTTCTAGGTGGACTGGAACCTCCAAACTTTGGGTTAGCACCTGAGTAAGTTAATCATTTGTACCACCCATGGATTCCACTGACTGCTGATTATGTACCAGGAATTGTACTAAGTGCTTTCATATGTTATTTTATTGGGTCATCATAATATTCTTGAAAGGTAATGTTAGAAATGCTATTATCTTCTGTGAGACTCAGTTTCCCCATTTTTTGCAGATCAAGTAACCAAGATGTAGAGTATAATTTGTCTGAGATGTCCCAGTTATTAGGCAAGAAAGTTGAGATAGGACTACTTAGGTTTTTTGTTTTTTTAATATTTGCATTTTAGTCCTTTTTAAAATTTTGAAATATTATGCATAGCTATATAAAAAAGTTTGTATATGTGTCTTTAAAGATAATAATAAATGAGTAACTATGTATCTACCACTCAATTTATAAAGTAATGCATTTCTAATGTTTTTGAAGCTCGCTACATGCCCTTCTTCAGTTGTATCCTCTTCCCTTGTCCCAGTTAACCTGTACCCCAAACTTTGGGTTAATCATTCCTTTTTTTCTTTGTAAGTTTTTACCACCTATGTATATACCTGTGAACAATGTATTATTTAGTTTTACCTGTTTTTGAACTATATATAAATGGAACTATATCTTATGTAAGGAGCCTTGGTGGTACAGTGGTTGAAGTGCTCTACTGCAAAGCGAAAGGTCAGTGGTTTTTACTCAGCAGTCGCTCTGTAGGAGAAAGATGTGGCAGCCTGCTTCTGTAAAGATTTACAGCCTTAGAAACCCTATGGAGCAGTTCTGTTCTGTCCTATAGGGTTGCTATGAGTCAGGATTGACTCCATGGCAGTGGGTTTGGTTTTGGTTGGGATTGTCAGTGGAGGTCCTTTGGTGAGACACTGAATGACTCAAAGGTCATTTCTCTGTTACACCACATCTCTAGTAGGGCCAGGCATCAGACCTGTCTGCAGTCTGTGCTTACATATAACACTTTATATTTGTTCCACATGGACTTCCCCTTCCTACGTGGGACATCCTAAAATATATTTGAAGCATTATGTCTCCAGCCTTATTTCTTACCACTTCCCACTGTACCATTTATACTCCAGCATACTAAATTGCTGCAGTTCTGAAAACTGTATAAGTCCGCCTTGTCCTCTTGATCTACGCCTTTGCCCATGTTTTCCTTTCTGCCTGGAATGCCTATTCGCAGGCTAACTTTTCCCCACTTCTCAGGAGTTTCCTGGTTGGAGAAGCCTTCGCCCATGACATTCTAGGTTTGGGCTTTCCCTTGAGCTAGCAGAGGGGGCTTCCTGCCATCATCTCAGGGTTTAGTGACAGTAGATTTTTTTTTAGAGTGTTAGATATATTATGGAATACAATCCCATAGTTGCACTTGGTATCTGTAAAGACTGTGTAAAAAGTCAGTCTTGTATAATTGTAACTGTAATGAATGGGGTACATGGAAATACCACTTAGAGTTGTGAGTACTCAACCAAGTTTAAAGCGTACTTGGGTTAGGGTTAGGGCTCAAATTGAATCCTTGTTGGCAACAGAGATGCGTAAATATGTAACATTTTTGTTTGCCTTTAGGACTTTTGGCTGGATTCCAGAGGACTTCCTCCAAGAGCAACAAGATAAAACCCACTCCCTCTGCCTGGAGTTAATAGTCTGGCACAGGAAAGAAAGCCTCTCATTTGGTTCCCTCTTCTTGTTTTTCTCATACTGACTGCTTATCAATTGGACATCTCAGCAGGAAATACCTCAAGGGATGGGTGGGATGGGAAATGAAAATTAAATCAGTCGGTCACTGTTTTTAAAATAAACTTTTTATTTTACGGTAGTTTTAGATATACAGAAAAGTTGCAAAGGTAGTACAGAGAGTTCCAATATGACTCACTTAATTTCCCTGATAGTTAACAACTGACATTATTGTGGTACATTTGTCACAACTAAGGAACCAACATTGGTATATTACTATTAACTCCACAGTTAATTTCACTAGTTATTACCTAATATTCTTTTTCTATTTAAGTTGGATTCAGAAGAGGATATGGAATGAGGGATATCATTGTCGATGTCAGATGGATCTTAGCTGAAAGCAGAGAATACCAGGAAGATGTTTACCTGTGTTTTATTGACTATGCAAAGGCATTCGACTGTGGATCATAACAAATGATGGATAACATTGCAAAGAATGGGAATTCCAGAACACTCAACTGTGCTCATGAGGAACCTGTTCATAGACCAAGGGGCGGTCGTTCAAACAGACAAGGGGATTCTGTGTGGTTTAAAATCAGGAGAGGTGTGCGTCAGGGCTATATTCTTTCATCATACCTATTCAGTGTGTATGCTGAGCAACTAATCTGAGAAGCTGGACTGTATGAAGAAGAACAGGGCATTGGGATTGGAGGAAGACTCGTTAACAGCCTGCGTTATGCAGATGATACAACCTCACATGCTGAAAGTGAAGAGGACTTGAAGCACTTGCTGATGAAGAACAAAAACTGTAGCCTTCAGTATGGATTGCACCTCAACATAAAACAAAAATCCTTACAACTGCACCAATAAGCAACATCATGGTAAATGGAGAAAAGGCTAAAATTGTTAAGGATTTCATTTTACTTGGATCCACAGTCAACACCCATGGAAGCAGCAGTCAAGAAATCAAAAATGATGTATTGCATTGGGTAAATCTGCTGCAAAAGACCTCTTTAAAGTGTTAAAAAACAAAGATGTCTCTTTGAGGACTAAGGTGCGCCTGACCCAATCCATGGTATTTACAATTGTCTCGAGGCATGTGAAAGCTAGAAAATGAATAAGGAAGGTGGATTGTAATCATTATATAATGTCATTATATACTGTCCTTCCTTGTCTTTTATGGTGCATTTTGTTTTGAAGTCTATTTTATCTGAGATTAGCACTGCCATTCCTATTCTGGTTGTTTGCTTGAGATATATGTATGTATATATAAGTATATGCACACATATGTACATACGTATTTATATTATATATATTTTTTTAAATATATATTTATGTCTTTGTTTCTAATATGAGTCTCTCGTAGACAGCATATGGATGGGTCCTGTTTTTTTAATCCATTCTGTCACTCTGTCTCTTTATGGATGTATTTAAGCCATTTATGTTCAGTGGGATTATTGATAGGTGTGAGTTTATAGCTGTCATTTTGTAGTGCTTTTTTTCGTGGTGCTTACATTTTCTTTGTTTCACGTACTCTCCAGTGCTGAAATCCTTTTGTTTTTTGAATTCTTTTCTCCTTTTTTTCGTTTTTGTAGATTTTGTATTTACTGAAACTTCGTGTTTTTCTTCTTTATTTTGTTGGGTAGGTTTGTTAACTCTCTTTGTGGTTTCCTCACAATTTACCCCATCTTCTCAAGTTTAAAACAGTCTTTTTTACTTGATATCACCTTGACTTCCTCTCTATTTGAAAGTTCTGTACCTACATTGTTTATTTCCTCTCTTGTTGTTCTGACGTTGACATCATCTACAGATTCACCTCTCTGGTTTCCTGTTGTGAATTTTTTAGTTTTGTTGCGTCTTTGAGAGTTCATTACCTAGATTGATATCTGGCTGATGGTGGATTCAGGTTGTTGTCTGATGTTGTTGGTTCTCTAACCAAAGGACCTCCTTTAATAATAAATTCTTGTAAATTTGGTTTTTACATATTCCCTTAATTTCTGTTTATCAGGAAGTGTCCTAATTTCACCATCATATTTGAGCAAGAATTTTGCAGGATGTATTATTCTTGGTTGGCAGTTTTTTTCTCCCGAGGTTTTAGGTATGTCATTCTTGCCTGCATGGTTTCTCCTGAGTAATCAGAGCTTAGTCTTATTGTTTCCTTTCTGTATGTGACTTTTGTTTTTTTCAGGCTGCTCTCAGGATTCTTTCTTTGTCTTTGGTTTTAGCAAGTGTGATTACGATACATCTTGGTGATTTACTTTTGAGGTCTATGCTATATGGGGTTCGTTGAGCTTCTTGGTCACCTTTTCATCTTCTATGATACTAGGGAAGTTTTCTCTCGGCAAATCTTCAGTGATCTTCTCCGTGTTTTCCTTTTTATCTGCCTTGTCTGGAACTCCAATCACATGCACATTTTTGATTTTGGTTGTATCCCACATTGTTCTCAGGGTTTCTTCATTTTTCTTCATTCTATTTCTCTGATTTTTCCCCAAAGTGGTATCCAAGGATTTGCCTTTAATTTCATTGATCCCATCTCCCATTGTTCCAGATTTGCTCCTAAAACCTTCTATTGCACTGTCCATTTCTGAAATCTTGTTGTTTATCTTTTGGATATCTAATAGCTGTTTTTGTATGATTTCCAGTTGTTTGTTTATTTTGAGATTTTTTTTCTGTATTATTTTCCTGAGTTCTTCCGTTGTTTTTTCTGTATTTTCCATGATTTTGTCAATTTTTTTTTTTTAATCTGCGATTTCCATCATCTCTTGGAGAGCCCTGAATATTAGAGTTTTGAATTCCCTATCAGGTAGTTCCAGTGCTTTTTCTTGTACTGAATGGTCATCTGGTGTTTTATGCTGGACGTTTTCTGGAGCTATCCTGTCCTGTTTTTTAAATATGTTTTGATATTGTGTGCTGTCTTTGAGGCATTCAGGAATTACTCTCTTTGTTTATTGATTGTAAATTTGTTTTGTCCTGCTTTTTTGTTTTATGTGGTTATGTCTGGGCAAGTGGGCTGGGTGTGCTTTGTTGCTTGCTTGTCTGTGGGCACAACACTTCTCACTACCTTGTCCAGGTGGGCAGGGCTGGTTGCTCAGCTATGATGCAGCAGGGCAGGTCTAGTGGGGGGGAGGGGTAGGAATGGATTGTGGCATGTACTGGGGCTGACAGTGCTGGGCTGGGGGACAGTGCAGGGCGAGGTCTGGTGGTCTCTGCTTGTGCTGCTTGGGGGTGTGGCACTCGGAGCTCAGTGCAGATTGGCAGGAGGAAATGGAGAGGATGTGATGTGTGGAGTGGGTGCTCTGTCTCCTGTTGGAAGCTTCATGAAGTTGCCTTTCTGTACTCCCTGTCTGCTGCTCTTGGTGGCTGAGGTCCAAGATGGTGAGTCATTGTCAATTAGCTGGTAGGGAACTTCCACTCTATAGTTCTCCTCGTTCCCTGTTCTCTGTCCATTTCTTATTCCATTCGATGCTTGGTTGAGCGCTTTATCCTTTCATTTGATGCTTATATCTATTTTACTTAGTTTTTTGGGTATTTGCTGTAGAGGGATGGTGTGGCGCTTCTGTCTATGGCGTCATGTTGACTCTGCCTCCTTGACTACTATTAGTTATTGATTAACATGAGATTCGTATATTTCTATTATTTATGTCTCCCTAGCTCTCTTTACTTCAGAAAATTAAACTATTAGTGTTTAGTGATGAAAAATTATTTGTATTACAACCTGCGTTTTAAATTTTGAACGTGGAAAGAGCTTTGTCTCGTATTTTTGGAATTTTGAATTATCCATAAAATCTTGTAGTTTCCCTTAAAATTTGCGTCTTCTGCCAATGAAAATTCTTTTGCTGGAGATTCCTTTGGGTGTATTCATTATCATTTCATTTATATAATTCCTTTACTAAACATGTATTATATTTACTTAGAATTTGTGAATTCTCATGAGGGTGCCGGCTCTTTTAGTGTTGCTCCACTGATATGTTTCTGGTTTTGTAGGCCAGAAGTGCAATTCTGATTAATAATCTATGAAAAAGAGTTATTACTGTTTTCTTCCCTTTGGTGCAGGCAGAATAATCACAGGATGTGTTTCAGCATTTATTAGTATTATAAATGAAGATTTAAAATTGTTTACTTCGTAGTTAGTTGTTGGTCTTAACATCTCTGAAAGGGGAAGACAATCACATCTGCAAGTACGTATGTCAGTTTTCAGATGCATTTTCAGGTTTTCTGTTTGCACTTCTAAGTGATCATTTTGAATATTTCTGAATATTAAAATCTCTTGCTTTTGGGGTTTCTGAAAATTTCATTAGAACCTTCACAGAATGTTTTATGCAGATGGAGATATTGTTGTTGTTAGGTGCCTGTGTACAAAATGACAAAATGCTGCGTGGTCCTGCGCCATCCTCATAATCATTGTTATGCTTGAGCCCATTGTTGCAGCCACTGTGTCAGTCTATCTCACTGAGGGTCTTCCTCTTTTTCTCTGACTCTCTACCAAGCATGATGTTCTTCTCCAGAGACTGGTCCCTCCAGAGACTGGTCACATGCCCAAAGTATGTGATACAAAGTTTTGCCATCCTTGCTTCTAAGGAAAATTCTGGCTGTACTTCTTCCAAGACTTCCAAGTTCATTCTTCTGGCAATCCATAGTATATTCAATATTTTTTGCCAACACTGTAATTCAAAGGCATCAATTCTTCTTCGGTCTTACTATTCACTGTCCAGCTTTCCCATGCATATGAGGTGACTGAAAAAATCATGGCTTGGGTCAGGACTACCCTAGTCCTCAAAGTGACATCGTTGCTTTTTAAAACTTTAAAGAGGTCTTTTGCAGCAGATTTGGCAGTGCAGTGTATCGTTTGATTTCTTGACTGCTGCTTGCATGGGTATTGATTGTGGATCTAAGAAAATGAAATCCCTGACAACTTCAGACTTTTCTCCGTTTATCATGATGTTGCTTATTGGTACAGTTGTGAGAATTTTTGTTTTCTTTATGTTGATGTGTAATCTATACTGAAGGCTGCAGTCTTTAATCTTTTTCAGTAAATGCTCCCAGTCCTCTTCACTTTCAGCAAGCGAGGTTGTGTCATCTGAATAACGCAGGTTTTTAATGAGTTCTGCTGCAATCCTGATACTGCAAACCCAGATATGCTTATCTTAAAATATTTTTGTCTAATGCATTATTTTTTCATAGAAATAGTGTTGGCCTGGCTTTTATTGTCTTTTCTTTTTGCTTTGTTTCCTGGTAATTTTGTTGTTGATTTTGTTTTTGTTGTTGATTTGTGACTTAGGAGACCCCATGTGTTAGAGAGTAGAACTGCTCTGTAGGAAATTCTTGGCTGTAATCTTTATGGAAGCAGATATTCAGGCCTCTTTCTTCTGTGGGGCCTCTGGGTGGGTCTGAACTGCCAATCTTTTGGTTAGCAGCCAAGTGCGAACTGTTTGCGCCACTAGGGACCTTTGTTTCTTAGTAATTTTGGCCTGTGGAATAGAGGCATTTGCTAGAGAGAGAGAGAATGAACAAACACATGAGTGGGTGCCGATGCATGGTCATGCTCATGTGTTGCATCAACAAAGAGAACTTCTTTGTTTATTTCTAGCAGAAAAGAAACTTTTACTGTGTGTTGAGTAGTCAGATATCCAGGTGGTCAATTAGAACAACAAAACAAACTGAAAGTGACAAGCAAGCCTTTATTCACTTTCTGGGTCAATGCATGTGAAAGATAAAACAGAAAGGGGCTAGCTCCCCAGTGTCCAGTTTCCCCCTCTGACACATCACTGGGCAAGGGCTAGGTGACAGGCAACACAAATGGGGGAAATTGTCTCCATGCTGAGGAACCCTGAATGAAAGGTTCCTGCCTTTTTATAGATCCAAAGGGTTGAGAGTCCGAGGGCTAGGAGTGGAAAAGTCACAGTGGAGAAAAGTGTTTCAACCAAGGTCCCTAATAAAGAGGCCTTAGGGGAAGTGCCTGAGAAGTGCTTCAACATTGGCCCCTAGAAGAAGATCTCCAAATGGAGGCACCTAGGCAGATATGCACACGAGCGTGGCTGGCCCGGGGGTGCTGAGTCCTTGACTGCAGATCCCTCCAGAAAGCTGTAATGCATTGACTGTGTACTAAGTCTAGTGTGGGACAGCTTCCCCCATCTGGCCCGGCATGCAAAGGCCTGTGCTTGCCTATACTCAGGCCTGAAAGATCATACATAGGATTTTGACCTGAAGCAGGATTCCTCACTGAGTATTTGCTGAGACCCAGATACTCTTTTTTGTTGAGAATATACATAGTAAAACGTACACCAATTCAACTGTTTCTACACGTATAATTCTGTAGACTTCAGGGGATATTTGTAAGTTTTAAAGATTATCTCAGGGCAATAGTTTCATCTAGCCTCCATGGCACCAGAAAGTCTGGAGTCCATGAGAATTTGAAATTCTGTTATGCGTTTCTCCCCTTTTAATCAGGATTCTCCTATAGAATCTTGGATCAAAATGTTCAGTAGTGGTAGCCAGGCACCATCCAGTTCTTTTGGTCTTATGGCAAGGGAGGCAGCTGCTGCTGGAGGCAATTAGTCACACATTCCATATCTTTCTCCTATTCCTGACTCTCCTTTCTTCTGTTGCTCCGAGTGAGTAGAGAGAAATTGTTCTACCTTTGATGGCTGCTTGCCAGCTTTTAAGACCCTAGGCTCTATGCAATGAACTAAGAGGTAGAACAGAAGCACTAAACACGTTGTTTGGCCATTTACCTAGGATGTCCATGAAATCATGACCCTAAACTTCCAAACCAAGGAATCAAATCCCATGAGTTTTTTGATTGTATGTAGGTAGCCTCAGCAGCCGCTCTTTTGTTGTTGTTGTAAATATATCTATCACACAACTTTTACCAGTTCAGCTTTTTGCAGGTATACAACTTACTAACAGCAATTACAATAATTGGCTGTGCATCCCTACCCTTAATGCAATTTTTCCATCATAGTTAACCTCCTCTTTTCCCTTCCCTCCTGTCCCTGGTAATCACTAATAATCTTTGGCCTCTGTGCATTTGCCTTTTCTTGTCTTTTTTTTTTAAGTGAGATCATACAATATTTGTCCTTTTGTGATTGACTTACTTCATTCTGCATAATGTTTTCAAGCTCTGTCCATCTTGTAGCTTGTATCAAGACTTTGTTTCTTCTACTGGCTGAGTAGTAGTCCATTGTATTGTATGTATGTACCACATTTTGTTTATTCCTTCATCTTTTGATGGACACTTAGGTTGTTTCTACCATTTGGCTATTGTGAATAGTGCTGCAATTACCATTGGTGTACAAGTTTCTGTTTGAGTCTCTACTTTCAAGTCTTTTGGGTATATACCTAAGAGTGGAATTGCTGGGTCATATGGTGGGTAGTTCTGGTGGCGTAATGGTTAAGTGCTGTGGCTGCTAACCAAAAGGTCAGCAGTTTGAATCCACCAGGTGCTCCTTGGAAACTCTATGGGGAAGTTCTACTCTGTCTTACAGGGTCGCTATGAGTCGCAGTCAACTCGATGGCAGTGTTTTTTTTTTTTCTGATGCTAGTTCTATTTTTAGTTTTTTTGAGGAACTGCCACACAGCGTTCCACAATAGCTATACCATTTTGCATTCCCAGCAGCAGTGGGTAAGGGTTCTAGTTTTCCCACATCTTCACCAGCATTTGTTATTTTCTGTTGTTTTTGTTGATCTTAGCCATCCTAGTGGGAGTGAAATGGTACCTCATTGTGATTTTAATTTGCCTCTCTCTGATAGCTAATCCTGTTGAGCATCTTTTTGTGTGCTCGGTGGCCATTTGAGTGTCATCTTTGGTGAAATGTCTATTCAAGCCCTTTCCCATTTTATGATTGGGTTATTTGTCTTTCTCTTGTTGTCAAAGTTTTATGTATATTTTGGTTTTGAGATTCTTAATGGATATATGGTTTCTGAAGGATGCAGATTCTCTTTTAAGCACTTTTTGTACGTTATCCATTTGATTTTTACAGTAATCCCATGCTGTAGATACTATTATTGTTCCCATTTTTACAGAGGAGGAAACTGAGTCAGAGAGAGGTTAAATGACTTGCCCAAATTCAAAGAGCTAATAAGTGGCAGAGTTGGAATTCAAATTAGATTTGTCTCCAGAGCCTATCCTCTTCCCTCTACCAATGCATTCTCCTTGGAACTTCTCCATTATACCATTTTCCTCTTGAGATGTAGCGTAAGTAACTCTCATAATCTTTGTGTTTATATGTATGAGAGTATATCCCTGTAGATTGAATTTTTTAGATTTCAGATACAACGTACACAAAATGCCTAAATCTTGAGTGTATAGGTCAAGGAACTTGTGCACACTCATGTAACCCCCCAACCAGATCAAGACATTTTTAACATGCCAGAAGACTATGTTGTGTCATTTTCCAGTCATAATCACCCCCCCACCCCAGTAATCACTAATCTAACCTTTACCAACATAGGGAAGTTTTGCCTGTTCATGAACATCCTATACGTTTAATCATAGAATAAGCATTCTTTCTGCCTGGCTTCTTTTGTTTAAAATTATGTCTGTGAGATTTATCTGTGTTGTTATGTGTTGCGGTGGTTTGTTCTTTTTTATTGCTATGTATATCTTTTTAAAGCTAACATTTCCTTTTAGCTACAGATGTAATATATTTTCAAAGCAGAGAATCTGGAAAGTATGAAAAAACACAGAAGGGAAAATGAGTGGTAACTTCACTCCCAGTGATAATTATTGTTAAAGCTTTTGATTATACCCTACCAGTCTTGCTTTTTTCTATGCATATATGCTTACTAGATTTGAATTGTATGTACATTTTTGTTTTATAACCTGTTATTTTCTTGCTGAGCAGTTTATCTTCAACATTTTTCATGTCATTAAACATACATTCTTTTACAATGATGTAAAAATATTTTTAAAAGGATTTTTAAAATTATTTTTTGGTCATGGTAGTGAATATGTAAAGCATTCGTAAGACACAAAATTCAAAAGGTCTAAAAGGCTATGCAATGAAAAGTCTTCTATCCCTACCCTACTCCCTACTCCCCCAGAATCCAGTGTTACCAGTTTCTAGTGTATTCTTTGGAGCTATTCTGTACATATATGAACAAGTATGTATACCGTATATGTTATTTTTCTCTTCTTTATGGATGTTAATATATTGTACACATTATTTTGCTCTTTGCTTTCTTTACCTAATAAGATTTCTTGGAAATTTTTCCATATTAGTGATTGAAGAGCTTCCTTGTTTTTTAAACATGTGATAAAGTGCTTACTGTACTCTTATTGAGTCTGATTGACGAAAATAAAAATGACATCCTTTAGGCAAGGGTATAAGGAAATGATAGCAATAATAGTAGTGAAACACAGTTCTAAACAGTTAACCTGTAATAACTCATTTAATCCTCATGGCAACCCTATGAAGTAGGTTCTGTTTTTATGCCCATTTTACAGAAGAGGGGAGTGCGGCACAGAGTTTAAGTAGCTTATCCAAGTCATTTTTTTTTTTTTTTGGGTAAAAATATTGATTTTTAATACATCGTAATAGCAAAAAATTGAACCAAACCCTACATTAGTTGCAGATAACAGAATCCACCCTAGCTAATTTTACGTAGCGAAAAATTTATTACAAAACACTGTTGTTGTTAGCTGCTCAGTGATTCTCTAGAAAGAATCACAGAATTTAGAAAAGCTGTTACACTCATAGTTACATTTTATTACAGTGAAAGAATACAGATTATAATCAGCAAAGGGAAAAGGATCATGGGGCAAAGTCCAGGAGACACCAGGCACGAACTTCCAGTTGTCTTCTTCAGTGGAGCTGCGTAAAACCAAAAACCAAACCCACTGCCGTCGAGTCGATTCCGACTCATAGTGACCCTATAGGACGGAGTAGAACTGCCCTATAGAGTTTCCCAGGAGCGCCTGGCAGATTTGAACCGCCAGCCTCTTGGTTAACAGTCATAGCACTTAACCACTACACCATCGGGGTTTCCATAGACAGCACTTAATTCTCCCAGCAGCCATGTGTGACAACCCATGGAAGTACTGCCAACTGGGGAAGCTAACCCGAGCCTTGGTTCCAGAGTTTTAATTGGGGTCAGTCATGTAGGCATAGGGCACCTGCGTGACTGACCTTACCTTACTCAGTCTTCAGTTCTCAGAGGTCAAAGTGATACAGCATGGCCCAGGTCCTAGGTGTATAAAACCCAGAGTTCATCACAAATCTCATTGTTAGCATAAACTATCTGGTGTGGCTGAAGTCTCCAGGTAAACAAAGGCCCTTATTGGGCAGGATATTCCAAGGGTTTAGAGATGATTTCCCAAGAGCTGGTCAAGCGTCAGTCCTTTCTTTGAAATGTGCAAGCAGTCCAGACCTGCTGAGTTGACCCTTTACTGCACACACTGGTGGACTGACCACTTAGCTGAGATTCTGTAGGAGAAATTCAAGCACTGATTGATTCCAAGGTGCTTGGAAACCCAGTTCTAAGATAGTTCTGAACACAGTTGACTGTCAAATACCTTTCTATAAATTGAATCATCTCTTCCTTCCTATTAAATTTTTTTTTTTAATTGTGCTTTAGGTGGAAGTTTACAGAGCAAATTAGTTTCTCATTCAAAAATTTATACAAAAATTGTTTTGTGACATTGGTTGCAATCCCCACAGTGTGTCATTACTCTCCCCCTTCCCACCTGGGTTCCCCGTTTCCATTTGTCCAGTTTTCCTGCCTTCCTGCCTTCTCGTCTTTGCTTTTGGGCAGGTGTTGCCCATTTGGTCTCATATACTTGATTGATCTAAGAAGCATGTTCCTCATGTGTGTTATTGTTTGTTTTATAGGCCTCTCTAATCTTTGGCTGAAAGTGAACTTAAGGAGTGGCTTCATTTCTGAATTAAAAGGGTGTCTGGAGGCCCTAGTCTCTGGGGTTCCTCTAGTCTCTGTCAGACCGATGAGTCTGATATTTTTGCGAATTGAATTTTGTTCTATATTTTTCTCCTGCTCTGTCCAGGACCTTCTATTGTGATCCCTGTCAGAGTGGTTGATGGTAGTAGACAGACACTGTCTAGTTCTTCTTGGCTCAGGCTGGTGGATGCTGTGGTTCATGTGGTCTATTAGTCCTTTGGACTAGCAGTTTTCCCCAAGGAACTCTTACACGTTGCTGGGGGAGAGTAAACTGTTAAAATCTCTGTGAAGAGAAGTTAGGCAATAGCTATCAAAATGATGCACTTATCCTTTGACCAGCAATTGAGCTTCTAGGAATTTACCCTATGATTTTCTCCCACGTGTGAAAATATATGCATATAGGGTTATATTCATTGCAGCAGTGCTTGTAAAAGCAAAGATTAGAAACAATGTAAATGTTCTGCAGCAGTAAATTGGTTAAATAAATTATGGCAAACCCAAACAAATTTTTACAATATAGCCATTTCCCCATGAGACATGATTTTCAGTGGCAGCATGGCCAGAATCCTAGCTGGAAATAGATGATTTATATAACGTGAATAATTGATGAGAGTTTACAAAGGGTTAAGGGGTGGTACAACAGCTGAGGGTTATGATCCCTAGGCCTGGGCGGGTGAGGAAGGGAATGCTTACGGAAATTGCATGAGAACTGTGGCTTTTGGTAAAGGAACATAAACCCAAAAAACCTGTTGCCATCGAGTCAATTCCAACTCATAGTTACCCTATAGGACAGAGTAGAACTGTCCCATAGGGTTTCCAAGGCTGTAAATCTTTTTTTTTTTTTTTTTAATTTTAAAAGATGATACTGTGTTAGACAAACAGCTTGAATGAAATTACAATGAAGAGTGCATTGAAAATACCAGCAGTAAAATCCCTTTAAAATGACAGATTAAAAATAAAAAATAAATATTCCCTTTAGGAAATATTAATTTGCTGCTGGCAACCTATATTCGTCTTTAATGGATGACTTCTATGCACATCTTCCAGTTTGTCTTCTGAAGGCTTTGGCACAGGTGAAATTACCTGAATTAAATTTGCAGTTGTATTCAATGAGTATTCATTCACGATGGTGCATGTCTACTTTAGGTATGTCTGGTAATTTTGATCCAATCATAACCTTGTTACTACCCGTGCTTGTTTCAAGAGAAGTTCCAAGTCTCCAGTCGTCCTTTCTTCTGCTTTTCCTCTCCTGTAGCTGTGTTTTCCTAGGCATTAATCTGTCAAACTTTTGTGCACTGAATTTTTAAAGTTTTCATCTGTATTTTTGCAAAGTGTTATTGTCATTACAAGGTGCCACTGTTTCCTCCAGTTTTCTACTATCCTCAGAGGAATTTGGTGCTCTGGTGAACATTTTGAGGAGAAATAACATAAAGGCAATTCACAAGGATCTGGGTTTCTGGTAGAAGTGTTCAGGGCAGATGCACAAAACCTAGATGTCTCTGAGTGGAAATCCCGACTGAAATCTTCTGTGTCTTTAATCTCTGTCACCAGTTTCTTCTTTGTTGTGTATTGGTCTTTATTTTTAGTAGTTCTTGCTATGTAACCCTTTCTCTCTTGTAACTTTTTTCTGGTTTCTTCAACTGTCTCAAATTCTGGAGCATAGCAGATGTGAAGCAATCCACCAAAGAAACACTGTTTATCTATTTTTCTCTTGGCTGCCCTTGAACTTTGTAAATTCAAACATTTAATAAGATAAGCTTCTGTAAAAAGCCTTCTGCTGCCTATTCACCTAGAGCATTAATTACACTGTTCAGTTGCACCATATAAAGCAAATCGCTCAACTTAGAGTCATACCTCGTACATCCCGCATTCCGATTATTAATGGATGTTTGCAGCTGTTTCTTCTCATTTTGAGTTGTGCCACATAAGCAAATGAAGGTCCTGAAAGCTTGACTCCATCCGCGTCATTAAGGTTGACTCTACTTTGAGGGGAAACCCTGGTGGCGTGGTGGTTAAGTGCTACAGCTACTAACCAAGAGGTCAGCTGTTTGAATCCGCCAGGCGCTCCTTGGAAACTCTATGGGGCAGTTCTACTCTGTCCTGTAGGGTCGCTAGTCGGAATCGACTCGACGGCACTGGGTTTGGGTTTTTTTGGTTTGCTACTTTGAGGATGCAGCTCTTCCCCAGTTGTATTTTGAGAGCCTGCCAACCTGAGGGGCTCATCTTCCGGCACTGCCAGATTATGGCCCGGCAGGGAGGGACCAGCCTGGAGCCAAAGGGCAAGGGAACCTGTTTGATGCGTCCTATGAAAAGATGAGCCTTTGAGGGCAGGGAGTAGGGTGGAGAAACTGGAGAAGGTGGAGAAGGATGGAGATTGAAGCTGCAGAGACAAACTGTATTCAGCTCAATGACATTTTGTTGTATAAATGTATAATCATTTAATCATCTACTGTTGGGCATTTAGGTTGTTTCCAGATTTTTGTTTTGCTTATTAGCACCATTTTATTTATATATTTGTATAACTATTCTAATTTCCATAAGAGACATTCTTAGAAGTAGAGTGGCTGGGTCCCACTTTTAAGGTTTTGATGTGTATTGTTAAGCACCCAGAAAGATTTTCACACTTTATCCTCTGCCAGCAGCGTGTGAGAGAGCTTGTTTTCCTATGTCCTCATTAACTAGGCATTGCCATGAATCTTTCCTAGTGTAATAGGAAAAAAAGATTACATCTGGCTGTTTCAATTTATATTTCCTTGATTACTAGCTGAACTTTGAAAGATCTTCATTGGCCATTTGTGACTTTGTTGTTTCATTAAATTATCTCCCTATTTTAGTACACAACCATGCTGTCATTTGTACCTGGTGGCCACCAATCCACAGTTTCTCTGTTTTACGCTCTCCAGAGAATCAACCTTTAATATTTTGTGGTATACTTTGCCATGGTTGTTTGACTAGAGTGGGGAGAGTTATAGAGGCATCTAACTCTTTAACCAAATTTTCAACCAATCTTCATATTTCTAGACCCCCCTACTTTCCCACTACTAGAGACCTGGTGCTACCAATTCTGAGCCTTTTGGTGATTATGCAATGTGATTTGCTTTGGTTCTTTTTTTTTTGATAGTTTATTAATTTATTATTCCTGATTTTCCAGCCATTTTTTTCTTTTCTTTTTTTTCAATTGTGTTTTAAATGAAGGTTTACAGAGGAAATTAGTTTCTCACTAAACAATATACATACTGTTTTGTGGTATTAATCACCAACCCCCTGCTTTGGTTCTTGACTTTGCCCACTGCCAGTTATAAATTCAAATTTCTCAGGTCTGCCAAGTAAGTTACCACTGTTCCATCTGCTTTCCAACTTCCTCATTTTTGTGGTGGTTGTCTTTTCTCCTTTTCTCTTTGTCCTTGTGGGTTGTATCTTACCAAAAACTCCCAGATCTTTGAGTCTTTTCCAACTTATGGCAACCCTTGTGTTTCAAAGTAGAACCTCACTCTATATGGTTTTCAATGGCTGTAATCTTTCTGAAGTAGATTGCCAGGCTGTTCTTCTGAGCGCCACTGGGTGATTTGAACCACCAACCTTTTGGTTAGGAACTGAGTGCTTAACCTTTTGAACTACCCAGGGACTATACTGTCATTTTAGTGAGCTTATTAGAGGAAGTGGAGCTAAATTCTTGTCCTCAACCCTCCATCTTTAACAAGAAATCCTGAGTTGAATTTATGTCTTAAGAGTTGAAAGTGTTTTACGGACTTCACTAGGCTGGTAAATACCACATACGTCTCATATACCCAGAAGGTATATAAAATGCAGCCGCTTAGACCAGAGGGCCTTGAAGTCACCTTAGATCAGTGTGAGGAAGGCTCCTGTATTGATGAAAAATTTCCTATGACCTGTTAGAATATATCTGTACTCATATTCATGCAAAAACATTTGTGAACTTGTTCATTTGCATACAGTCCAGTGAATCTGATGCGTATACATGTATTATATCTATAATCCAAGTTAAACCTTCCAGGAGCATAGCCAAAAAAAAAAAAATTATACACATACACACATATTTAATTGTGGTGAAAATATACGCAGCAACACATACACCAGTTCAGCAATTGCTATACGTATAATTTAGTGGCATTGATTACATCCTTCGAGTTGTACATAGCAAAGTATTTAATACTGTTGGTGCCTGGGGACAGCATTCAAAATGGACAATGGCTAAAACAGGATCCTGGAGGCCCCTTGCTGGTCTGGGTGTTACCGCTTTATATGCTGGATGATAGGGTGGTCTGGGTCGTCCAGGGAGAGACTAGGATGGTATGGGGTTGGGGGAGGGGAACACTTGGTAGCTTCACTACAGTTGCTGTTTGCCAACTAATATGAAAGTATTTCCATATTTTATGGTAGGTATGGCCATAATGAAGGAGCCCTGGTAGAAACCCTGGTGGGCTAGTGATGAAGTGTTACAGCTGCTAGTCAAGAAGTTGGCATTTTGAATCCACCAGGTGCTCCTTGGAAACTCTATGGGGCAGTTCTACTCTGTCTTATAGAGTCACTATGAATCAGAATCAACTCGATGGCAGTGGGTTTGGTTTTTTTTTTTTTCTGGTTTCTATGGCCATAATGAAGCATAAGGAAGGAGCCCGGTGATGCAATGGTTAAACACTCGCCTACTAACCGAAAGGTCCGCAGTTTGAACCCACCAGATAGTCTGTGGAGAAAGACCTGGTGAGCTGCTCCTGTAAAGATTTCACCCTAGGAAATCCAGTGGGGCAGTTCTACTCTGTCACATGGGGTCACTATGAGTTGGAACCGACTCAACGGCACACAGTGTCAACAACGACAACATGGCTGTAATAGCTAAGTATCAGCCCTGAGCCTTTTCCCTATTGGCTGCAACCATGCTGCCCTTATGGGAATTATTTTCCATTTCTGGGATGCTCTAGATGTTGCTTTAACCTATGTTGTCTGCCTTATTTCCTCTAGTAAATTTCCTTCCCAGCTTCATCTGTATGGTGGATCTCATCTGTAGGCTCAGGCCCTCACCAGTTCCTGAACCAGTCCCGAATGTGGTGGCAATCTAATCAGCAATGTCAGCAACCTGGCACTTGCTCTCTAACAAGAGCCTTAGCTGCCTAGGTATTCCCTGAGTTGAGGCCTTCCCTTCCCTCTCCCAGGTTAGCTTTGTTGGTTGGGCTTTTTGCCCCAGTTTCTCTGCCCAGTATACTTGATACCTGATACTTTTTGGTGGCTTTTGCTCCCTTTGACCCCCTCTTCCCAGTCACTTTCTGTAATCTTAATGCAAATGTGACTGATGGTCGCAATTCATAGGAGCATGGAATTTTAATGCTGATAGGACTTTTAGGGACTTTCAAACTATTTGGATTGTGACCCATAGTAAGAAATGCACTTATATTGTATCCCAGAACACAAACACACACACACTCTCTGTCTCACAGTCATGTGTGATTACCCAACACACATGCATACGTTTTGTTTGAACAAAAGTTTCATGAAACGATACCTTTACAATCTGTTATATTTAATTGAAAAATTCTGATCAGGATCCAATATATTGATTGTATGACTAATGACTATAACCTGACACTTGAGAAACTGATCTATCGCACTCATTTCAATTTACAGATGAGAAACAAGCTTGGAGAGGTCAAATGACTTGTGTGAAATCACACAGCTAGGAATAATGTGCTCAAAGCTAGAACTCAGATCTCAGATTTCTTGTTTTATGTTGCTTTATTTATCTGGAATAGTCTCCTTGGTCTCCCCCACCACCCATGACATTGACTTTTAAAAGGTCCGTGCCAGTTGTCTCATAGGCTGTTCTACATTCTGGGATTTATCTGATTATGTATTTATGGTGTCATTTAACTTGATGCTCATTACAGTTACTCTTATTACTTCTTCCTAAAAGAATTACAGTCAGAACCGTATGATTTATGGTTAACAGAACTAAGTGAAACTGAAAATTTTAGGCTTATATCAGAAGCTGTACATATAAATGAGCATGGTTAACCTGATAAGATCTCAGGTTTTCATCCAAAGGTCCTTCCACCATATTGCTAGTTGCCATCAAGTTGGCTCCAACTCATAGTAACTGTGTAACAGAACAAAACATTGCCTGGTCCTGTGTCATAGTCACAATCATTGGCGTGTTTGAGTCCATTTTGCAGCCACGGTGTCAATTCATCTCACTGGGGGTCTCCCTCTTTTTTGCTGACCCTCTGCTTTACCATGCATGATATCTTTCTCCAGCGATTAGTCCCTGCTGATGACATGTCCAAAGTAAGTGAGGTGAACTATGTATCACTATCCTTGCTTTTAAGGAGCATCCTGGCTGGACTTCGAAAGACTGATTTGCTCATTCTCCTGGCTGTTGTTGTTGGTGTGTGCTGTTGAGTCGATTCTAACTCATAGCGACCCTGTAGGGCACAGTAGAACTGCCCCTTGGGGTTTCTTAGACTATAATTTTTACCAGAGCAGATCACCAAGTCTTTTCTCCCTCAGAGTGCCTGGTGGGTTCAAACTGCTGACCTTTTGGTTAGCGGTTAAGCGTTCAACCTTTGCACCACCAGGGCTCCTTATGTTTCTGGCAGTTAATGGTATATTCAGTATTCTTCACCAATTCCACAATTCAGATGCACCAATTCTTCTTTGGTCTTACTTTTTTATTGTTCAGCTTTCACGTGCATATGAGGCAATTGAAAATACCATGGCTTGGGTCAGGCGCACCTTAGTCATCAGAGCTACCATGGCTTACTGTATAGCTAAGTTTCTCTTTTATTGCTCTTTGTCTCTTTTCTCTTGGACAAAGTGGTCTACTTATATCTACTAGATTGTTTATCCAGCTGGACAACGAATAAAGAAGACTGAAGAATTGATGCCTTTGAATTATGGTATTGGTGAAGAATATTGAATATACCATGGACTGCCAGCAGAACAAACAAATCTGTCTTGGAAGAAGTACAGCCAGAATGCTCATTAGAAGCAAGGATGGTGAGACTTCATCTCACATTCTTTAAACACGGTATCAGGAGGGACCAGTCCCTGGAGAAGGACATCTTTCTTAGTAAAGTAGAAGGTCATCAAAAAAGAGGAAGACCCTCAACGAGATGGATTGACACAGTAGCTGCAGCAATGGGCTTAAGCATAATGATTATGAGGATGGCACAGGCTGGGTGGTGTTTCATTCTGTGGAAATAGGGTCGGACTCCACACCTAACAACAGATTGCCTATCCAATTGAAATATTTTGAATGATACACATGTCCTTTCCCCAAATGAACCACTAGATGGTAGTGTAAACTGTTTTAGTGGTGGACTATTCAGTGAGCCATAATGAGTTTAGATTGTATATTTGCTGCCTTATATATTGGTATTTCTCTGTGGGTAAGTTGAGGTTTATGCCTGTTCCAAAGAAACTATTTTACATGATTCTACAAGCAGGATTCATTTTTTATTTGGTATTTATTTTTTCATCTGTGTGGAAGAGATTAAAACAAAAAACCTGTTTTCAGCACTCCCCGAATTGTTTTTTATTCTATGTATCCTTCTTTTTTGAGTTCTTATCCTGTAAGACTTTAAAGAATTATTCTCTATTATTTCCAGATTAAAAACTAAATTTCTTTTAGCATAGGAAGTCTCTGTGGGCCCTTTCAGGTTTGAAGTAAACAAAAACCCCAAACAACTTTGTGTTTATCATCTTCTAAGAAACAAGACTGGAGCCCTGGTGGTGCAGTGGTTAAGAGCTCGGCTCATAACCAAAAGGTTGGCAGTTCAAATCCACCAACCGTTCCTTGGAAATCCTATGGGGCAGCTCTACTCTGTCCTGTAAGATTTCTATGAGTCGGAATTGACTTGACGACAGTGTTTTTTTTTTTTTTTAAGAAACAAGATTAGAAATATGTTTTAGAAGGTTTTTTCCTTAGCTGCAGCAAGGTTGGCAGCATGATCTGTGCAAGTACTAGAAGCTTTTGAGGGGGCGTGTATGAAGGCAGTGCCATTTGTTGTGATTTTGGGGTTAGGCAGAACGGTTGAGCCCTTGCTCACAGCTCTGCTGGAAGAAAAAGAGGGAACCAAATAGCTGTTCTTGACCCTTATTTCTTCTGTCACTCCTTCCTCCTCTACTCCAGTTCTCTATTTTTTCTTTTAAAAAAATTAAAATTTTTCTGTTGAGGTTAAATTCATATAATTAATCATTTAAAAATATAATTCAGTGGTAGTAAACACTTAAGAATATTAAGTGTATTCGCAGTGTTGAACTTTTTCATCACCCCATAAAAGTACGCTGTATCCATAAAGCAAGGAGCCCTGGTGCTGCAGTGGTTAAGCACTTGGCTACTAACTGAAAGGTTGATGATTCAAACCCATCCAGCCACTCCACGGGAGAAAACACCTGGCAACCTGCTTCTGTAAAGATTACAGCCTTGGCAAAGTGATAGAAGACTCATAGACACATCCAGACTCCCTGAGGGACTGAGTTACGGGGCTGAGAGCTGGGGACCATGGCCTTCGGGACATCTAGCTCAATTGGCATGACAGTTTATAAAGAAAATGTTCTACATCTGACTTTGGTGAGTAGCGTCTGGGCCCTTAAAAGCTTGTGAGCATCCATTTAAGATGTCTACTAGTCCCACCCTGTCTCGAGCAAGGAAGAATGAAGAAAACCAAAGGCACAAGGGAAAGATTAGTCCTTTGAACTAATGGACCACAACTATTACAGCCTCTACCAGACTAAGTCCAGCACAACTAGATGGTGCCTGGCTCCCACCACTGACTGCTGTGACAGAGATCACAATACAGGGCCCTGGACAGAGCTGGAGAAAAATGTAGAACAAAATTCTAACTCACAAAAAAAAAAGACCAGACTTACTGGCCTGACAGAGACTGGAAAAACCCTGAGAGTATGGCCCCCGGACACCCTTTTAACTCAGTACTGAAGTCATTCCTGAGGTTCACCCTTCATCCAAAGATTAGACAGGCCTATAAAACAAACAATAACACATGTATATGAAACGAAATGGGCACACTAGCCTAGGGGCAAGGATAAGAAGGCAGGAGGGGATAGGAAAACTGGACGAATGGAAATGGGGAACCCAAGGTTGAAAAGAGGAGAATGTTGACAAGTCATAGAGTTGGCTACCAATGTCACAAAACAGTATGTGTATTAATTGCTTAACGAGAAACTAGTTTGCTCTGTCAACTTTCACCTAAAACATAATAAAAAAAGACCACAGCCTTGGAAACCCTAAGGGGCAAGTCTGCTCTGTCCTAAAGGGTTGCTATGAGTCGGAATCGACTGGACGGCACACAACAGCAATGCATTAAGTAATCCCTTGCAATTTTCCCCTCCCCCATACCTTTGTAACTTCTCAGTGGCTCTCTGCCTCTACAGATACTTCCAGAAATATCATATAAAAGGAATCATAGACTATGTTATCTTTTGTGTCTGGCTTCTTTCACTTAGCATGTTTTCGAGGTAGCCAAATTGTAGCATGTATCAGTGCTTATTTTTTTATGACTGAATTGTATTCCATTTTAGGTACATGCCATTTTATGTATGTGTTTATCCATTGTCTTCTGAAGGATGTTGAGTTGTTTCCACCTTTTGGTTATTACAAATAATGATATTATAAACATTTGTGTACAGGTTTCTAGGAAGATACATGTTTTCATTTCTCTTGGATATATATACCTAGGAGAGGAATTGCAGGGTCATATGGTAGTTCTCTGTTACTTTTTTTTTTTTTTTAATAACTTTTATTAAGCTTCAAGTGAACGTTTACAAATCCAATCAGTCTGTCACATATAACTTTACATACATCTCACTCCCTACTCCTACTTACTCTCCCCCTCTTGAGTCAGCCCTTTCAGTCTCTCCTTTCTTGACAATTTTGCCTGCTTCCCTCTCTCTCTATCCTCCCATCCCCCCTCCAGACAAGAGTTGCCAACACAATCTCAAGTGTCCACCTGATATAATTAGCTCACTCTTCATCAGCGTCTCTCTCCCACCCGCTGACCAGTCCCTTTCATTTCTGATGAGTTGTCTTTGGGGATGGTTCCTGTCCTGTGTCAACAGAAGGTCTGGGGAGCGTGGCCGCCGGGATTCCTCCAGTCTCAGTCAGACCATTAAGTTTGGTCTTTTTATGAGAATTTGGGGTCTGCATCCCACTGATCTCCTGCTCCCTCAGGGGTGCTCTGCTGTGCTCCCTGTCAGGGCAGTCATCGATTGTGGCCGGGCACCAACTAGTTCTTCTGGTCTCAGGATGATGTAGGTCTCTGGTTCATGTGGCCCTTTCTGTCTCTTGGGCTCTTAGTTATCGTGTGGCCTTGGTGTTCTTCATTTTCCTTTGCTCCAGGTGGGTTGAGACCAATTGCTGCATCTTAGATGGCCGCTTGTTAGCATTTAAGACCCCAGACGCCACATTTCAAAGTGGGATGCAGAATGATTTCATAATAGAATTATTTTGCCAATTGACTTAGAAGTCCCCGCAAACCATGTTCCCCAGACCCCCGCGCTTGCTCCGCTGACCTTTGAAGCATTCATTTTATCCCGGAAACTTCTTTGCTTTTGGTCCAGTCCAATTGAGCTGACCTTCCATGTATTGAGTGTTGTCTTTCCCTTCACCTAAAGCAGTTCTTATCTACTGATTAATCAATAAAAAACCCTCTCCCACCCTCCCTCCCTCCCCCCCTTCGTAACCACAAAAGTATGTGTTCTTCTCAGGTTTACTATTTCTCAAGATCTTATAATAGTGGTCTTATACAATATTTGTCCTTTTGCCTCTGACTAATTTCACTCAGCATAATGCCTTCCAGGTTCCTCCATGTTATGAAATGTTTCAGAGATTAGTCACTGTTCTTTATCAATGCGTAGTATTCCATTGTGTGAATATACCACAATTTATTTACCCATTCATCCGTTGATGGACACCTTGGTTGCTTCCAGCTTTTTGCTATTGTAAACAGAGCTGCAATAAACATGGGTGTGCATATATCTGTTTGTATGAAGGCTCTTGTATCTCTAGGGTATATTCCGAGGAGTGGGATTTCTGGGTTGTATGGTAGTTCTATTTCTAACTGTTTAAGATAACGCCAGATAGATTTCCAAAGTGGTTGTACCATTTTACATTCCCACCAGCAGTGTATGAGAGTTCCAATCTCTCCGCAGCCTCTCCAACATTTATTATTTTGTGTTTTTTGGATTAATGCCAGCCTTGCTGGTGTGAGATGGAATCTCATCGTAGTTTTAATTTGCATTTCTCTAGTGGCTAATGATCGAGAACATTTTCTCATGTATCTGTTGGCTGCCTGAATATCTTCTTTAGTGAAATGTGTGTTCATATCCTTTGCCCACTTCTTGATTGGGTTGTTTGTCTTTTTGTGGTTGAGTTTTGACAGAATCATGTAGATTTTAGAGATCAGGCGCTGGTCGGAGATGTCATAGCTGAAAATTTTTTCCCAGTCTGTAGGTGGTCTTTTTACTCTTTTGGTGAAGTCTTTAGATGAGCATAGGTGTTTGATTTTTAGGAGCTCCCAGTTATCGGGTTTCTCTTCATCATTTTTGGTAATGTTTTATATTCTATTTATACCTTGTATTAGGGCTCCTAGGGTTGTCCCAATTTTTTCTTCCATGATCCTTATCGTTTTAGTCTTTATGTTTAGGTCTTTGATCCACTTGGAGTTAGTTTTTGTGCATGGTGTGAGGTATGGGTCCTGTTTCATTTTTTTGCAAATGGATATCCAGTTATGCCAGCACCATTTGTTAAAAAGGCTATCTTTTCCCCAGTTAATTGACACTGGTCCTTTGTCAAATATCAGCTGCTCATACGTGGATGGATCTATGTCTGGGTTCTCAATTCTGTTCCATTGGTCTATGTGTCTGTTGTTGTACCAATACCAGGCTGTTTTGACTACTGTGGCTGTATAATAGGTTCTGAAGTCAGGTAAGGTGAGGCCTCCCACTTTCTTCTTCTTTTTCAGTAGTGCTTTGCTTATCCGGGGCTTCTTTCCCTTCCATATGAAATTGGTGATTTGTTTCTCTATCCCCTTAAAATATGACATTGGAATTTGGATCGGAAGTGCGTTAAATATATAGATGGCTTTTGGTAGAATAGACATTTTTACTATGTTAAGTCTTCCTATCCATGAGCAAGGTATGTTTTTCCACTTAAGTATGTCCTTTTGAATTTCTTGTAGTAGAGCTTTGTAGTTTTCTTTGTATAGGTCTTTTACATCCTTGGTAAGATTTATTCCTAAGTATCTTATCTTCTTGGGGGCTACTGTGAATGGTATTGATTTGGTGATTTCCTCTTCGGTGTTCTTTTTGTTGATGTAGAGGAATCCAAGTGATTTTTGTATGTTTATTTTATAACCTGAGACTCTGCCGAACTCTTCTATTAGTTTCAGTAGTTTTCTGGAGGATTCCTTAGGGTTTTCTGTGTATATAATCATGTCATCTGCAAATAGTGATAACTTTACTTCTTCCTTGCCAATCCGGATACCTTTTATTTCTTTGTCTAGCCTAATTGCCCTGGCTAAGACTTCCAACACGATGTTGAATAAGAGCAGTGATAAAGGGCATCCTTGTCTGGTTCCCGTTCTCAAGGGAAATGCTTTCAGGTTCTCTCCATTTAGAGTGATATTGGCTGTTGGCTTTGCATAGATGCCCTTTAGTATGTTGAGGAATTTTCCTTCAATTCCTATTTTGGTAAGAGTTTTTATCATGAATGGGTGTTGGACTCTGTCAAATGCCTTTTCTGCATCAATTGATAAGATCATGTGGTTTTTGTCTTTTATTTATGTGATGGATTACATTAATGGTTTTTCTGATACTAAACCAGCCTTGCATACCTGGTATAAATCCCACTTGATCAGGGTGAATTATTTTTTTGATGTGTTGTTGGATTCTATTGGCTAGAATTTTGTTGAGGATTTTTGCATCAATGTTCATGAGGGATATAGGTCTATAATTTTCTTTTTTTGTAATGTCTTTACCTGGTTTTGGTATCAGGGAGATGGTGGCTTCATAGAATGAGTTGGGTAGTATTCCGTCATTTTCTATGCTTTGGAATACCTTCAGTAGTAGTGGTGTTAACTCTTCTCTGAAAGTTTGGTAGAACTCTGCAGTGAAGCCGTCCGGGCCAGGGCTTTTTTTTGTTGGGAGTTTTTTGATTACCGTTTCAATCGCTTTTTTTGTTATGGGTCTATTTAGTTGTTCTACTTCTGAATGTGTTAGTTTAGGTAGGTAGTGTTTTTCCAGGAATTCATCCATTTCTTCTAGGTTTTCAAATTTGTTAGAGTACAATTTTTCATAATAATCTGAAATGATTCTTTTAATTTCATTTGGTTCTGTTGTGATGTGGTCCTTCTCATTTCTTATTCGGGTTATTTGTTTCCTTTCCTGTATTTCTTTAGTCAGTCTAGCCAATGGTTTATCAATTTTGTTAATTTTTTCAAAGAACCAGCTTTTGGCTTTGTTAATTCTTTCGATTGTTTTTCTGTTCTCTAATTCATTTAGTTCAGCTCTAATTTTTATTATTTGTTTTCTTCTGGTGCCTGATGGATTCTTTTGTTGCTCACTTTCTATTTGTTCAAGTTGTAGGGACAGTTCTCTGATTTTGGCTCTTTCTTCTTTTTGTATGTGTGCATTTATTGATATAAATTGGCCTCTGAGCACTGCTTTTGCTGTGTCCCAGAGGTTTTGATAGGAAGTATTTTCATTCTCGTTGCTTTCTATGAATTTCCTTATTCCCTCCTTGATGTCTTCTATAACCCAGTCTTTTTTCAGGAGGGTATTGTTCATTTTCCAAGTATTTGATTTCTTTTCCCTAGTTTTTCTGTTATTGATCTCTAGTTTTATTGCCTTGTGGTCTGAGAAAATGCTTTGTAATATTTCGATGTTTTGGACTCTGCAAAGGTTTGTTTTATGACCTAATATGTGGTCTATTGTAGAGAATGTTCCATGTGTGCTAGAAAAAAAAAGTATATTTTGCAGCAGTTGGGTGGAGAGTTCTGTATAAGTCAATGAGGTCAAGTTGGTTGATTGTTGTAATTAGATCTTCCGTGTCTCTGTTGAGCTTCTTACTGGATGTCCTGTCCTTCTCCAAAAGTGGTGTGTTGAAGTCTCCTACTATAATTGCGGAGGTATCTATCTCGCTTTTCAATTCTGTTAAAATTTGATTTATGTATCTTGCAGCCCTGTCATTGGGTGCGTAAATATTTAATATGGTTATGTCTTCCTGATCAGTTGTCCCTTTTATCATCATATAGTGTCCTTCTTTATCCTTTGTGGTGGATTTAAGTCTAAAGTCTATTTTGTCAGAAATTAATATTGCTACTCCTCTTCTTTTTTGCTTATTGTTTGCTTGATATACTTTTTTCCATCCTTTGAGTTTTAGTTTGTTTGTGTCTCTAAGTCTAAGGTGTGTCTCTTGTAGGCAGCATATAGATGGATCGTGTTTCTTTATCCAGTCTGTGACTCTCTGTCTCTTTATTGGTGCATTTAGTCCATTTACATTCAGGGTAATTATAGATAAATAAGTTTTTAGTACTGTCATTTTGATGCCTTTTTATGTGTGTTGTTGACAATTTCATTTTTCCACATACTTTTTTGTGCTGAGGCGTTTTTCTTAGTAAATTGTGAGATCCTCATTTTCATAGTGCTTGACTTTATGTTAGTTGAGTCGTTACGTTTTTCTTGGTTTTTATCTTGAGTTACAGAGTTGTTATACCTTTTTGTGGTTACCTTATTATTTACCCCTATTTTTCTAAGTAAAAACCTAACTTGTATTGTTCTATATCGCCTTGTATCACTCTCCATATGGCAGTTCAATGCCTCCTGTATTTAGTCCCTCTTTTTGATTATTGTGATCTTTTACCTATTGACTTCCATGATTCCCTGTTTTGTGTATTTTTTTTTTAATTAATCTTAATTTGTTTGTTTTTGTGATTTCCCTATTTGAGTTGATATCAGGACGTTCTGTTTTGTGACCTTGTGTTTTGCTGATATCTGATATTATTGGTTCTCTGACCAAACAATATCCTTTAGTATTTCTTGTAGCTTTGGTTTGGTTTTTGCAAATTCTCTAAACTTGTGTTTGTCTGTAAATATCTTAATTTCGCCTTCATATTTCAGAGAGAGTTTTGCTGGATATATGATCCTTGGCTGGCAGTTTTTCTCCTTCAGTGTTCTGTATATGTCGTCCCATTCCCTTCTTGCCTGCATGGTTTCTGCTGAGTAGTCAGAACATATTCTTATTGATTCTCCCTTGAAGGAAACCTTTCTTTTCTCCCTGGCTGCTTTTAAAATTTTCTGTTTATCTTTGGTTTTGGTGAGTTTGATGATAATATGTCTTGGTGTTTTTCTTTTTGGATCAATCTTAAATGGAGTTCGATGAGCATCTTGGATAGCTATCCTTTCGTCTTTCATGATGTCAGGGAAGTTTTGTGTCAGGAGTTCTTCAACTATTTTCTCTGTGTTTTCTGTCCCCCCTCCCTGTTCTGGGACTCCAATCACCTGCAGGTTATCCTTCTTGATAGAGTCCCACGTAATTCTTAGGGTTTCTTCATTTTTTTTAATTCTTTTATCCGATTTTTTTTCAGCTATGTTGGTATTGATTCCCTGGTCCTCCAGATGTCCCAGTCTGCATTCTGATTGCTCGAGTTTGCTCCTCTGACTTCCTATTGCGTTGTCTAATTCTGTTATTTTATTGTTAATCTTTTGGATTTTTACATGTTGTCTCTCTATGGATTCTTGCAACTTATTAATTTTTGCACTATGTTCTTGAATAATCTTTTTGAGTTCTTCAACAGTTTTATCAGTGTGTTCCTTGGCTTTTTCTGCAGTTATCCTAATTTCATTTGTGATATCATTAAGCATTCTGTAAATTAGTTTTTTATATTCTGTATCTGATAATTCCAAGATTGTATCTTCATTTGGGAAAGGTTTTGATTCTTTTGTTTGGGGGGTTGGAGAAGCTGTCCCGGTCTGCTTCTTTAAGTGGTTTGATATGGATTGTTGTCTCCGAGCCATCACTGGGAAACTAGTTTTTCCAGAAAATCCGCTAAAAAAAAACTGCAGTCAGATCCCTATCAGAGTTCTCCCTCTGGCTCAGGCTATTCAGATGTTAATGAAGCCGCCTGGGGAGGGTGGGGGAGGGAACAGAGAGATAGGAGAGTAGCACCTCAGAATATAGCCAGAGTTGCTTGTCTTGCTTGGAATGACTATTATATCTGAGATTCCCGCGGGGCGCGTCGCCTATGTGTGCTGGCTGTGTGGAGATTGCCCCCGGGGGGTCTGGCCCGCTGGAGTCAAGGTCAGATCCTCCGCTTCCAGCCCCACGCCCAGCATCAAGGCTCCCCTACTGGAACGGTGCACTCTCGACTCCAAAATCAGTCGCTGCCTCCCGGGGAATTCTCGTCCCTCCAGCCGCTTGGTCGTGCCGCCTCCGAGAACCAGTTGGGCCTCCTCCCGGGGTTAGTTCAGATGGGTGGAGCAGCTCCCTGTGCTTGTGCTGTGACCGAGTGTCCCGGCTGGGACGCTGTTCTCCCCGCTCCAATACCAGTCGCTGCCTCCCGGGGACTTCTCCTACCGGCTGCGTCCCACACCGCCCGCGCGACCCGGCTGGTCCCCTTCCCGGGGTTAGTTCAGGGGGGTGAAGCAACTCTCCGTGTTTATGGTGTACCTGCGTCCAGTCCAAATCCCTGCGGGACGGTTCCCCGGCTCGGACGCTGCTCTTTCTGCTCCAAGACCAGTCACTGCCTCCCGGGGACTTCTCCTACCGGCTGCGTCCCACGCTGCCCGTGGAACCAGCTGGTCCCCCTCCCGGGGTTAGTTCAGGAGGGTGGAGCAGGTCTCTGTGCTTGTGCCGTACCTGACTGGTACGCTGGCTCCAGGCTCTGGAAACAATCGCTGCTTCCCCGTATTAGTTCGTTCTCTGTCTCTAAATCTGTGTTTGTTGTTCAGGGTTCGTAGATTGTTATGTATGTGATCGATTCACTTGTTTTTCCGTGTCTTTGTTGTAAGAGGGATCCGAGGTAGCGTCTGCCTAGTCCGCCATCCTGGCTCCGCCCCCTCTCTGTTACTTTTTGAGGAACTGTCAAACTATTTCCCACAGTGGCTGCACCATTTTATATCCCCTCCAGCAATGTATAGGGTTCCTATTTCTCCACATCTTCACCAACACTTGTTATTTTCTGTTTTCTTGATTAGAGCCACTTTAGTGCGTGTGAAATAGTATCTCAGTTGTGGTTTTGACTTGCATTGCCGTAACTACCAATGATGTTGAGCATCATTTCATGTACTTGTTGGCCACTAGTCTATCTTCTTTAGAGAAATGTCTGTTCAAGTTCTTTACCCATTTTTTTAATTCAGTTGTCTTTTTGTGTTGAGTTGTAAGATTTCTTTATATATTCTGGATATTCAACCTTTATCAGATACATGGTTTGTAAATATTCTATCCCATTCTGTGGGTTGTCTTTTCACATTATTGATAGTATCATTTGGTGTATAAAATTTTTATGGAGTCCAATTTATTTATTTTGTTGCTTATGCTGTTAGCATCAAATCTAAGAATCCATTGCCAAATCCAAGGTCATGAAGTTTTACTCCTGTGCTTTCTTTTAAGGTTTTTATAGTTTAATTCTTACATTTAGTTTGTTGATCCATTTTGAGTTAATTTTTATATAGAGAGTGAGGTAAGGATTCAACTTTATTTTTTAGATGTGGTTAATCCAGTTGTCCCAGCACCATTTGTTGAAGACACTGTTTTTTCTCTGTTGAATTGTCTTGGCACCCTTGTCAGAAATCAGTTGGCCGTAGATGTATGGGTTTATTTCTGGACTCTCAGTTCTGTTCCACTAATTTATATGTCTGTTCTTTTTCCAGTACCACACAATTTTGATTACTGTAGCTTTGTAGTATGTTTTATAATCAGGAAGTGTGTCTTTCTATTTTGTAATTCTTTTTCAATATTGTTTTAGCTACTTGGGCCCCCTTTTAGTTCCATATGAATTTGAGGATTGGCTTTTCCATTTCTGTAAAATGTCACTGGAATTTTGGTAATGGTTGCATTGAACCTGTAGATCACTGCCTTAATTTGCTAGAGCTACCATAACCAAAAAAAAAAAAAAAACCACAAAGAAAGTGGCTTTAAATAACAGAAATTTATGATCTTACAGTTCTGGAGGCTGGAAGTCCAAATTCAGGGCCTATAGCTCTATGGGGAAGCCCTTCTTTGTCTATTTCAACTTCCAGTAGCTGCTGGCAATCCTTGGTGTTCCTGGGTTTGTGGATGAATTTGCCTCCATCCCCACATGGCATTCATCTCCCCCCTGTGTGTGTCTCTCTCTTCGCCTGTTTTCCATTTTTATAAGATGCCACTCAGAAGTGATTAGGTTTAGGATTCAGCCTACTCTGGGATGACATCATTAATATAATAGAAAAAAAACGTGTTTCCAAATAGAGTCATATTTACCAGGTACAAAGGTTAGGACTTTCTGATTTCCTTTTGGGGGATACAATTCAATCTATAACAATTGGTTTGGGTAGTGTTATAGACTAAATTGTACCCCACCCCCAAAAGATGTGTTGGAATCCTAACCGCTGTAACTATGGGTGTTACTCTGTTTGGAAATAAGGTTTTCTTTGTTATGTTAATTAGACAATACTGAAGCAGGATGGGCTGCAAATCTAATCATTTATGAGTTATAAAAAGAACAGATTCAACATAGAGATACACACATAAACAGGAGAAGACAGATGCCACATGATTATCACCACGGAACCAAGGAATGCCCAGGGGTACTCACAGGGAAGGAATTGACACAGCTAAGACCCTGATTTGGAGTTATAGCCTCCAGAACTGTGAGTGAATAAATTTATGCTCTTTAAAGCCACTCATTTATGGTATTTCTTAAAAAAATTTTTTTTATTTTACTTCAGATGGTTTACAGAGCAAGCTAGTTTCTCATTGAACAATTAATACACAGATCGTTTTGTGATATTGATTGCCAACCCTATGACATATCAACACTCTCCCATTCTTCACCTTGGGTTTCCCATTACCAGCTTTCCAGTCCCCTCCTGCCTTCTTGTCCTTGCCCCTGAGCTGGTGTGTCCATTTAGTCTTGTTCTGTTTTATGGGCCTGTCTAATCTTTGGTTGAAGGTTGAACCTCAGGACTGACTTCATTACTGAGCTATAAGGGTATCTGGGGGCCATAGTCTTAGGGTTTCTCCAGTTTCTGTGAGACCAGTAGGTCTGGTTTTTTTTTTTTTTTTTTTTTTAATGAGTTAGAATTTTATTCTACATTTTTCTCCATCTCTGTCTGGGACCCTCTATGTGATCTCTGTCAGAGCAGTTGATGGTGGTAGCCAGGCACCATCTAGTTGTGCTGGACTTAGTCTGGTGGAGGCTGTTGTAGTTGTGGTCCATTAGTCCTTTGGACTAATCTTTCCCTTGTGTCTTTTGTTTTTTTCATTCTCCATTGCTCCAGACAGGATGAGATTAGTGGAGTATCTTAGATGGTTGCTCACAAGCTTTTAAAACCCCAGACGCTACTCACCAAAGTAGAATATAGAACATTTTCTTTATAAACTTTATAAACTAGATGTTCACTTGTGGCATTTCTCTTACAGCAACACTAGGAAACTAAAACACGTAGTATTAACAGCCTAACAAAAGTAAGTCTTCCAATCCGTGAACATAGGATGTCTTTCAATTTATTTAAGCCTTTTAAATTTCTTTCAACAATGGTTTATAGTTTTTTTTTTTAATAATATTTTATTGTGTTTTCAGTGAAAGTTTACACAGCAGTTTAGGTGTGCATGCCTTCAACAATTTCTACACAGATTGTTCAGTGACGTTGGTTACATTCTTTATAATGTATGAATATTCTCAATATTTCCATTCTGGTTGTTCAGTTTCCATTAATTTGGTTTTCCTGCCCCCTTACATTCTCGTCTTTGTTTTAAAGTAATTGTTGACCATTTGGCCTCACACAGATGATTTTTTTTTTTTTTTAAGGAATGCAGTACTTATAGGTGATATTCTTTGTGAGTCAATCTGTTACTTAGCTGAAAGGTATCCTCAGGGGCTAGTCTCAGCTCAAGGTCTGAAGAGTATCTCATAGCAGTAGTCTCAGGGAGCCCTCCAATCTCAACTAGTCTAGTAAGTTTTTTTTTTTAAGTATTTGAAGTTCTGTTCCACATTTTGCTCCCATTCTATCAGGGTCCATTTATTGTGGCCTTGATCAGAACAGTCAGTAGTGGTAACTGGGCACCATCTAGTTCTTCTGGTCTCAGGGTAGATGAAGCTGTGGTTTGTGTAGACTATTAATCCTGCAGACTGGTTTCATCACTGAGGCTTTGGTTTCCTTCTTTCTCTTTTGGTTTGTAGTTTTTAGTGTCTGTATGTTCTTACTCTTTCATCACATTTATTCCTAAGTGTTTTATTCTTTTGTATGCTGTTGTAAATGGAATTGTTTTATTTCCTTTTTGGATAGTTTATTGCTAGCGTATAGAAACATAACTTTTATGTGTTGATATTGTACCCCAAAACTTTGCTGAATTGATTTTTTAGCTCTAATATTTTTGTGGATTCTATGATATTTTCGGAAACCCTGGTGGCGTAGTGGTTAAGTGCTACGGGTGCTAACCAAAGGGTTGGCAGTTCGAATCCACCAGGTGCTCCTTGGAAACTCTATGGGGCAGTTCTGTTCTGTCCTTTTAGGGTCGCTATGAGTCAGAATCGACTTGATGGCACTGGGTTTGTTTTTTTTTGTTTTATAGTATTTTCTATATATAGAATTACGTCATCTGTAAATAGTGATAGTGTTACGTCTTCCTTTCTAATTTGGATGCCTCGTATTTCTTTATCTTGCCTAAATGCTCTGACTAGGACTTCCAGTACAATGTTGAATAGCAGTGGTGAGAATGGGCATCCTTGTTTTGTTCCTGTAAAGTTAGGTTAATTGATTTGACATCTTTCTTTATTTTAAATGTAGGTATTTACAGTTGCAAATTTCCCTCTGAGTACTGTTTTCCCTGAATCCACTAGGTTTTGGTATGTTGTGTTTTTGTTCTCATTCTTCCAAAGTATTTGCTAATTCCCTAGTGATTTCTTCTTTGACCAATTGATTTTTTTAAAAAAATAATTTTTATTGTGCTTTAAGTGCAAGTTTACAAATCAAGTCAGTCTCTTACATAAAAACTTATATACACCTTACTACATACTCCCATATACTCTCCGCTTAATAAGTCAGCCCGCTCCCTCCTTCCAGTCTCTCCTTTCGTGACCACTTTGCCAGTTTCTAACACTCTCTACCTTCCCATCTCCCCTCCAGACAGGAGATGCCAACATAGTCTCAAGTGTCCACATAGTGCAGGTAGCTCACTCCTCATCAGCATCTCTCTCCAACCCATTGTCCAGTCCAATCCATGTCTGATGAGCTGGCTTCTGGAACGGTTCCAGTCCTGGGCCAACAGAAGGTTGGGGACCCTGACCGCTGGGGTCCTTCTAGTCTCAGTTAGACCATTAAGTCTGGTCTTTTTATGAGAATTTGGGGTCTGCATTCCACTATTCTTCTGCTCCCTCAGGGGTTCTCTGTTGTGTTCCCTGTCAGGGCAGTCATCAGTTGTGGCCGGGCACCATCTAGTTCTTCTGGTCTCAGGATGATGTAGTCTCTAGTTCATGTGGCCCTTTCTGTCCTTGGGCTCATAATTACCTTTTGACCTTGGTGTTCTTCATTCTCGTTTAATCCAGGTGGGTTGAGACTCATTGATGCATCTTAGATGGCCGCTTGCTAGTGTTTAAGACCCCAGATGCCACACTTCAAAGTGGGATGCAGAATGTGTTCTTAATAGTTTTTATTTTGCCAGTTGACTTAATGTCCCCTGAAGCCATAGTCCTCAAATCCCTACCCCTGCTTTGCTGACCTTCGAAGCATTCAGTTTATTCAGGAAACTTCTTTGCTTTTGGTCCAGTCCACTTGAGCCGACCTCCCCTGTATTTAGTGTTGTCTTTCCCTTCACGTAAAGTAGGTCTTATCTACTATCTAATCTGTAAATACCCCCCTCCCACCCTCCCTCCCTCCTGTCTCTCGTAACTAGAAAACAATGTATTCCTTTCAGTTTAAACTATTTCTCAAGATCTTATGATAGAGGTCTTATACAATATTTGTGCCTTTGCATCTGACTAATTTCACTCAGCGTAACGCCTTCCAGGTTCCTCCATGTTATGAAATGTTTCACAGATTCATCACTGTTCTTTATCGATGCATAGTATTCCATTGTGTGACTATACCATAATTTATTTATTCATTCGTTCGTTGATGGACACCTTGGTTGCTTCCATGTTTTTGCTATTGTAGACAGTGCTGCAATAAACATGGGTGTGCATATATCTGTTCATATACAGGCTCTTATTTCTCTAGGATATATTCCGAGGAGTGGGATTGCTGGGTCGTATGGTAGTTCTATTTCTAGCTTTTTAAGGAAATGCCAAATCAATTTCCAAAGTGATTGTACCATTTTATAGTCCCACCAGCAGTGTACAAGTGTCCCAATCTCTCCACATTCTCTCCAACATTTAGTATTTTGTGTTTTTTTTGGATTAATGCCAGCCTTGTTGGAGTGAGATGGAATCTCATTGTAGTTTTAATTTGCATTTCTCTAATGGCTAATGATGGAGAGCATTTCCTCATGTATCTCTTAGCCGCCTGAATGTCTTCTTTAATGAAGTGTCTGTTCATATCCTTTGCCCAATTTTTAATTGGGTTGCTTGTCTTTTTGTGGTTGAGTTTTAGCAGAATAATGTAGATTTTAGAGATCAGGTGCTGGTCAGAGATGTCCTAGCTGAAAATTTTTTCCCAGTCTGTAGGTAGTCTTTTTACTCTTTTGGTGAAGTCTTTAGATGAGCATAGGTGTTTGATTTTTAGGAGCTCCCAGTTATCTGGTTTCTCTTCGTCATTTTTGGTGATGTTTTGTATGCTGTTTATGCCTCGTGTTAGGGCTCCTAATGTTGTCTCTATTTTTTCTTCCATGATCTTTATCATTTTAGACTTTATGTTTAGATCTTTGATCCATTTGGAGTTAGTTTTTGTACATGGTGTGAGGTATGGGTCCTGTTTAATTTTCTTGCAGATGGATATCCAGTTATGCCAGCACCATTTGTTAAAAAGACTATCTTTTCCCCAATTAACTGACACTGGGCCTTTGTCAAATATCAGCTGCTCATATGTGGATGGATTGATATCTGGGTTCTCAATTTTGTTCCATTGGTCTATGTGCCTGTTGTTGTACCAGTACCAGGCTGTTTTGACTACTGTGGCTGTACTAAAATCAGGTAGAGTGAGGCCTCCCACTTTGTTCTTCTTTTTCAGTAATGCTTTACTTATCCGGGGCTTCTTTCCCTTCTATATGAAGTTGGTGATTTGTTTCTCCATCACATTAAAAAATGACATTGGAATTTGGATCGGAAGGGCATTGTATATATAGATGGCTTTTGGTAGAATAGACATTTTTATAATATTACGTCTTCCTATCCATGAGCAAGGTATGTTTTTCCACTTATGTAGGTCCCTTTTAGTTTCTTGCAGTAGTACCTTGTAGTTTTCTTTGTATAGGTCTTTTACATCTTTGGTAAGATTTATTCCTAAGTATTTTATCTTCTTGGGGGCTACTGTGAATGGTGTTGATTTGGTGATTTCCTCTTCAATGTTCTTTTTGTTGATGTAGAGGAATCCAAGTGATTTTTGTATGTTTATCTTGTAACCTGAAACTCTGCTGAACTCTTCTATTAGTTTCAGTAGTTTTCTTGAGGCTTCCTTGGGGTTTTCTGTGTATAAGATCATATCATCTGCAAATAGAGATAATTTTACTTCTTCCTTGCCAATCCAGATGCCCTTTATTTCTTTGTCTAGCCTAATTGCTCTGGCTAGGACCTCTAGCACAATGTTGAATAAGAGCAGTGATAAAGGGCATCCTTGTCTGCTTCCCATTCTCAAGGGAAATGCTTTCAGGCTCTCTCCATTTAGGATGATGTTGGCTGTTGGCTTTGTATAACCCCCCGCTGCCCTTTCTTATGTTGAGGAATTTTCCTTCTATTCCTGTTTTGCTGAAAGTTTTTATCATGAATGGGTGTTGGACTTTGTCAAATGCCTTTTCTGCATCAATTGGTAAGCTCATGTGGTTTTTGTCTTTTATTTTATTTATATGGTGGATTACATTAATGGTTTTTCTAATATTAAACCAACCTTGCATAAAAATACCTGGTATAAATCCCACTTGATCGTGGTAGATTATTTTTTTTATATGTTGTTGAATTCTATTGGCTAGAATTTTGTTGAGGATTTTTGCATCTATGTTTATGAGGGATATGGGTCTGTAATTTTCTTTTTTTTGCAGTGTCTTTACCTTGTTTTGGTATCAGGGTTATGCAGGCTTCGTAGAATGAGTTAGGTAGTATTCCATCCTTTTCTGTGCTGTGAAATACCTTTAGTAGTAGTGGTGTTAACTCTTCTTTGAAAGTTTGTTAGAACTCTGCAGTGAAGCCGTCCGGGCCAGGACTTTTTTTGTGTGTATCTTGCAGCCCTGTGATTGGGTGCATAAATATTTAATATGGTTATATCTTCCTGGTAAATTGTCCCTTTAATCATTATGTAGTGTCCTTCTTTATCCTTTGTGGTGGATTTAACTTGAAAGTCTATTTTGTCAGAAATTAATATTGCCACTCCTGCTCTTTTTTGATTGTTGTTTGCTTAATATATATTTTTCCATCCTTTGAGTTTTAATTTATTTGTGTCTCTAAGTCTAAGGTGTGTCTCTTGTAGGCAGCATACAGATGGATCGTGTGTTTTAATCCGTTCTGCCACTCTCTGTCTCTTTATTGGTGCATTCAGTCCATTTACATTCAGCGTAATTATAGATAAGTATGAGTTTAGTGCTGTCATTTTTATTCCTTTTTTTGTGTGTTGTGAACAATTTCATTTTTCCACTTACTTTTTTGTGCTGAGAAATTTTTGTTTGTGAATTGTGTGTTCCTCATTTTCATAATAGTTGAATTTATTTTTGCTGAGTTGTTATATTTTTTTGGTTTTTATTTTGAAGTATGGAATTGTTAGACCTCTTTGTGGTTACCTTAATATTTACCCCTATTTTTCTGAGTAAAAACCTAACTTGCATCATCCTATATCGCCTTGTTTTCCTCTCCATATGGACGATCTATGCCTCCTATATTTAGTCCCTCTTTTTTGATTATTGTATCTTTTACATAATGACTTCAATGATTCACTGTTTTGAGCTTTGTTTCTTTTTTAAATTAATCTTATTTTGTTTTTGTGGTTTCCCTATTTGAGTTGATATCACGATGTTCTGTTCTGTGACCTTGTATTGTGTTGGTATCTGTTCGTATTGATTTTCTGACCAAAGAGTTTCCTTTAGTAGTTCTGGTAGCTTTGGTTTGGTTTTTGCAAATTCTCTAAGCTTGTGTTTATCTGTCAATGTCTTAATTTCACCTTCATATTTGAGAGAGTTTAGCTGGATATATAATTATTGGCTAGCAGTTCTCCTTCAGTGCTCTGTATATGTCATCCCATTCTCTTCTTGCCTGCATGGTTTCTGTCGAGTAGTCTGAACTTATTGATTCTCCTTTGTAGGTGACTTTTGGTTTATCCCTGGCTGCTTTTAAAAGTTTCTGTTTATCTTTGGTTTTGGTAAGTTTGATGATAATATGCCTTGGTGATTTTCTTTTGGGATCTATCTTGTATGGTGTTCGATGAGCATTTTGGGTAGATATCCTTTCATCTTTCATGATGCCGGGGAAGTTTTCTGCCATCGAATCTTCAACTATTCTCTCTGTATTTTCTGTTACCCCTCCCTGTTCTGAAACTCCAATCACACACAAGTTATTCTTCTTAATAGAGTCCCACATGATTCTTAGCGTTTCTTCATTTTTAAAAATTCTTTTATCTGATTTTTCTTCAACTATATTGGTGTCAATTGCCTTATCCTCTAACTTCCCCACTCTGCATTCCAACTCCTCGATTCTGCTCCTCTGACTTCCTAACGAGTTGTCTAATTCTGTAATTTTATTGTTAATCTTTTGGATTTCTGAAAACTGTCTCTCTATGGATTCTTGCAACTTATTAATTTTTCCAGTATGTTCTTGAATAATCATTTTCATTTCTTCAACTGCTTTATTAGCGTGTTCCTTGACTTTTTCTGTAGATTGCCTTATTTCATTTCTGAGGTCATCCCTGATGTCTTGAAGCATTCTGTATATTAGTTTTTTATATTCTGCATCTGGCAATTCCAGGATTGTATCTTCATTTGGGAAAGATTTTGATTCTTTAATTTGGGGATTTGTAGAAGCAACCATGGTCTGCTTCTTTATGTGATTTGATATCGACTGCTGTCTCTGAGCCTTCTATAATGTATCGTAATGATTTATTTTATATTTGCTCACTGAGTCTTCTTGTTTTGTTTTGTTTCAGTATCCCCAGATGGGCTACTAGATTGGGCTGTCTTGATTGTTGTAGCCTTTGAATCACTTATGTCGTATTATCGGCTGGTTTGAGCTGTTACCAGATATATGAGCCTATGAGTCCATTGACTATTCCTGAATAGAATCAGCTTAGGTGTGCTAATTTTGGTCACCTAGTGTGTGGTGTAGGCTATCACCTATTAACTTAGAGGAGTAGTGGTGACGGTTGTATGTACCAGATTCTACTAGCAGCAGGGGTCACACTCTGAGAAGGGCAGGATGCTGACAGCTTTCCCCCACGTGCCAGTAAGGTAGGAGTGTCTCTATTCCCAGAGCACTTTGGTAGGTGGGCTCTGCTGCTGTACCTTAGGCACCCAATGCTTGTACCTCTGAAGATTGGTAGGCATCACTATCCTCAGACCCCTTTAGCAGGTGGCTAGGTGGTGTGGGTGGAGCTTTAGCCCTCAGTTCCCTGCTGTGGATCAGTGAGGGCTCTGTTTAATAGGTAGAGAGGTATCGGACCTGGGAAACTTGTCTTTCCACTGCTCCACTGAAACAATTACAGCCAGATCTCTATCAGAATTGCCTTTGCATTATAATAGCCACCTTGTTCCCTGTACGGATAAAAGCCAGAGACTGTGGATCTCTTTTGCTTGGCTGGGGCTGGTTGTGTATTATTATTGCAGCTTAGGGAAGGATTTTTCTCTCCCGGATTGTTAATTGCTGCTTCTCTCAGGCCAGGAGAATGGGTTAGAATCCGTCCCCCCTGCAGAGCACTTCACTCCCTGGCCCAGGAAGTTCCAATGTTAATGAAGTCACCTGGGGCAGGGAGGGGATGGATCAGATAGATAGGAGAGAGTAGACAAAGTTCCTTATCTTGTTTGGTGAAGAATGTTTTATCTGAGATCCCAGAGTGGCGTCTAGCCTGTGTGAGCTGGCTGGGTCGAGATTTCCTTCGAGGGTCAGGTCTATGTCTGTGCATACGCTGTCTCAGGAAGCCATGATCAGCTCCTCCGCTCCTAGTCCAAAGCCCAGTGCCAAGGTTTTGTGGCTGGGACGCTACACTCCAGGCTCCAAAACTAGTTGCTGCTTTGCAGTGATTTCTCCTTCTCCTGTCAGCCGCGTCAGTGTGCAGCCTGCATGCGCTGGCTTGTTTTCTAGCCGAGGTTATTCCTGGGGGTTAGGGCTGTGTCCCATGCTTGCGCCATCTTAGGAAGCTGTGATCTGCTCCTCTGCGCTTAGTCCAAAGCGCAGCACCAAGATTTTCTGACTGGGACGCTGGCTTCAGTCTCTGAAAACAGTCCCTGCTTCCCCATGGGTTCTCGTTCTCTTGTCAGCCGCGTCAGTGTGCAGCCTGCTTGCGCTGGCTGTGTGTCTGTTGAGGTTACCCTAGGGGGTTAGGGGATAGGGCTGTGTCACATGCTTTCCCCGCTTCAGTAAGCCGCGATCAGCCCAACCACTCTGGCACCAGGGAACCACGAGGGCTCAAGACTGTGGCAAGGGACGCCGGTTCCAGAAGCAGTCGCTGCTTCACCACATGGCTTTTCGTTCCCCTGCCACTCAGGTCAACTCCTTAGTTCTGTGTTTGACGGTCAGGGTTCATAGATTGTCATGTATGTGATTGATTCACTTGTTTTTCTGAGTCTTTGTTGCAAGAGGGATCCACGTTAGCTTCTACCTGGTCAGCCATCTTGGCCCCACCTCTGACCAGTTGATTTTTTAAGAGTATGTTGTTTAATTACCACATATTTGTTAATTTCCTTCTATTATTGATTTCTAGCTTCTTTCCATTATGATTGGACAAGATACTGTGTATGCTTTCTATCTTTTTAAATTTATTGAGATTTGTTTTATGGCCCAACATGTGGTCAATCCTGGAGAACATTCCACGTGCAGTTGAGAAGAATGTGAATACTGCTATTGTTGAGTGGAGTGTTCTTTATATATCTGTTAGGTCTAGTTGGTTTATAGTATTGTTCAAGTCCTCTATTTCCTTATCAGTCTTCTGTTTAGATATTCTATCCATTATTGAAAGTGGAGTATTGAAATCTTCAACTATTTTTGTAGACAGGGACAAATTACCCAATAAGCAAGGTCCACACAGACTTTCTTGTGTTAATTACTAATCTGTGGTTCACCACATCCTTGGTTACTAAGTAAACACAATTAAGCCAGTGCATATCTTGCTTATGGTAAACCTGTGCTTACCTTGCTTACAGGTCAATCTGCCCCTGATTGTAGAACTGTCTATTTCTCCTTTCAATTCTGTCAGTGTTTCCATTATATATTTTGGGGCTCTGTTGTTTGGCGGGAAAGCCTGGTGGCATAGTGGGTAAGTGCTACGGCTGCTAACCAAAAGGTCAGCAGTTCAAATCCACCAGGCGCTCCTTGGAAACTCTGTGGGGCAGTTCTACTCTGTCCTATAGGGTTGCTGTGAGTTGGAATCGACTCAATGGCAGTGGGTTTGGTTTTGGTTGTTTGGCGTGTATTTATAATTGTTATATTTTCTTGATGAATTGACCATTTTATCAATATAAAATGTCCTTTTTTGCCTCTTGTAACAAGTTTTAACTTAAGACCTATTCTGTCCGATATTAGTGTAGCTACTTCAGCTCTCTTTTGGTCACTCTTTGCATGGACTATCTTTTTCCATTCTTTCACTTTCAGCCTATTTGTATCTTTGGGTCTCAAGTGAGCATTTTGTAAGCAGTATATAGTTGGACCATGGTCTTTTTTTTTTTTAATTGATTCTGCCAATCAGTCTTTTAATTGGTGAGTTTAATCTATTTCTATTTAAAGTAGTTACTGATGATGAAAGACTTACTTTGCCATTGTGCTGTTAGTTCTGTACATGCCATATCTTTTTTTGTTCCTAAATTCCTCCAATACTTCCCTTTGCATGTATTTGATTTGATTTTTTGGGTAGCGTACTATTTCGATTCCATCTTCATTTCCTTACTGGTATAACTTTTAATAATTCTTTTAGTGGCTATAATTCTAAGTTTATAATAATGTAGTTTGAATGATACCAACTTAGCTTCAATAGCATATGTTAACTCTACTCCTATCCAACTCCATTCCTCCTCTATGTTGTTATTGTGGTAAGTTACATCTTTATGATTGTGTGCCTGTTAAAACAGATTTATAATTATTGTTTTATGTATTTGTCTTTTACATCAAATAGCAAACAAAAAGAAGAGTTACGTATCAAAAACACAATAATACTAGCTTTTGTATTTCCCTATTGTCTTAGTTATCTAGTGCTGCTATAATAGAAATACCACAAGTGGATAGATTTAAGAAAGAGAAATTTATTCTCTCACAGCCTAGGAGGCTAGAAGTCCAAATTTAGGGTGCCAGCTCCAGAGGAAGGCTTTCTGTCTCTGTCAGCTCTGGAGGAAGGTTCTTATCATCAATCTTTTCCTGGTCTAGGAGCTTGTCCGTGCAGGAACCCCAGGTCCAAAGAACACACTCTGCTCCCAGCGCTGATTTCTTGGTGGTGTGAGGTCCCCATGTCTCTCTGGTCACTTCTGTCTTTTATATCTCATAAGATATTGGCTTAAGATACTATCTAATCTGTAGATCTCATCAATACAACTGCCACTAACCCATTAACATCATAGAGTTAGGATGTACAACACATAGGGAAATCACGTCAGATGACAAACTGGTAGACAGTCACACAATACTAGTGTGAGATCCCCATGTCTCTCTGCTCGCTTCTCCCTTTTGTATCTCAAAAGAGATTGACTTAAGACACAACCTGATCTTGTAGATTGAGTCCTGCCTTATTTAACATAACTGCCTCTAATTCTGTCTCAGTAACATCATAGAGGTAGGATTTACAACACATAGGAAACTCACACAGATGACAAAATGGTAGACAGTCACACAATACTGGGAATCATGGCCTAGCAAAGTTGACATATATTTTCGGGGACCACAATTCAATTTGGGGGACACTTATATAGTTACCTTTACCAATCACCTTTACTTCTTTGTATGGCTCAGATTACCATCTAGTGTCATTTCATTGCTGCCTCAAGGACCTTTAACATTCTTGTAGAGCGGGTCTACTAATGATGAACTTCTGTAGCGTTTGCTTATCTAGAAAAGTCTAAATTTTACCTTCACTTTTGAAGGATAGTTTTGCCAGATATAGAATTATTGGTTAACAGGTGTTTTGCTTTCAGTACTTTAAAGATATCATCCCACAGCCTTCTGGCCTCGATTGTTTCTGTTAAGAAATTGGCTGTTAATTTTATTGAGGACCTCTTGTTCATGAGTTGCTTCTCTCTTGTTGCTTTACAGATTCTTTGTCTTTCAACAGTTTGATTATGACGTGTCTCAATGTGGGTCTTTCTGAGTTTATCCTTGTCTTATTTAACTAGTGCTGCTATAACAGAAACACCACAAGTGGATGACTTTGAGAAAGAGAAATTTATTCTCTCAGAGCCAGGGGGCTAGAAGTCTGAATTCAGGGTGCTAGCTCCAGGGGAAGGCTTTCTCACTCTTTCGGCTCTGGGGAGAAGGTCCTTGTCATCAATCTTCCCCTAGCCTAGAAGCTTTTCAGCGTAGGAATCTCAGGTCCAAAGGATACACTCTGCTTCTTGCACTGCTTTCTTGGTGGTATGAGGCCTCCCTGTCTCTCTGCTAGCTTCTCTCTTTTATTCTCTCTTTTATGTTGCAAAAGAGATTGATTTAAGACACAAACTAATCTTGTAATTGAGTCCTGCCTCATTAACATAAAAAAAAGCTGCCGCTAATTCTTCCTCATTAACATCATAGAGGTAGGATTTACAACACATAGGAAAATCGCATCAGATCACAAAATGGTGGACAATCACACAATACTGGGAATCATGGCCTAGCCAAGTTAACACATTTTTAGGGAATACTCTTCAATCCACGACAATCCTGCTTGTAGTTTGTTGCATTTCTTATGTGTATGATTTCATACCGTTAATCAAATTCGTGAAGCTTTTAGCCATTATTTCTTCAAACTTTTTTTTCCTGCTTCTTTCCCTCTCTTTTCTTGGAACTTCCATGATGCATATGCTTGATGGGGTCCCATAGGCCCCTGGGGGCCTTTTAATTTTTCTGCATTCTTTTAGCTCCTCAGACTGGGTAGTTTCAATTATTCTTTCTTTAAGTTCTCTGATTCTTTCTTCTGCCTGCTCAAATTTGCTGTTGAACCCCGCTAATTTTTTATTTCAACTGTTGTACCTTTCAGCTTTAGAATTATTATTTGGTCCTTTTTATAATTTCTGGCTCTTTGTTGATATTCCCTACTTGTTTATACATTCTTCTCCTGATTTTCTCTAGTTTTTTGTCCATGATTTCTTTCAGTTCTTTGAGAATATTTAAGATAGTTAAAGTCTTTGTCTAGTATGTCCAGTGCCTGGGCTTCCTTAGGGATAGTTTATGTCAATTTCTATTTTTTCCCCTGTGAATGGGCCATACTTTGTTTCTGTGTGATCTTTTTTGGGGGAACTGGACATTTTGAAAATTGTAATGTGTAAATTCTGGAAATCAGATAATTCCCCCTTCCCAGGGATTTCCGTTGTTACTGGATGAAGACTGAAGTAAAGGAGTAGGAAAGACAGTGTACTCCAGAATGGTTAATCCGGTTTACAAGTAAAAAACTGAATTAAAGCAAATGGAAATACAAACTAGAACACTATTTTTCTTCCCATCACCCCTGTCTCTCAACTTCCTCTTCTCCAAAGCCTTGACAAGTGAAGAGATTGAATCTCTTTTCTGTAACATTGTAACATCAGTGCTTACCACAATTTCTACCACATATTAGATTCTTGGTAAATACCTCCTGGTTGAATGAATGAATTGTTGAAACTCTTAGATGTAAAACCGAGGGAAGAACTGTTTACTGTCACCGGAACATGAAAATCAGTGACAAGTTTGGGGAATGATTCGTAGTCCAGAGTTGAAGGTATTGGGGGGATAGAGTAGCTGGAAATAAATCTGGAAGGGTAACCTGCTGAGAGTTGGGACTTTATCCATGTGAACGGTAGGGAGCCATCAGGTGGTTTTAAGGAATGATCAGATTCATGTTTGCCCCTCAGAAAGATGCTCAGGATTTTCTGAAGCTTTAGCAGAACTCAGAGGTTTTTATTTTTACTGTGGTTAGATGGTCTTAAGTCCAATGCATTTTTAATAAGTACTCTATCTGGTCTGATACTGGTGGTTCATAGAACACATTTCAAGAATAATTTCTAAATGATTCAAAATGAAATCAAGATTCTTGTGAGAACTATATAGATCAATTTAATAGCAGCAACTTGAAAGATCAGACAGGAACTTTAGAGGGCAGTGAATTTATGTTATTGGGGGAGGAACAACTCAGAAGGAGGATGAGAATGATTGCACAACTCAAAGAATGAAATCAGTGTCACTGAATGGTACATGTAGAAACTGTTGAATTGGTGTATGTTTTGCTGTGTATAGTCTCAACAAGGACAACAAAATAAATAAAATAAAAAAAATAAAATCAAGATTATTTCTAAAGATGCTGACAAATGCCACAGCTCCAGTCATCACATCTCTGTTTAATGCAGAAGAGAGAGGGCAATAAAAACCATGCCTGACCCTTTTATCAGCTTCTTCCACCCCTGTCAACCTTACCTTTATGTCTCACTGGTCAGAACCCTATCTGACCATTGCTGGTTGCAAGGGAGATTTAGGAGGTAAGTATCTAGCAAAGGGCAACAGGATTGGCATGACTGGCTTAAACAAATTATGATTCTTTGCTTGGAGTGGGAAAATTTCTGTCCTCTCCTCAAAATTGGGGTTCTTATGAGGAGACAGAATCAATTTGGCAGCAACTGGTTTTAACAAGGAAGAAGGGTGGGATGGCTGTCCCAACCATTACAGTCCATCAGCAGGGTCCGCCATACCATCTGACAGGAAGATTCAAAAGAACTCAAATTGTTTCTTTAAATCCAAGAAATGTTGACATGGTTTATCATGTTCCTTTTTTCCCCCTTAGAAATGATTCATAGGTCTTTAGGGATAGAGTATGGTGCTCTAAGAGAGGAATAATTTGCTGAATTGAACCTCTGCATTCTGGAAAGTCTAGAGTGGGGTAGATGCAAGAGAAGATTTAAAAAACCATTTCAAGACTAACCTGGGGCGGGGCAAGGAGACTAACTTTGAAATCAGTTTGACTGTCTCTAACTTGCACACCTACTTTTCTAAATTTTGAGTTGATTTACACTGTTATAAAATAAGTCCACAAGAGCTATGTGGAGGGTGTGGTGAGTTGTTTTTGGAACAATGACAGGCTAAGTGCCTGAGAGGACTGTGTTTTTCTCATAAAAAAAAAAAATAGGTGAGCCTATTTCAGTAATTAATGAATCTAGCAGCTGCTGTAGGAGTTATCTGTTCCCCATCCATGAAACCAGAATGGCTTTTCTAGCAAAGGCAGTGGTGTCAGGGTGAATGTTTTCTCTGTGCGGCTCACACTTGTGGGCGCATTTAACAATGCTCCCAAGAAAGCCTAATTTTACCAGTCAGCATCGGGAGATTTGAATCTTACCTATCTTTCCTCATTCATCCTTCAGATAGGAACTATTTTACTGTTTTGTTTGTTTGCCTGTTTTTTGAAAGGAAGGAAAGAAAAATCCTGTGGGGAAAAAAAGAGACATGGGTGTGTTTGTGGAGCTTCATATTCTAGGAAAAGAAAATACTGCTAACATTGTAGGTCATCATGTTCCACAAAACAATAAAACCCAAGTGAAAGATTGGAGGGATCAGACTCCTTTGGTTTCCAATCCTGGCTCTGTCACTTAATGACCAGGTTGTGGTGCTGTGTGGCATTGAGAAAGTTGCTCAGCCTTTCTGAGCCTTCGTTTCTTCATTTGTACACTCGGCAGAATAGAGCTATATTGCCCAGTTGTTAATGAGAAGAATATAATGCATGTAAAACACTTAGTCTGGTACATGATAGGTATGTAGTAAACTTCAGGTTGGGAGGGGGCCCTGTGCTTTCGTGCATCCAGCTGCTCGAGCTGGAAACCTTAGTCATTGCCAAGACCCTGTGCACCTCATTTTTCAGTCCAGCCCATTACCAAGAGCTGTTTAAACCTCCTCCGAATATTTCTTCAATCTCCCCCGTCATCATCGTCTCTACTGTCATCACTCTAATCCAAGGAAATTTTTTAAAATCTTGAGTTACTGGAATATTCCACCAACTGGTCTATCCATTTCTACTCTGTTCCCTCCATTCCACTGGGTCTTGTCATCTTCCTGCTCCAAAGCTTTGGTGGATTCCTTTTGCTCATAGGGTAAATCCAAAATCTTTAACATGACCTATAAGGCCCTGTATGATATGTCCCTGCCTTGCTTTTCAGCCTTACTCATCACCATTTCCTCCCTTACTCACTCAGTTAGATTAATATGGGAACTGGGTTTTCCCAGTGTGAGAAATGAGCATCAGTAATATATGCTAAGCTTGAAAACATTTTACCAAGATCTCAAGCATTAAGAGTCATTAATAGATGTTTAAGAGTAGAATGACATACAACTAAGAATGTTGAGTTTTGGCATATTCTCTGAACAGATGTGTTTTCACAAAATTTTGTTATAACCCTAGAGCGAAGCTGCAAGCAAGGACAGAATAAAGTTAATTCGTCCTGGTTATGCATTACTGTGTGTGCCAGCAGGAAGATAAAAACCAAACTGAACACATGCTCTTGCTGTGCGTACAGTGTTGTATGAAAGATAAATCATGCATAAAATACTAGGCAGAATACAATCAACTCTCTAGCACAGACTGTACTCCACATAAGAATCCATGGAAGGGAAAGACCATGGTAAGCTGGACTTATCCATAAGGCTTGAAGAGATGATGGGGCTTCAGCTGGACTTTGAAGGAGGCATAGGATTGACATTGATGGAAAGATATTTCAAGTACGTGAAAAAATGGAGCAGGAGGAATGATGGTCCCGGGTGGAGGAGACAGTGGGAAAGCCTCAAGAGAGACACATTATGATATAAAGAAAGAAGAATAAAATGGAAGTCTCACAGTGAGGAGACCTATGCTCCAGGCACATCTCTGCCAGCTATACCCTTTTCAGCAAGAATCTTAGCTTTTCTCAGTTTCCTTATCTATAATAATAATAATGCAAGTAACAGGTAACATTCACTGAGTTTTTAACATATTTCAGACACTACTTAATTAGTTCAAAGAGGTTGGCATTTTTATTATTTACATATGGCAGATGAAGAAGGTCAAACTTTGAGAAGCAACTTGCTCGGGCTCAGATAACTTGGAAGTAGGAGAGGTAGGTTTTGAACCCATGTTTGATTTCAGAGCCGTGTTTTTACTATCTGTACTAACTTCTGAAAAGATGGGGAGGCAGGACTAGGCAAGCTTACCTCAAAATTAAAATGCCATTATTTCTCTTCTGTAGCAGTAGGAAAGAGGTTTGGGTAGGCAGGTAGGGTGGGTAGGGTTCATATAATGCAGTCTCAGTCTGAAGCACTTGAATGCCCCCTATTTGTGTTCAAAGGAGCAATAAGGACAATTTAATGTCTTTGAGAGAGGAGTGGTATGGTGAAGGTTGTTTTCAGAAGATCATTTTTGTGGATGAGTTGGAAGGAAAGTGTGCTGAGATCAGGGAAAGCTTTTAGACTATTATTGTAGGAATCCAAGAATGAAATAATAAGCATTAAGATCTAGGGTGGGTGCTATAGAAATGAAAAGGAAATGACAAGTCCTTGAGAAAATTTGCAGGACAATAGGTTAGTGTGACCAGCCAAACATAATATTTTTATGGACAAGTTGCAAAATGTGAGAGATGTGTGCATTTCTACTTTCCAGGAATAAGTAAAGCCCCAGAGGATATACGAGATAATTGGTAATATGATATCAATTACGTGGGTATGAATGCATGTTGTACGTGAGTGGCCACTAAACTTTTGATCAGTAAAATCTTATTTGTAAAAAGAATTTTGAGCTTGTATGCTCAATATACAAATATTACAAATAACATGGACTTTTTCAGTTACCTGTTGCTGCATAGGAAACCCCAGTGGCATAGTGGTTAAGAGCTACAGCTGCTAACCAAAAGGTCCCTAGTTTGAATCCACCAGGCACTCCTTGGAAACTCTATGGAGGCAGTTCTACTCTGTCCTGTATGGTTGCTATGAGTTGGAACCAACTTGACAGCAGTGGGTTTGGTTTTTTTGGTTGCTACATTACAACCTCCCCCTTCCAAAACAAAGTCAAAACAAACCTAGTGGCTTAAAACAACAGCACTTATTATTTCTCCTGAATCTGTGAGTTGGCTGAGCAGTTTCCTCTGCTGGTTTCACCTGTGTTCATTCATACTTTTATATTCAGCTGGACGGTTGACCTAGGCACTTGGAGCTGGATGTCGGGTGGGATACCTCGGTTTTCCTCTGTGTGGCCTTTCATTCTCTGTTGTTGTTATTGAGTGCCGTTGAGTTGATTCTGACTCAAAGTGATCCTATGTGACAGAGTAGAACTGCCCTGCAGGGTTTCCGGGCTATAATCGTTATGGGAGCAGATTTCCAGGTCTTTTCTTCTATGGAGCCAGTAGTGGTAGTAAGCTAATCTGGCTCCTTACTTGGAAGTCTTAGGGAAATGTTCCAAGAGAGTAAAGGCAGAAGCTGCAAGGCCTCTTGAGGTCTAAGTTCCGGAACTCACACACGATTGCTTCTACCACATTGTATTCCACTACATTCTTTTGGTCAAAGCAAATCACAAAGGCAGCCTTGATTCAAGAAGTTAGAGAAATAGACCCTACCTCTGAATGGAAGGTGCAGCAAAGTCACATTGCATGGAGGCTACATACTGGGAGACGGGGGGACTTGCAAGCATTAAACAATCTATCATATTATGTACTAGTGTATTATGTACGTTATAAAACAGACGAGAATAGACAATTTAAAGAAAGGGAGAGAAAATAAACATAAATAGAAATTCTAGAATTATCTTAACTTTAGAAGCTGCTCTTCTACATTATACTCATGGTTTTTGAAGTAATCTAAGTTATGTTTAAGGGAAATAGTGACACTAAACAGGCACTTCAGATTTCTAACAGTAGTTATAAATAAAAGAATTGAAGTTATGCTTTCCTGCCCAGTACCTGGAACCCCTGGTAGCAGAGTGGTTAAGTGCTACGGCTGCTAACCAAACGGTTGGCAGTTCAAATCTGCTAGGTGCTCTGTGGAAATTCTACAGGACAGTTCTACTCTGTCCTATAGGGTCGCTATGAGTTGGAATCGACTCGATGGCGCTGGGTGGGCCCAGTACCTCGAACCCTGCTTCTTATATATTCCTTTAGGAAGCCTCCTGTTTCTTATTCTTAGTCCCTGTGATTCTGGTAGAGTTGAGTCTACCCTCTAGCTCCAGGATTAGGCATGTGACCCAGACTTGGTAGATCAGGGACCTAACCTCTTCCTGGTCACAGGGATTGGTTTAGGGATGGGCACATGACCTGAGCAAGGCCAATGAGAAACCTCATTGGGGCTTAGTTTAGCTATTAAGAAAGAAGTGAGGTCTTTCTGCTGGGATTGCTTAATTAGTGGCGTGTGAGCCCAGAGTTATGGTAGGCTTCTTTGTCACACCTGGGAAGAACCTTCCAGAGAATAAAGCTGACAAAAAATAAAGAATTGCTGGGAGATAGAGAGAAGTAAGGGACAGTGTTCCAATAACAATGTTTGAAAACCTGGAATGCCTTAACATCCCCCATCACCCCCATACCCGTTGCAGACCTTATAGGACAGAGAAGAACTGCCCCATAAGGTTTCCAAGGTTCTAATCTTTCGGGAAACAGACTGACACATTTTTCTCCCGTGGAGAGGCTAGTAGATTTGAACCTTGACCTTTTGACCTTTCTGTTAACAGCTAACCGCTTAACCATTGGGTCACCAGGTCCCCCTTAGACTTTCTAGTTATGTGAGAAAATAAATCCCCTTATAAAAACGTGAAAAGCTGATTTGAGTTAGGTTTCTGCCTCTTTTCTATGTCTGCCCCCATTCCCTCCTTTGATACTCCCACAAAATATTTTTTCCGATGATACCCTATTACTATTCGCATTTTAACTTCTGAAACACAATAACATTCAAAAAAATTGTAGTAACTCAAGAATTTGCTGTTCACCATTCCAAAGCACGATGGTTTTCAGAAAGCATTGACAACTAAGTGAGGCTTTGAATGTGTCTGTCAATGACTCTTCAAAACTGAAGTGAGATAAATAGGCTACAAGTGCAATTTCAAAATCGCAATATCGGAATGGTATAACCAGCAGGAAATACACTGGAATTGCTTCTTGCTAATAGAACTGTTTGCTCAAATTGAACAATTTTCTGGAAACGAAATAGGAAATGCTGTCTTTTGTATAGTAATACTTGCATAAAGCACTTCATGCAGTTGGCCAGGCACCTCCACACAACTCTGTCATTTGAAACATATAAAAAGCCTGTGATGTAAAAATGGGTTCCGTCTCGTCTTACAGACCAGGTAAGAAAAGCAAGGCTCAGAGTGGATAATGATTTCCTCCTGGGACCCGGTAGCCCCAGGAGTAAACCCTGTTTTAGGGATCCTAAGATTGCTTTTATACCATAACATTACTCTGTGTAGATGAAGATGCTGCTACTGATCTCTTGTTAAACTGAGGTGGTGGGACTCTTTATTCTTTATAAACCAAGAACCAAACCCATTGCCATCGAGTTGATTGCAACTCATAGGAACCCTATAGGACAGCATAGAACTGCCCCATAGGGTTTCCAAGGAGTGGCTGGTGGATTCCAACTGCCGACCTTTTGATTAGCAGCCCATCTCTTAACCACTGTGCCACAAGAGATCTTTATTCTTTATAACCACACTGTGTTATTAGGTCAGCCCCTAAGGCCAAGAGTAACATGAATGGTACAACTGAGGCAGGGATTAGGGTACAGTTGGTGTCCATGAGGCAGAGAGATGGTGTGATCCATTCACCTGAGCTGTCTGGCACCCTTTCTTTAAGATAAGGAACCCCAACAATAATAAGAAGTCAGGAAGAACGTGATCTGGATGTTAAAGTGTCATCTGCTGAAAGAAAGAGGGTCGAAACAGGAAATAAACATTTACCTGAGTTTATTATGGAACTTTGCTTCCCTCTAAGGAAAATATCAGAAGAGAATTATATTTAAAAACTACATTTCTTAGCGTACTGTGCTAAAAAAGTGTGAGCTGTGGGTCCTGTGTGCCTCAGAGGAATAATTAGGACGATTGATTACAAGGACTCTATTCATGGAAGGGACAGGGGAAAATGCTCAGGGGCTCTTCGGAAGATGACCTGGGCTGGGGGCCAGAGACTGCACCAGGGATCATCTATGAGTGTCAGTCGCCCATGCTGACATGTGAATATCTCTGCTCCCAAGCTAAGTGGGAGGATTCCTCTCCAAGAGAGATGCCTGCCAAGAGTCTGAAAAGAATGTTCCTACTGTAGTTCTAGTACAAAGGTTCCTGGTCAGGGTGGGCGGGATTACGAAATGCTTAAAGGCAAAGGCAGGAAACATCTGCAGTGACTTGAATGTTAAGCTGAGGTCGTGGTATTCTTTATTCTTCGGGCCAGAGCTGGACTGATAAAACTCAGCCAAGCTGCAAATGCTTGGAAAAGTAATAAAAAATGTAGTTTACCCCTCAGGCCACTAGAAAATTGGTTATGTACTCTGGGGGCAATCTGACCTTACGGGAAACTTTTCTAATTGGAGCTTGGCTGTTTTCAGGCTTAAATCAGACCCTTACAGAAAAGAATGGTTCTTGGAACTATTGGTATATAGTTACCAACTGTAGTGGGCATAGACATGTTTTCTTTATATATTACTATATGCATTAAATATTTTTTAAAAGACTTAATTTTTATCATTACTGAAAATATAACAGTAGAACATACACCAATTCAACAATTATTCCATGTACAATACAGTGACATTGATTTTATTCTTTGAGTTGTGCAGCTGTTCTCACCCTCCTTTTCCAAATTGTTCCACCCCCGTTAACATAAACTTACCGCCCCCTAAATTCCCTATCTAAACTTTTAAGTTACAAGGGGATGGTTTATTGCTTTTGTTTTTTTCTTTAATTTTTATTGTGCTTTAAGTGAAAGTTTACAAATCAAGTCAGTCTCTCATATAAAAACTTATATACACCTTGCTATATACTCCTAGTTGCTCTCCCCCTAAAGAGGCAACACACTCCCGTTCTCCAGCCTGTATTTCCGTGTCCGTTCAGCCAGCTTCTGTCCCCCTTGGCCTTCACATCTCCCCTCGAGACAGCAGCAACCCACATAGTCTCATGTGTCTACTTGATCCAAGAGGCTCACTCCTCACCAATATCATTTTCTATCTTATAGTCCAGTCTAATCCCTGTCTGAAGAGTTGGCTTTGGGAATGGCTCCTGTATTGGGCTAACCGAAGGTCTAGGGACTATGACCTCCGAGGTCCTTCTAGTCTCAGTCAGACCATTAAGTCTGGTCTTTTTACAAGAATTTGAGGTCTGCATCCTACTTACTGTTCTCCTGCTCCTTCAGGGATTCTCTCTTGTACTCCCTGTCATGGCAGTAATTGATTATAGTCAGACACCATCTACTTCTTCTGGTCTCAGGCTGATGTAGTCTCTGATTTATGTGGCCCTGTCACTTGGGCTCATAATTACCTTGTATCTTTGGTGTTCTTCATTCTCCTTTGCCCCATGTGGGTTGAGACCAATTGATGCATCTTAGATGGCTGCTTGCTAGCGTTTAAGACGCCAGACACCACTCTCCAAAATGGGACGAAGAGCGTTTTCTTAATAGATTTTATTTTACCAACTGACCTACATGTCCCCTGAAACCATGGTCCCCGAACCCGTGCCTCTGCTACGCTGGCCTTCGAAGTATTTGGTTTATTCAGGAAACTTCTTTGCTTTCGGCTTAGTCCATTTGTGCTGACCTCTTCTGTATTGCATGTTGTCTTTCCCTTCACCTAAATTAGTTCTTGTCTACTATCTAGTGAATCCCTCTCTGCCTTCTTTCCTCCCCCTTCTCGTAACCATCAAAGAATATTTTCTTCTCTGTTTAAACTATGTCTTGAGTCCTTATAATAGTGGTCTCACACAATATTTGTCCTTTAGCAGCTGACTAATTTCACTCAGCATAATGCCTTCCAGATTCCTCCATGTTATGAAATGTTTCACAGATTCATCGTAGTTGTTTATCGATGCATAGTTGTCCATTGTGTGAATATACCATAACTTATTCATCCATTCTTCCATCGATAGGCACCTTGGTTCCTTCCATCTTTTTGCATTTGTTAACAGTGCTACAATGAACATGGGTGTGCATATATCCGTTCGTGTAAAGGCTGTTATTTCTCTAGGATACATTCCAAGGAGTGAGATTGCTGGATCGTATGGTAGTTCTATTTCTAGCTTTTTAAGGAAGTGCCAAATCAATTTCCAAAGTGGTCATACCATTTTACATTCCCACCAGCAGTGTATTAAGTGTTCCAGTCTCTCCACAACCTCTCCAACAATTATTATTTTGTGTTTTTTTGGACTAATGCCAGCCTTTGGGAGCAGCAGTCAAGAAATCAAAAGACGCATTGCATTGGGTAAATCTGCTGCCAAGGACCTCATTAAAGTGTTGAAGAGCAAAGATGTCACCTTGAAGACTAAGGTGCCTGTGACCCAAGCCGTGGTATTTTCAATCACATCATATACATGTGAAAGCTGGGCAATGAATAAGGAAGACCGAAGAAGAATTGACACCTTTGAATTGTGGTGTTGGGAAAGAATATTGAATATACCGTGGCCTGACAAAAGAACAAACAAATCTGTCTTAGAAGTGCAACCAGAATGCTCCTTAGAGGCAAGGATGGTGAGACTGCGTCTTACATACTTTGGACATGTTGTCAGGAGGAATCGGTCCCTGGAGAAGGACATCATGCTTGGCAGAGTACAGGGTCAGCGGAAAAGAGGAAGACCCTCAACTAGATGGATTGACACAGTGGCTGCAACAATGAGCTCAGGCATAACAACGATTGTAAAGACGGCTCAAAACTGGGCTGTGTTTTGTTCTGTTGTGCATGGTGTTGCTGTGAGTCGGAGCTGACTTAACAGCACCTAACAACAACAACAACAATGCCAGCCTTGTTGGAGTGAGGTGGAATCTCATTGTAGTTTCGATTTGCATTTCTGTAATGGCTAATGATCATGAGCATTCCTCATGTATCTGTTAGCTACTTGAATGTCTTCTTTAGTGAAGTGGCTGTTCATATGCTTTGCCCATTTTTTAATTGGGTTATTTGTCTTTTTGTTGTTGAGTTTTTGCAGTAACACGTAGATTTTAGAGATCAGCCACATATCGGAAATGTCATAGCTAAAAACTTTTTCCTAATCTGCAGGTAATCTTTTTCCTCTTTTGATGAAGTCTTTGGATGAGCATAGGTGTTTGATTTTTAAGAGCTCCCATTTCTAAATTTCTCTTCTAGTGTTTGTACATTTCTCGTAATGTTTTGTATACTGTTTATGCCATGTATTAGGGCTCCTGGCGTTGTCTCTATTTTTGCCTCCATGATCCTTATCGTTTTAGATTTTGTATCTAGGTCTTTGATCCATTTTGAGTTGGTTTTTGTGCATGGTGTGAGGTATGGGTCTTGTTTCATTTTTTTGCAGATGGATATCCAGTTGTGCTGGCAACATTTGTTAAAGAGACTGTCTTTTCCCCATTTAACAGACTTTGAGCCTTGGTCAAATATCAGCTGCTCATATGTGGATGGATTTATGTCTGGATTCTCAATTCTGTTCCATTGGTCTATGTATCTGTTGTTGTACCAGTACCAGGCTGTTCTGACTACTGTGGCAGTATAATATGTTCTAAGATCAGGTAGTGTGAGGCCTCCTACTTTGTTCTTTTTCAGTAATGCTTTACTTATCTGGGACCTCTTTCCCTTCTATATGAAGTTGGTGATTTGTTTCTCCATCTCGTTAAAAAATGTCACTGGTATTTGGATCAGGATTGCATTGTATCTATAGATCGCTTTGGACAGAATAGATATTTTTACAATGTTTTATTTTTTTTGAGTTTACCTATCCACGAGCAAGGTATGTTTTTCCACTTATGTAGGTCTGTTTTGGTTTCTTGCAGTAGTGTCTTATAGTTTTCTATAAGTTATATGTAAGTTGTAGTTGTCTTTTACATCTTTGGTTAGATTTATTCCTAAGGATTTTATCTTCTTAGGGGCTATTATAAATGGTATTGATTTGGTGGTTTCCTCTTTGACGCTCTCTTTGTTGGTGTAGAGGAATCCAACTGATTTATGTATGTTTATCTTGTATCCTGATACTCTGCTGAACTCTTCTATTAGTTTCAATAGTTTTCTTGAGGATTCTTTAGGTTTTTCTGTGTATAAGATCATGTTCTCTGCAAACAGAGATACTTTTACTTCTTCTTTGCCAATTTGGTTGCCCTTTATTTCTTTAACAAGCCTAATAGCTCTTGCTAGGACCTCTAGCACAATGTTGAGTAAGAGTGGTGATAAAGGGTATCCTTATCTGGTTCCTGTTCTCAAGGGGAATGCTTTCAGTCTCTCTCTGTTTAGGTTGATGTTGGCTGTTGGCTTTGTATAAATGCCCTTAATAATGTTTAGAAATTTTCCTTCTATTCCTATTTTGCTGAGAGTTTTTTTTTTTATATAATTTTTATTGTGCTCTAAGTGAAAGTTTACGAATCATGTCAGTCTCTCACACAAAAACTTATGTACACTTTGCTACATACTCCTAATTACTCTCCCCCCTAGTGAGACAGCCCACTCAGTCTCTCCACTCTCTTTTCCGGTCCATTTCGCCAACTTCTAACCCCTTCAACCCCCTCATCTACCCTCCAGGCAGGAGATGCCTACATAGTCTCAAGTAACCACCGGATCCAAGAAGCTCACTCCTCACCAGCATCCCTCTCCAATTCATTGTCCAGTCCAATCCATGTCTGAAGAATTGGCTTCGGGAATGGTTCTTGTCCTGGGCCAACAGAAGGTCTGGGGGCTATGACCACCGGGTTCCTTCTAGTCTCAGACCATTAAGTCTGGTCTTTTTATGAGAATTTGGGGTCTGCATCCCACTGCTCTCTTGCTGCCTCAGGGGTTCTCTGTTGTGTTCCCTGTCAGGGCAGTCATTGGTTGTAGCCGGGCACCATCTAGTTCTTCTGGTCTCAGGATGATGTAAGTCTCTGGTTCATGTGGCGCTTTCAGTCTCTTGGGCTCGTTATTGCCTTGTGTCCTTGGTGTTCTTCATTCTCCTTTGATCCAGGTGGGTTGAGACCAGTTGATGCATCTTAGATGGCTGCTTGCTAGCGTTTAAGACCCCAGGCGCCATTCTTCAAAGTGGGATGCAGAATGTTTTCTTAATAGATTTTATTATGCCAATTGACTTAGATGTCCCCTGAAACCATGGTCCCCAAACCCCTGCTCCTACTCTGCTGACCTTCGAAGCATTCAGTTTATTCAGGAAACTTCTTTGCTTTTGGTTTAGTCCAGTTGTGCTGACCTTGCCTGTGTTGTGCGTTCTTTCCCTTCACCTAAAGTAGTTCTTATCTGCTATCTAATTAGTGAATACCCCTCTCCCACCCTCCCTCCCTCCCACCTCTTGTAACCACAAAAGAATGTCTTCTTCTCAGTTTAAACTATTTCTCAAGTTCTTATGATAGTGGTCTTATACAATATTTCTACTTTTGCAACTGACTAATTTCACTCAGCATGCCTTCCAGGTTCCTCCATGTTCTGAAATGTTTCACAGATTCCTCACTGTTCTTTATCGATGGGTAGTATTCCATTGTGTGAATATACTGTAATTTATTTATCCATTCACCCATTGATGGGCACCTTGGTTGCTTCCATATTATTGCTATTGTAAACAGTGCTGCAGTAAATATGGTTGTGCATATATCTGTTCATGTAAAGGCTGTTATTTCTCTAGGATACCTTCCGAGGAGTGGGATTGCCTGATCGTATGGTAGTTCTATTTCTAGCTTTTTAAGGAAGCGTCAAATCGATTTCCAAAGTGGTTGTACCATTTGACATTCCCACCAGCGGCGTATAAGTGTTCCAATCTCTCCACAGCCTCTCCAACATTTATTATTTTGTGTTTTTTGGATTAATGCCAGCCTTGTTGGAGTCAGATGAAATCTCATTGTAATTTTGATTTGCGTTTCTCTAATGGCTAATGATCGTGAGCATTTCCTCGTGTATCTGTTACCTACCTGAATGTCTTCTTTAGTGAAGTGTCTATTCATATCTTTTGCCTATTTTTTAATTGGGTTATTTGTCTTTTTGTAGTTGAGTTTTTGCCATATCGTGTAGGTTTTAGAAATCAGGTGCTGACTGGAAATGTCATAGCTAAAATCTTTTTCCGAGTCTGTAGGTAGTCTTTTTACTCTTTTGGTAAAGTCTTTGGATGAGCATAGGTGTTTGATTTTTTAGAGCTCCCAGTTATCTAGTTTTTCTTCTGCATTCTTAATAATCTTTTGTATAGTGTTTATGCCACGTATTAGGGCTCCTAATGTTGTCCCTATTTTTTCTTCCATGATCTTTATCATTTTTGATTTTATATTTAGGTCTTTGCTCCATTTTGAGCTCGTTTTTGTGCATGGAGTGAGGTATGGGTCTTGTTTCATTTTTTTGCAGGTGGATATCCAGTTATGCCAGCACGATTTGTTAAAAAGACTGTTTTTTCCTCATTTAACTGTTTTGGGGTGAGCGTTTCTATGATGAATGGGTTGTGGACTTTGTCAAATGCCTTTTCTGCATTAATTGATAAGATCATGTGGTTCTCATCTTTTGTTTTATTTATCTGATGGGTTACATTGATTTTCTGATGTTGAACCATCCCTGCATACCTGGTATGAATCCCACTTGGTCATGGGGAGTTATTTTTTTGATATGTTGTTGAATTCTATTGGCTAGAATTTTGTTGAGGATTTTTGCATCTACGTTCATGAGGGATATTGGTCTGTAATTTTCTTTTTTTGCGGAGTTTTTTTACCTGGCTTTGGTACCAGGGTCTTGCTAGCTTCGTAGAATGAGTTTGGGAATATTCTGTCCTTTTCTATGCTCTGAAATATCTTTAGTAGTAGTGGTGTTAACTCTTCACCAAAAGTTTGGTGGAATTCTCCAGTGAAGCTGTCAGGGCCAGGGCTTTTCTTTGTTTGGAATTTTTAAATTACTTTTTAAATCTCTTCTTTTGTTATAGATTTGTTTAGTTGTTCTGGTTCTGTTTGTGTTAGTTTAGGCAGGTAGTGTGTTTCTAGAAATTTGTCCATTTCCTCTAGGTTTTCAAATTTGTTAGAGTATAAGTTTTCACGGTAATATGATATGATTCTTTTAATTTCAGTTGGGTCCTTTGTGATATCGCCCATCTCATTTCTTATTCTGGCAATTTTTTTCATCTCCTGTTTTTCTTTTTTCAGTCTGGCGAATGGTTTATCGATTTTGTTAATCTTTTCAAAGAATGAGCTTTTGATCTTGTTAACTCTTTTAATTGTTTTTCTGTTTTGTATTTCATTTAATTCTGGTTTAATTTTTATTATTTGCATTCTTCTGGTGCCTGAAGGTTTATTTGTTGCCTTCTCTCTATTTGTTCAAATTGTAGGTATAATTCTTTGATTTTGGCCCTTTCTTCTTTTTATATGTGTCCATTTATTGATATAAATTGACTTCTGAGCTCTGCTTTAGCTGTGTCCCAATGGTTCTGTTAGGAAATGTTTTCATTCTCGTTGGATTCTATGAATTTCTTTATTCCGTCCTTAATTTGTTCTATAATCCAATCGTTTTTGAGCAAAGTGTTGTTAGTTTCCATGTGTTTGATTTCCTTTCCCTAATTTTTCTGTTATTGACTTCTAGTTTTATGGTTTATGGTCAGAGAAGATGCTTTATAATATTTTGATGTTTTGGATTCAGCTAAGGCTTGCTTTATGGCCTAATATGTGGTCTATTCTAAAGAATGTTCCACGTGCGTTGGAAAAGAATGTATACTTGGTTGCTGTTGGGTGGAGTGTTCTGTATATGTCTATGAGGTCAAGTTGGTTAATTTTGGCATTTAGCTCTTTCATGTCTTTATTGGGCTTCTTTCTGGATGTTCTGTCCTTCACCGAAAGTGGTGTGTTAACGTCTCCTACTATTATTGTGGCGGTATCTATCTCACTTTTTAATGCTGTTAGGATTTGTTTTATGTATCTTGAAGCCCTGCTTTTGGGTGCATAAATATTTAATATGGTAATGTCCTCCTGGTATATTGTCCCTTTAATCATTATATAGTGTCTTTCCTTATCCTTTATGGTAGATTTAAATTTGAAGTCTGTTTTGTCAGAAATTAGTATAGCCACTTCTGCTCTTTTTTTGATGGTTGTTTGCTTGATATATTTTTTTCCATCCTTCGAGTTTTAGTTTGTGTCTTTAAGGTATGTTTCTTGTAGGCAGCATATAATTGGATTGTGTTTTTTAATCCATTCTGCCACTCTGTGTCTCTTTATTGGTGCATTTAGTCCATTTATATTCAGCATGATTATAGATTGGTATGAGTTCAGTGTTGTCATTTTGATGCCTTTTTTTGTGTGTTGTTGACAGTTTCATTTTTCCACTTATTTTTTTGTGCTGAGTAGTTTTTCTTTGTAAATTGTGTGTTTCTGGTTTTCATTGTAGTTGATTTTGTTTTTGCTGGGTCTTTATGTTTTTTTTTTTTGTTTGTTTTTTATTTTGATGTGTAGGATTGTTAGTTTTCTTTGTGGTTACCTTAGTATGTACCCCTATTTTTCTAAGTTTAAACCTAACTTGTGTCTCCCTATAGTGCCTTGATTTCCTTGCCATATGGAAGATCTGTGCCTACTTTTTTTAGTCCCTCTTTATTGATTTAATGTTGTCATCACTGATTCCCTGTTTTGAGCATTTTCAAAAAAATCTTGATTTATTTTTGTGATTTCCCTATTTGGGTTGATATCTGGTTGCTCTGTCCTCTGTTCCAGCATTGGGTTGATATCCGATAGTACTGATTTTCTAACCAGAGCATTGTTGTTAGTCTTTTTTGTAGTTTTGGTTTGGTTTTTGCAAATTCCCTAAGCTTCCGTTTTTCTGGAAATGTCTTAATTTCGCCTTCATATTTGAGAGATAGTTTTGCTGGATGTATGATTCTTGGCTGACAGTTTTTCTTCTTCAGTGCTTTGTATATGTCATCCCTTTTCCTTCTTGCCTGCATGGTTTCTGCCGAGTAGTCCAAACTTATTCTTATTGACTTTCCTTTGTAGGTGACTTTTCACCTATCCCTGACCACTCTTAAAATTTTCTCTTTATCTTGGGTTTTGAAAAGTTTGATTGTAATATGTCTTGGTGAGTTTCTTTTGGGTTCTACCTTGTGCGGGGTTCAATGAGCATCTTGGATAGATATCCTTTTACCTTTCATGATGTCAGGGAAGTTTTCTGCCAACAAATCTTCAACAATTCTCTCTGTATTTTCTGTTATCACTCCCTGTTCTGGTATGCCAATCACTCGCAAGTTATTCTTCTTGTTAGAGTCCTACGTGATTCTTAGAGTTTCTTCATTTTTAAAAATTCTTTTATCTGGTTTTTCTTTGAATATATTGTTGTAAAGTGTTTTATCTTCATCCTCACTAATTCTGCCTTCCACTTCCTCAGTTCTACTCCTCTGGCTTTCTATTGAGTTGTCTAATTCTGTAATTTTATTGTTAGTCTTCTGAATTTCTGATTGCTGTGTCTTGTGGATTCTTGCAGCTTATTAAATTTTTCATTATGTTCTTGAATAATCTTTAATGTCTTCAATTGCTTTATCTGTGTGTTCCTTGGCTTGTTCTGAGTTTTGCCTGATCTCATTCCTGATGGCATTCCTGATATCTTGAAGAGTTCAGTATATTAATCTTTTGTATTCTACATATGGTAATTCCAGGAATACATCTTCATCCAGGAGAGTCCTTGATTCTTTGTTTTGGGAGTTTGTTGAAGCAATCATGGTCTGCTTCTTTATGCAATTTGGTATTGACTTTTGTCTTCGAGGAAACCCTGGTGGCATAGTGGTTAAGTGCTACAGCTGCTGAGCGAAAGGTCGGCAGTTCAAATTCACCAGGAGCTCCTTGGAAACTCTATGGGGCAGTTCTACTCAGTCCTATAGGGCTGCTATGCGTTGGAATCAACTCAACAGCAACAGGTTTATTATCTCCGAGCCACATATAAGTTATCACATCAATTTATTTTATGTTTGCTCACTGTGTCATAGTTTCTTGCTTTGTTTTGTTTTGATATACCCAAATAGACTACTAGAGTGAGCTAACTTGATTTTTGGAGCCTTTGAAGCACTAATGACCTGTTACCAGATGGCCAGAGCTGTTACCAGGTGTATGAGCTTGGGAGTCCATTCACTATTCTTGTATAGATTCAGCTCAGGTATTCTGATGGTCATCTAGTGTGTGGTGTAGGCTCTCACCTCATATCTTAGAGGAGCAGTGGTGATTGATGTATGCATAGGTTTCCAGTAGTGGCAGGGGGTCACACTCTGAGGAAGGCAGGGGGCTGACATCCTTCCCCTGAGTGTCTGTGAAGAAGGCACGTCCCTCTTCTCTAGAGTGCTCTGGTGGGTGGGCTCTGCAGCAGTACCATAGGCACCCAGTGCTTTTACCTGTAAGGACTGGTAGGCACCACTTATTCTTGGAGCCCATTTGTGGGTGGCTGGGTGGTATGGTTGGAGCCCCCAGTCCTTAGGCCCCTGCTGTGCGTAGGTGAAGGCCCTGTTTAATAGACAGGGTGGTATCAAATGCGCAAAACCTGCCTTTCCACCACACAGCTGAAATAGTTACAGTCAGGCCTCAAATAGATTCGCCTTTGCGGTATAACAGCAAAGTCCTATCTGGTGTAGTGGAGCCACCTGGATCCATGCAGGGGTGAGAGACAAAGTCTGTGGATCACTTGCGCCTGGACTGGAGCTGCTTCTGGTCTGAGTTTCCAGATCAGGGGAGTCAGCAGAGTGTTTTTCCCCTGTTTGTTAATTTGGTCCTTCTCGAAGGCCAGGAGAATGGCTCAGAGAGCACACCAGGACCTATCTCAGGCCCAGGGAAATCAACTGTTAATGAAGCTGGCTGGGGCAGAGGGAGATGGGATTAGATAGATAGGAGAGAGTTCTTTCAAAAGGAGGAGTTATTAGATCCACACCATAAATTAGACAAAATCACTTATCTCGTGCCTAGAGTGCTGTCTGTTTTATCTGATTCCAGAGGTATGTGAAGCCTGTGTGCGCCAGCTGGGTCCTCACTGAGATTGTCCCAGGGGGTTAGGGCTGTATCCCATGCTGGCCTTCTTTCACTGAAGCTGCCATGTCCTAAATGCCATGACCAGCCCCGCTGCAGACACACCACAGGGTCAGGGGTATGGCACTTTGATTTCTTTTGCTGAAGCAGCCGTGTGCCCAAAAACTACCATCAGCCCCACCACAGTCTTGCTAAGGAATTGGGGCTGAGATGCTGCCGTGGGCTGGGCAACTCCTTGCTGCTTCTCCATTGTCTCTCCCTCCCCTGTCACTCAGTCCGATTTCTTAACTTTGTCTTTGATACTCGGGGTCCCTAGCTTGTCATATATATATAATCGATTCACTTGTTTTTTCAGGTCTTTGTTGTAGGAGGGATCACCGTAAGTGTCTGACTACTCCGCCATCTTGGCCCCACCTCAAGTATTTTTTTGAGTATCACATTATAGCATTCTGCTAGGTGCTAGGGATAAAATGGTAAACAAGATTGGTACGACAACTACTCTCACACAGAAATAAACAGACAATTATAGTACCATCTAATAAAAAAAATTTTTTTTTTTTTAATAAGAATGAAGGAAGCATAGTGGTATGGGAGTACAGGAGGGGTATCCAACCTAGACTATAGAGGCAGTAACTATGGTCAGAATACTTGGCCTTTTTTGTATCTCCTCAAAGAAGAGCTTGGTTTCTAAATGCTACTGTATTCTCAAATAAAAAGAACCAGGGATCCTTGGAGAAAGGAGCACCTATTATGTGCAAGGCAATGTGCAAGGGGAGCCTTATTTATGGGGAAGAGCACTAATTCTACTGCTTCTAATGTTACCCATCTAGAAGGCACCTTAAAACTCTACATCAAGTTTTTTATTGTTCCATCTCAACTGTCACATCAATCATATGAAGTGGGCAAAGCAGTTAAAAAAGATTCTGCCACAAAGCTCTCCTTGACTAACAATGCCCAATATAAAAAAGAAAACTGATAAATGTGTATACAGTGTCAGAAGCATTTCCCACTGTGTCAATAGAAGTGGCTCATGGTAGGCTAAGTACCTAAAATCACATGTACCGTATTTTTACATAAATAACATGCGCCTTCTATGTTTGTTTAAGTTTAAGTGAATGGAAGAAACAATGAAGTAGAAGAGCTGAACAGAAGATTTCAAAGGGTGGCTCAAGAAGACAAAGTATTATAATGACATATGCAAAGACCTGGAGTTAGAAAACCGAAAGGGAAGAATACACTCAGCATTTCTCAAGCTGAAAGAACTGAAGAAAAAATTTAGCCTCAAGTTGCATTATTGAAGGAGTCTCTGGGCAAAATATTGCATAACTCAGGGAGCATCATTAAAAGAGTCAGTCTACCAAAAAGAATTGGTCAAGATTCAACCATTTCAGGAGGTAATATATGATCAAGAACCAATTGTACTGAAGGAAGAAATACAATCTGCGCTGAAGGCATTGGCGAAAAACAAGCCCCCAGGAATTGACAGAATACCAACTGAGATGTTTCAGCAAACAGATGTAACGCCAAAAGTGCTTATTCATCTGTGCCAAGGAATTTGGAAGACAGCTACCTGCCTAACTGAGATACATATTTGTGCTCATTCCAAAGAAAGGTGATCCAACAGAATGTGGAAAATATCAAACAATTTCATTAATATCACACACAACTAAAATTTTACTAAAGATAATAAAAAAAAACAGTTGCAACAATACATGGATAGGGAATTGCCAGAGATTCAAGCTGGATTCAGAAGAGGACATGGAGGAAGGGGTATTGTTGCTGATGTCAGATGGATCATGGCTGAAAGCAGAGAATACCAGAAAGATGTTTAGCTGTGTTTTATTGACTATGCAAAGGCATTCTACTCTGTGGATCATAACAAATTGTAGATAACATTATGAAGAATGGGAATTCCAGAACACTTAATTGTGCTCATGAGTAATCTGTACATACACCAAGAAACAGTCATTTGAACGGAACAAGGGGATACTGCGTGGTTTAAAATCAGGAAAGGTGAGGATCAGGGTTGTATCCTTTTACCATACTTATTCAATCTGTATGCTGAGCAAATAATCCAAGAAGCTGGACTATATGAAGAAGAATGTGGTATCTGGATTGGAGGAAGACTCATTAACAACCTATGTGGTGCAGATAGACACAACCTTGCTTGCTGAAAGTGAAGAGGACTTGAAGCACTTACTGAGGAGGATCAAAGACTACAACCTTCAGTATAGATTACACCTCAACATAAAGAAAACAAAAATTCTCACAACTGGATGAATGAGCAACACCATGATAAATGGAGAAAATATTGAAGTTGTCAAGGATAAATTTTGCTTGGATCCACAATCAACACCAATGGAAGCAGCAGTCAAAAAATCAAACAACATACAAAAATCACTTGGATTCCTCTACATCAACAAAAAGAACATCGAAGAGGAAATCACCAAATCAATACCATTCACAGTAGCCCCGAAGAAGATAAAATACTTAGGAATAAATCTTACCAAAGATGTAAGAGACCTATACAAAGAAAACTACAAAGTACTAGTGCAGGGAACTAAAACGGACCTACATAAGTGGAAAAACATACCTTGCTCATGGTTAGGAAGACTTAGCATAGTAAAAATGTCTATTCTACCAAAAGCCATCTATACATAAATGCACTTCCGATCCAAATTCCAATGACGTTTTTTAAAGTGATGGAGAAACAAATCACCAACTTCATATGGAAGGGAAAGAAGCCCCGGATAAGTAAAGCATTACTGAAAAAGAAGAAGAAAGTGGGAGGCCTCACTCTACCTGATTTTAGAACATATTATACAGCCACAGTAGTCAAAACAGCTTGGTATTGGTACAACAACAGGCACATAGACCAGTGGAACAGAATTGAGAACCCAGATATAAATCCATCCACATATGAGCAGCTGATATTTGACAAAGGCCCAGTGTCAGTTAATTGGGGAAAAGATAGTCTTTTTAACAAATGGTGCTGGCATAACTGGATATCCATTTGCAAAAAAATGAAACAAGACCCATACCTCATACCATGCACAAAAACTAACTCCAAGTGGATCAAAGACCTAAACATAAAGACTAAAACGATAAAGATCATGGAAGAAAAAATAGGGACAACATTAGGAGCCCTAATACAAGGCATAAACAGAATATAAAACATTACTAAAAATGACGAAGAGAAACCAGATAACTGGGAGCTCCTAAAAATCAAACACCTATGCTCATCTAAAGACTTCACCAAAAGAGTAAAAAGACCACCTACAGATTGGGAAAAAATTTTCAGCTCTGACATCTCTGACCAGCGCCTGATCTCTAAAATCTATATGATTCTGTTAAAACTCAACCACAAAAAGACAAACAACCCAATCAAAAAGTGGGCAAAGGATATGAACACACACTTTGCTAAAGAAGATATTCAGGCGGCTAACAGACACATGAGAAAATGCTCTCAATCATTAGCCATTAGAGAAATGCAAATTAAAACTACGATGAGATTCCATCTCACACCAACAAGGCTGGCATTAATCCAAAAAACACAAAATAATAAATGTTGGAGAGGCTGCGGAGAGATTGGAACTCTTATACACTGCTGGTGGGACTGTAAAATGGTACAACTGCTTTGGAAATCTATCTGGCATTTTCTTAAAAAGCTAGAAATAGAACTACCATACAACCCAGAAATCCCACTCCTCGGAATATACCCTAGAGAAATAAGAGCCTTTACACGAACAGATATATGCACACCCATGTTTATTGCAGCACTGTTTACAATAGCAAAAAGCTGGAAGCAACCAAGGTGTCCATCAATAGATGAATGGTTAAATAAATTATGGTACATTCACACAATGGAATACTATGCATCTATAAAGAACAGTGACGAATCTGTGAAACATTTCATAACATGGAGGAACCTAGAAGGCATTATGCTGAGTGAAGTTAGTCAGAGGCAAAAGGACAAATACTGTATAAGACCACTGTTATCAGTTCTTGAGAAATAGTATAAACTGAGAAGAACACATTCTTTTGTGGTTACGAGAGGGGGGAGGGAGGGAGGGTGGGAGAGGGTTATTTACTGATTAGTTAGTAGATAAGAACTACTTTAGGTGAAGGGAAGGACAATACTCAATACAGGGAAGGTCAGCTCAACTGGACTGGACCAAAAGCAGTTTCCTGAATAAACTGAATGCTTCGAAGGTCAGCGGAGCAAGGGCAGGGGTTTGGGGACTATGGCTTAAGGGGACTTCCAAGTCAATTGGCATAATAAACTCTATTATGATAACATTCTGCATCCCACTTAGAAGTGGGGCGTCTGGGGTCTTAAATGCTAACATGCAGCCATCTAAGATGCATCAATTGGTCTCAACCTATCAGGATCAAAGAAGAATGAAGAACACCAAGGTCACACGATAACTATGAGCCCGAGACAGAAAGTGCCACATGAACTAGAGACTTACATCATCCTGAGACCAGAAGAACTAGATGGTGCCTGGCCACAACCGATGACTGCCCTGGCAGGGAACACAACAGGGAACTCCTGAGGAAGCAGGAGAACAGTGGGATGCAGACCCCGAATTCTCATAAAAAGACCAGACTTAATGGTCTGACTGAGACTAGAAGAATCCCGGTGGTCATGGTCCCCAATCCTTCTGTTGGCCCAGGACAGGAACCATTCCCGAAGACTACTCATCAGACATAGAAGGGACTGGACAATGGGTTGGAGAGAGATGCTGATGAAGAGTGAGATACTTGTATCAGGTGGGCACTTGAGACTGTATTGGCATCTCCTGTCTGGAGGGGAGATGGGAGGGTAGAGAGGGTTAGAAACTGGCAAAAGGGTCACGAAAGGAGAGACTGGAAGAAGGGAGCGGGCTGACTCATTAAGGGGAGGGTAAATGGGAGTATGTAGTAAGGTGTATATAAGCTTACATGTGACAGACTGACTTGATTTGTAAACTTTCACTTAAAGCACAATAAAAATTACTAAAAAAAAATCAAACAACATACAGCGTTGGGCAAATCTGCTGCAAAAGATCTCTTTAAAGTGATAGAAAGCAAAGATATCACTTTGAAGACTAAGGTGAACCTGACCCAAACCGTGTTGTTTTCAGTTGCCTCATATGCATGCGAAAGCTGGGCGATAAATAAGGAATTGATACCTTTGAATTGTGGTGTGGCGAAGAATATTGAATATGCCATGGACTGCCAGAAGAACAAACAAATCTGTCTTGGAAAAAGTACAGCCAGAATTCTCCTTAGAAGGAAGGATAGTGAGACTTCTTCTCATGTACGTTGAGCATGTTATCAAGAGGGACCAGTCCCTGGCGAAGGACATTATACTTGGTAAAGTAGTTGGTCCGTGAAAAAGAGGTAGACCCTTGGTGAGGTGGATTGACACAGTGGTTGCAACAATGGGCTTAAACATAGCAAGGATCGTGATGATGGCGCAGGACCAGGCAGTGTTTCATTCTGTTTTGCAAGGAGTTGCTATGAGTGGGAACAGACTTGACAGCACCTAATAGCAACAACAACAACAAGGCCAATTCTTCATCAAAAGTAGAGTGGATAAAAAATTGTGGTGTATTTATACCTGGATAATATACAATTGAATAAACTGAATGAGTCACAGGCATGGCGAATCTTGAAGATATAATATTCAGTCAAAGAAGTGAAACACAATAGAATGCACACCACATAATTCCATTCATATAGTGTTCAAAACCAGAAAAATTATATTGTTAAGGTAGAGAAACAATGGCAAAAACATGGCAGTGAAAGCCATCAAAGTAAGGATCATGGCTGCTGTTTGGAGAAGTAGGAGGTTTGTGACCAGGAAAGGATATGTGGGCAGACGTCCAGAGTGCTGGTTATGTTATTGAATTGGAGGTGAGGGGCACGTGGGTGTTCTTTTTACAGCAGTCCAGCTCTGTACTTATACTTTGTGTACTTTGAGTATATTTCACAATACAAATTTTAAAAGTTTTGTAGTCATAGAATATGTAATGATGAAGAAGGGTATTAGCAATACATTATAAAAACTGTTTAAAGTATCCTATAAAACAATAGCCCTATATGATATCATTTTTGTATGAAAATTATATATAAATGTAAACAGTTAACATTTCCATTCATTGTATATGTGTGTATAGTTTATTATACATTTATATACATTTGCTGTATATATGTAAAGTTTGTGCATTTTAGTTTATATTCTGTGTGTGTTTTATTTTTATAGGAAAAGTACAAATTCATACCTAGAAAATAATTGGGAAGATACACACCAAGTTATTTATTATAATTATTTCTAGGCAGTGATGTCATAGTTGATATTCTATATGAGCAAAAACATAAAAGAGGAATGGATTCAGAGATTGCTATAGGTGCTTCTTACTCCCCATGGTAAAGGGCAAACTGATGTCATTGCTTAAGAGTGAGATTGATTTTTCTCCTTAGGACAGTAGGAGAGTAGGAGGAGGGGCTGCCTGAGGGAGGAGCCTAAAGTTCCGGTTACTGTATAATATTTACTCAGAAATTGTTCTAAACCAATGAAAGTGGGGGAGACAGTGATATATGGAAGGTTCATATTATAGCTTCCTACTGAGATAGCTATTATTGTTAAATATTGTTAGAGTTGTATATAATGCACCCAATGTATTGAACAACTAGCACTTGTGGATTTGTAAAGATGTAACTTTATTTTTGTCTCCCACGACCTCTTACTTTGAGTGGACTCTCGCAGCTCTTTTCTCAGCCTCTGGGTCTCTGACGGTATGTTTCTCCCTACTTTTTGCTCCTCTACCGTGAAGTGGCCTTACTGGACAGAGCCTGTTATGGATTGAATTATGTCCCCCAAAATATGTGTTGTAAGTCCTAACCTTGGGTTGGTATCTGCCTTGAACTTATTTTAATATTCTGGTACTTATTATATTGGTGCCTCAGTATAAAGTGAAGGAAGAAGAGCTTCATTCTACTATCTGATGTCAAAAAAGAAATCTCGTACTCTGTTTGGCATGAAAGAAAAGGAGATTCTACTATCTGATGTCAAAAAAGAAATCTCGTACTCTGTTTGGCATGAAAGAAAAGGAGTTTTATTGAGGAATAACACAGCTTGAGCTAGCCCGCACTAAGTAAAAATATAATGCACTCTGCTGTTCAAGTGGAGAGAGGGGTCTATATACATAGAGAACAAAAGAAAGGGGTTAATGATTGATTATAGATAAGATCAGCTTCAGCTTGAAGTCCTTTGAAATGTAAAGGTCAGCCACTTGGCCAAGAGGGGCTGAGTTACCACCTAGGTGAGTAGCTCCAGCTGGTTTGGTTGTACGTGATTGCAGCTGTGAACACATTTTTCCCATGAACAAATGGCTTACATCCTGTTGGTCCCATCATTCTTATGTCTGACATGAGTACCTCTGTTTGAAACTTTTGTGATTATAAAGAATACCCCTTTCTACTTCAGTGAAGCCAGCTGCCTTGGGATGTCTCCAACTTCCTCAGTCATTTGCCATCTTTCAGGGCTCAAAGGATTACATGAAATTTTTCTCTGGTTGATAAAAGATTTGTGAAGCTTTGATCTGGGCAATAAAACCAAGGAGTTTGGGTCATATTCAATAAAATAAATTTTTGTTTAAAATCTAAAGTGATAGGCTAGAAATGAAAGCTCATAAAGTTTAGTTAATTTTTTTCCTGATGATCCTGAAAAGACAAATATAATTCTTGTGCCAAGAGTAAAAGTTGTAAAGTGGCCATCAGACCGCAGTGTCTATAGATCGTTGACTGAATTTGGATTATAGACTTTTTTGAGTCCTCCAGTTTAAGTTATTCATTTTGCAGATGAGGAAATTTATCCCACTGTCTGGCATGTTGTCAATACTCATTAATTATTTGTCAAATGAACGAGATAAGTGACTTGACTGTGGTCTCACGGAGGTGGAACCAGCACCAGAACTCAACTGTTGCTGAGTCTGCTGGTCATTCCTCTGTGCACATACCCACTATATCAGCCCCCAGAGTGTGTGCCATGTGCACATGGAGGTTGGAGACCCTTAAGGATGTGGAGGCATCTAGTATTACTGAAAAAGCCCCAAGCAGAGAATGTGACTCAAGGCAAGGAGTAGCCCTGTTTATTTCTGATCTGTCAAAACCGCACATAAGACTCCAGGAAAAAAGGATTATTTGTTTGAGGGATTTAGTAAAATTTTTAAGGAAGTCTGGACAATGAAGCATGAAAAGCCAGCAAATGATTTACAATGGTATGAACTTTGGCTGACCTTGATTTTTCAGTAAGAAAAATTTGTCAAAACCTAACATTCAAATTTAGTTGACACTGGATTTAGTGGAGGTAAGTGTTAGGTGTCAAAGCGATAATTCTAGCCAAATCTAGCTATGTTCCCTTGAAATCCACTCAGTCTGTCCATAAGCAGGTGAATGTGGTCAGGTTATGTAGAAGCCTGCCGAGAGAATGTTAATGTCCGGGTTTCTTTAGAAAATGACCCTTAAGGCCCTTTTTGAAAAAAATAAAATGGATCAAAGAAATAGTATACCAGTAGCAACAAGTCCAACAAACAGCCAGATCTTGGTTTCTAATACCATTCTCCAATAAAAGGAACCAGGGCTCCTTGCAGAAATGGCTGATTCTAGAATTGGAGCAAAAATATACAAGATGAGCCTGGAGCATCTTGTAGTGCCAGAGAGTAAGGAAGTGCTAAAACAAAACCAAAAAGTAACAAGAACAACAATAAAACCCCAAACTTTACACTGATAGAGGTATGTTAAAGTGATACAGGAGCCAACTGAAAGAACTCCTGATGGCCAATTTGAGAACAAAACAAATAATATAGTTTTGGATTATAACCACAGTATAAAATATAGATCCATGAATATGTACTGATATAAATAAATGAAATAAATTTAACAAAGGGACCAGAAGAGACAAATCTCCGATGTAGAAGATATCCAGATAAATTATGTAGGTACACCACCCTAATGGATGGAGAGCATAAAATCTTTAAGTGTGGGCTTAGCATAGTGACTTTTTTCCGAAGAGTACAGAATGGAAGGAGGGAAAATGAAGAGTAACTTTACAGTGGAGAAATCTGACATACAATGCTCCAGTCAGGAGATCAAGGTCAACGTCAACAGTCATAGTCATGTTGATAGTATGTACCCTTGATATGATGTTATTGTATTATTTCCTAGGGCTGCTATAACAAAACACTGCAGATAAGGTGCTTTATTATTTCATAGTTCAGAATAGTAGTCTGAATTCAGGAGGTTAGTAGCGCTGTTATCTCGGAAGGCTCTAAGGGAAGATCCTTTCTTGTCTTTCTAGGCTTCTGGTAGCCGCAGGCATTTCTTGGTGTGTAGATGCATCTTCACATGGCATGTTTCTTCTGCCTGTCTGTCTGTCTCTTCTCTTTTACAAGGACATTGCTCAGATTAGAACTCATCCTACTCCAGTATGACTTCATGTTAACATTACTGATAGCATCTTCAAAGATTCTATTTCCAGACAAGGTCACATTCACAGGTACCAGAGGTTAGGACTTCAGCATATCTTTTGGGGGGACACAATTCAATCTATAACAGTGATGAAAATGGCCTTTTATCTCTGTGATCTTTTCCCCTAAAACCCATAATCGCATTGTAATCATGGGAAAACATCAGACAAATTTCAGTAGAGGAGCATCCTACAGTATATCTGACCAGTCCCCCTCAAAATTGTCAGAGTCATCAAAAACAAGGAAAGTCTGAGAAACTGTCACAGCCAAGAGCTGCGTGAGGAGACATGACAACTAAATGTAGTGTATTGCCCTGGAGTAGAGCAGAAGAAGGGCATTAGTTAAAACTGAAGGAAATCTGCATAAAGTTGGACTTCAGTTGATAATGTATCGACACTGATTCATTAATTGTAACAGATGTACCATGCTAATGGAAGATGTTAATAGGGGAGCCTGTGTGCCGGAATATGGGCACTTATTACTATCCGTTCCATTTTTCTGTAAATCTAAAACGGCCCTAAAAAATAAAGTCTGTTTTTACATGATCAGTTTCCTTCTGGAAAGAAATGAACATTCCTGATAAAATGCTGAATGGGTTTTCTGATAAGCTATAATGTGATGCAGAGTTATCTGGGAGACTGTTGCTCACCTGGTGATAGCCACTACTGGTTATCAAGAGTTTAGTGACCATTCTTTAAGCAAACATTATTTTATTTCTAATCTAAAAAGGATTGTCTCTTTTACTGTACAATTTTCCTAATCAAAATCAAGATCTGAATTGGCGTACAAGAGGCTTCTTCATAAAACTTATTACCTAATTGTCTGAAAAGTTACCTTTGAAACATCTATATCTTACTGTTATTTTAGAGACATCGTAATGAATTGTTTTCACTAGCCATTACCAGTTTCTCTCCTCCTCTTCTCATATTGTCAAATGGAGACAGCAAAAAACTCTGCCTCAGCTAAAATAGTGGCAAATGCAGTGTTAAACTTCTTTCTTTAAGCTAGGGAAACGGAGGCACCTGTTGAAGAATTTCTCTCTGGGAAAGATAATCCTTTTCATAGGCATGAGATCTTTGAAAACAACATTAAGGCCCCTTTTGAAAATTAGACCTCACTCTAAGCATGCAGAAGAAGGACAAAAGATTTTTAATGGCCTTTTAGACTTAACCGCAAGTTCACCTTGCTTCTCTGCTGCACGTTGTGTGGTGACTGGGTGTTACTGATCAGAATGCTGATCTTGGTGACTCAAGTAGTCTAAAAGGCCACAGTCCAAACAGACCCCAGGGGGTGGCTCCTGTGTGAGCCTCAGCCGCAGACAGACACCGTTGCCAAGTTCTACATATGGGCTGGGTGGTATTTGAGGACTATTCTGAGTGAGACTAAAGCCGTGAGCTTTAATCCAGAGGCCTGAACTGTTGTCATTAAAGATAGACCAGAACAAAGCCAGGACTCCCCACATACGTAGGAATGGCATCCTTCAATGGGATCAAGATGGATGAAACTAGAACAGGATGGAGAGCTTGTTTGGTGGTTTGGGTGAGTTGGCGGGGTGGGGTATGGAAGGCAAGCAGTGAGGCCCCAGTTCAAAGAAGTTGACTGGGTGGTCTTTCAATCACTCTGTTATGTGTCATTCTACATTTTTTTTAATGTATTCTTTCTAATTTTTAATAACAAAACTTCATTTTATAAGTTTTTATAGACTCATAAAATATTTAGACAACACATTTAAGAAAGAAAATAAAAACCTCCAGAAATCTTACCATCTGCCTGTTGTTTTTGTAGCATAGGTTATTTTTGAGGACTCTGCCCTCTGGCGTATGATCTCATAGGGACCTTTGAGGCAAGCTTTTAATTTTCATCCACCCCAATGGTAGCATGCTCTGAGGCTGACCTTTCTGGTGGGCTGTTCCTGAGACTTGTTTTCTTGTGTGTAGCCTTTCGTCACACCTAGAACACGATGTGTGGTGCTGTTTCCTTGGCTCTGATCTCTGGTTGACCGTCTCTGTCCAACTGGATATGGGCATGCAGACGTAGGCCACTTTGGGTCCAGCCGATCCTTACTTTGAAGGAACATTAGTGACTGTTAGGATGTTGAGGAAAAAAAAGCCTTCAAAGAGATTCAAAGATAACTCTAAGATTTCCCCTTTCCCTCTGAAATTATAAAAGAGCAAGTTAACCTGCACCATGGGGATATGTACAGTTTTTCCCTTTTTCTAATGGGGAGATAATTCACAGTGCAAGAGAGCTCAGTCCCAATAATGGCTTTATTACCTTCTAGCCATATGGTCTTGGCACGGTGAGAAATTTCCCTGTGCTTCTGTTTCCTCATCTGAGAGAACCCTATACTTTGCAGGGATATTGGGAGGGTTAAATGTGATAATAATAATAATAATGGTATATGATCACATACCATATACCAGGCAATTCCGAGTACTTTAAATGTTTCATCTGATTTAATCCTCACAATTGCCCTATGAGATTAGTGTGTATCTCTTCTTTTTATATGAGTAAACTGAGGCACATAGAGGTTAAGTAACTATCCAACATCACACAGCAAGTGAATGGCAGCCAGTACACCGACCCTAGCACTGACTGAGTCCCAAGCCCATACTCCTAACCAGGGATGCCTATGCTTTTGGGTTTCACAGACCAGGAGAATTTTAAAAAGTATATTGGTACATAAGCTTACCAACTCTTTTTTTTTTTTTTTTACATAGGAAGGACATTAAAAATACTAAAAACCAACTATTTAAACTAGAAACCTCTAAATCATACTGCCTGTCATCACTGTCATTTCATGAAAGGCAGCTTTTTTTTTTTTAATGTTACAAAAGTAAGAAAGAACATAAACTCAGACTTCAGAAACAAATGCATGTAGCTTTATTAAAAAACTCCCTACAATGTCTTTATTTTTTTTAATTTTGCTAAAAACAGGTGAAAAATTATGTCATTTGGAAGAAATTTAGAAGACATTGCTCTTAACCAGCGTGCTATGCTGTAACTGTACGTGATAGCACCCAGCTCTGTGGCTCGTAGTAGGTACTGGACTAATCAGTGACAGCCTGGGCAACTGAAGTGTGCCCAACTGGAATCATCGCAATACTCAGCTACTGCCTTTCACTCAAGGCTACAATGTGAAGTAAGAAGGATCGTTTCTTCTGGAACTTAAGGTCGCAGTATGGCACCCCAAGGAACAGTGAAAATACGGAAGTGCCATTTCATTGGGAAAAAAAGAGTTCAAAGCCTGCTTCAGAGATGGGCGCAGAGCTGTCAGTTAACACCCAGAGAGTGGATTTTTCATTGTGTATTATCTCTGTTCTTTTCAGTCTAAACTGGACGGATGTTTTAAAACCTGGTGGACTTTTTACGTATCAATGTATACATAAAATTAGACAAAGCTGCATTCTCAAATCTTCTCAAGATAAGATTTCCTCTACTTAGGGTTCTCTGTAAGGTTGCTATAGGACATCACCCTAAAGATTCTCAGAAGCCCTATTAAACCAAAAGGGCCTGTGAGGCATGCTCTTAAGATCCTCAGAAGGCCTTTTGTCTACATGAAAGGGCCTATGAGGCATGACTTGAGGAGGCTTGGGGCTTGGCTTTATACTCAGCTTCATATTGCAAGCCCAATCTCTATTTTAAAAAATATTTTTCAAAGTGCTTATCTTTAAGGGTCTTCTTTTATTTAGCATTTTTTTACCTGGTAGCTTAAAGGAACTCACCCATGGATAAAGCAATGTACCTCAGTACATCATTGTCCTTGAAGAAATAGTTTTTGACTATGAAAACGTGATGAAACGTGTTCTTATTTTCCCACGTGGATCTCTCACCTGTAAAGTCAAACATGGCAAAAATCTGCCCACATACAGATTTTCCTCAGAGACTGTTTGGGTTCAGCTGGTGTTCAGAATCATGTGTTAAGGTGTATCTGGGAATTGTTTAGTAAAATCGCAAGTTTGGCCAAAAAGCCTTTTGGAGCGTAATATGGAAAAAGAAGAGAGACTAGTGCTAAATGTTAAATGGGCCAGTTCAGAGAGTCCAGACTTTTAAACTGCAAAGATATTTCTAAATATCATCAATGATGATGATAATTATATCACCGTTATCATCCATCTATTACCTAACATCAAGGAAGTGGTGCTCCGAATTGGTGATGAAGCTCTACTGGATCGTCAATACTGTGTTACCTAACCCCACGAAGAACAAAGGCCTCTGTGAGGAAGATGGTCCCTGGTTCGTTTCGCTGTGGTTTTATCTATTAGATTTCTACTGGCAGACTATGAAGGAGCCCTTGTTAAGCATAAAAATGAAAATTGTGGTGGCTATATCTGGCAGATTGTCAATATCTAGAAGATTTTGTGTAAAATTGATAAAATTTTTTCCTTAATTGTTTGGTAGAATTTATCAGTGAAGTCATCTGGGCTTGGAGTTCTCTTTATGGAAATATTTTAAACTGTGTATTCAATTTCTGTAGTAGACTTAGGATATTTAAGCTATTTCTTTTTTTTTAATTATTTTATCATTATTATTTTTTTTTTGGTGAAAATACATTTCTTCTTAAGTGAGCTTTGGTAATTATGTTCTTTCAAGGACTTTGCCCATTTCATTTAAGCTATCAAATGTATTGGCAAAAGGATGTTCACAATATCCTCTTGCTATCCTTTTAATGTCTGTAGCATCTGTAGTGACGTTCCTTCTTTCATTCCTGATATTCGTCATTTGTATCTTTTTTTTTTCCTTGATTACTCTGGCGATAGGTTTATCAGTTTTACCAAGCTATACAACCGGCTTTTGGTTTCTTTGATTAGTTACCTCTCTCCATCTTTTTTAATATTTTGTTGATTTCTCCTCTTTGTTATACCTTTTCTTCGGCTTGTTTTTAAGGAGGAAGCTCAGAGCGGTTATATGAGGCTTTTCTAGAAGCATTTAATGCAGTAAATCTCCCTCTAAGTACTACTTTAGCTGTGTCGCACTTATTTTTTTTTCTACATGTACAGTTTAGTGACAGTGATGACATTATTCAAGTTGTATAACCATTTTCACCCTCCTTTTCTGAGTTGTGCCTCCTCTATTAGCATAAACTCCCTAAAACCAAGCCCATTGCCATCGAGTGGACTCCAACTCATAGTGACCCTATAGGACAGAGTAGAACTGCTCCACAGAGTTTTCAGGGAGCAGCTGGTTAATTTCAACAGCTGATCTCTTGGTTAACAGCTGTAGCTCTTAACCACTGCGCCACTAGGGCTCCACCATAAACTCACTGCCCCCTAAATATTCTATCTAATCTTTCAAGTTGCTGTTGTCAACTTGATCCCGTATAGATAGATCTTAAAAGTGCACAGTACTCAAGGCAGACATTCTTTACTAATTCATTACTAAACTATAAAGACTAAGGTATTATTTGGTTCTAAGAAGACTTCAGGGATATTTTTGGTTCAGGGTTTGAGTTAAAGATTATCTCAGGGCAAATAGAAAAAACTGAGAACACATACTTTTGTGGTTACGAAGGGGGGAGGGAGGGAGGGAGAGGGTTTTTTATTGATCAATCAGTAGATAAGAACTGCTTTGGGTGAAGGGAAAGACAACACTCAGTTCAAGGAAGGTCAGCCCAATTGGTCTGGACTAAAAGCAAAGAGGTTTCCGGGATAAAATGAATGCTTCAAAGGTCAGCGGAGCAGGGGCTGGGGTCTAGGGAACATGGTTTGAGGGGACTTCTAAGTCAATTGGCAAAACAATTCTACTATGAAAACATTCTGTATCCCACTTTGAAATGTGGCGTCTGGGGTCTTAAATGCTAAGAAGCGACCATCTAAGATACATCAATTGGTCTCAACCCACCTGGAGCAAAGGAAAATGAAGAACACCAAGGTCACACAACAACTAAGAACCCAAGAGACAGAAAGGGCCACATGAACCAGAGACCTACACCATCCTGAGACCAGAAGAACTAGTTGGTGCCCGGCCACAATCGATGACTGCCCTGTCAGGGAGCACAACAGAGAACTCCTGAGGGAGCAGGTGATCAGTGGGATACAGACCCCAAATTCTCATAAAAAGACCATACTTAATGGTCTGACTGAGACTAGAGGAATCCCGGCAGCAGTGCTCCCCAGACCTTCTGTTGGCACAGGACAGGAACCATCCCCGAAGACAACTCATCAGACATGAAAGGAACTGGTCAGCGAGGGGGAGAGAGATGCTGATGAAGAGTGAGCTAATTAAATCAGGTGGACACTGGAGAGTGTGTTGGCAACTCTTGACTGGAGGGGGGATGGGAAGATAGAGAGAGAGGGAAGACGGCAAAATTGGCACGAAAGGAGAGACTGAAAGGGCTGACTCAATAGGGGGAGAGCAAGTGGGAGATGGGAGTAAGATGTATGTAAACTTACATGTGACAGACTGATTGGAATTGTAAATGTTCACTTGAAGCTTAATAAAAGTTAGTTAAAAAAAAAAAAAAGATTATCTCAGGGCAATAGTTTCAGAGGTTCATCCGGTCTCCATGGCTCCAGAAAATATGGAGCCCATGAGAATTTGAAATTGTGTTCTGCATTTCCCCCCTACAGATTGCTACATCTTTCTCCGGCAGAGGGGCTGATGGGCTTGAATCACCGACCTTTCAGTTAGCAACTGAATGCTTTACCATTGTGCCGCCAGAGCTCTTTCCACTAATTTTGATATATTGTGATTTTTTTCATTCAAATAAAAATATTTTTAGGCAGAGCCAAGATGGCGGAATAGACAGAATCGTCTGGTGAGCCCTCTTTACAACAAAGACCCGAAAAAACAAGTGAAATGAGTGCATTTGTGACAGGCTGGGAGCCCTGAGCTTCAAAAGCAAGCTTAGAAAACAAACCGAGGGGCAGGGGGAGGAAGAGACCATTCAGAGGGGGAGAGGAGTTACTGGACCTGAATCGCAGGGAGCCCTCAGGCACAATTCCTGGAGCGGCGGTGGCAGCAGGCTGGTACTAGCCTTCGGCCACAGTTTCCTCAGGCAGAAGCAGGCAGCCACACAGCCCACTCATACCTCCGGAACCTGAGAATAACGGCGCTTTCGGCAAAAGCTAAGTACTTGCGTATATTTTAATGCCCCCCCCCCCCCCGCAAACCAGCTTCCGCAGTTGAATTCCCTGGGCCTGAGATAGGCCCTGTTAAACACCTAGAGCCATTCTCCCAGCCTTCGGGAAGGAAAAAATTTGCATTTGGGGGAAAAGATAATTTGCTAGCTCTACTAACTAGGGGAGCTCAGGACAGAAGCAGCTCCTGTCCAGGCATAAACCATCCGTGGACTTTGAGGACCTTTCCCTTCTGCATGGACCTGAGTGGGCCTTTTTCGGGAAAATAGGCCCTTGTTGGCAGACTCCAACCATTTCAGCTGTGTGGTGTAGAGGTGGGTGTTTGACATTTGATAATGCTTTGCCTATTAAACAAGGTCCCCACCTACCCACATCAGGGACCTAAGCACTGGTAGCTCCACTTAGGTCACCCAGCCACCCGTGACAGGGGTCCAAAGATAACTGATACCTCCCAGTCCTTACAACCAAAAACTTTGGGTGCCCATGGTCCATCTGCAGAACCCACCCACCTGCACGATCTAGGAAACAGGGATGCACTGTCCTCAGAGACACTCGGGGGTCAGTTCTTAGCCCCCTGCCTTGTTCAGAGCGTGACCCCCTGCTGCAATCAGATACTAGTATATACGCCAATCACCCCTACCCCTCTAAGACTGGAGGACAGAGCCTGTACCGCACACTTGATGATCAGCTACCTGGAAACCTGAGCTGAATTCATAAAAGAAAACTGAATGGACTCTTAGACTGATATACCTGATAAAAGCTCTAGCCATCTGGGAACAGGACATCAGAGATCCAAGGTCGAAAATAATCAAGCTAGCTGACTCAAGCAGCCCATAGGAGTATACCAAAACAAAACAAAGCAAGAAGCTCTGACACAGTAAGCAAGCATAAACTAATACAATAATTTATAGATGGCTCAGAGATAACAGTCAATATCAAGTCACATAAAGAAACAGACCATGATCACCTCAACAGGCTCTCAAAACAAAGAATCCAGGGATCTTCTAGATGAAAGTGCATTCCTGGAATTACCAGATGCAGAATACAAAAGTTTAATATACAGAACCCTTCAAGACATCAGGAAGGAAATGAGACAATACACATAACAAGCCAAGAAACACACAGATAAAGCGATTGAAGAAATTAGAAAGATTATTCAGTAACCTAATGAAAAGTTTAATAAGCTGGAAAAATCCATAGACAGCAATCAGAAATTCAGAAGATTAACAATAAAATTACAGAAGTAGACAACTCAACAGAAAGAGGAGCAGAATTGAGCAGGTAGAAGCTAGAATTTCTGAACTCGAAGATAAATCACTTGGCACTAATACATTTGAAGAAAAATCAGATAAAAGAATATAAAAAAAATGAAGAAACCTTAAGAATCAATGTGGGGCCCTATCAAGAGAAATAACCTATGAGTGATTGGAGTACCAGAACAGGAAGGGTTAACAGAAAATACAGAGAGAATTGTTGAAGATTTGTTGGCAGAAAACTTTCCGGATGTTGTGAAGGATGAGAAGATACCTATCCAAGATGCTCATCGAACTCCACATAAGGTAGATGTTAAAAGAATGTCACCAAGACATATTATAATCAAACTTGCCAAAACCAAAGATAAAGAGGGAATTATAAGAGCAACAAGGGATAAACAAAAAGTCACCTACAAAGGAGAGCCAATAAGAATAAGCTTGGACTACTCGGCAGAAACCATGCAGGCAAGAAGGCAATGGGATGACATATTTAAAAAATTGAAGGAAAAAAAATTGCCTGCCAAGAATCATATATCCATCAAAACTGTCTCTTGAATAGGAAGGTGAAATTAAGACATTTCCAGATAAACACAAGTTTAGGGAATTCATAAAAACAAACCAGAACTACAAGAAATACTAAAGGGAGTTCCTTGGTTAGAAAATCAATAATATCAGGTATCAACCCAAGACTAGAACACTGGGCAGAGCAACCAGAAGTCAACCCAGACAGGGAAATCGAAAATAACAAAGCAAGATTATTAAAAAAAAAAAAGCTCAAAACAGGGTAACAGTGATGTTATTATATAAAGGAAGACAATATTAAAATAATAAAGAGGGACTAAGAAATGTATTCATATACCTTCCATATGGAGAGGAAGATATGGTGATACAAAGAAATAATAGGTTTAAATTTAGAAAAATAGGGGTAAGTAATAAGGTAACCACAAAAGGAGACAAACTATCCTACTCATCAAAATAAAATACAAGAAAAAATAGAGACTCAGCAGAAGCAAAATCAACAACAGCAAATATGAGGAAAGGACAATATAGAAAGATAATCTACTCAGCACATAAAATTAAGTGGGAAAAAGAAACTGTCAACAACACACAAAAAAAGACATCAAAATGATAGCACTAAATTCGTACCTATCCATAATTACCCTGAATGTAAATGGACTAAATGCACCAATAAAGAGACAGAAAGTGGCAGAATGGATTAAAAAACAAGATCCGTCTATATGCTGCCTACAAGAGACACACCTTAGACTTAGAGACACAAACAAACTAAAACTCAAAGGATGGAAGAAAATATATCAAGTAAACAACAATCAAAAAAAGAGCAGGAGTGGCTATACTAATTTCTGACAAAACACACTTCAGGCTTAAATCTTCCATAAAGGATAAGGAAGGACACTATACAATGATTTAAGGGACAATATACCAGGAGGACATTACCATATTAAATATTTATGCACCCAATGACAGGGCTGCAAGATACATAAAACAAACTCCGTCAGCACTGAAAAGTGAGATAGACAGCTCCACAACAATAGTAGGAGACTTCAACACACCACTTTCAGTGAAGGACAGGACACCCAGAAAGAAGCTCAATAAAGACACGGAAGATCTAAATGCCGCAATCAACCAACTTGATCTCATAGACACGTACAGAACACTCCACCCAACAGCAACCAAGTACACTTTCTTTTCTAGTGCACATGGAACATTCTCTAGAATAGATCACGTATTAGGTCATAAAGCAAGCCTTAAATATTGAAATATTACAAAGCATCTTCTCTGACCATAAGGCCATAAAAGTGGAAATCAGTAAAGGGAAAAGAAATCAAACACTTGGAAACCGAGCAATACTCTGCTCAAAAAAGACTGGATTATAGAAGACATTAAGGATAGAATGAAGAAATTCATAGAATCCAATGAGAATGAAAACACATCCTATCAGAACCTTTGTGACACGGTAAAAGCGGTGTTCAGAGGCCAATTTATATCAATAAATGCACACATAAAAAAGAAACGACAAAATCAAAGAATCATCTCTACAACTTGAACAAATATAAAGAGAGCAACAAAAGAAACCCACAGGCACCGGAAGAAAACAAATAATAAAAATTAGCACCAAACTAAGTGAAATAGAAAACAAAAACAATTGAAAGAATTAACAAAGCCAAAAGCTGGTTTTTTGAAAAAATCAACAAAATTCATAAACCACTGGCCAAACTGACAAAAGAAAAACAGGAGAGGAAGCAAATAACCTGAATAAGAAATGAGGGGGCGATATTACAACAGACCCAACTGAAATTAAAAGAATCAGATTACTACAAAAAATTTTACTCTAAGAAATTTGAAAACCTAGAAGAAATGGATGAATTCCTAGAAATACACTACCTACCTAAACTAACACAGAGGTAGAACAACTAAATAGACCCATAACAAAAGAAGAGATTGAAAAGGTAATCAAAAAACTCCCAACAAAAAAAAAAGCCCTGGTCCAGAGGGCTTCACTGCAGAGTTCTACGAAACTTTAGAGAAGAGTTAACACCACTACTACTAAAGGTATTTCAGAGCATAGAAAAGGACAGAATACTACCAAACTCATTCTATGAAGCCACCATATCCCTGACACCAAAACCAGGTAAAGACACCACAAGAAAAGAAAATTATAGACCTATATCCGTCATGAACGTAAATGCAAAAATCCTCAACAAAATTCTAGCCAATAGAATTCAACAACATATCAAAATAATAATAATAATAATAATAATAATTCACCATGACCAAGTGGAATTCATACCAGGTATGCAGGGATGGTTCAACATTAGGAAAACAATTAATGTAATCCACCACAGAAATAAAACAGAAGACAAAAACCACATGATCTTATCAATTGATGCAGAAAAGGCATTTGAAAAAGTTCAACACCCATTCATGATAAAAACCCTTAGCAAAATAGGAATAGAAGGAAAATTCCTCAACATAATAAATGGCATTTATTCAAAGCCAACAGACAACATCACCCTAAATGCAGAGAGCCTGAAAGCATTCCCATTGAGATCGGGAACCAGACAAGGATGCCCTTTATCACCACTCTTATTCAACATTTTGTTGGAGGTCCTAGCCAAAGCAATTAGGCTAGATAAAGAAATAAAGGGCATCCAGATTGGCAAGGAAGAAGTCAAAGTATCTCTATTTGCAGATGACATGATCTTATACACAGAAAACCCTGAGGAATCCTCCAGAAAACTACTGAAACTAATAGAAGAGTTCAGCAGAGTATTAGGATATGAAATAAACATACAAAAATCAGTTGGATTCCTCTACACCAACAAAAAGAACATCGAAGAGGAAATCGCCAAATCAAAGCCATTTACAGTAGCCCCCAAGAAGGTAAAATATTTAGGAATAAATCTTACCAGAGATGTAAAAGACTTATGCAAAGAAAACTGCAGTACACTTCTGCAAGAAACCAGAAGAGACTTACGTAAGTGGAAAAACATACCTTGCTCATGGATAGGAAGACTTAACATTATAAAAATATCTGTTCTACCAAAAGCCATCTGTACATTGAATGCAATTCCGATCCAAATCCCAATGACATTTTTTAATGAGATGGAGAAACAAATCACCAACTTCATATGGAAGGGAAAGAGGCCCCAGATAAATAAGGCATTACTGAAAAAGAACAAAGTGGGAGGCCTTACTTTACCTCATTTTAGAACCTATTATACCACCACAGTAGTCAAAACAGCCTGGTACTGGTACAACGACAGATGCATAGACCAATGGAACAGAATTGAGAATCCAGACATAAATCCTTCCACATATGAGCAGTTGATACTTGACAAAGGCCCCGAAACAATTAAATTGGGGAAAGACGGTCTTTTTAACAAATCGTGCTGGCATAACTAGATATCCATCTGCAAAAAAATGAAACAAGACCCATACCTCACTCCGTGCACAAAAATGAGCTCAAAATGGATCAAAGACCTAAATATAAAATCTAAAACTATAAAGATTATGGAAGAAAAAATAGGGACAATGTTAGGAGCCCTGATATATGACATAAACCATATACAAAACATTATTTAGAATGCAGAAGGAAAACTAGATAACTGGGAGCTCCTAAAAATCAAACACCTATGCTCATCCAAAGACTTCACCAAAAGAGTTAAGACTACCTACAGACTGGGAAAAAGTTTTTAGCTATGACATTTCCGATCAGCACTTGATCTCTAAAATCTATATGATACTGCAAAAACTCAACTACAAAAAGACAAATAACCCTATTAAAAAATGGGCAAAAGATATGAATAGACATTTCACTAAAAAAGACATTGAGGTAGTTAACAGATACTTGAGGAAATGCTCTGGATCTTTAGCCATTAGAGAAATGCAGATCAAAACTACAATGAGATTTCATCTGACTCCAAAAAGGCTGGCATTAATCCAAAAAACACAAAAGAATAAATGTTGGAGAGGCTGTGAAGAGATTGGAACACTTATACACTGCTGGTGGGAATGTCAAATGGTACAACCACTTTGGAAATCGATTTGGCGCTTCCTTAAAAAGCTAGAAATAGAAAAAAAAAACTACCATACAATCTACCAATCCCACTTCTCGGAATATATCCTAGAGAAATAAGAGCCTTTACATAAACAGATATATGCACACCTATGTTTATTGCAGCACTGTTCACAATAGCAATAATATGGAAGCAACCAAGGTGTCCATCAATGGGTGAATGGATAAATAAATTATGGTATATGCACATGATGGAATACTATGCATCGATAAAGAACAATGGTGAATCTGTGAAACATTTCATAACATGAGGAACCTGGTAGGCATTGTGCTGAGTGAAACTAGTTGCAAAAACACAAATATTGTATAAGACCACTATTATAAGAACTTGAGAAATAGTTTAAACTGAGAAGAAAACATTCTTTTGTGGTTACGAGAGGTGGGAGGGAGGGAGGATGGTAGAGGGGTATTCACTAATTAGACAGTAGATAAGAACTACTTTAGGTGAAGGGAGAGACAACACAGAATACAGGGGAGGTCAGCACAATTGGACTAAACCAAAGGCAAAGAAGTTTCCTGAATAAACTGAATTCTTCGAAGGCCAGTGTAGCGGGGCAGGGGTTTGGGGCCATGGTTTCAGGGGACATCTAAGTCAATCGGCATAATAAAATCTGTTAAGAAAACATTCTGCATCCCACTTTGAAGAGTGGCGTCTCGGGTCTTAAATGCTAGCAAGCAGCCATCTAAGATGCATCAATGAGTCTCAATCCACCTGGATCAAAGGAGAGTGAAGAATACCAAGGATACAACGTAATTATGAGCCCAAGAGACAGACAGGGCCATATGAACCAGAGACTACATCATCCTGAGACCAGAAGAACTAAATGGTGCCCAGCTACAACTGATGACTGCCCTGACAGGGAACACAACAGAACCCCTGAGGGAGCAGGAGAGCAGTGGGATGCAGATCCCAAATTCTGGTAAAAAGACCAGACTTAATGGTCTGACTGAGACTGGAAGGACCCCAGTGGTCATGGCCCCCAGACCTTCTGTTGGCCCAGGACAAGAACCATTCCCGAAGCCAACTCTTCAGACATGGATTGGACTGGGCACTGGGTTGGAAAGGGATGCTGGTGAGGAGTGAGCTTCTTGGATCCGGTGGATACTTGAGACTATGTAGGCATCTCCTGCCTGGAGGGTAGATGAGGGGGTAGAGGGGGTTAGAAGCTGGTGAAATGGAGACGAAAAGAGAGAGTGGAGGGTGAGAATGGGCTGTCTCATTAGGGGGATAGTAATTGGGAGTATGTGTACAGAAGTTTTTATGTGAGAGACTGACTTGGTTTGTAAACTTTCACTTAAAGCACAATAAAAACTATAAAAAATTTTTTTTTCTAATTTCCATTGTGATTTCTTCTTTGATCCATAGTTATTTAAAAGTGTTACATTTAATTTCCAAATATTTGAGGACTTTTTCAAATATCTTTCTCTTATTTCTAATTTAATTCCACTGTGGTCAAAGAAAATGGTATTATTTCATTCACTTTATGTTTCTTCAGATTTTTTTGTTTTTATGTTGTTCTTAGTTGCCATTGAGTCAGTTCCGACTCAGAAGGACCCTGTATACAACAGAACAAAATACTGCCTGGTCTTGCTGCATCCTCACAATCATTCCTATGTTTGAGCCCATTGTTGCAGCCACTGTGTCAGTCCATCTCCTTGAGGGCCTTCCTCTCTTTCGCTGACCCACTACCAAGCATGTCTTTCTCCAAGGACTGGTCCCTCCTGATAACATATTCAAAGTACTCAGGATGAAGTCTTGCCATCCAGGCTTCCAAGAAGCACGCTGGCTGTACTTCTTCTGAGACAGACTTGTTTGTTCTTGTCAGGGTCTGGCCCATAAAATGATCTATCTTAGTGAATGTTTCTTGTATGCTTAAAATAGTGCACATTCTGCTGTTTTTGGGTAGAGTTTTTTTTTTTTTTAATAATTTTTATTGTGCTTTAAGTGAAAGTTTACAAATCAAGTCAGTCGGGTAGAGTGTTTTATAAATGTCATTTAGGTCAATTTGCTTGATAGTGCTGTCCATGGTTTCTGTATCCATATTGATTTTTTATTTACTTGCTCTATCAACTACTGAGAGAACACAGCCTTCAAGTTTCCACCTACGATGGGGATTTGTTTCTCCTTTCAGAGCTATCAGCTTTTGCCCAAGGTATTTGAAGCTTTGTTGTTAGAGACATACACATTTAGGATTGTTTTGTCTTCTTGGAAAATTGACTCTTCCATACCTGGCCGTTTCATATTCTGTCCCCAGGATGCCTTCCCTGGCTCGGTAGCACCAGGGCAGGATCTGTAGTGGAGCAAGTGAGGCAAACAGATGTTGTTATCCCTCTCTGCTGGCTCCCAAAATTTACTCGTGATTTCATGGGAAATGAAATCTGTCCTCTCTCTTTCACTAGCTCATTAATCTTTGAATGTCCTTAGTTCTCCCTCTTTGCCTATCCAAAGGCTTTTTTTCTATCCTCTCTCAGTCCTCTTTTTGCATTAAAGGGGAGGAAGACTATTGGGGGAGAGATGGTTGGTCCAAATAGCTGAATTTCAAATACTGGATATTTGCTGTTTTTGTTCCCAGCAATGAGAGCTTGGTGACAATTCCAGGCAAAAAATAGAAAAAAAAAAAAAAAAATCCTGTTTGATAAGTTGTATGGAATTGAACTGTAAAATCAGGTCATACTGTTCTCAAAATTCTTTACCATATTTACTCAAGACTCCTCACTGAGGAATAACTGTTTGAGCCAAACAGGTGGTATCCCAGCTTAGGCTTATTCCAAAATTTCAACATTTGCTGAGATAATATCGCAGAGTAACATTCTTTCAACAGAAGCAAAAGCCAGTATTGCTCAAGGGAAGTATATCATTTACCACCAGCAAAAGTAAGAAACGTGTTTGTTTCTCCTCTTGCCTGTGTTTAACTTTACAAAATGATTCTGAGAACCCTGTTCAGCTGTGATTTTAGACCTGAGGGGCCCAGGAAAATGTATTTTAACAAGCTTTCCCAATGATTCTTATGCATGTTAATGTTTGTGAACCACTGAGCAGCTAGTAGCAGGAGGAAGCACAACAAAGTCAATGAGGCTTGGCTGCCTGATTGATTCACTTATTTAATAAAAACTTATTGAAAGTGCCAGGCACTGTGCTGTCATACAGAGAAGAAGAGATAGAGTGGCTCTGGTGATGAGGTAAAGAATGCATTTGACTAGGATGTATTGAGTTTGCTAAGGCATATCTGAAGTGGCATCCCATAGGCAGTTGGAAGCGCAGTTGATCTCCCAGGAAAGAGGTCTGGTCTAGAGAATCAGTCTCTAAGGGAGCAGCTAAAACCTTGGGAACTGATGGTCTTGGGGGAAAAGAGGGTGGCAGTGTAGAGTGAGGAACAAACAACATCAAGTGACTGAGATTCTTGGTGTCCTGCTAACTGCTATCTCCCCAACTAGCAGCAGGTTGCAGGCTCCCATGGGAAACTCACGTCAACGTCGTTCTTTTCAGTGAGCATTTCTGGACTAAAACCTTCTTGTTCTCATTTGCTTTTCATCCCGCTGCCTGGTGCCTGGTATTCAGATTCTCCCAGTCAACCAGTCTCTTTCTCTCTCTCTCTTACAAACACACACACAATGCATCCTTTTGTGTTGACAACAAATTTGGATAGCCTTTCTGGCTTTGAATTCACCTGCCAGTCAGATCAGCACCCCAGGGCTTTCGGCTGTAGAGGAAAGTGCCCTGTGTTCCTTGGATGATCAACACACCCAGCCTTGGCATGCCCAATCTGGGTCAGGAGCCCAAAGTCCCTGTTTATCTGGGAAAGTGGGCTAAATATGGGAGAGGGAGAGAAAAGGAGAACCTGTAGAGGCAGTTAAGAGAGTGGTAAGAAAAGTTGGAAGTCAGCCCGGGTGAGCTGTATCATAGAAACCAAAGTGAAAGAAACTACCCAATAAGGATGGAGTGGTTGAGAGGCCACATGCAGCTGAGAGGTCTAGAAGATATGGACTGAAAAGTGAGCCTTGGAGTTGTCAATTAGAAGTATCAGTTCTACCTTGCCGGATCAGTTTTGATGGAATGTGTGTGTGTAGCTATGTGTATATGTGTTGGGGGGTTGGGTGGGTGAGAGTTGGGAGGTGGGAGAAAGACATATGAAGCTATGTAAGAGTGGGTTAAGAGGAAATGGAACATTGAAGTACTTACAGGAGAAATGATGTCCTTTAGATACTCCGGCAATAACAATAAAATATTTGGGGGTAGGGAATAAGTGAAACAAGAACAGAGGAGTATTGATCGCTGTTGGAGCTAGCAAATGGGTGCTCAATATTCTATTATTATATTATTTTTTCTGATTTGCTATATGTTTACGAGAAATGTCTGTTTCCTCTGGACCAGATGGGGCCACAGTAGAAAAATCCATCATGGGGACATTTGTGGGGTAGAAGGAGACCTTAGTAGAAAGAGGCTAGAGATGTATCGCCTAATGACAAGAGGCTAAAGAAGTTGTAAAATGTTCCAACCCTTCTACAACAGAGAAAGAAAGCCTTCCTCTGTAGCTGGCACCAGGAATTCTGACTTCTAGCTTACTAGACTGTGAGAGAATAAGCTTCTGTTTGTTAAAGTCATCCACTTGTGGTATTTCTGTTATAGCAGCACTAGATAACTAAGATAGTGAGCTTGGAATCAAGAAAGCTGGACAGCTTTTAATTTTGTTTTCAAGATGGAAATAACTTTATTGATTTTTCTGACTACGAAAGAAATCCTTGCTCATTGTAATGCATTCAGGCAATACAAACAGCTGTCAAGATGAAAATGAAAAATGTCCGTAACTCCCTCACCCAGAGATTGTTGTTGTTAGTTGCTGTCAAGTCGATTCTGACTCACAGCGACCCTATGTGTGCAGAGCAGAACTGCTCCATAGGGTTTTCAAGACTGTGACCTTTTGGAAGCAGATCACCAGGCCTGTCTTCTGAGGTGTTATCCATAGGGGCATTTTGGAGTACATTTTAAGTCAGAGCTGTTCTAACCCAAAACAAGGGAACTGGGCTTTCAAAAGCCTCAGTGAGGCTGGTGGGTGGAATGCAAACTCGTATACACTTTCATCTCCATGTAAGAGGGCAAAGCAGCATCAGGCCTCAGAGCAGTCCTAGTAAGAAGAACTGCAAGTGCTGGCTGTTGAAAGCCCACAGAAGGTGATGGTGGTGGTAGTGAGTGGGTGGCACACATAGAAGTGCTACCAAAGGAGCCAATAGAAAGGGATCCAAGGGGATTTGGGCAGAGGACCAATATTGTCAGCTATACCGTCTTTCTCCCTCCTGCCATTTTCACTGTGTAGGCCTTTGTCTCCATATTCATCTCCTCATGGTCAGAAGTTGGCTGCGTTACATTCAGCCTCACATATATGGTTCAGGTAGGAAGAAGAGGAGAAGGGTAAAAGACTGGAAAATGGCATGCCAAGTATGTCCCCTTAAAGTTTTTCTCAAACCATTATCCTGCTTGTATCTCATTGCCCAGAGCTATGTCAAATGGCTACTGCATCTAGCTGCATGGGAGGTTGGGAAGGAGTGTATTTTTAATTGGGCACATTGCTGCCCTATACAAAATGAGGTTTTGTAGTGAAGAAATATGGGCGGTGGTGATGAATACTGCGTAGACAACTACAGTATTTGGCACCTCCCAGTTTTTAAGAGGAGAAACAGGATGAGTGGTGTGATGGTTAAAATTGTGTGTCAACTTGGCTGGGCCATGATTCTCAGTGGTTGAGTAGTCTTACAATGTTGTGATCACTTCCGTGATGAAATTTGTTATAATGTGATCACCTCCATGATGGGATCTGCTGTGAGTAGCCGATCAGTTGAAAGGGAATTTCCTTGGGCGTGTGACTTGTATTGAGTATAAGTGGACATTCTGGCAAGGCTCATGGGCTTTTTCTTGCTCTGGATCCTGCAGTTGGTTCCGGTTGCGACTAACTTCTGGTTCTTGGGACTTGAGCTAGCAGCATACCTGCGTTCTTGCCAGCCTGTGAGCAAGAGCCCTGCTCTCTGACCTGCTGATCTTGGGGGAGACATCCCTGTCTTGACCCATGGACTTGGGACATTCCAGCATGACCGTTTCCTTGGTATAAATCTCTCTCTATATGTGTTTATACGCATTACTGGTTTTGCTTCTCTAGAAAACCCAGCCCAAGGCAAGTGAGGTTTCATAATTTGCTGAAGTCACCCAGCCTATAAACAGTGAACCTCTGCTCTTAATATACTGATCAGTGATTCATGCATTCTCTTTACGGGAGTGTCCTCTAGGCCAAGGAGTGTAATTGGACTTGGACAAGTGTTTCATCATCTTGGCTCCTCAGCATTGACTCTGTCTCTAACAACTGGCTTTCACTTTCTTGCATCCATTCCCAAATTCCAAACTGTGACTATTAAGGGACCTTTAGGGAAAAGGAATCTGCTTAATCTGATCTTCAGAATGGGTGTATGAATAGATGGGGAGTGGATACTGGGGTAAAGGGATAGATGATTCAGTATGATTCCTTTCCCCATGACAAACGCACACTGATCTCTCTCACCTTTGTGCCATTGTGGGCTGCAAAGTTGGAGTTTGAATACATATTGTACATGTTTTAAGTTCCCTGTGGACAAGGAGCATAGATAGCTTAGGTTCGTTTTGTGCTTTCATGGTGTCTACCAGAGTCCTGTATACACAGTATGTATTTGCAAATAACACACAGCATGTATTTACAAATAACACACAGCATGTATTTACAAATAACTGCTAGAAGATGAGATTTCTGAGCTATAATCGCTGTAGTATGGGGAGAGAAGAGATTTTGAGATAAGCCTACCCCTACTGCCACTGGAGTACCCCAGTTGAAGATTTATCTACCCATTGTGACATTTCTCAGCAGAATGAATCCAGTTTGAGGCACAACGGTTGAAATTGTTGTTTTTTGACTTGTTTGTTTTACAGAAGTGGGGATTATGAATTATTCTTTTCAGACTTAAATCAGACTTCTGCGTTCTTATTAGATTAGCAACCTTCTTTCCAAATCCCCCTCCTGAATCTCAACTCTCACTTAGCTTTCAGTCACAAAAAGTATCGGACAAATGACCTACTCTTGATACCAACATTGATGAATTGACGTGTGCTTGCACTCACTTAAGAATGTCAGGATTTTGAGGCATTTTATGATAAGATCATTATGGCCTCGCATACTTTTGAAAATACAGTTTATTTAAGAATATAAGTATTGTAATGGATATATTTGGCTATATAATAACAGTCATTCTAAGTATATCATACAGATGCACACGGTCCACAGTCAGTGTTCTTCATTCAGGGGGGATGGTATAGATTGTGCTTTTATTTTCATCTCTGTAACGTAATGACTGACAAAGTAATGAAGCCAAGAGATACTGGTCTACAATTGTATGCCCTAGTACAATAATTCTTAGTCGTTTATTTATTTATTTTTTTCCGTTAACTCATATTCCACCAGCAAATATATCTAATAGGTCTCAACAAATTAGAAATTAAAAAGCCCAGACTTTCAGGAAAGATCACACTTTCTAAGACTTCAGGTGTTTTTTGTTTTTTTCATCATTTGTTGTGTTAAACCTGTGAAAAATTGTGTTAGAAATTGCTATGACTTCAGAACAAGCAAAAACAATCCCTTGAGTAGCTGGACGTTGTTGTAAAGTTGAGTATGCATTTTACTCCCCTAGTAACTGTAAAACACAAAAATGTTCAATAAAAATATCTGTATCTGTAGGCTTACGTAAAATTCTGTAATAGCAGGTGGATGAAGCAGAATAAGTGTGTTGGCATCTAGAGGTCAGGTGATATGGAAATGAAGCTCAGGGGGTACAAAAAATACATCAAGGCCACTGTTGTCCAGAAGAAATGGGGAGGGGACAGAAGTCATATGGATAAGTCACACTATACGGGGTCATCCGGAAGCTGGACAGCAGAAAAACTTGTGTACATAGGAAGCAAGGATTAGAAAAAATTTGTCCCAGGTGACAGTGAGTACATCAGAAGTCATAGATCCCTGGAAGCCAGGGTCAGAAGACATGATGTGTCACAAACATGAGAACCAGCCAGTTATGGAAATTGTAATGTCCATTCTATGTCTCATCCCAGCTCTAGTAGGCTGAGGACTTCTAGTCTCACTGTGGTACTTAGGCCTCAGGTTGAAATCACTGCCCTAGCCTATGTTGTAGTTTACTGCTTTTAAAAAAAGGTTTGTGGTACATTCACAATGATTTCAATTATATGACTGAACGACAATTTATTTCACTTCCTATAGGGTCCTTAAAGTCGGCATCGACTTGATGGCAATGGGTTTGATTTATTTTTTTTTTTAATGTAGGAATGACTTGCTTAAAGTAAACTGAGTATATAAAAATCATAATTTAAAAAATGCTACAAATAGGGATGAAATTATTCACTTTTCAATTACCTGATTTATTTCTCTTCTGATGTTTTGCTCATCCTTGCCTTTTCATACATTTGTTACTGCCTAGACATGTAAGTATCTGAAGCCCCACAACTCCTGACAGTTTGAGAGACCTGATCCGAGTGCCACCTAGGGCATCTAAAAGCAGACATGGTGTTTATTCCAGTGGAGAAATGGTTAATCCAGGTAGCACCTAGTCTTTTTATCAGCAGCTCTAGTGTTTGAACTTAGTGTATGGAACCAGGGAAAATTATGTCCCTGCGTAGCTCTTTAAGATGGATCCCTGTTCAAAGAAAAGCTTGGGTTTTAGCCTTTGCTCCTCTCCAGAAGGCTTGACTCTAAATATGAAGCTGTTTCAGGACTGAAACTGTACAAAAGTGAAGATCAGGCTGTATCTCTTTTAGAATGTCTGCAAGTTTCATTACCAATACCCTATTTAATATACTCATACTTGTACTGAATGTACAGTAATCCAGAGGAAAATTAAAAACAGAACCGAAAGCTTAGGAAAAAATTTTCATGTATGACAAGGAAAACATTCCATAGCATGCTAAGATTTTGCCATTTCCCTTGCATGTGGCTTGTCTCTTTCCTTTTCTCGTCTCTTCCCCAGTGGTGCCTATTTGGACCACTCGACCCAGGATCCACAGCTTTCCAATACATTTAAATTTTACAGAGCTTAAACATGATCTTTTTTGAGTATTTTTCGTTAAGCTGGCCCTGTGGAATTAGCTTAAGGTGATTATCGCAGACTCCGATGAACGTTCCAGGATTGCTCTTGCATTCAAATGAAACACAATCAGCGGATGGCTGATGAAGGAGAAAGAAGGCCTGGTCTGGCAATGGCTTTTTGTCTTCTGGCCACTGAGGAAACAAGACAGAAAGTAACCCTTTTGTGAATGCGAAGTCCAGAGTCAACATCATCTCCCTGGGTTAGAAACTAAAGGTGGGATGTTCACGTATGACTTGATATTTCTAGTAAGACCTCTTACTGAGTAGGGGAGGAGAGGGAGGAAGAAAAAAGTAGAAGACCAAACGGAGGAGAATTTGATTCCCTGATAGCCAATATACTTTGAGCAGCAGTATGGCTTAGAATACTGGATCTGGCTGCAGGACTTTTGGATTTGTACCCCTTTTGCCACGTACAGGAGCCCTGGTGGTGCAATGGTTAAAACGCTCAGCTGCTACCCAAAAGTTTGCCAGGTCGAACCCACCAGCTGCTCCGCGGAAGAAAGATGTGGCAGCCTGCTTCCATAAAGATTTACAGCCTTGGAAACCCTATGGGGCAGTTCTCCTCTGTCCTGTAGGGTCTCTATGAGTTGGGATCAAATCCACAGCAGTGGATTTTTTTTTTTTAATGAGTTGGAATTGACTCGGCAGCAGTGGGCTTAGTTTGGTTTTTGGTTTTGCCACGTACTAGCTCTGAGGTGTTGGGCATATTGCTTTACTTCTTAAGCCTCAATTTTCTAGTCTATTCAGTTTCCTGATCAATCAGCTACTCTATCCAGTTTCCTGATCAATTAACCCCCAAGTTATCCACAGATATGTGAGCAATAATAAATGATTATTACTTTAGGCCACTGATTTTTGGCGATGGGGTATCACACAGCAATAGCTGACCAATACAATAACTCCACCATAGAGTTAATGTGAGTGTTAAACGAGACTGTGCCTGTAAAACATTAGCACAGTGCTCGGTGTATAATAAGAGCTCAGTATAGGTCAGCTCTTATTATTGTGTAGATATATATGCCAAACCAATATGTTAGAGACATTTAGGAGTGTTTTGTTAAGTGAGAAAAAAAAAGATGCTGGTTACCATCCAGTGTTTATATTAGTAATGCCTTACACGGATGTCGTAGTTATCCTTATAACCCCATGTGTTTATGTAATTCGTATTCTATATTGTACTCTGTTGTTTTCTTCCTTGCCTCCACCTTTGGCTTGTTTGTTCCTCAAGATGCTTATAACTCTCCATTGTGACCGATATAATATTGACATTTACCAACTGAAGAAGAACAAGCAGCGAATCCTGTGATCAGGGTATAGATTGTTTTTATGTTATCCATAAATCGTGGCATATGGCCACGTTTACGATCCTTTCTTTGGCAGGCTTGGAGAGTAAAGGTTACTTTTGCATTTGCCTAGAAAAACCGTATTTTATAAAGAAAAACTTCTTTATAAAGAACACTGTGGTTTCAAAAGCCAAATAGAAGGAATTTGAAATCATTCTATATGGCAGTGCTTCTCAGACTTTAATGTGCATGTGAACTACCTGGAGATCTGTTAAAATGCTAATTATGATTCAGTTTCGGGGTGTCTGAAATTCTGCATTTTGAACCCGCTCCTAGGTGATGTTGAAAGGCTGGAGGAGACCAGACTTTGAGTAGTAAGGTTGTGTAGACCACTTCTCCACTTTCCTCAGCCCCAAAACAAGTTACTTTTAGTAACTGATCGTATTTTATATACAATAACAAACAAAACCCCTCTTGCAAAACACCCCAACCGTCTAAATCTGCACAGATGGGTGGAGCTGATCGTGAGAGTTAAGTACATACCTCTCGTATCTCCAGAGAGAGGTTCTGGTTGTTGGCTTGCAGGCAGAAGTTTTTGTCTTTTGTAAGACTCAGCTTTACCATAAGCTTTTTACCATCGACCTCATCACCTGACAATTAAAAAAAAAACTATAAATTACAAAGTCAAGAATTGTAACTCATTTTAATTTAAACAAATTTAACACTCTGGAAAAGAGTTCAAGATGTCATTTAAAATAAGTACTTCATTCACCAACAAGACTCTTAGAAGTATTTGCACCCTGGTGGCACAGTGGTTAAGAGCTCAGGCTGCTAACCAAAAGGTCAGCAGTTCGAATCTACCAGGTGCTCCTTGGAAATTTGATGGGGCAGTTCTACTCTGTTCTATAGGCTCGCTGAGTCAAAATCGAACTGACAGCATTTTTTTTTTTTAATGAAATTAAAGAGCCATTGAATAACTAGAGGGTACTTCAAAATCCCTTGAAGATGAGAAGTAAATTTTCTTTTATGCTTTCTAATTGAAGAGTTGTGACTCTAACGGGGAATTCTCTGGCCATCTGCTTTTCTGTCTTCATGTGAAAGCCACTAATGGTTTTCTCCCAATATCCAACTCCTCCTCTTGTATAATAATAAAACATTCCCCAGCCTGTCTTCTTGCAACTAAGTGTAGCCACGTGACTAAGTTCTGACCAGTGTGAGGTAAGGGTAAATGTCAGGTGCAGCTTACAGCTTGTGCCCTTAAAGGGAATGCATACACCCATCTTCCCATGTCCTGCTGCTTGGAACACAGGCACAGGGGAGAGTTATCTGGAACCTTGGAGATGTTGGCAGAGCCAAAAGATAGAAGAAGTTGGGTCACTGGACAACCTGTTGAGCAGAACTGCATTCCAGCCCTGGCTAAGACAGAAATAAAGTTTTATCTTCCTTGCATCATTGTTAAGTGCTGTCAAGTTGGTCCCAACTCATAGCAACACTGTGTACAACAGAACGAAACACTGCCTGGTCCTGTTCCATCCTCATGATTATTGCTATGCTTGAGCCCATTGTTGCAGCCACTGTGTCAGTCCATCTCATTGAGGGTCTTCCTCTTTTTCACTGACCCTCCACTTTACCACGTATGATGTCCTTCTCCAGGGACTGGTTGTTCCTGATAACATGTCCAAAGTATGTGAGACGAAGTCTCATCATCCTTGTTTCTAAGGAACATTCTGGCTAAACTTCTTCCAAGACAGATTTTTTAGTTCTTTTGGCAGTCCATGGGATATTCAATATTCTTTACCATCCATTACTTTGGATCTCTTACATGTAACCAAAGCTTTATCATAACTATAAAACTGCAAAATGGATGAGATGGAGTAAATCCTCTAAAAAGATAAGATTTTCTCATGAGTTTGGGTTAGAGAGGACCTTCCGAGATGCTAGTTCATGTCTTCCTTCCCTGTGGAGTGTTTTTAGATTTGTCTTTACCTCAAAGTTAAGAATTCAAGCTACAGCTACCCAGCCCTCCAAATTACCTGGTTCACCTGCAGGGGATTTTGAAACATAGTAACAGAGTAACACCTTGTCTGAAAGAGAAGACATAAAATCCCTTTGGTGAGATATAGTATTAACAAAAGGTTTCAGTTTCAACATATACACACCAGAAAATATCCTCCTCTTTTATTATGTACCCATAAAGGTAAAACTTTTGTGGTTTTGGAAAAGGTCTCAAAGATGTATGAATACGTTCTGATGAATTTCCAAGTACAGTGGTTATTAAAATACTTAAAATATTGCTGTCAGCATTGGTATAACCTTTTACGAGAGGTTGTACTTTGGTAATATTGTTAAGGCTGGAAAAATCTAGTGGATATTTTAGAAACAGCATCTTTCACCTTTCACAACAGATACCACTTTTCCGTATCAGCATTCTTCCCTGATGAACCCCGATTAAGCTTCAGAATCCATCTCAACGCAGTGATGTTCAGGCATCGACTGCTAGTGGATTGGAGTTAGCACACAGCATGAATTCACTCTGTCATGTCTGAGTTAATCCATTATTTATGGTTTGGTAGATTGGTTTTTGGCTTTACCAGTAATCATCACATTGTTACAGACAAAAGGAAATGTTCTACCTTTCTCTTCGTCTTTTCCCAGGTGTTCAACGTAGATGGTATAAGTCCCGTCCTCAAAAGCAAAAGTGATGAACCGATCATTGAATGTGCTCAAAGCATAATCTCCTGACACAGGTGAAGTTTCTGCCATTAAGAATTTAAAAAGTGTGTTTCCATGAACAATTCTTTTGGCAAGCTCTTTTTTTTTTTTTTTGTAGCACTTCCTCAGAGGATTCTTTTTTTTTTGCAATTTGAGCAGCACTTTGTCTGTCACTATTCTTGCCTTGCTCTTTTAGGAGGCAGATGAAACCTTTGGCACAAGCTTTATGTGGCTCAAAGGCTGAGGTGTGGAAGCTGAATGGGACTAAAGGTGCCAGCCCCCTGCATGAAAGCCATGGGGGTCAAGTTAGTGTGGATAAGGGAGGGGCAGGTGAGGATAAAGACCCTGGAGAAGTGACAGACATTGTCTTTGGAAACCTCTGTGTCTAGGCTCCTCATGGTCTAGGGGACTGTATTATAATGGACGTGGATAAATGACTTCTCATCTGTAAGGTACAGAGTCACTCAGAGTCTTCTGACAGTGACCGAATGGGAATGTGAGTCCCTTCTATCCTCTTGCAAAATACCAGGACACCATAAAGCAATGCCTCAGACTTTTTTTTTTTAATGTCACATTGCACATAGAAAATGATTATATTTTTATAACATGTCAAAATAAATTAGAGCAGATTTAAGGACTACCTATATATGGGGCCTGAAGGAAAAAAATTATTAATTTTCTTTACAGAATTATGCTAAGAAAAATAATATACAAAACATTAAGGACAATGTTAAATTTTGAATTTTTATGAGCTTCTAAATTTAAATGATTTAAAAGTATTTAGTGGGAAACTTCAGTATGTTTCTGAGATCTTAACGAATTACATCAGGAATTATACTTGAAGTGGCAACTTGCAATTCCTGATCAAGTTTCTTAATGATGACGTCTTCAATTCTTGACAGTTACTTGGATAATCAACCTGGAACTCCTTTTGCATAAGTAGGTGATAGAATTTAAAACCACTTTTACAATTAGTTAAACTGTGTAAGAGTTGAAATTATATTTTAAAAATGTAACAGCTCTTGCTTTTCTTTCATTGGGAAAATGTTGAAATTTCTTGGTATAATGTGCTTTTTCCCGTGGGATAATATATATCCCCCCAAGAATAATGTTTATGGAATGTGAATCCATAGCAAGCATTTCAAAATAAAGATGGAGTGCTAAACTCTAGAACGCACATGCGTTGTTAGAGCAGCTATCCCCACAACTAGTTTCCGTGTCAGTAACAGGCACGTCTGTTACAAATGGACAGATATTTCTGATGACATGCAAAGACACAGACTTGGGGCTGCTACCTGGAGTGGCACTTGCCAAGGTCCTGTGTCTTACTACCCTGGCTACTCAGGCCCAAGCCCTGTGAACCAGCCATACCTTGGGTACTTGAAATTTCCTGCCCCTTGGTTATAAAATCCAAGGCGTGTCTGGTCACCACATCAGACCTTTGAAGGATTTGATTTTGCTTCATAGGCAGTTGTTGATAGGCAGAGAATAGCAGAGGTAGTTTTTTGCGCTTGTCACCTGCAGGACAGGGAAGAGAGTGCAGGTGGACGGTCAGCCCCTATTCTGTACAGACCACCTTCTGAGGATCCCCAGCTGATGCTGCTTGCTGCCAGGGGTGACTGACCCCAGGGCTGTGGCCACTCCAAGATCTGAAGGGATCGGTATGTCCCGGCACACTTACAACCTGGTAGGCCACACCCATTGGAGACCAGGGGGAAGAAAACCAGTCACCCATGGTCTTAACTCCCAAAAGTCAACCACTATGAATTTTTTAGTGTACTCCCTTTCAATTAAAAAACAAATCATTTAAAAAATATATAGTTGTAAGCATATACTATATATAATTTTGTGTCCTTAACATTATAAAAACAATTTCTCCTATGCTATTAAAAATTCTTTATATGACACTTTTAAATGGCTAAAAGCAGTCCATCATCATTACTCTTCTTCAGCAGGAAAATTTGGGTGAGGAAAAATTATGTATCTATTTGCGACTTGACGGCACTGGGTTATTATTTTGTGATAGAGGAAGGCAAATAGATGCCCATCATTATAGTTAAGAATTGTCAGGCAGTGAGTTTGTGGTAATGGAGAAGGGATAATTCAGAAGAGGAGGGTGAGAATGGTTGCCCAACCTGAAGAAGGTAGTCAGTGTCACTGAGTTGTACATGTAGAAATTGTTGAACTGGTGAATGTTCTGCTGTGTATATTCTCAACATCAACAGAAAATAAAGTAAGTTTAAAAAAATAAAAGAATTACCAGGAAGTGTACAATTCCCCTTACCTGTTTTTGGTGACATCCTTTTGGTGTTTTTTTCCCTAAAGTAACAGGCTTTTTCTATGATAAGACCGGAGCGGAGCTTCATGAAGGACACCTGGCACACTCCTTCCGCCTTGCGTTGGGATTCTAAACAGTTGAAAAATTGTGATCCTGTTTTATTCCATCCACTTTTCCCTTTTAAAAATCCTGAGTGTTATAGACCAAGAAAGCAAGGACAGGTCCATAGTCTCTTATCAGAAACCCTTCGTCCAGTTGTATTTCAAAATTTAGATTTTTTTTGTTTGTTTTTGGATTCTAGAATTGTAACAAGGAGCACATAGTATATATATGTAGCACCCCGAGCAGGGACAGACACAGCAGCACACCGTAATAAAAAATTGATAGTGTTATGCTAAAACATAGAGAAATTCACCCAGAGTGAAATAAAGATCTCATGTTAGTTCAGGTCAGAATTTAACTGTCACCTGAATTCAGGTTATAATTTGCTGCCAAATACGTTATGAAAATTTAGGACCTTAGAGAAGATTTTGGTTTTCCTAATTGTATATAACGGATTGTGGAGTTACATCAAACATATACCAATCTTGGCGTAACTAAGGGAGAACTCTTAAAGTCATATGAAATCTGCAATTTTTTACTCATCTAGAATACACTCTTAATAGTTTTGGAGAAATAGCTGTGGTCTAAAAGGTTATTGGTATTAAAAACAGTTGCCATTTACTAAGTGTCTGGATGGTGCAAATAATTTTACATAGGATTTCATTTAAATAAACCTCACAATGATCTTGTCAGGTAGGTATTATTATCCCCATTGTACAGATGATGTACTGAGGTTTTTTGGTGTCATGGCATTTGCCCAAGGTCACAGGGCTGCTAAGATGTGATTCAGGTGTGCCTAATAGCAAAGCCACTCTATCCACTTCACTCCCATCTAAGAAAACCCTACGTTTGTGGGACTATCAAATTGCAAATTCAGATAAATTAGTTGAAATTGAAAAAGTTAGTCAGTTCTTGAGTAATTCTTAGTTTGGTTAGTCAAAGAAAAACTCAAATCTCAGATAGAAAATTAAATTTGCTTCTTAAAACCATAAAAAGCCTTTCAGAGTCAAATAAAACATTGTAATACTTGAGTCATTCAACCTCAGTCTTCAACATGATTGTATCTGAACCATAAAGCAGTATATACAATATAGGCAAATTTCAATTCTATAAAATAATAGGTATTATTATAAATATGACGATTATAAAAATGCAATTATATTATATGAAATAAAGTTACGATATAAAATGTCATTCTTCAGTTAAACATCTTCAAGGGCCTCCTGTTGAGCACAGGATGAAGTCCCAGCCCCTTCACTGGACCAGAGACTGCCCCAAGGCGCCCATACTGTGACCTCTGGCTGCACCCATGAATGGAGAAGTCTGGCTTGCCAGGGAGGGCAAAGGGTAGATGATGTGGATGAGAGGAAGTAGGAGAGGAGAATGGTCTGACCCTGGAGAGTGGCTTCCTGGTATCTGGGAAAGGGATTGGTTAGGAGAGGGGGTTTCCTCCAGGTCAGGAAGTCCTGCCCTGTGTTGACACAGAAATGCTGTGGGGGCGGCCACCAGAACTCACTGGGCGCCTGACTGTATGGATATCTGTTGGAGACTAAATTTTGTGCCTTTGAGAGCTGTGGATTGTGCCAGATCATTGTGGCCCAAGGAAATCAGAATTAAATGAACTCTCTTGCCTTGTTGCTTGGGGACCAGAACAGTTTCTTTAGAAAAATAAAGATCTGACATTTCTTGTAGTTTAGTTTTAAGAACCAGGTCATACCTGTTCCACGCCACTGAGGTATCCATTGAATTGTCAGGAGTGTTCAATAAATTATGACTTCAGTATTAAAATAAGCCAATATTATTGTCAAGGAAGGTCCACTAGGGGACAATAAAAACTGTAGGATACATCCCAAAGCCACGTAAAGCTGAGTTTGGGATTATCTTTATCATGGTTCCCCTAAATGGAGTAGATAAGGAGCTAGGGCCACTGCACTCTTAAAGGAAGGGTTACGTTTTAGCATTTGCATCAGGGCCAGCAGTAGGCTAAACTCTGGCTCATTCTCTTGTTACAGTACCTATAAAAAGCCCACATCTCCTGGGATACAAAGAAAATGCACCCTTTTTCTGGAGGGAGTTGTGGGACATAGAGTAACTTCCACTGAGTTTCCGCACGGGACGTTTTGACCTAGCTACCAGTGGCATCACAAGGGTGGTATCACGCAGCGTGGTAACTCATGTTGTCACCCTCCCCCCCCATGCTAATTACAATATTGTAGCTAAAACACCAGAAAATGTTACAAAATCCATGACTATAATAACACAGGCAGCAACAAAAACACCAGAGCCTGCTTGTAGCGGGTGCAGACGAAACCACGTCATTGTAATTGAGCAATAATGAGAGCTCTGACCAGGGTACATTAGAAGGTTCAAAAATTAAATTAGCATAGAGTTTTAGCCCTGTAGGTATATCGATACATGTAAACTAGGCTTACAAAAATTTTTTTTGTTGTTCTAACTGCAGGGATATTTTTATTTAAAAAATAATAAATTTCTGCTGAAACACTGCAAAAAATTTTAATAGATGGTCATTTTGGTGTCATCCCCCTGACAGTGTCGCCGGTGGTATCCATACCTCCTCTACCCTCCTAGTGATTCCACTGTCAGCTACTTGTAGTAAAAGGACTAATTTAATGGTGGTTTCCTGGACATTCAGAAACCACCGTTAAATTAATCTTTTCCTGCTAACCAAGAGGTTGGCAGTTCAAATCTGCCAGGTGCTCCTTGGAAACTGTATGGGGCAGTTCTACTCTGTCCTATAGGGTCGCTATGAGTCGGAATCGACAGCAGTGGGTTTTTTTTTTTTTTTTTTCTGGTTACCAAAGAACAGCATGTGTGGGTCAGGGGTTCAGGGAGGACGGAAGGGGGCCCAAATGACGTCCTTTAGCACTGCTTTCTCTTTTAGCCTTACAGGTGTTCAGGCAAATGAAGAGGAGCACAAAGGACGAGGGTATGCCAGTCCCTACCGCCACCCCTCATCCAGTCCACCAGGACTTGGTTAACTTTCTTTCGTGTTACTGCTCCCATATGAAAAACATGAGTATACATCTGTGTGATTATTTCCTAGAGCAGGTAATTTTAAGGATCAAAGAAGTATATAGCCCTTTCATCTCCCAGCTATGGCTGCCACCTGACTTTGTTTACCCTGCAACTTATTCCAAACTCCTGGAGTTTGCAGTTGGATAGACTTGGGCGTCATTTGGTTAATGCTGCTTTATTTAGGGCCTGGGTTATTCAGATACCTTCACTTTATATCAGAAGTGGCAAGTAAGGACCCTATGCTTGATAGACCAAAGGCCTTAATAAGCTATTTGTTGAATGACTGACAGTGAGTCATTTTATAATTTTGCTAGTTAGTCTGGGAAAGGCTTTTGGGATTTGGTGGCAGGAGGTGTGAGGAGAGAGATATGAGGGATTTTATGAAGTTGATATGAAAGGCTGTAATTAAGCTTATCACTATTAGCTGGTTTAAATGGTCTGAGCCATCTCCGACCTGTGATGAATCAAAGAGTTGGCCATCTAAAGTCTATATTATCGGATATATACAGACTGCTGTGTCACACACTTAGGAGCCATCCTTTTCAATTTCAATTCCTGTAGCTTTGCTAAGGAGGCATGTATGAACACAGGAGTGATGAAGATTTGGTAACAGATAAAAGATATTGTGTTAATCAAGAATGATTAAGTCAGGGGGACAGAAGCTGGCTGAATGGACACGGGAATACAGGGTGAAGAGAAGGAGTGTGCTGTCTCATTAAGGCAAGAGCAACTAGGAGTATATAGCAAGGTATATATAAGTTTTTGTATGAGAGACTGATTTGTAAACTTTCACTTAAAGCACGATTAAAAAAAAATAAAAGAATGATTAAGTCCTTACTTCTCAGCTTGGAAAGTTTTGCTGGGGTTTTGTCTGCTGAGCTGTTCATCTTTGCTGGGGGCATCTTGGTGGTTGAATATTTCATCTTGGCTTTATTGTTCAGGCTTCTGTTGGATTTAAAGACAGTGTTAGTAGATCAGTTGTCTCAACTTGGAAACAAACAGAAACATTGTTGCTTTTTCAACATAATATAGATAACATAACCACAGAGAGAAAACAATGATTTCAGTAAAATTTGAACATGGTATTCTGAATATATATCCATATTGGAATATAGTCAGAGGACAAAAAGAACTGGAAAGAAATGTTAAACCTCACTTAGTGAGTTTATTGGTAGTGGTACTGTTGGTATTTTAACTTTGACACTGTTGTGTTATTAAAACAAAACAAAAAACTGTTGCTGTTGAATCAATTCTAACTCATAGTGACCCTTTAGGACAGAGCAGAACTGCCCTATACGGTATTCAAGGCTGTGATCTTTTTGGAAACAGACTGCCACATCTTTCTCCCGCAGAGCAGCTGGTCGGTTGGAACCGCCAACGTTTTGGTTAGCCACCAGGGCTCCTTCATTGTCAAAGAATGGAGCAAATAAGTAGATGTATTGATGTCTGTTGGGAAAAGATGTTATAGATATAAACTAAAAAATAAGCAAGGAAAAATAAAACCCCCTGTAATGTTAAACTTGAGTCAGCAACATTAGTGTGCCCAGATGTTAGTTTCTAAACACATTCCCTGCTAAAAGGAATCAAAACTTCAGTCCTGGGACTGGGAAGGTAGAAGGTGAGCGTGGAATATCCTGCTGTGCCAGGAAGCAATGAGCCACTCAAAAACTGATGAGATTGCGCCAGAAAGACACATGCGCCTCCTCAAAGGACTCCCCACTGGCCAAAAATGAAATAATTTGAGTATCCAGAGGAATAATGATAATGATTGACTAAAAGTATTTAACGAAAAAAGAAACCCACAAATCCTTAGCAGTTCTCGAAAAGGAATGAATATGGAGGGAGGATCTATTCATGACAGGTATCGTTGTTGTTAGCTGCCCTCAGGTTGACCCCTGACTCATAGTGACCCATTGCACAACTGAACAAAATGTTGCCAGGTGCTGCGCCATCAGCATTGTGATCCATAAGGCTTTCATTGGTTGATTTTCAGGAGTAGATCGCCATACCGTTCCTCCTGGTCTGTCTTAGTCTGGAAGCTCTGCTGAAACCTGTTCAACATCTTAGCAACACACAAGCCCCCACTGATAGTCGGGTGGTGGCTGCGCATGAGGTATGTTGGCTGGGGATTAAACCCAGGTCTCCTGCATGGAAGGGGAGAATTCTACCACTGGTGTTTAACAACAACAACAAGAAACCTGTTACCATCTAGTCAATTCCGACTCATAGTGACCCTATAGGATAGAGCCGAGCTGCTCCATAGGGTTTCCAAGGAGCAGCTGGTGGATTTGAACTGCTGACCTTTTGGTTAGCAGACGTAGCTTTTAACCACCATGCCACCAGGTTTTCCACTCTGCCATAAATTGCAGGAAAGCCCATGTTCTTTCAGTGTGTTCTGAGACCTGGCTTGGTCATCAAGGTACTGTGGTGTTGTGGTTTGTGGAGGGAGCAGGACTTCTCTAGTCTAAAACTCTCTTCCATTCCCAGAAATTCTACCAATAGTTGTTACTTCTTATGTTAAACATTGCCCTCACTTTTTGCTATGATATTTAAAAAATAAAATCCAATGATTCCAGGGGTGGTTACTATTTAAATTTCTTACTAACTTCATCTGAAACAGCTCCTCTCCCACGGTAAGGGGAGGGGGAAGGTTAAGTGCCTGATCAGAGGACTCCTTGGAAGATAAACTTCGTGTACCTTTATACGTGACCCTGGACAGTCCCACAGAGGCTGAAATTCCAAAATATCTTGTCTAGATGGAGCTAGACTCTTACCTGGAGGCAGCCCATTTACAAAATCCCACAAAGGCGGGGGAAGTTGAGGACTCCCTATTCTGTCCTTCCTTCTTCCCGTGGGAGTATTATTCTCATACATCTTGAGGTCTTCAAGCAGTTCTTACCTTTTTCCTCTGATTCTCTTACCTTTATTGATCAAGAACACTTAGAAGCAGGGAGTCTGAGATATCATTTTCCTGAGTCCCTAACTCTACAGGTGAGTAGACTGAGACTCTGAAAGGTTAAGTGCCTTGCCCAGGATCACAAAAACAGAACTGGGACTGGGAATTCCTGGCTTCCATCTTAATGTCAGTCCCCTTGTCTGTACCTACCCCTCCCCCCCAAAAAAAAAGATAGGAAGAAAGTGATCACAATTGGGAATTTAAACACAGCCTTAAAATAATTGTCCAATTGGTTTGAAATAATAAATTTCTGAATATGGTGACTTATTTGTAATCACGGAATGTGCGATTGTGCACTTAGGTAACCGTATTGTAGTTAAGCTTTAAATTGTGCAGAAAATAGTTCAAATGGTGTCCTGCACACAGTAGGTGCTCAGGTAACACTTTACTGATAATCTGTCCTAGAAAGAAATTTTCCTGGACATTAAAAAAAAAAAGATTGCATTCTAAAGTAAATCTGGGAAATGTTCTAATCTATGTCCCGCCTCTTGGAGGGCCAAAACTCACGTTAGCATAGTAACGTTGTTAATCATCTGTCGCTGAGGAATAATTTTAACCAATTATTTCCCATAATTTTGTGACCTTATAACCTTTGTTTAAAACCAATTATTTCCTGCAGTTATGTGATCTTATAACCCCCACCCCCCGCCGCCCCCCCCCCACTAGCATTCGCATGGACTAGTTTAAGAACACACTTGGAAGAACTCTGCTGTAAGCGAAGACTAGCTTGCACAGCTGAGCTGGGTAGATAAGAAGATGAAAACGGTACTATTGGTGATGGGGCCATTGACAAAGAGTCAGCAGCTTTTGTTGAATTGCATAAGTCAAAAGCATAATCAGGAAATATTTTCAAATCATCTTCTGAAACACAAAACATTTTCTTCAAACAATGTACAAACCTGAATAAATATGATCACTTTTCTTATCATTTTGCAGACTTAAAATTTACTCTCTACTCTCCCGTTCTTCAATTGGAAATATTTTAGAATACGTGGTAATATAAACGTCACTGGTCCTTTGAGGCTGCTGCTTCTGGTAACATACAGCAGGTATTCTGGTACTGCGGTTACGGTACTCACCCAGTCATAAACAGGGAGGGCTGGCCTTGGAAAATGTGCTTTCGTGTAGTCAGTATTTGAGAGTAGTTATTGCCGGCTAGCAGCGGCATTTCGATCCACTTGTATATATACATACACATGGATTAAGCAATTTTGGGTTTGGCATTTGATGAATAAGGCAATGCAAATAGAGCTAGTTGAATTAATGAGAACATGTGGGAGCATATCTTACTCCTAATGACAGTCCTTATCAGAGCTTTTGGTCTGGTTATTTTCGCTTAGAGCCATTCAGTGAGTTACACGTAGTCAATCATTAATTCTTTTAAGACCTTTACGACGTGGACTGTCTGTAATGGTTACTGCTTGATAGAGAATATACAAGGGCAGAGATTGTTTAATTGCCATTCTCTTTTCTACGGAAAGTTTAAAGCTTTTTCAGTAATTTTTTTTTCTGGTTATAAAAAGAATGTATATGCGCTTAGAGAATTTGTAAATGACGCGAAAGCACATATGCCATAGATCCTGACATTGTGTTTTCTGTGCAGAAATATTATACACATACACATCTCTTTTTCTAATCAAAAATGAAATCATACCGCAAATATTATTTTCTAAGTTGCCCTTTCCGTTTTTCAGTTGACTTGATATCATGAACAATCCCACGTGTCAGAAAACATTCTTTTATAGGCAGCTTTATAGACAGCATTGTATTTCTAGATAGTCTTTTATCAATGAACACTTTGGCTGTTTTTCAGTTCTTTTCTAAATATCACCAGTATTACAAGTGACAGCTCTCTGTGTGTGTGTGTGTGTGTGTATAATTATGATTTTTTTGTAAACTTATGTAAGTTTATTGGTAGGGCAAATTCCTTGTAGTGAGACTGCTGGATTGAAGGGTATAATGCATCTCATATTTTGATAGATATTGTCTGCTTGACTTCAGAAGGCTTCTATCAGTTTATAATTCTGTCAACAACCCATGTGAATGCCTTGTTCTTTACTCCCTTAGCAGCAAGAGGTGTCATCATCTTTTAAAATGTGTGCCTTTCTAAAAGGTGGAAAATCTTATTGTTTTTAATTTTGTTTCTTTAGGGAGATTGGGCATCTTCTTAAAAAAATACACTTGTCAACTTCTGTAAATTATTGATTTACATCAAGTCTTTGTAAGTTGGAGCCCTGGTGTCACCGTGGTTAAGTGTTAGGCTGCTAACCAAAAGGTTGGGAGTTCGAATCCACCAGCCACTCCTTGGAAACCCTGTGGGGCAGTTCTACTCTGTCGTATAGGATTGCTGTGAGTCAGAATCGACGGCAATGGGTTTGGTTTTTTAAAATTTTTCTTTGTAAATTAAGAAATCAAACTTTTTCTGTGATACGTGTTGCAACTTTACCCCCAGTGTTATTGATTTTAGACTTTGTTAATGACTTTTCTTGCCATACAGTTTTCAAATATTATACAGTAAAATTTAATCAGTTTTAGAATTTCTGGGTTTTGTGTCCTGCTTCGTAAGACCTTCCCTTCTCTAAGATTATAAGTAAATTTACTCATGCTTTGAAAGGTTAGCTGTGAAAAGGAGGCATGCATCTTCCTGTAGACAAATGAGAGTGAGAAAATGGGAGAATATGTGAAGTGTTAAGGTCTGGAAATGTGCACTTGAGGGTCTTGTCAAATGGCCTCAATCTTCTCAGCAGTGTGGGCCATCAGAAGAGCTACAGAGGGAGCAGAAATAGGGTTGGGGTTGAATTTTTGAGGATAAATGAGAAAAGTCTGAAACAGCTCCTGGGAGAATGTAAAAAAGAGGTAACTAAGGGTGATAGTGAAGTTACTGATTCATCTTGAAGGCATAGCTAGAGATATAGGGTCACTATGAGTCAAAATGATTTGATGGCAACAGGTTTTTGTTTTTGTTTTGTTTTTTTGACTTTGTAATTGACCTGGTCAGCATGTTATTGTAACTTTCTCCAACAATGTTTAGCAACCTGGGAGCAATAACAGAGAAAGCAGACTGTCTGTTTATTCAGGACTGAGGGTTGGCAAGGTATGAGTAGCCAGAAATTATAAGAAACTAGTGAAAACAATGAACTGATTGACTTTAGGGTGAAGGCAGAAAAGGGGAAGGATGATGGGTCAAGAAACCAAAGAGGCCAGGGGTATAGCAAAGACTAAAAGCCAGAGGAGGAAAAGACATGCTTGGGGGAAAAAAAAAAAGGAAGTGGGAGAAGTAGGAAGATGGGCAGTTATTTGTAAGTGGGGGAATTCCAATGCTCCCTGTCTTGGAGGTGGGGATGCTCTGGTGATAATGGTCTTCAGGGTGAGGTTTTTGTGGGTAAGCTGTGGGAGGGTGTTAAAGACTCATCAAAACAGACACATAAAGTTGCCAAGGGGGACAGCAGAGGCAACAGAGAACAGAAAAAGGTCAGCGTCCCTGGTGACCATGATGGAAAGAAATCAGCACAAGTAATTGGGTCCAGAGTTGGAGATAGGAAGGGCAATGGTAAATGAGACATGTGCCACCTTCTCATGGGCATACAAGGAAAAGAGGTGAGTTGTGAGGAAAGTGGCATCACCAGGGGAAAGTCATATTTTAGATAATAAAAGGAAATAGAAGGAGATTTTCAAGGAAAAGGAGAGAGAAGGTTAGGAGGGAGATGTTCCAGAACAAATGACATAATTTTAAGAAAAAAAGGGAAAAAAACCCGAAAGAAGATTTTAACCTGTCAAGAACTAATAAGTTTAGTTGGTCATTCACCTCTGAGCAACACCAACAACAAAAAATGTGTGCGATATAAGTCATTTTCAAAGTTTCAAATGTGTGTGGTTGCTGCTGTGGCTAGAGAAGGCTTCCAGAAACTTACATGCAGCAAATACGTGTTAAGTGCTCACTCTCTGCTGGGATTGTTCACCCATCAGAATTAACATGTGGTACAGTGTATGAATTTTTTTTTTTTACAGTGTATGAAAATTCATTTCACTCTGTCATGTTATCTACATTTGATCAGCTAGAAAACTATTTATTGGATTACCAACTTTTTCTTATATGTCAGGCAATGCCCTGTAATTAACAGTTGCCCTCTTTTAAAATATTGATACTCTCAAAATGTTAAGTGGGCTGTTGGTTTTTCTTTCCTTGTTGTGAATTTTTCTTTTAAAGTCAGTTCATTTAACCAGACTGGTCTCGTTGGAGGAGTGCTGGTGTTAAATGCAAAGTTTACAAGAAATTTTATGAAAAATATATTCTCATTATGGAAAATTTAGATGATACAGAAAGTTGGATGAAAGAGGAAGTTCTAGTTTTGACACCCTAGAAAGTAATTAAATGCTTTGAAAAGAAACATGCGTGAGAATCATTGCAAGGAAATTCAGCCTCCCTGAGGTCCCCAGGTCACAAACAGTGCTGGGTTTGTGTTGTTTGCACTATAGCACACAGAGTGGTAGCCAAGAATCAATAATCATCACTGCTTGTACTGAGATCACAACAGAGGGTCTCGGACAGAGCAGGAGGAAAATGTAAAACAAAAAAATTCACGAAAAAGACTGGACTTATTGGTCTGACAGAGACTGGAGGAACCCCAAGACTATGGCCCTGGGACACCCTTCTGACCTGGAACTGAAGCCATTCTCAGAGACTGCTTTCCAGCCAAACAATAGACCAGCACATAAAATAAACAGTAACACCCAAGAGAAATGTGCTCCTTGGAATAACAAATTATGCAAGATCAAAAGGGTATTATTTGACCAATGGAACAAAATTGAGAACCCAGGTGTAAATCCATCCACCTATGGTCACCTGGTCTTTGACAAAGTCCCAAAATCCATTAAATGGGGAAAAGACAGTCTGTTTAACAAATGGTGCTGGCAAAAGTGGATATCCATCTGTAAAAAAATGAAACATGACCCATACCTCACACCATACAGAAAAACTCACTCAAAATGGATCAAAGACCTAAATATAAAATCCAAAACTATAAAGATCATGGAAGAAAAAACAGGGTCAGTGCTAGGGACCCTAATATATGGCATAAATAGAATACAAGCCATAACTAACAATACACAAACAACAGAAGATAAGCTAGATAACTGGAATCTTCCAAAAATTAAATACTTATGCTCATCAAAAGACTTCATCAAAAGAGTAAAAAGAGAACCTACAGACTGGGAAAAAATTCTTGGCTATGACATATTTGACAAAGGTCTAATCTCTAAAATGTGTAGGCAAATCCAACACCTCCACAACAAAAAGACAATCCAATTAAAAAATGGGCAAAGGATATGAACAGACAGCTCACCAAAGTAGACATTCAGGTGGCCAACAGACACATGAGGAAATGCTCGCGATCGCTAGCCATTAGAGATAGCAAATCAAAACTATAATGAGATACTATCTCGCCCCAACATTACTGGCACTAAAAAAAAAAAAAAAAAAAAAACAGAAAATAACAAATGTTAGAGAGTCTGTGGTGAGATTGCTAGTCTTATCCACTGCTGGTAGGAATGCAAAATGGTACAACCATTTTGGAAAACGATATCGTGCTTTCTTAAAAAGCTAAAAATAGAAATACTATATGATCCAGCAATTCCACTCCTAGTAATATATCCTAGAGAAATAAGAGTCATCACATGAATGGACTTATGCACCCCCATGGTCATTGCAGCATTATTCACAATAGCAAAGAGATGGAAGCAACCTAAGTGTCAACATATGAATGGATAAACTATGGTACAGGCACACAATGGAATACTATGCAATGATAAAGAACAATGATGAATCTGCAAATCATCTCACGGCACGGATGAATTGAGAGGGCATTATGCTTAGTGAAATAAGTCAATCACAAAAGGACAAATACTGTATGAGACCACTATTATAAAAACCCATAAAAAGGTTTACACACAGAAAGAAGCAATCTTTGATGGTTATGAGGGAGGGTGGGGCTGGGAAGGGAAAAACACTAACCAGACAATAAATAGGTTAAGTGGCAACTTTGGTGAAGGGTAAGGCAGTACACAATACTGGGGAAGTCAGCACAACTTTACCAAAGCAAAGTCATAGAAGCTTCATAGACACATCTAAACTCCCTAAACTTACTGGGCTGAGGGCTGGGGACCATGGCCTTGGGGTATTTCTAGCTCAGTTTATAAAGAAAATGTTCTACATCCTACTTTGGTGAGTAGCGTCTGGGGTCTTAAAAGTTTGTGAGTGGCCATCTAAGATATGTCTACTGTCCCCACTCCCTCTGGAGCAATAGAGAATGAAGAAAACCAAAGACAAAAGGGAAAGATTAGTCGAAAGGACTAATGGACCAAAACTACCACAGTCTTTACCAGACTGAATCCAGCACAGCTGGGTGTTGCCCAGCTACTATGACTGACTGCTCTGGCAGGGATCACAACAGAGAGTACTGGATAGAGCTGGAGAAAAGTATAGAACAAAATTCTAATTCTCTGAAAAAGATTAGACTTACTGGTCTGACAGAGACTGGAGAAACCTCAAGCGTATGGTCCCCAGACGTAACTCGATACTGAAGTCACCCTGAGTTTCACTCTTCAGCCAAAGATTAGACAGGCCTATAAAACAATAACACATGTAGTTTAACCACATGTATCAGACTAAATGGGCACACCAGCCAAGGGGCAAGGACCAGAAGCAGGAAGGGACAGGAAAGCTGGACGAATGGCAATGGGGAATCAAAGATCGAGAAGGGGTGAGTGTTGAAATGTCATGGAGCGGGAAACCAGTGTCACAAAACAATGTGTATTATTTGTTTAATGAGAAAGGAATTTGCTCTGTAAACTTTTGCCTAAAGCACAATTTAAAAAAATAAATAAATGGCAATATTTGCCCAAAAGCAAAGAGGAAAAGGCAGGAAGGGATAGAAAATCTGGGTGAAAGGTAACGGGAAACTCAGGGTGGATACGGGGAGAGTGTTGATACATTTTGGGGAATGAAACCAAGGCCATGAAACACTTTATGTACAAATTATCAGATGGGAATCTAATTTGCCCGGTAAACTTTCACCTAATGCACAATTTAAAAAAAAAAGAAAGAAAAAGGAAGAAAGAGAGGAGAGGCTGGGGAAAAAAAAATAATTAATCGAACACCTTATCTAGTGCTGGGCTAGGTGCTAGGAATACAGTAGTGAACAAAACAAACTGTTCCCCCCCCACCCCTTCTGGAGTTTACTGGGGGAGGTCCATGTTGAGCAAATCATACAAATAAATCCCTTATGAGCAGTAATAATTAGGAATGAGGCTGGTAAAGAAGATAATGGAGTAGAGTGATACTAAGGTAGTTGGTCAGAGAAGGTGACATTTAAATTGCACCCAGAGGGTACAAAGAACATGTGGAAGGTGGGTTGGGGAGAGCACACTCCTGGGCTGAGAAAACCCGATGGACAAAGGTCCTGAGATGGACGGAACTCTCAGTGTTCAGGGAATCGAGAAGGCCGTCATGGCTGAAGCAGAGTGGGCAATGGGGAGACTATGATGTGATGGGTTTGGAGGTGGTATGGGTCAGAGGGCAGGTTGGGCTGTGTCCTGGAGTCCATGGGAAGGAGCTTGGATTTTGTCCAAAGTGCAATGGGAAGCTGAAGAAGGGGGATGTGACTTGGCTGTTTTTTTTTTTTTTTTTTAAAGACTGTTCTAGTTGCTTTGGAGGGCACCAAGAGGAAAGTGATGAGACCAGTAAGGAGTCTGCATTAGTCAGGCTCTTCATAATGGTGTTGGTGATGGTGGTAGCAGCTACAATATTTTAGCCATTTTATGTGGGCCAGATGCTTTATATACCTTATCTCTAATTGTCACAACTCTGCAGTTTGGATATGATTGTCTCCATTTTAAAAATTAGGAACTAGAGACTCAGAGAGGCCAAGTGTCTTGCAAATCACACATAGCTAATAGCTAATAGGAGGCAGAGCAAGAATCTGAAATCAAGTCCAAAGTCAGTGAGTGCTCTTTCTCTTAGTCCATGGGGAACACTAGTGAAACAGGGTAGAATTGAATTCCTGGGACTTAAATTCCATGCACTATCGTGTCATGCTTGCAAGGCCTTGCTTGGGAAGGATCTAAGAAGACGTGAGATCATATTGGAAAAACAACTAGACTAAGATGATGACTGAGTCTTCCCTTTCTCTTCCAGAGAGAAGACAGTGCCCACAAACTGGTCCAGTGAGCCTAGATAGGCTGATCTGGGTGAAAGGAAATGAGGAATATGACTAAGCTTGTCAGCACCATATGAGCTCATCCTGGGAGATTGTGCAGGAGAGCAGAAAGGAGAAAGCTAGAGAGGGCAGCTGCTCACACCAATCCTGTGCTGCCTCGGGTGTAGTGGCTTCACTTCTGCCTTGGGGGAGATCAGCATCAGTGATGTGGCAGAAGGGGAGGTTGAAGTTTGGGGAACAGTGAGACAGTACCCTCAGACAGTGCCTCGTTGCTCAAGCTGAATCACTTCCTGTCCCCATCCCCCACCACTCTGAAGGTTGCCACACTCCACTTACCTGGACCCAGGGGAGGTTGCCTCTCCTAAGAAGATAAAATGCTCTATAAAAATATCTGGCAAATCAATCTGTGACTCAAGTCAAACGCCTTCCAAGAGGAGAGGAAGAATGGTCTGAGATTTGAGGAAAGCTTTCTTTTACAGAGTCTCTGATGTGAGTAACACTTGGGATTTATAAAGCCCTTCTATGCTTTTCCATGGTTTTCTTGGATGCAGTCTTATCCAGTCACATTTGTTGTTGTTGAGAATATGCACAGCAAAAACATACACCAATTCAATTGTTTCTACATGTATATTTCAGTGACATTGATTCCATTTTTCAAGTTGTCCGACCATTCTTATCCTCTTTTTCCAAGTTGTTCTTTCCTCATTAACTTAAACTCACTGCCCCCTAAGGTCCCTATCTAATCTTTCAACTTGCTGTTGTCAATTTGATCCCATATAGATATATCTTAAAAGAACATAATGCTCAAGGCAGACGTTCTATACCGTTGTTGTTGTTAGGTGCCGTCGAGTGGGTTCTGACTCATAGCAACCCAGTGTACAACAGAATGAAACACTGGTCCCACAGTTCTCACAATTGTTATGCTTGAGCCCTTTGCTGCAGCCACTGTGTCAATCCATCTCGTCTCAACGAGAGGTCTTTCTCTTTTTCACTGACCGTCTACTTTACCAAGCATGTATTCTTTACTAGTTAAGCTAAACTACTGCTGTTTTTTAAGAAGACTTCAGGGGATATTTTTGGTTTTAGGTTTAAAGATTGTCACAGGGCAATAGCTTTGGGGGTTCATCTAGCCTCCATGACTCCAGAAAGTCTGAAGTCCATGAGAATTTGAAATTCTATTCTGCATTTTCCCCATTTTGATCAGGATTCTTCTATAGAATCTTTGATATAAATGTTCAGTAATGGTAGCCAGGCACCATCAGTTCTTCTGGGCTTATGATAAAGGAGGCAGTTGTTCACAGAGGCAATAAGCCACACATTCCATTTCCTTCTATTCCTGACTCTCGTTCCTCTATTGTTCCAGGTGAATAGAGACCAATTTTTGTGCATCGGATGGCTACTTCTAAGTTTTTAAGACCCCAGGCACTACACAATGAACTAGGAGGTAGAACAGAAGCACTAAACACGTAATGAGGCCAGTTAACCATGATGTCTCATAAAACCATGACCCTAAGCCTCCAAACCAAGGAACCAAATTCCATGAGGTATTTGGTAGTTTAAGTAGCCTTAGCAGCTACTCTTTTTTTTTTTTTTTATCATTGTTGTAAGTATATCTGGCACATAAGTTTTGCCAATCCAACTTTTTACAGGTGTCCAATTTTTTGACAAGTTTGCCCCTTTGCCCAGGAAGCTTCTATGTATTCCTTGGGACTCAATTCAGATGAGTTGAGCCCTTGTCTCTCTAAATTACACACAAGCACATGAAATTTATTCCTTCCTCTCCTACTTGCTTATCATATCCACCTGTTTGTTTCTCTGTCTCTTCCACTAGACTGCTAGCTCCTTGGGAGCAAGGGTCATACTTTACTCATCTTGGTTTCCTGAGCAGTTGTCCATGGCTTGCGCACAGTAAGTGTTCTGTGACTTGGAACCGTCCTTGCACAAACTCAGTAATAACTAGGGAGGGTAAGTATGACCCAGCAGACAGATGTGGTGGGCCCTGCCCATAGCTCAAAGACCTACAGAGCAGAGGAGCTGGAGCTGTGGGCGGAGTTGTGTGGAATTAGCAGTATTTCACCATTTTTGATATACAAAAATGACAGTTTTATATGGTTCAGCCTAATAGCACCCAAGGCTTCTTCCTCTTGGGTCAACATGCTTTCTAAATCATTTAAAGAAGCTAGCCTTCTGGCTGGCCTATGGGCCTGTGGTTTCAGTGTGACTGAACATTCGGAATGATTTGGTTCAAGTTCTTGTCCTGTTCCCTTCCTGCACGTCTCCCCATGCTTCACTGTGGAGACTGTATGGAGAACCAAGTCCTGAGTGAGTGTTGAAGAAGCAGAGATTGACTGACCTCCCATTCCTAAGCCTAGACCCAGAATTTGCTCCCTCCTCTCAGGTCCCTTCAGCCCTCCAGGTCTCAGATTCCCCATCTCAAAAATGAGGTTATTGTTGTTAGGTGCCGCCCAGTCGGTTCCAACCTATAGCCACCCTGTGTACAACAGAATAGAACACTGCCCAGTCCTGCGCCATTCTTACAATCATTGTTATACTTGAGCCTGTTGTTGCAGCCACTGTGTCATTCTGCCTCGTTGAGGGTATTCCTCTTTTCCACTGACCCTGTACTTTGCCAAGTATGATATCCTTCTCCAGGGACTGATCCCTCCTGACAACATGTCCAAAGTATGTCAGATGCAGTCTCGCCATCCTTGCCTCTAAGGAGCATTCTGGTTGTACTTCTTCTAAGACAGATTTGTTTGTTCTTTTGGCAGTCCATGGTATATTCAGCATGCTTCACCAACACCACAATTCAAAGGCGTCATTCTTCTTTGGTCTTCCTTATTTATTGTCCAGCTTTCACTTCACATGCATATGATGCGATTGAAAATACCATGGCTTGGGTCAGGTATACCTTAGTCTTCAAGGTGACATCTTTGCTTTTCAACACTTTAAAGAGGCCTTTTTTGCAGCGGCAGCAGATTTGCCCAATGCAGTATGTCTTTTGATTTCTTGACTGCTCCTTCCATGGATGTTGATTGTGGATCCAGGTAAGATGAAATCCTTGACAACTTCAATCTTTTCTCCATTTATTATGATGCTACTTTTTGGTCCAGTTGTGAGGATTTTTGTTTTCTTTATGTTGAGGTGCAATCCATACTGAAGGCTGTGATCTTTGATCTTCATCAGTACGTGCTTCAAGTCCTCTTCACTTTCAGCAAGCAAGGCTATGTCATTAGCATAACGCAGGTTGTTAATGAGTCTTCCTCCAATCCTGATGCACCATTTTTCATATAGTCTAACTTCTCAGATTATTTGGTCACTATACAGATTGAATAGGTATGGTCAAAGAATACAACCCTGGCGCACACCTTTCCTGACTTTAAACTACTCTGTATCCCCTTGTTCTGTCTGAACAACTACCTCTTGATCTATGTACAGGTTCTTTATGAGCACAATTCAGTGTTCTGGAATTCCCGTTTTTCTCAATGTTATCCATAATTCTGTTATGATCCACACGGTCAAATGCCTTTGCATAGTCAATAAAACACAGGTAAACATCCTTCTGGCATTCTCTGCTTTCAGCCAGGATCCATCCGACAGCAGCAATGATATCCCTGGTTCCATGTCCTCTTCTGAAACTGGCCAGAATTTCTGTCAGTTCCCCATCCATATAGTGCTCTAACCGCTTTTGAATGATCTTCAGCAAAATTTTTCTTGCATGTGATATTAATGATATTGTTCTATAATTTCTGCATTCGGTTGGATCACCTCTCTTGGGAATGAGCATAAACATGGATCTCTTCCAGTCAGTTGGCCAGGAAGCTGTCTTCCATATTTCTTGGCATAGATGAGTGCGCACTTCAAAGCAAGGGTCTTTCTATCGCCCTGACTCTCCTTCCTGTGCTCCTGTGCAGACTCCTCATTCAGCCTCTCCCTCCCTCTCCCTTGGCCATTTCTGTACCAGCAGCTGCACCAGCCCTTTACCCACCCAAAAGATGCCCTCCTTGGAAAACACACAAAGCCTGCCTCAGCCCTGTTCCCTCCTCCTTGTTCTTACAGTAGGCAAGATGAGGTGGGCAAGGGAGAGTTAAGTAGTCTGGGATCATTTCTCAGGCAGATGCTGATCTGTCAGAGTACGGAAATCCAAGTAAGCCATGGGCTTGGCTATGTTTTTTCTTAGGAAAAATTACAGGTGAAAAGGAAAGTTCATACAGTTCACAGTCTTTTTTTTGTTTGTTTTTTTAAAATGGATTCAGAACTCTCAGTGCTAGAAGAAAGCAATGCAGGGAAAAGAAAGAATATGGAGTAAGTAGGTCTTTGGTTTTACTTTAACTCTTAAGTTTAAGGTTGAGATCTTTTTTTTTTTTTTTCACTTATAGAATGTATTTAAGTAACACTCAATGACTAATATGTAAATTATGAGTTTTGTAAAAATTCAAATAAATATAGAAGTATGTAGAATTAAAGTTCTTTTTTTTTCCTAATTAACCATTATATAGTGTTTATGATATTTTATGTGGTTTTTGCATAATATTTACCAGGTATTGTGCTAAGTGCTTTGTATATCTCAACTTATCCAGTCATCAAAACAATCTTGTCAGAGTGTTACTATGATTTTCCCAATTTTACAGATGAGGAAACTGAGGCACAGAGAGGTCAGGTAACTTGCCTAAAAGTTCCGTAGCTGAAACCCACACACATGTTTTTAGAGTTTATGAGTAATATACCTAAGATGGGGATTCTAATAGGAAACTGCTGCATAAACCTGGACCCCCATAGTGTTATCCTCACAGTGTCAGGGTGATTGAGAAAGAAACTCCGCCCACAGAAGAGGACAGCTAGGAAGATTTTTTTTGTTTCAGCTTTGGCACTAGGTGGAAGAAATGACTTTCCTCTGAGAACTCATCTCCTCTTGAAAAGTTAGCCCCCAACATGGTGTTGCAATCTGAAATCACACTACCTGTGTGTGTCCAAAAGCCTGAAATACAGAATTAAAGTGGTTTGGGGTCTGTAGTGTCCCAAGACAAATGGGAAAGGCAAGTACAAATCTTGATGAACTCGACTTCAACCCAAGCCACAAAGTTTTCTCACAGCAAAAGTTCCAAGGCAAATAAGTAGTTTGCAGTCAAAATTTATAAAACACGTAAGAATACTTAGGCACCATGGTGAGAGTCCACAGAAACGACAGACAGTAGAAACCAAATTTTTTTTAATTATTAGAATGATCGGAAATGACATTTAAGGTAACTGATTTTAGTACATTTAAATAGATTTTTAAAAAGATTTAAACATGGAAAGGGATCAGGTAGATTTGAAAAAGAACCAAATAGAATATCTAGAAATTAAAAAATATGTAAGTGAAATTAAAACTCAATGGTTTAATTAAACAGCAGATAAAACACAGATGAAGACAGTGCATGAACTAGAAAATATATCTGAATGTAATCTTTGGAATACAATCCAGAGACAAGAAGAGAGGGAAAATACAAAAAAGAGGGTAAGTGACACAGAAGACAGATGAGATAATCTAACATGTATCTATTTGAAATTTTAGAAGGAGATAATAGAGTAGGAAAGGAACCATATTTGAAGACATAATGATTGAGAACTTTCCAGAATTATTGAAAGACTCCAATCTTCAGATCCAAGAAACTGAATAAGTCCTAAGCAGGTTGAAAGAAAGAAAGAGAGAGGAAGAAAAAGAAAGAAATCTACATCTAGATACATTGGGGTTATGCAATAGTATTTACAGTCTTAGAGTAACCCCCAAAACCAAAAACAAAACCCAGTTGCTGCTGAGTTGATTGCCACTCATGGAGACCTCGTGTGTGCCCCAGAACCTGGGAAATTTACATCAGAAATTTGCAGAATGACTGAAGTACTTCTGTAGTCCAGTAAGCCCCAATAATTGCTGCAGATCTGGCCCAAAATTTCTGCTTTAACAGATGAGGAAAGTGGCAATCAATGCTGGTGACGGGTCTTACCCAAAGTCACACAGCTAGTGACTAGGTATGTGAAGGAGCCACGACCAAAACTCAGGTCTCTCAACTCACAGTGTGACTGGGTTTCTTAATGCTGTTTCTTTAAAATGTTAAAACAAAACAATAACCACAAAAAGCCAAAAACCATTTGCAATATATCAGGGAACTTTTTGGTGCTGCCCTCCAATTGCATGTTTGGAATTTGATAACTGAATATAGTCTTACACAGCCTTGCACCAGCACATTGTCCCATGCGTAGGAACCAATGAAACTGCTCAATGAGTGGGATGGGGGAAGGGGACACAGCCTTAATTTGTTCCCTTCTAGATGGTAAGTGAGGAGCCCTGGTGGTGCAGTAGTTAAGCAGCTCAGCTGTTAACCGAACGGTCAGCAGTTCAAATCCCACCAGCCCTCCACAGGAGAAAGATGTGGCAGTCTACTTCCATAAAAATTACAGCCCTGGAAACCCTATGGGGCATTTCTACTCTGTCCTATAGGGTCACTGTAAGTTGGAATTGACTCAATGAGCAACGGGTGTTTTAAATGGTAAGCCAGCATGAGGGTAGTGTAGAAAGGTTTTAGAAGGCATGAGTAAAAGTGAATCACAGGAAAGAGTTCCAGCACAGCATTCTGTAGAGGGTAGCAGGTGAAATAAGCAGTGGGGGCAACTGCAGCCTATAGAAAGGCTTTGCTGAGAAATACAGAGAAAAAAAAATAAAGGTACCAAGCCACACGGGAAAAGCAAGCCCCAACTCACAGCATGTCTACAAGCTTGCATCACTTGGTCATAAATCAGTTGACAAAGCTTTACCTACAATCTCATTTGTTTTGCCTCCTTTCACTGCTTTAAACATAGCTTATTTTGCTTTCTAAAAAGCTTGAAGCCTGGGCCCCCAAAGGAAGACATTTTGGAAGGGAAGGGGGTACCTTGCTGCTGATATACCAAAACGTATCACTGCTGTTTATTCATGGAAAGATAGTAACGACATGTATGGGTACGTATGGATGGATGGATCTTGCCTAATTCTAGCCACAAATGTACGCCAACAAGTGTGAGAACATCTGTAGTTGCCAACGATATATTCAAAACAGACAGCGTCACTCTGGACAAGAACTTGCCCATGACTGTCAGATTTGACTCTGGGGGTAGCACCCAGATTCCAAAGCCTAAAGTAGTTTAATATTTGCATAATTCCAAGTCTTATTGAGGGCTTTGAGAAACATCATAAATTATATCAACTGATTTGCTCTTTTTTTTTTTTTTCTTTTAAAGAGAAGTGTGAGATTTTTAGGCATGCAAAGCAGGGCTCTGAAGAAGTTGGAACCGGTTCAGCCAGGACCAATGAAGGGAAACCAGAACAGACTCAAATTTTGCAATCTGGGTGATCCAGAACAATAACTGGAATGGGAAAAGTTAGGGGTCGAAGCCCTGGAATGAGACACTCGGAAGAGGTATAGTAAGTCTTTTCAGGGGCCTGATGTGTCAGACTGGATTATTGGCAGGACTATGGAGAGTGACACACATTCAAAGCAGCGCAGTAAGGTACTGTCTTTGAGCAGGGCGCTGCTGTTTCTCACTCTGCTCAAAATTCGATGGGCAAGAGATACGGTTGCTATACAACATGTACGATTCTCTTGTTTTCTAAGAGGACGATTAAGTTTCTAGCAGGGCTTTGACCCATAATTTTTGCCCGTTGTGGCTCACTCAGATTTTAAAAATTTGGTTCTGTTCTGTTTCACTTCCTCAGTCATTACTGAACCAGGAAGAACTTGTTCAAAGCCCTGATGCAAAGCTTTGGATTTTGAAGCTTATCTTCAAAGTACAGTGAAATATATATCCTTAGATTGGTTCATTTGTAGAGAAACAGGCTGATGTGGGCATGGCACATTTCTCAAACACATAAAATATTGATAAGAAGAAATTTATGGTAGGCACCACAGATACAAATCTGGAGTCAGTGAAAGGGTATATAACTTCCATTCCCAGTGCAGAGGGATGCCACTGGGTACTTCTGGAATTGACCTTTGGGAGCCAGTAGGCTTCATTTGCAGGCAACTTTGAAGGAAACAACAAGGAATAACAAGAGGAATTTCTGAAAGGACAAGCCAGTTGTTTATAAAAATGGGAAAAGCAGTACTTTAGTCTCTAAAATTTAGGATGAAGGGAAGGTAGTCCAAAGCAGTAGTTGCAATGACAAAGCTTTACGTTGGTGGAAGCAAAACATACAAGTCCTTCTTTAAAAATAATTTTAAAAAGATAAAAATTCTTTAAGAATGGAAGTCAGCTGCTAATTGGTAAAGTGTTTGAAAGTTACACGAAGGCTATAGTTAAGTTTCAAAAATATATTTTGCTTTGTTTGAAGTTTCTATTCTATTTTACTCTATCTACTCAACTCTATTCTATTCCTGACATCCAAACAGAAGATAAGAATTGCCCTTGTGTGGAAGCTCCGTAGACATATCTAAACTCCCTGAGGGACTAAATTGCTGGGCTCAGGGCTGTGGGGACCATGGTCTCAGGGAACATGTAGCTCAATTGGCATAACATAGTTCATAAAGAAAATGTTCTACATTCAACTTTGGTGAGTAGCAGCTGGGGTCTTAAAAGCCTGTGAGCTACCATCTAAGGTACTCCACTGGTCTCAAGCCTTTGGGAGCAAGGGAGAATGAAGAAAACTAAAGAAACAAGGGAAAGATTAGTCCAAAAGACTAATGGACTACATCTACCATGGTCTCCACCAGACTGAGTCCATTACAACTAGATGGTGCCTGGATACCACTGCTGACTGCTCTGACAGGGGTCACAATAGAGGGTGCTGGACAGAGCTAGAGAAAAATGTAGAACAAAATTCTAACTCAAAAAAAAGACCAGGGTGGGGCCAAGATGGCTGACTAGGTAGAACTACTGCGGATCCCTCTTGCAACAAAGACTCGGAAAAACAAGTGAATCGATCACATATATGACAATCTACGAACGCTGACCATCAAACACAGAACTAAAGAGTTGACCTGAGTGATGGGAGTGACTGCTTCTGGAACCAGCATCCCGTGCCACAGTCTTGAGCCCTCCCTGTTCTCTGGTGCCAGAGTGGTGGGGCTGATTGTGGCTTACTGAGGTGGGGCAGGTACGGGACACAGCCCTAACCCCTAACCCCCGGAGTAGCCTTGGTAGAGACTCAGCCAACGCAAGCAGGCTGCACACTGACATGGCTGACAAGGGAACGAGCAACCAGAGGGAAGTGACAACTGTTTTCAGAGCCTGGAGCCAGCATCCCAGACAGAAAACTTTGGCGCCGGGCTTTGGACCAAGCACAGAGGAGCTGAGCACAGCTTCCTCAGATGGCAGGCAAGCACAGGAGGCAGCCCTAGTCAACTGAGGTAACCTCAGGAACACCCAGCCAGTGCATGCAGGCTGCACAACGACACAGCTGACAGGAGGAGAAATCACCGGGAAGCAGCGACTGGTTTTTGGAGCCTGGAGTGCAGTGTCCCAGCCAAAAAACCTTGGCTCTGGGCTTTGGACTAGGAGCAGAGGAGCTGATCATGGCCTTCTGAGACAGCAGGGACTCAGGCCTGACCCTCGGGGCAATCTCCACCCAGCCAGCTCACACAGGCTACACACCCCTCTGGAATATCAGATAAAACAGTCATCACCAAGCAAGATAAGTAACTTTGTCTATATTGCCATGCACTACTCTCTCCTATCTATCTGATCCCTCCCCTCCCTGCTGCAGGCGGCTTCATTAACATGGGAATTTCCTGGGCCAGGGAGTGAAGTATTCTGCAGGCTTTTTTTTTTTTTTCCTAACCCATTCTTCTGGCCTCAGAGAAGCAGCAACTAACAACTGGGGGGGGGGGGGGAGGAATCCTTCCCTGACTTAGCTAAACTGGAATAAAAACACAGAACAGCTCCACCCAAGCATATGAGATCCACAATCTTTGCCTTTCATCCCTACAGGGAACAAAGTGGCTATTATAATGCAAAGGCAATTCTGATAGAGATCTGACTGTAATTGTTTTAGCAGAGCAGTGGAAAGACAAGTTTCCCAGGTCTGATACTTCTCTACCTATTAAGTTGTTTACCTATCAAACAGAGCCCTCACCGATCCACAGCAGGGAACTGAGGGCTAAAGCTCCGCCCAAACCACCTAGCTACGTGCCAAAGTGGTCTGAGGATAGTGAACCTACCAATCTTTAGAGGTACAAGCATTTGGGTGCCTAAGGTACAGCTGCAGAGCCGACCCACCAAAGTGCTCTAGGAATACAGACAAACCTACCTCACTGGCATGTGCGGGAAGGCTGTCAGCATCTTGCCCTCCTTGGAGTGTGACCCCTTGCCGCTACTAGAATCTGGTGCACACAACTATCACCACTACTCCGCTAAGTTAATAGGTGACAGTCTACACCACACACTTGGTGACCCAAAATCAGAACACCTAAGCTGATTCTATTCAAGAATAGTGAGTGGACACTTAGGCTTATATATCTGGTAACAGCTCAAACCAGCTGGTAATAAGACGTAAGTGATTCAAAGGCTACAACAATCAAGACAGTGCAATCTAGTAGCCCATTTGGGTATATTGAAACAAAACAAAGCAAGAAGATAAGACTCAGTGAGCAAATATAAAATAAATCATTACAATATCTTATAGAAGGCTCAGAGACAGCAGTCGATATCAAATCACATAGAGAAGCAGACCATGGTTGCGTCTACAAATCCCCAAATTAAAGAATCAAAATCTTTCCCAAATGAAGATACAGTCCTGGAATTGCCAGATGCAGAATATAAAAAACTAATACACAGAATGGTTCAAGACATCAAGGATGACCTCAGAAATGAAATAAGGCAATCTACAGAAAAAGTCAAGGAACATGCTGATAAAGCAGTTGAAGAAATCAAAAAGATTATTCAAGAACATAGTGGAAAAATTAATAAGTTGCAAGAATCCATAGAGAGACAGTTTTCAGAAATCCAAAAGATTAACGATAAAATTACAGAATTAGACAACTCGTTAGGAAGTCAGAGGAGCAGAATCGAGGAATTGGAATGCAGGGTGGGGGGTTGGAGGACAAGGCAATTGACACCAATATAGTTGAAGAAAAATCAGATAAAAGAATTAAAAAAAAATGAAGAAACGCTAAGAATCATGTGGGACTCTATCAAGAAGAATAACTTGCGTGTGATTGGAGTTCCAGAACAGAGAGGGATAACAGAAAATACAGAGAGAATATTTGAAGATCTGTTGGCAGAAAACTTCCTTGGCATCGTGAAAGATGAAAGGATATCTATCCAAGATGCTCATCAAACCCCATACAAGATTGATCCAAAAAGAAAATCACCAAGGCATATTATCATCAAACTTGCCAAAACCAAAGATAAAGAGAAAATTTTTTAAAAGCAGCCAGGGATAAAAGAAGAATTCACCTACAAAGGAGAATCAATAAGAATAAGTTCAGACTACTCAGCAGAAGCCATGCAAGCAAGAAGGCAATGGGATGACATATATAGAGCACTGAAGGAGAAAAACTGCCAGCCAAGAATCATATATCCAGCAAAACTCTCTCTCAAATAGGAAGGTGAAATTAAAACATTTACAGATAAACACAAGCTTAGAGAATTTGCAAAAACCAAACCAAAGCTACAAGAATTACTAAAGGAAATTCTTTAGGCAGAAAATCAATGCTATCAGATACCAGCACAACACAAGGTCACAGAACAGAACATCCTGATATCAATTGAAATAGGGAAATCACAAAAACAAAATAAGATTAATTTAAAAAAGAAATGCTCAAAACAGGGAATCATTGAATTCATTATGTAAAAGATTACAATAATCAGAAAAGAGGGACTGAATATAGGAGGCATAGATCTTCCATATGGAGAGGAAAACAAGGCAATATAGGACAATACAAGTTAGGTTTTTACTTAGAAAAATAGGGGTAAATATTAAGGTAACCACAAAGAGGTCTAACAATTCCATACTTCAAAATAAAAACCAAGATAAACATAACAACTCAGCAAAAATAAATTAAACTATTATGAAAATGAGGAACACACAATTCACGAAGAAAAACTTCTCAGCACAAAAAAGTAAGTGGAAAAATGAAATTGTCCTCAACACACAAAAAGGCATCAAAATGACAGCACTAAACTCATACTTATCTATAATTATGCTGAATATAAATGGACTGAATGCACCAATAAAGAGACAGAGAGTCTCAAACTGGATGAAAAAACATGTTGCCTACAAGAGACACACGTTAGACTTAGAAACACAAACTAAAACTCAAAGGATGGAAAAATACATATCAAGCAAACAACAATCAAAAAAGAGCAGGAGTGGCAATATTAATTTCTGACAAAATAGACTTTCAAGTTAAATCCACCTCAAAGGATAAAGAAGGACACTACATAATGATTAAAGGGGCAATATACCAGGAAGATATAACCATATTAAATATTTATGCACCCAATGACAGGGCTGCAAGATACATAAAACAAACTTTAACAGAATTGAAAAGTGAGATAGACACCTCCACAATTATAGTAGGAGACTTCAACACACCACTTTTGGAGAAGGATAGGACTTCCAGTAAGAGACACGGAAGATCTAATTGCTACAATCAACCAAATTGACCTCATAGACCTATACAGAACACTCCACACAACAACTGCAAAGTATACTTTTTTTTCTAGTGCACATGGAACATTCTCTAGATCACATATTAGGTCATAAAACAAACCTTTACAGAATCCAAAGCATCAAAATATTACAAAGCATCTTCTCAGACCTTAAATGTAGAAATCGATAACAGAAAAATCAGGGAAAAGAAATCAAATACTTGGAAACTGAACAATACCCTGCTCAAAAAAGACTGGGTTATAGAAGACATTAAGGAGGGAATAAAGAAATTCATAGAATGCAATGAGACTGAAAACACTTCCTATGAAAACCTCGGGGACACAACAAAAGCAGTGCTCAGAGATCAATTTATATTGATAAAAGCATGCATACGTGCCAAAATCAGAGAACTGTCCCTACAACTTGAACAAATAGAAAGCAAGGAACAAAAGAATCCACCAGGCACCAGAAGAAAACAAATAATAAAAATTAGAGCAAAATTAAATGAGTTAGAGAACAGAAAAACAATTGAAAGAATTAACAAAGTCAAAAGCTGGTTCTTTGAAAAAATTAACAAAATTAATAAACCACTGGCAGACTGACTAAAGAAATACAGGAAAGGAAACAAATAATGTGAACAAGAAATGAGATGGACCATATCACAACAGACCCAACTGAAATTAAAAGAAACATATCAGATTACTACAAAAAATTGTACTCTAACAAATTTGAAAATCTAGAAGAAATGGATGAACTCCTAGAAACACACTACCTAAACTAACACAATCAGAAATAGAACAACTAAATAGACACATAACAAAAAAAGAGATTGATAAAGTAATCAAAAAACTCCCAACAAAAAAAAGCTCTGGCGCAGACGGCTTCACTGCAGAGTTCTACCAAACTTTCAAAGAAGAGTTAACACCACTACTACTAAAGGTATTTCAAAGCATAGAAAAGGATGCAATACTTCCTAACTCATTCTATGAAGCCAGCATAACCCTGATACCAAAACCAGGTAGAGACACCACAAGAAAAGAAAATTACAGACCTATATCCCTCATGAACATAGATGCAAAAATCCTCAACAAAATTCTAGCCAATAGAATTCAACACCATATCAAATAATAATAATAATAATCCACCACGACCAAGTGGGATTTATACCAGGTATGTAAGGTTGGTTCAATATTAGAAAAACAATTGATGTAATCCACCATATAAATAAAAGGCAAAAACCACATGATCTTATCAATTGATGCAGAAAAGGCATTTGACAAAGTCCAACACCCATTCATGATAAAAAACTCTCAGCAAAGTAGGAATAGAAGGAAAATTCCTCAACATAATAAAGGGCATTTATACAAAGCCAACAGCCAACATCATCCTAAATGAAGAGAGCCTGAAAGCATTTCCCTTGAGAATGGGAAGCAGACAAGGATGCCCTTTATCACCACTGTTACTCAACATTGCGCTGGAGGTCCTAGCTAGAGCAATTAGGCTAGACAAAGAAATAAAGGGCATCTCAATTGGCAAGGAAGAAGTAAAATTATCTCTATTTGCAGATGACATGATCTTATACACAGAAAACCCTAAAGAATCCTCCAGAAAACTACTGAAACTAATAGAAGAGTTCAGCAGAGTATCAGATTACAAGATAAACATACAAAAATCACTTGGATTCCTCTACATCAACAAAAAGAACATCGAAGAGGAAATCACCAAATCAATACCATTCACAGTAGCCCCCAAGAAGATAAAATACTTAGGAATAAATCTTATCGAAGATGTAAAAGACCTATACAAAGAAAACTACAAAGTACTATTGGAAGAAACTAAAAGGGACCTACATAAGTGGAAAAACATACCTTGCTCATGGATAGGAAGAGTTAACATAGTAAAAATGTTTATTCTACCAAAAGCCATCTATATATACAGTGCACTTCCAATCCAAATTCCAAGGACATTTTTTAATGTGATGGAGAAACAAATCACCAACTTCATATGGAAGGGAAAGAAGCCCGGATAAGTAAAGCATTACTGAAAAAGAAGAAGAAAGTGGGAGGCCTCACTCTACCTGATTTTAGAACATATTATACAGCCACAGTAGTCAAAACAGACTGGTACTGGTACAATAACAGGCACATAGACCAGTGGACACATTGAGAACCCAGATATAAACCCATCCACATATGAGAAGCTGATATTTGACAAAGGCCCAGTGTCAGTTAATTGGGGAAAAGATGGTCTTTTTAACAAATGGTGCTGGCATAACTGGATATCCATTTGCAAAAAAATGAAACAGGACCCATACCTCACACCATGCACGAAAACTAACTCCAAGTGGATCAAAGACCTAAACATAAAGACTAAAACGATAAAGATCATGGGAGAAAAAATAGGGACAACGTTAGGAGCCCTAATACAAGGCATAAACAGAATATAAAACATTACTAAAAATGATGAAGAGAAACCAGATAACTGGGAGCTCCTAAAAATCAAACACCTATGCTCATCTGAAGACTTCACCAAACAGGTAAAAAGACCACCTACAGACTGGGAAAAAATTTTCAGCTGTGACATCTCTGACCAGTGCCTGATCTCTAAAATGTATATGATTCTGTTAAAACTCAACCACAAAAAGACAAACAACCCTATTAAAAATTGGGCAAAGGATATGAACACGCACTTCACTAAAGAAGATATTCAGGCGGCTAACAGACACATGAGAAAATGCTCTCAATCATTAGCCATTAGAGAAATGCAAATTAAAACTACAATGAGATTCCATCTCACTCCAACAAGGCTGGCATTAACCCAAAAAACACAAAATAAGAAATGTTGGAGAGGATGTGGAGAGATTGGAACACTGATACCCTTCTGGTGGGAATGTAAAATGGTACAACCACTTTGGAAATTGATCTGGCATTTCCTTAAAAAGCTAGAAATAGAACTTCCATATGACCCAGAAATTCCACTCCTCGGAATATATCCTAGAGAAATAAGAGCCTTTACAGGAATAGATATATGCACAACCATGTTTATTGCAGCACTGTTTACAGTAGCAAAAAGCTGGAAGCAACCAAGGCGTCCATCAATGGACAAATGGATAATTAAATTATGGTATATTCACACAGTGGAATACTATGCATCAATAAAGAACAATGATGAATCTGTGAAACATTTCATAACATGGAGGAACCTGGAAGGCATTATGCTGAGTGAAATTAGTCAGATGCAAAGGCACAAATATTGTATAAGACCACTATTATAAGATCTTGAGAAATAGTTTAAACTGAGAAGAACACATTCTTTTGTGGTTACAAGAGGGGGGAGGGAGGGAGGGAGGGAGGGAGGGTGGGAGACGGTTATTTACAGATTAGATAGTAGATAAGAACAACTTTAGGTGAAGGGAAGGACAACACTCAACACAGGGGAGGTCAGCTCAACTGGACTGGACCAAAAGCAAAGAAGTTTCCTGAATAAACTGAATGCTTCGAAGGTCAGCGGAGCAAGGGCGGGGGTTTGGGGACTATGGCTTCAGGGGACATCTAAGTCAATTGGCAAAATAAATTCTATTAAGAAAACATTCTGCATCCCACTTTGAAGTGTGGCGTCTGGGGTCTTAAACGCTAACAAGCGGCCATCTAACATGCATCAATGAGTCTCAACCCACCTGGATCAAAGGAGAATGAAGAACACCAAGGTCACAAAGTAATTATGAGCCCAAGAGACAGAAAGGGCCACATGAACTAGAGACTGCATCATCCTGAGACCAGAAGAACTAGATGGTGCCCGGCCACAACTGTTGACTGCCGTGACAGTAAGCACAACAGAGAACCCCTGAGGGAGCAGGAGAACAGTGGAGTGCAGACCCCAAATTCTCATAAAAAGACCAGACTTAATTGTCTAAGACTAGAAGAATCCCGGCAGCCATGGACCGCAGACCTTCTGTTGGCCCAGGACAGGAACCATTCCTGAAGCCTACTCAGCAGACATGGACTGGACTGGACAATGGGTTGGAGAGAGATGCTGATGAGAAGTGAGCTACTTGCATCAGGTGGACACTTGAGACTATGTTGGCATCTCCTGTCTGGAGGGGAGATGGGAGGGTAGAGGGGGTTATAAACTGACAAAATGGTCACAGAAGGAGAGACTGGAAGGAGGGAGCGGGCTGACTCATTAAGGGGAGAGTAAATGGGAGTATGTAGTAAGGTGTGTATAAGTTTATATATGAGAGACTGACTTGATTTGTAAACTTTCACTTAAAGCACAATAAAAAGTATTTTAAAAAAAAAAGACCAGGCTTGCTGGCCTGACAGAGACTGGAAAAACCCTGAGAGTATGGCCCCTGGACACCCTTTCAGCTCAGTAATGAAGTCACTCCTGAAGTTCACCCCTCAGCTAAAGACTGGATAGGCCCATAAAACAAAACGAGACTAAAGGGGCACACCAGCCCAGGGGTAAGGACTAGAAGGCAAGAGGGAACAAGAAAGCTGGTAATAGGGAGCCTAGGGTTGAGAAGGGAGAGTGTTGACATGTCGTGGGGTTGTTAACCAGTGTCATAAAACAATATGTGTAATAGGAAAAAAAAAAAAAGGATTTCCCTTGTGCTAAACTAACTAACCAGTTGATCAGTCTTTAGTACTTTGCTGTCACATATGAAACCTCTGTATGATCTGGTTCTGTCAAATGCTAGTGATAAATTATACAAAGTAGATAATTATATGTCACGTAAACTATGTTTTAACAAAATTAATGAAGGTTAAATAGTCTTAGTTGCTACTGATTCAACAACAAATGTACTAAGTTTTCTTAGTTGTATCCAAAGTCTGTAATAACTCAATTTGTGACTACGGGGTTAGGAAAATTATCCTACTTTTAAAATTTCTACTATAGTAGGATTTTTTTTAAAAAGTAATTCCTGATTATTTTTTTCCCCAAAACTCAAATATAATATGATTTGTTTTATTAATGTTTTCTTCCCCTATTAATGTTGCCTTGCAACTGGGACAAAGGAATGGCTCAGGTCCAAAATTATAATCCTAGGGAAGGTTTTTTTTTTTTTTAAATAAAGTGTGTCTTCCAACTCAAGTTAAGCTTTTTTTCCCAGCTTAACTTGAGTCTGGGGAAAAAAGTACTGCTTGCTTCAGTCTTCTAGTACATATTTCTGGATTAGTGTTGGGCAAGAAATATAACCTTACCCAAAGATATTGATCTTTGTCCTTGATTCCTGAGCGGTAACCTTTAAAACCTTGGAATTTCCGTAGGGGATTGAAATGTCTTTTATCCATAAGGTCTCTGGACCACACCTAAGAGTTTATTCAAGAGGTGCCTCTTGGGGGAAAGGGGCTTCCCAGGCCAGAATGACTCACAAGGTGATATCAGCCGACTTTAGCAGAGGAGGGGCATAATGAGGCCTACATAATGAGGCCCCAGTGAAGGCTGTGGACACGGACGCTCCATGGGCTTCCTGCTTGGTGATAGGCACGTTGGAGGGTAGTACGTTGGAGGGTAGTACATCACGTTTCGAGACGCGGAAGTTCTCCATCGGGAACCCTCCCAGACGTCGCCCAGTGCCTCTCTTCATTTGTATGCTTTTTGCTATAACAAAGCTATGATCATAAATACAGCATTTTTCTGAGTTCTGTGAGTTGTTCTAATGAATTTTTGAATCCAAGGAAGTAGTCAGAGCCAGCAGGTCAGAAGTAAGGGGGTCCTGGGGATCCTCAAACTTACTGCTGGTGTTCTGAAGGAATAATAGGAAAACCCCAAATTTGTAGCCAGCAGGTCAGAAGTGAGCGTGTCATGTGGACTCCCAAGATTGCAGCTGGTGTCAGAAGTCTTGGGCAGACTTGTCAGTCTGGAGGACTATGTCCCTTTAGATTGTAAGACCTGACCTAGCTCTGGTGGTTGGGATCAGGAAAAGAAGTACTGCATTATACAGTTGGTGTCAGAATTGAACAGAACAGAATTAAATAGAACTGGAGCTGAAGTGAATTGATTTCATTCAGTTGGTATGAGAAGTGGAATAGATTTATTGATTTAATTTGATCCTTACAGTCAGGTAAGGAAAATGCATGCATTAAACTTAAAGGATGCCCACCTATCAGAATGGCCAAAATGAGAAAGACAGAAAATATCAAGTGTTTGCAAGGATGTGGGGCATCTGGAATTATTTTACATGGCTGGTGCGTGTGTAAATTCTTACAACCATTTTGGAAAAGAATTTGGCAGTATCCACTAAAGCCGAACATATGCATGCCTTTGGCCCAGCAATTTCCCTTGAAGGTATATACCAAACAGAAAGATATAAATATTTTCACGAAAAGACATGTAAGGGAATATTCGTTGCAGCAGCCCTAGTCATAAACTCTCAGCTGGAAACGCTAATGTTCGTCTATATTATAATGTATAAATAGATTTTGGCATATTAATTTAGAGGAATTCTAACAAATAATAAGAATAAATGAGCTAAAACTGTGTGCAGCAACAGAGATGCATTTCACAAACGTGATGTTGAGTGATAGAGGCTAGACACAAAAGAATATATGATGTATGAATTCGTTTATACGAATTCAGAATTTAGATGAGTTCAAAAGCAACAGACAAAGCTAACACATAATACAAGAAAGCATAATGGCGCAGTATCCTTGAGTTAAGGGATAAGTGACTAGAAGTGGTTGTGAGGAAGCTTCCGAAGTTCTAGAACTCTTCTATTTCTTGATATGTTTACACTTATGGTTTGCACAATTTTCTGTGATTATGTTATACGTCAATAAAATTTTTAAAAAACAGTTTTTAAGTTAAAAAGAGACTCTCAGTGGGTTTTAAAATATGTGGATTCCATACTCTCAAGTGTGGTGCTCAGAGGAATTCACTGACAGAATTAAATAAGCACTCAATTTCATGGTTAAGAAACAAAATTAAAAGCATGTCTACAACTGTGCTTAAGTGTGAATTGAGCCAACTGGTTAATGGTCAAGGAAACCGTGGTGGTATAGTGGTTAAGTACTACGGCTACTAACAAAAAGTCGGCAGTTCGAATCCACCAGGCACCCCCTGAAACTCTATGGGGCAGTTCTACTCTGTCCTGTAGGGTCGCTATGAGTCGGAATCGACTTGATAGCAACAGGTGTGGTTAATGCTCAGATGGGAGATGGCCACAGTCCCTCAGCTTCCTTAGTGCAGTACCAGTGCTTTTGAGGTACCTGATCAAAGAATTGAAGATCACATCGAAGGGGAGTTTTAAGATGTTTTGTACACTAAGGTATAGTCTTTAGTGTAACTTTCAAACAAGTTTGGCCAAGCATCTTCTCCCATGAAGGGGAGACAATAGAACATTCCGAGGATGGCAGGGCAGAGGGCGGAAGAGCCTGCGTCCTTGATGGTGTCCTTGCTTCCCTGAAGCAACTCTGGGACTGCCAACCTGTGGACTTCTGAACTTCTTGTAACGGGAGCAACAAGTGCCTTATGTTTTAAGCGATGTTCAATTTGGGCATCCGTTATCACAGTAAAAAGCGTATTAAGTGATAAAAATTCTTTTCATATCTATTTTGCCTCAGTGTAATCCACACTGGCTTTTTCTAAATCCCAAAATCAAATGGCAAAGAACCAATGCATTCTTAATATCTTTAAATAAGGTTGAATTATGTTGAAACATTTTAATCTTTAAATAATGTTGTATTTTAAGCAAAGTTTCAGTGTAAAAATATCGATATATAAATTGACATATTAAAATAATATTTTATACGAGAGAGAAAGTATGATGTATCAGAAAATAGAAATGATACACTGAAAAATTTTTGTACTAGGACAAGATTTTGAAAACTCACAAATATACTGTTCGAGGTACTTTTTCTTCATAAATGCAAATTATCCAAGTAGTACTAGAATTTTTTTTATTCTTGCAGAACAGTAAAAACACCAGTTGGGTGTTGCCTTTAACAAAAAACTTTGGTTATATAACTTTGCACGTAAAATTGACTCTAAAAATTATATACATAGAGCCATGCATTAACTCATGGGTTGGCAAAATAGTGACCAAGTGAATATGACTTGTCATGACTTTGAAGATCAAACTTCAGTTACCATTCTATTTATAAAATAAACTGTTAAGCAGGCTTCTCTGTTCTCCAGTAACTACTGTAGTTACCAAGTGAGAAGTTTTTCATTAATAAAGCATCCACTCTTTCAAAACTTCAAAGAACTTAAATAATTGGACTGCAGTGGAGGTCAAACAGATATTTACAGAGTCATAAACCCAAAATATTAGACGTAGTTGTAAAAAGTTGTTTGACTTATCATTTAAGATAAAAGCTGACGTAGGTATGTAATTAAGTACTGTTAAAACAATGTAGAAAGTGCCAATATGAACTCATGATTAGCTAGCTCCGCAGGTGAACTGCACTAATGTCAACCTTGAGGTGAAATAATCTCCAGAGCCCAAATTTTGTACTCTGATACAGCCAGAGCTCTGTGGGCTGGGCTGAGTACATATTTCCGGGAGGAGAAATGCTCGGTGAGCCTGGAACAACACAAGGAGGCCTTTTTTTTAGAGTTCTGAGGTGGTTTAAGAAAGAATCAGTAAGCCAGCATAAAGCTGCTTCCATGTGCCAAATTGTAAGAATTTGAGTCAAAAGCATAAGAAAGTATAGATAATTAAACAAGGTAAGGCTGAAAACTACAACAGTAACTACTATTATGACAAAAAAAAAAAACGTGAGTCCATAATAATGTACAAAAGAGAAAAGCACTAAAAATTATTTCTGATGAAGTTTTTTTTTTTTTCAGAAAAATATGACTCATACATACGTTAATTGAAAACATAGTCTCACAGTATGTCCAAGTTTCTTAAACTTTCACAGGGTTTCCCCCTAAGTTTGGGATAGGCTTATTTCTAAATGAATGCTGATACGATAGTCCAGGTTGTTCTAAGTTCTGTAAAGCTACATGTATTTCACAAGATGTTTCCTGGCATGTCACCCCAAGTTGGAGGATCCAAAACTAGGATGAGAGTCCCTCTCCATGCTGGTGTCCAGCTGTCATGCTCCATGCAGCTGGACTGGTTGTGAAAGGCTGGTGCCTTCCTGATTTATCTCTGCACAGACCATGTTGTCGTTGATTCTAACTCATAGCGACCCCCTGTGACAGAGTGGAACTGCCCCATAGGGTCCTCTAGGCTGTAATCTTTATGGGAACAGATTGCCAGGTCTTTCTCCCACGAAAACACTGGGTAAGTTCAAAACGCCAACCTCTTGGTTAGCAGGGAGCGCTTAACCTTTGTGACACCAGGGCACCTGCTCATGCCATAAAAAACCCCTGCAACCAAACCCACTGCATCCAGTTGATTCCAACTCATAACAACCCCGTAGGGTTTCCAAGGCTGTAAATCTCTACAGGGGACCCTGGTGGTGCAGTGGTTAAGTGCTATGGCTGCTAACTAAAAGGTCAGCAGTTCGAATCCACCAGGTGCTCCTTGGAAACTCTACGGGCCAGTTCTACTCTGTCTTGTAGGGTTGCTATGAGTCGGAATTGACTCGATGGCAACGGGTTTCGTTTTTGTTTTTTTAAATCTCTACAGAAGAAGGCTGCAATATCTTTCTCCTGCGGACCTGCTGGTGGTTTCGAACCACTGACCTTTCAGTTAGCAGCCTAGTGCTTCAACCACTATGCCACCAGGGCTTTTCATGTCATACCAGCTGTTAAATGTGTTGAATATAGCCCTGGAGAGACCATGAGGTTTTCTGCCACAAATGACCACCTACTAATATGCTCATTGTATATTCAAAACCAAACCTGTTGCCGTCAAGTAGATTCCGACTCATAGCAACCCTATAGAACATTCGATCATTATAAGACATTTAAAAATTAAGAGTGTGGAAGCTTTCCGCTCACAGATATGAGAGTTCCTGGCCATAGATCTGAATAAACTAAGCCACAGTCCACACCCTGTGTATTTAATTCCCATAACAGTTTAAACAGAGCTGCTGTGTGCAAATGGCCAGAAAATACAAACTAAAGGTTTGAAAACTTAACCACCACAGTGTGATAACCCTTTGTCAGTCTGAAAGGTGAACTTCAGGAATGACTTCGTTGCTGAGCTGAAAGGGTGTCAGGGTGGCATACTTTCAGAGCTTTTCTAGTCTCTGTCAGGCCAGCAAGTCTGGTCTTTTCTTTTTGAGTTAGAATTTTGTTCTACATTTTTCCCTAGCTCTGTCCAGGACCCTCTATTGTGATTCCTGTCAGAGCAGTTGGTGGTGGTAGCTGGGCACCATCTAGTTGTACGGGACTCAGTCTGGTGGAGGCCGTGGTAGATGTAGTCCATTAGTCCTTTGGACTAATCTTTCCCTTGTATCTTTAGGTTTCTTTATTCTTCCTTGCTCCTGAGGAGGTGAGACCATTGGAGTATCCTAGATGGCTGCTCACAGGCTTTTAAGACCCCAGATGCTACTCACCAAATAGAATGTGGAACATTTTCTTTATAAACTATGTTATACCATTTGAGCTAGATGTTCCACGAGACCATGGTCCCCACAGCCCTCAGCCCAGAAATTCAGTCCCTCAGGGAGTTTGAATGTGTCTATGGAACTTCCATGACCTTGCCTTGTATAAATTGTGCTGGCTTCCCCAGTATTACGTACTGTCTTACCCTTCACCAAAGTTACTACTTATCTACTGTGTATTTTTTTAATTGGATTATTTGTCTTTTTGTTGTTGAGTTTTTGAAGTTTTCTATATATTTTAGAGTTTAGACCCTTATCAGATATGTTGTTGCCGAAGATTTCGTTCCAGTCTGTAGGTTCTCTTTTTAATCTCTTGACAAAGTTGTTTGATGAGCATAAGTATTTAATTTTTAGGAGATCTCAGTTATTTAATTTATCTCTGTCGTTCATGCTTTTTTAATTTTGTTTGCTAGGCTGCTTATGCCTAAAATTAGGTGCCCTAGTTTTGACCCTATGTGATCTTCCAGGAACTTCATAGTTTTAGTTTTAATATTTAAGTCTTTGATCCATTTTGAGTTAGTTTTTGGGCATAGTATGAGGTGTGGATCCTGATGCATTTTTCTGCATATAGATATCCAATTTTGCCAGCACCATTTGTTAAAGAGACTGTTTCTTCCCTATTAAAGGCCCTTTGTCAAAGATCAGCTGCCCATAGACTGATGGATTTATTTCTGAGTTCTCAATTCCCTTCCATTTGTCTATGTGTCTGTCACTGAACCAGTACCAGCCTGTTTTCATTATCATGGCTGTATAGTTAAGTTTTGAGACTGAGAAGTGTTAGGCCTCCTGATTTATTCTTCTTCTTCAGTATTGCTTTATCTGTTCAGGGTCTCCTTATTTTCCATATAAAATTGGGGATTAGTTTTTCCATTTCATGAAATGATGTTGTTGGGATTTGGATCGGGATTGTATTATATCTGTAAATCACTTTTGGTAGTATTGTTAAGTCTTCCAATCCTTGAGCATGGCATGTTTTTCCATTTATGTAGATCTCTTTTAGTTTATTTGCTTTCAAATCTTAAAATATATATAACAAAACATTTGTCATTTCAACCATTTTTATGTGTATAATTCAGTGATATTAATTACATTCACCATGTTGTGTGCCATCATCACCACTATCTGTTTCCAAATTTTTCAATCACCCTTAACAGATACTCAGTACCCCTTAAGCAATAACTCCTCCTTTCCCCCTCCACCTGCCTCTGGTAACCACTAATGAACTTTGGTCTCTATGCATTTGCCTATTCTAGGATTATATGACACTTGTCCTTTTGTGTCTGACTTATTTCACTCAGCCTAATCTTTTCAAGGTTCATCCATGTTGTGGCACTGTTATGGACTGAATCGTGTCCCCCGAAATATGTGTCAACTTGGTTAGGCCATGATTGCCAGTATTGTGTGGTTGTCCTCCATTTTGTGATTTTCCTATGTGTTATAAATCATAATCTCTGCCTGTTTAAAGAGGGTTACGGTGGGATGTAACACCCTTGCTCAGGTCACATCCCTGATCCAATGTAAAGGGAGTTTTCCTGGGGTGTGGCCTGCACCACCTTTTTTCTTACAAGAGATAAAAGGAAAGGGAAGCAAGCAGAGAGTTGGGGACCTCATACCACCAAGAAAGCAGTGCCAGGAGCAGGAAGCGTCCTTTGAACCTGGGGTTCCTGAGCAGAGAAGCTCCTAGTCCAGGGGAAGATTGAGGAGAAGGACCTTCCTCCAGAGCCAACAGAGAGAGAAAACCTTCACCTGGAGCTGATGCCCTGAATTTGGACTTCTAGCCTACTAGACTCTGAGTACATGAATTTCTCTTTGTTAAAGCCCTCCACTTTTGGTATTTCTGTTATAGCAGCACTAGATAACTAAGACAGGCATACATCAGTACTTCATTTCTCTTTACGGCTAAATAATAGTCCATTGTGTTTATATACCACATTTTGTTTATCCGTTCTTCTGTTGAGGGACGTTTGGGTGTTTCCACCTTTTGGCTGTTTTGAATAATGCTGCAATGATCATTGTTGTACAGGTATGTTTGAGTTCCTGTTTTCAGTTATTTTGGGTATATATGTAAGAGTGGAATTGTGAGTCATATGGCAATTATAGGTTTAACTTTTTGAGGAATCATCAAACTTTTCCACCATTTTACAGTCTCACCAGCAATGGATGAGACTTTAGATTTCTCCACATCTTTGCCAACGCTTGTTAGTTTCCGTTTTTCTGATCATAGCCATCCTAGTGCAGGTGAAGTGGTATCTCATTGTGGTTTTGATTTACATTTTTCTAATGACTAATGACTTGAGCATCTTTTCATGTGCCTATTGGCCAGTTGTATGTCTTTATTAGAGAAATATTCAAGTTCTTTGTCCATTTTTTTGATGAGGTAGTTTGCCTTTTTGTTGTTGAGTTGCCAGATGCTTTTTCATGAGCATTTGCCACAAATGACCTAAAAAAAATTAGATGCCAAAAAAACAATGGGCTTCTAATTTTTATGCTTTTATAATTAAGAAATATGTGCTATGAGTCGGGATCGACTTGACGGCACTGGGTGGGATGTGAACTTAAAGACATTTTCTCCCAACTGTCACAGTGCAAAAGATTTTGAAGAAAACCAAAGACACAAGGAAAATACTATCCCAAAGGACTAAAGGACCAAATGAATCAGAGACTCCACCAGCATGAGACCAGAAGAACTAGGTGGTGCCCAGCTACCACTAATGACCGCCTTGACAGGGAACACAACAGAGAGTCCCAGGCAGAGCAGGAGAAAAATGTAGAACAGAGCTCAAATTCACATAAAAACACCAGACTTAATGGTCTGTCAGAGACTGACAGAACCCTGAAACTATGGCCCCCAGACACACTGTTAACCCAGAACTGAAACCATTCCCCAAAGCCCACTCTTCAGACAAAGATTAGACAAGACTATAAAACAAAAAATAATACACGTGAGGAATGTGCTTCTTAGGCCAATCAGATATATGAGATCAAATGGGCAGCTCCTGTCGAAAAGCAGGATGAGATGGCAGGAAGGGACAAGAACTGGTTGAATGGACACAGGGAACCCGTGGTGGAAAGGAGTGTGCTATCACATTGTGGAGATCGCAACTAATGTCACAAAACAATACGCATATAAATTTTTGAATGAGAAATTAACTTGAGCTGTAAGCTTTCACTTAAAGCACAATTTTAAAAAAGGTCAACCACCCTACTATCCTTCAGAGGTAGAACAAGATTTACCAACAGTAACAAGAGCAGCCAGGATTCTGCTACAGGGAGGAAGTATCCCCAGTTCCCCTCTCCTCCTGTCCCCCCTTCTGCTCCATCCCCCATGAACTTGGCTTACACTTACAGGCTGTGTCCCCTTGAAAGTTCTCTCTGCAGGCAGATGTCAGTAACAAGAGAACCCAGAGAGAAGCTAAAAAGAGATTAGAGGGTTTTCCTTGATTTCCTAGAACAAAGCATCTTTGTTTTTTTTCTGGAGGGTAGAAATAAGGTTTCTTTCTGCTGTTCAGGGAGATTATTTTTTGTCTCAATGTTTCTAAATGTTCCTGCTGCAAATTGAGATATAAAGAAGGGGAATTCTGCGTGACACTCTTGATTCCCATCAGGTTTGCTAAAATTTCAACTAGTTGAATGAAAGACATTGATTTTGGCACCCAAACCCAGTGCCATCGAGTCAATTCCGACTCATAGCGACCCCAAATCTCCATAAAAAGACCTCATGCTGGCAGATTTACTGGCATAAATATTCTCTGATGTGTTGTGTTTCTTTTCGCCAGAGTTGCCTTCTCAGCAGTATTTCCCTGTAATGATTGAATTCCTCCCTGATGCAGAACTCTTCACAGCCAAAGCTAGGGCTTTGAACTAGTTCATTGTTGTTGGAACCCCTGCTGAAAATTTGCATTTCTAAGAAGTTACCATGTGATGCTAATCCTGCTGGTTAGAAACCAATTTTGAGAACCATTAGTAGAGCAAACTAAAAACAAAACCACTGCCCATTGAGTTTCCAAGGCTGTAATTGGGGCACTGGTTGCCCAGTGGTTAATAGCTATGGCTGTCAACCAAAAGGTTGGCAGTTCAAATTCACCAGCTGCTCCTTGGAAACCCTATGGGGCAGTTCTACTCTGTCTTATAGGGTAACTAAGAGTCGGAATCAACTGGATAGCAATGAGTTTGGGTGGTTTTTTTTTTTTGGTCTGTTACTTTCATCCCTGACAATTTCAACCCTAAAAGATAGTTCTTCTCAGAATTCTTCCCTCTCTACAAATGGGAAGGAGAAAGAAGTATATCCTGGCTATAAGTTAAACAGCGATGGAAAAGAGAAAAAAAAAAATTCGTGGGAAAATGAATTATTCAGCCACTGAGCAAGGATTTGTAGGAGAGCCAGGTTCTTTTGGAAGAAGAATAGCAAATATGTGAAACTTGAGCTGTAGTATGATGCTGGTGCTCAGAGCTAACTGTTTGAGAACACTACCTAACTATGCACCCCAGGTTTGGGGAAAAAGAAGGCTTTGACATTTTCTGATCTGAATGCAGAACTGTGGCTTTTCAAGGATGAAATCGAAAGAGAAGCATCAAGTTCAGAAGATTCCAGCAGAGAAGCCGAACACTGATGCTCTGGGAGTCAGAGACAGGCAGGCTCCCCCCTTCACCCCATCTCCAAAGGCCTCCTGGAATACGACTTGTGTGCAACCACAATACACGCTTTTGAGTTTTATGCCATTTTCTTTATTAAAATGGTCTCCTTGGCTCTATACAGAGAGAAATTTGTCTAGAAGTGTACTTTCACATGTGGAAAATTAAGGCAGAGAGGAGGGCAAGGAGGAAAAATTGTCAGGAGGCAGACAGCAAGGAATAAAAAGAAGAAAACAGTATTCAAAAGAAAGTCTCTAAATGAACAAAAGTAACAAAATCAATGAGCTTTGAAACTGACCCACTGAGGATATCAATGCCTCATTTTTTCACAAACTTTTTTTTTTTTTTTGAGAGGGTAGAGCTTCTCAGTTTTTCTATTTATTCCCCTTTTCCTGAAAACCACTTGTAAACAATTGCAAATAAGCTTGCCCTGGATAAGCAGTAGAAATATGAAGTAGAATTATCAACTTATTTCATGAAGTTTTACATAGGTGGAATAAAAGGAAACATTTACTATAAAGACCATTACGAACCCACTTTTGCAGTTTATTATTAATTTTACAAATTATCCAAAGGAAAGCAAAATGAAATTGTAAATTAATGGCAGCTAGCATCATCAACCTTTACTGCTACTGGCAATAATAATGACAAATCAGCCTAATCCTTTATTTTACAGAAATAGAAAATGATTCTCAGGGCTCCCAAGATCTTACCTTGCAAAATCCAACGAGAAATCTTTCAGAGTACTGGTTTCATTCTTACCTTGTAATCTTGTTTGGATTTCTCCCCTGAAACGCTGCAGCTCTGTGTTCAGAGAGCCTGAGACTCTGTTTATTACCCAAAATCTGGCAGAAAACCAAATTGCCTTAGAAGGAAGATCTGGGCGGGTGACGTTTTTAGTAGTGTATAAAGTGTCATAGGAGTTACAGTCTTCTCAGCATCTAAGATTCACTGCCTTCTGCCCTCTCCACTATTTTCATCTTAAAATCCAACAGATTATGAATTTTATGTCCTGTGTTTCTTTTCCTTCCAACTCATACCAGAATTATCCACCCTCCCCTTCCATCTCCAGCTCACAATCGTTCCTCGGCTCCCGTCCACACTTTACAACTTGCTTTCTTCAGAGTTGAACATCACAGTTTCACCTTCAGCACTGTTTGTGTTGGAATTCCTTTGCCATTTATGTTTGTGCTTTTAGCCATGAGCTTCTTAATTTACAGCCTTCACTAACAGGTCAGATATGCCTCTGAACTCCTTTCTAATTGGGTCACTCCCTTTTACATATCAGCAATAGGCAGCTCATGTGCAAATGAAAAGTTCTCAGATACTCCCTGCATCGCAACACACCTGCCCTCCCTCCCTGCTCCCTATTGCTTATTCACCCTCCCATTCATCCCAAAAGTCTCACAGAAGACATCCCATTTTATCATAAAAGCAAATCCTGCACTGTCGATTCCATCTCTCCTTCTCTTGTGAGAAAGTTCTCTCCTACATGGCATCTCCTCATCTCTCTTGGCATTTGTACTATAATTGTAGCAGGAAATTAAGGGGCACAGGAATGTTCTTTTTAAACTCCAGCCGTTGCTGCATTCTAAGATCACACACCAGAAGGAAGACTGCTGTTGTACTTAGAAGGATATTGTGATGTGACTGTTTGTTACATATACTTATACCTAGTATGGCACCTACAACCACCCAACCCACTAGTGTAGAAGAGTGAACTTGAACCAAAGAGGCAGAAAAAATGTTCTCTAAAATTAAATAACAGGAATATTTTTGTTTTCCTATTGGAAAACATCCTGAGGTATAGAAGGTTAGGATTCTGGAATTCAGGGGAAAGAGAAGATGAGAGAACAAGTGGGTAAACAGGGCTTGGTAAAGATATTACTGGGCTGGAGTCTCTTTGGAGGAAGCACCGGAGGAACTGAGCAACAATGATTTCTGTTATCCAGTTTGAAGTTGTTTCTTGTTCGGTGTTCATTCATCATCCTCAAACCCAAGCAGTCATCTGCTACATAGTGTTATGTTTGTGAGGAAAGAAGGAAGAGGGCTGTGCCCACCCTTGGGGTAAAGCAGTTAAGAAAGAAAGCTAGGAGGCAGAATGCTGAGTTGACTAGGGCAGATCAAAAATCAATCTGCGGGAGGTGGAGCCAAATGGCACTATAGACAGTGGTACACGCCATCCCTTTACAGCAAAGACCTGAAAAACTGAGGCAGACAGATACAAACGTCAGTCCTGGAACCCTAAGCATCAAATGAGAGGATAAAGAACTCGATCCCACATAGCTCCACACATTACATTCTCTCTCTTCCCTTCTGCCTATCTGGACCGTGCACCGAGCACTGCACCCCTGAGCAACACTGGCACTTACACTGGACCCCACCCTGAACTGACCTCCAGCCCTGCTCCATCGGCCCCAGTATGTGCTGCAACTGACCCATCCCTGCCTCTCCCCCTCACTGAACGTGACGTGCTATACCATAGCTGAGCGACTGTCCCTGCCCACCTGGACAAGTTGAAAAGTATCATGCTGACCACAGACGAGCAAGCAGCAAAGCATGCCCAGCCCACCTGCCCAAGCATAACCAAATAAAACAAAAAAACAGCATAAAGCAAATCTACAATCAATAAATGAAGGAAATAATTCCTGAATGTTCTGAAGACAGCAGACAATATCAAAATATATATTAAAAAACAGGACAGGATGGCACCCCTCCCCCCAAAAAAGAAGCCTTGGCCCAGATGTCTTCACTGGAGAATTGTACTAAACATTCGAGATGATCTTGTACCAGTACTACTCAAACTATTTCAGAACATAGAAAAGGAAGAGATATTCCGAATTCTAAACCAGCATAACCCTAATACCGAAACCAGGCAAAGACAGACACCACAAAAAATGAAAATTACAGACCAATATATGAATATAGATGCAAAAAAAAATTCTCAACAAAATTCTAGCCAATAACATTCAGCATTTTATCAAAAAAAAAAAAAAAAAAAACACCCCAAGTATACCAGATATGCAAGGATGGTCCAACATTAGAAAACCAGTGTAACCCACCACTAAATAAAACAAAAGAATCACGTGATCATCTCAATTGACAGAGAAAAGGCACTCAAGAATGTCCAACACCAATTCCTGATAAAAATTCTCAATAAAATAGGTATAGCAGAGAAATTCCTCAACATAATAAAGGGCATCTATACAAAACCAATAGCCAACATCATTGTTGATGGAGAGAGGCTGAAAACATTCTCCCTGAGAACAGGTACAAAACAAGGATTCCCTTTGTCACTACTCCTATCTAACATTGTGCTGGCAGTTCTAGCTAGATGAAGAAAATAAATATATAAAGGGCATCCAAAATGGTAAGGAAGAAGTAAAACTGTCCCTATTTGCAGATGATATGATACCATACATTGAGAACCCAAAAGACTCTGCAAGAAAACTACTGTAACAGAAAAATTCAGCAGAGTAGCAGGGTACAAGATAAACATACAAAAGTCAGTTGGATTCCTATATACCAATAAAAAGGACTATGAAAAGGAAATCAGGAAAGCAATACCATTTATAATAAACCCTTAAAAAATAAAATACTTTGGAATAAACCTAACCAGGGGCGTAAAATACACAGCATAAATAGGTTACAAACTATAACTAATAATACACAAACACAGAAGATAAGCTAGATGACTGGGATCTTCTACAAATGAAACACGCTCATCAAAAGACTTCACCAAAAGAGTAAAAAGAGAACCTACAGATTGGGAAAAAAAAATTTGGCTATGACAAATCCGACAAAGTTCTAATCTCTAAAATCTATAGGAAAATCCAACACCTGTACAACAAAAAGACAAATAATCCAATTAAAAAATAGGTAAATGATATGAACAGATACTTCACCAGAGAAGGCATTCAGGTGGCTAACAGATGCATCAGGTAAAGCTTGCAATCACTAGCCATTAGAGAAATGCAAATCAAAACTACAATGAGATACCATTTCACCCCAACAATACTGGAACAAATCAAAAAAACAGAAAATAACAAATATTGAAGAGGCTGCAGGGAGGTTTGAACTTTTATGGACTGCATGTGGGAATGCAGAAGGGTACAATGATTTTGGAAAACGATGTGGCACTTCCTTAAAAAGCTAGAAATAGAAATATCAGCTATTCTACTCCTAGGAATATGTTCTAGAGAAGTAAGAGCCATCACATGAATAGACATGTGCGTATCCACAGTCACTGCAGCATTATTCACAAAAGCAGAAAGATGGAAACAACCTACGTGCCTATTAACAGATGAATGGATAAACCAACTATGGTACATACACATAATGGAATACTATGCAACAATAAAGTACCATGATGAATCTGTGAAATATCTCATAACATGGATGAATCTGAAGGGCATTATGCTGAGTGAAATAAGTCAGTCACAAAAGGCCAAATACTGTATGAGACCACTATTATAAAAACTCATGAGTAGATTTACACACAGAAAGAAACAATCTTTGATGGTTATGAGGGAGGGAAGTGGTGGGGAGGGAAAAAACACTAAATAGACAATAGATAAGTGGTAACTTTGGCGAAATGTAAGAGTACACAATACCGGGGAAGCCAGCACAACTTGACCAAGGCAAGGTCATGGAAGCTTCAGAGACATATCCAAACTCCCTGAGGGACCAAATTACTGGGGTGAGAGCTGGGGACCATGTTCTCAGGGGACATCTAGCTCAACTGGCATAACATAGTTTATAAAGAAAATGTTCTACCTTCTGCTTTGGTGAGTAGCTTCTGGGGTCTTAAAAGTTTCTGAGCGGCCATCTAAGATACGTCTACTAGTCCCACCCTGTCTGGGGCAAGGGAGAATGAAGAAAACCAAAGACACAAGGGAAAGATTAGTCCAAAGGACTAATGGACCACAACTACCACAGCCTCCACCAGACTGAGTCCAGCACAACAAGATGGTGCCTGGTTACCACCACCAACTGCCCTGACAGGGTTCACAATAGAGGGTCCCAGACAGAGCTGGAGAAAAATGTAACACAAAATTGAAACTCACAGAAAAAGACCACACTTACTGGTCTGACAAAAACTGGAGAAACCCCGAGACTATGGACCTTGGACACGTTTTTAACTCAGTACTGAAGTCACCCCTGAAGTTCACCCTTCAGCCAAAGACTAGAAAGACCCATAAAACAAAATTAGACTTAATGGCCACACCAGCCCACGGGCAAGGACTAGCAGGCAGGAGGGGACAGGAAAGCTGGTAACGGGGACCCCAAAGTCAAAAAGGGGAGAGTGATGACCTGTCATGGGGTTGGCAACCAATGTCACAAAACAGTATGTGTATTAGTTGTTTATTGAGAAACTAATTTGCTCTGTAAACCTTCATCTAAAACCTAAAGCACAATAAAAAAAAGAAAAGAAAAAATACCTATAGAATGACAAAAAAAAAAAAAAAAGAATTAAGCTGCATACAGTAACGGGATCGGAGGTGGCAAATAACAAAGGAATGCAGGACTACCCCAAGAATTTGTGGAAATATGGAGGCAGTTACAGGGATGAATAGTGGCGCTTTATGACATATGCTGAACCTTTCCTTACATTGAGATGTCCCTCTGTATCTCTAGTGTGTATCATGCCTGAAAGTTTGTTTTGTCTGTTATCAGTGGAGCTATGCCAACTTTCTTTTGGTTAGTGTTCACATAATGTATCTTTTTCATCCATTTTCTTGCATTTTTTCAGTGCTCTTATATTCAAGATGAAGCCCTGATGGCACAGTGGTTAGGTGCTTGGCTGCTGACAGAAATGTCAGCAGTTGGAACCCACTAGCCATTCCGTGGGAGAAAGGTGTGGCGATCTGCCTCTATAAATATTTGCAGCCTTGGAAATCTTATGGGGCAGTTCTATCCTGTCCTGTAGGGTCACTATGAGTCAGAACTGACTGGACGGAAATGTAGGTGTGTGGTTTTTTTTTTTTTTTTTTTAATTTAAGATGTGCCAGTTATAAGCAGGATAAGGTGAGTTTGGCTTATTCACCATTTTGACCATCATTTGTCTTTGAACTAAAACATAGTCTATTTATATTTATTGCAATTACTGATATATTTGAGTTTACTTCTACTATCTTGCCTTTATTTTGCTGTTTTTGTTCCCTTGTGTTTCCTTTCTTACATCTTTTGAATTAATCTTTTTATTAATTACTCAATTTTCCCCCAGCTGTCATGAACTTTAACTCTTGTCTCCTCAGCCAAGCGAGACTGCCAAAAGCAAAACAAACGCAACCTTCCAAAAACTTACCTCTGCTTTTGACAGGGTTTGGATTTTCTTTTAAGCCTCTGCCCCCGTGAAACAGGATAATTTCACAAAAATTTTAAAAGATCAGTGTTGTCACTAGGGTTGGTGTCACCCAGGGTGTGGACTCGTTGTGTCACCCCCACCACTGTGAACCTCCTGCCGCAATAGGGTCCTTAATAATGTATTTTGTAATAATGTTACTCATAAATTGTAATTCCCGTATATCACTCCTCCTTCTCCTTTAATTACTACTTCATTCTTAAGAGAGTTATTGATATAAGCTCACAAATACTAACTACCGCGATGTTATAACTAAAACACCAGAAAATTTGACAAAATCAGAGACCGTAAAAACACCGGCAGCAACAAAATCAACAGCGTGTGCCTTGTAACTGTGCAGACGAAACCACTTGATTCAAAATGTCGCTGTTGCTGTCGTTAGGTACCGTGGAGTCATTTCTGACTCATAGCTACCCTGTGTACAACAGAACAAAGCACGTCCATGTCCTCTTCTGAGTCCGGCTTGAATTTCCGGCAATTCCCTGTTGATGTACTGTTGTAACTACCTTGACACTTTTTCTTTTCTGTGGTATTTTACCTGCTCCTTCTGGTTGTTCTCAGCGGGAACATTTGTCCACTATTAGGCTGCTACACAGGTTTAACGGGCAACTTTAAAGTTGGGCGGCAAGTCATTACTTAGTAAATCAGTGCTCCGATTAATTAAGATTTTCAGGATGATTATACATAATTTTGAAGCCCTGGTGGTGCAGTCGTTAAGAGCTCAGCTGCTAACCAAAAGTCTGGCAGTTTGAATCCACTGGCCATTCCTTGGAAACTTTATGAGGCAGTTCTACTCTGTTCTATAGGGTTGCTATGAGTCGGAATTGACTCAGGTGTATATAATTTTATCAGGAACATCAAACAAAAATGTTTTGATTGGTTGATGATTATGTCAGAGTAAGACAGCAGTAAGTGCTCAAACATTGTCAAAGCTTACATGCTAACCTTACTAAGACAATTATAAAACCGTGAGCCATGGTTGCAAGACCTTTGGAGCCTTGGAAACAGGATATGTTTTTAAATCCTTGTTTTCTGAAAGAACGAGCTTCAAGTGTTTCAGTGAGCTTGCTTACCTAGATACAATCACATGAAACAAGACTTGTTGTAGTACATCAGATAGATTCTGGCTCACAGTGGCTCACTTCCTGTAAGGTTTCCTAGACTGTAAATCTTTACAGCAGCAGATTTTCACCTGCGGAGCTGCTAGTGAGTTTGAACCGCTGACCGTTAGGTTAGCAGCTGAGTGCTTAACCGTTGTGCCACAAGGGCAGGTCAGTTATAGTTCAAGGCACAACTTATAAACTTTAAAATATATATATACATATATATTTAGGATTACACAGCAGACGGGTTTTTAACATTTAGTAAGATGGCCTCCAGTGTCATGGGTAAGAACTCTCTGTTTTTATAAAGCAAAGCTTATAATTTTGTTTCACACATTGGACTACCACAAGCAACTCCATTCTATTCCATTCAGAAATGAAAGTCCCTAGTTACTTAAGTGTAAATGAAAGTGTGCTATAAATGAAGCTGAGATGACAGGTCCTTGTTGCCCTTGAATCAGCCCCAGCTCGCGGCGATGCCGTGTACCAAGGAAAGAAACGCTGCCTGGTCCTGCACTGTCGTCATGACTGGTTGTGGGTCAGACCACTGTGATCCAGAGGGTTTTCATTGGCTAAGTTTTGGAAGTAGATCACCAGGTCTTTCTTCCTCGTCTGTCTTAGTCTAGAAACCCTGCTGAAACCTGTTTAGCATCAGAGCCACAAGCAAGTATTCACTGAGGGATGGGTGATGACTGTACATGAGGTGCACTGGCCAGAAATAGAACCCAGGTCTCCCACATAGAAGGCAAGAACTCTGACACTGAATCACCAATACCTCATTAGGTTACAGGTTGTTGTGGTTTCTGTTAGATGCTGTTGACTTGGTTCCAACTAATGGTGACCCCATGTATAACAGAATGAAACGTTGCCTGCTCCTGTGCCATCCTCACAATAGTAGGTATGTTTGAGCCTATTGTTGCTGCCACTGTGTCAATACATTGCCTTGAGGGTCTATATCTTTTTTACTCACGCTCTGCTTTACCAAGCATGTGATGTCCTTTTCCAGGGATTAGTCCCTCCTGATAATGTGTCTGGCATGGATTGAATTGTGTCCTCCCAAAATGTGTATCAACTTGCCTAGGCCATGATTCCCAGTATTGCATGATTGTCTACCATTTTGCCTCGTGATGTGATTTTCCTAAGTGTTGTAAATCCTACCTTTATGATGTTAAAGAGACAGGATTAGAGGCAGTTATGTTAATGAGGCAGGACCCAATCGACAAGATTAGATAGTATCTTGAGTCAGTCTCTTGAGATATAAAGGAGAATCGAGCAGAGAGACAGGAGATCTCATACCACCAAGAAAGCAGCACTGGGAGCAGAGCACATTCATTGGACCCCAGGGGAAGATTGATGACAAGGACCTTCCTCCAGAGCCGACAGAGAAAGAAAGCATTCCCTTGGAGCTGTTTTCTTTGATTGTTTTCTGAAAGAATGAGCTTCAAGTGTTTCAATGAATTCAGACTTCTAGCCTACTAGACTAGACTGTGAGAAAATAAGCTTCTGTTTTTTGAAGCCATCCACTTGTATTTCTGTTATAGCAGCACTAGATAACTAAGGCAGTCCAAAATCAGCAAGACAAAATCTTGTCATCCTCTCTTCTAAGGAGCATTCTGGCTGTACTCCTTCCAAGATGGATTTGTTTGTTCTTCTGGCAGTCCATGGTATATTCAGTATTCTTCACCAACACCGTAATTCACACATGTCAATTCTTCCTTTTTCATTGTGAAGCTTTTGCATGCATATGAGGTGATAGAAAATGCCATGGCTTGGGTCAGGTGTAACTTAGTCCTCAAGGTGACATATTTGCTTTTAAACACTTTTAAGGAGGTCTTTTCCAGCATATTTGCCCAGTGCAATACATCTTTTGATTTCTTGGCTGCTGCCTACGTAGATATTGATTGTTGATCCAAGTAAAACGAAGTCCTTGACAACTTCTGTATTTTCTCTGCTTATCATCATGTTCCTTACCGGTCTAGCTTTGAGGATTTTTGCTGTCTTTATGTTGAGGTGTAACCCGTACTGAAGGCTGTAATGTTTGATCTTCATCCGTAAGGGCTTCAAGTCCTCTTCACTGTTGGCAAGCAAGGTTATTCAGCCTTTATTCAAGTGACCGTGTAATGTATTGTCCTAACATAAAACTTTTGAGAAGGAAAATAATGTTATTAATAATTAGGCAGAATAACAAGTAAAAAATGGGGATATGTTCGCCCCAGGTTTTATGACCTGTTCTCCCTAGAGCCAAATCTGCCTTATCGACTTCCTCCTTTCAGTGCAGATTCGAGATATATAGGTAACTGCCTGAAATTTGCTGACCACAGACACACACTAGATCTGGTGATGTTATTCCTAAAAACATTTTAAGAAGCCAAAACTGAAGGTTTACACCAACAAACCTTCAAAAAAAGAAAATTGTAAAGAATGTACTTCGAGCAGAGGAAGTTGAACCCAAGTGGTGGTGGTGGTTGTTAGGTGACGTCAAGTCACTTCCGACTCACAGTGACCCTGTGCACAACAGGATGAAACACCGCATCATCCTCACAATTGTTGCTGTGCTTGAGCCCATTGTTGCAGCCACTGTGTCAATCTGTCTCATTCAGGGTCTTCCTTTTTTTTGCTGACCCTCTACTTTACCAAACATGATATCCTTCTCCAGGAACTGATCCCACCTGATAACATGTCCAAAGTATGTGAGGGGTAGTCTTATTATCCTTGCTTCTAAGGAGCATTCTGGTTGTACTTTCTCCAAGACAATTTTTTTTGTTCTTTTGGCAGTCCAGAATATTCAGTATTCTTCACCAACATCACAATTCAAAGGCATCAGTTTTCTTCGGCTGTCCTTATTCATTGTCCAGCTTTCATATGCATATGGGGCGATTGAAAACATCATGGCTTGGGTCAGGTGCACCTTAGTCCTCAAGGTGACATCTTTGCTACCCAAATGGTGGGTCTGAGATATAAAATGAATTGAAGAACAGACAGTGTGGTAAATATAGAGATAAAGCTAAACAAATATTAATTATAAAAGGTAATAATGTCTTCTAGGGTTAAGAAAAATCAACTAGAACTAAACACATGATGCAATAGCCCATAAGTCTACCAGACTCATTGCTGTTGAGTTAATTCCAACTATAACGACCCTATAAGTCTAGAGGGGGTGAATATAGGAATTAGAGTTTGCCAGGGATCTTGTATTGTTCAGGGGGACAGTAAAAATATTGTTGAATTTTAGGCTCTGATACATTATGTGTGATAAAAGTTGAATTTTAACTGAACCCTCTGTTTAAAAAAATAATCCCACCACCCTTTTATGTTCTGTAAATGGCAGGGCTTACTGCAAGAAGAACGTAGTGTCAAGGTTGGAGGAAGACTTATTAACAACCTGTGATATGCAGATGACACAACCTTGCTTGCTGCAAGTGAAGAGGAGTGGAAGCACTTAGTGACGAACCTCAAAGAATACAGCCTTCAGTATGGATTCCATTATACTTGGATCCATAATCAACGCCCATGGAAGCCCATGTACAGCTGCTGTCCCGTCGATTCCTACACATAGTGACCCTAATACACAGGTAGAACTGCTCCATAAGCTTCCCAAAGCTCTAAATCTTTACAGAAGAGACTGCCACATCTCTCTCTCATGGAGCAGCTTGTGGGTTCGAACTGCCGACCTTTTGGTTAGCAGCCAAGCACCTTAACCTCTGGGCCACCAGGACTCGCTGCCCATGGAAGCAGCAGTCAAGAAATCAAATGACATGTTGCATTGGGGAAATCAGCTGCAAAAGACCTCTTCAAAGTGTTAAAAAGCAAACAACTCACCTTGAGGACTAAGGTCCACCTGACTCAAGACATGGTATTTTCGATCACCTCATATGCATGCAGAAGCTGGACAATGAATAAGGAAAACTGAAGAAGAATTGATGTCTTTGAATTATGGTCCTGGTGAAGAATATTGAATACACCATGGACTGCCAGAAGAATGAACAAATCTATCTTGGAAGAAGTACAACCAGAATGCTTCTTAGAAGAGAGGGTGGTAAGACTTTGGCTTATATACATTGGACATGTTATCGGGAAGGACCAGTCCCTGGAGAAGGACATCATGCTTGGTAAAACAGAGGGTGAGACCCTCAATGAGATGGATTGACCCAGTTGCTGCAACAATGGGCTTGAACATAGCAACGATAGTGAAGATGGCGCAGGGCTAAACAGTTTTTCAATCTGTTGTACATAGGGTCACTATGAGTCAGAACCAACTCAATGGCCCCTAACAGCAAAGCAATGCCCAACCACAATAACTACAGGAAATAAGAACTCCAACATTTGTTTTCTGCAGTATCTTTTGGAAAGACACACCTGTGACCCACCTGAAAACCCATTGCTGTCAAGTTGATTCCGACTCATAGTAACCCTATAGGACAGAGTAGAACTGCCCCACAGAGTTTCCAAGGAGTGCCTGGTGGATTCAAACTGCCAACCTTTTGGTTAGCAGCTGTAGCACCTAACCACTACGCCACCAAGGTTTCCACACCTGTGAGTCAATGCGTATTGCCACTCCTACAACTTCATGTTTCCGAACCTTTGCAGGGTCAGGTAACACAGCACCAGCTTTAAGTCAAGAGAAGAATGGAGGAAAACAAAAGTGATACCTGATACAGGGCTTCCTCGTTACCTCTTAGATTTTTCTATCCTGTCCGACCTCAAGGCTGTTGGGTTCTATTGTTTTTCACAAAAAGTAGACTGATATTTCAAGAGTCAGGGTATCAGTGGAATTAGTGGAGAACAAGAACTCTAAAAGCTGGAACTCTAGACGGAGCATCTACAGCAGATATTTGAGCAACCACACCGTTCACATCATTCCACACTCAAGAAATACTTTGACAGTTGGGGAAGAACATTTTTCCAGTTAATCTTTAAGAGATTACGGCAAAGGGTCTCATGTAATATGACCCTCTAAAACTAGAGTGGCAGAAATAAGTGGTTCTGTGTGCATGGGGTCAATACCTACAGCTTTATCACATCTCCCATGAGCTGGTGCTGGCACAGAGATGGAAAGAAGGAGACACCTTCAGGGCTGCCTGCAGGAGGGAGTGTCAGTCTGGAAGGACACCTGCTCACCCAGGGCTCATGCCACTCCAGCTAGAGCTGGCCCTGCTTCTTCTGTAAATACTTCATTATATTTCTATAAAAGATAAGACTTTTTTAATACATAAAAACGTAACTCCATTATCACAACTAAAAGCATGAATTCTTTACTGTTATAAAACGTCCAGTCAGAGGTCAGATTTCCTTTCTGTCTCATATTTTTTTAGCCTTTTGTTTGTTCAAATCAGCGTCGAAACAAAATCCTTTTCTTGCACGCAATCATTTTGTCTCTTAAGTCTCTTTGAATCTGCAGGTTTACCTTCCTTCCCTTTTTTTCCCTTAGTATTTATTTGTTAAGGAGCCCTAGTGACTCAGTGTTAAGCAATCATCTGCTAACCAAAAGGTAAGTAGTTCAAACCCACCAGGTACTCTGTGGGAGAAAGATGTGGTAGTCTGCTTCCATAAAGATTTACAGCTTTGGAAACCCTATGGGGCTGGTTTTACTCTGGTCTATTGGGTCACTATGACTTAGAATCAACTCTACGGCAATGAGGGTGATTTTTTAAAAAAATTTATTTATTTGTTAAAGAAACCAGATCGGAGTATTTTTCAAATATTTCTGTTTTAAACATGGTAAATGTCAATGTGAGTTATTGTCTTCAGCCAAAAATATGATAAAAGTTGCTAGTGGCTGTGGACATCATGTGAAAACCGTATTAGTTCAATCAGTTAAACGCTTCCTATGTATCAGGACCAAACAATCTGAAGTGGACTGTGATTGGTCAGAATTATGTACTCTAAGTTGAATAGTCTAGTCATAAATATAGGCCCCTAGGTGGTGCACATGGTATGTGCTTGATTACTATCCTAAAGGTTGGTGGTTCATACTCACCCAGCAACGCCGCAGAGGAAATATCTGGCAATCTGCTCTGTAAGTATTACAACCAAGGGGACCCTATGAGCAGTTCTGCTCTGTAACACATGGGGTCACATGTGTTGGAACTGACACAGCAGCAATAGGTTTGGTTTCTTGTTGGTTAGTCATAAATATATTCTTAAATATCTGTACAGTTTTTCACATCCCACGTTCAGAAAAGCCTTTTATCATCAATTCCTTCAAGCACTTGACACTCTTTGTTCATGGATCAGATTCTCTATTTATAGAAATGTTTCCTCATGCTCCTAGGAATACTTAGCCAGAATTCATAAGCCAAAACAAACTCACTGTTGTCGAGTTCATTCATGTCAAACTCATAGCGACCATGTAGTACAGAGTAGAACTGCTCCATAGGGTTTCCAAGGCTGTAAATCTTTATGGAAGTAGACATCTTTCTCCCGCAGTGCCTATCCGTCGACCTTTCAGTTAGCAGCCGAGCACTTAACTACTACACAACCAGGACTTCTTTGGTCAGAATCACTGAGACCTTTTTCAATTGACTGCATTGAGGAGCTAAGGAAGAGGGCAGAGTCACATGGACATCGGGTGTGTGATTTGGGCGACTGGTGTATAGTGGGGCCTGCACTAAATTAGGGAACCCAGGAAGAAGACCTGGACTCAGGCAGAGGAGGACAGATGATGATGAGTTGGTTTCAGAGAATAACTGTCACCAGCTCTGCTCCTGCCCATCACTGCCAGGGCTGTTTACCTCAACCACTTGTCTGAGCGCTGCGGTGCTGCTCATCCTGTGTAAAGAGCTTGTTCCCTGCAGAAGGGCCAGCTCTTCCACCAGCTCTCAAGAAGAGCAACCTGTATATAATTTAGCCATAAATCAGCCACCTGGTCGACCCTAGTTTGTGGCTGTTCTTAGAGAGGAATGGACATCAAGTTGGGCAAAAGAAGGGTGATCTTGTGAGCACTCTCCTCGGACACAGCCCCTGGACCTGGAGACAGCCCAGTATCTCAGTTCCTTCTGATAGCAGAGAGAGGACCAACCTTCCCCAGGGCCTCCTCCCTTACTACCCCCAGTCCTAAACCTAAGGTGGCCTTAATCTTCCTTTATTTGATGAGGAGTCTTAAACTTAGTGTGAAATCACACTAGTGAAATAGAGCCAAGCACAAAGTCCCCTTCGTCTCTTCTCCCAAAGACCTTCAGGCCCTACTGCAGGTAACTTTCCTCAGGGAGATAAGTGTGCTGAGTCCCAACATGCCCCTTACCCAAATTATAAGTTGGAAAAAATGGAAACAACCATATTACCCAACAACTGGAGAATTTTTAATTAAAATATTATGTAAAATTTAGAAAAATCTGCTATGAGGCTTTAAAAAATAATTGTACATGGCATAAGTTAAAATAATTCAGTTACATGGAAAAAGAATACAAAATGTACTCAGGTTGTGTTATTACTATGAGAAAATGTGTGTTGTTACAGCTGTGAGAAAACGAACATGTAAAAAAGTACAAAGGAATAGAAAAATACCAACAGTTCTACTAGGGGTGTGGGGATTATGGAAGGATTTTTTTTCTTTTAAAATTTGCTTTAATATCATCATAATTTTAAATAGAAACAAAATTTAAAAAATAGTCCTTATGCTGGATTAAAATAGAGGAAGCATGATCTTTATGTAATACTTGATGTAGTTAAAGTGTGGAGCCCTGGTGGTTAAGAGCCTAGCTGCTAACCAAAAGGCCAGCAGTTCGAATCCACCAGCTGCTCCTTGGAAAACCTATGGGGCAGTTCTGCTCTGGACTATAGATGGAGTCGCTATGAGTCAGAATTGACTCAACAGCAACGGGTATGGGTAAAGAAAAAGACAATATAAATAGTGGGGGAAATCAGCATCCTTAATTCTGAAGGTGGGGGTAGTTAGCCAGAAAGCAAGTCAACAGATGATTTCCGATTGATTTTTGTATTTCTTTTATTTACTTGATAGCATTACCAGTTATCTGATGTTTTTACCAAGCTGTGGGGTTGCTGAGTCTGAATCAATTCAACAGCATCAGATTTTTGTGTGTGATATATTTTAATCATTTGGCAAAGCAGGGATAGGTGAATTCCAGTTTTACACCCATAGATCAATCATGTTTATTTGGAAAAGCTGGGTTCCAAGACAACAAATTCTGAAAAGAGGGCTTTCCAAATACATTTGTATGTGTTTAGTACATTTCTTGGAAAACCACAGGAAGCAGCAGATACATGCATTCCTATGTGGTTTCTGAGGGCATTTGCAGGGCCTGGAATCTGTCTGGGATTTTCCTCTGTATTCTTGCCTTTCATGTGGAATACCCGGGTTAGATGCACAGCCAGTACACAGTCACCATCCATCTACCAGTGGAGGCTAGAGTGTTGCAATGATGTGAACAGGTTTCAACAGAGCTTCAAGATAGTGGCGTCACTAGCACAGTCACTCCTGGTGTTACCCCACCCCAGTGAACCTCTTCCGGTACCAACCATACGAAATACTTAGTAATGTTTTTTGTATTAGTGTTACTCATAGATCATAATTCCTGAGTATCACTTCTTCTTTTCCTTTAATTACTACTTCATTCTTTAAAAAGTTACTGAGAAAATGATATGGCGCTTTCTTAGAAAGCTAGATACAGAAATACCATATGACCTACCAAATCGCACTCCTAGGAATATATCCTAGAGAAGTAAGAGCTGCCACATGAATAAATATATGCACACCCATGTTCATTGCAGCATTGTTCACAATAGGAAAAATATGGAAACAACGTAGATGCCCATCGACAGATGAATGAACAAACTATGACACATACACACAATGGAGTATTACACAATGATAAAGAACAATGGTGAATCTGTGAAGCAACTCATAACATGGATGAATCTGGAGGGCTGAAATAAGTCAGTCACAAAAAGACAAATATTGTATGAGAACGCTACTATAAAAACTCGCGAAAAGGTTTACACACAGAAAGAAACAATCTTCGATGGTTATGAGGGAGGGGAGGTATGGGGATGGAAAAACAGTAAATGGACAATAGATAAGTGGTAACTTTGGTGAAGGGTAAGACAGTACACAATACTGGGGAAGCCAGCACAACTTGGACAAGGCAAGGTTATGGAAGTGACATAGACACATCCAAACTCCCTGAGGGACCGAATTGCTGGGCTGAGGGCTATGGGGACCATGGTCTAGGGAAACACCTAGCTCAATTGGCATAACATAGTTTATAAAGTTTATAAACAAAATATTCTACATTCTACTTAGGTAAGTAGTGTCTGGGGTCTTAAAAGCCTGTGAGTGGCCATCTAAGATACAACACTGGTCTCTCCCCTTTGGGAGCAAGGGAGAATGGAGAAAACTAAAGGTACAATGGAAAAATTAGTCTAAAAGGACTAATAGACAACATCTGCCACAGCCTCCACCAGACTGAGTCCAGTACAGCTAGGTGGTGCCCAGCTACCACCACCAAGTATTCTGACAGGGATCACAATAGAGAGTCCCAAACAGAGCTGAAGGAAAACATAGAACGAAGTTCTAATTCACACACACAAAAAAACCAGACTTACTTGTCTGACAGAGACTGGAAAAACCCCAAGAGTATGTCCCCCAGACACTCTTTTAGCTCAGTAATAAAGTCACTCTCAAGGTTCACCCTTTAGCCAAAGATTGGACAGATCTATATAAAAAAAAACAAGTCTAAAGGGGCACACCAGCCCAAGGGCAGGGACTAGAAGGCAGGAGGGAACAAGAAAGCTGATAAAAGGGAACCCAAGTTTGAGAAGGGAGAGTGTTGACATGTCGTGGGGTTGTTAACCAATGTCATAAAACAATATGTGTACTGTTTAATAAGAAACTAGTTCTGTAAACCTTCACTAAAGTACGGTAAAAATAAGTTACTGATACAGGTTGACAAATACTAATTACCCCAATACTGTAGCTAAAACATCAGAAAATTTAACAAAATCTGAAACTATAAAAACACCAGCAGCAACAAAAACAATACGTGCTTGTAGCACGTGCAGAAGAAACCCGGTGATTCGACGTATCACTATAACTGGCTAACGATGACAGCTCTGACCAGCGCCAATTAGAAGGTTCAAAAATTAAATTGTTGTTGGGTGCCTTTGAGTCGGTTCTGACTCACAGCAACCCTATGTACAACAGAACAAAACACTGCCTGGTCCTACACCATCCTCACAATCGTTGCTATGTTTGAGCCCATTGTTGCAGCCACTGTGTCAGTCCATCTTGTTGAGGGTCTTCCTCTTTTTTGCAGACCCTCTACTTTACCAAGCATGATATCCTTCTCCAAGGACTGGTTCCTCCTGATAACATGTCCAAAGTATGTGAGACAAAGTCTCACCATCCTTGTTTCTAAGGGGCATTCTGGCTGTACTTTTTCCAAGACAAAAAAACCAAGCCCACTGCTGGCGAGTCGATTACAACTCATTGTGACCCTATAGGGCAGAGTAGAACTGCCCTATAGAGTTTCCAAGGAGCGCCTGGCGGATTCCAACTGCCAACCTCTTGGTTAGCAGCCATAGCACTTAACCACTACGCCACCAGGGTTTCCAATAGATAGATTTGTTAATTCTTCTGTCAGTCCGTGGTATGTATATTCAGTAATCGTCACCAGCACCATAATTCAAAGGCATCGATTCTTCAGACTTCCTTAAAGTAAATTAGCACAGAGTTTTAGTCTTGTAGGTATATTGATACATGTAAGCTGGGTTTATGAAAAATGTTTTTGTTGTTATAATTAACTAAAAACCAAACCAAACCCCTTGCCATCAAGTTGATTCCTACACAGAGTGATCCTATAGGATAGAGAACTGCCCCCATAGGATTTTCAAGGCTGTAAATCTTTACAGAAGCAGACTGCCACATCTTTCTCCCCAGAAGCGTCTGGTGGGTTCCAACCACCAACCCTTCAGTTAGCAGTCGAGCGCTTTACTACACGAATGTTTTTATGAAAAATAATAAATTGCTGCTGAAACACTGCACAAAAATTTTATAGACAGTGATTTTGGTGTCATCCTTTCTGACAGTGTCACCTGGTGAAGTCTGTACCTCTGAAGCCCCCTAATGATGCTACTGTCAAAGAGAAAACTGTATGTCAGGCTCAATGCTCCACCCCTCCATTCTGACTGGAATCTTGGTCCTTTGCACCTCCAGCTTTGTATCTCCAGCGTCACAAGACCACCAATAGCTTTGCTGGTTTCTCCCACCAGCAGCCTTCTGCCCAAGCAAAGCTCCAATCTCCGGCCTACTGCTGCATACACAGGATTGGCAAAGGCCACCAGAGGATAAGCAGCGGTACCTGCCAGCTCATTTCTCCTCAGAATCTTGGCCCCTAGAACTCAGTGCTTCAGCAACTCTCTATTACCTTCACGCTTTTTCTTTTCTATGGTATTTCATCTGCCCTTTCTAGTTGTTGTCAGTGGGAACATTTTGTACACCATTAACAGATTGCTATACAGGTATACAGGTTTAATGGATAACTTTAAAGTTGGGAAATCTGTCTTTACCGAGTAAATAAGTGCTCTGATAAATTAAGTTTTTCCGGATGCTTATATATAGTTTTATCAGAAACACTGAACAAAAAAGTTTTTGTTGGTTTTGATTATGTCAGAACACATAAATCTTGTAAGACAGCAGTATGTGCTCAAACATTGTCAAAGCTTACACGGTTACCTTACTACGACATTCACAAAATCAGTGAGCCATGGCTGCAAGACCTCTGGAGTCTCGGAAACAGGACGTGTTCATTAATCTTTGATTTTTTTTTTCTGAAAGAATAAGTTTCAAGTGTTTCAGTGAGCCTGATTACCTAGGTACAATTATGGGAAACAAGACGTGTTGTTGTTGTATTAAGTTAATTCGGACTCACAATGATCCTGTATGACAGTTGAACTGCCCCATAGGGTTTCCAAGACTATAAATCTTTACAGGGAGCAGATCTCCAGGTCTTTTCTCCTCTGGAGCTGCTGGTGAGTTCAAACCACTGACCTTTGGTCACATCAGATGACAAAATGGTGGGCAATCACACAGTACTGGGAATCGTGGCCTAGCCAAGTTGACAGATATTTTTGGGCTTCGCAATTCAATCCATAACATTCATTGTCCAGCTTTCACATGCATATGAGGCGATTGAACATATCATGGTGTCGTGGATTGAATTGTCCACCCTTTTGTCATCTGATGTGATTTTCCTATGTGTTATAAATCCTATCTGTATGATGTTAATGAGATGGGATTATCGGCAGTTATATTAATGAAGCATATGAAATCCTTGACAACTTCTGTATTTTCCTTGCTTAGCATCATGTTCCTTATTGGTCCAGTTGTGAGGATTTTTGTTTTCTTTATGTTGAGGTGTAATACATACTGAAGGCTATAGTGTTTGATCTTCATCGGTAAGGGCTTCAAGTCCTCTTTGCTGTTGGCAAGCAAGGTTATTCAGCCTTTATTTAAGTAACCATGTAATGTATTGTCCTAACATAAAGTTTTCGAGAAGGAAAATAATTAGGCAGAATAATAAGTGAAAAGTGGGGATATGGTCGCTCCAGCTTTTATGACTTTTATAGTTCTTCCTCCTCACCCACGCTCCCTAATGCCAGCAGCAATACCTTGCTCTCTAATTCATAGACCAGTTTAGTGTGTTTGTGGTACTTTGGGTTTTTAAAGACTTTGTGGGATATTAATCCTTAGACTTTGCCTTCACTTCACCTTTAGTCCTTCTGACCACTATCTCCGGAATTGGACCTTTGGCATCCTTGTAAGAAATACTAAGCTTGTTTTGTTGTTTTTTTTTAAGCAATTATTTTCTTTCTTCTGTTGGTAGTTATGGGTGGGTAGGGCAGTTTGGGTAGGTAGTGTTATATATTTTGGTCTTGCCATTTGAGTTAAATTGCTTTTTGCTAATGAGTGGGCTGGTTGTCAGCAGGTTCATTTTTCCTGCTAATGATTGTTACCAGTGGCATTACTTTTTAGAGTGTGGGCCGATGAGATTAACTCTTGTTGTTATTTTTTAATATCTCAGCTAAAGATATGGCCTTTAACTGACCTAAAGAGGTTTGTTGTGATTTACTTTTTTCTCTGCTCCTTTTTCTTCAATAAACCAAACAATAGTTTGTCTAACCTTAAAAAATGGAGGTGACGTTCCATAGTCAATACCCTTAAGTAAACCTGAAGCAGGTGTTTTCCTCTGAGCATATTAAAAAGTACCTAAGAGGAAACTTTGATGGACTCTTGGCACTGTGAATGCATTTAATGTCAGCTAGTACAGGCTGCTAAACCTGTGGCCACAAAGCTTTTGATTAGATAGGAAAGACTATCTAGACGGTATTTTTGAAAATAACATAGCTGTGCCATTGCTTATCTGTTGGAGAACATACAGATTTGCTTACACTCTGTGCCTACAATGTTGAATTTAAAGATTTGAAGAAGGGTGGGATTGTTAAACACAATGCTTCTATTTTGGGAAAAGTGGAAATTCAAAAGTGTTAATGCAAATGTCACTGTGACCTGCTCTATTGACCCGACTGCTTTATGCCAGATTATTTTCTGGTATACAGGGAATGGCTTTGATGGGTTGCTAACTTATTGTAACATACGAGATATCTGAAATTTTCATAATCCAATCTCCAGTGTTTTCAATTTTTTACATTGCCAATACTGATAGCCCAACAGATGTTCTCATAATAGACTTTAAAACAGTGCACGGGACTGGAATTTTCTGTCATTTGACTTTAAAAGGAAGAATGATTCATAATATTTATTCTCTTATATAAAACTCTGGTACAAAAGTCTCCTCTCTCCAAACATATTAAATGACAAGAAGATTTAAAAAAAAAAGAAGTAGACCGACCTTTCAAGAGTCCTGGTGTCTGTGGACTTGGAGGAGAAGACCTCTAAAAGCTGGAAACTCTAAATGGAGCATCTACAGCAGATATTTGAGGAAGCACACTGTTCACGTCATGCCACACTCAACAAACACTTTGACAATTAGGGAAGAACATTTTTCCAATTCATCTTTAAGAGGTTACCACAGAGGGTCTCATGTAATAAGACCCTCTGAAACTAGAGTGGCAGAAATAAGTGGTTCTGTGTGCATGGGGTCAATACCTACAGCTTTATCACACCTCCCACGAGCAGGTGCCAGTACAGAGATGGAAAGGAGATACCTTCAGGGCTGCCTGCAGGAGGGAGTCACCCAAAGACACCCAGCCACCCAGGGATCATGCCACCATCTCCAGCTCAGGCTAGAGCCGGCCCTCAGACAGACATGACCACTGAGGGAAGGTGTCTAGAGAGCAGATCTTGAGCCTGGATGCCTTCTGTGTGCCCCTCCAGGGCCCACTTCATCCCCTCAACCCAGCTTCATGAGCACAGAGGCTGACTTTATGGGCTGCCCTGCTCAGCTCCCTTGCCTTCACCTTCTACAGGATTTAGTGAGCTTTCACTAAGTAACATTGATAGGGTACCACCTCAGATTAGCACCTATGTATCTCTGGGTTGTGTTACCTGAAGGCTGAGGGCCAGTGGCACACCTGTGCCTCTGCAGGTCAGGTGCAGGCTGTGGGGACACTGCAGTTCGTTCCACCATCTGTCTTCTCCTCCAGGAACCCACTTGAAGGATGACCCACTCTTGGGGCATACAGCAGGAGAGTGAAGTCAGGGCTTTTATTTCCTAGGCTCCCTACTCACCAGGTCTTGCGGTTGGCCAGTTCCCTCCAGTGAACTCTCAGTTGTGCCTGGCAGCCCCTTCCTAGACCAACTCTTTCTGGACCCACCCTGTTCCCTCTCCTTGACCCTGCGGGCACAGGAAGCAGCATTATCCTTGTTGGTTTCCCTTAATCTTGCCCAATCCTTTGCTACTGATCCCTTTCTTAATCCTCCTCCATTTCCCTGTTTGGGGGTATTGTGGTTTTCCTGTCAGGCCCAGTCTGACAGGACTATCTGATCTATGGACTGCACCCTTGGCACTGGGCCCAGAAGAGCTGTGAGTGCCTGGTACACAGACCTAAACCCTGAGCCAGAAGAGTCAGCCTTTCCAGCAGGCAGAGTGTGGCCAGGAGGTACTGTCTGCCCCTTTGCCTCATCTCTGGCAGCTCTGACCTGCCCTGGGTTGGAGCATCTCTACCTCATCTATTTCGCCTGGACATGCTGGGGTTATTTATCGAATAATCCCTCTACCCGATACGTCCAGAGCTGCAGCTGATATTTGGAGCCTCTTTGATATTGGCCCCTTCCTGGAATTGTGTTGAAGGTTTGCCATTCTGTCCCTTGGCTGATGGCACCAAGACTTGTTGATCCCTCCCTGGTGGGGGGTGGTAGGTATGTAGAGGAGGGTACTTGTGGCAGGAAGTTGGTATTTCTCCACCTGTGCTTTCCATGGTTCTGTGTCTGTCCCTTCTCTCTGATTTTACTTTGCTAGCTCTGGGAATACAAGAAAAGACTTCATCTTTGAAAGCAGTAGTTTACAACCTGGAGTCTGGGCGTTGGCAAACTTTAAATGCTCTTCAGGTGATTCTATTGTTCAGCTAGCTTTGAGGACCAGTGTTCTAGCGAATGACACTGGCAGGTAGTTTCCTTGGAGACAGAGAAAATGAGGGGGACTTGAGGATACTAGAAGGAGCCTGGTAGTGCAGTGGTCAAAGCTAACTGAAAGGTCAGCATTTTGAAACTACCCCAGGAGAAAGATGTGGTGGTCTGTTTCCATAGAGATGTACAGCCTTGGAAACCCTATGGGGTTCATATGAGTCGGAATCAACTTGATGGCAATAGGTGAGTATACTAATGTCCAGGTAGTCTCTCTGTTGAAGGTCTGAGTGCCACCTCAGTGCCACCAAACTATGAGTGAAGGGAGCATGGTGATTGGGACCTGGCATCTCTGAGTATCATAAGGATATCCCCTTGTTGTGCCCACGCCTCACTCCAGCCTGGCTGCTCTGTGGTGACCCCCGCCCCCCGAGTTCTCTTCCTTTCTCTGCTCCTGCTCACCGGGGTCTGACAGGCTGGGCTGCTGGCTTTGCCTTCACTCCCTTCTCTCGTCTCCAGTTTCTCTCTTCCTGCCTAGCCCAGCTTTGGCAGGACAGTTACACAGTGACTGGCCCCTTTGGCTGGTCTCAAGAACTTTTCATTAACCATGCTAAGGACATATATGACAGAACCTGTCAGGATCCCATCTCCTCCTATCTTGACCCCATGGGGTGTGATTTTGGGGTACTGAAGGACTGAGCTTCTCTGCAAAGTAGCTATGGTCCCTTGTTTTATTAACACAGGGATTACATGTAGGTTCAGATAACAACAAGAAGCACTTTTCTGTAGGTACAAAACTTTTAAAAATAGGAAGCTTTTAAAAACAAAAACCACCATAACAACCAATAATAATGAGTGCCACCTTTCCTGCCTTCATCAAGTACCTATTGCCATCGAGTCAATTCCAGCACATAGCGACCCTATAGGACAGAGTTGAATCACCCCACAGGGTTTCTAAGGCTGTAAAGCTTTATGGAAGCAGACTGCCACATCTTTCTCCCACCTCATCAAGTACTACAGCTAAATCTGGCAACTGATAAACACAAGTTAAAATTGGGAATGAGAAAAATTGCAGATGTGTTCCAACATTATGTACCAATAAACATCAAGAAAGTTAAGCTGTTGCAACCCATATCTTTAGCGTTCTTCTCCAGCTATTTTTCGTCCAATATCTTGAGTCTTGGGAGGCACAGTCCAGGGATACCTCTAAAAGAAAGAACGCACAATTCTACCAGGTAGCTTAAAATAAATAAGTTGCCAGTGGACTCCAACTCATGGCAACCCCATATGCATCAGAGTAGAATTGTGCTCCACAGGATTTTCAATGGCTGGGTTTTCGGAAGTAGATCACCAGGCCTTTCTTTCAACGTATGTCTGGATGGATTTGAACCTCCAGCCTTTCAGTTAGCAGCTAAACACTTTAATGCTCTGCACCGTCCAAGAACACCAAACAGTTGTCTTCCAATAGATTAGGACTCATAGTGACCACATGTGGGTCAGAGTAGAACTGTGCCTCCTAAAACAGAAGTTCACCGATAAATGATCCTCCTATACAGTCATGCCTTGCTTAATGTCCACCTTAGGGTCTGTGAAATAGGACGTTATGTGATTTGGGTGTTGTCCCCAGCCCCACCCACTGTTCTGCCTGTCTGAGCATCAGGAGCAGCCAGGCCTGGCAGCCCCCACGGCTTTCTTCCCATGGACAAAGGCCAAGAGCTGTATCCATGGGGTACAGGAGGCCGGCCTTGCTGGGTGTGCAGCTGCAGGCTGGGTGGCATTCTGGGTAGACAGTCAGATCGGGACTTTGTGCACGTTGGAGCACAGGGCAAGGGGAGTAGGGCTCGGAGAGGTGGTCGTGGGGACCAGCCGGCAAGCGGGCATGTGGGTGCTGGGAGCACGACTGGCAATGGCAGCCCTGGCTGCCGCTGCCCTGTTGGTACAGCCACTTCCAGATCATGTGCAGCTGCCAGCACTTCCACTGAGAGGTGAGAGCCTGCGAGCAACTGGAGGAGGCCAGCCCGCCAGCACCTGCTTAGCAGGAGTAGAGGAGCCCAAGTGGGTGGGGACTGCCCGGTGCCAGGAGTGACCGGCTACAGGGCTGCTGGGCGGGTAAGGAAGCCAGGAGGAGGGGAAGACGGAGGAGGAGGCGCTGTAGGATGTTAGGATGCACCCTGGAACCCTGCTGCTCTCAATCTGGAAGTTTGGAGTCTTTAAAGCCATTAGGGGGAAATAATAAACAAAAGGAGAGCTACTTGCCCTTTAAAAAAAAACAAACCTTATGGGCCCACAAATGTATATGCAGTTGGAAGCTGCCAGAACAGGCTTGTTATTCATCCCCTGACCGTGTTTGGTGACCTATCCTAATACTGGCCAAGATAAAACTATTATTTGGTTCCCAGAAATAAGGAAATTTGTAGGCTTTCTATAGAACATGACGTACATAGAACTCACTGGTGACTCAGTGAGACATTAGAACCCTGTGAAATTGGATAACGACGTGGTCATGAGGTGGGGGCAGCCTGAGTGGGAAATGCCTCTCACAGCTGGGTGGGGTGGGCAAAGAATTGAAGTGAGCAAGGGTAAAGCGGGTGCCATTGTGGGGGTGAAGGTGCCCACAGCTAGTCCCCCTAACAGGAGATCTGAAGAGAAGGAAGGCCCACAGTCTGTACCCAAAGCCTGACCCAGACCCTCAGCTGTATGGTCTCCCATCTGATTTCTCACCACACTCCAAAGAGGAGCCTTTCTTTGGTGTAGCCTCAAGTCTGCTTTCCCCCCTGGCTGTGATGCACCTGTATAACTTGGCAGAAATGAGATGTGGACAATGTTTGTCTTAGAACATGCACTTGCTTGGATATGAACCAGTGTACGACATTATTTCACATTCTCTTCTCATAACCCTTGAGTCCTGAGGTCACATTACTGGCCTGGGGCAGCTGACTAGTTCTGCCCTAGCCCCCTGCCATCCCTTTCTCAGAGTGGATGGACTTATATGTGTGTGTAAGTAGGCATTTTGTGTGTGTGTGTTTTTGTTTGTTTGCTTTATGAGAAGTTCCTGCTCCAAAGAAATGTTTGAAAATCTCTAAAATTGATCAAGTTTTGTGAATGCACAAAAAGTATAAATTCTGCCTGAGCTGTCAGATTTAGCGATAGAAGTGACGGGGCAAATGGCTCCAAGTTTGCAGCTGAAGCTGAAAGGACATAGAGCATAGCCAGGAGGTGGGTAGTCAAGGCCCCAAGCTGGAGCCAGGAACATGCGGGGTCATAGCCAGGGCAGTTAGCCACAGGAGCCAGTTTTGCTTCATCATCTTTCCACCACCACCCCAACTTCCCATCTCCCCGCTGGATTATTTGAAGCAAATCCCAGACATTTTATCAATTCATCTGTAAATACTTCATTATATTTCTATAAAAGATAAGACTCTTTTAAAACAAAATTATCACACCTAAATCATTAATTCTTTACTGTTATAAAATGTCCACTCAGGTCAGATTTTCTTGTCAGTCTCATGTTTTTTTAACCTTTTGTTTGTTTAAATCAGCATACAAACACGATCCTCTTCTTGCATTCAATCATTATGTCTCTTTAAGTCTTTTTGAATCTGTAGGTTCACCTTCCTTCCCTTTTTCCCTTGCTATTTTTTTTTTTTATATTTATTTGTTAAGGAGCCCTGGTGACACCGTTGTTAAGCACTTCGCTGCTAACCAAAAGGTCAGCAGTTGGAACCCACCAGCTGCTCTGCGGAAGACAGATGTAGCAGTCTGCCTCCGTAAAGATTACAGCTTTGGAACCCCATTGTGTGGTGCATAGTTTGTTTATCCATTCATCTGTTATGGGCGTTTAGGTTGTTTCCATCTTTTTGCTATTGTGAAGAATGCTGCAGTGAACATGGGTGTACATATGTCTATTCGTGTGACAGGTCTTATTTCTCTAGGATGTATTCCTAGGAGTGGGATTGCTGGATCACATGGTATTTCTATTACTAGCTTTCTAAGGAAGCACCATATCGTTTTCCAAAATGGTTGTACCATTTTGCTTTCCCACCAGCAGTGCATAAGAGTTCTGATCTCCCCACAGCCTCTCCAATATTTGTTATTTCCTGTTTTTTTTGATTCGTGCCAATAGTACCGGAGTGAGATGGTATCTTATCTTGGTTTTCATTTTCATTTCTCTAATGGCTAGTGATCACAAGCATTTCCTCATGTGTCTGTTTAGCCACTTGAATGTCTTCTTCAGTGAAGTGTCTGTTCATTTCTTTTGCTCATTTTTTACTTGGATTATTTGTCTTTTTGTTGTAGAGGTGTTGGATTTTCCTGTAGATTTTAGAGATTAGAACTTTGTCGGATTTGTAACAGCCAAATTTTTTTTCCCAGTGTGTAGGTTCTCTTTACTCCTTTGGTAAGGTCTTTTGGTGAGCATAAGTGTTTAATTTTTAAAAGATCCCAGTTATCTAGCTTATCTTCTGGAGTTTGGGTATTGTTAGTTATGGTTTGTATCCTGTTAATGCTGTGTATTAGGGGCTGTAGCATTGATCTTATTTTCTTCTATGATCTTTTTGTTTTTGGTTTTATATTTAGGTCTTTGATCCATTTTGCATTAGTTTTTATGTATGGTGTGAGGTATGGATCTTGTTTCATTTTTTTGCAGATGGGCATCCAGTTTTGCCAGCACCGTTTATTAAAAAGACTGTCTTTTTCCCATTTGATGGACTTTGGGCTCTTGTTGAAGATCAGGTGACTGTAGGTGGATGAGTTTACATCTGGGTTCTTGATTCTGTTCCATTAGTCAATGTATCTGTCATTGTATCAGTACCAGGCAATACAACTTAATCTTGTAGATTACATCCTGCCTCGTTAACATATCTGCCTCTAATCCTGCCTCATGAACATCATAGAGGTAGGATTTACAACACAAAGGAAAATTACATCAGATGACAAAATGATGGACAATCATACAAGTCTGGGAATCATGGTCTAGCCAAGCGGGCACACATTTTGGGGAGACACAGTTCAATCCATAACAATGTCTCTTACCCAAATTATACATTGGAAAAACTGTATTACCCAACAGTGGCTATAAAAATGGGCTCAAACATAGCAATGATTGTGAGGAAGGAGCAGGACTGGGCAGTATTTCATTCTGTTGTACATAGGGTCTCTGAGTTTGAGCTGACTCAATGCTGCCTAAGAACAACAGCAACAACCCAACAATTGGAGAATTGTTAAGTAAAATATTATGTAAAATTTAGAACAATCTGCTATGAGGCTTTAAAAATTAATTGTATTGTACATGGCATAAGTTAAAATAATTCAGTTACAAGGAAAAAGAACATAAAATGTATGCAGGTTGTGTTATAGCTATGAGAAAATGTGTCTGTTGATACAGCTATGAGAAAAAGTATATTAAAAAATAAAAAGGGGGATAGAAAAAATATCAACAGTTGTACTAAGGGTGTGGGGATTATAGACTGATTTTTTCTCTTAAAATTTGCTTTAATATCATCATAATTTTAAAATAGAAACAAAATTTAAAAAATAGTATGTATGCTGGATTAAAAAAGAGAAAGCATGATCTTTAAACACTATTTGATGTAGTTAAAGAAAAGGATAATATAAATAGTGGGGGAAAATCAGCATTCTTTATTCTGAAGGTGTGGGTAGTTAAACAGAAAGCAATTCAACAGATGATTTCCAATTGATTTTTGTATTTCTTTTATTCACTTGTTAGCTTTATCAGTTATCTGATGTTTTTACCAAGCTATAGGTTTGCTGGAAACCCTGGTGGCATAGTGGTTGAGTACTACAGCCGCTAACCAAGAGGCTGGCAGTTCAAATCCACCAGGCGCTCCTTGGAAACTCTATGCAGTGGTTCTACTCTGTCCTAAAGGGTCACTATGAGTCGGAATTGACTCAACAGCAGTGGGTTTGGTTTGGTTTTTTTGGTTTAGGGTTGCTATGAGTCAGAGTCAACTCGACAGCAACAGGTTTTGGCTTATAAGACATTTTCATCATTTGGCAAAACAGGGATAGGTAAATTCCAATGTTATACCCATAGATCAGTCATAAATGTTTGTTTGGAAGCTGGGTTTCAAGACAACGAAATCTGCCAAAAAGAGCTTTCCAAATACATTTGTATGTACCTACTTACTATATTTTTTGGAAAACCACAGGAAGTAGCAAATACGCACTTTCCCATGTGGTTCCTGAGGACACTTGCAGGGCCTGGGATCTGTCTGGGATTTCCCTCTGTATTCTTGCCTTTCATGCGGAAGACCCAGGTTAGATGCACAGCCAGTACACAGTCACAATTCATCGGTCAGTGGAAGCTTGAGTGTTGCAATGATGTGAACAGGTTTCAGCAGAACTTCGAGACTAAGACAGACTAGAAAGGAAGACCTGGGAATCTACTTCTGACAATAAAAACCTGTGGATCACAACAGTCTGATCTGCAACCAATCATGGGGATGGTACAGGACCAGGCAGCATTTCATTCTGTGTGCTTGGGGTAGCCATGAGTCTGGGACCCACTCAGCATCTGCTAACAGCAACAAGAACAACAAGGTCGGGTAGGTAGGGCTGGCCCTAGGCTGGATATGGTCAGAAGTACTGCCACAGGTTGGTGCCTGGGAGGACTCAAAGTGCTGACATGAACGATTCAAGTACAGGGTTCCAATTCAAGCACAGGTCATGGATATTGTATATACAAGTAGGGAGCACCCAAGGACCTGGGCAGGGCAGGAACAGCTTGGAATGCTCTGCCCGGATGAATGCAAAAGGACAAATGGCTCCTTGAAAATATTCTGCTAAGTGAAAGAATTCAAGTCCTCTTCACTTTCAGCAAGCAAGGTTGTGTCATCCTCGTATCAGAGGTTGTTAATGAGCCTTCCTCTATCCCTGATGTCACATTCTTCATATAGTCCAGCTTCTTGGATTATTTGCCCAGCATACACAGTGTCCCTCTGTTTTATTCAAATAACTGCATCTTGGTCTATGTACAGTTTCTGCATTAGCACAATCAAATGTTCTGGAATTCCCATCTTTTGAAATGTTATCCATAATTTGTTATTATCCACACAGTCGAATCCTCTGCATAGTCATTAAAATATAGGTAAACATCTTTCTGGTATTCTCTGCTTTCAGCCAAGATCCATCTGACAGCTGAAATTATATTCCTTGTTCCATGTCCTCTTCTGAATTCAGCTTGAATTTCTGGCGGTAATGTCAGTGAGGTGCGGCAACCATTTTTGAATGATCTTCAGCAAAATTTTACTTGCATGTGATATTACTGATATTGTTCAATAATTTCCACAGTCTGTTGGATCACCTTTCTTTGGAATGGGCACATACATGTATCTCTTCCAGTCAGTTGGCCAGGTAGCTGTCTTGCAAATTTCTTGTTATAGATGAGTGAGCGCTTCCAGCACTGCATCTGTTTGTTGAAACATCTCAGTTGGTACTCCATCAATCCCTGTAGCCTTATTTTTTGCCAATGCCTTCGGTGCAGCCTGGACTTACTCCTTCTTTACCAGTGGTTCTTGATCATATGCTACCTCCTGAAACAGTTGAAAGTCGACCAGTTCTTATTGGGACAGTGACTGTATGTTCCTTCCATCTTCATTTGATGCTTCCTGTGTCATTCAATATTTTGCTCATAAGCCAAGCCAAACCCATTGCCATTGAGTCAATTGTGATTCATAGCGACCCTATATTTTGCCCATAGAATCCTTCAATATTGCAACTTGAGGCTTAAAGTTTTTCTTCAGTTCTTCAGCTTGAGAAATGTTGAGCGTGTTCTTCTGTTTTGGTTTTCTAACTCCAAGCACTTTGCACACTTCGTTATGACACTTTACTTCCCTTCTAGAGCCAGTCTTTGAAATCTTCTGTTCAGCTCTTTTACTTCATCATTTCTTCCTTTCTCTTTAGCTACTCTATGTTCAAGAGCATGTTTCAGAGTCTTTTCTGACATCCATTTTGGTCTTTTTTTTTTTTTTTTCTGTCTTTTTAAGGACCTTTTGCTTTCAATGTGTTTTTATGTGTTCCATTATCTGGTAGGACACAAAAATTACCATTATGTCTTCCATTATCTGTTTGTTGTTGCTGTTGTTAAGTGCTGTCGAGTTGGTTCCAACTTATAGCGACCCTTTGCACAACAGAAAGAAACACTGCCCAGTCCTGCGCCATCCTCAAAATCTCTGCTATGTTTGAACCCATTGGTGTAGCCACTGGATTAATCTATCTCATTGGATTAATTCTCTACTTCACCAAGTATGATGTCCTTCTCCCAGGACTGGTTCCTCCTGATAACATGTCCAAAATATGTGAGATGAAGTCTTGCCATCCTTGCTTCTAAAGAGCATTCCGGCTGTACTTCTTCTAAGACAGATTTGTTTGTTCTTCTGTCAGTTCATGGTATATTCAATATTCTTTGCCAACACCCATCCGTTTCAGCTCACTAATGGTTGTGAAGCCCTGGTGGGACAGTAGTTGAGACCTTGGCTGCTAACTAAAAAGGTCAGCAGTTCAAATCCACCAGCCGTTCCTTGGAAACCCTATGGGGTAGTTCCACTCTGTCCTACATGGTTGCTATGAGTTGAAATCGACTCAACGGTAATTTTGTTTTTCTTAATGCCTTGTATGTCGGTCTTATGGGTTCCATTTCGTTTTTGATGACTTCCAATTTTCCTAGATTTGTACTTTGTACATTCCACATTCTCATTATTAATGGATGTTTGCAGCTGCTTCTGCCTATTTTGAGTTGTGGCACACCAGCAGATGAAGGTACTGAAAGTTTTACTCCATCCACATCATTAAGGTTGACTCTACTTTGAGGAAGCAGCTCTTCCCCAGTAGTATTTTGAGTGCCTTCCAACCTGAGGGGCTCATATTCTGGCCCTATATCAGACAATGTTCTGCTGCTATTCATAAGGTTTTCACTGGCCAGTTTTTTTAGAAGTAGATCACCAGGTCCTTCTTCCTACTCTTTCTTTGTTGGAAAGCTCTGCTGAATCCTGTCCACCATGGGTGACCTTGCTGATATTTAAAATACTGGTATCACAGCAACATGCAAGCCACCACAGCACAACAAACTGATAGTTGAGTGGTGGCCATTATCTGGTAAAAAAAAAAAAAAAATTTTATCTGGTAAGAACACATAAATTACTATTATGTGTTCCATTATCTGGTAAGAACATATAAATGGTAATCTTGACTACCATTTATGTGTTCCATTATCTGTTAAGGACACAGATTACCACTGTGTGTTCCATTCTGGATATCTTGGTTAATTACTGGAGGCTGAGTGTGGACTAGATCATTAATATGAGAGTGAGAAACTCCTGAGAATCCCCACAGCTTCATGGCCATTACTTCCAGGAACCCCGCTGCAGTATAATGGATTGCTTTTGTATGCCCTTTCTCTCCATGGTCTCATAACTCCACTCAGGTGATTGGGCAGGACTGTGTGATAGGGTAATTGTGGCCCACCAAAGGGATTGGTCAGCTTTGCCATCCTGCTGGGCTTGAACTGAGCCATCCCAGAGGCAGGAGAGAGAATCCCACCACCACCAAGGAAGAAGAGCCAGCACATCCTTTGGACTCGGATCCTCGCACTGAGAAGCTGCTGGAACTAGGAGACAGAGAGAGGGAGAACTGCAACATTAAAGGCAGCAAGAAGCAACAGCAGAGACCTGGCAGCAGGAGACAATATGGTGGACTTCCTGGTCCACAGAGAGAGGAACCTGAGTGCCTTTGGGCAGAGGCCTAGGCTAGGGAGAGGCATGCCTACAAGCATGGCTGGGAAGAGGCTGTCCTGATGGAAGAGCTGTATTCTTGAGTGTTCCTGAGCCTGAACTGTAACCTGTTACTTCCGTAATAAACCCCACAATTGTGAGCATGGTCTTTGAGTTCTGTGTGTCTGTTGCAATGAATTATTGAACCCAACAGAGAAGTAGAGAGTGCTGTGAAAGGGACAGTTGTTGTCAGAATTGGTAAAGATGGTGGAGAGAGGGGGCATATCTGACCATCTCACAGGAATCATTTTTGGGCTGTTGATCTTGATTCTCCTTCCCCCTTGTAAAGTTAGAGGGGGTCAGATGCCTCCCCCAAGTAATTTCTACACCTACCTTGTTCTCATGGTATAAATCCAAGGAAGATTTCTTTGTGGCACTGGCAAGGGAAGGTGAAGCAAAAAATTGTGACATATGCTCAGAACGTTCTCCACAACAAAGGCCCATTCTTCAGGGAAAAGTACTTGGTCAGAGCCTTGTCACAGCTGGGGGAAGGGCATTCATCTACTTTAACCAGCCTCGGCCTTCGTGCTCACCTAATGGGGGGCAAAAAATGCATAGTCAACAGGGGAAAGGCCTCAAGAAAATAGATTTGGAAAGCTGCAGCCAAGGAAGGAAGTAGGAAGCAGGAGGGAAAAGTTATATCGCTGAAGAAACACCTGGGAAAGTTTCAGCCTCCAGACACAGGCCCACTAAAATCTGTGATTAAATCAGAAGATTATAGAATTCTCCCTCTCCCCAGCAGCACACCAGTGGGGATCCAGTATACTAACAGTGGATTACGACTGAAAGAGATGCAAGATACAGACTTTCTGAGGAGGAATATTTAGGAAAGCTCAAAGTCAAGAGGAGAGACAAAAATTAGAACACTGCAGGAATCTGAAGCCTCTAGCACCTATAGCTACAGGAAACATTAAAAAGGGCCCAGCTTCTTGCCAGAGTTGCACCAATCTTCACACTAAAGGCCTATTTACCTTAGTTCCTATTATTTGATACAACATGTCTGGATTTCAACAAAATATTACAAGGATGCCAAAAGGCAAGAAAAAAGTCTGAAGAGATAAAGCAATCATCAGAATCAGATTCAGACATGACACATGTAATAGTATTATCAGACAGGGAATTCAAAGTAACTATGATTATCCCTGGATGTTGCAATTAATGTGCTCAGCTGCTGACCAAAAAGTTGGAGGTTTGAGTTCACCCAGAGATACCTCAGAAGAAGGGCCTGATGATCTACTTCTGAAAAATCAGCCATTGAAAACTCTATGGAGCACTCTGACCCATATGGGGTCACCATGAGTTAGAATCAACTCACTAGCAACTGGTACTGGTAACTGATATGATTATTACATTAAAACTATAATGGAAAATGTAGAACACATGCAAGAACATATGGAAAATGTAAACAGAGAGATGGCAACTCTAAGAAAGTATAAGAAGGAAATGCAAGCAATCAAAAACAATATAACAGAGCCACCAGTAGACTTCACATGTCTGAAGAAAGAATCAGTAAGCTTGAAGACAGGCCAATAGAAACTTCCCAAACTGATATGCAAAGAGAAAAAAGAAGGAGGGAAAAAAAAAAACAAACCAAAAAACCCACTAAAACCAAAAACAGAACAGAACACACATATTGGAACAATATTAAAAGTTGTAACATACACATAATTGGAATACTAGAGAGAGAATGGAGCATATATTTTAAGTAATAATCACTGAGAGTTTTCCAAAATTAATGCCACACAAACCACAGATCCAGTGGTTCAGAGATCACCAAGCAGGATAAATACAAAACAAAAACAAATCACAAAAACCCTGTTGTTGTTGGGTGCTGTCGAGCTGGTTTTGACTTACAATGACCCTATGCACAACAGAATGAAAAACTGCCCAGTCCTGCACCATCCGCACAATCATTGTTATGCTTAAGCCCATTGTTGCAGCCACTGTGTCAATCTATCTAGAATGTGAGACATAGTCTCACCATACTTGCTTCTAAAGAGCATTCTGGTCATATTTCTTCCAAAACTGATTTGTTCATTCTTTTGGCAGTCCATGGTATATTCAATATTCTTCTCCAACACCACAGTTTAAAGGTGTCAATTCTTCTTGGGTCTTCCTTATTCATCATCCAGCTTTCACATGCCTATGAGGCGACTGAAAACACCATGGCTTGGGTCAGGTGCACCTTAGTCTTCAAGGTGATGTCCTTGCTTTTCAACACTTTACAGAGGTCTTTTGCAGCATATTTCCCCAGTGCAGTGTGTCTTTTGATTTCTTGACTGCTGCTTCCACAGGTGTTGATTGCAGATCAAAGTAAAATGAAATCTTTGACAACTTCAATATTTTCTCCATTTATCATTGTTGTTTATTGGTCCAGTTGTAAGGATTTTTGTTTTCTTTATGTTGAGGTGTAATCCATTCTGAAAGCTGTCGTCTTTGATCTTCATCAATAAGTGCTTCAAGTCCTCTTCACTTTCAGCAAGCAAGGTTGTGTCATCAGCATAACACAGGTTGTTAATGAGTCTTCCTCCAATCTTGATGCCCCTCTTCTTCACATAGTCCAGCTTGGATTATATGCTCAGCATACAGATTGAATAGGTATGGTGAAGGGATACAACCCTGATGCATACGTTTCCTGACTTTAAACTACGCAGTATCCCCTTGTTCTCTTCAAATGACTGCCTCTTGATCTATGAAGCAAGAGGTCATTAAAAAGACAGGAAAAAAGAAAAGACCAAAATGGATGTCAGAAGAGACTCCAAAACTTGCTCTTGAACATCAAGTAGCTAAAGTGAAAGGAAGAAATGAAGTAAAAGAGCTGAACAGAAGATTTCAAAGGGCACCTCGAGAAGACAAAGTAAAGTATTATAATATCCTGTGCAAAGACCTTGAGATAGAAAACCAGAAGAGAAGAACATGCTCGGCATTTCTCAAGCTGAAGGAACTGAAGAAAAAATTCAAGCTTTGACTTGCAATACTGAAGGATTATATGAGGAAAATATTAAACTACCCAGGAAGCATCAAGGGAAAATGGAAGGAATACACAGAGTCACTATACCAAAAAGGATTGAAAGATGTTTAACCATTTCAGGAGGTAACATATGATCAGGAACCGATGGTACTGAAGGAAGAAGCCCATGCTGAACTGAAGGCATTGTCGAAAAACAAAGCTCCGGGAACTGATGAAATATCAATTAAGATGTTTCAACAAATGGATACAGCACTGGAAGTGCTCACTCATCTATGCCAAGAAGTTTGGAAGACAGCTATCTGGCCAACCAACAGAAAGAGATCCATATTTATGCCTATTCCCAAGAAAGTTTACCCAGCCAAATAAGGAGATTATCAAACAATATCATTAATATCACATGCAAGTAAAATTTTGCTGAAGATCAATCAAAAGTGGCGGTAGCAGTATATCAACAGGGAACTGCCAGAAATTCAAGCCAGATTCACAAGAGGCCGTGGAACCAGGGATGTCATTGCTGATGTAGGACGGATCTTGGCTGAAAGCAGAGAATACCAGAAACATGTTTACCTGTGTTTTATTGAGTATGGAAAGGCATTCAGCTGTGTGGATCATAACAAATTATAAATAACTTTGTGAAGAATGGCAATTCTAGAACACTTAATTGTGCTCATGAGGAACCTGTACACAAAAACCTACCCATATCATATTCAAACTGAAGAAAGACAAGAAGAAAATCCTGAAAAAAGCCATGGGGAGGGGGGAAAAAACACCTTGCCTGTACAGGAATAAGGATAAGAATTATAGTGAACTTCTTATCAGAAACCATGCAAGCAAGAAGAAAGTACAGTGAAATATTTAAAGCGTTGAATGAAAATAAAAATTAGAATTCTATATCCAGAAAAATTATTCTTCAGAGGTGAAGAAGTAAAGATTTTTTCAGACAAACAAAAACTTAGGGAATTCATCACCAGCAGAAATGTTAAAGGAATTTCTTTGGGCTGAAGGAAAATAATATAGCTTAGAAACATATAAAGGTTTATATAAGGAAAGAAAAAAGCATCAGAGAAGGAGTAAATGAAGGTAAAACAAAATCTTTTATTTTTCTTATTCTTGATTGATTTAAATTTTAATTTTTTAAAGTTATAATAGCAACAATGTATTGGGTGATTGTAGCATATGCATAAGTGAAATGAATGATAGCAATGTCACAATGGATGGGAAGGAGGAACTGGGAATACTCGCTTATAAGGTGTCTGCCCTGCACATGAAGTGGCATGGTGTTATCTGAAGGTGGACTTAGATTAAAAATGTTAAAAATGTATATTTTAAACCTTAAGGCAACACTAAAAAAATTTTTTAAAGAATATAATTGATAGGAAATGGAATCATGTAACACGTTTAATTAAAACAAGAGGAGGCAAAAAAAAATGAGGGTATAAAAAAACAAAGAACAAATGCAATCAATATAAATTAGTTATAAACATGGAAAATATTAATCCAAATATATATATAATTACTTTAAATTTAAATAGTCTAAATATACCAATTAAAAGACAGAGATAATCAGAGTGGTTGATACACCAAGACCCAACTATATGAAGTCTGTAAGAAACCACTTAATAAAGACACAGATTAAAAGTAAGGAGATGGAGAGAGATATGACATGCTAACACTAATCAAAAGAAAGCTGGAGTATTTATATTAATTTTGGACAAAGCAAACTTCAGAAAAAGGAAGAAGGGCTCTAGTGGCACAATGGTTAAGCCCTTGGCTGCTAACTGAAAGGTTGATGGTTCAAACCCACCCAGTGGCTCCATGGGAGAAAAGACCTAGTAATCTGCTTCCATAAAGATTACAGCCAACTGGAGAAACCACAAGAGTATGGCCCCCGGACACCCTTCTAATTTAGTAATAAAGTCACTCCTGAGGCTCACCCTTCAGCCAAAGATTAGACAGGCCCATAAAACAAAACAAGACTAAATGGGCACACCAGCCCAGAGGCAAGGGTGAGAAGACAGGAGGGGACAGGAAAGCTGGTAATAGGGAACCCACGGTGGAGAAGAGGAGAATGTGTACTAATTGTTTAATGAGAAGCTAGTTTGTTCTGTAAACTTTCATCTAAACTGCAATAAAAAACAATAAATAAATAAAGATTACAGCCAAGAAAACCCGATGAGGCAGTTCTACTCTGTCACATGGGCACTATGAGTCAAAATCAACTCGATGGCTCCCAACAACAACTCCTAATAATAAAAGGATCAACTTCCCAAGAAGACATAATGATCCTAAACATGTATGCACCCAACAAGGGAGTACCAAAATATATGAAACAAAAACTGATAGAAATGAAAGACAAATCTGCTATTATTGGATTTGAACTGCTGCTCTTTTGGTTAGCAGCTGTAGCTCTTAACCACTATGCCACCAGGGTTTCCATTATTGGTTTAGAGACTTCAATATCCTTCTGTCAGTAGCTGATAGATCAAGCAGGCAGAATATCAATAAGGATATGACCAGAACAGCTCTGTCAACTTGATCTAATTGACATTTATAGAACACTCATCCCAACAACAGCAGAGAATACACATTTTTCTTAAACTCACATGGAACATTCACCAAGGGAGACCACATTCTGGGCCATAAAACACATCTTAACAAATGAAAAGCTATAAAATTTCCAGAAGAAAACAGAGAAAATCTATGTGACCTTGAGTTTGCTGATAAGTTTATAGATAGAACACCAAAAGCACAACCCAAGAAAGAAAAAAATGATAAGCTGGACTTTATTAAAATTGAAAACTTCTGCTCTTTCTAAAGATACTGTTAAGAAAATAAAAAGACAAGCCACAAACTACTGGCAGAAAAAGAAAAAAAGCAAAACACATATCTAGTAAAGGACTCGTATCCAAAATGTATAGAGAACTCTTATAACTCAACAATAAGTAAAAAAGTAACCCAACTAAAAAAAACTGGCAAAAGATCAGAACAAACACCTCACCAAAGAAGATATACAGATGGTAAATAACCGTATGAAGAGATGCTCAATATAATTTGTCTTTAGGGAAATGCAAATTAAAACAACAATGAAATGCCACTATACACCTATTAAAAGAAACCTAAAAAAAACAAAACTCACTGCCGTCGAGTCGATTCGGACTCATAGCGACCCTATAGGACAGAGTAGAACTGCCCCATGGAGTTTCCAAAGAGTGGTTAAAATCCAAAAAACTGGCCAAACCAATTGTTGGCAATGATGCAGAGCAACAGGAGCTCTCATTATTCATTGCAAGTGGGAACGCAAAACGGTACAGCCCTTCGGGAGATAGTTTAGTAGTTTCTTCCAAATCTTGACATAGTCTTACCGTTTTGCACTCCTAGATATTTACCCAACTGATTTGAAAACATTCACACAAATACCTGCATGCAATTGTTTAGAGCAGCTTTATTCATAATTACCAAAAACTGCAAGCAACCAAAATGCCCTTCAATAGGTGAATGAATAAACATCCTGTGGTGTATTCATACAATGGAATGCTGTTGTTAGCTGCCTTTGAGTTGGCTGCGATTCATGATGACCTTATGTATAACAGAATGAAATGTTGTCCAGTTCTCCACCATCTTCATGATGGTTGGTATGTTTGAGTCCATTTTGCAGCTGTTGTGTAATGCCTTCTAACATGGGGCGATCATCTTCCAGCTCTATATTGGACAATATTCAATGGAATACTATGCAGTAATAAAAAGGAATGAGTTATTGAGCCATGCAAAGATACGAGTGAATTTTAAATGAAACCAGTCTGAAAAGGCTAAAAAAAAAAGGCTACATACACATAATTCCATTTAGATGGCATTCTAGAAAAGGGAAAGCTATAGAGATGGTAAAAAGACCATTGGTTCACGGGAGTTAAGGGTCGGGGAGGATTGAATAGGGAATTTTTTAGGTAGTGAAAATTTTCTGTATGATACTGTAATGGTGGATATAGGACACTGCATTTGTCAAAGCCCATAAAACCTTACAGCACAGAATGAACCTTATTGTAGGCAATTAAAAAAAAAAAAATCATTCCAGAGGTTGAGGGATCTCAGGAAAAAACTGCATACTGTAAAAAAAGAATCTAACTGGATTACAAATGTATGAAACAGCCTCATTGAAGAAGGCGAGAGACAAGGCGCCGATCTAAGTAACTCTGGTAATAAGTGAAGCCTATAAGAATAAAGGAGCCCTGGTGGCACCGTGGTTTAGAGCTTGGCTGCCAACCAAAAGGTCAGCAATTTGAATTCACCAGCCACTCCTTGAGAACCCTATGGGACAGTTCTACCCTGTCCTATAGGGTCACTATGAGTTGGAATCGACAGCAACGGGTTTGGTTTTTTGGTTGCCTTTTTTTTTTTTTTTTTAAATAAGACTAAAGGTAAAAAAGAAAAAAAAAAGACTAAAGGTAAAATAAAATGCTTGTAAACTCTGTACTCTAGCTAATAAAGCTGTTCCCTATGGGGAGGTTAACTGGTTAACAATTCTGATACACTATAGGCATATCCCGGAGGTGAAAAATTATGTAAATGGATAGTGGATGTTGGGAGCCAGATTTCTTACTGTTGGAGTGGGAACTTACAGAGTAGCGAGGGAAAGAGGCTAGAATGATCCACGTGATAACAAACGAGTGTTGGAAACTCATATGAACTCATGTTTAGCTTAATATAGATACCAGTAACCTGTTGCCTGGCTCCACAATCAACGGCCATGGAAGCAGCAGTCAAGAAATCAAAAGACGCATTGCATTGGGTAAATGTGCTGCAAAGGACCTCTTTAAAGTCTTGAAGAGCAAAGGTGTCACTTTGAAGACTAGGGTGCGCCTGACCCAAGCCATGGTGTTTTCAATTGCATCATATGCGTGTGAAAGCTGGACAATGAATAAGGAAGACCAAAGAAGAATTGACACCTTTGAATTGTGGTGCTGGAGAAGAATATTGAATATACCATGGACTGCCAAAAGAATGAATAAATCTGTCTTAGAAGAAGTACAACCAGAATGCTCCTTAGAAGCAAGGATGGCAAGACTGCGTCTTACATACTTTGGACATGTTGTCAGGAGGCATCAGTCCCTGGAGAAGGACATCATTCTTGGCAGAATACAGGGTCAGCAGAAAAGAGGAAGACCCTCGATGAGGTGGATTGACACCATGTCTGCAACGATGAGCTCAAGCATAACAATGATTGTGAGGATGGCTCAGGATCGGGCAGTGTTTCGTTCTGTGGTACATAGGGTCGCTATGAGTCGGAACTGAGTCGATGGCACCTAACAACAACGACAACCTGTTGCCATTGAGCTGATTCTGACTTATGGTGACCCATTGTGTCAGAGTAGATCTGTACTCCATAGGGTGTTAATGGCTGTGACCTTTCAGAAGCAGATTGTCTTTCTTCCAAAGTGCTTGTGGGTAGGTTTGAACTGCCAACCTTTCAGTTAGTAGACTGGTAATGAACTGTTTGTGCTACTCAGGAATCTTAATATAGATACAGATGGATATATAGAGAAATATTTATAGATATGCTTATATACGGAAACCCTGGTGGCATAGTGGTTAAGTGCTACGGCTGCTAACCAAAGGGTCAGCAGTTCAAATCCGCCAGGCGCTCCTTGGAAACTCCATGGGGCAGTTCTACTCTGTCCTATAGGGTCGCTATGAGTTGGAATCGACTCAACGGCACTAGGTTTTTTTTTTTTTTTTTTAATGCTTATATACACAAGTTAGTATGTTGTTGCTGTTAGATGCCATCAAGTTGATTTCGACTCATAGCGATCCCACGTGACAGAGTAGAATTGCTCCATAGGGTTTTCTAGGCTGTAATCTTTACAAGAGCAGATCACCAAGTCTTTCTCCCATGGAGCCACTGGGTGGGTTGGAACCGCCAACTTTTTGGTTAGCAGCTGAGCACTGAACTGTTCCACCAGTGGGACTCCTTCAAGTTAGCATAACCAAAAAAAACCCAAACCCAAACCCATTGCCATCAAGTTAATTCCAACTCATAGTGATCCTATAGGACAGAGTAGAACTGCCCTGTAGAGTTTCCAAGGAGTACCTGGTGGATTTGAACTGCCAAACTTTTGGTTAGCAGCCATAGCACTTAACCACTACGCCACTGGGATTTCTGACAGATATTTCCTTGCTCTGTCAGCTGAAAGTGCTTAGAAGCAATGACACCCCAGTAGCAACAAGCACACCTAGCACCCAGATCTTGGTCTCTAATACCATTCTCCAATAAAAGGAACCAGGCCTCCTTTGAGAAATGGCCAATTCTAGGACTGGGACAGAAAATATACAAGATAAGCCTGGAGCATCTTGTAGTACCAGAAAGTAAGAAAGTGCTAAAAGAAAACAAAACACAATGATGGGAATATGTCAAAGGAACACAGGAGACAACTGAAAGAGCTCCCAAGGACTAAAGTTGGAAAAATTTGTGCAACAAAATAAAGTAGTACTGGATTGAGCCCTGATGGTGCAGTTGTTAAAGCGCTCAACTGCTAACCTAAAGGTCAGTGGTTTGAAACCACAAGTGGCTCCTCAGAAGAAAGATGTGGCAGTCTGCTTCCGTAAAGATTTACTACCTTGGAAACCCTGTGGGGTCACTATAAGTTGGAATCGACTTGATGGCAGTAGGTTTGTTTTTTTTTTTTTCTTTCGTATTGGACTATAACCCAAAGTATAAAACAAATATCCATGAGCCTATACTGATGTGAATGAATAATTGTGTAAATAAATAAATGGGGGAGAATAGAAAAATCTCTCAGGCAGGAGAATATCTCCTGTGCAGAAGACTTCTAAATAATTTATGTGTGTGTGTGTGTAGATACCTTCAAATAAGTGGAGCATAACTCCCCACTTCTTGATTATGGGCTGCTCACAGTAACTTCCTTCCAAGTAGGATGGTATCAGGGGAGCAGAGGGAAGAGAAAGTTTGTAATGGAGAAACTTAACAAACACTACCTCAGCCAGGTGACCAAGGCTAACATCAACAATAGAAAGCCATGTTGATTGTATGTACCCTTCATATGATGTGATGAGAATGACACTTTACCTATGTGGTCCTCCCCCTCAAAACCCATGCCCACTGCCGTAGAGTCGATTCCCGACTCATAGTGACCCATAACCCAACTCAAAACCCATAGCCCCAGTCTAATCACGAGAAAAAAATTCAGACAAACTCAATTTGAGGGGCATTTTACAAAGTACCTGACCAGTACTCCTCAAAACTTTCAAGGTCATCAAACTCAGGGAAATTCTGAGAAACTGTCACATTCAAGAAGAAACTAAGGAATTATGAAGACTAAATATAATGTGGTATCTAGGATAGGACTCTGGGACATAAAAAGGACATTAAGTGAAAACCAAGGAAATCTGAATAAAGTATGGGCTTTAGTTAATACTAATGTATCAATATGGCTTCATTTTAACAAACGTATCATAGGATAATAAGATGTTAATGAATTAGATTTGGCATATACAGGAACTCGCTGTACTGTCTTAACTTTTCTGTAAATCTAAAACTATTCTAAAACAAAAGGTTTATTTTTTTTTTAACTTTTATTGAGCTTCAAGTGAACATTTACAAATCAAGTCAGTCTGTCACATATAAGTTAATATACATCTTACTCCTTACTCCCACTTGCTCTCCCCCTAATGAGTCAACCCTTCCAGTCTCTCCTTTCGTGAAAACTTTGCCAGCCTCCAACTCTCTCTATCCTCCCATCCCCCCTCCAGACAGGAGATGCCAACACAGTCTCAAGTGTCCACCTGATATAATTAGCTCACTCTTCATCAGCATCTCTCTCCCACCCACTGTCCAGTCCCTTTCATGTCTGATGAATTGTCTTCAGGGATGGTTCCCGTCCTGTGCCAACAGAAGGTTTGGGGACCATGACCGCCGGGATTCCTCTAGTCACATCCAGACCATTAAGTACGGTCTTTTTATGAGAATTTGGGGTCTGCATCCCACTGATCTCCTGCTCCCTCAGGGGTTCTCTATTGTGCTCCCTGTGAGGGCAGTCATCGATTGTGGCCGGGCACCAACTAGTTCTTCTGGTCTCAGGATAATGTAGGTCTCTGGTTCATGTGGCCCTTTCTGTCTCTTGGGCTCTTAGTTGTCGTGTGACCTTGGTGTTCTTCATTCTCCTTTGATCCAGGTGGGTTGAGACTAATTGATGCATCTTAGATGGCCGCTTGTTAGCATTTAAGACCCCAGACGCCACATTTCAAAGTGGGATGCAGAATGTTTTCATGATAGAATTATTTTGCCAATTGACTTAGAAGTCCCCTTAAACCATGGTTCCCAAACCCCCGCCCTTGCTCGGCTGACCTTTGAAGTATTCAGTTTATCCCGGAAACTTGTTTGCTTTTGGTCCAGTCCAGTCCAGTTGAGCTGACCTTCCATGTATTGAGTGTTGTCCTTCCCTTCACCTAAAGCAGTTCTTATCTGCTAATTAATCAGTAAAAAACCCCCTCCCTCCCCCCCTCGTAACCACAAAAGTATGTGTTCTTCTCAGTTTGTACCATTTCTCAAGATCTTATAATAGTGGTCTTATACAATATTTGTCCTTTTGCCTCTGACTGATTTCGCTCAGCATAATGCCTTCCAGGTTCCTCCATGTTATGAAATGTTTCACAGATTCGTCACTGTTCTTTATCGATGCGTAGTATTCCATTGTGTGAATATACCACAATTTATTTACCCATTCATCTGTTGATGGACACCTTGGTTGCTTCCAGCTTTTTGCTATTGTAAACAGAGCTGCAATAAACATGGGTGTGCATATATCTGTTTGTGTGAAGGCTCTTGTTTCTCTAGGGTATATTCCGAGGAGTGGTATTTCTGGGTTGTATGGTAGTTCTATTTCTAACTGTTTAAGATAACACCAGATAGATTTCCAAAGTGGTTGTACCATTTTACATTCCCACCAGCAGTGTATAAGACTTCCAATCTCTCCGCAGCCTCTCCAACATTTATTATTTTGTGTCTTTTGGATTAATGCCAGCCTTGTTGGAGTGAGATGGAATCTCATCGTAGTTTTAATCTGCATTTCTCTAATGGCTAATGATTGAGAGCATTTTCTCATGTATCTGTTAGCTGCCTGAATATCTTCTTTAGTGAAGTGTGTGTTCATATCCTTTGTCTACTTCTTGATTGGGTTGTTTGTCTTTTTGTGGTTGAGTTTTGACAGAATCATATAGATTTTAGAGATCAGGCACTGGTCGGAGATGTCATAGCTGAAAATTCTTTCCCAGTCTGTAGGTGGTCTTTTTACTCTTTTGGTGAAGTCTTTAGATGAGCATAGGTGTTTGATTTTTAGGAGCTCCCAGTTATCTGGTTTCTCTTCGTCATTTTTGGTAATGTTTTGTATTCTGTTTATGCCTTGTATTAGGGCTCCTAGGGTTGTCCCTATTTTTTCTTCCATGATCTTTATTGTTTTAGTCTTTATGTTTAGGTCTTTGATCCACTTGGAGTTAGTTTTTGTGCATGGTGTGAGGTATGGGTCCTGTTTCATTTTTTTGCAAATGGATATCCAGTTATGCCAGCACCATTTGTTAAAAAGACTATCTTTTCCCCAATTAACTGACACTGGGCAAAAGGTTTATTTTTAATAGAGGCAAAAATTAAAGAAAATTAGAGCAACAAGTCTAATATCCAACTAATCTCACAATCCTTGGAGAGCACAGAAGGGAATTACTACAGATCATGAGACTGTTTTATTTTATGTATCGTACTTTTGGTAACAAGCCTAAGAAATTTTAGCCTAATCCAGCATCCCGGAGATTTTCTCCTATGTTTTCTCTTAGAGTTGTAATGGTTTTAGCTATTACATTTAGATCTGTGATCATTTTGAGTTGATTTTTCTGTATGGTGTAAGGTTAGGTTAAAACTTTGCACATAGATATCCAGTTGTCCCAGCACAATTTGTTGAGAAGACCACCCTTTTCCCACTGAATTAGCTTACTACCTTTATAGAAAATCAGTTGACGTAAGAGTTTATTTCTGCACTCCCAATTTTGTTACATTGATCTCTGTATCTTTGTCAATGCTATACTCTCTTTATTCTTCCAGCTTAGTAGTAAGTTTTGAAGTTGGATAATTTCCAATTTATATGTTGTTTATTTTGAAAATTGATTTGGCTAGTCTAGGTTTCCCAGAAGTTGAGGAATATGAGTTTCTAGACTTAAAGGGCTGCCTGCCAAGCAGATAAACTGTTCAGTACAAATAAAAGATAAAGAAGACTCAGACAGAGATACATCGCAATGATACTTCAGATCATCAGTAATAAAGAGAAGACTCTAAAAGCATCCAGGGGGAAAGTCATGCACACTGGATCAGAAATCAGAAAGGCACCTGACTTCCTTACAGCATCACTTGATGCAGAACCCACTGGGGAATGTCTTACAGATTCTGAGGGGAAGTTATTTTCATCACGGCCACACTAACAATCAAGTGTAATGGTAGCGTCAAAACAACTTCAATCTTTTCTCCTTTTATCATAGCTTTGCTTATTGGTCCAGTTGTGAGGATTTTTATTTACTTTATGTTGAGGCGTAATCCATACTGAAGGCTGTAATCTTTGATCTTCATCAGGAAGTGCTTCAAGTCCTCTTTGCTTTCAGTAAGTGAGGTTGTGTCACCCTCATATCACAGGTTGTTGATGAGTCTTCCTCCAACCCTGATGCCATATTCTTCTTCATATAGTCTCAGATTATTTGCTCAACATACAGATTGAAAAAGTATGGTAAAAGGATACAACCCTGAGGCACACATTTCCTAATTTTAAATCACGAAGTACCCCCTTGTTCTGTGCAAATAACTGCCTCTTGGCCTAGGTACAGGTTCTGCATGAGCACAATTAAGTGTTCTGGAATTCCAATTCTTTGTAATGTTATCCATAATTTGTTATGATTCACACACTTGAATGCTTTTCCATAGGCAATAAAACACACATAAACATCTTTCTGGTATTTTCTGCTTTCAGCCGAGATCCACTGGACATCAGTAATGATACCCCTCATTTCATATCCTCTTCTGAATCCAGCTTGAGTTTCTGGCAGTTCCCTGTTGATGTACTACTGCAACAGCTTTTGAATTATGTTCAGCAAAGTTTTCTTGCTTGTGATACTTATAATAAAAAAACAAAAAACCCAATATTGCTCCATAATTTCTGCATTCTGTTGGATCACTTTTCTTTGGAATGGGCACAAACATGGATCTCTTCTAGTCGGTTGGCCAGGAAGCTGTCTTCAAAATTTCTTAGCATAGGCAAGTGAGTGCCTCCAGTGCTACATCCATTTGTTGAAACATCTCAGTTGGTATTCTGTCAGTTCCTGGAACTTTGTTTTTCACCAATGCCTTCAGTGCAGCTTGGGCTTCTTCCTTCAGTACCATCAGTTCTTGATCACATGCTTTCTCCTGAAATGGTTAATGTCGACCAGTTCTTTTTGAGACAGTGAGTCTGTGTATTCCATCTTCTTTTGATGCTTCCTGCATTATTCAATATTTTGCCCATAGAATCCCTCAGTATTGCAACTCAAGGCTTGAAGTTTTTCTTCAGTTCTTTCAGCTTGAGAAATGCTGAGGGTATTCTTCCGTTTTTGTTTTTTAACTCCAGGTCTTTGCACATTTCATTATAATATTTTACTTTGTCCTCTCGAGCTGCCCTTTGAAGTCTTCTGTTCAGCTCTTTGACTTCATCATTGCTTCCACGCATTTTAGCTACTCTATATTTAAGTGCAAATTTCAGAGTCTTTTCTGATATTTATTTTGGTCTTTTGTTTCTTTCTTTTTTTTTTTTTTGCAGGTTTTTATGTGGACATTCATTTATTATTATTTTAATTTTTATTGTGCTTTAAGTGCAACTTTACAAATCAAGTCAGTCTCTCACACAAAAATGTGTATACACCTTGCTACATACTTCCAATTCCCCTCCCCCCCATGAGACAGCCAGCTCCCTCTTTCCACTCTCTCCTTTCGTGACCATTTTGCCAGCTTCTAACCCCCTCTACCCTCCCATCTCCCCTCCAGGCAGGAGGTATCAACATAGTCTCAAGTATCCATCTGAACCAAGTAGCTCACTCCTCACCAGCATCCCTCTCCAACCCATTGTCCAGTCCAACCCATGTCCAAAGAGTTGGCTTCGGGGATGGTTCCTGTTGTGGGCCAACAGAAGGTCTGGGGGCCATGACCACGAGGGTCCTTCTAGTCTCAGTCAGACCATTAAGTCTGGTCTTTTTACCAGAATTTGGGGTCTGCATCCTGCTGTTCTCCTGCTCCCTCAGGGGTTCTCTGTTGTGTTCCCTGTCAGGGCAGTCATTGGTTGTGGCCAGGCACCATCTAGTTCTTCTGGTCTCAGGATGATGTAGTCTCTGGTTCATGTAGCCGTTTCTGTCTCTTGGGCCTGTTATTATCTTGTGTTTTTGGTGTTCTTCTTTCTTTGATCCAGGTGGGTTGAGACCAATTGATGCATCTAAGATGGCTACTTGCTAGCATTTAAGACCCCAGATGCCACTCTTCAAAGTGGGATGCAGAATGTTTTCTTAATAGATTTTATTATGCCAATTGACTTAGTGTCCCCTGAAACCATGGTCCCCAAACCCCGCCCCTGCTACGCTGGCCTTCAAAGCATTCACTTTATTCCAGAAACTTCTTTGCTTTTCGTTCAGTCCAGTTGTGCTGACCTTGCCTGTATTGTGTGTTGTCTTTCTCATCACCTAAAGTAGTTCTCATTTACTGTCTAATTAGTAAATACCCCTTTCTCACCCTCCTTCCCTCCCACCTCTCGTAACCACAAAAGAATATTTTCTTCTCAGTTTAAACTATTTCTCAAGTTCTTATAATAGTGGTCTTATACAATATTTCTCCTTTTGCAACTGACTAATTTCACTCAGCATAATGCCTTCCAGGTTCCTCCATGTTATGAAATGTTTTCCAGATTCATCACTGTTCTTTATCGATGTGTAGTATTCCATTGTGTGAATATACCATAATTTATTTATCCATTCATCCATTGATGGGCACTTTGGATGCTTCCATCCTTTTGCTATTGTAAACAGTGCTGCAATAAACATGGGTGTGCATATATCTGTTCGTGTAAAGGCTCTTATTTCTATAGGATATATTCCAAGGAGTGGGATTGCTGCATCGTATGGTAGTTCTATTTCTAGCTTTTTAAGGAAGTGCCAAATCGATTTCCAAAGTGGTTGTACCATTTGACATTCCCACCAGCAGTGTGTAAGTGTTCCAATCTCTCCACAGCCTCTCCAACATTTATTGTTTTGTGTTTTTTGGATTAATGCCAGCCTTGTTGGAGTGAGACGGAATCTCATTGTAGTTTTGATCTGCATTTCTCTAATGGCTATGACTGTGAGCATTTCCTCATGTATCTGTTAGCTACCTGAATGTCTTCTTTAGTGAATTATCTGTTCATGTCTTTTTCCCATTTTTTAATTGGGTTATTTGTCTTTTTGCAGTTGAGTTTTTGCAGTATCACGTAGATTTTAGAGATCAGGTGCTGATCGGAAATGTCATAGTTAAAAACTTTTTCCTAGTCTGTAGGTAATCTTTTTACACTTTTGGTGAAGTCTTTGGGTGAGTCTTTCTAATTTCTTAATGACCTTTTGCTTTCTTCATGTATAATATCCTTGGTGTCTTCCCACGACTCATCTAGTCTTCATTCTTTAGTGTTCAATGTGTCAAATCTGTTCTTGAGATAATTTCCAAATTCAGGTGGGATATACTCCAGATCATATTTTGGATCTTGTGGGCTTGTTTAATTTTCTTCAACTTCAACTCGAACTTGCATATGAGCAGTTAATGGTCTGTTTCATAGTCAGCCCCTGGCCTTGTTCTGACTAATAATATTGAGCTTCTGCGTAGTCTCTTTCCACAGATATGGTCGATTTGATTCCTGTGTATTCCATCTAACAAAGTCCAAGTGTATAGTTGCCATTTATGTTGTTGAAAAAAGGTGTTTGTGAAGAATAAGTCTTTGGTCTTATCATGCCATTTCTGTATGACCATATAGGATCCAACAATTCCACTACTAGGTGTATACCCAAGAGAAATGAAAACACATGTCCACACAAAACTTTAACATGAATGTTTATATCAGCATTATTCATAATAGCCAAATACTAGAAACATCTCAAATGTCCGTCAACTGATGCATGGATGAATAAAAGTGGCATATCTATACAATGGAGTATTATTCAGTCATAAAAAGGAACGAAGCACTGAGATATACCACGACATGAATGAACCTTGAAAATATGCTAAGTAAAAGAAGCCAGTCATAAAAGACCATATGTTGTATGATTCCATTGATATGTAATGTCCAGAGTAGGCAAGTCCATAGAAGATTAGTTATTGCCTGAAGCTGGGGAATTTGTAAAGAAATACGGAGTATGTACTAATGCGTAAAGGATTTCTCTTATGGGTGATGCAATGTTCTAAATTGATTCTGGGAATATACTAAGAACCTTCAAATTATATACTCTGAATGGGTGAATTTATGGCATGTGAATTATGTCTTAATAAAGCTGTTTCAAAAAAAAAGTTAAAAAAAAAATAAGTAGAGGTTAACTAGGTAAAGAATGAGAGAACAGTCAGATAGAGGGACCCACTTATGGAAAGACGCTGATGCAAGAAGGAACATGACTCACCAGAGGAATCAAAAAGGCCAGTGTCACGGAGCATGAAAATGAGGGTAAAGTAACATTAGAGAGTAGATAAAGGCCAGATCATGCAGGATTTTGAAGACATTGTTAAGGAATTAGGATGAGATTTTAAAAGTAAATACCTGGGTCTGTTTTTCAATAACAATGTGGTAAACACTGCAATTACCTATGTTACTAACCCCTTTGCCCTTAGTAAGAAAGCCCCTGTTTTTGGTTGGGCATATCATTCAGTTTCCCAAGCAGCTAAGTGCAAGCATGTGGCTTAATTCTCATCGGTCAGACTTAAGTAATAATTTTGTATGACCAGTGCCCAAAACAATGTCTAGCACACATTGTCTTGCTCAACAAATATTTGGTGAATAAATGGATGATTGACCATGAGATTTCAAGGAAGTCTCCTTAAAAGGGATAGGGTGCACCAATCTTTATCCAACCTGATTGGAAAACAGGCGTGATGAATGGAATCTTAGTAGCAAACTTGGACTATGAGGATGAGGATCAAAGACAATACATGGCAGAATAGTGAGCTGGAAGGAGCCCTGACAACCATGTGGAGCCACTATTCCAGTCCTGGACTTCTTCCTATCTCTGGATTTCTTTTATTTAGAAATTAACTTCCACTTTGTTTAAGCTACTGTTATGTTAGAATTTTTCGCTTATTTGTAGATAACCCTACTCCTAATATAAGCAATGGCCCATGTTCTAACTCCAAAATCAAAGACTTGCCAGCTAAATAGCATAAAAACGAATGACTGGCAGTATCTTGGTTTGGATTTGGTTCAGCTGCAAGTGACAAAAAAACTCAAAATAACAGTGGCTTAAACAGAATAGAAGTTTGTATCTCTCCCATGTAACAGAGCAAATAGGTAGAAGATTCTAGAAGATTCAGAGCTTGGGTTTCCCTGATGTCTCTATCACTTCCTTCGAATTAATGTCTATTGAGTGGGAGATGTAGTGAGAATTGCCTATAGGGCCACAGAATATAAATGGTGACCCTTCGGCATGCTTTAGGATAAGTTTCAAGCCTTCTCTACAGGAACTCATACAAGGGTAATCTTGGTAAATAATATTTATATTGCAACTAAGGAAGAAACATGAAATACGTACGCATACATCAAAATACCCAATACACACCGTCTGCAAACACAAAACAATGAAATTAATTTCAAAAGCCACTCATGGAGAAAAATCAGCTTTGTTTCTTCATGATCACACCTGGCATAAAATCTACTCCTCTAGCAAGCGTTTGGAGTCCTGGAGTGGTGCAACATGTTTGGCTGCTAAGTGAAAGGTTGGAGTTTCAAATCCACCCAGACGTGCCTCGAATAAAAGACCTGGCTATCTATTTCAGAAACACCAGCCATTGAAAACCTTATGGAACACAGTCTACTCTGACACACACGGGATTGCCATAAATTGGCGTCAACTCAACAGCAGCTGGCTTTTAGCAAGCATTTGTGTGACATCTACCCTGTGGCTGACACCGCTCAGCATTGCACTTTGAATGACACAGTTGAATGGAATCAAGTTCCGTCTTCTAGGAGCTTACAGTATAACAGGTATAAAATAAACACACAGGAATAGACACAAGTGTGGGGTAAGAGTGGTTTATCTTACTTAGACCCTGTCCATCCACACTCCTCAACCAGAAAAACTGTTCTTGTTACACTTACAAGTGACCCAGCGTGGGGTCTGAGAGGCCTGAGCAGGCAGAGGAATTCCTAAAAGTATCCAAGGCCTAAAAGAGTTAGACGGTGTGAACAGGGGTTGCTAGAAAAAACAACAGGATGTCCAATTAAATTTGAATATCAGACAAACAATGAATAATATTTTAGTATGAATAACCCACTGCCGTCGAGTCAATTCTGACTCATAGCGACCCTATAGGACAGAGTAGAGCTGCCCCGTAGAGTTTCCAAGGAGCGCCTATATATGTTCCCCAAATTTAACTGGATGTCTTGTGTTTTTATTTGCTAAATCTAGCAACCCTAGTTAGGACAAATTATGTACAAGTGGGCCAAACTTGTGAAGCCAACTACACTCGTGAAGTTTCAAGGGTGAGAGGAGCTAAACAGGAAATAAGAGACCAAGAGGAAGGGTGCAGAAGTTAGATAGACCTGGAACAGAGCAGGGAGAGCGAGCAAGGGTACAGCTGTACAGGTTGTGCACTGCATAACTCAAGACCACCATATACAATAGGGGGCTTTGGAAAGTGTCCAAGACAATTATACCGACAGTGATAAGGTACCTGAGGCTCTTTCATATTGATGGAGACTACACAGTACAAACAAAAAACAAAAAACCAAGCCTGTTGTAAGTGGGTGTTATGGATTGAGATATGACCCCGAAAAATATGTGCTATAAATCCTAACCTCTATTCCTATGGTTATAATCCCATTTGGGAATGAGTTGTCTTTGTTATGTTAATGAGACAGAATTAGTGTAGGGTGCATTTTGAGTCAATCTCCTTTGAAATATAAAGAGATTAAACAAACCAACAGAACAGAGATGGGGGAAGAGAGAAGCCAAGCCACATGAAGATCACCCAGGAGCAGAAGCTCAAAGAGACAAGGACCTTTCTCCAGAGCTGACAAAGAGAAAAAGCCTTCCCCTAGAAATGGCACCCTGAATTTGGACTTCTAGCCTCCTAAACTGTGAGAGAATAAATCTCTGTTAAAGCCACCTACTTGTGGTAGTTCTGTTATAGCAGCACCAGGTAATCAAGACACTGGGATTTTCAATTGGTCTGTTTTGTTCAAAGAGAGTTTAAGCGAAACAGAAAGGCAGGAGGGGGACAGAAAGAGACTTAGGGTATATAACTCCGTTCTTTCTCAATTTTGAAAAACAAAAGGACTTTGATACCAATGAGTAGTGGGATTCTTGCATTTCTATATTTTTGACAGTAAGCATGTATTACTTTCATAAAGAAAAAAACAACAGAAATGTCACTCAGCTCTTCACCTGCATGAAGCAGAGGAGTCGGCAGGGCTGCAAGGTGAATAAGCAAAAACCTCCAGGACTAGGAGGAAAGCCAGCAAAGTGGCTTCCCAGAAATGGAAAGGCCAGAGTGCCTTTTCCCTATTTGGGGTGGGAACAGAGTTGGGAGACTGTTAAGCCTGTTATGGTCCCTGGGTAGTGCAAACATTTAATGTGCTCAGCTGTTAACCAAAAGGTTGGGGTTCAACTCCACCCAGAGGCACCTTGGAAGAAAGGTCTGGGGATCTACTTCCAAAAAATCAGCCACTGAAAACTGCAAGGAGCACAGGTCTACTCTGACATGCATAGTGGGGTCACCATGAGTCAGAATCGACTCAACAGTGGCTGATTTCTATCTTGAAAGTTAGAATAAGCTTTGGCCAAGAGGGCAGAGCCAAATGATAAAGCCAGTGTTGCCTGGGCCTGTGGCAGGGAAGGGGATAGGGGATGTGTGAAAGACATTCCAGAGAGGGAGGTGTGGGCTAGCCAGGCAGCCCAGCCAGACTTCGTTGATAGAAGATCTGGCTTCTAGGCATGGCTCTGCCACTTAGCTATGTAACCTTAGGCACACAGCTTCTTCAATTCTGATTTCCCTTAATCTGAAATGGAGATAATAATGGGACCCACCTGGGAGACTTATGGGAAGACTAAATAATATAAAGTGTTCATCATAACACCAATTCATAGTAAGCACTCAATTAATACTAATTACTATTACTGTCATTGTGAAGTCCATGCAAATGGAAGAATAGTAGAATTTTTCTTTCCCCACCCTCAGTATTTATATTTGAAAAGTGAGTTTTTCAGAAAGCAGAAGAATTCAATGAGGAACTACTCTTTATCCTGAGATTATGTTTTTCCTAGCTTTTGGTTGTGAAAATGTTCTCTTTTGACTGAAATGCTACAAAGGGTGGAGGGTAGTTAATGTCATCACTTGACAAAAGAAAAAAAGCAATCACCCTGAATCAGTTTTCCCAAATATGGAAAATGTACTAGTTGTGCAATTCAAAAGTCTGGGAACCACTAGTGTCATGGCAAGGTTGGGGGTGGGGAGGAATGTTGGGTCATGTGTGGCCTTGTAATCGTTCTCTAAATTCCATTTAAAAAACAAAGAAGAGAAAAAAAAGCATCGCCGTAGGGTCAATTTCAACCATGAATCCAAATTCCATTACATTTGGAAAAATCACTTAGCCTTGAATGAGAAACAGGGAAGAAGAAGAAGAAGCAGAGAAAATATCAAGTCTTCAACACTCCTACGTTTGAAATCTATTTTCAGACAAGTTTTACATGGAGCTGTTGTCTCCCAGCTTCAAACCCACCCTTCTCCACTCAGTTTTGCATGATTGCATTCTCTACTCAATTTGGCTAGGTCTGAGGGCTAAGGCTCTGCAAATGCCATTTCTGCTTCATCAGCTGCTCTGCCACTACAAGGCACTAGAGAGACCCTTCAATGCTGGAGGAAGGAGAAGGGTGAGGCTGCTTTTGGTTTGTTCCCTCTGGGCTTCTGGTCTGCTTGTGGTTCCTGTAAGATCAACCCAGCAATGCTACTTCACATCAGTAGCAGCAATTCCTTTCTGTAGCAGCACTTGCATTCAATTTGCAGCCTTTCCAGCTCTTGCAAAATCGTCTTTCTCATGCCCCCACCTCAGAGCCATCAGTTAACCTCTTCAAAGGTTTTGGTCCCAGACCCACAGAGCCCCTCATCCAAGCTCAGAGATACCAGCACGGAGCGAGAAGCAACCCTGCCTTAGAGGCCAAGGTTTCATCTCTGCAGGTCACCTCCTCTAAGTTTCTGTTTTAATAATTCCAACAACTTCCCTTTGTTTCCTCACCTCTAGGAGTGGCAGCTGCTTCCTGCAGTTGCTACCCCCGTGCTCTTTGTCACGGCTGTATCCTCTCCACTCACAGCAACTGTCTTAGTCATCTAACGCTGCTATAACAGGGATACCACAAGTGGGTGGCTTTAACAAACAAATTTATTCTCTTACAGCGTAGGAGGCAGGAAGTCTGAATTCAGGGTATTAGCTCCCGAGGAAGGCTTTCTTTTTCTGTCTGCTCTGGGGGAAGGTCCTTGTCTCCAATCTTCCTCTGGACTAGGGGCTTCTCAGCACAGGGATCCTGGCTCCAAAGGACATGCTCCACACCTGGCTCTTCTTGCTTGGTGGTAATGAAGTCACTCTCCTGTCTACTCGATTCTCTCTTTTATATCTCAAAAGAGATTGACTCAAGATACAACCTAATCCTGTATGATTGGGTCCTGCCTCATTAACATAACTGCCTCTGATCCTGTCTCATTAACATCAGAGAGGTTAGGATTTGCAACACATAGGATAATTACATCAGATCACAAATGGAGGACAACAACACAATACTGGGTATCATGGCCTAGCCAAGTCAACACACATTTTTGTAGACACAATTTCAATCTATAACAACGACCTTATCTATAACAGAATGAAGTGTTGCCCAGTCCTGCACCATCTTTGTGATCGTTGGTATGTTTGAGTCCATTGCTGTGGTTATTATGTTGATCCGTCGGGTTGAGGGTTTTGTTCTTACCCACTGACCCCCTACCTTACCAACCATGATGTCCTTTTATAGTGATTGATATTTCCTGATGACATGTCCAAAGTAAGCAAGCCAAGTCTCGCCATCCTCACTTCCAAAGAACATTTTGGTTGTGTTTCTTCTAAGACTGATTTGTTCATTCTTTTGCTAGTCCACAGTATGTTCAATATTCTTCACCAATACCATAGTTCGAATGCATCAATTCTTCTGTCTTTGTTTTTCATTACCCAGCTTCCAAATGCCTATGAGGCAATTGAAAATACCATGGCTTTGGTCAAATGCACCTTAGTCCTCAAAGTGATATCTTCACTTTTTAACACTATAAAGAGGTCATTTGCAATAGATTTGCCCAATGCAATATGTCATTTGAGTTTTTGACTGCTGCTTCCACGGACATTTATTGTTGATCCAAGTAGAATTGAAATCATTGACAGCATCAATTTTTTCCCCACTTCTCATGTTTTTTATTAGTCCTATTGTGAGGATTTTTGTTTTCTTTGCCATCAGGTGTAATACATACTGAAGGCTACATAGTCTTTGGCCTTCATCAGTAAGTGGTTCAAGTTGTCTTCATTTTCAGTAATCAAGGATGTATTTTCTGCACATTGCAGGTTGTTAATGAACCTTCCTCTAATCCTGATGCCCTGATGTTCTTCATATAGTCCAGCCTCTCAGATTATGTGTTCTCTTTTTCAACTTCCAGGTACCTAGTTACCAATCCTTTCTGAAATTCTCTCTGTTCCATAGCTGGTGTGGTTTCTGTCTCCTGTCTGAACTTTGACTGATACAGTAGGTATAGATCCATTTTCAAGGAAGTTTTAAATTTTCAGATTTGCTTGCTCAAGGGTTTTCTTTCAGGCTTAGAGGAGGCCCTGGATGATGCAAACAGTCAAATGCTTGGCTACTATCCAAAAGGTTGGTGGTTCAATCCCACCCAAAGACACCTCAGAAGAAAGATCTGGTGATCTGCTTTCAAAGGTCACAGCCTTGAAAACATTTTGGAGCACAGTTCTACTCTACAACACATAGAGCTGCCATGAGTCAAAATCAACTCAATGACTACTGATTTGGGTTTATTTATTTATTTTTAGCAACAGTCTTATGTATGTCTCCCAGGCCACTCTAAAATAGAACCTATGGAAGTACTATAGTGAAGAAGAACGTGACATCAGGATTGATGCCTGCGATACGCAGATGACACAACGTTGTTTGCTGAAAGTGAAGAAGACTTGAAGCACTTACTAATGAAGATCAAAGACTGCAGCCTTCAGTATGGATTACACCTCAACATAAAGAAAACAAAAGTCCTCACAACTGGACCAATAAGCAATACCATGATAAAAAGAGAAAAGATTGAAGTTGTCAAGGATTTCATTTTACTTAGATCCACAATCAACACCCATGGAAGCTGCAGTCAAGAAACCAAATGACGCATTGTATTGGGCTAATCAGCTGCAAAAGACCTCCTCTTTCAAGTATTGAAAAGCAAAAGTGTCACTTTGAGAAGTAAGGTGCACCTGACCCAAGCCATGGTGTTTTCAATAGCCTCATATGCATGTGAAAATGGGACAATGAATAAGGAAGACGGAAGAAGAACTGATGCATTTGAATTACAGTGTTGGCGAAGAATATTGACTATACCATAGACTGCCAGAAGGACAAACAAATCTGTCTTAGAAGAAGCACAGGCAGAATGCTCCTTAAAAGCAAGGATGGCAACACTTTGTCTCATGTACTTTGGACATGTTATCAGGAGGGACCAGTCCCTGGAGAAAGACATGCTTGATAGAGGGTCAACAAAAAAAGAGGAAGACCATCAATAAGATGTATTGACACAGTGGCCGCAACAATGAACTCAAACATAGTGATGATTGTGAGGATGGTGCAGGACCAGGCAGTGTTTTGTTCTGTTATACATAGGGTTGCTATGAGTCAGAACTGACTCAACAGCACCCAACAACAAGAACAATGAAAGAAATGATTGAACATTGACTAATTCTTTTGGTACAGCAACTCTGTGTATTCCTTCAATATTGCAACTTGAAGCTTGAATTTTTTCTTCAGCTCTTTTAGCTTGAGAAATGCCAAAGCTGTTCTTTCCTTTTGATTTTTTGACTCCACATCTTTGCACATTTTGTATAATATTTTACTTTGTCTTCTGGAGCCACCCTTTGAAACCTGTTCAGCTTTTTTACTTCATCGTTTCTTCCATTTGCTTTAAATACTCTGCACTCAAGAGCAAGTTTCCGAGCTTCTTCTGGCATCTATTTTGGTCTTTTCTTTCCTCCTCGTCTTTTTAATGACCTTTTGCTTTCTTCATATATGATGTCCTTGATGTCATCCCACAACCCTCCTGGTCTTTGGTCATTAGTGTTCAGTGCATCAAATCTAATCTTAACGTGGTCTCTAAATTCAGATGGGATATATTTAAGAACATACTTTGGCTCTTGTGGACTTGTGTTTTATTTTCTTCAGCTTCAACTTGAACTTGCATATGAATAATTAAAAATGTCACTTTGCGGACTGTGGTGTGCCTGATCCAAGCCATGGTATTTTCAATCTCCTCAGATACATGCAAAAGCTAGACAATGAAAAAGGCAGGCCGAAGAAGAGTTGACACATTTGAATTATGGTGTTGGTGAAGAATATTGCATATACCGTGGACTGCCAGAAGAACAAACAAATCTGTCTTAGAAGAAGTACAGCTGGAATGCTCCTTAGAAAGGAGGATGGCAAGACTTAGTCTCACTTACTTTGGACATGTTATCAGGAGGGACCAATTCCTGGAGAAGGGCACCATGCTTGGTAAAGCAGAGGGTCAGCATAAAAGAGGAAAACCCTCTTTTTTGAAACAATGGCTATAACAATGGGCTCGAACATACCTACTATTGTGAGGATGGCACAGGACCAGGCGACGTTTTATTCTTTTATACATGGGGTCACTATGAGTTGGAGCTGACTCAGTGGTACCTAACAACAATAACATGAAACAAAATACATAAGCTATTTTCAGTGACATTCTGTTTATATTGAAAATAATATTTTCAAAGCTATTCTTTGGATATTAAAAATCAAGTAAACTCTAACCCAAGGCTACCAGTTCTTTTTTTCCAGGAAGTGTATTTTGAACTGGGACATATAGGTAGCAATCTAATCGAGTTTGACAGTATATCCATACATTTTAGAGTGAGTTTAGTCCAAAAAAATTTCCTCTGGCTTCACCCAAATTTTCGCACTATATTCTCATCCTCATCACAAAGCATTTCTCTGCTATGCAAAAGGGAAAAAAGCCCAAACCAATCATGATCAAAGGCAGGATAAGGGAGAGGTAGCTAGTGCTAGGAGTCCAGTTTCATACAGCGTGTGCTATTTTCCAAGTGCTATGTCATTTTTCTACCCCAGAAATGTAATACTATAGGGTTGATATACCCATTTCAGAGATGAGGACCCAGAGGCTTCACATAAGATCACATCATGGAGGTGATCACATTAAATCACAAAATGGAAGATAACTACATCATTACATAACTGCCAAGCCACTGAAAGTCATGGCCCAGCCTAGCAGACACACAACCTTAACTATCACGGCCTACAATCAGTTTCTAAAGCATAAAACCTCCCTGAAAACTTAACAGCAAAGTTTCCAGAAAAGGTTATTCATTGTCAGTTTAACTTTTCTTAAACTCAATCTCTGCCTCAAGAGTCATCCTGAAGTAAGACTCAAAATAAGCAGAGTTTACCCTCAATGCTCTTTCCTGCCTTTTCTCTTCTCCTCCCGCCCCCCCACCCCTTTTCAGGTAGCCATTGCTCTCTGACTGCCTCCTGGCTTCAAGGCCACCCCATGCAAACTTTGCCTCCTGTCCTACTCCAAATCTTCTGCTTCATTCTTCCCCATCTCAGCTACCCCATGCGCCTGGCACATGCCCACTGAGAGCATCATGTGCACAGGTCGCCACAAAAACCCTGAGCATACAGGACAGCAAGGACATAGTCTGCGTCAGAGTGCTCAGAGCCTAGTTACGAAGACTTATATGACCTGTGTTCCTTTTTGTCACAGCTCTGACAAACAAGACCATGCCATATATACTAATTGGCACTTTGCATTTCTCATTAAGTAAGATATTCTACAAAGCTTTCTATTCAGTACATACAAATCTGTCTCCTTCTTTCTAAAGCTACACAGTATTCCATTGTATGGGTGTATCACAATTTATTTAAACAGTCACCCATGAATTGATCACTCTGGATGTACAGTGGAGAATGGGTTAATGGGGGATGGGGGTGCTGGAATACGTGCGGAAGACCTAGGAAGCTATTTAGATAAAAGAGATAGACCAGATTAAGGTGATTCAGTGGAATAGAGAGAAGAATTTAGATTTTAAAAATATGAAGGAAGTAGAATTAACAGAACTTGGCAATTTATTGAATTTGAAGAATGAGGGAGAGGAGACTAGCTTTTTGGCTTGGACGAATGGTGATGCCAGTCTCTAAGGAGAGAAATGAAATCACTCTTTCAGAAGGGGAAAGCTGACGAGCTTTGCCTTACACATGTTGAGATTGGGGTAGGTCCTCCTCGTGGGCGCTCTATATGCATCTAAGGTCAGGAGAGGGCAGAGACCTGAGCAGAAGTTGTTGGCACATCTTGGTGACGAAAGCCAAAAGAGTGAATGAACTCACGTCCAGCTTTTTCTCAAAAAGTATGAGAAGCTTCCTCCAACTCTCAATCCCCAGGGCATAAACACAAAGTGAAACTGTTCTACAGCCAATCTCATGATGCATCGCTGTGTGACGTGCCAGTACTCATACATGATTATTTTTTAACACAAAGAGCATGAGAAGCACAGTAAGATATGTGTTTCAGAAAGAGTGAAAGCTGGAGTCATCTCTGTGAGTAAGAATGAAGGCTTAAGCTGACGCAGGGCAGTGGGCATGGAAATAAGGAAGATTTGGGAGATACTGTGCTTGTCAAACTCTTTCAAATTGCAAAACACATAGGCCCACTCAAGTTATCCCAGGCAATTACACTTATTGTAAAAATGAATGAGGAAATAGGAAACTCAAAATTATCTCAACATTATCAGCAGGTTTCACAAAGAAATGAATTGCTGTTCAGGATATGACACAATTCACTAGCCTGATTTTGGTTGTTTCAACTGACTGATGATTTCTGCTGACTTGTGACTTTGCTCCTTCATGGCTTTTGCTTTTGCAGTTTTCTCTGTTACCGTCTGTTTCTGTTACTCTATGGTCTGAGTCCCTCTCTATATATCTCAACTCCCCAAGACAGATTATTGATTCAGTAAGTATATCTCAAACTCCCCAAGAGAGAATATTATTGGTTCAATAAGTCATTAGCCAATGGAGCGTAGTGTTATGGATTGAATTGTGTTCCCCCAAAATGTGTGTCAACTTGGCTAGGCCATGCTTCCCAGTATGGTGTGGTTGTATACCATTTTGCAATCTGATGTGATTATCCTATGTCTTGTAAATCCTAGCCTCTGTGGTAATGAGGCAGGATTAGAGGCAGTTATGTGCCATCCACTTTCGGTATTCCTGTTATACCAGCACTAGGTAACTAATTGTAAAGAAGAAAGTTTGTGTGCCAGCCTTCTTTGTGGGTTATCACTAGTCAGATTCTCTTCCTGGTTCAATAAAGCAAGTGTGTGTTATCAGTACAAACGTAAAGTATACATCAGCTGTTGAAGTTCAAAAGAAAAGTTGTGTGTGTTTAGGTTGTTGCAAAGGAAGGCTGGGGATGTCTAAGTCTTAAGAAACCTCACAGAAAGGAGGCGGAGCCAAGATGGTGGAATAGAGAGATGCTTCCGGCAAACCCTCTTTACAACAAAGACCCGAAAAAACAAGTGAAATGAGTGTATTTCTGACAAGCTGAGAGCCCTGAACTTCAAAGGCAACCTTAGAAAACGAACTGAGGGGCAGGGGAAGGAAGAGACCGTTCAGAAGCGGAAAGGACCTGAATCATGGGGAGCCCTCAGGCACCATCCCCAGAGTGGTGGCAGCAGCAGGCTGGTACTAGTGTTCAGCTGCAGTTTCCTCAGAGAGAAGCAGCCAGCCACACAGCCTACTCACATCTCCAGAACCTGAGAAGAATGGCGCCCATGGCAAAAGCTATGTACTTGCATATATTTTGCTGCACCCCACCCCACCCCCAAGCTGGCTTCAGCAGCTGAATTCCCCAGGCCTGAGATAGGCACTGTTGAGCACTAGAGCCGTCCTCCCGGCCTTGGGGAAGGAAAAAATTTGCAATTGGGGGAAAAGATACTCTGCCAGCTCCACTAACTGGGGGAGCTCAGGACAGAAGCAGCTCCTGCCCAGGCATAAACAGTCTGTGGACCTTGAGCAAATTTCCCATCTGCATGGACCTGTGTGTGCCTATTTTGGGAGAATAGGCCCTTGTTGGCAGACTCCAACAGTTTCAGCTGTGCGGTGGAGAGGTGGGAGTTTGATGTTTGACATTGCTTTGCCTATTAAAAAAGGTCCTCACCTACCCACATCAGGGGCCTAAGGACTGGTAGCTCCACTCAGGTCACCCAGCCACCCACGACAGGGGCCCAAAGATAACTGGCACCTCCCAGTCCTTACAACCAAAAACTTTGGGTGCCCATGGTCCATCTGCAGAACGCACCCACCTGCACGATCTAGGAAACAGGGATGCACTGTCCTCAAAGACACTCGGGGGTCAGTTCTTAGCCCCCTGCCTTGTTCAGAGCGTGACCCCCTGCTGCAATCAGATACTGGTATATACACCGATCACCCCTACCCCTCTAAGACTGCAGGACAGATCCTGTACCACACACTTGATGATCAGCTACCTGGAAACCTGAGCTGAATTCATACAGGAAAACTGAATGGACTCCTAGACTGATACACCTGATAACAGCTCTAGCCATCTGGGGACAGGACATCAGAGCTCCAAAGTCAAAAATAATCAAGCTAGCTCACTTAAGCAACCCATAGGGGTATACCAAAACAAAACAAAGCAAGAAGCTACAACACAGTAAGCAAGCATAAACTAATACAATAACTTATAGATGGCTCAGAGACAACAGTCAATATCAAGTCACATAAAGAAACAGACCATGATCACCTCAACAGGCTCTCAAAACAAAGAATCCAGGGATCTTCTAGATGAAAGTGCTTTCCTGGAATTACCAGAGCCAGAACACAAAACTTTAATATACACGACCCTTCAAGACATAAGGAAGGAAATGAGGCAATACACAGAACAAGCCAAATAAAGCAACTGAAGAAATTAGATTATTCAGGAATGGAATGAAAAGTTTAATAAGCTGGAAAAATCCATAGACAGACAGCAATCAGAAATTCAGAAGATTAACAATAAAATTACAGAAGAGGACAACTCAATAAAAAGTCAGAGGAGCAGAACTGAGCAAGTACAAGCTAGAATTTCTTAACGTGAAGATAAATCACTTGGCACTAATATATTTGAAGAAAAATCAGATAAAAAATTTAAAAAAATGAAGAAACCTTAAGAATTATGTGGGACTCTATCAAGAGAAATAACCTACGAGTGATTGGAGCACCAGAACAGGGAGGGATAACAGAAAACACAGAAAGAATTGTTGAAGATTTGTTGGCAGAAAATTTCCCTGATATCCTAAAAGATGAGAAGATATCTATCCAAGATGCTCATCAAACTCCACATAAAGTGGATTTTAAAAGAAAGTCACCAAGACATATTATAATCAAACTTGCCAAAACCAAAGATAGAGAAGTATAAGAGCAGTGAGGGATAAACGAAAAGCCACCTACAAAAGAGAGCCAATAAGAATACACTCGGACTACTCGGCAGAAACCATGCAGGCAAGAAGGCAATGGGATGACATATTTAAAAAATTGAAGGAAAAAAAAATTGCCTGCCAAGAATCATATATCCATCAAAACTGTCTCTTGAATAGGAAGGTGAAATTAAGACATTTCCAGATAAACACAAGTTTAGGGAATTCATAAAAACAAACCAGAACTACAAGAAATACTAAAGGGAATTCTTTGGTTAGAAAATCAATAATATCAGGTATCAACCCAAGACTAGAACACTGGGCAGAGCAACCAGAAGTCAACCCAGACAGGGAAATCCAGAAAAACAAAGCAAGATTATTAAAAAAAAAAAAACCTCAAAACAGGGTAACTGCAATGTTATTATATAAAAGAAGACAACATTAAAATAATAAAGAGGGACTAAGAAATGTATTCATATACCTTCCATATGGAGAGGAAGATACGGTGATACAAAGAAATAATAGGCTTAAATTTAGAAAAATAGGGGTAAGTAATAAGGTAACTGCAAAGGAGACAAACTATCCTACTCATCAAAATAAAATACGAGAAAAAAATAGAGACTCAGCAGAAACAAAATCAACAACAGCAAATATGAGGAAAGAACAATATATAAAGAAAATCTACTCAGCACATAAAATCAAGTGGGAAAAAGAAACTGTCAATAACACACAAAAAAAGACTTCAAAATGATAGCACTAAATTCATACCTATCCATAATTACCCTGAATGTAAATGGACTAAATGCACCAAAAAGAGACAGAGAGTGGCAGAATGGATTAAAAAACAAGATCCATCTATATGCTGCCTGCAAGAGACACACCTTAGACTTAGAGACACAAACAAACTAAAACTCAAAGGATGGAAAAAATATATGAAGCAAACAACAATCAAAAAAGAGCAGGAGTGGCAATATTAATTTCTGACAAAATAGACTTTAAAGTTAAATCCATCAGAAAGGATAAGGAAGGACACTATATAATGATTAAAGGGACAATACACCAAGAAGATATAACTATATTAAATATTTATGCACCCAATGACAGACCTGTAAGATACATAAACTCTACCAGCATTGAAAATTGAGATAGACAGTTCCACAATAATAGTAGGAGACTTCAACACACCACTTTCAGTGAAGGACAGGACATCCAGAAAGAAGCTCAATAAAGACACGGAAGATCTAAATGCCGCAATCAACCAACTTGATCTCATAGACACGTACAGAACACTCCACCCAACAGCAACCAAGTACACTTTCTTTTCTAGTGCACATGGAACATTCTCTAGAGTAGACAACATATTAGGTCATAAAGCAAGCCATAAACATTGAAATATTACAAAGCATCTTCTCTGACCATAAGGCCATGAAAGTGGAAATCAATAATAGGAAAAGCAGGGAAAAGAAATCAAACACTTGGAAACTGGACAATACTCTGCTCAAAAAAGGCTGGATTACAGAAGACATTAAGGATGGAATAAAGAAATTCATAGGATCCAATGAGAATGAAAACACTTCCTATTAGAACCTTTGGGACACAGCAAAAGAGGTGCTCAGAGACCAATTTATGTCAATAAATGCACACATACAAAAAGAAGAAAGGGCCAAAATCAAAGAATTATCCCTACAACTTGAATAAATAGAAAGAGAGCAGTAAAAGAAGCCCTCAGGCACCAGAAGAAAACAAATAATAAAAATTAGAGCTGAATTAAATGAAATAGAAAACAGAAAAACAATTGAAAGAATTAACAAGACCAAAAGCTGTTTTTCTGAAAAAATCAACAAAATTGATAAACCACTGGCCAAAATGACAAAAGAAAAACAGGAGAGGAAGCAAATAACCCAAATAAGAAATGAGATGGATGATATTACAACAGACCCAACTGAAATTAAAAGAATCATATCAGATTACTATGAAAAATTGCACTCTAAGAAATTTGAAAACCTAGAAGAAATGGATGAATTCCTAGAAATACACTACCTACCTAAACTAACACAAACAGAGGTAGAACAACTGAATAGACCCATAACAAAAGAAGAGATTGAATAGGTAATCAAAAAGCCCTCAACAAAAAAAAGCCCCGGTCCAGATGGCTTCACTGCAGAGTTCTACCAAACTTTCAGAGAAGAGTTAACACCACTACTACTAAAGGTATTTCAGAGCATAGAAAAGGACGGAATACTATCAAACTCGTTCTATGAAGCCACCATATCCCTGATACCAAAACCAGGTAAAGACACCACAAGAAAAGAAAATTATAGACCTATATCCCTCATGAACGTAGATGCAAAAATTCTCAACAAAATTCTAGCAAATAGAATTCAACAGCATATCAAAAATAATTTACCATGACCAAGTGTGATTCATACCAGGTATGCAGGGATGGTTCAACATTAGAAAAACAATTAATGTAATCCACCACAGAAATAAAACAAGAATCACATGATTTTATCAATTGATGCAGAAAAGGCATTTGACAAAGTTCAACACCCATTCATGATAAAAACTCTCAGCAAAATAGGAATAGAAGGAAAATTCCTCAACATAATAAATGGCAGCGGGGGGTTATACAAAGCGAACAGCCAAAATCACCCTAAATGGAGAGAGCCTGAAAGCATTCCCATTGAGATGGGGAACCAGACAAGGATGCCCTTTATCACCACTCTTATTCAACATTTTGTTGGAGGTCCTAGCCAGAGCAATTAGGCTAGATAAAGAAATAAAGGGCATCTCGATTGGCAAGGAAGAAGTCAAAGTATCTCTATTTGCAGATGACATGATCTTATACACAGAAAGCCCTAAGGAATCCTCCAGAAAACTACTGAAACTAATAGAAGCGTTCAGCAGAGTATCAGGATACAAGATAAACACACAAAAATCAGTTGGACTCCTCTACACCGACAAAAAGAACATCGAAGAGGAAATCACCAAATCAATGCCATTTACAGTAGCCCCCAAGAAGATAAAATACTTAGGAATAAATCTTACCAGAGATGTAAAAGACTTATACAAAGAAAACTGCAGTACACTTCTGCAAGAAATCAGAAGAGACTTACATAAGTGGAAAAACATACCTTGCTCATGGATAAGAAGACTTAACATTATAAAAATATCTATTCTACCAAAAGTGATCTATACATTTAATGCAATTCTGATCCAAATCCCAATGACATTCTTTAATGAGATGGAGAAACAAATCACCAACTTCATGGACGTGAAAGAGGCCCCAGATAAATAAGGCATTACTGAAAAAGAAAAACAAAGTAGGAGGCCTTTCTTTACCTGATTTTAGAACCTATTATACTGCCACAGTGGTCAAAACAGCCTGGTACTGGAATGACAGATACATAGACCAATGGAACAGAATTGAGAATCCAGACATAAATCCTTCCACATATGAGCAGTTGATACTTGACAAAGGCCCCGAAACAATTAAATTGGGGAAAGACAGTCTTTTTAACAAATAGTGCTGACATAACTGGATATCCATCTGCAAAAAAAATGAAACAAGACCCATACCTCACTCCATGCACAAAAACTAAGTCAAAATGGATCAAAGACCTAAATATAAAATCTAAAATGATAAAAATCATGGAAGAAAAAATAGGGACAACGTTAGGAGCCCTAATACATGACATAAACAGTATACAAAACATTATTAAGAATGCAGAAGAAAAACTAGATAACTGGGAGCTCGTAAAAATCAAACACCTATGCTCATCCAAAGACTTCACCAAAAGAGTTAAGACTACCTACAGACTGGGAAAAAGTTTTTAGCTATGACATTTCCAATCAGTGCCTGATCTCTAAAATCTATATGATACTGCAAACACTCAACTACAAAAAGACAAATAACCCTATTAAAAAATGGGCAAAAGATATGAATAGACACTTCACTAAAAAAGACATTCAGGTAGCTAACAGATACATGAGAAAATGCTCTCGATCATTAGCCGTTAGAGAAATGCAGATCAAAACTACAATGAGATTTTATCTCACTCCAAAAAGCCTGGCATTAATCCAAAAAACACAAAATAATAAATGTTGGAGAGGCTGTGGAGAGATTGGAACACTTATACACTGCTCGTGGGAATGTAAAATGATACAACCACTTTGGAAATCGATTTGGCGCTTCCTTAAAAAAGCTAGAAATAGAACTACCATACGATCCATGAATTCCACTCCTAGGAATATATCCTAGGGAAATAAGAGCCTTTATACGAACAGATATATGCACACCCATGTTAATTGCAGCACTGTTTACAAAAGCAAAAACATGGAAGCAACCAAGGCGCCCATCAACGGGTGAATGGATGAATAAATTATGGTATATTCACACAATGGAATACTACACATCAATAAAGAACAGTGAGGAATCTGTGAAACATTTCATAACATGGAGGAACCTGGAAGGCATTATGCTGAGTGAAATTAGTCAGTTGCGAAAGGAGAAGTATTGTATAAGACCACTGTTATAAGAACATGAGAAATAGTTTAAACTGAGAAGAAAACATTCTTTTGTGGTTACGAGAGGTGGGAAGGAGGGAGGGAAGGAAAGGGGTATTCATTAATTAGATAGTAGATAAGAACTACTTTAGGTGAAAGGAAAGACAACACACAATACAGGGGAGGTCAGCACAACTGGACTAAACCAAAAGCAAAGAAGTTTCCTAAATAAGCTGAATGCTTCGAAGGCCACCGTAGCAGGGGCAGGGGTTTGGGGCCATGGTTTCAGGGGACATCTAAGTCAATCGGCATAATAAAATCTATTAAGAAAACATTCTGCATCCCACTTTGAACAGTGGCGTCTGGGGTCTTAAACGCTAGCAAGCAGCCATCTAAGATGCATCAATTGGCCTCAATCCACCTGGATCAAAGGAGAATGAAGAACACCAAGGATACAAGGTGATTACAAGCCCAAGAGACAGAAAGGGCCACATGAACCAGAGACAGCATCATCCTGAGACCAGAAGAACTAGATGGTGCTTGGCTACAACCGATGACTGCCCTGACAGAGAACACAACAGAGAACCCCTGAGGGAGCAGGAGAGCAGTGGGATGCAGACCCCAAATTCTGGTAAAAAGACCAGACTTAATGGTCTGACTGAGACTGGAAGGACCCCGGTGGTCATGGCCTCCAGAACTTCTGTTGGCCCAGGACAGGAACCATTCCCCAAGCCAACTCTTCACACATGGATTAGACTGGACAATGGGTTGGAGAGGGTTGCTGGTGCGGAGTGAGCTTCTTGGATCAGGTGGACACTTGAGACTATGTTGGCATCTCCTGCCTGGAGGGGAGATGAGAGGGTAGAGGGGGTTAGAAGCTGGCGAAATGGTCACGAAAGGAGAGAGTGGAGGGAGGGAGCTGGCTGTCTCATTAGGGGGAGAGCAATTGGGAGCATGTGTATGGGTTTTTGTGTGAGAGACTGACTTGATTTGTAAACTTTCAGTTAAAGCACAATAAAAATTATTTAAAAAAAAGAAAGAAACCTCACAGAAAGTGATGAACTTCTCACAGTCTCCTCCTCAATCTTGCAGTCTAAGAAAACTGATGTGAAAATATTCCAAGAGTGGGTTAATCTCTTAAATTCAACTCCAATTAAACAGTCCACAGTCTGGTTGTGAACCAGAATGCTAATTTACTGATTTACAATGATGAATTTAGATTGTAGAGACTTAAATTATTAAGTGTACATGGCTTCTATATTCTTTCCCCATGGGAAGATGCACATGGGAAGGCAAACTTTAATCATGAATTTGCTTAGAATGAAGAGGGTTAATTATACAATGGAGTCACTGGTTGGTACAAACTGTTAAGCGCTGGGCTGATGATTGCAGGTTCAAGTCTGCTCAGAGGCACCTTGGAAGGAAGGCTTGGTGATCTGCTTCCAAAACGTCAGGGCTATGAAAACCCTATGGAGCAGTTCTGCTCTGAAACACATGATGTCGCCATGAGTCAGAATCAACTTGATGGCAACTGGCTTTGTTTTCATTATGTAATAAATCATTAACGGCATCGTACAAACAAAACTTGAGTAATTCATCTTCTCAGTGGGGACTGGCACTGCCGAATCATTGCCAGGATTTGTTTCTCTGACTTTCCATCACTGAACTAACTAGATTTGCACAACCCTTTTTTCAGAAACACCTATTAAACTCATCAAAGTTACGTTCAAATCTTGGTGTCCTTGGGAGACTTGTCAGCCATTAGAGCTAAGGGAGACTTAATCTATAGGGGGAATACATAAAGAAAGTTGAGAAAGAGCCACCACAGAAATACAAGGAAAACCAGAAGGATGAGGTTATAGAAGACAATAGGTAAAGAGTTCCAAGACAGACAGACTTGTGTCAAATGTCCCAGGGAGGTCAAGTAAAACAAGGATCAATAAGCATCCATTGTATTTGGCAATTAGGATACCATAATGAGATTTGTAATTCATCTTCTGCTCTGTGTCAGAGCCTAAAGGTTCAGATAGTTAAATGCGTTTTAGCCCTTTCTTAATTTCCTTTGGGCTGCTACGGAACCCCATCCATTGATTCCATTTTCCTATTTCCTGCTCTAATGAAATCTTGGAATATCAAGACTTTGATATTGACTTGTTTAGTATACTGCCTGATTCTTGGATTCCAAGAACTAAGCGCTCACACTACACCTCCCTGATGTACTTCCCTGGGGCTTAAACTTGATAGAATTCATACTTCTCTGTTTGGAACATACAGTGAGATAATATTTGAATGAAAGCTAGTAGCCCATATTCCCCTCTTAGCATTTCATAATGAATAGTATGTTACAGGTTCTGAAAGTCTAAAATAAAGAAACCTGCTCATCTTTGTTTACCCCACCATTCCAAAAATTTATTTAATCCCATAGAGAGAGAGAGAGCCCTGATAGTGCAGTGGGTAAGCACGCGGCTACTAACTGAAAGACCTGCTACAGTAATGATTACAGCCTAGTAAACCTTGTGGGTCTGTTCTACTCTGTCATATGGGGTTGCTATGAGTTAGCATCAACTCGACAACACACAACAAAAAATATAAATATATATGTATATATATACACACACACACAGATATATATAATATATATTCATATATTTTTTTCTTAGACAAAAATTGGTAACAACCCCTAAAATAACTGTGCCTTGTTGCAGCCTTTGGAAAATGTCTCTGAAGGCACTGGGGATCCCTGAAAAAAGTGATAAAGGCATTCTTTAGGAAGCTATCTTCACCTTGAATGGTTGGGAAGCCAATAATCAAGACATTGTGTTAACACCAGGAAATAGTAATGAGTATCTGACCTCAAGCAGTGTCAGTCTTAGTGGAAAGTAGGGGGCAAATTGGGAGTAATTAGATTTAGGGAGGGAGGGAGACTTGAAGGTGGGGGAAAAGGAAGTCTGAAGTTGACTCCAAAGGTTTTGGGACTAGGAACCTATGTGTGTGATGAGGAAGCTTAGAAGAGGAACAGTTGAAGATTTGGTTGTGTGTCTGAGAAGAAATAATAAGTCTAGAGATGACTGCTCAGATATATGACTATAAGTTGGAGGGGTGATGTTATGTGCTTGGAATTGAGAGAAAACAGCATTTGTGGAGAAAATATAGGTTGAGAATGATTTCATCATAACCAGGACTGCTGGGAAACCATTGTCCTGACTGGGTGTTGTATATTGCAGAGGGAAGGGTACAGTCCAAGAGAGGGGCCTTCAGAGATGAAATTCCCAAATCAGAAGGTTAGGTGAATAACATAAAATCTGAGCAGTTGTTTTTCTATCTGGGGACTCCTGGCAGCCATATTTTGTCTTGGATGGACATCAACCTCATTGACAAGAACATTATTGGGTACTTTTTTCACTATATAAATTTTTTTTTTTTTTTTTTACTATATAAAGTGAGAAGCCCTGGAGGTAAAGTGGTTAAGTGCTCGGCTGTTAACCAAAAGGTCGGCAGTTTGAACCTACTAGCCGCTAAAAGGGAGAAAGATGTGGCAATCTACTCCCATAAAGATTATAGCCTAGAAAACCCTTTGGGGCAGGCGGTTCTACTCTGTCCTATAGGGTAGCTATGAGTTGGAATTGACTCAACAGCAGTGGGTACTATATAAAGCACACTGGGCTAGATGGCTCTTCTGAGATGGAAAGGAAATGGCCACTTGCTAATGAAGCCCCAGGAGCCCTGGTGGCACAGTGGTTAAGTGTTCTGCTGTTAAGCAAAATGTCAGCAGTTCAAATCCGCCAGCCACTTCTCAGAAACCCTATGGGGCAGTTCGACTCTGTCCTATAGGGTCGCTGTGAGTCAGAATCAACTCAACGGCAGTGGGTTTTTTTTTTTTTAATGAAGCCCCAGGTGAGTTGGTAGAGAGTTTTGCCATTGGATTTTTTTTTTGAAAGAAAAAAAAATCAAATTTTGAAAAAACAATTTTCCAAGGGATTTTGGGATTAAGATAAATTGAGTCTGTTCATTCAAGGCAGTTCGAAGGCAGTACAGGCAAGTTGGAACAGCATAATTGCTAAGAAAGACTAATTTCATAATTGAAAAAAATAGTAGCCAGCATCAGTCCAAAGTACAGGTCAAGACAGCTCCCATGGCAAGAGTCACAAGAATCAGAAAGAAGAAAACAGTAAGAGTGAACAATGGGTTGAAGAGAGTACTTTACAACTAAGTCTTTGAATGTCGAATGTGGATGTTGTTAGATACCGTAGAGTCAGTTCTGAGTCAAAGTGACCCTGTGTACAACAGAACGAAACACTGCCTGGTCCTGCACATCACTCATGATTGTTGTTATGCTTAAGCCCATTGTTGCAGCTACTGTGTCAATTGATCTCCTTGAGTGTCTTCCTTTTTTTCACTGACCTCTACCAAGCTTGATGTCCTTCCTTCTCCAGGGATGGATCCTGCCGGATAACGTGCTCAAAATATGTGAGATGTAGTCTCACCATCCCCTTTTATGCTCAATGCCCAGTGCAACTGTTAAAGTTTGTTTGTTTTTTAAAATATTTTATTGTTATTTTGGAGAAAATTTACATTGCAAATTAGGGTCTCATTTAACAATTTCTATACATATTATTCAGTAACATAGGTTACACTTTTCACAATGTGTCAGCATTCTCATTATATCCGTTCTTGCTGCCCTGTTTCCATTAATCTAGCTTCCTTGTCCCCCTTTACCTTGTCATCTTTGGTCAGGGTAAATGTTGACCTTTAGGCCTCATTTAGATGATTGTTTAGAGGAGCACAGCACTCAAGGGTGATATTATTTATCTCATGAGCCACTCTATCTTTTTGCTGATAGGTGACCTCCAGGAGTGTTTTGAGTTCCAAGTTTAAAGGGTAGCCCAGGACAATAGTATCTGGGGTTTCTCTATTCTCTAGTAAGTCTGGCCTTTTTTAGGAATTTGAGTTTTGTTCTCCATTTTTTTCCCATTCTATCCAGGACCATCTGTTGTGTCCCTGGTCAGAATGGTCGGTGGTAGTAGCCAGGCACCATGTAGTTCTTCTGGTCCTTGAGATGATGCCATGTGGTACACACAGTTAGGTTGTCAAATCCTGGTAGACTTTTTATGTCCTTGGTCCATTGGGGCCGGAGGAAAGCAGAAGACTGAAGGATTTATAGACTGGCTTAATTGCAGAAGCAAGAAGCCTCGGTGGAGCAACAGTTAAGTGCTCAGCTAACCAAAAGTTTGACGGTTCTAACCCATTCAGCAGCTCTGAGGGACAAAGACCTAGCAATCTGCTCCAGTAAAGATTACAGTCTAGAAAACTCTATGGGCCAGTTCCGCTCGGTCGCATGGGGTCACTCTGAGTTGAAATCAACTCTATGGCACCCAGCAACAACAACAATTGCAGAAGCAGGCATCGAAAGAAATAAAAGGCAACAAGGATGTGATGGAACAATCCATTCTAGTCAAAGTGATTTTCATTTCATCCATATGCCAGTTAGCGGCAAAGCAGTAGTTAATAAGAGCATATGGCTAATGATAGATTTTAAAAGTCATATGGCTTCTTTCATTCTGACAATACACTCTAGTCCTAAAAATACATAAAACAAGTCACTGAAAACCCTCCTATCAAGTGACTGAAATATCCATCTTTACTGGCTAATGAAGCCGTGAGCGTCTGCTTTAAATTTCTAAAGCCATGCCCTTGTTTTCATTGTCCCAGATTAAACTCTACTGAAATTTGGAGCCTTCTGGAACCAAGTTGCTCTAGTTTGTCAAATTCTCTATAGGATTGCAGTTTCTGATATTTATTTATTTATTTTACTAATCTTTCTCTCCACCCCACCCCACCCTACCCCTAATCCCACTCATCTTCTGCCTTCAATATGACAGGTGGCTACACTACATGGCCTTGTAGCATAATTCCATCCTGGAAGCTAGCACTGTCAAAGGAGTCCCTGGATGGTGCAAACAGTTAAGTGCTTGACTGTTAGCTGAAAGTTTGCCAGTTCGAACCTACCCAAAGGTACCTAGGAAGATAGGCCTGATGATCCTCTTCCATTGGAATAGACTCCACAGCAACTAACAAACAACAACACACTGTGAAGGAGAAAATCGTAGCAAGACATGAAGACTTGGAAAAGGAAGGAAAGGGCAAAGGCCTCGGTGGAGTAAGTGGCAACTAAAGACAGAATATCGAGATAAGGGTAGTTTCCTTAGGAGTAAGTAAGGAAGTCTGGTTGTCATGGATTGAATTATGTCCCCCCAAAAATGTAGGTATCAACTTGGCTAGGCCATGATTCCCAGTATTGTGTGGTTGTCCTCCATTTTGTGATTGTAATTTTATGTTGCGAGGAGTAGGGTGGGATTGTAACACCACCCTTACTCAGGTCACCTCCCCGATCCAAGGTAAAGGGACTTTCCCTGGCGTGTGGCCTGTACCACCTTTTATCTCTCAAGAGATAAAAGGGAAGGGAAGCAAGCAGAGAGTTGGGGACCTCACACCACCAAGAAAGCAGCACCAGGAGCAGAGTGCATCCTTTGGACCTGGGGTCCCTGCACCTGAGAAGCTCCTTGACCAGGCAAAGGTTGAAGGTAAGGACCTTCCTCCAGAGCCAACAGAGAGTGAAAGCCTTCTCCTGGAGCTGATGCCCTGAATTTGGACTTTTAGCCTACTTTACTGTGAGAAAATAAATTTCTCTTTGTTAAAGCCATCCACTTGTGGTATTTCTATTATGGCAGCACTAGATGACTAAGACACTGGTTTAAAAAAAAAAAAAAGACACTGGTTTAGAGGGGAATAATGCAATTCATGGGGCAGAGTGGGATGGACAGCATAGCCTACAATGAAAGGGTCGAGGGCTACAGAGTGATCTGGAGAAGGGCAGAGAGACATTCTCAATTACACAATTTGAGTGTATACCCCTCCCAACCCCCATCCAGGGTCCAAACTAAACACAGAAGGTAAGCACCTTGGTTCCTTAAACTTCTACAAAAACAAAGATTTCTCACAATGCATTTTGCACCTCCTAGCCTTTGGGAATTCAGAAGCGATAAGGCTGAAGTAATCAAATTACAATGCTGTTTCCTTGCATTCAACTACCATTTGAAAATCTGCTCTGGAATGAATTCTCTTCTTTCCCTATCCTTGCTACCTCTGGTTTTGAGTGTTTGAGCTGAGTTGAAACCCAGATAGCACCTTTCCGGAATGCTGTAAATAGAACAGAGGCCCAAGGGCTGTCTTAATCCCAACCCTAGCTGCTGGAGGATTACTTTAGAATTTCTTAAAGTTAATAGAACATCGGGAGTTGAGTTCTGAGCATCCAGCAACCTGGCTGGTTGCTGTGCAGTAAAAAGCCCAGTACTGTACATAACTTTTGGCTAACTATCCATACCCGTTGAGTCCATTCCAACTCATAGTGACGCGATAGGAAAGGGTAGAACTGTCCGGTAGGGTTTGCAAGGCTGTAATCTTTGTGGAAACAGACTGCCACATCTTTCTCCCGAGGAATGGCTGTTGGGTTCGAACCACTGACCTTTCGGTTAGCAGCTGACCACTTTAACTGCTGCACCACCAGGGTTTCTTAGGGGAGCAAAAAATTTTTTTAAGTAAAGCTTTTCTCCCAGCTATGAAAGTAATGCAAGTTCACCGTAGAACATTTAAAAAGCATAGGAAAGTAGGAAGAAGAAAAATCATCCGAAGTCCTACCAGTGACAAGGTCTATTAAGTAACTTGATTTTGTTGATTTCCAATCTCATTTTTTATGCTTTAAACACAATCTGATCCTACAGTACATATTTTATATCCTACTTTTTTCAATAACATAGAATGTTACATTAAAACTTACTAAAGCCTTAATAATCAAGACAGTATGGTATTAGCATTAAGGATATACTGACAGATGGAACAGAATAGAGTCCAAGAAGTAGACCCCACACAATTGATTTATGCCAAAGTACTCAAGGCAAGTAAATGGAGAAAGAAAAGTCTTTTCAATAAATGCTGTTGAAATAATTGGGTTATTTCCATGGATGAAAATAAATCTTCACCAGCCTCGGACTAAAGCATGTGAGAGCCCTAAACATTGATAATCTGTGTTGCCCTCTGCTCTGCTTACTCACACATTCGATTTTGACTCATAGCAACCCTACAGGACAGAGAAGACCTGCCCTCTAGGGTTTCCAAGGACTGGCTGGTCGATTCCAACTGCCAACTTTTTATTTAGCAGCCAAATGCTTAACCACTGTGCCACCAGGGCTCATGTATGTGTGCGTGTGTGTGTGTGTTAGTTATCCACGATGCAGCTTCTTTTTAAATGCAACTATAATATATACCTGTTGCCATTTTAGCGGAATGAAATGACCTGGATTATTAAATTTTTAGTGGATGCGAGGTACTAAGATTTTTACTACATATCACATTTTCTACAAAAAGAATATTCCACATATTCTACAACAAAGAAAATAAGTCAGTGAACTTCGTTGTTTCAACAATGTTAAATTCTGTTGGTCTCCCACAATGAAAAATTGACTTCAACCAATTTTGCTTTAAACGGCTCATACTTCAATTTTGATGCTTGCTTCATAATAAATGCTATAACTGTAAATGCACAAATGAAAAAAAAGTCCTAAAAGAAAATTTAATGATCAGAAAACAAATATTACAACAAATTATTATATTTTATTTTTAGGTAGATCTTTCATCTCTTACACGTTATAATTAAAAACATTTCTTTCTATTCTTTGCTCTTAAAAATTCTTCAGTGGTTTTATCACAATTAAGCTGCTGAACAATATCTACTTCCATACATAATAAGGTTAATGGATCGAGTCCTTCTTGAATCCTTGTATACTGAGCATTTTTGAGTCTCTTTAGGGACAAAAATAAGCATTCTGTTGTGCTGTTTGTGATCATTAAAGTTAGAAATATATGTAAAGCAATTTCAACATTGGAAAATATGCGTTCATTGTATTTGTCTTCCAATATGGAATAGTACATGCCTACATGCTTAAATGTGTCTTTCCTGAATCTGTAAACTCAGTTCTCATGTAAGAATGCAATTGTCACTCCTCTCCGTAAAGGTTTGTATTTAAGTCATTGAGATAAGCCTGCACTAATTTCCTGGATGCCTTCATGCATTCTTCATCAGGTAGACCCCCATTGTTTAAAAAGGAAAATCTATTTGAAAGGACTTCATATACTTTTGCCCTTCTTTTCATGCAAGATTCAAGTGTGTCGATAGTGTAGTAAAGTATGCGATTACGCAAAATTGATCTCTTGCACTCAATACTTCTGGAGCACTTCCATCATTTACTTGCTTCTTTCCAATGCTTCTGTGATGGTGAACTGCTTGATCATCAATATTTGGCAGTATTTGTTTTGTTGTGTTTTCAGAATTTTCACACTCTTCTCTTAAATTATGTAAATACCCTGCTAATGACTGGTAGGGATCTGTGCTTGTCTTTAAATTTACTTCTGAATCTTGGAGAGCTTGACTTATCCGATGAAAGGCTGCAGTATACTATTCCACATAACCAACATAAAGACATACTCTGGTGTTTGTATTTTGTTGGCCATATTTTCAGCTTCTCTTTTGGTATCCCTTTTTTGTGTCTGGTCTTCAGCAATATTTTCTGAGTGTTATGGATCGAATTGTGTCCCCCCCAAATGTGTATTAACTTGGCTAGGCCATGATTCCCAGTATTGTGTGGTTGTCTTCCATTTTGTTATCTGACGTAATTTTCCTATGTGTTGTAAACCCTAACCTCTGTGATGTCAATAAGGCAGGCTTAGAGGCCGTTATGCTAATAAGACAGGACACAATCGACAGGATTAGGTTGTTACTTGAGTCAATCTCTTTTGAGATATAAAAAGGAGAAGCAAGCAGAGAGGGGAGGGACCTCACTACCACCGCACAAGAAGAGCCAGGAGCTGAGCATGTCCTTGGTACCCAGGAGCCCTGCACTGAGAAGATCCTAGACCAGGGGAAGATTGATGACAAGGACCTTCCCCAGAACCGACAGAGAGAGAAAGCCTTCCCCTGGAGCTGGCACCCTGAATTTGGACTTCTGGCCTCCTAGACTGTGAGGGAATAAATTGCTGTTTGTTAAAGCCATCCACTGTGGTATTTCTGTTATAATGGCACTAGATGACTAAGACACTGAAGCACCGAGAATCTGAGTGTATGATTCCAGGACCGCAGTAGTGGCTATAGCATGCACTTCCCAACGAGTGTTAGAAAGACATTTTAATGCTTGATCATTGCCTAAATATGTTTTAAGCACTTCCCATTGGTGAATAGAGGCAGCAAAAAAAGGTTAAAGTAACTAACAGTAGAAAAAAATCAACTGCTTGTGAGTAACAATCTACTATGCTACATCCTACGAGATTAAGTGACTGCGCAGCACGTGGTATGAAAATGGCATACTCATTACGTTCTACAATTCTGTTGCTGCTTTATAACACCCTGATGTATTGACAGCATTGTCATAGGCCTGGCCTCTGCACTTAGAAAAATCAATTTTGCCAACTTCACATAAATAGTGAAGTACTTGATCTGCAATTTCTTCACCGGTATGACATTTTAAGCTAGTAAATGCGATAGATCTCTCAATAGGTTTTGCATCTGTTGGAGACACATATCTTAAAACAATACTCGGCTGATCTGTATGAGAAAGACCAGGAGTGGAATCTGTGGACAAACCAGAATATCAAGCTATACTTATTTCACTGAAAATAGTTGATCAAATTTTATCACTTATTAAGTTTATTAATCCTTCACCTTGTTTTAAACAGATACAATGGGCTCCTCTTTCCTGTGTTACTGTATGTTGAGATGTGACCTGCTAAAAATGGATCAAACTGAACAAGTTCAAGTAAACCCCCAAAATTTCCATTTTGTGGGGACACAAACATTTCATTTCTTCCTCAAAAAGACAGTCTATGTTCAGCAATTGTTATAATGACAGCGACAACACATTGCAAAACAGCTTTCTAATACTGACGTTCTTCATTAATTTGTGTTTCCAGTTCATGAGTTAAGTCAAAACCATGTCTTCAGTTTAAATACGACAACATATGATCTCTGTGAATTGAACTATTTTCACGTTTATCAATCATATTCCCGATGCACTAATCACTAAATCCATTCGTAGCAAATAGAGAATTAAATGATCTAGGACCGAAGAGTTTGCAGACAAAACAATATACAGAGCTGACTGATGAAGAATGCAGTAGCTACTCCCTCTTATAATTTTCACCATTAGTTTTGCACCCTAGAAATATATTCTGGCTGCAAAACCTTGTTTACCATCCAGAAATTTTCGACACAAATTTTCAAATGGTCCAGTGGGATGTTGACCATCACTCAGCCCTCTTTCAAGAAGAAAAATTATTCCACAAAGCAGGATCTGTATTTGTGTTATTTTTGGGGTCTGCAGATGTGACAACTTCAGATTTTAAAATAGTTTCACTTTCTACACCATTATTAATATTTTTTACTACAGCAAGGAATGGATGCAGAATTTGGAACAAATTCTGTTATATTCATATTGCTATTAGTAATTTCAGCACTAATGGTACTTGTACGATTTGTACGTGTTGAACTCAAGTGCTCAATAAAAGAAGTCTCTTCTGATTTACTACATTTTAAGAAGGAAGGTAATCTTGGAATTGTCTTTAGGGAGTCACAATGCTTTTCTTTTTATCTGCTGCAAGCTTTTGTTTTTATGCTCCACTTGGTTGTTGCCATTTCGTTTTACCTGGATATAAGATTATGTCACTTTTTAAATTTGGTTCTACTATAGCAAAAAAAAAAAAAAAAATTAGCAAATAAATTTGAATAATTGAAAATAAATACAACTTATAAAATTTACGTTCAAATTTAGATGTTAACACAGAAATTTATATTTGAAAATTAGTGAGTAAAAAAATTTTATTTGGAGCATGTAACTTTGTTCTTCAGATCTGAGAGTTAAAAGAAGTAGTATTTACAAGGCAGTCGGAAATAATTTTGCCCATTTGTCGTACAATGTTAGTTGGCGGGCCCTTTGCAAATCTCCACAAGGGTTTTTCATCTTGAAATAATACTTAAAAACTTGCCCACTCACTTTCCATCCTTTGATGCTGCATCTTCACAGGTCATTGGACTCCTGCTGATACCCAATAGGGGCGAGAGTGATGGCAAAGAGCATGATACAAATACAAGGATGTGCTCAATCTGAAGAGGTGTCACTAGTCGCGTGAATATAGTGCTGCCGATGCGTTCTGATATGGTCAGTGACAGAGAACTGACTGTGATCAGTCCAAAATGAAAAGGAAAATATAGCAGTTATTACATACAAAATTTATAAAAATATATATTTTATTTCTTTGTGGAATTATTCAGCTCCCATATTCAGATACGTACATAATTGATGTAAAATAGCACCAGTTCTCAATGAGCAAGTTTGTTTTGTGAGTCATAACAATATTTCTTCAAAGAAAGTCAGTCTGAAGGGAAATGGAAAATACATTTGTATAATTTTTATTATCTAAATACTCATTTATTTCATTGACGAGTTGTTCAGTTTCCTTGCATGGAGATACATAAATGGTCTGATGAATTATAAATGTAATGTTCTGATCAATGCCATTTGTTTCTTTTCTTGGAAGACGAATTTAGAAACACTCGTTGCAAAAAAACATATTTTGCACAATAAATATTGAATTTTGCATCCTCTTCATGTGCCTAATACCTCATTTATTAGCATATGTAAGGTAATATGAAGCACTGTGTCCCACACAACAGACAATAAAAAATGAAATTTACTTGATACATAAATTAAAACTTGTGTTAGATGAACATTAATATTTCCAGTATTTTTGGATGTTTGCTATGTTAGTATTAAATTATTACCCACATTAGTATTATATTAAATGTAGGCTAGATTGCATCTGTGTGTATGGGAAATATATTTTAAGGTTAAAGTTATAAATATTATCGTTTACAGTGATAATATTAGGACATAACCCTGTACATAAATGCTATACAGTTAAAAAGTAACTTGATTGAATTCATTGCAATGGCCGACTTATTCAAGTTCCCTCACTTTTGCGTGTCACCTGGGACCGAAGTTCCCATTTGTTGTTTACCAGGACATATGAGCATAAAAAAAAAAAAAAATTATGAGCATACCCTTGTGTTTGTATCATGGCAAAGAGCACTGCTCGACCTCTGGGCTGGAGTTGCTGGATCAGCAGATGTGGGTGTACAAGACAGTTCTCTCAAAATGGATCCGAGGCCTGTTATCTACTAATATAATCCATCCTTGCCCAGCATCCACTGGTGTTGGATCCAGTTGCATATTAGATGAATGTAGCAAGAGTTAGACTCAACAGCCCACCCCCACCTCTTGTTTATTGGAAAAAATAGTATACTCCCAAGAGACCACCAAAATGAGGAATTTTAATTACACAGGAGAGAACGCCCTTGCCCCCTTGCATGAACTTAATTTCTGGTCGGCACATTCTCATGCCCTGGAGCTTGTATCGATTTCATTTAGACCCTTGCCAGTTCTCTTCCTCTACGGCACTGCGTCCTGTCTGCTTGGCATCTGAGAGTCTTTGCTCCGGACAACTGGTGCCTCTGTTTTGCTGATGCCCTAAGCACGTGCTTACCTTGCTTATTGAGTAATCTGACCCTGATCTTGACCCACAACTCACAGCATTCACAGAAATTAATTCAATGTAGATTGTATCCCTAATGTAAAAGCTAAAACTATGAAGCTAAACTAAAAAAGCTAAACATTAAAGCTAAAACTATAAGGACTGACATGGTAGCTGCAACAATGGGCTCAAGCATTACAATGATTGTGAAGATGGCACAGGACTGGGCAGTGTTTTGTTCAGTTGGACGTAGGATAGCTATGAGTCAGTACCAACTGGACGGCACCTAACAACAACAAGTGCTAAAAACTTCTCCCAGGAGGCGTTTCTGAATGTTATAACATCAAGTCTACCTGAAGTGATAACAGTTGGGGGAAACAACAGACTAAGAATAAAGTTTAAGAGGAAAAGCTGAGGGATGAGATGTTCATAGGGGCTTTGAAAACCTCTGACTTATGCCTGGGAATCTAGAAGGCCATGTGCATGTATGTTGTTGCTATTGTTAGGTGCCGTGGAATTGGTTCTGACTCATAACGTAGCAACTCTATATAAAAATACAACAGAACAAAACACTGCCTGCCGTCTCCTGTCTGGAGGGGAGATGAGAGCGCAGAGGGGCCCCGAAGCTGCCCGAATGGACACAAGGAGATAGAGTGGCGGCAAGGACTGTGCTATCTCATTAGGGGGAGAGCAATTAGAAGTGTATAGCAAGGTGTATGTAAATTTTTGTATGAGAGACCGACCTAATTTGTAAACTTTCACTTAAAGCACAATAAAAATTAATCAAAAAAAAAAAGATGTACACAGCAAAACATACATCAATTTAACAATTTCTACATGTATAATTTGATGACATTAGTTACATTCTTTAAGTTGTGCTACCTTTCTCGATTTCCTTTTCCAAATTGTTTCACCATCATAAATAAAAACTCACTGCCCCCTAAAAAAAAAAAAAACACAACACTGCCGCTCCTGCGCCATCCTCACAATCATTGTTATGTTTAAGCCCATTGTTGCAGCCACTGTGTCAATCCATCTTGTTGAGGGTCGTCTTTTTTTGTGGCGACTCTACTTTACCAAGCACCAAGCATGATATTCTTCTCCAAGGACTGATCCCTCCTAACAACATGTCCAAAGTACGTGAGACCATTCTCACTTCTAAGGTACATTATGGCTGTACTTGTTCCAACACAGATTTGTTCTTTCTTCTGGCAGGCCATAGTATATTCAATATTCTTTGCCAACACCATAATTCAGATGCATCAATTCTTTTTCAGTCTTCCTTATTCATTGGTCAGCTTTTGCATGCATATGGGATCAGTTACACCTTAGTCCTCAAAGTGATATCTTTGCTTTTTAACACTTTAAAGGGATCTTTTGCAGCAGATTTGTCCAATGCAATATGTCATTTGATTTCTTGGCCGCTGTGTCCGTGGGCATTGATTGCAGATCAAAGTAAAACGAAATCCTTGACAACTTCTAATTTTCTCCATTTATCATTATATTGCTTATTGGTCCAGTTGTGAGGATTTTTGTTTTCTTTATGTTGAGGTGCAATCCATGCTGAAGGCTCTGGTCTTTGATTTTCATTGGTAAGTGCTTCAAGTCCTCTTCACTTTCTGCAAGCAAGGTTGTGTCATCTGCATATCGCAGGCATCAATCCTGATGCCACGCTTCCAGTCGTCTTCACTCTCAGCAGGCAAGGTTGTGTCATCTGCGTATCGTAGGCTGTTAATGAGTCTTCTTCCAATCCTGATGTCCCTTTCTTCTTCATATAATCCAGCTTCTCGGATTATTTGTGCAGCATACAGGTTGAATAACTATGATGAAAGGATACAACCCTGAGGCACACCTTTCCTGATTTTAAACCCCACAGTATCCCCTTGTTCTGTTCTAATGACTGCCTCTAGGTCTATGTACAGTTTCCACATACGGGCAATTCTCATTCTGGAATTCCCATTCTTCGCAATGTTATCCATAATCTGTTATGATCCACTCAGTTGAATGCCTTTGCATAGTCAATAAAAAACAGGTAAACATCTTTCTGGCATTCTCTGCTTCAGCCAGGATCCATCTGATGTCAGCAATAATTTCCCTGGTTCCACGTCCTCTTCTGAATCCAGCTTGAATTTCGGTCAGTTCCCTGTCCATGTACTGCTGCAACCATTTTTTAATTCTCTTCAGCAAAATTTTATTTGCATGTGATATTAATGATATTGTTCAACAATTTCTGCATTCCATTACATCACTTTTCTTTGGAATGGGCACAAATATGGATCTCTTCCAGTTGGCTGGGCAGGAAGCTGTCTTCCAAATCTCTTCACATAGCCAAGTGGGCACCTCCAGGGCTGCATCTATTTGTTCAAACAAATCAGTTGGTATTCTGTCAATTCCTGGAGCCTTGTTTGTTGCCTTTCCCTTCAGTGCAGCTTGGACTTCTTCCTTCAGTACCATTGGTTCCTGATTATATGCTACCTCCTGAAGTGGTTAAACGTTGATCAGTTCTTTTTTGGTACAGTGACTCTGTGTACTCCTTCCATCTTCTTTTTATGTGTCCTACGTTGTTCAGTGTTTTTCCCAAAGAATCCTGCAATATTGCAACTCGGGCTTGAATTTTTTCTCAGTTCTTTCAGGTTGAGAAATGCCAAGTGTGTTCTTCCATTTTGGTTTTCTGACTCCAGGTCTTTGCACATTTCATTATAATACTTCACTTTGTCTTCTTAAGCTGCGCTTTAAGATCTCTTCAGTTCTTTTACGTCATCATTACTTCCTTTTGCTTTAGCAACTCTATAAGTTCAAGAACAAGTTTCAGAGTCTCTCCTGATATCCATTTTGTTCCTTTCTTTCCTGTCTTTTTAATGACCTTTTGATTGCTTCATGTATGATGTCCTTGATGTCATTCCACAACTTGTCTGGTCTTTGGTCATTAGTGTTCGATGTGTCGAATCTATTCTTGAGATGGTCTCTAAATTCAGATGGGACATACTCAAGGTCATACTTTGGCTCTGGTGGACTTATTTTCATTTTCTTCAGCCTCAGTTTGAACTTGCATATGAGCAATCTATGTTCTGTTCTGCAGTCAGTCCCTGGCCTTGTTCTGACTGATGATATTGAGCTTTTCCATTGTCTTTTTTCACAGGTCAATTCTCCTTCCATGACTTGATTCGTGTTTCTTCCATCTGGCGAGATCCACCTTTTATGTTGGTGAAAAAAGGTATTTGCAATGAAGAAGTTGTTGGTCTTGCAAAAGTGCTATCATGCAATCTCTGGAGTCCTTTCTATCACCAAGGCCATATTTTCCAACTACCAACCCTTATTTGTTTCCAACTTCCACACTCCAATCACCAGTAATTTTCAACGCACCTTGACTGCATGTTTGATCAATTTCACACTGCCAAAGTTGGTAACAATCTTCAATTTCTTCATCTTTGGCCTTACTGGTTGGTCATAAATTGTAATAATAGTTGTATTAACTGGTCTTCCCTGTAGGCCTATGGATATTAACCTATCATTGACAGTATTGTACTTCCAGATAGGTTTTGAAATGTTCTTTTTGACGATGAATGTGATGCTTTTCCCCTTCAATTTGTCATTCCTGGCATAGTAGACCATATGATTGTCTGATTCAAAATGGCCAATACCAGTCCATTTCAGGTCACTAATGCCTAGGGTATCAATGTTTATGCCTCCCATTTCATTTTTGATGATTTCTAACTTTCCTAGATTCATACTTGGTACCTTGCATGTTCCAGTTATTAATGGATGTTCGCAGATGTTTCTTCTCATTTTGAGTCATGTCACATCAAGAAATGAAGGTCTCAAAAGCTTTACTACATCCACATTATCAAGGTCTACTCTACTTTGAGGAGGCAGATCTTCCCCAGTCGTATACTGAGTGCCTTCCAACCTGGGGGCTTATCTTCCAGCACTACATCAGGCAATGTTCTGTTGCTATTCATGAGGTTTTCACTAGCCAGTTTTTTCAGAAGTACTTTGCCAGGTCTGTCTTCCTAATCTGCCTTAGTCTGGAAGCTCCGCTGAAATCTGCTGCCATGTGTGACCTTGCTGATATTTGAAATACCAGTGACATAGCTTCCAGCATCACAGCAGCCCTCAAGCCACTACAGTACGACAAACTGACACACAAGTGGTGGAAATTACTTGTTTTGCTCAAAACCCAAACCAAACCCACTGCCATGGAGTCTATTTCAACCCATAGCTACCCTTTAAGTAGTTTAATCTCTCAGATTTCCACCACTTTCCTCTGGCTTTTCTGCTTTTTGGCACCTGAATGCATAAAGAAGGGGGATGGCCTAAATGTCCTTATGGCAGCAGAAGTAAGGCAGGGTCCTCAAATGTTTATGATGACTTCTGGATCCCTGCCTGACTCTGCCACTGAGAGACTGGTCAGGGGTACTTCTGGTCTAGACTGGGCCCACCTCTGCACCTTCTCTGGGAGCTGCTGCTGGAGCCTATCTGTATGGTAGACCTTGTGGTGGTGTCTCTCAGTTTGGTCAGAACCAGGTGGCACTCCCTAGAGGGCTCAGCCTTGCCTTGGCTCTCAGCTGAGGCTGAAGACCTTCTAAGAGCCTGCCATTCTCCTATCCAGCCCCTGACATGTGATGTCCCCTATGCAGTTGCCACTTTCCATAGCAGACCCCATGGAAGGCCAACTACCTTCTGTGTGTCCTTTCAGGGATATGCAGGGATGTCTAGATTCCATCTTTGCCACCTAGAAACCAAGCTCAGGAAAGCTAAACTCAGACTCACCATCTGTGCAGTCAGGTGGTGCCATAGAGGTGGCTTTGTTGAGGCTGCCTCCAGGTTGGTGTAGGAGCTCCCTCTGGAGGCCCCAAGGTAGAGTGAGGCAAGGCCCTCTGCCATGGATGTTCTCACTTTGGCCAGCCCTCAGAGAGGGGAGACCAGGCCACTTGGTCCTTATCCCTCATCCCTCCTCAATCTGTCTCCCTTTTTCTCTCCCCCTAATCCTCTGGGACCAGAAGGGGGCAAAATTCAGGCTTTCCAGGTCCTCAAAGTTATATCTTCCTTCTTCCAGACTCCAGCCACATGGCTGAACCTCAGTGGTAGATGGTGTGGGAGACTTGGATTGGAGGTAATACAAAGTTTTGCCCCCACCACCATTTGAACCAGGGCTTCAAACTGGTTCATTCCAGTTCAAACCCCTGCTGAGAATTTGCATTTTCACCCCAGATATACTGAATCAGAATCTGCAGTTTAACAAAATCCCCAGGTGATTCTTATGTATAATATATTTTGACAGCCACTGCTCTATAGTGGATCTCAGAATTGGTCCCTAACCAGCAGCATTAGCATAGCCTGGGAACTTGTTAGAAATGCAAATTCTCAGCAGGGGTTCAAACCAGAAGAAACCTGTCCAAAGCCCTGATTTGAACAGACTGTATTGGCAATTGTGTTATAGGAACTTTCTGGTTTAAATAAAAGGGCAGTGCATTGCCATTAATGAATTGTTTGCTTTATTCAAGAGAAGAGAGTATTCCTCTTGTATCAACAGAGTGTGAGGCTGAATGCCTACTTGTCCCAGCAAAACTAAAAATAGGTATGTCTTCCTTACATTATCCTGCAAGAAGGAAAAAATGAGGGTTTTCTGAATGCTCAAAAAGATGCAGTTGGAGGTATTTTTCCTCTTGTGGTTAAAGCAAAAATAAAGGCATTGATGTATAAAAAAAAAAAAAGCATTTTCAGTTAACATTTTCAAAAATATTAAATTCCATAGAGACACATTTATAACAATGTGGAAAGTTCCTCTTCTGTCAATGGAGATGAAAGAGATTTCTCAAAACAAACTTATTCAAGAGGACTACACATAATTAAAATAAACTAATCACATCTTCTCCATGAAGAGCTTATAAAACTAATAGAAAACACCAGCTTTCTTCCAGGCCCTTTTGCCTAAAGAAAGTCTCTTCTTTCCTCACATCTGATTCTTCGCTGACCCCCAAACCCACCCACCACCCACCAAATAAAAGGCCAGGAGAGTGTCAAAGAAGAAAATTTCATATTCTGTTAGGAGTGAAAGAAAAGGAGTTTTATTGAGGAATAATACAGCTAGAGCTGGGAAGCACTAAGTTAAAATAGCACCCTACTGTCTCTATTGAGTTAGAGATTTTTATGCATAGAGGAAAAAGGAAAGGTAGGGGGATAATGATTGATTCAGCTTCATCTTTAGAGTCCTTTGACATGCAAAGTTGGGCCATTTGGCCGGGGGGTGGGGGGAGTGAGTTCTACTCCCTAGGTGAGCGGAGCCAGCTGGTTCAGCGATATGCACTCTTCCTGGTAACAAATTATTTATATCCTGACACATGCTTCCCAACAGGGGCGGATTATCCAATAGGCAAGGTAAGAATGGTGCTTATTTTTCTTACCAGATAATCTGTAGTGAACAATTTCACATAGGTTTCACCACATCTTTACTCAATGTGAAATTGTTCACTACAGATTAGTAAGTAAGCAAAAGTAGGCCCATGCTTACCTTGCTTACCAGGTCATCCATCCTTGTCAGAGATTATAAACTTGAAAAGAGGCTTTGATTCTGTAGGAAGGTGCTGTAGGGTTGCGGAGAGACAGATGCCAGCCATACCTAGAAGCAGAATCTTTGATGTGGTAAAAAAATATGTTGTTGTTAGGTGCTGTCGAGTTGGTTCCAACTCATAGCGACCCGATGCACAACAGAACGAAACATTGCCTGGTCCTGAGCCATCCTTACAATCGTTGTTATGCTTGAGCCCATTGTTGTAGCCACTGTGTCAGTCCACCTCATTGAGGGTCTTCCTCTTTTCCACTGACCCTGTACTTTGCCAAGCATGATGTCCTTCCCTAGGGACTGATCCCTCATGACAACATGTCCAAAGTATGTAAGACGCAGTCTCACCATCCTTGCTTCTAAGGAGCATTCTGCTTGTACTTCTTCTAAGACAGATTTGTTCATTCTTTTGGCAGTCCATGGTATATTCAATATTCTTCGCCAACACGACAATTCAAAGGCGTCAATTCTTCTTCAGTCTTCCTTATTCATTGTCCAGCTTTGACATGCATATGATGTGATTGAAAATACCATGGCTTGGGTCAGGCGCACCTTAGTCTTCAAGGTGACATCTTTCCTTTTCAACACTTTAAAGAGGTCCTTTGCAGCAGATTTACCCAATGCAATGTGTCTTTTGATTTCTTGACTGCTGCTTCCATGGCTGCTGATTGTGGATCCAAGGAAAATGAAATCCTTGACAACTTCAATCTTTTCTCCGTTTATCATGATGTTGCTCATTGGTCCAGTTGTAAGGATTTTTGTTTTCTTTATGTTGAGGTGCAATCCATACTGAAGGCTGTGGTCTTTGATCTTCATCAGTAAGTGCTTCAAGTCCTCCTCACTTTCAGCAAGCAAGGTTGTGTCATCTGCATAACGCAGGTTGTTAATGAGTCTTCCTCCAATCCTGATGCCCCATTCTTCTTCATATAGTCCAGCTTCTCGGATTGTTTGCTCAGCATACAGATTAAATAGGTATGGTGAAAGAATACAACCCTAACGCACACCTTTCCTGACTTTAAACCAATCGGTATCCCCTTGTTCTGTCCAAACAACTGCCTCTTGATCTATGTACAGGTTCCTCATGAGCACAATTAAGTGTTCTGGAATTCCACTTCTGGTAAAAAATATATATATATGAAATTGTTCGCTACAGATGATCTGGTAAGCAAGGTAAGCACTGTGCTTACCTTGCCTATCGGATAACCCATCCCTGCTTCCCAGGAACAAATTGTTTACATCTTGAGCTTTTGCTTCCTGGGAATGCATGTTGATCCCACTATTCCTGTCCCAAGATGACTGCCTCCATGTTGAAAAATTTCCGTCTGCAAGAGTTTCATAAAAACCAATTTTTAGATGACAGAAAAAATGTTGCAAAATCTTTTTCCCACCAAAAATGTCTATTCTAAATAGGGTTTGAGTGATAGAGACTCAGTAGGACACCTTCCTCCAGATTTTTCATTTCCTGTGCCTTATAACATTCTCTGTTGTATTTACCCTTCCCTTTCGTTAACTCTGGGGCCTGATGTGTATTTTCACACATCTGATTCATTGCCTCACTTACTTAGTGTTGCTGTAACAGAAATACCACAGTGGCTTTAACAAACAGAATTTTCTTTTCTTATGAGACTAGAAGTCCGAATCAGGGTGCTGGCTCTAGGGGAAGTCTTTCTCTCTCTGTCGGTCCTGCTTCATTCACATAAAAAAGATAACCCATTCCCAAACGGAATAGAGGTTAGGATTTCCAACACATATTTTGGGGGGACAAAATTCAATCCATAACGCTCATGTCACTAAAAATTCACTTCAGAAGCCCTTTGGCATTAGTGTGTGCTAATTTTCATTTTTTATTATGAAAAATTGAACATATGCAAAAGTACAGTGATTGTATAAGAAATCCAATTTACCTATTGTCCAGCTTTGACAATTATCATCTTATTTCATCTACACCATCACTCACCGTCCCCTCCTTTCTCCTCCAGATTCTTTTGAAACAAATGGTTTCATCTGTAAGTCTATGTTGAGCTTGCCACTATAGCCAGCTGTTCTGTGTTTGTTCCCTGGGCTGTTTGAGCAGTTTGCATGGTCTCATGATCAGCTCCTATTCAGGAGTTGTGTCTTCTATTTTGGAGCTTGCCACATGCATCAAATCATGAACGCGTACGTCTGGAATTCAGTCCTTGCTAAGTATGCCACCTCTATATAAAAATCCAGAATGGAGCTAATGGGGAAAATAAAACCCTGATGAGCCTGGCGAGAGAAGTGATACCACAGTGAGCTATCTGTGTATTGAAGAAAATCCATACTATTGTGTAGAATACACGTGTAGGGAATTGATGGGTTTAATAGGTCCTCAAAACCCTCCATTTGTGTTATATACAAAAAAAAAAAAAAAACCATTGCCGTGGAGTCGATTCCAACTCGTAGGCCCTATAGGAGAGAGTAGAAACGCCCTATAGGTTTCCAAGGAACAGCCGGTGGATTTGAAGTGCCAAACTTTTGGTTAGCAGTCAAGTTCTTAACCACTGCACCACCAGGACTCCGTGTTATATACTGGTATTTTAAAACAGTAAAACCATTACCAACCACATCTTATGTACTGAACTATAACGTCTTGGTTAGTGGATTTGCGTTTTGTCAACTAGGAATTTGTAATTTTCACATACGACGAGGACTATTGTAGCTTTCTGTGGCACATCCCCACTTTGTTCCTCCCGCTGTCTCTGGGGTATCTTGTGTTAGCCAAGAAGCGCGCCTTACTCCTCCTTACGCTTAAAGCAATTGCGCCACCCAGTGGTAAGGTTTAACATGTTCCCTCACACTTGCCGGTAATGCCTGCAATATAGAGCTTCCGTTTTTACGGTAATCCTTAGGCAGCCTTGGTAAAGCTTTGAACCCTTTCTCAGATTGTTTTTAAATGCGTAAAGTACAATATATAGGGTGACAAAGAAAACCAGTTATATTACCCTTCTAGCCAGAGGTCCATGGACCCCAGTTAAGAAGCCCCCAGAGGAGACTCACTCGTCGCAATTAACGGCAATGGGTTTCTGGTTTTATGGGTAGGAAACCGGGACCACGCAATTATGGTTTCTTCAGAAGCATCTCCTCTCTGCCCATCTTCTAATTAAAAATCATTCTTCTTGCTGAGTGTGCAGAGAGTCCTCCAGGAATTACACAGTGGTTGCCTACGAATATTTATATGCTTTATAAGAAGCGAGAGGGTACTGGAGACAGAAACAGAGTTCCTATACTATAAAAACAGTTTTCAGTGAAAAAAAAAAATTGGGTTTGTATTCAGGTGCTTTAAATACTTGAAATGTGGATACTCTTGAAATAGAAAGGATGGTTTTCACAGTTTACACACAAACAGCATGTCACACTGTGGAGCTATGCAGAGGGGCATCTTTAAAATAAAACAGAAATCTAAGAAACTTTACAGGAAAAACTAAAAGGTTCCAGTGAACATAGAGCCATATCCAGAGTTTTATACAAAGTGTATGTAGTGTGGACACATGATTGCCTATTCTCTTTTTTCCCCATATAAATATTTCAATATGTCTTGAAGTGCTACCGTTTATTCAACTATTCCACGTGTCACTGGATTATTTTCAATTTTTTGATACTTTAAAGTAGAGGGCCAAGGAAAAGGAAGAAAGCCGTCGGTGAGAAGGACTGACGTAATAACCACAACAACGGACTCAAACATACCCACGATCCTGAAGGTGGCACAGGACCGGGCAACAGCTTCACCCTGTTGTGCTACCATCACCACTATTTGTTTCCAAACGTTTTGCATCACCCCAAATAGAAACTTACGTACCCCGTCAGCAATCACTCCATTCCCTTCTCCTCCCACCCCCAGCCCCTGGTAATCTTTAATAGACTTTTGTCTCTATGCATTTGCCTCGTCTAGGTATTTCATAAAAGTGGAATCATACAATCTTCAAATAACTTCTGATAAAACTTCCAATATAATCTTTTCCTGGAGTAATGACGGGAGTATGTCTCCTTTTGTTACAGTTTTAGAAGTCAGTGGCTATTAATTAGTTATAGAAGTAACCACCAAAAGAACTAAAAACAGGAGAGGTTAAAAAGTGCTGACTTTGGGGAGGACGACTGGGGATAGGTAGACAGGGAACCAGGGGTCATGATTTTCATTATAAGCCCTCCTATACGATTTGAGGAGCCCTGGTGAGACAGGGGTTAAGAGAATGGCTGCCAACCAAAAGGTCAGCAGTTCGAATCCACCAGGTGCTCCTTGGAAACCCTATGGAGCAGTTCTGCTCTGTCCTCTAGGGTCGCTATGAGTTGGAATTAACTGAATGGCAACGGATTTGGTGTGGTTTTGGTGCTATTTGATTGGAGTCCTTGGGTGCTGCAAACAGTTAATGCACTCTGCTGATAAGGAGAAGGTGGGAGATTTGAGTCTATGCGGAGGCACCTCCCGAGATAGGTGTGGGCGATCGACTTTCGAAAACTCCGCCATTGAAAACCCTATGGAGCGCAGTTCTACTCTGACACGCATGAGGTCACCATGACTCAGTTAACTTGGCAGCAACTAATTACTATTTGATCCTTAAAGTGTTTGAGTATTACTTTATTTTTTAAAACTTAAAAGTATTGTGAAAGGATGACTGTATTGCAGTGGTTCTAAGAATTACTTGGGAGGCTTGTTCAAAATTTAGATTCATAAATTCTGTTCAGTAGCTCTGGTAGAAGCCAGGAGTCTGCATTTTAAACAAGTACCGTAGATGAGTCTATTACAGGTGGTCAGGGACCATACTTTAAACAATAGTGCTCTAATGTTTCTTTATTAACTGTAATGGTTTGGTTTTAAGAATAATCTCTTTCAAAAATCATTTTTATAATGAAACACTTTATACTTAATTTTCTTTGAATTTATACTTTAAATTTTGTTAAATGCTTTTTGGCATCTATTACCATACTTACATGATTCTTACTACTTCTCCTGATAATGCAATAAATTATATTCTTACCTTTCTCTGTCTGATACCAGCCTTAGATTACATAGACTGCCCCATAGGGTTTCCACGGAGTACCTGGTGGATTCGAAGTGCCAAGCCATTGGTTAGCAGCTGTAGCTCATAACCACTAAGCCACTGGGGTTTCCAGATTATAGATTACAGGTAGCAAGCCTTAATTCATGACCATATTAACACAAATTAGCATATTAAGGATGATATTTTTCTACTTTAAAAATCTCTTTCATTGTTAGACTACCTTTCTAAGCACTGATTTTGTTAATTTCAGCTTTTCCTCTTTTCGAAATTAATTAAATCTATGAGTTCATGTCAGGATCCCAGCTGGAAACAGAAAGCACATTCATAAAGTGTTACCAAAGAAAATGTACTGGAGGGATTATTCACAGAAACGTGGGCAAGGTTAGGAGTCCCTGATGGTACAAAAGCTTCTTGTGCTCAGCTGCTAACCAGAAGGTTGGCAGTTCCAGTCCACCCAGAGGCACCTCTTAAGAAAAGCCTGGCAATCTACTTCCAAAAAAAATCAGCCATCAAAAACCCTGTGGAGCACAGTTCTACACTGACACACATAGGGTCACCACGAGCAGAAATCAACTCAATGGAAACTTTTTTTTTTAACATATATTAGGGAATTCTATTGCGTATAAATTATAGCTCAATAAAGCTGACTCAAAATAAAAAGAATACTTCATAGGTGGTGCTGTGTACTTCCTAATGCATCACTCAATGGTTGGTATACGAGTCAAGGTCCAGTTGGGAAAACCCCATTGCATACTTCAAGAGATTTAATTTAGGGGATTGATTACACAGATGTGAAAGAGTGAAGAACTCCGAGGTGATCTGATGATAACTGCAGGAGCTGTTGCCACCCCTAAAACTGGGGAAGCAGGATAGAACAGGTACCCGTGAGCTCAGAGGAGGAGTCTCCCAAAGCTGCCGGTGAAACCTCAGGGGAGGGCTGCCCCAGGTTACTGCTGGGACCTCTGTAGAGATGGGATGTGGCTGCTTATAGAGCGCTGCAAAAGCAGGAGCTGCATCCGCCAGGAGGAAGGACAGCTGCTGGGCCAATCTGGGAAAGACAGGAAGAATCAAGTCCTTTTTCTGTCCTCCAACCTATCCTATTGATAGAACCTAACATGGACTCAGCTATGAAAGGAGAAATATGGTTTCCACACCCTAACCTCAGTATAAGAGCCCTGCTGGCACAGTGCTTAAGGGCTCGGCTGCTAACCGAAAGGTTGTCGGTTCAAACCCACCAACCGCTCGATGGAGGAGCGATGTGGCAGTCTGCTTTCATAAAGACTGAAACCAAAACAAACAAACCCACTGCCGTGAAGTCCAACTCATAGTGACCCTATAGCCTTGGAAACCCTTTGGGGGCAGTTCTACTCTGTCCTGAGGGTGGATGGCACACAACAACCTAAGCATCACAGAACGACTTATAGAAAGTGTGGATGTGGAGCTGAGAGATGACAGGTAAACATGTCTGGTTTATTCCACTTTTTAATACTGTTAAGATTAATCAGTAAATTCAGGTGGTTCCAGCCTAATCCACCTGTTATTAAATTCCCATAGTCAATGTTTCACCTAATGGCCTTAGCATCCATTGGTCATCGTTGCCTAGATTCGTTACTTCACTTGGGGCTACAGTACAGCAGTGTTCTGATTCTAGCCTTCTTTATGCATTTAATAGCTGGAACTTATACAGAAGACCTTGCCTCATCAATTATTTGGTGATCCTGAAATTGTTAACAGCTTGTAGAGTTTTAGAGGAAAGGTAGAAACATCTTGATTATTTTCCCTTTATCAATTCTTGGAGCTGCTCACCTAGCAATCTCCACTAATGCTGAATGAGTTAGCGGCTTCTTAAAAATATCAATGGAAACTCATGGCTTCCGTTTATATATTTGGTGGTTTTAATCCATTGCAGGTATTATTTATTTATTTACTTTCAGATTGTCCCATTTTAAGCTGGTGGGAGCCTATGTGGTAATTTTTTTCTTTCTGTATTTTTATTCTTGTGAAAATGTCAGGTATGTCCAATTTAATTCTATTCTCCTCAGTTGACTAAATCTCTTTGATCTTGGAAGAAATTTGTAATTTATTTTGAACTTTTCCCACTTAGTAATCTGTTAATAAGCACCTGAATTATCTGAATTCTACTCTGCCACATTGTGGAACCATTCTCAAGCTGGCCTCTCAGTGGTGCTAAGCAAAGACCATTTTAATTACCAAATGTAACAAAGTTGTTCAACACTACCCCAGTCTGCAAGTACAGTCTTGAAGTTCTGGGTGTTATGTGGGCTTTTTAGGCAAATAAAGGGGTGGGGGGACGGAATAACAATGCAAAAAGTAAATAGAACAGAATTATGTAATCTAGAGAGGAAGCACCTTAAGATGTTAAATCAGTACCTGCTTTTTCTAAAGTAAAAGACCATAAATCATTTCCCTAATTTGGATTCCATGGAGCTCCTACTGGTGAAATGATGACCACCATTCTAGTGTGTGGGGGCAATTACAAAGCAAATACAGGGGCTGGGACAAACCTATTCTTCCTCTGCATCGACACTGTTCTTTAATATTCATATAAAGGTAAATAAACAGGTAAGTCGAAGCGCTTCCATCTAGAAGCCCATGCCACAACTTGGGGAGATTTCTTAGGCTTTTCCTCCCCTCACCCCAAATGCTATCGATTCTACCTCTTAAAACTTCTCCTCCAAACCTGGAAGGCATTATGCTGAGCGAAATCAGTCAGAGGCAAAAGGACAAATATTGTATAAGACCACTATTACAAGATCTCAAGAAATAGTATAAACTGAGAAGAACACATACTTTTGTGGTTACGAGGGGGGAGGGAGGGAGGGAGAGAGAGGGTTTTTTACTGATTAATTAGTAGATAAGAACTGCTTTAGGTGAAGGGAAGGACAACACTCAATACATGGAAGGTCAGCCCAATTGGACTGGACCAAAAGCAAAGAAGTTTCCGGGATAAAATGAATGCTTCAAAGGTCAGCCGAGCAAGGGCGGTGGTTTGGGAACCATGCTCTAAGGGGACTTCTAAGTCAATTGGCAAAATAATTCTGTTATGAAAACATTCTGCATCCCACTTTGAAATGTGGCGTCTGGGGTCTTATATGCTAACAAGCGGCCATCTAAGATGCATCAATTGGTCTCAACCCACCTGGAGCAAAGGAGAAAGAAGGACACCAAGGTCACACGACAACTAAGAGCCCAAGAGACAGAAAGGGCCACATGAACCAGAGACCTACATTATCCTGAGACCAGAAGAACTAGTTGGTGCCCGGCCACAATCGATGACTGCCCTCACAGGGAGCACAATAGAGAACCCCTGAGGGAGCAGGAGATCAGTGGGATGCAGACCCCAAATTCTCATAAAAAGACCATACTTAATGGTCTGACTGTGACTAGAGGAATCCCGGCGGGCATGGTCCCCAAACCTTCTGTTGGCACAGAACAGGAACCATTCCCGAAGACAACTCATCAGACATGAAAGGGACTGGACAGTGGGTAGGAGAGAGATGCTGAAGAAGAGTGAGCCAATTATATCAGGTGGACACTTGAGACTGTGTTGGCATCTCCTGTCTGGAGGGGGGATGGGTGGATAGAGAGAGTTGGAGGCTGGCAAAATTGTCACGAAAGGAGAGACTGGAAGGGCTGATTCATTAGGGGGAGAGCAAGTGGGAGTAAGGAGTAAGATGAATATAAACTTATATGTGACAGACTGACTTGATTTGCAAACGTTCACTTGAAGATCAATAAAAGTTAATTAAAAAAAAAAGTGGAAAAAAAAAAAAAACTTCTCCTCCAAGCTCTGCCCCCGTCTCTTTCCCTTCACCACTGCCATGATTCACACTTCCAACTCTTAACTAAACTAGGTTACTGGCCTCCTAAATGTCTCCAGCCTTCACACTTCAGTTTTCACATTACTATCAAAGCAAACTTTCAAAAATACAAATTAGATCATTTTGCAAGCTTGATTAAAGTCCTTAAATAGCTCCTCATTACCTTTGGGGAAAAAAAAAGTCCGAATTTTTCAACATGGAATATAAGACCCTTCGTCATCTGGCGTCTGTTTAACTTTCTGCCATTCTCCTTCCTGCCACCTGTGTCATCCCAAGCCCTCTCCCTCCTCCTGCCCCACCCCAAGTTCGATATCAATTGCTCCAGCCATCCTGAAATATCAGAAGAACATTCATCACACTAGGCTCAGAAGGCCTCTCCGCATTTCAACAGGCTGCTTCCTCTGCTGAGAACAACCTTCTTCTCTTTCTTCAAATGGTTAATGAGGATTCATCCTTCAAAAGTGAGCTCTGATATCACTTCCTCCAGGAAGCCTACCCTGATGTCCCCCAGACCCAATCCTTTGTGGTCCTGTGGCAGACTTAACCATTACCACAGTGATCACTACACTGTGTGACAGTAACTCTCTCTCATTAGACTGGGAGCATCCTTTTGTATTTAGTCTTTAATCCCAGCACCTAGCAGCATGCTTGAGTATACCCTCAATAAATGTTTGCTAAGAGAATAAATGACTACTTGTATAATCTTAACCCAGCATTTTCCAAAAGTTTTTCCAAAGTGGTTGTACCAATTTACTTATACTACTACCAAAAAATACAACTAAGTTCCCTGTTGCTTCATATCCTCACGAATACTTAGTAATGACAGTCTTTTCTGTGGAAATCATTGTGGTGGTTGTGTGGTGGTATCTCATTGTCATTGACAATAAGTCCTCAATATACTAATAGTATAGTGTCAGGAGAAGCCTTTCTCCCATACGCTTATTAAGATTTCCCAAAACAGCAAAGGCAAAGGCCCTGCAGTTAGACTTTTTCAAGGAACAATAAGAAAACCAGTGAGTCTGGAGCAAAGTGAAGAACTGCAGTCAAGATCTTGGAGTCAGAATCAGAACTGATCTTATCAGTGGTTCTCAAAATTTGGTATTTATATGAAAACCCAGTATGCTTATTAAAATGGAAAATTCATGGCTTGCATTTTCCAGAAATTCTGATTCAGTGATTTGGAGCTCGGACCTGAACATCTGTATTATGATATAAGCATACCAAGCGATTCTGATGCAGTTGGTTTTCAGCCCACAGAATGAGAAACACTGTTGATGGAGAATAGGATTCTTCCTAAGTGAGCATATTATTACATATTACAGTGTAATTTATGAGACTACCCACTGTGATCCACAGGGTTTTCGCTGGCTGATTTTTCAGAAACAGATTGCCAGGCCTACTCTGTCTTAGCCTAGAAGCTTAGCATCATAGCAATATGCAAGCCTCCACTGACAGATGAATGGTGGCTGGGCATGTAGTGCCTTGGCCGAGGATTGAACCTGAGTCTCCAGCATGGAAGTCAAGAATTCTACCACTGAACTACCACTGCCCACTCCTACTTTGTGTATCATCTGGTTAGTGCTAAAGCTGTGATTTTCTATATTGGAGGGTATATGCAGCAGCATCTTACAAAATGAAGCCTGCCTGGTGAAGTTTAAGACAGACTTTGCAATAAATGAAGGCCTCTGGTCATATTGCAAAACCAGAAAGGTAATTATAGGGAAGTGGTATGGCCAAACAGACGATGGTTCACGGAAGGAAATTCTGTTGCTGTTGTTAAGTTGATTTTTCAAGTTGCCTTCAAGCTGATATTCAACTCATAGTGACCCCATGTGACAGAGTGGAATTGCCCCCATAGGGTTTTCTAGGCTGTAATCTTCATAGCAGCATTGTTACATACTTTCTCCCACGGAGCCACTGGGTGGGTTTGAACCACCGACCTTTCTATTAGTAGCAGAGCGCTTAATTGATGTGCCACCAGGGCTGGTGGTGAAGTGGTTAAGTTCTCGGCTGCTAACTGAAAGGTCAGCGGTTTGAACCCACAAGCCACTCTGCAGGAGAAAGATGTGGCAGCCTGCTTCCATAATGATTATAGCCATGGAGACGCTATGGGGCAGTTCTACTCTCTTATAGGGTCACTATGAGTCAGAATCTACTCAATGGCACATGATAACAACAATGGTATGGTGAAAAGAACATTGGTATTGCTTTCAGGAGCTGTGCGGCTGAGACTCAGCTGTGTCTTTTTAGACAAATCCCTTAACTAGTCTGAGTTTTGATTTCTCACCTAAAATTAGGATTATTTTACCTATCCTACCAACCTCACAAACCTATACCAAAAACCAAACCCGTTGCCGTCGAGTCGATCCTGACTCAAAGCGACCCTATAGGACAGAGTAGAACTGCCCCACGGAGTTTCCAAGGAGTGCCTGGTGCATTTGAACTGCCAAACTTTTGGTTAGCAGCCATAGCTCTTAAGCACTACACCACCAGGGTTTCCTCACACACCTATATAAGGGTCAAAATGAGAGTGGCCAAGTGCTCCTACAAAAGTTAGAACCTTCTTAGAGGAATGAAAATTGTTTCTGATTAGCACACTTGCCTGAATTAAAGAAAACAATAGTTCTTCAGGGGCACTTGTTTCTTGGAATAACCTCAATAGGGACTTGTTGTTATTAGATGCCATCGTGTTGGTTCTGACCAATAGGAACCCTATGTACAACAGAACGAAGCACTGCCCAGTCCTGTGCTACCCTCACAACCGCTGTATTTGAGCCCACTGTTGCAGCCACTGTGTCAATCCATCTCGTCGAGGGTCTCATCTTTTTTGCTGACCCTCTACCAAGCATGACGTCCATGTACCAAGCACGACTGGTCCCTCCTGATAACATGTTTGAAGTATGTGAGATGCGTCTCCCCATCCTCACTTCGAAGGAGCGTTCTGGCTGTACTTCTTCCAAGACAGATTTGTTCGTTCTTCTGGCAGTCCATGGTATGTTCAATATTCTTCACCAACACAATTATTCAAAGACATCAATTTTTCTTTTGTCTTCCTTATTCATTGTCCAGCTTTCACATGCATAGGTGGTGATTGAAAATGTCATGACTTGGACCAGGCACGTTTTAGTCCTCAAAGTGACATCTTTGCTTTTTAACACCTCACAGAGGGATTTTGCAGCAGATTTGCCCAATGCAGTACCTCGTCTAATACCTTGAAAGGGTACTTAGAGATTCTAACAGCTGAGTCCTTTCATTTTACAATTTAGCAAGCATACAAGAAAAACTTTGAGTGACATAACCAAGGCTACAGAATTAATTTAGAGATAAGACTAGGCTCAGGTCTTCTGATTACTAGCCCAGGTTACTTTTTACCATAGTTGTCTTACTAATTCTTTTTTTTTAATCCACCAGGTGGTTCTTATACACACCACAATTTGAGGACTGCTGCTCTACTGAATTAGAAGTGGGAGGGGGAGCACAAATCATCGTACTTATTCTTTTATTGGACTTAATGTTTTTTTTAAACAGCTTTATTGAGGTATAATTCATACTGTTCAACTCACCAATTTAAATTGTACAGTCAGTGGCTTTTAGTCTATTCGCAGAGTTGTGCAACCATCACCACAATCAATTTTAGGACAAACTGAAAAAAACCTCGGCCTATTGGCTCTCAATCCCCGTCTCCCTCCTACTCCTCCACTCCCAGGAAACCACTCATAGACCTTCTGTCTCTTTATATTTGCCTATTCAGGACCTTTCCTGTAAATGGAATTATACAATATGTTGTCTTTTGTGACTGGCTTCTTGCACTTAACCATGTTTACAAGGTGTACTTATTGTTTTAAATTATCAGGTAACAACAATACAGATTAGAACTAGAGAAAACCAAAAAAAAAAAACCAGTTGCGGCGAGTCGAATCCCACTCATAGTGACCCCACAGGACAGAGCAGAACTGTCCCATAGGGTTTCCAAGGAGCGCCTGGTGGATTCAACCTGCCGACCTTTTGGTTAGCAGCCGAACCACTACAAAAAAAAAAAGGAGGGGGGAAATCACTCATAATCCCACTCGGATACAATCAATACATATATATTTTTTCTTCGTATGCAAGTACATTATCTGTATCTGATTGGAAAACAAATGGAGGACAGCCCCCAAGCTCTTCCTCTCTCGCAGTGTCCCACTCTACCTCCCCACCCTCCCTGCCAGCTCCCAGCCTGGGTACCCCGGCAAGCGGAGGAAGAAGCGCTCCCCCCGCCCACGCCGGCGCGTCGCTTACGTCAGTGCTCGGAGCCGCAGACCCCCTCCCTCTGCCCCCGTCGCGTTAGTTTTGACAGAGCGCGATGGCGGCTACCGGGCTTGCGGGTTTCTCCGCTGCCGTGTCGGAAAAGCAAGAGTTTTACCAGCTTCTGAAGAACCTCATCAATCCAAGCTGTATGGTGCGGAGGCAGGCCGAGGAGATCTATGAAAATATCCCGGGTCTGTGTAAGACTACGTTCCTCATAGATGCCGTCAGAAATAGAAGAGCAGGTTATGAGGTGAGACAAATGGCTGCCGCACTGCTACGACGGCTTTTGTCCTCTGGGTTTGAGGAAGTCTATCCAAACCTACCTCCTGATGTTCAGAGGGACGTCAAGATTGAACTAATACTGGCTGTGAAGTTAGAAACACATGCCAGCATGAGGAAAAAACTTTGCGATATTTTTGCGGTGCTGGCCAGGAATTTGATAGATGAGGATGGCACTAACCACTGGCCCGAAGGTTTGAAATTCCTGATTGATTCCATCTACTCTAAAAATGTGGTTCTATGGGAAGTTGCAATTCACGTTTTCTGGCACTTTCCTGGGATTTTTGGGAACCAAGAGCGGCACGATTTGGATATCATCAAACGGTTGTTGGACCAGTGTATTCAAGATCAGGAGCATCCAGCTATCAGGACATTATCCGCTAGAGCTGCAGCTGCATTTGTCCTTGCTAATGAGAATAATGTCGCTCTTTTCAAAGACTTTGCAGACTTGCTGCCAGGAATCTTACAGGCTGTGAATGACTCCTGCTACCAGGATGATGATTCCGTCCTGGAATCCCTTGTTGAGATTGCTGATACTGTTCCTAAGTACTTGGGCCCTTATTTAGAAGATACTCTGCAGCTGAGTTTAAAGTTATGCGGCGACTCTAGGCTTAGTAATCTGCAACGCCAGCTGGCTCTTGAAGTAATAGTGACCTTGTCTGAAACGGCAACCCCAATGTTGAAGAAATATACAAATATTATTGCACAGGCTATCCCTCACATATTAGCGATGATGGTTGATCTACAAGATGACGAGGACTGGGTAAATGCTGATGAAATGGAAGAAGATGATTTTGACAGCAATGCAGTTGCTGCCGAGAGTGCACTAGACAGACTGGCTTGTGGACTCGGTGGAAAAGTGGTTTTACCAATGACCAAGGAGCATATCATGCAGATGCTTCAGAGCCCTGACTGGAAATATCGACATGCTGGATTAATGGCCTTATCTGCCATTGGAGAAGGATGCCATCAGCAAATGGAATCAACTCTAGATGAAATGGTTAACTCTGTTTTGCATTTTCTTCAGGATCCTCACCCGAGGGTGAGGGCTGCAGCCTGTAGTACACTTGGACAGATGGCTACAGATTTTGCACCTAGTTTCCAAAAGAAATTCCATGAAACAGTGATTGCAGCTTTGTTGCGTACCATGGAAAATCAAGGTAATCAGCGCGTGCAATCACATGCAGCTTCTGCTCTTATTATTTTTATCGAAGACTGCCCCAAATCATTGCTAGCTCTATATTTAGATAGCATGGTGAAAAACTTACATTCCATCCTGGTGATTAAACTGCAAGAATTGATTCGGAATGGAACAAAGTTGGCCTTGGAACAGCTTGTGACAACCATTGCCTCAGTTGCAGATACAATAGAAGAAGAATTTGTTCCGTACTATGATATATTTATGCCCTCTCTAAAGCACATTGTTGAGCTTGCTGTTCAAAAGGAACTCAAGCTTCTGAAAGGAAAAACTATTGAATGCATCAGCCATGTTGGCCTTGCTGTTGGGAAGGAAAAATTTATGCAAGATGCATCAAACGTGATGCAGCTGTTGTTGAAGACACAATCAGACTTAAATAACATGGAAGATGATGACCCTCAGATCTCTTACATGGTTTCAGCATGGGCTAGGATGTGTAAAATTCTTGGCAAAGATTTTCAACAGTACCTTCCACTGGTTATTGAGCCTCTTATTAAGACTGCTTCAGCTAAACCTGATGTCGCTCTCTTAGACACGCAGGATGTGGAGAATATGAGTGATGATGATGGCTGGCAGTTTGTAAATCTTGGAGACCAGCAGAGTTTTGGAATTAAAACTTCAGGACTTGAAGCAAAAGCGACTGCTTGCCAGATGTTGGTTTACTATGCTAAGGAGTTAAGGGAAGGATTTGTGGAATATACGGAACAAGTTGTGAAGCTGATGGTTCCCTTACTGAAGTTTTATTTCCACGACAATGTTCGAGTGGCAGCAGCAGAGTCCATGCCTTTTCTGCTAGAATGTGCAAAAATTAATGGACCGGAGTATCTTGCACTGATGTGGCAATTCATATGTGATCCCTTAATCAAGGCTATTGGGACGGAACCTGATGCAGATGTACTCTCAGAAATAATGAATTCTTTTGCAAAGTCCATCGAAGTAATGGGAGATGGGTGTCTCAATGATGAGCACTTGGAAGAACTGGGAGGAATACTGAAAGCAAAGCTCGAAGGGCACTTTAAAAACCAAGAATTGCGACAGGTTAAAAGGCAGGAAGAAAACTACGACCAGCAGATTGAAATGTCTCTGCAAGACGAGGATGAATGCGATGTTTATATTCTAACCAAAGTATCAGATATCTTGCACTCATTATTTAGTACTTACAAGGAAAAGATCTTACCATGGTTTGAACAGCTACTTCCGTTAATTGTAAATCTAATTTGTTCAAGTAGGCCATGGCCAGACAGACAGTGGGGACTATGCATATTTGATGATATCATAGAGCACTGCAGTCCGACCTCGTTTAAATACGTAGACTATTTTCGGTGGCCAATGCTACTAAACATGCGGGACAATAACCCTGAAGTCAGGCAAGCTGCTGCCTATGGCCTGGGAGTTATGGCACAGTTTGGTGGAGATGATTATCGTTCTTTATGTTCAGAAGCTGTTCCACTGCTGGTAAAAGTTATTAAGTGTGCAAATTCTAAAACCAAAAAAAGTGTCATTGCTACAGAGAATTGTATCTCAGCAATAGGGAAGATTTTGAGGTTTAAGCCTAACTGTGTGAATGTGGATGAAGTTCTTCCACACTGGTTATCATGGCTTCCACTGCATGAGGATAAAGAGGAAGCTCTTCAGACTTTGAGTTTTCTCTGTGACTTAATTGAAAATAACCACCCAGTTGTACTTGGTCCAAATAATTCCAATCTTCCCAAAATAATCAGTATAATTGCTGAAGGAAAAATTAATGAGACAATTAACTGTGAAGATCCTTGTGCCAAACGCCTAGCTAATGTTGTGCGCCAGGTCCAGACTGATGACGAGTTATGGTTGGAATGCGTATCCCAACTTGATGAGGAACAGCAGGCAGCCTTACAGGCGTTGCTAAATTTTGCTTGAAGCACTTTAATATCACTTGAATATCATTTACCATAAAAGTAACTCCAAATAAATATCAGCAGTTTATATCTCTTTGCCACATTTCTCCAGGATTAGTCAGTGTTACAGCCTTCTGTCCACCTTGCATGTTTTATCTCTTAAACACAGACCCTTGGTGATGACCTGTGCTTCCATTGTCTTAGAATGTTTGTCACTTTTCCCCTAGTTGATATGAAGTATATACATTTTTGCTGTTCGTCTGACGTATTGATGCTGGGCAAGCAATATACTTGGTGTCAAGATGTCATGCTGAATACCACAAGATGGTAGTAAGAACTCACAAACATAAAATACGAGAACTTTCAGAACAAACGTCTTTGGAATTGTAGGGGAACGAACTAATGGCAGGCTTATTCCTACTTTGTAACACGCCTGGCTGTCATGGTAATGGGAGGATGCTGAAACTGGGAGACATTTTTGAGATGTTGCAGCAGTGTGGAGAGTTCATAGTGTACTCTTAGGACCTGGGGGGGACGTATCCCTAGTCTAATTCCCCAGGTGTCCAGCTGAGAGTTATAAGAACTTTAAAACCTCCTTAACTAGGCTGTTCTCTACTTAAGTTCTCCAGGATTCCAAGAACCATGGCTACTGAAAAGGGAATCCTGGTACATCTAACATTGGTAGCATATAGCATACTGAAACAGTGTTTGACAAATAGTAAGTAACCAGTATTTATGGAAGGAGTCAATTAGTGTTACGTGTTTAAGCAGTGTATCATTTTGTGTATGTATGCCATTTTCCACCCTGGAAAGCAGCTCAACAAGAACAGAAGCCCTGATTTAGAATGGGGCTTAAATAGACGACTATTCCTTATAGATTCTGTAGTAGCACTGGAATATTCTATTGTGAAAGTGAAAAGGAAAAGTTAATTTTAGCTTTAAACATGAAAAAGAAAACAGCTTTGAGACTAGTCATTCAGCAGTAGATATACATTAGGAGAAAACCTTTCCTAGATTTCTATAAATCTAGGATTATTTATATTAATTGGAATGTTGGTCTTTAATGTCGAGCTTTTTGTATGGTAGGAGAAAAGCTGTCTACTCAAAAAATAATTGATCCCACAACTAATAAACAAATACATCTGTCATGATTTCCTGAGGCTATTGTGAGTACTGGGTATGTAAAGTATTTAGCAAATATTTAAGACCTAATAAGTGTTCAATAAATGGTAGCTGTTGTTGCTGTTGTTTGTACCTCTGCTGTGTTCTTTGTTGTGTTTAGAATTCCTTTTACATTACGATCTCCTCAGTTCACCAACTACCAGTTCAGACAGGGATATGAAGTTGAGATTTTAGATAACGCAATCCCTGTCCATTCCATACAATTATTAATGGAGCGATCACAATTTTGTTGTTCGTTTAAGATAAAAAGTATAGATGAGTAAATGGAAAAATCCCACTACAAAGTATCAACAGAAGTTACCTCTGGGTGGTAGGATTAAATGGCAGTTTTTCTTTTCACTTACTCATATTTTCTAATTTATTTATATCAACATATTTCTTGCATAATAAAGTTTTCTAAAAGTTACAGGGCCTGTCCTTGGCCTCTTCATGAACTAGAATTGGGGACCATTCTACTTACCCACAACTCTTGCTTTTATATCCCTTAACTAAGAGGCTCTTAATCAACAGAGAGCCCTGGTGGCACTGTGGTTAAAGCACTCAGCTGCTAACCAAAAGGTCGGCAGTTCAAACTCACCAGCCGCTCCTCGAGAGTACGATGTGGCAGGCTGCTTCTGTAAAAATTTACAGCCTTGGACACCCCATAAGGCAGTTCTACTCTGTCTTATGGTGATATAAGCCCGAATTGACTCCACAGCAGTGGGTTTGGGGTGGTGTTTGTTTTTGATCAACATTCCTAGCGATTACCTACGCTCTTGTGTGTGAGGAATTGGGAATTCTGCCAGACAACTTTGAATTAGGCATCTGGAGTTTCTGAGGTATGACAGAACCAGATTTAAAGTTTGGTAAACTACTTTCTTAAGCATCAATTTCCCCACCTGTAAAATGGGGATAATACCCACAGGATTATGAGAAATGATGAATGTAAAGTGCTTGGTGGCCTGGGGTAATTTCTGGGAGTCATGAAATAAAGTTGGTGACCAAGAAGAGAAGAGGATATTTGCTTGGGTAGGGTGGGTTTTAGATTCTGGGGCTTTATCAAAGGAAATTAGAGACGTTCAGTCTGACAGGCAGGGCTTTGAACCGGTTCATTCAGGTTCAAACTCCTGCTGAGAATGTGCATTTCCCCCAGATACGCTGAATCAGATCTACAGTTTAACAAGATCTCCAGGTGACTCTTATGTATAATAAATTTTGAGAGCCACTGCTCTACTAGGGGTTCTCAGAATTGGTCCCTAACCAGCAGTATTGCAGTATTAGCATCCTCTGGGAACTTGCTAGAAATGCAAATTCTCAGCAGGGGTTCAAACTGGAATGAAGGGGTTCAAACTGGTTAGAAGCCCTGCTGACAGGTGCCCTGGTGGAAGCACTCAGCTGCAAATTGGAAGGTCCGTGGTTGGAACCCTCCAGCTGCTCTTCAGGAGAAAGATAAAGATGGGGCAGTCGCCTTCCATAAAGGTTACAGCCTTGGAAACCCTATGGGGGAGTTCTCTGTCCTACAGCGTTGCCATGAGTCCAAACAGACTTGATGGCAGTGGGTTTAGTCAGACTCCAGTTGCTGAAGCTCAGACATATTTGGGCTCTGAATAGAGAGACAAAGCTGCAAAAGACCAATAAAGTATAAATATCTGATAAGGCATTTATTTATTTAGAGTTTTTTTTATTAGATAATGGGGGGGTATGGAGGGGGAATGTCAATACCCTCAAAATGTATCCACTATACTGGATTTAACTTCCCAAAGAAAGCTTTGAGGTTTTGAATTTTGTAAGCGCTTGAAGGGTCTCATTAGTGAGAAATAAACAGTCTCAGGAGTTAGAATACCGTGACCACTTTAATATAACTTTTACTTGCTTGATTTCTATAATTTTGTTTTTCTGTTCAAATAATTCCAAGTTTCAAGTGAGAGGGCTCTGTTCAAGTAGAAAAAGTTCTATGTGCCTCCTTCCAAAAGAACAGGAAAAAATAGTTAACAGCTCCTTTATGGAACCATTAGTTCTTCCTTTCCACTTTAAGCAAAATGTACGTTTATGTGAATGATGAGTCTCCTTTTTAGTCATTTAAACAGTAATTTAAAACTAGATTAAGGCCACGTTGACATGACTACTTAATGCTGTATAGCTGACTGGAAATACTTGGAGACTGTTTAGAGTCCCAAGGATGTTATTTAAGTGAGGTCGCATTCTTCGATTCCTGTATTCTTACATGTCTCAATAATGGAGAGTGTGGAAGTGTTACTTTTTGCTTTAATGGAAAATATGAGACTAGTTTCCAAAATATGAATTCATGTTAAGAACTGGGGACAGCATTTTCCGAAACTAGTTTTGTAGATAACCACTTGAGTTCTATAAATCACCTCCTTGCCTTTTGCATATGAACGTATGTTTCCGTTGGTCAAGTCCTTAACTTTCTCTCCAAACGTTTCAAAATTCTGGATTTATATAAAAGGCCCGCAGTCACAACGAAGGTAGGGGCAGGAGTGGTGCAAAGCGAACGTCAATTTTAGAATGGATGGGATTTTGTGCTTTCTCACTACCCATCTGTCAGTAACAAAGGTCATCTAACAACCTCCTTTAGGGTTAATTTTAGTTTCTAGGGCTAATAAAGGCCTCCCAGGAGAAATTATCTGACAGCACTTACTTTATAAAGAGGCCCATGCCCCCTTCCCGGGAGGCGGTGTGTAAAGCCGCGCAGGCGCCTTGCTTCTCCCCGCCCCGCCCTTCACAATCGCTACAAGTTGATGACATCATTGGTCCGCGCAGTCTATCAGACCCCCGGGCCTGTAGCAGAGCCGAAGTCCTCGCCTTAGCGTAGCGGGACTGGACGCGAGGGGGCGGGGAAAACCTGCTCTACTACGCATGCGCATCGGGGATGGCGACGGCCCTTCTTTCTTTGCCTTTTTCCAGTGCTCGCCCGGCCAGGGGGACTGAGTGCCCTCCCCCTCCCCCTCCCCCCTCCCCCCCGCCCAGCGGGGCGTCTAACTGACAGTTGTCGCCGGGCCCGTCCGCGGCGCCTCCTCCTGCCCGGGTCCCCCGCAGGTAGAGAGGGGCGGGAGGGGGTGTGAGGGAGAGGAGGAGGAGCCCGAGCCTCCGCGGCCCAGCGTTCGGCCCCTCCGGGGAGGCGAGAAGAGCACCCCCTTCCTCTCGCCCCCTCCCAGCCTCGCAGCCGGCCCGGGAGGGGGTGGGGCGCCGAGGCCGCCGGGCCCGGCCGGCCGGTGAGGAGCGGGCGGGGCGCCGAGGGTGAGGCCGGGCCGCGCGCACCGCCGCCGCCGGGGGGAGGGGGGAGGAGGGCGCCTCGGCTCCCCTCTCCCCCTCCCCGCGCGCCATGTAACCCCGCCCCGCGGCGGAGAGCAGAGACCCCCGCGCGCTCCGCGCCCAGCCGGCTGTGAGGAGAGCGAGGCCGATGCGGCCCGGGCGGCGCGGCGCGGCCGGGTCGTAAGGAGGCGGCCCGCACTCACGCGTCCCCGGCGCCTCGAGCGGCTGCTCCACACCGCCCAGCCCGGGCCTGCCGCGGGCATGAGCGCGCCCGAGACGCCGGCGGAGATGGAGCCGGCCGGGAAGGAGGAGCGGCCGCCGGCGGCGGCCGAGGACGAGGATGACGAGGAGGCGGGGGCCGCCAGGCCGGCCCGAGGGAGGAGTGCAGCCTTGCAGGAGGACGCGACCGGCCGGGTTGAGGAGGCGACGACGGCCGCGGCCGGCGGCTGCAAGGGGCAGGAGCTGCCCTACGAGCTGCAGCAGGGCTACCGGATCCTGGGCGAATTCCTGCAGGAGAAGCACCGCGGCCTCACCGCTCCCTTCCTGCAGCCCGTGGGGGGCGTCGCCGGCGGGGAGGAGGAGGCGGCCGAGGGCCCGCGCGCCGGGGCCCGGGGTGGCCGCGCTGCTCCGCCGCCCGGGCCGGGCATGTGTCTGCTGAAGATGGAGGAGAAGTTCTCCCGCGGCCAGTACGCGGGCATCACCGAGTTCGTGGCGGACTTCAGGTCGATGCTGGAGACGTGCTACCGCCTGCACGGCGTGGACCACTGGGTCTCCAGGCAGGGCCAGAAGCTGGAGATGATGCTGGAGCAGAAGCTGGCGCTGCTCTCCCGGTAAGCGGGCGAGCCCCGGCCGGGTGGGACTGACAGACCGACACAAACACACCCTCACACGTGTCCGCGGAGGGCCGGGCCAGGCCGGGGGCGGCGCTGATAGGTGCGGCGGCGGGGCAGGACCCGGGGAGGGGCGGCGGCCGGCGACCTGGCCGGGGCCGCGGGGCGCGCCGCGCGGTGACAGGGCTCCCGGGGCGGCCGGAGGAAAGTTGCGGGAGGTGCCAGGTGAGCTCGCAGCGGACAGCTTGAGCACGGTTTTGTTTGGATTTTTTGGAGGAGGAGCTGTCGTCAGAGAAGCGAGTCTGACTTTCGTGTGAGGTGGTGGTTTCCAGCCGTGGAAGAACCTGTACCTTTTGACGCCTGGCGTCGGCCATCCGGGTTTTAGGGAGTGCTGTTCAGTGGTTAACGATACCTCGGGCGCACTCCTCCTCCTCTTCTCTCGGCTTTCAGCTGGTGAGGCCGAGTTTTTGCAATACTAGGGAAGGCGGCAACAGTAAATTTCTAATAAGTTCAGACATTTGTGTTTATTCTTCCAGAAGTCGTAGGCATTTCAGGCAGGCCCGGGCTTTTGGTATGCTCCTTTCTTATATCCGGAGTCAATTCTTTTTCTTTCGTGAAAGGAAATAATCTAAGACAGGAAGCTACTAAGATACATGTATTGATTTTATAATCACTGCGCAATTGATGTGAGCCAAGTTAATTTCTCAAGTGGAAATTCTTAAGGAGAAGAAAAATAATTGAAGCTTGTCGGTAGTTGGAAGCGAAAAATACTTTGACTGATTACTAGCTGAGCGAACTTGACCAAGTCACTCAACCGTTTCGGCCTCATTTTTTTCATCTGTAAAATGGGGATAATAATAGTGCCTACCTCGTAGGGTAGCTGGGAGGATTAAATGAATTAATAAATGTAAAAACAGCGCTGGCTGCTTAGCAAGCCCGGCATAAGTGCTAGCCATTACAATTTTAGTTTGAATAAAATTGATAATTACCTCATGCTTGGAACTGTGCATTGTTTTTTTACAGAATAGCTCTGAAAAGTTGTGCTAGCAATTTTTTGGTCAGTGGCTTGTAATTGTAACTTAAAAATAAATTATCTTTCTAATTAGTACCTGTTTGTCACTGGCTTCCCATGTGTTTTTTGCCAGACATTGGCAACAGCACAGGGCTTGAGTCAGTAGAATTATTTGGTAGTGGAATAATTACACATTTTTTGTAAATTACTTTTACTACTTTTTTTAGTGATGGTATACCTGTGTGGCAGGTTTTAACAAAGCACTCCACCATGCCCACAGTGCATTATAGATAATAACTCCCATAAGAAACAACCCATTCATCGGTGTTTTTAATGTCAAGTAGTTAAATATACTCCTAATTGAAGTCACATGTTTTTGACCTGAACGTAACCTTAGCGTTCATCTAGCCCAAGCTTCCAGATTTACAGATGTGGAAACAGGGTTCCAGAACAGGCAAAAGAATGACTGCATGAAAGCGCTAAGGAGTAGGATACAGGCTTGAATGAATTATAGTGTTTTCAGAAGTACTGTATGTACAATATTTTATGGGTCCTGCAAAGGAGCAGGGAGACTGTTTTTTGTTTTACATAAAAGTAAATTTCTAAATGCTTAGAATCATCATTCTCCATGACCAGTGGTCAGAATACTGCATTCCAGTGTGATCTAGTAGCTCCCATACTTAGAAATTAAACTTAGAACATCGTGTAAGTTATAAAAATTATAATGTATTTCCTACATTCTTAGGCCAGGAGAGCTAAAATTCCTGCATTTTAGTAGCAAAAAGTAATATGATGGTGAGATGGTTGAAGTTTTGAGTTCCTACTTTTTCGATATTTGATATATGTAAACACTCTGTAAATAATAGATTTGCCAAATCTGTGAACACTAGTAAATCATACCCTAAAATCTGAGTCATTACTAAATAAGTGCTTTAAGTGAGCACAACTTTGAGAAAAGTGTAAGTTAACAACTGTTTGGGATGCAATTAGGATATGCAGTGCTCTAGAACAGTATCCTATAGACTGTGCACATGAATATGATTTCCAGCAAGTAGATGACTCAGGTACCTTATTTATAAATATTTTAAAGTAGTATGTGGTGTTTTAGAAATAAAGACCAATGAATCCTTTAGACATTATCATTTATGTTTTCATGTGTCTTCTGGTAAATATTTGCAAGGCACTGAATTAACTCCTATTCTTATTTCCAAATTCCTGGAGTAGAACCTTGCCACAGCTCCATGTACTACTACGCCTTCTACTGAAAAACAAAAGTACACTAGATAAAGAGGATGCCACGCTGTCGTTAAAGAGCAGCCCAGTGGCATCACGTAGTATCTTGGATACGTATAACTTGAGTCTCAGTTTCTTCATCTATACTATGAGGGTGTTAGACTAGATTACTTGGTTGCACAAATATTTGTGTGTCTGCTAGAGTTAAATTCTACTCCCTAATAGCAGAAGATGAGTACACTGTCCTTAAGTAGTTTATAGTTGAGTAGGGAAACGGATACTTAAAAAGATAAAAATATATTGTAATGAAGGGGATGTACAGGGTGCAAGGGAAACTTGGAGGAGGGTGACCTAACTATGAAAAGGAGAGGATGAAGGTTGGGATGGTGAGAAGAGGAGAGGAGAACGGGGAAAGAGACTAGTTAAAAGGTATTAAAGAGAAGTTCACACTTGAGCTGACTCTTGAAGAAGTGGAGATTGCTACTGGATTTTTTCAGAGCGGGTAAGGGGCATTCCAGAATGCTGAATTACAGTGAATGCAAGGCATGAAACAGCATAGTGTTTCTGGGAACTACAAGTAATTCTGTACTGCAGTGTGGTATCCAGAGCAGGTTCTCCACCTCAGGAAGTATGTGGATGGTCCACTGAGGTCAGGGAAGAAAACGTTAGAACTTTAGTGTATCTCTTTTTATTTTATCCTTTTAAAATTTCTATTTTGGGTTTTTGTTTTGTGATGTTTATAATAGCACCACAAGTATATGATCTATAAATAATTTATAAATATAATTTACGTATATTTATAGTACATAATAGTGTGTTATATGGGCCCTCGTGGCGCAGTGGATAAGAGCTTTGCTGCTAACCAAAAGGTTGGCAGTTCGAACCCACCAGCTGCTCCTTGGAAACCCTATGGGGCAGTGCCGTGTGTGTGTGTGTGTGTGTGTGTGTGTGTGTGTGAGAAATAATTATGACAGAAGTAGGGCTGAAACAAGTGGTACGTCGTTTAGTTTCCAAAGCCTGGTTAATTGCACTAATGAATTTTATATTGAACTGCGTATGTGTGTATTGTCTTATTCTAAACTGATGCCATATTTTGAAAGTCCCAATACATCTTCTTAAAGTTAGTATTAAAAATACAGTTTTGACCACCTATAAAAATAAAAAGGTAATATTTTCTCTGTTGGACAACATATCTGTTCTCAAGGAAGTTATGTTTTAGATCTCATTAATTAAAGGCAACTGTGAGAAATAGCTGCTAGCATTAAAAATAGGGTAAAAATATATATTAAGTGGAAAAGAGTATAAAATACTGGGAAGTTATGCACAGAGCTTTAAAAATTGTCTTATATTAGACCAGACTTAATGGTCTGACTGAGACTGGAAGGACCCTGGTGGTCATGGCCCCCAGACCTTCTGTTGCCCCAGGACAAGAACCATTCCCGAAGCCAACTCTTCAGACGTGGATTGGACTGGACAGTGGGTTGGAGAGGGTTGCTGGTGAGGAGTGAGCTTCTTGTGTCAGGTGGACACTTGAGACTATGTGGGCATCTCCTGCCTGGAGGGGAGATGAGAGGGTGGAGGGGGTTAGAAGCTGGTGAAAAGGACACAAAAAGAGAGAGTGGAGGGAGAGAGCAGGCTGTCTCATTAGGGGGAGAGTAATTGGGAGCAAGGTATGTATGGGTTTTTGTGTGAGAGACTGAATTGAATTGTAAACTTTCACTTAAAGCACAATAAAAATTATTTAAAAAAAAAAAGCTAAAGCCCTTTGGAAAAAAATTGTCTTATATTAATAAGAATTTTTGTCTTTCACAAAATTAATTTTGAAATGATATTTTTGAAAGCCCTAAGACTGTTGTCATGTAGCCAGAAGATGGCTTTTCCTAGTTTTAAAAGCTGTGGTTAAAGGAGAGGCATCACCAGTGGCCTCAGTGAAGATGAATTTAAAATTTTAATTTTGGCCATTTAAGATAATAAATTGGTGAAAATAAGCTTGAATACATGTCCATGTTAACATTATTCTTGATTTCTAAATTAAGTTGCTGTTAAAGAATGGTACATGTAATGGGCTAATAATGCAGAATGAGCTAAAATGTAGCTGAAGGCTGTTGAGTTTTGTAATTATTTTTTAGTTGGCAGAATATTTTTCCCCACTTTGGAGATGGGAGTACAAAAGTATCATCGTGAAGCCTCAAAATTTTTTAGAGATTTCCACATATAAGTAGTAATAGAAATAAAAATGAATATTATAGTAGACTGATTTTAATCCTCTTCCAAGTTTGAATTTTTGTTGACTTGCTTATACTCAATTAAGATTAAAACCTGGAACTTAACTAGAAATTTTAATAAGATGCTCATTTCTCCCTTGTGGTCTGACTCTCTCTGGAGTCTGTAATTGTCTATTTTTATATAAATATTTAAAAATTTTGAATCTTTTGTAGTAGAATTTGGATTTGTCTCTTGTTCAGAACTTCAGAATGTAGAGCTTGATACTCCATGTAATTCTATTTATTGTTACCATCCTTTTTTTAAAAAATGTGTGACTTAGGGAAGGCTCAGAAAATGTGTAAGTGCAGTTATGAAAGGATGAAGGACTTCAGTTAACAAGACATTTTTGGAGTACCTGCATTATTCTAGGACTTGGAGGGTGAGCAAGACAGTCCTTGCCACCAAGAAGTTTTAAAAGATGGGGAGAAACATACACGTATTGTAAAAGGTATACATGGTAAAACACCATGATTCTCAAACTTGTTGCATTGTCAGAACACCTAGAAGTCATGCCATTATTTGCAGAACACCCTGAAATACTGATATATTATACTTAGTTGTATTCAACATTTGAATTTTTTTTGCCAGATGATACAAAAGGCTTAGATTATGGGGAGGAAGTCCTTAATTGAAGACATTCTGTCTAGTACCTTGGGTTTTTTTACTCAACCAATTAGGAGAACATAATCACTTTTGTATTTTTCATGGCGCAGCTTGGTTCAGTTCATGAAATAGTGGTAGTCTTAGGGAGCATACTTTGAAGATGACTGTAATGAGCTGTATTATAAAATGTCAGAGTGCAGAGGATGAACAGTTACTGGGCAGGGAGTGGGAAGCTCTTGACTTTATTCAAAGGTCATAGCTTTTGAGCTAGGTTTTGAAGAGTGAATAAAATATTAATAGGTAGAGTCGAGGAGTTCACTAAATAATTATTGGAGCTATTCTGTGCTAAAACACAAAGCCCGTCGCCGTCGAGTCCGACTCATAGCGACCTTATGGGACAGGGTAGAACTGCCCCATAGAGTTTCCAAGGAGCACCTGGTGGATTCGAACTGCTGACCTTTTTGTTAGCAGCTGTAGCACTTAACCACTACACCACCGGGGTTTCCGTTCTTTGCTGGGTAGTATGTAAAACCTTGTGGACACACTGATAAACAGGACATTATCCCTTACTTCAAGGTGGTAGGTAAACAGAAACACACAAGTAAAGATATGGAGCCAGGTGAGTGTGAAGTATTTGGGGACCAATAATTTATACTCAAAAGAAGCCCTGGTGGCACAATGGTTAAGCATTCAGCTGCTAACTGAAAGGTCAGCAGCTCGAGCCACCAGCTGCTCCACGGAAGAAAGATGTGGCCCTCTGCTTCCATAAAGATTTGCAGCCTTGGAAACCCTGTGGGGGCAGTTCTGCTCTTCTATAGGATCGCTATGAGTCTGAATCCACTGAACAGTGGTGGGTTTTGTTTAATTTATACCCAGTGGTTAGAGTGTAGGGTGGTGAGGACCAGTGGTAACAGGTAAATCTAGAAAGATAGGCTTGGGCCAATTATGGAGGATCTTAAGTGCTTGCTAAGAAATTTAGAGCCTAGGCGGTATTGATCCATCACAGGTTTTAACAGAGGGAGTGTCATGATTTTACTAGTATTTGGAGGCTTGAAGGCTGAAGTGTAAGAAGAGAAAATGAAGGAAGCCAATGAAAAGTTTTTTGAGTTAATTCCAGGAAGAGATACTAAGCAGTAGGAATAGAAAGGTTGAAGTGAATACCAAGAGGTCAATTCATCAGGCAAGAGAGATAAAATAGCGAATTGTTGGATGTGGGGTGTGAAGAAGAGTGCGATGTCCAAAATGAATTTGAGGCCAGGCGAGGAAATGTTCCCTCAGGCTGAGAAACGTGAACGTGGAGCTGTCCAGCTGAAAATTAGCAGAAGGGAGCATGTGGAGCTCAGTAGAATGACTAGGGCTAGCGACGTTGAGTTAAAAGTTAATCTGCAGAAGGATGTTGAGTAAAGAAGTGGGAGTGTATGAGATTGCCCAGGAGAGAGTCTAGTAAAAAGACAATGGGACCAAAGCCAGAACTTTGTGTGAGAATTGACTGTCTTCATTCTGAAAAGACAGAAGATTACACAGATTATGATTAAAATATATATGTTGTTTTTGTTGCTAGTTGCCATCAGGTCAGTTCAAACTCATGGTGACCCCATGTGTGCAGAGTAGAAATGCTCCATAGGGATTTCAAGGCCGTGACCTTTCAGAAACAAATTGTTAGGCCTGTCTTTTAAGGCACCTCTCTGGGTGAGTTTGAACCGCCAACCTTTAGGTTAGCAGTCTAGCGTTTAATTATTTGTGCTACCTTAGGACTCCTAAAATATATATAATATATTTTAAAACTGAGATCCTTAATTGGGAAGAGGTAGGTAGGTAATAAGGAGCCTTGGTGGCACAGTGGTTAAAGTGATCGGCTGCTAAATGAAAGGTCAGTAGTTTGAAACCACCCTCGGCTTCTTGGGAGAAACATATATGGCGGTCTGCTTCCGTAGAGACTTACAGCCTTGGAAACCCTATGGAGTCGCTATGACTCAGAATCGACTGGACAGCAGTGGGTGGGTAGTTGGTTAATGAAGCCAAAAAGAATTTATTCTGGAGTGAGTAAAAAGTTTTGTTTGAAATATGGTAAACTTGTTTTTGTTGCTAATTGCCCTTGAGTTGATTCTGACTCATGGCGACCCCATGTGTGCAGAGAAGAAATGCCGCATAGGGTTTTCAATGCTGTGCCCTCTCAGAAGCAGTTTGCCAGGCCTTTTTTCCAAGGTACTTCTCTGTGGGTTTGAACCGCCAACCTTTTGGCTAGTAGACGAGCGCTCAACTGTTTGCGCCAACCAGGGACTCCTAGTAAACTTATAGACTATTATTTAAAGAGGTTTTTGTTTCATTTGAAAATATTAGAGAAAGATTTAATATGATAAAAATACCCTAGTAGATCCTAATGTGTTTTGCCTTGTAGTCTGTTTCTCATTGTATTTGTGCCCTTGTATTTTTTTGTCCGTAAGAAACAAACTAGAGCAGGAAAAAAAAAATGCCTTTGGAGAGAAGATATAGTCCCTATCATAGCTGTATTTTAGTTTTAAAATCATCTCTAGGCTATCTCCATAACATTAGAGTTGGCCAGAACCAATAATGACCATTTTCGTTCTCAAGGAACTTGCATAATAACATGAATCTTTAAAATTCATATTAAATTACTTGAGGTTCTCTTTTTTTTTTTTTTTTTAAATTGGAAAGTACTAATAAACCCCAGTGGTACTATTATCCATCACCAAGCCCTTTATTCTATCATCTTCCACCTGGGCCCTGTGAATGTTCCAAAATTAATTGTGCTTAAAAATCAGAATAGGAAGTATATACACTTTTAAAACAAGACCAAGGAAAACCACAAAATGTTAATAGTGGTTATTACTAAGTGGAGAAATCCTGGATGTTTTTTATTTTCTTTGTTCTTACTTTTTTGTATGTTCTAGGTTTTCTACAATAAGCATATTTTGTAGGAAAAATATTTTTATTTAAGGAAAATTAGTATTTGCCATTTTGAATAAACTGAGAAAAAAACTGGGTAAAAAAACAGATAATCACCAAGGCTCTAAGACAATATTAAAAGTTGTAACTCTGGGTAACGGAACGTAGGTCATTTTTCCCTTCCACTTTCTCTAATTTTTAATTTCTTCAATGACTATGTACTACTGTTACTGTTTTTTTATAATACTTTTCGAGATATAAAATCTACACTTTTTTTTTTAGGTGCAGCCTTAAGGACTTAGAATAGCTTATGCCAAGAACTCACTCCAGACTTTCCTACATAAAGTTTTTGAGTATAGCCATCTGAAAGTTCCTTCATACAAAAATAACTTTTCAATAGCTTCTTTTATACTTTTTATATGTTAGTGTGTCTTGGAATTCACATTTGTTCATTTCTATGTAGGCATACCACCAAAAGATTAAAAAAAAAAAGTGAGAATACGGATAGAAATAAACCAGTTTAAGGCAAAACAGCTTGACTATAAACCTCTTGTTATACTAAGTACTTTACTAATATTGTTCTTTTGTGAGAATTCAAGTTTTCTAAACTAGAATCAATGAAAAACATTGCCAAGATATAAAGCAGAAAATGTTTGAATTGTTATTTAGTACATGAAGTGATATGAAATCCTCTATTTTCAAAGGACAGCTTCTTCCCTCAGGTACATTTCATTTGCTAGACAAGTTTTCTTTCAAATAATAAAACTCAATTTAAAATAACAATAGCTTTGGTTTGCAAAATCTTTAAAGGTTGGTTTTATTTTACAGTCTATTCCAGCCTGGAAATATGTGGTGTGCATTCTCAGGCTTTTGAGGCTGAAATAAAAAATCTGTTCCATAAAATGCTCAGTCAGGTAGAGTGTTAGTTATTCTCCTTAGGGCATTTCATGTTTTATGTTTTTAAAATTGATTTCCAATTTTGATAGTAGATTGCCTAACAAGTATGGTAAGGGACACCAAAATTCTGCCAGGCATACAATTCCCAGTGAATTAAAGGACTTTTCTCAATGTTTGCCCTAAAGATAAGAACAGTCTGCTTCATTTTGCACTGAAGGAGAAAAATCAGCCATCTGAAAAACTTGTTACGTACAAATTTTTTTCCATAGAAACAGCTCTGAGTATAGATTATTTCCATTTTTAATATATCTTAATTCCTCAAAAATAGAGCCCTGATGGCTCAGTGGTTAAGAGCGCAGTTGCTAACCGAAAGGTCAGCAGCTCAAATCCACCAGCCGCTCCTTGGACACCCTATGGGGCGTTTCTACTCTGTCTTGTAGGGTGGCTATGAGCCAGAATCAACTGGATGGCAGTGGGTTTTTTTGTTTTTTTTTTTTGTAGTTAAGAATGGTAGACATAAATATTAGAAAATAATAAAATTGAAGATGTTTTATATTTGCCTGGAATATTTGTGCTTGAGTAAAGGCAAGTTTAAATTTGGCTCTCTTCCCACAGATATCCTCATTCCCTGCTTCCCTAACTTCTCTTATGCCACCTTATCTACAAACTTTTCCTGGCCATCCCTTCTAAAGTAGTGTCCCTCTCCCTGATCATTCTCTATCCCCCTTAGCCTCCTTTATTTTTCTTCATAGCATTTATTGCTACCTTTTAACATACTGTAATTTGTTATTGCTGTTGTTAGGTGCCATTGAGTCGATTTCGACTCATAGCAGCCCCATGTAACAGAACAGAACTGCCCCGTAGGGTTTTCTAGGCTGTAATCTTTTCTGAAGCAGACTGCCACATCTTTAATCCGAGGTTTGGCTTGTGGGTTCAAACCACTGACCTTTCAGCTGGCAGCTGAGTGCTTAACAACTAGGCCACCAGGGCTCCTTATAATATAATTTAGCTATATATATGTGTGTGTGTGTGTATATATATATACATATATTTCTTTCTTTCAAAAATCTATGAGGGCAGGGACTTTTTCTGCTTGGTTTGTTGCTGTTTCACTTTCACGACTGTTGAAATTAAGCTGTAGATCGTTGTAAATTCCGAAGGTCATTTCAAAGGCTTTTTTAAAAGGTGATGTCTCTCAAAGGGTGTTAACAGTTTTTACAATGTGTCAGCATTCCTATTATTCCCACTCCGTTTGCTCTGTTTCCATTGACCTAGATTCCCTTCTCCTCCTTGTCTTCTCATCTTTGATTTTGGGTAAATGTTGACTGTTTGGTCTCATATAGTTAATTGTTTAAGGGAGAACGTTACTCATCGGTGATATTTTTTAAGCCTATCTGTTATTTGGCTGAAAGGTGACCTGCAGAAATAGCTTCAATTCCAAGTTCAAAGGGTATCTTGGGGTGATAATCTTGGGTGTTCCACTAGTCTCTCTCATTCCAGTAGATCTGGCCTTTTTTAGGAATTTGAGTTTTGTTCTACATTTTTCTCCCATTCTATCTGGGACCTTCTATTGTGTCCCTGTTCGGAATGGTTGGTAGTGGTAGCCAGGCACCATCTAGTTCTGGTCTCGGATTAGAAGAGGCTGTGGTTCAGGTGGACTATTAGTCCCATGGACAAGCTTCTTCTCTGAGACTTTGATTTCCTTCATTCTCTTTTGCTCCAGATGAGTAGACACCAGTAGTTGTATCTTCGATGGCCACTTGCAAGCTTCTAAGACTCCAGACTCTACTCCCCAATCTAGGATGTAGAACATTATCATTGTGAACTATGTTATGCCAATTGACTAAGTTGCTCCCCGAGACTATGGTCCTGAGTCTTTTAACGCAGTAAACCAATCCCGCGAGTTGTTTTGTATATGTCTAGGAAGCCTCTGTGACTGTGCGCCCTATGTGGTTTATTATACATGTGGATATATATACAGCACACACAAATGTGTATATACCTATGCCTACAGATGGACCTGTACCTACATGTGCATTTACTTGCGTATGCCTTCCTATACACATATGTGCACCCATTTATCTACCTACGTAACCACACAAATATCGTTTGGTTGTTTTTACTGCTGTTGCAAGATGGTATGTGTTATAGCATTTACTGATATTGTCCTTTTTCTCATATACTTCTTAGCGTCTTTATTTACCTTGGTCAAGTTGTGCTGACTTTGCGCATATTTAGGATTGCCTTTCCCATCACTAAATGTAATAAGTGTCTGATATCTAGAAAGTGATTCCCCCTCCCTCTCCTTCCCATTCCTGGTAACCATCGAAGAACTTTGCTTTCTGTGTGTATTATCTATTCTTGATTTTTTGTAATAGTGGGATCATATGATATTTGCCTTTTTGACATTATTTCACTCAGCATACAGTCCTCCAGATTCACCCATGTTATTATATTTCATGGACTCCTCATTATTCTTTATAATTGCGTGGTATTCCGTTGCATGTAATTTGTTTATCCATTCATCCATTGATGGGCACTTAGGTTGTTTCCATCTGTTTGCTGTTATGAATAATGCTGCAATGAACATAGGTGTGTGTATGTCTGTTCATGTCACTGCTCTTGTATCTCTAGGGTATATACCTAGGAGTGGGATTGCTAGATGATAAGGTATTTCTATTTCTAGCTTCTTGAGAAAGTGCCCTCCTGTTTTCCATAGTGGTTGTACCATCGTCCAATCCCACTAGCAGCGTATAAGAGTTACGATCCCCTCACAGCCTCACCAGCATTTGTTTTCTGTTTTTTTTTTTTTTTTTTTTTTGATCATTGCCATTCTTGCTGGGGTGAGATGGTATCTCATTGTAATTTTGGTTTGCATCTGTCTAATGGCTAATGACCGTGAGCATCTTTTCATGTGTTTATTGACTGCCTAAATGTCATCTTTGGTGAAGTGTCTCTTCATGTCCTTTGCCCACTTTTTTTTTTATTTATTAACTTTTATTAAGCTTCAAGTGAACGTTTACAAATCCAATCAGTCTGTCACATATAAGTTTACATACATCTTACTCCATACTCCCACTTGCTCTCCCCCTATTGAGTCAACCCTTTCAGTCTCTCTTTTCGTGATAATTTTGCCAGCTTCCCCCTCTCTCTATCCTCCCATCCCCCCTCCAGACAAGAGTTGCCAACACAATCTCAAGTGTCCACCTGATATAATTAGCTCACTCTTCATCAGCATCTCTCTCCCACCTCCTGACCAGTCCCTTTCATGTCTGTTGAGTTGTCTTCGGGGATGGTTCCTGTCCTGTGCCAACAGAAGGTCTGGGGACCATGGCCGCCGGGATTCCTCTAGTCTCAGTCAGACCATTAAGTATGGTCTTTTTATGAGAATTTGGGGTCTGCATCCACTGATCCCCTATTCCCTCAGGAGTTCTCTGATGTGCTCCCTGTGAGGGCAGTCATCGATTGTGGCCGGGCACCAACTAGTTCTTCTGGTCTCAGGATGATGTAGGTCTCTGATTCATGCGGCCCTTTCTGTCTCTTGGGCTCTTAGTTGTCGTGTGACCTTGGTGTTCTTCATTTTCCTTTGCTCCATGTGGGTTGAGACCAATTGATGCATCTTAGATGGCTGCTTGTTAGCATTTAAGACCCCAGACGCCACATTTTAAAGTGGGATGCAGAATGTTTTCATAATAGAGTTATTTTGCCAATTGCCTTAGAAGTCCCCTCAAACCATGTTCCCCAGACCCCTGCCCTTGCTCGGCTGACCTTTGAAGCATTCATTTTATCCCGGAAACTTCTTTGCTTTTGATCCAGTCCAGTTGAGCTGACCTTCCATGTATTGAGTGTTGTCTTTCCCTTCACCTAAAGCAGTTCTTATCTACTGATTAATCAATAAAAAACCCTCTCCCTCCCTCCCTCCCTCCCTCCCTCCCTCCCTCCCTCCCTCCCTCCCTCCCTCCCTCCCTCCCTCCCTCCCTCCCTCCCTCCCCCCTTCGTAACCACAAAAGTATGTGTTCTTCTCAGTTTTTACTATTTCTCAAGATCTTATAATAGTGGTCTTATACAATATTTGCCCTTTTGCCTCTGACTAATTTCACTCAGTATAATGCCTTCCAGGTTCCTCCATGTTATGAAATGTTTCACAGATTCGTCACTGTTCTTTATCGATGCGTAGTATTCCATTGTGTGAATATACCACAATTTATTTACCCATTCATCCGTTGATGGGCACCTTGGTTGCTTCCAGCTTTTTGCTATTGTAAACAGAGCTGCAATAAACATGGGTGTGCATATATCTGTTTGTGTGAAGGCTCTTGTATCTCTAGGGTATATTCCGAGGAGTGGGATTTCTGGGTTGTATGGTAGTTCTATTTCTAACTGTTTAAGATAACGCCAGATAGATTTCCAAAGTGGTTGTACCATTTTACGTTCCCACCAGCAGTGTATAAGAGTTCCAATCTCTCTGCAGCCTCTCGAACATTTATTATTTTGTGTTTTTTGGATTAATGCCAGCCTTGTTGGTGTGAGATGGAATCTCATCATAGTTTTAATTTCCATTTCTCTAATGGCTAATGATCGAGAGCATTTTCTCATGTATCTGTTGGCTGCCTGAATATCTTCTTTAGTGAAATGTGTGTTCATATCCTTTGACCACTTCTTGATGTGGTTGTTTGTCTTTTTGTGGTTGAGTTTTGACAGAATCATGTAGATTTTAGAGATCAGGCGCTGGTCTGAGATGTCATAGCTGACTTCCTATTGCGTTGTCTAATTCTGTAATTTTATTGTGAATCTTTTGGATTTCTACATGCTGTCTCTCTATGGATTCTTGCAACTTATTAATTTTTCCACTATGTTCTTGAATAATCTTTTTGAGTTCTTCAACAGTTTTATCAGTGTGTTCCTTGGCTTTTTCTGCAGTTTGCCTTATTTCGTTTGTGATGTCTTGAAGCATTCTGTAAATTAGTTTTTTATATTGTGTATCTGATAATTCCAGGATTGTATCTTCATTTGGGAAAGATTTTGATTCTTTTGTTTGGGGGGTTGGAGAAGCTGTCATGGTCTGCTTCATTATGTGGTTTGATATGGACTGCTGTCTCCGAGCCATCACTGGGAAACTAGTTTTTCCAGAAAATCCGCTAAAAAAAAAAATGCAGTCAGATCCCTATCAGAGTTCTCCCTCTGGCTCAGGGTATTCGAATGTTAATGAAGCCGCCTGGGGAGGGTGGGGGAGGGATCAGAGAGATAGGAGAGTAGCACCTCAGAATATAGCCAGAGTTGCTTGTCTTGCTTGGAATGACTATTATATCTGAGATTCCTGCGGGGCGCGTCGCCTATGCGTGCTGGCTGTGTGGAGATTGCCCCCGGGGGTCTGGCCCGCTGGAATCACGGTCAGATCCTCCGCTGCCAGCCCCACGCCCAACGTTAAGATTCTCCTACTGGAACGGTGCACTCTCGACTCCAAAATCAGTCGCTGCCTCCCGGGGACTTCTCGTCCCGCCAGCTGTGTAGCCGTGCCACCTCCGCGAACCAGCTGGGCCCCCTCCCGGGGTTGGTTCAGGTGAGTTGAGCAGCTCCCCGTTCTTGTGCCGTGACCGCGTGTCCCGGCTGGGACGCTGCTCTCCCCGCTCCAAGACCAGTCGCTGCCTCCCGGGGACTTCTCCCACCGGCTGCGTCGCCATGCCGCCCTCGCGAACCGGCTGGGCCCCCTCCCAGGGTTAGTTCAGGCGGGTGGAGCAGCTCTCCGTCCTTATGCCATGCCTGCGCCCAGTCAAAATTTCGGTGGGACGGTTCCCCGGCTGGGACGCTGCTCTCCCCCCTCCAAGATCAGTCACTGCCTCCCGGGGACTTCTCCCGCCGGCTGCGTCGCCACACCACCTGCGCAAACCGGCTGGGGCCCCTCCCGGAGTGAGTTCGGGGCCTAGGGCTGGGCCCCTTGTTTGTGCAGTCTGCTCCCCTGGGCTCTGCCCCAAATCGGGCGCTGAAGGTTACCTGACTGGTACGCTGACTCCAGGCTCTGAGAACAATCGCTGCTTCCCCGTATTTGTTCGTTCTCCGTCTCTAAATCTGTGTTTGTTGTTCAGGGTTCGTAGATTGTTATGTATGTGATCGATTGACTTGTTTTTCTGAGTCTTTGTTGCAAGAGGGATCCGAGGTAGCGTCTACCTAGTCCGCCATCTTGGCCCCGCCTCCCCCTTTGCCCACTTTTTGATTGAATAGTTTGTCTGTCGTAGAGTTATTGAAGCTTTTTTTTTTTTTTGAGAGATTAGACCCTTATCAGATACATCTTTGCCAAAGATTTCTTTTCATTGTACTTGAGATGAAGGTTTACAGAGCAAACTAGTTTCTCATTAAACAGTACACATACTGTTTTATGACATTGGTTAACAACCCCATGGCATGTCAACATTCTCCCTTCTATACCTTGAGTTCCCTATTACTAGCTTTGCTGTTCCCTCTTGCCTTCTAGTCCTTGCCCCAGGGCTGGTGTGCCCCTTTAGTCTCATTTTGCTTTATGGGCCTGTCCAATCTTTGACTGAAGGGTGACCCTCAGGAGTGACTTCATTATGGAGCTGAAAGCGTGTCCAGAGGGCATACTTTCAGGGTTTCTCCAGCCTCTGTCAGGCCGGAAAGTCTGGTCTTTCTTTTTGAGTTAGAATTTTGCTCTGCATTTTTCACAAGCTCTGTCCAGGACCCTCTATTTATGATCCCTGTCAAAGCGGTCAGTGGTGGTATCTGGGCACCATCTAGTTGTACTAGGCTCAGTCTGGTGGAGACCGTGGTAGATGTGGTCCATTAGTCCTTTGGACTAATCTTTCCCTTGTATCTTTAGTTTTCTTCATTCTTCCTTGTTCCTGAAGGGGTATGACCAGTGGAGTATCCTAGGTGGCCACTCACAGTCATTGCCAAAGATCTTGTCCTTGTTTCTAGGTTCTCTGTTTACTCTCTTGGCAAAGTCTTCTGATGAGCATAAATATTTAACTTTTAGGAGGACCTAGCTATCTAATTTATCTTCTGTCATTTGTGCATTTTTAATTTTATTTGATAGGCTACTTATGCCAAAATTAGGTCCCCTAGTTTTGACCATGTGTTATTTTCCAAGAATTTTATAGTTTTAGCTTTAACATTTAGGTCTTTGATCCATTTTGAGTTAGTTTTTGTGCACGGTGTGAGGTAGAATCCTCATTCATTTTTCTGTATATGGATATCCAGTTTTGCCAGCACCATTTAAAAAAAATTTTTTTTTATTGTGCTTTAAGTGAAAGTTTACAATTCAAGTCAGTTTCTCATACAGAAACTTATACACACATTGTTATGTGAGCCTAGTTGCTCTCCCTACAATGTGACAGCACATTCCTTCTCTGTACCGTGTAATTCCCATATCCATTCAGACAGCTTCTGTCCCCTTCTACCTTCTCATCTTGGCTCTGAACGGGGCCTGCCCATTTAGTCTCCTGTGTCTATTTGAGCCAAGAAGCACACTCTTGACCAGTATCATTTTATGTCTTTATAGTCCAGTCTAATCTCTGTCTGGAGTTGGCTTCAGGACTGGTTTTAGTTCTGCTACACAGAGAGTCTGGGGGGGTGGGGCATGTCTTCTGGGGTCCCCCCAGCCTCAGTCAGACCATGAAGTCTGGTGTCTTTACTAGAATTTGAGTTCTACACCCCACCTTTCTCCTGCTCCTTCAGGAACTCTCTGTTGTGTTCCTCTCAGGGTGGTCATTGGTGTTAGCCGGGCACCATCTAGTTCTTCTGGTCTCAGGCTTATGGAAGAGTCTCTGGTTTATGTGGCCATTTCTGTCTCTTGGGCTCATATTTTCTTTGGTGTTCTTCATTCTCCTTTGCTCCAGGCGGGTTGGGACCAATTGATGCATCTTAGACAGCCACTTACTAGCTTTTAAGACCCCAGATGCCAGTCACCAAAGTGGGATGCAGAACATTTTATTAATAAACTTTGTTATGCCAATTGACCTAGATGACCTCTGAAACCACAGTCCCCAGACCCTTGTCCCTGCTACTCTGTCCCTCGAAGTGTTTGGTTGTATTCAGGAAACTTCTTAGCTTTTGGCTTAGTCTGGTTGTGCTGACTTCCCCTGTATTGTGTGTTGTCCTTTCCTTCACCTAAGATAATTCTTGTCTACTATCTAGTTAGTGAATACCCCTCTCACTCCCTCTGTACCCTTGTAACCATCAAAGAATGTTTTCTTCAGTGTTTAAACCTTTTCTTGAGTTCTTATAATAGTAGTCTCATACAATATTTGTTATTTTGCAACTAGTATCACTGAGCATAATACCTTCCAGATTCACCCATGTTATGAGATGTTCCGCAGCTACATCATTGTTCTTTGTCGTTGTGTAGTATTCCATTGTGTGAATATGCCATAATTTGTTTATCCATTTGTCTGTTGATGAACACCTTGGTTGTTTCCATCTTTTTGCTATTGGCCAGCACCATTTTTAAGAGAGACTGTTTTTTCCCCATTGAATGGACTTTGACCCTTTGTCAAAGATCAGCTGCTCATAGATGGATGGACTTATTTCTGGAGTTTTCAGTTCTGTTCCATTGGTCTGTGTGTCTGTCATTGAAACAGTACCAGGCTGTTTTGATTTCCATGGCTGTGTAGCAAGTTTTGAGATCAGGAGATGTGAAGCCTCCTGCTTTGTTCTTCATCATTGCTTTTTCTGTTCAGGGCTTCCTTTCCATATAAAGTTGGAGATTAGTTTTTCCATTTCATGAAAGAATGTTGTTGTATCAGGATTGTATTATATATAGAGATTGCTTTTGGTAGTAGTGACATTTTCAGTGTTAAGTCTTCCAATCCATGAGCATGAAATGTTTTTATGTTTATGTAGATCTCTTTTAGTTTCTTACACTAGTGTTTTATAGTTTTCCTTGTATAAGTCTTTTATGTCCCTGGTTTTGCTTGTTCCTAGGTATTTTATCCTTTGGGAGGCTATTGTGAATGGTATTGTTTCCTTGATTTCCTTTTCAGAGTCCTCCTTTTTAGTATAGACGAGCCCACCTGATATTTGTGTGTTGATGTTGTACCCTGCCACTTTGCTGAATCCTTCTATTAGTTCCAGTAACTTTTTTATATAGTCTCTGGGTTTTTCTATATATAGGATCATGTCATCTGTGAATTAGGATAATTTTACTTCTTCCTTTCCAATTTAGATACCCTCTATTTTCCTCTCTTGCCTTATTGCTATATCTAGGACTTCAGTACAATATTGAATAAGAATGGAGATAAAGGGCATCCTTACCTCATTTGTAATCCGTTTTAATCTCTTTGTATGAAATATTAATTGACCTCTGTCTTAGTCATCTAGTGCTGCTATGACAGAAATACCACAAGTGGATGGCTTTAACAAAGAGAAGTTTATTTTCTCACAGTCTGGTAGGCTACACGCCCAGTTCAGGGCGCCAGCTCCAGGAGAACGCTTTCTCTCTTTCGGCTTTAGAGGAAGGTCCTTGTCATCAGTTTTCACTTGGTCTGGGAGTATCTCAGCGCAGGAACCTCAGCTCCAAAGGGCGCACTCTGCTCCCAACACTGTTTTCTTGGTGGCGTGAAGTCCCCAGCTCTCTGCTTTACTTCTCTTTCTTTTTATCTCTTGAGAGAGAAAAAGTGGTGCAGGCCACACCCCAGGGAAACTCCCTCTACCTTGGATCAGGGGTGTGATCTGGTAAAGGTGCTACAGTCCCACCCTAATCCTCTTTAACATAAAATTGCAATCACAAAATGGAGGACAGCCACACAATACTGGGAATCATGGCCAGTGTCCTTTTGGAAGAAGGTTTCTAGGCCTGTCTTCCAAGGCTCCTCTGGGTGAGTTCATATCACCAACCTTTCAGCTAGTAGCTGAGTGCTTAACCATTTGCACCATCCAGAGAGACCCAAGGGAAGGATACAGTATTCAGAAGCATAACAGAAGGAGTGTATGGTAAATGTTGTAAGACAGGTACTGTTCATTTCATTTAATGTATATTTACAATACATATTATTTGATATATACAGTAGGAGATTGAAAGATCAATATGGAAACAGGAGTTGATAAACTAAATTGATGTAGAGGTCATTACAGGCAACAAGAATAAAAAAAAAAGTAAAAAAGCCACTGTTTACAGCTAGAGAATGGCCAGTAGTTTAGTTTGGCTAGAGTGTAGATACATATAGAAAAGTAGTGATGAGTGTGATTGAGGGGGGCCCTAAAATGCTGTGCTAATAGTCTGATATTCCGTATTAGAGAGTTGTTACATTAAAAGGCTTAAGCTGGAGGAATACATGACCAGAGCTATAGGAGCAGTGTGCCGAAAGGACAGGTAATGTGAGATGAATTAGAGGGAGAAAATGAGCATTGTTTTGAGCTTTTCCCTTCCCTTAATTTTCACCTTATTCTTTTGACTTCGAAATTTAAAGAATTGTATTTGGCTTTGATTCTCTTAGGTCAGAAATTTGGCAAAAGATTATATACAAATGTATCTGAAAAAAATTGTTTTTTCTGTGGCAGAAATCAGCAATGCTAAAAATGAGAGAAAGGCAGCACTTTTTTTCTTGAATAATTTTAGTAATAAACTAGGTTTAAGTCCCTGTAAATAGTTTTAGGTTAGACTTAGTTGTTTTGTTTCTTTAAATAACTTCAGTCTTCTCCCAGTTCTTAGGGGAAAAATTATATTAAAATAGAATTTTACAAATTTGTTATTCTGTAAATTTTTCAACAGCTTTGTCTGCCAGTAACTGGAAAAAATGAATTATGACAAAGAATAATAAATTGTAGACATATATTGACAGTTTGAGCTGATTGTGCTTAATTTGACAGTTTGCATTTTTGTGGACGCATGCTAAATAAAAGATATTTAGGAACAATTAAAAGTTAAACAGTACAAGAGGTAGTAAAACAAAAAATAAGTCTCCTCTCACTGGTCCCCTGTTCCCCTACTGTTCAGAGGCCACTGTAGTTAATAGTTTCTTTTATCCAACTGGGTGTCTAATAGTCATCTTAAACTTTAACGTGTTCAAAACTGAACCTTTTTTAGGGGGGTGATGGTTTGTTTTAGTAAGTCTGTTCTTCCCATCCAAGTAAATGGCTCCACCTTCTACCAATTTGCTTTGACCAAAAAACTAGCCTCTTTCGTTGCTTCTTCCTTTTCACCTATTCCCTATATTGAACATATTTGCTGCCCTGAACTTTCTGCCTTTAAAGTATATTTTAAATCTTGTCTATTTCTCCCCACTGTCACCACTTAAGTATACACCATCTCTTGCCTGCATTACTGCCGTAGTTTCTTGACTTGTATTTCTGCTTCTGCTTTTTCCTGCTGGAATCCATTTTCTACCCAGCAGCCAGAGTGAACTTAAAAAAAAAAAAAGAGTACTTTAAAGGAAGTCAGTACTTTGCTGTTAGGGATTGAATTGCGACCCAAAAAAAATATGTGTTGTAAATCCTAACCTCTGTGCTTGTGTGTTATATTAATGAGACAGGATTAGTGTAGAGTGTGTTCTAGATCAGTCTCTTTTGAGATATAAAAGAGATTAAACAAGAAAGCGAAAGAAGTAGAGATGAGGGAAGAGAGATGCCAGACCGCTTGAAAATTTCCCAGGAGCAGAAGCTCAAAGAGCCAAGGACCTTCCTCCAGAGCCAAAAGAGACAGAAACCCATCCCTTAGAGCCAGCATCCTGAATTCAGACTTCTAGCCTCTTAAACTGTGAGAAAATAAATTTCTGTTTGTTAAAGCCACCCACTTGTAGTATTTCTGTTATAGCAGCACGAGAGAACTGAGACCAGCTTAAAACACTTCATTGGCAATTAGGCTGTGGAGTTTGGCTCTGTTCTTCATGCATATCTGCCAAACCATTTCTCACCTCAGGGCCTTTATTCTTGCTGTTCCTTTTATCTAGAAGCCCCCAGGTTTTTGTTTTTGTTTTTTTGTATGGTGGGCTGCTCCTTCTGTCACTTCCTCAGAGAAATTATTCTTGACTGTCCTTCACAGAACTTATAGTGCGTAACTTGCAGTTAGAACTTACGTATGCATGTGTGTTTGTGTGACTTGCTTTTTGTATGTCTTCCCTACCAGAACATAAGTTAAGTGAGGACAGGGACCTTGCCTGTTAGTGTTGGTGCCAACACCTAACCCACCACCTGTAAGTACTTAATATTGAGCAAAGGAATAAATGAATAAATGAACACATGAATGGATTGATCCAGAATTTATTTGGTCAAGGAGTAAGGTTGAAATCCAGCTCCTCCCTACCCCGCAAATGTTCAGCCAGTTGTCTCAACATTCACTTACACTTTTTCCATCATTTTCAAGTGCAATCTTTATGGTATGTTAATTTCCCGATGTATTCGAATCTAATTTTTTGACTCTCTTCACTGCATGTGCTATTGATATAGCTATTCATCTCTTGATATCAAACTTCTTTATTATTGTGACTTAAAATCTGTTTTAATAATCTAGTAGGGCAAGTCCTCTGTCAAAATGACTTTCCTTTTTCTGAAGCTTCCAGGATTTTTTCATCTACTTATTTTTCCATAAAATATGTGGCATTTTAATAGTATAGTGGAATTACCATTTGCATTACTCATGTTTTGGTCACTTAGCATAAGAAATAAGTGAGCAAATCATGAAATTACTGGTTTGTGGAGAATAAGAATGGTATTCCTCCCATTTTTGGAATTAAAGGCTAAAGTTGGTAACATTACTTGTTTTATATGGGCACCGTAATATCCACTTGTCGCATCCTCCTGATTTCAGTTATGTCCTTTGCTCTTGCCAGGTCCCTAAATCTCTTCGTCACGATCTGTTTTTTCATGTAGGCAGAGACAAAATTTGTGCTGGCTTTTCTGTCTTTTCTTCTTGTGCATTGTCTGAGTATAAAAGTATTCTGAATTTACAGTCTACCATGAAGTCTCATCGATGCTTTGCGCATACTTAGAGGAGATAATCAAGAACAGGAAGCCAAGGTATCTCCCAGCCTACTTTGCAGACTTGTCACAACTTTCGTGTCTTCCAGGAAATGTGAACATATCTGGACTGTGTAAGAGTTAGTGATCTAAGGAACCTTCCTTTCTGCCTGTACTGAAAACTCCTGAGTGGTTCTGTGTGGTAAGGAATGAACTGTTGAGCAGGTAACTGTAACTTAGTAAAAATGCTTAGCGAAGTTGCTGAGGTAAGCAAAACACTTTTCAAATATGATTGCTGTGTAAATAAAAACTTTACATTTACCTTTGTGTCTTCCTTAAATTAGAAAAACAGAATCAAAGAGAAATGTATTCTAAACAAAGAATAAATTTGTTTTTTGTAATTGTTTTGTTTTTAATTAGTTATGGTCTTCAGTTGCTTTTTGGAGTATTATATCATTTATTTAGAGGAGCCAGGTGGCACAGTGGCTAAGTGCTCGGCTGCTAATCAAAAGGGCAGTGATTTGTACCCACCAGCTGCTCTGCAGGATAAAGATGTGGCAGTTTGCTTCTGTAAAGATTTACAGCCTTGGAAATCCTATGAAGTAGTTCTACTCTGTCCTGTAGGGTCGCTATGAGTCAAAATCAACTTGACGGCCATGGGTTTTTTTTGTTGTTGTTGTCTTGGTTATTTATTTGGTGCAAGTTGAAAACTGAACGCAGGCTTTGGAAGTTTTATCTTTTTTTTTCCTTTTCCATGAAAATATACATAACGACATACACCATCTCAGCAATTTCTACATTATTCAGTGACATTGATGACATTCTCTAAGTCGTATACCCTTTCTTGCTATCTTTTTCCAAATCATTCCACAATTGACATAAACTTCATGCCCCAAGCAAAAATTCCCCCCCCCCCTTTTCCCCTTTCCCCTCCGTCCCATCCCTGGGACCACTAATAATTTTTGGTTTCTATGTATTTGCTTATGTCATACAAGTGAGATCATACAGTATTTGTCTTTTTGCAACTGATTTTGCGAAGCATGGTGTTTTCAAGTTTTATCTGTGTTATGATATACATCAGAACTTCTTTTCTCTTTATGGCTGAATAGCATTTCATTGTATTTATTTGCCGTATTTTGTTAATCTTTTCATCCCTTGATGGACAATTTGGTTGTTTCCATCTTTTGGCTGTTGTGAAAGGTGCTGCACCATTGTTTCAACCTAAATATATCAAAATTATCTTTGATTTTTATGTTTTTAACCCCTTATGTACAAACTGTTACTGTGTTCATTACTGAATCCCTGTTGCCAAGTAAATATTTCACATGAATTTGAGTAAATATGAATATTTCTGTTATTCGTCAATATTCCGTCTCTACTCTTTTTTGCCTATCAAAAACTGTTTTATTTTTTTCTGCAAAGTCCAGTTCAAGTTCTTGACAAGAGAGTGATCAGATGGTTCAGAGAGGGTGAGTGAAATAAGAATGGAAGAATACCCATTGAATTTCACAACTGGAAGGTCATTTGGGCAGAGCAGTTTCAATAGATCAGGTGCAGACAGATGCCAGGTTACAGTAGGTTAAAGTGTGAATGAAAGAGGAAGTGGACCAGCAGTTTAGATGTGACTTTCCAAAAGGAAAGATTTGTTTTTAATGTAAACTTGGACATATTTATATGTTAAAGGGAACTAATAGAGAAAGGGAGGTTGAAGATTCAGAAGATAATAAAATGCAAATTCTGAAAATTTAGTTTTTGGGGGGTTAGTCTTTATGAGAGGATGGGAGGCAGATTTTTCACTGAAACTTAAGAATGGGTCTGGATTCAGATAATTTTGTTTTTTAAAAGACAGGAAACTAATGGATCTCCTACTTAAAAACTATCATTTTCTCTGTGAAATTTGTAGTTGACATGGCCAACTCCTAAGTGACAGTGGGTGGTGGGGTGGAGCTTTTGGATAATGGTGGTGTTTGAAATTGCCTTTATGGAGAATGAGAGAGATAGTTGACTGTCTTCAGAGAAGCCTTAGGCAAGGGTTGAGAGTCCAGTTGAGGTTTAGTCGGACAACAGACTACAGGTGGTGATTTTTTTCTATAGTGCTTAGTTAGTGGAGGAGCTTTTGGCTGAGACACAAGAAGGACATAGGTACCTGAGACAAAAAGATAATTGGACAGAGGAGTTGAGGGTGTGGATAAGAGAATAGTATTGTATGTATTCTGGGATCAGAACCAATTATCTTTGTGGATAGCTGGAAGAGGCTGAATTGTATTAGAGCAAATGGAGGAGTCAGGCAAGGAACTGGAGGTCTGGATGAAGACAAAAATAAAATAAGCTTAACAACTGGGAGGATAGAAGGTAGAAAAAAAAGAAAAATTAATAGTCCATGATAAATGCTTTTTTTTAATGGGCATGAAGACTTATTTTGAAAATATTTTTGGACATCAGGTAGCGTGTACGTACAGATGAGAGCAGTGGTCTCCAAACTTTTATGATCTGGCTTCCCAAAAATGTTTGATTATTTACCTCCCTATATACGCATATTTATTTATAAATCATCATGTATGTTATAGTAGACAAGGGCCATAACAGAGTAGGTCTTATATGCAATAATAAGGACTTCGAATGGTATTCTCAGTATATGTTTCTGGGTTTACTTTTTAAATAGCGAACAGTGCTGTGTGTGCGTTTTATTGTCTACAGTTGTGGACACGTGTCTGTACAGTAGATTCTTTGAAGTATGATGGGCCAAAGAATATGTGCATGTTTAATTTTAACGATTATTACCAAATTGGCTTCCTGGAAGGCTGTGCCCACTGGTGTAGTATGAGAACTTTTCTCTCCAACATTGAGTGTAAAAACGGCGTGGGGGCAGTGTTTGACCTCCTGTAATTTTTAACTTCACAAGGGGGAAGGAGAATCGAAAGTGATAGCCCAAGGCTCATTCTTATGAAGCTGAGGTCAGACATGCCTCCTCTCTCCACCATCTGACACCAAACACCCCTCCCATGTCACTTGTTACTTCTCTGCTCGTTCGATAATTCATTGCATTGGCCACACAGAACTCATAGACAATACTCATGATAATGGGATTTATTAGGGAAATAACAGTTACAATTCAGGCTCAAGAACACTGAGGATACAGTTCTATCAGGACAGTGTCTTCCCAGTTGTGCTCACAGGCACTTGGCTCCAGCCCTTAACCGGTGCCCAGAGGTACTTAGCTTTCTCTCTCTGGGCTGGGAAGCCCACTACGGCATCTCCTGCTGCAGATCTCTGCCACCGCTTCTCACTGTCTTCAGGGTTACAACTTGTTCCCTCTCTTGGTCTTCTGGTTCCAGGAGCTTCTAAGTGCAGGGATCCCAAGTCCAAAAGGACCCAGTTGCCATCCTGGCTGTTTTTCCTTGGTGCTGGTGGGATCCTCTCCTTCCCGCCTTTGGGATGGCTCACTTCAAGCCCAGTGGGATGGCAAAAGTGACCAATCCCCTTGGTGGGCCACAGTTAACCCTGTTTGCACAGTCCCACCCAGTCACTTCAGTGAGAGTTACAAGACCATGGCGACAAAGGCCACACAAAAGCTATCCACCACACCTCACTGAGTAATGTCAGTCTTCTAATCTTTACATGTTGATATGAGAGAAACAGCATAGTTTTTTTAGTGTTATTATTAGTGATAAGTATCAAAGCTTATGAAATTTTATTTCTGATGAGCAATAAAATCTATTAATTGCATTTTGGTCTTTGTTCTGAGAAAATACTGTTTAAAAAGTAGTTTTTTCAATAAGACTGAGGTTAAAGAGTAAGATGCAGTCTGTCCCTTGCTTGTATACATGAAGATTTAGCCATGTGACTTAGGGTCAACTTGTAATTTATACAGATTCTTATCCAGCATAATGAATATTCTTTGAGCGCTTACTTGATTTTCCCATTGTAGGGGACTTGTGGATAATAAAGTAAACTGCTAAGAAACTATTTTTCATCATTATCTTTAAGGATTAGATTAGTATCTCAGGGTAGCAATGAAGACATCATAGGGTAAGGAGACGTTTGTGGTAGAGGTAGTTCCTAGACCCTTTTTACAGGTGAGATTTCCATATTCTTAGCTTATAATTTTATACTATAATGCTTCATTTGTTTATGATTTCTTCAACCTATACTATCAATTGTAAATTTTCTTTCCCCAAAAAGTTTTTGTGTTGTTATACATTTTCCTATACTGATGATAAAAAAAAACACCCCAAACTGTTGCTGTCGAGTTGAACCTGACTCATAGCAACTTACAGGACAGAGTAGAACTGCCCCATAGGATTTCCAAGGCTATAATCTTTGCAGAAGCAGACTACCACATCTTTGTACCATGGAGCAGCTGGTGGGTTTGAATCGCTGACCTGTTGGTTAGCAGCCAAGTGTTTAACCACTGCCCCACCAGGACTCCTTACACCATTGATGATAGGTATTATGAAATATATGTAGAGATAAAAAGAGGAGCGAGCTACATTTAATTTTGCAAACAGTAAACTTTTTATCTGTTAAGGAGATAGTGATTTATTCTTTAATTTTGATGCTTTGGTCCTGTATTTTTTTTTAATGTAGGGAAATGATTTTATGACATGAGTAAGGGAAAGTTAGAAACTGCGTAGGACGGTTAAAAATCTGGAGACTACTTAATGAGTAAGGCTTAACTAAATACTTTTTAGGTAGTCGTGAGTTTTACCAAGGTCTACCTCAAAAAGGGATTCTTTTTAAGATGCTGCTTAAGGGGGTTTATTGCTTATCCAGAAGATTTGACCTTGTGAATTGACTTATTCTTCTCCAAGGAACTTGAGAGAAAAGACAACGATAGCAGTTACATCTAGAGGCTATTATGGATTGGAGGATGAGAAGGGAACTGCATGTACTTCAACAAGGCGTCGGTCAACACCGCGAAGTTTGGCAGGCTTGACAAGTGGAGTTTTTGAATCTATAATGGTTCAAGTTTTGAGACAGGAAGAACAGCTGAGAGCAAAAGAAGAAAAAAGGTAAATGTAAAAAAAATAAAATAAAATAAGTTTCATGATGTTCAAGTTTCCAGAAATTACTTTCCAAAGAGTAGATGTATAACTTTTGTATGCCCATACCAAATTTCTGTGATCGTTTTAGTAGTGTTCCAAAATACATTATCACCAAAGTATGAATTTGTGATGATAAATTTCAAGACAAATTACTTTAAAGCTGTATAAAAATAATTTTTATAAAAATTTCAGAATACTTTCTGGATTTTTAGAAGTATTCTAAAATGAATTACAAATTTTAAATTAGTGGAATTTTATATAGATTTGTATAGCTTTAGACCTTTCTGTAGTCTACAGAATCATAAAAACCAAACCAAACCCGTTGCTTTTGATTTCGACTCATAGTAACTCTACAGGACGGAGTAGAACTGTCCCATCAGATTTCCAAGGAATAGCGAGTGGATTCAAACTGCTAACCTTTTTTGGTTAGCAGCTGAGCTCTTAACCACTGCGCCACCAGGCCTCTTGTAGAATTGTAGACCTTTAAAATTAGGAAGAACTCCAGAGATTATATAGTTCAGGAATGACAAAAAGGTTTCACCTTTGCCAGTTTCTCCATAGGTGTTAATTTCCTAGATGACTATGTTTACTCTGGGTTCATTGAGAAAGAGCTCAATTAGTGATACCTTCTAGGGTTTGAGAACATAAGTGATGGTGCATATAACTTTTTTTATTTTCCAAATAAGGGCTAGGTCTCAGAGAGGCTAAGTGATTGCTCAAGCTTCTATACTGACAGAATGAAGACTGGTGATTTTTATACTGAATCAAATCTCCGACTATGTTAGGACTGATTATTGCTGTAATAGGGAACTGCTAATGCTACTGAAAGACAATTTATAATTATTTTGTTGTTCTCATAAGGATAAATATAGCTTGCTTTGATAGTTGTAGGATTGGAACTCAGCCTTGACACTAACATCATGATTTTCATAGCAGTGATTACTTGGGAGCCCACTGTGAAGTGCTTTTTTTCCCTGTGCAGAGCCTCATAGAACTACTTCTGCTTTATGAGTGTTTGTGGAAAGGATAAAGATTGATCTGACAGTAGTATACAATAGATTGGAATAGGAGAGATTGGAGAAAAGGAAGGTTTGTAGAAAGAAGGTAGTGTAAACTAGATTTCTGTTGCTGGTCACCTAGAAATAGGAAGACCTAAGATTGTTCTGGGAACAATCAACAAGGCTTAGTACCAGCCCTGCAATTTATTGCCACCTAGCTGGCACCTTAATGTTGTAGCTAGATGCCATCAAGTCAGTTCCAACTCATAGTGACCCTTCGTACAACAGAACAAAACACTGCCTGGTCCTGCGTCATCCTCACAATTGTTACTGTGCATGAACCCACTACTGCCACTGTGTCAGTCCATCTCGTCAAGGGTCTTCCTCTCTTTCACTGACCCTTGTACTTTACAAAGCATGATGTCGTTCTCCAGGAACTGGTTCCTCCTGATAACATATCCAAAATACACGAGACAAAATCTTGCCATCCTCCCTTCTAAGGAGCATTCTGGCTGTACTTCTTCCAAGATAGACTTGTTCGTTCTTCTGGTAGTCCATGGTATATTCAGTATTCTTCACCAACACCTTAATTCAAAGACATCGGTTCTTCTTCAGTCTTCTTTATTCGTGTCCAGCTTTCACATGCATATGAGGTGATTGAAAATACCATGGCTTGGGTCAGGTGCGCCTTAGTCCTCCAAGTGACATCTTTGCTTTTTAACACTTTGAAGAGATCTTTTGCAGCAGATTTGCCCAGTGCAGTACATCGTTTGATTTTTTGACTGATGCTTACATGGGCATTGATTGTGGATCCAAGTAAAATGAAATCCTTAACAGCTTCATTTGTCTCTCTGTTTATCATAATGTTGCTTATTGGTCCAGTTGTGAGGATTTTTGTTTTCTTTATGTTGAGGTGTAATCCATACTGAAAGCCATAGTCTTTGATCTTCGTCAGGAAGTGCTTCAAGTTCTGTTCACTTTCAGCAAGCAAAGTTGTGTCATCTGCATGTCACAGGTTGTTAATGAGTCTTCCTCCAATCCTGATGCCCCGTTCTTCTTCATATGTTCCAATTTCTCGGATTATTTGCTCAGCATACAGATTGAATAGGTATGGTGAAAAGATACAACCCTCACGCACACCTTTCCTGATTCTGATGAACACCTTGTTCTGTTCAGATGACCACCTCTTGGTCTATGTATCATGTTTCCTCATGAGCACAATTAAGTGTTTTGGAATTTCCGTTCTTTGCAGTGTTATCCATAATTTGTTATGAACCACACAGCCATAATCGAGTCTTCAAAGGGCCTTTCCACTGTTCTGTCAAGCCAGCTGCTTCAGGATGTTGGGACACATAGTAAGACCAGTGAAATCCGTGAGCATGGAACCATTGCTGCATTTCCATTTGCTATGAAGTCAGTTGCTTGATCAGAGGCAGTGATGTGTGGAATACCATGATGGTGGATAAGGCATTTGCTAAGTCCCTAGATGGTAGTTTTGGCAGAAGCATTTCATGCAGGGAAGGCCACTTGGAATCTGAAATAAGTGCCCCAGTAAAAATAAAATGCTGCCCCCTCCATGGTGGAAGCTGTCCAGTGTAATCAACCAGCTACGAGGAAGCTGAGTGATCACCCTGGGGAATGGTGCCATATCTGGGACTCAGTGTTGGTCTCTGCCACTGGTAGACTGGGCACTTACTAATTACTATAGCCAGGTCGGTCTTGGTAAGTGGAAGTCCACGTTGGCTGAGCGTCACCTTCATCCCTGCCACCATGGCCACTTTTCTTCATGAGCCCAGTGGGCAGTGACAGGACTGTTTGGGGAATGGGGCTGACTGGTACCTGCAGAAAGTGTCATCCTATCTACTTGATTATTAAAATCCTCCTCTACCGAGCTCACCCACTGATGAGCATTCACATGGGACTCAAATATCTTCACTTCTTTTGCCCATTCAGACCTTGTCACCACTTTTTTAATCATGTTCCTTCCATGTCTCTGACCATCCAGCCAAACCATTGACCATAGCTCATGAATCAGTATAAAATTACACATCTGGCCGTTTCTCCTTCTAAGCAAAATGAACAACCAAGTGCACTGTTTGAAGTTCTTCCCACTAGGAGGATTTCCTTTCACCACTTGCCTTTAGGAGTGTCACAGAAAGGGACTGTAGTGCTACAGCTGTCCAGTGCCTGTGTGTCACACAGAACTGTCTGTACACCAGGCCCAAGTTTTCTTTCCTTAGTCAGCTGATTGTAGGGAATGCCCCACGAGGCCTTAGGTGCAGGCTGGAGAGAAAAGGTTATGTAGCAGGAGTGAGTTCCAGGTGTGTTTAGGCTACTTCCTGTAACTTATTTGTGCCTTCAGAATTTGATCAAACCCCATCTTGTATATACCACATCCATTTGATGGTGGAGTGCTGTTGTGCACACCGAGCTTTATAGGTTATTGGATCAGAGAACACCCAGTTCATGATGGGTAGCTCAGGTCACATGGTAACGTGGTGGCCCACGGTCTGGTAGTGAGCCAAAAGCTGTTTCTCAAAAGCAGGGTAGTTTTCTGTAAAGGATGGCAGGGCTTTGTTCCAAAATCCTAAGGGCTGTGCTGTGATTCACCTGTAGGGGCCTGTCAGAGGCTCCAAACCCCATCTCAACCTGCCACCGACACTGAAGGCACCGTGGCATCTGCCAGATCATATGGCCCAGTGGCAGGACAGCTTGCACAACAGCCTCGACCTGTTGCAGGGCCTCTTGTTCTGGGCCCTGCTCAGAACTAGCAACTTTTCAGGTCACCTGGTAAATGGACTGGAGTAGCACACTCAAATGAGGAATATGTCGCCTCCAAAATCCAAAGAGGCCCACCAGGCATTGTACCTCCTTTTCAGCTGTAGGAGGGGCCAGATGCAACAACTTATCTTTCACCTCAGAAGGAATATCTTGACATGGACCACACCACTGGACCCCTAGAAATCACACTGACATAGAAAAACTCTGATTTTTTTGTGGGATTTGTTTCCTACCCTCTCACATGCAGATGTTTTTCCAGTTCAGTCTAGAGTAGTTGCTCCTTCTTGCTCACTGAATCCAATCAGCCTGATATTACCAATATAATAGTCCACTGTGTTGTTTTATGGAAGAGAAAGACAGTCAGGGTCCCTGCAGACGAAATTGTGATACAAGGCTGGAGTGTTCATATACCCCTGAGCAGTATAGTGAAAGTTTATTGCTCACCTTGCCAAACTGAAAGCACACTGCTTCTGGTGGTCTTCACTAACAGGTATGGAGAAAAAAAGGAGCCCTAGCACAGCAGCGGTTAAGCGCTGGGCTGCTAACCAAAAGGTTGGTGGTTTGAACCCACTGGCTGCTCTGCAGGAGAAAGATGTGGCAGTCTGCTACTGTAAAGATTTCAGCCTTGGAAACCCTATGGGGCAGTGCTGCTCTGTCCTGTAGGGTCACTGTGAGTCGTCAGTGGGTTTGCCAGGTGAGTAGCTGCACACCACATACCAGGGGATGTGTTTATTTGCTCAGTAACTGAAACTACGTCTGGAAGAGCAGCTGCAGCGGAATCACCAGGTTAAGTGTGTGATGTTTCATCCATTTTCTGCATATGCCAGATAGGTGAGTTGAATGGGGTAATGTAGTGGAAATCACCACTCCTGTATCCTTCATATCCTCAAAAGTGGCACTAATCTCTGCAATTCCTTCTTTTGGTTTACTATTTTCCTACATAGAGACAGTTCTTGTGGCTTCCACTTGGCATTTCCTGTGATAATAGCCCTCACTCCACAGATCAGGGAACCAATATGGGGATTTTGCCAGTTGCTGAATATATCTATTAAATCTAGAGTGAACTTTTCAGAATGCAAATCTGATCGTGCTACTCACCTATGCTATCACCTCCCGTCTTTCCAAAACAAAACAAGCACACAACAAAAATGAATTGCCTTCCAATTTATAAGACCTTGCTTTCACCTTTTGGCCTTTCCCTACACCTCTAACTTCTTATATCACCCTCTTCCTTGTTCCTGATATTCCAGCCATGGTGTCCTTCTTTCCTTCTCTTCAGTGCCAAGAGAGTGTTAACTTTGTGAGCTTATGTAAAAGCAAGTATAAAATGTACCAAAAGTGGTGGACCTTTTTTTTTTTTCTGACCTCTAATTGTTTTCTATAAGATGTCTAAAATAACCATGATATTCTTTTATATTTGAAAATATAATAAATACCAAAATTTGTAAGGTTCCAGGTAACTAGTGGAGCAGGCACATTTACTGTCAGAAAACAATAAATGTCTTTTGAACCTATTCCAAGATTTCTTTTGAGTACTCAGAAGGAGAATGTGACATTTAGGCAGCAACATGTGGCAGGATATATGGGAATGCTAGACAAAGCCTCCCTTCCTGTGTGTAGTTACCCTAGTGTCTGTCACAATACCTGAAATTCTATCAGTCTGTCAAGTCTATCAATCTAATACTCTAGCAAAAGTTAGAGGATAATTGAGGATATAAAAACCAAAAACCAAACCCAGTCCCATCGAGTCGATTCTGACTCGTAGCGACCCTATAGGACAGAATAGAACTGCCCCGTAGGGTTTCCAAGGAGCACCTGGCGGATTTGAACTGCCGACCCTTTGGTTAGTAGCCGTAGCACTTAACCACTACGCCACCAGGGTTTCCTATTGAGGATATAGGTATTGTAAATTTAGACCTGGATACCCCTCACACTGCCCCCCAAAAAACATACACACACAAATGCAAACCTGTTGCCATCCAGTTGATTCCAACTCATAGCGACTGTATAGGAAGAGTAGAACTGCCACACAGGGTTTCTAAGGAGGCCTGGAAAGGGACTTCGAAATCATTAATCCATTCAAGAAAGGTCATGTTGGAAAGACAGAGGGTGCCAGAGATCATATTATTGTAGTTGTGCTTTAATGCTGGGAATAGACTTAAAAGAAATTTAAAACCTTTGGCATAAGAAGAGAAAAATGTTTCCAAACTGTTAAATAGGTTAAAATACTTTTTTTTTTTTTTTAAACAGAAATTCAAAACCAGCTAGATAGCAGCAAGCTGAACAATTCCAGTCCATATTTTAATATGGTAACATTTCAGTTATCTGATGAGTATATAATTTTTAGGTGATCACTTTTTTCAGTCACAAACCTAAAAGTACAATATTTAGAAATATTTAAGCTCAACACTAGGTCTGTGATTTGTGATCTGTTCCAACATAAGAGAAGGGAACTACATTTTAATTTTTATACAGTAGACACTCTTTTTGTACAGAATATGCCATTAAAAGTAATGGTTTCTTAAGTCATATTGACAGAAGCTGAAATCCTGGCTTTGCTTCATTGTTACCTTTGTGTGGACAGTATTGGAAACCAATGTAAAGGAGATGACAGGTAATGGTCTGTTGAACAAGAGCAGTGGTGAAAATAAGGCTTGGTAGTCTGGTTTTCCCTGGCTACCTTCAGATAAATGCTATAGAACTGCAGGCAGTCTTGGGGCTGATTGGTGTAAGGAGGCACTGTTGATTTAGGAGCCAGCAACAGTACAAGTCAAAGTTTTTGGAAAATTGGGTGAACGATAAGGTGAATTTGTAGATGGTGAAATAAATAGTCATTAAACTAATCACTACCGTTGCTTTCTGTTTGTAATGGTGACCTTGAGCCATTAAGGAAAGACTAGATTATATTTTGTATATTTGTTTACTAAGCAGGATAGTATATAATACATTTTAAGTAATTTTTAAAATAAAGTTGATTAAAATTGAAGTTGGCTTCCCTGAAGTAAGCATCTATTAACTAGAATATGGTATTAACAGTAGTCGTGATAACTAAAGTCTTAAAAAAAAAAAATTATATTAAAAATATTGGCTCTGTTTACTGTTTTTACAAGACTGTCTTTATTTTATATATCTGGATAATCTTATTGTTACTTTATTGATTTGGAACTCTGGAGTTAAAACATGGAAGTTGTTTAAGCAGCCTCCTATGTATATATAAATGTTAAGAGTTTCTATATTTTTGCAAAATAAAAAATATGACTTACGATTAAGTGATGTATTTTCAAATCCCATATAACAGAATAACAGTGACGTAATGAAATAGATGTTTGTCATTTGTGGACACCGAGCATTTTTGAAAAGCTTCCCTACGTTTTGGCAATTTCCCATATTACAAATCCTGACTTACCAAGGTAAAAAAAAAAAAAAAAATTCTCATAACCACTCAGAGCTAAGGTAGAGGCATGTGACCAGTCATACACTTCTCACCTGGGTTTGCATGGGAGCAACATGGGTGGCAGCCTTGGACTGGGGAGTTTATCTTTTGGCAGAGATAGTAAGTAGTGAGCAGTTCTGGTCGTGCGAGGACAACAGTTGTAGAGCGTGTGTTGCCCATTCCTATAATCATAGGTGTCAGGGGATGGTGCCAGTCTTGTTTTTCCTGGAAAACTCCCCAAAGGGTGGTTGGGATTGTTTCTGGCTTCATAGCTTCTAAATTGGCTCTTGGCCCTTACAGAGCTTCTCTAAAGCTCCCTAATAATTTCAGATAAATTACTTTTCTGCTTTAATTAGTCAGAGTAGATTCTGTTGACAACTAAACAAGAAGCTTGGCAGATATACTTGATATGGTTGACCTTCCTCAAATACGATATTCTGATGTATTATTCATTTTAGAATATGTAAATAAATACCTTGCTTTCCTTTTTCATGGTACCAGTTTGCATACATTGTTTGTTGTTTCCTCAATTAATGGAATATTTTGAATTAAAGCACTTAGGTATGAGTTAGGTATAATTGTAAACTCTTTTTTGACAGTGAGGTCCGTGCGTTCACATCTTTGTATTCTCACACATGGTAAGCATTCAGTAAAAGTTTATTAAACTAGTAAAGTTAGGATGCTTTATAGTTTTCTAGTAAGGCTGTTCACTCATTGCATTGTTCCTGCTAAGTTACACATGACCAAAATAACCTTAGGCACAGCTTCCTGTTATATTTCACACAGTAGAAGGTCAGCGCTTCTCCAGGCCAGTAAGGAGCAGCATTAAAAATGAGACCTGGCTCAGGAAAAAAATAAAAGTCTCTGAACCTCTCCTCCCGCCCTGCTCACCACCCCCTCCACCCCACCCCCACCCCCCCCCATTTACTGTTCCTTACCTTTTTTTTTTTTTTAAATCGGCAAATGTGTTTTATGTAACTGTACTTAGGCGATCTTTTAGTACTCCCCCAACACTGAAGGGTTAATCTTTGGGGCTAACATTTTAGAAATATATACTACTGTACTTCTGAACAAAATTTTAAATTGAGACTAACTTTCAGAGCTGACATACTTACTGTTTTCTCATCAGTCCTTATCAGCAAGATGTGGTTTGCTTCAGCATTTCTTTCTTTTTTTTTTTTTTTTAATAATTTTTATTATGCTTTAAGTGAAAGCTTACAAATCAAGTCAGTCTCTCACATGAAAACTTATATACACCTTGCTAAATACTCCCAGTTACTCTTCCCCTAATGAGACAGGCCGCTCTCTCCCTCTACTCTGTCTTTTCATGTCCATTTTGCCAGCTTCTAACCCCCTCTACCCTCTCATCTCCCCTCCAGGCAGGAGATGCCAACCTAGTCTCAAGTGTCCACCTGATCCAAGAAGCTCACTCCTCACCAGAATCCCTCTCCAACCCATTGTCCAGACTAATCTATGTCTGAAGAGTTGGCTTTGGGAATGGTTCCTGTCCTGGGGCAACAGAAGTTCTGGGGGCCATGACCACCAGGGTCCTTCCAGTCTCAGTCAGACTATTAAGCCTGGTCTTTTTATGAGAATTTAGGGTCTGCATCCCACTGCTCTCCTGCTCTCTCAGGATTGCTTCAGCATTTCTTAATGTAGTATTTTTTTTTTTTAATTAATTACATTTTAAGTGTTAACCAAGTTTTTAAAAATGGGTAGATTATGAACATTAACTCTAGAGCTTTTAGGCAGATTCCCATCCCCTGTTGAGAACATGACTGAAGATCAGGGGAGGCTCACAACCCAGGATTATTCTGCCTCGTGCTGGCTCACACTAGACCAGACTTACTTTCTCCTTCTCACGCATCTTCAGTACCTGAATCTGAGGCTAGATTCCATCAACCTCTCTCAAAAGATACAGTTTATAGGGAATAGCAATCTGAGTTGCAGCACTTGAGTAACTTCAGGCAATGTACACAGATGGCAGCGTCACACCTAAACTACGTCATGGCCCATCAAGGCATCTGAGCCAACAGAATGTGTGTATTATTCCATTACCTGATTTTTATTTTCTCCCTCTTCCAAGAGTAAGCCAGTTGGTGCCAACTCTGACCTATTAGGCAAACTTTATGTACTCTGGCTTTTACATTAACCCAGTATGTAAACTTGAGAAGTTATCTTCTCACCCTTCTAGGTCCTTAGTGTCCCACTTATGAGTAGTTTCTGAAATCATGGTACTACTAAAAGTTGTTTATCACTGCTTTAGATAAAAACAAGTCCATAAATGTTCTTTGGTTCTCCTCCAGCAGCTCCTTTGATTTTCTTCCTTACGCTAACTTCTCTTTCACTTTGACAGAAACACATGACCCTCTGTCAGGACAAGAAAGTATTTCATTGACATTAGTCATTGCTTCTAGGACGGCACTGGTTTTTTTTTTTTTTTTCTAGGATCCATAGATTCCAAGATCCTAGAATCTAGTATTTGGTGCTTCCTGGCACCCTAATCCCATCACCTTTGGGAAAAACAAGATGTCATACTTTAATTTTGAAAAGAAAAAACCTACCATAAGCACCATGTATTGTACATACAACCAACAAGAGGGAATTTCTAGACTCAGAGTCTGAGATATTTCCCTAACTAGTGAGTTTACATTGAACTCATAAGCAGAGATGATTGTGACAAAGTTTACCAAAATCAATTTTTTGTGCCAAGCATAGTAATTAAGCCCAATTTTTAATGGTAGATATTCTAACAGATACAGTTTCCTATAACAAACTTTTAAACAAGCTCTGAGTTACATACTGTGGGAAATCACTATAACCCCTTTTGCCATTGTTAGCAGAATATTGAAGAAGGCATTCCTTCCCTTCTCGATGTATAAGGTGTAGAGAAACTCAATTTCATGGCAAGATACAGAGTACCTAATAATTTAATGTAAACAAGATCTTTAGTTTTAACTGGCTGATATTCCTTGGATTTTTAAAAATTGATGTTTAAGAATTTTTTTTTAATGTGCTGCATAGTTTAAAAAGTTGTATAGACTAGTAAGCCTTATAATAAAAAATAGCAGTCTTCTGCTTTACCCCAATTCAGCTTCAATTTCCATGCCTCAGAACTGTCCACATTTAACTTGTAGCTTTTTTTTTCACGTAATTATCTCCACATTTCTAGATCACATGCTTATATTGCTATCTCTTGATTTTTCAGTTTGGTATTATCTATTGACATCCAGCTGTGGAAGATGAAGATTTAGTTCTCTTACGGCTGTTTTCATTGATTTGTTACGTAAAAGTTAGGTGCTCCATTTCTGTTCTTTAAGTGGTTATACATAAAATTAAAAGGCTAACTAGTATCTCTACACACTTCCTGAACAATACTTTAGAATAGTATTTTAAAAAACTCTTAATTTGATCTCTATTGCCTCATCCATCTTATATGTTGTTGATTAATATTTTAACTCTGCCTTATTTTTATACCCAAGCTAAACATTATTACTGGGTTTTTTTGTAATATGTTTGCCTATATGTATTCCCATGATTAAAAATTCATTTGTTTTCCAGTCTTATATCTTAGAACTAACTACTTTCTGCAGTCATTTTCTTTTTGAAATGCAGACTTCAGAAGTATCTTCTCTGTGCATTTCCATTTGAATAGCTTTTGTTGCTGTCTTTAAGTTCACTAATCTTTTCTTCAGCCATGTCTAATCTGTCATTAATCTCATTCAGTGTATATCATCTCAGACATCTGTTTTCATCTCTAGAAGTACCACTTGGATCTTTTTTGTATCTTCTTTGTCTTATTTAGCTTTCCAACTACATGGAATACAGTTGCAATAACTGGTTTCATATAATTGTTTGCCACTTCTAACATCTTGTCAGTTACAGGTCATTTTTAATTGGTTGATTTTTTTTTTTTTTCTCAGTAGGGGTCATGCATTTCTGCTTCATTATATGCCTGGTGATTTTCATTTGGATGTCAGACATTGTCAGTTTTACCTTGTTGGGTGCTGGATATTTTTTAGCCCTGGTGACCCAGTGGTTAAGCACTTGACTGCCAACTGAAAGGTCTACGATTTGGAATTGACTAAATGGCAGTGGATTTGGTTGGTTTTTTACATATTCTTGAACTTTATTATAGAATGCAGTTACTTGGAAAGAGTTTGATCATTTTGGGTGTTTTATGATTCATTGCAAGGGTCCAGAGCAATGCTTAGGACTACTTGATCAACTAATTTGTTGTGTCTGTTATATAGAAAACAAAAAACCAAACCCATTGCCATCAAGTCAATTCCAACTCATAGCGACCCTATAGGACAGAGTAGAACTGCCCGTAGAGTTCCCAGGGAGTGCTTGGTGGATTCGAACTGCTGACCTTTTGGTTAGCAGCCGTAGTACTTAACTACTATGCCACCAGGGTTGTTATATAGTAAGATAGTTACAGTGTCACCTCTCTGCTGGGAATATAAAAGTGGGCTTGCTGTATAAAAGAGAATTCTTGGTATTTGCTAAAATAGTGTTCTTTCTGAGTATTTGTCTTAACAGATTACAATATGATAAACCAAACAAAAGTCAAACCTGTTGCTGTCCACTTGATTCCAACTCGCAGCGACCATATGGGGCAGAGTAGAATTGCTCCATAGGGTTTCCAAGGAGCGCCTGGTGGATTCAAACTGCTGACCTTATGGTTAGCAGCCGTAGCTCTTAACCACTATACTACCAGGGTTTCCTACAATATGATTGTAGGAAAAATAGTCAATGTCATATATTTGTAAGTTAGAGCCCAAGAATAAGTCACTTCTCAATTTTTTTTTTAATGCAACTTTTCAAGGCAAGATATCTTAATTATGTCGCTGTATCAGAAGTTCCACAAGTGGGTGGCTTTAAAAAACAGAAATTTATTTTCTCATAGTTTAAAAAAAAAAAAAAAGTTTAGCAGTCTAGAAATCAGAATTGAGGGCATGGCACTAGGGAAAAGTCGTTTGTCTATTTCAGCTTCTGGTAGTTGGCAGTCTTTGGAGTTCCTGGGCTTGTAGATCATTTCCTTCCATTGTGACCCAATAGTGTTGGTTTTTTTCCCCATTTGTGCTTGCTTGCTTCTGTATCTATGCTGCACTTTATATCACTCAGAAGTGATTAGGACACACCCTACCCTGATGTGGCCTCAATGAGTAGTAAATAGAATTTTATCCACGGGTACCAACCCATTGCCATCAAGTCAATTCTAACTCATAGCGACCCTACAGAAATAAGTAGAATTGATCATAGGGTTTCCAAAGCTATAATCTTTAGGGAAGCAGACTGCGACATCTTTCTCCCACAGGGTGTCTAGTGGGTTCGAACCACTGACCTTTCAGTTAGCAGCCAAGTGCTTAATCACAGCGCCACCAAGGCTCCTTTCCATGGGTATAGGGGTCAGGATTCCAACACATATTTGGGGGGGGCACAATCCGTAACAGTAGGGTTCTCACTCTTACAAAAAATCAAGAGTACGATAGTTATATTTTCCTTTTTTTTTGTTTGTTTTTCTCATTTCTTTTCTAAAACTTTTATATGCATTAATTTCTTTCATTAATAAGTTTTATTGAGATAATTCACATACTATACAACCACCCTTTCAGAATGTAAAATTCAGTGGTTTATAGTATATTCACAGAATTGTGCAAATCATCACCACAGTCAACTTTAGAACATTTTCATCACCCCTAAAAGAAACCCTATACCTGTTAACAGTCTCCCCATTTCCCCCTAACTCTCCTAGTCCTAAAAAACCGCTGATCTGCTTTCTGTCTCTAGATTTCTGGGCGGTTCATATAATAAATGGACTCTTAACAATGTGTGGTCTTTCATGACTGGCTATGAGTCAGAATTGACTCAGTGGCAACGGGTTTGGTTTTTTGTTTCTTCTTTCACTTGGAATAATGTTTTCAAGGTTCGTACACATTGTAGCATGTGTCATTTGTATCATCATGGCATGTCCTTCTCTTCCTTTATTGCTGAACATTAGTGCGTAATAATATTCTGTTCCAGTATACTACATTTTTTAATCTCTCCATCATTTGATGGACATCAGTTTGTTTCTACTTTTTAGCTATTACAAATAATGCTGCTGTGAATATTCGTGTGCAAGATTTTGTTTAGACATGTTTTCAGTTTTCTTGGGTATGTACTTAAGAGCAGAATTGTTAAGTCACGTAGTAACTCTTTAATCTTTTGAGGAACTGCAGTGGATGAGAGTTCCAGTTTTTCCTAATAGGTGTAAGGGGGTATCTCATTGTGGTTTTGATTATTATTTTTCTGATGACTAATGAAACTGAGCATCTTTCATGTGCTTATTGTTCATATGTATATTTGCTTTGGAGAAATAGCTCTTCATATCCATTGCCCATTTTTTAATTCTATTAGTGTTCTTTATCTATTTTAGATACAAGTCTCTTATTAGATATATGATTTGCAAGAAATTTCTTTAGTTCTTTTGATTGTCTTTTCATTTTCCTGGTGGTGTCTTTTGAAGCACAATTTTTTTTTTTTTAATAATGTTGTCCAGCTTATGTATTTGTTGTTTTGTTGCTTATGTTCGTGAGGTCATCTCTGAGGAATCATTGACTAATCCAAGGTCCTGAAGACTTATGCCTATGCTTTATTCTAATTAAAAAAAAATTATAATTAAGGTTTTATAGTGGTGCCAGTAAAGAAAATTTTATGGAACAAAGCACCTATAATCCCTCCAGTCTAGGAGTTACAAATTTTTGCAATACTGTCATTTCCTAACCTAATGTATGCATATTTTCATTCTTGCTTCTATTAAGGACTCTGTTATATTCTGATTTTTTTGTGTTACACATGCTATTCAGAATTTACATTTTTCGAGACTATATACTATAAGTCAGTTTATTTCCCATTCATTGTAATACAACTTTATAGTTTTGTTTTTCTTGTATGATGAAACTCCAGTTAGCACCTATAAGCACATAACATTTGCTTTTATCGTAATTATTTCATAGTAAAACTTTCCAGGGAGTGGAATTATGGGAGTCAAAGAATGTAAATATCTTTATAGCTCTTATATGAAGTCATATTTTTCTATAAATTGTAATCAAATTCCATTGTTTTCATTTAATAAACATGCTATTTTTTTCACTTATTTTTATATTTAACACATTTTAAATGCATTGAAATTCTTAGAATCCTCCATCAGTAAAACTCAGGGTGAAGTTATATGTATAGCTCTTCATCTGAAAAAAATAACGATACCTGTTATGGGATACTTTGTGCTGATGCTGAAAACTAGAACAACCAGTTGCCTTGTTGGCTGAAGATAAATAAAACATACTTATTTAAAATATAGTATTCTCTACTTTAAGTAATAATGGTTTAATTTATTTCCTTTAGGCTTCGGGAACAGGAAAGAAAAGAAGCAGAAGAAGCTAGTCAAAAGGAAATAGAAGAATGGGAAAGAAAACTTCTGGCTCAAGCAGCTCCAACTTGTATGGAGACCATGTGGGAGATTCCAGCTATTGGGCATTTCCTTTGTTTGGCCCAGCAAATTCTAAATTTGCCAGAAATAGTCTTTTATGAATTAGAACGTTGTCTTTTGATGCCTCAATGTAATGCTTTTCTATCAAAAATAATGACTTCTCTATTAAGTCCTCCGCATCGCAGACCTACCTTACATCGGAGACCTACCTTGCCTTACAGGACCTGGGAAGCAGCACTGAGACAGAAGGTACAGCAGTGGTACACTGCTGTGGGGCAGACTGAAAATCCTGATAGCTGTGCTGAGAAGCTTGGCTTGTGTCCCCAGTTTTTTAAAGTTCTTGGAGAAGTTAACCCATTGGAAGAAAAACCTTTCCATGAACTACCTTTCTACCAAAAAGTGTGGTTACTTAAGGGTCTTTGTGACTTTGTGTATGAAACACAAAAAGAAGTTCAAGATGCTGTACTTGGGCAACCTATCCATGAATGCAGGGAAGTTATCCTTGGCTATGATTATTTGGAGAATGCTTACGTACATTTTCCACAGTTCTGTGGTGCAGATGTTCGGATTTATAAACAGAGACCCTTTCAAGCCCCTGAATTTCCAATTCCACCCATCAAAATACAAAGAGTACCTCGGATTAAACTGGAGAAATTGAAGTGTGACTATGTTAATACAAGCAATGGAGAACATAGGGGTAGTAGAGAAGGCCTGTCTCTGGCCTTCAAGAAAGAGCAGGGAATTAACTTTGATCCAGCTGGCTGCCCTGCTAAAATGAGCTTGGATAATCATGACATCTCTGTTGAAATGGAAGTAAAATCCAACTGTGAAATTAGAATTCGCAGGCCTTGCGAAATTAAAAAAACTGATTGTTGTAAAGAAAATTTAGAGAAACCAGGGAGTCCAGGGGAAGTTACTGGCTTTGGGGAGCCTCTGAGCCCTGGTGAAATAAGGTTTATAGAAAATCAGGAAAAATTTAGTGATGCTTCCAGAGTAAAGCTTGAACCCAGTCCATTAAAAGAAAATGCTCTGAAATCTTGCCAAATACATGTAAATGGAAGCCACAGCGATTATCCAGAAATGAACTGCCACAGAGTTGTAAGGGATCTTCTTCTAGAACAATCACTGCAGAGCCACAAGAAACTCAAACTAACCAAAATGCGGGCAAAAAAGAAGAAAAAGAAGAAAAAGAAATTGAAAGACGTTTTGAATGAAAACTTACAAAGAAAGCGCGAAGGTCTTCATTCTCTTGCATTCAAGTCTTATAAGCCTGAGATCCAGAATAAGTTATTGATCATTAAAAAGAAAGCAAAACACAAGAAGCACAAATCGGGTAAGTTAATGCAAATGGGTGAGAGTTATACTTAAAACATAATTCAAATTGTTCTTTCAGTTAGGCATTATTGAAGCTCTGATGAGCAAAATGAAATGCATACACAGCACATGTATATGTGTGTGTTTAGCAGTCAAGTTTTATTTTATTCCCCATGATTAAAACCCAGAGCAGAAGAGATTATATATATATATATATATATACTAGCAAAAAATACAGGTACAGTACAGCTGAGTTTAATTCTCTGTTGAAAATCTTTGGACTTTATTTTTTTTACATTTCTGTGGGCTAATTTCTCCATAAGTGATGCTTCCCATTTCCAGGGATTTTTTTCCAGGCTACAGGGCAGCACAGTGCAGTGGAAAAAGCACTGTTAGGAGAGTCAGGAGATATTATTCCCAAGACAAAAGTCCATAGCAACTAGCTTCTTAAGCCAAGGCCAGTCAGTTTAATCTTTCTGGGTCTCAGTTTTTTCCCACATCATATATTTCTAAATACTGTGTTTTCAGTATATATTTCCATATCCAGGAGAAAAAATGTGGAGTTCAGCTAGTAAGACATGAAGGGTGTTTTTATAAAAGGATTTTTAAGTTTGTCTTTCAGCAAATTTAAATACCCAGTACGTTAGACTAATGCCAGCCTACTTAAACAACAACAAAAAACCCTAAAAATAATGTCTTCAATTCTGGCTTGCTTTGTTTTTTAATTTTTCAGGTGCTTTTGCTTTTCCTATTATCTGCCATTTAGTCAGTTTGTATCTCATTTATCCACCCCAGAGGATAGATGAGATAAAAGTAAATGATTAGCTTTGTTAACCATTACTAGTAAAAAGTTGCTTGACTGGGAAAAATTGGAGTGGTTTACTAAAATGAATTGTGGTTTATCGTCATCATTTGTGGATTTCAGTTTTCTATCCCTGTTGCACAGAAGCAAAAAAATTAAAATTTGGCAGTAATTGGATAATGAGTTTACAAATGAGGAAGTGGGTATTTTGTTTAACTAATATAGTTGGTTTTATGCCTTAGTTATTTAAATAAATCATTAAGTATGCTTAAATGTGTTTAAATAAATTTGTTATTAAGAACAGACTTACTTTGGAGGACTAAAAGATGCAGACATTCAGTTGTCCATTCAGGTGATGAAAAGCTTTAATGTTTTTAAAGTAACTTTCAGAAATAAGCTGTTTAAATTTTCTGAGCAATCCATTAGGCTAGATATATTTCATTTGAGGAATTTATTTAGCAAGTTTGCTTTGGTATATTAGTCTCTAAAATACTAAATAATTTAAAATTTGAAATATTTCGTAATTCTAAAGTATGTAGAAGTAGTTTATTAATAGCTTTGTCACCAGAAACGTTTTAAGTTTCTGCTGTTTATGACACTACTCTTCATGTATTTAAAGGTAATTATGATTGGTGTTGGTTTCATAAAATAGATACTGATGCAACTTCTATATAGATTATACCAATAGCAGAATAAAAACATTAGCTACTAAGGAATGGATTAAAAGGAATTTATAAACAGAATGCTGGTACATTTTGAAATGAAATTTCAGGGTGTTTGACAATTAGAGAAAAAATTGTCAGTTTAGTTTCATCTCCGGTTCTAGACAAGAGACTGCAAACACTCAGAGGCAAATTCAGCCAGTACTTGTGTGCCCACTCTATTTGGTTTGGGAAACAAGCCTTACATGGAGAAAAGAGAAAAAAGTAATGTACTTGCCTTCATACACTTTCTCATTTTATCCTCAGAGCAGTTTTCAGGAAGTCAAGTCTTCAGTGACAGAAATATTTAAATCTGGCAAATAAAGTTTCTCTCTCCCTTCTTAGTGCCAGGCAAGCATGGGCCAGTTCCCTTTTTATACCAGATGCTAAAACTCCTTGCTGTTATAACAGTGTTCTGTAAAATGTTATAACAACAATAAAACATGTGTTTTACATCAGTTTTGGCCCACTTCATGTCTTTCTGAGGTTTTATCCTGGGCTTCTTGATGATATGAGATATTGTGGCCCTTTATAGTCAGCGTGGGGCGTACGCCATTCGAGTGTTTCTTCTCACTTAAAATAACTGAGCTCCATGAGCACAGGTGTGAGAGGTGCACCTTTTCGATTCACATTGTGTATTATTAGTGGAGGGCCACATGCAGCACGTGAAACTCTAGGACCAGGTATGTTTGCAATTCAGAGATCTTCAGATTTTACAAGAGTAATATGGTGTATATAGCATTTATTAAGTAATATCTCTAGTTGGTATAGAACTGGGCAGCATTTCATTCTGTTATACCTGGGGTCACCGTGAGTTGGAACTGACTGCACGGCACCTGGCGACAGCAACAGCATTTCTCGTGGGGTGGGACAGCCCCTGTAATCTAAAACATGATTCCTGCAGCAAAATGGATGGTCAGACTAAGTGAGTTAGAGGCTTTTAAGAGCCTTACATCAGTTCAGGGCAGGTTTTGCTGTTATATAAATTATTTTTAAAACTTTAGTTTTCAGAACCTTTTGGACTTGAGAATTGTGGATATGTGATTCTGAGCCTGTGTATTAAAGATTCTGGGAAGTCTTGAAGAAAAAAACTTGGAGGGGGGTACTGTTTAATTTTGTGTAAGCTAGTATTTGTCAAATTTATTTTAACACAGGACTTTTTTCAAGTAGTAGCTATCCATCGCCCATCTATTCTGCAGAATGTACTTTGGAATAAGCCTTCTTACTACCATAGGGGATTTTTTTTTTTAAATAATTTTTATTGTGCTTTAAGTGAAAGTTTACAAATCAAGTCAGTCTGTCACATGTAAGCTTATATACACCTTACTACATACTCCCATTTACTCTCCCCCTAATGAGTCAGCCCGCTCCCTGATAGAGGATTATTTTTAGTAGAAGGCTCAAAAAGACAAATTGGTTGAAAATGATTGGATAATCATAGCGCACTATGGGTAGTTCTGCACGTTTGATATAGGATCGCTATGAGTCGGAATCAAACATTTTTATCGATTTTTTTTTTTCCCCAGAATTGCGGGTTTTCTTCCTGCTTTTTGAGTTTTGAATTCGTTTTTAGTCACTTAGCCCTGCTTCTTACTCTTGGAAATATTATAGAAGAAAAACATTGGAAACAATAGCATGTCCATTACCTCACGCCCCGTCTTGTGTTTTGTTCAGTGCACAGGAGAAGAAAAATGTGGCCTGATGATTAGAAAGTTTTCTTTGGTGATTTTTTTCCAAAATTTAAAAATTCAGGAAAACCTTGTCTTTTAAGCAGAACAAGCTAGATTAACTGAAAACAAATTAGAAATACTTTTTTATGAGATGTGGGGCTGGGTCAAGGTTGAAAAAATTTGGATTCTTCTCTTTGATTTTTTTTACTGTTTTTCTTATTAGAGAAATGATACATTTCATTACAGAATATGGAGACAAGCAGAAAGAACAGTCCTCTCATCACCTAGTGAACACTCACTCTTTTGTCATTTCCCATCTTTTTGACTAGTTGAAATTTTCCCTGTTGTGCGTGCTTATAGAATCAGGTACTATACTTCTTAATACTTACAGTAGTTGCATTTACTTCTAGGTTATTTTGATGATTGTCTACTTTCTATTCTATAATATCCTTAAGGTCAGAAGGGCTATTTCTGTTTTTGGATCCCTAGAACTTAGCACAGTGGCTGATATATTACGTAGGAACTTAATGAATAAATAAATGAACACACATAATATGGTTCATTCAGATATAACCAAGATTAACTCCTTTTTTTTTTAACTCCTTAAGATGTGCCTTTCATGTTCTTTTCAAGACATGTATTTTTTTAATGGAATTATACTATGCATACCATTTTACAATCTGCTTTTTTTCCATATTACAGTATACCATGAACATCTTTGTGCAGTAACTAGGTTTCTACAGCATCATTTTATTGGACTTTTAGGTTTCTTTGATTGTATACTATTATAGATTGTTTAGAGCAGGCAGAGCTGGCGAAAATGAATAGAAATTTTTTTAACTGAGGAATTTTTATAAAACTTGAACAGATAAAAATAATTAAAGATGTGTTAATGGTTACAAAAAGCTTTTGGTGTGTATAGTTATTCACTTTCAACCAGTTTGTTATGGAAGGCTTCCCCTCCCCCTCCACATAGTCATTGTTTTCAACCAAATCATTTTATATGATAGCTTTGTCTAAACTGACTTGATAGAACAAGTGATGTTGTTCTCTTATAGGGGAGAAACTAAGGTTCAGAATGTTAAATATCCATCTCATTTTAATAATTGATAAGTAAAGAAACCCTGGTGATGTAGTGCTTAAGAACTATGGCTGCTAACCGAAAGGTTGGTAGTTCAGATCCATCAGGCTCCCCTTGGAAACCCTAGGTAGCAGTTCTGCTCTGTCCTATAGGGTTGCTATGAGTTAGCATCGACTCAACAGCAGTGGGTTTGGTTTTTGGTTTAAGTACAGTAAAACCTTCAAAAGCCAGAAACTGTGTGAGGTGGAAACTTGTCAGAGAAGGTAAACTCAAAATATTTTCCACTAAAAATGGTGATAGAAAAGTGGTAAGACTGTACCCCGTCAAAGGTGGAAAACTCATGAGACTCAGAAAAACAAGGCAGTTCCATCAAGTTCTGGCTCTCACAGGTTTCACTGCTTATGCTAAGACTGAACGCACAATAAAAAATCAAGCAGAGGAAGAATCAGCGTGTGCTGTGGCAGTCAGGGAAAGTTTCACAGAGGACAACAGACTTTGAAGAATATTGGGGACTGGATAATGAAAAATGGTTAATACCATGAGCAAAAGTGTGGAGGTATAAAGTCAGATACCAGTGGAAAAAAAAAAATATAGCACAATTAGAGGAAAACTTCCATGAAAAACCTGAGTTTCTAAAAGCTCTTTGACAAGAGTGTGCTATTTTGGGGTGCTGTTTTTTTTTTAGTCTTTCTAGGCTTGTGGTGCTATTTTAAATAAATGAATCAGGAAGGAGCCCAATGCAGAGAAATGAGTTTAGAATAAGATATATGTGTAAAAAGCAATGAGCCACTTTATAGGAAATGGCTGAGAAAGTAATATAATCTATGATATTTGAACACATCCAGGCCTATATTTATAAAAAGGTTATATAGTTCCGTATTGATAGTACTACAGAACCTAAACTGTATGTGTGTTTATGGGGAAGATTTTTAGGGTACCAACTTGAGATGCCAAGATATACAGAGAGTAAAAGGATCTACTACATCTCTTTTTTATTTTAATCCCTTCTTGCTTCTTTCTTTCTCCTGTCCCCAAACTACTACTCACATAATGCTTATTGTGTGCCAGGCAGTGTCCTAAACCTTCGTACATATTTTCTCATTTAATCTTCATAAAGACTCCATAAAGTAGATTCTGTTATTATTCCCCATTATACGGATTTTATAGATTTAAAAAACTGAAGCACAGAGCTGGTAGGGTTAAGATGAAGATGGAGAAGAAAATAATTTTAGGAAGAGGGAATTACAATAGCCCGGATAAGGCATGGTTACTTGATTTTTCTGTCATATTGACGGAAGAAAATTCCGTTTTGAGACATGTTACAATAAATAGCAGAATTTGGCAACTGATTCAGTGTTCTAAGTTAAAGGGAAAAAATAAATGACTGTTCAGGAGTTTGTGAATTACGTGATAGAGCTGAAGAATTGCCACCGTGGGGAGGAAGCTGTTCATAGGCAAGGAGAATACAGGGAAAATGAGCTGTTTTGCTAAGGTTCGCACCACGTACTTAAGAGACAGAACATCTCAGAAGCTTCTGTAGAATATAAATGTTTATTTAGCACAAGACATGCATATTTAGTAATTAAGAGGCAAAATTACACTTCTGTGACTTCAAATCTCAGATACTTTCCAGATTCACTTTTTAATAATACAAATGCTCTTGGGTTTTTCCTTTTTGGCAGTGATGGTTGCTGTGTGTCATCTAGTCGATTCCGACTTATAGCAACCCTGTATGACAGTAGAACTGCCCTATAAGATTTCCTGGGCTGTAATCTTTACAGGAGCAGATCTCCAGGTCTTTTTTTCCCGTGGAGGCAGTGGTGAGTTTTGACCACAGACATTTTGGTTAGTGGCCAAGCACTTAACCACTCAAACCCAAAAAACCAAACCTGTTGCTGTCAAGTCAATTCTGACTCATAGTTCCTATATATAGGACAGAGTAGAACTGTCCATAGGATTTCCGAGGCTGTAAATCTCTATGGAAGCAGACTGTTGCATCTTTCTTCTGTGGAGTGGCTGGTAGGTTTAAACCGCTGACCTTTTGCCGACCAAGCGCTTAACCACTGTACCACCAGGGCTTCTTGCCTAACCATTAAAAAACCATTAGCAGCGATTAATGTCTTAGTATCCATTCACTTATTAAAATTCCTAAAATAAAAGCACGAAGTGAATGTGTTGGGATAATTTTAAAACATGGGAAGGCAGTGGAGTGGAGGTCTCTTGAATAACCCCAGGGACTGAGGAGTGAAGACAGGCAGGGAAGGAAGGAGAAGGAGGGGGGTGAAGATGAGGAGTAAGAGAGTGAGGAATGGGGATGAGAGTGTCCTTTGTTCTTCCCTTAAGAGGAGTATTTCCAGATTCTAGAAGCTTAGAGTCTTGTGCCTCAGTTATAGTGTGAAACAGAGCTTTAGTTGTGCTTTTCCCTCTCAGGTTGGACTTCCTTAAGCTGCTCTAAGCGTCATGGTTTAGAAAGCTTCATTAGGCTGTACCTGTAGCATTAATAACTAAGCCTTATTAAGATTTCCTTATCCGTCTTCCAGGCACAAGTTGACACTTGCACATGTCTGTGTTTTTGGCTCAAGGATTATGTTGGAATTCTGTGTACATTTTAAACTGACTTCTCACTTCTGCACAATTCTAGGCCTGAGAACTATGTTTTATAGGACCAGGTGACTTCAGGGGTAAAAAGACCTTGGGTATGATCAAGTAAGTGGCAGAGAAACAGGACGCCACTAGAGGGCAGTATGTAACTTGCCCTGTATATACCATGTCCTGGAGCAAAAACAAATTACCAAATAAAGGCTGGGTTAGTTTTGTAGTAGACTGTGAATCAGAATTGACTCAATGGCCACGGGCTTGGTTCTTTTTTTTTTTTTTTTTGGTTTTATGCTCCATGTGGCACACTGGTTAAGAGCTTGGCTGCTAACCAAAAGATGGCAGTTCGGGTCCACCAGCTGCTCCTTGGAAACCCTATGTAACAGTTCTGCTGTATCCTGTAGTGCTGCTATGAATTTTAATCGACTCAATGGCAAAGATTTTTTTTTTTTTTTTAATGCTCCATTTTAAAATTTTAATTTAGTAAAAATTAAGAGCTGGTTTTTACTGAAGAACACAGGATAATTACTGTTCAGATTTTTTTTGAGGACATAAATATTTTAAACTGTGGTAAGTTTGCAGATCTTCTAATCAAAAGACCTGCCCTGAAATCAATCAGAAGCAGATTATGTCCCTGCAGAAAGTTTGAAAGAATGCAGTGTTTTGCCATAAAAGGAGCACAACCTTAAAGTGAGACAGACCTGTGTTCAAATTTATGCTCCAGTGGATGTTAGCTGTAGGTCTTTCATCCGTTTTACCGTTTATAGCCTCTTAACCTTAACTACAAAATAAAGGTAACATCTACCTTGCTGTATTGTTATATTGATTGGAATAGCAAATGCATACATAGTATGTATGAGCCTGACACATAGTAGGAATCAATAAAAAATGGTAACTATGATTTTTTTCAAGTTAGAATTATGTAATAAGGAGGAGCTTGAGCATTGGAGTCCTCTCTGTGGTGCTTAATTACTGAGTAATCTTTCTGAGCGCTAGGAGTCGGAATCAACTCTGTGGCAATGGGGGGTATTCAGTCATCCCACATTAAAATGGGGGTTTTATCTTCTTAGTCATTTAGTGCTGCTATAACAGAAATACCACAAGTGGATGGCTTTAGCAAAGAGAACTTTATTTTCTCACAGTCTAGTAGGCTAGAAGTCCAAATTCAGGGTGTCAGCTCCAGGGGAAGGCTTTCTCTCTCGGCTCTGGAGAAAGATTCTTGTCATCAATCTTTTCTCCGTGCAGGACCCCCCCTGCCCCCCCCCCCCCCCGCCACAAACACCTCCAAAGGAAGCGCTCTGCTTTCTTGGTGGTATGAGGTTCTGCTCACTTCCTTTTGCTTTTTATCTCTTGAGAGATAAAAGGCGGTGGAGGCCATATCCCAGGGAAACTCCCTTTACAATGGAGCAGGGATGTGACCTAGGTAGGGGTGGTGTTAAAATCCCACCCTAATCCTCTGTAACATAAAAGAACAATCACAAAATGGAGGACAGCCACACAATACTGGATATCATGGCCTAACCAAGTCACTACGTATTTTGTGGGGACACAGTTCAATCCATGACATCTACTTTGGAGGACTGTTTTGAGAATTAGATGAGGTAATTTGTGCAAATCGCCTTACTAAGTGTCAGATACATAGCACCCCTTTGCTGCTGAGTTGAATCTGACTCATAGCAACCCTGTAGGACAGAGCAGAACAGTCCCATAGGGTTTCTGAGGCTGTAATCTTTACAGAAGCAAACTGCTACATCTTTTTCCCCACAGAGTAGCTGGTGGGGAAACCACCAACTTTTGATTAGCAGCGAAGTGCTTTAATCACTGCATCACCAGCGTTCCATTGACACACAGTAGGCTCTCAGTAAATGTTAGTTTTCTGATTACCATTCTTAGGTCATGTTGTAAAACTCTGATAAATTGTGTAAATTATTTAAAGGGACTGTGTCAGTGTTTTCTTCATTATAATATGGACTCAAAAGGGCCCTCAGAATTGCAGAGCAGTTACCTGCCTCCCTTTTCCACCCTAGAGTGATGGAATATCTGATGAAGAGTAGGGTTCTTTTATGTAACATCAACGTTCGGAACTTAAGTTCTGTAAATACAAAGTGAAGAATGTTATTTCTGTCCTCAGTAATTTACAGTCTAGTAAGAAAATACGTAAACAGATCATTGCAATTCTGTATAAGTGTTGCATTAGTCATTATGTTTACAAAGTAGAATGGTAGCACAGGGCATATAAGCAAGAAAAACTAAGATGAAGGAATATGTTAATAAAAGAGGAATTTGAAGAAGATTAAAAGATAATAAAGATTTTTTTGTTTAGATTCTATGACCAGTGCTCAGCTAAGGCAGATAGCAGTTAACATTTATTGATGGTAACGTGCCTGGCAGTATTCTAAGCTCTTTATATGTTCTAACTCATTTAATTCCCACAGAGTAGGTAAAATTATTATCCCTGTATTACAGATGAAGAAACTGCACAGAGAAATAAAGCAGTTCGCTCAAGGTGTCTCAAGCTAGTAGTACTGGTATTCAGACTCTGGTTCACTCAGGTTTAAAAGCACTACCCAATACTGCCTCTAGTTACTTTCTAAAATTTAAGTACTCTGATGACTTGGTGAGCTCAAGCAAGTACCGTGTATTCCATCACCTCAGCCTCTTAATCCATTGGAGTGGCTGCTCGAGTAACTGAGAATTTAGTACCTGCATTTTGTGCCTACATGGCAACAATATCGAGGTAATGGGGATATCAAGGGTGACTTCAGTTGTGCTTATAACTGAATACAAAATCAAATGATTTTTTCCTTTTTTTTTTTTTCCTCCAAGTTAATTAGAGCAGTGCTGGGAGGCAGGGAATGAAGAAGGATTTCATTTCCTTCAAATCACTGTTTTTATAGCCAGCTAATTTTTGAAGCCAACTATGCCCCTATGGGGCAGTTCTGATGGGGCAGTTCTGTTGTGTCCTATAGGGTCGCTATGAGTCAGAATCAACTTGACAGCAATGGGTTTTTGGTTTTATGAGCAATGCAAGAGAACAGATTCTTAAAGTAGACTTAGGTCAGCAGACTGTTAAATCTTCTTCCGTGATCTTTAAGAAATAGTAACGGTAGTGTATAGAGGCATCCTGGTGTTAAAATTCATGAGGCCCCTTGAGAGATACCTCTGGTAGCCAGTTCAGAAATCAATTATTAACTGTGTTATACCCAAAAAACCACTGTGTTATAGGTACCCAAAATTGAATCCCTTCACCCTGAGTATTACTGGTTTGTGAACAGCCACTCACATACGTGTTTACGTCTCTGTTGTAGTTACTTTGTAAGCACATAACAGTGATGAGAAAAGAAATATATGTTGGGCTGTTTTATTTCAAATTAATTAAAGGCAGATGTCAGATGACATCAGGGTGATGTTAGAACAGGACACTAAAACTCCTCTGAACCTCAGCAAGTCAGAATCTGCCGTAGTTCAAGCATAGTATACATGCATTTTACTGGGTCGAAAGTTAGAAGTTATTCAGTAGCAGTTCTGTGATATGATTAAAAAGGAGCCTAGAAGATAATACAATGATATTATAAACTGGAATTGTATCTAAAGAGCATCAGGGATTATGTACAGCAAAATATTTAATCATTTTCCCTTTTGAAAAAAAATAGTAACTTTTAAGCTCACTTTAGCCTATAAATGATTGTGAACTAACATTAACAAAGAAGCATTTCCTTTTTTTGTTTGTTTTTACATTCCCATACATCAATTTTAAGCTCCTGGGAGACAGGGTCTCTATAATTCCTTGTTTTCCCCATAAATTCTGCAGTGCCCTATACCTAGTGTGTTTCTTAAATAATAATTGGTTAATTGGTTTTGCTAATTGTAGGTGGGGGAAGAAACATACTTTAACATATTCCTACTAAAAATAGAGGTTATGTGTGTGTGTGTATGTAACTTTGTTGTCAGGTTAAATACAAAGAGTAAAGATACTTCAATCTATGCCATGAATTGGACTTCTTTAAGAATATGAGATTTTTTGTATTGATTTCTGATTGCACAAGTGACTAGGTACACTTGAAAGGGAGATGTTTACCTTCTTTTAAAACTTTGGATATTGAATACTGCCAAAGGTGCCCACTGGGTGAGTGCAGGGTTAAAGGGATAGAAAAGCCTTGTTTCTAAGCTACTGAAGGGATTTTCTAATTAGGTTGGGTAGAGACGATAACCTTCAGAGTATAGTTCTATGCAGGTTCCTGACTGCAGAAGTGATTATTAAAGGTAAGGTTTTTTGTTTTTTTTTTTCCTTTGTAGTTTCATTTTAAGTTGTGAATGTAAGTAGTTTTAACTGAGCGGTAGTGATAGGACTTTTTGCCAAATCTTATTGCAGTAAATTCTGATATTGTGCAACACATTAGAGATTGTAATATTTGATTCTTACATAAAGAAAACTGTTTGTTACTATGTCTGTTACAAGTAGTTATAGTTTAATGTTTGCTTTTACTGGGGTTTGTTTTGATTCATTATTTTTATTTGACCTACTAGCAGCCATTTGTTAGTTATAATTTAACTTTCAAGGCTCTATGTAATTTGGTTTTTGTTAATGAAGTGCTATAAACAGCATTATGAAGCTTTTCTCTTTTAATCTTGAAAGGGAAAAAATCCATATCTAAAAAAGCAATCACAAAGAAGAGGAAAAGTGTCACAAAGTCACCCACTGTACCAGAATTTCAGGTAAATGTTTCAACTTTGTCTCAACTTTTTGTTTGTTTGTTTAAATTTTTATGTCAGTGTTTATATCTTCCCTTGAGATATTGACTGAATTTCAAGAAACTGTAGCACATACTTTTAATGAAATGTTTTCAACTGTGACTTTTTCTTTCATGAAGATGTAGGCATAACCAAGATTAAATCTGTTAGTATTTCGCAATTATTTTCCTTTTGACTGTCTCTTGATAGTAATAAGTCTGTCACTTCTTATAACCTGAACTAAGTTTAGTAGAAGTAATTTAATAGCAGTATATGTAGGAGCACAAATCTTGTAACTCTTAGATTTATATGAACATTAGACAGAACATTAAGGAGAGGTTAATTGAAGTGGTCTGGAAACATTTCTGGGATTGTATGTACTGCCATAGCATTATGTGAAGGCTTCATTCTCTGATACAAAGAGTAAGCAGAGAATCACACACACAAAAAAAATTTTTTTAATTTTTTAATTTTTCTATTTTATAAAAGATATTCTTTCTTCAACAAATGACAGTTTCTTTAAAATTTTCTCTGTGTTAGTATATTTAGTCCATCTCAGGTTAAACACATCTCCAAAAGTTTTATAAACTAATACTTAAATGCCAAGAGATAAAAATGATGTTGAAATGAATTTCTGTGAGTCTCAAGTCAAGTAAAAGAGAAAGTACTGGGGTAGTTACTATGAAAATATTGATAATATATGTGAGTTTAACAGTTACTTGTATCCAGAAATGTGGACATGTTTACTTTCAGTAAAAATAGTGTTTTTGGAAGTATTTTTATGAAAGTTACTAATTGGTAAAAATTTAATATTTTAAATTACCAGAGAAAGAATATAGACATCTTTCTTCCTCAGTATTTTAGAAAAGAGTATTTTTAATGACATTTTTAGGGTGAATTACAAACATATCTTCTACGAAATTCTTTTATATTGGGTATTCTTGGTCCCAGTTTGTCAACAGAAAGTATGACTCTAGTATTAGAGACCTTTATATCATTGCCTGTACCTATTATTTAGTGCTATAGTATCACCATATGTCCACTGATATCATGTTAGCCTTTGCTAGTTCTCCTACTCATTTTTCCCTCAGACCCTCAAAGCATTAGTCCTGAGAATGTAGATCTCAAGACAGACCTTGCCCCTGCTGCTATTTCCTCCATTCCTAACTTCCTGGATGGACTTTTACATGTAATAAGTGGCATAGGCAGTGTTTTTAAAATTATAGGTGGTGATCCATTTGTGAGGCATGATATCAATTTAGCGGATTACATGACCAGCAATTTTTTTTTAAGCTAATAAAATCAAAATAGAAAAGAAGCTATCAAAGTGCATCACATGTATAGTAGGGTGAATACTGTTTCGTGAACCTTTGGTTTCAGTCATGTGTGTGCACGCACACTCATGTGCACATCTGGCTTGCAATGTAAAGTGTATTTTTGACTGTGGGTCATGGACAGAAATGTTTGAAAAACAGTCTCAAATGATGCTTTTAGTTAGTTTTTGACCATTTGCTTACCACGCTCAAAAAAAATAAGGTCAAAAGTACACATTTTGCCAGATTGAGCTTTTAAAAACAAAGTCCCTTTCCTGGTTCTTAGGGTCCTAGGGTATGGGTATGTGTGGGTGTGTGTCTCAGTGTTGGCTAGAAGAGGGAATAGACTCATGAGAGAGCAAGTGTTTCTCGTACCTAGTTGACAAGATGAGTACTGGGGTATTATTCATAAAGAAAATTGATAGCATTCTCCCAGAGAATAGGTCATTTGCTTCAAAAATAGCACCGTAATAGAATAGGAGATAGACAGTATTGGCCACCAGTAACTTTGTTGTTAAATGCAAAACTTACAGTTTTACCTCTCAAGATACTTTTGTAAACTTTGTTTCCTTAATTGTTTGAAAGCTTCCCACAGGTAAGAAGGCTGTTATATAATAAAGTGGATTTATTTCCTTCCCAAAAGCTGTAGCAATATAAGGATATTTAGCACCTTAGAATCTGCAAATTATCCATTTTATCCACGTTGTTTTAAATACCACATTTCTAACATTAAACATAGAAAATGCTTTATGGAAATACTTAGCTAGAGGATTTTCTTAACATTTTTCATTCTAAAATACCTTATTGCTAAAAATGATGAAATGGCTGGTGGATAGATGTTAAATCCCTTTTGCAAAAACTTGGCAGAGTTTTTGGCAAAAGGGGTGCTCTTCTTTAAATTGATAGTAAAACATGTTTAGAGATATATTCAGGGACTCAATTATGAAGTTTAATTTTTTTAAAGTCCTGATGAATTTAAAAAGTGAATCCTGTTTTGACCTCAGTTACTTTTTAGTTTGGCGGTGGGTTTGTTGACTTCTTAAAGTTAGAAAGAAAACATATCTGCCTGTTTGCTTCAGGAAGATTCCATGTTTATTGATATACACACCTAATATTTATATCTATTTATATACATATCTCATATCTATTTAAGAAAATAGTCCCACCCCTTTTTAGAGCATACACTGTGGATATTCACATAGTGAATTGCATTAGTGTTTGTTGTGTACCATGAAAGGACTAATCATATCCACTTTTTCCTAGGGGGTGCTCAAATTTTAGACACCATAAAAGTAATCAGATGCCTTTATGAAAAATACAGGTTCCTGGGTTTCATTCCACAAAGATTGTGATTCAGTGGGTCTAGATGGGCCCCAATAATCTGCATAGTGGTTAGGCACATGGATTTTGGAACCAGACAAATTGGGTGTGGATGTGAGCCCTACCACTTAATCAACTCTGTAACATTGGGTAAATTACTTAACCTCTTTATGCTTCTAGTTCTTCGTCTGTACAATGGGAAATAATATATATACCTCACAGGATTGTTGTGAAGATTAAATGATGTGGCCAGCCTACTGTTATAGCTATTCTTACTATTTATTTTTTTCAAGTGAGCCTGCCAGGTGCTTCTGATAGAAGTGGTCCTAGGACCTCATTTTGAAAACTCCTGGCTCATGAGTAGGAAAATCAATTAAGAATTTGCTTCAGAGCAACTATTACTGACCTTTCCTACTTTTTCTGGCTACTTAAAATTTTAAAATCTTGGATTTGATCCAATGAGAATGGCATGTGATTAAAAAAAGCCTACAAAAATTTGAAAAGTGAAAAACCAATTAATAATTACTTACATCATTATACTTGATGAAAGTAAAAACTTAGGCCTAGCCCTATTCTAGTATTATGGTGGATTATATATTTGGCATATACTTAGGGCAGATTGTCAGAGTTTTTAGTCAGCAATAGTTGCAAAAAATTAGGAAATAATTTATCTCAAGTGGTTAGCCTATTGGTTATTTAAGCAGTTACTTATAACTATTATAGTAACTAAATTTATTTTTCTTTATCCGTTTTGTAATATGAGAATGTTAACTAAAAAGTGAATGTCAGTTTTCCTGATAAAGTTAATCAATTTTTGCCAAAAAGCCTTTTATTTGTTTTAATATCTAAGAAATCTAATAGTTCTTTTTGTATGTAATTATAGCAGAGAGTCAGCGAAAGTATTTTTAAAACTTAGTAGTCAATTCTCAATAAGACGAGTTTTAAAAAATAATTTTAAGAGCCTTAGCTACCATGATTCTGCTTTTCACTAGTAGGCAAAATCTTCCGTGCAATGCATGCTTACTCCTATTCCAGATGAGTGGTTTATCTTAAAGGCTGCTTGCAAAGGAAATTCAGAATCCAGCTGCTAAGACTTAAATAACAGTATTGTTTTCAAACAGAAGCATAAATTCACTGATCCTTAACATAACTCTGAAAAAAAAAAAACCAAAACTTTATTTCTCCATTTAACCAGTGGAGAAACTGAGAAATAAGAACTAAACTACTACTCTCAATGTAACAAATTGGAACCAGAACTAGAATTTCTGTACTTCATCATTGTGTTAAGGACCTTTTGATCGTATAGTTACGAATATCTTTACCTCAGCTTTTTGTTTGACTTTTAGCAGCATGGATTTTTACTTCCTCCTTAAAATTCTTTATTTTTTTAAATATGGTGCTTTTAGAGAAATGTCTGTTTTTAACTATGGTAGTAAAATATTGCTAGCTTGTTAATCATACTTATTTAACTTTTATATCACAAGTGATATTCCTTATTTGCAGGTTTTTAAATAGTCATTATTGCTGGTAGAGTGATCATAAGTGAGAAGGAATTTTCCTGCCCTCACAGTTGTAACAATTGTTAATAAAATTTTAGTTTAAATGTAATATAAATGTTGAATTTACACCATGCACTTAGTGCTTTGCTTATAATTTTTAAATTACGGGATCTGTTTACTGGAATGGCAGTGAATGTGATCCATCTTGTTGGGATCTATTCATTTTTACTTTTCTGTGTTGTTTGCCCTTTGCTTTTTTAAATTTAATTTGCTATTTTGTATATATGTTTGTATGCTACCTTATATCCTTTTTGGAACAAGGTGGCATGCAAATAAAGTAAATGTTTCTGAAACCTGTTGAATTTATACCCAAAGGGCATAATTTCTTGCCTGCAGTAGTGATAAAGTAAGGAATGATTTATTATGTAATTTTCCTGAAACGCAGTCATGGAGTTTTTTTTTTTAAATCTCAACAGGGCCTCTTTTCCCCCCGGCCCCCCCCCCCGCCCCCCGCCACTTGACCTCATGCATACATTTCTGCATCTTGAGGAGAGCACCTTTTAATACTTACAATTTGGTAAAAAATGAAAGCTTAGGTACAAATTAAACCCTAAAACCAGAGTACATGTTTGGTTGTCATCCTTGGAATGTTTTGTTTTGTCATGTTTAGAAAGACCCCTTAGAGAATATGATGTAGTGGAAACAGCACTGCACCAAGAGTAGGAGGAGTCCTAGGTTCTAGGGTTTCCTTTACCAGTGTGTCATCTTAGGTTACTCTACCTTGTTAGTTTTAATTAGCCTGTATGTGGATTGGAGATACGCAGTTCTAGTTTAGGCAAGAGTTTGGACCAAACTGTATGTTTTTGGTTTCTTTCAGCTCTAAGATCTATGATTTTGTGGCCGGTCCATGGGTTGTGACAAGTGAAAGGTTAACTTGAGGGAGAGAGTTAACAGCCTTAAAGAGGTTCTTCCTGGGGATAAAACTCTTCTTGTAACCTCTGCAGTCTGACTGAAAACCTCCCCTCATGAGTGTTGGCAGTGTGACATGGCTGTAATCCGAGCTGCTGTGGAGCTTTCCTTTTCACCCCTGGGGGCCCTGTGCCTCAGAAATGTTTTTCAAAATCAAGGTAATGAGAAGGAGGTTTTAATAAGATGTTTTGCTTTGTTCAAAAAATGCATCTGTTCTCCTTATTAAGGTGAACTTTACTTACTGGATTGATTCTGTTTTCAAAAACACCATTTGAAATTGAGAGATTTACTAGGCTACGTGCATGCCCTGCGTTGTAGACTAAAGGGTATATGAACAAGGGAGTTGGCATAACTGGGATTATTCTTCTTTTGATATCAGTAACAAAATTGTGTGCCTGCGTAGGAATTTTTTAATAGCTTAACTTGACTCTATATATTAGGCATGTATATATATATATAAGGTATATGCCATAAAAAGTATAAAGTTGTTATGTAGATATTAAGCCATTTTAATATAGTTTCAGAGTATAAATGTTGCTGAAAATATTTTGACCCTCAAATTCATTGAAATTTATATTTAAGAATCATATTATTTATTTTAAGGAACATTTGTTTTCTCACTGTGCATTTAATTCAATGTGCCGTCCCCTATTTGAAATTAACCTTTTTGAATTTTTATGTTCATCAGTTCCAGAATGTTTCAGTAGTCACGCTGATTTGTAATTCATAATAATTGAATACCTGATTATGCAAAAGTGGTCTGCAGACCATACCTGGTAGTTCGTTAGGAATGCAGAATCCAAGGCCCCACCTCATATCTACTGAATTTAAAATTGCATTTTAACAACATCCCGAGGTGATTCTTAAGGTGCATTAAAGTTTGAGAAGCGCTGATTGAGTACAATTTACTAACCAGGCAACCCACTTGAAAGTGTTATTTTATACAGCACTTAAACTGTGAGAATTGTCATAGTTTGACCTGAGAACTACGTTATTATTCCTTTAAATGGAATATTAAATGTATGTTGATTTCATGGCTAATTGGTAATTGAAATCTTGAATTTTTAGTGTGTGTTTACTTGTGGGGGTATATATTTTCCTTGTTCCTGTAGGTTTCTACAAATTACATGTAAAATGTACCCTAGTTCTCTGCATAGTGAGACATCTAAGATGCAAGTGAAAATTCCTCTGAGCTTTGCTGTTCGTGTAAATGAGAAATCTGTGCTAAGTAATATGAACTAATTAGACCAGGTTCAGTGAAAAGGAGTATAAGTAACCCATATGTGAATTCTGGGGCAAATTTTGACATGGGGTAGTCTTAATAGCAAATTATACTACAGGAAGTTTAGTACTTAGAAAAAACTGCTGTAGAACTAACATTGTTCTGAGGCTTTAAAGGTATAGTAGAAGTTCTACGGCTCTGTATAGGTACAGTAAAACCTGCAAAAGCCAGAGCCTCCAGAAACCTGGCAGAGAAGGAAAGCTCAAATATTTTCCACCAACAGAGAGCAATAGAAAGTGGTAAGACTACGCCCTGCCACAGGCAGAAAACTTGGGACACCGGGAAAAACCAAGGCAGTCTGGTTGAGCTCCAGCTCTCGCAGGTTCACTGTATAATAGAACAGTATCTGGTTCTAGAGGCACTTATATGTGGCTGGCTAGTCAGTCTACTGCTTGACCATCAGAAGTTCTTTTATAACTCCACATTTGGCAAATGGGAATGTGTAGTGCCTAATAAATATCAATTGCACTATTCCACTACCTTCTTATGTTCTCTTTTCTACTCTAAAATTGCGTAATTTGGGATTACTTAAATGCTTATTTTCCCTGTTGTATCAGGTCTGTGAGTTTGAAATTGTGTAGATAAACTTCCAGTAGGTAATTGTTAATACTAATTATAATTTATATCTGTGATTTTTTTTCTCATTTTATTAGGTTGAACCAAATTGGCATTTTTGTATTTGAAAGCAGTTGCATAGCAGCGATTTCATATGGTTCAACCTAATATTAAAGGACATTTGAGGGACCCCTGTCCTCCATTTTTGTCAGTTAGTAGTCACTGAGAATGATCTTTTTGTAACTCACCTTTACTTTTTCTGTTTGGTTTGTTTTCTAATAAAAGAAAGTATGCCTTTTAGGAAAACAGTGCCATTACATAGAAATTAATGAATATAACAAACATGAAGCTGATAAAAATTAATGGTGAATAGCTTTGTAAGTATGGTATGCTTTGTAAAATTATCACACAGTGTAAACATTACAATAAGACAACATTAAAGTTATCCTCTGTGTGTGGTTACAGTTTTGTTTTAGAAATCTTCTTTCTTTCTCACAATATATATTATAAATATGAGCTTAAATCATTTTAGAAAAATAGTTAAGAATGTTGAACTAATTGAAAAACTCAGTGTAATTTTACAAGAACCAAAATGTAGTTACTAATACTTTTATTGTTATTGCTGACACTTCACTGTTTAAAACTTCAGTAAATTAAGCAAATTTGGTTATCAATAACTAAGAACCAGTTATTTTGGCCATCTGTTAACATTACTAGGTTAAATAAAATGAGCTACACAATTATGAAAGGAAATAAATGCTATCTATGGAGAATGTTTTGTTAAGACTATTAAACTCACATTGAGAATGAGGACTTAATTTCATTTACATCTTTGAGGATCTTACATGTAGATGAAGTCCTCTATTAGCAATCCCAACAACAACTAAGGTTTGTTGAATTACGTAGTTAGTAAACTAAAGGGAAGGTACAGTGGCAGTTCTCCTGGGGTGCACTTACTCGCGTACTAGGAGACTGCCCGGTGAAGCAGTTATTAGAGGCGACTCAGTATTTTTCAGTAACCTGTGAACCCAGGGTGAGTTTCCAGATCTTTGTCATTCCGGGCTGACAGCCAGTGATGTTAAGGAAGTACCTGGATTAGAAGGCAAACCGAGAGCTGGGGGCCTGGGGTGAAAGCACCACCTTGGACATTTCCGTTTCTTTAAGAGTAAGCCTGGAGTTCACATGTCATAACAAACAAATACCTATTTAAATATAAACCAGAGCTCTCCTTGCTTTTTGCTGTTACGAAGAAAAATTATTATTTGTGAATTCAGTGTGTGTTAAAACAACTTCTGTTTACCACATTTTGGGTGTTTTATATTATGTGTTATCAAGCTGTGTTTTTGTGTTTTATTTTAGCTTATTTGCACTAATCTTGATGAACTCAGGGAATTAATCACAAAAATCGAGAATGAACTCAAAGATCTGGAAAACAGTAGAAAAAAATCGGTAGGTGTTAATCCAAAAGTTCTCTCTGTTATTGTCAGCATTAAAATTTATTCCTCTCTTTTCCTAAAGCCATTTTAAAATTTTGTTCTCCTGAATTACATGACAATTTGCATTGAAAAGTAGAAACTTTGTTTCTTTTCTCCTGTGTGGTTTAGTTTTCATTTTTAGTACACAAAAATGATCCAGGGGCAAATAAATTGATTAATTTCATTTGCCTGGTTTATATCAGGTATAGTTTTAGATATTTCCCAACATACTGGTTGGTTGTTTTCTGACTGGTAGTTTCGGGTAATGCTTACCTTGTGGATATTCTTAAGTAATGATTATATGCTTTTAATGGAAGTTCATTGCTTAGTGACTTAAAAACTTAATTAGGTGTGACATAATAACAGATGTAAATTGTTTAATTGTGCCCCAGATATTTAAGAATCTTTGCCAGCTGAGTTTTTTTTTAAACTTTTAGTATATATTCTAAGTTCATAATTAATCTTTACTTTCATTTTCCAGTTTTTTTTTTTTTTAAATTGTTTTTGAGGCTAGAATATAAGGGCGTATTTATTCACTGAACACTTGGTAAAACAATTATGTTAGGTATTTAATAAAACCCACCTTGTTGCCATCGAGTCGGTTTAATAACACCCACTTAACTGACAGTTATAGCTATAACTTGGTTATGTCACAGATTTGAAACACAATTAAACCCGTTAAAACCATTGCCGTTGAGTCGATTCTGACTATAGTGACCCTATTTACCCATAGATAAATGGGGAAAGCTTTGACCATTGAGGAAAATTGGTAATCATCACAAAACCCCCTTTGTTTTATGCCTGAGGGTGTCATATGAAGCCACTTTTAGGTCTTTGGTCAGAGTCTACTAATATAGACTGAGTATGTATAAAATAAGTTTAGTGATTCAGCAAGTGTGATATCAGATTGATAGTAGCCATTTTATATGCTGTTAGGAAAGACATATCGGCAGCACACTGAAGGGAAGAGACGGAAGTACTATATAAGCACAACGTTCTGAGGTATTTAATACTGTGGGTGAAAATGCATTAAGCCCTTCAGAAGTATCTCCTGTGATACCCCTGAGAGGGTTACTGTAGTCGAAGAGAGAATAATGTTCATAATGAGGGCTGTCATCACTGAGAAAATTATGTTCAGTATACAGTCTGAAAATGCAGAAAACCGTTTAGTGTATTTTAGAAATATTTGCGTTAAAAACCCTCTAAAACCTTAGTTGTCATATACATACTTCAGCTGTATGGGAAACCTCTTGATATGAAACACACTAAGTATTGTATTAAAATTTACCTCTGTGATCTATTCTTCAGAAAACATTTATATTAGAATATTTTCTCGTCAGCCAAAAGTTTTTTTTTTTTAATGTATTTGATGTTGTATGCCCGTAAAGGACTGGTCCTCTTCAATAGGAAAGAATAGTCTTTTAATCATGACCCAAAACAGAATTCTGCTAAATAAATTTGTAATTGCTTTTTATGCTGCAATTAAAAATAATTCATGTATCTTAATTTGTTCCCACATTCTAAATTAGGGTTTTTTTGCTTTTAATGCATAGTTTAAGCATAATTGATTTAAATCTTGTGGTATGTGTTCTTACAGAAAAAGACTTGTGGAGGTATCAGGGGGTTTTCTGTAAAGCCATCCACTGCACTTCCATTGATTTCATTAGGTTTAAACATTGCCTTCCCTTTCCCCTTAAACTCTGTTTCTTTTCTGAATTTCTCCTAAGATGAGTTAATTGGTCATTAGAATGAATAAGGAAACAGGGATGGCCCTCGAGTCACAGGAATAGAACAGGAAGAAGCAGAAGAGAAGCAGAAGCCATGAACTACAAATACTTGACACTGTAACCCATGAGGACATGTTTAATCAGAAAACTTTAGATCATGTATAAGGTTTAATCGATTAGATTTTATGTCTCTAAACTTTTACTCTAGCCACTGATACTTGCATATTAGTTTTCAACTCTTCAAAAAATAGAAATTTTTGGAGCTTTACTTAGTGGGGATAATCTTATTATTGAGATTACCAACATATGGGCTATTTTACTTTCATTTAAACTGCCTGAAAATTGTTCTCATGAACAGATTACCTCAGCCATTGAAATGGGCACATAGCATAAAGGAAATAGTTGGTATCTCAGGATCATTCCTTATTTTTGACAAAAGCTAATATTGAATATCATAGATACTAGTTGTAGGAGTTAACTTTACTAAACATTTATGTTTATATTAATACCAGTTTATACGTCTGGCATCATTTGGGAATAAGGTGTTCCAAAACCAAAACCCAGTGCCGTCGAGTCGATTCCAACTCCTAGCGACCCTAGAGGACAGAGTAGAACTGACCCGTAGAGTTTCCAAGGAGCGCCTGGTGGATTCAAACTGCCGACCTTCTGGTTAGTAGCCGTAGCACTTAACCACTACCCCACCAGGGTTTCCAGGGTGTTCCACTTAAATGAATTTTCTAGATGACCGAGACTTAAACCTTCAATATCAAAAACCTTACTTTAATCATTTAATGAAAAACTTCCCTGCCTCCATACTATACTGAATACAATTTAACCCTTTCTTGATGATGCCAGGGGTCATCAAGACCCTAAAAATCTATCAGTATCTAAGTCAATAGATTTATTTACATTCACCAAAAGACCTTTATGCTGTTTATTTTTTAAAGATTATTTGTTCTTTGCTTTCGTTCTGTTTCTTTTTTCATTGTCCAGCAGTTCGTCAGCTGTCATTTCTTGTGTATGTCCATGTACTTGGCCCTGCTGGTGTGCTGTGAATTAAGAAAGCAAGTAGCCATACCTATTAGAATTGGACCATACTTATTAGGACCTCAGGGACTTTCTTAGTAATGAAATGTATGAACTCGGTGGTAGGATTTTGACTGATTCTATGCTTTGTGGGCTTCCTTCTCTATTGCCAGACAAATGAAGTATTAATGTTGATCTTCATAAGAGGCTATCATTGTCAAATCTAAAATAGCATTTAGAATCAAAACTATTACTCATCATAAAAAGACCGGATGTACTGGGCCGGTAGAGACAAGAGGAACCCCTGAGACTGTCACCCTGGTATACCCTTTAAACTTGGAACTGAAACCACTCCTGCAGGTCACTTTTTAGTTAAATAACAGGTTGGCTCATAAAATAATCAGTATCACCTGTGAGTACTGTGCTGTTTTAAAAAATCACCTATATGAGACCAAATGGTCAGCATTTACCCTAAAGCAAAGATGAGACGAGAAGGGAGGGCAGGGAAGCTAGATTAATGCAAATGGAACAACCAGAATGGAAAAAATGAGAATGTTGACACATTGTGAAATACGTAACCAGTGTCACTGAACAATATGTATAAAAATTGTTAAATGGGAACCTAATATGCTGTGTAAATTTTCACCAAAAACACAGTATTATTTAAAAAGAAAACTATTAGTTATCATCAACTTTTTTATCCATAGTAGTGTCTCCAGTAACAGAGAGGATATATTCCATGTAAACATTTAGTTGTGATAAGTGTCCTTACTAAAGATAGAAATTCTATAGGTGAGCAGTTAGCATGGATGCCTGTAAACACCTCATTGCTTCAGGGGACTCATTCTCTCTCTGCAGGGCCTTTCCAGATAATGCTTCCGGCCGAAAGCAATAAGGAAGAATTATCCCATTTCTTCACGGGTGTCAATATTCGATTTGGGAACGCTTTTCTTTTTTAAACTTCTTTCTTAACCTCTTACTGTTATTTGTTATATTGGAAGATTTACAGTCTTTGAAAATCTGGATAGTTTGTAAGACAACTCATTCCGTTTATGATTTATAACATGAGGAGAGAAAACGCTTTAATTTTCTCAAGTTTATTCTAGCTTAGTTGATTCCATTACCTCATTTAGATGCTTGCTCAGAAAAGGCTCCACATCCTTTAGGTCTTGCAGGACTGTACGGAATTGCCTGAGATTGACTGAAAGTGAGACCTCTGCTTAACATATTAATAGAAGTATGTAGTTTAACGAAGTCCCTTAATTTTGTCTTTCTCATATTTAGACCTTACGAGTCTTCAGTGGTCTAAAGGAGTAATCATAAAGTTCGATTGTTTTTATTTTTTTGTGGATTTTACTCACAGTAGAATTTTTATGTTGCTTAATTATTTAGAAAATACACTTTTTAGTGTAGAAATTTGTTACTGGTTTTCTAGAAAGGTAGTGCTAAAATAGTAATAAATTTGCCTGGTCCTATTACGTTTGAAAGTTGTTTGATATTACTGCTTTTTAAATAATCAAAACTGGAAGATTTTGCCAGGCATATATAGGAGTGGATACATTTCTCAGTTTTTTATGTGAACTCATTTTTCTCTTGTCTGCTTAATTTTCTTATGCTTTATATCATAGTTCAGATTTTCAAGAGGGTTTCAGTTTTCTTCAGTAAGGAAAGGTCTCTGTAGAAATGGGGTATAAGGAAAACTGAAAAATTTATTAAAAAGAAAAGGTGTTATTCATAAGAAAAGAAACTTATCTATTATATAAGTGATAGTCTATCAATATAGATAAATTAAAATTTTTAAATGAAAGACCATATGTCTTTTCTAATACATCTTTTAGCAGCTAAGTACCTCAATACTGAGCAGGATTTAAGCAGACTTCAATTATGTTTCTAAAGAATTTCATAATATGTAGGAAAAGCTATAAAACTGCCTGTGCCCTTTGATATAGTAATCCTGTTTGGAAATTAACTTTATTCTCCCGACTCCTAATCAAAAATAATTTACATAAAGTTGTATTTATCAGACCACTTCTAATTGTAGAAATTTGGGAACAGTGCATATGTCAAACAGTAGGGAGATGACTGAGCAAACAGTATTAAAGCAGTGGTATATTGTGTTGTTGTTGAGTACTTACTGTATGACTCAGTTTTGACCTTGAGTGACCCTGTGTGACATTAGAACTGCCCTATAGAGTTTTTAGGCTGTAATCTTTACAAGAACAGATCGCTGGGTCTTTCTCCTGCAGAGCCACAGGGTGGGTCCAGACTGCAACCTTTTGGTTAGCAGCCTAGTTGTGCCACCAGGGCTCCTTGTGGTATATCATACAGGTCATAAAGTGAGATATTTGTACATCGTGGTCACTACATGAAAATATTCGTGGAATGTTGAGTTTTGAAAGTACAGTCATGTGCTTCATAATGTCTCTTTGGACAAAGTCTGACCACATATATGTCTGTGGTCCTGTAAGATAATAAAACCAAAAAAACCAAACCTACTGCCATCGAGTCAATGTCAACTTATAGCAACCCTAAAGGACAGAGTAGAACTTCCCCATAGGGTTTCCAAGAAGCATCTGGTGGATTCGAACTGCTCACCTTTTGGTTAGCAGCTGTAGCTCTTAACCACTACACCACCAGGGTTTCCAGGGTTATAATACCCAAAAAAACCAAACCTGCTGCTGTTGAGTCGATTCCAACTCATAGCGACCCTATAGAATAGAACTGCCCCATAGAGTTTCCAAGGAGTACCTGGCGGATTCGAACTGCTGAACTCTTGGTTAGCAGCCGTAGCACTTAACCACTATGCCACCAGGGTTTCCAGGATTATAATAGAGTTTAGAAATCCTGATCAGAGAATGGTACCTAGATCAGAGAGCAGGACCAAACACAACACAAAAGCATACTTTCCTGGTCCTTTTGGAAAATCAGAGGGTTTGGTTGTAGATAACCTGTGCTGACTGTACCGGCCTCCCTTAGGCCATGGAAGTCTACACACCCTTAAGTTACATGGGCCCCGCCCTCCAGGCCACCCCTGAGCATTGGGACAGTCTGATTTGGTACCATGTTCACATAACATCCTACTTAACAGAAAATATTGGGGACATTAAGCAGTGCATGACTGTATACTAAATAATACAGTATAATATTAATATGTGATATGTATTATGTGATTAATACAGTATAGTATTAATCACATAATGATTATAGTATGTGAAAAGTCATGTTAAAAAGAATTGGAAAAGAATGTTAAGCAATGAATAAACTTAATCTATTCTTAAAATAATTTAAATTCATAATTAAAAAAAAAAATTGCCAAAGTTGATTCTGACTCATAGGAACCCTGTAGGACAGAGTAAAATTGCCCCATAGGGTTTTCAAAGCTATAAATCTTTATGGAAGCAGACTGTCACATCTTTCTACCGTGAAGCAGCTAGTAGGTTCTAGCCTCTGACCTTTTGGTTAGCAGCTGAGCACTTTAACCACTGTGCCACAGGACTCCCCAAAACCAAATCAAACCCATTGCCGTTGAGTCAGTTCTGACTCATAGCGACCCTACAGAACAGTGTAGAACTGCTGCCCCGTAGGGTTTCTAAGGAGCAGCTAGTGGATTCAAACTGATGACCTTTTGATTAGCAGCTGAGCTCTTAACCATGCACCTCCAGGGCTTCAATAATATGATAATAACAATACTTACCTAACCAAAGACTGTACATCAGCTAGATCAAATGTTAGAGGAGTCAGAAGCTTAGATCAGAGGTGGTGACACTATTTTTTGGTCTGAGTTCAGAAAAAAACCAGCAGCTATCAACCTGTGATGATTTTGCCCCACCAGGGACATTTGACAATATCTGGAGATACTTTTGGTTGTCACAGTTAGGGAGATGATAATGGCATTTAGTGGCTAGAGGCCTGAGATGCTGCTAAACATCCTACATTGTAAAGGACAACCACAACAGAAGTCCCAGTTGTCAGCTGCTGAGTTCGAAAACCCATGGTATAACCATATATTTCCTAAGGGCCCGGTTCTCATTCTGTCTGCTGTTGTCAGCTTACCACGGGAAGAGAGCAAATTCTTGGTTTGAAAGTTACAATTCGATTAAATCATGTACCAGATCCCACAACTGAGAGGATTTTATTGCGTCATATACTTCTCATTCGTTCCTGGAACTCGTGATATGTCAGTGTAACTTTTACCCTTTGTGATTCCATCAGATAGTTAAGGATTCTTGACCTTACCTTTAGATCTATCTCAGCTTGTCTTCAGTCCATTTTATGCCCCCTTACATAGATTTACCATTTACCTTTTAACATCTTTAATATAGACTATACAGAAGTTACAAATAACATGGCTGTATATTTTTTTATTCATGTTTAGAAATACGATTTAATATATTCTTAAAAGGTCAAGGTATAGTAATGAATATACATAGGTAAATTGGAAAAATGCAGTCAAATCATGTTACAAATTTCATTTATTATGTAAATCCATATGGTCTCAAAAAAAAAAAGAATGCATGTAATAAAAGCCTGATAGAAGGCAAAGAAATTATCCGTTAATCTTATTTTCTTACCTGCGACAAAGAAAGTTTACTCTATTTGAATGAAGGGTTATGGGATATTTTTCCCCATGTGCTCCATTCCATATCCCATTTTCACATAGTGAGTCAAGTCAAAATTCTTTTATAGCCAGCTGTTTTACAGTATAAACTCTATTTTACATTCAGAATCCTGAGTGAGCCCTAATTAAGCTTAATTTCTTTGGTTATAAATATGATTGTGTTCAGTTAGCTGCTGCGGAATTGGTTCTGACTCGTAACGACCCTGTGTACAACAGAATGAAACACTGCCTGGTCCAGCGCCATCCTCACAATCATGCTTGAGCCCATTGCTGCAGCCACTGTGTCAGTCCATCTCGTTGAAGGTCTTCCTCTTTTTCTTTGGCCCTCTACCAAGCATGATGTCCTTCTCCAGGGACTGATCCCTCCTGATAACATGTCCAAAGTATGTGAGACATAGTCTTGCCATCCTTGCCTCCAAGGAGCATTCTGGTTGTACTTCTTCCAAGACAGATTTATTCATTCTTTTGGCACTCCATGGTATATTCAGTATTCTTCGACAGCACCACAATTCGGAGGCATCAATTCTTCTTCAGTCTTCCTTACTCATCGTCCACCTTTCACATGCATATAAGGAGATTGAGAACACCATGTCTTGGATTAGGCACGCCTTAGTCCTCAAGATGACATCTTTGCTTTTCAACGCTAAAAGGTCTTTTGCAGCATATTTGCCCAGTGCAGTGTCTTTTGATTTCTCGACAGCTGCTTCCATGGGTGTAGTAGATCCAAATAAAATGAAATCCATGAACAACTTCAGTCTTTTCTCCATGTATCATGATGTTGCTTATTGGTCCAGTTGTGATAATTTTTGTTTTCTTTATGTTGAGGTGTAATCCATACTGAAGGCTGTGGTCTTTGAGCTATGTAAGTGCTTCAGGTTCTCTTCACTTTAGCAAGCAAGGTTGTATCATCTGCATATCTCGGGTTGTTAATCAGTCTTCCTCCAATTCTGATGCCCCGTTCTTCCTCATATAGTCCATCGTCTCAGATTATTTGCTCAGCGTACAGATTAATTGTTGTTCTGTTGTTGTTTGTTAGGTGCCATCAAGTTGGTTCCAACTCATAGCAGCCCTATACCCAACAGAACAAAACACTGCCGGTCCTGGGCCATCCTCATTGTTGCTGTGCTTGAGCCCATTGTGGCAGCCACTGTGTCAATCCATCTCATCGAGGGTCGTCTTTTTCACTGACCCTCTACTTTACCAAGCATGATGTCTTTCTACAGGGACTGATCTCTCCTAGATAACATGCCCAAAGTATGTCAGATGTAGTCTTGCCATCCTTGCTTCTGAGGAGTGTTCTGGTTGTACTTCTTCCAAGAGATTTGTTTGTTCTCTTGGCAGTCCATGGTATATGTTCAATGTTCTTCGCCAATAGCACAATTCATAGGTGTCATTTCTTCTGTGTTCCTTATTTATTGTTGTTTTCGCATGCATCTGAGATGATTGGAAACACCTTGGCTTGGGTCAGAAGGTGACATCTTCACTTTTTAAAACTTTAAGGAGGTCTCTTGCAGCCGATTTGCCGGATGCAGTGCGTGTTTTGATTTCTTGACTGCTGCTTCCATGCTGTTGATTGTGGACCCAAGTGAAATGATTGACAACCTCAGTCTTTTCTCCATTTATCACAATGTGGCTTATTGGTTCAGCTGTGAGGATTTTTGTTTTCTTTATGTTGAGGGGCAAGCCATACTGACGGCTGTGGTCTTTGGTCTTCATTAGTAAGTGCTTCAAGTTCTCTTCACTTTCACCAAGCAAAGTTGTGTCATCTGCATAATGCAGGTTGTTAATGAGTCTTCCTCCAATCCTGATACCCCCGTTCTTCATATGGTCCAGCTTCTCGGGTTATTTGCTCAGCATACAGATTGAGTACGTATGGTGAAAGGATACAACCCTGACTTTAAACCATGCAGCATCCACTTGTTCTGTTCGAATAAGTGCCTCTTGATCCATGTACAGATTCCTCATGAACACAGGAACTCCTGTTCTTCACAGTGTTATGCATAATTTATTATGATCCACACAGTCAAATGCCTTAGCATAGTCAATAAAACACAGTTAAACATCTTTCTGGTATGCTCTGCTTTCAGCCAAGATCCATCTGACATCAGCTATGATTGATGTCCCTTGTTCCACATGCTCTTCTGAATCTGGCCTAAATTTCTGGCAGTTCCTGTTGATACACTGCTACAATTGTTTTTGAATGAACTTCAGCAAAATTTTACTTGCATGTGATATTAATGATATTGTTCAATAATTTCTGCATTGGATCGGATCACCTTTCTTGGGAAGAGGCATAAATATGGATCTCTTCCAATCAGCCGGCCAGGTAGCTGCTGTCTTCCAAATTTCTTGGCATAAATGAGTTAGCACTTCCAGTGCTGCATCTGTTTGTTGAAACATCTTAATTGATATTGCATCAATTCCTGGAGCCTTGTTTTTTTGCCAGTGCCTTCAGTGCAGCTTGGACTTCTTCCTTCAGTACCGTTGGTCCCTGATCATGTGCTGCTCCTGAAATAGTTGAATGTTGACCAGTTCTTTTTGGTGCAGGAACTCTGTATTCCTTCCATATTCTTTTAATGCTTCCTGCATCATCTAGTATTCCCCTGTTTAATCCTTCAGTATTACAACTACAAGCTTGAATTTTTTTCTTCAGTTCTTTCAGCTTGAGAAATGCCAAATGTGTTCTTCCCTTTGGTTTGCTACCTTCAGGTCTGTGCACATGGCATTATAATATTTTACTTTGTCTTCTCAAGCCACCCTTTGAAACCTTCTGTTTAGCTCTTACTTCAGCATTTTTTCCTTTTACTTTAGCTACTTGACGTTTAAAAGCAAGTTTGAGACTCTCTTCTGACATCCGTTTTGGGCTTTTCTTCCTTTCCTGTCTTTTAAATAACCTATTGGTTTCTTCATGTATGGTGTTCTTGATGTCATTTCACAATTCGTCTGGTCTTCAGCCATTAGTGTTCAGCTCGGCAAATCTGTTCTTCAGATGGTCTCTAAATTCAGGTGGGATATGGTCAAGGTCATACTTTGGTTCTCGTGGACTTGTTCTAATTTTCTTCAGTTTCAGCTTGAGCTTGCATATGAGCAGTTGATGATCTGTTCCACAGTTGGCTCCTGGCCTTGTTCTGACTGATGATACAGAACTTTTCCATCATCCCTTTCCACAGATGTCGATTTCATTCCTCTGTATTCCATCTAGCGAGGCTCACGTGTATAGCTGCTGTTTATGTTGGTGAAAAAAGGTATTTGCAATGAAGAAGTCGTTGGTCTTGGAAAATTCTGTCATGTGATCTCCGGCATCGTTTCTATCACGAAGGCTGTATTTTCCAATTAGCAATCCTTCTTTGTCTGCAACTTTCTCATTCTAATCACCGGTAATTATGAATGCATCCTGATTGCATGTTTGGTCAATTTCAGACTACAGAAATTGGTAAAAGTCTTCAATTTCTTCATCTTTGGCCTTACTGGTTGGTGGATACATTTGAACAATAGTTGTATTAATTGGTCTTCTCTGTAGGCATATGGTTATTACCCTATCACTGACAGCATTGTACTTCACGGTAGATCTTGAAATGTTCCTTTCTTTTTTTTTTTTTACAGTGAATGCAATACCTTCCCCTTCAATTTGTCATTCCTGGTATAGTAGACCATAGGATTATCTGATTCAAAATGGCCGATAACAGTCCATTACAGCTCATTAATGCCTAGAGTATCAGTGTTTGAGTTCCATTTCATTTTTGACAGTTTTCAATTTTCCTAGAGTCATACTTCGTACATACCAGGTTCTGATTATTAATGTATGTTTGCAGCTGTTTCTTCTCATTTTGAGTCATGCCACATCAGCAAATGAAGATCCCAAAAGCTTGACTCCATCCACGTCATTAAGGTCGACTCTACTTTGAGGCGATAGCTCTTCCCCAGTCGTCTTTTGAGTGCCTTCCAACCTGAGGGGCTCATCCTCTGGCACTATACCAGACAGTGTTCTGCTGTTATTCATAAGGTTTTCACTGGCTAATTCTTTTCAGAAGTAGACTGCTGGGCCCTTCTTCCTAGTCTATCTCAGTATGGAAGCTCCGCTGAAACCTGTCTACCACGGGTGACCCTGCTAGTATTTGAATACCGGTGGCATAGCGTCACAGCATCACAGCAACACACAAGCCGCCACAGTACGACAAACTGACAGACGGGTGGGGGAGATATGATTATAATAGGCTCTAAATTATCCTGAAAATTAATTTTTTTTTTTTTTTTTTAAATATCATTATATAACGTTTTCTTATTCTAGATCTTCCAGTAAACCATTTAAAGGTTAACAAAATGGAAAACCCTCTCAAACTGTGGGGGAGAATATCATTTTGTCTTTAAATAGCCATATATAGCCAAAGCATTTTAATATTAGAATGACATTTTGGAAACCCTGCACAATGGATGACATAAATTTACTTAGCTGTCTTAGTTACAGATTCAGGTCTTATTCATTCAGCAGACATTTTCTGAATGTCTTCCATGTGCTGTGCACAGTACCAGGAATTTGGTAGGGATACAAAGATTGTTGTTAAGTGCTTTTGAGTTGGTTCCTATTCATATTGACCCTGTGTACAACAGAATGAAAGACTGCTAGGTCCTGTGCCATCCTCACAGTTGTTGCTGTGTTTGAGCGCATTGTTGTAGCCAGTGTGTCAGTGCATCTCGTCGAGGGTCCTCCTCTTTTTCACTGACTATCTGCTTTACAAAGCGTAATGTTCTTCTCTAGGGACTGGTCCCTCCTGATAACATGTCCAAAGTATGTGAGACCAAGTCTCCCCATCCTTATTTTTAATGAGCATTCTGGCTGTACTTCTTCTAAAACATATTTGTTCGTTCTTCTGGCAGTTCGTGATATATTCGATATTCTTCACCAACACCGTAATTCAAAGCCATCAATTCTTTGGTCTCCCTTATTCATTGTCCAGCTTTCACATGCTTATGAGGCGATTGAAAACACCATGGCTTGAATCAGGTGCACCTTGTTCCTCAAAGCGACATCTTTGCTTTTTGACACTTTAAAAAGGTCTTTTGCAGCAGACTTGGCCAATGCAATACATCGTTTGATTTCTTGACTGTTTTTACCAAGGGCATTCATTGTGAATCCAGGTAAAATGAAATTTTCAAACACTTCAGTCTTTTCTCTGTTTATCATGGTGTTGCTTATAGGTCCAGTTGTGAGGATTTTTGTTTTCTTTATGTTGAGGTGTAATCCATAATGAAGGCTGTAGTCTTTGATCTTCATCAGTAAGTGCTTCAAGTCCTCTTCACTTTCAGCAAGCAAAGTTGTGTCGTCTGTGTAACACAGGTTGTTAGTGAGCCTTTCCTCCAATCTTTATGCCATGTTTTCTACATATAGTCCAGTTTCTCAGATTATTTGCTCAGCATACAGACTGAATAGGTATGGTGAAAGGATACAACCCTGATGCACACCTTTCCTGATTTTAAATCATGCAGTATCCCCTTGTTCTGTTTGAACACCTGCCTCTTGGAGTATGTTCAGGTCCCTCATGAGCATAATTAAGTGTTCTGGAATTCCCATTCTTTGCAGTTTTACCATAATTTGTTATGATCCACGTAGTCGAATACCTTTCCATAGCCATTAAAACACAGGGAAACATCCTTCTGGTATTCTCTGCTTTCAGCCAAGAGTCATCTGACATCAGCAGTGATACTCTTGTTCATGTCCTCTTGTGAATCCGGCTTGAATTTCTGGCAGTTCCCTGTTGATATACTGCTACAAATGTTTTTGAAATACCTTCAGCAAAATTTTACTTGCATGTGATACTAGTGATATTCTTTGATAATTTCTGCATTCTCTTGGATCATTTTCTGTGGAATGGGCACAAACATGGGTCCCTTCCAGTCATTTGCCCAGTTAACTGTCTTTCAGATTTCTTGGCATAGATGAGTGAACGCTTCCAGTGTTGCATCCAACTGTTGAAACATGTCAATTGGTATTCCGGTAATTCCTGGAGCCTTGTTTTTGCCAGTGCCTTAAATGCAGCTTAGACTTCTTCCTTCAATACCATCAGTTCCTTTCTGATCGTATGCCACCTCCTGAAATGGTTCAGCGTCTACCAGTTCTTTTTGGTACAGTGATTCTGTGTATTCCTTTCTTCTTCTTTTGATGCTTCCTGCATCATTCAATACTTTTGCCTATAGAATACTTCACTTTTGCAACCCGAGGCTTGAATTTTTTCTTTATTTCTTTCACCTTGAGAAATGCCAAGTGTGTTCTTCCCTTTTGGTTTTTCTAATTCCATGTCTTTACACATTTCATTATAATACTTTGTCTTCCTGAGCCGCCCTTTGAAATCTTCCGTTCAGCTCTTTTACTTCATCATTTCTTCCATTGGCTTTAGCTGTACTATCTTCAAGGCAAGTTTGAGAGTCTCTTCTGACGTCCATTTTGGTCTTTTCTTTCTGTCTTTTAATACCCTTTTGCTTTTTCATGTATGATATCCTTGATGTCTATCCCACAACTCATCTGGTCTTCTTCGGTCATTAGTGTTCAGTGAGTCAAATCTATTCTTGAAATGGTCTCTAAATTCAGATGGGATATACTCAAGGTTGTACTTTGGCTCTGGTAAATTTGTTTTACTTTTCTTCAGCTTCAACTTGAACTTGCATATTAGTGATTGATTGTTCTATAGTTGGCTCTTGGCCTTGTTCTGACTGATGATATTGAGCTTCTCCATTGTCTTTCCACAAATGTAGTCGATTTGATTCCTGTGTATTTCATCTGGTGAAGTCCATGTGTACAGTCGCCATTCATGTTGACAAAAGGTATTTCCAGTAAATGGGTCATTGGTCTCACAAAATTTGCCATCTGATTTCTAGCGACATTTCTGTCACCATGTTTTCCAAATACTGATCCTTCTTCATTTCCAACTTTTTCATTCCAATCACCAGTAATTATCAGTCTGTCTTGATGGCATGTTTGATCAATTTCTAGCTGCAGAAGTTGGTAAAAATCTTTAATTTCTTCATCTTTGGCATTAGTGGTTGGTGCATAAATTTGAATAATAGTCGTATTAACTGGTCTTTCTTGTAGGCATATGGATATTATCCTATTACCAACAGCATTGTACTTCAGGATGGATCTTGAAATGTTCTTTTTGACAGTAAATGCAGTACTCTTACTCTTCAATTTCTCATTCCCAGCTTAGTAGACCATATGATTATCTGATTCAAAATGGCCAGCACCAGTCCATTTCAGCTCACTAGTGCCTAGGATATCAATCTTCAAGCGTCCCATTTTATTTTTGACAGCTTCTAATTTTCCTAAGGTCATACTTTGTACGTTCCACATGCCAGTTACTAATGGATGTTTGCAGCTGTTTCTTCTCTTTTTGAGTCGCCACATCAGCAAATGACAGTCCCAAAAGCTTGACTCCATCCATGTCATTAAGATCCTTTCTACTTTTTTCTGTTGTATTTTGAGCGCCTTCCAACCTGAGAGGCTCATCATTGGGCACTATATCAGATGAAGTTCCACTGCTATTCTTAAGGTTTTCACCAGTCTGTTTTTTAGAGGTAGATCGCTAGGTCCTTCTTCCTAGTCTGTCTTAGTCTAGAAGCTCTGCTGAAACCTGTCCACCAGGGTGACCCTGATACCATTTGAAATACTGGTGGCATAGCTTCCAGCATCACAGCAACATTCAAGCTACCATAGTATGACAAACTGACAGACAAGTGGTTGATTCAAAGATTAGTTTCTTCTTTTAAAGCTTTGTTTATTCAGACGTCACCAAACACCCAAGACACTTGCTCACTTCCCTTAATTACATATTTATGTGTGGAGTAAGAGTAGGGTGGAGAGGCAGATAACATGTGGACTTTATGAAAAATCAGATGTTAACTGACATGTTCAGTATAAAAGCAAGAAAGGAGAGCTAAATGACAGGAACGGTGAACCAGAACGATATACGACTGGTAAGACAGACAAAGTTTTAATTGACCGTAGTCACTGAGAATGAATATCCTCATTTATCTGTGGTAAATTTTGCTTTTGGTTAGTTTTTTACCTTTTTCACCTTTAATTACTAATCTTCTCAACTAAGAACAAGGTTTTAATCCTTGTTGGTAGTGCTTATTCTTTGTATTTAGTTCAGTTTGACATACAATGTGCATCCCATCGGGGAAGCTCTGGTTAAAATAATGTTTACATACCTCTTCCAGAGAAAGTTTTTATGAAAAGGGTAAAGGATTGTGTGGTATTTTTACAACAGGCAGAGAGTTAATGCTGTATATTCCCAGCATGGAGTGAGCTTTCAGGAAGAGTTGAACCCAGTGGCAGTCACAGCTTCATGTTGTGTTGTTGTTGCGTGCAGTCGAGTTGGTTCTAACTCATAGTGACTCTGTAGGACAGAGTAGAACTGTCCCATAGGGTTTCCTAGGCTGATATCTTTATGGGAGCAGATTGCCAGGTCTTTTCTTCCACAGAGCCACTGGCTAGATTCGAACCACTGACCTTTCTGTTAGTAGCTGAGCACTTAACCATCGTGCCACGAGGGCTCCCACAGCTTCATAGTATGGCTTTATGATTTGCCTTGAACCCTTTTGAATTCCTAATTTCACACACACTTATTTAAGTATAAGTAACATTTTAAATGTCAGATATTTTTTCAGATTCCAAAATAAATGTGTATTATCATCTGTTTGGGTTTAACAGTTACTTGGCTACTCTCCATGGCCAGGAATTCTAGGAAATTGAATTTAAAAGGAAAATCCACTTGATAACAGAGTAGTAAAAATTTAAAGTTATGGTGTCATGGAGTCCTTAAGGGGAAAAAACGAGTTCCACATCATTCTGTTCTTTGGTTGTTTTTAATTATGGTAAAAATATATATAACAAAACATACACCTCAACCATTTCTGTAGGTAGAATTCAGTGACATTGATTACATTCTTGAAGTTGAACGATCATTCTTGCTATCCTTTTCCAAATCATTCTACCACTGTTAAAAAAGACCCAAATCTTTTGAAAGACCCTAAAAATGAAAGATGGAATAGTTCAATGCCTTTTGTGAATTGGGGAAGAATAGTATCAAAAAACTTGAGGGCTAGACACTAATACAACTTTCCTACCATTTTAGCAGATTGTAGAAAAAGACAAAAACGATCTATATCAAAGGAAAATTAAGCTGGAATCCAGCAGAGAGCAAAAGGAGTCTAAACAGAGATCATGAAGTCCATTTACAGATGCTCCCGTACTTTCAGATAGAAAAAGGCCTTGTGTGGACCGATTCCTTCTAATGTACACGGTCCTCCAATATATGTGTGCTTTAAACTAGAATGAGGTACTTTAAGGCAGATTCATTGGCAGTAACATGAAACACTGATAAATAATTATTTTAAGACGATTGAAAGAAACGTGCAAATGCAGAGCTTAGGTGTTTAAGTATAATAGTTGATAACCATTTAAAAAGGACTATAGGGATAAATGGCCCGGGAACCCTCAGTAGTGCCGTGTATGATAGATAGCATGACAGAATAACTGACTTATTCATGATGATGACCCAAGTCACTGAGAGTTAAATAATAGTTGTATCATTCAGAAAATCTGACTTACATTTTAGAAACATTTCTTTCAATATTTTTAATATTTTGCGTCCAAGGAGCAACAGTTATCTAGGAAATTTACTTACACAGTTGAATACTTCTTGTGGGCCTACTCTGTGCTAGGCTTTGTGATAGAACCTGAGAAAGTAAAAATACATAGGTCACTGTCCTGCCTTTTCAGGTACTCCCAGTCCTAATTTCGCTCACATGGAACTCTTTATGCCCTGATGATGCCAAAGACACATACATTACGTGGTGATTCAGATCGGGCAGCGAATTGCTGGAGAACCCACTTTTCTGCTAACATGTACAGATTTGATAAAATGCCTTCAACTTGTTTGCTGTTATCAGTTTACTAAACAGAGTCAAACTCAGATACTCAGCAGACGAATTTTCAGTTCAGGGTTCTTTCTTTTCTTTGTAAATGAAAATGATTATGTGCCATCTGTTATGTCTATTTTTAGATTTTCTTTCCCAAGAGTAGTGAGCCACCTTACAGGGGATATGGTATGTCACCCAGCCTTTTCATCTCAATAAAGCCAAATGACAGAAATTCACAGTATTCTTATCTTTGCTGTAGTTGTTTGTCTTCATGCTTTCTACTCAAATGCCAATTTAGAAATATAATATAAATATATATGCTAATCAGTGTGAGATGCTTTTAATGCAAAGTACAGATACTTTCCTTTTCTGTTAGTCTTTTATAAAAATTGAGAATATTTTGAGAAAACACTGGCATATGAATATGATAGTTTATATTAGAACTGTTGGCAGTGTTAAAATACTTTTTTAGCTTTTTCATATTAATATGCAAATATTTCACTATATTATTAAACTAGTGCTTTTTCAAGGGACTGTATGTTAACAAGATGTGATATTTTACATCCAAAACTGAATATGCAGGAAAACAGAGCAGTGAATATGGTGGTAGTTTCTCTAGGTAAGCAATAAGAAAAAAAAATGAATATTTATTATCTTTCTACCTTACATTAGACAGAGATGAATGTCAAATAATTGGTTTATTAAAGTACTAAAGTAGAGTTTATTTAATTGGTGCTGTGCTTTTATACAGATGAGTTTAGATTATTTGTAAGCTACCTTTGGATATTGCTGATGACTTTAAATGAGCCATCTTTGTGTGTAGGGACCCATTTGGCTTTTCTGAGAAGTTATTTGCATTTTATTTGAAAAACGTGATATATTACCCTGGTGGCATAGTGGTTAAGAGCTATGGCTGCCAACCAAAAGGTCAGCAGTTCAAATCCACCAGGTGCTCTTTGGAAACCTTGTGGGGCAGTTCTGCTCTGTCCTATAAGGTCGCTCTGAGTCGGAATCGACTCAACAGCAATGGATTTGGTTTGGTTTTGGTTTAGTCTCTTTTGTACCACAGGTTTGTGTCTTTGACAAGAACCAAGCCTGTAATAAAAGGTATTTTTCATGGTCCGTGTTTCTGTGCTTTAACAAAAGTATATAGAAAAGTAGCATTGACAACTTCTATCATACACATTAATTTCTGTAGCATTCTTTTTAATTAGGAATATTTATATCATCTCTACAGTAATACCATCTCAATGTAAACAATCATTTTTTGTATATTCAGGATTTTAGATTGTTCTTCATAGGACTGTTGATACCTGTTTTACTTAGATAAAATGTTGCAAGAAAAATCTATATAAGTAACTGGATAGTTAGTGTAAACGGGTGACTTTGATCTAAGTTTAACATACAAAGTGTTTAAATTTATTAAAATGTGCAAAATATATCCATGGTGATGAGACGTCTCATAATTTGGAATTCATTTGTTTTCTTTTTTCTTCCTTTTCAAGGTGTCCAGTGTCCCCAGCATCAGCCGATTGCCAGCTCCCTCTCAGTGCAGCACCCAGCCAGCAGCACTATGCTGGTGCTGTCACACCCACAGCAGATCACTGCAGCAGAATGGAGCTGCTCTTTAGCTGTAAGGTAAGCGTCCCTCCCCACTCATTACACACACAGAGACATAGCATTCTATTTTACAATATTGTGTAGTTTTGTAAGTTTTTTTTTTTTTAAGTCTCCCTTCCCTTATAATCCCCTTAGGATACTAATGTATCACACTAAACTCCAAAACTTATAAAACTGCATAATATAATAAAGAACTTATCTTATGGCCAGAGACCAGCTCCTTTTTGTATAATCCCTGTGGGGCTATCACTTTCACTGTTTGGCAGCTGGGACATCTCATGGCAAGGGAGCTGGCAATCTGCAGCTGCTGTGGACATTGGATGAGAATGAACAAAGGTAAGCTTCAAATTTAGACTGTATCCTGTGCCTTTGGTCCCATGGTGCATGCTTGGAATTCATGCTCTGTTTTATGCTAAACTTTATAGGAGACTCATAAAAGAAAATTTTTCCTCTCTTCTTTTTTAAAGTGACATTTAGTAAATGTTTGAATCATTAAGTTCCCATAATACATTGGGATTATCTAAGAAAATATTTTTTATCCCTAAAAACAGATGATAATCCCAGTGTTGAACACAGTTCCTTTATCTTCCCAATCATGTACCTGTTTATAAAGTAAAGTCAGGACTAAATTTATATGTATCAAGCTTATTAAATGTATTTTCATTAGAAAAACAGTTATAGCATGGTTCAACAGATGGCTTTTTGCTGCTGCATCTTCCCACCATCACTGTCTCTGCTTGCAGTTGGTCCGTGCAGAGGAAGCCTGTAAGAGTCCTTCTGATTGTTATTACACCCATATTCTCCCATGTGTTTGTAGATAGGACAACTTGCTGTTTCACTTTTGTTTTTTGGTTTTTCTTCCCTTTTTTTATAATTTATTTTTGTGGCTGGTATTGAGAATATACACGGATTATACCCCAATTCAGCAATTTCTACATGTACAATTCAGTGACATTGATGACATTCTTTGAGTTATAGAGCCATTCTCACCCTTCCTTTCCAGGTTATGCCTGCCAGTAACATAAACTCACTCCCCTTGAAGTTTCCTGTCTAATCTTTTGAGTGGCTTTTGTCATTTTGGTCATATATAGTTTGCTTTTGTTTTTTAATTCACTTTTTTTTTTAATTATTTTTTTAAATTGTGGTAAAAATGTTTTTTAATTCACTTTCAAACTTTAGATCACGGTAATTTTAATTACTATTAGTAATTCAATTAGACAAAACAATCTTTAGAAATTATTAATTCTTATATTACAGAGATAACGAAAAACCAAACCCACTGCCGTCGAGTTGCTTCCAACTCATAGCGACCCTATAGGACAGAGTAGAACTGCCCCGTAGAGTTTCCAAGGAGCGCCTGGCGGATTCGAACTACCGACCTTTTGGTTAGCAGCCGTAGCACTTAACCACTACACCACCAGGGTTTCCGTTACAGAGATACCTACATGTAAATACACTACTATTTACCCAATACAGACAATGTATTTCTTCTTTAGGAATTATCTGTGTGTAGGTACACTGGAAGGAGAGTGGACTTTAGCACTCAGGAGACCAAGGATTCTAGTCTAAAGTCTAATTCTACCTACAAGTATTTCCCTCTGTGACTTTAGACAGTTCCTGCGATAAAATTATATGCTAAAAGAAACATGATAATTGTTCTTGGCTTTTCCATTTTTTTTTTTTCCATTATCTGCGTATGTAAATAAAGTTGATGAGTCAAAAGTTTCTATGACTACCTTTTAGATTAATGACCTATTTTAAAGTTCAGTAAATATTTATTCGATTTTAAGTAGATTTTTTATTAGACTCAAGCTGAGGCAGATTGTCACCATCACCGTCCCTGACTAATTTCTTTTTAACATGTATAACTTTTCTTCTGTTTACATCAATTCTATTGTATACTGTGAAACTTTGAGACCACTACTGACTAGAAAGGGGCGTGCTATTATTTGAATTCCATTTGGGTTGTAAACATCACGTTTTGACCAAAGAAGATGATGAGAAGTGAAACAAGCAGTGTGAGTTTCTCTTTTACTGTCAAGTGGTTAAAATCAAATAGCAATCCCAGAACACTGTTTCTCAACTTTTTTGAAACCTGTGCCCCCTTTTGATAGACATAAAAACAGTGAACACACATACACCATAGCACTTGGTTGAGGTCATCGTATTTGTTATATGAAACTTCTGGCCAAAACATTTTTTAATCTGTGCTTTCAATAGTCTGCATTATAAAAATAATAGACTTTGTGTTTTGTTTTCCAAATACAAAATTGTTAACTACGCATTTTCAGATTATAAATGAAATGCCATACCAACACCACCACACTACCCTAAGTTGAGAACACATGTTATAAAGAAAGGGAAGAAGCCCAAAGAACATATATAAAATTAGAAAACCATAGGCATTTCCAGATAGGTAAGTGGGTAAGACAGAGTTATATGGAAGTTTGAAATCTACCCTTTGATAGATATTTAAGGTCCATTTCGTGTACACAGTTGGCTAGTTCAGTAGTATATTTCTGGCACTGGATTAATTAAAAATCAGTAACCAAAATAAAATCTTTGTAATCTTTTTAAAACTCCTTTCTACTCAAAATGATATTGCAGTTTGGTAGGGACACAAACACAGCTGACAGATGTCTCAAAATAACACACAGTCTCTTTGCTGCTCATCTTCTGTCCCATAATACTCCTGCATCCCCAATTCCATCACCATCAGCCTAATCCAGACAGCAGTCATACTTCCTGGTTACCTCTGTAACTGTCGTAGTTCCCCCTTATAACCTCCCATTGAAGGAATTCAGTGTGCCTGGTGTGCCCTAGTCTTGTAACACTTTTCGGTTACTTGTACCGAGAGGATATTTAGCCCACCTTCTTTTCTTATATCTTTCCTTTCTGCTCTCTTTAGCTTTAGGGAAAGTTTACTGCCACACTCATCATTTCATTTTTGAGCTAAATAATAGTGCTGTTTACATACATACCTTGTTCAAGGAAAAAATCTCCATCTGCCTATTTATTTTTTATTGAAACAAAACCCTACCTCATTCCATGAAGGATTTAGGGTAGCTGTCATCTGTCTTTACATCTTCCTCAATTTAAGTTTGCTTTTCCCTAGATGAAAATTATTCGTTTGGTTTTATTGTTTATCGATTTAATAATTTTGTTTTCTTGGGTTTCAATAAGCACTTTATACTATCTCATAACATTTCTGTGAGTAAAATAAACTTTTGAGAAGCAACTAATTGTTAATTTGGATCCTGTGTGTACTTTTAGAAAGTGATTAACGAGAAGTAAAGCTTGCCTAGGTTACTATATGAAATAAAAATTGAGTTTTTTTCCATAATACTATGATTAGTCATGCTACTAAGAAGACACAAGAATGAGTAAGCCTACTTTCCATATTCAGTACGTGTACTTGCACATGGAACCCCAGTTCTTCTACTCTTTTTCCAATAAACATTTCCCCTTCCAAAATGTAGAACCTGAGAGGTAGAAACGTAGCATTCATTTTTATGTATATGAACATTCTCTTGGGTTAAAGCACGAGATTTATTTTCTATTTTAAAACTATACTATTAATCACTTAGGTTTATATGTGACTAAAATTTACATGACCTAATTGTTAGAGGTTTTATATGTAAAATTGGGAAATGTATGCGCGAGAATACTGTTTGCTGTAGGTAGTGATACCTTTCTGCCTTACTGTTCTGTATGTGTGTCAGTTGACTGAACAGTTGCTGTGGGATGAAGTCTAACTTGATGCATGTTAAATGTGATCTGTAACACATACAGCTTTGTGTCTTTGGTTATAAAAGAAATAAAACAATGAGTAAATTGTATAGTATATGAATTACATCTCAAAGCTGTTACACAAAAAAGAAAGTATTGTTATATAACATCATATGATGATGATGATGATAGGTGCATGCTGCCATTGGGGTGGAGGGATGGTTGGCTACCCAGAGGTAGAACTTATTGTTCCTATAAACTTACTGAATACCTAAGGTAGTCAGGTAGCTTTATGTATATTAGTGAAGCACGTCTGTACTAGAGGCTTTTATAACCTGTGTCAGCTTCAGTGTATGTGACACAGGTTTTAAGAGGCAGTGATGTAGTTCTAAGAGCTTGCAGTTCACAGTCAGGCAGATCTGGATTCAAGTCACGTGATTACACAAGCTAGTAATTTAGTAGCATGACAGTGTTTAAAATGATGACTGTTTTGGTTGCTTTTCTGGGCTGCTCATTTTTTAAAGTAAAATAACTGTAAAATTTCCTAAGGAAGTTACTTTTGTTAAAAAGATTGCCTTTGGAGATGATAACAAACCTAGCTTTTCTCCCTCTCATTCCCACCCTTTGAGAAAATTACAGAATCTTTGCAGAAGTAAGCTAGATCGTCTGCAGAGTTAATGAATGTGTATAAATCCGTATAAATGTTGCTGTATATATGTGTATTTAGTAAATGATTAAAACATTTTACAATTGACCCAATTTTATAAACTTAAAAATTTTTTGTCTCGCAGTTTGATGAAATATGTTTCAGATTCCTCCTTTAGAATTGAGAATCTTTACAGTATATTGAAAAAGACTTGTTACAGGCTTTTCCCCCTTTCTGTAGCCTTCTGAAGAAGAAATATTTATTTGATGGGTTATTGGCTTTTTGTTTTGTTTTTTAGTTGTAAAAAGAAGGATTGACATTCTTTTTTAAATTAAATCTAAGAGATTTATTTTAAAAATTATATTTTTAGGGTAAATGGTATCATCGGAGGCAAGCTGTAAAAGAATTGCATAGTACATTGATCCGTCTTTTAAATGAGTTGCTGCCATGGGAACCAAAGTTAATGAAAGCTTTTCAAAGAAACAGGTAATTCAAGCTTTATAATGTTTTGCTTATGCTTAGGTCTCTTAGTTTAGGATTGTAGGAGGATGTCCTGGAATCCTTTAGTGGTTTTCCAGTCGTTTGTAATTTAACAGATAGTCATGAGTGTCCACTGCATGCACAGCACTTCCTAAGCCCTGAGAAAGCAGTGTTGTGACTTACATTCTAATGGAGGAGAGACAAACGCAAACCTCAGATGAGGGTAAGTGCTATAAATAAAAAGTAAAGCCTGGGGTTTGGACAGGGTGAGGCTTACTGTTTTACAGGGTGTCAGGGTAGGCTTCCTTGATGAGATGCTGTTTGAACAGGGACCTGAATGAAATAGGAGAGAGAACCATGTAGTCATCTAAGGGAATAGCAGGTGCAAGGAGCGCATTTGACATTTAGGGGGAATGCAAAGAGGCAACTCTAACCAGAGCAGAGTGAGTGAGGAGGAGCGTGATAAGAGGCAAGAGGTAGAGGGGAGAGGTAGCCAAATCATGTAGGTCCTTATTAAAGGACTTTGGTTTTTACTGAGTAAGATGAGAAGCCATGAAAAGATTTTAAGCAGAGGGAGGGACATGATCTGACTTAAGCATTAAAGCACTCACTCTAGCTGCTGTGTTTAGATTAGTGGGACAAAGATGAAACCAGGTAATCAGTTACACCATAGCAGTAAAGCACTCAGCTAACCAAAAGTTTGGCAGTTCAAACCTACTGGCTGCTCTACAGGAGAAAAATGTGGCAGTCTACCTCTACAAAGATTTACTGCCTTGGAAACCCTATGGGGCAGTTCTCCCCTGTCCCTTAGGATTGCTGTGAGTCAGAATCAACCTGACAGCAGTGGGTTTTATAGCAATAATCCAGGTCAAAATGGTGAAGGTTTAGACCAGGATAGTAGCAGTACAGATAGTGAGGAGTGGCTGAATTACAGACATATTTTGAAAGTAGGATTGGTAGAATTTACTTAAGGATTGGGTGTGGGGTGTGAGAGAAAGTGAAGAGTAAAAAGACGTCCAAGATTTATGGTCTAAACAACTAGAATAATGGAATTGCCATTAACTGAGATAGAAGAGACTGAAAGACTAGCAGGTTTGAGACCGGATCAGAAGCATTCTAGAGTTTTGGATTTCAACACGTTAAGTTTCGTAGGCTTTTTAGACATTTAGTCGGAGTTATTGAGTAGGCAGTTTGGTATGTGAGTCGGCATTCAAGGGAGTAAGCCAGGCTGGAGGTATAAATTGGGGAGTTGTCAGCATATAAAAAAAAAAAAAAAAATTTTTTTTTTTTTAATAGATTGTGTTTAAAACCATGAGATTGATAGAAATCACCTCATATGTGAGCATAGATAGAGAAGAAAAGAGAACTGAACCCTGGGCATTCCAGCATTTGGAGGTGGTGGAGATGAGTAGAACTCAGCAGGAGGGACTAAGACAGGGCTTTAAACTTCTAGTTTGAACCCCTGCTGAAAATCTGCATTTCTAAGGAGTTCCCAGGAAGTTATAAGAATCACCTATGGATCATATTAAAATACAGATTTTGATTGCAGTATGTGTGGGATGGAAATGCAAATTCTCAGCAGGGAACTTGTTAGAAATGCAAATTCTCAGCAGAGGTTTGAACCAGAACAACCTGTTCCAGGCCCTGGACTGAGAAGGAACATTCAGTAAGGCAGGAGTTTAAACCAAGAGAGAGTTGTTGTTGTTGTCCGGTGCCATCAAGAAGGTTCCAATTCATTGCGACCCTATAGGACAAGAGCAGAACTGCCCCATATAGGGTTTCTAAGGAGCGCTGGTGGATTTGAACTGCCAACCTTTTGATTAGTAGCTGAGCTCTTAACCACTATACCTCCAGGGCTCCTGGTGAGAGTAGTACTGTGGAAATCAGGGAAAGAAAATATTTCGGAAAGGAAGGCTGCTTGTTATGGGCTGAGGAAAATGAAGACAGAGAATTCATTATTGAATTTGGCAACATGGAGGTCATTGACAACCTCAACTAGTTGTGTCAGTGAAGAAGTAGGTGAAAATCTTAGGAGTCTGTTCAAGAGAGTTAGAGACGAGGAATTGAAGATATTGAATAGACATCTTTTTCATGGGAATTTTGCTGTAAAGTGGAGCAGAGAAATGGGGCAGTAGCTGGAAAGACAAGTTGGAGTCAAGACAAGATGTTTTGTTTTTTGTTATTATTGATGGGAGAAATAACATATTTGTATACTGATGAAAATGATCCAATAGCAAGGCAAAAATGATTCAGGTGGAGGAAGGGACATTTGCTGGAATGAATAGGCTGAGTTTTAGTTTAGATGAGAAGACAAAGCATATGAGAGCAAATGAAGGTAAGTTGCAGATGCAGTGTGAGCATTTGAAAGTTCTTTTCTGACTCCTTCTACTTTCTTTGAAATAAGCAGAATCATTAGCAGAGAATGAGAAGGGAGGAGAACTTTATACAACCACCAAAGAAGTATTTTTCCATTTTGATCTTAACAGACTGAAAGGGAAATTAATTTCACAATTACCCATTGGTAACCCATTCTGGTACCTAATGACTCTTATCTGCTCCATAAATCCTTCACTTATAAGTAACTGTAAGTAATTAAGAATAACTATTAACTAATATTTGTTGAATATTTATATGCCACACATACTGTGGAATAAGTACTATTGTTATCCCCATTTTATAGATAAGTAAACTGATGCTTAGGAAGGTTAAGAAACTTATCCAAAGTCTTACAGCTAGTAATGTCAGAGGTGGGATTTAAATGTTCACAAATAAATTGGAGAGTGTATGTTCAGATTTTTTAAAAAACAAAAGAAGCTTGGGTTAAAGGTTAAGGATGAAGTAGAGAAACTCAGTTGAAATCAGAAGATAAGGGATCTCTGAAAATGCTATGTAAATAATTCGGAAATGTTCCCATCTCTCCATAATTTCTCAAAAATGTATCTATTATCTTTTTATGTGAAAAGGATCTCTGTGAAAGTTAGATCACTTCTCAGCTTTCTTTCCCCACCACTAAATCAAAAATATTTCTAAGAGGAAGAAGGAGAGTCAGGAATAGGAGGAGGAAATAGAATGTGTAGTTAATTGTCGCCATGAGCAAATGCCTTCTTTGCCATGAGGCCAGAAGAACTGAATGGTGCTGTACTACTACCATTACTGAACATTTTGGTCAAAGACTCTACAGAAGAATCGTAATTAAAAGGGAGAAAATGCAGAACAGAATCTCAAATTCTCTTGGACTTCAGACTTTCTGGAGCCAGGGAGGGTGGATAAGCCCCTAAAGCTATTGCCCTGAGATAATCTTTAAACTGTAAGCCAGAAATGTCCCCTGAGTACATCTAGGTCAATTGGCATAACAAAATCTATTAAGGAAACATACTGCATCCCGCTTTGGAGAGTGGCGTCTGGGGTCTTAAACGCTAGCAAGCGGCCATCTAAGGTGCATCAATTGGTCTCAACCCACCTGGAGCAAAGGAGAATGAAGAACACCAAAGGCACAAGGTAATTATGAGCCCAAGAGACAGAAAGGGTCACATAAACCAGAGACTGCATTAACCTGAGACCAGAAAAACTAGATGGTGCCAGGCTACGACCAATGACTGCCCTGACAAGGAACACAACAGAGAGTCCCTGATGGAGCAGGAGAACAGTGGGGGAAAAAAAAAAAAGTGGGATGCAGACCTCAAATTCTCGTAAAAAGACCAGACTTAATGGTCTGACTGAGACTAGAAGGACCCCAGAGATCGTGGTCCCTGGACCTTCTGTTAGCCCAAGACTAGAACCATTCCCAAAGCCAACTCTTCAGACAGGGATTGGACTGTACTATGAGACAGAAAATGACACTGGTGAGAAGTGAGCTTCTTGGCTGAAGCAGACACCTGAGACTGTGTGGGGAACTCCTGTTTCGAGATGAGATGAGAAGGCAGGGGTGACAGGAGCTGGCTGAATGGACACGGGAATACAGGTGGAGAGGAGGAGTGTGCTGTTTCATTAGGGGGAGAGCAACTAGGAGTACCTAGCAAGGTGTATATAAGTTTTTGTATGAGAGACTGACTTGATGTGTAAACTTTCACTTAAAGTACAGTTAAAAAAAAAAAAAATCCCCTGAAGTCTTCTTAAAAAGAAAACAATAGTTTAGCTTACCTAGTAAAGAAAAAAGTCTTCCTTGAGCATTATACTCTTTTAAGAACTATCTACATGGGACAAAGTGACAACAGCGACTCAAAAGATTAGATAGAAGCCTTAGGGTGCAATGAATTTATGTTAATGGGGGAAGAATAACTCAGAAAAGAAGGGTGAGAATGGTTTCACAACTTGAATGTAATCAATGTTAGTGAATTGTACATGTAGAAACTCTTGAATTGGCGGTATATGCTCTGTATATATTCTCAACAAGAAAAAAAATAAGATTAAAAAAATATTGATAGGAATAATTAGAATAATTTTAAATTTGAAAAAAATGTATTTCTAGTGAGACCCAAAAGTTTACCCATCATTACTCCCAGGATTAAATGATGGGTTGGTTTATTTATTACTATTTTTGTGTAATGGTAAAAAAAAAAAAAAAAAGTACTGTTCCTTAAAAACCCAGTGAAAAAAGACTTCGATTAATTTTTTATTAAATGACTTCTTAAACTGTATTGGAAGACTATCTCAAAATTTTCCTGTCAGTGCAGGCAAGAAAAAAATTACCTTTTTCTCATTTTTTAAGTCTTAACAGCAGTCTTTAGAAAGACAAACAGTGGTCTATATGGTCAAATACTTTATTCTAAAATTTCAGAAATAATCATTTTAAGCTTCTTATGCCTTTATCCTAGATTTTGTCTTATTGAGAGACTAGTCTGTCATTGGCAAGATTGAACTGAGCATCTTAGGCACCTTTGAGATTAAAGCATAGTTTTAGTGACTTAATTAAAAATATTTTAGTATATAGGTAAAAATGTTGAAAGTTACGTTAGCTTTCAAGAGTTTAATACAAGTGTATTGTTTGTCATATTGGGCATTTAATTTTAGGAGCCGCCTAAAGAAAGACTACGATGATTTCAGAAGACAGCCTGATCATGATAAATTTACCAGAGAACTGTGGACTACTGAAGAAGGTGAAGGAGACCCTGGAAAAGACTCTCCTCAAATAGAAGCCGGCAGGTCTGTAGACCCAACAGAATCTCTAGATATCCTGGAGAAAGATCATCTTGATTCAGGTAAGCATTAAACTATTTTTAGTCAACATTAAAAGCACAAAGAAAAGTTTCCGTTTGTTCTGTGGAGGTAAAGGATAATCTAGTCAATGAAGTGTATTGATTGGGGAAGGAGGTTTTGAAGGAGTACTACATCTGTACAAGACGTTTCTTGGAGTCATTATTACTTTTTATAGTTGTTTCTGGAGCCAGTGCCTGACTGTGGGCACATCACTGCTTACCATAGATCTCACAGCCTTGATCTGTAATCCCTTAAGTTGTCCATCCCCTTCTTTTTATTATTCTAGTTTTGAATACTACTTCTGAAGTTTGCTTTAAATGAAACTTGGCAAGTCCCTAATACTGTGACGTTTGGGAGTTTTTTGTTGTTGTTGTTGTTTAATGAGTGACCCGAGATGATGGCTGAATGAGACCAGAGTGGACACATCATTCTGATGAAGATAATAGGCCGGGTCAGTTTGTCTGTAATTCATTTTAACTCATCAGATTATATTATTCTATAAATCTAGTTTCATAACTTTCTTTAGTTATATAAGGGGTTAAAGTTTGCGATTTAAAGTCTATTAACCTGTTGTTTTCCATGTCTTTGGTGAATTGAAAAAGAATGGCTTGTCATCAACCCTGTTTGACCAGATATGAACATAAATTTTTGTACCGTAAGGATGATTAAAAACCAGAAAAAGATGGCATTTTTGTGCTTTAATTCTCTAAAAATAGAATGGAATGGAGAACCTCTGTCTTTGGTGTCAGTGTTTTCCTATCCAAGGGAAAAAACTAGACTATTCCTTTTCAAATCTTAATTCTGAGCCCTAATTGCTAGCTTGATATCCCTTTAAAAAGGTAAAATTTTCTTTGGCACTTACACTGACAACAGAATTAGCAGACTTGGAGCAAAAACAGGTTTCTCATTAATAATAGGTTACTTATGATATCAGGATTACTGTGTCAAAGGTCACCTTACTTGTATCTCTATCAGTGTTGCTGAGGCTTTAGAATCAGCCTAGGGTAGATTTTTTAATAAATTGCCAGCTCAGAGATTGACTTCATTTTTTTTTTTATAATTGGTGGGTCTTACTACTGCTATTCAGTTGCTGTTTTATATAACCAGAATGCTTGTTTTTATGATTTTCAGATGATACGAAATTGTCAGAAATAGATTTTCCTATGGGCAGAAACAAGCTATTGAAAAAGGAATTGCCTTCTAAAGATGTACTGAAGACACTGCCTAAAACACTTAAACGGCAGTCCAAACAAGCTAGTTATCTGGATGATAGCACAAAAGAGCTTTCCCCGAGGAAGAAAGCAAAGTTAAGCACAAATGAGACGGCAGTTGTGAATTTAGAAGGTGACATGCAGATTGATTGTTTGAATGAATCGAAGCATACAGAGCCACCGTTTCCAGAGTCATTTGCCTCAGTGGATTCAACACCAGTGTCTACTCTCCAGAAAGGGACCAAACCTATTCAGGCCTTGCTTGCAAAGAATATTGGGAACAAAGTGACCTTAACAAACCAGCTGCCTCCTTCCACGAAGGCTCCTGCCGTGGAAAAGCGAGCGCTGTCTCCTCCAGAAGCAAGCTCCATAAAGCCAGCATTGGCCTGCCATGCCAGTAAAAAAGGCCCTTTGCAGATGGTATACAAAGTGCCCTGTGGCCAGTGGTTGCCAATAGAGCTCCATAACAGCTCTGTGAAGATTCAGATGCAGCCTATGGTGGATCCCAAAACAGGAGAAAAAGTCCTGCAGCAGGTTCTCATTCTGCCCAAGAATTTTGTGATTCAGCACAAGGAAGGAAAAGCAGTTGGGAAAGAAATACCCTCACTTCACCAAAAGGGTACAGAGCAGCTTTGTTCATCTCTCCCACAGACAGCACATGTAAACTCTTCTTTAGCGTCAGTTCTTGTCAACTCAACAGGAACTGTTTCGACCCAGCTACCTAGTACAGTTTTCAATAAGACGATTGCACCGTTGTCAAATGTGAGTAGTGCTAGACCACAGCCTTTGTCACCTATAAGGTCCGTAAGTAATTTTTTAACACCACCAGTTAAGACTAGCCAGAGTGAGGCAGGAAGACCCAAGAATGCAGTTTCAACAGCCACATTCCCCCAGGCCGTTGCTTCACCCACCGTTTCCTCAACAGTTCAGCCTCTGTTATCGGCAACGACACTAAGTGAATCTGCAAATCCTGGAAGTTCCCTCAACTGCTTTGCACAACAAACTGCTGATTCTTCTGAAGTAAAGCAAGAACTGAAGACTGTGTGTATAAGAGATTCACAGTCAATTCTTGTTAGGACACGAGGTGGGAACACCGGAGTTGTGAAAGTACAGACCAGTCCAGACCAAAACTCACCCAACAGTTTACCTTCAAGTTCAGTTTTTACTTTTGCTCCTCAGCTTCAGGCATTCCTGGTGCCAAAATCGACAACTTCCTCATCCTCTGCTTTTTCACCAGTAGCTGGAACAACTGCTTCATCTAGTCTCCCACGCTTTGGCCAAACACCGACTTCTGTTTCCATTCCAACCGGCTTTAATCCATCTGTGGGAAAAAATCTCAAACTTACATTAGGCCAATCCTCTTGCAGTGGTAATTTGGGCCACTTGATAAGTAAAACATCACCCATGTCCTCTTCTCCTTTGAAGTCCTCTGTTTCGTCTAGCCCTCTACTACCATCAACAACAAATAGTTCTGTTAGCGTAATTAGCATAGCAACAGGAAATTTTGGACAAACCAACACAAATGTTATTCATACCCCAACTAAACAGCAACAAGTAGATTACATCCCAAAAAGTTACCCTGTTACACAGTCTGAAGCAACAGCCACGACAAATGGAGATGTGATCAGCGGGACTCCACTTCCGAAGCTCATGCTGGTGTCCGCTCCCTCTGTTCTTTCTTCAGGCAGTGGAAGCGCAGTCACTGTGCCACCTGCATCGACATCTACAGGCCTTTCTGCCCAGAAACTAGTTTTTATTAATGCTCCAGTTCCCAGTGGCACTTCAGCCCCATCTGTTGTTGGGGAATCATTAAAACAAACTCTGCCTCCTTCCTTGAATAAAACATATGTTAAGACTCCAGAGCAACCCCAGATAGTGCTGATTCCCTCTACCGTGGGAGCACCAATAAAAATAAACCCATCACCAACTGTGTCTCAGATAAAGGATGTGAAAATTGGACTAAACATAGGTCAAGCAATTGTAAATACTTCGGGCAGTGTGCCAGCTGTACCATCAATTAACATATTGCAAAATGTCACCCCAAAAGGAGAAGAAAAAAGTAGCAAGGGCTATGTTTTGCCGTTGTCAACAAGTGGTAATTCAGTTCCAGTAAGCTCCAATCTTGTGAGTCAAAACACCACGCCTGTCGATGAGTCTGTGGGTTCTGCAGCAAGAGCAGTAAACGTGTTTTCAGTAACAGGAGCAAATGTACCTTTGGGTTCTCTTTCAGTGACCTCCACCTGTGCTTCTGTTGGGACACGACCTCCTGTTTTGGTCGGTGGAGATGATACCTCGTCAAGAATGATGCCTATTTTGTCAAACAGACTTTGCACGTCGAGTCTCAGCAACACTGTGGCAATGTCAACTGTGAAAACAGGACATCTGGCATCATCTGTTCTGATTTCAGCCGCACAACCAGCCGTGTCTCCTCAGCGTCTGCCATCAGCTTTGCAAACCCCGGTTACTGTGGCCTTGCCTACACCTGTGACCACATCCCCTACCATAATCAGCCCAGTTCCCCATCTGGCAGCGGCACCAAGAACCGCACATGTTGTCTCTGTCTCTAAAAGGCAACCTCGGACCTCTGTCCAGTTTCGGTCCCCAGGGGTTTCAACTGCAGTGCCAACACATGGAAACACAAATAAACCTCAAGCTGAATCGCCATCCCTTTCACCGAGTCCAGGTAAAATAATTAATATTTCCAATTTTGCTGCTCTGCCAAACCAGCAAACGTCTCCTTCTTCAGTAAAATCAACCCCCAGTTACAATTCCGCTCCCTGTGGCTCTACCGTTCACACTGCTGCAACACCATCAAATCTCATCAGTCTGGCAGGGGCTCAGTTCAGTGAAGCCTGTATTCAGCAAAAAATCGTCATCAACACCAGTACACCTTTGGCACCTGGTACTCAGATCATGATTAACGGAACCCGGTTTATTGTTCCACCACAAGGTCTTGGAGCCGGCAGCCATGTTCTTCTTATATCTACTAACTCAAAATATGGACCTCCCTTAGTTCTGAACAGTGGCCAAGGCATCCCGCCTACACCGGTAGATAACCCTGCCCAGAAGATCACACTAGTATCGAATAATTCTTTAAGTGGTCAACCTGTAAAACATCCCCTAAAAAGCTCTACAAAAATTATAAACTCTCTTGGAAATGCAAGTTCTCTACCCACAGTACATACAACAGCACAGATAGTAAACACAACTGCTAAAGCGTCTGTCCCCCTTCCGGCATCAGCGGTGTCGGTGACGTCAGTGATTAAGTCTCCTCCAGCTGCTCTTCTGGCTAAAACATCTTTGGTTTCTGCCGTTTGCTCTAGCGATGCCCCACTGCCAGGTAGTACTTCGGTGTTTCACTTGGACACAGCTGTCAAGAAATTGTTGGTCAGCCCAGAAGGAGCCATTTTAAATACCATAAATACTCCAGTGTCTAAAGTTTCTTCACTCTCTCCGTCCCTCTCTCAAATTGTTGTATCTGCCAGTCGAAACCCTGCCTCTGTCTTCCCTGCGTTTCAGTCGTCTGGCTTAGAGAAGCCTGACGCAGCTGCATCTTGAATTTAGATGAAACGAGCCAGTTTTTAAATAATGGGGCATTGTTTTGACTCCCAGAAGAATTTTAACTGTTTATTATACTGTTGAAAACATACTACACTAGTTGTTTTTTTTTTCCCCCTCTCTTTTTTAATGTGTCCTTTCATTAGCTTGCAGCAAGGTTTTGTTTGCTTGGGGAGAGAAAAAAATCTGTTGCGTTTTGCTCATTGGTATGAGTATGTTTTCAAAGGTTGTTTATAGAGGGTCAAGATTTACCTGTCTGTATAACATACATTGAACAAAGTCAAGTTTGACTGGTTTAGAGTAAGCTAGCCTTTTGCACACTTGCATTGACATGTTTCCTCCTGGATTTGGACAATTGCAGCATTTCTGCGCTATGGTATTCTGTGTCATTAGTGAAATCTTATTTTTGTTTCTGTAAAAATATACATATATATTTATGCATTGTGAAAATGCAGTCCATGGTGTAAAATTGTACATATTCCTAAATCCCTAAAAACCTGTACTAAACTATATGTACAAAGAACTATGCTGTCTTATTTATGTTTTGTTTACATAATGTATAGTTTTTTAAGTATTTTAGTAATTTTGGACCAGTGAACTGTTAGCAACAATGCAGAAGAATCTGCGTGTAATAAACTGAGTTGCTGTATTTCTTTGTTCGAATACCATTTTTAAGGTGTGTGCTTGTCCCGTTGAAAGGATGCGTGATATAAATGAAGAAGACAGTCCTTTACAAAAAAGAATTGTGGCTGGGAAATTTGGGTTAAGAATAGCTAGCATTCGTGTAGGGTGCTACAGGTAAGAGATATGTCCCAGGTCACCCAGCAGGTAGGTGACAGAGCTAGTACTTAAACTTTGTTTTAAATCCTTTTTCCATGGTTCTACCTTACTTATGTTATAAAATTCCACCATAGAGTTCATTGTTTTAACCTTTTGCTTTTCATCCACCACCAAATTTTGGCCAAGTTATCTGTGTTCGGGTTAATGTATTTGGAGTCTGTTTATACATGCCAGACACACTTTTTTTAAAGCATTTTATTTTTTAATAATTTTAGATTTCACAGGACGTTGCAAAGGTACAACAGAGAGGTCCTGTGTACCCTTGACCCAGTTTTCCCCAGATTTTTTTTTTTAATTGAGGCATTGGTTCATAGTGGCTGATTGTGCAAAATGTTTAAAAACATGAATTTTTTTAGAATAAAAAGTGAATGTAGATACCTTCAGTTGATTATGAAGTGTTTTCTGTTTTTTTTTTTTTTTTTAATTACAGAGGAATTATTTAAATTCCATGGTAAAGCAAAATTTATGGCTCAGCTGATTCTCAGGGTTTGACTTTGTGGTATTTCAGAATATCCTTCATTCTGAATAAACTGTAGCTTCTGTATTTATTAGCTCTTCATATTCATTATCTTACTTGAGACACCACTGGTTGTATACCCTTCCACATCCCTTCCACATCCCAATTATAGATACAGTTAAACCTCATCCCATGGAGTTAGTGCCTGCAGTTGACAAGAGTGGGCCTGCGTTGAAATGTGTTAGTTATCAGGTGGAGAGGGCAGTGAGGGTATTCCTAGAAAGCTGCTAAAGGCTCTCAAAAACCTGTATTTCCCCTCTAAAATAGCACCTTTGCCAGTCATGCCTGTGCCCTGTACAGTCACACTTCCCCTTTCCCTGTCAGTTTACAAAGGCCTTGGCTTTCAGGGGGAAGTAAGTCATGTGCAAAGGGCATTGCTTTGTACGTAGATGATGCTCAGTTAGTGAATATATTCACGAGCTCCACTTTCAAAACAGAACAACCTAAAACTGTTCATGTTTTGTACCAAAGGAATTCCCTAAATCACATCCAGATACTAATTTACTGAATTACCTGTGGCCTGATTTTTTAAACCCAATAAAGGACCTAAACTAATGAACCACTAAATCTCTTCCAACTCCAAAACCCACATCCTAGTGTGACCTTAAAAGCTCTTGTGTGATCTGGTGAACCTTTAGGGTAAAGTCTAAAATCATTGTGGCACTTCAGCCTGCTCTCCCCTTGCTCGTTGTGCTCTGCTTTTCTTTTAGTTCCTGGAAAGTTGGAGGTACCTCAAAGCCTTCCCAGATGCTCTCTGAGTTGTCATGGTCCATCACAGGTTCTCATTCCATCCTGCGTAATGCCCTCCTGGCCGGGCCCAGCCAGCATCGTGCTGCCGTGGTCACACAAAGTGAGAATACGGAAGAGGATTCTCCTTCGTAGCACTTACCTTGACAGCTGTGATAAAAGTAGCCGCTTGGCATTCATTGCTTTAATGTCTGCCATCCTCACTCCTGGAAAGCAGGGACCTTGTCTTCATCCTTATAACCCCAGTAACACACAATAGACCTTCAATATATATTTGTTGAATAAATGAGTACGAAATCCAGGTAGCTTCTTACCGTATTTCTAGATAACTTCTTAAAAAAATAGTATTCCAGTTTTTGACTAGAAATTTGACTGAATTAATGGATTTATAGAACCAAAAAGCCAAATTCTGTTTGTTCACCTCCAGTTTTGTAGATGAGTGTGCATTCTGGGATCATGGCCAAAGAGTACAAAGTCAAATTCCTCAGTTCTTTGTGTTCAGTGTTCTTTACAGGTCATCTGTAAAGGCAGCCATGGAAGGGAGGCATGTCCCCAAAGTGCTACCTGAAAGGGGTTCTTATGTTTCCACATTTACTATAGAATTAGGCCATTTGGGTGTCTGTACTCAGTTTCATTTTAAATATTAAAACATGCTGAAATAACACGCCTTCTTATGTATTAGCTCTTCCCTTTTTTCTTGTTTCCTATGGTTTTTCCTGCAAAACAAAAATTTTTTTTCCTTTGTGATTTGAAAAAGAAAAATGTATGTATATCTATGTATTTTACTAATCACAAAGGAAAACATAAAATTTAAGTCTGACTGTTAGATCCCTGCTCCCATTCCAAGCCTCTGATTTTATTGGTGTATTTAATAATTGATGCTAATAGTTCTATGATTAAAGTAGTGATGGCTGTAAATATTTACACTAAGATCAATTAAAATGTTCACTTAATTTAGTAGATCATTGGCTTAGGAAATAGAGTGAATTTAGAAATTTTTAATATTAAAAGCTTGAAAAGGCAAGTTCTGAAAATGATCTAAGGAGTTTGATGGGGTGGTTTCATTATCCAAAATTAAACTATAACTTGAGAAGATACACAGTTTACCTTCAGTCATTCCAGAAGTTGTTTTGCCATCACCAGAACCTGAAACTTCATTGTTACTGAAATGCTGTCATCTGCCCCGGTTATTCTTGCTCATTTATTCAATCAGCATTTGCACAGTATTGTGCTTGATGCTCTGGTAGTAGCAAGAAGGCTGAAGGATGTGGCAAAGATCAGAAGGTTCTTAATAATTCAGCTTGGAGTCAATCTGAATGGGAGAAACTTCTATAGTTAAAGAGTTATATATGAAGAAGTGATAGAGAATCAAGTGTGTGTGTTTACATGTATGTAATCTTCACCATCATTCTTAAATTATCAACATAAATTCAAAGCACCTACCCGGGATGTAAATTCATTCCACACGTTTATTGAGGACCATATCTCTAATATCAGAAGATGTAGGAATAAGATCCATCCCTGCCCTTAGTACAAAAAATAATAAAAGAATATAAATATCTCGGGACAACTTGGTCAATTGGCATAACATAGTTGACAATGGTAATATTCTACATCCTAGATTGGTGAGTAGTGTCGGGGGTTTTAAAAGCTTGTGAGCAGCCATCTAAGATACAACTATTGGTCTCTACTTGTATGAAGCAAAACAGAATGAAGGAAATCAAAGGCTCAAAGAAGAAACTAGTCCACGGGACTAAATAGCCCAAACCACAGCTTCCTCTCACCTGAGACCAGAAGAACTAGATGGTGTCTGGCTACCGCTACTAACTGATCTAACCAGGGATACAATAGAAGGTCCTGAGTAGGAGGAGAGGAAATGTAGAACAAAACCCAAATTCCTAAAAAAAAAAAAAAAAGCCAGATCTACTGGACCTATAGAGACTGGAGGAATCGCCAAGAATATTGCCATAAGATAACCTTTGAACTTGGATTTGAAGCTATTTCTGTAGGTCGTCTTTCCACCAAATAATAGAGTGGCTTATAAAATAAACACTATCACCTGGGAGTGATCTGCTCCCTTAAACAACTATGTGAGGCCAGACAGTCAACATTTACCCTAAAGCAAAGGTGAGAAGGCAATGAAGGGCAGGGAAGCTAGATCAATGGAAATAGGACAAACAGAATGGAAATAAGAATGCTGACACATTGTAAAAATTGTAACCAATGGCACGGAACAATTTGTATAGAAATCGTTAACCGGGAACTAATTTGCTGTGTAAATTTCACGTAAAATAAAATGTTGTCTAAAGAAGAAGTAAATGTCAGCGGAATAAAGAACTCAGAGTCTCGCAGGGTGGTGTCAGAGGTTTCGTGTAGGAGGTTGTGGTTGTGCTGTGACAAGTATGTGTAGAACTGGTCCTGCGAAGACCCAGCTTCTGAAGCATAGGAGTGGCATAGAGAATGGAGTGGCTAAATTTGAATGGAGCATAACCTATAGGTTATGAGGACCGGCGGGAAAGGACTAGGAAAGTAGGATGGGCTAGTTATTAAAAAAAAAAAAACCCGTTGCTAACAAGTGGATTCCGACTCATAGGTGACCCTCTAAGGCTGAGTAGAACTGTTTCTAAGGAGTGGCTGGTGGATTTGAACTGCCAGCTTTTTGGCTAGCAGCAAACTCTTAACCACTGTGCCACCAGGGCTGGTGGTAGAGGACTGAGAGATGTTCTGAAAGCAATTGAGGGAGCTGCTGAAGCTGTTAAAGCGAAGGTGGTAGCGTTCCTTGTGAGACAAGGAAAATTAACTCGCAGGGTTACTGGGAGGATTATATGAGATGATGGCAAATACTTGACCCAAAGCCTACCACCAACCAAAAACCCGTTGCCGTTGAGTCAGTTTCGACTCATAGCGACCCTACAGGACAGAGTAGAACTGCCCCATATGGTTTCCAAGGAGCGCCTGGTGGATTCAAACTGCTGACCTTTTGGTTAGCAGCTGTAGCTCTTAACCACTATGCTACCAGAGTTTCCAAGCCTACCGCACAAACCAAAAAAAACCCATTGCCGTCAAGTGGATTCTAACTCATTGAGACCCTATAGAACAGAGTAGAACTGCCCCCATAGAGTTTCCAAGGAGTCCCTGGTGGATTCCAACCGCTGACCCTTTGGTTAAGCAGCCGTAGCACTTAACCACTACTCCACCTGGGTTTCCACACACAGTAGGTGCTAATAAATGGTAGCTGCTACCATTCTTCACAGGAGCCTGGGTGGCACAGTGGTTAAGTGCTCGGCTGCTAACTGGAAGGTTGGAGGTTTGAATCCACCAGCGGGAGAAAGATGTGCCATGCTGCTTCCATAAGGATTATAGCCCTGGAAACCCAATAGGGTAGTTCTACTCTGTCCTATAGGGTCACTGTGAGTCAGAATGAGTCAGAATCGACTCCATAGCTGTGGGCTTGGGTTTTTGTTGTTGTTTTTTTTTTTTTTTTGGTGGGGTGGGGGGGCATTATTCACCTCACTAAAGACAGGGAAGCTAATAGGATGTATGTAGTTGGGCCAAGCAGGTGGTGTGGAGACCTGGTATCTGACAGTAATGGTAACAACAGAGAGGCGAGGAAGGAAGCAGAAACTTCAAGCACCCATGAGGTGCTATGCTGTGGAATACTTACCAGTGATGCGGAGGGAGCCACCTGCATGGGGCAAGTGAAATACGTGAGGGGGTGGAGGCAAGCAGTGTAAGCCACACTCTGAGAGCGGATAGCAGTCTGGGGGGAAAGACAATAGAAGTGATAGAATTACTTGGTTCACTCTTTTTTTCTTTTAGGTGTGCAGTGGCTCAGTCAGGGAATCACTAACATCCCCCCCTTTGCCACACCCCACCCAGCATCACGCTGTGGCAATTGCCCATCGATGGAGAGGGACATAGACTGAGGATAGAGGAAAGCGCTTTTCATTTAGGAAAACTTTTATTTGACTAGATAAAAATCAGAAACGTTTCAACAGCAAAAACTCATGAACAAAAATTTGAAAGGTTGAAAAGAAATTGAAAAACAAGACACAAATGGTTGCAAAACATTGCCTTCCTAAGTCAATCCATGGAAACCCTGGTGGTGTAGTGGTTAAGTGCTACGGTCGCTAATCAAAAGGTCAGCAGTTCGAATCCACTGGGCGCTCCCTTGGAAACTCTATGGGGCAGTTGTACCCTGTCCTGTAGGGTCGCTATGAGTCGGAATCGACTTGATGGCAACTGGTTGGTTTGGTTGAAGTCCATCTATGAAGTTCAACCAAATTTTTAAACTAATTTTTAAAAAGGTTTTGTTGGAGGTGTCTTTGTGTGTGTATGTGTGCGGGGGGATGTTTTGTATTTTTTTAAACCAAAATTTATTGAGGTTAATATTATAACTTTTACAGAGTTCTTACAACAGCTCATGTATATATATATGATCTTTATTGTTTTAAAGTTCTCTTCCTGGATGGTGGTGGTGGTGGTGGTGGTGGTTGCTGTCCAGTTGATTCCAACTCATGGCGACCCCACGTGTGGGGAGTACAACTGTGCTCCATAGGGTTTCCAAGGCTGTGACCTTTTGGAGGCAGATCACCAGGACTGTCTTCCAAGTTGCCTCTGTCTTTCAGCCGCCAACCTTTCAACTAGTAGTCAAGCACCTAACCGTTTGCACCACCCAGGGAACCATACTTGAATTCTACCCCTCAGAAAATAACACCATGGATTTATTCGCAATTACTACTGGCACAGAGAGTATCATGCGTGACAAGGTTTATTGACAAAGTTTTTCCCAGTTTAATATTTCTCATAACTTCCTTGCTTGGTTAGTATTGCTAGTTGCTCTCCTAAGAATCGGACACTAACTTTAGTATGGGGGGGTGATGCACACTGTCCCCACGGCATTCCAAAGCAGAACACGAGTCGTCTAGATTGAATTCAAGCTGAAGCGTGGAGCCAGTCCTCTGAGCGTCTCTCAGGTCCCATGCTGGCTCTCAAGGTGAGTAAGGTGGGGGAGACTGTTCCGCAGAGAGTTTCTCATAGGCAGGTGGAGCATTGGGGACCTGTGAGAATGAGAAACGGAGAGCAAGGGCTTTGTGTTTATGCTTTCGCGGTAGCCTGAAACTTCCTAAGTGCTCACTTCTAATTTCTGCCCAATACGGTTGCGGTTAGTTTCCATCGAGTCAATTCCGACTCACGGCGACTTCACGTGTGCCGAGTACAACTGTGCTCCATACGGTTTTCAAAACTATGACCTTTCAGAAGCAGATCGCCAGGCCTTTCTTCCAAGGCACCTCTGGGTGGGTTTGAACCGCCAACCTCTTGGCTAGTAGTTGAGTACTTTTACCCATTTGTGCCACCTAGGGACTCCTGCCCGATGTAGTAAGAGCTGTTTAATTTCACAAGTGTGTATGTTGAAACATTGTTGAGGAAGGTTAAGAGAGATAGGGCTAAGGAGTTTCCCAGAATCTCAAAACAGCTTATTTTTACCTGGAATACCTTGTCAGTAGAAGCACCAAGCCATAATGATGAATCTTTCACCTGTTTACAGACACAAATGTACGTTGCATCTTTACATATAGGTAGACATACATACATAGATCCATGTAGTATTGGCTAAAGGCACAGTGCCACTATCTGTTGAGCACATGTGTCAGGCCTTCATTTAATGCTCACAATAATTCTAGAAGATATTTTCATTGTTTCCATGTTACAGATGAGGAAACTGAGGCACAGAGAGGTCAAGTCTCTTACCCAAGGTCACAGTTAACTAAGTCTTGGAGCTGAGACTCAAACACAGAGTCATTGTGCTCAACCATGACGCTATACCACATCTATACCAGTGATGTCCAATTGGGAGCCCTGGTGGCACAGTGGTTAAGTGCTGCAGTGGTGAAGCACTCAGCTGCTAACTGAAAGGTGGGTGGTTTGAACCCACCAACTGCTTGGCAGGAGAAAGACGTGGCAGCCTGCTTCTGTAAAAACTACAGCCTCAGAAACCCCATGGGGCAGTTCTACTCTGTCCTATAGGGTCACTCTGAGTCAGAATCGACTCTACGGCAATGGGGTTACAGGCCAGCCACATATGTAACTTTAAAATTTCTAATAGTCACATTAAAAAGAATAAACAGGTGAGATTAATTTTAATGATATATTTTTAACTCATTATATCAAGATATTTCAACATTTAATCAATAGAAAAAAAATAACTAACGAGTTCTTTATGTTCTTTTTCTCACAAAAAATAGTGTCTTTGAATTTGGGTGTGTATTACAAAAAGAAACTCGTGGCTGTCGGACTGCTGCCAACTCATAGGGACCCGTGTGTTACAGGACAGAGCTGTGCTCGAGGGTTTTCTTGGCTGCAATCTTTACGGAAGTAGATCACCAGGTCTTTCTCCCATGGCACCGCCAGATGGGTTCTAACTGCCAACCTTTAGGTTAGTAGTCAAGTGCAAACTGTTTGCGCCACCCAGGGGCCTTGGTGTGAATCACAGCACATCTGGGTTCAGACTGCTCAGATTTCAAGTGCTCACTAGGCACATATCAGACAGCACAACCCTATATGATTAAAAATAGGTTTTTTTTCTCCCTTGGATATAAATTCAGCAAAAAGAAGAATGTACTGGAAACAAAACAAGGAGATAGTGCATCCAGAACCAAGTTCTATCTTTAGATTTTACATGTAAGGCTCTCACTACTGACCCTGGGAAATCCGGGTATCAGAGGACTCAATTTAAGAAAATTTCTGTGTCCCCTGTTTATTTTTAATGGAAATACTTTCATTAAAAGCGGCCATACACAAAAACAACCAAGATGCAGGAGCTCCACCTACCACGGGTCCACAGTTGTGCTCTTGAAACAGCAGTTTGCTGTCCTGATGAGCAGATTCCTCGTGGGGGTATCTTCCTGTCAGGGGACTCTGGGCACCAGCATGAAGGCTTTTGTCCTGAAACATGAAGTCATGGGGGTCACTGGGTGAGAAGTTATAATCGAGTCCATTAAAGAAAAGAGAAGGAAGCCGAAGTTTCTGCCACTTACTAGCTGTGTAACCTCAGGCTAGTCACTTTACCTCTCTGAGCTTCAGTTTCCACATATGTAATATGAAGGCGCCCTGGTGGTGCAGTGCTAAGAGCTACAGCTGCTAACCAAAAGGTCAGTAGTTCAAATCCACCGGTAGCTCTTTAGAAACCTTATTATGCAGTTCTACTCTGTCCTATAGGGTCGCTATGAGTCAAAATCAACTCAACGGCAATGGGTTTGCTTGTTTAACATGAGGATAATACCACCTGCCCCTCTGAGTTATTGTGGAGATTAACTAAAGGTTAGCACCTAGTTCAGTGCCTGGCACCCACTGGTTAGGCAACAGAGATTTTTGAAGGGAAGGAGAAAAAGAGCGAATTGAAAAATGAACCTCAGAGAGTGAACATGAGGAGAGTAGAACGGAACCAGAGAGGCAGGAGCCAGCATCACGGTGGGGACTGGTTTATGATCCCCTTCACAGCAGGGACACACTATTTCTGAATTCCCTGTAATGACAGAATATCTTAAATGCTACCAATAGTCAATGCGTATGCGTTGATAGAAATGCTCTGGTAGCTCTGAGCTTCCAAATACTGCTGCAACCATGACGATAAATCAGTCTAAGGCTCAGCTAGAGACCCTGGTAGTGCAAACGGTTAACACGCTTGGCTGCTAACTGAAAGGCTGGAGGTTTAAGTCCACCCAGAGGCACCTTGGAAGAAAGGCCTGGTGATCTACTTCCAAAAAACCAGCCAGGGAAAACCCCAGGGAACACAATTCTATTCTAACACACATGGGGATGCCAGGAGCCAGAATGGACTCAATGGCAACTGGTTTTTATTTTTTAAAGCTAAGTTATGTGCCCCGAGCTATTGAGGGGAGGGGTGGGTAAAGCTTAGTTTGGTGCTTGCATCAGTTTAAGGGGTGATGACACCCAACCCCAGAACAGAATGACAGTTTGTACAAAGCACAGGCTTACCAAAGCAGAAGAGGGAGCCCTGGCAAGGTAGACTATTTCATCACTGACGTTTAAAATTGCTGGCACTTTGTGATAACAGAAAGCAGACTAACTCTTAGTTGCTTTTAGTGTTTAAATCCTTCACAGTTGTTGTTGCTGTTAGTTGCCCTGTGATCACCAGATCTGTCTTCCAAGGCACCTCTGGGTGCTTTTGAATGGCCAACTTTTAACGAGTAGTTGAGCCTCTCGGGGACTCCTAGCCTCCACTGCAGTGGTTCTCAATCTTTAGCAACAGCATCACCCAGCAGGCTTGTTAAGCACAGGTTGCTGGGCCCACACCCAGTCTGTGATGCTGTGGGCCTGGGGTGAAGCCCAAGAATTTGCCTGTCTAACAAGTTCCAGGTGATGCTGATGCAGCTGGTCTAGGAGCACACTTCGTGAACCACAGCTTTGCAGACAGTTCACCCCCTTGTTGCCTGCACCTGGGGTGGCCCACCCCATTTCCGCCCTTGCTATGCCACTGGGGTGCAGACTCAGATACGTACAGAAACCAGTCGTTAATACAAGTGGATCAAGTTGGGGTGGGGGGATGTAGCAAAGGACAGCATGTAACCCATCTAAAGGGACCACCACTGCTTAGCCGCTAGTTTTTGCTGGCTCTTTTGATTTTTTTTCTTTTTTTAAAGAAACTAGGAATTGAGCGTTGTGTGTAAAATGTAGCTTTTAAATGTTGGTGCCTAATTCAGTTTTCTAAAATGCAGGCCAAGTTGCATCTGTGAGCCCAAGGTGGCCTGTGGCGTCAGGAGCATGCTCTCTGTGGTATTAGTAGAGAGGGGCTGGACCAGGGCAGCCATGCGAATGGTCGGCTGCTCTTCCAGCTTGTCTTCACATGGGCACTTTGTTCTTTGGCTTCTACTAGGTTGGGGGAGGAGGGAGTCAAGGCAGGTTTCCCAAAGAGACGAAGTAGCTGGACCATCAAGTGGCTGGATCTGGATGGGACTGGGCTGATACCTAGAGAGTCTGTCGTTTTCCTAAAGGCTAGTCTGCAGTTCTGTGGCTGTTGACTGTACTCCATGGAAAGGTATATGCACAGGAACCCTAATCTAGATGTCAAAATCCAGGGAGCTTCTGTTCCCCTCCCACTCCTCAGCATGAAAGCTCAGGTAAGGTAGTCAAGGTTGGTGAAGTAGGGGCGTCAGTGAAAAGGAGGGAAACCCTCAGTGTGATGGCCAGACACAATGGGCACAATACGGACTCAAACGACAACGATCATGAAGATGACGGCACGGGGCCGGCCAACGTTTCGTTCTGTTGTAAGGTCGCCCCTAGCAGAGCCCGCTCCAGAGCAGCTAACAACGACGAAGTAGTCAACGCGCTCTCTCTCTTTACCTCAATTAGGTTTTTCTTTTCTTTTTTTAAAATCTCTCACCTACCACTCTCCCAGCTCACAGACTACCCTCTGCATTTGCGTAATTTCAGTGAACAAACTAAGATGTAGACTACTGCGTCCTGCCCTGAGAGACTGGCCCAGAGTCACCATTTAGCAAGAACCCCGGGTGATTCTAGTGCAGGTGGCCTCTGAGCAGGCCTGGAAACACAAGGCCCTGACACCTGGGCATCCACTGAGTGTCAGCAGGGGTCTGGAAATTCTTCTCCAAGAATCCAAAGTATGTATGCCCTCAACATCCAAGTGAAGAAGTAAAACCGGTAATATAAGAACCATCTTCCAGGCCTTCACAAATCACTGCCCACTCCTCGCTTCAGGAACACGCTGCTGCTGCTGCTGAAAAAGACTTTCCTTTCAGAGGTTGCTTTTCAGGGTGCAGGGGACTTGCTAACCGAGGGAGAGGTCTGGGGAGATCTAAATTCCAGCTAATCTCGCTGCCTTTCTGTGATGAAGGTGGAAAAAGAAACATTTCAAAGTTTAATGAGGGAACCTGAGGTTGGCGTTTCATGTTCATTTATGTTCTCCTGCTTTAAAATGAAAGTAGAATGACAGAAGAGAGGTAGGGAGTTGATGGTGTAATTAAATGCAGTACTTAGTGCATCATGAGCCCCAGTGGCCCAGTGGTTAAGAGCTCAGCTGCCAACCAAAAGGTTGGCAGTTCGAATCTACCAGCTGCTCTTTGGAAACCCTATGGGGCAGTTCTATTCTGTCCTGTAGGGTCGCTATGAGTTGACAAGAGAGGCATAGGGAAGGGGGCTTCAGGGGTCTCTCACCTTCCACCTCTCCTCCTCATACTGCCAAGCTCTCACCACCCCACACACACCACCAACCCTTCTCTCCTTCTCAGAACCTTTTCTGCAGAATGACGTGCTTGCTGGGTGACGAATGGGACTTTCCAACATCTTTTGTAAAGTTTTTTTTTCCATTGTGTATTGACCTGAGAAGCTTTCCAATCTGTAATAACAAGAAAGAGAGAGAGGAAGGAAGGAAAGAAGGAAGGTAGGGAGGGAGGTAGACAGGTAGGAAGGTAGGGAGGGAGGTAGACAGACAGGTAGGAAGGTAAAGAGGTAATAAATAGCAACTCTCCTTTCTTTCTATTGCTTACTTTGGCTGCTTTACTGCTTCCTGGCTTTGGAAGCAAGGTTACTGAAAACTGGCCTACTTTTTATAGTTGATACTCTCAGCTGACAGTCCCCATTCTTGGAAGATCCTGCTGCCGGAAGAATGGACTGTGTCATTGTGTAAATCCCTGCTCATATGAATAAAGATGAAAAAGTTCTAGAAAGCCACAATGGCTGCCCGACAAGGGTGGAGCCTGTTAAAAACCAGGTGGGCTTTTGTGCGCTGAGAGGTGGATGGATCCTGGGTCTGCTGGGTTGCTCCGTACTGCAGAATTAGAACTTGGAGTTTCCAGGCAACCTGGGAGCAAAGGGATGACAGGGCAGGTGGGAGGAACAGGCCACTAAGCAGAGGAGCAGAACTTGTGAGGATCCCCGGAGGGATGGATAAGAACTAGGGCGTCCAGATGCCGTGGTTCACCACGCAAGGGATCACAAAACCATCCCCTGCGACCATAAACCATCGGTGCTCAGCTACACACAATAGCCAGGTGTGCAAGTTTGCGTGGAATCAGAGACAGGCCAAGGTCCTGGTTGGGGTGGATGCCTGGGCAGAGACAAGGGAAGGGTTGCAAGAACATCATGTAGAGAAAGAATTTGTCAGAAGCAATAATCAGAGTTAGAGGGGATCAGAGAATTCTACTCCCCCAAAAAGCTGTTGCGGTCGAGTCGATTCTGACTCTAAACGACCCTACGGGACAGAGTAGAACTGCCCCATAGGGTTTCCAAGGCTGTAATCTTTATGGGAGCAGACTGCCACATCTTGCTCCCAGGGAGCGGTCGGTGGGTTTAAACTGCTGATCTTTTGGTTAACAGGCGAGCGCTTTAATGCTACCCTCCCCCCACCCCCATCCGGCCCCAGTCCCCAGAAATTCTCAGAAGTGGAAGGACGGCTCTTGGATCTGGAGGAATTCGACCCACAGGGAGGAGAACCCCAGCAGTGGAAACGATACCCACCTTCAAGGTCTGGTATCCGCTTCGTCTTCTACAATACCAGCAGCCAAGAAGCAGTAAGATCCCCAGGATCACCGTCAGGATGCCAACCCCCACGGCCCTGGCCAAGAGACAGGCAAGTCCGACTCGGCACAGAAACACTGTTTCAGATCATGATGAACGTACATCAACCTTCTCTCTTCACGTGGGCTTTGAGAGCCAAAAGCAGCACTTCCCGGGCTCCAAGTAGTTTCCCGCCCCACCAGGATGGCACCTCACCAGGCCTCCAGGTCCTTCTCTAGGAGCCGCTCAGGTATGGGCCCACAGGTGCGACACTACCTGGCCTGGCCCGAGCACAAGAGGGGCGGTAGCAACTGATCCTTATGTGGACAGCATATTGGATGGAACTGAGTTTTCCTTCACATCGGGGCTGATAAAAAGCATTTTTTTTTTTACCAGTCCACAAACGGGAAAGGGAAATTAACACTGAGATGTGGCAGTCTGCTTTTGTAGAGATTTGCAACCTTGGAAACCCTATGGGGTTGCTATGAGTCGGAATCAGCGTGATGGCAGTGGGTTTGGTTTGTTTTTCAGGAATGCTGACTATAAGCCAGGTGCTGTGCTAAGCATTCTACATGCATCAGTTCGTTTAATTCTCATAACAACCCAGTAGGCACCATTTATTGTCCCCATTTCACAGATGAGAAGATAAATGCAGAGGTTAAGTGATTTGCCAACGTCATTCAGAGCTAGCATGAAGACCCCCAGTGAGTGGGCGCTTGGATTCAGACCAGACCCAATCTCCAGTGGCCAGGGCTTGTCCTGCTGTATTGCCTTTCTCTGAAGTAAAGCTGTCACAGGAGCAGGTGCCCAGCGGGCTCCTGTGACTGAAGGCAGCTGACAGGGCTCCCAGCCTGTGTGTGCCCTAATTTTACCCAGCAGCCTGCGGTCCAGTGCATCACTAGGGCTGGTGTCACCCTCCTCCGTGGACCTCTTCCTGTACCAGACCATACAGCACCCTGTCATTTTTTTTGTACTAATGTTACTCGTCAGTTGTTATTCCTATATATCACTCCCTCTTTTCCTTTAATTACTACTTTATTCTTTAAAAAGTTATTGATACAGGTTCACGAAAACTAATTACCACAATATTGTAGCTAAAGCACAGAAAATCGGACAAAATCAGAGACTGTAAAAACACCAGCAGCAACGAAAGCACCAGACGAGACCACGTGATTAGGGACATCCTTGTAATTGGGTAACAGTGACAGCTCTGACTGGAGTGCGTTAGAAGGTTCAAAAAGTAAACTAGCTGCAGAGTTGTAGCCTTGTAGGTACATTGACACATGTAAGCTGGGCTTACGAAAAATGTTTTTGTTGTTTTACCTAACTACAGAGATATTTTTATAGACAGTCATTTTGATGTCACCCCCTCTGATAGTGTCACCCAGTGTAGCCCGCACCCTCCGCAGCCCACTGGGGATGCCACTGCTGTGGTCACGCCCCGGGAGAGTGGGCACAGATGAGCTGTACTCCACTTCACACACGGTCACACCACACTCACCACACCCCCACGGCTGGCTGAGAGCGGGAGACTCCAGGACGTGGCAGACGTGTCAGCGAAGCTCACCGACCAGCCTGGCACAGCTCCTCAGGGTGTCACCCAAATGCCACCCACATCACGCTCACCTAGGATGCATGTGAAAGTGCAGGTCTTGGGGCCCCACTCCAGACCCACTGAATCCGCCTCTCAGGTGGAGGGGCCTAGGAATCTGCATCTTAACAAGCCCCACTGGTAAATTCCACACCCTCAACTGTGAGAACCACTCCCCACGGAGGTTGCAAAGGGTGGACACACAATGCAAGTGGGTTGCCCTTTGGCACTGGCCGTGGGAACCGACTTTGTGGTGTTCTTCCTTGTTCTACCTGGTGCACGACTGCCAGAAGGATAAATATCCTCAGAGAATATTACAGACACATTGTTCCAACGAAGGCGTCTCTGCTTTCCCACCCCGCTCTACTTCACCTGTCTAAATAGGCAACCAGCTGAGCAGGGGCTTTTTGTAAAAGGAAAACCAACCAGTTGCCATCGAGTAAATTCCAACTCATGGCAACCCCATGTGTGTCAGAGTAGAACTGTGCTCCATAGGCTGATTTTCCAGTAGATCACCAGTCCTTTTTTCCTGGGCACTTTGGGGTGGACTTGAATCTCCATCCTTTTGATTAGCAGCCAAGCGTTTGCACCCCCCTCCCCCCAGGGACTCCTGTGAAAGGAAGGACTCCTGATATTTGTGACCTTGTGCACAGTTGACCCTTTTCTGGACCAACCCCTTTCACTGCCCTGTGCAAGGTCACGACATTCCTTGCTAAGAGTGTCACAGTCGGTGCAGGGGGCTTCGGCCATCTGACCTACACACAGACAGCAAAGCGCCAAAGGAAATGACTCTGCTCTGGGGAGGATCCCTCCTTGCTGGTAGCCCCAGCGTTTCTTGTGTTCCTTGGCTCGTAGACAGTTCCTCACACATTCTACTCTCCCCTCCCTCCCCTGTGTGTATCTTTCTCTCCAGGTCTGTTTTCCCTTCTTATAAGACACCACTCAGAAAGAATTAGGTCTAGGACCCACCCTACAGCGATATGACCTCATTAACGCAACAAAAGAAAACCCCCTTTTTCCAAACACGGTCATATTTACGGGTACAGGGGTTGGGGTTTCTGCATAACTTTTGGGGGGATGCAATTCAATCCATAACACTGACTCAAGCCTTGAATAAACAGGGGGACACTTAGCGGGTCTCCTGATTAACTACATGTCTCTGCTCATTTGAAGCAACAAACTTCCCCTCCCAGAATCACAGACTCTCAGGACAGAGGGACCTCGGGAAGGCCATCCAGCGCCACCTCAGAGGAGAGGGGGAGGCAGATGGACACCGTCTTAATAAACATTTTACTTCAGGAAGAACTAGAGACCTCACCAGGGTGATCAGTCAGAGCTGAAATGCTCGTACTTTCAAACTTCTCTGTGCCGTATCCTTAGTTGAGGAGAAAAACCCACTGAAATCCAGGCAGGAGCATGGAAGGGTTTACCTCATTTTTTGAGAGACTCTGACTTTGATCTCAAATGAACTTTATCCAGCAGATCACATAAAAGACGGTCCAAATAAAAGCCTGACTCCTTGTTTGTCCTGTCTGACCCCACTAAAAGGGTAGCCTTTCCCTCTCACCCCACCCCCTTTCATCCCACTCAGGGACGGATTACCCACTAAGCAAGGTATGCACGGGCTTAATTGTGCTTACTTACTAATCTGTAGTGCACAATTTCACCTGGTGAAAAACAGATGCAATTGTGCACTACAGATAGGTAAGTAAGCAAAATTAAGCCCATGCGTACCTTGGTTACTGAAAACCAGAGCATACATGCTTACTGGTTAATCCACTCCTGCTCCCACCCTCCCACACCACCCCCTTCCCCACTCCCATTACCACACAGGGTGCCCCTCCCGCCTCTCTGATACCATTACAGCACTTACCTTTGACGACACCATTCTCGTGCCTGACTCACCCACTAGACTTGAAAGATTTTCTAAAGATAAGAATAGTATCTTGGGCCAGCACCCAATACTTCCCAAACCCAAACCAAACCCACTGCCATCAAGTCTCCAACTCATAGCGACCCTAAAGGACAGAGTAGGACCACCCCATAGGGTTTCCTTCTTTATGGAAGCAGACTGCCACATCTTTCTCCCACGGAGCAGCTGGTGGATTTGAACCACGACACCTTTCGGTTAGCAGCCACGCCCTTAACCACTGCACCACCAGGACTCCTATCCAATGCTTAGCACTTAGAAATGGATAATCATATAGATACTTATTTTTAATTATTTCATAATTTCAAACACTTTTGCTTAGGACTAAGCGAAAGTGCAGAAATTATGACCACATTTTTGCCCAGTAGTGAATCTGCAGGTTGAGGCACACACACCTGTCTTCATCCTCTCTGGCCTGCAAACCACTCTCAGGAATCTGAGCAGAGTAAGTACAACTGGGTTATATCTAAGGATTGAGGAAAGAGACATCTAAATCGGAGACAGAAAGCTGGGTGGTTTTCAGCTTAGGAACCCAAGGCCAAGTCCCAGTAGCAGAAACGAATAGTTGCCATCAAGTCAATTCTAACTCCTGATGACCCCATGTGTGTCAGCTTAGAACTGTGCTCCATAGGGTTTGCAATGGCTGATTTTTCAGAAGTAGACCACCAGGCCTTTCTTCCGAGGTGCCTCTAGGTGGATTCGAACCTCCAAGCTTTTGGTTACCAGCCAAATGCATTAGCCCTTTGCACCACCCAGGGACCCAGTAACAGAGAAGGCAGGAAAAAAAGGCAAGGTCCAGCTTCCCACATTCCTGTCTCCCTGCCTGCTGGGCCTCAGAGAAGTTGAGTGAGCCGCTTGCAAGACATGGTCCCCTCACCCCGTGGCTGGGGCTCTCACCCTCAGGGTAGAAGAATACTAGGGAGGTTTACAGGAGGTTTACTGGGGTGTGCAGGTGGAGGCCAGCAGCCTGCCTCAGCACAGGGCCCCAGAAACCCCTCTGCATCTGGTTTTGAACTTACTCTTCAGCTGTGATGGAGGCGTGGTGGTATCCCTTCCTGGGGTAACCATGTATGAGGTGAACATCTTCTCTCGGCATCTTGTGGAGTCAGGACACCTAACGGAAGGGGCACATGGCATCATTTAAAGCATCTGAAGTGTTGTCCGTCGTCATCCTTTAAATACCCACAGCAACATTCTCTCCAGACAGAGAGCAGCTACTGCGCAGACCCCCTGGCTTCTCTCTCTGGGATGGTTTATACCTGCTTCTTTCAGGGTTTGATATCAAGGGCTTTGGAAAGAGCTCAGGTTTCTAACTCCTTTCCCTCCCACCACGCCAAAAAAAAAATCAAGCCAGTTGCCCTTGAGTCAGTTCTGACTCATGGTGACCCCATGTGTGCAGAGTACAGCTGCTCCATAGGGTTTTCATGGCTGGGACCTTCTGGAAGCAGTTCAACAGGCCTTTCTTTCGGGAGGCCTCTCCGGGTGAGTTGGAACCACCAACCTTTCAGTTAGTTGCCCAGTGGTTAACCATTTATGCCGCCCAGGACTCCAGCCCCTTCCACCAAGTGAGAATTAAACTCAAAGAGGAAACTACAAACAAGCAAAAACTCTCAAACTGAGTTATTATTTGGGAGTAAGGGGTGGGGGGTATAATACTCTCCTTGCTTCCAATTGGACCCTATAACATAAATTTGCGGAGAGAAAAAAACGAAACAAAGCAAATAACAACAATTTAAAAAAACAGCATTTTTATTCATTCCCTACCTTCCCTGGCCCAAGGATGTGGTTAAAAAAAAAGAAGAGTTATTTCTCCCCAATGTTGTTATTTGATATCACTCCCTGCGCAAAGAGGAGCCCTGGTGGCGCAAACGGTTACGCATTCGACTACTAACTGAAAGGTTGGCGGTTTGAATCCACCCAGTGTCTCCTTGGGAGAAAGACCTGGCGATCTGCTCCTGTAAAGATTACAGCCTAGCAAACTCTATGGGGCCGTTCTACTCTGTCACATGGGGTCCTTATGAGTCACAGCTGACCGGCTGGCACACAACAACAACCTGGGACAGATGGAGGGCTCTGATGACATCCTGTGGTTTCCCAGAGTCCTCTTGGCCTGAAGCTAGTCATTGGTGTGGGAGGCAGAGTGGCTCAGCGTGGCACCTTCCAACCCACTCTACCAAAAGGACCAGCCTGTACAGGGGCCTTGGCTAATCCATGTTCTCCATGGACCTGCCTGTCTACCGATTCCTGCCCCCACATCTAAATCAATTTCTGCTGCTCCCTAGTTCAAGACACATGAAAACCCATTGCCACTGAGTTGATTCCAACTCACAGTGTGACCCCATGTGACAGAGTAGAACTACAGCATAGAGTTTTCTTGGCTCTAATCTTTATGGAAGCAGATCACCAAGTCTTACTTCCTTGTGCTTCTGGGCAGGTTTGAACTGCCAAACTTTAGGTTAGTAGTCGAGACCAAACCATTTTCGTCACCCAGAGACCTCAAGTCTCATGACTAAGGTTTAAAAAAGAAAAGAACTTAAAAAAAAAAGCTATAAAACATAAAAACAGACAAACAAAAATCTCATGAGCTGCAATGTCATGATTACAGTGTGCTTGTTCAAAACCAAGAATGGAAGCTTCTCTACTTGCCCTTGTGCATTTTTCTTCCCTCTCATTGTTCTTGTGAATTTCGAAGTTCTGATCCCCACAGAGTTATAGGAATGAGCTCCAGTGGGAAGAAAGCACCAGGGGAGACGTGGGAGAGCAGAGTAGGAGATTCACCACAGAAGTCCTTTCCACTGGGGCATTTTATCTGTCATTTCCCTTCCTAGCTTTAAACAAGAAATGGCATCAGAGATGGGTCATGTGGGGAAGGGGTGGTGGGGGAACCGTGTGTTCAAAATTACAAAGGCAAACTTGATGAATTCTACGCTAAATCCTTGGGAGAAAAACCTGGCAAGTCTGCACCTCAAGCTCAGAGCCTTGGCAGCTGGTGTTGTCAGCTCTGTTGGGTCAGCCCCTGACTCCTGGCCATCCCATGCAAAATGGAACAAAATGCTGCCTGGTCCTGTGCCACCCCCACGTTTGATTATGGATCTGGCCATTGTGACCCATAGGACTTTCACTGGCTGGTTTTCAGAAGTAGATCGCCAGGTCTTTCTACCAGGTCTTTCTACCTAGTCTGTCATGGTCTGGAAGCTCCACTGAAACCTGTTCAGCATCATAGCAACACACAGGTGATGGCTGTGCACGAGGTGCAGTGGCTGGGAATTGAACCCAGGTCGCCTGCACGGAAGGTGAAAATTCTACCACCGACCTACAACTGCCTCCGTGGCCATCAGTGTGGAAACAGCAAATCCACCTCATCCCATCCAAGCAGAGAGAAGTGACCCTTTAGGTGACAAGAGACCACGTCTAAAGCAAGGAGGTTCTTCTCCCAGCCTGAACACCCACTTTCCCTGGGCCTCTGCTTTTCTCCTCCAAGGTCCAGGAGGGCTGAGAAAGGATCAGTGAACCCTCAGAAGCTGGAGAATTTCAAGTGTTGAGGAGAAATTCTGTTACGACTAAGCATCAGGGAGGCAACAAGGAGGGTGAGACAACCCACCAGAATCTCCCAAACTCTGTTGTCAAAGAACAGTCGGACAGTTATGGGTTAGCAGGCAACACTCTTACCTTTCTTGATGAGACACCCTCCCGTCTGCTGGCTGGTGGTATGGGAAGACTGCGTCGCTGGCTCTTAACCTCACTTTTTTTTTTTTCCCCTGGTCTTGAGTCCCATGATAATCACGAGCTTGGAGTTCTGACATGGTCATCTGTGATTGCCTAATTGGCATGAAAGAACCGATTTCATCCCTCCCCTCAAAAAGTCACAGCTCACTCTGACCTGTTTTCCCCAAATCCCAATGTTTCTCCCTAGGGAAGCCATTTATTTTAAATGCTGGACCTTTCTCCCAAAGGTTGCCAGGTACAATACAGGACACAACAGTCGTCTTCGCTCCCCAGCACACCGTTGTGGACAAACAACAAAACAAATACCCACCAGAATGCCGGAACATGAGAGTCCTCATCAGCCGAGGACTTAGATTAAATGGTCACAGTTGTGGATTGAATTATGTCCCCTCAAAAATGTGTGTAACAGTTTGGCTGCGCCATGATTCCTGGTATTGTGTGATTTTCCTGTATGCTTGTTGTTAATCCTGCCTCTATGATGTTAATGAGGAAGGATGGGTGGCAGTTGTGTGAGTGAGGCAGGACTCAACCTACAAGACTGGATTGTGTCTTGAGGCAATCTCTTGAGATATAAAAGGGAGAAGTGAGCAGAGAGGCAGGGGGACTACATACCACCAAGAAAGGAGCACCGGGAGTAGAGCTTTTCCTTTAGACCCAGTGTTCCTGTGCAGAGAAGCTCCTAGTCCAGGGGAAGATTGATGAGAAAGACCTTCCTCCAGAGACAGAGAAAGCCTTCCCCTGGAGCCAACGCCCTGAATTTGGACTTTTAGCCTACTTTACTGTGAGAAAAAAAAACTTCTCTTTATTAAAGCCATTGATTTGTGGTATTTCTGTTACAGCAGCACTAGATGACTAAGACAGTCACTAAAGTCCCCTCCCCCTTAGCGCTCTGGGGCCCCACTCCTTCTGGATCCCAAAGCTTTCCAGTTTTCACTTCCACCTTGGCTGTGGACAAGAGCTGTCCTGTGTGAGGGCGGTATCAATGTGCTTTTATATTGTTTAATGGTCACTGGAATTGGCAAGAAAGAAAACGGGGCGGGGGGACTGGTCCTTCTTAGGCGGGAGACAGGAGTGTGAGTGGAGAAGAAGATAGAAAGTAAGAAATGATTAATAACCATAAAGGTTGAAGATTAGCCAGAGATAGAATCACCAACTTACAACCCATTCATTCAGCAAATATTTCCTAAGCACCAGCTACATGCTGAGACTGTAATAGACTTGGGGATTCCAGGGTGACAAAGTCAGACAAGTCCCTACACTTGTGGAGCTTATATTCTATGAGATAGAAAAGTAAAATAAACAAAACAAATGCCCAGTGTGTTAGGTGGTGGGTTAGAAAGCATTGAGTGGACAGGGAAAGCCTTTCTGAGGAGGAAAAATTTAAGCAAAGATCTAAATGATGAGAAGGAGCCAGCCAGGCAGAGATGACGGAGGAGCATCCCAGACAGAGAGTATAGGGCAAAGGCCCTGAGGTAGAACAATGGAACACGACTTAGTCTGAGTTCCTGGACGTGCAGCTGGGTCCGGAGATTTTAGACGACAATCATGAATAATACAGGTGCCTGGTGTCAATGGCTTTGGGAAGAGCAATTTCAATCTGAACCTTGGGTCATGTCTGGTAGCTCCCGGAGAGTCCTAGTGGCTGAGAGAAGGCACTTCTGAGCCAAGGAGCCCGAGGCTTGTAATAAGCTGGAGTCTACAGCTAAACTGGACCCTGGGATGACTGGCAGCAAGACCACCAGGAAGGAGGCACTGACCTGGACCTCAGGTCTCCCTCAAGTCCCCTGTGACATGGACTAAGTCAGGGGGCTTGAGTGTGCCCTGGGTGGAGACTGTAGGGCAGCTGGCATCATCCACTCCCCCAGAGGGGGCTAGAGGACCAAACTCAACACAATGGGGACACTAAGACCTGTGTGAAGACATACTCTCTATCTCGGTAGCTTCTTGGAGCTCAAGGAGGGAGTCCTTACACACCCTTACACAGGTACCTTGTTGCGTCTTTGAGAGGTTTGCAGTTTATGACGTGCCAGGTTCTTTCGGGGCTATGAGCCCCTGGTAGGCTGGGTCTGGACTCTTCAAATAAAGGTTCCTCAGAAGGTCAGTTTATCCTCAGCCTGGAAAACCACATCCTGCTTCCCAGAATCCCGCTGGCTTCCCTCTGGGGTCACAATCCTCAGACCTGCCTCTGCCTCAGGCTCCGTCTGCTCTGCCACCTGCCCTCACCTACAACACTTCCACCAAATAAACTGTACAACATCTGTTGCTGTTGAGTGGATTCCGACTCATAATGACCCTATAGGACAAAGTAGAAATGGCCCATAGGGTTTCCTAGGAGCAGCTGGTGGATTCAAACTGCTGACCTTTTGGTAAGCAGCCAAGCTATTAACCACTATGCCATCAGGGCTCCCAACATTTCCAAGCAACTGCCTTTTCCTTTTCTTCAGGGCAGTATAGCCCTGAGGCTAAAAACAGGGGCTCTAGAGTCCAAACTGCCTGGATCCCATCTCTTCAATCTGTGTGACCTGGAGCAAAACAAACTCCAGAGCCTCAGAGTCAGCATCTATAAAGCGAGGCTAATTTTATGAAGTACCTGCTTCATGCGTTCACCAAAAACCCAAACCCATTGCTAAGTCAATTCCAACTCATAGTGACCCTACAGGACAGAGCAGAACTGCCGCATAGGGTTTCCAAGGCTGTAATCCTTACGGAAGCAGACTGCCACATCCTTCTCCTGCTGAGCAGCTTGTGGACTCAAATCATCCACCCTTTGTTTAGCAGCCAAAGGCTTTATCCACTGTGCCACTGGGGCTCCTTCCTAGGTGAGTTGTGGGTTAAAGGAGGTGAGGCTTCCCACGTGCTCGGCCCAGGGTCTGGCACAGAATAAGCTTGGTAACAAGAGTGAAAACTGTTAGTAGGATGCTGCCCACCTGTTACCCCTTTGGGACAGCTCAGACCTGCCTTAAGGAGCAGTTCGAATCCACCAGCTGCTCCTTGGAAACCCTGTGGGACCGTTCTACTCTGTCCTACAGGGTCACTATGAGTCGCAGTCAACTAGACAGCCACAGGTTTGGTTGGTTTTTTTAATCTTTACCGAGGTTCCAACGGCTGACCTCTCGGTTGGCAGCCGAGTGCTTAACCGCTGTGCCACCCGTGCTCCCCATAAAGATTGTAGCCTTGGAAAGCCTATGGGGCCATTCTACTGTCCTTTAGGGTCGCTGTGAATTGGAATTGACTCGATGGCACAGAACAGACCAACAGAGTTTAGACGCCCCAGGGTTGGGACACCTTGACGCCCACTGACTGGTTCTCTGCTGCCACCTAGCGGGCTGTGTCCTCCTTGCACCACAGGCCCACCAGATGAAAGGGGCTGAGACATCTCTTTGATCTTTTCAAAACCCTCCAGTTTACAGTGCTCAAGCGCCAGACTTTCCTTTTCTCGTCCTCCGTGGGGCTTGGAGCCTCCCTCTATGTTCCCCATTAGCCTGTGAGCTTTTGTTTTCTCTCATACACAACCCAGTAGAAAATGCTAGAACACTGGAAAAGGCGCTGGGGTAACTGGGAGTTGATGCTGCTGCCCTTCTGTGTTGTTGTTAGACGCCGTCCGGTCAGCCCTGACTTGTGGCAGCCACATGCACAATGGAACTGAACGCTACCTGGTCCTGCGCCATCCCCGTGTCTGGTTACGGATCAGGCTGTTGGGATCCATATGGTTTTCACTGGCTGATTTTCAGACGTAGATTGCCAGGCCTTTCTTCCTAGTCCGTCTTAGTCTGGAAGCTCTGCTGAAACCTGTTCAGTATCACAGCAACACACAAGCCTCCACGACAGACGGGTGGTGTCTGTGCGTGAATGCACTGGCCAGGAATTGAACCTGGGACTCCTGTATAAAAAAAAAAAATAAATAGATGGTGGGAATTCTACTGCTGAACCACCACTGCCCCTTACTCTGTAGGAAAAGCCAAAAAACAAAAGCAAAAACAGGCCTTGCTCTTTAGAAAGCAGAGAAGGCAGGTAGACACCTGTGTAGGGACTGAGGCAGGCTGTGGACACCTTTCCCTCCCCATGCCTGGTGGGGTCCTGGAACCAGCCAGAACAGCCTTGAATCCCAGCTCTCACACTCATTACCTGTGTGACCTTGGGCAAGTTACTTAACTTCTCTGAGCTTCAATGTCCTCATCCGTAAGAATAGTAATAAATAATAATTACAAAATGGCTGTGAGAATTAAATGAGATAATATATGTGAAATTGAAGTAGTGCCATGCCTGGCAAGTTGTTGAAGCTGAAGAAGACTCTGGGAACATCCCGTGATGTGCCAACAGCCTTGAGAAGGGTAGGGGCAAGCCTGTGAACTCCTGGTCAGCTAAGAGTGTTCACCAGCTAACCCCCTCTGTCTGTGGAGAAAGGGGACCTAGGGCTGAGGTGAGCTGATGGAGGAGGGGCAAAGGGGAGGTAGAGAAGGGAACGGAGTGAAGGTGTGTCTAGGTGGGACCCGGAGGGGGAGCCCTAGCAACCTGGGAGCCACTGGGGGACACGAGGAACCCTCTGTCCTCCCTCAGACACCCCAAAGCCAAGAGTGATCTGCTGGCTCAGGCTGAACTTGAGTCCTTGCTCCCCTCTCAGGGAAGCATGGGGGAGGATCAGTTGGTCCCTACTCCATTAGGAGAGTTTTTCTAGGAGAACTAGTGGCAGTCCCTGACGTGGGCACAGAAGCTGGCTCAAATGAGAGAACCACGGTCCAGTTCCCAAGGTCGTTCAGGTGGGCAGAGAAGGGTGCCAATAATCAGGAGTGTGTTAATCCCACAGCACTCTCAAGAAGGAGCGGTTGCAGGACTGCATTAGAAGGACTTTTAGGGTGGAAGGATGTTGAGGACACCTCAATGTCTGCGACGATATCAGATCATGTTAGAGCCATCCCAGAATTCTGTCCACAGTTGTTGTTGCTGTTAGCTGCTGTGGCCCCAATTCATGGCGGACCCCATGAACAAGCGAAGACACGCTGCCTGGTCCTGTACCCCATGATTGGTTGTGGTCAGATCATTGTGATCCGTAGGGTTTTCACTGGCTGATTTTCCAGAAGTAGATTGCCAAGCCTTTCTCCTTCATCTGTCTTCATCTGACAGATGGGTGGTGGCTGTACATGAGGTGCATTGGCCTGGAATTGAACCAGGGTCTCAGCATGGAAGGTGAGAGTCCTACTGCTGAACCACCTCTGCCCACTGTCCACAATGTAGTGGGGGTATAGGTTCTACCTGGGAGCAGAAGGCAAAGGACAGGCTTCTAAGGAGAAGACAGGCTTACTTTGAGCCTAGAAAGATAAGTAGGGTTCACCAGGTGTGAGATGTGGGGGGGGGGGCATTCCAGGTGGAGGATAGATAGGGATGGGGGTAGAGAAGGTGACATTTCAGGTGGAGGGAGGGTCAGAGGCATGGAAGAGCCTGGGGGGCTTGGGGAACTGCAAGTAGCTCTGTATGGCTGGAGATCAAAGTGCAAGAAGAGGAGTGGAGGACACAAGGCCCAGGCCCTGAATCTGGAAGGGCCTAGAAGGCCAAGCTGAGGCTTTTGGACTTACTCTGCAGCCTCGCTAAGTTACAGCAGGGAGGGGAAGAGGTGGGGCTGATCACACTTGGGGTCTACCTGTCTTCTAATGCAATGAAGATAGCTACCTCCTGGGTGGCTGTGAGGATTACATGCATTGATGTGTGTGAGACCATCTGGTGAACTGTAAGCAAGGATGTCATGTTGAGACTGAGGTGCGCCTCACCCGAGCCATGGTATTTTCAATTGCCTCTTATGCGTGCAAAAACTGGACAATGGTTAAAGAAGACCAGCGAAGAATTGACGCCTTTGAATTATGGTGTTGGCAAAGTATATTGAGAATACTATGGACTGCCAGAAGAATGAAAAAATCTGTTTTGGAAGAAGTATGGCCAGTATGTTCCTTAGAAGCAAGGATGGTGAGACTTTGTCTCACATACTTTGGACATGTTGTCAGGAGGGACCAGTCCCTGGAGAAGGACGTTATGCTTGGTAAAGTGGAGGGTTATTGAAAAAGAGGAAGACCCTTAATGAGATGGATTGACACGGTGGCTTCACAATGGGCTCAAGCATAGCAAAGATTGTGCGACTGCTGCAGGACCAGGCGGTATTTCATTCTGTTGTCCATATGGTCGCTATGAGTAGGAACCGGCTCAACAACACCTAAAAACAAGCCATATTCACATGAAAGCCATAAGCAAAGATGGTCCTTGAATGGCAGGCCATTGGATTGGGGACATGGAGGGGTGAATAAGAAAGAGTCTGGGCTTTGGAGACCAGCTGATTCAGATTTAAATCTTGGTTCCAGCATTGACTAGTTGTGTGTTCTTGTATACGCAAGACTCATCTCTTTATCTTCGAAATGAACACAGGACCTGTCTCTCAGGGACGCTGTTGTTAGCTGCCGAGCAGTGAGCCCCTGACTCATGACGACCTGTGCACAACAGAACAAAATGCTGCCTGGTCCTGCACCACCCCCTTGACTGGTTGTGGATCAGATCAGCGTAATCCATGGGATTTTTATTGGCTAATTTTCAGAAGTGGATCACCAGGTCTACTCCATCCTAGTCTGGAAGCTCCACTGAAACCTATTCAGCTTTCATAGCAGCAGGCATGCCTCCACTGACCGATGGGTGGTGGCTGCACATGAGGTGGATTGGCCTGGAATCCAACCCGGGTCTCAGCATACCAAAAAAGAAACCAAACCTGTTGCCATTGAGTCAATTCAGCCACATAGTGACCCTGTAGGACAGAACAGAACCACTCCATAGAATTTCCAAGGAGCGGCTGGTGGATTCGAACTGCTGACCTTTTGATTAGCAGCCAAACGCTTAACTACAGCGTGGAAGGTAAGAATTCTACCACTGAACCACCATTGTCCCCAGGGAAGCTGTTAGATGAGGGCTATTGTGCCTGGCATGGAGTAAAGTTTGGTATCAGTCAGGATTCTTTGTTTTTGAGCAACACAAACTCAACTCTGGCTACTTAAGGAAATAAGAAAATTAATGGGAGGTTACAAACGCGTCTCACAGAACCAAAGAAAAGTCTGAGCAAACCAGACCTTAAGAAGGAACAGAATCAGCAAGTCCTTGGATATTAACAGATAATCCTTTAGGTTGTATGTCATGGATCAAATTGTGTCCCCCCCAAAATATGTGTCAACTTGGTTAGGCCATGATTCCCAGTATCTGTGGTTGTCCTCCACTCTGTGATTGTAATTTTATGTTGAGAGGATTAGGGTAGAATTGTAACACCACCATTACTCAGGTCTCCTCCCTGATCCAAGGTAAAGGGAGTTTCCCTGGGTTGTGGCCTGCACCACCTTTTATCTCTCAAGAGATAAAAGGAAAGGGAAGCAAGCAGAGAGTGGTGGGACCTCATACCACCAAGAAAGCAGCACTAGGAGCAGAGTGCGTCCTTTGGGCTCCGGGTCCCTGCATGTGAGAAGCTCCTCAAGCAGGGGAAGATTGAGAACAAGGACCTTCCTCCAGAGCGGACAGAGAGAGAAAGCCTTCCCCTGGAGCCGACGCCTTGAATTTGGACTTGTAACCTATTAGACTGTGAGGAAATAAATTTCTCTTTGTTAAAGCCATCCACTTGTGGTATTTCTGTTATGGCAGCACTAGATGACTAAGACAATTGTGACGTCAGAATAAAACCTTTTTTTTTTAACCATGTTCTTGGAGAATCTTGTTTGGCTAGCTTAGGTCTCATGCCAAATCCTTGCCTAGACATGGAGGGGTCTGGGGAGTGGGCTTAATGAATGCCCCATAAGGCTGATGCAACAGGGAAGGAAAAGAGTTGCTGTTACCAAAAAGAGAGAGACAAAGAGCTGCCCTCTACAACATTCGGCAAATGGTGCTCATCGCAGGTATTCTGGGTTCATCGAGCTTGGATTTGCCCCTGAGAAGCCTCCCCAGTCTTTGTTGTTTCCTAATAAGCACCGTGAGAGGACCAGGGTTGCGTATCCTGAAATCCTGCAAGAAACTAAAGAAGGCTGCCAGGAGCCCCCAGTCAGATTCTCGTCTTACCACTTACTGCATTATATTGACATCAACTGCTCATGTCTGATGTTCCTACTGGTTTCTGAGCTCCCAGAAGGCTGTTGCTGTGGTTAGCTGCCATTGAGTTGCCTCAACTCATGTTGGTGACCTCATGTATAATAGAACAAAAAATTGCCCAGTCATGTGCCATCTTCATGATCCTTGGTATGTTTGAATTAATTGTTATGGCCACTGAGTCAATCCATCTTGTTGAGGGTTTCGCTCTCCTTCACTGACCCTCCACTTTACCAAACATGATGTCCTTCTCCAGGGATAAGTACCTACTGATGACACATCCAAAGTAAATGAATTATGTCTCAGAAAATATTCTGTGATCCATAACGTTTTCATTGGCTAATTTTCAGAAATAGATCTCTGGGCCTTTCATCCTAGTCCATATTAGTCTGGAAGCTCTGCTGAAACTGGTCCACCAGGGGTGACCCTGCTGGCATTTGAAATACCAGTGGCATAGCTTCCAGCATCATAGCAACACACAAGCCAGCACTATATGACAGACTGACAGATGGGTGGTGGTTCCCAGAGGGTAAGGGTTATATATATCTCTGTTGCCCAGTATAGTCCCTGAAATGTGGTGGAACCTCAGTGAACTATCGCAGATAGTTCAGACCTCATCTCCAAGGAGATTTTGAGAAGTAACACTGTCAGAGGAAATGCGGTGATAGCTCAACAATAAGGTCAACTACTGTTGGCTTCAGTGTGCTTTTCTGTTTATGATTTTGAAAGAACTCCTCCTTCCATTCAACTACCATCACCCACAGTGTATCTTTATTGGCAGGTATGGTTCTGAAGACATGGTGGAGGTTAAACCATGGAAAGTGCTTAATCCCTATATTTAGAGAGGAGGGTTGCTGAGGGCAGCCCTGAAGGTTACGTGGTCCCAACACCCCTGGGGGAGACAGCCACATTCTCCAAGTCTCCATCTTCCCCCTTTGGCATTGAAGGGCTAAATCGGTTAGGAAAGTTTTTGTTAGTGGTAAACATTGTAAGTGAGAGTTCCTAGGTGGTCCCAGTGATTAAGTGCTCGACTACTAGCCAAAAGGTTGGCGGTTTGAACCCACCCAGAGATGCCTCCGAAGAGAGGCCCGGTGATCTTCTTCTGAAAGGTCACAGCCTGGAAACACTATGGAGCAGTTCTAGGCGGTCACTATGAATGGGAATTGAACAACAATAACGATTTTGAGTATTAGGCTGCTGACTTCCCCCGCCTCTCCAGAGACACTTATTCCAGCTTTCCCTCCTTAGCCACCAACACGCAATCCCTTGAGGCCTGGCTCTTGAGGGCTGACACTTTGAGGTTCCTGTAGTTTTTGTATTTAGGATGGGTGCCATTTATAACCGAAGCTTTCCACTGTTTTAGTAAGAGAGGGCCATTTGGCTCTTCCATAAGCCCTGTTCAGTTCTGCCTTCTTGCTGGTACCCTAGAAGTGCCAGGAAATAGTCCCCAGACCTTAAACAGATGAAAACACCAACTATCTCTATGCAGAAAGATGAATGGCTTCTGTGATTGCGGAAAGAACAAACTCGCCCTTTGACAGAGAACTCCTTGTTTCTGCAATGGGGGGGTTAGGTGTTGTATCAATCTGCGGTGAGATCTTGTGATTTCCAGAGAAATGTTGGGGAAAAAGGGAAGAGGTTGAGGTTGAAATTGCCCAAGTCAGAGGCATGCTTTATAACCTTCTTCTTGACTGGTCTGCGGTAACTTGAGGAGGCGGGAGGGGGGAGTCGGAGATGTTGGGTAAGTCAGATTTCGAAGAGTTAAGGACTCATTCTCATATATATATATTTTTTAAAGAAAGCTCCACATAACATTTTGATTTTGTTTGTTGTGTTAAAAAATAATCCCATTTACCTGAGTTGTCATCCGAAGGCAAGTCACTGGACAAATCCATCATCTTGGACGTTGTCCTGGTAAACACACTGAAACCTGGAGAGGTAGACTTGTGAGTCAGATCATCTGGTTGCCTTATTGCTGAGTTCCCTTCCTGTGGGTTATCACTGAGCTATTTATTGGTCTAGTCCAGTATCTTCTTGTCAGTTAAGGCAAGCTTCATGAGTCCAAGCTTGATGTGCCATCTTAAAGAGCCAGTGGTGCCCCCCAAAACCAATGTGGAAGATCCCCAAGGGATGTTTGGACAAGCAGAGTCAGGGCTGCTGGCTTTGGGAGATTAGGGTTGGATTTGGTCGAGAGAAGCAGGGAGTCCCCAGGTGGCACAAATGCTTAAGGCAAGAGGTTGGCAGTTCAAACCCACCCAGAGGCATCTTGGAAGACAGGCTTAGAGATCTGCTTCTGAAAGTTTACAGCCTTGAAAACCCTATGGAGCACAGTTCTACTCTGCACACATGGGGTCACTGTGAGTCAGAATCGACTCGAAGTTAACTAACACAAGAGAACCAGAAGATTTTCTTTTGCCAGGTGATACAAACAGTTAACATGCTTGGCTGCTCACCAGAAGTTTGGCAGTTCGAGTCCAACAGAAGCACCTCAGGAGGAGGCCCTGGCAATGTACTTCCGAAAAAAATCAGCCATTGAAAACCCCACTAAGCAGTTCTTCTCTGACACACATGGGGTCGCCATGAGTCAGAATTCAACTCGATGGCAACTGGTTGGTTGGTTGGTTGGTGGATGCCTATAGGTGTGTGCCAGTCCTTGGGGGATCAGCCAGAGTCTCAAGGCGACATTACCTGAGAGCAGCTAGCTATGGTATGTTCAGGAACGTGCCCCCCAGAAGTCAGGCTATTGGTTTCTTTCTTGATGTTTCTGTGTATTTTTCTTGGGGTCCGCTTAGTGTTAAATAAACTTTTTGTAATATTGCAGCCATTACCAGCTGTACTAGGAGGAGGCAAAGGGCTTTAATGAGACATCAGAACAGCCCAGGAAGTCAATAGAATCAACAGCAGAAAGTAAAGTGAGGAAGAAAAACCCAGAGGAGAGGCAGGGACTCTTGCACAACCACCCCCTCTGCCCAGAGCTTTCTTCGAGTCTAAACTTTGGGAGTTTTGTTTTCCCACTGTATGCTGTTGGTCCAATAAGACTGGAAAACACTTGACTAAAAAAAGCGGATTTCTTCATTGCAACTCTTCTATACTAACGTACTTTATGAATCTTCAAGAGAAGGCAATTGCCAGCAGAATTTCTCATTCTATTAGGTACTGAGGTCTCGCTGGCCCAGTGCTCCGAGGAATACCGTTTGGGAAGTGTCAACACCTAGGGTTGTTCTGTAGGTCCAGCTTCTCGTGGGGTTGCCCTATTCCTTCAAATATTTAGCACAGAGTCTAAAACACAGTCCCTTTCCTCAAGGAATTCTGTCTATAAATGTATACTAAAAAGAGAACAACAAAAAAGCAGTTGCTGTCAAGTTCTTCCTACTCATGGCAACCCCACGTATGTCTGAGTAGGATTGTTCTCCGTGGGATTTTCAATGGCTGTGACTTTTTGGAAGTAGATCGCCAGGCCTTTCTTCCAAGGTGCCTCTGGGTGGACTCAAACTGTCAACTTTTCAGTTAGCAGCTGAGTGTGTTAACAGTTTACACAACCCCCCTAAAAAACTAAACCTGTCGCCATCGAGTCGATTCCAACTCATAGCAACCAGTTGATTCTGACTCAGTGACCCTACAGGATGGAGTAGAACTGCCCCGTAGGGTTTCCAAGGCTGCAATCTTTATAGAAGCAGACTGCCGCATCTTTCTCGCATGGAGCAGCTGATGGGTTCGAACTGCCAAACTTTCAGTTAGCAGCTGAGCACTTAATCATCACTCCACCAGGGCCCCCTCCCCCTAAAAGAGAGTGTTCCTCCATAAGACTCGAACAACATTGACCTAAGCCCTGCACTCCTAGACTTTCCCAGGTATGGGCAGATACGTCCCAAGTGGCTGGCAGCCCCAGGTCCATCTCATCACCTCAGCTTCTTGAAAAAGAGACTCAGGAAGATATTACTCTTCCCCTTCTCCAGGAACTAGCATCCCCTCTTTCTGAGGGCCTTACCCCCTCACCCCCACCCCCAGCTCCATGAGGTCTATGTGGGAGCTGTTATGTTTTTATAGAACCCACCCTCTGTGGGTTGGCTGGCAGGTCCAGGAGTAGGTTCCTGGTGGAGATTGAGCCAATCAGAGCCTTTGCTGGGACTTTTGAACTTGAGACTAGAGAACACAGGTCAGCTTCTCTCAGTGGGGAAGGCTGAGGGATCTGTGTCTACCTGGAGCAGTCAGTGGCTGTTTCCCCAGGTGGATGAAGTTGGTCTGTGTGGAGAGAATGGAGCCATTGAAAAAAGAAGCTGGGGGACACTCTGACATCACTTGGGTCCCTGGCCCCCATTTCCCCTGAGGCACAGCTATATCCCTGCCCTTCTCATGCTTTGGTTACATGCCCTTCTTTTGATTATACAAGATACTTCAATATACTTGTAATGGATTCCCTTTTTGCTTAAGATAATTTGAGTTGGGTTTCTAACATAGCAGGCCAGGTGGTTAAGATTGTGTGTCAGCTTGGCTGGGCCATGATTCTCGGTGTTTATATGTAATTACTCTCACACCTGAATCTGCTGTGAGTAGCCAGTCAGTTGAAAGGGAGTTTTCTTGGGGGTGTGGCCTGCATCTGCAGACATTCTGGCTTTTTTGCTCACTCTGCATCCTGCGGCTGCCTCCTGTTCACCTGACCTTTGGCTCTTGGGACTTGAGCTATTTTAGTTTATATGCAGATCTTGGAATCTGTAGATCTTCACAGCCTGAGAGCGGGAGCCCCGCTCTCCGAGGCGCCAATCTTGGGTTCACCAGCCCCTGCAGCTACATGATTTGAGAGAAGCCTCTATCCTGATGCATGGACTTGGGATGTTTCAGCCTCTACAATGTGTGAGCTGTTTCCTTGCTATAAATCTCTCTCTGTATATATTTATACACTTTACTGATTTTGTTTTTTTTAGAGAACTCAGCCTAAGACATCAGGAACCAAGAGAACAGATCCCCAAAACTTGGAATCTAGAGAGAAGGGCCCCACATACATACAAGAATTTTCAGTCTATCCAACAGCCTCACCTTTCATCACTGTATCCTGTAATGATTTTGTCTGGGATCCCTGCCTCTCTTCTTCCTCATCCCCAGGTGCCTGGAAGAGGTGCTCTGAGTTCTCCCTAAAGTTCACAGAATGTAGGACCTCAGTAGTTCCATCCAGAACTTCAACCTCAGGACATAATCAGATATGTGTACACACATCTGAGCACAAAAGTCTTGGGGCCGCACTACTCCGTAGAAAATTAGCGATAATCTAATAACAGTGGTCAGAAGGATATGGTCCAGCCGTCTAACAGAATGCTTTGTAGCTATTGTTGTTGTTGTTAGGTGCTGTCAGGTCGGTTCCGACTCATAGCAACCCTATCCACAACAGAAAGAAACACTGACTGGTCCCGCGCCAGCCTTACAATCATTGTTATGCTCGAGCTCATTGTTGCAGCCACTGTGTCAATCCATCTCATTGATGGTCTTCCTCTTTTCCACTGATCCTGTGCTTTACCAAGCATGATGTCCTTCTCCAAGGACTGGTCCCTCCTGACAACCTGTCCAAAGTATGTAAGACACAGTCTTGCTATCCTTGCTTCTAAGGAGCATTCTGGTTGTACTTCTTCCAAGACAGATTTGTTCTTTCTTTTGGCAGTCCATTGTATACTCAATATTCTTTGCCAACACCACAATTCGAAAGCGTCAGTTCTTCGCTCGTCCAGCTTTCACAAGCATATGATGGGATTGAAAATACCATGGCTTGGGTCAGACGCACCTTAGTCTTCAAGGTGACATCTTTGCTTTTAAACACTTCAAAGAGGTCTTTTGCAACAGATTTGCCCAATGCAATGTGTCTTTTGATTTCTTCATTACTGCTTCCATGGGTGTTGATTGTGGATCCAAGTCAAATGAAATCCTTGACAACTTCAATCTTTTCTGCTTTTATCATGATGTTGCTTATGGGTCCAGTTGTGAGGATTTTTGTTTTCTTTATGTTGAGGTATAATTCATACTGAAGACTGTGGTCTTTGATCTTCATTAGTAAGTGCTTCAAGTCTTCCTCACTTTCAGCAAGCAAGGTTGTGTCATCTGCATAATGCAGGTTGTTAATGAGTCTTCCTCCAATCCTGATGCACCGTTCTTCTTCATGTAGTCCAGCTTCTCAGATTATTTGCTCAGCATACAGATTGAGTAGGTATGGTAAAAGGATACAACCCTGACACACACCTTTCCTGACTTTAAACCACTCAGTATCCTCTTGTTCTGTCCGAACAACTGCCTCTTGATCCATGTGCAGGTTCCTCATGAGCACAATTAAGTGTTCTGGAATTCCCATTCTTTGCAATGTTATCCATAATTTGTTAAGATCCACACAGTCAAATGCCTTTACATAGTCAATAAAACACAGGTAAACATCCTTCTGGTATTCTCTGCTTTCAGCCAGGATCCATCGGACATCAGCAATGATATTCCTAGTTCCATGTCCTCTTCTGAAACCGGCCTGGATTTCTTGTCGACAGTTCCTTGTCGGCGTACTGCTGCAGCCTCTTTTGAATGATCTTCAGCAAAATTTTGCTTGCATGTGATATTAATGATATTGTTTGATAATTTCTACATTCGGTTGGATCACCTTTCTTGGAAATAGGCATAAATATGGATCTCTTCCAGTCATTTGGCCAGGAAGCTATCTTCCATATTTCTTGGCATAGATGAGTGAGCACCTCCAGTGCTGCATCTGTTTGTTGAAATATCTCAATTGATAAAAAAAAAATTCCTGGAGCCTTGTTTTTTGCCAACGCCTTCAGAGCAGCTTGGACTTCTTCCTTCAGTACCAACTCTAAGCTTGAATTTTTAATTCAGTTCTTTCAGCTTGAGAAACACCGAGTGTGTTCTTCCCTTTTGGTTTTCTATCTCCAGCCCTTTGCACATGTCATTATAATACTTTACTTTGTGTTCTCGAGCCGCCCTTTGAAATCTTTTGTTCGGTTCTTTTACTTCATCATTTCTTCCTTTTGCTTTAGCTGCGCAACATTTGATAGGAAGTTTCAGAGTCTCCTCTGACGTCCATCTTGGTCTTTTCTTTCTTTCCTGTCTTTTCAATGACCTCTTGCGTTCTTCATGTGTGATGTCCTTGATGGCATCCCACAACTCATCCGGTCTTTGGTCATTAGTGTTCAATGCGTCAAACCTATTCTTCAGATGGTCTCTAAATTCAGGTGGGATATACTCAAGGTCATATTTTGGCTCTCGTGGACTTGCTCTCATTTTCTTCAGTTTCAGCTTGAACTTGCATATGAGCAATTGATGGTCTGTTCCACAGTTGGCCCCTGGCCTTGTTCTGACTGATGATATTGAGCTTTTCCATTGTCTCTTTGCTCAGATGTAGTCGATTTGATTCCTGTGTATTCCATATGGTTAAGTCCATGCGTACAGTCGCCATTTATGTTGGTGAAAGAAGGTATTTTCAAATAAGAAGTCATCGGTCTTGCAAAATTCTATCATTTGATCTCTGGCATTGTTTCTGTCACCAAGGCCATATTTTCCAACTATCGATCCTTCTTTCTTTCCAACTTTCACATTCCAATCACCAATAATTATCAATGCATTCTGATGGCATGTTTGATCAATTTCAGACTGCAGAAGCTGATAAAAACCTTCAATTTCTTCATCTTTGCCCTTAGCGGTTGGTGTGTAAATTTGAATAATAGCTGTATTAACTGGTCTTCCTTGTAGGCGTATGGATATTATCCTATCATTGACAGCGTTGTACTTCAGGATAGATCTCAATAGTTATTAAACTATTAAAAATGATGGGCTTTTTTCTTTTTTTTTTTCAGTGTGGCAAATATGTGTATAACAAAACATTTGCCATTTCAACATTTTTTACATATACAATTCAGTGGCACTCATTACTTTCATCATGTTGTATAGCCTTTACCACTATCCATTTCCACATTTTCCTTTAGCCTTTTACAGAAACTCAGTGCCCATTAAGCAACAACTCTCTCTTTCTCCCTCTACTCCAGCACTGGTAACCACTAATAAACTCTGGTCTCTATACATTTGCCAGTTCTAGAGATTTCACAGAAGTGGGGTCATACAATAGTTGTCTTTTTGTGACTGACTCATTTCATCAGCATGTTTTCAAGGTTCACCCATATTATAGCATGTGTCAGGACTTCATTTCTCTTTATGGCTGAGTAATATTCCATTGTATGTATGTACCACATTTTAGTTATCTGTTCATCTGTTGATGGACATTTAGGTTTGTTTCTGCCTTTTGGCTATTGTGGAATGAACATTGATTTACAAGAATCTGTGTTCCTGTTTTCAATTCTTTTGAGTATATACCTAAGAGTGGACTCCCCGGGTCATATGTAAAAATGATGTTTTGAAGAATGTTAAATTACATGGGAAAATTACTTATGATATAATATGTGAAAATTAGGATATAAAATGTAATATGCTTTACAGTCTGGATTGTATCACGTTACATAATATTTTATATACATAAGCAAGTAGCAAGAAAGAGCCACACAAAAATGATCATTTTTTTTTTTTTTCAGTAGATTGTGTTTTCTAAATTATTTATGAGGAGTATGTTTTACTTTTTTATGTTGGTGTTGTATTTTGGCATATTGTTTTATAATAAATAATGCTACATAAAAGAGCAGTACAGTAACCCCTACTGAAACCCCTGCTGTTTGCTCGTGGCCTTCAACAGACGCTGAGTGACCAGCAATAGTTGTGAGGCCCCATTTCCTGTCTCATGACTCCCTCCGGATGCCGGTTCTCAGGTGGCTGCCTCCCTGGAATGCTGGGCCTGGCTGCCTGGGGGCTGTTCAACCCCACGGCAAGGCTGTTTATTTAGCTGGCTGGTAGCGTTTAGCACCAAACTAGTAACCAGTCTTTCACCTGAGTTTATTTGCAGCCCCCAAAATTCCCCAAGCAGTGAATAAGGAAGACCGAAGAAGAACTGACACCTTTGAATGATGGTGCTGGTGAAGAATATTGAATATATTACGGACCGCCAGAAGAACAAACAAATCTGTCTTTTGTTCTTAGAAGTGAGGATGGTGAGACTTCATCTCGCATGCTTTGGACATGTTATCAGGAGGGATCAGTCCCTGAAGGAGAAGGACACCATGCTTAGTAAAATAGAGGGTCAGCAAAAAAGAAGGAGACCCTCAATGAGATAGATTGACACGGTGGATGCAATAATGGACTCAAACATAGCAACAGTTCTGAGGATTGGGCAGGACTGGGCAGTGTTTAGTTTGCTCTGTGAGTCAGAACCGACTCAATGGCACCTAACAACAATAACAAACTTCCCCAGTAGCTCTGCTGATCCCATTAGCTGCCTTATTCCAGCTCCTGTATGGCAAGGGGTTGGAACCCTGGTGGTGCAGTGTTCAAGAGCTATGGCAAGCTACCGCTGGTAACCAAAAGGTCGGCAGTTTGAATCCACCAGCTGTTCCTTAGAAACTCTACAGGGCAGTGCTATTCTATGAGTCGGAATTGACCCGACAGCAATGGGTTTGGTTTTTTTGTTGGCTCTGCAAAGTAGGGAACGTACTGCCTGAGGTCCCGCACATGAGATATTACAATGAAGAAGCTGACCTCTGACAGCCAGGACCAGAGAGACCTTTGGCTGCATCCCCAAATGTGACTACACAGGGAACACCAAGGACCAAGGGGCAAGGGGCCCAGGTCTCAGCCTCCCTGCTCTGTCTGATAGGTGAGCTAGGACAAGCCCCTCTTTGGAGCTCTCTGGCCACCTATCCACAGTGTAAACCACGAGGCCCTTTCAGACTACAGCAACCTGCTGTGTCCATTCTCACAGAGTGTGACTAACAACAGCAAACCCTTTCCATGTGTCAGACACAGCTTCAAATGCTTTACATGTATTAACCTGTTGCTGTCGAGTTGATTCAGACTCATAGTGACTCTATAAGACAGAGTAGAACTGCCCCATAGAGTTTCCAAGGAGCGCCAGGGGATTCAAACTGCTGACCTTTTGGTTAGCAGCCGTAGCTCTTAACCACTATGCACCAGGGTTTCCTCACATATATTAGGTCACTTAATCTTCCCAAGCACCCCGTGAGGTAGGTTCTGTCAGCAGCAGCAGCAGCAGCAGCAGCAGCAGCAGCCTCCCTTTTGATGAGGCATAAGGAGGATAAGTAACTTGCCCAGGCAGTGGAGTGGCAGGGATTCAAACCTGGGTGAACTTGGAGCCCTGGCTGGTATAAATAGTTAAACATTCGACAACTGATCAAAAGACGTACTGTTCGAATCCACCCTGAGGTGCCTTGCAATCTCCTTCCGGAAGATCACAGCCATTGAAAACCCTATGGAGCAGTACTTCCCTGACACACATTGGGTCACATGAGTCAGAATCTACTCAAGGGCAACGGATTCATTTTTGTTTGCTTGTTTGTTTTGGAGCTAGCTGTAGACTCTAGGCTGTTGATGGCTCTGCTCTGCTGCCTCTTGGTGATGAGGATTTCAGCTCACCCTGTTTTCTGCCTTCATCCCGAACTCAGCCATAGGCAGTCAGGCAACGTGGTCACTCCCTGGTAAAACTGTGGGGTAGGTGAAACCCATCGCCCCTGCCCTCCAGCTGCCCAAAGCCCCGAGGCCCTGCCCTACCATTCTCCCCCCTCCCCTATGCAGAGACACAGAGCTCCCACCGGACTCATCATGATTGAGAGGGAGGGGAGGTAATATGGGGACAACGATTTCACAAGCATCGTGCCACCTACAAATTCCGGGCTATTATTCTGTCCTTATGTTTATTAATAGTGTTCTTACAGCTTCCAGGCTGTGCAGACCTACGTGAAGCCCCCGAACAAAGCCAATGTCATCCAAACCCAATAACTTACTTTCAATTTAAATATTAAAAAGTGACTGGGAACAGTTCTACTAACAATGCGGCCCAAACACTAAGGCAAACTGATGGGAAAGAAAGAGTTCAACCACAATTGACCCCAACAAACTGAAGGGATTTCATTTCAATGAGTTCCACAGAATTTTTTTCCATATGTATTTAATAAGCACTTGTGTAATAGCATGGGAAGAAGCTCTCCTGGCGCAGCAGTTAAAGCGCTCAGCGGCTAACCAAAAGGTTGGTGGTTTGAACCCACCAGTTGCTCTGAGGGAGAAAGATGTGACAAGTCTGATTCTGTAAAGATTACAACCTTGGAGACCTTATGGGGCAGATCTACCCTGTCCTATAGGATCCCTGAGTCAGAATCCATTTGGCAGCAACGGGTTAATAACATGGCTAAATTTTTGAAATCTGCTTTTTATTCATTTACATCCTACCATACACACAACCATATAATGATAAAAATGTTTGTACATATAGTTTCCTTGGGAAAAAAACTTCGCTATTCTAAAAGTACTACACGCTTATTACCGAAAATTTGGAAAACATCAGAAGAACAAGGAAGAAAATTGAAACCATTTTTAATTTCAGAACTCAACTCCTGCCAGCTTTCTGTTGTGTTTCCTTCAAGACTCTTTTGTTTGCATATGTATTTTAATATTTTAAGGCATAATTGGGATCATACTACATATGTTGTTGTTAGGTGCCGTCAAGTTGATTCCAACTCATAGCGACCCTATATGACAAAGTAGAACTGTCCATAAGGTTTTCTAGGCTGTAATCTTTATGGGAGCAGATTGCCAGGTCTTTCTTCAGCACAGCCACTGGGTAAAGTTTGAACTGCCAACCTTTCAGTTAGCAGCCAAGCACTTAACCATTGCGCTACCAGGGTTTGTATGTTTACCTTTTTCATTGACCTTTACATAAAGAAACATTTTCTTATGCCATGATGATCATTTTTAATGACTGCATAATTTTTAATCCAGTAGAGGTGCCATGATTTACTAATCTACTCCCTGGTGGTTGGACAGTGTGTTAAAATAAACATCTTCATGAATATAGCTCCCCCCCACCCGCCACAGTGTTTTTTTTCCCCTTGAAACAACTCTTAGGAGAAGTATTATTGGGTCAAAGGTTAGGATTCTGTATTATATCTGAAGCAACCTGACATCTTACATAAAAGTGCTGGTTTGCTCAGTTAGCATGACATCACTGCAGTGGAACTCAGCATCAAGGCACATATTAGGCACTGATAGTTTGCAAGGTACTCTGCAGAATACTTGCTATCCAGAGTTCAGAAAGGAGGCTCTGGGGTTACAGAGGCTAATACTGAAACACAAGCCTCTTTGTCCAATAACCACCTCTCTTAGCAGGCTAGCCCACCTTCTGGTGAGGAACCAACAAAACTAGCTGCCATCGAGTTGATGCCACGTGTATCAAAGTAGAACAGGGCTCCATAAGGTTTTCAGTGGCTGCATTTTGGGAAATAAATCTCCAGGCGCTTTGGCTGAGCTAGAACCACCAACCTTTTGGTTAGCAGCTGAGCTCTTAACCACTGTGCACCAGGGCTCCTTTTGTAAACCCATACAATGGACTAGTATTCAGCCACTAAAAATAACGTGTTGCTGTTAGGTGCCGGTGAGTTGGTTCCAACTCATAGCAACCCTATGTATGATGGAACAAAATACTGACCGGTCCTGAACCATCCTCACAATTGTTGCTGTGCTTGAGTCCATTGTTGTAGCCACTGTGTCAACCCATTTCATTGAGGGTCTTCCTCATTTTTTGTGGAACCTCTACCAAGCATGATGTCCTTCTACAAGGACTGATTCCCTCCTGATAACATGTGAGACATAGTCTTGCCATCCTTGCTTCTAAGGAACATTCTGGTTGTATTTCTTCCAAAACAGATTTGTTCATTCTTTCAGCAGTCCATGGTATATTCAATATTCTTTGCCAACACCACAATTCAAAGGCATCAATTCTTCTTTTGTCTTCCTTATTCATCATCCAGCTTTCGCATGCATATGAGGCAATTGAAAACACCACGGCTTGGGTCACAGGCACCTTAGTTTTCAAAGTGACATCCTTGCTTTTAACACTTTAAAGAAGTCTTTTGCAGCAGATTTGCCCAATGCAATGTGTCTTTTGATTTCTTGACTGCTGCTACCATGGGTGTTGACTGTGGATTCAAGTAAAATGAAATCCTTGACAACTTCAATCTTTTCTCCTTTTATCATGATGTTGCTCATTGGTCCCAGTTGTGAGGATTTTTGTTTTCTTCATGTTGAGGTGTAATCCATACTGAAGGCTGTGGTCTTTGATCTTCATTAGTAAGTGCTTCAAGTCCTCTTCACTTTTAGCAAGCAAGGTTGTGTCATCAGCATGACACAGGTTGTTAATAAGTCTTCCTCCAATCCTGATGCCCTGTTCTTCATATAGTCCAGCTTCTTGGATTATTTGCCCAGCAAACAGACTGAATCAGTATGGTGAAAGGATACAACCCTGATGCACACCTTTCCTGACTTTAAACCATGCAGTATCTCCTTGTTCTGTTCAAATGACTATCTCTTGATCTATGTATAGGTTCCTCATGAGCACAATTAAGTGTTGTGAAATTCCCATTCTTCACAATGTTATCCATAATTTATTATGATCCACAGAGTGAAATGCCTTTGCATAGTCAATAAAACACAGATAAACATCTCTCTGGTATTCTCTGCTTTCAGCCAGGGTCTATCTGACATCAGCAATGATATCCCTGGTTCCATGTCCTCTTCTGAATCCGGCCTGAATATCTGGCAGTTCCCTGTTGATATAAAACTGCAGTTGCTTTTGAATGATCTTCAGCAAAAATTTACTTGTATGTAATATTAATGATATCATTTGATAATTTCCATATTTGGTTGGATCACATTTCTTGGGAATAGGCATAAATATTGATCTCTTCCGATCAGTTGGCCAGGGAGTTGACTTCCAAATTTCTTGGCATAGATGAGTGAGCACTTCCAGTGCAGCATCCATTTGTTGAAACAACTCAATTGATATTCAGTCAATTCCTGGAGCCTTGTTTTTCACCAATGCCTCTATTGTAGCTTGGACTTCTTCCTTCAGTACCATCAGTTCCTGATCATATGCTACCTCCTGAAATGGTTGAACATCTCTCAGTTCTTTTTGGCACAGTGACTCTGTGTATTCCTTCCATCTTCTTCTGATGCTTCCCGCATCATTTAGTATTTTCCCTGTAGAATCCTTCACTATTGCAACTCGAGGATTGAATTTTTTTCTCCAGTTCTTTCAGTTTGAGAAATGCAGAGCGTGTTCTTCCCTTTTGTTTTCCTATCTCCAGGTCTTTGCACACGTCATTGTAATACTTTGTCTTCTTGAGCTGCCCTTTGAAATCTTCTGTTTAGCTCTTTTACTTCATGATTTCTTCCTTTAGCTTTAGCTACTTGACGTTCAAGAGCAAGTTTCAGAGTGTCTTCTGACATCCATTTTGGCTTTTCTTTCTTTCCTGTCTTTTTAATGACCTCTTGTTTTCTTCATGTATGATATCCTTGATGTCATTCCACAACTTGTCTGGTCTTTGGTCATTAGTGTTCACGTTGTCAAATCTATTCTTGAGATGGTCTCTAAATTCAGGTACAATACTCAAGGTAGTACTTCAGCTCTTGTGGACTTGTTCTAATTTTCTTCAGCTTCAATTTGAACTTGCATATAAGCAATTGACAGTCTGTTCTGCAGTTGGTCCCCGGCCTTGTTCTGACTGATGATATTGAGCTTTTCCATCGTCTCTTTCCACAGATGTAGTCAATTTGATTCCTGTGTATTCCATATGACAAGGTCCATGTGTATAGTCGCCATTTATGTTGGTGAAAAAAGGTATTTTCAATGAAGAAATCGTTGTTCTTGCAAAATTGTATCATGCCATCTCCAGCATCGTTTCTATCATCAAAGCCATACTTTCCAACCACCGATCCTTCTTTGTTTCCAACTTTCGCATTCCATTCACCAGTAATTATCAATGCATCTTGATTGTGTGTTCGATCAATTTCAGACTGCAGAAGTTGGTAAAAATCTTCAATTTCTTCATCTTTGCCCTTAGTGGTTGGTGTGTAAATTTGAATAATAGTCCTATTAATTGGTCTTCCTTGTAGGCGTGTGAATATTATCACTGACAATATTGTACTTCAGGATAGATCTTGAAATGTTCTTTTTGACGATGAATGCAATGCCATTCCTCTTCAAGTTGTCACTCCTGGCGTAGTAGACATATGACTGTGTGATTCAAAATGGCCAATACCAGTCCTTTCAGCCCACTAATGCCTAGGATGTTGATATTTACGTGTTCCATTTCATTTCTGACCATTTCCAGTTTTCCTAGATTCGTGCTTCATATGTTCCACGTTCCAATTATTAATGGATGTTTGCAGGTGTTTCTTCTCATTTTGAGTCATGTAAAATACAATAATGTACATAAATATTTACTGACACAGAAAACTATTCATGCTGTATTGCCGAGTTAAAAAAAAAAAAAAAAAAGAAAGTAAGTTATAAAACAGAATGAGTCCTTTTCTTTTTTTTTTTTTAAAGCAGACATATGTAAGTCTGGAAGGATCTAACTAGTGTTCTAAGTTTTGATGATGAGTAAGTATGGCTTCTGTGATAAGAAGCCTCATATTTTAAAATTATTTTTGAAAGCTCTGCCTGACTTTCCAAGGGCAGGCGTGCCCTGACCTTCCTGCCTGTCCTTACACAGTGTATCAGGATTGAGACTTGTTGGCGTGGGCTGTGCCCAGCTGGGGAAGGGGCACTGTGCCAGCCGTGAAGGTCAGCAGGCACCAGCCCTCTCACATGCTCCCACCCTTGTGTTCTCACTGCTGAGTGGAGCAGGCTCTGCCTACGGTTCTCACCACTTTCATTTTCTTACCTCAGAGAAAACACCAGTCCTGGTTCAATGAGTGCAAATGAGAAATTGGCTTTTTCTATGGTTGGGTCATTAAAAATGTAGGTGGTGAGGAAAAGTCAATCTTGGGAATTTTCCGTGTCCCGGGTTGTGGCACAGCATGTTTTTAAGTCATTGGATGACAGTGTTTGGCCTCTGTAGAAGTGCCTGCTTCAAAAATGCTGCCTTTTTTTCCCCTTAATTGTTGTAAAAATACATATAACACAACATATGCCAATTCAACATTTTCAGGCGTGCAATTTAGTGCTATCAATTACACTAATCACTTGGGACAGCCATTGCCCATAATCTTTGCCAAATTTGAAAGCGCTGCTTTAAACTCCAGGGCAGCTGCACTCAAATGCAAATGTGCAGCAGCTACCCAGCTGCAGAAATGTGATGATTCTAACGTTTTATGTCTGTGATTGTCATTGGTTGCCGTTGAGTCGATTCGGACTCACAGTGACCCCGTGTGTACAGAGTAGAACTGTGCTCCATAGGAATTTCAAGGTTGTGAACTTTTGGAAGCAGATCACCAGGCCTGTCTTCTGAGCCACCCCTGGGTGGGTTTGAACTGCCGACCTTTCAGCTAGTAGTGGAGCATTTAACCATTTGCACCACCGGAGGACTCCTCATTATATGTCCAATGGAGCCTCCAAACGGGCACTAGTCTAAGTAAGACAGCAGGGTCTTGGCCTCTCCCCAGGGAGACTGGGTTTCTCACTCTCCAAATTGCAGGACACCAGTGGTATTTCATTGCCCAGGAACTGGGTTTCCAAATGCAAAGCCGAAATTGGCTCAGAAGGCTCTTTCTCCTAAAGATAGGCCAAAAATAGACATTTCAGTCTCTGGTATGCAAACTTGCTGCATTAAGTCTGCCATGTAAAGGTTTCTGGCTTCCCTTTGAATTTCCTTGGATTGTTGCCCACTGTCTTGGTTGGGGTGTCTAGGACAAGTCTCTTTACAAGGCCCAGAGCCTATCCCATGCCCCCAACAAGTAAATACTCGTTTATAATTAGAACTTGCTTTGGTGACCAATCCGTGCCCTGAGAAAGTTAAAGCTGGGAGTTTTAAGGATTATGCTGGCTGATAATTCTTGATTCTAATACAGTAAAACCTACGAAAGCCAGAGCCTGTGTAAGGTGGGAACTGTCAGAGACAGAAAACTCAAATATTTTCCACTAAGAAGAGTGACAGAAAAGCGGTCAGACTGCACCCTGCCAAAGGTGGAAAACTAGCGAGACCTGGAAAATCAAGGCAATCCCGTCGAGTTCCAGCTCTCCCAGGTTTCCCTGTACAGTGAGTTGGGTTTAGGTGCAGATGCTGTATGTGAAATGAAAAGCGTGATTGTCTTTTAACTCTATGATTTTAAAGGATTAGTGGTTGGCTGTGTCTAAGCGGGCAGCTTCTGAACATCTGGCCATCTTTGATAGCACGGTCTTTCTCCCTCCCCCAGGGCAGAAGCTTTTGCCTCACATGCAACAACTGGGAGACTGACCCCTGGAAGACTTCGGGACTTGTTGGCCTGGCTTGCAGCTATCTGCTCATTAGTATTTGTAACCACATTTCCCTAAATAAACACAGAGAGAAAGCAATCATCATTCGTACCATCTGAGAAATCAAAGTGTCCATATTAAGGGTTTTTCGTTTTTTTAATTGTGGACCAAAGGTATAGAAATTATCCTTGCAACCTTCATGGCCACTAGAGGGAGGGAATGGAGCATGTTGTTGTTAGGTACCTTCAAGTGGGTTCTGACTCATAGTGACCATATAGGACATAGTAGAACTGCCCCATAGGGTTTCCAAGGAGCAGCTGGTGGATTTGAACTGCAGATATACTGGCCAGCAGCCAAGCTCTTAACCACTAAGGTCAGCAGCCGAGCTCTTAACCACACCATCAGGGCTCCGCATATCATGGTTTAAATGGTCTGCACTCCCTCCCTCCCTCCCTCCCTCCCCCTCCCTCCCTCCCCTCCCTCACTCACTTCCTCCCTCTCTCCCTCCCTAACTCCCTCCCTCACCCACTCCCTCTCTCCTCCCCTCACCCTCCCTTCTTCCCTCCCTCCTTCTCTCTCCACTCCCTCCCTCCTTCCTTTCCTCCCTCCTTCCCTCACTCACTCCCTCACTCTTGTCCTCACTCACTTCCTCCCTACCTCTTTCAATCCCTCCCTCCCTCCTTCACTCCCTCCCACCTCCCTCACTTCCTCCCTCTCTCACTCCTTCCCTCAGTCTCTCTCCCTCACTTACTCACTCACTTCCTCCCTCTCTTCCTCCCTTCCTCCCTTCTTCATTCCCTCCCTCCCTCACTAATTCACTCCCTCCCTCCCTCACTCACTGACACCCTCCCTTCCTCCCTCCCTCCTTCCCTCACTCACTGACACCCTCCTTTCCTCCCTCCCTCCTTCCCTCACTCACTCCCTCACTCATGTCCTCACTCACTTCCTCCCTCCCTCTTTCAATCCCTCCCTCCCTTATTCCCTCTTTCCTTCACTCCCTCCCTCTCTCCCTTCCTGGTATTGAGACTTGTGTATTTCCAAGGTAAATCTAAGGCCAAGTTTAAATTTAGCTGAATCTCAATGTTTATTTATGATCAACTTTAATGGCTGTAAATGTAGCTATGTAACCTGGCACAGTGCCCAATGAATAGCAGTTACTCAATAATAGTAGTACCTCTCCATACTGAGCATAAACTATATGTCAGGCCTTGTGCATAAGAGAACTAACATAATTATTTATTAAGGTAAGAAACAGCAGAAGGCTTTGAAATAGTTAAGTCCGACTAGCCATACCAAGCACACATGCTTCCATTTTCTGATTTTGTCCCTAAGGAAAGCTGCACTGGTGGCGCAGAGGTGAAGCACTTGGCTGCTGATGGAAAGTTGGAGGTTTGAACCCACCAGCCACTCGATGGGAGAAAGATGCGGCCGTCTGCTCCTGTGAATATTATAGCCCTGGAAACCCTATAAGGCAGCTCTACGCCATCCTATGGGGTCACTATGAGTCTGAATCCACTCAACAGCAATGAGTTTAAGGCGGCATAACTTTAAAATAAGCCATTAAATCCCTCTCAGCCTGTGCTGACGTGTCTGTAAAATGGAGATCGTAACTTCCCCTAACTATGCTAAGCAGCTCTTGTGAGGTTTAAATGGTAAGAGGAATGCAAAAATGCTTTCAGGGGCTGAAAGAACAAGGCATTCCCAAGCCGGTAGCAAGAGCCCTCAGGATTCACAAAAACAGAAGTAGCATTTTTGCCTGAGAAGAGAGCTCCATTAAGCCCTATTTAGAACCGAGAAAATACTTTTTTCAAAGAACTTTCTTCCTACTAGGAGCCCTGGTGGCATAGTGATTAAGAGTTCTGCTGCTAACCAAGACGTTGGCAGTTCAAATCCACCAGTAGTCCTTAGAAACCCTATGGGGCAGTTCTACTCTGTCCTATAGGGTCACTATGAGTCAGAACTGACTTGACGGCACCTAACAACGGCAACTAATAAAGGAAAGGAAAAGCGGAAGCAAAGTGGAAAAGGAACAAAGAAAGAGAAGAGGACATGACTGGGATCCAGTCTGGTTCCCACTCTGCCCAGTGCCCTGGGAAGTTGACTTTTATAAGCCCATATCAACAAGCTCTTTTCCCCTCTGGGTGGTTTCAGCCAGTGGAAGGCATCAGCAGACTAGGCAGAGGGAGAAGAGCGAAGTCAAGGTATTTATTCTCCAGGCTCCTACCTGCTGAGTTGACATGGGACGACTCCATTCACCTACCAAAAGCCACAGCTCCCGCCAGGCAGGGTGGCTTCTCTAGAGCTACAGATGTTGTCGTTAGCTGCCCGTTGACTCTGACTTATGATGACTTCAGGTGTGACAGAACGAAATGTCCCATCCTGTGTCCTCCTTATGATCAGTGGCATTCGAATCTATTATTCTGGCTACTGTGCCAGTCCATCTGGAGGGTCTCCCCCAGCCTTGCTGGCCCTCTATTTCACCAAACGTGTTGTTCTCCTCCAGCAATTGATCCCTCCTGATAATGTGTCCAACGCAAGCAAGTTGGACAAAAGTCCATGAGGTTCTCACTGGCTAATTTTCGGAAGCAGATCACCAGGGTTTTCTTCCTAGTCTTAGTCTGGAAGCTTCGCTGAAAACTGTCCACCGTGGGTGACCCTGAAATACTGGTGGCATAGCTTCCAGTATCATAACATACACACCAGCACAGTAGGAGACACTGACAGACTGACAGTCAGCAGTTCTTGGAAACCCTGCGGGGCTGTTCACATCCAGTTATCCTCTGGGAACTTTGCTAGGAGGTCCCCTCTTTGTCCCTTTAGGCCTAGAGGTGATAACAGGTCCCTAAAGGAGCTTCACCATCCTTATTGGTTTCCCTGTCTTAAGCTGCCAATTTATTAATCTTTCCTCTCCCCCCCGGCCCCGTAAGTTGCCATCTGTTTCCTGCCAGAATACTGACTGATACTGACAGTTTATGAAAGTCCCAGCTGCAGCCAGACACAGATGCAAGCACCGCCGCTCTGAGTGAATCCTCGGCCCACAGCTCCCTTCTCCCCGCCGTCTGCCCGACTGGAGGGCAGCACTAATGCCAGAGCAGGGCTTCTGCGGTGGTCCCGGGGCCTGCAGCTTCCGCATTCCACATTCCCTAGGAGCTGTGGGATGCCAGGTTCCTGGGCACCCTAGGCCTATTGAGCCTGGAACTCTGGAGGTGGAGCCCTGGAACCTCTGCTGTAATGAGCGCTCCGGGCAGGGCCCGATTACCGGATACGCAAGGTAGGCTCGGGCTCGATCTGCCTTGCCACCAATCTGCAGTGCACATTTCACCTGTCCCCCACACGGCAGAGACCTGCTGAATCCCACATGAAACTGCTTACCACTGATTAGCAAGGAAATATAATGAAGCCCACGCGTCCTTTGCTCAATGCGAGCTGGTGTGTACCATGCTTATTGGTAATCCAGGCGATTCCTATGCACACCGAAGTGTGAGAAGCACTTCTTGGAGAAGACTGGGGTTGGGGGTGGTGGTCACAGAGTGGTTGTTCAGGACCCCTTGCCAGGGCTTCTACCTCCCACCTGCCTGCCTTTCCATGACGTCCCGGCCCTTGGCTCTCAAGACTGAGCCACATTCAGGAACACACACAAGCTGGAGTATGGAATCCTCTGAGCCCCATATCTAACAACTGATCACTCTGAGGATATGTCCAAAGCAAGCGAGTTGAACCAAGATCCCAAAGATCCATAGGTTTTCATTGGCTGTTTCTTACCTAGCCGAGCATGTTCCATTAGGACGAGTACGGCTGTCACAGGAGCTCAGCAGCGAAAGTGAAAACCCAGGCATCTCTGAGCACACCCATGGGGCAAGAGGGAAGACAAGTGACACGGTGAGAACCAACAGGCAATGGCCCTGTGGCTTTGAATGAGGAAAGAATTTTCATCCCACTTTTTTTTTTTTTTATAAAAAACATGCTTTGGTGTGGTAAATGGAATCCCTTTCGTTGTTGTTATTTTTCTGTACTCTGCCTTCATGAACAAATCAGTCTTAGAAGAAATACACCGATTCCTCACTTACTATCTTGTTATCCGACATTTCACATTTACGGGAGCAGATCGCCAGGGCTTTCTCCCGTGATGCCAATGGGTAGGTTCGAACTGCCAGCCTTTTGGTTAGTAGACAGAGCAATGAGGGAAACAAATCAATGACAAGATTCACTGTGTCCACAAAATACAAGTGCTCCGGAGGCTTTGCTTGATTCCAGCACAGCAGAGAGGTGTCTCCTGAGGGGTCTCAAGGGAACACTTTGTGGGATCATTGGGGCCTGGTCATTAGGGGAGGACTTCGGGGTTTGAGTTCTTTCCTCCTGAGGAACTGTTGCCTGAAGTTTAGATCCACAGCCCGAGGTCTCAGGGGACGCAACCCTGCTCCTCATCCTCTCTCCATCTCCTTTTCCTCCTTGGAGCCCAAGCTAGGATGCAGCCAAGATAGGGGTGATTTGCTTGTGGGGTTGCCCTGACTTTGGGGTACAGGATTTGTTACCACTGTTCCCAATGGCATTGGGTTCCACATTAGAATCATTTGGGTGACATTCCAGAAAAATATAATTGCCTGGGCACCACCCAAGTTAACCGAGTATAGGCCCCTGGGAGTGGACCCAGGAATTCATATATATTTTTAATGTCCCAGCTAATTCTTGTATGCCGCTGGAGTAGAGACCTGACAACACTGGGTGCTGTTACACATTAGATTCCCCAGCCATACCCTCCTCTGGGGAATTGTGTGTTTCTAACAAGAACCCCAGGTGATTCTGATGCAGGCATTCACGCTAGCCCACACAAGGGAAAGACTTGGGCAGTCACAGCTGCACATCTACAGGAAATGGCGCCTGTGGCAATTAGTTTTAAATTGCTGCATGATCTCTCACAGCTGGCGGTGGAAATCACCATGGCTGATAAATTGTTCATCCCCCCCTCAAGGGGCACCCAGGGCACTAGCCATGCCTCCCTTTCCCTAGATGCACCTCTAAGATTGCTCTGACTGTTGCAGGCTGTGTGACCTTGGGTCTATTTAGCTCTCTGGTTTTGTTTCCTCATCTGTGAAATGGTGGGAGAAATAATATATTGTACCCACTTCTCAGTGGACGGCACTGGGTTCTCAGGTTGTTGTGAGCATTTCCAACTGACTTCCAACTAGTACGGGAGTCCACCAGGTCAGGGCCTGGGACCTACTAATCTTTGTCTTCCCAGCACCTAGATGAATGCCTGGTACATAGTAGGCTCTCAACTAAATTGAAAATAAGATTGTATCGGGGAAAATGAATTCAAAAGGAGTATGTCTGTGGCCACTAGGTATGCATTTTTATTTGTGTGTGTGTGTGTGTGTGTGTATGGGGGCTGGATTGAAACACAACCCCCCGTGGATATCCTGGGCCTGTGGGTTCATAAATATGAGCCTCTTGCTGAGCCTGATGTGTCTGTGAGCACAGGGAATGGGTGAGGGGTGCCCTTTGGCCTGGTTTCTTCTATCTTGTGCCAAATGTGGGGTAGATTTATATGTGATCTAGCAGGAGAGAGTCAAAGTTGTATGACCAGTCATAGGCACTTCCGCAGGAACTGAACATGACAAGAGTCTGCCTCAACAGAAAATCTTATTTTCTAACATATGTGGCTAGGGTTTTATTGTTGTTAGTTGCTATCAAGTTGGCTTTTACACATGGCAACCCCGTGTATAACAGAAGGAAACATTGCCTGGTCCTGAGCCGTCTTCACGATCGTTGGTATGCTCAAGTCCATTGTTGTGACCACTCAGTATTTTGAGTGCCGTCCAACCTAGGGGGCTCATCTTCCAGCACGCATCAGAAAATATTCTGTTGTGATTCATAAGGTTTTTGTTGGCTAATTTTTGGGAGTAGATTGCCAGGCATTTCTTCCTAGTCTGTCTCAGTCTGGAAGCTCTACTAAAACCTGTCCACCATGGGTGACCCTGCTGGTATTTGAAATACCAGTGGCACAGCTTCCAGCATCATACCAACATGCAAGCCACCACGGTACAACAAACTGGTATATTAACCAAGTATAATAGGAGAATTTATTGAGGTGTAGAAATCTGGTGGTAATCTGGGTGTCTACAAATACCAGCTTCTGAACCATAACCAAAGCATGACCTCGTTTATGTGAAATGTCCAGTGAGTGTACCCAGAACCACCCCAGGGTGCCAAGATAAGGGAAGTGGGTAGAGTAAGGGACTGGGGACTGGCCTGGAGCAGGGTCTGCGTTCTAGCCCTGGCCCAGCTCTCACTGTGCGCCTTGGGCAAGTCAGAATTCCTCCCTGGGCCCAGGCTTCTCATCTGTAAAATAAAGGGGCTGGTTGTTATCTCTAAGGTCTCTTCTGTCTCCCACAGCTCAGGTATCTCTGATTCCAAACCCAAAACTTCTCCATTCATTTTCCTCTGCTGGATCAGAATCCCCCATCTAACCACTGTAAGCACGTAAATTCCTCCCCTTTCTGGCATCCACCTGCATTCAGGCTGACACCCCTGCAAATAAGTCTGAACTCATTCACTGTCTTGTTGGTGTTGTTAGTTGCTGTCGAGTCGGCTCCAACTCATGGCAACCTTATGTATAACGGAATGAAATGTTGCTTGGTCCTGCTAACTTTATGATCGTTGGTATGTTTTGAGTCCATTGTTCAGGCTGTTGTGTCAACCCATCTCATTAAGGGTTTCCCTCATTTTTGCTGACCCTCTACTTTACCAAACCTCATGTCCTCTTCTAGAGATTGGTTTTACCTGATGACATGTCCAAAGTAAGCGAGCCAAAGTTGTGCCATTCTTGCTTCTAAGGAGCATGCTGGTTGTATTTCTTCTAAGACCAATTTGTTCATTCTTTTAGCAGTGCATTGCATATACAATATTCTTTGCCAATGCCACAGTTCTAATGCATTGATTCTTCTTCTGTCTTCTTGTCTCATTATCCAACTTTTGCAAGCATATGAGGCGATTAAAATGACCATGGCTTGAGTCAGACACATTCACTGTTTTAGAAAGGTGTTACTCAACTGGTGATGTTCAGCGAGCCTCATCAATATTTCCAACACGAATAAACTTTACAGTTCCTATGTAGTGAACTCTATTTAACTAGAATTCTAGTTACAACCAACCAACTTCAAACGACAAGAGGCATTTTGGGCTGGGAGTAGGGAGAGGCCATTCTGCCTCTGGTTAGAAGTTCAGGCCCTAAGCACCCACAGACTGTATTAGTTTCCTGTTGCTGCTGTGACAGCTTAAAACAACACTAATTTATTATCTAAGGAGCCCTGGTGGTGCCCAGGTTAAGTGCTTGGCTGCTAACCAAAAGGCTCATGGTTCAAACCTACCAGCTGCTCTCCAGGAGAAAGATGTGGCAGTCTGCTTCTGTAAAGACTAGAGCCTTGGAAACCCTATGGGGCATTTTTACTCTGTTCTATAGAAAAAAAAAAAAAAAATAGGGTCACTGTGAATTGAAATTGGATCGACAGAAATGGGTTCGGTTTTTTGGTTTAATTTATTATCTTATAGTTCTGGAAGTCAGAAATCTAAATTGGGTTGGCAGGGCTGCATTCCTTCCGGAGGTTCTAGTAGAAAATCCATTTCCTGGCCTTTTCCAGCTTCAAAAGGCTGTTTTACTTCTCGACTCGTGGCCCCCACATGACTCTGATCTCTGCCTCTGTTGTCACACTTGCTTCTCTGACTCTCCTGCCTCCTTCTTTCCCTTGAATGATCCTGGTGATTACATCAGGCCCTGGATATTGTGATAATGTAGGTTTATGGCCCAATCTCAAGGGCCTTTATTTAATCACATCTGCAAACTCCCTTTTGCCACATAAGGTGACATGGTCACAGGAGATTAGGTTGTAGACATCCTTATAGTTAGCTTGTTAACTACTGTCCAGTAGCCCCCGATTCGTGGCGATCTCACTTACAGTGGAACGAAACGCTGTCCAGTCCTGCACCATCACCATAATTGGTTGTGGATCTGACTGTTAGGAGCCATAGGATTCTCACTGGTTGATTTTCAGAAGTAGGTTGCCAGGCCTTTCTTCCTACTTCGTTTTACTCTGGAAGCTCCACTGAAGCCTGTTCAGCATCATAGCAAGACACAAGGCTCCACTGACAGATGGGTGGTGGCTGCACTGGAGGCATATTGGCCGGGAATCAAACCCAGGTTGCCCACATAAAAAAAAAAATGGAAGGTGAGAATTCTGTCGCTGAACCATCACTGCCCCCTTCAGGGGGCCATCATTCTGCCCACCACACAGACCTAACTTCAAACACCACTTCAGCCACTTACTACCTGCGTGACTTTTGGTAAACTATATTGCCTCTCTGAGCCTCAGTTTCCTCATTGATAAAACTGGGAGAGCAACAAGTCTATCTTACAGGTTTTGTTTTGTTAGGATTAAATAAGGTAATGTTTGTTAAGCACTCAGCCAGGCATGTGGCAAGTGCTTAATGCATGTTATTCATAAGAAAAGGAGAAAAATTAGGGATTTAGTTAAAAGAAAAACCCACCCGGGTCCTGTCTGTGGTCATCTATACCTTCACATCATTGTATAATCAGGAGATTCAGGATAATGACTTGGATGTTGCAAAATTCCAATTTTCAAAAAACATTAAGGAATTGTTGACAATACTCACCTAATTAAGGTAGTAAACTGGACATCGGTGTTTTAGAAAGATCCTTTAATATAAGAAATAGAAAAAACAAAGCAGTGAGCCGAACCGAAATTCAATTTACTAGAGCCCTCTTCCCCTCCCCTCATCCCCCGGGGATGAGGGGTGCCTGTCCTGAGGTGCCTGTTTATGGGTGCTGTGCGGATGAATCTGGTGGGAGTGGGTCCGTCACCCACTGTTTCCAGGAGAAGGCATCTGCAGTGCATCTCTGCAGCCTGTCCATTTGAAGCTTCCGGACCTCCAGTTAGTTCCCTGTCAAACAGGAAAATCAACTATACTCCCCAAGAGTGTAAGTGAAATGTGAGATCAACCAAAATAGAGAAAGGGAGTTTCCAGCAACACAAACAAGTCCTTCAGGCTTTCAGAGACAAATCAGCTGATAAGACAAGTAATTGATGTTGAGCCAGAGAGTTAGCAAAGTCCCTCAGAGATGGGCCAGGCTGGATCTGGGAACGTTCAGTTGCAAAGGCTTTGAAGGACAATCAAATAAATATGAGCTCCTCCTCTCCATACCTGTTGGGGTAGGTGTCCACTCAGTCCTCTGAGAAATGTAGTTAGATGTGGCTATCATCGTATGTGGGTATCTTAGTTCTCTAGTGCTGCTATAACAAATACCACTAGTAGATGGCTTTAACAAACAGAAATCTCTTGCAGTTTAGGAGGCTAGAAGTCCAAATTCAGGGCACCAGCTCTAGGGGAAAGCTTTCTCTTTCTGTCCGCTGTGGGGGAAGGTCCTCATCAAGCTTCCCTCTGGGTTTAGGAGGTTCTTAGCACAGGGACTCTGGGTCCAAAGGAGAGCTCCACTCCCAGCTCTCCTTTCTTGGTGGTAGTAGGTCCCATCTCTGCTTACTTCTCTCTCCTTTCATCTCTTGTAAGATAAAAGGTGTGACTCAAGTGAGGGCATGAGTTGAATAGAGGTGGCGACTTGCATCATACCCTCTAGTAAGGTGGTGGCTCAAGATACATCCCAACTTAATCCTGCCTCATTAACATAACAGACAAGTCACTCCCAAATGGAACCATAACCACAGGCAGAGCCTATGATTTATAACACATCACAAAATGGAGGATAATGACATCAGATCATAAAATGGAGGACAACCACACAATACTGGAAATCATGGCGTATCCAAGCTGACATATATTCTGGGGAGACACAATGCAATCCATAACAGTGGGTGAAACTTCGCAACGTCTCCAAGAAGAATCTATCCGACATGTTGTCATTACGTGAACTTCCCCGTGTTTATTTCATTTAATCCATAGGGTAACCCTGTGAAGTGGTCAAGGTACATTTTATTATCCCTGTTTTTACAGATGAGAAAACTGAGGTTCAGAAGGAAGAAAAGACTTCCCCGAGGTCACACAGCAAATTCGTGGCAGAGCCAGGATTTGAACCTAGATCCGTCCTGGCACTGCAGGGCTTGTACTGCTCTTGGCTGCCTCCCTGTAAGACAACCAAATTTGGGATGTGTTGATTTACCGCATCCACCCATCCAGGCCTAGCTGGTACTCAAAGTGGCTTCTTCCTTTTTCCTGTCCCAACAACAGAGTTCACTAATTGCCTCTCTCCTTCTGGAACTTCTTCCGCACTAGCCAATGACTTTACAGCCTTAAAAGATCTCCTCAGGCTAACTCAGGCACCCTTATTTTTTTATAAGGCCTCGCTTTTCCTAAGAGGCCATTAAAAAAAAAAAACCTAACCCATTGCTATCAAGTCGATTCTGGCTCATAGCAGAACTTCCCCATAGGGTTTCCAGGGAGCAGCTGGTGGATTCGAACTGCCAACCTTCTGGTTAGCAGCTGTAGCTCTTAATTACTTCAGGCCCTTGTTGGAGCCTCCACTTACTCTAGCAGGGAGTTCACTCAAGACATTTCCTCACAAAAGTGTCCAAAGAGCTCTCAGCAAAAGGTGCTCTCCTTAAGAGGTGAGAGCTGACCCCATTGTCTGCTCCAAGAAAGGCCAAGTAAGACCTGGACCCCATAGTTTCTCCTTGGCATAGTCAAAGAGGGCCAATTCCAGTCTTTTCTTCCCCCCTCCCCCATCCCCCTGCCTTGGGAATCTCTTACAGGAGTAACAAAAGACACAGGCAACAAAGAGATGGCAGAGAGATGTGGGGTGTGATTAACTCAGAGGCAGGAAGAGCCCGGATAATGAATCAGGAGTTCCTTTTGTGAGAGAGGAAAGAGAGACGATAAATCAGAAGGAATTTGAACAAGTCATTCTCTCTCTTGCTCTCTCTCCTCTTTCCTCCACCTTCCCCCAACCTTAAGAAACTTCCTTTTTAAGAGCTGACCAATAATTGTCAAATCTTCCCTGGGCCACAGGTCAGGGGCATGAAAAGTTTAAAAATAAACAGTAATTTTTGAAAAAACAAACCAACGATAGTAAAGAACAATGAGGGTTGCCTCATGAAAGGAGAAACTTACCAAACACCACAATTTGAGTTTTGAGCTCAGTAAGTGTAAGTTTTCAAAGGCCCAACATTGGTACAAAGGAGGAGCCCAAGAACAGGCAAAATGGAGGGCTGGCCTGTTTCCCTGTGTGTCCCAGGAAGCAGAGCTAACCTACTAGGGAGGCCAGCACACATCTTGCACCCTGGAGAAAACCAGAAGGCTGATGTGTTCAAAGCAGTCATGATTTATGGTAGGCTGGTTGGAAAGAATGTGCGGTTGGTTGATTTTTATCTCTGTATCTTCTGTCTCTGGAAGGAAGGCCTGGCGATGACCCAACCAGAAAACCAGAGTGGACTGGAAAAAGACAGTTTCCAGCAAGGCTGAATAAGTCGGGGAGAAAAAAAAATCCTCCTGTATGTAAACAAGAAGGCGGTAGGGCTGGTGGGGGGTGGGGGTGCAGGCAGCATGCCCAGGTTTCTTCCAGAGGACAGGTCTTTCTCCCATGGAGCCACGGGGTGGGTTGGAGCCGCCCACATTTCGGTTTGCAGCTTAACCTTTGCACCACCTTTGATCAGCAGTTTAACTATTATGCCATCAGGGCTCTTCCTGTGAAGATTACAGCCAAGAAAACCCTATGGGGCCGTTCTGCTGTCACTTGGGGTTGCTATGAGTTGAAAACCACTTGATGGCACTAACAACAACAGATGTATCTGCAACACACCTTTTGGCTATTCAATATTCTCCATGTTACAATTCAGTGACATTAGTTCTGTTTATCATGTTGCTCAGCTGTCACCAACATCTGTTCCCCAATGTTCCCAGCACCCTTTACCAGAAGCTCAGTGTCCCCTAAGCAGGAGTCCCCCTTTCCCCTCTGTCCCACCTGCTCCTGGTAACTACTAATAAACTGTGGTCTCTATACACTTGCCTGTTCTAGATATTTCATACAAGGGGAATCATACAATATTTGGCCCTTTTCGACAGGGCCTAACTACACATATTAGTGCTCAGGGCAATTAGTATTAAATTGGTGAATGATTTCTCACAGCTGGCGATGGAAAATATAACGGCCAATAGAAACTGCGCATTGGCACCCCACCTTAAGCGGTGACCAGGGCATGCAGGTGACACCCAGGACACTTGTCCCACCTGTTCCCCTTCTCTTCCCCCCTCCCCCCGTTAGGCCTCTGCTTTGTGAGGGTGTCTAATTTTAAGGTGAAAGGTTTTTCCCTAAAATCAGAATCAATTTGTAGGTTTCACTGAGGCTCAGCTCTTGGAAATACCCTCCTCGTTTACGGAAGTTTATACTTCAAATCAAGAGTCCGTGCCACTGGGTTTGGCCTCCTGTTGAAGAGTGTTGTTTTCTAAGCTGTGGGCTTTAGCCTAAACCCACTCTCTCTCTGCACTTCCCTTCCTTCCCCCACACTGGACGCGCAAGAAGAGTAAACACTGCTGTGCCTCCCCAGGCCTGGCCCAGAATGTAGCAGGGTGGGACAGGGCCCGGACTGTGCATTTTGGTTTCACAGCCCAGTGTGTTCAATGCTGCTTCTTGTTATGGTATGGGAGAAGGCGGAGGGAGAGAGAAAAATCTAGGCCAGAACCTTTGTTGTAGCTAGAAATCTTCAGCTCTGCCTCAGTGAACATTTCAAAAAGGCTTCTCCTACCTATCCCTTGTTCAAAGCAAAACGAACTGTGATGGCTGCAGATGGCGGCGGGGATGTTGGATAGGAGTGACCTTTCACCTATGTGGCCTCTTGCCTGGCCAGCTCTATCTGTTGAACTTTCCTCCGGAGACTTTCCCCTAAATCTCCGATAAGAATCCTGCACATAACCAGATTCTTTCCCAAGGGAATATTTTATCTTTACAAGTGTGTCCTTGAGGAATTAAAGGTGAGGGCGTTGAAGATTCAAACCAGCAGCTGTGAGCGGGATCCAGTTTGCAGCCTTGCTTTGTTTGGCCCACACCAGGGTCCCCTCTTTTTAGTTTCCAGCGTTAACAAAGCGGAAGGCTTCACAGAAATGTCTGAATGTCTGTCATTTCTTGGAAACGTAGATCTGGCTACGCTGAGTTCCGACTTCCACAGAGAAGTTATAGCCTGTTACTGTTTTAGGTGGGGCCCCGGCTGTGGTTTACCGGTCCCCACCACTCCCTACCACCCTTCCCTGACCTAACCATTCTATCTGCCCCGACCAGGAAATGGTCTGAAAGTGTTCTCTTCTGTTGCCCCAGAGTAAGTCACAGCTACCCCTTGCTGACACGATTGTACTTATAATACATGTGTCATTTGGGTTTTTGTCTTAAAGTCTCTTAATTTGGGCTCCCAGCCTTGTAGGAGGCCCTCGAAGGTTAGCCTTATTGGCTAGGCTACTTGGCTAGGTCTTTACGTTAGAAATTAGAACCATCACGGAATCTGGGAGCAAAACGGCTTTAAAAACTGGAACCAGGAATTAAGCTATTCCATTAGCCTTTTCTAAAGAATCAGCATCTCTGCCACACATCTGTTTATTGATTAAAAAAAAAAAAGAGAGAGAGCAGAAATCATTATATAGAACTTTGAGCTGCTTGGAAGTAAGACACTATTGAAATCCAAGGCCTTTATTATTACCATCACAATTTAAAGAAACGGCAACAGAGAGCAAACCACTTAACTCCAAGCTTGTTCTAGCATCTTTCTCTGGAGCTACAAATTCTACTTATTGCAGTCAACTGTGAATAATACATGGTGAATAAATTTTTATTATTTTTTTAAAAATAGAGTACCTATTCTTGGTATTGGAGACCCTGGTGGTGCAAAACAGCATGCTCAGTTGCTAACTGAAAGGTTTGTGGTTCGAGTCCACTCAGGGGCAAGTTGGAAGAAAGGCCTGGGATCTACTTCTGAAAAATCAGCCATTGAGAACCCCATGGAGCACAATTGTACACTGACACACATGGGGTCACCCTGAGTCAGACTTGACTTGACTGGCAATGGGTATGTATCTGCAGGGGTGTGAATGCGTGTATTTGAGGGGTGGACAGAGTGAGGCAATAACAAATACTTAACAACTTAACTGGACTGTAGGTGAAAATATAAATCAAGTTCTCTCACGTTTATCTCCCAGCCTTCTAATGTCATGCTGATCAAAGTCCAAACCACATGGTAGTAGCAACAGCTGACACATCTTGAGCACTTACCTGGTGCCAAGTCTCTCTGGTCTGGTGTTTTCTGTGTATAGGGCCTCATCATGACCCTTTTATGCCCACTTCTCAGATGGGGAAACTAAGGCACAGCAAGGTTCAGTGATTCACTGAGGTTATGCAGCTGATTAATGGTAGAGCAACACACATTGGAAGAGTTTGAGTGCGGAGCCCACACCCTTAACCACTGCACCATACTGCATCTTGCACTCCTGGTTTTCATAAACGGTGTGGCAAGGTCCTTGGCAGTTCTTCTGGCTATTGGAGGTGGGAGAAGGAGAGAGGATGGGCAGGGTGGGAGAAGGTGATGGTGCCAACCTGACCTTTCAGAAGGCAAAGGAAGGGCTACCTGGCCCAGGCTCCACTCAGTCTACCTACCTGCCATATTGGACATGTGCACCAGAGACAGAAGACCCTAGACTAAAGTGCTTCACGGTTTTAGCCTATGTCTGTCAGTTCATTGTACTGTGGTGGCTTGCGTGCTGGATGCTATGATGCTGGAAGCTATGCCATTGGTATTTTAAATACCAGCAGGGTTACCCATGGTAGACAGGTTTCAGTGGCGCTTCCAGACTAAGGCAGACTTGGAAGAAAGGCCTGGCAATCTATTTCTAAAAATTAGCCAATGAAAACCCTATGGATCACAATAAAATATAGTCCAATACAGTGCTAGAACATGAGCCCCTTAGGTTGGAAGGCACTCAAAATAACACAGTGGTCCTAACAATAGACTCAAGCATACCAGACAGGAACTAACAATGACAACAGGAATCACAGATTCCGGGGCCCTAACTCCAGAGGATCTGATTCAGCAGTCGGGTAGGGCACAGGAATATGATTTTTTAAAGAAAATCTCCAGTGAGTCTCCTGTTACGTGGTCCTCAGAACACACTGAGAGGAATGTGTCATTTTTGTCCAAGAATCATTGTGGTCTCTTTTCTCGGGGCATCTTGGAAAAGCAGCAGCTGCAGAGGATAGTTTGGGCCAGCAAGGACCCGAAGAAGGTCACTCGGCTCGCGAGCAAGGACCCGAAGAAGGTCACTCGGCTCGTAGACAACGAAACTGGCCCAGGGCCAAGCGTGCAAAAAGGGTTCTGGGCGGCAGGAAGAGGTAGCTACTTGGAGTAGGCTGGGGAAGAATGGGTGTCTGATGCCAGGACTCTGGCAGTGCCCACGCTCATTAATATTTTAGTAGATCAAGATAACCAAGCCTCAGCATGAAGCAAATCCAGGCAGGTCAGCTTCCCATTCTCCAGTCCCCAAACTGCTGAGTCACCCTCTGTCCTGACTCACCTGTCCCTGCAATTCAGTGGAGAAACACAAAGCCCTTGGTGTGCGACCTTCAAGTAAATCCCCAGAGCCTTTCTGGTTTCTGGGTTTTTTCCTCTAGTATGTCTAAGAGGTGTGCTAGAAGGAGGGCGGGGGTGGGGTGGGGGGGTGGTGGGAGAAAGAGAATTCAAAATCTAAAGCCTTGTAGAAGTATATGCACCGGGGGAGGGGCAATTCAGAAAAGGAGGGTGAGAACGGTCACACAACCTGAAGAATGTAATAAACGTCACTGAGTGGTACGTGTAGAAATGGCTGAATTGGTGCGTGTTCTGTATATATTTTCGATAACAATGACAAAGAAAAAAAGTATATGCATCAATTCTTCAGAGCAGGTCACAAAATAATGAATTTAAAGAATGATAATTCTTAAGTAAAAATTCTCTCTCTTTTTTAATTGGCTCAACCATTGATTAACGGTGCAGTCTTTACCCTCAACTTTTCAGGCTAGAAATGTTTCTGAGAAGTGCAGACCAGAGACTAGCCTTTTGACACTGAGTTCCTCTGATATCCATGTGGGAATTTATAAACTGCCTTCCTAAGGATTAAAATGACAGTGTTGCACAGGCCAGACCCTTCCTGGGCACAGGGCTGCTGGAGGCTGACCTAACATCTCTGAGGTTCTCGAGGCAACACTGAGCTCATGGCAGAAATGTGAGAAAATACAGAAAGGAATAAAGAAATACAAATCACCCCTGGATAACCACTGCTAAACACTGCTTCCATGTATTTCCTTCCACATACATAACGTTCATTCATTATATTCTTACCTAGTCAATTTTGCATCACTATTTTCAATTTCTGTTAATATTTATAATGTGAGTATTCTCCCCAGGTTATTACATAATTATGATAATGTATTCAACAAATCAGTCTTGGAGTCAGTAGAGGCAGAATGTTCCTTGGGAGAAAGGATGGCAAGACTTCGTCTCATGTACTTCGGACATGTTATCAGGAGGGAGCAGTCGCAGAAGGACATCATCCTTGGTCAAGTACCATAGAACCGAACCCAAACCCGTTGCTGTCAAGTTGATTTCGACTCCTAGTGACCCTACAGAACAGAGTAGAACTGCCGCATAGGGTTTCCAAGGAGCAGCTGGTAGATTCGAATTGCTAACCTTTTGGTTAGCAGCTGAACTCTTAACCACTGAGGGTCAGCAAAAAAAGAGGGAAATCCTCAATGAGATGGATTGACCCAGTGGCTGCTACAATGGACTCAGATATAGCAACGATTGTGAGGATGGTGCAGGACTGGGCAACGTTTTGTTCTGTTATACACAGGGTCTCCGTGAGTCGGAGCCGACTCTGTGGCGACTAATAACAAACGTAATTAGTACTAGATGATGTCCCACACTCTGGATAAACTATAATTTATTTGCCCTTTCCCTTATTCTTATGTGTCGAAGTAGTTTCCACATATTTAAGAAATATTTTTTGTGTTTTAGGTGAAAGTTTACACAGCACATTAGGTTCTCATTTAACAATTTTTACACACATTGTTCAGTGACATTGGTTGCAATTTTCACAATGTGTCAGCATTCTCATTATTTCCATTTTGTTTGTTCTGTTTCCATTGATTTTGCTTCCCTGTCCCTCCATGCCTTCTCATCTTTGCTTGTGGGTAAACCTTAACAGTTTGGTCTCATATAGTTGATTGTTTAAGGTTGCACATTGCTCACGGGTGATGTTGTTTATTTTATAAACCAATCTATTATCTGACTGAAAGGTGACCTCTGGGAGTGGCTTCAGTTCCAGGGTCAAAGGGTATTTTAGGACGATAATCTCAGGGATTCCTTTAGTCTCTATTGGTCCAGTGAGTTTGACCTTTTTTAGGAATTTGAATTTTGTTCTACATTTTTATCCCATTCTATCTGGGTCCTTCTATTGTGTCCCTGGTCAGAATGGTTGGTAGTGGTAGCTGGGCGCCATCTAGTTTTTCTGGTCTCAGGCTAGAAGAGGCTGTGGTTCTTGTGGGCTATTACTGGTAATCCTGTGAGTGAGTTTCTTCTTTGAGCCTTTGATTTCCTTCATCCTCTTTTGCTCCATACGAGTAGAGACCAATAGCTGTCTCTTTAATGGTCACTTGTAATCTTTTAAGACCCAGGCGCTACTTACCAAACCAGGATGTAGAACATTATGAACTATGCTATGTCACTTGACTGAGTTGTCCCTTGAGACTATGGTCCTAAACCTTTCAGCCCAGTAAAACAATCCCTAGAGGTGTTTGGATATGTCCAGGAAGTCTCTGTAACTGTGCCCCGTATCTGCCCTATTATGTATATGAATATATATGTAGCATATACAAACATGTATATACATATGCCTACAGATACATAAGTGTTGAAAAACAAAGATGTCACCTTGAAGACTAAGGTGCCCCTGTCCCAAGCCATGGTATTTTCAAAGCATCATATGCATGTGAAAGCTGGACAATGAATACAGAAGACTGAAGAAGAACTGACACTTTTGAATTGTGGTGTTGGTGAAGAATATTGAATGTACCATGGACTGCCAGAAGAATGAACAAATCTGTCTTGGAGGAAGTACAGCCAGAATGCTCCTCAGAAGCAAGGATGGAAAGACTGCATCTTACATACTTTGGACATGTTGTCAGGAGGGTTCAGTCCCTGGAGAAGGACATCATGCTTGGCAAAGTAGAGGGTCGGTGGAAAAGAGGAAGACCTTCAACGAGATGGACTGACACAGTGGCTGCAACTACGGGCTCAAGCATAACAAGGATCGTGAGCATGGTGCAGGACTGGGCAGTGTTTGGTTCTGTGGTATATAGGGTCGCTGTGAGTCGGAACCGACTCGATGGCACCTAACAACAACACAGATACACCTATACATGCATGTGCGTGTACTCACATACGCCTTCCTATAAACATATATGCATACATATCTAACCACACTCATTTTTTTTGTTATTAATGTTGTTGTAAAATTGTACGTTATAGCATCTACCGAAATTGTTCCTCATTCTTGCGTACTTCTTAGTGTCTTCATTTACCTTGGTCAAGTTGTGCAGGCTTCACTCATATTGGGTATTGCTTTTCCTATGGCTGCTAACCCAGAGGTCGGCAGTTCAAATCCACCAGGCACTCCTTGCAAACCCTATGGGACAGTTCTACTCTGTCCTATAGGGTCACTATGAGTTGGGATCTACTGGACGGCAATGGGTGTATATATATGTGTGTGTGTATAGACACACACACACGCACACATGTAAATGCATGTACGTATATATGGGGTGCCTGGATGGTGCAAATGGTTTGCCCTCAGCTACTAAGTGAAAGGCTGGTGGTTCGAATCCACCTAGCAGTGCTGTGGAAGAAAGGCCTGGTGATCTGCTTCTGTAACCACAGCCGAGAAAACTCTGTGCCCTACGGAGCACTTCTACTCTGTGCCCTACGGAGCAGTTCTACTCTGAAGCACATGGGGTTTCTATGGGTAGGCACCGATTCGACAGCAACAGATAAAGTACAGATAGAGGATATTTTCCTCTTGTCTTTTACATTTGTTGAAAATAATGTCCCCAGTCTGCCATTGGACTTTTCATTATTTTGGTGGGTTTTTTTTTTTTTTTTTTTTTTAACCATATAGAGGTATAGAAGTTTTCAGTTTTGTGTAGTTAATATGTGATCTTTCTCTTTATTTCTTCCACTGCTTTTATGATTAAAAAGTCCTTGCCCATTTTGAGTCTTAATTATTAAATTGTATTTATCTCATTTTTGTACAGGTTAAAAAGTTGCTTATGTTTAACTGAATTCTACTTGATTTCTCTTTCTTTTTTTGGGGAGGAGGGAATATATAATACAGTATGAGGTTTCAATTCAATATTTTCCCCCAGAAGAGTCAATTTTGTCAACTCCATTTGTTTCCAAAAGGCCTTTTAAGCCTGATTCTTCCAAAATTAGGATTCCCTTTCTAATTTTTTTTTTTTTTTAGGCCCTGGAAAATGGTAACATTTCACGATGGATTCAGCAAGCAATGCAGCTGGACTTGTTTCCTAACTCCTTTGTGGCAGGTGGTGCAAACAGTTAATATGCTTGGCCGATAACCAAAAGGCTGGGGGCTCAAGTCCACTTAGAGGCACCTTGGAAGAAAGGCCTGGTGGTCTCCTTCTGAAAAATCAGTCGTTGAAAACCCTATGGAGCACAGTTCTGCCCTGACATACTTGAGGTTGAAGTGAGTTGGAGTTGCATGATAGTAGCTGGTTTATGTGGCCACCCACTACAGGGACCTAGAGAGCAGGAGTCACAATGGGGAATTTGAAGGGCTGGTAAGAGTGTCCAAAGACAGCTCAGCTCACGGGAACAGAATGATATAAAGGAAAAGCAGACTCACAGGTCTGGGCTACATACCTCTTAGAATGCCCTTTCCTACCACGACTGCCAGCTCCCAGGCTGCCTGGGCTGTTGCAAGTGCTCCTGCAGCTGACCACTGTCACCAGTTCCCAGAACGTTCCATTGCAGAGCTTCCTGGTTAGGAAGACCAATTGTCCACCAGTACCCGGAGGCCCCAGCTTTCACCTGAAGGGATTGAAACAAAAACAAAGTAAAAACAAACAAACAACGATCTCCTCTGAACCCAGCTATGACTCTATCCTTGTCCCTTTAAACACAGCTGGCTCACCTTCACTCCACCCCAATGACAGCATAAGACCCCACTGCAGGCAACAGCACTGGTTCCCATTATTTACCCAGCATCTCCTTCGCACTTAGGGTCCTTCCTTTTCTCACCTTTGAACTCTCTCTGCCTGTCAGCTTTAACGTCTGCTTCTTGTTTTTGCAACTGGTTTGTACTCTCTTCTCACCTCTTGGCTTGGCACTTCCCTTGCTTTCAATGTCACTGTAGCTTCAGGTAAAAGGCATCCTTCTGCCCACCACAGTCCCAGGGAACTGTCACCAGGGTCTCTCAGAGATGTATCTAAGGTATGGCTGGTATGCAGGAGTGGATTATCCAATATGCAAGGTAAGCACAGGCTTACTCGTGTGTACTTACTAACCTGTAGTGAACTATTTCACACCGAGTTCACTACTTACTAATCTATTTGTTACAGATTAGTAAATACGGACAAGTAAGCCCATGTTTACCTTGCTTACTGGGTCATCTGCCCCTGTCAGTGATATTGCAAATTTGAAAACAGGCTTTGATTCTGTAGGAAGGCGCTGTGGGGTTGGGAGAGAGACAGATGCCAACCATACCTAGAAGCAGAATCTTTCATGTGGCGATAAAGTGTGTAATTGCTCACTACAGATGACAATCCACCCCTGCAAGTATGGCCAATGCCCTGGGGAGGATGGGGCAGTGGCACCAATGAGCAGTTTCTCTTGGCCATGGCAGTTTCCATCACCAGATGTGAGAGATCATTCAGCAATGCAAAACGAATTGACTTAGGCGCTATTTTCCATAGATAGACCTCTGCCGTCTCTGCCAAGAAAAGAGGCACACAGGTTATGGAGTGGCCTGTGTGGGAGACAGAAACAGTGGTGAGTCTCCTGAATACTGACAGCTCTCCAACCTTCTACTCACGTTGGCCGTTACTAGGAAATACTGGAAAGATGGCAAAACAGAAGGGAAATGGGACATCTCTCTTCCTGTTGGTCAGTCTAGCTCTCATTTTCTCATGGTGGAGGGGCACACAAGACTAAAAACCTGTTGCCATCGAGTCAGTTCTGACTCATAGTGACCCTATAGGACAGAGTAGAACTGCCCCAAACAGCTTCCAAGGAGTGCCTGGTGGATTTGAACTGCCAACCTCTTAGTTAGCAGTTGTAGCTCTTAACCACTATGCCACCAGGGTTTACCACACAAGACTAGCCAGATGAATTGTCTCAAACCACAGTGATTCATGGCTTACCAGATGGGCAGCCAACACTTTTCACTTCCAATCCCATCCTCATCGCCAATTTGACACGTAAGAACAAGGTTATGTGTTTCGATGCACTGCAGTCTACTTTCTGCACAAATAAAATTATAGATCAAAAGTGACTTCAAACACTTCAAAGGCCAGACAATATTAAATTCTTTTATGGGCCAATATTATCTAGGTGTGGTCATGGCGCTACTCTGCCTGGGATTAGACCCTGAGGGATCTTGTAATACAAAAATTAGAGCTTGTCCTTTCACTGCTCAAAACCACCCACAGCTGCCCGCTTGTAAAAATGGCGTGGGGAAGGTATCTGACCTCCTTTAACTTTACCAGGGGGAAAGAGACTAAAGATCAACAGCCCAAGGCTGATTCCTATGAGGCAGAGGTCAGATATGCCTCCTCTCTCCACCATCTTTACCAATTCTGACACCAACTGTCCCTCCCATGGCACTCTCTACTGCTCTGCTGGGTTCGATAATTCACTGCAATGGCCACGGAGAACTCACAGACCGTACTCACAATTATGGGGTTTATTAAGGAAGTAATAAGTTATAATTCAGGCTCAGGAGCACTCAGGATACAGTTCTTCCATCAGGACAGCCTCTTCCCAGCCGCGCTCGCAGGGATGCTTCTCTGGCCCCTTGGCCTCTGTCCAGCTCAAGCAAGTGCCACAAAGCACTTTCAGCCCCTGCCAACAGATGCCCACTTCGCCAGCAAGCCTTGGCACAAAGGTACTCAGCTTTCTCACTCTGTGGGCCATGAAGCCCACTGAGTGGTTTTCTGGTGGCCTCTCCAGGCACCGTTTCTTGTCGTCTTCAGTGTTACAGCTCTCTCTCTCTCGGTCTCTTGGTTCCAGGAGCTTCTCAGCACAGGGATCCCAGGTCCAAAGGACACACTCTACTCTTAGCTCTCCTTCCTTGGTGGTGGTAGAATTCTCTTTTTCCCGTCTCTGGGATGGCTCATTTCAAGTCCAGTGGGATAGCAAAACTGACCAATTCCCTTTGTGGGCTACAATCACTCTATTAGCACCGTCCCACCCAATCACTTGGGTGAAAGTTACTAGACCATGGCGGGAAAGGCCACACGAGAGCAATCCATCACACCGCACCACTACGCTAAAACCCAAAGTCCTTGCTGTGGCCAAGACGCACCCCACCCCACAATCCTGGCGCTGGCCCTGCCCACTTCTCTGACTGAATTCTCCACCACCCTTCTTGTTGCTCAGTTGCTCTAGCCACATGCTGTACTCAATATTACTTTGTGAACATCCCAGCTCAGGGCCTTTGCTATCCTTCTCCCTCTGTCTGAAACATTCTCTCCCCTGGTCCTATTCATCCCTTCGTTCACCTCAAACGTCACCTCAGACAGATCTTCCCTCATCACTCTACATAAAGCAGCAGTTTCTGTCACTCTCAATTTCCTGCTTTATCTTTCTTCATAGCCCTCAACTCTGACATTTTATACATACACACACACGCACACAATTTGTTTATTGTCTCCCCCAGTTGAATGTAAGCTCTATGAAAGCAGAAACATTGATTTGTTCTTCTCTATGTTCCCACCAGGGGTAGTGATGGTTTGGTGGTAGAATTTTCACCTACCATGCAGGAGACCCAGGTTCAATTCCTGGCTGATGCATTCTCATGCACAGCTACCACCCGTGTTTTGCTATAACGCTGAATAGATTTCAGCAGTTTCCAGACCAAGACAGACTGAGAAAAAAGGCCTGGTGATTTATTTCTTAAGATTAGCCAATGAATACCCTATGGATCACAATAGGTTAATCTGCAACCGATAATGGGGATGCTGCAGGACTTCGTGGAATTTTGTTCTATTGTGCATGGGGCCACCATAAGTCAGAGGCTGACTCAAGGGCAGCTAACAACAACAACATATTTCCACCATGTTGATCAGTATCTGACACAGAGCAGATAACCAACTGGTAGCTTTAAGCTATTCACATGTGAATACCATATTTACACAAGCTCAGAGAAAAACTTATTCCAAGATCCCAACTATAATAATTTCTGCTATCTAGGGCTCTATGATAATCATGATAGGGAAATGTCTTTTAATTCAATCTGAAAGGGATTGAATGAAAAGAAAAATTCTGGAAAATAGTATTTAGTAAGGCTTATGTGTTTTTTAGGGTCCCTGGGTGCCACAAATGGTTTGTGCTAGACTACTAACTGGAAGGTGGGGGTTCGAACCCACCCAGAAGCACCATGGAGATTTACAGAAGATCTTTACAGAAGATCTTTACAGAAGATCTGCTTCTATAAAGATTACAACCAGGAATTTTATTCGGTAACATGGGGTTGACACGAGTTGACTCAGGAGCAAGGCGATAGATTTTTCTTTTTGTTCATGTGCTAGGGTCTTTCACATATGTTAGCTAATTAATCCTCACTGAAGCTCTTTAGAAGGAGCCCTGGTAGAGTAATGGTTAAGTGCTTGACTGCTAACAGAAAGGCTGGTGGTTTGAATCCACTAGTGGCTCTGTGGGAGAAAGACCTGGCTATCTGCTTTTATAAAGATTACAGCCAAGAAAATCCTATGGGGTAGTTCTACTGTGTTATATGGGGTCTGTATGACTCAAAATCAACTCGGTGGCACACCACAACAACATCACCAACAGCAATAACCAGTAAGTCCTTTAAGGCAGATATTATCTTCATTGTCACAGATAAAGTCACTGTGATTATGTGATATGTATTGAAGATACCAGATTCAGGAACTCCGATCTGACTCCAGCAGCCAGGCTCTTTTTATTATGCTATACCTCTTCACGGGACATTGTCAGAAAAGCTTCACATACAGCTAAGAGCTGTATGTAACTTGTTCCCAGGTTCTCTGATACCCACCTAGCCCACCTAGTGGCAGCATAAAATAAGTAAAGCATAGAAGACCATGAGGCATTCGTGCCCTTCCTCTATGAAGTAGGAAATGCTGGTGGCGTAGTGGTTGAGTGCTATGGCTGCTAACCCAAAAGTCGGCAGTTCAAATCCATCAGGTGCTTCTTGGGAACTCTATGGGGGCAGTTCTACTCTGTCCTACAGGGTCACTGTGAGTCGGACTCTATGAGTCGGAGTCAACTCGACGGCAATGGTTTTTTTTTTTTTCTATGAACTAGAGACTTTAGCATCTTTCCACACCGCAGCGGACCTAAGAGTCATTTCTGAAGTCTTCACTTCCAAAAAAGGGTGGAAAGGTTAACATTTTGGGAAGAGACTACTAAGACTTAGTAAGTTCTTACAAATAACAATATATATTCATTCACTCATTCAATAAATATGTATTGGGTGATGGCCGTGGCTAGACATCAAGCTAAGCACTGGGTACACAGTGATGAATAAACAAGGTGGACACTGTCCCTGCTTCATGGAGATTACGGACAAGAAAGGATCTCACAGAGCTAGAATTATGCTGCTGCCATAAACTCGTTACATCTTCATCCATTCATTCACTGAAGAAATGTTTGACTATATGCTTCGTGTAGGAGTGACTTTTCTGACTTTCTGAAGTGCCCTATCTAGCAGTAGGAGCCCACAGAATTAGCTTTAAATTCTGCCTCTGTCACCTGCAAGGTCCTCAGCTACTAAATGGAAATAAAAAGATTTCCTTCTCAGCATTTTCATGAGAATTAAAAGATAACATATATAAAGTGCTGAGCACAGCTAATGGCTTACAGCAGATATTCACTAAATTGTTGTTAGTTGCCATCAAGTTGGTTCAGACTCATGGCAACCCCATGGAAGGCAGAACGAAACGATGCCTGGTTCCGTGGCATCCTCACATCTTTGGTGTACTTGAATCCATTGCTGCCGCCACTGTACATTTTGAGTGCCTTGCAACCTAGGGGGCTCATCTTCCTGCACTATATCAGACAATATTCTGTTGTGATCCATAATTTCGGAAGTAGATTGCCAGGTCTTTCTTTCTAGTCTATCTTGGTCTGGAAGCTCTCCTGAAACCTGTCCACCATGGGTGACCCTGCTGGTATTCCAGCATCACAGCAACACAAAAGCCATCATAGTATGACAAACTGGCAGACAGCTGGTGGATTTAATAATTAATCCAAAAAACCCAATCCCACTGCCGTTGAGTCAATTCTGACTCATAGTGACCCGACAGGACAGAGCAGGACTGCCCCATAGGGTTTCCAAAGCTGTAAATCTTTACAGAAGAAGACTGCCACATTTTTCTCCTGTGGAGCGGCTGGTGGGTTCGAACTGCCCATCTTTTGGTTAGCAGCTAAGTGAAAAATTTCTTTTATAAGGATCAGCACAAAGGTGGTTCCTATGAGGCGGAGGTTAAAGATGTCCCAAGTGTCTAACTTTTCCAAGCTGCTGTACCACTCCATCATCTCTAACATCAATTACTCCCTCTCCCCTCAGCACTCTCCCTCCAGTCTTTGGGTTCCGTAATTCCCTCAACGCCTCACAGAACTCATAAATTGTGTCTAGGAAATGGCTCACATGGTTGTGGAGGCTGGTAAGTCCCAAATCTGTGAGTCAGGCATAGGCTTCTCATGAACCCCCGGCTGCAGGGGCTGATGAACCCAGAGCACAGGCTGCTGACTCACAAGGCTGTGGAAGTTGGCGGATCAGGTCAGACAATAGGCCCCTGGCCCACAGGACTGCGAAAGCCAGCAAGGCCCAGAATTGGCAGGTCAGGTGGCAGGCTGCTGCTGGCCCAAGCTCCAAGAACTGGAGGTCAGAAAACAATGAACCAGACACAGGATCCAGACGCAGAGAGAGAGCCCTGTCAGAGCACCCACAAATACATACCTTTGATGCAGGCCACACCCCAAGGAAGGGTGGGACTTTAGTAACTGTGGCTCAAGATACAGCCCCACACCAATGCTGCTTTATTAACACATAACCGTTGCTGTTGAGTTGATTCCAACTCACAGTGACCCTGTAGGACAGAGTAGAACTGTCTCATAGGGTTTTCCAATGAGTGCCTGGTGGATTCGAATCGCTGACCTTTTGGTTAGCAGCTATAGCTCTTAACCACTGTGCTACCAGGGTTCCCATTTAAAATATAGAGGTTATGATTTACAATACATAAAATGGAGGACAACCATACAATACTGGGAATCATAGTCTAGCCAAGTTGACACATGACCTCAACCATCACAGGTTCCATATACCTTATTTGCATAGTCCCCTTCGATCAGTGTGTGTGAGTCACAAAGACCACGGCTAGACGGGCCATAGTAAGTAATTCACTGCACCGCAGCAACCGTGGGCTTTAATCATTGTGGCACCCCACCAGGGCTCCTTTAATAAATAATGGCTGTTATTTTTGCATCATCTGTAAAATGGAAACAATAAGAGAATTGGTTACCTCACAAGGTTTTGATGACTCGATGAGATTGTTGTGTTATTATTGTTAGGTTTCATTAAGTCGTTTCAGATTCAAGGCGATCCTATGTACAGACCCTATGTACAACAGAATGAAACTCTGCCTCATCCTGTACCATCCGTGCAATCATTGCTATGTTTAAGCCTATTGTTGGAGCCACGGAGTAAATCTAGTTCATTAAGGGTCTTCCTCTTTTTCACTGACCCTCTACCAAGCATGATGTCCCTCCCCAGTGGATGATCCCTCCTGATAACACATCCAAACTACTTGGGAGAAAGTCTCACCATCCTCACTTCTAAGGAGCATTCCAGCTGTACTTCTTCCAAGACACATTTGTTTGTCCTTCTGGCAGTCCATGGTAAATTCAATATTCTTCACCAACACCATAATTCAAGGGCATCAACTCTTCTTCAGTTTTCCTTATTCACTGTCCAGCTTTCACATGCATATGAGGCAATTGAAAATACCATGGCTTGGGTCCAGTGCACCTTAGTCTTCAAAGCGACATCTTTGCTTTTCAACACTTTAAAGAGGTCTTTTGCAGCAGCTCCGCCCAATGCAATACGGTGTTTGATTTCCTGTCTGCTGGTTCCGTTTGTCATGATGTTGCTTATTGGTCCAGTTGTGAGGATTTTTCTTTCCTTATGTTGAGGTGTAGTCCATACTGAAGGCTGTGGTCTTTGATTTTCATCAGGAAGTGCTTTAAGTCCTCTTCACTTTCAGCAAGCAGGGTACTGTCATTTGTGATAACGGTCCTCAAAGCATACCGCTAGGCCTCCTCTGCACACTCCTGTTTCTCATTTTAAGAGCCAGGCGCTGACTTTTTTCAGAGGCTGTTACGGAAGTCGGGCCCTTACCTGGTTCTTGTGCCTGCTGCACCGTAAGAGACTTGCGCGTTCCTTTAAAACCGATCTTTCACTTTTCTCTTTGTTCAGGCTGCACGTTTCCCGTTAGGAGATCCCCGCTTACACCTGCCGGGAAGCCCCTAAGGGGGACGTCCCATCCGGCACGCCCCGCCCGGCCGCGGGCCCGCTCACGCTCTGCCCCGGGAGGCTGGGCGCAGCGCGCGGCCGGCCAATCAGAACAAGTTTGGCCCTCTGCAGGCGCCGTCCGCTCACTAGGAGGCGCTCGGCCGCCGCTGGCTCCGGGGCTGTCACGGGCCGGGCGGTTGGCCGGCGGTGGCGGAGGCTGGTGGCCATGGAGTGGGGTGCGGAGTCGGCGGCCGTGAGGCGACACCGTGTCGGAGGGGAGCGCCGGGAGGGCCCTGCAGAGGCGGCGGCGCTGCAGCCCGAGAGGGAGGCCCCGGCTCCGGAGCCCATGGTGGCCGCGCGCGGCGGCGGCGCGAGGACGCGGAAGCGGAGCCCCGGCGGCGACGCGGGGACCGGGCTGTCCGAGGGACGCGCCGCGCTGGGGCTCGTGCTCTACCTCCTCGCGCTGCGGGCGCTTGTGCAGCTCTCGCTGCAGCAGCTGGTGCTGCGCGGGCCCGCGGGAAGCCGCGGGGAGTTCGACGCGCGCCAAGCCAGGTACCGGCTCGCCCGCGCGCCCCTGGACGGCGCCGGCCCGGCCAGCGCCCTGCTGCGTGCGCCCTCCCCCGGTAGCACCCGGGCTCGGCGGGTACCCGGTCGCACGTGGGGTGGGGTGGCACTGCGCATCTCTGCGGAGCTCCACTTGCTGGACGTGGGGCTTGAGGGGACCCCCGTTAAACTCGTGGTGCGGACTAGGGGTGGCGGGGTGCGTTGTGCCTGCTTCTCCGTTCCTTCTGCCCTACTTGCTAGTGGCTGGTTGTCGGGCATCCTCCCATCTTCGGGAGCAACTTTCACTTTCTATCGTGGCTGGGCCCTCTTGCTTTCCAAATGAATCGAAGGAGAGTGAAATTTGTATACCTAGACTTTTATAAATTCGCTTTTGGAGATTGTTGCAAGGGAATAGTGCAGTGGTCTTTAACTTTGGGTGGGGGGGGGTGTCTCAGTACCGAAATGTGAAGCTATGGCAACTCCCTGAAAGACCTGCCGCTCACAATTTGCACACAGTTTCGGAAGTTCCCAGATTCCTGAAGTTTGCCCTTGGCCCCTGGATTAGTGTCAAGGTTTGACTTTTTTTAATTAGGAAAAAAAGAGAAAAGACCTTTAAGGATGTTAGGAAAGGCCATTAAGCCAAAGATGTTGTTACTTAAGTGTCTCAGCTTTTACAGTCATAAGCGAACAAAGTTTTCTTCAATAGCCACTGTATTTTTAAAACTTTTTCTTTGAATACAAAGTGCTGAAAGTTTATTTTCTTAAGGACTTTCTGGAACACAGCCTCCCCCTCTTTTTTTCCCACTTGGAATACATCGAAAACACACACACGAAAGTGTTTGCCTTAGGAGTAAAGTTCTTTTTGGCCTGAATTGAAGTTTTTAGGCTTTGTGTGTGTACAGTGGGGGCAGGGTCCATTCTTTACAATTAAAAAGTTTTTTTATATTTTACCCCATGACATAATGTTTGTGTTCATTGTCTTCTGCTAGGGATACGTGCAATCAGTAACCTACCCAATACATGGTTTGCTTTGGGGATTGAGATAAGCTGGGAGTACGGTAGATGGAGAAAATTCTGAAGGCATCCACTCTTGGAAGGCACAATAAAAGGATGGGACTTTATAGGTGATTTTCACACGTTGCCTGGGATAATAAAATGCCTTTGTATGTATGAAGGTCTCTGGGTGGCACAGTTCCATGGTACACTGGAAGAAAGACTTGGTCATCTCCTTCTGTAATGATTACAGCCAAGAAAAACCCTGTGGAGCAGTTGTACTCTGTAACACATGGGGTTGCCATGAGCTGGAATCAGCTTGTCAGCAAATCAGCAATGGGTTTTTTTTTTTTTTTTTTTAGTTTTGTGTATGTGAGAAGTCAGAGAAATAAGCTTTTTTGGAGGGAGGGGAGAGCACAGTGGAAAAGTTGCTCTGTGCTATATGTTAGTTTTAAGCCTAGCTAAGCCTTTGCCATCTTTCTTTTGGTCACTTTCAGGAATTATCTTGAACATATAACATCCATCGGCCCCAGGACTACAGGAAGTCCCGAGAATGAAGTTCTGACAGTGCGCTATCTTTTGGAGCAGATTAAACTTATTGAAGATCAAAGCAACAGCGTCCATGAGATTGCAGTGGATGTACAACGGCCTACAGGCTCCTTTAGCATCGACTTCTTAGGAGGTTTCACAAGCTATTATGACAACATCACCAATGTTGTGGTGAAGCTGGAACCCAGAGGGGGAGCCCAACATGCTGTCCTGGCAAACTGTCATTTTGACTCAGTGGCAAATTCACCAGGTATGCACCTGTCTTTATAGTCATTTTGAAGTCATTACAGCCCAGAGAGTTTATTAACCCCAGGTTAGTTGGGGGGCACCATTTTCTTGGACAATTTTTTTTTTTCTTCATCTTGCTAGGAGCGGAGGTAGCTAGAATAGTATCATTTAGTTTAGGATCCAACCTCGCAGTACTCTCTCAAGTGCTTTAATTTTTTTGTTTTTTTCAACAGTAGCACCAGCAGGCCGATGTTTGGTAGACTGAAGCAGCCTTAGCAGTGTTAGCTGACAGTGTGTGTTCTTGTGACCTGGAATTAGATGCTGCCACTTCGTGTGCTTTCTCAGTTAGGTGGTGCTCTGGCGGTAACAGGATGAAGGATAGCTGCTGCCCTCAAGGAATAGACATCTCTCCTGACAGTTTCTGTTGACCTGTAAAGTGAGAATTTCTGCCCACTGGGGGTGCCATGGAAACCCTGGTGCCATAGTGGTTAAGAACTATGGCTGCTAACCAAAAGTGTGGCAGTTTGAATGCCCCAGGCACTTCTTGGAAACCCTATGCGGCAGTTCTGCTCAGTCCTGTAGGGTCGCTATGAATCAGAAGGGTTTTTTTTTTTTTTTTTTGGTTTGGGGGTGCCCTACTCGTAGAGTATCTCATCACTCCATAATTCTTACTTTGAAAATACTTTGGCAAAATAGATGACTTGATGCTTAGGACAGAGTCTGACACAATATTTGCTGAATGGGAATGCCCTAAATTGAACTTATACTTTTTTTTGTAAAAATTCTCGGAAAAATGTTCTCAGTAGTTGTAAATAGGGGAGAATAGAAAATAGCGGAACTATATAGCATTTTAGAACTAGGCAAGCCCTGAGTTGCTGTTTGGTTCAGCCCCCTCATTTGACACAGGAATAAACTTAGCTGATTACTGCTGATCAGAGACAGAACTGGGACCAGACGCTGGGTCTCCTGGCCAGTCAGTTCTTTCAGCTACATTTGAAAGGATGGAGAGTTTCAGGGTGTAGTTGTTAGAGGGCATGTTCCCTTGGACAAATTACTTAACTTCATTTTTTCATCCATAAATAAGACAATAATAGTACCTTGCTAATGGGGTTATTTCGAGGAGTAAATGAGGATTAAATATAAATAAAACATTAGAACAGTGTCTAACACACACAAAAAATCACATACACACATTTTGCTATTAACTTATTTAACATCAATACTTCTGGATTACTTGAACTTAAAGCAGGTCCAATAGGAACATATAGAGTTCTACAAAGTATACAGTAAAATTTATTTGCTTGACACAGTGATTCATGGTGAGATGTCTTTAATTAGAAGGCTTGCCAATTGTATTTATAATGTAACTTGCTTTTTTCAAAAATCAGTGTACACACATCTGTTATGTAAAGTCAGAAATACCTTCATGTGTGCTGGGGCAACTGCTGGTCTTTTCAGAACAGCGATGAATGAAGAAGTGTCACCTTGTGCCCATTGTCATGATGCTTAAATTCTAGGAAGAGACAAACACCAGGATTACTTAAGAGCATTATATAAAAAAAGATGTGTATACACGTGTCAGAAAAAACCATAGTGCCAAATGTTGCAAATTATATATACGGAGTCTGGTAATTAAAACATAGCAGTTTTGTGGGCTATTTGGGCCCATTTTTAACAAACTAGAATTTTGTTAGAGTAAGCCATACCAACAATGGCAAGGAAATTTCTGTCGATAATAAATGATCAAAAATAGGTTTGATGCACTTCATCAAATGGTCTGTCACCTTTTAGCAGCTGAACTAATTGAAACGTATTTTTTTTGAAGTTCTCAGTGAAGTGTCTGGGACTGAGGAACTAGATGTAACGTTATCTGCAGAAAGGCCCTAAGTGTGTTCCTCGTACTGCTGTGTGGTTCTGGGCTGTTGGTGGAAGAGACATTGAGTTATTTTAGGGTTTTTTTTTTTTTCCAATTTCAGGGTTAATTCTAAATGGGAAGGGATGTCGGATAGCCACCTAGCCCTTATAGATACTGTCCTCTAACTTTCCTTCAGTTTCCTGGCAGATGTTTGATCCTTCTGTATTTCTGTTCTAAGACATCAGAACCATTAAGATGAGGGAAGAGAAGTGGACAGTTTTAACTTTTTAACCTAGCCTATATAGATGTATTCCTTTCATTTTCCCGCATCTCTTGCCCTTAATTTATAACATTCACTTTTAAGAGAAAAAAAGTTATAATTTGCTTTTTATTTTAAAGTAACAGCCTTAAAGTTAACATTTCGTTTGGTTCAGGGAAGGTGACAGTTTTTACTGATAGCTACGTCTGTTTCCTGGTTGATAGTAATTAGAGAATTATTAGTTTGTTTCACTTAGATTACAATTCAGTAATCCCACAAAGACAAGCATAGCTAATCAGTAGTTTCTTCTAGAGAGAATAGGGTCTGCAGTGGAACTGCCTGAGCAAGCATTTTAGCTGGCTGTACAGCCTTCGTTAGGTTTGCAGAGAGAAGAACGACTACATCCCAGGCACTGTACGTTCTCTTGTGCAATCCTTATAACAGACCTGTGAGGTTGGTACTGTGTGCCTGCCTCCCAGACCAGGAAATGTAGCGTGGGGGCATCAAAGTGACAGAGCTGGCATTTACTTCAAGTCGTTGCTTGTTCCAGAACCCACGCTCAATGTCAGTCCACTGCTGTCGAGTTGATTCTGACTCATAGTGACCCTATAGGACAGAGTAGAACTGCCCCCATAGGGTTGCCAAGGGGGACCTGGTGCCCATGCTAAATAAACATAATCCCAGAATTGCTGTTGGCTGGTTAAGAGCTTGGCTGCTAACCAAAAGGTTGGCAGTTCAAATCTACCAGTTGCTGCTTGGAAACCCTATGGGGCAGGGTCGCTATGAGTTGGAATCAACTCATGGCGGTAGGTTTTTAGTTTTGCTTTGGGCTATTACTGTGCTTATTTGCATTGATTACTCTAAGCTTCTTATTATGGAAAATGTTAAATATATACAAAAGCAGAGAGGATTGTTGAGTGAATCCTAATGTATCTGTCCAGGAGCCCTGGTGGCACAGTGGTTAAGCACTTGGCTGCTGACTGAAAGGTTGGCAGTTTGAACCCACCAGCTGCTCTGCAGGTGAAAGACGTGACGGTCTGCTCCCATAAAGATTACAGCCTTGGAAAGCCTATGGGGCAGTTCTGCTCTGTCCTGTAGGATCACTATGAGTTGGAATCAATTCTGTGGCAGCAGGTTTGGTTTTTTTTTTTTTTTTTTTTTAACATACCTATCACTCAGCTTCAGTAGTTACCAGCCAGCATCTAATCTTGTTTCTTCTCGACTTCCACCCCCTCCATCCCTTGATTTGAAGCAGAGCTCAGCTATATCTGTTCCGCTATAAGTAGTTCAGCCTGTATAGCTCAAAGGACTCTTTATTGATGTGCTCATGTTACCACTCATTTACCACACCTAAAAAAACTAACAGTAATTCTTTAATATCATCAAATATCCTGTCATTTCCTTTAGATATTTCTTACAGTGCCTTTAAAAATCAGGGCACTGAAGTCATCTTTAAAATCACCTTTAATATGTGAAGCTCCTGAATCAAGGAAAGGTGAGGTGATGCACCTAAATCCTCTACTTTATCAGTGCTGGGAGCAGTGATACCACTCAGGCCTTTTTCCCCTTCCCTGTCTTATTAGAGCAGGTATTTTCTTTGTAGTTTCTAATTGCGTGATCTCAGAGAAACCTTAAACACTACGCCGTCCAGACTGACCCCTCTGTAGATAGAGAACGATCTGCAGCTTTTATGATGTTGGTAGGTAAACGGGGGAAACGAGGAGGTGGCAGCAGTAGGAAGCTGTGGACACCAGAAGTGAGAAAATTACAGAGAATGTAGAATCAGGACCAGGAGCACATTGTTTTGGGTTGTTGAGATTGCCAGTTTTCAATACTATTTGAGGTGCCACCTGGTTGATCTACTGCACAGATATTAACTGAGTGACTACCGTCAGCCAGGCGTGGTGCTGGGCACCAAGAGTACCTCAGCAGACAAAGAGCTCTGCCCTCACAGAGCTTACTCCTGGTGGATGTAGCTGCCACCCGATGTGGTCATGCAGAAGACGCCATTCCTGACCGTCATGGCTTACACTGTAAAGGCTTTGAAATCTGAGAAGAAATCTGTTTTTCTAATTTGAAGGTGCCAGTGATGATGCAGTTAGCTGTTCAGTGATGCTGGAAGTCCTCCGTGTCTTGTCAACATCCTCAGAAGCCTTCCATCACGCCATCATCTTTCTCTTTAATGGTGCTGAGGAAAATATCTTGCAAGTGAGATTTTACTGGTTTAAATACTAGACTTCAATAATAATGATAGAATCATAATAACAGCTCACACGTATATATTTTGATTAGTCATTTGCGTAGCATCCTAAAGTGATATACAAAAGACATATTGTACGCGGTGGTACTTTAAAAGCACCATAGCTGCTTACATAGGCATGTTTGATATTTTAAAATCTCAACTCAGAATGGATGGTCTTGGCAGTGCTTGAGTCCTAAAATGGCTTTTTGATGACATAATTACTCATCAGGCTTTTTTTAAAGCTGGAGTTTGAGACGCTTTGAGGCAAGCATCCAGCTTGAATGCCTGACCGTACAAATCCTCTGTTTCTCTTCTCCTGCCTTGCCCTTTCTTTCGCACAGCGTCACGCCAAGGATGTTGTTTGGCACCGCCCGTGTGACTTTCCACCAACACACTGCACATAGCCCTTGTGCGTGTAGAAACAGACAGAAGATCTCTTTAGATGCTGCCTTTGAAAAAAATGATTATTTTGTTTCCATATTCACCGCCACATCAAGAGAGCCAATCAGTCCTTAAAATACCGATAAAGACGGTTTCACCTGTATGTGTTTTCTGTCCTTCTCAATTAGGCCAGCCATGGTTTCATTACTCAGCACCCCTGGGCCAGCTTGATTCGTGCATTTATTAACCTGGAGGCAGCAGGTGTAGGAGGAAAAGAGCTGGTGTTCCAAACAGGTATGCAAGGCTTCGCATTGTGTATTGTAATGCAGTTCTTGTTTTTATAAAAGTGGAACATTTTTGAACTGAAGTAACCCTCCTAATGAAATGAGCATTCTTTTTAAAGCTTTAAATAGTTTTAGCTTGTCTTCGTTAAGAAATTTCAGCAAAGTAATAACATTAATAATAATAATAATTATTAATAGCATTAATAGCATCTGACCCTCGTTTAGAGCTTATTTAACATGAGGGATAAATACTACTCTTGCCCCCATTTTACGCATGAGGAAACTGAGGCAAGAGAGATTGTAACTTGCCTGAGGTCTCACACTTGACAGATGGCACAACAGGATTTGAACGTAGGCAGTCCAGGTTCAGAGAGTTTTGTTCTTAACCACTGCCCAGACTGACATGTGGGTGATGAGCTGTCTGTTACTCCTTACGGGCTAGTGTGATATAAATGATTTTAAATGACAGTTCTTGGACAAATTAAAATGAGAAAATTGACCACCTTTTAATTTATCATTGAATGTATTTAAATGTCAGAAAAGTCTGGTAATGTTTAATCAGCCAGAGAAATATTTTTAAATTTCTATGGTTAAACTTTTCTAAGGATAACCAGCCCTCAGGTTGATTCTGACTCATGACAACCCAGTGTGTGTCAGCGTAGAACCGTGCTCCCTAGGGTTTTCAGTGGCTGATTTTTCAGAAGTAGATCACCAGGCCTTTCTTCCAAGGCACCTCTGGGTGAACTTGAACCTCCAACCTTTTGGTTATCAGTTGAGTGCATTAATTGTTTGTATCACCCAGGGACTCCTTCCTAAGAATAGCATGATTAAACTGATATGTATCAATTTAATTGTCATCTTCCTTAACAGAATTCGAAGCTTATAGGTTTGTTCAGTCAGGGCGTACTAACCACCTCATACTGGAAGTTCCATGCCACTTTCCTTCTCTGTTACAAATTTGGGTAATGCGTTTTAGCCAGAGATGTAGCATTTACTAGCAGTAAAAATGTAAAGTGTGCTGGGAGGTGAGATGGGCTGGGGGAAGTGAGGAAGGTGATGGGGGAACTCTTTTTGGCACCCTTTGCAGACGTGGTATTGCTTAAGTTATGAAGCTATGCCAAGTGCTAAGTATTTTTATAACCTAAACCCATTAAATGGCTGCTAACCAAAAGGTCTGCAGCTTGAGTCCACCAGGTGCTTCTTGGAAGCCCTGTGGGGCAATTCCACTCAGTCCTTACAGGGTCGCTATGAGTCAGAATCGACTCAATGGCCATGGGTTTGGTAAACCCATTAAAAAAAAAAGTTGCCATTGATTCAATTCTGATTCATGGCGACCCCCTGTAACAGCGAAGAACTGCCCCATAGGGTTTTCTTGGCTGTAGTCTTTACAGAAGCAGATGGCCAGGCCTTAATATTCTCCATCCTACTTACCTTAAACTTTCATCGTTCAAAATGGGTGTGTTTTTTTTTTTTAACTCAGCCAACCCTGAGAACCTCAAGGTCAGGAGCAGCAAGGCTCTCCTTTCTTTTTGGCTCTCAAACCTTTCTGCTGCCACTCTTCATCCTAACTAATGAGAATGAGCTCCTGGTGTCTGGTATCTGTAGGAGATGGTAAATTTCTATCTCTTTCTTGGAAGTCCATCAGGATAGGGGGAACACATATAACAGCCACCAGATGAAAAAGCAGCGAGAGAGCATTCTGTAAGCAAAGAGGACACTGCATTTTTCCTTCCAATCGTGAAAGTCTCAGGGCTGTGTGTAAGCAGGCAAATATGTCTGTTTCCCCTGCCAGAGTGTATTGTATGTTAAGTGTCTTCATATCCATGGTAGTTCTTTACTGTCACAGCACCCTACTCCTACCACCCAGAGAAAAACCAACGTTATGGTTTATTCTAAACCCTTCCTGAGTGTTTTTTTGCATGTATGTTAGTATATTTTTCTGTACATAGTCCAGAGAGGTTAAAACACACTGACCTAAGGTTAGGCACTTTGAGACCCAAGCTGGTTCCTTTATTTGTATACTCTCATTGAGTACTGACTTTAGCTAGTTCTGACTGGCCCAATGCCTGTGTCAAGTCTTTTCAGTAAATGTAGATAACAGATTCTAAAGTTGCATACATTTTAGAAATAATTGCTTTCTGTGGAAGGCCGTAAAACTGTTAATAATGGCCACTGCTGGTTGGGGTGTGTTCACTGCTAGAACTGGGTGCGTGTGACTGGAGTGGAGGGTGAGGCTCATGTACAGAACCAGTTTGAATCCTCCGTTGTTTCATGAATTCGAGAAGGCCAGAATTGCCATTACTGCTTTACTTACACTCTTCAGAGTTTACTGTTTAAATTTTTGCAGTGCATATGACCACTTTGGTAATAAAGCAAAAACAGACTTATGACTGGTTAGCAGCATACATACAATTTAAATGTTTTACACTTTCTAAAATAAAATCCCCGTATTTCAAAATTATTTTTTCTCTGGAAGGGCACCCTGCAAAAGATTCGGGGAGAATATTGCCCCCTTTTCTCTGAGTTTTTATAAGATTTCATCCTTCTAGTTTTTTGCAGCTATTCTTATGGCTAAACTGCATCTAGAAGGCTTTCCGGCTCTTTCTGGCGTTCCAGTATTTTCCCTGTTATCTCTCTCACTTCCAGATGGCTCTGCCTACGAAAGACGCGCTGTCTTGTGGGAATGGCTTTCACAAAGCTAGTTAGTGTTCCTTCCGTGAAATGACGAAAGGGGGTAAGGCCCCCCTGGATTTGAGTTCTGCTGGAGAGCGTGTGCCAGGCCTCTCTGTCCTCTGCCTTCTTAACAGGGCCTCTTTTTTTCTGCATAGTAGCACTTGTCTCATCCTGGAAGCTTTTCAGTTAAAACAGTTTGTACTTTCTAGTGCTCTGTGGTCACTTCCGAGAGAGATGTTCATTTGGGGAGTTTTTGGTGACCTGAATAATCATTGCTACCTCATTTTTAAGACAGCCAGAGTGCATGAAAGAATGACATGCTTTATCAGACTGGTGATTTATATCAAGAGTTAGGAAGGCTTGATTTAATAATTTTGATGGTGTTATAAAATCCATTCTTGTAAAATCTAAGTGGATTAAACCAGTATTATGTTTCTAGTAAAAATTCAGACACTACCAACCTTGAAAGCAGGAAAGCCCATAGCAAAGAGATGACGGAATGATTTTTTTCTCTTGTGAAATATCAGTGCCCCTGTGACCCTATTACCCTGAGCAAACCAGTGTTCAGTTTAAGCTAGCCCCTTCTGGGATTTCTACCGTGTGTAGGTAGTAATCTATTTTGTGTGTATGTGTACACTTGTGCTGTCAGGTCAACTCTGACTCATAATGACCATCTATGTGTAGGTTTTTTGCAAAAATGGGATAATACTGTACCCACTATTTTACGACCTGGTTGAGAAGACATACTTTTTCTTTCGGTTTTTTAATAACTTCTTTATTGAGATCTAATTAACATACCCTGCAATTCACTCATTTGAGTGTAGAACTCAGTGGTGCTTCGTATGTCATGGAATTGTGCAGCCCGCACCACAGTCAACTTAGAACCTTTTCATTACCTACTAGCAGTCATTCCCCATTTCCTCCTAGTCCCGCAGCCCCACACAGCCACCTGTCTACTTTCTGCCCCTACAGATTTGCCTACTCTGGGCATTTCAGATAAAGAGAGCCATATAACATGTGGTCTTTGTGCCTGGTTTATTTCACGTGGTATAGTGTTTTCGCAGTTCACCCATATTATAACACGTATCGGTACTTCATTCCTCTTTATTGCCAAATAACATTCCGTTTTATGGACATAGCAATATTTCCTTTGTCCATTTACTGAGTGATGGACATTGGATTGTTCCTCCTCTTAGACTATTTGGAATTAATGCTGCTGTGAACATTCATGTGTGTCTTTGTGTAGATATGTATTTTCAATTCTTTTGGGTAGATCCCTAGGAACGGAATTGCTGAGTCATATGGTAACTCTATGTTGAACTCTTTCAGAAACTGCCAAGCTAGACAATTATATTTTATTTTAGATGACACGTAAATTCAAATAACGGTAAGATTTTTTTTATATTAGATTGCCGAAAGGTCAGTAGAATGATAATATCTGATGCTTATGAGTATAGAGAATCAGGCTTTCTCCTCTGTTTGTAGAAATGTGAATCAACATATTTTTGGAGGACAGTTTGGCGATGTCGATCATTTTTTAAAATGTGCAGCCCTTTCAGCCCACTTATAGAAACTTACCCGGCAGAAATAGTTATATGTAAATATGTAGATCTAAGTACGGTATACTCATCTTGGCTTTTCTTTCTTTTAAATAATTTATTTTATTTTTGTTGTTGAGAATATATACAGCAAAAACGTACATTGGCACTTCTATAGAATAAAAAATTAAAAACAACTTCAAGGTCCATAAGTCAGACTAGCTATAAAGTGGTGATTTAAAATGATTTTTCTCTCTCCCGTCATTAATTTTTCCCTCTCTACAAGATCATTTCCATCAGCACACAAACATCTTTTTCTTTCATATTAAGAAAACCACTTTTGACCTCTTCTCCTACCCTCCTCGGCTACTGCCTTATTTCTGTATTTCTGCCTACTGTATAATTCCTCAAGAGTGATCTATAGCCACAGTCTTCAGTTCCTTCTTCCATTTTTGAACCAGTTCTATTGAGTTTTAGCCTCCCACTCCACCAAAACTGCTGTAATTCAGTGGTCAGCTCCCAGGTTTCATCTTGGTTTCCGTAACAGCCTTTCTCAGTCTCCTTCTCTAGTTCCTCCTTTTTTGTCTCTTTGGCTGTTGATGCCACCAATGAAAGGCAGAAGGAAGTAGAACAGTGCGAATGATGCTGTGTTTGACTAAGATAGGTCTCTGTTTACCAGACTTCCTGGAAACTCTGACTCTACATTTTTGGCACTGAAATTTACCTCTGCTTGACATCACATGTGCCCTTACCCTTGGCATTAAGAAACGGGGAGCCCACTCTTTAAGGCGAAATGGACGCACCAGAAACTGGAAGCATTGTAGGATTTAGATGAAGACAGAAAAAAGATCGTAAAGTGAAAATATTTCTATATAATTTTAAAGGCACACAGTACTCCCGAGTGGTATTGTTTATTTTATGAACCAGTCTGTTGTTTAGCTGAAAAGTGAGCTCTGGGAGTGGTTTCAGTTCAAAGAAAAGGCTATTTCAGGACAGTAATCTCAGGGGTTCCTCTAGTCTCCAGCAGTCTAGTAAATCTGGCCTTTTTGTAAGAATTTGAGTTTTGTTCTATAATCTTTTACCATTCTATCTGGGACAGTCTGTTGTGTCCCTGGTCAGAAAGGTCTGTACGGGTAGCGAGGCACCGTCTAGTTCTGCTCTCAGGATGTGTGAAGCCATGGTTTGTGTAGGCAGTTAGTCCTGTAGACTAATTTCTTCTTTGAGTCTTTGGTTTCCTTCTTTCTCTTTTGCTCAAGATCAGTAGAGACTGATAGTTGTATCTTAGACGGCCACTCGTAAGCTTTTAAGACCCCAGATGCTACTTACCAAACTAGGATATAGAACATAAGCTTTATGAACAGTGTTGTTCCAGTTGACCAGGTTGTCCCACAAGACTATAATCTGAAACCTTCAAACCCAGTAAACCAATCCTGTGAGGTGTTTGGTTGTGTCTGGGAAGCATACATAACTGTGCCCCCCATGTGCATTATTATATGTGATTATATGTGCAGCACACACAAACATGTACGTGCACATGCGTGCAAACTCATCAATGCATGCCACATATATATGAATAATATTTCTTTGTAGAACAGTTTATTCTGCTGGTGGTGTTAGGTTGTTTACAGATTTTGGCTCTTACAAATGGTGCTGCTGTGAACATGCTGTGTATGTCTCGGTTCCCGGGTTCAGTGCAGTTCTCGATGGAATTGGTGCACGTTAGGATATACCTGTGTTCTGCTTTGGTGGTGGTTGTTAGCTGCTATCGAGTCAGCTCTAACTCATGGCACCCTTATGTATAATAGAATGAAACATCGCCTGGTTATGTTTGAGTCCCTTATTGCAACTGTTGTGTCAATCCATATCATTGAGGGTTTTCCTCATCTTCATTGGCCCTCTGCTTTACCAAACGTAATGTCTTTTTCTAGTGATTGATCTTTCTTGATGATGTGTCCCCAGTAAGAGAGTCAAAGTCTTGCCGTCCTCACTTTTAAGGAACATTCTAGTTGTATTTCTTCTAAGAATGACTTGTTTTTCTGGTAGTCCATAGTATATTCAATATTCTTTGCCAGCACCACGGTTTGAATACATCAGTTCTTCTGTCTTCCTTTTTCGTTACCCGATTTTCGCATGCAAATGAGGCTGTTGACCAGACATTTTCTTAAGTGATTGTACCAATTTAGATCCCCACTAGCAGTACCTGAGAGTACTTTTCACTCCACATCCTCATCAACACCTGGTTCTTGTTTTCAGGTGTATGATTCTGATGGGTGTGTAGAAGCATCTCGTTGTTGTTTTAATCTTCATTTCTCCGCTGGCCAGTGATGTGAAGCACCTTATCATATGCTTATTGGCTGTTTGAATATCCTCTTGTGAAGTGCTTGTTCAGGTCTTTTTCTTGTTTTATTTGTTATGTTGTCTTGTTTTATTGATTTGTAATTCTTTGTTCTGGATATTAGTCCTTAGATTGCAAATACTATCCTTCATTCTGTTTGCCTCTTCAGTCTGAATGAGATCTTTTTATGAACAGAAATTCTTAACTTAGCAGAGGTCAGTTTCTTAATCTTTGCATTTGTGATTAATGGTTTTTGTGTTTTGTAAGAAATCTTTGCTTACTCCGAGGTTATAATGGTATTCCCCTATGTTACCTTTTAGAGTATTATTTATTTAACCTTTTATATTTAGGTCTACAGTCCTTTTGGAATTGATTTCTCTGTGTGGTATGAGATGGGAATTAAGGTTAACTATCTTCCACGTGAATATCTAATTGATCCAGCCCCTTATATTTAAGAAAGCATCAGTTCCCTACTGCATAAGAATAGCACCTTACTCATAAATCAGGTGCTCGCATATGGATGAGTGTATTTCTGTCTTCTGTGTTCTCTTCCATTGGTCTATTTTTCCAACCTTGTATCAATATCACAGTATTTTAATTACTTCAAGCTTTATAATAATTCTTGATATATGATTGCCCTCTCGCTTTGTTGTTCAAGATTGTCTTTGCTGTTTTTGGCTCTTTGCATTTTCGTACAGATTTTAGAATCAGCTCGTCAACTTCTATATGTACACACACACAACTTGCTGCAATTTAGATCGATACCGCATTGAATCTATAGATCGGTTTGAGGAGAACTGATATCTTTACAGTATTGAGTTTTCCGAACCATGAATGTGGTATATCCCTTCATTTTTTTAAAGTCATTTTTAATTTCTCTTAGCAGTGCTTTGCAGTTTTCTGGGAGGAGGTCTGGCACATATTAATTTAAATACATTTTTAAGTACTTGATTTTTTTTTATGTTGCTAAGTTTTTTATACATAATATTTATATAAAACTGACCTTACAGCCAGTAGCTTTGCTAAACCTGCTTGTTAATTCCAATAATTTACCTGTAGATCCTTTAGAATTTTCTGTGTTCATACTCGTGTCATCTCTGTGAAATATCACTTTTATTTTTTCTTTCTAATCTTTATGTGTGTGTGTGTATGTGTATTTAATTTTTTTTTTTTTTAGAGAAATTCCTTTATTAGTTTATGGAAATTCCTTTGTGTTTCTCTTTGCTAAGAGTTTTAAAATCATGAATGGCTGACTTTTCTCAAATATGTTTTCTTTATCTATTAAGATGATTCTATTGAGATTATCAGTTGGCTTTTTCCCCCTGTATTTTGGTAACTTGATGTGATTTACGTGGATCGATTTTCAAATATTAAACCAATCTTGTATTCCTGGAATAAGCTGAACTTGGTTGGAAAGTATAATCTTTTTTGTATATATTTTGCTGGATTCAGTTTGCTAATATTTTGTTAAGGATAATTTTATGAGAAAGATTGGTTTGTAATTTTCCTTTCTTTGTAAAGTCTGTCAGATTTAGTACCAAGGTTTTCCTGACCTCATAAAATATATTCAGAAGTATTCCTTTCATTCTCTCTAGGAGAGTTTGTATAAGATCGGTATTTTTTTTTTTTTCCTTACATATTTGGAAAGATTCTGATGACGCCACTTGCCCTGGAATTTTCTTTAGTTGATATAGGAGTGTTAACATATTCTGTGTCTTCTTGTGTCAGTTTTAGTTAGTTGTGTTTTTCAGTGATTTTCTACTCCATTTTCAAATATTATTAGTAGGAAGTTAGTATCTTTTTAGTGTCTGGTATCTGCAGTGATGTTCCTTTTTCATTTCTGATATTGGTCATTTATACTTTTAATTTTTTTTCTTGGTTATTCTTTTACTGTTGTTGTGTGCTATTGAGTCAATTTCTGACTCATAGCAACCCTGTATAACAGAGTAGAACTGCCCTGTAAGGCTTTCTTGACTGTAATCCTTAAGGAAGCAGATCACCAGGTCTTTATCCTACAGAGCCACTGGGTGGGTTCACACTGCCAGGGCTCCTTCTGCGCCTGCCTAGGGATTTGTTAATTTTTTTTTTCACTTAAGAATGTTCTTCTAGATAGATACGTGATAACTTTGGCGAAGGGTAAGACGGTACACAATACTGGGGAAGCCAGCACAACTTGGACAAGTCAACGTCTTGGAAGCTCCACAGACACATCCAAACTCCTCCCTGAGGGACCAGATTTCTGGGCTGAGGGCTATGGGGACCATGGTCTCAGGGAACATCTAGCTCAATTGGCGTAGCATAGTTTATAAAGAAAATGTTCTACAGTCTACTTTGGTGAGTAGCATCTGTGGTCTGAAAAGCCTGTGAGTGGCCGTCTAAAATACAACACTGGCCTCACCCCTTCAGGAGCAAAGGAAAATGAAGAAAACTGAAGATACAAGGGAAAGATTAGTCCAGAGGACTAAGAGACCCCACCTACCGCAGCCTTCACCAGACTGAGTCCAGTATAACTAGATGGTGCCTGGCTGCTTCCACCAACTGCTCCAACAGGGATCACAATAGAGGGTCCTAGACAGAGCTGGAGGAAAATGTAGAACAAAATTCTAACTCACAAAAAAAGACCAGACTTCCTGGTCTGACAGAGAGTATGGTCCCCAGACACCCTTATAACTCAGTAATGAAGTCACTCCTGAGGTTCACCCTTCAGCCAAAGAGCAAACAGACCCATAAAACAAAACAAGCTAAAGGGACACACCAGCCCAGGGGCAAGGACTAGAAGGCAAGAGGGGACAGGAAAGCTGGTAAAAGGGAACCCAGCGTCGAGAAGGGAGTGTGTCGACATGTTGTGGAGTGGTTAACCAATGTCATAAAACAGTATGTGTACTGTTTAACGAGAAACTAGTTCTGTAAACCTTCATCTAAAGTACAATAAAAATAAAGTTTTTTAGAAAATTTTTTATCGTGCATTAGGTAAATGTTCACAGAGCAAATTAGTTTCCCCTTTGATAGCTTGTGCATGAAGTGATCCATGACATAAGTTTCCTTCTCCACAATGTGCTGGGGCTCCCCCATTTCTGTCCTAGGTTCCCCATTTCCTTCTGTCTTGAATTACTACCCCTTCCTGCCTTCTCATCTTTGCTTTTGGGCAAATGTTGCCCTTTTGATCTCATATACTGGATTGTTCTAAGGAACGTGTTTGTCTCTGGCGTTACTGTTTACTTTAAGGGCCTGTCTATGGTTTAGCCTTTTGCGTTTTCATGTAAGTGTTGAAGGCTGAAGGTGGTCTCCGGGAATGGCTTCTGTTCCAGTTCAGGAGGGTGTCTCAGGGCCACGGTCTTCGCAGTTCCTCTAGTCTCTGTCAGACCAAGGGATTTATTAATTTATTGTGCTTTTTGAAGAACCAACTTTTGTTATTGTCTTTTCTTTAATGTATGCTTATTTTTTGTTTTATTGACTTTTTTATTATTGTCTCTTCTATATTTTGAGGGGCATGCTGGTGGCGCAGTGGTTAAGAGCTTGGCTGCTAGCTGAAAGGTCAGCAGTTCGAATCTACCTAGTGAATCTGTGGGAAAAAAGACATGGCAATCTGCTCCTGTAAAGATTACAGTCTGTCATATAGGGTCGCTGTGAGTCGGAATCAACTCGATGACACAAAACAACAACAGCATATTCTTGGGTTTACTTGTTTTTTTTTTTTCTTTAACTTTTTGAGACGGATGCCTGGATTAGTGGTTCTCAAACTAGAGCAAGTATCAGAATCACCTGGAGAGCTTATTAGACCATTTTGCTGAGCCCAAGTCCCAGATTTCCTGATTCAGAAGGTCTGGGGTGGGACCTGAGAAATCACATTTTAACAAGTTCCCAGGTGATGCTGCTACTGCTGCTGCTTTGCTCAGGGAACCACACTTTTGAGAACTGGTGGCTTAAATCATTGCTTTTCAGCGCACAGTTTTTTCTAATACCCAAAATATTTTTTCTAATAGACGTATTTAATGTCTTTCCAAGCACAGTTTTAGCTGCGTCTCAGAATTTTTCATATGTCCTATTTTTATTATCGCTCAGTTCAAAACATCTTCTAATTTTCCTTGTGGTTTCTTCTTTGACACTTTGTTTATTGAGGAGTCTGTTACTTAATTTTCAACCATTTAGGAATTATCTTGTTATCTTTTTGTTACTGATTTCTAGTTTAATTCCACTGTGGTCAGAGAATATACTTTTTATCGTTTCAGTCCTTTGAAATTTGCTGCTGTTAACTATTTTAGGTGTTTTAAAAAGGAGCATGTGAGATTTACCAGATTAGCCTTGTTTTGTGTTGTCATGTTTCGCTTCAGGTCCTGAAAATCCTTGGTTGGTCCAAGCTTATGTTTCAGCAGCCAAACACCCCTTTGCTTCTGTGGTGGCTCAGGAGGTGTTTCAGAGTGGAATCATTCCTTCAGACACGGACTTCCGTATCTACAGGGACTTTGGAAACATTCCAGGTGTGTTGTCAATGGTTTTATGGGCTATTGTGACACTGATTTATAAAAATCAAATTTTACCTTTTGAAAGTTGGGAGTAAACAGCGTTTTTTGAGAGAAAATTCTGCGAGCTGTGCATTGTGACTGAACAGTGCTCCTAATGTTTTCCTTGTTGTGTAGACTCCACACTGATTAACCACTTGCCTCTCTAGAACATGCCGTCTTGACCCACAGTATGACCAGAGAGCAGTGGAGAACTGTTCGGCACTTCACGCCCAAAAGGTGGTCATGGATCTTTCAGGGGTCTTTGAATTTTATTGTTAAATCTTGCTCTGCCAACTCCCTCAGCAACTTGTCCAGCTTTATTTGAAGTTAAAACTTGGCTCGTGCCTGGCAAAGATGTAGATGGCAAACTTCTGATGAGCACCAGAACTCTGCATTCCCAGCCCTTGCTGTGTGGCGTGGAGTACGTACCAGCTTCGTTGTTATTGAATTGTGTGCTGCAGTGGTGGGTTCTGTAAGAGTTTCGAAGAGAGTTCAGCCATCACTCATAAATGTGACAACAGTCATGCCACTAACTTGACATCCTACCTTTTAGGAATTTAACAGATTAAATTAACAGGCCTAAAGCGAGGTTGATCTTTAAAGCAAAATAACTTTGTTTTTTTTCTCTTATGTCTTAGGAATAGACTTAGCTTTTATTGAGAATGGATACATTTATCACACCAAGTATGACACTGCAGACAGAATTCCTATAGATTCCATTCAGCGAGCAGGTTGGTACTCTCATTTAGACTTTTGTTACATGGTAAGACGAGGCATGAGGGATGGTCTATAAACCTGTTAGGCAGTGTGGGGTGTGAATGAGCTAGGGCTTTGGAGTTGGGAACGAGGACTGAGTTTTAGCCTTGCAATCTGCTGTACTAGTTAAGAACCTAGGACTACCTGTTGCGAGCAGTGGGGAAGGGAGTTGACCCAGAGTTATGGTAGGCTTGCTGAGCAATGACAATACAGCCAAAGTGAAGACTATAAATTGGAGGTGGCACCTGCACACATTTGCACAGCTTCCCCAGGTGTAGAAGAAAGCAGTTACATTGACCCATGGCTGGGTGGTAAGGGCACGCAAGGCGGTTATTGGACAGGTGCCAGAGGAGGTCATAGGGCAAGGGAGTTAAAGGTGCTCTCCAGAGAGAGCTGGAGTAGTCAGAGGAGGTGAATCTGATGCTGAACCTTCAGGAATCGGTAGACGTGTGCCATGCAAGAGCACAGCTTGAGTAGGTGTGCGTGGGGGTTGGTGGATAGACGGCAAGGCTGGAACAGTAGTTAGGTTTTCAGAAGTAGAGGGACGTGAGGTAGAGTGTGGGCAGAGACGATTGTAGAGGGCTTTAAGTCAGGTGCTACTGGAAACAGGACTCACCCAAGGCCTGAGTGTGTGAGTGAACTCTAGGTAAGATGGCTTAAATACTATTTGTCTGGTGCAGCGGTGTGGTGTGGATGGTGGGGGTGAGCTAGGAGTCAGGGCAGTTCTGAATGTTTCAACTGTAACGTAAGTGGGGATAATGTGTACTGGACTGGTGATGACAGAAGGCGGAAACAAAGGGGAGCGATGACAGGTTAGACACGTTTTGGCTGTAAATTCAGTAAGACCTGTCATTGAGTAGAAGGCATAAGTCAGATGGTGGTAGTGACACTGGCAAAGTATAAGGGCCAGTGACCGTGGTGGGGAAGTGGGGAGGCACCCCGCGTCCAGAGCAGTTGTGGACAGAGTGGAGACCGTGCGCTCTGGTGGACACACGGTCTGTGAAGCAAGCAGGTGAATGTGCTTCCTGGGTGATTGTAGATATGGGATTAGACCTACTGTAGAACTGGGTTTGGGTGTGGAGAATGGGAATCGGTTTTGCCAGAGCAAAGGAAAGGTTAGAGAGCTAAGGACTGAACTGTGGGGAAAGCACATTTGGAAGTAGATGGAGATGCCCATGAAGGAAATCCACGGGTAAGACAGTGTGTTGTCTTAGAAAGCAGAGGAAGATAAAGTCAAGGGTGGGCTGGGAAGCAGGCAGATAAGCAGATCAGCCAAGGCTTCATGCTCCTGTGTTACAATTCAGACACATTCATTCATTGCTCGATGCAACAGGCATTCACCACAGACCGTTGGTGTACCAGGTTCTGCCTGGCGTTGCTCTGCCTGCCTCTCCAGCTTCATTGCTGAGGACTCTCTCATTCAGGACTTTTCTATTCTTGGAACTCTCCCCCGCAAGGGCCTCTGTCCACACAGTTCTCTCAGTCCGGACCATGTCCTGGCGTGGCTAGCTCCAATTTATCCTTCAGCTATAATTATCACTTCCTTACTCAGGGATGCTTCCTGACTTCTCAGACTCCATCAGTCCCCAGTGATAGGTTCCATGGCATTCTCTACCTCTCTCTATTAACTCAGCACCCTTATAATAACTGGTGTGGTATCGGTGAACTTCATCAGGAGTCTTGGTCTCTTGGTTCACTGCTGAATTTCTGGTGTCTAGAACAGTGCCTGATACGGTAACTATATAAATATTAAATGAATGGGGACTGGGAAACAGCCATTGAGTTTATCAACGGGGACAGTAAAATTGATCATAGAGACTAATTCTAGTAGAGGGAGAAGGACAAAGGCCAGATTATAGTTGGCTGAGCTTATAAATGGAGAGGAAATGGAGTAGTGGACATGGACCTTACTGAAGACATTTAGGAAGAGAAGTAGCAGAGAGTGGTGGAATGCCAGAAAGCTATTTCTGTTCACATTCTTTCTAGCTATTTCTTTACTCAAATACTGGATGATTTACGTCTGGCTTAAGTAGTTATATGTGTAAATTATGTTCAGACAATTTATTCAATGTTGTTCTCTGCCTTTTCTTTACTAACAGGTGATAATATTTTAGCAGTTCTTAAATATCTAGCTACATCTGATATGCTGGCTTCTTCCTCCAAGTATAAACATGGAAACATGGTCTTCTTTGATGTGTTTGGCCTTTTCGTCATTGCCTACCCCTCTCGTGTTGGCTCAATCATTAACTACATGGTGGTCATGCTCGTTGTTTTGTATCTGGGCAGAAAATTGTTGCAGCCCAAACATAAGAGTAAGTATTGTTCTCTACAACTGTAAGCATTGGTGTGGATATGGGATTTGCCTGAAGTTATTTAGTCATTGTGCTTGTATTTTCCAAGAAGTTAAAAATATGAAAAAATTAACATTTGATTTGTAGTTGTGAGAAATTCCTAAGTGATTATCAAATTAATATGTTCGTTATACTTTTGGTCTTGGTGAAACGGCAGTTTTTATAAAGTGCTTATGCACGCCATAGAAGTACCATATAGGAGCTGTTGAAAAGTGGATTGTACAGATGGGTTTTTAATGAAAAGTCCCATCAAAAAGTCTTGTCTGTGCTACAGACTAATAGCACCCTGGAGTATGCAGGGAGTGCTTTTGGTTAAAGTGGCTTCGTTCACCTTGAAATGTTTGGTCATCTTGATCTTTGCTGTTACCAGATAAAATATTTAGCAGCTATTTAAATAATTGAAGTGGTTAAGAACTTGGCTGCTAACCAGAAGATCGGCAGTTCAAATCCACCAGCTGCTCCGTGAAATCCCTATGGGTTACTCTGTCCTATAAGGTCGCTATGAGTTGGAATTGACTCAGTGGCAGTGGGTTTTTTCCCTAGTTAAATTTCCCATGCTCCCTTCTCTTCCTGTTTTGGGTTCTTCTGGCGAGATTTTATTTTTGCTGATACTTTGATGCAGGAAGCACCCCAACGGTGATGCAGATGAAGACCACCCACTTTTCTTGTCAGAAGTGTATCTGACCTGTTCCTGGGAGACTTAGCTTGGTCTCCTTAATACCCATGGACACCCAGTAAATATTACTTGAGAGTTATTTTTTGAGACCTTCCCTTTGACCCCTCCTAGTGCTTAGCAAACCTCAACACTAGGAAATTTCAGTACTTTTCAGTTCCAAAAAACCAAATCAAACCCATTGCTGTCAGGTTGATTCTGACTCACAGGGACTCTACAGGACAGAGCAGATCTGCCCCACAGGGTTTCCAAGGAGCACCTGATGGATTCGAACTGCCGACCTTTTGGTTAGCAGCCATAGCTCTTAACCACTATGCCACCAGGGTTTCCACCTTTCAATTACAGTGGTGAATTTTTTGTTTTACTGTTTATCCTGTTTAACCTGTTAACTTTATGAAGATGGTGACCTTAGCTTTGTGTTTCCTTTTCATCAGCTGCTCACTACATGAAGGACTTCTTCTGTGGGCTTGGCATCACTCTGATAAGCTGGTTCACCAGCCTCGTTACCGTTCTCATTATAGCAGTGTTCATCTCGCTCATCGGACAGTCTCTCTCATGGTATAACCACTTCTATGTTTCTGTTTGTCTGTATGGAACTGCAGCTGTAGCCAAAATCATATTCATACATACCCTCGCAAAAAGATTTTACTATGTGGTAAGTAGGAGGCATGTTTATTGATTGCTAATGCTGCCTTTAAGGATGGAAGACAAACTCAAGTGGGAGTCACTGGGTTTGGCCTTCTGCTGTTGGGTTACAGCAAACCAGCTCCCAGGACTGTTAGTTTTCTGAGAGGTTTTGCATTGTGAGGGCTGGGTTGCAGGAGTCACTTGAGGTTATGAAGCTAGGCTGTAAACAGTGTTTCGTGTGGTGGTGGCAGCAAGACTTGCTAGGGTGACCTCCTGCCTCTGCTAAACCTGCTGTATCTGTGACTGTGCTCTTCATTTCACCCCCCTCCCTCCCTGGGCTCACCCAGTGATTTATGTTGTTTTAATGTCTCTTCCCTACTAAATGTAAGCTCCATGAGCGCAGGGCTTGTTTTGTTCTTTGCCATCTCCCTTGTGTCTGGCTCACAGCATTGATGCACAGCAGGTCTTTGCTGCCTGAAAGAATATTACACTGAGAGCTGATTTTTCTCTTCAGTTTTCCATCACTTTTTCTTTATACCTGTACGTTGATGTGGATTCTGACGGCGTGTGTGTGTGTGGGACACCTTGCTAAAGGAAAAAAGGGGAAGGAGACAGGGTCCCAAAATGAGGTACCAATGCCTCTTTAGGGAATATTACCATATGATGGTTTAAACTGTGTAAATTTGTTTGGTTAAAAATAAAATTAGGAATTAGGGTTATGAAATAATAGGACTAAAAAAAAAAAAATTACAGTGAAATAGAGAGCCCTGGTTTCTGAGTTTCCAAGTGAGTTAAAGGGGAAAATCTTTCTTAACTCCATTATTTTCAAGACGGCCAATGTATACTGGCTTTTTCAGTTTGCCCTGCTAAGGACTAGAATGCAACCTCTAACCCAGCATTGTTCTACAGGGTGTGTTTGGTTCCTGAACCTGGTCTCAGCTTCAGTTAATGTTGGGATGTGGTCCAAGGGGCCCTTCCAGGTTTACAGGCCCTATTGAAGAAAGGTTCTTTGACGTTAGCTACCTGCTCATGCTTGAGCTAATACTTTTATCCTGGTTGCTTCAGTTGCCAAAAGAATTACACTGTGGAGCTTGATTTCACACGTTTATTCTCTCTGCCACTGTATGCAACCCGAGTGTGGCTGACTGTTGGTGGTGGTGGGCTGGGCTGGGGCAGAGGTGGTTAGTAAATTCCCTTTACTGATTTTAAGTGTGCAGTCGGAATCTCCGGCTGAAACATAATGGAAAGACTAACGTGTTTCATTTTCGTTTGACAAATACCCCATAGAGTTTCCAAGGAGTACCTGGTGGATTCCAGCTGCTGACCTTTTGGTTAGCAGCCAAAGCTCTTAACCACTATGCCACCCCTGTGGGGCAGTTCTGCTGTGTCTGGTAGGGTTGCTATGAGTTGGAATTGACTTGACAGCAATGGGGTTTTATATTTGGGTACTTCATGTAAGACATTGTCAGTTTTTACAGTTTTCATTGTCGAGATCTTTGTTTTTAAATATCTGAGTGGTGGTCAGCTTGAAATTGACTCGTAAGAATTATTTTCCTCTTTTTAAAAACCAAGTTTATTGGTCAGCGGCGTGTTATGTATTTAAATATTTAACGATGGTAGCCTCTCTTTCATTGTCCAAGGGGGATTCGTCAAATGAACCTCAACTTGTTTTGCAAACACGTGTGTGAAACTCTTTAGAGCTCTTGAAGTCGGATCCCTTATAACAACCATGCCCTAGGAATGAAAAGCAAGAAGAGAGAAAAACTTAAATATTTGCATTTCACTTTTGGTATTTCTGCACTGGAATTATAATTTTCATGTTTGTATTAATAGACTCACTTATGCAGGTGCGAAGGTGTATGAAGTTCACATAGCAGCTTTCCTCTGAGAGCTCCAGGTGCTGCATAGGAACCTCAGACTTCAGGTCTCACAAGTGTCAGCCAACATAGTGGCCTTAGAGGACAGGGTAGAACTGCCCCCTAGGGTTTCCAAGGCTGTTTGTCTTGGTGGAAGCAGACTGCCACATCTTCTCCTGGGGAGCCCCTGGTGGGTTCTAACTACTGACCTTTTAGTTAGCAGCTGAACACTTAACCACTGCACCACCAGGGTTCCTTTCCAGGAATACAGGAAGAGGGAAAGGTGCACTGCAAGTCCAGTTGGAAGCAGAAAAAAAAGAAAACCAAACCCATTGCCATCAAGTCCATTCGGACTCAAAGCGACCCTATAGGACAGAGAGAACTCTGCCCCATAGGGTTTCTAAGGAGCAGCTGTTGGAATCAAACTGCCGACCTTTTGGTTAGCAGCTGAGCTCTTAACCACTGCACCACCAGGGCTCCTGGAAGTAGAAAAGGCCAGGAAAATCAAGCAAAGCTCCCTTGGTCCTGTGCCCCGGAGGCCCCGCAGTTTTCCCAGTGTGATGCGGGCGTGATCCAGAGGCTGGCAGCATTCCTTCCGAGGCCATTTCTTCAGTGTGCTCGGAACAGTTCTGGGGAAGTTGCATAAACAGGAAGCTTACAGGGATTAATGTTTTTAAGCCCTTCTTTCCCGCCCCCCCAGTGTTAAAACATTTCCACACTTTGCCTTTAGCCCTGTGAAGAGTAGCACAGATTAAATGCAAGTGATGGCATTGTTTTTATTCCATCTCGTTAACGACTCTTTTCCCAGGCAGCAATTTGAATTTATTACTTCACATTGGAGGTGGCCTTTTCTGGGTTTATTTGAAAGTCTGAAGTATAGCTTTCAACGAAATGCAACTTTCTTGAGTGATGGAAATTAGATTACAATCAGCGACCCATGAATGAGACTGCTTTTTCTTTTTCTTTCAGAATACCAGTGACAGATATCTAGGAGAAATATTTTTTGATGTCTCGCTGTTTGTGCATTGCGTTTCTCTGGTAACTCTGACTTACCAAGGACTTTGCATGGCGTTTATCAGTGCTGTCTGGATAGCATTTCCACTGCTCACAAAGTTTTTTCTGCACAAGGATTTTAAGTACCATGGTAGGATATAGTTGCTTTTAATACAAAAAAAAAATCCTTAATGTACTTAAAATAAACACACCCACTTGCAGATACAGGTTTGGTTGTGGCTGTTTCTACATCCTTAATTGTAGGTGCTGTATGTATATTAATGTGCACACAAGGCGCACAGTCATGGAAACTTCTTAGATATAACCAAACACCTTGTGGGATGAAGTTCTTAGGCTCAAAGATGAAGGATCCTAGACTGGGGGGCATCAGCTGGCACAAGATAGTACAAAAAGACAGTGTTCTGCGTCCTACTTTGGTGAGTAGCATCTGGGGTCTTAAAAGCTTGTGAGCTGCCATCTAAGATACAACTGTTGGTCTCTTAGCAAAGGAGAGTGAAGAAAACAAAGACTCTGTCCAAAGGATTAATGGACCGCATGAACCATCCCACATGATCCTGAGACCAGAATAACTAGATGGTGCCCGGCTACTACTACCGACCACTCTGAGTGGGATCACAACACAAGGTCCTAGACAGAATAGGAGAAAAATGTAGAACAAAAAATCAAATTCACAAAAAAGACCAGACTTACTGGTCTGACAGAGACTAGAGGAACTCCTGAGACTATGGCCCTAAGACACTCTTCTGACCTGGATCTGAAGCCATTCCCGGAGACCACCTCCCAGCCAAACAATAGACAAGCACATAAGATAAACAGTAACATCCGAGGGGGATGTATTCCTTAGAACAATCAATTATGCAAGACCTAAAGGACAACATTTGTCCAAAAGCAAAGATGAGAAGGCAGGAAGGGCTAGAAAATCCAGACGAAAGGAAACGGGGAACCCAGGACGGAAATGGAGAGATAGCTGACACATTGAGGGAAATGCAGCCAATGTCGTGAGGATTCTTTATGTACAAACTATGGAACGGGAAACTAATTTGCTGTGTAAACTTTCACCTAAAGTGCAATAAAAAAATTTAAAAAAAGGAATACTTAAAGTTTCTAGGGACTATTTATTGTTTTAATCGTGTTGGGTAGGTTTTCTATAGTGTTACTGGTTTTTGTTTTTTTAATTTTCAGATCACATAGGTTTTTATCTTATACTCTATCCCATTTTGTATTTATAAACTCATTCTAATATATTACTAATGTATCTTGTTTAACCCACATTTGTATTTGCAAGTTAAGTGTCTTATCTCAACAGATAATGTGTACCAAAAGGGCAAAAGTCACATCTAACGTTTTTTTAATTGCCTTTTTTTTTTAGTATTTTATTTTTGAGAATATACACTGCAGAATATGCACCAATTGAGCAATTTCTACATGTACAATTCAGTGACATTGATTACATTCTCCAGGCTGTGCAACCATCCTCACCCTCCTTTTCCCCCACATTAATATAAACTTACCACCCCCTAAGGTTCCTATCTACTCTTTCGAGTTGCTCTTGTAAGTTTGATGCCATATACGTAGTTCTTAAAAGAGCAAAGTGCTCGAGGCAGACATTCTTTACTAGTTAAGCTAAACTATTGTGTAGTTTTAAGAAGACTTCAGGGAATCTTTTTGGTTTAAGGTTTAAAGATTATCTCAAGGCAGTAGTTTTGGGAATTTATCCAGCTTCCATGGCTCCAGAAACTCTGGATTCCATGAGAATTTGGAATTCTGATCTGCATTTTCTGCATTTTGATCAGGAACATCTAATGTATGGTAGGTGCCAAGGTTCACGAGGACTGTAAAAATCTCTGACTGTAGAATTTCATATATGTATATTTTCCTTTTTCCTAGGTGCTGGAGGAAAATTCCTGGTGTTTTACCTTTTGGGGATGTTTGTCCCGTACCTGTACGTGTTGTACCTCATCTGGGCAGTGTTCGAGATGTTCACCCCCATCCTCGGGAGGAGCGGCACACAAATCCCACCTGATGCAGTGCTGGCTTCCATCCTGGCTGGATGTATAATGATCCTCTCCTCCTATTTCGTAAGGGATAAAACTTGTTTTCTCTATTGTTTGATAGGAATATATGGTACAGTTAGTCATACTAGGGTCTGTGAAATAGCACTGGCTTTTTCTTTATTGAGAAACTCTTAAGCCAAAGCAGTGCTGCGTGGCTGTGCATCGTGTGGGTTCAGTGTGGTAAGAAAATGTAGAATGGGGCTGCTCATTGCCGTTTTGATTTTGCCAGTACTTTTTGTTCTCATTTTTGCCTTGCATCCTCCTGAAGCCTCCAACTATACTTCTTTTCAAATAGCCTCTCAGTCTACCTGAATGTGAATTTGTATAATGTGAGAATTAGTAGAGATTCTTTGGTGGTGAGCTCTTTGCATGATCTCTAATCGTGTATTTTGAACTTACTGATTGGAAGCAAATGCTAATAAACACATGGTGTTTGTTATATTAGTACTTTTTGGAGCTAATGAAGGAAGATGAACTCTGATGAGGTTTTTTTCGTTATCGTTCAACTGCCTTGCTGCTAGCCCGGGAAAGTTCACTTAGTGAGTCTGTCTCCTTGGGTGAATGAAGCACACTCATGACACACAAACATGCCCCCGTTTGCCAGGTTATAAAGGAGCACCATAGGCCTTGTCAGCCCTCAGTGTACTGTCAGTGTGCTGTCCTTGCAGGGACCTGCCTCTGCTGCCCCTGCCTCTGCTGTTCCTGCCTCTCTTCCCTTGGGACCCTCCAGAGGGGAAAGAAGACAGTGGCACAGAGTTTAACCTGCCCCACTTTGTTAGACCAAACCCCAGGCAGGGTTCTGCTTCTGGTGTGGTGGCCACACTCTCCAGAGTCCCACTGGAGGAGATCCTGGCTGGGCCCTCCAGGGGAGATAGTTCTCTGTTTTGTGGTTCTTGTCATTGGAATTCCTAAGAAATACTGACTGAATTCCCTTAGATCAATTCTGACAGTTGAGGCTAGGGGACCAAATAGAAAAAGCAGTGTATGACTTCATTACACTCCTTTCCTTCATGGAGATGAGAGTGGGCCCTTTCATAGGCATACAGTAAAGGGCATCTTATGTGGAGGTCAGCTTCAAAAGACAGTAGGTATTTAGGGAGCCCTGGTGGTGCAGTGGTTAAGAGCTTGGCTGCTAACCCAAAGGTCAGCAGTTTGAATCTACCAGCTGCTCTTTGGACATCATATAGGACAGTCCTGTTCTGCCTTATAGGTTGGCATGAGCAGGAATTGACTCAACAACAAAAGTTTTTTTTTTTTTTTTTGAGCTTTAATTAAGGATGGTGGTATGATTTGGGGATGGAGAAGACTGATGATTGAACAGCATGATGAACATGTGATTGGATGGTACGTGTAAAGATTGTTGAAATGTCAAATGGTTTGTTACATACGTATTTACCACAATAAAAAAAAAAAAAGACACCCCCACCCCCCCCGCAAAAAAAAAAACAACAAAAAAAACCATTGCTGTGGAGTCAATTCCAATTCATAGCGACCCTATAGGACAGAGTAGAATTGCCCCATAGGGTTTCCAAGGAGCAGTTGGTGGATTTGAACTGCCGACCTTTTGGTTAGCAGTCAAGTGCTTAACCACTGTGTTACCAGGGCCCCGAATCTTACACATGGTGGACATTATCCATGAACACCCTTTAAATAAAGCCCTGTATACAATGTGGCTTTGCGTACGTAGCCCTGTGGAGCAATTCTTACACTGCTGTGTGAGCTCTGCTGGGCTAGTCCTAAAAAATCTGGGAATTCGAGCCATTTTACCTTAAAGATAATGATTAAGTCCTTATTGGTATTTGCAGGGGCGAATGGAAAACTTTTAAATGTTCTTTCTTGCCTGCAGGGTTTACTTCTTTTGGTTTTAACATTAAGCCTTTATATCCTCTATGCACATTACTAGTAGGTTTGGTGTTTTTCATCATCTGTAGGTTCGGTTCTAATCTAAAGTCAGCTGCGTCATAAACTGGATCCCTAGTACAGGAAATTATAGACAGCGAATGAACATTATTGATGCCCATGAAAAATGATCAGAATGTGGGACATTTCTATTCTGTCTCATGATCATATGAAAGGGGACAAAACGAACCCGGAAAACTTTTTTTTTTTTTTAATGTGCTTTAGGTGAAAGTTTACAGCTCAAGTTTCTCATTCAAAAATTTATACTCTTTCGTGACATAGCTTGCATTCTCGCAACGTTTCAGTACTTTCCCTTTCCACCCTGGGTTCTGTGTGTCCATCCGTCCAGTTTTCCTGTCTCTTCCTGCCTTCTCCTTGCTTCTGGGCAGGTATTGCCCGTTTGACCTCATGTACCGGATTGAACTAAGAAGCACATTCTTCATGTGTGTTATTTTTTGTTTTATAGTCCTGTCTAATCTTTGGCTGAAAGGTGGACTTCAGGAGTGGCTTCAGTTCTGAGTTAGCAGGGTGTCTGGGGTCCATAGTCTCGGGCGTACCTCCAGTCTCTGTCAGGCCAGTAACTAGTCTGGTCTTTTTTTGGTGAGTTTGAATTTTGTTTTACATTTTTCTCCTTCTCTGTCAGGGACTCTATTATGATCCCTGTCAGAACAGTCCATGCTGGTAGCCGGGCACCATCTAGTTCTTCTGGGCTTAGGCTGGTGGAGGCTGTGGTTCTGTCCTTTAGTCCTTTGGGCTAATATTTTTCTTGTGTCTTTGGTGTTCTTCATTATCCTTTGCTCTGGATGGAATGGGACCAATAGTTGTATCTTAGATGGCTGCTCTCAAGCTCTTAAGACCCCAGATGCTACTCACCAAAGTAGGATGTAGAACATTTTCTTTATGAACTACATTATGCCAGTTGACCTAGATACCCCTGAGACTATGATCCCCAGCAGCCCTCAGTCCCAGCAGCTCAGTCCCTCAAGGTGTTTGGATGTGTCTAGGAAACTTCTCTGACTTTGCCTTGGTGAGGTTGTGCTGACTTCCCCTGTATTGTGTGTTGTCTTTCCCTTCACCAAAGTTGACAGTTGTCTACTGTCTAGTCAGTGATTTGCACTTCCCACCTGTCCCACCTTCGTAACCATCAAAAAATGTGTTTTTTTCCTGTATGCAAACCTTTTCTTGAGTTTTTATAATAGTGGTCTCATGTAATATTTGTCGTTTTGTGACTGATTTATTTGACTCAGCATAATGCCCTCCAGATTCATCCATGTTGTGAGATGTTTTGTGGTTGTATTGACTGTATGGAAACCAAAGCTGGACTGCTAGTAGGAGCAGGTCAGAAGGGGGACTCTCAGAGAGAAATAGCTCAGATGCCGCATTTAAGACAGAAATAGGATTGGAAGGGCATCCTTCCAGTGACTCCATTGACAGTGGCATCCAAAACATTGTCATTTTCTGGTCATTCCCTTTCTTCCTGCTCTGCTCTGTGATGCCGTTTCACCCATCACCACCACCAGCCCTCCTCCAGAAGGTGGGTGGGGGTGCAGAGATGAGGCTTGTGATTCGTGATTCGGAGAAGAGGGAGCATGTGAATGGGGAAACTAGGGCTTGAACTGAGGCTCAAGGGTCACTTTGTGGTCCTGTTGCTAGTAGCTGGCTCAAGAATGACAGTCCCCAGAGCTCATTGCAGGGAGGTTTTTTTGACCTACAGGATTCTCTGGACTAATTACGTCACCCTTCCAGTGGAGGGGAAGCTCATTACTTGACAGGATATTTGAAACTGTTCTTTTGAGCCATGTTTTAAATGTCGTGACTATTAGGAGAAAGAGGGGCAGGCAGGGTGACACGTGTTTTGCTAACTCACTGTCTTTAGCCCTAGGTTGCCTTGCCAAATTCTGTACTCAGAGTGTGCAGACATAGGATGGGATCTTTGACCTAAAACCAGTGTCGTTGTGCTGGCGATTACCCTGGGTGGGATATCGTAGACATGAAAATCCTTTACACTTCACATAGTAGAGTTATATGGCAGGTTATAAATGTTTGCTTAGTTTTTCATTTCCATCTCAAAATCTTTTCATATTTCTGTTCTTCCCTACTTAGTGACCACTTGGGGCTGGGAATGGAGAGAAGGAAAAGGGGAGGAGCTGGGTTTGGATCATTGTTTCTTAAAGTGGCTCTCTCAGGACCCCTGAGGGATCTGTGGGCATGTTCTCTTAGTCATGTGTATCCTCTATGAATTTTGTTACATTTAAAAAGCTAACACAAGTATTTTTAGGATTTTCTGGATGCCCACCTGAGGCTGAGCCACTCACCTTAATCGCCCATGTTTGGATTTTAAAAAAAATTTTTTATTGTGTTTTAGGTGAAAGTTTACAGAGCAAATCAGTTTCTCATTCAGCAGTTTGTACACAAGTGTTTCGGTGATGTTGGTTGCATTCCCCTCAGTGTGTCGGCTATCTTCCCATTTCCGCCCTGGGTTCCCCGTTTCCTTTCCTCTGTTTTTTTTTCCCCTTCCTGCCTTCTCATCTTTACTTTGGACGGTTGTTGTCCTTTTGATCTCATATAATTGATTGTTCTAAGGAACACATTCCTCTTGGGTGGTATTGTTTATTTTGTGGGCCTGTGTATTGTTTGGCTGAAAGGTGGTCTCCGGTAGTGTCTTCAGTTCCAGGTCTTGGGGAGTCTCAGGGTCTTAGTCTCGGGGACGCACGTTTGGATTTGTGGTTGTGATTGCGTCGGCACTAGTTAGCTCATCACCTAAGGTGGCAGCTTCACTTTGTCGTGAAGTTGTTCCGCCTGTGCAGGCCTGCAGGCAGTCTTGAAGGTACCTCCGAGCGTGGGTGAAATCAGTCCAGTGTCTTGGCACATTATAAAAGTGTTACAAGTGGAAGTTGAGTTTCACTGCAGTGGACCTCATATGCGTCCAAAAGCCAGACAATGGATAAGGAAGACAGAAGAAGAGTTGACACCTGTGAGTTACGGTATTGGTGAAGAATATGGAATGTGTCACAGACTGCCAGAAGAATGAACAAATCTGTCTTAGAAGAAGTACAGCCAGAATGCTCCTTGGAGGCGAGGATACTGAGACTATCTTGCATATTTTGGGCTTGTTGTCAGGAGGGACCAGTCCCTGGAGAGGGACATCATACTTGGTGGAGTGGAGGGATAGTGGAGGGGAGGAGGACCCTCAACAGGATGGATTGACACAGTGGCTGCAACAGTGGGCTCAAGGGTAGCAATGATTGTGAGGACGGCACAGGACTGGGCAGTGTTGCATTCTGTTGTACATGGGGTCCCTATGAATCAACGACACCTAACAACAAGCTGAGAAAGCTTCCTTCTGGTTATTAGGAGCCCTGGTGGTGCAGTGATTAAAGCGCTTGGCTGCTAACTGAAAGGTTGGTGGTTTGAACCCACCAGCTGCTCCACGAGAGAAAGATATGGCAGTCTGCTTCCGTAGGATTTACAGCCTTGGAAACCCTACGGGGCAGCTCTGCTCTGTCCTATAGAGCTGCTACGAGTTGGAATTGACTTGATGACAGTGAGTTTGGTTTTGGGTTATTAGTGAGTGCTTTGATGCCAGTCAGCTGGGCAGTTACATGGGGTCTGGTGAGCAGTGTTCACTATCTCAGGGCGCTGATAGGATTGGAAGGAAGACAGTGGAATTGTTTAGCTGGTGTGCTCAGTTTTGTTTTTCTCTGCCACCTGCCACTGCCTGTCAGAAAAGGCCCCATACAGGCAGATTGGAGGCATCTGTTATCGAAGTGTGGATTTGTGATGGGAGACATCTATAATTAAGGTGTTGGCTCTTGGTAGAACATGCTGGTACATTTCTTCATTGTCTGGTAGAATAAAACTTGTAAAAATAAAGGCAGTTAAAAACCCCTCTGTGAGTCGTCTATATCTGTAATTTTTCCCTTTTTGTGTTTTAGATTAACTTCATCTACCTTGCCAAAAGCACAAAAAGAACCTTGGTAGCTTTAACTTCGGTGTGCGGCATCACCTTCCTCCTCGTCTGCAGTGGGGCCTTTTTCCCATACAGCTCCGATCCTGCTAGTCCGAAGCCAAAGAGGGTGTTCCTGCAGGTAAGAGCACCTTCGCGTGACTTCTTTGAGAGTTGCGAGAGGAAAGCCTCGTGTATTTGAGCTTCATGAGTCAGCAGGAGACCCAGCTGGCTTTTCTCTGTTGGCCCATTTCCTGGGACCCGCCTGTTCTGTGTGTGGCAGTGTGGAAAGAACAAGACTGGCCGTCAGGAGGCGTTCTTATGAGCCAGGCGTTGGTCTCCCAGGAGACTGACTCGGAAATGGCCACTTGTTTTTGTTACTGCTTACATCATAAAAACGCACCTGCTTGGAAAAACAGTTGCAAGTAGGCAGTATGCAGTGGTAGCTTTTTAGAAATGCAGGTTGTAAAAATGTCTGCAGGCTGAGCGGCAAACCCAAGACTCCCACCAACTGACAGAGGAAGACAGGTGCAGTACAGTGAAACGTTAGTGACATTGATTAGCTAACATGGAGAAGATGTAGTAACTTAGAAAGGGATTACCGGAATGAGATTTAGAACTTTCTCTAAATCTCAGATTTTTCTCCAGAATTTTTACAGCCCGTGCTAAAAGCAGTAACAAGGACTCTTGCCTTATTTCCAGTCACCTTCACAGGTGAACAGGATGGTGTGGCCAAAGAGAAAAGCCAAAGGAGCCACAGTCTAGGTAATTGGTCCTTGAAAAGTTAATCGTAATACCCGAACTTAAGTATCAGAGAGGAGATTTTGAACAAAGGGCCAACTTTCCCTGGTTTATAGCCCCAGAGGACATTTTATATGGCAGATCCTAAAATTTGCCAGACCTTTAGTGAAACACGGAAACCCTGGTCACGTAGTGATTAAGTGCTATAGCTGCTAACCAAAGGATCAGCAGTTCAAATCCGCCAGGTGCTCCTTGGAAACTCTATGGGGCAGTTCTACTCTGTCCTATAGGGTCACTATGATTCGGAATTGACTTGATGGCACTGGGCTTGGTTTGATTTTTGGTTAGTGAAGCACAGCTAGTTTATAGGAAGCTCAAGGTGTTTTCAGTGACTGGCTAGTTTTTATAATTATATCAGGAGATTTTTAGTTGTAAAAAGTCCCATTCTTCTCGTGTATTCTGGGGTGCACTTCTTCCCCTAGGCCAGGAGTTGACAAACTTTTTCGGTAAAGGGCCAGATGATAAATATTTTGGACTTTGCAGACGACACGGCCAGTCTCTGTCGCCACTTCTCTGCTTTACAGGAAAGCAGCCACAGACAACACGTAAAGGAGTGTGGCTGTGTTCCAAGAAGACTTTATTTGTAAATGTAGACAGGGGCTAAGCCTGGCTTGGCTATAGCTTGTCCGCCCCCTGCCCTCTGCAGTTCCTTTTCTTTTTTCAGTTTGATATTCTTCAGGCTGGTTTCTGCTATTACTAAAGCTATTCCAAACAGAGCACTGTATCTTTTCAAAGAATTCTGCTAGGCACAAGTCTGCCATCTAATGGTGAGCTCTGTGCACGTGATTTTGCTTCCTTTAACACACACGGACAGGGAAGGGCGTGCGTTCCTGTCTCCTGTGCCTGTGTGCTTGTGTGCTTGTGTGTGTGTGTGTGTGTGTTTAGGGTGTATTTTTTTTAATACTCATCTAAAAAGAGTACTAGTATTCATGTCTTTAGAATCTGAAATAGTGGGGTTTTTATATGAAATTTAAATATACATAGTTTTAAGAAATAATAAAACAAACTTCTGTGTATCCATTATCCAGTTGAAAAGAAAGCCCGTCAGCAGTACCTTAGAGACCCACGCGTGTCCCCGGTCCCAGCCCTTTGTACAGCTCCCCGTCAGAGAAGCGCTCCCTGTCTGGGAGTGCGGGTCAGTCACACCTTAGTTTACCGTGTATGTGCCCTCTGCAGCGTCGTGTAGTTCCGTCTGTTTTTGAAGTTTTTACAGATAGGGCCGACCTTAAGTACTGATTTGAATTTTTGCTTAACAATATGTGACAGTCACCCACGTTGATTAGTGTTGCCGTAGTTCATTATTTTTCACTGCCTGTCAGACTCCGGTTGCAGGATGATGCCCAGTTTATTTATTTACCTACTGTTAACAGACATTTGTGTGGTTTCGTACTATCTGGACAATTCTGTACCAACACTGGTGTACTTGCTGAGGGTTTCTGCCAGGTATGTGCTCAGGAAGGGGACTGCTGGCTGGAAGAGAATGTGCATGTTACCTTCATGAGGTGGTACCACATGGTCTCCTAGAGTGCCTGGGCCAGCATACAGTCCCGCCAGCAGCGTCTGAGGGTCCGCGTTGCTCCGTGCCCACACTGCTTCTTAGTATTGTCAGACTTGCTCATTTTCGCTAACCTGCAGAGGGGAGGTGGGCAAAATGGTTGAAACGGCAGTTTTTTTCAATCAGCCTTGTTCTTTTCAGCATACCACTAGAACATTTCATGACTTGGATGGAAATGTGGTTAAACGGGACTCTGGAATATGGATCAATGGGTTTGATTACACTGGAATGTCTCACATCACACCGCACATTCCCGAGATCAACGAAACCATCCGAGCTCACTGTGAGGAGACAGCGCCCCTTTGTGGTTTCCCGTGGTATCTTCCAGTGCACTTTCTGATCAAGTTGGTTCATTACTTTTCTGCTTTAGTTGAGGCTTAGCCTGTTCTCAAGTCCTGTCACTATGTCAGCACTTTATTATCTAAATTGTTAACAAGAAGTCAGGTGCCACTGGTAGTATTTTTTTTCCAATCACTACAAAAGTTTTATTTCTCTAGTCGGATAAAGCACTCAGTAGAGTAGTTTTGCATTTTCAAATTTATAAAATCTTTCCTCTGGAAACTCCAGTCCAGAGAAAGGGTGGCAGTCCTAACTGTTAGACAACAGCTAAGCATTAATGTTCAGTTATTTGTTTTATTTCCGGGACGCTTTTTTGGTGTGGTAGTGAAGGATTGCTGAGCTGGAGGGTTGGCTGTTTGAACCCACCCTGGGGCTCCTTGGGACAAAGACGTGGCAGTCTGCCTCTGTAAAGATTACAGTCTAGAAAACCCTAAGGTACAGCTGTACTCTGTCACATGGGTCACTCTGAATCAGAATCGACTCGATGGCACCCAACAACAAGAGGTGAATCAAGATCACCTAGCTAATTAACGCCTTTGTTCATTAACTTCAGCTTCAGAGGAATGAGTTGGCATTGCTTGTCATACCCAAAAATGTGTTTCTGATTTTCCAAACACTGCATGAGTGGTAGATAGCTTTCAACTAATAAAGCATCCTGAATGTTGAAGCTGCCTTTCCCAATAGGAAGAACTGGTATCTTCCTGCTTCAGAAGTTTCTCCAAGAGACCGTGCTCATTTCAGACTTATATCCAAGGAACAGACTCCCTGGGATTCTGTAAGGTTGACCTTTGAAGCAACAGGTAAGTCACATGACAGCTTTTTCTTCTCTCCTTCATTTTTAAAATTTTTTTATAAGTTACATGTATTTTTTTCCCCTTGAGATTTATTACAGTGACCGGCAACTTAGGAGGAGCTTAACAGTGCTTTTAAAAGCAGGTGCAGGTGAGGCTGGTTATGATTTTCAAAGAGCCTTATTGAAAACCTTTAACAATATCAGATATTGGCTCATTGTCAGGCAGGTTCATAACTGCATTTGTCTGGCATTAGTAAACATCATGGCTTTAGTTATCTTTCTTGGCAGATTTTATGACACTAAAACCTGCTGTTTTCTGAATTAATTTGTGTAATATTGACATTATATCTCTTCCTTAAATGTTTGTTAAAATTCATTGTAAGTCGTGTTAGCCTGGAATTTGCTTGTGGAAAATATTAAAATTATGCTATGTAACAGATACAGGGCAATCTAGAATTTGTATTGGCGTGACAGTTTTGATAAGCGTTCTTTGAGGAATTTGTCTGTTTTTCCTGAGTTTTCAAATCTATTGACACATAGTTCTTCATAATAGACCTTTATTGTCTTTTTATATATCAATAGCATCTGCTCTTTCATTCCTGATATTGGTGATTTTTGTTTTTACTTTTTTTTTTAGTCTTGCTAAAGGTTTATCAGCTTTATTAATCTTCCCAAAGAACTAGCTTTTCACTTTGCATTTTTTCCTCTTTTTTATTTCTGTAGTTTCTGCTCTTAGTTTTATTTTGATTCTTTTACTTATTAGGGATTCCATTTGATACTCTTTTTCTAGCTTCTTAATGTGGATTTTACCTATTTTTAAGTTATTATATCGGCAGTTTGCATAGAATGACCATTTGTCACCCCTTTTACTGTTAAAGTTGTTTTGACTGATAAATTATATGGCTTTCCTTCTTGGATCAAGTAGACACCTGAGACTATGTTGGCAGCTCCTATCTGGAGGGGGGATGAGAGGACAGAGGGGGTTAGAAGCTGGCGGAATGGACACGAAAAGAGAGAGCGGAGGGAAGGAGCAGGCTGTCTCATTAGGGGAGAGCAATTAGGAGTATATAGCAAGGTGTATATAAATTTTTGTATGAGAGACTGACTTGATTTGTAAACTTTCACTTAAAGCACACTAAAAATTAAAAAAAAAATTATGTGGCTTCCTTCGGGTTCGGGTCTCAGGAGATCAGTAGTGGGGTTTTTTTTGTTTGCGTTGAGGGGGGTTTCCGCTTTGATCTGAAATCTAAACATCTACTTCAGCCTGGAGCTTTTTGGATGATTTTAGAGTTTTTGGAGATGAAAATAGGACAGCAGTAGAAATCTTCTGATTTGAAGCAGTTCTACGTCAGGAAGACTGAGAAGCCATTTGTAGGTTGTGGTTTCTAGATCATGGAGTCACACTTCATGTAACCATGGTATAAGTGTCCAAACTAGGAAATTAACACTTGTACAATACTAGTGATTAAACTGTAGCCCTTATTCCATTTCATCAGTGTGTCCCTGATACCCTTTTCATCTCCCAGGATCCAGCCTAGGGTCCCATGTTGCATTTAATGGTTGTGTCTCCTAACCACTCAGATACCATGGTTTTTGGTTTACATTTGCCTGGAATACCTTTGTCCATTCCTGTATTTTTGCCCTCCCTGAATATCTCTGTTTTAAGTGTGCTTCTTGAGTACAGTATATGATTGGATCTGGCTCTGTAAGCCAAGATGAAAATCTGTTTCTTTTAATGGATGAGTTAAGTCTATTCACATTTACTTTTATGATTCATATGGTAGGTCTCAGCTGTCAATATTTTATAATTATGTGGTGGGGTGGGGATGAGTTATGTATCTGCCAGTTTTTTGGTTAACTTTTGTCTGGCAGGGCCCTGAATTTCCCCCTTTGACTTCTTTTCACCGTCATCACCCAGACGGCAAAGATAGGGTTCATTGCTCTTCTTGTTGGTACATGAAGATTGATTTAACCGTGCTTCTTCTCTCGTGCCTCTCTGTTATTTTTTTGCCTTATTTCTCTCTCCCCTAGAAGCTTTGCTTTTTGAGGACCGCCACTTCAAATTGTGTGTACTTCTAAGCCTCTTCCCTGTAAACCGTGCTTGCTTCTGACTGGACCCTTGAGTACTCTTTTCAGACTCAGAGTGGACTCCTGGCCGGCCTCTGCTTGCCACAAAGCATTATAGCGGGGGGCGGGGGGGTGGGGTGGGAGTGGGGGTCAGAGCATGAGAGATTGGCCCCTAGGAATTTTTTGCTTGGTTATTTTGAAGTTTAGGTATCCTCTGTCTTTAAGTTAGGCAGAGGGTGCAGTTTTTGTTTAGTTTTATTTTTTTGTGGTGCTCTGTATCATTTCTGGATGAAATGTTGAGAGACACAGTCCTAGGCATTCGCACTGTCTTTAGCTTCCTGGAAGCCCCAGTTGTTGTTTTCTTATGGTTAAATTGTGAGATCCCAGCTGATGTTTCACCCTGCTGCTTAAAGGGAAGGACTAGTCAGAAATATTTAAGGTGTTACATATCAACTCCATTTGCCTTAATAATCCTACTCAGTACTGTAGCACTTTGCAGTTTTCCAAGGCACCTTCACCTGCTTTTTCTACTATAATCCTCTCAAAAAGTCTATTTCGCAGGTGAAGAAACTGTGACTCAGAGATCACAGGAATTGGTGATGCTGTAGAGCCACTAGGTGGCGGGGCCGAGATGTAAGCCCAGGTCCTCCCACTGTGAAGTCTCTGCCTTTTCCGCTCTCCCGCATCACTTACCCTTGTTCAAGCTCATGGAATCTCAGCTGCTAGCCTATGTTCCGTTTGTAGTGAGCATCTTTAAAGCTACACACAGCATGAACCTTTGTTGTCTGGTTTGGGTCGGAGGTTCAGTGCTTTTCTTGTTGGTACTTTAAGATTGATTTAACCGTGCTTTTCCTCTCTTGTCATGCAGGACCGAGCCATATGTCATTCTACGTCCGAACTCACAAAGGGTCAACACTTTCCCGGTGGTCTCTGGGCAACGGCACCCCAGTCACCAGTAAAGGAGGGGACTACTTTGTGTTTTACTCCCACGGACTCCAGGCCTCTGCATGGCAGTTCTGGATTGAAGTACAGGTGGGCCATTCCCAGCTCTGCCTGTATTGCTGAGCAGGCTCTTGGGGGTGTTTAGCAAGATCATGTGGGGTTCAGCATTCCGACTTCAGGGAGCGAGGGAGCTAACTGATTTTCTCTTCCAGGTCTCTGAAGAGCAGCCGGAAGAAATGGTCACTGTGGCTCTGGCTGCCCACCATTTCTTTGGGGAAGACAAGCGATCCCCCCAGTTGGATGCACTGAAGGAGAAGTTTCCCGATTGGACATTTCCCTCTGCCTGGGTGTGCACCTACGACCTCTTTGTGTTTTAATCTGTGGATGAATTCCAAGTGCGTGCTGAATGGGGTACTCCATGAGACCTGGTTTCTCCCTGTGGGATGTGGGTGTTTGTGACCTACGTCAATGAATTGTAACGTGTTCACAGAGCTGTGGGGGGTAACACTTTAGGGCCAAGCACTACAAGGGGTACGCTGTGGGCAGTGATGCGTGGCCTTCTGACACTTGAAAATGCCAGTATTCTGGCACTTAAGCACTTGTGGGTACTATACATGTACGTCATTTTATATGACTAAGGACAAAAGCCAAGAGACTACTTCAGTAACTGTCCCCCAGGATCATGAAAGATGTACAAGGTACTATCAGGCCATTGTTAGTGAGAAAAATTTCATTTCCAATTAAAGCCCAAGACCATTTGTTGTGTCAGTGAGTGGTGGTAAAATGCTGTTCACTGGGGCCGTGATTCCCCCGAGACCTAGCTTTCAGGTTGTTGGAGATTGCAGTAAGGACCGGTAAGAGCCATGGGCTTGTACTGAGAGCGGGGCTTCTTCAGCAGCTCTGGAGAGCACAGTGTCTCTGTACTGAGGCCCAGGACCTCGTGACATGGGGTTGGGCCCAGCAATGACTCACCGTCCTTGGGACAGGGTCAATGACCCTCTGCCGTGCTGCTTTTCCAGGTGGCTCTTGATGCCTTGTCTCCTTCTGACACGTCTGCTTCCCTCTCCACCTGACTAGTGTGAGAAGTGGAGCGTTGGTCTGACTTCGTTTTCCTCTGGGTTCTCACGCTCTTTGTTCAGGATGCTGTTTGTGTCAGGGCAGTCCTGTGAGGGTGGTACAAGTTTACGTCCTTAACTTCCTCAGTGCACTGAGTCACCGGCCTGGCTATTCTGGAGTAGGGGTTGGGAGCGGCTGGGCATTTCATCCATATTTATTCTCTCTTCACTGTTTTGTAGGAGTCTTCTGTTCTGCAAGGTCAATCCTGTAGGACATAATCTTGTGGATGCACTGGGTCCTTGTTTGTGTCTGTTTTCTGGCCAGTTGAGCAGACTAGTTTCTTGGTAACTTGCTGTCCAGTGAGGCGGGTTTTCCTGGGACTGAGGCTGTGGCTCATATGCGAATGAGACCGTGGTACCTCTAGCCACTGGTGGTGTTCCAAGAGCCACAGTGGCAGTCCCAGGACCTAGCGGTGCGTGGAACCCATGTGGAGTCTCGGAACAGTGCCTCCCGGGTGCCTTGGCTTCAGCTGTGGAGTGTTTGGTTAGACCAGTGGTAAACTGTGCTTCTTTCTTCCCATTAACAAATGGAGAAAGTTGGACACATTTGAGTTTAGCAAGCATAAGCCAAAAGGACATTTTAAGAAAAAGTCATAGTTTTAAAAAAAAGTGAGCTAGTTATCTCTGGTGACGGTGGGGATGAGAGGGCTGCTTCCTGGAAGAGCAGCCTTTGGTCCACCCAGGCCGCAGGAGCGTGCACGTGCCCACAGGAGGCTGGTGGTGAAGCTGCTTGGCCGTGTGCACCATGTGCCATCTCAGTTGTGCTCCTCCTAGCGCCGGCCTGCTCTGGGACCCTGCACAAGCCCACCTGTCCATTCTGGCCTGCGTGGCTGGCTGGAGCAGGTGTTGGGTCCTGCACCTGGAGCCGTTACTTTTCCTGGATTCTGGAGACACCATTTATCATCAAACTCAAATGCCTCACAGGTCGGGTTCTCCCCAGACTGATCTGTTAGGCCAGGTGGCTCATTATGGCTTGTAGAGAATCACAGCTGTGGAGGAAAAGTTAGAAACAGTAATATCTCAATGAGTTTCAGAACATGAGCATTATTTTTTGTCCCTGTGGTTAATTTGAAATAGATTGCTAAAAATTATTTGTGGAAGAAAAGCAGAATCTCAAATGTTGAGGCCGTGGTGTGGAAAAGTGTTCGCTGTGATTTTCCCTCTCACCAGGGATGTTCCTGATCCTGTCAGGAATGATGTGGTCGTCGTCTGGCCATGGGGTTGTTTTCCTGTGCAGACAATTCTCCTTTCCATTGGTTTTCTTTAGCATCACGAAGCTTCCATCTGTGCAGAGTCACTGACAAGCTGCTCACTAGTCTCAGGGTATGCTTAGTGTTCTGGAAGGTGGCTTTAGTATCAGAAATGGCTAAGTGATTAGACTTGACATTTGTGGCTCTCTAGTAGGCACACCGTTCTGTCCCATCTGTAGCCTCTGAGATGATAGAGCCCGTTGGTTTTTTGAATAAGGATGCTTTCAAACTGTAGCAAACTCACTCACAAGAGTATTATTTTCTACAGAATTTAACTGTAAGTAGCACAATACTGCGTATTCAGGGCAAATGTGAAGAATTGCAATTTCAAAGTAATTCTTTCTTAAAATCCACATTGGCTCTGACCTAAGAATGCCTGTCACAAGAAGCACCTCTTGTTTCCAGTTTAGCAGATGGAAATGAGCATGCTGGGTTCCCTGAGATGTTACCACTAAGGAAGCCTGAGCTGGAGGAAGAATGATGTCTGTCTGTCCATTTCTTTTCACTGGTTTGTAGACATGTTGAGGATTAACTGTTGCCTTACAATGTTATGGAAATAACTGGTTGGTGTCTTTGAACAGAAAAACAAATCTTTGTCAACTACTCATGTTCCTCTGTATCCCCATATTTCAAGTCCACAGAGCCTTTTAAAGCCTTAAAAAAATCTCCATTAGAAGACCTCGATGGCTCATGTGGGTATAACTGCTATGTTAATGAGGGATGTGAGCAAAGAACTCAACACGGAAATGTTAGTTTACTTCATCTGGATGCCTTTTATCTGGAAAGAAAGGGTAATCTGAATTTCGTAGAAATTAGTGATCTATTATGTGGTAAATGTTGAGCTTCAACATATTTAGACGTTTTAAATCACCTCACTGGCAAAGAAAATCATCCAAGGGCTAATAAAGAAGGATGCTCTTTTATTGGGACGGGGGAGTCTGAGGAAGGGAAGAAGAAATTGCCTTTCAGCAGGAGTGACTTGCCTATTCTCATCTCCACATTAAGGAAAAGGTACTGCCACTCACCAAATCAGAGCACGCACTTGTGGGTTCGAGGCTCTGTGTACAAGTTATTTAGTTGTCTGACTTTCCTCGGGAAATTCAGTACAAGGTGAAGCAGCTGAACAACTTGTGTTCCTAAAGCATCTCCCTTTCTTTTTGGTCCAGTAAAGCCAAGATGCATTTATGCCTCTGTATGTCTGACTGTTTTTATTTGAAATACCTTAGGGAGTTTTTGAGTGTATTAATGTGTTTTTCCTTGATACTACCACTTCCTTATTTGGTTTGCTTAAAAATATAGAACATCAATGATTTCTTTTCTCCAAGTTTGCCTTTTCTAAACCACCATAAATTTTATGATTCTCATAAAATCATTTTCCAGAATTAATATTTGGTTTGTGGTGTGCAAATTAAATTTTATTTGGATGAATACAGACACAAAAATTATCAACAAAATACTAGCACACAGAATCTAGCAAAATATAAAAAGGGATTATATACCATAACTAATTGAGATTGATCCAGGAAGACAAGGTTGGTTTACTAAAAAAATCAACCAATGTAATATATCATAATTAAAGGACAAAAGCCACAGGATCATCTTAATAGATGCACAACAAAAAAATCGAAAAAATCAAACACCATTGCATGATAAAAACAACAAATTAAGCGTAGAAAGGAACTTCCTTAACCTCATAAAAGGCACACATGAAAAACCCACAGCTAACATCAGAATTAATGGTGGCAGACTGAAAGCTTCCCCCAAAGAGAAGGAACAAGGTTAGGATGTCTGCTGTCACTGTTGCTATTCAGTGTTGCACTGGAGGTTCCAGCCAGGGCAATTAGGCAAGAAAACGAAATAACCCAGACTGAAAGAAAAAAATCACAACTGTCTCTAGTTGCAGGTGACATGATCTTATATATAGAAAACCCTAATGTGTCCACAAAGAAAAAACTATTAAACTATTACCACTAATAAGTTCAGTAATGTTGTAGAATAAGATAATTCTGTTTCTGTTCATTATTCTGTTTAATGAACAATTAAAAAATGAAATTCAAGCACTTAAAGTAGCATCAAAAAGAATAAAATACTTAGGAACAAATTTAACAAAAGAAGTGCAAGACTTACATGCTGAAAACTACAAAACATCCTAAATAAAAAGATAAGCCATGTTCACGAATTGGAAGCATTATTACAATGACACTACTCCCCAAACTGATCTGCACACTAAATGCAACCCCTATCGGAATCCCAGCTGCCTCTTTTTGGGGGTAGGAGTTGACAAGCGACCCTAAAATTTCATTTGGAAATGGAAAGAATCCAGAATAGCCAAAACAATCTTGGAAAACAAATTTTAAAAACTGTAAAGCAACAGTCATCAAGACTGAGTGGTACTGGTGGAAGGATAGACACACAGATCAAAGGAGTGTGACTGAAAGTCCAGAAATAAACCCGTACATTTATGGTCAGTTGATTTTTGACAAAGGTGCCAAGACAATTCAATGCAGGGAAGAATCTTTTTCAGCAAATGGATAGCCACATGCAAAAGAATGAGGTTGGACCCATACCTCAGACCATGTACAAAAATTAAAATAGATTAAAACCCCAATTGTTAAGAGCTGAAACTGTAATACTCTTAGAAAAAAATGTAGCCATAAATCTTTGTAACCTTGGATTAGGCAATGGTTTCTGAGATGTGACACCAAAAGCACAAAACTTCAAAAGAAAAATAGAGGTAAATTGAACTTTATCAAAATTAGAAACTTTTGTGCATCAAAGAAAGCTTTAGCAACAAAGTGAAGAGACATTCTACAGAATGGGAGAAAATATTTGGTAACCATGTATCAGATGATGATTGTTTAATATCCAAAATGTGATTAACTACAACCTAAAAACAAAACAACAACCCAATCAAGAATTGGGCAAGGGAACTGAATAGATATTTCACCAAAGAGGATATACAAACAGCCAACAAGCACAAGAAAAGATGGGCAACGTCATCAGTCATAGGGGAATTGAGAATCAAAACCACCACGAGATACCACTTCACCCTCACTAGAATGGCTGTGAGCAAAGAAAACAGAAAATAACAGGTGTTGGCAAGGATGTGGAGAAATTAGAACCCTCATCTGTTGCTGGTGGGAATATGAAATGGTGCAGCTGCTATGGAAAGCAGCTTGGCAGTCCTCAAAAAGTTAAACATAGAGCTACCATATGAACCAGCAATCCCAAACCCAAGTATATACTCAAAAGAAGTGAAAGTAGGGATGCAAACAGAAACCTGTACACCAATGTTCATTGCAGCACTGTTTGCAGTAGCCAAAGGTGGAAACAACCTAAATGTCCACTAGCAGATGACTGGATAAACAAAACGTGGTGCTTAATATTGTGTGTCAGCTTGGCTGGGCCGTGATTCTGAGCGTGTACATGTGATCACTCCCATTATGGAATCTGCTGTGAGTAGCCAGTCAGTTGAAAGGGAATTTCCTTGGGGGTGTGGCCTGTATCCAAATATAAGCAGACGTTCTGGCTTTTCGCTCACTCTGGATCCTGTAGCTGCCTCCTGTGCATCTCACCTCCTGCTCTTGAGATTTGAACTATCAGCTTATCTGCAGATTTTGGGATCCGTCGATCTTCACAGCCTGAGAGTGGGAACCCTTCTCTCCAACCTGCCGATCTTGGGTTCGCCAGCCCCTGTGGCTATGTGAATCAAGAGAAGCCTCAATCCTGATCCACAGACTTGGGACGTTCCAGCCTCTACGATTGCGTGAGCTGTTTTGTTTCCTTGATATAAATCTCTCTCCATATATATTTATATGCTTTACTGGTTTTGCTTCTCTAGAGAACCCAGCCTAAGACATTTGGTACTGAGAGTGGTTCTAGAGGAATCAAATTTTAAGGATGAGTTTTCTAAATTGGTTCTCAAGTCTGGTTAGTCTTAAAGATGTTGATGACTCTGCTTCCAGCAGTAGGGAGGGCAGTGCTAATCCATGGTGTGAGATGGCAATACAAATATGCAAAATATCACCACCAGTAGATCAGGTATTGGTGAAAGGTGAGGCTCTGGGTGAACACATACGTGTCATCTTTCTACAGTTTTGTCAGAATGAGAAGTATAAGGAAGTCAGTTGATTGGTCCTACTTCCACTAGACAAAGTGGTGAAAGAAAGAGATGCACCCAGGACTTCAGAGTCAAAGCTCAAGTGCCACATAAATGACCTCAAGGCTTCCACTTGTGCTTTGAAAGAAAGCCTTATTTCATGTAGTAATAAAGCGGAAATTGCCAAAAACCAAACCCAGAGGCTTATCGTAAGAGTGGCTGAATTACAATGCCAGCTTAATTGCCAACCTCGAGAGGTGTTTGAAATTAAAGTAAAGCGATTGATTGGGAAGAAATGGGATCCTGAAGCTTGGGATGGCAACATTTGGGCAGATAATCAGGAAGTAGGGGACACGGAGCCCCTAAATTCCATTGAATCAGTCCTGCCAGCAGAACCACTTCCAATCTGAAGAGATTACTCCATGTTTGTCTACTAAACCATCCTGCCCAGAAAAACCATTAGCCCCTCCACTCCCATCTAATGAGATTAGCCCTAGCCCAGCGTCCTCTAAGGAGCCCTTGCCTGAGTCATTGCCTGGGGCATGATCTGTGGCAGATGCTTTGCAAGACAATGCTAAATGCTCTCAAAACAATTCTACACTATCGATTTTGGCTTCTAGACCTATAACTAGACTTAAGTCCCAGCAAGTTGCAAAAGGTGAAGTACAAAGTGTGACCCAGGAGGAGGTATGCCACACCCCGAAAGAACTGCTTGAATTTTCAAATATATACAAACAGAAACCTGGGGAATATATGTGGGAATGGCTGTTTTAAGGGTGTGGGATAATGGTGCAAGGAACATAAAGATGGGTCAGTGTGAGTTTATTGATGTGGGTCCACTAAGCACAGATTCTTCAGTGTTTCAACTTGAAAAGTTAGGAAAGGATCTAATAGTTTATTTGGTTGGGTTGCTGAAGCATGGATTATGAGGTGGCCTACACTAAACAGAGTTGAAATACCAGACCTGTATTTGTACACTGTAGAAGAAAGTATCCAAGTGCTTAAGGAAATTGGCATGTTAGAGTGGATTTATCAGGTTAGACCCACAGACCCACACAGAGTGCCCAGGGAGCACACCTTTTACCACAACTGAGGAACAAATTTGTGAAGGGAGCTCCAGCATCCTTGAAGACTGCTGTGATTGCTGTTTTACGAAAATCAGACTTGATGGTGGGAGCTGCCCTACCTGAATTAAGACACCTAACTACAGTGGGGCTGATTGGACCCTTTGGTAGTAGGGGCCAAGTGGCTGCACTCAATTGACAAAGACAAGGTGGGCCTGGTTACAGTAATGGACAGCAGGGTCAATGCAGTAATCAGAATACTTTTGACTCATATGGGCTTTTGGCATTGGCTACTTAGTCATGGTGTCCCTAGGAGCGAAATAGGAAATCTACTAAATATTTACTTGATCTGTACAAACAGGTGAATTCTCAGTCAGGTGAACAGCAGTCTAACTCAAATCGCCGGAATACAGAGTCATGGTCAGTCAATTTCCAGATTTGAGCGAGTTTAAAGACCCACAACCCCTCGAATGAAGGGGTGGCTGGTCCCCTTGAGGAAGGACTCGAATACACTGCCGATAATTTTTACTGTTAATCTTTCTCCCAGCCTTCCCCAAAGGAATCTACGGCCTTTTACAAGAGTGACTGTTCAGTGGTGAAAAGGAAATAATCAGACTTCCGAGGGATTACTGGATACTGGCTGTGAACTGACACTAATTCCAGGAGACCCAAAATGTCACTGTGGCCCACCAGTCAGAGCGGGGCATATGGAGGTCAGGTTATTAAGGAGTCTTGATTCGTGTCCATTTCAGTAGGTCCAGTGGATCCCTGAACCCATCCTGTAGTGGTTTCCCCAGTTCCAGAATGCGCATAATTGGAATAGATACACTCAGCAACTGGCAGAACCCCCACATTGGATCTCTGACAAATAGAGTAAGGGCTATTACAGTACGAAAAGCCAAGTGGAAGCCATTAAAACTGCCCCTACCTAGGAAAATAGTAAACCAAAAGCAACATGACATTTGTGGAGGGATTGCAAAGATTACTGCCACCATTAAGGACTTGAAGAATGCAGGGGTGGTGATTCCTACCATATCCCCAATCAATTTGTGTATTTTGCCTGTGCAAAAAACAGATGGATCTTGGAAAATGACAGTAGATTACTGAAAACTTAACCAGGTGGTGACTCCAAGTGCAGCTGCTGTTCCAGATGTAGTTTCATTAATACATCTCCTGGTACCTGGTATGCAGCTATCTATCTGCCTAATGCCTTTTTATCCTTACCTGTTTTGAAGGACCATCAGAAGCAGCTTGCCTTCAGCTCGCAAGGCAAGCAATATACGTTCACTTGCCTACCTCAGGGCTACATCAGCTCTCCAGCCCTATGTCATAATTTAGTCCAAAGGAACTTTGATAGCTCTTCCCTTCTACAAGATGTCACACTGGTCCATTACATGGATGATGTTATGCTGATTGGATTTATTAAGAAGTGTCAATGATTCTGGTCTTATTGGTAAAATATTTGCATGCTAGAGGGTGGGAAATTAATCCCACAAAAAATTTAGGCACCTTCCTCCTCAGTGGTGTGGGGCATGTCGAGATACTCCTTCTAAAGTGAAGGCAGAGTTATCGAATCTGGCTACCCCCCCAACTAAAAAGGAGGCACAATGATAACGGGCCTTTTTGGATTTTGGAGGCAACACACTCCTCATTTGGGTGTGCTACTCCAGCCTATTTATCAAGTGACTCAAAAAGCTGCTAGTTTTGAGTGGGACCCAGAACAAGAGAAGGCTCTGCAACAGGTTCAGACTGCTGTGAAGCCACTCTGCCACTTGGGCCATATGATCCAGCTGATCCAATGGTGCTTGAAGTGTCTGTCAGGCCCTTATTGGTGAATCACAGTGCAGACCCTTAGGATTTTGGAGCAAAGCCCTGCCATCTGCAGATAACTGCTCTTCTTTTGAGAAACAGCTTTTGGCTTGTTACTGGGCCTTAGTGGAAACTAAACAGTTAGCCATGGGCTACCAAGTCACCATGCGGGCTGAGCTGCCCATCATGAACTGGATGTTGTTTGACCCAGAGTCATAAAGTCGGACATGCACAGCAGTACTCCATCATTAAATGGAAGTGGTATATAAGAGATCGGATCCCAGCAGGACCTGAAGGCACAAGTACGTTGCATGAGGAAGTGGCCCAAATGCCCATGGTCTCCACTCCCGTCCCATTACCTTCCATCTCCAAGTCTGCACCTGTGACCTCACGGGGAGTTCCTTATGATCAGTTGACTGAAGAGAAAGCCCATGCCTGGTTTACAGATGGTTCTGTGTGATACGCAGGCACCACTTGAAAGTGGACAGCAACAGCACCATTCTGGGAATCTCCCTGAAGGACAGTGGTGAAGGTAAATGCTCTCAGTTGGCTTACCTTTGAGCAGTGCACCTAGTTCACTTTGCTTGGAAGGAGTAATGGCCTGATGTGTGATTATATGCTGATTCGTGGGCACTGGCCAGTGGTTTAGCTGGATGGTCAGGGACATGGAAGGCACATGAGGAGAATTGGAGACAAGGATTTATGGGGAAGAGGTATGTGGACAGATCTCTGAATGGGCCAAAGAAGTGAAGATATTTGTGTCTCATGTGAATGCTCACCAGAGGGTGACCTCAGCAGAGGATAGGATGACTTGTTCTGTCAACGCTAGTCATCCTTTTTTCCCAGCTACTCCCATCATTCCTCAGTGGGCTCATGAGCAAAGTGGCCATGGTGGTGAGGATGGAGGTTATGCATGGGCTCAGCAACATGGACTTCCACTCACCAAGGCCGACTTGGCTACAGCTACTATTGAGTGCCCAGTCTGCCAGCAGCAGAGACCAACACTGAGTTTTGATATGGCACCATCCCTTGAGGTGATCAGCCAGTAACCTGGTGGCAAGTTGATTACATTGGACCACTTCCATCATGGAAAAAGCAGCATTTTGTCCTTACTGGAATAGACACTTACTCTGGATATGAATTTGCCTTCCCTGCACACAATGCTTCTGCCAAAACTACCATCCGTGGACTTACAGAATGCTTTATCCACCATCATGGTATCCCACACAGCATTGCCTTAGATCAAGGGGCTCACTTCATAGCAAATGAAGTGCTGCAGTGGGCCCATGCTTATGGAATTCACTGGTCTTACCATGTTCCTCATCACCCTAAAGCATCTGGCTCAATGCAATGATGGAATAGCCTTCCAAAGACACAATTATGGCACCAGCTAGGTGACAATACCTTGTAGTGTTGGGGGCAGTGTTGTCCAGGAGGCTGTATATGCTCTAAACCAGCATCTAATATATGGCACTGTTTCTCCCATAGCCAGGATTCATGGGTCCAGGAATCAAGGTGTGGAAATAGTGGTACCACCCACTGTTACCCCTAGTGACCCCACTTGTAAGATTTTTGCTTCCTGTCCCCATGATCTTATGCTCTGCAGGTATAGAATGTAAAACCACAGCAACCCAATTCCGATATGACTACTAATGATCCACATCCAGAAATGAAGGTTTGGGTCACCCCACCAGGCAAAGAACCATGACCAGCCGAGGTGCTTGCTGAGGGCAAAGGGAATATGGAATGGGTGGTGGAAGAAGGTAGTTCTAGATACCACTTATGGCCACGTGACCTGTTGTAGAAACGAGGACTAATTGTTAGAAGTGTTTCTGCTTTGTACGTGTGCATCAAATATTTTTGTTTTCTTCACTTATAAAATATAAGATATAAATTGGGCTAGTGCATTTTCAGCCATACCCATGTTAGTTTTATCATGTTAGGCACAAGTATGACTTTATAATTGTCTTTATTCAGAGATTATGTATGGTTTAAGGAGATGTGTACATGTGCCAAGTTGACAAGGGGTGGACTGTGATGGTTAATGTGTGTCAACTTGGCTGGGCCATGATTTTCAGTGTTCATATGTGATCACTCCCATGATGCCATCTGCTGTGAGTAGCCAATCAACTGGAAGGCAGTTTCCTTGGGGGTGTGGCCTGCATCCAAATAGAAGCAGACATTCTGGCTTTTTCCTCACTCAATCCTCTGGCATCCTCCTGTTCATGTGACCTCTGGCTCTTGGGACTTGAGCTATCAGCTTATCTGCAGATCTTGGGATTCGTCTATCTTCACACCCTGAGAGTGAGAACCCTGCTCTCTGATCTGCCAGCTTGGGTTTGCCAGCCTGTGGCTCCGTGAATCTAGAGAAGCCACTATCCTGATCCACAGACTTGGGATGTTCCAGCCTCTAGATTCGTGTGAGCTTTTTCCTTGATATAAATCTCTATATTTATACCCTTTACTGGTTTTGCCTCTCTAGAGAACACAGCCTAAGACACATCCCAGAAAACCAAACCCACTGCCGTGGCATTGATTCCTACTCATAGCGACCTTATAGCACAGAGTAGAACTGAGTAGAACTGCCCTATAGGGTTTCCAAGGCTGTAAATCTTTACGGAAGCAGACTGCCACATCTTTCTCCCAAGGCGCAGATGGTGGGTTCCAACCACCAACCTCTCTTTTAGCAGCCGAGTACTTAATCACTAGGCCTCCTTGGTATATACATGCAATGGCTTGTTACTCAGCTGTAAAGACAAATGAAGTTCTGATAAATACTGCAACATGGATGAATCTTGAAAACATGCTGAGTGAAAAAAGTCAGTCACGAAAGGAAAAACCTATTGTATGATCCCACTTAAAAGAAATGGGCAAATGGGGAGTCTTTGCTAAGGCAGCACTGGGTTAATGGTGGTGGAGTAATTTGGAAAAGGACAGTGGTGATGGTCACACATGATGAAAGCCGCAAGGTGTGGAACCCTTCTGCAGTGAAGGATTGGGCCTTTTGGTCCTGGGCCTGAGAGGACGAAGGCTCACACCTGAGGCCACTGAGCGGCGAGCCACCAACTAAGCCTCAGGAGGCCTGGTGAGGCCAACAAAGGCCTGGGAAGCCAGAGGCCACAGGAGCTTCCAGGGCTGTGGAATATTTGGCTGTCAGGGATGGGTAAGCATGCTCCTTGGGGACAGGGAAGCTCTGTGCTGAAGCTTTTTGTCTCAGGGTGGAGACGTCAGCCCGGGGGATAAGAGATTGGAAGTTCATCAGAGGGGATTGGACCCAGCAGCAGCAAAAACCCTGGACCTGGTAGAGGGCAGAGCCTGGAGAAACAGCAGGAGAGGCCAGGAAAAGTAATGCGGCTGAATTATGTAAAAAACGGATCTGCAAATGCTTTGTTACATGTATTTGTACCACAATAAAAAAAAAATTATGCTAAGTGAAAGAAGCCAGGCGCAAAGGCCACATATTGTAGGATTCCATTTGTATGAAAGGTCCAAAAAAAAAAAGGACACAGTAGTAGAACTGCCCCATAGGGTTTCCAAGGAATGGCTGGTGGATCTGAACTGCTGACCTTTGTGTTAGCAGCCGTCCTCTTAACCACTATGCCACCAGGGTTCCATGAAGTGTCCAGACTAGGCATATCTAGAGTTAGAAGGTAGACTGGTAGTTGCCAGGGGCTGGGAGTGGGGAGTGACTGCAAATAGGTGTGGAGTTTCTACTTAGGAGGTGATAATGTGCTGGAATTATAAACTGTGAATACATTAACCACTGAGTTCTATACTTTTTTAAAAAGGCGGGTTTTGTGGCATATGAATTAATTCCACTTAAAACTCTTTTCATGAGGAGCATGCTTTCTATTTAGCCTTGCTTCGAGAATTGAACATGAGCTTTCCAGGAACCACGGTGTTGTGTCAGGACCACACACCGGGAACTGTAGAAAGTTGTGTAATAGCAGTGGATTCTGTGGGGTGCCCCATGCCCACCGCTCCTGTAGGAATTGCTTCTCCCCTCACCCTATAACCTGGCCGCTGAGATGCACCTGCGTGTTGAGTGTGACCCCTCTTGCTGGTCCCAGCTGGGTACGACAGGGATGGGCCCAGTCCTGAGCGGGCTCAGGCAGCTCATTCTCCAGAGCATCGAGTTGAACTTACCAATGAGCCAGTCTCTCTTGGTAACGGGATCCTAATATGGAAAAGCTGGGAGCTCTCCGTGGCCAAGTCATAGCGCTTTAGCAAGCGTTTGTTCCCTGATGCGTTTTTCCCATGAAAGCATGCAGGTTCATTGCAGAGTATACTTTGGACAATACAGGAAAACATGAAAGGCCAGTCCCGTTTAATACCCTCTTAGAGATGCGGTCTGGTCTCCTCTGCCGTTGTCTGTAAACTCTCGTCTGCAGGTGGAGCTCATGTGGTCTGCTTAACTTTGTCATTTTTCATTATATTTTCAATGTTTTCCATGCCATCAGCAATTCTTTACAATTTTACTGTATGAACAGTGTTCGCTTGCCCCAGTCTTCTACTGTCAGGCATTTAAGAAGCAGTCAGCTCTTACTGCTCCGATCCTAAATCTGCATGTGAACAGAAATTTAAGTCTGTCTCAATTTCTAGCTATTTTATAAGGAAAATTCTAAGAGGTGGATTTATAAAATGAAAATAATATTTTTGTGGTTTTTGATATATAGACCTTTTACTGTCAACTCTTAGATGATGAATAAACGAAGCGTCGTGTAATGGTTTTATTTCCCTTACATATATATGCACCAAGAAAAAAAAAAATCATTACAGAAGTAGCAGCAACTTTAATTACATGCAAAAGTTGAATCTACCCCCAAATGACTTCCTGTTTTGGTATCAGCAAATAACTTAAATGTAGTCAGTAAACTTCAAATATACCAAGTATTTAAATGTACTGGTTAAAATATGGCTTGCTTTAACAGTTGATATGTGAACCAAACAACAAGGCAAAGTGAAAATGTGAATTAAAAAAAAAAAAATGTAACAGATTTATTAATAAGAGAAGACTTTTCTATGACCTTCCTTGCCAGATTGTTCTGTGAGGCCACCTATTTGTTAGTTGAAAAACATGTTTTATACCAAAAAGACTCATTCACAGGTAGGTAGTCACTTTACTGGGGGTCTGCTTTCGAGAGCAGGAGATGAGCCTAGCAGCACAGTGTTTTACTGAGGATTATTTGAAAGGATCACAACTGTGTGCACTGGTAAATAATTTTTATTGACTGAATATTCACACCAAACACACAAGTTAGGCTGGTTCTTCTCCTCACGGACTAGGATAGGAGGAGAAATTTCAGCTTGGTTTTAGCTGGGCTGCATGTGCTCACATGGGGAACTTTATTTAAGATGCAGGGAAAGGTGGTTTGGAAACAAAGACTTAAGTAAAAGTAGCACCAGAAGGACCAGGCACCAACAATCACATATTCCACCCACTCAGGACTTTTATTATGTGAAATTATTGCACTTGTAAAAAGTAAAACAATAGAAAATTACCAAACGCAATTTTGAGTACAGTTTGATGAATTCTGAGCTAAAGATTTCAAAATGGTTTTGAGTTTCCCTTCAAAAGAAACCTGGCTCGAAAACGGGACCTAGGCATTTGCGGTACTTCAAAAAGCAAGGCCAGAGGACCGTGTTTATTCCTAAACTGTGACTGCGCTGTGAGAAAAGAGGCCGTTTTACATGGCGGTGCGGATTTGGTCCACATCAAATACATCACTATTATAAAAATAGACAAGTTTGTTTTTGTAAAAAATAACATTGCATTCCTTTGTTCAAATTGCACAGTTCAAACTAAATTAATACTGTTGTAAGGTAATTAATATTACATACAGCGGATATGTAAGTTCTGTCGGAAGCAATTAAGGAGTACGCAGTTATGTTTCCATAATGTATGAAAACTAAAATTTAAGTCATATCTAGAAATACATGAAATAGCTTAAAAGTTACAACGGAGAACACTTTGTTTACAACTAATTTTAGTAGCCGTGATAGTATAGGATTTAGCAGCCTATTTACATAAAAGTCCATTTTTATTCAATTTACAAAAGCAATAAATAAGAAACTACATTAATTTGCACAAAACCTGTTTCTTTTCATGATCACTGTGACCATTTCTGTTACTTTACAGCCAAGCCAATAAGCCTGTGCTCCTTTATGAAGACGGTTCAGACTCAGAAAGAAGAGCAAGCCCTGTCTTTATTCCAAGAGTGAGTTATCTATAGCCATGCAGAAGCCAGCATAAAGCCTTACAAACTATAATACACGTCCCACAGCCAGGAGCAGGGCTTTGAGTGTATTTACATGAGCGTATTCACATAAAGACAGAATTCTTTGATACAAAATAGTCGAGTGGTATCCATCAGCATAATTGGTAAAAACCCCTCGGGGACCTCCGCCCACGCTGATCTAGCAGTGGCCAAGCTTGCCCAAACAGGCGCATCAACTTGCAGGTGGAGGGCTGCCATCAGTCCAGCACTGGAGTGTAACAGACAGAGGCCACGCAGCAGGTCCCCACCACGCTGGCACACAGCGTGCCAGGGCAGGCCTCCAGCCAGGAGGACCAATCAGAGAGTCCAGTGCTGTCCAAGGGAGCAGACAGGTAGCTCACATCCCTGACTAGTCACAGAGAGCACCTTAGCGTTGATAAAAAAAAAAAAAGCAGTCTGGACACACCAGAAATCGGGCAAGAAGCTGAAGTAGGAAAAAGTAAGCTCATCTGGGCCCCCATGATCATGATGGTTTCAGGGCTCCCAGCCTTTAAGAATAAAACTGAAATATTCTCATGTACATCTGTACAATATTACTACTTTCCACTGCAGCTTAAAAAAATCTTTATGAAAGTTGATTTATTTGAGATCACATTTTTATGAAGTCAAATAGATTTCTTGGAGGACAAACAGTTAAAATCTAGTAATCCTGAAGCAGAGTCTCTAAGCAGAGTCCTCTCCTCTTTAAGCTACCCACTAGGTCACAGTGTCCCTGGGCACACACTGCTGCTACTCAACTTTGCCCACCGCGAGGGTGCCCTCTGCTGTCAGGACACAGAACAGTCGTAAGTCCCATCCTGGAAAGGCTCCTCCTCCTCAGCTCGGGCGATGGCCTCCTCCTTCCGGCTGGCCGTGCTGCCCCCGACCTCCCCCAGAGGCACACTGCTGTGGCCTGAGGCACCCCTGCTCTCCTCTGTGCGTGGACTCATCTGCTCTGGGGTCTTACCCACCAAGACCGGCTGGAAGGCTTCAGGCTGGACCTGCTCTTCTGTCATCTCACTGAGCTTCTGCAGTTGTGGCTTAATGATGTTTAAAAATGGCTTATATCCAGGGCTAGGCAGAGGAAAACGGCAATCAGCTCCCTGCCACAATCCAAAACGCCCCACAGAGCATGACGGGTAAACTCCCAAACATCGGTACAATGGGGTCAGTGCTAGGGATGGGTGAGGGGAAGCCAAGAGGCGGAAAGAAAGGCCTCCTGGGACGCCAACCAGTGCAGAGGGCTGCACACAAGCACTAGTCCTAAATTTCTGAGCACTAGCAGCAAAGATGGACATTTATTTGTCAGTTTTACAATTAAAAATCATGTTCTAAAATCAAAAGATCAGCAGGATTTTAGTACTGAAAAAGGCCCTTCAGAGAATCTAACCTGAATGCATTTGGCAGTAAGGAAAACTAGACCCAGAGAAGTGAAGGAACTGGCTCAGATCCTTAGAGACAGGGCTAGAATCCAAGACGTTTAACTTCCACATGTGATTTTTACTCTGAACTTGGTGATAACTGCCAAGGACTGTTAAATTCACACAGGCCTTAACATTCTTCTCCTTGTTTTCAAGCAGAAGTGTTTGTTTAGGTTGTGATTGTCAGTGCCAAAGTACACAAGTCTCAAGTTCCAGTTGAACTCTGAGATAGTGTGTACTGTGTCAACCTGAAGTCAGTGACAGGCAGTCACAGGGAAGCTAGAAACCAGCACTCCAGGTGTCCTCAAAGTAGACATTACCTTTCTAAGTGGACATACCAAAAAAAAACCCCAAAAAACAAAACCAAAACCTGTTGTTGTCATTTCTGACTCATAGCGACCACATAGGTCAGAGAACTGCTCCATAGGGTTTCCAAGGAGCAGCTGCTGAATTCCAACTGCTGACCTTTTTGTTAGCAGCCGAACTCTTAACCACTGTGCCACCAGGGCTCTACAATGGACATACAAGGGTTACTAAAGAGAGTGGCCTTGCAAAATGACGTAAGAAACTCTTACTTCTGCCAACATAAAATCCCCAAATAAGTTAACCCTAACTAAGAGTCCCACTGAAGAGCAGGATGTCCCAGACAGCCGGGAAGGGGCAACAGGAAGCAGCTCTCACCAGTCTGAGGTGGCCCATCGGTCCACAGCATGCAGCCCTGTCTTTATGTTCTGTAACGTCTCTCCATCCACCTCTGACGACTGCATAACAACCAAAGTCTGGCTGATGACTGAGGGTTCTCTGAGAATCAGGCCTATGACAATGCACCAGTCCAGACACCCGGCCTCCATGAAGATGTGCAGCAAATACCTACAGAAGAACAGAAACAAAGTGATGCACGCTAAGAAGGATCTAGAGGTGTACACAGGAAAGGCAGTGCTCATCAGGAAAGGGGCCCTGTGCCATCTGCCTGAACCCCAAGGAAGCACACTGCTCTCAGAAAGCGAGAAACTCACCGAAGCTGGACCTGTGACTTGTGAGGCCCTTTACTCGCCAGTTCCATAGAGATGTGCTCCAGCTCTGACTGGGTCAGACTAAGCGTGGAGAAATTCTCATCCACCATTGTCCAGTCCCCATCCACCATGGAGCTGCTCTCAGTCAAGTCTGTGGCTGAACCGATACTGCATTCATCACCTGAGGAGGAACGGTCAGAAGCTATAAACCAGTTCCATGTAGAAAATATGCTTTCCTTTATTAAAAAAAAAAATCACATGAGCGCTAAGCAGACATTAGGTAGGCGCCTTTTGATGGGTGGCAGGGGCTTTGCACGGTGCTGCCTTGTGTCTCCTCTGACACATCCAATCCCAGCCACGTGGTTTTTGAAAGAATCAGTTTCAACATGGTATTTCTGAATGACTGTTGTCCCTGGTTAAGGCAAGGGCCAATAGCTTCTCTTTGCTTTTGAATACTTTCCTTTCTCACTACAGGGACATGTGATAAAGTATTTCCACAAGAAACACTACAGGAAGAAGGCAGTCACTGAAAGGCGTCTGTTCCTGCAGACCATCAAAGTATAGGCAAAGCAAGTATGCCTTGTTCTAGTAACTGTCAGCTTCTCCAGCAGATAGTGAAGACTAATCCTCAAGGGCACACTGTGAAAGGAAAGAGTGAAGTCCTATCTCAGAAGTGTGACTGCACCTAAGCTTTCCTGACACTTACCTTTATTAAACAGAGGAGACAGGAAGGCGTCTTGGGTTTGTGCTCCATGGGACGAGGCTGAGTCTATCTCCTGGTGGGTGGGACCGAGGGTGCCAAGCCAGCTCTGACTTCGTTGGATGTTAGAGATGCCAGCATCCATCTCGGGGTTTAAAAAAGGGCCAGCTGATTGGGGCTTTAATATCTGCTCTCCTACTGCAAGGGAGGTCCGAAATCAAACAACAAAAACATAAAAAATGGGGAGAGAAATTCAAGACGCATGCATTGCCATTTCCAATTCAGTTCTTTCAGCCTCTCCCCACAAAGCACTGACAGTTGAAAGCTGCATCATCCATCCATAAACCAGGGAGGAGTGAGGACAACAAAACAGACTGACCAAATACTGCCTGCTACCTTCTATCATCTTCTGTCTTACTAGAATGAGGCAACCTTACTCTGTTGACCTCTTAAGTATCGACCTTGGTTTTTAAGATGATAAGAACTTTCCATGTATCATACTAAAAGGATTTTGTTTATATTTTCATCAATAGTATTAATTAGTGGGAGGCAGGGCCAAGACGGCAGAACAGCCAGAGGCTTCCGGCAATCCCTCTTACAACAAAGACCCGAAAAAATTAATGAAACAATTATATTTATGACATCAGTGAACATCAATGGAAAAGAAAACAAACTGAGTGGCACGGGGAGGGAAAGATGGTCCAGAAGCGGAGTCACTGGACCTGAATCACCGGGATCCCTCAGGCACCATTCCTGGGAGCAGCCGTGGCAGGCTGGTGGTAGCATTCGGCCGCAGTTTCCTCAGGGAGAAAGCCAGCCGCACAGCCTACTCACACCTCCGGAACCAGAGAAGAATGGCAGTCTCGGCAAGAGCTAAGTACTTGCGTATATTTTACTGCACCCCCCGTGCCCAAGCTGATTTCAGTGGCTGTCAATTTCCCTGGGCCTGAGATAGGCTCTGCTGAGTGCTCTGAGCCATTCTCCTGGCCTTAGAGAAGGAATAAATTCACAATTGGGGTAAAAGAAAATTTTCCAGCTTCACTAACTTGGGGAGCTCAGGACAGAAGCAGCTCCTGTCCAGGCATAAACGGTCCATGGACTTTGAATACCTTTCCCCTCTGCATGTACCTGTGTGGGCCTATTTCAGGAGATCAGGCCCTTGTTGGCTGACTGCAAATGTTTCAGCTGTGTGGTGGAAAGGTGGGTGTTTGATGCTTGACACTGCTTTGCCTATTAAACAGGGTCCTCACCTACCCACATCAGGGTCCTAAAGACTGGTGGCTCCACTCAGGTCACCCAGCCACCTATGACAAGGTCCAAGGATAACTGGTACCTCCCAGTCCTTAAAACCAAAGGCACTGGGTGCCCATGGTCCGATGGAGAACCCACCAACCGGTATGCTCAAGGGAACAGGGACGCGCTTTCCTCAGACACTTAGAGGACAGTTGCCAGCCCCCTGCCTTTTTCAGAGCGTGACCCCCTGCTGCAACTAGATACTGGTACCTACACCAATCACTCCTGCCACTCTAGGACTGTAGGACAGAACCTGTAGCACACACTTGATGACCGGTTACCTGGACACCTGAGCTGAATCCATACAACAAAAGTGAATGGACTCCTAGGCTGATATAACTGAGAACAGCTCTAGCCATCTGGTGACAGGAAGTCAGAGCGTCAAAGGTGAAAATAAACAAGGTAGCTCACTCAAGCAACCCATTTGGGCAAATCAAAACAAAACAAAGCAAGAAGCTAGGCTACCGTAAGCAAACTAATACAATAACTTATAGATGGCTCAGAGACAAAAGTCAATATCAAATCACATAAAGAAGCAGACCATGATCACTTCAACAAGCTCTCAAAACAAAGAATCAAAGGATCTTCTGGCTGAAGGTGCCTTCCTGGCATTACCTAATGCAAAATACAAAAGACTAATATAAAGAGCCCTTCAAGACATCAGAAACAAGATTAGGAAGGAAATCGGCAATATGCAGAACAAGCCAAGGAATACACAGATAAAGCAGTCGAAGAAATTAAAAAGGTTATTCAAAAACATAATGAAAAACTTAATAAGCTGCAAGAATCCATAGACTACAGCAATCAGAAATTCAGAAGATTAACGATAAAAGTACAGAATTAAACAACTCCATACAAAGTCAGAGGAGCAAAACTGAGCAAGTGGAAGGCAGAATTGGTGAGGCTGAAGATAAAGCACTTGGCGCCAATTTATTTAAAGAAAAATCAAATCAAATAATTAAAAAAATGAAGAAACCTTAAAAATCACGTGGGACTCTATCAAGAGAAATAACCTACAAATGATTGGAGTATGAGAACTGGGAGGGATAACAGAAAATACAGAGAGAATTGTTGAAGATTTGTTGGCAGAAAACTTCCCTGATGTCATGAAAGATGAGAAGACATCTATCCGAGATGCTCACTTAACTCCACATAAGGCAGATCTTAAAAGAAAGTCACCAAACATATTGTAATCAAACTTGCCAAAACCAAAGATAAACAGAATTTTAAGAGCAGCTAGGGATAAACGAAAAGTCACCTACGAAGGAGAGTCAATAAGAATAAGCTTGGACTACTTGGCAGAAACCATGAAGGCAAGAAGGCAATGGGATGACTTATATAAGAAATTGAAGGAAAAAAATTGCCAGCCAAGAATCATATATCCAGCAAAACTGTCTCTCAAATATGAAGGTGAAATTAGGACATTTCCAGATAAACAGAAGTTTAGGGAATTCATAAAAACCAAACCAAAACTATAAGAAATACTAAAGGGAGTTCTTTGGTTAGAAAATCAATAATACCAGGTATCAACCCAAGACTAGAACACTGGACAGAGAAATCAGGTGCCAACCCAGATAGAGAAATCACAAAAATAAATCAAGACAAAAAAACGCTCAAAACAGGGAAACAGCAATGTTATTATGTAAAAGAAGGCAACATTAAAACAATAAAGTAGGACTAAGAAAAGCAGTCAAAGATCTTTCATATGGAGGGGAAGACAAGGCAATATAAAGAAATAAAAGTTAGGTTTAAACCTAGAAAAATAGGGGTAAATATTAAGGTAACCACAAAGGAGACTAACAATCCTACTCATGAAAAAGAACACAAGACAAAATAGTGACTCAGCAGAAACAAAATAAACAACAACGAATAAGAGGAAAAGACAATATATAAACTACTCAGCACAAAAAAATGAAGTAGGAAAAAGAAACTGTCAACAACACACACAAAAAAAGACATGAAAATGACGGCACTAAACTCATACATATCCATAGATACACTGAATTTAAATGGACTAAATGCACCAATAAAGAGACAGAGAGTGGCAGAATGGATAAAAAAACACGATCCGTCTATATGCTACCTATAAGAGACACACCTTAGACTTAGGGATACAAAGAAACTAAAACTCAAAGGATGGAAAAAAATACATCAAGCAAACAACAATCAAAAAAGAGCAGGAGTGGCAGTATTAATTTCTGACAAAATAGACTTTAAAGTTAAATCTACCACAAAGGACAAGGAAGGACACTATATAATAATTAAAGGGACAACAAACCAGGAGGATATAACCATATTAAATATTTATTCACCCAGTGACAGGGCTGCAAGATACATAAACCCTATCAGCATTGAAAAGTGAGATAGACAGCTCCACGATTATAGTAGAAGACTTCAACGCACCACTTTCAGTGAAGGACAAGCATCCAGAAAGAAGCTCAAAAAAGACACGGAAGATCTAAATGCCACAATCAACCAACTTGACCTCATAGATATGTACAGAACACTCCACCCAACAGCAGCCAAGTATACTTTCTTTTCTAGTGTACATGGAACATTCTCTAGAATAGACCACATATTAGATCATAAAGCAAGACTTAGCAGAATCCAAAACATCAAAATATTACAAAACATCTTCTCTGACCATAAGGCCATAAAAGTAGAAATCAGTAACATCAATAACAGAAAAAGCAGTGAAAAGAAATCAAACACTTGGAAACTGAACAATACCCTGCTGAAAAACAACTGGGTTGCAGAATGCACTAAGGATGGAATAAAGAAGTTCATAGAATCCAATGAGAATGAAAACACTTCATATCCGAACCTCTGGGACACAGCAAAAGTGCTGAGGTCAAATTATAGCAATAAATGCATATATACAAAAAGGAGAAAGGGCCAAAATCAAAGAATTACCCATGCAACTTGAACAAACAGAAAGAGAGCAATAGAAGAAACCCTCAGGCACCAGAAGAAATACTAAAAATTAGAGCAGAATTAAATGAAATAGAAAACAGAAAAACAACTGAGAGTTAACAAGACTGAAAGCTGGCTTTTTGAAAAAATTAACAAAATTGATAAACCACTGGCTAAACTAACAAAAGAAAAACAAGAGAGGAAGCAAATAACCTGAATAAGAAACGAGATGGGCGATATCACAACAGACCCAAATGAAATTAAAAGAATCCCATCAGATTACTACGAAAAATTGTACTGTAACAAATTTGAAAACCTACAAGAAATGGATGAATTCCTAGAAACACACTACCTACCTAAACTAACATAAACAGAGGTAGAAAAACTAAATAAACCCTAACAAAAGGATAGATTGAAAAGGTCATCAAAAAACTCCCAACAAAAAAAAGCCCTGGCCTGACAGCTTCACTGCAGAGTTCTACCAAACTGTGAGAGGAGAGTTAACACCACTACTACTAAAGGTATTTTACAGCATAGAAAAGGACGAAATACTACCAAACTCATTCTATGAAGCCACCATATCCCTGATACCAAAATCAGGTAGACACCACAAAAAAAGAAAATTACAGACTTATATCCCTCATGAACTTAGGTGCAAAAATCCTCTACAAAATTCTAGCCAAGAGAATTCAACAACGTATCAAAAAAATAATTCGCCAAGACCAAGTAGGATTCATACCAGGTATGGAGGGATGGTTCGACATTAGAAAAACAATTAATGCACTCCATCATATAAATAAAAGATAAGAACCATATGATCTTATCAATTGATGCAGAAAAGGCATTTGACAAAGTCCAACACCCATTCATGATAAAAACTCTCAGCAAAATAGGAATAAAAGGCAAATTCCTCAACATAATAAAGGGCATTTACACACAGCCAACAGCCGACATCATCCTAAACGGACAGAGCCTGAAAGCATTCCCCTTGAGCCTGGGAACCAGACAAAAAAAAAAAAGGATGCCCTTTATCACCACTCTTATTCAACATTGTGCTGGAGGTCCTAGCCAGAGCAATTAGGCTACATCAAGAAATAAAGGGCATCCAGATTGGTATGGAAGAAGTAAAAGTATCTCTATTTGCAGATGACATGTTCTTATACACAGAAAACATGATCTTACATAGAGTATCAGGATACATGATAAACATACAAAAATCAGTTGGATTCCTCTACACCAACAAAAAGAATGTCGAAGAGGAAATCACCAAATTAATATCATCTGCAGTAGCACCCAAGAAAATAAAATACTTAGGAATAAATCTTACCACAGATGTAAAAGACGTATACAAAGAAAACTACAAGACACTACTGCAAGAAACCAAAAAAGACCTAGGTAAGTGGAAAAACATACCTTGCTCATGGATGTGGTTGTTGTCAGGTGCCATCGAGTCGCTTCCGACTCATAGGAACCCTGTTTACAACAGAACAAAACACTGCCTGGTCCTGAGCTATCCTTACAATTGTTATGCTTGAGCTCATTGTTGCAGCCACTGTGTCAATCCACCTTGTTAAGGGTCTTCCTCTTTTCTGCTGACCCTGTACTCACTCTGCCAAGCATGATGTCGTTCTCCAGGGACTGATCCCTCCTGACAACATGTCCAAAGTATGTAAGATGCAGTCTCGCCATCCTTGCCTCTAAGGAGCATTCTGGCTGTACTTCTTCTAAGACAGATTTGTTTGTTCTTTTGACAGTCCATGGTATATTCAATACTCTTTGCCAACATCACAATTCAAAGGTGTCAATTCTTCTTCAGTCTTCCTTATTCATTATCCAGCTTTCACATGCATATGATGCGATTGAAAATACCATGACTTGGGTCAGGCCCATCTTAGTCTTCAGGGTGACATCTTTGCTCTTCAACACTTTAAAGAGGTCCTTTGCAGCAGACTTACCCAATGCAATGTGTCTTTTGATTTCTTGACGGCTGCTTCCATGGCTGCTGATTGTGGATCCAAGGAAAATGAAATCCTTGACAACATCAATCTTTTCTCCGCTTATCATGATGTTGCTCATTGGTCCAGTTGTGAGGATTTTTGTTTTCTTTATGTTGAGGTGCAATCCATACTGAAGGCTCTGGTCTTTGATCTTCATTAGTAAGTGCTTCAAGTCCTCTTCACTTTCAGCAAGCAAGGTTGTGTCACCTGCATAATGCAGGTTATTAATGAGTCTTCCTCCAATCCTGACGCCCCGTTCTTCTTCATATAGTCCAGCTTCTTGGATTGTTTGCTCAGCATACAGATTAAATAGGTATGGTGAAAGAACACAACCCTGACGCACACCTTTCCTGACTTTAAACCAATCAGTATCCCCTTGTTCTGTCCGAACAACCGCCGCTTGATCTATGTAAAGGTTCCTCATGAGCACAATTAAGTGTTCTGGAATTCCCATTCTTCGCAATGTTATCCATAGTTTGTTATGATCCACACAGTCGAATGCCTTTGGATAGTCAATAAAACACAGGTAAACATCCTTCTGGTATTCTCTGCTTTCAGCCAGGATCCATCTGACGTCAACAATGGTATCCCTGGTTCCACTTCCTCTTCTGAAACCGGCCTGGATTTCTGGCAGTTCATTGTCGACGTACTGCTGCAGCCGCTTTTGAATGATCTTCAGCAAAATTTTGCTTGCATGTGATATTAATGATATTGTTCTGTAATTTCCATATTCGGTTGGATCACCTTTCTTGGGAATAGGCATAAATATGGATCACTTCCAGTCAGTTGGCCAGGAAGCTGTCTTCCATTATTTCTTGGCATAGACGAGTGAGCACCTCCAGCGCTGCATCTGTTTGTTGAAATATCTCAACTGATGATATCCCATCAATTCCTGGAGCCTTGTTTTTTTGCCAATGCCTTCAGAGCAGCTTGGACTTCTTCCTTCAGTACCACTGGTTCCTGATCATATGCCACCTCTTGAAATGGTTGAGCATCGACTAATTCTTTTTGGTATAATGACTCTGCATTCCTTCCATCTTCTTTTGATGCTTCCTGTGTCATTTAGTATTTTCCTCATAGAATCCTTCACTATTGCAACTCGAGGCTTGAATTTTTTCTTCAGTTCTTTCAGTTTAAGAAACACTGAGCGTGTTCTTCCCTTTTGGTTTTCCATCTTCAGCTCTTTGCATGTCATTATAATACTTTATCTTCTCGAGATGCCCTTAGAAATCTTCTGTTCAGTTCTCTTATTTCATCAAATTCTTCCTTTTGCTTTAGGTGTTCGACATTCGAAAGCAAGTTTCAGAATTTCCTCTGACATCCATCTTGGTCTTTTCCTTTTTTCCTGTCTTTTCAATGACCTCTTGCTTTCTTCATGTATGATGATGTCCTTCCATAGCTCATCTGGTCTTCGGTCACTAGTGTTCAATGTGTCAAATCTATTCTTCAGATGGTCTCTAAATTCAGGTGGGATATACTCAAGGTCGTATTTTGGCTCTCGTGGACTTGCTCTGATTTTCTTCAGTTTCAGCTTGAACTTGCATATGAGTAATGGATGGTCTGTTCCACAGTCGGCCCCTGGCCTTGTTCTGACTGACGATATAGAGCTTTTCCATCATCACTTTTCAAAGATGTAGTCAATTTGATTTCTGTGTGTTACATCAGGCAAGGTCCATGTGTACATTCGCCGTTTATGTTGGTGAAAAAAGGTATTTGCAATGAAGAAGTCGTTGGTCTTGCAAAATTCTATCATTCAACCTCTGGCATTGTTTCTATCACCAAGGCCATATTTTCCAACTACTGATCCTTTTTCTTAGGTTTCAACTTTCGCGTTCCAATCACCAGTAATTATCAACGCATCTTGATTGCATGTTCGATCAATTTCAGACTGCAGCAGCTGATAAAAATCTTCTATTTCTTCATCTGTGGCCCTAGCGGTTGGTGGTGGTGCTCATGGATAGGAAGCGTAACATTGTAAAAATGTCTATTCTACCAAAAGCGATCTATAGATAAAATCCAATTCTGATCCAAATTCCAACAACATTTTTTAATGAGATGGAGAAACAAATCACCAACTTCCTATGGCAGGGAAAGAGGCCCCAGATAAGTAAAGCATTACTGGAAAAGAAGAACAAAGTGGGAGGCCTTACTCTACCTGATTTTAGAACCTATTATACCACCACAGTAGTCAAAACAGCCTGGTACTGGTACAACAACAGATACATAGACCAATGGAATAGAATTGAGAATCCAGACATAAATCCATCCACATATGAGCAGCTGATATTTGACAAAGGCCCAAAGTCAGTTAAACGGGGAAAAAGCAGTCTGTTTAACAAACAGTGCTGGCATAACTGGATATCCATCTGCAAAAAAATGAAGTAAGACCCATACCTCACATCACACACAAAAACTAATTCAAAATGGATCGAAGACCTAAATATAAAATTTAAGATGATAAAGATCATGAAACAAAAAATAGGGACAATGCTAGGAGCCCTAATACATGGCATAAACAGTATACAAAACATTACTAACAATGCAGAAGAGAAACTAGGTAAGTGGGAGCTCCTAAAAATCAAACACCTACGCCCACCCAAAGACTTTGCCAAAAGAGTAAAAACATCACCTACAGACCGGGAAAGTTTTTAGCTATGACATTTCCGATCAGCGTCTGATCTCTAAAATCTATGTGATAGTGCAAAAGCTCAACTACAAAAAGACAAATAACCCAATTAAAAAACAGGTGAAGAATATGAACAGGCACTTCACTAAAGATGACATTCAGGTAGCTAACAGATACATGAGGAAATGCTCACGATCATTAGCCATTAGAGAAATGCAGATCAAAACTACAATGAGATTCCATCTCACGCCAACAAGGCTGGCATTAATCCAGAAAACACGAAATAATAAATGTTGGAGAGATTATGGAGAGACTGGAACACTTATGCAGTGCTGGTGGGATGTAAAATGGTACAACCACTTTGGAAATCGATTTAGTGCTTCTTTAAAAAACTAGAAATAGAACTACCATATGATCCAGCAATCCTACTCCTTGGAATAAATCCTAGAGAAATAAGAGCCTTTACGTGAACAGGTTTATGCACACCCATTACAATAGCAAAAAGATGGAAGCAACCAAGGTGCCCATCAACAGATGAATAGATAAATTATGGTATATTCACACAATGGAATACTATGCATCAATAAAGAACAATGATAAATCTGTGAAACAATTCATAACATGGAGGAATCTGGAAGACATTATGCTGAGTGAAATTAGTCAGTTGCAAAAGGACAAATATTGTATGAGACCAGTAGTATAAGAACTCAAGAAATAGTTTAAACAGAGAAGAAAATATTCTTTGATGGTTATGAGAGTGGGGAGGCACAGAGGGAAGGGGGTTTTGACTAATTAGATAGTAGATAAGAAGTATTTTAGGTGAAGGGGAAGACAACACACAATACAGCAGAGGTCAGCACAACTGGACTAAACCAGAAGTAAAGAAGTTTCCTGAACAAACCGTACGCTTTGAAGGCCAGTGTAGCAGGGGCAGGGGTTTGGGGACCATGGTTTCAGGGGACATCTAAGTCAACTGGCATAATAAAATCTATTAAGAAAACATTCTGCATCCCACTTTGGAGACTGGCGTCTGGGGTCTTAAACGCTAGCAAGTGGTCATCTAAGAGGCATCGATTGGTCTCAACCCACCTGGGGTAAAGGAGAATGAAGTACACCAAAGACACAAGGTAATTATGAGCCCAGGAGACAGAAAAGGCCACATAAACCAGAGACAACATTAGCCTGAGTCCATAAGAACTAGATGGTTCCTGGCTACAACTGATAACTGCCCTGACAGGGAACACAACAGAGAACCCCTGAGGGAGCAGGAGAGCAGTGGGATGCAGACCCCAAATTCTCGTAAAAAAACCAGACTTGATGGTCTGAGACTGGAAGGACCCTGGGGGTCACGGTCCCCAGAATTTCTGTTGGCCCAAGACAGAAACCATTCCTGAGGCCAACTGTTCAGACAGGGCCTGTACTGGACTATGGGATAGAAAATGATACTGTTGAAGAGTGAGCTTCTTGGATCAAGGAGACACATGAGACTATATGGGTATCTTCTGTCTGGAGGGGAGATAAGAGGGTGGAGGGGGTCAGAAGGTGGCCGAGTGGACATGAAGAGAGAGTGTGGAGGGAAGGAGTGTCCTGTCTCATTAGGGGGAGAACTAGAGATATATAAAAAAAAAATAGAGATATATAGCAAGGTATGTATCAATTTTTATATGAGTCTGATTTGATTTGTAAACTTTCACTTAAAGCACAATAAAAAAAAATGCACTCTTCTGAAAAAGACTTGAATTACAAAACTTAATTTTTCTTTCAACAAAACATGCAGCTTGACATTGTCCTCTGCTAGCTTAGAAGACGGCCTAAGCTCATAAAGATGCATTCTTACTACTCCCTTGGAATGAGTCCTTTCGGTAAATAAGTCACAATCGAGCTTATTTTGAGATCTATAGCTAACTAACTGGTTCCAAGATTCTTTTCCTCACTAATGTAAGTGTGGCAGCCAGTTCACAATTAGTTGATAATTTGAGATAAGAGTGGTTGGGTTTATGAGTTAGACTTCAAGGTCACAAGACTTAGAGACATAGGTTCTACTTCATTTTACATCCTTCGTCAAACGGTGGATGTTCCAGCTGATGTACAAAAAGCTGGCTTTTATTCTCTCCTGAGTTTGGAATGAAAAGACTTTCTTTTGAATATCAACTAAGAGCAAAATGTTTAAATGCTTGGAGTAAAACACAATTCTTGTACAACCAACATGGATTCTCCGTTACCTGGTCGGTACTTTCCGTTCTTGAAGGGAGAGCTGATGGAAGAGGCGGGGATGATGGGCAGTGGCCACAGGAAATCTTTGTGGAGTCTCTTCAGGGCTATCACGAAGTTGTCCACCCGGGCCGCCCGGGTCCGTTCCTTGCACAGCCAACTAATCAGCTCAAAGCCCAGCTGGGCGGCAAAGCAGCCAAGGTCCTTGAGCCGCACTTCTTCCAGGAGGCGCCGCGCATGTCTCCAGAGCATCACGTCAATGTACATGTTCTCAGCACAGTCGCTGTCTCTGCTCCACCTATAGCGGGGGCACAGAAAAGCTGCAGGGCACTCCTGCCTGCAGGGCTTCACAACGGTTATACAGCAGCACTGCAAAAGCTGGCAAGGAGGCGAGAGATCAAGACCTAATTGACTGAGGAGAAAGGCAAGGACCAGGGCTCCTCCCCTTGTGCAACCCACACCCTGAGGAACACTGCCTGGAGCACAGCAGTCTGCTCTCAAAGCCCATGTGTAGAATGAGTGTGTGGAGCAGGGAAAAAGAGAGGACAAAGATGCTAGGCCTGTGAAGAGGGTGGTGACTGGCTGAAGGAAAAAAAGGAGCAAATAAATGTTGTATTTCAAAAGTGGGAAGGAGATCAGATCAAAGACGCTAAGGGCAGAGAAGCTAAGTGAAATGAAATCTCTCAATGTGAGTTATGGTGGAGATCCATGAAAATAAAGCTGATTTTTAAAAACCAATGGCTTGACTAATCATAGTTTATGGTTCCTTCCTCAGAGGAGCTGGTGTGGTGTGACGGCATAGCATGTGCCTTCGGGCGGGGGCAGGAGAGGCCAGTGGTAGAGCCTCTCTCTGGAGCAGAACTGCCTCATCCACACCTTTGTGTTTCTGCGCCTGTTTCTTTACCTGCTCAATGTGCCTGCCTCAGACGGCTGTGAGAGGATTAAATGAGCTCATATATGCAAATGCTTAGAGCAGTGCCTGCAGAGTGAGAGTTCGGTATGTATCGGCCAGTATTTCAGCTCGGGGAAGGCTGAGGTGCTACTGTTTACCTGGCAGTTGTTCACAGCCTTCCATGGTTGCATCTGACTTGCATATGGCTCATGATCGTGTGTGTGTGTTTGTGTGTGTGTTTTGGGGGAGTGATGGTGGTGGTGATAGTGCTGGAGGAGGGTCAATGGCCAGTGACAGAGAAAGCAGTGAAGTATCACAATAAAAAATGTCGAACAAGCTCTTGCTGTGTGCCAGGTACTGTAGTGAGAATACAAACAGAATAGTAAAAAAAGAAGTAAGCCAAAACCTGTTGCTGTCGAGTCGATTCCGACTCATAGCGACCCTACGGAACACAGCAGAACTGCCCCACTGGGTTTCCAAGGAACGGCTGGTGGATTTGAACGGCCGACCTTTTGGTTATGAGCCGTAGCGCTTAAACACTGTGCCACCATGGCTCCAAAAAAAAAAAAAAGGACTGGGGAGCAAAAAAATAAGGGTCAAGAACATGTAACAACAAAGGCAGGAATACAAGGAGCTCACAGACCAGAAGAAATTCTTAACAATTTTGTAATACTGAGCTTGAGTTCAGTCACGCCTTAGGGAACAGAACCCAATCTACGGGTGCTATAGGTCTCCAGGATACACTTCCTCCTCTCGGCTCTCCCGCCACATAATGACTCCTCCAATCAAGAGAGTCACAGGACAGTCAAGCACGAGTGTGAAAGTTGTTTCATGTCAAGAGGCAGAGTTGGGAAGAAGGATAAAACTACTGTGCCTCGTGGATTAACTGCAGGTTCCTGATCTTTCTTTTTATTCTGATCCTACTATAAGAAGTAATTTAAAGTTAACTGTTGTGAAAACGGGATATACCAAGCCATATTCCAGTGTCTGGGGCAAAAGTCTACACAGAGGATAGAAGTGAACTTTGGAAAAGGGAAAAAGGAATTGCAACCGGATCAAACAGTTGTTTCCATGAGAGCTGACTTTATAAACACGTGTCTCAGAGTGCCCTAAGAGCAGCAATGCAGTTTTCTTCTTTTACCTTTTACCAGAAGGACCAGTTGGCATGCTTAGTGTTTTCTGTAAGCTGAATTTACTTGCAGGAACATTCTCAGCTGACTGGGATAAACTGATGCTTCGATTCCTGAAGAACTCAAATCCACCACTTGAACTGGGTTCCTGTGATGACATACAACATGTGGTGCAGTTAAACACCGATGCCATGTAGGCATATGGCCCAGAGAAGCTGGACAGTTGTGCAACCCACCTGAACTGTGGGTGTGGATGGAGGGGTCTCTGATTCTCCAGAGCCAATGGCTTTAAGAAACCGAATCATGTGTCGGCAGAGGTCCCACTTGCCTTGTTCCAGTGCCGTGTTGAACAGTAGGGTGGCATGTTGCCTACTCACGGCTGGGACTTCCATATTCTACAAAAACAACCAAAGAAGACGGCATTCCTTTTAGACTGCATGTGATCTGGGACGAAATAAGCAATTCTTTCTCTCTCCTGTGCCCTAGAGAAGGAATCAGCAGCTACGACACTGTAGGAGTTAGTTAAGATTAGCAGTACGATTAAAAGAAACATGAAAACAGCACCATGCGAGGGAGAGGAGGGAGGTGCTCTGCGGGTGTAATACAGACTATGTATGAGCTAGAGGGCTCCCACTATGTACCACACACTGTGTTAAGTGCCTTACACACATCATTTCATTTAATTCTCACAACAGCTGTACAACAGGTATATTATTCACACAAAGAAACCAAAGGTAAGTAACTTGTTGAAGGTCAGCAGAAAAGTAACACTGTAAATCTGGGCTGGTCTGACTCCAGAAGCTGACGTTCTGTCTCTTGGGACAGAGTTCCCTGAGGGTGTGACCAGAAGATACGTGCCTTCTGCCCTAGGGGGGAACTGCTGTACATTCAGCATCAGCAGTAATTTCTCCACAAATCCAGCCTTTCTGCCTGTGCTGTGCTTCACGGGAGGTGCCATGTAGGTTAAGTTTAATTGTATCTATTACCTGAAGAGTCCCTGGGGCGGATTATCCAATAAGCAAGGTAAACATTGTGCTTACCTTGCTTACCAGATCATCTGTTGTGAACAATTTCATATCTTTTTCACATCAAAGATTCTGCTTCCAGGTGTGGCTGGCATCTGTCTCTCTCCCAACCCTACAGCACCTTGCTACAGAATCCAAGCTTCTTTTCCAATTGACAATCCCTGACTGGGACAGATGACCTAATAAGCACGGTAAGCACGGGTTTGCCTGTGAAACCCATGTGAGATTGTTCACTATAGATTAGTAAGTAAGCACAAGTTAAGCCCATGCTTACCTGCTTATTGGATAATCCACTCCTAGATAGTCCATAGTGACTTAGTAAATGTGCTAGAGAAAAAGCTTCCATTGGAAAGGAGATGACTGAAAGTGTAGGAAGGACCCTACAATACAGCAGCTGAATTTATTTTAATTCTATTTTTATAATTCTCGTGGCTTTTCTTTAAAGCCAGCCAAAGAAATCACAGAATCTTCCCACCATCCAGCTTCTGGCTGAGTATCTCCTCTGGTTTCAATCAGTTCTCCTGAAGCAAAGAGGCTGACAGGAATTTGCTTCAGGCAGTTTCAAGCTGTGCAGTAAATCAGGTTTATGACTAGCTTCCGATATCACCGCAGACAACTCTGCATTAATGTAAAAGAACCATTAAGGGTAGCCTGTCAAATCTGTGTTAGACTGATACAGAAGCAGCAAATGATCAAGCCCTTTTGTCAAATATATAATGAAACAAATTTTCAGGCATCGGAAAGAATCATTATTTTGAGGGAAAACATGCTAATGAGGGTCACCCTGTCCTAAACCTTCTCTTGCTGAGGACCCCTGCTCTCATCAGGGTCCCCCCGGCCCCAGCAATTCCATACTACACCAAAACACATCCAGTATTGGGGGGAGCTCAGACAGACCCATTAATACGCAAAGTAATGCCCTTCTTCCCGCCTGGAACTCATTCATCTGTTTTAGGTCTATCAAGGGAGAAACAGGACAAAAGCCCCGCAGTGTTAATTATTCGTGACATTCAAAGGAATCCTCCACCAACACTGGACAAGACTGAGGTCTTCGAAAGGAAGGCAAGTGCTGCACACTGAGCAGAAAGCTCCATAAACTCAACCCAGGGCCGACACAGGACACTTTCAGTTCAAGCTCATTAATTCTCACCCTTCTCCAAGAAGACAACTGTTACCTGTAAGATAATAAGATAAGAGGCAGCTGTGTCCAAATCCTGAGCCATCAAACATTCCTCAAACAAGTCCTTAGGATTTCCAACGGCTGCAAAAAGGTAGTTCCACAGGGCATACTCAGTCTTCCTGGCACAGTGAACGACCGTCTGCAGGAAGAGGGGGAACTCGGTGATGAACTTGGCCACCGTGGGCAGCAGAGGGTCGGGAATGGGCTCCCGTGAGGTAGCTTCTTCTTCCAGCACTTCATGCAGCATGAGCTCCAGCACGTGCGGGAAGTAAGGGAGCGCGGCGCACGACTGGGCCAGCAGCAGGGCCTGCTCCCCGAGGTTCCTGACCAGCAGCTGGCGCAGAATGTGGTGGAGGTAGATCTGCGAGGTTCTCTCCACGACACAGAAGGGGAACAGCCCCTCCAGCTGCTCCCGAGCACTGCTCCGAGCGCACAGAGAGTCGTAGAGCAAAGTGTCGTTGACAGCACCGAGGACCAATGCGTCTTCAAACAGGACAGCCAGGGGGTAAATGTTGATGTGGAAGGGCAGCATGATCCGCTGGGACAGGAAGGAATGGGGCTTGCGATGGTCCCGAGGGAAGAGCGGAAGCCAGACCTTCATGCCTGCGCCACCGCAGCTCAGCCACAGGGCCTCCAGGAGGTGGCGCTTTTGCTTATTTGCTCGGCAGGTGGTCCAGACGTTCTCCACAGACTGGGCCAGGACAACAGGGGGGCAGAAGGGCAGCTGGAGCATAGAGACAAGAGCCAGGTCACTGAGAGTTTCAGAATGACAGCACGGCAGCTTTGCAGGGAAAGCAGGGGGATCGAGGTAGAATTAGGGTCAATCACAGCACCCTGCCTTTCAAATACATACATACATTTAAATCTTATAAACAGAGAAAAAATAACTAATTCCACCACTCCATCCTTATTTTCCCAGTAGAATTAGCAAATACTGGTGCTTAGGCAGTGCCATCTGGAGTAAGGAGCATCTTACTACAATTGGGCCCTTATCCTTTACCCTTTGCAAATAGTTACTGTCATAGCCAGAGACTTAAGACTAATTTTGTCTACTTTCTCAGTCTCCAAATCACAAAATACAACACTCTCAAATTCTTCTACTGCTTCGTCGTGATCCCCTACCTCCCCAGTACTGTACATGGTCTACACCGACTCACAAGTTTCCTCTGGTTGGGGTTGCTCTCCTTCTCCCGGATTTGGGGGCCAGACCTGTCCCTCTGCATCATGATGAGCTGTCCTGCCAGATTGAGCATAATGCTCTCTGCATCCCGAGCCTGGGGGAAAGGGAAATCCCATTTATCCTCATTTACAGCGAAGTTGCCAGCATTTACCACTCAGTCCATAAGGTTTACAGGTTCAACAACCAACAATATTGAGGGTATACATTGTACATGGTATTCCATGAGGCTCTGTGGGAATACAAGGAGCTTTCCGTTCAGGGTGGAACAAAGCTTAACACATGATGCAATTAAAGAACAATGCAAGCGAATACAAAACTGAGGGCAGAGGTGAATTACACTGGAGACTTCAGAAGTTCAAACAAGTGAGAGCTGGCTGAAAGCTGGCCCAGCTAGACAAGGCTTAATGGGTGAGGTGGGACTCGAAGGATGAGCAAGCCAGAGATGGGTGGAAGGGAAAGGGCTGTGCTCTATGTGAAGAAAGCAGTGTGCAGGAAGACCTGGGGATGGGACAGAGCACTCCTATAGGGAAAGTGACAATAATCGGGTTACTCTAGGGATGGTGTGAGAACAAAGCTGGAGCGTATCAGACATTCAAGGAGGGCCTAGAAGGCAAGGGAAGAGAAGCAGAGGGAGTAAGCCACCACATCTGGTTCTGGAATAAGAGAGTTATTAAAAAAAAAACCCGAGTTATTCAGGACGGATAACTGGGGAGAGGCAATCATCCAGTCTGTTGCAGTACTACAGAAATGAAAGAAATAAGTCTTTTTATTATGGAAAATTTCCATCAAGTAACAAAGTAGAGAGCCTAGTAAGTAACAAAGTAGAGAGCCTAGTATGATGATTTTCCACTGAACTGTCACCCAGCTTAAACAATTATGCATATTAAAGTTTGAGAAGCACTGTTTTAAAGTGAAGCCCAGATATTAGGTTGCCTGCAAAGTGGAAGATTTTGATTAAAAAAAAAAAAAAAGAACTTACTGATATCCTAGACATGAAGGGTAGAAAAGAGTGGAATCAAGGATGATTTCAAGGTGTGGAATCTAGGTAAGGTGCTAGAGGAGTTAAGGTTATCATTGGTATCATAATGTACCGCATCTCATGAAATTTACAATTACTCCTTGGTGTCATCTCTCAGCCAATATTTAAATATCCCCAATTGTTTCAACAGTGCATTTTTATAGCTGGTTTGAATCTGGATCCAAAAGAGGTTAAAAAAAGTACCCACTGTAAATTTGGCTGTTCTGGCTCCTATGTCTCATTTAATCTATAAGGGTCTCCCCTCATTCTTCCCTCTGTGTCACTGACTTGATGTGGCTGTCCTATAGCAGGTCCCACATTCTGCTTCCTTGTGCTGTCAATTAGACAGGACTTCTATCCCTGTGTTTCCTGTGAATGGAAGATGACTCTAGAAGCCAGAGTCAATCCAGGTTCAATGCTTTTGGCAAGAATTCTTCACGTAAGGTTCCCGTTTCATCACTTTAGGAAGCACATACACTGGTTTTCCTGCTTTCAGTGATGGATCTATGGGCTTAGGAATGACAGCCTGAGCCCGTCATCTAATGGTTTCATCTGATGATGACCACGGCCTCCATCAGTTATTTCCTCAGGGGCTACAAAATGGTAATCCACTAATCCTCACATTCCTTCCACATTAGCTAGAATCCTTCTGTAAAACAGAACTTTCCCTTGTCAACCAGGATTGTCTGGTTCCCATGAAATAACTGTTTGCCGAGGAAATGGCAGCCACATTTTAAAGGTGAAAATAACAAGTTGCAAGTTTACCTAGAGAAGGGAGACCAAGTGGGTTAATGTCATATGAGAGATAGTTGAGAGATGGGAATATTTAGCATACAAAAGAGAAGACACAGAGGAGGAGATGCTGAGGAATGACAGCTGTCTGCAAACAGTTTAGAGCTCATCATGTGGGAGAGGAAGCAGAGAACCGGGATGCCAAACCCCAAAACTCATTGTTGCCGAGTCGATTCCAACTCCTAGTAACCCTTCAGGACAGGGCAGAACTGCCTCATAGTGTTTCCAAGGCTGTAAATCTTTACAGAAGCAGAGTGCCACATCTTTCTCCCAGGGAACAGCTGGTGGGTTCAAACCGCTGACCTTTGGTTAACAGCCAATCGCTTTAACTACTGCGCCACAAGGGCTCCTTTTGACAACTGGGATAGGCTGTTACAAATCAGATTACAGATCCATATAATAATAGCTTGTGACAAGTATGGCTGCAGTGGAAAAGGCTCTCTTACAAAGTCGTGAATTCCCCATAACTGAACAGTCTGGTGTATTGGTTTTCTAACTATTTTATGGAATGCTGAGTTCAAAAGAAGTGCCTCAACAGGAAGTAAAAGATAGACTAGACAGACAGGGTTGATTTTACAAACAAAATCTATACAGAATTTTCCTTTAAAAATAGGTTCCATGTAGACATGAAGTTTGGAAACCACTGGTATGGTGGCGACACCATACACCCAGTTACCTTACCCAGAAACTATGGGGTTATCCTCTCTCTCCCCAGTTACATAGTCATGGAGTCCCCTATATCCTATATTCACTCTACTTCTTTCCATCTTCCTTTTCACTGTCCATGTTCAGGCCACAAACATCATTCACCTTGATCACTACAACAGCCTGCCAGCTGCTCTCCATACACCCAGTTTTAGCCCAATCCATGTCATTTCCCTTTACAGTTAGCGTAAACTTTATAAAGCTTAGATCTAACAGTATCCAGTTTAAAATGCTGCTCTTAAAATAAAAGTCTAAATTTACCAATACAGCCTCTAAGACTCATTCCCTCTCTCACACTCTCATTCCGGCACTCTGAAATGCATGCAATTGTCTGAATGTGTCAAATGCTCTCTTATCTATGGGCCTTTGGCCCACTGCTCCCTCTGCCTGGAATTCCCCTCTTCATTTAGCCTCTACTCATTCTTCAGGTTTCTACTTAAATGGTACCGAAATCTCCTCTGTCTAGACTACTCCAGATATTTGTTATACATTCTCATAGTAACCTGTGCTACTTTTTGGTGCACACATCACAATTAGAATTAATTATGTATGCAATTATATGTTTAATGTCTGAGCAGAATCCATGACTGTTTTGTTTGTCACTATAACCAGGCATTTTTTTTACAAGGTATATATACTAGACATTAATATTTATTTGCTGAACAAACAAATAGCTCTTGATATCGGCTTAAAACACTAAAAACTGAGATTAAAAACTCCAAAGAGCTCTGATAATGGAATGGTACCTGCTGTGGCACTTTCAAGGTGATTCCGTTCTCCGTGCTCACTGATGTCAGAGTGACAGACACTACCAGGAACGGGTGAGGAATGTAGCGTGACATGGAGACCTCCTGAAGAACTTGAATACTGGCAGTAGTATTTGGACTGCAAAAACAAAAGAAACCCGCATACCTCAAAAACAGTGCCAACAAAGTGTCTCTCTTTCTCTCTTAGTAATAGCATTACCAGGTTTCACACTTACAGACAACCCAAATGCCATTCTATTGTCTTCTCCTCCCCCAAAATTCCTTCAAGTAGCAGACTGGTAAGGCCGGGGGAGAGGACGTATGGGGATGAGGGAGAAAGGGAACAAGATGAAAAGGGGGGCGGGGGAGCTAGGGAATAAGCTATAATGAAAGTATTTAACGGGGAAAAAAAAAAACCCAGTCGGTTGAGAAAGGAAGGAAGGAAGGGGTTTAACATTGAGGCTGGAAAGATTTCTTAATTTTTACCTTTACATTATTCCCTTAACCACTGTTTTACTTCAGCAAATACATACTTCATTGGCTGTTAAATAAATAAAGAACTGAGAACAAAATAAAACTCAAGAGTCGTGGTCGAAATGCTGCAAGCCAGCCAGAGGCCCAGAAGAACACAGGGCTCTTCCCTGACTACAGCCATCAGTCTCAAAGAGTGAGTGTGTGTGCTGATGACATGCTTCCTAAGGCCTTAAAGCTGTGGAACTCCTTAACAGTCCCCCAAGCGTCTGTAGCATGGTGACAGAAGGACTTATTTTCAAGGTTGTGGAAAAAAAAAAAAATTAGTATCTAAGGGCTTACCTCAACCCTATCTAGATTTTTTTCCCAAACAAGTTCAAGAAGATAAGCGGAAGAAGTTACTGTAGGCTATTTCTATTTTTTTGCAGCTAAAAAATGACCACTCTATTACTGTCACTGATTAAAACTCCTTGCCTTTCAGCTCCTGTGACAAAGGAAACCACCCACAGAGGTAGAATAACTGTTGTGAGAAAAGGAAATGGCAGTGGAAACATGGTAAACAGGCCGACAGTGACTGTCGCCTGCTACACTCACCCATCAGATTTTCTTTCAATACTGTAAAGGCATATTAAGCAGTCTGCTCGGAATACTATCACCATGTCCCGGAAGACACTCAGCAGTAATGTTTCTGCTTGTGCTTTGGTGACATGTGCAAATGCATTGTCCAGATTAGATGTTCGCAAGTATACTCTGAGCTGAAGAAAACAAAAAGAAAGAAGACTGTAAAAACAAAAAGACTACCATGGATGAATAAAAATACTTTCTACATGCTGCTTGTAATCGACTGACTTTTTTCAAGAGGAATTAAAAGACCCATCTGAGCTTTAGTAACAATTGGTAGTATTTTGGCAAGCTAGGCTCATTCTACAAATAACCAAAAGACAAAAAGGTCAAAACTGTGGACTGCACTATTAGGAAACATTCCTCTTAGACCTGAAATAAGGAGACCAGCAGTTTCTCAAAACAGAAACACAAAAATCAATAAACTAAGAAATCTAACTCTAAGAACAAAAAAAAAACAGCCATCCTTATATCATGAACTCTTCTATTTAAGTTCTTTTTTTTTAAATTGTTCAATTTTTATAGAGATTGTCTAACAGCTAAAATATTTAAAGAAAAAGTTATTTGAGAAGTTCTAATTATCACTTGGAAACCCTGGTGGTGCAGTGGTTAAGAGCTATAGCTGCCAACCAAAAGGTCAGCAGTTCAAATCTACCAGGTACTCCTTGGAAACCCTATGGGGTAGTTCTACTCTGTCCTATACGGTTGCCATGAGTTGGAATTGACTCAACGGCAACAGGTTTTTGGTTTAATTATCACTTAAAAAAATTTTTTTTAAATACATAAATTAAAAAAAAAAAAAACCAGTGGTAAGCTGAAATGAAAATCCCATTAGCTAGAAATCACCAAATTCTTGGTTTAAAAAAATGTTTTCAGTTTTCAATAGATTATTTTCATCTAAAACCAAATAGTGCTTAATATCTTTAAAATGTGAAAATGTGTTGTATTGGAGAAAAAAATTTTTTTTTACCTCTTCTTGATGGTCACTTATGTTGTAACACGCAAGGACGATAAAATCATTCCACCAGGCTAAGCCGCCTGTCACAATCATATTTTGTTCCTTAAAAGAATAAAAAGAAAATGACCTTTATTTACGCTATCAGAAATTACAAGGAAGTAATATGATTACAAAATATTCTTATTTTGAAAGCTCAAATTACTTCTGCTCCACACTCTCTCTCCCCAATCAAGTATTGCTCTAGGGCCTTTATTAATAATGATTCATATCCTATTTCAAAAAATAAACACTTCTATAAAGCAAAAAGTACATCATTTGAAATAACTAGGTGCCATACGGAAACCCTGGTGGCGTAGCGGTTAAGTGCTACCGCTGTGAAACAAAAGGTCAGCAGTTCGAATCTGCCAGGCACTTCTTGGAAACTCTACGGGGCAGTTATTACCAGCCCTGTAGGGTCGCTATGAGTTGGAATCGACTCGACAGCACTGGGCTGTTGGGCAGGTACCATATAGGAGCCCTGGTGCTGCAGTTGTTAAAGCACTCAGCTGCTAACCAAAAGGTCAGCAGTTCAAACCCACCAGCTCTTCTGTGGGAGAAAGATGTGGTAGTCTGCTTCCATGAAGATTTACAACCTTGGAAACCCTATGGGGCAGCTCTACTTTGCCCTATAGGGTTGCTATGAGTTGGAATTGACTTGACGGCGGTGGGTTTCGGTACCATATAACATTATTATTTCCACATCCAACAGAGCTAGGTTTAAATTCTGGCTTATCATCTATTAGCTGGGTGACTCTGAATCCTAGTTTCTCTTTTATAAAATAGTGAGTAACAATACTACCCTCACTGGTTTGTTATGAAGGTTAGTAATATATGCAAAACCATCTTAAAGTGCCTGGTATACAGCAGGCACCTACTAAATGTTAACTTCCTTCTCTTTCCCAAAATTGCAAAATCCAGCTGCATATATATGTATAATATCCATATATATGGAAACCCCCGTGGTGTAGCGGTTAAGAACTGCTAAGGTCTGCAGTTCAAATCCACCAGGCACTCCCTGGAAACCCTATGAGGCAGTTCTACTCTGTCTTATACGGTCGCTATGAGTTGGAATTGACTTGATGGCAACAACTTTGGTTTTTTTTTTTTTTTTTTGGTTATATATATGTACATACGTAACACACATGGGGAGGGAATGATCGCAAATTGTATAGAAATTTATTCTGATTATATTCGATGAACTTGACATGGAATAGAGGAGTAAAACCCCAAACTAAAAATTTAAAGTGTTTGACCTTAACAGGAATTAAAAACAAACCAACAACTTCAACAGAAGATCCTTTATCAAATATCAAGTACTTTATCAGAATCAACTCTTTGACATAACTTGCTATTACTTCTTTATATTTGATTTTATGTATTCTTTGTAAGTACTAAGTAGCTGTTTACTTTACAGCTATTTCACATTAGAGTTCTCTTTACTTTCAGGAACAGATTTTTAATTTCCAAAGACTGACCTGGGTAATGTTTCCGAAAAGCTTCCATCTTTTGGTGAGTAAAGAGTAATGTGCAAAACCAGACTTGCCGACTACGGCAACGTTCTGTCCAAGCTTATCGATAGCTGAAAACTGTTAAAAAAAAAAAAAAAATTAAGAACTCTTCTTTGCAAACCTATATACGTTATTAGAATAAAGCTTAGCATTATGTGAGGTAAAGAGACTATTAATAAATGTTTGCTAAGTAAATTATATACAAAATGGTGAGGTTTAAAATCTGGATATTTATACTTAAGTTCTATATGACAAAATTATCAATGGATTTTACTCTTACCACTACAGCTACCAAAGAGCTCAACTCCCAAAACACCTCTTGTACCAAAGACTAACCCATGAACATTAACCCAGACGAAGTAACAACTCACCCGGATAGGCCAATTGCTCTCTAGATAGGTGCTGGAAATCTAAAGAAAATAACAACACCAGTCTGGTAAGACTTCTGAAATGTTCTTAAAGGATTGAAAGCATCAATTTATTACAATATAAAATTCATTTTCCAATCTAATGTTTAAAATGTCCCTAAATGACAGGTATTACTAGCAGTACTTGGAACTTAACATTTGGCTATCGGCCAATATTTCACGTCTCCTGACTTAACCATTTAATTTCAAATTTCTAGAGGCCCAGCTTGCCTCCTTCTTCCCCACAATGTTTCTGTTTGTTTGTTTCAAATATTTACCATTCAATAAATAGAGGCTGACAAGAGATTTTTAGAAAAGCACCCACAAGGGCAGTCAAGAAATGGTACAGACGAACACTGTGGGCTTGATGATCTTAGCCATTCCAAAACAACCTCTCCAATGAAATCAGAGTCTCATCAAGAATTGTTTTTGTTTTTAATGGAATTATTTTATGGCTTTTACATTTCCCAGATTAAAAAAAGCAATATATGCTTATAAAACTTAAACACCATAAACATGCACAAAGAACAACCTGAAATTCTCCCATTTTATTACTGCTCAGGGATAACCACTGGTTAGCTTTTTTTCTATCTCTAAACAAATATGCATATACCTGTGAGAGTGTGTCTAAGCTACTGTTCTTCTACTGCGGTGTTTGACTTATTTATCTACAAGAACTCTGAATAAATGTCAGAGAGTGGTTCTTTGTATGTAACCTATGTAGTAAACATATTTTCCCATCTTTGTACATGGTGTCTTTGGATCAACTTAATAAGAATCTCAAACTTAAAGACTCCCCAGTGGGATATCAATGCAAATGAAGTAAATTCTAGCTCTACTGGCCTATTGACTAAGTAGGTTTCGTGAGTATCCGGTGAGAGCAGAGTGAGAAGTAACAGAACAAAGGAAGAGTCTTCTGTTCCTGGAACAAGAGAAGCTTCAATTTATTCAAATTTCTTTGTATTTTACTCAAAGAAAATTGTTAGATATTTAAAAAAAGAAAGCCAAATTAAAAAGTCAAGTGCAATCAAATCCAGTAAGAAACTTTCTGTACTGTGAAAACAAAACAAAAAATCAAGTATTAACCTTGATAAAATTTACTCATAAAACTATTTGTTAGACTTCATTTATTATCTCTTAAGTCAGCTTAAAATCCAAGTAAAGTAATAGCTTCAGCACATTAGAAAGTTCTCATCCCTCGGGCTGGTTGGCAGTGGCCTGCCTTGCAGAATTAAAGACATAAAAGTGTCACCGATAACGTGTTGGAATGCTTTAGGTATATCTTAACAGATAAGATGTACCATTTAGGCCAATCAATAAAATTCACTCCGAGGCAGTGATTGGGAGGCAAAATAAAATTTGACAGCAGTCTTCTAGGAGGCCGTAAATGAAAATCTTCATTTGGATGAAGAAAATAAAAATATTAACTTGAAGAAAGATGTGCCTGAGTATAAGTGAGCCAGCCACTCCGCCTTCCCCCAAACCCTGTTTCCTAAGTACTTCTGAAACATGTGTGGGTGCTAAAGTGGGAGCTGGAATCTCACTGTTGCCAACATGGATCCCAACACGAATGGAAGAGCTTCTAATCATGACAATCAGGCTGAGTCCTATTATACGATCATACTTGTGTATGAGGTATCACAAAGGGCAAATGGTTTATTTTCAAAACTCAAAGTGTACATTTAAAATGAAGCCTTACTTCCCCTGCAGTTGTGTGTGTGAAGATGCCCTGAGATCTACTTTCCCAGTAGGGTCACAATGACGACATGTCACTTGGGCTCTGAGCTTTACCACTAACGCCCAGAAGAGCAAAGGGCAGAAGTGAAGAAAGAGGCAGCCAATGAAGAGTGAAGAAATTCATTCAGATCACAACTGCCTAGCCAGGACCCAACGCTGCGCCACCCCACTGTGTGCTGGGGTACGGCATCCCTACCCTTCTTAGCTGAGGATTTTCCTGTCTCTCTAAAAGAGCTAGAACTGACCTTTATTTATTTATTTTTTTAAATCATTCTGCTAGAACCCTGTGTCCTTCCCAGACTAGTTTTGTCTGGAAATGATAAGACTATGGAGTCATCGTCCTAGTGGATTTGACCTGCACCACGCACACCTGGTATGCTGGATACACTGAGGTACAAATCATCTATAAGTGAAATAGCTTTTTAAAACCGTGATATAACTGTGCTCCGCAGTTTTCAAGGTTGTGACCTTTCAGAAGCAGATCGCTCCGAGGTGCCTCTGCGTGGGTTTAAACCATCAACCTTTCGGTTAGTAGTCAAGGGCTTAACCAACTGTGCTACCCAAGGACTCAAAACTCTGACTTAAAAGACCCTAACACATTGCCTGAGACACTCATTGTAGATGCTAATCTCCCACACTTTGTGCAGCTTATTCTTTCCAAATAGCCAGAGACAGGTTAACTATAAAACCAGCACTCTCAGAACACTGGGAAATAACATGTGCACCTTTGAGAAGTAGATGTTTATATAGCACAATATGCTGAGTGTTAAAATAAATGGTAGTCCCAGGTGGAACACAGCCAGAAAACCAGAGTTTCTTTTTTTTTTTTTTTTAACTTCACATTACCTGTGCTCCATCTGTCAACAAACCACTTCCAACTTTTTAAAAATCGGTAGCTGGGAAAACTAAAAAAAAAAAAGTGTGCAAGGCACCTTCTTTAGCGCCAGGTACTAACCCTGTTTCTGCCAAGTATCTGTTTGTGTTTAATTAAAGCAAAACACATAATTAACGCAGAACCTTCTAAAGTGGAAGCTATGGAGTGTAAGGTAGATGATCTCGCCGCCACCACCACCACATCCAGGTCTCTGGATGCGGAACAGAAAGAGCAGCAGAATTAGCTGGAGCTCATCGGATGGACTCTAAGCTGTGCAAGAAGCATACAAAGTAGAAATCATGCAAACTAAGCCACCTTGATGAAGGACACAGCCTCTCTTCTGAAACAAGACTGTACTGAAGTAGGGATTTAAGCCAGCCACCGCGTTTCTTCCTGGAGTCACTATTACAGGTTAAAACGCCTGGAAGGTAAAGCTTTAGCATTCTAAGGACACTGTCAGCCACCCTACCAAACCCCACTGCAGTGCTACACTGAATTAGGTGGCTGCAGTGCCAGCAAACAAAGGGAGTGTAGGACAATTCCAAGTAAAAAACATTGCCAAATAGGCAAACTCTAGCCTTCAGCTCAGGGTCTGTAATAAATGATATCATACAACATTCAGTACCTGGGTTTTAAAATAGGTTAGATTGTTACTTTAATTTATAATTTTTTTTTAAGGATAAGTCTGCCCCTATGCAGTTGTGTGACCTTGGGCAAGTCTCCTAACTTCCCTGAGCCTCAGTTTCCTCACCAATAAAATCTAGTTGGAGTAGATGATCTCTAAGGTCCTTCCAGCTCTAAAAATTCTATGAGTCTATTATAATTCAAAAGTTTTGGAGTACAACTCTGGCATTATTTTTATTAGCTTTCAGAAAACTGAAAAAAAAAAAAAAATTAGGTAAAACTAGAGCTAACCAAATTCATATTTCTAAACATCTTTAAGTATCTAAAGAACAGCCTGACAGAAGACTCTTGCTAGTACCTACTTTATCTAAAGTCCTAAAATCAGTGCTATATGCTTCTTATTTGGAATACTTCACTGATGACCAAGAATCACTGAATTTTTGAGCTGGAAGGAAATTCACTTTTAGTTATTGCCTGATGGATTTTTGAGTTGCAGACCTACCTTCTTGGATCCTCTGCTCTACTTGGCTCTCTGGTAACACAGACCTGGCTAGGCAGAACTGGCATTGATGCTAGATCAGTGTAGAATGAATAGTTCAAAGTATGGGGAAATGAAAATAGCAGAGAAATGGCTATAGGAGAGAAGGGAGCAGTGGAAAATTTTAGTCAAGGAAGTAGCTGATGCAGTTTTATTTAATAACTGTTACTAATTATAAAATGGTATGCACATTATTTGATTTTATGGATTTATTAATGTACGTTAAATACGTTTTAGTGTCTACCACATGTCAATGTAGGATATATTTCTTCCTTCTATCTTCCATATAATGACCATTTTCCTGTCTCTCATTACCTCCCCTCAGAATCAACTAAAAATAAAATGGGAGTTGAGATCAGCTGGTAAGGTAAAGGTATAGAGTAGTTCTGTAAGGCAAAGAACTGTGGAAATAGAAACTGACTAAAAGAAATGAATCTAAGGGTAGGCTCTGATGTACGTGAGACATTCTGGTATCAAAGGGGAAAGGGAACCTGTCACTCAGGACTTTGAAACTGTGCATGCAAGTTTCTTTCAGGAACACTAGTTTATTCATTTCCCCAAATTCATTTTATTTTGTATCAAAATTCAGAATTAATTTCCAATTTACCGAACTACTAAAAGGCACTGCTAATTTGAGAAGTTATATTAGAATGCGTAAATAATGTGGAACAAGATTAGGTAACAATAAAATTATTAACAATAAAATTTGAGATTGTTCAAGTCTAATTTGGGTCCACAGTGGGGCAGGTAACCTCATGTGGCCCCTCTAGGACCACAACGCCAGCTGCACAGGGTGCTACTCGACATTGCCACCGTCCATGGCATCACCACACATTTGCCTGGGCAAATCCACAGGGCTAAATCTACACAAAAAAGAAGCTGGAAGTACTATGAACAGTTTTCCTTAATGAGGAACAAAACAAAAGCTTCCAGTTCTTGACCCTGTGCAGACTAATGGACTCAAAGCAGGTGGGGACACACTCTACAGTAAGTGGATGGAAAGGACGGAGAAGACATAAAAGGACAAGAACATAGAAAAGCAGAAGAGACACGACAGTCAAAAAGGCTAAAAAGAGTCTCAGTTTTTTGACGCAACAGCTGAAAAGTTAAAAAATCTGTTCAGAGTGATATCTTACCTAAAAATAAATCGATAATAATCAATACTGAAGACTTACCTGTACAACATGCCAATGCCGATGGCCAAGTAAAGTGCTTAAACCCTGAGACTCGAAACCTCCATCGGCAAATGGGCTCTTTTCCTGCCTGGACTTATGCGCGGAGTGTGCTGAAGAGCTCCGGGGATTCTGGGCTTGGGAGGCCTCCCCGCAGTTCAAATACAAGCGATCCTCCCCCTGTAGCAACACCTGCTCTTGATTACTCTACATGAGGTCCAGGAGAAACAGAAGACAAAGGAGGAAAGCAAACAAAAATAATGCCATGTCAGGTAGGGGAAAGGAAGGAGCTCATCTGTTTAGTTTTATTACAGAAATGCACCATATCTGCAGAGGCTGTCTTCACAGAGGACAAAGACTACAGAATGAGTTCCTGCACTGCTATATTTGGAAGGGATAGGCACTATTTTTAATGCCTACTTGGCACTGGGTACTTGGCAGTGTAAATGAAATCTCTGCTAAAGCCTGCTTTTTCATACAGATTCCAAAACATGTCCAGATTGACAACCACGATAGCAGCACCTTTCATTACTACTCCAAAATGGTAACGTCACAAGAGATTTTTCATCTGAAAAACTGAACATAACTATTCACTGTTTATGGTTTACAAAATACTTCCTCAGAAAATATCTCATGAACGGGGGTAATAAACATGTCTGGTCAAGTGTGTGTATGTGCATCTATGTTCATCCACGTGACCATGGGTGGATTAGGGACAGGCAGGGATAACTGGAGGAACTTCTAAATCATGGGGAAAGGGGAAGAGCGAGCTGAGTCTGTAGTCCTGCTTCAGAACAATTCAACAAGCATTCGGTGAGTGCTTGGTTATTGCCAAGGACTATGCCAGGTTCTGAGGCTATTCAGACAAATACGATGGTTTCTGCTCTTGGTTATTATGCCCTGGTTTTCAATTAGAAGGTCAGCATTCTTCAAGGTCAGTATTCAGATGAGATGGATCAGCACCCAACCCCCTCGACCTTTCCATTGTAGACTAAGTGTTATCGTGACCTAATATTCAAGGATACTTCTTAATTACTGTTTGGGATGGGGAGGGAAGGAATGAATACGCTTGTTTTTCTTGGGATACTTAAGCTTTAATTGCAGTAGTGGGATCTGAGATCCAGGCTATTTTCATATTCTTTTTCAATGTGTTATAATTTTTAAATTAGAAACTGGTTGTACTATTTCAAAATCTATTGGTGGTGGGTATTAAGACACACATTCCTTAAGGTATTCCTTAAGGGAATGTATATCTTAATCCCTTAAAAATTCACTGTTAAATAAGCTTGGGAAAAACTGCTTTTTATACATCAACTCTTGGATTTTCATAATGCACATTAGCACATTAAAGACCCTGGAGTCAAACAAGAAATCTCTATTGCTTTGTTGACCCCTGTTGCTTCGCATTTACACGACCAGAGAATTTTTTTTTTTCTTGTGTAATTTCTCACGACGTTTCTCTTAAACAGTTCCTGGTAGAACACACTTTGGGAACTGATACCCAGAAAAAGACTATGCTATTCAGGTAAATCTGGAAAATCTGGAAACACTGCTGACCCTCAAATTGCTTGTGACCCTATTAAAATAAAAACTACAAAACCTGCTTAGAAATTAAACCTTGGTGTAAATTTAATATAAAATAAAAAGAAACACAAGAATCACAGAAAATACACAAAAAAGGATAATATGCCAATTTTAGGAATATACCCAGCAGATCTGTATCATTAGGAAGAGCTAAAATTCTAATACAAAAGCCACTAAAAAAAAAAAAAAAAAAAAATCAGAGTTTTAAATCCACTTACCATACAAGGGTTTACGGTGAGTACGCTCTTGATAAACTGAAATAGCAGAATGCTGGGCTGTTTAACTAGGCTCTTGAGGTCAGACTCCGTTTCAGTATTCTGAGAACAAAATCCACTGACTACCCACAGGTGATAGCCTTCTGCGCCCCAGCTCTTAAGGGGGAGGGAAGCGGAAGAGAAAAAACACCAAAGCAATGAAAAGTTTCTTGTTATCCTTTCCTAGCTTCACATATTCAGATTCTGAAATAACCAACAGCAGCATTTAATGAATGACTTCTGAAGGCCGAGGAAACCATGACAATCTTGATGCAGACCAGAACCACTTCTACATCTCTGCCACCTCCAGAGGCAATCAGTCACTGCTCTCTACTCAGAAGAGTGTGAACACGACACACCATACTTAGTGCCAATTTCAGGATCTCAGTCCTAAAAAACACCCCCTGCTCTAACTTCTCCGAAAATTAGATTTAACTACCTCTCAAGTATGAAGAAATTCTTCACAGAGGAGACCCATGCTATCTAGCTGAAGCCTGTCAAAGAAGCATCTACAACAGACACAGTTTCGTGTAGAATAAAGAACACTAAAGGGGAAGGTGTAAGACTAGGGTTTGCACTCCAACTTGGCCTCCATTCTGTTGTATGACCTTGGCCAAGCTGTTCTCAGGGCATTAAGTTCCCTTGTCTGTAAAATGCAAAGGTTGAAATACATTTCTCAAGGCCTAGGCTTGGCTTTAGTCAGTTTTAATATTCTGTGCCTAGACTCCACGATAGTGTTTTCAAGATCAGCGATTCCCAACATGGGCCAAGAAAGTAGTAATGGGGGTCTGCCAACTGTTGTCAAAAATTTTAAAAAACGTAATACAAGTTTTATGTTTCTTCATGGTAAAGTTGCACAAGCTAACATAAATGCTTAGAGTCTTATGTTTGAGACTGAAATGTCAAATTAGTGAGGCTGCTACTACCAGTTATTTCATGCCATTCATAATCAACAATTGGCAGTTACAGAAGTGCTGTTTGATCGAAAACCTATTTTAAAAAACGAGAGTGGGGAGAGACATCAGAAGTGGTCCTTGGTGGTGAAAGGCTGGGAACCACTATTCAAGGTAGCTGTGATTCTTGCGGAAATCCGAGTTCAGGAAATGCCACCCTCTCTGTAGCACAAGAAATAAGCAGTGATAAGCTTCACAGCCACTAATTTCTCAAGGATGGTACCCGCAGGGGCTTTCTTAAGGAAATTTTTTTTTATGTAAAGACAGGGGTTGCCTCATTGTTTTCTACAGAAACTCTGGAAGACAGGTGATAAATGAAATATATTGTTACAGCAATGACTGTAAGTCTCTTGCCATACATGTACGGGGAGTTCTAAAAATATATTCAAATAATACAAAGTGCTCGTCCTCCAAGAAAAGTCACCAATGAGCACTTTGCTTTATGCTAAAAGGAGGATATGAGAGACAAACGCTCGTAAGTCACACAAGAAATGGAGGTGCACTATGAAAAAGAAAAGCCTGATTGGAACAGTCATTATCTTCACAAGGTAACAGTGGCTTGGGGACATATCTAAGCAAAACCAAAATCAAACAATGAAAATAGGGCAGCCTCCCCATTTTTTAAAAATGCTTCTATCAAAGTAAGAATTGTATAAGGAAGAGTCTGTTTCTCTTATTTAAGAGAAACTAGAAGTTCGAATCCGCCAGGTGCTCCCTGGAAACTCTATAGGGCAATTCTACTCTGTCCTATAGGGTCGCTATGAGTCGGAATCGACTAGACAGTACTGGGTTTTTTTTTTTTTTTTGGAGTTTTTAAAAATAGCTTTGTTTGGCTGCTAAACAAAAGGCTGGCACTTCGAATCCCTAGGTGCTCCCTGGAAACCCTGTGGGGCAGCTGTACTCTGTCCTACAGGGTCGCTATGAATTGGAATCAACTCGACAGGAACGAGTTTGGTTTTTGGTTAAGACAGCTTTGTGACTTTATCAGATCAACATGAGAAAAAGGGAAGAAGGAAGGAAAAAAAAAAAAAAAAACCCAGTTTCTCATTTTTTTTTTTTAAATAGAAACTGCTTACCATAGAATTGATCTTAAGAGGCTCTTTTTTGGTACCATCAGACCTATAACTGAAACAGAACAGAAAGAGAATTTAAAAGTGACTTCTAATTATATATAATACACATAGTATTTGGCTTTAATTTTTTAAAATCAAATTGATTTTGCTTCTTTAAAATAGAAATGCATAATAATGCACGGAATAGCAGGCTGCTGGCTAGTACACCTAGGTCTGCAACTGAGCCACTTCTCCTAGGGCCAACCTGACTTCTTGACAGGGTCATGCAGTTTAGGAGCTGTGCTGATTCCACCAGGAATCTTGGGGATGGATTACCCAAAAGTCAAGGTACACACGGGCTTACTTATATTTACTTACTAATCTGTAGTGCAGAGACCCTGGTGGTGAGTCAGAATCGACTTGACGGCAGTGGGTTAGTGGGTAATCTGTAGTGCACAATTTCATATGGGTTTCATCGCATCTCTGATGTGGTGAAAAACAGGTAAAACTGTGCTTTACAGATTAGTAAGTAAGTACAAGGGAGCCCGTGTGACCCGGTGCCATCAAGTCGATTCTGACTCATAGCGACCCTACAGGACAGGGTGGAACTGCCCCACGGGATTTCCAAGGAGCAGCTGGTGGATTCAAACTGCCGACCTTTTGGTTAACAGCCAAGCTCTTAGCCACTGTGCCACCAGTACCTTGCTTAATGTAAGCTGGTGCATACCTTGTTTACTGGTTAAACCACCCCTGGTTTGAGGTTTAGGACAAAATATAAAGTGGACAGAGTTATCAACCCACTACTGAGATCCTGTAACTTTCTACTTCCTAATAGTTACTTATGTACATGGCTTACTTCTCTATCAGATGATAAGCTACTTGAAGACCAAACTATGTCTGATTCAGCTTTGAATCTAACATCCTGTCATATACAAAGTAGGGTTTCAATAAATAAATGTTACTGTGCTAATAGTTTTAAAAGGATGGATCTTTGGACAATTAATACATTCTGAACAAATTAATTTGGAATTTTATAAATTGTTTTGGGGTAAGAGTCAAGTAAAGCAAAAAATATAGCTCTGTAACACACAGTGTGTGTGTGAGTTTAGTGCCTAGGGGACAGTGAAGTTATTTTATCTAGAATTTGTTGTAATCCACTCACGCAAAATCTCCTCCAAGTGTACAGATCAGCTGGGCTCCAAACACGCTCCATAAAGAAAGGCCTCCACACTCCCAGGTCACTACCACAACACTATTGTCAGGAGACCATTTGATCAATTTAACAGCTCCAGTTTTATTCCAAATGTCTGTTAAGAAATTGTGACAGGAGTTAAAAATAAATAATTGCTTCAGAAATACTTAGTATTTTTTACAGTCTATATCGTCTACAATCAAGCAAAAAGGCATGATTTCAAATAATCAGATGAATCCTGCTCATTTAGGGCTATTTAACATCAGTAAGGCTATAAGCCTTGGCCTGATCTGAGCAGGACACACTTAGTGCCCAGGTGACTGATAAGAAGTGAAAGCCATTTCTGGACACTTTTAGACTGAATAATTACCACTGTGAACTATTAAAAGCATTTGGCTTTGCAAAGTGTAAAGTCTTTGAAAAAGCAGAGTAATATTCTGTGACTCTCTTCATGCTGTACCGGCAACATCAAAGGCATATAAGTTCAAATAAATTGACCTTTAACATTTTATTAGGAATAAGTAAGCACACTCAAGCCTGAGTACTCCAGGTACTCAGGTCTTCTTATATTTAATAATAGTTCTTTCAACTCCATATATAATTACTACAGGAAAAAATTTCATTGTGTATTAAAATCCAAGCTTCTTTAATATACAGTTAGATTAACCATGTCAGCAATTTCCATCTGCAATTCAAAAAGCTCTAGAGTGTCACTTTTTAAAAAAATTACAATTCTTTCCATTTGTAGCTGCTAATAAATTTTTGCTGTAAGTACATTTGCTACAAAGCGGAGGTATATAGATTTTAGCTCGGTTAACAGAACAAGAACTTGTTCCCTCTGCCTGTGTTTGAATCCTCACATTAGCATTTCCCACCAAAATTACCTATATGAACATTCATGTTATCTATGTGGATAAAAGATAAATGGGAGACATCGTAGCTTATTAGCACAGTTTACACTTGTCCAGGAGAGGAATTTAAGACCACACCGAGAAGAAACACAGGAAATCGAAGTGAGGCTTACACAATAAAAGCAACTGTGCATGTAAAAACAAAATAAGAAAACGAGGCTTGGATGTATATTTACCGTAATGACGAGATGTTAATGTTCACTGTAACAGGGTATAAAGAGCATTCTTAATACCTCACATAAAAAATATATGCACACGTACAGAATATGAGTACCTATTTTCAAAGCACGTATATATGTATTAAAATCTAGTTGTAGGACTATACACTAAAATGTTAACGGCAGTTATCTTCAGGTGGCAGGATTACGGGAGAATTTATTTTGTAACAATGAATACAAATTATGATTATCTCCATAATGAGAAAAACATGTTAAAAAGTAATTCAAAGACTTTCTGTTACAGAGCTGAACGTCTGAGAAACAAAAAAAACTCTCTAGGAGTCAAAAGAAAAGAGAAAATGAAAGCTAGATTGGTTAGTGCTTGAGTTAAGGCAGCAGCGGGGAAGGGCCAAGGGAGAGTGGAAACACAGTGATGAAGGCAGTTGACTAAAACCTAACTACTAAATAAACAGAACTTCTGATATTTCCTTTGGCCTAAGGGTGCTGTGAAAAAATTACAGACGCCAAGGGTGCAGTGAACCAAGAAATAATACCAGAGAGATCTGGCTGAAGGCCTTCTATGCCATGTGCATGGTAGACACCGTGGTTGGTTAATCCAACATCTTTTCCCGTCCTCCTCTCCCTTGCCCACTTCTGCCACAAAGGCTGAGAAAAGCTAACATGTTCCAAGTTCTCCTCGAAGCCTGAGGAACCCATGGGACCCAGTTATGGCCAAGTAGATGTACGTGGACGAGAGCCGGAGCAGGTAGGAGTGGGGTGCTTCTGCTTGTCTGATAAAAAACACAAGTGCCCTGCTTCCTCTCCTTTCTTCCTCACTCAGATGCAGCAGTAACGTCTGGGGTCAGGAGCTATCTTGTGACCATGAAGGAAAGGCCAAATGAATGTCAGTAAAAGCTTACTTTGGATTTCTTGCTATTTAGAAAATAAATCCTATTTTTTTAAGCTATAGGAAGTTGGGCTTTCTAGTACTTTCAGACAAAAGCGTTTCTAGTGACATGAGTTTACACTTCATCCTGTGGATGGCAGCGGCTCACTCAAGGGTTCAGAAGACTTCTGATGTGCTTGCTGCTATATAGCCAGTATTCAGAATCGCGTCCAGCACATAGTATGGACTCCATAAAAAAATGTCGAATGAATAAATTAAATGGGAAGAGACTAAATAACGGGTAATTAAACAAGGTAAGAGACGACAGCAAAATCCAGACAAGGAACATAGAAGACAAAACTTGGGTAGCAATAGGATGGACAGGTCTACATAAAGGGAGCCTCTCTACTGACACAGAAGTCCTTGGGTCACATGGAACATTATTATACGTTCTAACAATATTTGACCTACATCATCGTTTCAGTTAAGATCAGCATTCACTACCTTAAAAAAAAAAAAAAAAGACTCACCAGGATACTGCTTTGCTGTCAGCTCTAGTTTATGAGATAGCAGCATGGCGCCGGTGGTGTTATCTATTGTGTAAACCTGCACAGAACCACTGTGAAAACAAACAAACTTTAAGAAAATTGATTTAGTGAAAAAAGACAAATACAATATAAAAAGCATTACTAAGGGAGTATCATGTTTGGCTGGTAGGAGTGTAAAAGAACAGAAACATTTTGTAAAAAAACTGCAACCATCTAACAAATCTGAATAAACGTGTATCTAGCAATTTCACCTCCCCACGTTGTACCAGGGTTGGTTTATGTGACCAGCGGCATATGGCAGAAAGGATGGTGTGACATCAGACGTTAGGGTATAAAAGACTGCAACTTTCATCTTGGATGCTCTTTCACTTGCTCCTCTCTTGGGATCACTCGCTCTGGGTGAAGCCAATACCATGATACAGGACACAAAAGCACCCAAGAGCACGTGACTGAGCTCGGTGGTGGGTTCCTCAGTCCCAGTCAAGCCTTGAGATGACTGCAGCCCCACAGGAACACTTAACTGGTAAGAGACCCTGAGCCAGAACTCCCCAGCCAAGCAGCTCCTAGATTCCTGACTCTCAGAAACCAAGATAATGTGTGTTGTTTTACTTCAAAATACCTCAGTAATACACAAATACACACATGGCATGTGCACGTACATAAAAATATATCTATTTGTATTTCTGAATATTTGAAGTAAATATGGCAAAACGTTTTTAACTTGAATCTAGGTTATAAATATTTGGAATATGGGTTTCATCAGACTATTATTTCAACTTTTCTATTTGCTTAAAAATTTTCACTTAAAAAGTTAAAAATAGGAAACACGAATGTATTTCTTTCTGGTAATATAGAGAGCCATCCCACTGGAAAACAAAAAATAATGGATAAAATTTAACAACATTTTCATAAAAATATCAGTGAGCTGGCAAGATAGTTATCCCCATGAAATCTCACTGAGGTGGGAACCAGGAGAGGTTAAGCCAAGCATTAACTCCCCTTATGCTCTGAGGTCATGTGCTGAGCATGCATGCCAAACTTGGTTTGTAGTTTTCATAGCCTCACAGAGGGCAGGTGGGTAGGAGTGGAAAACAGGTTGACACCATCTAAATAAGCATGAAGATACACATTCCCACGACCCAGCAATACACTATGAAGTATACCCTAGAGAAACTCTTGGATATATGTGCTAGGATATATATAACTGTGCACAGCATCACTGATCCTAATAACCCCAAGCCAAGAGATAATGCAGATGTCCATCAACAGCAAAATGGATGAATTATGGTATATTCATATACTGGAACACTATAAATCAACCCAAACAAATGAATACATTATAGCTACTGGCAAACAACATGGATGAATCCCATAATGTTGACTAGAAGAAGCAAGACACAAAATACAGAATATTAATCTATTCATATAAAGTTCAAAATCAGGTAAAATTAAACTATATTCTTTAGGACTGCACACACAGGTGGTAAAACTATAAAGAAAAGCAAGTGGCTGCTTATCATAAAAGACAGAAAATTGGTTTCCTGTAAGGGAGTGGCAGGGGATGGAAGAGTGGGGGCTGTGATTAGCACCTGGCCTGGGGCAGAGCTTCCGGTAGGCTGGCAGTGTTCTATTTTTTGATCCAGTTATGAACAAATAGCTGTTTGTATTATAATTTTTTGTTAAACTGTGAATATCTGGATTATTTGCATTTCTGAATGTTTTTATTTTACAACACAGTGGTTAAGGATATTATACACTTCATTCCAGTAAATTTGAGGATATATATGAAAGAAACTAATTTCTACAAAAACTGACTTAGGAAGAGAGAAAATATAAATCCTTTTACATTTATTTAAAAAAACTGAACTGAATCAGTAGTTCAAAACATTCCCACGGAGATAATTCACCACTCAGATGACTTCAATCGCAAATTCTATCACATATTCAAAGATGAACAGAAAAGAGAAAAAAAAAAAAAAAAGGATCCCCTCCTGAACTTGTTCTATGAGATAAACAACCTTGGTATCAAAATCTAACAGGGAGAGTAAGAAAAAGGAAAATTGTAGGCAAGATGCAGTCATGGACATAGATTTTAAAATGTGACCAAACCAAGTCTGGGTGTGTGTATAGTGTGTGTGTGTGTATACATATATATACATACATATATATATCTATATATATACATATATAGATATATAGTATGAGTTAAAGACATTGATCTTATGCATGAGCTTTAAACTTTGTTAACTAAGGTACACCCACTAATCCAAAGGCAATGTCAATGTCTAAGTCTTAAAAAAAAAGGATTATTAAAAAAACAAATAGACAAACTGAGCATTCCAGAGAAAGAGGTACATCTTGAGTAGGTGGTATGTGAAAACTGCAGCTCACTTCATCTCAAGCTGGAGCCTGGCTGCCTACCCTGCTCTACCACTTGGCTATTGACTTTCCATTTTCCACATATTCTCACTTTCTAAAGCAAGACAACGGGTAGACAACTTATTCATGTCATGCAAATGGAGTCTGAGTACTTCTAGGTTCTCTTTTAAACAATAAAGAAGCTAAAATTTAACTGATTTACTCTTTTTTAACTTATAATTCAATTTTCTACCTCTGAAGAACAGCCCACTTTTAAAATTTAAATGCTCAATCTCCAAAATTTGCTTCGATTTGTTTCAATTTGATAAAACACCTTTAGATTTTTTAGTAAGGCTGATGTATAAATTATGATAGGCATGACAAAGTTTACAAGTACATTAGGTATATCTTATGCTGAAAACACAGTATTTCTGGCAATAATTTAAAAATACTGAAGCCTTTATCAATTACCTTGCACAACCAAACGCCATTAGTCGATATTTGTTATTTACTGCTACACAAGTTCCATCAACAATATCTTGGGGCCAAACTCCATGGAGCTGCTATAAAATTAAAAGGAACAGCAGAGCAGTTGCGTATTATTAAAACAATCAGTCCCTAGAGATCAGTATCAAAATCACCAGTGAAGTAGTAAAATGCAGTTGTCTCCGAAAATGGTTAACTGGGGGTGAGCAGAGCAGGGAGGAGAGCAGGAACTACTGTTTTTCTTCAACGTGTCTCACAGAATTATTTGTCTATTTATACGTATAGCTTTGATTTAAAAAAATATTTAACAACAACCTCTAAAGTCCTAAATAAATAAGGAAAACATGGTGTGTGTGTTAATAACAATGAGGAAAATTAATGAACGCAAAATATAGAAAATAAACATGCAAAGTCAGTCAGTCACACCTCTGCAGTAAATCTACTCGACACCGGTGTAATAAATCCCACTTTGCCGTCATTAAACACAACGGCAAAGCCATCCAGTGTGGCACAGTATTCCATGTCTCTGACGTACACATCTGCGAAGCCCAGGAATGAACCTGCTGATGAAAAAACAAATACATGAATCACTCTCTCACATTTTGTCTGCAAACCCTGTAAGGACAGTTAAAATGGCAAAAATAACAATCTAACAACACTGAACGATTAAACTACCCTTTCCTCCTAACAGAGGCTCATGTATATCTATCTCTCCCTTGCAAAATTAATTCCAAAGTAGAAAAGTCAATGTCCATCCATGGAAAATATCTTAAGTCAATTATCCCAAACATTACACACCTGGTTCTATCCCATGCAGAAAGTATACCTACCTCTAGACGACTGCAGATCTACTGAAAAGGGTACTGTGCAAAGATTAATGGCTTTCCTTCCATTTGTCATGCCTTCCCAGTGAATAAGATGAAGAAGTCCATCAGAAGTAGCAACCAGGAGATCTTCCAGCACAGACTGCAAACTGTAGGGAGTAAGCAATTTAGAGCCAATTAACCTTCTTTCATACTGGGAAAGCAATGAGTATTAATATAATTGCTTTGGAGAATACTTAGGCAAAGAAAATCATGAAAACCATGTACAAAACATCTCTATTTGGAATTTATTTATGTAGCAATTTTATCTATCCATAATTCAATTCAGAACTAGAGATTCTAGAAGAAGTGAAAGACTATGGGCAGCCATAGCTACAAACGATGAATTAGATTTAAAATGAGAAATATGAAATGGCAAATTAGAAGCAGAGGGATAAATGATAGCTGACAGGAAAGGGAAGAGGTAGAGAAAATATAAAAAGAGCCTAGAAGTAAAAACAGGATGAAAACTTGGAGCCGCACAGTGTAGAAGTTAACAATCCTCTAGGATTGTCAACAGAACCTCCTACAATGATGGAAATGTTCTATATCTGTACGATTCAATATGGTAGCCACCAGCCACACATGGCAACCGTGCACTTGAAATATGGCCAGTATAACTTAAGAACTGAATTTTAAATTTTATTTTCTTCTAGTTAATTTAAATTTAAATAACCTCATGTGACTAGAGATTACTGTATTGAAGAGCATAGCTCTAGATCAATGTTTCTAGGGCAGCACTGAGTCTCATACTGTTCATTCATTCAACAAACATTTACTGAGCCCGTACTTGGTGATAGGTCTTATGCTTTGTATTTGAGATTCAAAGGTGAAGAAAACATACCCCTTCCTTTCAGGGGACCTCTCATTCAAGTACCGAAAAATAATTACATAGTATGATCCCAGCAGTTTACACTATTTGCAAAGATACTTAACATTGACTTCCCCACTAATGGGGGGGAAAAATGTCTGTGGTGCTAGTTATATATTTGGCACTAAAAGTGTGTGAGAGGGAGGGAGGGAAGGAGGGCTGGAGAGAAGACAGACGAACCCATAAGTGACACTGCAAAGGTACTAGCAGAGAGGAGAAAAAGAGAACCGGGGAAGACTGGTATCAAGAAAACTGAAGGAATAAGGCGGATTTAAGGAAAAGAGTAGTCAACACTATTAGGAGCTATAAAGACTTCATATATAAAAAGAAGAAATGTTAAATCTGTATATAAAATATATGTACACATTACATTAAATTTCTTTTCCTATTTAAGAAGCAAATAGTGTATTTTAGAAGTATTTTAATTCATAATGGGGAAAATATCTTTGATGTTTTAATTCTTAAACCAAACCTCCAACTCTTTGGACAGCTGACTTCAATGACTCATTCCCCAAGGATTTTCGATAATGAAGAATTCATTGTACTGTTTTCTCAACTATAAAGGTACTGAAAAGGACTAGAATAAGATGTTCCCTTACCCAGCTCTATCTCAAACTTCACAGCATTTGGAATCAATTAAAATCCTCAATTCATAGGAAGTTTTAAAAAATTTACCTTTTAAAATACTACATATTCTTTCATTTCAAATGTGTATTTAGCGACAAAATGTACACATGTCATGTGGTGAGCACTGCATAAAGATGCTATGTTTTAGATCTGCTCCTACATGTCTAGAGGTGGTCTGGGGGACAGTCACTGGTTCAGCAGTGATTTTCATTCAGCAGGAGTTAGCTGAGATTTTTGTGTAACTACGTTCTCCTCCCCCTCAGGTCTGCCTCCCCGCAGTGTCCGCCTCCCACCCTCGCCTGAGGAGAATCACTGCACAGGGAAGTGATGGCAGTTAGGAATGTGTCAAGCATGTGACTGGCATGAAGGCAGAATAATGGCTAATAACCACTGCTCAGTGAGACAGAATCACAGTACTTCAGAGAAGAAAGTCAAAGTTATACATACTTGCTTCTTTTTCCTGAGAGATACTACATAGTGTCTTGCCTAGAGACAAATAATACATCTAAGGTATTCTTCACAACTCTCAGCATGTACTTTATAGCTAGAAGAACCCTTTTCCATCTGGGCTCCAATTGGCTAAAACAATTTTCGTTCCTATGACAACATACCACATTCAAAACCAAAGTAGGGTATCTTAAAGTTTGCATGATGATTAAAATCATTTGGGATACTTAAAAAGCATTTTTATAGAGAGACTAAAAATGTTTCAGTCTTCCCCAGCTCATAGTCTGGCTGCAAAGGAAGATGTCACCAGGAAAAGTGGTAACAACTTTAAGAACAGAGGGTCAGGAGAGTCACAAGGAAGGAGTGGTGAAAAATGCACACAAAAGGTGATAGTTGACATGTAAGCTGGGTCCTCTTGAAAGCAGAATGGGAAAATGCAGGGTAAACACGGGGAGTGAAGATTTTTATGGAGAAAGAACAGTCCTCACCAAGGCAAGGAATTATTACAGAGCAAATAAAATAATTTTATTTTTTAGTCAGAGAACGGGGGAAGCTTCCCCTGGAATGCATGGGCCTAAAGGAGGAAGGAAGGACGGAAGAGGGGTAAAAATGTAGACTAGGATAAAATGGGGAAAAGCTTTGTATTCTAAAGATAAAGCAGAAGCAAATATTGTTAGTAATTGCCACGTATGGTTGCAAAGTGACCAGATTTGTTTAAAAAGGTATGTCTGAGAAAATATGGAAAAGTATAGGAAAAAAGGAGATCAGGCACAGTTAGAAAACCAGGTACAGGCAAGAAGTAAGAAGGCCTGAACTAAGGCAATGGCAATGGCAGTTTTCAGTGATGGAAATAAGGAGATAGGTTTGAGAAAGGGGAAAAAGCAGTAAGAATCATGAATCTACGGAAAGTGGAAAGTGAAAGAGAATAGGGAATATAGGATGAGTCCATGGTTTCTAAGCTGGGAAACTGGGCAGTGTGACATCAATAACCAAGATACTGCACACAGAAAGAACAGGTTCAGGAGGTAAGTTTAAGTTTAGGCACATCCAAGCTATCTGCAGGGTACCCAAGTACTCAGACAGCTGAGATACGGGTCTGGAGTCAAGAGGCTAGGTCAGGGCTGAAGATAGAACTGCAATTCATCAGTATATCAGCGGCATATAAAATTTCCTTCAAATCCTTGGCTGATGCTTCAACTGTGCATGATTGGGATGAGAATTCAAGAAACATGGGGAATTGCAACTAATGTCATAAAACAACTTGTGTTTAAATTTTTTGAATGAAAAATTAACTTATGCTGTAAACTTTTACCTAAAACACAATTAAAAAAAAAAAAGAAAAGAAACTTGGGGAAAAACCACAGATGGGAGGCTCAAAGAACTGAGATTTCAGCAGCTGCCCAATTCAGAGGAGACAGAGTTTGGAGTATGCATCCCACAAAGGTAAGAGGGGCCTGAAAAACACCTCAAACTTTCTACTTAATCCCCAAAAGGGCCCACACCTTAGGAGTAAAGACTATGTATCAGGAATACAAACGACACTAAAGTAGATCCACCATAAGAAGCCTGAAATCAAATCTTCACAAGATCAAGGTTATTCTACAGTAATTTAACTGCCTTCCAGGCAAAACTCAACTCTTTTCCAACAAGGTTAACAGAATTCAGAGTTTCTACAACATTATCATTCACAAAGTTGCAATAAAATATCATATGTGTGAATAAATAGGAAAATGTGATCCAGAGTCAAGAGAAAAGTCAATATAAACAGACTTATAGACAATCCTGATGTTGGAATTAGTAGACAACGACTTTAAAATACCTGTGATAAATGATAGTCTACAGGGAAAGATATATTCTCCTCTTCATTTATTTGAAAGTAAACAAACTTGTTAAAACAAAGGCTTGATGTCAACCGATAAACAGTACTGAATACTTCCATCCAACCACCAACCCGTTGCTGTTGATTCCAACCCCACACGTGTCACAGCAGAACTGTGCTCCATAGGGTTTTCAATGGGTGATTTTTCGGAAGTAGATAGCCAGGCTTTCTTCCAAGGCACCTGTACGTGGATCCAAACCTCTGACCTTTAGTTAGTAGCCAAGTATGTTAACCATGTGCACATCCAGGAACTCCAAGGAGCCCTGGAGGTGCAGTGGTTAAGAGCTCGGCTGCTAACCAAAAGGTCAGCGGTTTGTTTTTCCTTGCTCATGTCAAAATTGTATAGAGTATCTCCAATCACATTTTCAGAAAGTATGTGTTCCTGTTGCCGTTGAGTTGATTTCAACTCATAAAGGCACTAATAACGTTAAATTGCTCTGAAATGCAAATTTTCAAGTGGAGTTTTGAAAGAACCTTGAGAGAATTTCAACCACCTAAATCTGTAGATTAAAAAATAGCATCTGACCGGTTAAACTTCTTGAAGATGGCAGAAATTCTTTTCTTAGAGGCTGTTTTCTTCCCTGTCCCATTTCCATGCACCATACAGCTCCTACCTCCAGGTGGTGGAAGAATGCCACGCTTGGGCAGTTCAACTAAGTTCCTTAAGCATTAAATTGCATTCTTGAAAAGGATGTCCATGTGGAAATAGATGAAGTCTGAGGTGACAAGCCCTGGTGGCAAAGTGGTTAAGAGCTGCTGCTGCTGCTAGACAAAAGGTTGGCACTTCGAATCCACCAGTTGCTTCCTTGAAAACCCCATGCAGCAATTCTGCTCTGTTCTATAGCGTCACTATGGGTCTGAACTGACTCGATGGCAACAGGTTTAGAGGTGACAGGTAACTTTCTGATCAAGGGTCTGAACTCACTCTTTTGTAAAACTGATCACGTTTAATCAAATAACAAAAAATGGCCTTCTTTTCTAATAAGGTATAAAAGGATGGATTAAACAAGGCAAGATAATAGCCAGATGCTGGCACAGAATTTTATTTAATATGGTCCAGTGTCATTCTGTACTGTATTCTAACAAGAAAAATGACATGGTGGATTTGAACTCCTGACCTTCTGGTTAGCAGCCGTAGCTCTTAACCACTATGCCACCAGGGTTTCCCTTATCCTAATACCACCACTTCCATTTTCAAAACAAATGGTAACATTATTATATACCATGCCAGGTGTGCACCTGGCTCATTTCACCCAACATTTACCTGTTCAGTAAACACTGTCCTCACTGTTTACAGCTGCATACTATTTTCATTGTGTGGATGTAAGAAAATGTATTTAACCAGCTCTCTACTGATGGGTGTTTAGGGTGTTTTCAGTCTTTAGCTATTACAATGAAAACCTTGAGAACACGTCATTTGCAACATGTGTAAGTGTGCCTGTAGGATAAATTCTCAGCAGTGGGAATGCTGGGACAAAGGCCACAAATATTTGTAATGGAGGGGAAATTGCCTGTTATCTTTCTTTTAGTGATTTCTTATTTAGCTGTACTGTAGCCCTTGAGAATCTACACAACCTGGTTTCCACTGCAATTAGCTAAGAAAAGAACACTTTACTTCTACATAGTAAAAAAATTTAAGAAAATTTGACAGATTAACTGCATGGCACTAACAACATTTAATTAACAAAAACAGCAAAATGATAACTACTTTCAGTTGTAGCAAACATAGGAAAGATACAAGAGATTTTCCATTTATTTAACAAATTTTCCCTGAAAACAGGCAATCATCTTCTAGAAGTGGGAAGAAAATATATAAACAATATTACAGGTAAAATGCTCTCAGACTGCTGTATATACCTCTTAAGAAAGAAAGACGTACAGCTTCTAGCTCAGTTCTCCTGAATCCAAATTTCAGGGAGTAACTGGAGCATCTACCCTTCTTAAAGCTCTATAGTTGGTGCTGATGCTCGGCTGGAGTTGAGAGCTACTGAGGTACAGGATACAGCTGAGGCGCCATGAAAATAGTAAGATGTCGTTTGAGGTATGGGCAAGGAAACAGGAAAGTCTTTACAGAGAAGGAGCTGTTCCAGCTGGGGGTCTTGAAAGGTTTTCACCAGGCACACCAAGTACTGCAAGTAAAGTTACGGAGGTACAAAAAGCTTTGCTATCCTGGGATAATCTGCTGTGGCTGCACTGTAGGGCTCAAGGGGCCTCAACAGACGAGGCTAGAACAGGAGCTGAAACCCTCATAGGCTAGGACATAGGCTGGAGCCAACCCAGATGCAGGGTCGCTACTATGAAGACTACTGTAAGTAGTCAAAAAAAAAAAAAAAAAAAAAGAGGGCGGGGGAGGGGTCTTAATTAAAACAGTTAACACTGGAATAAATAAAACCAACCCAAACCCATTGCTATCGAGTCGATTCTAACTCATAGCGACCCTACAGGACAGGGTAGAAATGCCCCATAGGGTTTCCAAGGAGTGCCTGCTGGATTTGAACTTCCGACCTTTTGGTTGGCAGACGTAGTTCTTAACCACTATGCCACCAGGGTTTCCAGGGTTAAATAAAAGGGAAATAAAATATTAAACATAATGGATTTGACTTACTAAACATTGGGCTGAAGGAAAAGGAAGAATTAAGGATGACTCTCATGTGGTGGCGCAGTGGTTAAGAGCTCAGCTCCTAAGCAAAAGGTGTGCAGTTCAAGTCCACTAGCTGCTTCTTGGAAAACCTACGGGGCAGCTCTGTTCTGTCTTATAGGGTAGCTATGACTTGGAATCAACTCGATGGCAACAGTTTTTCTGATTATTTATCCGGAGCCCTGGTAGCAGCAGTGGTAAATGGTTAAGCATTTGGCTGCTAACCAAAAGGCTGGCAGTTGGAATCCACCAGCTGCTCCCTGGAAACCCTATGGGGCAGTTCTATTCTGTCCTATAGGGTCCCTGTGAGTCGGAATCCACTAGGTGACAATGGGTTTTCTCATGTATCTGTCTTAGGTAACTGGATGGATTGTGCTGCTAATCACAGAGATAAGGTAAAACTAGGGCAAGAATGCAATCCAGATCTATCTTTATGCCACGATCTAATTTCCTTTCCGATCTAGCAACCAATCAGAATTTTTCCTGAATTTACAATTAGAGGAGATATGCTGTTTTAAGCCACATAACATATAGCAACATCCCAAACCAAACAATTATAGAACTTATATATATGTAAATTTCTAAACAAAATTACAACTAGTATAACCAATTCACAGACATTATTATAATAATTTAAATATAATGATGCACCATCTGTAAAACTTTAAATGCCTTATAAGTGTTCATCGATCATTTCTAAGGCTAAAAAAATCATCTTCAATTAAAAGAAACAAAATCAACTCTCCTGATGGTCATATAGTAAATATGTACTGTAGCTGGGAAGGAAAAACAGAATAAACTAGTACTAGTCATTCAACTACATGAATATAATATTAATGACTGTGATTAACCAGCTACAGTGTATAGTATCATAACCAATGTGAAGTTCATCCAAAATACTGTACCTCATGATGGGTGCTTGCAAGTCCAGTATTTTCTTCATCTCTAAATTTAATGCTGGTGCACATTGTTCTTCCTTAAAATGGGGTGTTCCCTTCGTTTGTGGACTTCCTCTAAAAGAAATAGCAAATACACAGGATTAAAGGAGAATACTGCATTCTCCTCCACTAATATATACCTGGGGAAACTCTGGTGGCGTAGTGGTTCAGTGCTATGGCTGCTAACCAAAGGGTCAGCAGTTCAAATCCGCCAGGTGCTCCTTGGAAACTCTATGGGGCAGTTCTACTCTGTTTTATAGGGTCGCTATGAGTCGGAACTGATGCGACGGCCCTGGTTTTTTTTAAATATATACCCAGGGCACTGGTGGCGCAGTGGTTCAGAACTCGGCTGCTAACCAAATGGTCGGCAGTTCAAATCCACCAACTGCTCCTTGGAAACCCTAGAGGGCAGTTCTTCTCTGTCCTTTAGGGTTGCTATGAGACGGAATTGACTCGATGGCAACAGGTATAATACACAATCAAGTAAGATCAGTATAATTAAACTTACAAATCAGGGATTCACCATTTAGACTGTCAAAAGAAAAACTGACTTAAATTCCATCATAAAGCTCATGTGTCTATTTATCAACTGAAAGTGAGTTTAACCAATGTAACTTCGGCGGGGAGCGGAAGGATATCTGAAAATCTTAACAGAAAAACTAAAGATAAAAGTGAACTCTCAAGAGGACCAGTAGACGCTTTGTTTAAAATGACTGATGGCCCTTTCTGAGTTGGGCAACTAAGGAAAATATGTACTGGTATATATGGTGTGTGTCCTAAGTGGTCCACATCTCATCCTTGACTGACTTCTATTTCTTGGGTATGTATGCGTCAGAATTAAGGTCAGAGTCAGGGTGCGTGACTTTGGAAAACATACACCAGAGAATCTAGAAAGCCATGTGCATGCTCAGGGCTGGACACCTGGTCAGAAAAGACCACCAGCTTTCACCTCTGGATGATCTAAAGGATTAGCGCCATCTTAGTGAAGGCTGAGACAGTTATGATAAGCCTAAGCGTTCAAGGAATGTCCCAACACAGAGCCGATCTGTAAAGAAATGGAGAGTCTTTCCTTCTTCCTTTTCCTTCCTTTCTTCTGGCTCTGATATTCAAGGAAATTTCTGTCAAACCACTAGCTGAGCACTAACCACGCAAGCAAAGAATACAGTCTTTACAAAAAAGTTTAGAAAAGTCACTAACAACTACAACAATTTAAGTTATGATGGTTCTCAGGCCAAGAGAATTGTGTTTCTAGCATATAGTTGTCTAAAGTTAATTCTTCGGTGTGGCTTATTTATAACAGAGAAAGCTTTCCAATATGCTTTAAAATTTTAATCTTGACACATTGTTATGAATTTCAATACATGAAATCCAATAAAATAAGACAGTTTTGGAATCAAAGTGAAGAGATATCAGAAACTATTAAAAATGTCAGGGTTATTGCAAAAAATCCAATGTAAGAAAAGTCCAATCGTTTCACTTTACAGTCATGTGTTAACGCCAACAAACAATGGTGCTCACGCAGCTGTTGCTGAAGCCCCAGATTCCAGTGCTCTGAGCTGTCCTATGCTTAATGGTGGCTGCCCCTCTGCTCCAGGAAGCCTCCCCACCCAGGATGCTTTGGGGTAGGTGCGAGGGGTGCATGCAGCCTTGGGGGGGTGGCAATTCTGGTCAGGTGACAGGCACTGGGGGTAGTATACCAACAGCCCCACTGCCCTCGCATTCTTATGAACCAAATCCACATCAGGGAGCCCAAAGACCTGGAGTGAGCAAGCCTTCAGTCATGCATAAGCTTTAGTTCTGAATTTGGAGCCTTAAAGAATGTTGCCATCACTGAGCTCAACCCCTTCTTATGCAGACAAAAGAGACCCAGAGAGGTACTTTGTCTTGCAACACACTCATGACAGAACAAAGATTAAAATCCCAGACCTCTTATTATTCATTGCTCTGTAGGGAATAAAGCAAAGCATATAACTACGGGACCATGGACGAATATGGTGTGGAATGTGTCCCATACAGACATGTGCGGCACATGACCGTAATTACAAAAGGTGATTTACACAGGATTTGTTAAGACCTAGTCTGTGAAGTAGAACATATCTAGAGACACTTGTTGTTGTTATTAGGTGCCATCAAGTCGGGTCTGACTCATAGCCACCCTATGCCTAGAGAATAACCACTACCTGGTCCTGGTCATCCTTGAACAATTATTGCTATGCTTAAGCCCACTGTTGCAGCCACCGTGTCAATCTACCTCCATGAAGGTCTTTCTCTCTTCCACTGACCTTGTACTTTACCAAGCATGATGTCCTTCTCCAGGGACTGATCCTTCCTGACAACATTTCCAAAGTATGTAAGACAGAGTCTCGCCATCCTTGCTTCTAAGGAGCATTCTGGTTGTACTTCTCCCAAGACAGATGTATTTGTTCTTTTGGCAGTCCATGGGATATTCAATATTCTTTGCCAATACCCCAATTCAAAGGTGTCAATTCTTCGGTCTTCCTTATTCACTGTCCAGTTTTTGCATACATATGAGGCGACTGAAAACAACATGGCTTAGGTCACGTGCACCTTAGTCCTCAAGGCGACATCTTTGCTTTTTAACACTTTAAAGAGATCTCTTACAGCAGATTTGCCCAGTATAATGCATCTTTTGATTTCCTGACTACTGCTTCCACGGGTATTGATTGTGGATCCAAGTAAAATGAAATCCTTGACAACCTCAACCTCTTCTGTTTATCATGATGTTGCTCATTGGTCCAGTTGTGAGGATTTTTGTTTTCTTTATGTAGAGGTGTAATCCATACCGCCAGGCTGTGGTCTTTGTTCATCATCAGTAAGTGCTTCAAGTCCTCTTCACTCTCAGCAAGCAACGTTGTGTCATCTGCAAAACGCAGGTTGTTAATGAATCTTCTTCCAATCCTGATGCTCCGTTCTTCTTCATTAGTACAGCTTCTCAGATTATTTGCTCACCATACAGATTGAATAGGTGTGGTGAAAGGATACAACCCTGACACATACCTTTCCTGACTTTAAACCACTCAGTATCCCCTTGTTCTGTTCTGACAACTCTCTTGATCCACGTACAGATTCCTCACGAGCACAATTAAGCGTTCCGGAATTCCCATTCTCAGCAATGTTATCCATAATTTGTTATGATCCACACAGTCAGATGCCTTTGCATAGTCGATAAAACACAATAAACATCTTTCTGGTATTCTCTTTCAACCAGGATCCATCTGACATCAGCAACAATACCCCGGGTTCCACGTCCTCTTCTAAATCAGGCTTAAATATCTAGCAGTTCCCCATCAATATATTGCTGAAGCCGCTTTTATAATAACCTTCAGCAAAATTTTGCTTGCATGTGAAGTTAATGATATTGTTCGATAATTTCTGTATTTGGTGGGATCACCTTTCTTGGGAACAGGCATAAGTATGGATTTCTTTCAGTCAGTTGGCCAGGTGGCTGCCTTCCAAATTTCTTGGCATAGACAAGTGAGCACTTGTAGCACCGCATCCGTTTGTTGAAACATCTCAACTGGTATTCCATCAACTCCCTGAGCCCTGTTTTTCCCCAATGCCTTCAGTGCAGCTTGGATTTCTTCCTTCAGCACCATCGGCTCCTGATCATATACTACCTCCTGAAATGGCTGAAAATCCACCAATTCTTTTTGGTATAGTGACTATGTATTCCTTCCATCTCCTTTTGAAGCTTCCTCTGTCGTTCAATATTTTCCCCATAGAATCCTTCAGTACTGCAACTCGAGGCTTGAATTTTTTCTTCAGTTCTTTTCTCAGCATTCACAAATGTTGAGAGTGTTCTTCCCTTTTGGTTTTCTACCTCCAGGTCTTTGCACATGGCATCATAATACTTTTGTCTTCTCGAGCTGTCCTTTGAAATCTTCTGTTCAGCTCTTTTACTTCATCATTTTTTCCTTTTGCTTTGGCTACTCGACGTTCAAGGGCAAGTTTCAGAGTCTCTTCTGACATCCCTTTAGGTCTTTTCTTTATCTCCTGTCTTTTTAATGACCTCTTGCTTTCTTCATGCATGATGTCCTTGATGTCATTCCATAACTCGTCTGGTCTTTTGTCATTAGTGTGCAACTCGTCAAATCTATCCTTGAGATGGTCTCCAAATTCAGGTGGGATATATTCAAGGTCGTACTTTGGATCTTGTGGACTTGTTCTTATTTTCTTTAGTTTCAACTTGCATATGAGTAATTGATGGTCCGATCCCACAGTCGGCCCCTGGCCTCGTTCTGACTGATGGTATTGAGCTTTTCCATCATCTCTTTCCATAGATGTAGTCGATTTGACTCCTGTGTATTCCATCTGGTGAGTTCCATGTGTATAGCTGCCGTTTATGCTGGTGAAAAAAGGTATTTGCAATGAAGAAGTCGCTGGCCTTGCAAAATTCAATCATGTGATCTCCAGCATTGTTTCTATCACAAAGGCTGTATTTTCCAACTACTGGTCCTCCTTGTTTCCAGCTTTTGCGTTTCAATCACCAGCAATTATCAGTGCATCCTGATTGCATGTTCGATCAATTTCAGACTGCAGAAGTTGGTAAAAATCTTTGATTTCTTCATCTTTGGCCTTAGGGGTTGGTGCATAAATTTGAATAATAGTTGCAGCAACTGGTCTTCCTTGTAGGCGTAAAGATATTATCCTATCACTGACAGTGTTGTACTTCAGAATTGATCTTGAAATGTTCTTTTTGACAATGAATACAATGCCATTCCTCTTCAAGTTGTCATTCCTGGCATAGTAGATCATATGACCGTCTGGTTCAAAATGGCCAATACCAGTTCATTTCAGCTCACTAATGCTTAGGATATCGATGTTTATGTGTTCTGTTCCATTTCTGACAACTTCCAATTTTCCTATACTCATACTTCGCACATTCCACATTCCAATAATTAATGGCTGTCAGCACTTGTTTCTTCTCATTTGAGTTGTGCCACATCAGCAAATGAAGGTCCTGAAAGCTTGACTCTCCACCCACGGCATTAAAATCTACTCTACTTTGAGAAGGCAGTTCTTCCCCAGTCATATTTTGAGTGCCTTCCAATCTGAGGGGCTCATCTTGCAGCACTATATCAGACAATGTTCCGCTGCTATTCATACGGTTTTCACTGGCTAATTCTTTTCAGTAGTAGACCGCCAGTTCCTTCTTCCTAGTCTGTCTTAGTCCGGAAGCTCAGCTGGGTGACTCTGCTTGCATTTGAATACTGGCAGCACAGCTTCCTGCATCACAGCAACATACAAGTCCCCACGGTACAACAAACTGAGAGATCATGGGGGATCTAGAGACACTAAATTACCTTTATCGCTGTGGTGTGGAGTCTTTTTCTCTATACAAAAAAGCAAACTCATTGCCGTGGAGTGGATTCCGACTCATAGCGACCCTACTGGACAAGGGAGAGATGCCCCATAGGATTTCGAAGGAGCAGCTGGAAGATTTGAACCGTGATCTTTCTGATAGCAGACAAGCTCTTAACCACGACTCCAAAGTTTTAAAAAATTATCGCTTTAATGTTATGTATACATATATAAAACAAGCTTGAATACTAGTATAAAATGAACTTATTAATTAATGTAAATAAATATTAATATAAATAAATAAATAATGCAAATATAAGTAATAGCAGTAAGAGTTTATCATGATAATAAAGCCGCATCTGTAGACACTTGGAATTTTCAAGTACAGTGTAAATGAATATTGCTGCCAAACTTCCTGAGAACAGTCAAGCTTTTGACTATTTACATTTGATACATGACTCAATTGAAGACTTGCTTTCAACTAAGCACTTGTATTTTTTGGCAATTTTCTTAAGGTTTTGCCATTCTTCAAATTCTAGCTCATTACAAACCCACATACTTAGTGAGCTAGAATTCCTTTCTCTTCTGAACACACTTAAATTGTTTTAAATGTCCAGTAAAGGAAAATTAAGTTTAACAATTCAAAAATCAACCTAGATAACAATAACAATTGTAACTTATTGAGACTCTACTAATAACCAAATAACTATACAGTTGTTTTTCTCATTTTATAGAAAATGACTGGAAAGCGTAGAAAGTAACTCAAAAAATAATTTTTCCAAAGTCATTACCAGTAAAAAGTAGAACCAGGATTGGAGCCCAGGGCTCTATAATCCCAAATGCCATACTCTTCTACACACCTCTAAAATGCTGTGCGTGTGTCTGTGTGTACGTATACACACACACAGACACACATATATATATAGGAAACCCCGATGGCGTAGTGGTTAAGAGTTTGGCTGCTAACCAAAAGGTCAGCAGTTCAAGTCGACCAGGCACTCCTTGGAAACCCTATGGGACAGTTCTACTCTGTCCTATAGGGTCACTATTGAAGAAAAATACCATAAGTAGGGAAAATTAAAGTAAGCCGTTTTATGAGTTTTGTTTTTTGTAGTATATTTTGCACAAATTTAAAGTTCCTCACCTTTCCAATCTAATGAATGACAAGGCATTCAGGTAAACGAGGCATTCAGGTAAATGAACAGCTCCCAAAGGACAATGAAGAATGAAATGCTTCCTATGGGGTAGGCCAACTACGGGTCAAACTTCCCATATCTTTGAGAAGGAAGTAATTTCCCAACAAACCGATAAAAATAAAAAATCAAGTGTATCATAAAAACTACAGACAAGTCTAAAAGAAATACAACAACAATAAAGATTGCTCTTAATGCATGTCAAGTATGCTTTGAAGGGCCAGACCAGGAGATACAGAAAACTGTCACGATTCAATTAAATTCAACAGGCATTTATTTCAGCAAATTCTACTGTACAGGAGATTTCAAATATTTTAAGTGCCAACTAAAGTAAAGAACAGTGTGACAGATACCCTACGGATTTGGGGGGGGGGGGATGACAGAAACTTCAAGAGTGCAGTTAATTACACGACATAACTTTCCTAAGGTCTATCTTGCCTCCCAAGTATATATAGCTCATCTCCTTATTTACAATACTTTCCCTGACAACTGAGCACCTTCCCCTGAAACTTGTTAAGACTGACTTTTGGGTTTATTCATTCACTTGGCATCTGTCACTTTACATTGCCATTGACTTTAAAGATTTCTCTTTCCATAAGCATTTTATACCTCTTCAGCACCAGGGTGTAGCATTGTGTCTGACAAATGAGAGAAGGCATACAATAATTGTTAGATGATGATGAAAATCCCATTCAAGATTTCTAAATTTTAAGATGATCCTGGAATATGCCAAGCTTGATCTAGGGATTTCTGGCATTCCTGGGTGAACTCTAGGACCAAGAAGCTTTGGATCTCCAACCAAAGGCCTGGAAAGGTTCAGAACTTTGGAGAAGAAAAGGAATAATCAGAATTGTTTCTTTCCTCAAACTCCACACCTCATATTTCATTATTTGCAGACAACACAACCATTTACTAGAATATCTGTAAGAATGAAAATATGTCTGGATAAAACTGAAATAATGATATCTTTGTAGTTGTTAGGTGCTGTTGACTTGGTTCCCACTCATAGCAACCCTATGTACAAGAGAACAAAACAGTGCCTGGACCTGTATCATCCTCATTCACAATAAACCCATTGCCATCGAGTTGATTCCGACTATAGGGACCCTAAAGGACAGAGCAGAACTGCCCGATTGGGCTTCCAAGGAGCGCCTGGTGGGTTTGAACTGCTGGTCTTTTGGTTAGCAGCCGTAGTGCTTAACCACTACACCACCAAGGATTTCCTCACTCACAATGACGATATCTTAAATGTGCTTAAATATACTTCAGTGGAAAAAGATTGAACACTGGTCAAGCTGAGTGATAGGCACATACCAGACCAAGCTGCCACCGATCTGATCCCGACTCATGGCGACCCCATGTGTTTCGGAGTATAACTGTGCTCCACAGGGCTTTCAATGCCTATCACCTTTGGGAAGTAAGTCACCAGACCTCTCTTCTGAGACACCTCTGAGTAGATATGAACCACCAACCTTTTGGCTGGTTAGCCGAATGCTTAACTATTTGTGCCACCCAGGGACACCTGATGGGCACACAGGGGTTCATTTTAGTATTCTACTAATAGAGTAAGTAACTGGTACCAAACTAGCCCTCCCAACAGAAACAAGAACACTGGACATGATACGTGTCATATTCAGACACTGGATAACCAGCAGCATAAGACCGACTCTGGGTAAAGGGAAACAAATCAAGTTTTCTGCACAACTCACTTTCCAGAATGCCACGTAGGGTGAGGGTATCCAAGCACAGTATGGCAGTCTCGCTAAGTTGAGGAGAAAAAGAGCTAAGTTCAAGAAAGTCGAAGCAGCTGCAATTTGTGGCTCAGAGTACCACAAACCCTAGGTTCCAAATGTCACACAAGAGTATCAGAGAGGGGGGAGCTAAGCAGAGAAGGAATTCTAGGAACTGCAGGGGTTCCCTTTGAGTCTTTGCTCAATACCAAACTAGGCAGACAGACATATGGTGAAACCTCATGAGGCCAGGCAAAGAACAATTACCAGGGTTTAAGGATGAACAGCTTCTAGAGTGCCTACAGTGCTGGGAGACACCCAGTTCTGACCAGCTAAAGTGGAGAAGCCTGGTTAAAGACCCAGGGCATTCAGTAGAGACTTCAGAACAACCACACTCCAGCAGTCAGCCCGAGTTAGGAAAGAGTAAAGGTTAAATCCACCCTAAAAAACCATTTACAAACAATCCTCGAAAGGATCAAGAAGATATCTAACTGACCTGATTGTGGCTCAAAACAAAGTTCAACAGTCTCTAAAGAAAGGGAACAAATTCTAGACACTTGATAATGTAATACAATGTCCAATATTTAATCTGAAATTAGTAAACATGTGATATGATCCAGCAATCATACTCCTGGGTATTTATTTACCCAAGAGATACAAACCCAACTTGGGAGTGAAACGGGACTGGAATCTAAAAAAGCAGACATGGTTCACAATTTCACTCTTTACTCTGTATATACATCTCATTGCTTGATTTTTTTCAAAATAAGAATATATTCATACATTACCAGTGTAAATTTTTTAAGTGCTATGAGAGTATAAGTGAGGGATCAGCTATTTCTTGGATACAAGGGAAGACAGGAAAATTGAAAGGATAAACTCTGTAGATAAGATGTTTGACCTCAAGCTGAAAACTAAGGCAGACGGCTTTCTTACATCCAGAAAGAAGATAGTGGGAGAGGCGTACCAAGTAGAGCGAACAGCAAATGAACAGAGGCATTAAATTACACAGCACTGGTAAGGAATGGTAGACTCCATGTGCTAGAGACAGGAGAAAAGTAGGCTCTAACTGCCAGGCTAAAGAGCTTAGACTTAATTTCTTGGAGATGGGAGAGCACCAACAGTTTATGAGAAAAGAAAAACTCACCATCAGGTCTCCAGTTTTGAAAAATAAATCTGACATCAGTGCCAAAGATGGACTGCTAAGTAAGGCAGGGAGAGTAGAGGAAGAGAACTGAGCTAGTTAACTAAGCCATTTCAGTAGGCGGGGGCGGGGGGGGGGTCATAAAGGCTCCTAATAAGATCAGTGACAGCAAAATAAATGTGGATGAATTCTACAGAGACTGGATAAACACGACAAATCAATACAACTTCATCACCAAACAATATGGAGACTGAGAAAATAAAGAATCCAAGGCTTCATAGTTTATACAATTATTTAAAAGATGATAGTAACTTCAATAAAGTTTATAAAAGAAATAGCAATAGCCCATGATTGGCTTGGTAGGGGCGAAATTAGTTAGGTTTTAGACATAATGGATTTAAGGTGGCCGATAAGGACGTCAAAGTGGATTTATCTTGGAAAGGTGGGCCTGAAGGTCAAGAAAGTGGTAGTAGATTAAAGAAATCCATCTGGACATAATCCATATATACGGAATAGTTAAAGCCAGGAAGAACATGCAGAAAAGAAGTCAGGCCAAAACCCTAGGGAACACTAAAGCTTTGTTTTATGTGCTATGTAGTAATTTAGGGTGCTGATGTAAACTTAATGACAATTTATGATGTAGATAACATTAACTCCATTTTTCAGATAAAAAACACTCAAAGAAAACAAGCAACATAACTAATTCTGAAAGCTAAGGAAAGCTACTGAAAATTTTTATGTAGGGAAATGGCAAGTAACTTTATGTGCCAAAAATTGATCACAGGAAAAATTCCTGTAAAGACAGATTAAGAAGATATTACAATAATTCAGGAGAAAAGTGACAAAACTCAAATTAACATAGTGTTAGGAATTAGGAGGGAAAAGGCATGAGAGATACACAAAAGGTAGAGACGTGATACAGACTTTTCTTAGGTGCCGCTGAGTTGATTCCAACTCCCAGTGACCCTACATACAACAGAACGAAACACTGCCTGGTCCTGCACCATCCTCACAATCATTGTTATGCTTAAGCCCACTGTGTCAATCCATCTTTTTGAGGGTCTTCCTCTTCTTCGTTGACCCTCTATGTTACCAATCATCGTGTCCTTCTCCAGGTACTGGTCCCTCCTCATAACATGTCCAAAGTATGTGAGACGAACTCTTGCCATCCTTGCTTCTGGCTGTACTTCTTCCAAGACAGATTTGTTCATTCTTCTGGTAGTCCACAGTATATTCAATATTCTTTGCCAACACCATAATTCAAAGGCATCAATTCTTCTTCGGTCTTCCTTATTCACTATCCAGCTTTCACATGCATATCAGTTGACTGAAAACACCAGGGCTTGGGTCAGGCACACCTTAGTCCTCAAAATGACATCTTTGCTTTTTAACAGTTGAAAGAGATCTTTTGTGGCAGATTTGCCCAATGCAATGGAAGCCAATGATACAGACTAGTGATTAGCTATTAAGAGTTCATGAGTGCCAAGAGTGAATAAATTCTCAAGTAAATGGTAGTACCATTTTTCCGTAAGAAAAAGGGAACTGACTACAGATTTCTACAAGGTGAAACTAAAAGAAGATATTAAATCCTTTCCCAGCATTAAGTTACTTAAATATTACAGTGTAATTTTTTATTTTTACACTTAATAAAAAAAGCCCTTCTGTCTAGTTAAAAATTATCAGATAGGACCTAAAATGTATTCACAATAATCTTTTTAACAACCTTATCTGCTAATTTTCATCAATCTAGAATACTCTTCACTTGGTAGAGGGTCAGTGAAAAAGAGGAAGACCCTCAAAGAGATGGACTGACACAGTGGCTGCAACAATGGCCTCAAGCTTAATAAGCATTGTGAGAATGGCACAGGACTGGGCAGTGTTTCATTGTGCTGTACGTAGGGTCGCTATGAATTAGAACCAACTCATTGGCACCTAACAACAACAACAGACTACTCTTCAGCTACGTGTCTATTCTGCTGCCTCCTTGGGACCTTTTCAAATGTCATCCTCACAGTGAAGGCCCGAACCATTCTATTTCAAGTTGTGTCCCCATTCCCTATCCCCTTTCCTTGCTTTATTTTTCTCCACAGAACAAATCATCTAATTTGTAGTGCATTTTACTTATTTATTTTTCATTCTTTATGAGTAGGGTTTTTTGTCAATTTTGTTCACCTCACCCCCAGCATCTACAACAGTGCCTGGAGCACAAGAAAATTCAATTCTTAAATGAACAGATGAATGGATAAGAACAGAATTTTCAGAAGTTTTCTGAGGGAGATAGTACCCTTACCACTGGATCTTTTATATAAAAAAAGAAAAATTGCCTCTCCCTTAAATTATCAGACATTCAGAATTGCTTTCAGTCTGATAGAAACAATGTGCAGGGCTCTCTTGACTGGGCAGATTTTTAAATAAATCTATCATTCTTAGCATTCAAGGGCCATCCTGAGAGGTGTAGCCAACAAACAGGGCAGTTTTCATAGCCCAGAACCTATCTAGCAACATCATCATCAGTCCTGTTAGTAACTGCTCATGCAACTGTGATGCAGGCTACTGGCTGCATAAAATTGCAAAGTTCAATAGCTAAAGGTTACATATAACTTTAGCAAAAAGAAAAAAGATGTTGAGAGCAACCTTCCCTTTGGTAAATAATTCAGACCTCTTTTTTCTCCTAAATTTGATGTAATTTAGTAGATGTTTCTATCACTTAATGTAGGGAGCTGGGTGTTTGAAGGGATAAATTGTGCTAAGGCTACAAATTGCTAACCTCAATTAGTTATTCGCTTCTTCCTTCTCAGCCAGCACTAAATCACTAATAGCACATTGGTAAGAAGTTTCACAACCTAATGAAATATATTTTGGAGTAGGGGGAAGACGAAGGCTAATAAGCTTTGATAGTTGTTTTGTTGGAGTGGTTATTCAATGAGGAAGATAACACCTATGTCTCTAAATTTTGATAATTAAATGTTCTGAATTTCAGTACAATAACATTTGAGAACCTTGGCCTCAATTAGGTTGGCCTCTAACAAAATGAGGTTCACAGTAGGGGTGAAAGGATAGAAAGAATAAGGAAAAAAAATCTCTGCTTTCAAAGACATACAAATGATGATGACATACTGAAATTGTTTTCATTATGATGAAATTAAGCATGGTTTTCAAATCCAAGATATACTAAACTCATATTTAAGCATAAACAAAGGAATACACAGTTAAACATAAATTATTTCTGATTTATCCCTAGCACAATCTCCTTCATTAATTTCACAAGTTCCAAGACACTGAGGAAAAGTCAAGAAGAACTTCAACTAGTCTGTCCCCTAGTTTGTGTAATTAACACAAAGAAGTATTTTAATACAGAATGGGACCTATACAAAAGATTAAAAAAGAAAAAGAAGTAAAAAATTCATTCACCCTAGAATAAGTGACCTTTGAGGCACAGTCATTTAATAAGACTGCCACCTTGCTGAAGACTGACTACAGGAAGGATGCTGGAAACAACTATGTGGAAACTATGTAAGATCATGGGGCATCCAACCTGTGTTCTCAGACAGAGCATAATGGAAAATGACGTGCAGTCTGAGGTTAAGATGTCACACAATACAGGCCAGTTGAGATACTCTAGAAAAACACATAAGATGAACTCAAAAGATTTAGAAAGAGAAACAAGAGACAACTGTGTTTCTAAAATGGAGGAGAGGAGGACAAACACTGGTCTCAATTATGCTCCCTCTATTTTTCAGGACACTGGGTATTATAAACCAAGGAGGCCTGGTGGTGCAGTGGTTAAATGCTTGGCTGCTAACCAAAAGGTCAGCGGTTCTGACCCATCAGCCGTTCCGTGGGAAGATGTGGCAGTCTGCTTCCGTAAATATTTACAGCCTTGGGAGCCCCATAGGGCAGTTCCACTGTGTCCTATAGGGTCGCCAGGAATTGGAATCAACTTGAAGGCAATGGGTTTGGTTTTTGGTTGTAACTTATAAACCACTCCAAGTCATTTCTCCTTTTTTTTTCAACTCCCTAAATAAATCCCAAGTTAGTAGATGACTGGACAGGGAATGAACAAGGTTGAGGCGGTATAGTATTAGTGATTAAGACACACACTTTGGCACTATAGCACTTATGTCTGAGTCGTGGCTGTACCAGCACGTGACTATGGGTGAGTTACTTAACCTCTCTGTGCCGCAGTCTGTGTAGTAATTATACCCTAATAGATTGTTATAAGGATAAAATAAGCATTAAAAAAAAGTTTAGTATCTTGAACTACATACAGAAAGGTTGACAATAATACTGATAACACCACTGTCAAAACCAAACGTTGTTTTTACTCTCCTCGAGGCTTTATATAAACCGTCATTATTTAGGTTTTAAACACTTGAGTTCATACAATATTAACAACTGAGGAAGAATGTATTATTCTCATGTTACAAATAAGTTCGACAGAAAGGCTGAGTAACTTACTAGACTAAGTAACCCAAGTAGGAAGTCGTCCAGCACACCAATACACAACAGACCGACTCTAATCTGCTCTGCAAAACTGTTCCCACATGAGAGATTTTGCTTGGTTTTATGCAGCAGTGATTTGAAGTTGAAACTCTGACAAAGAGGTACATTATGAAGTCAAATATACGTATTTTTAAAATACCACTTAAAATCTTAAAAAACAGAAGCAAAAATGTGATGAAGGAAAAATATACTAGCAATAAATAATTAGGAGCCCTGGTGGCACAACAGCTAAGTGCTGGGCTTTTAGGTGAACGAGGCTGGTGGTTCGAACCCACCCAGTGGTACTGCGCAAGAAACACTTGGCAATCAGCTCAAATAAAGATTACAGCCTAGCAAACACTATAGGGCAGCTGTATTCGGTCACATGGGGTCCCCAGGAGTTGGAATTGACTCAACAGCACCTAACAAACAACAATAAATAAATAACGGCAGCTGTTCTTTATTAATTTTTCTAAGAGCCAGGCACTTATCTAAGCATTTAACATGCTTGACCTCATTAATCCTATGACATAATTACTACTGCTATCCTGTTCTACCGATGAGGAAACTGAGATTTAGCGGTATTAAATAACATGATGAAAGTCATACAGGTGAAAAATGGCAGAGCTGACATTCTTTTCCAGGCCTATCTGACTCCAAAACCTATCCCCTTAATTCCTATTCAGACTGCTCTAAGGGACGTACCTTTTACTGAGCCCAGGTATCGGAACCAAAAATCTTAACTACAGGGAAGAACCCCCAAATGGAAAAAAAATAATGCTCTTTGTTTCGTTCTCTAGTCTAACATTCATTCACAGTCAAACACAGCAAGTCACGCACTGTCAGGATGACTTAGTTATGTGCAGTAAGTAGCACCCCTCGAGTGTTACAACCAGACGGTAAGAAGCTGCTTAAAAAACTCTGGAACACAGAAAGTGTGTCTCAAAATACTTTCCAGAAACACTGTAAACTTATGTAATGAATGTTTGTGAGCTGAAATAAAGAAAATAGTATTTTTTCACTGTTTCAAGTTATTCTCCTACCCTGCCCACTCACGGTACTATAAATTAATCAAGTTAAATTCAGTTGATTCTGGTTGCCGCTTTTCATTTAATGAGCAAGTCTATAAATCAAGTGGTGAAAAGAAGTTATATGTGGCAGCTCAAAACGCACAAGCAAATGAAATTTTAGACAGTTCTTCAAATGGCTCATCAAATTATCACTTACAATGAAAAATAGTAAGATTTATATTATTCAAAAAATGAACTTAAAATTTCCAAATACATCACGTTATCATGCATATTCTCCATACTATTTTAAACAGTACAATTTACATGCAAAGTGTTCTTACATTAAAATTTTTTACTGACAAATAACAAAGTTAAATTAAATCTCATCATTAGAGAATTCTGACAGTACAAAAGATTCCCAAAACTTAACTACCACCTCAGTTAACACTGTATGTACTACAAAAACAACTGGCTATAAAATCAAAAAAATCCAGGTAGTCCCTTAGAATTTATGATGTAGGACTCTGACCTACATTCTACATGGCCTAGGTTAGCCTTTCCCAAAATGTATTCTGAAGAATATTAGCAAATGTCACTTAAACAAACTGTCAAGGTTCCAGTTTTGGGAAACCATGGGTTTCTTTTTCAGTTTTTTCAAATACATTGATTTTTTTTTTTTTCCTACCACATTAAAAGTACATTATCAAAGATTTTGGAAAATTCAAGAGTTGAAAGGGGAAAAATCACTGCAGAAGCAATTACTATAAATATTTGTATTATGTTTTTCTAGCTCAGTTTCTTTAGATGAATTTTTTTGTTTTACATAGTTGTGGTCATATTACAGATATAATTTTCTGTGACTTGTTTCTTCACGCAACACTGTAATATGATCAGGTTTTCAGGTTCATTTTTCTAAGACATAATATTTAATAACTGCATATTGTTTTAGGAAAAGGATGTACCACAGTTAACTTAGTAACCATTCTCCTATCACTGTATATTTCAATGTGTTCTATCACTTTTCCTATTATAAACAGTATCATAGCGCATAATTACTACCAGAAGAATCCAAAAATGTAAGTTTCACTACACCTCCCCTAGCAATAACTTAAAAATTGTTTAATCCTATTTTTATATATTAAAATGTATATTTAAAAAAAAATTTTTGTTGTATTTAATGTTTTGTTTTGGTTCAGTTACTATTGGGCATGAACCATTTTCCCTGTGTTTGTTAATTATTATATCTGCTCTTATAAGATTTCTCCTTTAATGTCTTTTACCTGTTTATCTGTTGGAGTCTTCATCTGTTTCTTCACAATTTATATAACCTCTTTATATAAAAATAACAAGCCTCAGCCCCATTAACTGAAAATTTTTTTGGTCGATTAATGTTGTTGTCTCTCTTAATTTTTAGCAATTTAAACTTTTCATATAATGAAATCTATTTTTCACTTAAATTTCTTATATACCAATTAAGCTTTGGCCTTCTTCCACCATCTAGAAATGTGATATTCATTTATATTTTCATCCAGTTTTAACAGCTTGCCCTTTTAAAAAAAAGTCATGCTTTAAAACTGTATTTTTTTCAAATGTAAAGCATGTATAGAGAAAAAACCAAGGCAAAACATATAGAAATACATCAGGTTTAAAAAAGCAAAAGTCCTTGTTCTTCTAAATTTTAACCAAAAGAGGCAACCACTGTTTGGGGTGCATTTCTTCCCTACACATACACAAAAACACACAGGCAAAAGAGCCTGCAGTTTCCCAGCACTTCCCCTCTTCCCCTCATGCTCTCTCAGGTCCTCCCTAATAAAGACTTGGAAACTCTAGACTCTGGAGTATGTTTACAGTCATTTTGAATATATCCAAGAAGGAATATAGTACCTTCATCCAAGATTACAAGACATATTTAATGACAGAACTCTTAATTCAAGAAATAACTATAAAGACTTAGTAATTTTTAAACAATTTATTTGGAAATGCTGGGTTAGCTTTATTTTAATCACTTCAGACAACCCAAAACTATGTTTTTCTGAATGTAAAATATACTAATATTAAAAGAATGATAGACAACAACTTACTTGGGATAGACAGGTTCATAAAGGTACTTGTCCCCTCTTGTAGATATAATGTGAAAAAACAAGATGTAGCCATTTGCTGTCTGAAAAAGATAAATTTTGTTAACCATGAATTAAAGGGTAAGGGTCTAAATATAATCCTGAATTCTAATTTTATATATTCTCAGCTGAAAAAAGTTTACTCTTAAGAATCTTTCTTTGGAGAACTGTGGTCTAATATCCAAATAAAACTGACCTTTTTTTTGTTTTGTTTTAATATGACCCATCTTGAAAAGAAAGGTTTTTATAGATTCATAAATATTTCATAAACATACAATAATAGTTTATATTATAGAAATTATTCAGGAATTGTATTATTCAATAATAAAGCAATGATTCTTTTGAAAAAACTTAAAAATAGACCCTTTTCAAGGTTTTAAGGCAACAATGCCACCAAATAGTAACAATATGATAAAATGCTTGACTCTAAAGTTTATGAAGTATAACTTCAGAATAACATATTTCATATTTCAAAATCAACCAGATTCTGATTTACTACAAAACACAGCCTGAGACTTGGAAAACAGCAAACCTTCAATTTCCAAAAATTCATCAGCTAGCTCTTTTTTCTAACGAAAACGAAGTATTTTAAAAATATAAATTAGTATTAAAAACAAACATATGGTCATGGCACACATCTATGACTTGCGAAGCTCCAACAACCATTTTATATTTATACAAATATAGAAAATACTAAGCTGTTTCTAACTAAACATTTTCAGGCAAAACACAATGAAATAGCAAATGTTTTGCTATTTCAGACTAATACTGAATTCCTATCATTTTAAAGGCTGGTGGGCATTTACCCAAAGTAGAACTGAGGGAAACTGAAGAAATTACCCAAGGTTTCAAATTTCTTTCCAGTACTGGTTTCCTGTTTTTCACTTAAGGAATGACAGAGAAAATACTCACTGAACTTCACAGCAAAGCCAGGGTTGTTTTTGTGATCTATAAAGTTCACTATTTTAGGTGTTCAACATGTTGGGATACAAAAGAAAAATGCTAAGATTCTTCAGATAAGGCCACCTTTGTAATTCTTCATGTGCAATTTTATGTTCTCATAAATAATATGGAGAGTACAGAATCAAAAGGAAAATGGCTTCAAATCAAACCATATCAAAGTTACATGGACAGCATCACCCCTATACGGAGTAGTGACTGTTTATAATTTTAAAGCTCTACTGTTACCTTACATGGGCTTGAAAAGTAAAATAATATGGCTTAGTAATTAGACCAACAACATTAGCATATAAAAGCTGTCCTGAATATCAATTACTCGGGTCAAATGTCCAAAATTTCAGAGTATCAAATGCTAACTAACAATATACTCAGAATTTCAACAAATGCTTAGAAGACTACGATGTTAGGGAAACTATAGTATCATTTTGCACCAGCATTTACAAATTCATATATACAGTATGCTAGATGAAATTACAGGTAATGACTTGATTTACTACTTGCATATTCTGTGTCAATCCTATTTACTAGTAATGTAATACTTTACTTGTTATTAAATGCTATATACTTCCAGATCTCAATGACTATTTACCACAGACATGAACATCAGTGATTTTGTCTTCGAGCCATTTTTTAAGTTTAATAATAAATGACCATCTTTAAAAAGTAGTATTTTAATGTAACTATATCAAATCTGTCACTATACAAAATATTATGATGGCCTTTCCCTTTCCACCCCTAATATACTGCAAATACTGTCTATAACTACTGCTTAATCTGTAGACAGCAATTCTAATACCTTAAAGACACACCGCCCACATTCATTCTCCCTGCAAAACTAAATTTATTTGTTTTAATAAATGAAAGACCAAAAATAAAGAATCTAAAAGGCTCTATTTCCTGTTTTCATCCCATATTTTAATTATAATTTTTTTCTTTCTCCAAGGCAAACTATCAGATTATGTGACTAATCACAGAAACCCAACAATTTCTAAAAGAATCTTAAATGACAAGTCTACATGTCCCTTCCTCATGTATATCCATGAATTCATGAATTGGGGTCACAGATACATAGCCACTCAGAACAAAAAGAACTAGAAACAAACTAACAAACAAAGGACATTAATAAGGCATCCAAAATTCACTGAGAGGTATAAATATAAACATGATTTTTTTCCAACAGTAAATGTAATAATGGTAGATTTGAAAGGCATTCAAACTATCTCAGCAAATTCAACATTTAAAAAGAAGAGGTGAACTCTGCAGATGATGGTAGTTGTTGATGATGTTGTTACCGCTTATGTGTATTTTGCTTTGTTTTGGCATTTGAGATGTTTTCCCTGTTACCCAAAACTATATTTTGAAAATTATTTTATGATTAATGCATAACACACATACTGTAAATAGTAATTTGCTATAAACAGTAAGAATTTAAGTTCAACATGTGACATATACAATCTGTAAGCAGCAATCCCAACATCGTCCTCTGCCATTATCCAAAGCTTCTATCCCAGATGAAATTCACCAGAATTCCAAGTCATACTAAATTTCTTCTTTCGGATACATTCATTTTTATTATGTATAATAACATAGGCTAGATTTATACATCTGGCTCCAACAACCTGATGATACATTACAAAGATTCCCATACTAATTTATAGATAAGAACTTGATACGTGAAACTTACCTTCTATTCCAACATACCGTCATGTTAGGCTTCAAATAAAGCTGAAATAACAGACCAGCACTTTGATATTCTAAACAGTGATCTGTAAAATGGTGTATTCTGATTTTTAATTTTATTATATTCATTATTTAAACACTGGAATAATATACATAATAATGAATAAATCACTAAAAAACAAACCACCTCAAGATAAAAACTGAACATTTTTTGTGCCATAATCCAGACTTTGTACGTACTTGCTGTCAAGTTGATTCCAACTCACAGCAACCCTACAGGACAGAGCAGAACTGCACCACGGGGTTTCCAAGGCTGTACTCTTTACAGAAACAGAGTGCCACATCTTTCTCCTGTGGAGTGGGCAGTGGGGTTTGAACCACTGAGCTTTTGGTTAGCGGCGAGCGCCTAACCACTGCGCCACCAGGGCTCCTTACATAAATATGAATATATTTAAACAGGAAATTATAAATACAGTTGTAAATCACACATAAACTCTCAAAACTAGGTCATGACTAATTCTGACATAAGATGTTGTTGTTAGGTGCCATTGAGTCGTTCACGACTCATAGCGACCCTATTTACAGCAGAACAAAACACCGCCTAGTCCTGTGCCATCCTCACAATCATTGTTATGCTTGAGCCCATTGTTGCAGCCACTGTGTCAGTCCATCTCATTGAGGGCTTTCCTCTTTTTTGCTGACCATCTATTTTATCAAGCATGATGCCCTTCTTCAGGGACTGGTCCCTCCTGATAACGTGTCCACAGTATGTGAGATGCAGTCTTGCCATACTTGCTTCTAAGGAGCAATCTGGTTGTACTTCTTCCTAGATAGATTTGTTTGTTCTTTTGGCAGTCCATGGTACATTCAATATTCTTCACCAACACCACAATTTAAAGGCGTCAATTCTTCTTCAGTCTTCCTTATTCACTGTCCAGCTTTCACATGCATATGAGATGACTGAAAACACCACAGCCTAGGTCAGGCACACCTTAGTCTTCAAGGTGACATCTTTATTTTTCAACACTTTAATTTAAATGAGGTCTTTTGCAGCAGATTTGCCCAATGCAATGAATCTTCTGACTTCTTGACTGCTGCTTCCATGGCTGTTGATTGTGGATCCGGGTAAAATAAAATCCTTGACAACTTCAATCTTTTCTCCGTTTATCATGATGTGAATTATTGGTCCAGTTGTGAGGACTTTTGTTTTCTTTATGTTGAGGTGCAATCCATACTGAAGGCTGTGGTCTTTGATCTTCGTCAGTAAGTGTTTCAAGTCCTCTTCACTTTCGGAAAGCAAGGTCATGTCATCTGCTTAACACAGGTTGTTAATGAGTCTTCCTCCATCTTGATGCCCCTATGAAGTTATTCTTGATAAGAGTCCAGCTTCTCAAATTATCTGCTCGGCATACAGACTGAATAGGTATGGTGAAAGGATACAACCCTGACACACATCTTACCTGACTTTAAAACATGCAGTATCCCCTTGTTCTGTCTGAACGACTGTCTCTTGATCTATGTATAGGCTCCTCATGAGCACAAGTAAGTGCCCTTGAATTCCCACTCTCTGCAATGTCATCCATAACTTGTTATGATCCACACAGTCAAACGCCTTTGCATAGTTAATAAGACACAGATAAACATCTTCTGGTATTTTCGGCTTTCAGCCAGGATCCATCTGACACCAGCAATGATATCCCTGGTTCCATGTCTTCTTCTGAATCTGGCTTGAATTTCTGGCAGTTCCTGCTGATATACTGCTATAGCCGCTTTTGAATGATCTTCAGTAAAATTTTACTTGTGTGATATTAATGATATTGTTCGATAATTTCTACATTTGGATGGATCACCTTTCTTGGGAAGGCATAAATATAGATGTCTTCCAGTTGATTGGCCAGGAAGCTGTCTTCCAAATTTCTTGGCATAGACAAGTGAGTACTTCTAGTGTTGCATCTGTTTGCTGAAACATCTCAATTGATATTGCATCGATTCCTGAAGCCTTGGTTTTTTCCAATGCCTTCAGAGCAGCTTGGACTTCTTCCTTCAGTACCACTGGATCCTGATCATATGCTACCTCCTGAAATGGTTGAACGTTGACCAATTCTTTTTGGTATAGTGACTCAGTGTATTCCTTTCATCTTCTTTTGACGGCTCCTGCATCATTTAATATTTTCCCCATAGAATCGCCTTCACTATTGTAACTTGAGGCTTGAATTTTTTCTTTAGTTCTTTAAGCCTGGGAAATGCTGAGCATGCTCTTCCTGTTTGGTTTTCTATCTCCAGCTCTTTGTACGTGTCATTAGAATACTTTACTTTGTCTTCTCCAGCCACCCTTTGAAATCTTCTGTTTACCTCTTTGACTTCATCATTTCTTCCTTTCGCTTTAGCTACTTGATGTTCAAGAACAAGTTCCAGAGTCTCTTCTGACAACCATTTTGGTCTCTTCTTTCCTTCCTGTCTTTTTAATGACCTCTTCCTTTCTTCATGTATGATGTCCTTCCACAGCTCATCAGATCTTCAGTCATAAGTGTTCAACACATCAAATCTATTCTTGAGATGGTCTCTAAATTCAGGTGGGATATATTCAAAGTCATACTTTGGCTCTCGTGGAGTTGTTCTAATTTCAGGTGGGATATATTCAAAGCCATACTTTGGCTCTCATGGAGTTGTTCTAATTTTCTTCAGTTTCAAGTTGAACTTGCATAGAACAACTGATGGTCTGTTCTGTAGTCGGTCCATGGCCTCGTTCTGACTGATGATATTGAGCTTTTCCATTGTCTTTCCACAGATAGTTGATTTGATTCCTGTGTATTCCATCTGGTGAGGTCCATGTGTACAGTCACCATTTAAGTCATTGAAAAAAGGTATTTGCAATAAGAAGTCGTTGGCCTGGCAAAATTCTATCCTGTGATCTTTGGCATTGTCACTATCACCAAGGCCGTGTTTTCCAACTACCAATCCTTCTTTTTTGTTTCCAAGTTTCGCATTTCAATCACCAGTAATTATCAATGCATCCTGACTGCATGTTTGATCCCTTTCAGACTGCAGAAGTTGGTAAAAAAACTTCAATTTCCTCATCTTTGGCCTTAGTGGTTGGTGCATAAACTTGAATAATAGTTGTATTAACTGGTCTTCCTTGTAGGCATATGGATATTATCCTATCACTAACAGCGCTGTACTTCAGGATAGATCTTGAAATGTTCTTTTTGACACTGAATGAATGTAACACTAGCAGTGCATGGGTGGTTCAGTAGTAGAATTCTCGCCTGCTATTGGGTGGTTTGGTAGTAGAATTCTCTCCTGCTATTGTGTGGTTCGGAAACCCTGGTGGCATAGTGGTTAAGTGCTATGGCTGTTAACCAAAAGGTCAGTAGTTTGAATCTGCCAGGCGCTCCTTGGAAACTCTGTGGGGCAGTTCTACTCTGTCCTATAGGGTCACTATGAATCGGAATCAACTCGACGGCACTGGGTTTGTTTTCTTTTTTTTTATATACTAGTAACTTAAAGTTAACTTCTGGATTCTAAGAAGACGGAAGACCTGAGCCTGCACCCTTAACCTCTTCCTCCACCTCTCAGGAGAATACCAAAAAATGTGTTGGCTGAGCCTGGAGTATGTTTTCAGAGGCATCAAGACCTCGTGAGTTCTCCCGAGGGACGGAATAGGTACTGAGGGGACCAGAGGGAGGGGAAGGTTAGCTTTGCTATTCCTTGAGGCACTGGGCCAAAACCTGGGATTTAAAAGCTCCCTAAGTGAGCTAAAAAAAACTGAATCCTATGACTTCCCCCAGAAAAGGGCTGAGGGTGTCTGCTCCCACAAGTGGACATTGGCAGGGCTACCCCGCTAACCTCAGCAGATGTAGAATAGGGGTTGCACTGTGAGCTGAATTACTCTCAGAACTTAAGGTCTGATAAAGCCTTCAGGTTAGGGCTCTTCCTCTCAGAGACACTGCCTGAGAGTAGGGGAGGCTTGCCCTCAGCCTCGGGAGAGAACAAGAGTTTGTGAGCTGGTCTGCCCCTGCAAACTACCGTTTTACACAACATCTGTTTTGCATTGCCAGAGAGACCGGAACGAAAGCTATACCTCTGTGGTGGCTAACAGGGCACAGCAAAGAAAAATACTACTTATTAAAGGAGCTCAGTAATTCAGTGATGGAAAACCAAACTATTAAACAGGTAAAATATGTGTCTCCTACTGATGAGTCACGTGGAAGAGATGGAAGAATGTAAATAAGGAAAAGGTATTAAAAAGTTTCAAGAAGAAGAAATTAGAAGATAAGCAGGACTTTTCAGAGCTCAAAACATCTCTAACAGAAAAAACCCAGCAGATGAACTGACGAAGAATAATCCTTTCTGGGAACTGAGCCTTCTGTTTCAGAAGATTAAATGGCAATGATCTCACGACAGAAAATCAGTACTGAAAAGATAAAAAAAAAACTAGGAAGACAAATTCAGGAGGTTTGCAAATATTAAGTTACAGAAAAAAATGTGCACAGGGCAGAACAAGTATTAGTTCAGGAAATAATAAAAGAAACCTCCCTGGGGGTGCGGGGGGAGGACAACTTAACAAAAAAAGATACATACCTACAAACAATATGCAGAAATTACTGAATTTCAATCATAAAGAGAAAAATCATTCAGGGAAAAAGAATAGGTTGCCTGCACAGGAAAGATGAGCAGATCAGCACTAGATTTCTCATGAGTGACACTGGAAACTAAAGGATATTAGAACATTTGTCTTAGTTATCTAGTGCTGCTGTAACAGATATATCACAAGTAGATGGCTTTAACAAACAGAAGTTTATTCTCTCACAGTTCAGGAAGCTGTAAGTCCGAATTCAAGGTGCCAGCTCTAGCGGGAGGCTTTCTTTCTCTGTCAGTTCTGGGGAAGAGTCCTTGTCTTCAATCTTCCCTGGGTCTAGGAGCTTCTCAGCACAGGAACCCCGGGTCCAAAGGATTCGCTCTGCTCCTGGTGCCGCTTTCTTGGTGGTATGAGGTCCTACTGTCTCTCTGTTCACTTCTCTCTTTTATATCTCAAAAGAGACTGACTCGAGATACAGTCTAATCCTATAGATTGAGTCCTGCCTCATTAACATACTGCCTCTAATCCTGCCTCATTAACATCAAGACGTAGGCTTTACAACACAGGAAAATCGTATCACGTGACAAAATGGTGGACAATCACACAATACTGGGAATTATGGCCTAGCCAAGTAGAGACACATTTTTGGGGGACAAAAGTCAATCCTTAACAACACCCTATGGCTAAAAAAAAAAAAAAAGAACCTCTATATAAGAATCCCATACCTAGACAGGATATCCCTTATCAGGGTTAAAGAACGGTATGCTCAGTTATTCTTTTAACATGTGACCACCTGCCATGTGTTAGAAAATGCTCTTGGCATTGGCGCTACAGGAAAGAGGACAAGCAAGCAAACATGGAACAAACATTCTACGTTTGTGGGAAACATATGACAGACAATAAACAATGTTTAAAGTTTAGATAAGAAAAAAATAAACAGTGTGATGACCATACCATCCATATTAGGTATCTGAAATACTTATGGACAACAATTATCATTAATAGTTAATATTCACTATTAATAGTAAAGAGCTCACACAAAAGACAATCCTATTGAAAAATGGATAAAAATGGGCAACCGGGAGATGAAGAAGTGCAAACAACCAAAAAAAAAAAAAAAAAAAAAAGATGCCAAACTTCACTGCAATGAAACAAACAAAAAACAAACCCACTGCTGTTGAGTTGATTCCGACTCATAGTGACCCTATAGGACAGAGCAGAACTACCCCATGGGGTTTCCAAGGGGTGGCTGGTGGATTCGAACTGCCAATCTTTTGGTTAGCAGCTGTAGCTCTTAACCACTGTGCCATGGGGTTTCCAAAAATGGGCATTAAAATGACCATTTTCACCAATCTGATATAGGCATAAATGTCTATCAACAGGAATCCTAAGAACACTTACAGTGACACTGGGAACTGACAGAATTTTTCTGAAAAGTAATTTGGCAACATTTATTAAAACAAATACACATATACCCTTTGCCGCAGCAATCCTACTTAGGAGAAAATAACTAACAACAATATATTAACATGACCGTGGAGAAGTGGAAGGAAACACAAGGTGTTAAAACTGGTTACTAATGTGCATGCATTTTATCTCTTCAACTTGAGGGCAAGGATAACTTTGTCTACCCTTTTCGGTTTCTAGCAGTATAGTACACAAGGTAGCCACTGGGTTAGTGATCAGTTAACGTGGAACAGTTCAACAGAGACCCATGCTCCTCTATGAGAACTCATTTCAACTCAGTCATAAACTTTTCTAAATCAAATCTGCAATTGACAGTTTTATAATGCCAGAAGGTAATATCCAGAGAAAAATTAAATAAGTTTTTTTTTAATTATATTATTCTGCACATATTTTGTAATCTCTCATAATCCATCCCTTTTCTTCCAGTCATATATATCAGAGATCTAATAAAAATATCTACTATGGAGAGGATTATCACACTTAAAGTACTAACCTAAACTTTAAGAGATACTTTGTTTTACAGTGTTCTTCATTTCAGAATGTAACTACATGAGTAGCTAAAATTTTATTTCTAAAATTGGCAACCATAACTTATTTACTGCCACTGCATGTAAGAATTAGAATTTCTATACCAAAATAAGCCTATTGACTGTCCAGAAGAGCTGAGCAGGAAAAATAAAATGCAGCTGAAGTACTTACCTTATTGGGTTTTTAATGAGACCACTACAAAAAAGAGTATTCCTCACACCATTTAAAACAAACTCTAGCTCTTTTTTGCTGGTAACTGCACATAATCTAGAGAGCATTTTCCTTTTAGGGCCCTTTCACTCTGTCCCTAAATTTCAACCAGGATCTCCAACACCTGAAACCAAATCCAGATATTCCTATCTTCTTTCATAAACTTGGTGGATCCACCCAGTCATCTAAGTTAGAAATCAGTCACTTAAATTATTCATGCTCACTCATCCTTTACATGCAGTTAGTCTGAAAATTTTGCCACTTTTCTATGACTATTCCAAAGGAAGAGTTTGGTTAAACCAGGGTTTGTGTAGAACAAGAATGAAGAAATAATACCAGAGAAGCAATGAAGTACAGTTCTATAGATTAAAAGATCTTAAATGCAAGGCTTCTTATTTTGGACTTTATGATGTAGGACAAAAAAAAAAAAAAAGGGTCAGTAAATTTTTTCCACATGTGCTTGAAAATATTAAAAAAGTAATAAATATTTTAGGCTTTACAGGCCTACAGGCAAAATCAAGATTATGTAGGTAATTAATAAGAAAGAAAATAAATTTCCATAAATTTTTGTGACAAAATTCTAAATATAATTGTAATGACAACTGAGTATAATTTTTTGATAATACAGGTCTAAAGAGAATGGAACTCTTTTTTATAAGGGTAACATTTTTGCTTAGTTGAGGTTCAAAGTTAGTGTTCCCTACCATAAAATTGAATACAAAATTTCATCCGTTAATGCTAGTTTGTAATGAAACCTTACATATTTTACATTTGAAAATGACTTTTCGGTGGCGGGGCCAAGATGGCGGACTAGGTAGACGCTACCTCGGATCCCTCTTCCAACAAAGACTCGGAAAAACAAGTGAATCGATCACATACATAACAATCTACGAACCCTGAACAACAAACACAGATTTAGAGATGGAAAACGAACAAATACGGGGAAGCAGCAATTGTTTTCAGAGCCTGGAGCCAGCGTCCCAGTCAGGCAACCTTTGGCGCCCGATTTAGGGCAGAGCCCAGGGGAGCTGACGGCGCAAACAAGGGGCGCAGCCCTACCCCCCTGAACTCACCCCGGGAGCGGGCCCAGCCCGTCCGCGGGGGCAGCGTGGCGACGCAGCCGGTGGGAGAAGTTCCCGGGAGGAAGTGACTGGTCTTGGAGCTGGGAGAGTAGCGTCCCAGCCGGGGAATCTTGCTGCCGGGCTTTTGACTATGCGCTGTCACGGAACAAGCACGGAGAGCTGCTCCACTCCCCTGAACTAACCCCGGGAGGGGGCCCAGCCAGTCCGCGGAAGTGGCACGACTACGCGGCGGGCAGGAGGAGAAGTCCCCGGGAGGCAGTGACTGATTTTGGAGCCGGGAGGGCAGCGTCCCAGCCGGGGAATCTTGCCACCGAGCATTTGACTGGGCACTGTCACTGCGCAAGCACAGAGAGCTGCTCCACTCCCCTGAACTAACCCCGGGAGGGGGCCCACCCAGTTCGCGGGGGCAGTGCGGTGACACGGCTGGCGGGACAAGAAGTCCCCAGGAGGCAGCGACTGATTTTGGAGTCGGGAGACCACCCTCCCAGCAGGGGAACCTTGACGTTGGGCGTGGGACTGGCAGCAGAGGATCTGACCGCAGCTTCAGTGGGCCAGATCCCCAGGGGCAATCTCCACACAGCCAGCACACATAGGCAACACGCCCCTCGGGAATCTCAGATAAAATAATCATTCCAAGCAAGACAAGCAACTCTGGCTATATTCTGAGGTGCTACTCTCCTATCTCTCTGATCCCTCACCCACCCTCCCCAGGCAGCTTCATTAACATTGGAATTTCCTGAGCCAGAGGGAGAATGGCTCCGGCTCCGCGGCGGCTTTGCTTCCCGCCCCCCCCCTTTTCTTTTTCTTTTGGTCTTTTCCTAACTCTCTCTTCCGACCTGAGAGAAGGAAACAAAAAACCCAGGGACCAAAAATCTACCCCTAATTGGACTAAAAACACAGAACCAGCTACAGCCAAGCATATATGATCCAAATCTCAGACTTTTCATCCTTACAGGGAACAAGGTGGCGGTTATAATCCAAAGGCAGTTCTGATAGGGATCTGACTGCATTTTTTTTTACCAGATTTTCTGGAAAAACTAGTCTCCCAGTGATGGCTCAGAGAAAGCAGTCCATATCAAACCACATAAAGAAGCAGACCATGACAGCTTCTCCAACCCCCCAAACAAAAGAGTCAAAATCTTTCCCAAATGAAGATACAATCCTGGAATTATCAGATACAGAACATAAAAAACTAACTTACAGAATGCTTCAAGACATCAGAAACGAAATAAGACAAACTGCAGAAAAAGCCAAGGAACACACTGATAAAAGAGTAGAACTCAAAAAGATTATTCAAGAACATAGTGGAAAAATAAATAAGTTGCAAGAATCCATAGAGACAGCATGTAGAAATCCAAAAGATTAACAATAAAATAACAGAATTAGACAACGCAATAGGAAGTCAGAGGAGCAGACTCGAGCAATTAGAATGCAGACTGGGACATCTGGAGGACCAGGGAATTAACACCAACATAGCTGAAAAAAAATCAGATAAAAGAATTTAAAAAAATGAAGAAACCCTAAGAATCATGTGGGACTCTATCAAGAAGGATAACTTGCGGGTGATTGGAGTCCCAGAACAGGGAGCGGGGACAGAAAACACAGAGAAAATAGTTGAAGATCTCCTGACACAAAACTTCCCTGACACCATGAAAGACGAAAGGATATCTATCCAAGATGCTCATTGAACCCCATTTAAGATTGATCCAAAAAGAAAAACACCAAGACATATTATCATCAAACTCGCCAAAACCAAAGATAAACAGAAAATTTTAAAAGCAGCCAGGGAGAAAAGAAAGGTTTCCTTCAAGGGAGAATCAATAAGTTCAGACTACTCAGCAGAAACCGTGCAGGCAAGAAGGGAATGGGACGACAGATATAGAGCACTGAAGGAGAAAAACTGCCAGCCAAGGATCATATATCCAACAAAACTCTCTCTGAAATATGAATGTGAAATTAAGATATTTACAGATAAACACAAGTTTAGAGAATTTGCACAAACCAAACCAAAGCTACAAGAAATACTAAAGGATAGTTTGGTCAGAAAACCAATAACATCAGATACCAGCACAACACAAGGTCACAAAACAGAACATCCTGATATCAACTCAAATAGGGAAATCACAAAAACAAATTAAGATTAATTAAAAAAAAAATGCTCACAACAGGGAATCACTGAAGTCAATATGTAAAAGATCACAATAATCAAAAAGAGGGACTAAATACAGGAGGCATAAAACTGCCATATGGAGAGTGATACAAGGCGACATAGAACAATACAAGTTAGGTTTTTACTTAGAAAAATAGGGGTCAATAATAAGGTAACCACAAAGAGGTATAACAACTCCATAACTCGAGATAAAAGCCAAGAAAAACGTAACGATTCAACAAACATAAAGTCAAACACTACGAAAATGAGGATCTCACAATTTACTAAGAAAAACGTCTCATCACAAAAAAGTATGTGGAAAAATGAAACTGTCAACAACACACATAAAAAGGCATCAAAATGACAACACTAAACACTTATTTATCTATAATTACGATGAATGTAAATGGACTAAATGCACCAATAAAGAGACAGAGAATCTTGGACTGGATAAAGAAACACGATCCGTCTATATGCTGCCTACAAGAGACACACCTTAGACTTAGAGACACAAACAAAATAAAACTCAAAGGATGGAAAAAAATATATCAAGCAAACAATAAGCAAAAAAGAAGAGGAGTAGCAATATTAATTTCTGACAAAATAGACTTTAGACTTAAATCCACCACAAAGGATAAAAAGGACACTACATAATGATAAAAGGGACAATTGATCAGGAAGACATAACCATATTAAATATTTATGCACCCAATGACAGGGCTGCAAGATACATAAATCAAATTTTAACAGAAATGAAAAGTGAGATAGACACCTCCACAATTATAGTAGGTGACTTCAACACACCACTTTCGGAGAAGGACAGGACATCCAGTAAGAAGCTCAGTAGAGACACGGAAGACCTAATTAAAACAATCAACCAACTTGACCTCATTGACTTATACAGAACTCTCCACCCAACTGCTGCAAAGTATACTTTTTTCTCTAGCGCACATGGAACATTCTCTAGAATAGACCACATATTAGGTCACAAAACAAACCTGTGCAAAATCGAAATATTACAACGCATCTTTTCAGACCACAAGGCAATAAAACTAGAAATCAATAACAGAAAAACTAGGGAAAAGAAATCAAATACTTGGAAACTGAACAATACCCTCCTGAAAAAAGACTGGGTTATAGAAGACATCAAGGAGGGAATAAGGAAATTCATAGAATGCAACAAGAATGAAAATACTTCCTATCAAAACCTCTGGGACACAGCAAAAGCAGTGCTCAGAGGCCAATTTATATCGATAAATGCACACATACAAAAAGAAGAAAGAGCCAAAATCAGAGAACTGTCCCTACAACTTGAACAAACAGAAAGTGAGCAACAAAAGAATCCATCAGGCACCAGAAGAAAACAAATAATAAAAATTAGAGCTGAACTAAATGAATTAGAGAACAGAAAAACAATTGAAAGAATTAACAAAGCCAAAAGCTGGTTCTTTGAAAAAATTAACAGAATTGATAAACCACTGGCTAGACTGACTAAAGAAATACAGGAAAGAAAACAAATAACCCGAATAAGAAATGAGAAGGACCACATCACAACAGAACCAAATGAAATTAAAAGAATCATATCAGATTATTATGAAAAATTGTACTCGAACAAATTTGCAAACCTAGAAGAAATGGATGAATTCCTGGAAAAACACTACCTACCTAAACTAACACATTCAGAAGTAGAACAACTAAACAGACCCATAACAAAAAAAGAGATTGAAACGGTAATCAAAAAACTCCCAACAAAAAAAAGCCCTGGCCCGGATGGCTTCACTGCAGAGTTCTACCAAATTTTCAGAGAAGAGTTAACACCACTACTACTGAAGGTATTTCAAAGCATAGAAAATGACGGAATACTACCCAACTCATTCTATGAAGCCACCATCTCCCTTACACCAAAACCAGGTAAAGACATTACAAAAAAAGAAAATTACAGACCTATATCCCTCATGAACATAGATGCAAAAATCCTCAACAAAATTCTAGCCAATAGAATTCAACAACATATCAAAAAAATAATTCACCACGATCAAGTGGGACTTATACCAGGTATGCAAGGCTGGTTTAATATTAGAAAAACCATTAATGTAATCCACCACATAAATAAAACAGAAGAGAAAAACCACATGATCTTATCAATTGATGCAGAAAAGGCATTTGACAAAGTCCAACACCCATTTATGATAAAAACTCTCACCAAAATAGGAATTGAAGGAAAATTCCTCAACAAGGGCATCTATGCAAAGCCAACAGCCAACATCACTCTAAATGGAGAGAACCTGAAAGCATTTCCCCTGAGAACGGGAACCAGACAAAGATGCCCTTTATCACCGCTCTTATTCAACATCGTGCTAGAAGTCCTAGCCACGGCAATTAGGCTAGACAAAGAAATAAAGGGCATCCGGATTGGCAAGGAGGAAGTAAAATTATCTCTATTTGCAGATGACATGATCTTATACACAGAAAACCCTAAGGAATCCTCCAGAAAACTACTGAAACTAAGGGTTTGGCAGAGTCTCAGGTAATAAAATAAACATACAAAAATCACTTGGATTCCTCTATATCAACAAAAAGAACATCGAAGAGGAAATAACCAAATCAATACCATTCACAGTAGCCCCCAAGAAGATAAAATACCTAGGAATAAATTTTACCAAGGATGTAAAAGACCTATACAAAGAAAACTACAAAACTCTACAACAAGAAATTCAAAAGGACTTACTTAAGTGGAAAAACATACCTTGCTCATGGATAGGAAGACTTAACATAGCAAAAATGTCTATTCTACCAAAAGCCATCTATACATACAATGCACTTCCGATCCAAATTCCAATGTCATTTTTTAAGGTGACAGAGAAACAAATCACCAATTTCATATGGAAGGGAAAGAAGCCCCGGATAAGCAAAGCATTACTGAAAAAGAAGAAGAAAGTGGGAGGCCTCACCCTACCTGATTTCAGAAGATATTATACAGGCCACAGTAGTCAAAACAGCCTGGTACTGGTACAACAACAGGCACATAGACCAATGGAACAGAATTGAGAACCCAGATATAAATCCATCCACGTATGAGCAGCTGATATTTGACAAAGGACCAGAGTCAGTTAATTGGGGAAAAGATAGTCTTTTTAACAAATGGTGCTGGCATAACTGGATATCCATTTGCAAAAAAATGAAACAGGACCCATACCTCACACCATGCACAAAAACTAACTCCAAGTGGATCAAAGACCTAAACATAAAGACTAAAACGATAAAGATCATGGAAGAAAAAATAGGGACAACCCTAGGAGCCCTAATACAAGGCATAAACAGAATACAAAACATCACCAAAAATGACGAAGAGAAACCCGATAACTGGGAGCTCCTAAAAATCAAACACCTATGCTCATCTAAAGACTTCACCAAAAGAGTAAAAAGACCACCTACAGATTGGGAAAGAATTTTCAGCTATGACATCTCCGACCAGCGCCTGATCTCTAAAATCTACATGATTCTGTCAAAACTCAACCACAAAAAGACAAACAACCCAGTCAAGAAGTGGGCAAAGGATATGAACACACACTTCACTAAAGAAGATATTCAGGGAGCTAACAGATACATGAGAAAATGCTCTCGATCATTAGCCATTAGAGAAATGCAGATTAAAACTATGATGAGATTCCATCTCACTCCAAAAAGGCGGGCATTAATCCAAAAAACACAAAATAATAAATGTTGGAGAGGCTGTGGAGAGATTGGAATTCTTATACACTGCTGGTGGGAATGTAAAATGGTACAACCACTTTGGAAATCTATCTGGCGTTATCTTAAACAGTTAGAAATAGAACTACCATAAAACCCAGAAATCCCACTCCTCGGAATATACCCTAGAGAAACAAGAGCCTCCACACAAACAGATATATGCACACCCATGTTTATTGCAGCTCTGTTTACAATAGCAAAAAGCTGGAAGCAACCAAGGTGTCCATCTACAGATGAATGGGTAAATAAATTGTGGTATATTCACACAATGGAATACTACGCATCGATAAAGAACAGTGACGAATCTGTGAAACATTTCATAACATGGAGGAACCTGGAAGGCATTATGCTGAGCGAAATCAGTCAGAGGCAAAAGGACAAATATTGTATAAGACCACTATTATAAGATCTTGAGAAATAGTATAAACTGAGAAGAACACATACTTTTGTGGTTACAAGCGGGGGAGGGAGGGAGGGAGAGGGTTTTTTATTGATTAATTAGCTAAAAAGAACTGCTTTAGGTGAAGGAAGGACAACACTCAATACATGGAAGGTCAGCTCAACTAGACTGGACTGGACCAAAAGCAAAGAAGCTTCCGGGATAAACTGAATACTTCAAAGGTCAGCGGAGCAAGGGCAGGGGTTTGGGAACCATGGTTTAAGGGGACTTCTAAGTCAATTGGCAAAATAATTCTATTATGAAAATATTCTGTGCCCCACTTTGAAATGTGGCGTCTGGGGTCTTAAAAGCTAACAAGCAGCCATCTAAGATGCATCAACTGGTCTCAACCCACCTGGAGCAAAGGAGAATGAAGAACACCAAGGTCACACGACAACTAAGAGCCCAAGAGACAGAGAACCAGAGACCTACATTATCCCAAGAACAGAAGAATTAGTTGGTGCCCGGCCACAATCGATGACTACCCTGACAGGGAGCACAATAGAGAACCCCTGAGGGAGCAGGAGATAAGTGGGATGCAGACCCCAAATTCTCATAAAAAGACCAGACTTAATGGTCTGGATGTGACTAGAGGAATCCCGGCGGTCATGGTCCCCAAACCTTCTGTTGGCACAGGACGGGAACCATCCCCGAAGACAATTCATCAGACATGAAAGGGACTGGACAGTGGGTGGGAGAGAGATGCTGATGAAGAGTGAGCTAATAATATCAGGTGGACACTTGAGACTGTGTTGGCATCTCCTGTCTGGAGGGGGGATGGGAGGACAGAGAGAGTTGGAGGCTGCCAAAGTTTTCACGAAAGGAGAGACTGGAAGGGCTGACTCATTAGGGGGAGAGCAAGTGGGAGTAGGGAGTAAGATGTATATTAACTTATATGTGACAGACTGACTTGATTTGTAAACGTTCACTTGAAGCTCAATAAAAGTTAATAAAAAAAAAATGACTTTTCACACAGGTTCTGTCAAATACTAGTATCAACCCATGACCATACGATTCTAACTGAATATATTCACCATTTGGAAGGCATTTATTGACTTCTATTAGATTCTTGATATTTGTTTTATCATGTCATTAAATTGCAGATTAATTCACTTCTAACTGAAGGTTAGGTGGAAGCTACTCAATTACGCAAGGGATTCTGAAATATGGAAATTTCCTTTGGACTTGTCTCAGGGTCTGAAAAATGCTATTAGAACTGTGGTTTGAGCTCCAAATGTATACCCATTGCTAATCTTGCGTAGGAATAGAGATCTTATTTTAACTTTTGACAACAATTGAAACGTAAAAAGCAGCTTGATATTACTTGTGATTCAAACGCTGGTTATAAACTAAATGACTTTACCACATATGTTTCACATATAAGGGCTGTTCTGCCGTGTACTTTCAGGTTGAATTCATTAAAAAACATTATCAAGTTGGCAGCTAAAGCTAAGTTCCAAAGCTATTCAGTATTCAATAAGTGGATGAGAGCAGTTTTTGTTTTAAAAAGAAAAAAAGTTAATCTTAGCTCCGAGCTCAAAATACAATAAAACTTTACCACTGTTAAGTCATCAAACGGCTATGTGATAGGGGAAGTCAGGATACTCAGCTTATATTTCTCATGAAAATTCAAAAACTGATGATAGTCTGATCCAAGAGAGTGAGTGAAGTTTACCATTAACACAACTGATTCAATAACACATGATAAATTCAAATATTTCTCACAAACATTTGCTGATGAATATCATGAATAACAGTAGAGTTTAAAAACTGTATTTCTATATAAAAAAAAAAATTTCTATAAGCTTTGTAAATTTGTCCAACCAAGCCTGTTTCTGCTCCACAGTTTGACCACCATCAACTGAAACACATCTTAGCAGATTCTACTTCATGTTACTGAATACTGTAACTATGGATAAAACTTAATTTCTCAGAGCCTCAGTTAACTCATCTATTATGAAGGGTAATAGTATCTACTTCAAAGTGTTGATCTAAAGATTAAATAAGATGACCTACATAAACTGAATACAGTGACACCTACACAGGAGGTGATCAATAGCTGTTACCCATATTTATTATTGTTATTGCAAATTAGGTGATGGTGACAACACTAGATGTGACAGTGATAAAACATAAATTGAAGAGACGAAATTAACAGAGAGAAATGTAAAAATATATCCAAATGAATGTAAGAATTATTATGAGACAAACACATAAAGCCTATTATTTTTGTGGGAAATCTTTGGAGGTCAGGGTTAAAAATGCAAAAAAACCAAATTAGACTTCAAGGAAAAAAACAGGAAAGTGAGAAGAACAAACGGTTAAGCATACAGGCAGCATGTTTAGAGATGGGAGGAAGCAGCAGAGTCAACAAAGATGATATAAGAATAATGTGAATAAAAGAATTAGCACAGCTGTTCTTAACACCAAAAGATGAATGCTCATGGGTGTGGAAGACTGAAGGGAAGCCATCTAAGAGAATCAAATTTAAATGAATGCAACAATTTCATAAGAAAACACTATCAAAGTTGAAAAATCTACTTACTGACACAGCTATCATGGTACTATCTGGCCTCCATTCAGCTTGTTTGTAGGATCCAAACTGAGTAGACGATTTTGCAGGTTCCTTGTAGGTTACAATTAACACACTAGGCTGGAAGGAAAGAGTTCCATTAGTATTAATAGCCTATAAAAATACATACAAACAAAATTTAAGATAACCTATCATGGAGTGCTCTGAAAGTAGTTTGTTGTTGGTGATGCCGTCGAGTTGGTTCCGACTCATAGCAACCCTGTGCACAACAGAATGAAACACTGCACCATCCTTACACTCATTGTTATGCTTGAGCTCACTGTGGCAGCTACTGTGTCAATCCACCTCGTTAAGGGTTTTCCTCTTTTTCGCTGACCCTGTGCTTTGCCAAGCATGATGTTCTTCTTCAGGGACTGACCCCTCCTAACAACATGTCCTAAGTATATAAGATGCAGTCTCGCCATCCTTGCTTCTAAGGAGCATTCTGGTTGTACTTCTTCCAAGACAGATTTGCTCGTTCTTTTGGTGGTCGATGGTACGTTCAACATTCTTCACCAACACCACGATTCAAAGGCGTCAATTTTCTTTGGTCTTCCTTATTCATTGTCCAGTTTTCACATGCGTATGATGCAGCTGAAAATACCATGGCTTGGGTCAGGTGCACCTTAGTCTTCAAGGTGACATCTTCGCTCTTCAACATTTTAAAGAGGTCCTTTGTAGCAGATTTACCCAATGCTATGCGTCCTTTGATTTCTTGATTGCTGCTTTCATGGCTGTTGATTGTGGATCCGAGTAAAATGAAACCCTTGACAACTTCAAACTTTTCTCTGTTTATCATGATGTTACTCATTGGTCCAGTTGTGAGGATTTTTGTTTTCTTTATGTTGAAGCACAATCCATACTGAAGGCTGTGGTCTCTGATCTTCATTAGTAAGTGCTTCAAGTCCTTTTCACTTTCAGCAAGCAAGGTTGTGTTATTTGCATAAGGCAGGTTGTTAATGAGCCTTCCTCCAATACTGATGCCTGATTCTTCTTCATATAGTTGAGCTTCTTGGATTATCTGTTCAGCATACAGATTGAATAGGTATGGTGAAAGAATACTACCCTGACGCACACCTTTCCTGACTTTAAACCAATCAGTATCCCCTTGTTCTGCCTGAACAACTGCCTCTTGATCTATGCAAAGGTTCCTCACGAGCACAATTAAGTGTTCTGGAATTCCCATTCTGAAAGTAGTTTAGTAATTCTAAAAATGCAATAAAAGACAGCATAACATAACATTAGATCATCAGCTTCAAATAGTCCAGTCAAATCAACCAAAAATAATTCTTCAATGAATTATCTTCTGCATGGCTAAAGAGACACTATTTAATAAACTAGAAAGCAAAACTCTCCCCAATCTTAGAGTTTATAATCTATTGGGGGGAAAAAAATTTTCAAGTAAGAACTCATGGAGACTAGGTAACAGAATCAAATTCTAAACAATGTGATGGTAATACCTTATACACAGCACTTAACAGTTTTTCAAGCACTTTCTATTCATTCTCCAATTTGACAAAAGGTTTAACAACAAAGAAGGGGAGGGACAGAAATGTACAGGCGAAGAGTTTTTGTACACTATTGTGTAATCTTTCTTTTCTCTTGGGTAGATTTACTTAGGAATGAAATTGCTGGGTCATGTGGTAACTAACTTTTTGAGGAACTGGCAAACTCTCTTCCACAGTGGCTGCTGCACCACTTTATATTCCCACCAGTTTATGAAAGTTCCAATTCTTCCATATTTGTCAACACGTGTCATTGTCTTTTCGATTGCAGCTATCCTTCTGAATGTGAAGTGGTGTCTCATATTGGTTTTGATTTGCATTTTCCTGAAGACTAACATTGTTTTGCACCTTTTCATGGGCTTATTGGTCATCTGTGTATCTTCTTCAAAGCAACATCTATCCAAATTCACTGCTTATGTTTTAACTGGGCAATGGAGTCACCAACTCTGAAAAAGGTTGTTCCAGTAACTGAACCTTTGAAGTTGACTGACGAAGTTCTTTAAGATATTGTTTCTGCAGTAAAATTCATTATAAATGGGGATATGGTTTCCCGGCCACCTCACAAGTCTGTTCTCCTCACTTACACCAGTAGACAATTTAGTGTAGAAGGTAAGAATGTAAGAATACAAGTTTTGAACTATGGGGGGGGACCCCAAACCCATTGCTGTCAAGTTGATTCCAATTCCTAGTGACCCTATAAGACAGAGTAAAACTCCCCCATAGGGTTTCCAAGGAGTGGCTGCTGGATTCGAACTGCCGACCTTCTGGTTAGCAGCCAAGCTCTTAACCACTACGCCACCAGTGTTCTGAAGTATGAATTAAAAAAAAAAAACCCAAACCCACTGTCACTGAGTTGATTCCAACTCACAGCAACCCTACAGGACAGAGTAGAACTGCCTCATAGCATTTCCAAGGAGCAGCTGGTGGATTTGAACTGCTAACCTTTTGGTTAGCAGCCATAGCTCTTAGCCACTGTGCCGAAGAATTAATTGGGGGATTTAAGTATTGGCTAGGCCATTTATGAGCTTTGTGACCTTGGACAAACGATTTAATTTCCCCTATGTTTCTGTATCTTTAAAATAAATGTAATGACAAAACTTATCTAATTGGATATCACTGCTACTAAGATTACACAAAAAACACAGCATTTGGTAGAGTGCCCAGCTATTAATAAGCACCATAAATGTTATTTGTTGCTGTTTTATTATCATTTTAATGTCTTGGGATCATATTATTAAAAATATTACAGAACAAAACCCTCAACTGTTTCCTTGGGATAATTTATTCAGAATTCCCACTTAAGACACCATAACACATCGCTTCCTGCTATAGCTTATGCAATGAGAATAAGACCTGCTCACCTCTCTGGTAGTGCAGGGCTGGGGCCAAGGCAATTTAGCAGGTTGGGGTTGTAGGGGTGGTAGTGCAGGCTGATTTGAGGTATGCCCAGGGAACTTTATGGGATGACGACAATGTTCTAAATCTTGACTGGGACAGTTACACAAGTGTATGCGTTTGTCCACATTCACTTAATATCAACATTTCATTGTACATCAATTTTACCTCAAACAGACATACCCCCCACCAAAAAAAAAGGCATCATTCAAGTATACTGAGTGCTGTTTACAAAAGCAAGAAAGATTACTAACGTAGAGGATTTTCAAAGAAAATTTTCTAGTTAATTAGTAGTTAAACGGAAAATAAGTTAAGCAGAAAAACATTCAATTTTAGCTGTGTTTTATTTTGTTAAAAACAGTTCTGGACTATAATTGTTAAAAATGCTTAATGTACTGTTGTCAAAGTAGATACAGCACACTTTTTCAGTAACATGCAGTTTTTTCTATTGATAATGTTTGTAAATGACGAGTGATTAACTTCACACTTCAAATACTGCTCAATTTTCAAAATGATATTCCTTAAGTAACAGGTGATGACAACTCTGAGTGATGTCTCAATCTGAACACCAATTGAGATGACCAATCTCATATACAGAAAGAGGCTAACCTTTACACTTTGGCAGTTTTCATTTTCTCCTATAGGAAATCGGTAATATCTGAAGGATATCTCATTCTCATTTTCAGGCTCTTGAAATTAGGCTGTTTCCTTCCCTACCCTGTTACTAATTTTTATTTTATGAAAACAGTGCCTCAGTTAACAAGTGCTCTTGAGTGAAAACCTCTTTAAAGTCAATTTCATGTACACAAGATTATGTATCTGTGGTAAATATGTCTGAATTTAATCTTTCAGAGTATAGGAAAAAGTTAACAATTACACAAATTCAGAGTGTGGTGATCTACAAAAAAGTGGCCTAATATACCAAAAAAAAAAAAGTCAATGTGAGAGCAAGTAGAGAGGGAGGACCATTCCAGGTCGTGAGACTAAAGAGACATAACAACCCATTGCAATGCATGAACTTTGAGTAGTTCCTTTTCTCAAACTTAAAAAAACAAAAGGGCATAAAATAATTCAGGGGAATATTTGGGAAAATTTCAAATCAAACTACATATTAGGATATTAAAGAATTAGTAATTTTCATAGAGTTGTACCATGATTATATATAAGAATGTCATTTTCAGAGGTACATACTAAAGTATTTAGGTATCAATGAAGTATCTTGATGTTTCAACTTTCAAATGATCTCAATTTACATATGCTCAGACACATATGTACAAACATACAAAAAATAACAAAAAGCTGAACACTGTTAACAAATTTTAGGAAATAATGCTGATGTTGCATGTGTATATACAATTGCACATAACTCATTGTTGTTAGGTGCTGTCGAGTCAGTTCCGACTCATAGCAACCCTATGCACTACAGAACGAAACACTGCCCGGTCCTGCACCATCCTTACAATCGTTGTTATGCTTGAGCCCCTTGTTGCAGCCACTGTGTCAATCCACCCCGTTGAGGGTTTTCCTCTTTTCCGCTGACCCTGTACTTTGCCAAGCATGATGTCCTTTTCCAGGGCTGATCCCTCCTGACAACATATCCAAAGTATGTAAGACACAGTCTTGCCATCCTTTCTTCTAAGGAGCACTCTGGTTGTACTTCTTCCAAGACAGATTTATTCATTCTTTTGGCAGTCTATGGTACATTCAATATTCTCCACCAACACCACAATTTAAAGGTGTCAGTTCTTTTTTGGTCTTCCTTATTCATTGTCCAGCTTTCACATGTGTATGATGCAGCTGAAAATACCATGGCTTGGGTCAGGCGCACCTTAGTCTTCAAGGTGACATCTTTGCTCTTCAACACTTTAAAGAGGTCCTTTGCGGCAGATTTACCCAGTGCAATGCATCTTTTAATTTCTTGACTGCTGCTTCCATAGCTGTTGATTGTAGATCCAAGTAAAATGAAATCCTTGACAACTTCAATCTTTTCTCTGTTTATCATGATGTTGCTCATTGGTCCAGTTGTGAGGATTTTTGTTTTCTTTATGTTGAGGCGCAATCCATACTGAAGGCTGTGGTCTTTGATCTTCATTAGTAAGTGCTTCAAGTCCTCTTCGTTTTTGGCAAGCAAGGTTGTGTCATCTGCATAACGCAGGTTGTTAATGAGTCTTCCTCCAATACTGATGCCCCATTCTGCTTCATATAGTTCAGCTTCTCAGATTATTTGCTCAGCATAAAGACTGAATAGGTATGGTGAAAGAATACAACCCTGGCGTACACGTTTCCTGAATTTAAACCACTCAGTATCCCCTTGTTCTGTCAGAACAACTGCCTCTTGATCTATGTAAAGGTTCCTCATGAACACAATTAAGTGTTCTGGAATTCCCATTCTTCCCAATGTTATCCATAATTTGTTATGATCCACACGGTCCAATGCTTTTGCATAGTCAATAAAACACAGGTAAACATCCTTCTGGTACTCTCTGCTTTCAGCCAGGATCCATCTGACATCAGCAATGATATCCCTGGTTCCACATCCTCTTCTGAAACCTGCCTAAATTTCTGGCAGTTCCCTGTTGGTATACTGCGGTCAGTTTGTTGTACTGTGGGGGCTTGTGTGTTGCTGTGATGGTGGAAGCTATGCCACCAGTATTCAGATACCAGCAGGGTCACCCATGGAGGACAGGTTTCAGCTGAGCTTCCAGACTAAAACACACTAGGAAGAAGGACCCCACAGTCTACTTCTGAAAAGCATTAGCCAGTGAAAACCTTATGAATAGCAGCGGAACACTGATATGGTGCTGGAAGAGGAGCCCCCCCCAGGTTGGAAGGCACTCAAAAGATGACTGGGGAAGAGCTGCCTCCTCAATGTAGAGTTGACCTTAATGATGTGGATGGAGTAAAGCTTTCGGGACCTTCATTTGCTGACGTGGCACGACTCAAAATGAAAAGAAACAGTTGCAGACATCCATTAATAATCGGAACCTGGAATGTACGAAGTATGAATCTTGGAAAATTGGAAATCGTCAAAAATGAAATGGAATGCACAAACATCGATATCCTAGGCATTAGTGAACTGAAATGGACTGGTATTGGCCATTTTGAATCGGACAATCATATAGTCTACTATGCTGGGAATGACAACTTTAAGGGGAATGGTGTTGCATTCATTGTCAAAAAGAACATTTCGAGGTCTATCCTGAAGTACAATGCTGTCAGTGATAGAATAATATCCATACGACTACAAGGAAGATCAGTTAATACGGCTATTGTTCAAATATACGCACCAACCACTAGGGCCAAAGATGGACATAACTGGAGATGGAAATTTCTATATAAATTTGAAGGAAAGAAGCACTATAATTTATATTTCCTAGCATATAGTTAAGTGCCAAATGTGAGTCATAGCCCAACATACCTCAATAACATCATAATATTCATAATGAAGACTCTAAGCCATATAGCATACAATCATACTTAAGAATTTTCACTGTTGTATACTATATACGTTTCATACTACATAAAGTAAAATATATAATAGACTTAAGAAAGATTTCTATTAAAACTGATTAAAATGTTTTTAAGTTGGACTTAAAGGAATACAGCCAATTAACTACAAAACTCACAGATACTACCAAATTCCCCTATACCAGAAAAATAAGCATTTTTAAATACACTAAACAGTACATATCATTCTAGGAGCCGTGGCGGGGCAGTGGTTAAGCGCTTGGCTGCTAGCCAAAAGGTCAACATTTTAAACTCACCAGCTGCTCTGAGAGCAGAAAGATGTGGCAGTCTACTTCTGTAAAGATTACAGCCTTGGAAAACCTACGGGGCATGTTATGGATTGAATTGTGTCCCCTAAAGATGTATGTCAACTTGGCTAGTTCATGATTCCCAATGATGTGTGACTGTCCACCATTTTGTCATCTGATTCGATTTTCCAATGTGTTGTAAATTCTATCTCTATGACGTTAATGAGGTGGGATTAGCGGCAGATATGTTAATGAGGCAGGACTCAATCTACAAGATTAGGTTGTGCCTTAAGTCAATCTCTTTTGGGATATAAAAGAGAAAGGCAAGCAGAGAGACAGAGACGGGGGGGAACTCATACCACCAAGAAACAAGAGCCAGGAGAACAGTGAGTCCTTTGGACTCAGGGTCCCTGCACTGAGAAGCTCCTTGACCAGAGAAGACTGACAAGGACCTTTTCCAAGATCTGACAGAGAGAGAAAGCCTTCCCCTGGAGCTGGTACCCTGAATTCAGACTTTTAGCCTCCCAGACTGTGAAAGAATAAATTTTTCTTTGTTAAAGCCATTCATTTGTGGTATTTCTGTTATAGTAGCACTAGGTAACTAAGATGGGGCATTTCTACTCTGTCTTTATAGGGTTGCTATGAGTCAGAATCAACTTGGCAGTAACGGGTTTGGCTTTTTAAAATATATATTTCTTACATACTACATAAAGTAAATAGACTTAAAGACCTCTATAAAAATTGGTTAAAATTTAAGTTGAACTTAAACGAATACAATTAACTACGAAATTCATTTACAGACACAGAAAAACAATAAACATTTTTAAATTCACGAAATAGTACATATTATCTTAGCTTTACATATTCTGTCCATGTTTTAAGACTTTTCTTCTGCCCTATATGCCATCTTCCCAATTTAGTTTTATAAGCTTTCCCTCATGCTCAACATAAGGCTGGCAGAATCCAGACATATCAACCATCTACCTCTGGATCTCAGTTTCCTCATCTATAAAATAAAAAGAAAATGTTTATAAATGGAAAGAGAACGGTTCTACTTTACAATATCATTGTTTTAAATGGAATAATATACTAAAAAGTTATAGGCACTGTGCTTGAATTTAAGTGTGCATTTAATAATCTTTAAATCTGAATAAAACTCTGAATTTTTTTTTTGTAAATCAGTTTTTACAAAGATATCTTTCAAATCAATTGTTTCAAGTTTTATTTTTCCTACTTTACATGAGAAGCAGCATGAAATAATCTCTACAACACAAACTTGGGCATTAAACATGCATTAAAATCCCAGCTCTGACACTTATTAAATAATTTCCCCTAGGTCACAGAATCGCTTTATTTAAGCCTCGCTTTCCCTCAATAAAGAAATAAAACTATAAAAAGGAAATAATTCTAGAAATTCTAGAGTTTAAAAGTACAATAAATGAAATGACGATTTCCTTAGTTTCTACAGCAGATTTGAGATGGCAGAAGAATCAGGGAAACATGAAAACTGTTCAATAAAAATCATTCAGTCTGAAGAAAAGAGAAAAAAGACTAAACTGAAGAGAGCCACAGAGACTGGGAAATCAAGTGAGACAACATTTGTATTACGGGAGTTCCAGGAGGAGAGGGACCAAAGAGACAGAAAAAAAAAAAAAAATTGAAGAAATAACGGCCAAAAACGTGTCAAATTTGATGAAAAGCATTAAGGCACAGATCCAGGATGTTTAACAAGCCTCACACAGGATTAATACCTACATGCATATATCCACAGCTGTTACATCATATGCAAACTGTTCAAAGCTAAAAACAGGAAAATACTGAAAAGCACAATAGCAAATGACTGAACAAAACACAAGGGAACAAAAATATGATTAACAGCTGACTCCACAAGCAATGGAGGCCAGAATATAACTGAAAGAGGAGAAAAGGTTAACCATGAATTCTAAATCCAGCAAAAATATCCCTCAGAAATAAAGGAAAAAAAAAAAAAAGACTTATTAGATAAGCAAAGACTAAGAGAATTTGCTGCTAGCTAACCTGCCTTACAAAAAATACTAAAAGAAATCCCTTGGGGGAAAAAAGGAATGACATCGGATGGTGTCCAGAAAAGACTTAACATAGCAGCCCAAGAGTGCTATCCTGAAAAAAACATCTGCTTGCAAGACTAGTCCTTGGCTGGTATCTGGGAACTTAGATTTTGGAAGAGTGCCCACCATTCTCTAACTGATAAAAATGCCTGACCGTGCCTAAATTGTTTGTACAAAGCATATGGTTTATGCTGAATACCTGTTTTCCTTCTGACAGTATGGAATCTAGTACGTGCTAGGGAGAGGGTGTGTACACAACTAGCCCCCAGTAAAAACCCTGGGTACTAAGTCTCTAATGAGCTTTTCTGGTAGACAACATTTCACATGTGCTGTCACAACTTGATGCTGAGGAATCAGGTGTTCTCATGTGACTACACCGGGAGGTAATTCCTGGCAGGTTGTGCCTCATGTCCTCCAGATTCTGCCCTGTGCTCTTCCCTGTGCTGATTCTGCTGTGTATTCTTTCACTGTAATAAGTCACAGCCACATATACAACTACATACTGAGTCTTGTGAGCCTTCTTAGAATATCACCAAACCTGAGGGTCATGTCAGGGACTGACGGACACAGATGGTAACTCAAGTCAAAAGAAAGGAAAGAAGAGCACAAGAAATGGTAAATGTGTGGATAAATATAAACACTGAATAAACGTGTTTTTCCTCTCAATGACTGTAAAAGACGAGACTTTATAAAACGATAAAAGAGTAAAATACATTGTATTGTTGGGCTTGTTAACATATAATCATGGCAATACCACCTCAAAGAAGGGAGCTGAAAAAGTCGCTATATTTTACTGGAATTAAGTCAGTATTAATTGAAATATACTGTAATCCCTAGAGCAACCATTTAAGAAAACAACAACAACAAAAATATGGTTAAGAAATCAGCAATTAAAAGGGTAATCACAACAGTCCAATTAAAAATTGATCATGCGGATGGTGCAACCCAAAGAATGGGTGAACATATATGCAAATCACATATATGACAAAGAACTTGTATCCCTCATTTGCATGCAAATGTTTATAGCAGCATTATTCCTAATAACCAAAAACTGGAAACAATCCAAATATCCATCAACTGGTGAACAGGTAAAAAATGCGGTATATTCATACAATGGAATAATATTCAACAATAAAAAGAGTACTACAACCTGGATGTAACTCAATAATATTAGGCTAAGTAAAAGCCCTGTGTGGTGCACAAGATTAATGTGCTTGGCTGCTGACTGAAAGGCTGGAGGTTTGAGTCCACCCAGAGGTGTCTTGGAAGAAAGCCTGGCCATCTGCTTTTGAAAAGTCGGCCACTGAAAGTCTTATGGAACACAGTTCTACTCTGACACTCCCGGGGTCGTCATGAGTTGGAGTCAACTTCACAGCAATTGGTTTAAGGAAAACCCAGGCATGAAAGGCCACGTATTATATGATTCCATTTACATAAAATTTCTAGAAATGCAAAAACCAAGGGGACAAAAAGCAGGCTAATGGTTTCCTGGGGCTGGGGTGGGAGCAGGGACTGACTGCAAATGGGCATGATGAAACTTTCTGAGTTGATATAAATGTTCTAAAATTAGATTATGGTGATGGTTGCACAACTTCATAAATTTCTTTAAAATTGTATTAAAGAAAAAATACATCTATAGTAGTGAAAATATGCACACCATAACATTCGCCAGCACTCTAACTTCCAGATTTACAATTCAATACATTGATTACATTTTTCATGTTTTGCCACCGTTATCTCTATCCTTTTCCAAATATTCCAAAATACTCCACCATCATTAACTTAAACTCAATGCCTTCCAAACAAAAACTCCTTCCCCCCACCCCTGATAACAATTAATAATATCTGGTTTCTATCATACAGTATTTGTCCTTTTGTGACTTATTTCACCCAGGATAATGTTTTCAAGGTTCATTCATGTTGTGACATGCATCAGGTCTCTATTTCTCTTTACAGCTGCCAATATTCCATTGTTTGTACATACCACATTTTGTTTATTCATTCATCTGTTGAAGGACATTTCAGTTGTTCCTAGCTTTTGGTTACTGTGAAAAGTGCTGCAATGAACACTGGTGTACAGTTTTCTGTGTGAATTCCTGCCTTCACTTCTGGGTATATGCCTAGGATTGGGACTGCTGGGTTATATGGTAATTCTACGTTCAACTTTTTGAGGACCTGCCAAAATGTTTTTCACAGTGACTGTACCATTTTACATTCCTACTAGCAAAGATTGAAGGTTCCAGTTTCTCCACAATAGTGTCAACACTTGTTTTCTGTTTCTTTTTATCACTGGCACTCCATTGGAGGTGAACTGATGATCTCATTGCGGTTTTGATTTGCATCTCCCTAATTTTTTTTTTAATGATTAATGGGAAAATAGTGGTGGCACAGTGGTTAAGAGCTTCACTGATAACCAAAAGGTCACCAGTTTGAATCTACCAGCTGCTCCTTGGAAACCCTATGGGGCAGTTCTACTTTGTGCTAAAAGGTCACTATGAGTCGGAATTGACTCGACAGCAACAGGCTTTTTTTTTTTTTTTTATGATTAATGGAGGAGTCACAGTGGTTAACTGAAAGGTCTGCAGTTTGAACTCACCAGCTACTCTGCAGGAGAAAGATGTGGCAGTCTGCCTCCCTAAAGATTACAGCCTTGAATACCCTATGGGGTAGTTCTGCTCTGCTCTATAGGGCCGCTATGAGTCAGAATCGACTCGATGGCAATGGGTTTGGTTTGGTTTTTGGAATGATTTCGGTTTTGGAATGCTGTCGAGCATCTTTTCATGTGCTTGTTAGCCACTTGAATATCCTCTTTGGCAAGTTGTCTGTTCAAGTCCTTTGCCCATTTTTTAACAGGGCTGTTTGTCTCTTTTGTTAAGTGGTAGAAGTTTTACATATATTTTGGTTATTAGGCCCTTATCTAGATACACGGTTCCTGAAAAATTTCTCCCCATCTGAAGGTTGTTTTTTCACTTTGTTGATAAAGTCCTTTGATATACAAAAGTATTTGATTTTTAGGAGGTCCCATCTATCTATTTTGTTTTTTGCTGCTTGAGCTTTTATCATCATATCTGATAATTTATCATTAAATACTAGGTCCTACAGCTGTTGTTGTTAGGTGCCACTGAGTTGCTTCTAACACATAACGACCCCGTGTACAACAGAATGAAACACTGCCCAGTCCTGTGCCATCCTCATGATCATGGCTCTGCTTGAGCCCATAGTTGCAGCCACTGTTTATCAAACCATCTCGTTGAGGGTCTTCCTCTTTTCCCCTGACTCTTGACTTTATCAAGCATGATGTCCTTCTCCAGGGACTGATTCCTCCTGATAACATGTCCAAAGTGAGACATAGTCTCCCCATCCTTGTTTCTAAGCAGCATTTTGGCTGTACTTCTTCCAAGACTGATTTGTTCATTCTTTTGGCAGTCCATGGACTATTCAATATCCTTTGCCAACAGCATAATTCATTAAGGCATTGATTCTTCTTTGGTCTTCCTTATTCATTGTCCAGCTTTCACATACATGTGAGGCAACTGAAAACACCATGGCTTGGGTCAGGGTCTTCAAGCTGACATCTTTCCTTTTTAAAACTTAAAAGAGGTCTTTTGCAGCAGATTTGCCCAATGCAACGCGTTGTTTGAGTTCTTGACTGCTGCTTCCATGGGTGTTGATGTGGATCCAAGTAAAACAAAATCCTTGACAACTTCAATCTTTTCTCCGTTTATCATGATGCTGCTTATTCATCCAGTTGTGAGGATTTTTGTTTTCTTCAGATTGAGGCGTAATCCATACCAAATGCTGTGATCTTTGATCTTCATCAGTAAATGCTTCCTGTCCTCTTCACTTCCAGCAAGCGCATTTGTGTCATCTGCATATCACAGGTTATTAACGAGTCTTCCTCCAATCCTGATGCTCCATTCTTCTTCACGGAGCCCAGTTTCTCGGATTATTTGCTCCTCATACAGATTAAATAGGTGTGGTGAGAGGATATAACCCTGACACACATCTTTCCTGACTTTAAACCATGTAATATCCCCATGTTCTCTTCGAAGGACTGCCTCTTGATCTATGTACAGGTTCCTCATGAGCACAATGAGAATGGAATTCTCATTCTTTGTAATGTTATCCATAATTTGTTACGATCCACACAGTCGAATGCCTTTGCATAGTCAATAAAACACAGGTAAACATTTATCTGGTATTCTCTGTTTTCAGCCAGAATTCATCTGACATCAGCAATGATATCCCTCGTTCCACATCCTCTTCTAGATATATTTTTCTACATCTTAGTAAAGTTGTTAAAAAATTAAGCTATAGTAAGCCCTACCATATATCCACAACATCCAAAATTTCATATGCAAATTTATGTATAACTTATAATTGAAATAATGTATATGGCTTAGATAGGCTTCTGATAGCAACTGTGAATAAGGCAATTACAACCTGAACTTCAAAGAATGGTAAGAAATCTCCTTCTGTCCAACCAAGTGATGTCTGCTCATCAGTAAGAAATGTGAATTAAGTAACTGTCTCATTTTGTGACGTTTGAATTCTAGAATATTTTAAAATTGATATTCTCAACAATAAAAATAAATTATTAAAAATACAGTATTTTTAAACTGTAAACTTATTCTATTTACTCTAATCAAATAAATTGCCTAACTATATTTAATATAGGTAGAATGTTTTAATGCACTATTTCCTCTATCACCATTTTAGGTGACACACACACCCTGTATTAAATATTTCATCACATACAGATAAAAATAAATCCTTTTTCAATTTTTCTTCAAGGCTTTTGGCTTAGATGAGGAAATCTATGTGTTGACTTCTAAACACCTCTCAGGCATCTGCTAACTGCCCTTTTTAACAAGGCGCAAGAGCCTTTGGCAGGAAACTGAATTTTCATAACATTGTTTTCATTGTATTCGTTTATATAGTAACCTATTCTTGCAAGTGGTACTGGCTTTCCATTTACGGTAAAGATATAAATAAATGTATTTTAAAAGGGAATTTCAAGTTTAAAAGTTGACTGAGTAGGTAGTAGTAGATATGAGGCAAGAAAAAGACATTTGAAGGACCTAAACCTGGGAAATTTTTCTTCAAATGATGTAAAGCACCTAGGCCATAGTAAACTCATAGTATAAAGTTTGCCTATAATTTGGATCATATTAATGATTCCAAAATACCTGAAGATGGTTGGAAATGTCCTCTCTCTTGAAATGTGCTTCAAGGGTTTTCTGAGCTTTTTCCACACATGCCAATATAAACACATACTGGGAACCAGGAGTTCAACCGGTTTCATGACTGCACACTAGTATAAATTTTGATAACCACAGATTATCTAATAATTAAAGTAGTTCCCTTCATCCTGCAACACTCTTCCAATCTAATTTGGACTGTATATAAGTAAAAGTAATAAAATTTATATTTAATTCACTTTCATTTATATAACCCTCTATAATTTTTGGTTTTCTGAATTTGTTGTTTTAATTTAATACCGCTGTTCTTTTTCATTATATGTAACATTTAAAGATCTTTCAACTACTAAACATTTGAAAAATTCTGTGCTACAAATAGGACAGATATCCTAAATTCATTATTTTAAAAATAATTATTAATCGTCTGCTCTGTGCAAAGCACCATGTTGTTAGTGCCAATGAGTCGATTCTAACTCAAGGCAGCCCCATGTGTGCAGTGTATAACATCACCGTAGGGGTTTCAAAGCTGACATTTCAGAAACAGACTGCCAGGCATTTACAGGCCATCTCTGGGTGGGTTTGAATCGCCAACCTTTTGCGCCACTCAGGGCCCCCTGATTATTTCCAGAAATTAAAACTGCTTCTGTCCTCTAGAAATTTATTATCTGGTTGGAGAAGTAAAGCATGTATACAAAACTCTTCTGGTTATGGAAGACAAGGAATGACTCACAAAGAAAGAAAAATTTCAACAGAAGCTAAAGGATGGATAATATTCTGATAGGCAGAGATGAGGCAGGCAAGTATTCTAGAAGCTGAGTGTCTCTGACATCAAACTAAGGAGACTGAACTTCATTCTCCAACTGACAATGAATCACAGAAGACTTCAGAGCAGGTGACTTTACAAAGTAGTGAGTAATCAACAGAGTTGAAAGGGTGAAGATAGGAGGGTTTGGAAAATATAGGTGTGAATTATGTGGCCTGCCTGAGGTCACACAGCTAACCATATACCTGACCTACACCTTGGTTCCTCTGACATAAATCTCAGGTTTTTGCTCATTACTAGTGTACACCACAGGAACTTAAGCTTCTGCTCGGGGTTACTCAAAGACAGATCATTTATTTCATAAACCCAGTGATTATTTGCCTATTTCAGCTTTTTATTAGCAGCCTACTAAACCTGTTGCCATCAAGTTGATTCCGACTCATAGAGGCTCTACAGGACAGAGAAGAACTGCCCCATAGGGTTTCTAAGAAGTGGTTGGTGGATTCGAACTGCTGACCCTTTGGTTAGCAGCTGAGCTCTTAACCACTGTTCCACCAGGGCTCTTGGCAGCCTACTAGCAGTGATAATTTCTCAGTTCATTTATTTAGACCTTCATAGCCACAGTTAAGCATTGTACTGAAGCAGTAATTCTAGGCCCCCTGGTACAGCACAAAATACAATTCATCACAGACAACACCCATGTCACTTGTAAATCATGACCTGCTTTAACGAGCAACTTCAGTCTCAAAGTTGCAACTGGTCTTTTCACAATCTCCTTGGCAGAAGTACATCATCAGTTGCCCCACCAGTGAAGCCCCACCTCTACTACCCCAACCTAAGACACACTCAATCTTTTTGAACATCCTTTTTTTGGCTCCAAAATATGCCAATAACCCCTGTTGTACACTCTTGAGTAGTTTTTAGAACTAAGTAGAATCATCAAGTGTTGTTCTTAGTTGCCATCAAGTTGATTCCAACTCATAAGCATCCCAAGTAAACTTTCTTACATCAACATACTCGTTGCCACTGAGTTGATTCTGACTAACAGCAACCCTACAGGATAGGGCAGGACTGCTTTTGGCCCCATACGGTTTCCAAGGTTGTAATCTTTACGGGAGCAGATGACAAGTCTTTCTGCCTCGAAGCGGCTGGTGGGTTTGAGCCACCAAGCTTTCAATTATTAGCCAAGCTTTTAACCACTGCGCCACCCGGGCTCCTTTACATCAACGTGTTACACTGAAAGCAAGATAGTAACCCTCACACTTTAAAGATGAAATATGTTGTTTCAAAATCTCCATCAAAAAGCAAATCGAGTATCTATAGAAACTTTCATTCATAAACACATTTACAACAGCACTGTACTTCTTAAATTTGGGTTGAAGAAATAATTCTTAGGAGATACAGTAAAACCTGCAAAAGCCAGAACCTGTGTAAGGTGGAAACCTGTCAGAGAAGGAAACTCAAATATTTTCCACTAAAATGCACCATAGAAAAGTGGTAAGACTAGACCCTGTCAAAGGCAGAAACCTTGTAAGACCCAGAAAAATAAGGCAGTCCCGTGGAGTTCTGGCTCTCACAGGTTTCACTTCATGACTCTGTAACAATGGGATTCCAAACAGCTAGCTGGAGCAGGAGCTCCCTGAAAACTATGGGTCGTGCTCTGTCCCACAGGGTCACTATATGAGTTGGAATCAACTCGACGGTAACAGGCATGACGGGTACATAACAGTTCACCAGAAGATTTGTAAAATGTATACAAGTTATTCTTAGAAATTTTAACATTTCCATAGCTTCATGGATAAACAACATTCTACATACAGCAATTCTCTGGAGGTATTACGACACTAGCTTAGACTATTAAATGTGCTTTCCTTTCACAAGGCTAGCTTTTGTTTTTAAAAATTCACCCCTCCTTATTTTAAAATTAAAAAAATAATAGGTTATTCTCTACAAAAAGGAGCCCAGGTGGCACAGTTAAGTACTCAGCTGCTAACTGCAAGGCTGGTGGTTCAAACCCACCCAGTGGCTCCATGGAAGAAAGACCTGGCAATTTGAAAGATCACAGCCAAGAACCTATGGGACAGTCCTCCTGTGTCACAAGGGGTCACTGTGAGTCAAAATGGACTCACGGGCACCCAAAAACAATTCACCAGTATGTAAGTGTGCATGTAAACTGGCTGCCTGAAACTCAGTAACACACAAATGTTATAAGGGGTGGTTAGGTTTCTAAAGTAATACACCACAGGGTTGTATTAGAACTACAGACCAACCACAAAGTGCCCACACGATATACAAAGGTTTCTAGCTCTTACTAAGAACTAAGTGAGCCCTAATAAAATTTCAAGTAAGCAAATCTTATGATATCCTCTCATCTCTTTGAGCATGTCTCTGCCTGCCTTTGAATGTCCTGGAAGAGCTCTAAGGCCTAAACTCCATAAAACTCTTCTTTTAAAGATCTCCAAAATTCACCATATTCTATAAAATTATTTGCATCTACAACCTCCCCTAAACCAAAGCTTTCATGTTCTCAGTGCAAACATTTTAAACTAAATCACTCTACATTATGCAAGAATACTGAGAGCCTCTTAATTTACCTACAGGTGTGTTACGGATTGAACTGTGTCCACTAAAAAGATATGCTGAAGTCCTAACTCTAGTACCTGTTAAGGTGACGCTGTTTGGAAATAGGGTCTTAAAAGATGCTATCAAGGAAGTTAATATGAGTCATACCAGGGTACGGTGGGGCGTAATAGAACCTGAGCACTGTCCTTATAAAAGACAGCAGACACAGGGACACACAGGGGGAAGATAGCCCAGCAAATGTGCATCTACACGCAATGGAATGCCAAGAAGCACCTGGGGCTACCAGAAGCTGGGAGCCTTCAGAGAGAACATGGCCCTTCTCATACTCTGAAAGTGAACTGAAAAAATAAACTTCTATTCTTGTAAGTCACCCAATTTGTGGTATTTTGTTACAGAAGCCCTAAGAAACAAATACGAGGCATTTTCACTTCTAAGGAAAATTTTGTTAACCTAAATTTATTTTCACTTACATAGTTTCAGGGATTATAAACATTTTTCAATAAAAATGAAAAACTTCAGACACAGTATGAAAAGGCATATCCCAGGAAAAAGAGTCTAAAGCTAGAGTCTGGCACCTCTTCCCTACTTATTCATCCCAGTTACATAACATAGACCTTAGTATCATCACCTGGTCCAGTACCTGATTTTTTAAATGAGAAAGCTGTAAGCACAGAGATCAAGGTTCACCACTAATATACATCATGCAGGCTCCTCTAAGGTATTTCTACATTTCATTTCACTCCTGGAAAAACTACGTGATGGCAGCGTCGTCCAACCTCCTCATCTAACTTTACAAGGGGGAGGAGAATTAGTGGTAGTAGTAACAGTGTAAGGCTGATTGCCATGAGGCAGAGGTCAGACTTACCTCCTCTAAATTTTTTTACTGACACTAACCATCCCTCTCATGGCACTCTACTTCTCTGCTGGCTACAAAGAACTGACAGACTATGCTCACCGTTATGGGGTTTATTAGGAAAGTTGTTGTTGTTAGGTGCTGTCAAGTCAGTTCTGACTCATAGTGATCCTATGCACGACAGAACAAAACACTGCCTGGTCCTGCACTATGCTCACAATCGTTGTTATGCTTGAGCCCACTTTTTCAGCCACCATGTCAATCCACCTCGTCGAGGGTCTTCCTCTTTTACGCTGACTCTCCACTGTACCAAACACGACGTCCTTCTCCAGGGACTGATCCCTCCTGATAACATGCTCAAAATATGTGAGACGCAGTCTCGCCGTGCTTGCTTCTAAGGAGCGTTCTGATTTTACTTCTTTCAACACAGATTCATTGGTTCTTTTGGCAGTCCATGGGATATTCAATATTCTTTGCCAACACCATAATTCAAAGGCAACAATTCTTTTTCAGTCTTCCTTACTCACTGCCCAGTTTTCACATGCATATGAGGTGACTGAAAACAGCATGGCTTGGGTCAGGCACACTTTAGCGTCAAGATGACATCTTTGCTTTTTAACACTTTTTAAGGAGGTCTCTTGCAGCCAATTTGCCCAGTGCAATGTGTCATTTGATTTCCTGACTGCTGCTTCCATGGGTGTTGATTGTGGATCAAAGTAAAATGAAGTCCTTGACAACTTCAATCTTTTCTCTGTTTATTATAATGGTGATTATTGGTCGAGTTGTGAAATTTTTTGTTTTCTTTATGTTGAGGTATAATCCACACTGAAGGCTGGAGTCTTTGACCTCACCAGTAAGAGCTTCAAGTCCTCTTCACTTTCAGCAAGCAAGGTTGTGTCATCTGTGTAACGCAGACTAGCAATCAGTCTTCCTCCAATCCTGATGCCCCGTTCTTCACAGAGTCCAGCTTCTCAAATTATCTGCTCAGCATATAGACTGAAGGAGTTTGGTGAAAAGATACAACCCTGAAGCACACCTTTCCTGACTTTAAACTACACAGTACCCCCTTGTTCAGTTCGAAAGACTGCCTTTTTTTTCCTACGTACAGGTTCTTCATGAGCACAATTAAGGGTTGTGGAATTCCCATTCTTTGCAATGTTATCCGTAATTTGTTAGATTCACACAGTTGAATGCCTTTGCATGGTCACTAAAACACAGGTAAACATCTTTCTGGCATTCTCTGCTTTCAGCCAGGATTCACCTGACATCAGCAATGATATTCCTCATTCCACGTCCTCTTCTGAATCCAGCTTGAATTTCTGGTAGTTCCCTGTCAATGTATTGCTGCAGCTGCTTTTGAATGATCTTCAGCAAAATTTTACTTGTGTGGGATATTAATGATACTGTTTGATAATTTCCACATTTGTTTGGATCACCTTTCTTTGCAGTAGACAAAAATATGGATCTCTTTCAGCTGGCTGTGCAAGTACCAGTCTCGGAAATTTCTTGTTATAGATGAGTGAGCACTTCGAGCCCTACATCCGTTTGTTGAAAACATCTCAACTGGTATTCCGTCAATTCTTGGAGCCTTGATTTTCACCAGTGTCTTCAGTGCAGCTTGGACGTCTTGATCATATGCTACCTCCTGAAATGGCTGAACATCAGTCAACCAATTCTTTTTGGTACAGTAACTCTGTGTATCCCTTCCATCTTCTTTTGATGTTTCCTGCTTCATTCAGCATTTTGCCCATAGAATCTTTCACTATTGCAACTTGAGGCGTGAGTTTTTTTGGACGGTAATGACCAAAGACAGTTATTAGAGAAGCAACAGGTTACAATTTAGGATTAGAAATGACTCAGGATATAGTTCTTCAATTAAAACTATCTCTTCTGAGTCATGCTTGTAGCAGGCCTCTCTCTGATCTTCAGCTTCTTGGTCCCTTAGCCCCTCGGCCTGCCCCTGCCCTGCTTGGGTAAGTGTTACAAAGCTCTCTAGCCCTACCAATGAATGCCCAGGGGCACCTTACTTCACCAGAGAGCCTCCTGCCAGAAGGTGCTCAGCTCTTTCGCTCTCTTGGTCGGTAAGCCTAGTTCCACAGACAAGTGCCTGGAGGCACCCCACTCTGCCAGAAAGTCTCTTGCTTAAAGGCTCTTCTCAGCTCTCTTGGTCTGTGGGTCAGCACACCCCCTGTAAGTGACTTGTTCTGTGGGCCAAGAAGCCCACTGTACTGTCTTGTGTCAGTCTTCTGGTTCTGCTGCCTCAGTTTGGCACTGCCTCCAGTGTTACGGTTCTCCTTTCTCTCCTTCTTTGTCTCCTGGATCCAGAGGGTTTTCAGAACAGGGACCCTGGGTCTAAGGAACACACTCTGCTCCCTTTTCTTCTTCGTGGTTGTGAGGTCCCTCCTTTCTGCCTCTGAGATGGCTCATTTTAAGCCAAGTGGGATGGCAAAAGTGACCAATCCCCTCATTAGGGTTCCATATACGTTATTTGCATGGTCCCACTTCCCACAAGGGTGCCATGTACATTATCTGCATTATTAGGAAGCTGTCTAATGCCACTGGTGGGCCACAACCACCTTATTTGCATAATCCCACCCAATTATTTGGTGGGAGTTAGGAGACCATGATGAAAAACACCATATAAAAACCATCTACTGCACTGCAACTTCATACTTCTGAATTCAAAGATTCCCTGAAAACTAACGTTTTTCATTCAGGGTTTTATGGTAGTAGTTTCAGGGTTGTTGTGTGTAGCGTAGGAGTTTGAGGCAAGGACAAATGAGTAATTTTAAATTCCGAGGACTGCCTTGCATTCATACAGTACCCAACTCCAAAACCAACCAACATATATTCTTAAGAATATTCACAACGTCCTTCAGAAAGTTGACACACATTTTTATGTTCCTTTTACCAGGAGAATAAAGTGGTCTACAGGTTTCTACTCTAGCCATCCCTTGTAAAGTTTAGGTATGTCTAAAATTAAGTTCATCTATTTTGTTCTTATTAGTTGCCATCAAGTCGAAATCGACTCATGGCCATTGTGTGTGTGTCAGAATAGAACTGTGCTCCACGGATCGACAGGTCTGTCTGCTTTTTCAGGTGCCTCTGGGTGGGTTTGCTGACCTATCGGCTAGTAATCATTTGACCGTTCGCACCACTCAGGTACTTTTGCCTACTTCAGAGGCAAAAATAAATTTTAGGCTTTCCAAATACAATTTGTTACACCAGAGTGAAGCTTAATACTAAATTCAGGAAACAATTTAAAAATCAAGTTCTAATTATATTTTTTGTATATCCTTGAGAGAAGAGAGTTATATACGCCTAAACAAATTAAAAATTACTCAGTGGGCATGCAACAATGTAAATGAGTTCGTACCTCATTTAAGACCCAAATGATAAACAATATGACCCGACCTGTTGCCCTCCAGTGGATTCCGACCTGTTGCCCTCCAGTGGATTCTGACTCAAAGCAACCCTACAGGACAGAGTAGAACTGCCCCACAGTTTCCAAGGAGCACCTGGTGGATTTGAACTGCACACCTTCTGGTTAGCAGCCATAGCTCTTAACCACTGCACCACCAGGGTTTCCATAGACAATATACATACTCAAAAATGCAACCAAGCAGCACACAGAACAGTCAGTTTGCTGGTAGTTACAATTTTATAACAGCCTGTTTTATTCTGATATATGCTAAAAAATTAGAGCCTCCAAAACTTAATGGCAAATTATCTGATTTATGGCCCAAATATTATACTCACGTAAAAAAGATACAAGACTTACATAAAATCCATCATCACTTTTAACAGGGCTGTGTGTGAGGACAGTCAAGGACGCTATAGGCATTCCAATGGTAACATACAGAGCTCTGGGAGTTCTAATTTAACTAAAACCAGTATTTCACGTAGTTCTAATGAGGCCAAGGTCGCAACCTCTCATCACATGGTCGAGTTAGCTATGAAACAAGAAAAAAAAAAAAAAAAAAACTCTACTCTGACATCGATTAGTACTGCCTTCTTTGAAAAAAAAAAAATCACTTTTATACTCTGTTTTTTAAAGACAGACCTGCAACAGCATTTGCAAAGAGTAGACCGTATTCCATTCACCACTTAGTTTTGAAGGTATTTCTCTTACCTAGTCGGTAATTACATACAAGAAAGAAAACATAACCGAGACGCACAGAAAGCAAAAAACAAAGAGTTGAGTTTCACGTCCACGGTCTTCCCAAGTCTTATTATTTCCAGGTGTTAATACCAAGGAGCAGCGCAGAGAGATTTGAGTTTTACTTCCGCTGCCTGCCAACACCCCCCCTCCCCCGCTGCCCCTTTAATTCTCCGCTGAGTCCCAGAACTGCAAGAGAAAGGGACTAGTTTTAACGTGGGGAGGGGATTTCGGGGGATGGGGGAGGGCGGGGAGCGGGATAACCAGACCGTTCCCGAAACACAAAGAACTCTGGCTGTAGTTTCCAGAATAAGTTATTACAGGCCTGTCAAGTCTGGCACCGGGTGAAGCCCAACAGGCTTCCCCTAGCTCCCCGCCGGCGACCTCTCCAGCAGCGCGGAGCTGGGAGCACCCCGGCGGCCACATTTCGAATTGCGGCAAGTTCGCACAGATTTGTTCCCTGGGGAAGGGGGCAGGGAGGGGAGGCACGTCCCGGCTGGCGAGGGGCGCGGGGGCTGCCCGGAGCCGGCCGTCGGGCCGCCGCAGAGGCAGGGAGGTCGGCGGAGAGGCTCCGACCCCCGGAGGACGTGCCGGCCGCACACACGCGGCCCAAGCCAGGGCGCGAGGCCGGCAAGACGGCGGTCCACGAGAGGGGCAGGGTCCGAGCTCGGGTGGAAGTTGGGGGCGGGACGGGCCGGGGCGCCAGGAGGGAGCGGCGGCGGCGCGACTTACTCGGCTGAACCAGATGCTGAGGCGAGCCGGGGCCAGGACGGCGAAGAAAGCCCTGTGCGGGTCGGCCTGGACGTGGAGCGGCGCCTCGGCCGGGCGCCCCGGCGGGCACAGCAGCCGCTTGGGCCAGCCGCTCAGGAAATACATGGTCCGCACGGAGCCGCGACGCCCCGGCGCCGGCCCCGGCCCCGTCCGCCACACTCAGCGGGCCCGGGCCGGACGCCCGCCTTCCACGCCGCCACCGGCCCAGTCGGCGGAGGCGGCAGCTCGGGGCATCTGCCCGCTGGCCGAGCCGGGTCGACGCGACCCTGCGCGACGAAGGCAGCCCGCGCTGACGGGCCGAGAGTGGGGGAGGGCGGGGGAGGACGAGCCGGCCTGGAGGGGCGGGGGCACCGCGGGGCCCGCCCCGGGCCTGGCCCCGCCCCTTCCTCGGCCGCGAGGGCGTCACCACGCCGCGCCGGGTGGGCCGGCCCGGGGCGAGTGGAGCGCGCACGCGCGGGCTGTGAAGACTCCTCCCCTTCCCCTGGCAGCCCTCGGTCTGGCTTCTGAAGCTCCGCCCTGAATCTCACGCGTGCGCGTTTGCCCCCTTCCCGCCTCTGTCCGCCTCGCGTTTGCAATCTGGAGTGTATAGTCAGCCAGAACCGGGAGGGAACGGCCTCCTGGAAGCCGGAGGCAAGTGGGTCGGACCCGGTGATGCGCAACCGGGAGGAATGCCCTGCTCGCCTGGCCTTGCCAAGTTTCACCTCCCTCGCCGATTCGTGGGCTCGGTGGAGGGGGCGCGAGTCAGGTGATGCGGGTGGGTGAGGACCTGAAGGGGAGCGCGAGTCACGTGATGCTGGTGGCAGTGGGGCTGTAGGGGGCGCCGGTAACGTGAAGACGCACTCACTGGGTGCCTCTGTGACAGGGCCCAGGCATCAGTGCTGGAGCCCCTCTTGTGTGCCAGAACCCTTTGCTGTAGTCTCGGTTCTCATGGAGTTTCCATCCTAGTTGTTAGTTGCCTTCCAGTGGGCTCTGACTTAAGGCGACTCTGTGCACAATGGAAAAAGGAAACGTTTATCCAGTTCTGAGCCTTCTTATGCTTGAGTCCGTAGCTGCAGCCACTGCATATTTTTGAGTGTGTGGCGCAGTGGTTAAGCACGCTGGGCTGCTAATGGAAAGATCAGCAGTCCCAACCCACCCCATCAGCCGCTCTGTGAGAGAAGGATGTGGCAGTCTGACGCGCAGTATTACAGCCTTGAAAACCCCGTGAGACAGTTCTACTCTGTCCTGTAGGGTTACTATGAGTTGGAATCATCTCGATGGATTTGGGTTTTTTTTGGTTTCCAACCTAGGGGGCTCATCTTTCAGTACTATATGGGAGAATATTTTACTGTGATCCAAAGTTTTTATTGGCTAATTTTCAGTAGTAGATCACCAGACCTTTCTTTCTAGCCTGTCTTGGTCTGGAAGTTCTACTGAAACCTGTTCACCATGGGTGACCCTGCTGGTGTTTGAAATACTAGTGTATAGCTTCTAGCATCACAGAAGTACGTAAGCCACCTTCATCCAACAAACAGAGAGATAGCTAGCTGGTGGACACCGAGCGGAGTCATTTACTCAGTCAGTAAATTGAATCCTCAATCAGTAAATTTATCCTCTACCAACCCTAACTTTAGAGCAGGCGAGGCTGTCATCCTCTTTTGCACCCTCAGTGGAGTTGATGCTACAAAAGATCCTACAAAAAACATGGACTTCATTTTAGAGCTGCAATGGCTCTTTGAAATCCTGTACTTCAGTGTTTAACTTTTGGACCCCAGAGATCACATTAATCATAAGATAACTTTCTTTTAAAGTATTCAGCCAGTGATAACATGGGGTGGGTGTGTGTGACTGGAATAGCAGAAATGTCTGCTTCTCATTGTATACCTTTCTTGTACGTTTGAACTTTTCCATGTGTTTTATTACTTTTGCAATTAAAAAATAAGAGTTAACACGGGTTTGAAAAAGTGTTAACTGACAAGAAAAGCAGCATAGCAAAGAAGAAAGAAGTGACTTAATATCAGATGTAGCATTGTAGCTAGCATTCATAAAAAATATGTTACCAAAAAAAAAACCTGTTGCCATCATTCTGACTCATACCAACCCTACAAGACAGAGTAGAGCTGCCCCATAGGGTTTCCAAGGCTGAAATCTTTAGGGAAACAGACTGCCGCATCTTTCTCCTGTGGAGCTGCAGGTTCGGTTCCAACTGCCCACCTTTCGTTTAGCAGAAAAGTGCTTAACCACTGTACCACCAAGGCACCTACAAAATCTGTAGCCTTCCATAATAATTTTTCTAAGTTTTTGCTGTATTCCCTGGAAGGTGACCAAAGAACCCCAGGATTCCTCAAAGTGGAAAGTGCCTCAGCGCTCCCCAGCCTCTTGTGGTCAGACCGTGATTCCTTCCTGGTGTTCTAGTCCAGCACAGCAGCCTACAATGTAGTAAACACAATAAGCCCTGAAAATATTTGGTGGCTGAAATTCTGATACAGATGTACCAAACCATTAGGCAGATAAAGAGGCAAGTTTCTTGACTTGCCAATATAAAATTGTAGAACAATTATGAAATTGCATCATACTTTTATTGAACTTACTCAGTTTTGGTTATGTAGTTGGCAGAAAGAGGACGATGAGTTACAGTGCAGCAGTTCCACTGGCAATTTTACGGAGAATGTATTTGTCCCAGCTCTCCAGAGGAGCCTCATGTATCTTAGCATCTTCTGGGCAAATTAAGGAGCTTCTAAGCAATTGTGATTGCACTCAATTTCCACTTTACCTGACGTTAAAATCTGATTCCTCTGCCACAGTCCTTTGTAGCATTTAAGGCTTACAAAATATTTTTGAATGCATAGTCTGGCAATTCCACAGTAAATCTTCAAGGTAGATGATAGTGATGTGATGTTGTTATTCCCACTTTCTTGACGAAGAAACTGAACAAGAGAGGTTTAGGGCGCGCCTAAATATGCATGGCCTGATAAGAACCTAGCTTCCTTCTACAGATCCAGTGCCCCTTAGGCTGTTTGGATTGACCTGGATTGTGATGACTTGTCTGGGAAGTTAGAAGAAGAGAGACAGGTATATCCTCTGAACCTTTCTCCCTGATGGAGGGAGGGAGTGAAATACCTGACTTGCTCCCAAACCCCATGTTTAAAAGTTCCCCTATTGCGATAGAAACCTTAGGGACTCCATTTTCCAACTTTCAAATACCAAATTCTAAGTTTGTTTTGTAAAATAAACTAACAGTCCTCATGCCCTAGACTATTCCTGTCCTTCTCTCTCTTCCCTCACCCCAACACTGCCAGCACTCTCAGCCAAGACTAAGCTGATAAACGAAAGTTAACAGGTGTGTATTTCCATCTATCAGTATAACAAAGTTTTTTTTTTTTTTTTTTTATTGCAAGAAATAATGTTGGTAAGAAAAGTGTCTGGGAGACCCAAATTGTACTCAGCTGTTAACCTAAAGGTTGGCAGTTCTATCTAACCCACCCAGTGACTCCAGGGAAGAAAGGCCTGGGAATATGGTTCTGTAAAGATTACAGCCAAGAAAACTCTGGAAAATTCTGCTCTGTAACACACGGGGTCACAGTGATTCAGAATCAACTTGACAGCAGCGGGTTTTTTTGGTTTTTTAGCATGCAGGGAAATGGACTTAACATGTATACATTGTTGGTGGGAGTATAATTTGGTGCAATTTTTCTGGAAGGCAGTTGGCATTATATATAAAAAAAGAGAAATCTTAAAAACATGCAGACTCTTGGATGTAAGTTTCTTTTCAGGATTTTTGCCTGAGGAAATAACCACTGATGTGTACAGAGTTTTAACTTGAAGAATGTACCTGACAATGGTGTGTGTAAGATTCATAAATCGGAAATAATCTAAATATTAATTGCAGTCTTTCCTTACAATAGAATATTTTGCAAAAATAAAGTTATGTTGGAGAAAAGTAACCATATAGAAGTGGGTTCACTATAAGTTAAAAAAAAATTTGTTGCCATCGAGTGGATTCCAAACTGCCCCGTAGGGTTTCCAAGGAGCGGCTGGTGGATTTGAACTGCTGACCTTTTGATCAGCAGCTGAGCTCTTAACCACTGTGTCACCAGGGCTCCCACTATTAAAAAGAACCAAACAAAACCCGTTGCAGTCCTGTCAATTCCAACTCATAGAGACCCTATAAGACAGAATATACCTGCCCCGTAGACTTTCCAAGAAGCAGCTGGTGGATTTGAACTGCCAATCTTTTGGTTAGCAGCCATAGCTCTTAACCACTACACCACCAGGGTTTCCTACTATATATTAGGAAGTAATAAAAGCAGGTTAAAAAGTATGTTCAATATGATCCCATGTGTATGCATGCCATGTAAAACATACACGTGCCGTAGAAGAAACTTGAAGAAAATGCACCAAAATATTGGAGTTTATGTCTGTTGAAAGAAAAAAATCTAATCAGTAAGTCAGTTAGCGTTATAACGTTTTATTGGGTGGAAAAAACTGAGAACAGGGACCACCACTCCAAAGAGATCATTTTGATCAGCTTATATAGAGTACAAACTCTTAGGAGATTTCCCCAAAGGGAAATTTAAAATGACTGGTTGTCGGCAGGAGGTGGCTTGGATTGGTTTATTAAGCCTGCGTGCCTGCATTCTATAGGCTAGTTATGAACTCTCTTACTGTCTTTTCCACTAATTTTTGTTTCTATAAAGGGTTAAGTGTTAAAGTGGGGGAGGGCATTTTCTTTTACGTCCCTGATAACATTGGTGCTTTCTTATGTTCTTTGGGCTTTTTTTGTATTTTCCTAATTGTGTGTAATGAACTTTCGTATTACTTTTATAATGAGAAAAAAGTTACTTAAAACAAGCAGAGTTAAATTGCTAATGATTGATAATGTCCCACTTACCCTGCTGTAAGTAGGGCCTGCAATGCTGGTAAATCAAGGGAAGTAAAGGAGTCATGTGGAGTTTCAGGCACAGTCCCAAGGTTACTGCGTCACCAGACTAAAAGGAGACCTTTATACTTGTGCACACGTTCTCAAGCTTCTGATGGTGGGACAGAGCGGAGCTGGATTTTGGTTTCGAGCATGCTACTACCAATGTTTGGGAACCTCCTTGAGACCCGATGATGATATTCACTGGAGGTGATACTCCTTTAATTTATGGCTCTTTGTAGCATAGTGGTTAAGAGCTACAGCTGCTAACCAAAAGGTCGGCAGTTCGAATCCACCAGGTGCTCCTTGGAAACCGTATGGGGCAGTTCTACTCTGTCCTGTAGGGTCACTATGAGTCGGAATCGACTCAACGGCAATGGGGTTAATATCCTTTTGACATTCAGCGTTATTACACTTTAGTTACATGCAACTGATGTATTTGCTTCGGGGCTGGACTCTTGATTATCATTTGTTCCCTTCTGAAAAGTGGAAATGAACATCTCAGTGGAAATGCTGTGATGGCTGGGTTTTGCTTCAAAATAACCTGGGAGTGAGTGGAGTAGGTAGAGAGATGTATGAAACAAGATTGGCCATGAGTTGGTGATCTGGAGCTGAGTGCTGGGTACTTGGGACTGTATCATGCTGTTCTCACCACTTCAGCATATTGTTGACATTTTCAGTAATAAAATGTGGGCACTTAAAAAGAGCATCTCAGTAACTCTAGTCATATGTGACTAACCAGTTCCCCTTGGTGGTAATTCTCTTCTTTGATGTGGTGAAATTCATGTGAAATTGTTCACTACAGATTAGTAAGTAAATACAAGTAAGCCCATGCTTACCTTGCTTACTGGGTCATCTGCCGCTGTGAGGGATCGTAAGCTTAGAAAGAGGCTTTGATTCTGTAGGAAGATGCTGTCGGGTTGGGAGAGAGACAGATTCCAACCATACCTAGAAGCAGAATCTTTGAGGTGGTGAGAAAATGTGAAATTGTTCACTACAGATGATCTGGTAAGCAAGGTAAGCACTGTGCTTACCTTTCCTATTGGATAATTCACCCCTGCTTGGAAGACAGGTCTGGCGATCCACTTTAGAAAATCAACCACTGAAAGCCCTGGAGAGCACAGTTCTACTGGGACACACATGAGGTCCTCATGAGTCAGAGTGACTCTATGCCAAGTGATTTTCCCTGGCCCATTCTGATCACCTTCATGTTGCCCTGCCAGCCCTCTAAACCACCCTTAAAGATCCCTTATCTCTACCCAAAGATAGCAATCTGTATCAAACAGGTAAAAACCAGTTTACTTGAAAATGTTTGTTAAAAAAGCAGGGAGGGATTATCCACCTCTCTACCCTAGACCTCTGTTGAAATGATCATTTGACCAAAATGTGGCAAGCATGTTGGGATACTTCAAGACTCCAGGAATGAGGATTGCGGGCTGAAATCCTCCCAGAATTATCTCAAGAAAGCCTGTTACTGCTCATACAGTTCCCTGTTGTGACCAAAGTGTTCACTAAAATTAATCTCTGCTTAAGGTTTCATCATTCTTTCTGAATCTACGGATTTTATAAAAATCATTCCAAACCAAAAAACCAAACCCAGTGCCTTCGAGTCGATTCGACTCATAGCAACCCTATAGGACAGAGTAGAACTGCCCCATAGAGTTTCCAAGGAGTGCCTGGCGGATTCGAACTGCCGACCCTTTGGTTAGCAGCCATAGCACTTAACCACTACACCACCAGGGTTTCCATAAAAATCATAGGCATTTCTAAATTTGTTCATCGGAAATGCACTAGTAAAAAAACCTCCAAGCAAGTTGGTGCCCGGCCACAATCCATGACTGCCCTGACAGGGAGCACAGCAGAGGACCCCTGACGGAACAGGAGATCAGTGGGATGCAGACCCCAAATTCTCGTAAAAAGACCAAACTTAATGGTCTGACTGAGACTGGAGGAATCCCGGCGGCCATGCTCCCCAGACCTTCAGTTGACACAGGACAGGAACCATCCCCGAAGACAACTCATCAGAAATGAAAGGGACTGGTCAGCGGGTGGGAGAGAGATGCTGATGAAGAGTGAGCTAATTATAACAGGTGGACGCTTGAGATTGTGTTGGCAACTCTTGTCTGGAGGGGGGATGGGAGGATAGAGAGAGAGGGAAGCTGGCAAAATTGTCAAGAAAGGAGAGACTGAAAGGGCTGACTCGAGGGGGAGAGCAAGTGGGAGTAGGGAGTGAGATGTATGTAAACTTATATGTGACAGACTGATTGGATTTGTAAACGTTCACTTGAAGCTTAATAAAAGTTATTAAAAAAAAAAAAAAACCTCCAAGCAAAAAGTTTCAGATCTGACTTAATTCAGGTCCTTATGATAACCATATAATAAATTTTAAACGTGATGTCTAGTTGTAAGCAAAGCTTAGTTAATGCAGCCATAAAGTTCAGTATGTGAAAGCAAAGATGGTCAAGGAATTAAAATGTGTCAACACAGTAGTTAACATTTTAGAATACCATTAACTTAAACAAAAGCAAGATTTTCCCCATGTCCATGTTATTTCATGAAAATATATTAGGCACCACTGGAAGTCTAGTTAATAAAGACCACAGAGTCACAAGCTGAGAAACTATCCTTTAAAACAAAACAAACAATCCTGTTGCCATAGAGTTTATTCCAACTCTCAGTGACCCTGTATGACCGAGTAGAACTGTCCCATAGGGTTTCTTAGGCTATAATCTTTATGGGAGCAGATCCCCAGGCCTTTTCTTCCTCAAAGCCACTGGGTGGGTGTGAACCTCTGACCTTTTAGTTAGCAGCAGAGTGCTTAACCATTGCACCACCAAAGCTCCTTAACTATCCTTTAAGTGTAGTAAAATTAATCGTTGGTGGCACAATGATTAAGCACTCAGCTGCTAATCAAAAGGTTGGCAGTTTGAACCCACCCAGCAGCCCTGCAGGAGAAAGACCTGGCAATCTGCTTCTGTAAAGATTACAGCCCAGAAAGCCCTGTGGGGCCATTCCACTCTGTCACACGGGATTGCCGTGAGTCAGAATCGACTCCACGGCAGACAACATCAGCAACAAGTGTAGTAAAGTTTGTATAAAAGAGCCTCATTCAGTTCATATTATTATGAAACATAATATTTAATAAATATTTTTTACATTCAGGCCATATGGGTAAGTTATGAATCCTCTGAAGTTATATGTGCATTTTTTCCCCTTTCCTTCACTTTTTTTTTTTTTGAAACCCTTCACTGATGACTGTATCCTCAATGTTCAGTTGATAACATCTTGGCATTTCTTTCTTGTTTATTATTCGATTTATTAATGGTTGCATTTCCTGGGTTCCCTTAGCTCTTATTAAACTTTGGGCAAATATAAATCAAAAAGAGAGTAGCGCAAAAGAGAAGTTTCTGAAAGAAGCCCACCCATTTCCAGCAGTCCAAGAACCATCTTGTGTGACAATATTCAGTACTCCAAAACCTTTGTCTCCTGCCTCCCAGATACACTGGCACCTTCAAGAACAGGGGGCCGTCTGTCAGAGGCTGCTTTCCAAGACTAGAACCCCACTGTGTTTTCCCTGCGGCAGTGTGCCTGGATTCTCCTCCTCCATCGGCCCACCTTTCCTTTCCTGTTTGTCTTAGCTTTGGTTCCCCCAGAAGCAGAGCTGGAGACAAGGTGGCGGTGGTGGTTGTGTACTGTCAAGTCAATTTCGACTCCTAACAATCCCACGTGACGGAGTAGAACTGCCTCAGAGGGTTTCCTAGGGTGTAATCTTTACAGATCACCAGGATTTTTCTCCCTCAGAGTGGCTGGTGGTCTAAAATCACCGACCTTTCAGTTAGCAGCCAAGCGCTTAACCCATGAGCCACCAGAGCTCCATCTGAGGCAAGGATACACATGCCATCAGGAGAAGTAAGACAGGGAGGGGAAGGCAGCCAATAAAGGAAGTATTTTCAAGCAAGTTAGCACTATGGCTAACAGGCTTACTCTCTCTGGGGAATTCTGGGAACCAGTGTAGACTAGAACCCATGCCTCTGAGTTATTCTACCTGAGAAATGAGAGCTGGAGCGTTTGGACACCAGCTCTTACCAATCATTGGTTAAGGGCTGCTTCTACAGTGAGGGGGCATTACCTCTCCACACGTCCAGGCTGCCCTGCTCAGTTGGAGCTTTGGCCACCAGAAAAAGCCATTAGGCAAAGAGATGCAGCTGCTGCAGTTGGTAAGGCCCAAGGGGACATGGGCCACACGGGTGTCTGAGATCTCAATCTAGTATACTAAGACACATTATCAAAAGCCAAGGCTCAGGAAATAGGGAAGAGTTAAGATCAAAGGCAGTGGAGGCTGACTGGATTCAAAGCCTAGGCCTGTAACCTCTCTCAGCTTCAACATTCCACATAGGGTTGTTGGGGGATTGAATAACATAATCCATGTAAAAGTACCTAGTATTGTCACATAGTGCTTATGCCCTCAAAATTTTTCTGTAGTGCTTATACTAAAATTGAAACAATACAGATAAGATTAGCATGGTTCCTGCACAAGGATGACATGCAAATTTGTGAAGAGTTCCATATTTTTAGGTTTCTACACAGAAACAATCTTTGATGGTTATGAGGGAGGGGAGCAGTGGGGAGGGAAAAGCACTAACTAGACAACAAGCTAAGTGGTAACTTTGGTGAAGGGTAAGACAATACACAATACTGGGGAAGTCGACACAACTGAACAAGGCAAGGTCATGGAAACTTCACAGATACATTAAAATCCATGAGGGACTGAATTACTGAGCTGAAGCCTGGGGACCATGGACTTGTGGGACATCTAGCTCAATTGGCGTAACAGTTTATAAAGGAAATGTTGTACATCCTACTTTGGTGAGTAGCGTCTGGGGTCTTAAAAGCTTGTAAGCCCAACAGAGAATTTTGAAAAGGAAATCACAAAATCAATACCATTTACAATAGCCTCCAAGAAGATAAAATATTTAGGAATAAATCTAGCCAGAGATATGAAAGTCCTATACAAAGAAAACTATAAGATGCTACTGCAAGAAACCAAAAGCTACAAAAGTGGAAAAACATACCTTACACATGAATAGTAAAACTCAACATTGTGAAAATGTCTATTCCGCCCAGAGCGAAATACGGGTACAATGCAATCCTGATCCAAATTCCAACTACATTTTTTAACGCGGTAAACAAATCACCAACTTCATATGGAAAGGGAAGAGGCCCCGGATAAGTAAAGCATTACTCAAGAAGAAGAACAAAGTGGGAGGCCTCCTACTACCTGGTTTTAGGATTTATTATTTTGCCACAGCAGTCAAAACAGCCTGGTACTGGTACAACAATGGATACATAGACCGGTGGAACAAAATGGAGAATCCAGACATAAATTCATCCACCTATGAGCAGCTGATGTTTGACAAATGCCCAAAGTTAGTTAAATGGGGAAAAGTACAGTCTCTTTAACAAATGGTGCTGGCATAACTTGATACCCTTCTGCAAAAAAATGACACAAGACTCATATCTCACACCATGTACAAAAACTAACAAAATGGATCAAAGACCTAAATATAAAATCTAAAATGATAAATATCATGAGATTAAAAATAGTGGCAATGCTAGGAACCCTGATACATGGCATACACAGAATATCACACCTAACAATGCACAAATACCAGAACAGAAGCTAGGTAACTAGGAGTTGCCAAAAATCAAACATGCTCATCAAAAGACTTCACCAAAAGAGTAAGAAGACAACTTACAGACTGGGAAAAAATTTTTGGCTACGACATACTGAACAGAGTCTAATCTCTAAAAGCTACAAGATACTGCAAAACCTCAAAAACAAAATGACAAATAACCCAATTAAAAAATAGGCAAAGGATAGGAGCAGGCAATGTACCAAAGAAGACATTCAGGCGGCTAACAGATACATGAGGAAATGCTCACAATCATTAGCCACTAGAGAAATGCGAATCAAAGCTACCACGAGATACCATCTCACCCCAACAAGGCTAGCATTAATCCAAAAAAAAAAAAAAAAACCACAAAATAATCGATTTTGGAGAGGTTGTGGAGAGACTGGGACACTTAAACACTGCTGGTGGGAAAGTAAAATGGTACAACCACTTTGGAAATTGCTCTGGTGCTTCCTTAAAAAGCTGAAAATAGAACTACCATACAATCCAGCAATCCCACTCCTCGGAATATATCCTAGAGAACTAAGAACCATCGCACAAATAGATATATGCACACCCATGTTCACTGCAGCATGTTCACGATAGCAAAAAGCTGAAAACAACCTAGGTGCTCATCAACGGACAAATGGATAAACAAATTATGGTATATACACACAACGGAATACTACACGATGATAAAGAACAATGAGGAATCTGCAAAACATCTCACAACGTAGATGAATCTGGAAGGCTTTATCCTCAGTGAAATTAGTCACGAAAGGGCAAATATTGTATGAGACCACTATTATAAGAACTCAAGAAAAAGTTTAAACACGGAAGAAAATATTCTTTGATGGTTACGAGGGTAGGGAAGGAGGAAGAGCAGTATTCACTAACTAGATCGTGGACAAAAATTATCTTAGGTGAAGGGAAGGACAACACACAATACAGATGAAGTCAGCACAACTGAACTGAACCAAAAGCTAAGAAGTTTCCTGAACACCACCAAACACTTTGAGGGACAGAGTAGCAGGGGCGGGGATCTGGGGACCATGGTTTCAGGGGACATCTAGGTCAATTGGCATAACAAAGTTTGTTAAGAAAATGTTCTGCATCCCACTTTGGTGAGTAGTGTCTAGGGTCTTAATTGCTAGTAAGTGGCCATCCAAGATGCATCAATTAGTCCCAACCCACCTGGAGCAAAGGAGAATAAACACCAAAGACACAAGGAAAATACTAGCCCAAGAGACAAAAGGTTGTGTGTATAAGCCAGAGACTCCATCAGCCTGAGACCAGAAGAACTAGATGGTGCACAGCTACCACCAATGATCGCCCTGACAGGGAGCACAGCAGAGAGTCCCTGATGGAACAGGAGAAAAGTGTGCTGCAGAACTCAAATTCACGTAAAAAGACCAGACTTAATGGTTTGACTGAGACTAGAGGAACCCCAGAAGACGTGGCCCCTGGAGTTTTTGTTAACCCAGAGCCAAAAGCATTACCAAAGCCAACTCTTAAGGCAAAGAAGATTAGATTGGACTGTAAAACATAAAATAATACTGGTGAAGCATGTACTTCTTAGTTCAAGTATATACACGAGACTGAATGGGTAGCTCCTGTCCAGAGGCGGGATGAGAAGGCAGAAAGGGATAGGAGCTGGCTGAATGGACATGGGAAACCAGGGGGAGTGTGCTGTCATATTATAGGAATTGCAACTAGGGTCATATAATATGTGTACATTATTGTATGAGAAATTAATTTGAGCTGTAAACTTTCATCTAAAGCACTATTAAAAAAAATAAATAAAGCCTGTGAGTGGCCATCTAAGATACTCCACTGGTCCCACCTCATCTGGAGCAAGGGAGAATGAAGAAAACCAAAGACACAAAGAAAAGATTAATCCAAAGGAATAATGGACCACAATTACCACAGCCTCCACCAGACAGTCCACTATAACTAGATGGCGCCCTGCTACCACCACCAGCTGCTCTGACAGAGATCACAATAGAGCGTCCCAGACGGAGCCGGAGAAAAACGTAGAACAAAATTCTAACTCACTAAAAAAGACCAGAGTTACTGATCTGTCAGAGACTGGACAAAACCCGAGTATGGCCCCCGGACACCCTTTTAACTCAGTACTGAAGTCACTCCTGAGGTTCACCCTTCAATCAAAGATTAGATAGGCCCGTAAAACAAACCGTAATAAATGTAGCTCAACCATGTATACGAGACTAAATGAGCACAGCAGCCCAGGGGCAAGGATGAGAAAGCAGGAGGGGACAGGAAAACTGGATGAATGGAAGTGGGGAACCCAAGGTCGAGAATGGGAGAGTGTTGACACATCGCAGGGTTGGCAACCAATGTTGCAAAACGATATGTATATTAATTGTTTAATAAGAAACTAATTTGTTCTGTAAACCTTCTTCTAAAACACAATTTAAAAAATGCTGGTTATTACCATTGTTAATGCCTAATTCCCTCACAGAGACTTGAAACTGGACAGGACCTAGAAATGACCTCTGTCTGGCCAGGTTTCCCAGCAGGGACCCAGAAGTTCCAGTTTTGCTGCCGGCACAGCATGGACACTGGCCTCACTGAGCAGAAGTGATGAAACCTCTGGGTTTCGACCTAACTGGTCTGGAAGACATGACCAGATGGAGCTCTCACCAGTGGGGGGAGGGGATTGCCCTAGGTGCAAGGGGCTATTGAGGGCTCAGAGCCATAGACTGATCTCCCGCAGAAGGAGTAGGTTCTAGGGCAGCCCACCTGTGATCCTTCTCCCCTCTGCACTGCTTTCCTACCCAGCCAAACAGTCTTTAATTTTTTTTTTTTTAAGTTTATGAGAAAAAGTAAGGGAGGAAAGAACTAGTACTTATCCTTTTCCATAACAAGTTCCAACCCAAAAACATAACTGCTCTTTCAATAAAGCAAGTATTTTTGGAATTCCTTAGTTCAAATGAAATTACATGGTTCACATGCTCAAGGCATTTTTTCCAACTGTTTTTCCTCCCCGCTCGGTGAAGACCAGACTTTTGGAAAAACTCGAGCTTTCATTAAAGCCCAGCCGTGTAGGGTCTAAAAGCTGGGTGGGCATTGCTTTGGTTTTGCTCTGTCACTAAGTATCTATCTCCAAAGTGACAGCTTACTGAAGGGGTTTGGGGAAGAGATGTGGAGATCAGGGACAGCCCAGTGAGGGCATGTAAAAACAGCAACAAAAGGAAACTTTGAAGAGAAATGTATCATTTTTTCCAAAAAGCAGAGAACCTATTTTTTCCATTTTTAAGATAACAGATGAAATAAATACATGTTAAATTTATTTCAGTACAATGCTGGGTTTTTCTAGAACTGTCACTGATTATGAAGTTTGTAATTGAAATTCTGAACTTTTAAAAATGGTTAGCCTCTAGGCGTTACAGATCCCTCTTAAAAATGGTTGCCTTCCTTAAAAATAAACACATGTCATCCCCTCCAGAATTGGCACTGGAAGGGGGATCTCCATGTGGGGTGGAATAGCTGGATCTTATATTGCCCCTAGATTCATCCTCTCCTTGGCCTGGGGTGGAGGATGCCGGTGCCCCTTTAATTCTGGCCTAAGGGTTCCTAGGTGGCACCATGGGTTTGCCATCAGTGACAAACCTAAAGGTTGGGCTGTTCAAACCCGTGCAGCAGTGCTGCAAAAGAAAGGCCTGGCGATTGGCTTCCGTAATGATTGTACCCAAGAAAACCCTATGGAGCAGTTTTACTCTGCAACGCGTGAGATTGCCATGAGTCAGAACTGACTCAATGGCAATGAGTTTTTTTGTTTTTGTTTTTTAAAGGTAGAGAGTAGATAGGTTTGATCCCAAGAGCATGCCCTAATACACTTCCTGCACCCTAATCTCTGCCTCAGAGTTTGCTTCCCTGAGAACCAAGTTTGTGATAAAGACAGGGACTGGTCCCTGCAATAGGATATCATGCTTGATAAAGTAGAGGAAGTAAAGTCTAGGAAGATGCTTGACAATGGGCTCAAGCAAAACAATGATTGTGAGTATGGCACAGGACCAAGCAGTGTACCGTTTTGTTGTCCATAGGGCCGCAATGAGTCAGAACTGACTCGACAACACCTAACAGCAACAATACAACCAAAGGAGCCCTGGTGGTGCGGTGGTTAAGCGCTTGGCAGCTAACCAAAATGTTGGCAGATCGAACCCACCAGTCACTCCTAGGGAGGAAGATGTGACAGTCTGCTTCCATAAAGATTACATACAGCCTTGGAAACCCTATGGGGCATTTCTAGCTTGACCCATAGGGTCACTATGGGTTGGAGTCGACAGCAAATTCTTTTTCTTTTTTTACCTACAGCGGAGGTACATGTACTCAGACACCTGAACTCTTAAATCTGGAATCAAAAAGTATTGTCATTGCTGTTAGGTACCATCGAGTTGGTTCCGACTACAACCACCCTGTGCACAACAGAATAAAACACTGCCCGGTCCTGCACCATCCTCACAATATTGTTATGCTTGAGCCAATTGTTGCAGCCACTGTGTCAGTTCATCTCATTGAGTGTCTTGCTCTTTTTCTCTGATCCTCTTTTTTATCAAGCATGATGTCCTTCTCCAGGGACCGATCCCTCCTGATAAAATGTCCAAAGTATGTGAGATGTAGTCTTGGGCCATTTTTGCTTCTGAGGAGCATTCTGGTTGTACTTCTTCCAAGACAGATTTGTTCCTTCTCATGGCAGTCCGTGGTATATTCAATATTCTTCACCAGCACCATGATTAAAAGGTGTCAATTCTTCGGTCTTCCTTACTCATTGTCCAGCTTTTGAATGCGTACAGGGAGATTGAAAATACCACAGCTTGGATCAGGCACACCTCAGTCCTCAAGGTGACATCTTTGCTTTTCAACACTTTAAAGAGGTCTTTTGCAGCCAATTCACCCGTTGCAACGCGTCTTTTGATTTCTTGACTGCTGCTTCCGTGGGTATTGATTATGGATCCAAGTAAAATGAAATCCTTGACAACCTCAATCTTTTCTCCATTTATAATGATGTTGCATATTGGTCCAGTTGTGAGGATTTTTGTTTCCTTTATGTTGAGGTGTAATCCATACTGAAGGCTGTGGTCTTTGGTCTTCATCAGTAAGTGCTTCAAGTCCTCTTCATTTTCAGCAAGTAAGGTGGTGTCATCTGCATAATGCAGGTTTTTAATGAGGCTTCCTCCATTCCTGACGCCCTGTTCTTCATATGGTCTAGCTTCTCAGATTATTTGCTCAGCATACAGATCGAATAGGTATGGTAAAAGGATGTACTGCTGCAGCCATTTTTGAATGATCTTCAGCAAAATTTTGCTTGCATGTGATATTAATGATATTGTTTGATAATTTCCACGTTCAGTTGAATCACCTTTCTTGGGCATAGGCATAAATACCGATCTCTTTCAGTTGGTTGGCCAGGTAGCTGTCTTCCAAATTTCTTGTCATAGACAAGTGAGCACTTCCAGCACTGCATCCATTTGTTGAAACATCTCAGTTGGTATTCCGTCAATTCCTGGAGCCTTGTTTTTCGCCAATGCCTTCAGTGCAGCTTGGACTTCAGTGCCATCGGTTACTGATCATATGTTACCTCCTGAAATGGTTGAACGTTGGCCAGTTCTTTTTGGTACAGTGACTCTGTGTATTCCTTCCATCTTCTTTTGATGCTTCTGGCGTTGTTAAATATTTTCCCTGTAGAATTCTTTGGTGTTGCTACTCGGGGCTTGAATTTTTCCTTCAGTTCTTTCAGCTTGAGAAATACTGAGCATGTTCTTCCCTTTTGGTTTTCTATCTTCATATGTTTGCAATGTCATTGTAATACTTTGTCTTCTCCAGCACCCTCTGAAATCTTCTGTTCAGCTCTTTTACTTCATCATTTTTTCCTTTAGCTACTCTACATTCGAGAGCAAGTTTCAGAGTCTTTTGTGACATCCATTAGGTCTTTTCTTTCTCTCCTGTCTTTTTAATGACCTCTTGCTTTCTTCATGCATGATGTCCTTGATGTCATTCCACAACTTGTCTGGTCTTCAGGCATTAGTGTTCAACGCATCAAATCTATTCTTGAGATGGTCTCTAAATTCAGGTGGGATATATTCAAAGTCATACTTTGGCTCTTGTGGAGTTGTTCTATTCTTGTTCTTTTCTTCAGTTTCAACTTGAACTTGCATATGAGTAATTGATGGTCTGATCTGCAGTTGGCCCCTAGCCTTGTTCTGACTGATGATATTGAGCTTTTCCATCGTGTCTTTCCACAGATAGTTGATTTGATTCCTGTGTATTCCATCTGGCAAGGTCCACGTGTACAGTCACCATTTATGTCATTGAAAAAAGGTATTTGCAATGAAGAAGTTGTTGGTCTTGCAAAATTCAATCATTTGGTCTCTGGAATTGTTTCTATCACCAAGGCCATATTTTCCAACTATGCTTCTTTGTTTCCAATCACCAGTAATTATCAGTGCATCCTGGTTGCATGTTGGATCAATTTCAGACTGCAGAGGTTGGTAAAAATCTTCAATTTCTTTCAACCTTAGTGGTTGGTGAGTAAATTTGAATAATAGTGGTATTAACTGGTCTTCCTTGTAGGGGTATGAATATTATCCTATCACTGACAGCGTTGTACTTCAGGGTAAATCTCGAAATGTTCTTTTTGACGATAAATGCAACACCATTCCTCTTCAAGCTGTCGTTCCTGGCATAGCAGATCATATGACTGTCCATTCAAAATGGCCAATGCCAGTTCACTTCAGCTCACTAATGCCTAGGATATAGATCTTTATGCATTACATTTCATTTTTGACAGTTACCAATTTTCCTAGATTCATAGTTCGTACATTCCAGTTTCTGATTATTAGTGGATGTTTGCAGCTGTTTTTTCTCATTTTGAGTGATGCCACATCAGCAAATGAAGGTCCTGAAAACTTGACTCTATCCACGTCATTAAGGTTGACTCTACTTTGAGAAGACAGCTCTTCCCCAGTCATATTTTGAGTGCCTTCCAACCTGGGGGGCTCATCTTCCACCACTATATCAGACCATGTTCTGCTGCTATTCATAAGGTTTTCACTGGCTAATTCTTTTCAGAAATAGATCGCTGGGTCCTTCTTCCTAGTCTGTCTTAGTCTGGAAGCTGAGCTGAAACCTGTCTTCCATGGGTGACCCTGCTGGCATTTGAATACCGGTGGCATAGCTTCTACACAGAAGCCCCCACAGTATGACAAACCAACAGTAGCAAGAGAAAACCCAAGCAGCCTGTTGTCCGTGTGTGGAGCTGTCTCTTGCCCAGTGATTGATGGGATTAGTGATCACTTCCTTGCAGGGGGAATTTTGCCTAATTCTCTTTTGAGGCCGCTGCCTAATATGTAAGAGGAGACCCCCAGGTGGCGCAAATGATTGCCTTCAGCTGTTAATCTAAAGGTTGAAGGTTCAAACCCACCTAACAGTGCCATGGAAGGAAGTCCTGGTGATCTTTCATAATGATTACAGCCAGGAGGACTTTACAGAGCAGTTCTACTCTGCACACAGGGGTTGCCACGAGTTGGAATTGACTGGACTGCAACTTTTTTTGGTTTGCATAATATTCGTATCAGAATATAATCCAACAAATACAGTATTTATGAAAGTATGGGTTGTGGGGGCCATTTTGTTGTATCTTAGAAATAGAGTCAAAATAAGACAAAATAAATAAAAAAGTAATCTTAGAAACAAAACAAGTACTGATCCGTCTCACTTTGCAAACACTTCCTGAAAAAGTTGATTATGAATCGTATTTTCATAAATTATATTTTAAAGTCAGTAGTGGACCTTAGAGGTGCCCTGGTGACACAGTGGTTAAGCACTTGGCTGCTAACCAAAAGGTCGGTGGTTTGAACCCGCCAGCCACTCCAGGGAAGAAAGATGTGGCAGTCTGCTACTGCAAGATTTACAGCCTTGGAAGCCCTATGGGGCAGTTCTACCCTGTTGTGTGTGGTCACTATGAGTCAGAATCGGCAGTGGGTTTTGGCTTTTTTTTTTTTTTTTGGTGGATCTTACCATTTAATGATTTTTATGACAAATAGTTCGTGGAGAAAAGTTGGAAATTTAAATCACTACCTTCAACTTTGTTGATTTTTGAAAATAGATTTTCATTGATTGAAATCATTTAAAATAAAGTGTTTATTGTTGTGCATCTAAAAACCGCAGCAAAATAACTAATATAAAATTGCATTCAACTCTAGTGAATTACTCTTGGTCCAATATTTCTAGATATAGAGGCAAAAAGACACTTCAAGTTACTTATTGCTATAATGTTCTTGAGGAGATTAACCGAATTCTTTCCTAGTACTGCCACGTTGTTGTGATGTTATTGCTCAGAACAAATGCATTGATAAAGACTTATTCTCTCCCCCAAAAGAATTTTAATTCTCATGTTATGTTTTGTCAATGGATTTAACCTTCATCTTGGGTGAGGAGTCAAGAATAGAGAGACGGGGGTTAGGAACTTGCTTATTCTCTTCTGCCAAAGAGTGTTCACTGCCAGGCAGATGAGCAGTCACAAAGTAACCATAGATAATTCGGTAACATATTTAAATAGAGCATTGAGAGCTTGACTTTAGTGCAAAGCCAACAATTCGCATTTAAGTAAAATAGACATTTGATGCAGAGCTCAAAATAAGATCATATTACAACAATTCAGGGGAAATCAGTCCTAAAAATCACAATTTTTTTTTTTTTTTTGCACTGGAATGCGGTATTTCCTTTTGGGAATAAGAATATAAGTGTAAGGAGAACTGTTGTTACAAAGCTACCTAAGCCCTCTTGTGATGTCATTAGAAGCAACCAGCATAAGTGCACGGATCAGGAATGTCCTTTGAAGAGGAAGTATAACCGGTACCCGGATCCAAAATAGTCACATGTACTCTCTTCAGAAGAGTTTCAGATGTGGAAGAGTGATTAAAAAAAACAGATTTCTAGGTTTACGAGCCACCTCAGTTTTTGGGGCCTCTTAGCCTTCCCAGGGTAGATCATTTTGCAACCAGGGTTGAGAACCACTGTATCAAGGACATAGGAGCAGAGGGCAGTGACAAACACCAAATCAGTCTTTATATTCCTAGAGCACATGCTGTTTGCCTCTTAAGTTTATTTAGGGGTTTGAAGTACCAAAAAAAAAAAAAGATATAATCACTTAGTTCAAAATTGAATTTAAGTAAATTTCCACCAGGTGGTTATTAGGTGCTTTTGAGTGAGTTCCGATTCATAGCAGCCCTGTGCCCAACAGAATGAAACACTGCCCAGTCCTGTGCCATCCTCACAATCATTGTTATGCTTCAGGGCATTGTTGCAGCCACTGTGTCAATCCATCTCGTTGAGCGTCTTCCTCTTTTTTGCTGACCCTCTACCAAGCATGATGCCCTTCTCTAGGGATTGGTTCAAACAATATGTACACACAAAAAGAGGAATTAAACACAACATGGATGCATGTTGAAAATGTGCTGATTGAATTAAGTCACAAAAGGACAAATATTGTATTATTTCACCTATATGAAACATGTCCAAAGTATGTGCCACCGTCCTCACTTCTAAGGAGCATTCTGGCTGTACTTCTTACAAGACAGATTTGTTCGTTTTTTTGCCAGTCTACGGTATAGTTAATATTCTTCTCCAACATCATAATTCAAATGCGTCAATTTTTCTTTGATCTACCTTATTCATTGTCCAGCTTTCACATGCATATGAGGAGGTTAAAAATACCATGGCTTGGGTCAAGTGTACGTTAGTCCTCAAAGTGACATCTTTGCTTTTAAGCACTTTAAAGAAGTCTGTTGCGGCAGATTTGCCCAATGCAATATGCTGTTTGATTTCTTGACTGCTCTTTCCGCCATAGCTTTTTTTTTTTTTAAGCAACAAATAGGCTATGTTCCAAAATAACTATTTTCTACTTCTAGAGGACAGAATCATTCACCACATGGGCATAATTCACACTGAAAACTGCACACACACTAGTGTTGGAGGCAGAGAGAAGCCCTATTGTTTTTATTAAACAAACAAACAAAAAAAACAAGCCCATTGCTGTTGTGTCGATTCCAACTCATAGTGACCCTATAGCATAGAGTAGAACTGCTGCCCCTTTAGGGTTTCCAGGGACAGCTGGTACATATGAACCACTTTATAGCTGTCCCCAAATTCACCTAAATGAGACTGTGCTCAGGGCTCGGTAGAGCATCATCTTGACACTAGGTGGCGACATGGATCATGATTCTGTGAAAAACTCGGCCTTAAAACAAATTAGGTAGAATTGGGGAAGGGAGGAGACCTAGAAGAAATGCTCTCTAATCTCTCATTTTTATGTTTCATTTAAAAAAGTTTTTTTTTTTTTTATTGTGGTAAAAATACACCTAGCAAAACATACACCAGCTCAATAATTTCCACATGTACAAATCAGTGCCATTGATTACATTGTTCAGGTTGTGCAACCATTCTTGATATTCTTTTCCAAATCATTCCACCACCATTAACTCAGTGCCCCCTAAGCAGAAACTCCCAATTCCTCCCACCCCTGACCCAAAACCCAAACCTGTTTCCTCTGAGCCCATTCCAACTCATAGTGACCCTATAGGATAGAGTAGAACTGCCCCATAGGGTTTCCAAGGCTGTAATCTCTACTGGAGCAGACTGCCACTTTGGTTTCTCTATGTTTGGCTATTTCATATAGGTGAAATAATACAATATTTGTCCTTTTGTGACTTAATTCATTCAGCACATTTTCAGCATGCATCCATGTTGTGTTTAATTCCTTTTTTTGTGCGTGCGTATTGTTTATTTTTTAAAGTAAGTTATATATTCATACAGTTCTAAGTTCACAAGGTAGATGAGGCTATACAGTCTGCAGTGAATGCTTTCTGTGTACCCTCCAGATCCACCCTCCTGGGCCTGGAGAAGCTTAGCTCTATGATACATGAAGTGTCCTCAGCTCTCCAAGCTTTTGGCAGGGCTTGGCCATTGGGTAGCACTGGAAGAACTCTAAGCGCAGAAGGAGAATGAGGCTAGGGCATTTATTTCCCCAGCTCTGTCCCTGCTGGGTGGCAGGTAGATAGTGGCTGGGTTCATCTAGGGAAGGCCACACATACAGGTCCTGTTCAGAGGCCCCTTCTACAGCTGTCTCCCTGGGGTGAGGCAACCACTTACTCCTCTCGTCCCTGGAGGCCTAGGTGCGATAATGACTACCCTCTGTAGTTAGCTCAGCAGTACATCACCAGTCCTCACTGAGATCTTCAGCCTGTCCACACTTTTGTAATTGATTCTTTCATTAAGCCCTCCTCAGTGATGCCTTTTGAGTGCACTGTGTGTTTCCTGCTGGGATCCTAACTGGTACACTCTCCCCTGTCACCTCCCTGTTCCCCATCCACCATTTCTCCTCATAGAGCAACCAATTCTATATGTGCCCTGTATTTATGCACATACAAGCACAAAGGAATGTATATAGTTCTTTGTCATACTCTGGTGGATTCCATGTTGCTATGATGCTGGAAGCTCTGCCGCCAGTATTTCAAATACCAGCAGAGTCACCCAGGGTGAACAGATTTCAGTGGAGCTTCCAGACTAAGACTAGGAGGGAAAGGCTGACGATTTACTTCCAAAAATTAACCAAGGAAAATCTTATGGATCACAAAACATTGACTTGCTCGCTTTGGACTCATCATCAGGTTGGATCAATTGCTGGAGGAGGACATTATGTTTGATGAAGTAGAAGGCCAACAAGGACGTGGGAGACCCTCGGTGAGATGGATTGACACAATAGCTGCAACGATGGACTCAAACATGTTAGCAATCATGAAGATGGTGCAGGACTGGGCAACGTTTCATTCTGTTATACACAGGGTCACCATGAGTCAGTGTTGGCTCCACGGAAGCTGTCTATTCACCCTTCTTTACTCAAATTGTAGCATGCTGTATACCCAGTTCTGCACCATGCTGTTTTGCATGTAACAATATATCCCTGGTGGCGCAGCAATTAAAAGCTTGGCTGCCAACCAAAAGGTCGGCAGTTCAAATCCACTAGCCGCTACTTGGAAACCCTATGGGGTAGTTCTACTCTGTCTTATAGGGTTGCTATGAGTCAAAATAGACTCGATGGTAATTTTTTTTTTTTTTTAAACACTACAGCCTGGAAAATACTCTATAGCACTAGATAGAGAGCTTCCTCATTCCTTCTTAGGACTGCGTGATATTTCATTTTATGTGTGTACTTTTTTTTAGCCAGTCTCCTATCAGTGGACATTTAGGTTGTTTCCAGTCACTTGCTATTACAAACATTCATAAAATGTATACATAGCCTTGTGTATAGGTCATTTCTCCTAATTTTATATGTAAGGAAAATGAAACTGAAAGAGATTAAGTAACTTGCCTTACCGTAATTCTTGGCAAAGGCAGGGTCAAAGTCCATGTCATTGCAGTCATCAATCCATAGGATGACACAGGAGTGGCCTGCACAATGGGGCCTGGATCTTGCTAAGGGGCCTCCACAAATGTTACTGCACATTCCACTCTCCTTAAATCTCCCCACTTTTAGGCATTCATCTCAGCAGAGTGGTTCCCAGCATGGACTTCAGAGCCTCAAGGCCAGGGTGTGTTTCTCACTCCAGGACTGATGAGCTGTGTGACCTTGGACAAGCCACTTAGCCGCTCAGTGCCTCAGTTTCCTCATCTGTAAAGTGCTACTTCATGGTGTTGCTGAGAGTATGACGTGCATGGAACAGTGCCTGGCACATGTTAAGAGCCATTTAAGCACTGGCTCTTGTTGTTGTTAGTTGCCATCAAGTCAGCTCCAGCTCATGGCAACTTCATGTATAACAGAACGAAACATTGTCTGGTCCTGTGCCATTTTCATGATTGTTGGTATGTTTGAGTACATTGCTTTTGTTTGTTTGTTTTATTGTGCTTTAGGTGAAGGTTTACAGAGCAAATTAGTTTCCCATTCAATAATTTATACACAAATTGTTCTGTTACGTTGGTTGCAATCCCGGCAATGTGTCAGCAGTCTCCCCACTACCACCCTGAGTTCCCCATTTCCATTCCGTCGTTCCTCTCAGTGTCTTGCCTTTACTTGGTCATGCTGTGCTGACTTTCCTCATATTGTGTATTGTCCTTCCCCTCACCAAGTTAACACATGTCTACTATCTAGTTCGTGATTTTCCCTCCTTCCTTCTCCCCTCCCTGGTAACCATCAGAGAATGTTTCTTTCGGTGTGTAAACCTTTTCTTGACTTGTTATAATAGTGGTCTCATAGGATAGTTGTCCTTTTGTGATTGACTCATTTCACTCAGCATAAATCCTCCAGAATAATCCATGCTGTGAGATGTTTCGCAGATTCGTCATTGTTCTGTATCGTTGCATAGTATTCCATTGTGTGTATATACCATAGTTTGTTTATCCATTCATCCATTGATGGACAGTTGGGTTGTTTCCATTTTCTTGCTATTGTGAATAATGCTTCAATAACCGTGGTTGTGCATATGTATATTTGTGTTACAGCTCTTGTTTCTCTAGGATATATACCCAGGAGTAGGATTGCTGGATCATATGGTGTTTCTATTTCTAGCTTTTTAAAGAAGTCTCATACTGTTTTCCATAGTAGTTTTATCATTTTACACTTCCACCAGCAGTGTATAAGAGTTCCAGTCTCTCTACAACCTCACCAGTGTTTGTTGTTTTCTTTTTTTTTGACCATTGCTATTATTGCCCTGGAAGCACTGGTGATGTAGTGGTTAAGAGCTACGGCTGCTAACCAAAAGGTTGGTGGTTCGTATCCACCAGGCACTCCTCGGAAACCCTATGGGGCAGTTCTACTCTGTCCTATAGAGTTGCTATGAGTTGGAATCGACTCGACAGCAACGAGTATTATTGCCCAGGTGAGATGGCATTTCATTGTAGTTTTGATTTGCATCTCTTTAATGACTAATGATCACGAACATATCTTCATGTGTTTGTTAGCTGCCTGAATGTCTTCTTTGGTGAAGCTGTCTGTTCATGTCCTTTGCCCATTTTTCAAGTTGTATTCTTTGTCTTTTTGTTGTTGTGGTATTGAAGTTTTCTAAAAATTTTAGAGATTAAACCCTTGTTGGATATGTTTTAGGCAAAAAATTTTTCCCAATGTGTAGGTTCTCTTTTTACGCTTTTGGCAAAGTCTTTTGATGAACATAAGTGTTTAATTTTTTGGAGACCCCAGTTATCTAGTTTATCTTCCGCTGTTTGTGCATCGTTAGTATGTTTGATATTCTTTTTATGCTGTATATTAGGACCCCTACCATAATCCCTACTTTTTCTTCCATGATATTTGTAGTTTTAGGTTTTACATTTAGGTCTTTGATCCATTTTGAGTTAGTTTTTGTGTATGGAGTGAAGTATGGATCTTGTTTCAGTTGTTTCTGCAAATGGATATCCAGTTCTGCCAGTACTATTTGTTGAAGAGACTTTCTCTTCACCATTTAATGGACTTGGACACTTTGCCAAAGATCAGCTATGCATAAGTAGATGGATTTACTTCTGGGTTCTCAATTCTGTTCCATTGGTCTATGTGTCTTCATTGTACCAGTACCAGGCTGTTTTGACTACTCTGGATGTATAGTAGGTTCTGAGATCAAGATGTATGAGGCCTACTACTTTGTTCTTCTTCTTCAGCAGTGCTTTGTGTATCCAGGGCCTCTTTCCTTTCCACATAAACTTGATGATTAGTTTCTCCATCTCATTAAAAGAGTATTGTTGGAATTTGGATCAGCATTGCATTATATCTATAGATCACTTTGGACAGTATTGGTTTTTTATAATGTTAAGTCTTCTTGTCCATGAACATGGTATGTTTTTTCCGTTTATGTAGATCTCTTTTGGTTTCTTGTGGTAGTGTTTTGTAGTTTTCTTTGTATAAGTCTTTTATGTCCCTAGTTAGATTTATTCCTAAGTATTTTATCTTTTGGGAGGCTGTTGTAAATGGTATTGTTTTCTTGATTTCCTTTTTTGGGGTTGTCATTTTGAGTGCGGAAGAAGCTGATTGATTTTTGTATGCTGATCTTGTACCCTGCTACTTTGCTGAATCCTTCTATTAGTTCCAGTAGCTTTCTTGTAAGGTATCTGGGATTTTCTATGTGTAGGATCATATCATCTGCAAATAGGGATGTTTTACTCCTTCCTTATCAATTTGGATGCTCCCCCCCCCCTTTCTTGTCTTATTGCTCTAGCTAGAACTTCCAGTACAATATAGTATAAGAGTGGTGATAAAAGGCCTCCTTTGTCTGGTTCCAGTTTTGAGTGCATTGTTGAAGCTATGGTGTCAATCTATCTCAATGAAGCTTTCTTTGTTTTTGTGACCCATGATGTCTTTTCTAGGAATTGGTCTTTCCTGATGACATGTCCAAAGTAAGTGAGCTGAAGTCCCCATTCTCACTTTCAAGGAGTATTTTGGTTGTATTTCTTCTAAGACTGATTTGTTCATTCTTCTGGTAGTCTATGGTATGTTCAATATTCTTTGCCAACACCACAACTCTTATTAGCAGTGCTATCATCTCTTTGGCTTGAAGCTGTGTTTCCTCTTAGCATGCAAGCACAACATGTATTTCTAACCAATAGTTTACCTTTTAAGCAAGTGAGATTATCAGGTCACTTCTTGGAAGCAGATATGCATGAAGATGGTTGGGCAGAAAATTAGAGAACTGGGCACCTGAAAGGGGACCGAAAAGTGAAGGGAGTTTTTGAAAATAACTTTGCCAACTTCTCCATTTTATTTCGGTTTTCCCGTTTGTATGTACTTGAGAGAGTGAGACCCACAGATCTATCTGCCTACTGAACATCCTCTCCAGGGTCTCACAGTCTCTAGACTGGACACATGTCCACAAGCTCACCGCCATGACCAACCCTTACAAAAAACCAGATCCTGCCTTCCTCTCATATCCCTACATCACATTCAGGTGGGTCAATTAAAAATCTCAGGATCATCCCAGACTCCTCTCTTTCATGCCCTTCCTGTCAAACTAACTATCTAGCCTTGTAAATCATTTCTCCTTCATAGTTTTCAATTTCATTTCACCCCTTTCTATCTCTTCTGACACTACCTTCCTTCAGACTCTTGTTGTTTCTGTTGGGTCATTGCAGAACTCTGGTCAGTCTTTTTTCTCCTGTCTTCCTGTCTTTCTCCCTGTCATCTCCCTTCTTTCACCTCTGCAAAGGTGTATAGAATAACTGTAATTTACCAGGCCTTGTGCTGAGCAGTGGAGCCCTGATGACACAGTGGTTAAGTGTTCAGCTGCTAAACAAAAGGTTGGTGGTTCAAACCTACCAGCTGCTCTGTGGGAGAAAAGTGTGGCAGTCTGCTTCCATGAAGATTGCACACGCCATACTTGTTGTTGTTGAGTCAATTCTGAGATAACAACCTTATAGGACAGAGTAGAACTGCTCAATAGGATTTCCAAGGAGTAGCTGGTGGATTTGAACTGCCAACCTTTTTGTTAACAGCCTAGCTCTTAACCACTGCACTACAAGGGGTTCTCTGTAAAGATTACAGCCTTGGAAACCCTACGGGGCAGTTCTCCTTATCTTGTAGGGTTACTATGAGTTGGAATCGACTTAATGACAATGAGTTTTAGTTTTTTTGCTGGGCTTAGGCCCCTGGGTGACACAAGCAGTTTGCGATCAGCTTCTAACCTAAAGGCTGGCAGTTTGAACTCACTTTTTTAGCAGTGCTGTGGAACAAAGGGCTGAATCTGCTTCCATAAAGATTGCAGTCAAGACAACCCTATGGGGCAGTTCTATTCTGTAACACATGGGGTGGCCATGAGTCAAAATTGACCAGACGGCAACTTTTTCTGTTTGTTTTGTTTTGTTTAGGTGCTGAGCATAGAGGATGCAAAAGTGAATAAGACAGAACGGTCCTAAATCCTAAGTCTAACTCTAACCCTAACATTAACCTAATCTTAAATTCATGGACTGTGTAATCTGGAGAGAGAAAGTCAGACATTAAACATACATTTACACGAATTATTGGGTCAGTTTCATTGCAATCTTGTTTTCTGCTACAAGAGCCCTTGAGAGAAAGAAGAGATTGCAAACCCAGGCTTTCTGTCTGGGAGGTCAGGGCTTCCTAGGTTCGGGTATGCATTACAGCCTTTGTTTTAGGAAGTCTTAGGAGGGTGAGGACTGGATTTTGGAGGGGAGAGGGAAGGAGGTGGCCTGACCCTGAGGAGAGGAAAATGCCTGAGGCTGGCATGGGTAGGTGAATGCAGGAATCAGATTGGCTGTAGGTTCCAGAGAATTGGGGATGTGGTCGCACTTTTGCAGGGTACTCCAAGGATGAGACCTATGGTGGGGGTGGCGTGGGTGTCTGTAGTAACCTGACCTGAGCTTTTTGGCCCAAAGAGCAGTGGCAAGATTTCTTCGTGGCAGACCTGAGATCAAAGGGAAGGACCTTTGTGGAAGTCGCTCTGCTAAGGGCAGAAGAGCCCAACGGACGCCAAAGGACCAGCCAGCAATGGGCAGTGGCATAGCGTAGCTACGGAACCAAAAATCAGGCCTTCCTCCACTTTCATGTCATCATTTAAGCCTTGTCATTAGTTGCTGTGGAGTCGGCTCTAACTTATGGTGACCTTATGAATAAAAGAATGAAATGTCACCCACTCCTGCGCCATCTTTATGATCATTGGTAAGTTTGTGCCAATCCGTCTCATTGACAGTTTCCCTGGTTTTCGCTGACCCTCTACTTTACCAAACATGATACCCTTTTGTAGTGACTGGTCTTTCCTGATGACATGTCCAAAGTAAAACAGCTGAAATCTCGCCATCCTCGCTTCTAAGCCCTAGGGCTCTAGAATGACCTATAGGGGGAGGTAATTGCATTTTCCTTTGTGTCAGGCAATAAAAAATGCTGACTTCCTGTACTTATTCCAATGGCCATTCTTAGAAGGGAGACAGGCTAGATCATTTTTATTTTTATCCTTCTTTCTTCTTCTGTTGCTAAAAGAAAATAAGCCCCCTCAAGAAATACTATTTTTTAGACCAGACTTAATGGTCTGACTGAGACTAGAAGGACCCCAGTGGTCATGGCCCCCAGACCTTCTGTTGGCCCAGGACAGGAACCATTCCCAAAAGCCAACTTTTCAGACAGGGGTTGGACTGGGCAATGGGATGGAGAGGGATGCTGGTGAGGAGTGAGCTTCTTGGATCAGGTGGACACTTTAGACTATGTTGGCATCTCCTACCTGGAGTGGAGATGAGAGGGTAGAGGAGGTTAGGAGCTGGCAAAATGGACACGAAAAGAGAGAGTGGAGGGAGGAAGCGGGCTGTCTCATTGCGAGGAGAGTAATTGGGAGTGTGTTAGCAAGGTGTATACAAGTTTTTGTGTGACAGACTGACTTAATTTGTAAACTTTCACTTAAAGCACAATAAAAAAATTTTTTTAAAAAGCAATACTGTTTTTTAAAAGTCACAAATTAGTTGTGTCACCATAAGCATGCCATGTCTCCTCTGGGTCTCAGTGTCCTTATCTGTGAAATGTGGGTGATGCTCTTGAACTTCCCTTCTAGCTCTGCTACCCCAAGGTTTTATGTTGTGTCATCCAAAGAACAGAATTGTCCATACTATGGCTTGAGGGTTTCTTTCTTTGCTTTAATTACATCATTTACAGGCCCAGCTGAGAAAATGAAAGCTGATGAGGTTCATCTTTGTCACCAAGTAGCAGAATATTTATCATTCTTGCTTTTTGCCTTAAACCTCTCCTGAAGATGAAATATGCCATTAGCTGTGATGCAGAGACAAGAAACTACGCTATTGGTAGCACATGACCTGTCTCTGTTCGAGGCCGCTTACGTGAAGCTAACACACAGAAGACCTTCTCTCTGACAGCTCCAGTTATGAGGGGAGAACCCTGCCACCTAAGAGACTCTTCATGCTAAATGAACAGGAAAACTCCCCTTACTTCCCCTAGTAACAGGGTCAGAGTGCTAGTCTCCATCACGCCCCTTCAGAGGGGAAGTGAACAAGGCTTCGTAGGCAAATAGCAGCTTCTTCCATGGACCTGGGACTTCCTGGGTGCTGCAAGCAGTTAGCGCAGGTCTGTGCTAACCAAAACGTTGGCGGTTCAAGTTCACCTGGAGGGACCTCAGAAGAAAGGCCTCGTCATCTCCTTCTGAAAAATCAGCCATTGAAAACCTTATGGAGATCCCAAAGCCAACTCTTCAGACAGGGATTAGACTGGACTATAAGGTAGAAAATGATACTGGTGAGGAGTGAGCTTCTTGTCTCAAGTAGACACATTAGACTATGTGGGCAGCTCCTGTCTGGAGGGGCGATGAGAAGGCAGAGGGGGACAGAAGAGGGCTGGATGGACATAGGAATACAGGGTGGTGAGAAGAAGTGTGCTGTCTCGTTAGGGGGAGAGCAGCTAAGAGTACATAGCAAGATGTGTATAAGATTTTGTATGAGAGACTAACTTAATTTGTGAACTTTCACTTAAAGCACAATAAAAAAAAAAAAAAACCTTCTGGAGCACAATTCTGCTCTGACACACGGGGCCGCCATGAGTCAGAATCAACTCAAGGGTGACTGGTTTCCCGTGGACCTTGGAAAAGGGAGTTGTTAGAGAATGCAGCTTTATTGAATTTTGCATTCAGTTACTCAAGAGGATGTATTGAGGGAGGGAGGGAAGTAGAAGGAATCAATGTAATTTTCCAACTGGGGAAGTAGACTATTAGATGAGACCATCAAGTACAGTGGTTAAGGGCATAGACTCCAGACAGGTTCCAATCACGGCTTTGCCACTGACTAGCTGTGTGACATTTGGCCAAGTACTCTCTACGCTTCAGATGTAAAATGGTGACGATAATAGTATCTAGCTCATTGGAGGATTGTAAGGACTTATGATATAAAGGTTAAATGACTTAATACTTATAAAGCACATCGAATATGTCTGACGCTTTGTGAAAGCTTTGTAAGTGTTTATTATTGTTATTTTTACATTCCACCCAAAACCAAACCCACTGCCGTCGAATCGATTTGGACTCATAGCATCCCTGTAGGACAGAGCAGAACTATCCCTATAGGGTTTCCAAGGCCATTAGTCTTCGGAAGCAGACTCACATGTTTCTCCCATGCAGCAGCTGGTGGGGTTTGAATCACTGACATTTTGGTTAGCAGCCAATGCTTAACCACTGCACCACCAGGGCTCCTTTTTATATGCCAAGCCACACATAATAAACATTTTTGGTACTTATATCAAGCTTCAGAACTTGACTTCAAAGCAATTCCATCCCATACAGTAAGAAATTCAGCAAGCTTCTATGTGGTCATCAAGAAGAGTTAGATCCAGAATTTCCAATTCTCATGGAATCTAGACTTTCTGGAGCCACTGAGGCTGGATGAACCCCCTGAAACTATTGAGCTGAAATAATCTTTAAAGCGTAAACCAAAGATATCCCTGAGGTCTTCTTGAAACCAAGTAACAGTTTTGCTTAACTAAACCAAAAAACCAAACCCAGTGCCATTGAGTTGATTCCGACTCATAGCAACCCTATAGGACTGAGTAGAACTGCCCCATAGAGTTTCCAAGGAGCGCCTGGCCGATTTGAACTGCTGACCCTTTGGTTATCAGCCATAGCACTTAACCACTGCACCACCAGAGTTTCCAGTTAGCTTAACTGGTAAAGAGTATCGGCCTTCAGCATTGTGCTCTTTTAAGAACTATATGAGTTCAAACTGACGACAGCAACTCAGAAGATTAGATAGAAAACTTAGCAGGCAGATGAGTTTATGTCAATGGGGGAAGGAACAGTTCGGAAAAGGAGGGTGAGAACGGCTGCACAACTTAAGGAATTTAATCGATGTCACTGAATAGTACACGTAGAAGCTGTTGAATTGGTGAATGTCCTGCTGTGTATATTCGCAACAATGACAACATAGTTAGGTAAAAAAGACAGATCACTTCAGATTTCTCCTGAGAACTGGGTTAAGAAGCCAATAAAGGAAACAACATGAAGAAGCAAATGTTACAGACGGTCAGAAGAACGGCCTTACAATGTCTTATAACTGATGCTATGAGGAATTATTTTTCCAGAGTCAATCTTTTTCAAAAGGACGAATCTGAATTGTTTAATAAATAATACTCTGGGATTTCTCTAACTTTCCTGACTTTTATTTTTTTTTTCTTTTAGTGCGAACCAGTTCCTGAGGTGATTTCAGCTTTTCTCAAGATGTACAGACACAACCAAGTACGTCAAAAACCTTTCCAACCTGTTTGGAAAAATGAGACCTATGACAGATCATGACATTTAAACTCTCACCCGTTGAAAGTAACTCTAGTTATTCATGTAGTTCCCTAATTTTTATTTTGATACGTAAGACTTCCAGATTATTTTACTTACAGCATGTCACTGATCCTCAGAGCTTAGGCAGATAGCCTGCATTTGGTCCACCTTGTGCATATAGGAACACAGCTTTTCATGTGCTGATTTTCTCCATGACTTGAAAAGCTTCACCAACATGTTAGTAGAGGTTGTGTGTAGTTGTTGGCTTTTGGGGGACCCTTCTTTTAACTTTTTTATGCTCTCCAGATCTTTCTAAAATGAGAATGCATTTTTTTTTTTTCTTTTTAACAGTTGAAAACCTTTAATAAAGAATGTATCCTATTGGGTTTATTTTCTTTAAAAAAAAAAAAAAAAAAGACATCAATTAGCCTGCCTAGCTTCCAGAAATGATCCGGGGAATAAGTACATGAAGCCAACATTTTTTTTTTTATGTCACCCTATAAAGCAGAAACTTTGCAGTTTCCCAGTTCTTGCTTCCAGCATCACCTGGTAGGTTCTTGGGCACAGTGTGGAGCTTTGGGAAGACAATGTGTCAGAGAGACCTTTTCACTCTTCTTTTTGATAATTACCCTGCATCACCCTGAGCACAAGGCTTTCCTAGATGGTAGACCAGAAAGTCCCTGAGATGAAACGATCTGAGAGGTAATACCAGGCCCAAAGTGCTGTCAAACAGTTTCCCACCTGTTTGCTACACTGGCTTGGAGGCTATGGGGATCAGGGATGAAATTCTGGTAAGAGAAAAATGGAAATTAGGAGATCTTATCCTACTTTCCTTTCAGTGTGTATGAATGTGTGACTGCATGTGTTTAATTTAGGTTTTGTTTTGAATCACATTTTATCCTGAAGTCACATGATGACATAGAGTATGCAAGATTCTCAGTTCCCCTTATTGTACAAGCATAGTGGTATCTTGAGACATGGTCTTTGCTGAAAGCAAGGTGATATAAGATGGCAAAGCCCAGGTTGGGTTTTTTGCAAAGTACCAGTGTGTATCTCAGAGGCATCTCTCTCACATGCCGGCCTGCAGATAGGGGTTTTTTGGTTGAAATTTATTAGCACTTAGCACCTTATTTTACCAACGTTATTGGCAGTTATTAACTCCCTGCCAATCCAGGACCTACTGTGTTTCACAGAGCATTGCACAGCCCCAGGAGGATGCGACGTGTAAATCTCTGTCTCACCTTTTGGGAGTCCACAGTCTTGTTCAAGAGACACTCTTGTGGGAATAAGGCAGATCGAATAAGCTTCATTTCAAAGATTACATCCAGCCACTTATCTCTCTGGGTCCTGTTCCTCTCAATAAAGCCAGGAACATCACTTGCTGCACTCCAACACATTCTCTGTTTTGTTTCCAAATTCAGACCCTCTAGGTAAATTCTTGGTTTTGTCATCAACACTTCTTGTTCTCAAATGTTTTTGCTACAGAAAGAGCTGTTGTCAGTAGCCTCTAAATCTTATGACCAAAATAATATCCTCAGAGTCTCCCTCGTCTTCCCCTAGATCTGAGAAGATATGGTGATTAGGTAGGTGTTTACTGTGGGCGGTGCTGGGTACACAGATGTGCTATAATCTCTCTCACCATCTCCCAAGCTACTAATGAACACAAAGTAAAGTATGTGCTTTAGGGGAGATGATTGCTCTCTGAAGAAATCCAGAACTTTGTTAAGCTATCTTAGTGGGATAAAGGAGGAAGGAATGCTCCTGACACCAGTAAATCTAGAATGGCCATCAGGAGATGGTCATCGCCCTAAACAGGGGCAATGAATGATGTCCATTGCCATCAGGGTGGCTTCCACTTTTACTATCTTTTTTCACACCTTCCCTTACTGGCTGTCTCTACATGCTGTTTGACATGAAGACGTGGCCGTTTGTTAATATTAACCTGGGAGAGTGGGGCTTTGACATTCTTTTCCCCGGCGTGTGGTGGAGCATGAAGCATGGATGCGATATAACCATACTCCCTGGGATGGGAGCCTAACCTCGGGGACCCTTGGCTGATGAGAATGTTTGCAGTTCTACTCATCCCTGCCCTGTTTATTCTGTGAGTAATAAACGCATGTTGACCACACCATTAGATCAATGTCTGGTCTGTGCTCCGTTCCAAACAGTTCTCACTAAGAACTTGTGAATATGGCACATTGCAGGCAGCCTATTTCTTTGCTGGTTCTGATGAGTTTTCTAAAGATGCTAGCTGTAGCCTTTGTACTTCTTTTCACTGATACCCATTATAACACTTTTAGAAAAACGGGGCTTTTGGGAGCCTGTCTTTTCAGCAGCACATCAGCATATCCCAGTCGATTTACCTTTAGGACAGAATGCAGTAATTTTCTGTGCGTTCCTTTTGTTGTTACTGTTGTTGTAGGTGCTGTTGAGTCGGTTCTGACTCATAGCGATCCTATGCATAACAAATGGGACGTTGTTCGGTCCTGTGCCATCCTCACAGTAGTAGGTATGTTTGAGCCCATTGTTGTAGCCACTGACTGTGTCTCGCTGAGGGTCTTTTTTCTCGCTGACCCTCTACTTTGCCAAGCATGGTGTCCTTCTCCAGGATTGGTCACTCCTGATAACATGTCCAAATTAAGCAAGCTGAAGTCTCACCATCCTCCCTTCTAAGGAACATTCTGGCTGTACTTCTTCCAAGATTTGTTTGTTCTTCTGGCAGTCCACAGTATACTCAATATTTTTCACCAACACCATAATTCAAATGCAACAATTCTTTTTTTGGTCTTCCTTTTCCATTGTTCAGCTTTTTCATGCGTGACAGATGATTGAAAAGACCATGGCTTGGGTCAGGCATGCTTTAGTCCTCAAAGTGACATCTTTGCTTTTTGAGACTTCTTTAGTCATTCATTCATTCAACAAATGTGTCATTGAACACTTCTTTGTGAGAGGCCCTGTTCTAGGAGATAGAAACATAAAGATGAATGAGACTCGATTCCTTCCCCAAGGACCTCACATCTGGTAGAAAAGACAGACAACTAGACAGCTAGCCCATATGGAGCCTTTGTGTGAATTAGAAAAAGCCATCCCCTCCTGCCCTGCACCAGGACCTGGGCTTGGCTAAGGGATAGTGGGCTGGACTTCAGCCCCCACTTGCCTCCTTGGCCAGGGGCCCTTGTGCAGTGTGTAACCTGAGCAACATGTGGGCATGTAAACAGCATAGTATAGTACAGTGCAGTGAGCACAGAGGAGACAAGGCCCAGCTGCCTAGTGGGTGGAGAGCCAGGGAAGGGTTCATGAAAGTGGCCATATGTGAGTTGAGACTTGAAGGAGCACATGCAGTGTGGGCAGGGAGAAGGCCGAAGGGCAGAGGGAAGATGCCCTTCCCTCTGTGAGACAGCGTGGCATGTTTGGGACTCAGCAAGTCACAGGTGATAGCAGAGTGCCCAGTGTGTGTGTGTGTCGCCGGGGTGAGGGGAGGAAATGGCAAGAACTGAAGCTGGCAGAGACTAGAGCAGTGGCCTAGGACCTAGACTCCAGGTTCTTGCTATTTTAAGTGTGGTCCTCCACAAGGTGGCTTCAGCATTGCCTGGGAACTTGTTAGATGTGCTGAATCTATGGTCCCACCCTAGACCGACTGAATCGGAACCTGAAATTTAACAGTCTTCAGGTAGCTCATATGCACATTGAAGTCTGAGTTCCACTGGTTTGGAGACTCAGAGTGGTGCAAATGGCTAATGCCCCTGGCTAAACCAAGAGGTTAGAGGTTAGTCTACCCAGAGCATCTCAGAAGAAAGGACTGGCAACCTACTTCTAAAAAATCAGCCATCAAAAACCCTGTGGAGCACGATTCTACTCTGACACACATGAGGTCACCATGAGTCAGACGGAATCAGCTCGACTCTTCTCCACCGCAACTGATTTAACTGGTTAGCGCTGGTTTAGGTGAAAGCTGGTGAGAGCTAAGGATTTGCTTTGAAGGCATATCCTGTAAATATTGCTAAACACTGTATTTCCCGTTTTATGCTTCCAGAAATTTACCATCAAAGATTTCCCTTCAAGCTGCCTCAGCAATATTAACAATTGTTTCCAGTTATGGAAACAGAAGCCTGGGGAATTTAACCTGCCCCAAACCACCTGCAAATTAAAACAGAGGCAAGAGAAGCAGAGTCCTCTGCATTTTCTTTCTGGTTTCTCCCAGCTTTCCTCTCCCCTCCCAGGCTTGCTCAGCCTGAGTCTCCACCTGAGAGGTGTGGACCTTCTGGTGGAGCAATCGCTGAGGTTGGAAGGCTGGGATGATCCAGAAGCCTTCAGCCTGGGAGTGGTGTCTGAGCATAGCCCTGGGTTGCTGGAAGAAACAGAGATGGCTGTAAAAAAGATCTGAGGAAGAAAGGTGCAAGTCCTTTCTACCCTGGCCTGCTTCACTCTCATCTTCTGTCCTCCCCTTTTGCCCATTCATTCAACCACTCAGTTATTTAAAGTATATGTTGAGCACCTGCTTTTACCAGGCCCTCATATCTGCATTTTCCTTGCACCCAGAGGGCTTTCTGTATACTTTCAGATCTCCTGAGAGACCCTGGCCTTTCCCCAGCACCCCTAAAGCCATTGCCATTGAGTCAATTCCAACTCATAGTGACCCTATAGGTCAGAGCAGAACCGCCCCCTAGGGTTCCCAAGGCTGTAATCTTTACGGAAGCAGACTGTCACATCTTTCTTCCACAGAGCGGCTGGTGGGTCTGAACCACTGACCTTTTGGTTAGCAGCTGAGCACTTAACCACTGCACCACCAGGGCTCCCTGATACCCCTGAAAGCCGTTCTTTTTCCTATACTGAATCTTCTGCCTCCCCAGCCCCAGGCAGCTCATCAGAAGAGCAGGATGTTGAAGCTGGAAAGCTCTGGGCTTTCTAATCTCTGCCCAGCCCTCAGGATGTGGGCGTCATGGATTGAATTATGTCCCCCCAGAGTGTGTGTATCAGTTGGGCTGGGCCATGATTCCTGGTATTGTGTAATTTTCCTATATGTTGTAAATCCTGCCTCTATGATGTTAATGAGGGTGGATGGGTGGCAGTTGTATTACTGAGGCAGGACTCAACCTGTAAGACTGGATCCTGTCTCGAGGCAATCTCTTGAGATACAACAGAGAGAAGCGAGCAGAGAGACAGGGCGACCTCATACCACCAAGAAAGCAGTGCTGAGAGCACAGCATGTCCTTTGGACCTGAGGTCCCTGTGCCTAAGAAGCTCCTCCACCAGGGGAAGATTGATGAGAAGGCTGACAGTGAGAGAAAGCCTTCCCCTGGGGCTGACACCCTGAATTTGGACGTGTAGCCTACTTTACTGTGAGAAAATAAACTTCTCTTTGTAAAAGCCATCCACCTGTGGTATTTCTGTTATAGCAGCAGTAGAGACCTCGGGTTTCCCTGATTCTTTGTCTCCAGGGAGAATCCTGCCGGGGGGGGGGGCCGGGGGAGGACCCAGGTTCATTTAGGGCTTCAGTGCCTGTAACCCAAACCCACTGCTGTGAGTCGATTCCGACTCATAACAACCCTATAGGACACAGTAGAACTGCCCCACAGAGTTTCCAAGGAGCGCCTGGCAGATTTGAACTGCTGACCTTTTGGCTAGCAGACGTAGCACTTAACCACTATGCCTCTAGGGTTTCCAATTGCCATCAAGTCGATTCAGACTCATGGTGACCCTATGGCATGTCAGAGTAGAACTGTGCTCCACAGGGTTTTCAATGGCTGATTTTTCAGAAGTCGATCTCCAGGCCTTTCTTCCAAGGTGCCTCTGGGTGGACTCAAACCTACATCCTTTCGGTTAATAGTCGAGTGCATTATCTTTTTGCTGCACCTGTGGAAGATCATTACTGACCTGCCTGAGTCAAGGACTGTCGTTGGTGAGCCATTGAGATCAGAGCTGGGGATTTATCTCTACTAAGAGTTGGCAGATGTCCCCCCAAAGAGGATTAGGTTGATGAGTAAGTTTGAGGTGCACAGAGGGAGCTTTTGTTGGGGAAGGAATAAAAAGAGAAATAACACTATTTCCCCAAACTCTTTCTGGGAAATCAGCACAGGAAACCCTTAATTAAGTTGTCATTTGATCATCAATCTGTGATAAAAGTCATTGTTACCACAAAACAGGGCCACAGAGGAACTGCCCAGAGGGTGGTATGGTGGTGCCTCTTTTAGTTTTCAAATTAAATCCTGCAAGAAGACTACACAAAACTGGATTCGGATGCTCGCCACAAGTCGTTGGCTCTGCTTGTGTGTCCTCCTTCCAGCGCTTTCCACGCTGGTATCTGGTTCCCCTGAAAGTGGGGGTGCAGGAGCAGGAGACAGGAAAAGCATGGAAAAACATGCAGATATCTAAGTCTGACCCTAATGCCAAGAGGTGGCGCAGTGGTTAAGCACTTGGCTGCTAACCGAAAGGTCGGCAGTGTGAACCTACCAGCTGCTTCACGGGAGAAAGATGTGTCAATCTGCTTCCTTAAAGATTACGGTCTTGGAAACCTATGGGGCATTTCTACTCTGTCCTATAGGGTCGCTACGAGAATCGATTTGACAGCAATGGGTACCCTAATGCCCACCACCCATCTGTCAGTGTGTCGTACTATGGCTGGTTACATATTGTTGTGATGCTGGAAGCTATGGCACCGATAATTCAAATACCAACAGGCTCACCCGTGGTGGATAGGTTTCAGTGAAGCTTTCAGACAAAGACTAGGAAGAAAGGCCAGGTGATCTACTTCTGAAAATTAGCCAATGAAAACCCTATGGATCACAACAAAATATTGTTTAATATAGTGCTGGAAGATGAGCCCCCCATGTTGGAAGCACTCAAAATACACAGTGGCTGCCACAATGGATGCAAACATTCCAATGACCCTAAAGATGGCGCAGAACTGGGCAACGCTTTAGTCTGTCACACATGGGGTCACCATGAGTAGGAACTGACACTGTCAACTAACAACAGCAACCCCAACGCCACCGTAGGCAACTTTATTCTTTGAGATGATAGTAATCTTATCAAAAATAACAGTCTTACTCAGAGTTCCACAGCAATCTTTGGGAAGATAACCTAGCCCTCCCGATCTCCATTTCCTTCAAAAGTCTGCAGTAATTAAAGACAGCTTTAAGCAGGCCTGTAGGTCACCTGGAAACCCTGGTGGCATAGTGGTTAAGTGCTACAGCCACTAACCAAGAGGTCAGCAATTCAAACCCGCCAGGCGTTCCTTGGAAACTCTGTGGGGCAGTCCTGCTCTGTTGTATAGGGTCGCTATGAGTTGGAATCGACTCGACGGTAGCGGGTTTGGTTTTTGGTTTTTTGGTGGGTCACCTGCTTGAGGAAAAAAAAAATTAGACATAAATAAAGAGAAGGAGGAAAGAAATAATTTGCAATTAATAGGTGGAAACCACATTGAGAATTTCCTCCTTTCTGGCTTGTTCAGGTACCTTTTGTACAAGTCCACACGTGTCCTACAGACTTGATGATGAATAGGCAAATAGGGAAATTACCAAAATAAGTACGAAAGGAGATGAGAGGCAACTGCTTACTATGGAGGAATGTGCTGGATGTCACTCTCCGGGCCTTTCCGCTGTTGCTCTGTTTTGTGATAACAATGACTTTTTACTGCAGATTGATGATCAAACTACACAACCTTAAGGGTTTTCTGTGCTGATTTCCAGAAACATTTTGGGGAAATAGTGTTATTTCTCTTTTGCTCCTTTCATTTGCCCTTTTACTCATCAGCCTAACCCCAGCGAAGGGCAGCAGTTGACTGCTCCTTCTGCTCTTGGTCTTCCCTGGAAAGGAAAAAAAAGCGTGTTCCTTTTACAGCCATGTTTCGCAAAGCATGTTCCTGGAAGAACTTTTCTGTGATATATTAATAGGTGTTATAGGTACATGTTGGGGGCAGTGACGGTTCAGTGGTAGAATTTTCATCTTCCATGTGGGCAACCCAGGTTTGATCCCCGGCCAACGCACCTCATGGCAGCCACCACCCATCTGTCAGTGGAGGCTTACATGTTGCTAGGACACTAAACGGGTTTCAGCAGAGCTTCCAGACTAAGATATGGAAGAAAGGCTTGGTGACCTACTTCCAAAAATCAGTCAGTGAAAACCCTAGGGATCACAACCATCCAGTCTGCAACCAACCATGGGCTGGTGCAGGACCAGGCAGTGTTTTGTTCCATTGTGCTTGGGGTCACCTTGAGTTAGGGGCCATCTTGACAGCAGCTAACAACAACAACACAGATACACACACACACAACTCACAGCCTTTGAGGGTGCCCAGCTGAGTGTCCAGCACCCAGGGCACTGAGGTGGTTAGAGGGATGACCAACAGACTGAATAAAAGATAAATGAAGACCTTCTTCATTGCCACTTCTGAGCTTTTGTGTTTGTTTAGTTCCCTAGTGAACAGACAGACAGGTACACAGAAAGACAGATAGATGAGTAGGTTAGAGAAAGAAATAGGTAGGTAGATAGATAATAGGTAGATAGAAAGGTAGGTGGGTGGGTAGGTAGGTATGTAGGTAGACAGACAAACACAGACAGATCAAATTAAACCCCATATGTGAGAGCAAGCATTAAATATTCTTGCTACACCATTTACCCCTGTTCAAGGCAGATCCCAGCAGGTGCTCATGGGTGTGGCTGGATCATTATTTCTGGTAGAATTGCACAGAAAATAGCCACTGCCTGAGTGCCCCACCACCATCCTGGTCACCCCCTGACACTCGCCCCTCTTCCAGGAACCCCAGACACCCACGCCAATCTAACAACCAAAAGAGGAACTCCTGGCTCAGCAGGCACCCCCAGGATGCTTCTCCAGTCCTTGAGCCACTGTCCATTCTGACCGGTCGTGCCCTGGTGGACGGGCTGGTCTATTGTTTTAATATCACTCCTGCCCTCTTTACTCATCTACACCCTACCTATCCCTGAAGGCCTTCTGGACCCCTCCCATGGGGAGCTCCCACCTACTCTGAACTCCTTCGGGTCTTATGGTCTGTTCCCACCCATCAGACACTTAATTGTTTGTGGCCTGGATTTCGTACAGCTTTTCCTATGTGAGATGTATTTCTCCAGTTCTCTAAATTCCTCAAGGTGAAGCATATCAGATACATTATATCCCTATACAAAGGGATACGAAGCAAAAGTCTCACTCTGAGGACTAAGGTGCATCTGACCTAAGCCATGGTCTTTTCAGGCACCTCATATGCGTGGGAAAGCTGGACAGTGAAAAAGGAAAACTGAAGACTTGATGCATTTGAACTGTGGCGTTGGCGAAGGATATTGAATATACTGTGGACTACCAGAAGAAGGAACAAATCAGTCTTAGAAGAAGCACAACCAGAATGCTCTTTAGAAGCAAGGGTGGCAAGACTAAAGCTCGCTTACCTTGGACATGTCATCAGGAAAGACCATTTGCTAGAAAAGGACATCATAGGTGGTAAGGTAGAGTACCAGTGAACGCAATGAGATGGATTGACCCAAACACATCAAAGGTCACGAAGGTGATGCGGGAGTGAGCAATGTTTTGTTCTGTTACACATAAGGTTGCCATGAGTCAGAGCTAACTTGATGGCAACTAACAATGACTATCCCTACACAGTGGTGACCGGAGTCAAAAGTCCTAAGACAGAACCCGATAGACCCCGTGGATAAACTACCTTTCCCCCAAACAAAGAGGACGCTGCCAGGTGGTCCAGTTCATCACCCTGTCTCACTGATGGACAACTAGAAAAGTAGAGGCTCTGGTCAATCTGGCCTTGAACTCTGAAGGTGCCTCTCAGAGGGCTCAGCAGGAGATTTCAGGCTGGTGCTCTCCTGCCACTTCCAAATGTCACAGTCCAGCATCTGGTCCTTGTGCACAGAAGCGGTTCTTCTATTCGTGTGATTTTTAGAACACTCCGGAAAGTTTTTGTGTTCTGGAAAGACCCTTCTTGCTCCCCACCCTTGCCTCTTCTGCTTCAGGAGGTAGCTGTTGGGCATGAGCCCTAGAGCACTCACCAGAAAGGCCCCAGGAAGCTTGTCCTGTCACATGTGAATCATACGTGCCTCTTCAGTCCAGCCATGCGTGGTGTGCAGAGCCTGATAAAAATTTGATTACACAAACAGGATGTTGTCTCAAACTTTCACTGACTGAACTTTCCTTTTAGTTTCTCTTTTGAGCCTCTGAAAAGCACAGGTGAAACTTTGCTCCTGATGTAAGGGAAAATAATTGCAGTTGCGCATACAAAAAAAAAAAAAAAATTTTTTTTTTTTTTTTTTTACAAACATGGCCCCAAATACCATTATATATTTAGCATTTGTGAGACCTTTTGATTTTCAAAAGGCAGACACCGAAGTTCTAAATTTTCAAAATCTTGTCTTTAAAATCTTTTATGGCTTATATGTTGTTAGAAATGGTATACATGTATTTAAAAAAATTCAAAACAGGAAAAATATAAAGAAAATGAAAATTGCCCATGACCTTATCACCCAGAGATAGTCGCTGTTGAAACCGTCCTGGTTTTACAGTTGAAAAAGCAAGGGAGTGGGGGTGGGGGAGAAAAAAGGAAGAGAAATGAGCTTTCAGAATTTCTTCCTAAAGTTTTAAAAAAGGACTCTGAGGATGTAACCCCTGAAATTTTTAAAAGAAATGAGAGATATTCATATTTGTAGTGACATTTATATTGCCAAGAGTACCGTTGCTGTTTCTGAATACCACCAGTGCTTCAGCGATCATTAAGCTTTACAGAGCTCTGGTTTCCACGTCACGAAAAACCAAACCAAGCCAATCGCCGCTGAGTCGATTCCAACTCCTGGTGACCCATGTGTGCAAAGTAGAACTGCTCCATAGGGTTTTCAAGACTGCGACCTTTTGGAAACCGATTGCCAGGCCTTTCTTCCTAGGTGCCCCTGGGTGGGTTTGAACCACCAAACCATCAGTCAGTTGAGTGCTTAACCATTTGTACCACCCAGGGACTCCATTTCCATGTCACAGAGGGCAAATATTTAAAATATTTTACAAAATACTATAAAGACATTACAAAATAGTTTGTAAATTAGAGAAAAGGGAGAAGATGACATACAATCCCACCACTTTAACAGAACCCTGTTAACATTTTGGAAAAGCTGGTGGCATAGTGGTTAAGTGCTATGGCTGCTAAACGAAAGATCGGTGGTTCGAATCCACCAGGTGCTCCTTGGAAACTCTGTGGGGCAGTCCTACTCTGTCCTGTAGGGTTGCTATGAGTCAGAATCGACTCGACGGCAACAGGTTTGGTGTTAACATTTTAGTATACTTCTTCCCAATCTTTTGTCCCATTCTCATTTTTTTTTTTTTTAAACTCAGGAGTAATCATAGCAAATACAGAGTTTTGTGCCTTGTTTTTACATTCAATATTTTGGCAAAGCTTTGTTATTACATATTTATAATTCCAGTAGGTGTCTATATGTCTATAGCTTTTTCAGTATTTTTGGATTTTTTTCCTTAGGCTAGATTCCCAGAAGTAGAACTTATTGAGTCAATGGTATGAAATATTTTACGGCCTCTGATCTATCTGTTTTTAGATCAAATCCCCCCCCAAAAAAAACTTAGATTACATATTTATATTTCCAGTAAACATCTGCATGTCTACAGCTTTTTCAGTATTTTTGGATTATTTCCTTAGGTTAGTTTCCCAAAAGTATAATTTCTTGAATAAATGGCATGACATAGTTTTTTGGCCTCTGATCAATATCTGTGGTTTTGGGGGTTTGATCTACAGACAGATCAAAAAAGCTATAGTTATAGCTGGAAACATAAATATGTAATAAAAAAGCTTTTGCCAAAACATTGAATGTAAGAAACAAAGCAGAAAACTCATCTTGCTGTGATTCCTCCTAAGTTTAATAAAAAGTGAAAATGGGATAAAAGACTCAGAAAAAGTATACTAAAATGTTAATAAAGCTTCTGTTAAAGTGCTGGGATTGTGTGTCATTTTCTCCCTTCCCTCTATTTTACAAAATATTTTGTAATGTAGTTATAGTATTTTTGTAAAATAATATTTTAAATATTTGCCTTCTGTGACATAGAAGAAGAGTCCCTGGGTGGTACAAATGGTTAAGCACTTAAGTAGCCCTGGTGGTGCCATGGTTAAAGAGCTCGGCTGCTAACTTAAAAGTTGCCGGTTCAAACCCACCAGCCACTCTGCAGGAGAAAGATGTGGCAGTCAGCTTCTGTAAAGATTTATGGCCTTGGAAACCCTATGGGGGCAGTTCTACTCTGCCCTATAGGGTCGCTCTGAATCGGAATCAACTCAATGGCAGTGGGTTGGGGTTTTTTTGTTTTGATCTATTGACAAATTGCCTTCTGAAAGGATTGGGCTGATTTACGTGACCACGAACAATTTATGAGTCTAACAATTTAATGACATATTCTGGAGCGTTATTTGTTACAATTTCAAAGGTTTTTTGCCAATGTCAGAGTTGAAAAGGCCTACCTAAGTTTGGCTTTGGTATAAAGTTTATCTAGAGTCTAGCATTTCGGTTCTGTTTTTGTTTTTAAACAAGGGGGAACTGAGACGCCAGGAAGTTGCTTGATCATATTCCTCTTCAACCTCTGCAACTCAAGGTCCCAGACATTTGTCGCTTCCTCTGTTCTTCATGCAGCTGTCTTAACACAGAATTCTATTTTTATAGGACAAAACTGAGTGAAAAACATGTTCTGTTTCTGTTTACTTCTCCTAAGAGAAGCTTGGCTGTTGAGGAACACAGTCATAGACAAGATAGGTGATGGAGGGCAGCAGACGGCCACCAGAAGATCCTTACAGCATAACCATGTCCTGGTGGCACCACCAAGGCCTTATCGTAAAGGGATTTTATCAGAAAATGTGTTCGTCGGTACACCCAGAATTAGACTAGATGACAGGATCGTGCTGACCACACTCATAAGAAACTGTTCTGTAACAAGAACTGCTACTGCTCTGCAGATCAGGAGTCGCTTCAAAACATTCCATTCCTAAAGAAATGCCTACATGAGAAGCCAAATTATGGTCAGATTTCTTGTAACCATAGACTCAGGACACGGTGAGAAGTGCCCTGGGTGGCATGAATGGTTTACACTTGGCTAAATAAAAATTTTTTTTTTTTTTTTTTTTATTAATCAAAAGGTTAGTGGTTTGAAGCCACCCAGCAGTGCTGTGGAAAAAAGGTATGGAGATTTGCTTCCGTGAAGATTACAGCCATTCAAAACCCTACGGAGCACATTCTACTCTGATACGCGTGGGGTCGCCATGAGTTGGAGCCGACTTAATGGCAACTGGTCGTTTGGGTGGAACTCCAGGCCTAAAATATCACTCACATGGCCTTTCTTCCAGTGACTGGCTCAGGTTGGAACAAATGACACAAGCCTGTCCAGAGTAAATCTTAAGGTTTTGCTGAGAATGCTAGGAAAAAAAAAATATATATATATATATATATATTTTTCTTGTGGATTTGAACTTGGAAGGTTTAGTAACTACTGGCAGCTATCTTGTGATCATGAGGGAGAGCCTCTGTATGGAATCAACAACAAGAAAGCAGGGTGGAGAGATGGAATTGAGAAACTGGATCCTGACCCCATACCCAACTGCACCGTAGAAGCTGTTCAGTTATGTCAGCCAATACCTTCTCTCTCTCTCTTTTTTATTTAAGGGATTTTGCATTAGGTTTTCCTTTTTTTTTCACTTGCAACCAAGAGGATTCTAACCGATACAACTTATTTTACAAAATGCATTTAAGAATATGTTTATTTTGTCTTATGGGTCACCATGAGCCGGAATCGACTCAGTGTTGTTGTTGTTGTTAGGTGCCGTCGAGTTGGTTCCGACTCATAGTGACCCTATGTACCACAGAATGAAACACTGCTTGGTCCTGGTGCCATCCTCACAATCGTTGTTTTACTTGAGCCCATCGTTGTAGCCACTGTGTCGTTCCATCTCATTGAGGGTCTTCCTCTTCTCCACTCACCCTCCATTTTACCAAGCATGATGTCCATCTCCAGGGACTGATCTCTCCTGATAATACGTCCAAAGTATGTAAGACACAGTCTCGCCATCCTTGCTTCTAAGGAGCATTCGGGTTGTACTTCTTCCAAGACAGATTTGTTAGTTCTTTTGGCAGTCCATGGTATATGCAATGTTCTTAACCAACACCACAATTCAAAGGCGTCAGTTCTTCTTCAGTCTTCCTTATTAATTGTCCAGCTTTCACATGTGTATGAGGCGATTGAAAATACCATGGCTTGGGTCAGGCACACCTTAGTCTTCAAGATGACATCTTTGCTTTCAACATTTTAAAGAGGTCCTTTGCAGCAGATTTGCTCAATGCAATGTGTCTTTTGATTTCTTGACTGCTGCTTCCATGGGTGTTGATTATAAAATAAAATCCTTGACAACTTCAATCTTTTCTCCATTTATCATGATGTTGCTAATTGGTCCAGTTGTAAGGATTTTTGGTTTCTTTATGTTGAGATGTAATCCATACTGAAGGCTGTGGTCTTTGATCTTCATCAGTAAGTGCTTTCGACTCAATAGAAACTAACAATAACAAAAACAAAAATAACATGCCCATGGCCAAAGAAATTGCCCAGATTGCTGATTTCTTGTTTAATTACCAACATGTATATGTTGCACCCTGTTACATGGTCAATTGCAGCAAAGTTGAAGAAAGTTCCTCATGTTACAATTGAATTATCATTCATAATCTGTATTTTCCCTCTCTTGAGGAATACAGCTTCTTTTTACCTAGGTATGTTTTGATTCAGGAATGTGCTGGTTGGCTACCTCCTGTCTCTTGACACCAAGCCCACTCTTTCATACTCTGCTCTGTGATGGGTAGAACTCTGCAAACCTCATTTGCCAGCTTCCCTTATCAGCTGCCTTCCTCTTAGGTTCAGTAAATGCGAAGTGCTAGGTGACTGGACTAGGAGCCCTGGTGGTGCAATGGTTAGGCACTCGGCTGCTAGCTGGAAGGTAGGTGGTTTGAACCTACCAGTGGCTCCACGGGAGAAAGATCTGGTGATCTGCTCCCGTGAAGATTGCAGCCTAGGAAACATTATTGGGCCATTATATCTACCCTGTCATGTTAGGGTCACTGTGAGTTGGAATCGACTCAAGGACACTTAACAACAGGCAACTGGAATGTGGGAGGAGAGAATTCACTGGCAAATGCTCCTGTTTCCGGTTCCTGAATGTGTCAGTCCTGTGTCAGCAGACAGCAGATAAGGTAGCTGCTGGGGATGTTTACCTGATCTCTTTATGGAAGGAGAGCCAAAGAATTTGTAGCCATTTTTAATCTGTCATACCCATGCCGATAAGAAAGGCTCTTGGAATTTCTCCTCCTCCCCCCGCCAAAAAAACCCAAAAAAAACCCAAACCCATTGGGTCAATTCCGACTCATAGTGACTTTATAGGACAGAGTAGAACTGCCCCATAGAGTTTCCAAGGAGCGCCTGGCAGATTCAAACTACGGACCTTTTGGTAGCAGCTATAGCACTTTACCACTACGCCACCAGGGTTTCCTCTCCTCCTCCAAGGATAGTAAAAACAAATGGAGTCGGGCTTCTCTGGGGAAATGGCAGGAGCCCTAGTGGTACAGTGGCTAAGCGCTTGGCTGTTAATCCAAAGGTCAGCGACTGGAACCCACCAGCTGCTGCAGGGGAGAAGGATGTGGCAGTCTGCTTCCTCAAACATTTACAGCCTTGGAAACCTTACGAGGTTCTACTCTGTCCTATGAATTGGCATTGACTCTATGGGAGTAGGTTTGATTTTGGTTTGGGGAAATCGCAGAGATTAGTGCCTTCATCAAAGACTTGAAATGCTTGGGGGTATGATTCTCATCTTCATTTGACTCACCTCTTTAGACCATGTAGAAGGTGGATAGATCTTGAGGATGCCATTTTCTTGCTCAATAAATCAATAAATATATATTGGGCACTGTCATGGATTGAATCGTGTCCCCCAAAAATATGTGTATCAATTTGGCTAGGGCAGGATTCCCAGTATTGTGTGATTGTCCACCATTTTGTCATCTGATGTCATTTTCCTGTGTGTTATAAATCCTGTCACTGTGATGTTAATGAGAGGGATTAGCAGCAGTTATATTGATGAGATCTACAAGATTAGATAGTGTCTTAAGCCCATCTCTTTGAAAGATATAAAAGAGAAAATAAGCAGAGAGACACAGGGACCTCATACCACCAAGAAAGCAGCCCTGGGAGCAGAGCACATCCTTTGGACCTGAGGTTCCTGTGCTGAGATGCTCCCAGACCAAGGGAAGATTGATGAGAAGGAGTTTCCTCCAGAGCTGACAGAGAGAAAGCCTTCCCCTGGAGCTGACGCCCTGAATTTAGACTTTTAGCCTACTAGATTGTGAGGAAATAAATTTTTCTTTGTTAAAACCATCCACTTGTGGTATTTCTGTTATAGCAGCAGTAGATGACTAAGACAATTGCAGTGAAGTTGAAAGGTTCTTGTGCTACTATCTAATTGCAATCTGTAGTCTATGATTTCCTTCTCCTACTTCCCATTTTCCCTAATGGATGGATAGGATTTTTGCCAGGGAGAATCAGAGTCCCAGAAAGGAGGTATTCTGGGCAGAAGGGACGGTGTAAGGCATATGTGAGGACCACTGAGCAGTCTGAGTGTGCCACATAATACGGCATATACAGGACAGACCCGGGGCACAACACTCCTGCCGAGGCCCAGCCGACATGCCCAGGCTGGAATTTCATGGAGAGCATAACTCACTGCTTTTGTATGAGAGGGACTTAGAAGAAATCTGTAGGTAGACCAGCTTGATCTTGTTCTGGGCACTATTTGGCAAGGGATAGTGGCAGGTAGCACAGTGGTTAAGCGCTTGGCTGCTGACGGAAAGGCCGGCAGTTAGAACCTACCAGCTGCTCCTCAGGAGAAAGATGTGGCAGTCTGCCTCCGTAAAGATTACAGCCTTGGAAACACTCTGGGGCAGTTCAACTCTGTCCTGTGAGGTCACTATGAGTCAGAATTGACTTGCCAGCAATGGGTTTGGTTTTGGCTTAGTGGCAGGTACATAGTGGGGATTACCAACGATACTTGATTTATATCAGGCACTGGCCATGTGTCAGACATGCTGAGTACCTGATAAAGGAGAGCACTAAGTACCTTCTTAGTCATTTTTTAGATAAGGAACTGATCTTAAAGATATCAACAGATAGACATTGTGTGACTCATACTTAGTGGAGGGGGCATTGGAACCCATGAGCTCTGATGTCAGAGCCTGAACTCCACCCACTCCTTGAGTGCCCCCACCCAGGAGTAGGAATGAAATTAATCCTGGGCCAGCAAAAGCCCACAGGTTGCATGGCACCTGTAAAGTCCCACTGGTAGGGAATCAGGGCACACTACGGGGTGTAATGAAAGTGGTTTCACTGTCCTAGCTCTCTGCCTTCCAAACTGAACAGACAGCCTGAACCAAATTCCTTAACCTCTCTGTGCCTCAGTTTCCAGCTGTGAAATGGAGACACTAATAGTGCCTTTTTCCGAGGCTTTGGAGAGAATTAATTCTAATATGTATAAAATGTTTAACAACATTGACTGTGTCATAAGTGCTTGGTGGGGGTTAGATGCTCTGATGGTACGCTGTGGTGAGACTCTTTCTCAGGCTGGAACACACTGTCTGGGGTCTCCTTCTCTGACAAAGCCTGGATTTCAGGACACGGGAGCTGGAAATAGCCCTACTCCAGGACCAAAGGTGGCTGTTTTTTGACACAAGCCATTATGCCTAGTGTGTTCCTAACACAGTTAAACAGCACTGCCCCAAGGGTTCAGCGTGCCAGTCGCCTATCTAGCGGGAGGTGGGACCCAGGATAGGTGGGCTTGCTTCCCATGTGGAGGAGGCCTGGTCTGCTGGCCCTGCTCTTCACGGCATCAGGATGTGCACTCTTCCAGTAGGCACCCTGGATCAAGACCTGGAGCCTGGGGAGTAGCATCTACCCAGACCCCATCCTCTGAAGAGGACATCAAGATGTGCCTCAAAACCATTCCAACCTATGGGAGCCAAATGGCCTGAGGGAATATTAAATTTACTGACCTGCAAGGGACCGAAGGAAACCACCTAGCTGAAGGTAGAACCTCTGGGCCACTGTGAAGAGCAAACAAGCAAGCTTTATTCTTCAGAGACCAGCTCTGATTTGTACAGAGAATTGAGAAACTGAGAGGTTATACAATTTGTGACTTTCGCACCCCTCCATTCTCATCAATCCCAAATTCTCCTTCGTCTGAGCACCACTTAAAGAGATTGCTTGAGACGTGCTCATTTCAGACTGGGGCCTGGTGGCGCAGTGGTTAAGGGCTCGGCTGCTAACCCAAAAGTCGGCAGTTCAAATCCACTAGCTGCTTCTTGGAACCCCTACAGGGCAGTTCTACTCCATCCAAAAAGGTCGCAACGAGTCGTAATCAACTCGATGGCACCTAACAACAGCAACGCCTAAAACCGTCTTGTTCTTGTCAATGTATGGGTTTTGACAATTCATGGTCAGCTAATGCCCTGAGCCTCATGGCCCTGGCATAAAAATCAAATGTATCCTGGTATCACAGGTGTGCAAACTGAGGCACTGAAAGGTTAAGTTTAAAGTCGGGTAAAGATTCAAGAACGGCCCCTTAGTTTGGGGCTTTGACCATTGTGGCTACTCAACTGACATGTTTGCAGGCACGACATATTAGCTTGTCAAATGTTTTTAATATACATCATTGATTTCTAAGGTTAAAACACAAACACACACAGAATTTTCCAAAGGAAAGATGTATTAAAAAATAAGACACTATTCAGCATGATGCCACTCCAGGTTAAAACAAATGCTTTACGATTTAGACCTCAAAGAAAATACTTGATGCCTTTACTCCATGGTTTGCAGCCGGTCCCTCTGTGAACTTGAACATCTTCTGTTAATTAGAACAACTTCAGACGTTTCCAGGATTCCGGTAAGCCATAAAGCACGCCACTGAAGGCTTGGGTTTGTAGAAAGCCTGGTCTGTGAGCTCGTGGTCTCAATAGGCTCTTGCAGCATCCAGAGGAAACTAGAGTACAGTAATTCTATTGGCCGTCTGTCCACTTCTGTTCACTGGAAATTTCTACTCATCTCTGCTTCTGAAAATCACTTTGGAAACTTTGGGGAAGACAATTCTCTTGGCTTTTTCAGTCCGGCAGCAAGAAGGAACCTCAGAACTCATGGGTATCAGGTTTCAGTGGGGTATGTTTCTAAAGTGCAGTTGTGCTCCCTTAGGACCACAGCTCAGAGCCACAGGCTGCGAGGGAATAGGCCTGAGCGGTGAGGGTGCGCTGTGTGACCACCTCCAAGCACCGGGTGGGTGCCTTCTTGTCCTGTAACCAGTTCCAGAGTAAAGTGCTGGGTCACCCAAAGGCACTGAAAGTGCAAATGTAAGCTCTCCAGGCCAAGGGGTCCTTATTCAGAGTCCAGAAGCCTCTTGAGGCTGTCCCATCATGTCACCCCAGCTTCCGAGACCACAGGCTCAAATCTGGGAAGAGAAACCCACAAATAGGAAAAACCACTTTTCCGATTAGAAAATATATGTTGTTGTTGTTAGCTGCTGTCGATTGGCCCCTGACTCACGGCAACCACATGTACAATGGGATCAGATTTTTGTGACCCACAGGGTGATTTTTCAAAAGGAGGTAGATCGTCAGGCCTTTCTTTCTAGCCTATCTTAGTCACAAGCCTCCACTGACAGACAGGTGGTGGCCTTGCCCAGGAGTCAAACACAGGGTGTGAGTACACCGTGACAGGGTTACTGTCAGGGTGCTGGTGGGAGACAGGAAGAGTGCAGGGACCACTTTGATTCCTTTGCAGTCATATTTTGTGTTCATGAGGTGCCCTGTCTTATGCAGGAGCTGGACACAGATCCTGGAATCTGAGTGAAGGTCTTCCAGGGTTGTTTTCACAATTGTACCCTCTGGAATTTGGGGGGCTGTCTATCTTCTGCAGAATTCTAATATGAGCAGTTTGGAATATTCTGAGTAGCTGATGCACAGTTATTTAGAAGTGTCTATGCTTTGCTTTTTTTTTTTTTTTATGCTTTGCTTAAGGACCCCTGGTGTGCTTTGCTTTTTTTTTTTTTTTTTATGCTTTGCTTAAGGACCCCTGGTGTGCAGTGATTAAAGCCCTTGGCTGCTAACAAAAAGGTCGGTGGTTTGAACCCACCAGGGGTCCTTAAGCAAAGGGAGAAAGATGCGGCAGTCTGCGTCTGTAAAGACCTTACATACAACCTTGGGAATCTATGAGGCACTTCTTCTCTGTTCTACAGGGCCGCTATGAGCAAAGCTCGACTCCATGGCAACGGGTTTTTAGTTTGGTGTGCTTTGCTTATGATTCATTTTGGTGAACTCCCCAGCTCGTGTATCATGTCATATGATTTCTAGACTACAAAAGGAAAGGTGGCTCCTCCTAAGGAAGCTAAAAATACCTACTTCCCAATATGATCCAGCCTGCTGGACCCCAAAACACTGCTGCTCCTGTGTCAGAGATTTGCTGCTGGCCAGCAACCGCACTTCTCTTGACCTTGCCTCATGATCTCTTTCTTTCACAAGTTCTAGCTCCAGGCCTGCCAACCTCGTGAAGAGTTCTATTCCTCCAGCATTGACCTTAACCCACTCCTTAACACTCCTTAATGTTTGTTTGTTGCAAAACAGCAGCTGTTGATCGCATCACAGTTGAGTATCTTCTCTCTGCTCTTAAATCTTGGCCGTGTTTGTAAATTTGTGAGTCCAGCTACCCAGTACGGTATTCCCTGAGAGCGTTCAGGAATAGAAACATAAACCAAGCCAGTTGTCTTTGAGTTGATGCTGACTCATGGCAACCCCGTGTGTGTCAGAGTAGAACTGTGCTCCATAGGGTTTTCTTTGATCTCTTAAACTTTTAATTTTTGAAAAAATTTTGTTTGTTCTTTTGTGGTTCTTGAGAATATACACAGCAAAACATACACTAATTCAACAGTGTGTACATGTACAACTTAGTGACATTGATTACATTCTTTGAGTTGTGCAACCATTCTCACCCTCCTTTTCTCAGTTGTTCCTCCCCCATTAACATAAACTCACTGCCCCCTAAGGTTCCTATCTAATCTTTCAAGTTGCTGTTGTCAGTTTGATCCCATATACATAGTTCTTCGAAGAGCATAATGCTCAATCTTTAGGGTTTTCAATGGCTGATTTTTTCAGAAGTAGATCACCAGGTCTTTCTTCCAAGGCACCTCGGGTGGACTTGAACCTCTAACCTTTTGGTTACCAGCCAAGCATGTTAACTGTACTACCCAGGGACTCTGCTCGGGAATATAGACTGACAAAGACTGGGTGATTGTCCTGGGGCGGTACAGCTGACACCATCTTTGCTTTCCTAAGCAGGAGCAATTGGGATCGTAAGAACAGGCCCTGACTGAAATGCCACTGAACGGGAAGACCCTGCACATGCCTAAACCATTCACTTGCCCTGTGGGCATTAGTTAAACAGCGGTTATTGTTTAATTTGAGCTGGGAGAGAAAAAGAGGTGAAAAGGAAAAGCAAAGTCATGCCTACTCACAGCTGCGTTCACGTCTCTCTTTACTATGGTGGCAGATCTTTCTCTTGTGCCTTAAAAAGAAAAATCCTGGTGAGGGAATAAGGTTATTAAGAAAATTGTCCTGTTTATAGCCTAAAAGATGGCAGAACACAGCCCCGGTGGTATAGTGGTTAAAAGCTAGGGTGAGCTATGGCTGCTAACCAAAAGGTGAGCAGTTCGAATCCACCAGCCGCTCCTTGGAAACCCTCTGGGGGCAGTTCTACTTTGTCCTACAGCGTTGCTATGAGTCGGAATTGACTCAATAGCAATGAGTTTTTGGTTTTATTCAAGTCCAAATGTTCACTGGGGCTTGGTACCTCAGGCTGGGTACTGTATGAGGAAAACCTGACCCCTAGCTAAAAAAATGTGAAATAAGAAGCACCCTCCCCTATCCGTTGCTTTGTCTTCATTTAACCCACAGGGGCTCAGAGGTTGAGGGGCTGCTAATTTGGGTATTCAACCCAGAAGTGGTTCTAGAATTATCCCTTTCTCTTCTGCTTTAGTCTGGACTGCCACTTCCTGCCTGCCTGGCCTGGCATAGAGCAGAGGGTCTGATCAGTTAATCTGTGCTAAGGTGTAACTGACCTACCCAAGTCAGGCACGAAGCTCCAAATAACTCAGGAGCTGAAACACAAGTTCACTTACGCTGCTCTGCACCGAGTCTCCTGGGTTTCATCTCTCTCTCAGTCCCAGATTTCACGCGACCCCTCCCACTCTGATTGTCTGGCAGGACTTGCTGCCTGTCTCCTACCAGAGTCTGTACCCCTGAACCCAGTCCATCTCTAATTCTGCTCTTGCAGAATTTACATATACTTCAAAGAGGCAGAGAAAGAATGGACAATTACAACTTTTCTAACATAAATGCTCTAAGAAAAGGGGGGAGTCTCTTTGATTTTGTGCACCAGGGAGAATTCTTTTTTTTTTTCCTTACATTTAATTTTTATTTTCCCTGACATAAGAAAGCCATCTCAAGAGAAGTCAGGTGATTCATAGAAGTAAATGGTTCAAAGGACCACACCAGGTCCAAGTTTAAAGCCCTGTTCACAGTTCCAGCATTTCTCGACCTTCTTCTGTGATGCACAAGTTTTGTGTGCACAGCAGGCACATGCCATACATATATCCATGCATCTCCCAGGCAAGAAAGCAGATCAGAATGCAAGTGGGTTAGAGGAAGGCTATTTTACAGGCAGCCCTGATTTCACTCTGGTTCATTAAAAACAAAGAAACAAAAAAAAGAAATTTGCAAATTTCTTCACTTAACTCTCTTGCTAGTAGCACTCTCTCCCAGCTGTGATTGGGACCTGAGCCCTGGTGTGCCCAGCATGAGCGCTGAGTTCCTGATACCCTGGGATGAGGGGTGAGGAGGCTTAGTCTCCTCTTTATCTCCATGTCATTCTCCCAAAGAAGCAGGCACAGAAGACCCAGCCACTCATTTCTGAAGTAACTAAAGGGTCCTTAGTCCCCAGGCTTGGAACCTGGGGCTAAACAAGCTTTTCTTAAGGGGGGGGGGGGTAGGTAAAAGAATAGGACTGTAATGTGCTCCTTCTGCCATCACCATTTGAGGTCATGGATTTGCAGAAGTGATTCTATTTAAAATTCAGAGTTTTATGGGACACGACCCTGCAATTCTTCCCCTTTAGGGTGAAGCTCCTTTACCCCCACTTTTATTCATTCTTTCTCTCTCTGCTTTCTTTCCTCTCTCTCCCTCCCTCCTTCCTTCTTCCTCTTTGTCTCTCTTCCACCTACAGTTCTTTAGATTCTACAGCTGGAGGGGTTTTGTGGTCAGCGCCAAGGCTAGCGCACACGCGGGACAGGGGACAAACAGGAAGTGATGCTATTTCATGGCAGCTGTGAATATGGAAGTTAAAGACTGAATATAGGATAACAACAACCTAAAAGCCCCAATCTGCAAACACTGACTGCCCCTTGCTGTAACTTGAATTATTCCCAGATGCAATTTCCTTTTCTATAGACAAGCCATGTGCTAACCAAAAAAAAAAAAAAACCCATTATTGTTGACTCAGCTCCGACTCATAACAACACTGTAGGACAGAGTAGAGCTGCCCCACAGGGTTTCCAAGGCTGTAGTCTTTAAAGGGAAACCCTGCTGGTATAGTGGTTAAGTGTTACGGCTGCTAACCAAATGGTTGGCAGTTTGAATCCACCAGGCGCTCTTTGGAAACTCTATGGAACAGTTCTACTCTGTCCTACAGGGTTGCTATGAGTCGGAATTGGCTCGATGGCAACAGGTTTGGTTTTTTGGTTTAATCTTTACAGAAGCAGACTGCCATATCTTTCTTCTGCAGAGTGGCTGGTGGGTTCAAACTGCGGTCCTTTTGGTTAGCAGCCGAGCATTTTAACCACTGCTCCACCAGGGCTGCTGGGTATGGACAAAGTGACAGTTTTGGAAAGCACCAGGTAGGCCCCCCGATATTCTGGGAGTTTTGCAGGTGGGTCCTCCCTGGACACTAGGGCAGACCTACAAGTGATCATCCTCTGGCTCGCAGGGCTCTGTCTTAGCTGGCGCAGTGGCATAGGAGTGGGTTAGGGAGCTACGACAGAAAGACCTCAGGGCACCCCAAGCCAGGTGGTCCCCTGCCTCCAAAAGGCCTCACTAACCTTCCTCCTTTCTTTACCCAGCCAGGTGATGTGGATTCCTGGGGGGCAGGGGAAGGCCTTAATCCGAAACAGGAAAGGATGGATAAAAATGGAAGGAGTCCCCAAACAGGTGCCCAGCATCCCTCCCACCAGCCAAACTCTGGCCAGCACAGTGCGGTCTGCATTGCCAAAATAACATTGCTCCCATGTGGCTGATGAAACACTTCTCAGCTCAATGAACAAGGCAAATGACTTCAGCCACAGGAATGAAACATTCCCCTAGAAATATGCTGTATAAGGGACTCAGCTGCCTGAAGACTAGGGAGAGCCATTTTATTCTGGGGAAGACCCATCAGGATGAGCCCAAAGCAGTTGATAAGCCCTGGATTTAGCGTGAAAGAGGGAAGCCACAGGCCTGCTGCACCAAACCAGAGCCTCCCGCGCTGCAGGCACCCAGTCAGTGCAGTGACCACGAATCAAACTGACTTACCTTTTCCAGAAGACAGCTTTCGGTGGAGCCTTTTCCTTAGGACTAGTGTCGCGGCCACGAAAATTAAGGCAACGATGCAGGTAGGGATGAATATGGGAAACAGCGGAGTTGTTGGGCTCTCAGGTTTCATGTGACCTGGTGAAGGAAGAGACCCAGCGTCCCGTTACATGGGGGCTTAGAGGTAATCCAACGGGCTGGCCCTGGGAGTGGGTTGTAGCTAACATGGCCACTCCCTGTTGCCGTTGAGTCGATTCCAACTCTTAGCGACCCTATACGACAGAGCAGAACTGCCCCATAGGGTTGCCAAGGAGCGGCTGGTGGATTTGAACTACCAACCTTTTGGTTAGCCACCTGAGCTCTTAACCACTACACCACATGGCCACTAGTAGTGAGCATTTTCTCCACACCAAGCACTGTTTTAAGTGCTCTGTGTGTATTAGCTCATTTGCTCCTCCCAACAGCTCTATTGTGATCCCCATTTTACTGGCAAAGGGAGTGCAGCACAGAGGCTGGGAAACCATCCCAAAGTTATACAGTAAGTGAGCTGAGATTCAATTTGGGCTGTCTGGTTCCAGATTCCATGCTTTTCAGCACTTCGATGTATCTATCGTATTATATCACGTATCTATCTATCTATCCATCCATCTACCCATCATCTTCATCACCACCATCACCATCTCTCTCTCTAGTGGAACAATCCCCCAGCCTGAAAACATCTTCCTTCCACTGACAAGCACTCAATAATGCTTGGAATATATACCATTATTTATTCAATTTCAAGGACTAACAGGATTCTTTCCAAAAAAATAGAACATCCCAGGTAGTGCTAATACACTAAATCCAGGCATTCACACTTTAGTGCAAATTAACACAACTAGCCCTTTTCTTTGTTTCAGCTAATCGAGGTCCCAGCACCAAGGAAAAAGACACACAGGTTTAGTAGGGAACTCTGGGTATCCACAGGTTAGAATAGGGCACCAGACCAACAAGCAGAAGAGCTGGAGGAGGGTTCACAGCAGAGATATGGGAAGGAGCCCAAGGTCAGAGCACATTGCGTAGTGAGCAGCAAGCAGAGTGCAGCAGGCAGGCAGCAGTGTGCAGTGCACAGTGGGCAGTGTGCAGTGAGCAGTGAGCATTGTGCAATAAGCAGCAAGCACTGTGAGCAGTGTGCAGTGAGCAGTGCACCGTGACCAGTGTGATGTGAGCAGTGTGCAGTGAGCAATGTGCTCTGAGTAGTGAGCAGTGCCCTATGCACAGTGTGCAGTGAGCAGTGTGCTGTGAGCAGTATGCTGTGAGCACTGCACCGTGAGCAGTATGATATGAGCAATGTGCAATGAGCAGTGCACTGTGGGCAGTGTGATGTGTGCAGTGTGCTGTGGGCAGTGTGCAGTGTGCAGTGGGCTGTGGGGAGTGTGATGTGTACAGTGAGGGGTGTGCAGTGAGCAGTGCAGTGTGAGCAGTGTGCAGTGAGCAGTGTGCATTATGCACTAAGCAGCAAGCTGTGCACTGTGGACAGTGTGCAGCGAGCAGTAAGCAGAGCCAGTGAGCAGCAAGCAGTGCACTGTGAGTACAGTGCAGTGAGCGGTGATATTAGGCAGTGAGCAGTGCCCAGTGCACAATGTGCAGTAAGCAGTGAGCAGCAAGCAGAGAGCAGTTTGCAGCAAGCAGCAAACAGAGAGCAGCGCATAGTGAGCAGAAAGGGAACAGTCATAAATGACTTTAAAAACTCTGTTATGAATAGTGAAAAATCCATGGGAGAATTACGACTTTGGTTCTTTTGTTGTTGGTATTTGTGCCACACTTTAACATAAAACAAAAATCCTCACAACTGGACCAATAAGTGACATAATGATGATCGAAGAAAAGATTGAAGCTGTCAAAGATTTCATTTTACTTGGGTCCACAATCAACTCCCATGGAAGCGGCAGTCAAGAAATAAAACAATGCATTGCATTGGGGAAATGTGCTACAAAATTCCTCTTTAAAGTGCTGAAAAGCAAAGATGTCACTTTGAGGACTAAGATGTGCCTGACCCAAGCCACGATATCTTCAGTCACCTCGTATGCATGTGAAAGCTGGACAATGAATAAGGAAGACTGAAGAAGTGATGCCTTTGAATTGTGGTGTTGGCAAAGAATATTGGCTATACCACGGGCTGCAAAAGAATGAACCAATCTGTCTTGGAAGAAGTACAGAGTGCTCTTTGGAAGTGAGGACAGCGAGGCTTCGTCTCATGTGCTTTGGACATGATATCCCGAGGGACCAGTCTCTGGAGAAGGGCATCATGCTTTGTAAAATATGATACCCCATGGAGTTTCCAAGGAGTGCCTGGTGGATTTGAACTGCCGACCTTTTGGTTAGCAGCTGTAGCTCTTAGCCACTATGCCACCAGGGTTTCTGATAAAGTAGAGGGTCAGTAAAAAAAGAGGAAAACCCTTGGTGAGATGGATTGACACAGTGGCCGCAACAGTGGGCTCAAACATAGCAATGATTGTGACGATGACTCAGGACCAGGCAGTGTTTTGTTCTGTCGTGCATAGGGTCACTGTGAATTGGAACAGACTCAATGTTACCTAACAACAACAACAATTTGTGCCACAAACAAGAACATCTTCAGGTTCTCTAGTCTGGTTATCCATACAGTCTAGTGCCTGGGAAGATGAGACTGGGATTCTCCAAGACTAATCTCCAACCCATTGATCTGACGTTTGTTGAGCATTTATTATGGGCAAAGCACTCTGCTTTCCCTTTAGTCTGGAAACAAGGAAGATCCATGTGAACAATGAAAGTATATGGAAAATAAAAAAGCAGTAAAAGAAAAAAGACAAGCACGACCACAAGGCAATCACAGAACAGGTACAGGTTTTGGTCCTAGGAGGCAAGATTAGGGAAAGGTCACTGGTACTCTGGAGTTACCTTCTCTTGGAGAAGACTTGAGCTGCCCTGGACAGAAGGTGGGCTTGGAGCTGGGGGAAAAGGTGAATGGTATTTTATGTGGAAGAAAATGGATGTCCAAAGGAGGTGTGGAGGAGGGGAAGTGACAAGCAAGTTCAGAGAGCACACAGTGGTGAAGACGAGCTGGCTAGAGCTGAGGCTCTTTGTCAGGGAATGTTGTTGTTGTTTGCTGCCTTTGAGTCAGCCCTGAAGCATGGCAATCCCATGCATAATGGAACAAAACGCTGCCTCGTCCTTTGCCATCCCATGCTCAGTTGCAAATCAGACCATTGTGATCCATAGGGTTTTCATTAGCTGAGTTTTGGAAGTAGATAGCCAGGCCTTTCTTCCTAGTCTATCTTACTCTGGAAGCTCCACTGAAACCTATTCAGCATCATAGCAAAATGCAAGTCTCCACTGGCAGATGGGTGGTGGCTGTGCGTGAGAGGCATTGACTCGGAATTGAACCCAGGTCTCCTGCATGGGAGGTGAGAATTCAACCACTGAACCACAAATGTCCCCTGTCAGGGAACAATAGGATGAAAGCTAGGAAGGCTGGGTAAACCACATTGAGAATCTCTGGACAGCACAAAGATTTCCCTATTTCATTGCTGGGCACCTTCACACGTGATACCTGAAGAGATCCTGAGCTCTGATACAGACCCCACAGGTCATTTCCATCACCGTTGACTCTTCAGTCACCCATTTCTACCAGTGGGAGAGGGACCAACCTACTCCATTCCTAGCTTATCAAAGCATCAGGACTTCTGCAGAAATGGTCAGTCTGCTCTTTCATTTCTCTACCACCTAGGAAAAGCCACTGAGGCCATCAGTGGTACAAAGGATGGACTCGAATTATTTCAAAACTCACCTTTCCCAGGCCCCTGTCTACCTGCAGAGATTCTTATATGAGTGCCCTTCTAGAAAACCACATTTCATCCAAAGAGAACAAAGTACTGGGATACACTTACCCCCCCGCCCCCCCCAAAAGAAAAACCAAAGCCATTGCTGTCGAGTCGATTCCCACTCATAGTGACCCTATAAGACACAGTAGAACTGCTCCAAAGGGTTTCCAAGGAGTGCCTGGTGGATTTCAACTGCCAACCTTTTGGTTAGTAGCCGTAGCTCTTAACTACTACACCACCAGGGTTTCCAGGGCTACACTTAAGTGGCAGGAAATTCCACATAACAAACGGCAGTTGAGTCAACAATTCCAGGAACAGTAAGTGCCCTTGGGATCGTTAATATTTAAACCCCTAACACTCTAGTGTGAATTAGTTATACCTCATTTTTCATAAGCTGGAAAGTCTGGTGGTCTTAGCAGTAAAAAAAGAGGTAGCGAAGGTTGAAAGATCAATTTGCCTCATTCATTATTTTCACCCAAAGTTGGGCCTAAAAATGGTGTATTTCTAATACCTTTATTTCATTCAAAGTAACCTCCTTGGCAGGACTCCTCTCTTCCTTACTTCATCATCATAACATAGAGAGAAGCTGGGCTAAGTTTAGTGTTGGAATTGAGCAGCAGATTGGGGTAGGCAAGTGGTGAGGTGGTGGAGGGAAACGACAATATGGCTGACTGCGTTCGAAAACTGCTTTAGAGAGGATTTATTTATTTTTTTTTTCAGAAGAAAATACTAGGGAATTAACGATGAGATGGATATTTAGTCACTTCATAGATCCCAGAATCTGGTCTGGGAATTGGGGTCAATCTATGATAAGATTTCCTTTGACTGGGACAGAGCAGTGGTCTCTGATGCCCTGACTCACGTCCTGTTGGCCTCGCCTCTGATTTCTGCCCTAGCTGAGTGTGGCTGAATGGCGGATGGTTCTCTGAAGGAGAATCATGGCCCCCCCACCCCAAGAGCTCCGTGTTCTGATCACTGGAGCTTGTGACTGTGTCGCCTTACACGGCAAAAGGGATTTTGCAGATGTGATTAAATTAGTGATCTTAAAATGGAGAGAATATTCTGCATTATCCTGGGGGGCAAGGAGTAATATAACCAGAGAGGTCCTCAAAAGATGGAAGAGGGAGGTAGGATAGTCAGAGAAAGAGACGTAATGACGGAAACAGAGGTCCAAGTGATGACATTCTTGGCTTTAAAGATGGGGATGGGGTGGGGAACCCAGGAATGCAGGTGGCTTCTAGAAGCTGGGAAAGGCAAGGAGACAGAGCCTCGCCTAGAGCCTCAAGAAGGGATGCAACCCTGCTGACACCTTGACTTGAGCCCAGTGAAACCCATTTTGGACTTTTGATCTCCAGAACTGTAAGATAATAAATTTGTGTTGTTTGGAGATACTAAGTTTATGGTAATTTATTACAGCAGCCATAGGAAATTTATACATTTCGTAATAAAATGACCCGTCTCTTCTGGAATGATTATTATACTAGATGTTGACTGTTTTTTTATAAAATGTCCTTGTCTGGGAAATAAACAGTTGCCAGTTCCCCAGAATTGTTTGACATTTTGCTGGTGTTTTATGTATAAAGCTCGAAAGCACAGGATATACTTCAAAAAACATCCAGTACAGCTAGCTGAGCCTCTGGAGCTTTCTGTAAGAGGCCAGCCTGTCTGGCAACACCCCAAACCAGCTGACTAACTGCAAGACCAGCAGAGAAACATTCATCCTGCTGACTCACAAAACCAAAAAAAAAAGCCACTGCCATCAAGTCGATTCCGACTCATAGGACAGAGTAGAGCTGCCCCCTATGGTTTCCAAGGAACGGCTGGTGGATTTGAACTGCCGACTTCTTGGTTAGCAGCTGAACAGTTAATCACTGTACCACCAGCGCTCCTGCTGACTCATGGTACTGTGCAGTCAAACTTGTAGTCAGCTCCTGCCTGGGGTAGTTAGTGTTGTGCTGGCCATTTCCTGTTTGCCTCCGCAGACCCACACTCTCCTCTCCCAGCCCTGAGAAGCTGACCTTTACCCGATCAATCAGTGGGCCCCTTACCCTCTGACTTCCCGTTGGGTTCAGCCAATGGGAGGCTGTTATATAAATAAGGCAAAGGTAGCCCTCTGTGTATTGACCTCAAGTTGTTTCTTCATAGCAAGCAGAGATTCCTTAGCCTGCTGCTGCCAAACACAAATTTGTACAATTATTTTTAAAATAGCCCAAATAAGCAAATTTCTAGTCAAGAGCCTGCCTATTTCACATATCTTGCAAAACTGTGCCAAACATCTGCTAGCCTCCAATAAGATAAAACTCTTTAGATGTAAGGACCCTAAGGTGCTTCTCCACCACTGGTCTGTCAGTTTGTTGTACTGTGCTGGCTGGCGTGTTGCTGTGATGCTGGCAGTTATGCCACCAGTATTTCAAATACCAGTAGGGTCACCCATAGTGGACAGGTTTCAGCAGAGCTTCCAGACTAAGACAGATTGGGAAGAAAGGCCTGGTAATCTACTTCCAAAACTTAGCTGTTGAAAACGCTATGGCTCACAGCAGAAAACTGCCTGATACAGTGCTGGAAGATGCGACGTTGGTTGGAGAGCACTCAAAATACCCAGTGGCCACAATGATGGACTGAAGCATACCAATGATTGTGAAGATGGCCCAGGACCAGACAATGTTTTATTCTGATGTACATAAAGTCACCGTGAATTGTTGCCAACTCCATGACAACTAACCACAACAAGGTGCTGGGATCTCCAGAGCTCTGTGACCCAGAGACTGCCTACCTTGCTGCAAAAGCGCACTGTATAAGGACACGTAAGCTCCCCACCTTCTCTTCCTCTGGGTTTTCAAACCTTCCTCCGATTTGCTGGCTGCCTGTGTTGCTTGCCCCTGGAAGGCCTCCTGCTGTGGGGGACCACCCCCTGCGTGTGGCTGCCAATGCATAGGCCTCAAAACTGCTATCTCATGGTCGTATCTCTTTCTTGATTAGCCCCAAATTCCCTTGAACTCACTATGGAAGCACCAGCAGGAGATTGGAGGGGGAGAGGAGAATGAGGTTGGGGTATTCATGCAGCCAGCTTCCACCCTGTGTAGTTCCTGCAGCTGTAGCCTCCTTCTCCTGCAGACCATGGCTGCCCCTAGCTGCCTCTCCTGGTCCCAGTGACCACTCACTCCAACACTGGGAATTGCTCCCCCACTGCTGAAGCCCAGGGTCCTGCACTAGCCTTTGTTGGTTTCTCTAACCTCTGCTCAGACCTTCATTGCATTCTCCTCCAGTTACCCATTTTGACTGTACATCTCCTTCCTGCCTGGGCCCTGGCAGATGGAGCCAAGAAGTGGGCAGATGTTACCTTGAGGATCAATGATAGCCGACGTACGTTCCTTCATGTTCTCATTCCAGAACACACAGCTGAAGTTTTGGCCAAGTTGTGGCTTTAAGCGCAGAACACTGGTGACCCGGTAGAGGTTCTCAGGGGTCTTCATGTGGCTGGTGTTGGCAGGAACGCTGACGTTTGGCCAGGAAACTTCTGCTAGGGGATACCCTTCGGCCTGGCATGTGAGCTCCACCTCACCTGTTCCTGGGACCTTAAGGACCTGAGTGTTTATTTTATTGTAGGAAGCTGGACAATAGAAGAAAAAGAAACAAGCCTTTTCTGATTCTTGTAGAACTCTGTATTCAGTGCCATGTGAAATGAATAAAATGATCATTTTCAATATTAAGTAATAATGATTTTCATATATCAAATACTTTCCCAGTGCCAGATATCATGCTATGTTATATACATTGAACTCTTAATTCTTATAATACAACAAAGAAGGCATTGTTGCTAGTCCCATTTTTTGTTGGAGGTAACTGGAGCTAGAGAGGTTGAGTATTTTGCCTACAGTCACATGGCTCATAAGTGGTGGAGCCAATATTTGAGCAGTGAAAGTCTGATTCCAAATCTCAGCAGTGCTCTAAGTCACTGCAACATGTGGCTTCCTGTAGGACTGGAAATTCTCTCACAACTGTGGGTTGGGGGGGGTAAATAAAATCACAAAATAACCCTAAATCTCACTTAGTTGGTGCTTTTTCAAACGTCTTCAGGAGAAAATTGACTTTCTACTTCCCCCTTTCCACTGTTCTCTTTGATGTCAAGAGGAGAAAAAATAAAGACCTAGATAATAAATCTATCGCTAGTCAGGAGTTGGGTGTAATTATTATGTATTTCTTCTGCCTGACACATACACACGTGTGTGCACACATGTACACGGTTCATGCACACACATGCATGTCTGCACACACATGTCTGTGTGGTATATCCTGAGTGAACTAATCATTATAGCTCCCTGCCCTCTAGAAAACTGAGATCTAAATGGACACAGATGATATTGAGAGCAACGGGATTACACAAGGACAAATTGTCCAATTATCTGAGATAATAGCTAAAAATAACCCAAGCATTAACACTATATGCAGATACCAGGGAGTGTGGAAAGTAACCTGTTGGAAGAGGAAGACGGAATGAACACTGACTTTGATCAGGTAGGAAATGTTTCTTTAAGAAATAGAATTTCAATAAAAATCTTTGGGAAGGAAAAAAATATATATGGCATGGGTATAATGAAACTATTTTTTTCTAAAATTGTTGAGAGGCGTATAAATGTATATAAACATTTTGAAAAGTAACTTTGCATTGAAATAATAACAGCCATGTGGAAAACTTCAAATATGTGTGATTTATTAAGTGCTTTCCATGTGCTGAGCTTTGAGCTTTTACATACCATGGATGAGGAAGAGCTGTTCATGTCCTGCTCTGAAATGTTTGCCCCTCGGCCCCCCGCCTTGTTATGTGTCCATATGTTAAAACAAACAAACAAACAAACAGAAAACCAAACCTGTTGCCGGTCAAGTTGATTTCCAACTCATAGCAACCCTACAGGACAGAGTAGAACTGCCCCATAGGGTTCCCAAGGAGTGACTAGTAGATCCGAACTGCCAACCTTTTGATTAGCAGCCATGCTCTTTAGCCACTGCATCACTAGGACTCCCTAATTTGATTGGTTATAGCAGAGACACTCACTAGGTAACAGTTCATTAGGCAGCAGGGTAACTGCACCCCGATGTATAATCTGTGGACCCTGCAGCCTACTCTGAAGTTCTGGTCTCCATGGGGTAAGCTTCCCCAGCTAGGCCTGCCCGCCTGCCTCACAGGCTCTGATGTCTTCCTTTGTTGTTATTGTTGTGAGCTGCCTTCAAATCAGCCCCTGGCTCATGGTGTCCCCATGCACAACAGAATGAAACTAGGCCTGGACCCGTGCCACCCCCATGGTCAGTTGCAGCTCAGACTGTTGTGACCTGTAGGGTTTTCACTGAATGATTTTCGGAAGTAGATCACAGGTCTTTCTTCCGATTCCATCTTAGTTTCGAAGCTCTGCTGAAACCTGTTTAGTATCGTAGCAACACACAAGCTTCTGCTGACAGACAGGTGTTGGCAGTGAATGCGGTGCATTGGCTGGGAATCAAACCCGTGTCTCCTGTATGGAAGGTGAGAATTCTACTACTGAACCACCACTGCTGCCGATATCTTCCTGTTGTTGTTGTTAGGTGCCATCGAGTCAGTTCCGACTCATAGCGACCCCATGCACAACAGAACGAAACGCTGCCCAGTCCTGCGCCATCCTTACAATCGTTGTGATGCTTGAGCTCACTGTTGCTGCCACTGTGTCAATCCACCTCGTTGAGGCTCTTCCTCTTTTCTGCTGACCCTGTACTCTGCCAAGCATGATGTCCTTCTCCAGGGACTGATTCCTCTGGACAACATGTCCAAAGTATGTAAGACACAGTCTCGCCATCCTTCTAAGGAGCATTCTGGTTGTACTTCTTCCAAGACAGATTTGTTCATTCTGTTGGCAGTCCATGGTATATTCAATATTCTTCACCAATACCACAATTCAAAGTTGTCGATTCTTCTTCGGTCTTCCTTATTCACTGTCCAGCTTTCACATGCATATGACGCGATTGAAAATACCATGGCTTGGGTCAGGTGCACCTTAGTCTTCAAGGTGACACCTTTGTTCTTCAAAACTTCAAAGAGGTCCTTTGCAGCAGACTTACCCAATGCAATGCGTCTTTTGATTTCTTGACTACTGCTTCCATGGCTGTTGATTGTGGATCCAAGTAAAATGAAACCCTTGACAACTTCAATCTTTTCTCCATTTATCATGATGTTGCTCATTGGTCCAGTTGTGAGGATTTTTGTTTTCTTTATGTTGAGGTGCAATCCATACTGAAGGCTGTGGTCCTTGATCTTCATTAGTAAGTGCTTCAAATCCTCTTCGCTTTCAGCAAGCAAGGTTGTGTCATCTGCATAACACGGGTTGATAATGAGTCTTCCTCCAATCCTGATGCCCTGTTCTTCTTCATATAGTCCAGCTTCTCAGATTATTTGCTCAGCATACAGATTGAATAGGTATGGTGAAAGAATACAACCCTGACACACACCTTTCCTGACTTTAAACCAATCAGTATCCCTTTGTTCTGTCTGAACAACTGCCTCGATCTATGTAAAGGTTCCTCTTGAGCACAATTAAGTGTTCTGGAATTCCCATTCTTTGCGATGTTATCCATAGTTTGTTACAATCCACACAGCTGAATGCCTTTGCATAATCAATAAAACACAGGTAAACATCCTTCTGGTATTCTCTGCTTTCAGCCAGGATCCATCTGACATCAGCAATGATATCCCTGGTTCCACGTCCTCTTCTGAAACCGCCCTGAATTTCTGGCAGTTCCCTGTCGGTATACTGCTGCAGCCATTTTTGAATGATCTTCAGCAAAATTTTGCTTACGTGTGATATTAACGATATTGTTCTATAATTTCCAAGTTCAGTTGGATCACCTTTCTTGGGAATAGGCATAAATATGGATATCTTCCAGTCAGTTAGCCAGGAAGCTGTCTTCCATATTTCTTGGCATAGACGAGTGAGCACCTCCAGCGCTACATCTGTTTGTTGAAACATCTCAGTTGATATTCCATCAATTCCTGGAGCCTTATTTTTCGCCAATGCCTTCAGAGCAGCTTGGACTTCTTCCTTCAGTACCATCGGATCATACCCCACCTCTTGAAATGGTTGAACATCGACTAATTCTTTTTGGTATAATGACTCTGTGTATTCTTTCCATCCTCTTTTGATACTTCCTGCGCCGTTTAATATTTTCCCCATGGAATCCTTCACTATTGCAACTCAGGGCTTGAATTTTTTCTTCAATTCTTTCAGCTTGAGAAATGTCAAGCATGTTTTTCCAATTTTCCTAGATTCATACTTCGTACATTCCAGGTTCTGATTATTAATGGCTGTTTGCAGCTGTTTCTTCTCATTTCGTGTCGTGACACATCAAAAAATGAAGGTCCCGAAAGCTTTACTCCATCCACGTCATGGAGGCAGCTCTTCCCCGGTCATCTTTTCAGTGCCTTCCAACCTGGGGGGCTCATGTTCCAGCACTAAATCAGACAATGTTCCGCTTCTATTCATAAGGTTTTCACTGGCTAATGCTTTTCAGAAGTAGACTGCCAGGTCCTTCTTCCTAGTGTGTCTTAGTCTGGAAGCTCAGCTGAAACCTGTCCTCCAGGGATGGCCCTGCTGGTATCTGAATACCAGTGGCATAACTTCCAGCTTCACAGCAACACGCAAGCCCCCACAGTATGATAAACTGACAGACACTTGGGGGGATATCTTCCTAGCTCACAGTATTCCAGCTTCTTCTAGGGGCTAGGCGAGTCAGGCAGATTTTCTTATCCTTGAAGCTGGGTGTATGAGTGAGTGTTATGGATTGAATTGTGTCCCCCCAAAAACATATGTCAACTTGGCTAGTCCATGATTCCCAGTATTGTGTGATTGTCCACCATTTTGTCATCTGATGTGATTTTCCTTTGTGTTGTAAATCCTACTTCTATGATGTCAATAAGGCAGGATTAGAAGAAGTTATGTTAATGAGGCAAGACTTAATCTATAAGATTAGGTTGTGTCTTAAGTTAATCTCTTTTGAGATATAAATGACAGAAGTGAGCAGAGAGACATGGAGACCTCATACCACCAAGAAACAAGAGCCAGAATAACACATCCTTTGGACCCAGAGTCTCTGTGTCGAGAAGCTCCTCGACCAGGGAAGATTGATGACAAGGACCTTCCCCAGAGCCAACAGAGAGAGAAAGCCTTTCCCTGGAGCTGGCACCCTGAATTCAGACTTCTAGCCTCCTAGACTGTGAGAGAATAAACTTCTGTTTGTTAAAGCTATACACTTGTGGTATTTCTGTTACAGCAGCACTAGATGACTAAGACAGTGAGCTTGGGGTCTGATCTGCAAACCTGAACTCTTAGACTGATAATGAGGGAGCAAGAAGCAAGATGCTCCGTGTTCTAAGCCGTGTTCTCCAGCAAAGAGGAAAAACAGGAAGCATGTGTTCACCCTAATATTAATAAAAAATGAGGCCCATTTTCCATCTGGCTGTTGATTCTTATATGTATAGATCATTTAGTCAAGAACTTGGAGAGGAGCAGGGGTAAGTGGCTCCAAACCTGACTCCAGGTCCTTAACGCATGCTGTTCTTGTTGTTAGTTGCCACTGAGTTGGCTCCAACTCATGGTGACCTTGTATATAACAGAATGTAACATTGGCCAGTCCTGTGCCATCTTCATGATCGTTGCTATGCTTGAGCCACTTATTGTGGCTATGGCGTCAACCCATCTCATTGAGGGTTTCCCTCGTTTTCGATGACCTTGTACTTTACTAACCATGATATCCTTTTCTAGTGATTGGTCTTTCCTGATGATGTGTTCAAAGCAAGTGAGCTGAAGCCTCACCACCCTCGCTTCTAAGGAGTATTCTGGTTGTATTTCTCCTAAGACTTATTTGTTCATTCTGGCAGTCCATGATATATTCAATATTCTTCACCTAACACATACATCGTCTCATTGAAACTACACAAAGACCCCATGAGGTAGGTACAATTTATATCCACGCTTTGTCGATGAGGAAACAGGTGGGTTTCAGCGTTGGGGACCTGACACATGCCCTTCTCTCCTACAGTTCTGCATTCTGCGCAGGGTCACCCAAAGAGAATGATTCTCTGTCTAGCAGCAGAGGTCTGAGGATGGAGCAGCATAAACAGGAAGAATAGGCTTTCCTGGGAGACTTAGAAAGGAGCTCTGGTGGCACAGCGGTTAAAGCGCTCAGCTGCTGTTGGAATCTACTAGCTGCTCCATGAGAAAAAATGTGGCAGTTTGCTTCCGTGAAGATTACAGCCTCAGAAATCCTATGGGCAGTTCTACTCTGTCCTATAAGGCCTGTATGAGTTGGAGTCAACTTGACAGCAGTGGGTTTGGCTTTTTGGGTTTTGAAGCACCCGGAGTAGTAGAAGATGAAGAGAATCAGGTTCTAAAGCAGCCTACTGAAAGGCTTGACCTGGATGGACTCACTAGTCTCCATGGAGCTTAATTTTGGCCTATTTCTAGCAATTAAACATCTGAAGTCCCTGGTTAAGCACTCGGCTACTAGCCAAAAGATTGGTAGTTTGAACCCACCTAGAGGTGCCTTGGAAAACAGGCCTGGTGATCTGCTTCCAAAAGGTCACAGGCTTGAAAACCCTATTGAGCAGTTTTACTCTGCACACATGGGGTCGACATGAGTTGAAATTGACTCAACAGCTACTGACAACAACAGCAACAAAAATAACATATCTCTAGTTTTATTTTGAATATCTATATTTATTTTCTCTTAGTTTGATGTTCTCTTCTAATCACCTCATTCTATTATGTTATATTTTGGTAAGCTCTCTCAGGTCATTCTGAGGATGAAGTAGAATAAATGGATTCATTGGGACAGTGTGTTGTGGACGAGGGTCTGGCCTACTCCTGCAGGGTGGCCCAGGGTAAGAAGCTGGCCTCGAAGGCAGTGACAAGAGGTAACTTGAGAGGTGGGAGGCCCAGGAATCAGGAGCTGGGCTGAGGCTTTGACTTGGGATATGAAAATGAGGGAGCAGACGGGAGAGATGTTAGCCTTAAAGAATCGGCAAGATTTGGGGAAGGATAGACCCCACACTCTACATTTTATACGATGCTACACACATGTTTATACAATATCAAATATGTTTATAATTATAAATTTAATTTATAAATTGTAGAAATATGTTTATACAATATCAAAGCACCTCCATAGCCTCTTTCTCATTTGGGAAGTAGCTGAAAAGGCAACATGATCAGTGGGGAAGATGAACTGAGGCTGATATTCTTAGGAAAAGATGAGCAAATTTTAGAATTTCAGAAGTGGATGTGATCTTAAAATTCAACTTCTCCAACTTCCTACTTAATAAGAACTATCTTCTACAGCATCGCTGCTAGATAACTATCTTGACGAACGTCCTGTGTGTACTTGAGTATAATGTGTGGTCTGCAATTGTTGGGCTTAAGTTCTATATATGTCTATCAGGTCAGATTGACTAATTGTGTTGTTCAGATCTTCTATTTTCTTATTTAATTTTTTTTTTCAATCAATTACTAATAGAGGTAGATTGAAATGTCCGAATAGGATTGTGTACTTCTCCTTTTAGGTCTGTCAGTTTTTGTTTTATGTATTTTGAAACTATGCTGTTAGATGCCCACAGATTTAAGATTGTTATGTCTTCCTGTAGAATTGACCCTTTCGTCATTATGAAATGTCCCTCTTTATCTTTAGTAATGCTTGTTTTCTAATATTAATAACCTGCTAGATAACTAATTTTTGGTTATATACATCCATGAATGGGAGCTGCTACTTCCAGAGGTAGACTTCGCCATGATTACACAACAAGAAAGTTAAACTTTCATCCTTGTGCCAAATGAAATTTTGCCTCTTTGTAACTTCCACCTATTGGTGCTTGTCTGGTTTAGTAAAAGAACATACGGAAAACATGGTAGTTAAGATCATGGGCTTTGGAGGCCCAAAAGTTTGGCAAGGCTTAAGCCAAAGGCTGGTTACAGGATCTCTCTGAGTTCTCAGTTTTTTCATTTATAAAATGGGCATGATTATACTTATCCTTAACAGGGGAGTTAGGTTAATGGGTAGGTGGGGTGAGGGCAGAGAAACACTGACATAGTTTAACTCAGAACAGTCAATGAAACCTGGAAAATAAAAGCCAATGAACAGATCTAAATCCTTTCTTTCACAGTTGTTACACTGTCTTTCCCAAAGCGGTCTTTGTCAGGACACACAAGACTGCGAAGGTTCTCTTCAGATTTAGGTTCCTGGCTAATGTTGTGGCGGAGAGGTAGAGAGCCCTGAACCTAAAGGAATGGGCACAGTACTACTTAATGGGGTGCTCTTGAGCAATCCAAAAGTCGCTGGGTGACACAAATGGTTTGCACTAGACTACTAACCTAAAGGTTGGAGGTTCAAACACACCTAGTGTCCCCATGGAAGAAAGGCCTGGTGATCTGCTTCCATAAAGATTATAGCTAAGAAAACCCTATGGAGCAGTTCTACTCTGTCATATAGGGTCACCATGAGTTGGAATGGGCTCCATGTGTTTGTTTTTGTTTTTGTTTTCTGGTTGGGCAATCCACTTCGCTTCTCTGTGCCTCATAGTTTGCCTGCAGCAGATGGGGCTTAGATTAGGGCAGTGTTCTCCAGATGTTTTACACTATGACCTACAGTAAGAGGAGACATTTTATGCCAAGATCCCAACACACACACACACACACACACTCCTCTGAAACAAAAGTTTCAGAAAGCAATACTCACTTTTACTACGTGATACCCTAGGATATTTTCTATTACATTCTATCCTATCCTATTCTGTTTATTTTACTGGAATAAACAAACACCCAGCTAGTTACTGCTCACTAAATTGATTTAAGTCATTAATGAATGGCAAACTATGGTTTGAAAAGTCTTAACTAGAGGAATTAGTGCCCATGGAAGCAGCAGTCAAGAAATCAAACAGCATGTCGCATTGGGCAAATCTGCTGTAAAAGACCTCTTTAAAGTGTTAAAAAGCAAAGATGTCACTTTGAGGACTAAGGCGTGCCTGACCCAAGTTGTGGTATTTTCAATTGCCTCATATGCATGCAAAAACTGGACAATGAATAAGGAAGACTGAAGAATTAATGCCTTTGAATTATGATGTTGGCAAAGAATATTGAATATACCATGGACTGCCAGAGAAAAAACTGTTTTGACAGAGAACAGCCAGAATTCGCCTTAGAAGCAAGGATGGCAAGACTTCATCTCATGTACTTTGGACATGTTATCAGGAAGAACCAGTCCCTGGGGGCAGACATCATGAATGATAAAGTAGAGAAGCATTGAAAAAGAGGAAGACCGTCAACGAGATGGACTGACACAGCGGCTGCAACAATGAGCTCAAACATAGCAACGACTGTGAAGGTGGCGCAGGACCGGGCAGTGTTTCATTCTGTTGTCCAAAGGGTTGCTATGAGTCACAGCTGACTTAATTGCACCTAACAACAGCAGAGGAGCTATTTCTGAAAGGATAGCTCAATAATCAGGTGAGGCTGTTCCTTGGGAAGGCTGAATTAGGCGGTTTATCTTTTGGCACCCTCTTGCCTTGCAAGGACTCATTTTTCCTGGCTTTCTCTAGCCCATTTGATTTCTACAACCCCTATGGCTGCTTGGCTGCTAACCAAAAGCTTGGAGGTTCAAGTCCACCTAAGGCACGTTGGAAGAAAACCTTGATGATCTACTTCTGAAAAATTAGCCATTGAAAACCCTGTGGAGCACAGTTCTTTTCTGACACACATGGGGTCACCATGAGTTGGAATGGACTCAAGACAACTGGTACCGGTACCTCTATTTATCCTCACCTCAGGTGCTTCCTGCTCAGATGAAAAAATATTTTTGACCAAGTGTTCCTATTTTCGGTAAGATAGCTCAGTCTCCTTCCTTATAGCCATTCTCCCAGTTTTTGCTTTAGTGGGTTTCCTAGCTCTAATGGGTTTCTGTCCCTTGCTGCTGACATGGGTCCCACGTTGGGAGAAGCCAGCATAGATTCCGGTCCTTGAAACCACTCACCTTTGACTTTCAGAGTCAGGTACTTGTAGTCCCAGGCGTTCCTGTAGACGATCAAGCAGCGGTACTGCCCCGCATCGCTCATGCGGACTTGGGGGATGTAGAATAAGGCCTTATGCAGGGGCAGCTGCTCCTCCAGCAAAATGGCTCTTTCATTGTGCGAGGATGTGTCATTTTCCATTTTTTGCAAATGAGCTGTTATTGCTCCAAGTTCAACAGGATCTCCAGTGTCAAAATCACACTCCAGGGTCACGTTGCTGCCATGATCTACCACGTACAGTTCCTTGGGGACAGTCACTGTGAAAAAAGCTGAAAAGGAAACAAGGCATTCTGCTTATGTTTGCCTTTATACTTCAGTTCTGTCCGGAGCGGGGACTGAGGAGACCCACCCACCCTCGTTTCCTAAGAGATCCCTGCCATTATCTGGGCATCACTTTGGACTGCTTTCTCTCCTTTGCCCCACTGAGTCCAGACAAGAGTGCGATTCTCGATGCATTGCTCTGTGGTAATTCTTTCCTCTAAACATTTCCCACTTGTGCAGGTGAGTGGCTTCCTGCCGCCTGCCCATCCCTGGGTGTCCTAGCAAGATCTTCTGACCAAGCACAACTTGCTCTTGCTGGTCTCTTCTACCTCATTCCCTGGGGCCCTGCAGCCTGTCCACGTGAGAACAGACTTTCTCCTAAGACTTCCATACCATTGAGGTCCCAGCCCATTTTACCTGACTGCCTTCACATCTTATTATTCAGGTTCATTTTTGTCAATCCATATGCACTAATTGACATCTTTCTCTACCAAATACCACTTCCTACGCCGGTGATAGTAATAGTAAAGCTATCCTTTCTTGAGTTCTTAGGCTATATTACACATGAACTCTGCTAATACATTATCTCAGTCTTCCCAGGAAACCCGCAAAGTTGGCATACTGTTATCTTCTTTTTTATGGAGAATGGAACTATGGCACAGAGAGGTTAAGCAACTTGTCCAAGATCACACAACCAGCATCAGGGCCACATCACGCAAGCCCATTGTTAAGTACTTAATATTTATTAAGTACTTCCAATGAGCCAGACACTCAAAACTGTTATATACATCATATATATAATATTTTGTAAGTAACTACTGGTGTCAGGCACTGTGCTGAGCCTTTCCTCCCAGTCCATCTTCGTCTGGAAGCTCCAATGAAACCTGTTGTGGCATTACAGCAGCAGACACCTCCACTGATAGACAGCTGGTGGCTGCGCGTGAGGGGCATTGACTGGGAATAGAACCCAGGTCTGTCACGTGAAAGGTGAGAATTCTACGACTACACCCATGCTGTCTCTTCATATTCTATTATATAAAACAGGAAACAGGGAAGAGAAATGAGGTGTGCAAAGAAGGTTAGTTGCCGAGTCTGAGGCACTGCAAGAATTAGGTAGAAGACTTTGGGTCTAGATGCTAGTGAATCTGCTTAGCAATTTATTGAGCATGCTTCGGCTTTCTTCGCATGAGAACAGGATGCCTGTAACTTCCTCTGGAACTCCCCACAGCATACAGCAGAACTCCCCGGTCTACTGTCTGGGCCTTTGACAAAACTCCATTTTCTGCCATCTTTTCCACTCTTCCTTTCGTACTTTGTAGGCATGTATCAGACAGGCGACATTAGTCACCACATGTAAAAGCCAGAGGTCCGCTGACGTCCACAGGACGGAAGGGGAATTAGCAAAAACATGAATCAGGTGGCTGCATAGCTCAGAATAACTAAGCAGATTAACTGTTATTTGGTCCAATTTTGCCCCAATTACATCTGCTAGGACATGCAAATATACCTTTTGAGCTTGATTCTCCCATATAGGATGGGTTTAGGAAATGCAATATACTTCTGAAATCCTAAAACTCTTTTACTTGTTGTAAATTACCAAGGACATCAGAAGACTTTTCTCAAACTATCGATTTTGTCAAGAGGTTGTTCTCAACCGTGGCCGCACGTTAGAAGCACCAGGCAGAGCTCCTCAGTCTTGAGCACACAGGAATCACCTATTGTTGGTGAAGCAGTACAGCCAGAATGCTCATTAGAAGCCAGGATGGTGAGACTTCGTCTCTCCTACTTTGGACGTGTTATCAGGAGGGATCAACCCCTGAAGAAGGACATCATACTTGGTAAAGTAGAGGGGCAGTAAAAAAGAGGAAGACCCTCAATGCGATGGACTGACACAGTGGCAGCAACAATGGGCTCAAGCATAACAACGATTGTGAGAATGGCAGTGTTTTGTTCTGTTGCACATAGGCTCGCTGAGTCAGAATCGACTCAATGGCACCTAACACCAGCTGAGTCGATTCTGACTCCTGGCGACCCCACGTGTGCAGAGTAAAACTGTGCTCTCCACAAGGTTTTCTAGGCTGTGACCTTTCAAAAGCCAGGCCTGTCTTCCAAAGCACCTCTGAGTGGGTTTGAACTGTCAATATTTTCGCTGGTGGTCGAGTGCTTAACTGGTTTTTTTTTGAAACCTGGTAGGCTTTAAAAAAAAAAAAATGCCCAGGCCCCACTTTAGATCCTTCAAAATGAAATTATTTGGAAGGGGGGTTAGCATCAATTTAAGTTCTTTGGGAGCTTCTAATGTGCAGACAGTATTGAGAACCTTTGGTTAAACAAAACAATTGCACTTGCTAATAGTACGTCTTTTACCATCTTGCCATTCAAAGAGTAGACCTCAGCTTCGCCTGGACACTAGTTAGAAACACAGAGTCATAGGCCTCGCTCTAGAACTAGTGAATCAGAATCCTCATTTTAACAAGGTTGCAGTGACTCACATGCGCATTAACATCGGAGAAGCAGATAACACTGGTCTGCATTTGGACTGTTACTGGAAAGAACAGTAATAGTGCAGCCCTGTTGGCTCAGTGGTTAAAGTGCTCGGCTGCTAATCAAAAGTTCAATGAGAAGAATCCACCAGCTGCTCTGCAGGAGAAAGATGTGGCAGTCTGCTTCCATATAGGTTTACAGCCTTGGAAACTCTATGGGGCAGCTCTGCTCTGTCCTATAGGGCTGCTATGAGTCAGAATCGATGGCAGTGGGTTTGGTTTTGTTTAGAGTAATAGTTAACATTTATTAAGCACTTACAATGAATAAGCTAGACACTCAAAACCCTTATACACATCATCTCATTTGATGTTCCTTACAACCTTACAAGGTAGTAGTTATATCTGCATTTTACAAATGAGGAAAAAAGCCTCCCAAATCCACTGCCGTTGAGTTGATTCCAACTCATGAGACATAGTAGAACTGCCCGTAGGTTTCCAAGGCTGTATTTTTTTTTTTTAATCTTATGGAGGAAACCCTGGTGGCATAGTGGTTAAGTGCTACAGCTGCTAACCAAAGGGTTGGCAGTTCAAATCTACCAGGCGCTCCTTGGAAACTCTACCCTGTAGAGTTGCTATGAGTCGGAATCGACTCAATGGCACTGGGTGTTTTAATCTTACGGAGGCAGACTGCCACTTCTTTCTCCTGTGGAGTGGCTGACGGGTTTGAACCACCAATCTTTAGGTTAGCAGCCAGGTGCTTAACCACTTTATTACCAGGGCTCCTTACAGATGAGAAAGCTGAGGCTTAAAGAAATGACACAACTTTCCCCAAGGTCGACGAGTGATAACCTGGGGAGTTGGAATTGAAATCCTTCTCTCTGTCTTCAAAGCCTGTGCTCTTAACTCCACATGCATATACTATATCGATGAATGCGATGGATATACCTTTTAGCTTCATGCTAAGGGAAAGACATTGCTTTGTGCTCTATTTCATGTGCTACATGGTTATTAAACTAAGGTACAACCTAGCATCGAAATTCTGAAGTTATGAGATGAAAGGAGAAAATAGAAAGTTTCCATGACTACTAAGTTTAGCAGACAAGTGTTCGTATTTAGCTGGAGCCCTTAACTGAAGGGGCAAAGGACTTGGCCAAAGTAGGAAGAATCCACACATACTAGTTCTCTGGCCCAGTCAGAGCAGCCTGAGAATGCTTGCATTTTATTTGCAGCCAGGTCTCACAGAGAGTCAACACCTGCCACCTCTCCAGGAAATGCAACACAAATCATTTGCATTAGCTCCCAAGATAGCTTCCTCTTTAAGCTAATTTTATAATTTTTTAAAAACAGAAGCTTAACCTTTTTTCAGACTTCCTACCTAATGTACTTGAAAAACGGGGACAAGGCGGTGGGGGCCGGTGCTTTACACAGCCACATTCTTCAGAAAACACTGAAGTCTTGGTTTAGGGCAGAATCCTGCTCTCACTACTTGCACACATCCCTTCTTTGAAAAATCCTTTCCCTAATCTAATCCTTCTGCTTTGTATACTTCAGGATCAGCAGAAGGAGCTTTGGAGACTAAAGTTAGGCAGAGTGAGTGACCCAGGGTACAGTCCTCAACTCAGGATGACTTCAAGTGTCACCATGGCCATGTGCCTCCACCTCTTTCCCAGTTTTCATCCATCTCTGGAGGATGAAGAGAGAAGAAAACATCGATAAAAGAAGGAAGATTGGGCTTTCTCTTTCCTCCAAGACATGACAAGGTGCAAAAATAAGTTTGTCCCCTTAAATGTACCTGGGCTACAAGATGTCCTTAAACCAAAAAAAAAAAAACAACCAAAAATCCGTTTGAGGTCCAGACAATTCTGACTCATAGTGACTGTATAGGACAGAGTAGAACTGCCCCATAGGGTTTCCAAGGAGCAGCTGGTGGATTCAAACTGCCCATCTTTTGGTTAGCAGCTGAGCTCTTAACCACTGTGCCACCAGGCCTCCTAAGGTGTTCTTAGGTTTTGAAATAAGAAAAAAAAACAAGAAGAACGACAATAAAGCTACCACAACCAAGACAATGTGATATTAATGAAAGGATATACACATGGAGTCCAGATGCAGACCCACACAAATAATGGCAGTTGATTTTTGACAATGGTGCAAAGGCAATTAAATAAAGAAAGCAGAGGCTTTTCAACTAATGAGGCTGGAGCAATTGGACATTCATATGCCAAAAAATAATAATAATAAGCCTTGATTTATACCTCACATCTTATATAAAAATTAATGCAAAAGAGATCATAACCTAAACGTAAAATGTATAACTAGAAAATGTTTAGAAGAAAATATAGGAGAAAATCTTTGAGACCTTGGGTTAGGAAAGGAGATCTTAGATAAGACACCAAAAGCACAATCCATAAAAGAAAAAAAAAAACTGATAAATTGGACTGTATCTAAATTAAAATTTTGGCTCTGTAAAAGACACTGTTCAGAGAATGAAAAGACAAGCCATAGACTGAGAAAATATCCACAAATCACGTATCTGATAAAGGATTTGTATCCGGAATATTGAAAGTACTCTCAACATGTAACAATAAGAGAACAAACAACTCAATAAAAAATGATCAAATGATTTGAATATACACATCACCAAAGAAGATATACGGATGGCAAGTAAACCTAAAGCCCATTGCTGTGGAGTCGATTCCAGCTCATGCCAACTCCATACGTGACAGACTAGAACTGCTCCATAGGGTTTTCTTGGATGTCATGTTTACAAAAGACAAATAGCAGCCTTTCCTTCCTCAGTGCTGCTGGGTGGGTTCGAACTGTCAATCTTTAGGTTAGTAGTTGAGAGCAAACGTTTTTTGACACCCAGGGACCTTGAATGGTGAAAGTTGTTGTTCTTAGGTGCCATCGAGTCAGTTCCAACTTACAGTGACCCTATGTACAACAGAACGAAACACTGCCTAGTCCTGCGCCATCTCCACAGTCTTTGCTATGCTTGAGCCCATCGTTGCAGCCACTGTGTCAATCCATCTCCTTAAGGGTCTTCCTCATTTTCACTGACCCTCTACTTTACCAAGCATGGTGTCCTTCTCCAGGGACTGGTCCCTCCTGATAACACGTCCAAATTATGTAAGACGAAGTCTCGCCATCCTCGATTCTAAGGAACATTCTGCCTATACTTCTTCCAAGACGGATTTATTTTTTATTCTGGCAGTCCATGGTATATTCAATATTCTTCACTAACATCATAATTCAAAGGCATCAATTCTTCTTCAGTGTTCCATATTCATCGTCCACCTTTTGCATGCATATGAGGCGATTAAAAATATCATGGCTTGGGTCAGGTGCACCTTAGTCCTCGAAGTGACATTTTTGCTTTTTAACACATTAAAGAGGTCTTTTACAGCAGATTTGCCCAAAGCAATCTGTCATTTGATTTCTTGACTGCTGCTTCCATGGGTGTTGATTGTGGATCCAAGTCAAATGAAATCCTTGACAACTTCAATATTTTCCTGGTTTATCATGATGTTGCTTAGTGGTCCAGTTGTGAGGATTTTTGTTTTGTGTATGAATCCATACTGAAGACTGTGGTCTTTGATCTTCATTCGTGCTTCAAGTCCTCTTCATTTTCAGCAAGCAAGGTTGTATCATCTGCATATTGCAGATTGTTAATGAGTCTTCCTCCAATCCTGATGCCCTGTTCTTCTTCATATAGTCCAGCTTCTCAAATCATTTGCTCAGCACACAGATTAAATAAGTACGGTGAAAGGATACAACCCTGACACACACCTTTCCTGATTTTAAACCATGCAGCATCCCCTTGTTCTGGCCGAACAACTGCCTCTTGTTCTATGTACAGATTCCTCAGAAGCACAATGACATGTCCTGGAATTCCCATTCTTCGCAATGTTATCCGTAATTTGCTATGACCCACAAGGTCAAATGCCTTTGCATAGTCAATAAAACACAGGGAAACATTTTTTCTGGTATTCTCTGCTTTCAGCCAAAATCCATCTGACCTCAGCAATGATTTCCCTGGTTCCACGTCCTCTTCTGAATCTGGCTTGAATTTCTGGCAGTTCCCGGTCAATGTAGTGCTGTAACCACTTTTGAATTATCTTCTGCAAAATTTTACTTGTGTGTGATATTAATGACATTATTTGATAATTTCCATATTCCATTGTATCACTTTTCTTTGGAATGGGCACAAATATGGCTCTCTTCCAGTTGATTGGCCAGGTAGCTGTCTTCCAAATTTCTTGGCATGGATAACTGAGCACCTCCAGCACTGCATCCATTTGTTGGAACATCTCAATTGCTATTCCATCAATTCCTGGAGCCTTGTTTTTCACCAGTGCCTTCAGTAAAGTCTGGACTTTTTCCTTCAATACCATCATTCTTGATCATATGATACTTTCTGAAATGGTTGAACATCAACCAATGTTTTTTTGGTACGGTGACTCTGTGTATTCCTTCCATCTTTTTTTGATGCTTTTGTTGTTCAATATTTTGCCCATAGAATCCTTCAATATTGCAACTTGAGGCTTGAATTTTTTCTTCAGTTCTTCCAGCTTGATAAATGCCAAGTCATCTATTCAAGTGACTGAAAAAAATATCAATACCAAGTGCGGGGAAAACGTGGAACAACTTTAACTCTCAGATATCTCTGGCTGGAAAGCAAAAACGGTACAACCTCTCTGGAAAAGTTTAGCAGTTCCCTATAAAGGTAAACATATCCTTACTGTATGTCCCAGCAATTCCACTCCTAGATATTTACCCGAATGAAATAAAAACGTATGTTCGCACAAAAACCTATATGAAGATTTTTATAGCAGCTTTATTTGTAATTGCCAAAAACTGGAAACTATCCAAATGTCCCTGAACTGGGGAATGAATAAGCAAAATGTAGTATATACATACAATGGAATACTACTCAGCAACAAGAAAGAATGAATTATTGACACATACAACAATAGGGATGAATCTCTAATGTATTATTATGCTAAGTGAAAGAAGCCAGATGAAAAAGAGTATATAATGAATGACCCTATGACATCCTGGAAAAGTTATAACTATAAGGTGGGTGTCAGGGCTCAGGAGTCCCTGGGTGGCACAAACGGTTTAGCTCTGGACTGCTAGCTGAAAGGTTGGTGATTTGAACCCCCCCAGAGGCATCGTGGAAGACAGGCCTGGTGATCTGCTCCCAAAAGGTCGCAGCCTTGAAAATCCTACAGAGCACACATAGGGCCGCCATGGCAACTAACACCACCACCAAACCAAGGCTTAAGAGTTAGGGGATAGTTTGCCTATAAAACATGAGGAACTGGAGCCAGCAGAGTATTGGGCTCTTCCCCAACTAGGGCCCTGTCTCTGTGTCTCTAGGCCCAGACAAGACTGGGCAGCCCGAGAGAGAGGAATGTGATTGGGAAAAGAGCAGATTGGGACTACCTGGAAAAGAGGACAAGACTCTCAAAAGGTTGTCAGTGCCAAAATAGTCATTATTTCTCAATCGAAGGATTTCCCATGCTGCTGGGGCTGCTATCACCTAGGATCTAATCCCCTGTCCCCACCTCTGTCTTCCTCTCCTACCTCCTGGCGTTCATCCAAAATGACATACTTGTGGTCCTGACTGCTCAGCCGCAATGTCTGAACTACCATCCTGAGGAGACCAATAGACTCTGGAACTACTTCCTTCTTGCCACCCACACCCTCCAGTAGAACTCCTTTCTTCAACTTCCAAAGACATACATAGCCCAAGGTTTGTTATTTATGTAGACTTTAAGAAGAATCAGATTTTTCAATTCAAGTAAGCCACATTAAGGTGTGAATGTTCGATAGGCTGCTACTGTTGCTTTTTAAAAGAGAAACTCAAAGGAATCTGCAAATAATTGGCAGAATATCTGCAACAAGTGTTAGAGTGAAGGCATCCGCCAAGTATCCTTCTGACCATTGTCTCCTCACTCTCCATACCAGAAGGGCAGACATGTCTCCTGCATGGGAAATCAGCCCTTTAGATTCAGTTCAGGTGCACATGGTTAGATCGAATCTGTCTCCTTGTCACTACCGTCACTGGATAATGGGGGTGGATAGGTGAATATTCTAAGTCATTGTTATGCACAAACCACTCTGAATATCGTTCTTTCTGCTGCGTTTCTAACAGCCCACTGATCACTCTTCCACTCAAAGAAAGCCCTCCCCAACAGCTGCAGCCAGGGGCCACCCCTGCTCTTTTTCCCTAGTCCCCCCCCCCCCCGCCCCTTTGTCCTTCCTTACCTGCTGTCTGCCAAAGCTGCATTCCCAGACTCAACAATAGCAGGAGAAGGAACATGTTCTGTACCGGATCTGAAACAGAAAAATGAAAGTCTCAGGACCTTCTGCAGCGTTGCTGGGTCTCATGACTGATGATTTGTTCACTGCTGAAAACGGGGAAATGACTGGTAAATCTTTTACAGGGAGGGCAGAGGATGGTGGTGGTGGAGAGGAGCTGGGAAGAGACATTGTGGGTTCATTGCCTGGAGGAGAGGAGAGAAAGGGTAAGAGGAAGTGACTTGCTCTTTATCTAAATTAGAAGTGCTTCCTCCTTTTCTAACAGTCTTTTCTGATTATGAACCAGTCACCACAAGTCACCTACGCTGGCAGTTACCTACGCCTCTTTGTCTCTCCCATGAAGTGTTCTGTAATTTTTCCTTTCTTGTTTGTCAAATGAATAGTGCACACCGTCTTCTTCAGCTGAATTGGAACTCTGAAAGTCAGACACTCTGGGATAGTGATCAGGAGAACAGAGAGAGATAATAAATACTTGAGTTGACTGACCAGGCAAAGTAGTCAAGTTTTCTTGAGTGCTGTGTTTGAGTTTGCCCACAAACTACCTGTTACCAAAAGGTTTATGAAGGAAGAGTAGGAAATTGGCTCCATGGATTGGTGCCCAGCTTTGGTCCTGTTCCACTTTCTGTGCCTCCTTCCATTACTCCCAGCACTTCTCCTACCCTAGGACTTCTCATGGTTAAAAGCAAAAGGCTCGGGATATACCACTGTCAGCTATTCTGTTCTCAAAGAGGCTTTCAAATTTTATTAGCCATGGAACCATTTCTTCAAGGGAAATCCCCTGTTGGAGCCATACATCTAAACAGTAAAAGCACAGACGCTCTGAGTGTAATGGAAAGCTGTTAGAGGATTTTGACCAAATCAACATGATCTCATTACATTTTTAACAAGGACTCAACTGTAGTGTAGACAATAGATTATCATTGGGAGGGAAAGCCAGTTGGGCAAGAGTAGAAGCAGAAAGATCAGTTAGGAGGCTAATGCCTTTGCAGAAATGAGGATAGTTTGCATTAGGCTGGTGGTGTGGGAGGGGTGAGAAGTGGTCTGTTGAGGAGTATATATATTCTCTGTGTCCTTTTAATTTCCTTTTTATTTTTGAGGAGATTTCTTGAGGTATAATTGACATAAAATTGTTGTTGTTGTTAGGTGCCCTCACATTGGTTCTGATTCATAGCTACATTATTTAAAACACAACAAACCTCTGCCTAGTCCTGTGCCGTCCTCATAATACTAGCAGTGCTTGAGCCCATCATTGAGGCCACTGTGTCAATCCATCTCCTTGAGTGTCGCCGTCTTGGCAGTTCAAATCCACTAGCCACTCCTTGGAAACCCTGTGTTGCAGTTCTACTCTGCCTATGGGTCCCTATGAATTGGAATGGCCTCCATGGCAATGGGCTTGGTTTGTTTGTTTACTTTACCAAGCATGATGTCTTCTTCCAGAAACTGGTCCCTCCGGATAACATGACCAAAGTACATAAGATGAAGTCTTGCCCTCCTTGCTTCTAAGGAGAATTCTGGCAGTACTTCTTCCAAGACGGATTTGTTTGTTCTTCTGGCAGTCCATGGTATATTCAATGTTCTTCAACAACACCATAATTCAAAATCATCAATTCTTCTTTAGCCTTCCTTATTCATCGTTCAGCTTTTGCTTGCATATGAGGTAGTTGAAAATACCATGACTTGGATGAGGCGCACCTTAGTCCTCAAGGTGACATCTTTGCTTTTCAACACTTCGAAGAGCTCTTTTGCAGCAGATTTGTCCAATGCAAATACATCTTTTTATTTCTTGACTGCAGCTTTCATGAGCATTGATTGTGGATCCAAGTAAAATGAAATCCTTGGAAACTTCAATCTTTTCTCCATTTATCGTGATATTGCTTACTGGTCTAGTTGTGAAGATTTTTGTTTTGTGTTTGTTGAGATGTAATCCATACTGAGGACTGTGGTCTTTGACGTCATTCATCAGTAAGTGCTTCAAGTCCTCTTCACTTTCGGGAAGGAAGGTTGTGTCATCTACATATTGCAGATTGTTAATGAGTCTTCCTCCAACCCTGATACCCCATTCTTCTTCACAGAGTCCAGCTTCTCAGATTATTTGCTCAGCATACAGATTGAATAGGTATGGTAAAAGGATACAACCCTGACACAAACATTTCCTGATTTTAAACCATGCAGCATCCTCTTGTTCTGCTCGAACAACTGCCTCTTGTTCTATGTACAGGTTCCTTATGAGCACAATTAAGTTCCCTGGAAATCCTATTCTTTGCAATGTTATCCATTTAATTTACTATGACCCACAAGGTCGAATGCCTTTGCATAGTAACACAGTTAAACATCTTTCTGGTATTCTTAAAAAAAAAAAAAAATTTTTTTTTTTTCTGCTTTCAGCCAAGATCCATCTGACACAAGCAATAATATCCCTGGTTCCACATCCTCTTCGGAATCTGGCTTGGATCTCTGGCAATTCCCTGTTGATGTACTGATGCAACCGTTTTTTAATTATCTTCAGCAGAATTTTACTTGTGTATGATATTAATGATATCGTTCAATAATTTCCACATTCTGTTGCATCACCTTTCTTTGAAATGGGCACAAACATGGATTGCCAATTTTTTTGGCATAGCTGAGTGAGCACCTCCAATGCTGCATTGTTTGGTGAAATATCTCAACTGGTATTCCGTCAATTCCCAGAGCCTTGTTTTTTTGCCAAAGCCTTTGGTGCAGCTTGGATTTCTTCCTGCAATACCACTGGTTCTCGATCATGTGGTACCTCTTGAGATGGTTTAAGGTAGATCAATTCTTTTTGGTACAGTGACTCTGTTTATTCCTCCCATGTTCTTTTGATGCTTCCTCTGTCATTCAATATTTTGCAGATGGAATCCTTCAAAATTGCAACTCTAGGCTTGAATATTTTCTTCAGTTCTTTCAGCTTGGTAAATGCTGAGTGTGTTCTTCCCTCTTGGTTTTCTAACTCCAGGTCTTTGCACATTTCATTATAATACTTCACTTTTTCTTTTTGAGCTGCCCTTTGAAATCTTCTGTTCAGCTCTTTTACTTCATCGAATCTTCCATTTGCTTTAGGTATTCTACCTTCAAGAGCAAATTGCAGAGTCTCTTCTGACATCCATTTTGATATTTTGTTTCTTTCCTGCCTTTATAGTGACTTTTTGCTTTCTTCATGTAGGATGTCAGTGTCATCCCACAACTCATCTGGCCTTCAGTCATTAGTGTTCAATGTGTCAAATCTATTCTTGAGATGGTCTCCAAATTCAGGTGGGATATACTCAAGGTCATAGTTTAGCTCTCGTGGACTTGTTTTAATTTTCTTCAGCTTCAAAGTGAACTTCCATATGAGCAGTTGATGGTGTTTTCTGCAGTTTACCACTGCCCTTGTTCTGACTGATGATACTGAGCTTTTCCATAGTCTCTTTCCACAGATGTAGTCAATTTGAATCCTTTGTACTCTATCCACATGTATAGCCACCATTTATATTGTTGAAAAAGGTATTTGCAATGAATAAGGCATTGGTCTTGCACAATTCTACCATGCGATCTCTGGCATCATTTCTATCATCAATGCCATATTTTCCAACTACCGATCCTCCTTCTTTGTTTCCGATTTTCTCATTCCAATCACCAGTAATTTTCTGTGCACCTTGATTGCACGTTTGGTCAATTTCAGGCTGCAGAAATTGGTAAAAATTTTCAACTTCCACCACTTATCTGTCAGTTTTTCATACTGTGGTGGCTCGTGTGTTGTTGTGAGGCTGGAAACAAGGAACCAGTATTTCAAATACCGACAGGGTCACCCATGATGGACAGGTTTCAGCAGAGCTTCCAGACTGATATAGACTAGGAAGAAGGACCTGGCAATCTACTTCTGAAAAATTGGCCAGTGAAAACCTTATGAATAGCAGTGGAACAGTGCCTGATATAGTGCCAGAAAAATGAACCCTTCAGGTTGGACGACACTCAAAATATGACTGGGGAAGAGCTGCCTCCTCAAAGTAGAGTTGAACTTAATGAAAAGGATGGAGTAAAGCTTTGGGAACTTCATTTGCTGATGTGGGACTACCCAAAATAAGAAGAAACAGCTACAAACATCTATTAATAATTGGAATGTGGAAGGTATGAAGTATGAATGTAGGAAAATTGGAAGTTATCAAAAATGAAATGAAACACATAAAGATGGATATCCTAGGTATTAATAAGCTGAAATGGACTGGTATTGGCCATTTTGAATAGGACAATCATGTGGTCTCCTGTACAGAGTGTCTTTGTTATCTAGTGCTTCTATAACAAAAATACCACAAGTGGGTGGCTTTAACAAAGAGAAATTTCCTCTCTCACAGTCTAACCAAAACCAAACCAAACCCATTGTCATCGAGTCGATTCCAACTGATAGCAACCCTATAGGACAGAATAGAACTTCCCCATAGAGTTTCCAAGGAGCACATGGCAGATTCAAACTGCTGACCTTTTGGTTAGCAGCCATAGCACTTAACCACTACACCACCAGGGTTTCCTCTCACAGTCTAGGAGGCTAGAAACCTGAATTTAGGGTGCCAACTTCAGGGAAGGCTTTGTCTCTCTCTCAGCTCTGGGTGAAGGTCCTTATCATCAATCTTGTCTTGGTCTAGGAGCTTCTTGGTGCAGGGACCCTAGGTCCAAAGGATGCTCTCTGCTTCTGGCTCTTCTTGTCTGGTGGCAGAGGTCCCTCTGTATCTCTGCTCACTTCTTTCTTTTATATCTCAAAAGAGAGTGAATCAAGATACAACCTAATCTTCTCAACCCACCTGGAGCAAAGGAGAATGAAGAACACCAAAGACACAGGGTAATTATGAGCCCAAGAGACAGAAAGGGACACATAAACCAGAGACTACATCAGCCTGAGACCAGAAGAACTAGATGGTGCCCGGCTATAACCGATAAGTACCGTGACAGGGAACACAACAAAGAACCCATGAGGGAGCAGGAGAGCAGTGGGATGCAGACCCCAAATCCTAGTAAAAAGACCAGGCTAATGGTCTGGCTGAGACTAGAATGACCCCAGAGGTCATGGTGCCCAGTCCTTCTGTTAGCCCAAGACAGGAACCATTCCTAAAGCTAACTCTTCAGACAGGGATTGGACTAGACTATGGGATAGACAATGATACTGGAGAAGAATGAGCTTCTTGGATCAAGGAGACACATAAGACTATGTTGGCATCTCCTATCTGAAGGGGGGATGAGAGGGTAGAGAGGGCCAGAAGCTGGCCAGATGGACATGAAAAGAAATAGAGGAGGGAAGGAGTGTGGTGTCTCATTAGGGGGACAGCAATTAGGAGTATATAGCAAGGTATTTATAAATTTTTGTATGAGAGCCCCACTTGATTTGTTAACTTTCACTTAAATCACAATAAAAAATTAAAAAAAAGATACAACCTAATCTTGTAGATTGAATCCTGCCTCATTAACATAACTGCCTCTAATCCTGCCTCATTAACATCACAGATAGAAGATTTACAACACATAGGAAAATCACATCAGATGACAAAATGGTGGACAATCATACAATACTGGGAATCACAGCCTAGCCAAGTTGACACACATTTTTGGGGGGAAGCAATTCAATCCATAACATTCCATCCTTTTGCCCCCAAAATTCATGTCCTTGCCAAATGTAGAACACATTCACCCCATCATAGCATAGCAAAAGTCTTAAATCAGCTCTAAGTCCAAAATCCAAAAATTCCTCTTCACCTGTAAAATCTAGAATATAAATTATCTGCTTTTTTTTTGCTTCCAAAGTACAGTAGTGGGACAGGCAGTGGCTTAGCCAAGTTGACACATATTTTGGGGGACATAATTCAATCCACAACACCAGGAATGACAAACTGAAGAGGAATGGGGTAGCATTCATTATCAAAAAGAACATTTCAAGATCTATCCTGACGTACAACGCTGTCAACGACAGGGTAATATCCATACGCCTGCAAGGAAGACCCGTTAATATGATTATTCAAATTTACGCAACAACCTCTAATGACATACAATTGAGGGATATTCATACAGAGAGAGAGAGAGAGAGGAAACCTTTTTCATGTGTACAATCCAGTGGTTTTTAGTATATCCACAGAATTGTGCAATTATTACCACTATTTAATTCTGGAACATTTCCATCGCCTCAAAAAGAAACTTTGTGCCTATTAGCAGAAATTCCCCATTTCCCCTTTACTCTTGTCCCTGGAAACCACTAATCTACTTTATGTCTATATAGTTTGCCTACCTTGGGCATTTCATATAAATGCAATCATACAATATATGGCATTTTGCGACTGGCTTCTTTCATTTAGCATGAGTTCAAAGTTCATCCATGTTGTAGCGTGTATCAATACTTCATTCCTTTCTATGGGTGCATAATATTTAAACTGAGTTTTGGGAATATTTAATTGCATGGATATAAAAAAAAGAGCCCTGGTGGCACAGTGGTTAAACACTCAGCTGCGGATAAGTTGGAAGTTCTAACCCACCATTTGTTTCATAGGAGAAAGATGTGACAGTCTGTTTACATAAAGATTACAGCCTTGGAAACACTATGGGTAGTTCTACTCTGTCCCGTAGGGTCGTTGTGTGTGGGAATCGACTCCATGGCAACGAGTTTGTGTTCTGTTTTGTTTTTGATATGGATATGCCTCATTTGTTTATCCATTCATCTGTTGTTAGACATTTGAATTGTTTCCACTTTTCAGCTATTAGGTATAATGCTGCCATGAACATTCATGTACACGTTTTGTGTGGATATATGGTTTCATTTCTCTTGGGTGTATACCTAGGAGTGGAGCTGCTGGGTCATATGGTTACTCTAACTTTATGAGGAACTGCCAGACTGTTTTCCACAGTGGCTGCACCATTTCACATTGTCACCAGCAAATACTCACCAACAATTGGTAATGTTTGTTTTTTTATTATCACCATCCTAGTGAGTGTGATATGGTGTCTCAATGTGGTTTTGATTTTCATTTCCCTAATGACTAATGAGACTGAGGCTCTTTTTCCTGTGCTTTTTGACTATTTTTATGTCTTTGTTGGAAAAAAGTCTATTTGAATCTTTACCCCTTTGGGATTACTTGTCTTTTTGTTGTTGAGCTATGAGTTCTTTATATATTCTGGGTATTAGACCCTTGTCAAATACATGACTTGGAAAATTTTTCTCCCATTCCATGGGTTTTTTTTTTTTTTCACTCTTTTCATAGTGTCATTTGAGCACAAATGTTTTTACTTTTGTTGAAGTTCAATTTAGATGAAGTCTTGTCTAAGAAACCATTGTCTAGTCCCAGGTCATCAAGATTTATACGTATGTTTTCTTTAAAGAATTTTATAGTTTTAGTTGTTACATTTCACTCTTTGATCCATTTTGAGTTAATTTTTCATAGAGTGTGAGGTAAAGGTCCAAATTCATTCTTTTGCATGTAGATATCCAGTTGTTCCAGACCCATTTGTTGAAAAGTCTATTCTTTCTCCCATTGAATTGTCTTAGCACCCTTGTCAAAAATCAATTGACCACAGATTACTTCTGGACTGTCAACTCTCTTCTGCTGATCTATATGTCTGCCCTTATTCTAATACCACATGGTCTTGGTTACTGTACCTGTGTAGTAAGTTTTGAGGTCAGGAGGATTCTCCGTCTTTGATTTTCATGTGAATTTTAGGACCAGCTTGTCAACTTTTGTCCAAAAAAATATATTTTTTGGCAGAAATTTTGGCAGGGATTATGTTGAACCTGTAGATCAGTTTAGGGAGTGTTTTTATCTTAATATTAAGTTTTCTAACCCATTAACATGGGATGGCTGTCCACTTATTTAAGTCATCTATATTTTTGAAAGAAGACCTGATGAGAATTGCTGACAGGTTGGATAAGTAGTGTGAGAAAAATAAAGAAATCTGGGAAAATTCCTAGGTTTGGGGCTTCAGTCACTAGGACAATTTATTAAAATGGAGGATAGTGAAGAAGAAGCAGATTAGAGAGGAGAAATCAAGAATTGTGTTTGGAACATGTTTGGTTTGAGATGCCTATTAGACATCCAAATGGAGATGTTTAGTAGGCAACTGGATAACAGGTGGTCTGGAGTTTGAGATAGAGGTATAAATTTGGAAGTCGCCAATGTGTAAGTTCTATTTACACTTTGGGGCTGCATGACATCACTTAAAGAGTGATCAGGAAGAGAAAGTATCCAAGGACTGAGATCTGGGGCATTCCAATATTTTTAGGTCTTTGAAAGATGAGGGTGACAGAAAAGACTGTGTGGTATGAGAATAAGGATAGATATATAGATCAATGGTATATAATTGAGAGTCCAAAAATAAATCTGTGTATCTATGGCCAATTGATCTGTGGTAAGTTCTCAAGACAATTCAATTCAAAGTCAGCAAAAAAGATTGAGAGGGATGGCAAAAAGGAAAACAACAGTGCTTTAAGGACGCAGTGATCAGTGGATCCAAATGCCCCTGAGAGTTGGATTTAGCAGCACAGAGGTCATCACATGAGTGGCCTCAACAAGTACAGTATCAGTGGATCTGGTACAGATGTAAGCCTGAGTAGGTTTGAGAGAGAATAGGAGATGAGGATATGGAGGCAACAGAATATAGGCAACTCTTCAGAGAAGAATGTTATGAAAGGAAATAGAGAAATGAGAGAGTAGCTAGAGGGGGTTGTGAGTTCTACATGGGGATGTATTTTTGTTTTGATTTTAGAAAAAGAGTTTACAGTGGCCTTGAGAAACAACTGGGAACAGAATCAAGTGCTTTCCATAGGGAAGTACTCAGTGTACAGCTTAGCTGGAGATGAAGGTCCTTTTCCTTATCAAAATCCAAATATATCCAGAAAAGTTATCATCTTATGCTATGCCAGCAGACCTGGCATTAGGCTAGTGTCTCAGGCTGGGTTCTCCAGAGAAGCAAAGGCAGCGAAGCATATAAATATATATACTTATGTGTATACATATATATATATATAGAGAGAGAGAGAGACAGACAGAGATTTATCTCAAGGAAATGGCTCACACAGTTGTAGAGGTTAGCAAGTCCCAAGTTGTGGGTCAGGCATCAAGCTGGGGGCTTCTCCTGACTCATGTAGCTGCAGGGGCTAACAAACTCAAGATCGGCAGGTCAGATAGCAGACTGCTGGCTCACAGGCTGCAGAGGCTGATGAATTCCAAGACTGGTAGATAAGCTGCTAGTTCACGTCCCAGGAACTGGAGATCAGATGATGACAAGCCAGATGTAGGATCCAGAGTGAAAGCCTTGCTGGAACATCCATTTATATACTGGAGGCAGGCCACACCCCCCAAGGAAACTCTTTCAATTGATTGGCTACTCATAGCAGATCTCATCATGGAGTTGATTACATCATTCATAACTGCCACATTAGATCATTACAAACTACATCATAACTGCCAAACCACTGAGAATCATGGCCCGGATAAGTTGACACAAAACCTTAACTATCACAATCCACCCCTTGTCAACTTGGCACCTATACATATCTCCTTAAAACATATATAATCTTTAAATAAAGACATTTATAAAGTCATACTTGCACATAACATGCTACAACTAACATGCGTACAACCAAATACATACTAGGTCTGTTTACATATTATATTTTATAAGTGAACAAAACAAAAATATTTGATGCACACATACAAAGAATAAATACTCATAACAATTACAGTCCTTGTTTCTGCAACTGGTCACGTGGTCCTAACTCATATTTAGAACTATCTTCTTCCACCACCCATTCCATATTCCCTTTACTCCCAGCAAGCACCTCAACTGGTGATGGTTTTTTGCCTTGTGAAGTGACCCAAACCTTCATTCCTGAAGGGTCTCAGCCATTAGTAGTTGTGTCAGAATTGGGTGGCTGTAGTTTTCCATTGACTTTAATCAGAGGATATGGTAGTACCAAGAGACACCCTAAGGGATCTCCTGTATATACTCTTTTTTACCTCCATTATGTAATATCAATCTGATTTCCTCTTGTTAACCAGGAATAATCACACCAGCAAATATGGTAAGTCCCTTCTTTGCCTGTTTGCATGAGAAGCCCAAAGTGGCCAGGTGGCATTCTTAACTTCCAGTTCAATGGAATCAGTGATGTGTCTCTAGGTGTGTCTTAGTCATCTAGTGCTGCTGTAACAGAAATACTACAAGTGGATGGCTTTAACAAAGAGAAGTTTATTCTTTCACAGTCTAGTAGCTTACAAGTCCGAACTCAGGGTTTCAGCTCCAAAGGAAGTCTTTCTCTGTCAGCTCTGGAGGAAGATTCCTTGTCATCAATCTTCTCCTCATTGAGGAGCTTCTCAGGCACAGGGACCCCAGGCCCAAAGGAAGCACTCTGCTCCTGGTGCTGCTTTCTTGGTGGTATGAATCCCCAAATCTCTGCTTGCTTCCCTTTCCTTTTATCTCTTGAGAGATAAAATGTTGTACAGGCCACACCCCAGGGAAACTCGTTTTACCTTGGATCAGGAAGGTGACCTGAGTAAGGGTGGTGTTACAATCCCACCCTAATCCTCTCGACATAAAATTACAATCACAAAATGGAGGACAACCACACAATACTGGGAATCACGGCCTAACCAAGGTGACATATATTTTTGGGGGGACACGATTCAATTCATGACAATAATACTTTCTTTTAATGATGGAGTGCTGCTGTGCACATCTGACTTATGACTCTGTGGGTCAGATGACACCCAGTTCATGTTGGGAAGCTCAGGCCACATGGTGACTTGGTGGCCCATGTTTAAACATTCAGTCTCTACTAAGGCCCAGGAACAAGCCAAAAACTGTTTCTCAAAAGGAGGGTGGTTATGTGGTTATCTGCAGAGGTTGGCAGCATTTTGCTCCCAAATCCTAAGGGTCTGCTCTGTGATTCACCAATAGGGGCCTGCCAAAGACTCCAAACAGCATCTCTATCTGCCACTGTCTCTTCAAGCACCATTGGATCAGCTGAGTCATACGGCCCAAGTGGCAGAATGGCTTGCACGGCAGCCTGAATCTGTTGCAGAGACTTCTTTTGTTCCGAGCGTCAGTCAAAACTAGCAGCTTTTTGAATCATTTGATAAATAGGCTGAATTAACACACTCAGATGAGTGGTCTGTGGCCTCTGAAATCCAAAGAAGCCCACCAGGCATTATGTATCCTTTTTGGTTGTAGGAAGGGCCAGATGCAACAACTTATCCTTAACTTTAGAAGGAATATCTCGACATGCCCCACACTAGTGGACCATGAGAAATTTCACTGAGGGGCAAGGCACCTGAATTTTTATTGGGTTAATTTCCCACCCTGTATGATTGGAATCGACTCAACGGCAATGGGTTTGGTTTATTTTTGGTTTAGCACACAAATGTCTTACCAAAAAGTTCAGTCATTGATATTTCTTCCTTACTAGGTCCAATCAGCACAATGTCATCAATGTAATGGACCAATGTGACATCTTGTGAGAGGTGATCAAGGACCCTGCAGACTAAATTATGACATAGGGCTGGAGCGTTGATATACCTCTGAGGTAAGACAGTGAAGGCATGTTGCTGGCCTTGTCAGCTGAAGCCAAGCTGCTTCTGGTGTTCCTTTGAAACAGGTATAGAGAAAAAGGCGTTAGCCAGATCAATAGCTGCATACCAGGTACCAGGAGACGTATTAATTTGCTCAAGCAATGAAACCACATGAGGAACAGCAGCTGCAATTGGAGTCACCACCTGGTTAAGTTCTCAATTATCCACTGTCATTCTCTAAGATCCACCTGTTTTTTGCACAGGCCAAATAGGCGAGTTGAATGAGGATGTGATGGGGAATCACTGCCCCTGCATCCTTCGAGTCTTTGATGGTGGTAGTAATTTCTGTAATCCCTCCAGGAATGTGGTATTGCTTTTGGTTTATTATTTCCCTAGGTAGGGGCTGTTCTAATGGCTTCCACTTAGCGTTTTCTACCATAATAGCCCCTACTCCACATGTCAGGGATCCAATGGAGGTTTTCCCAGTTGCTGAGTATGATGTTTATTCCAATTATGCATTCTGGAACTGGGGAAATCACTATAGGATGGGTTCAGGAACCCACTCGACCCATGTGAGACAGACATGAGCTAACACTCCATTAATAAGTTGACCTTCATACACTCCCTACTCTGACAGGTGGGCCACAGTGACATTTTGGGCCCCTGGAATTACTGTTCATTTAGAGCCAATATCCACTAATCCCCAAAAAGTCTGATTATTTCCTTTTCCCCAGTGAACAGTCATTCTTGTAAAAGGCCATAGTTCTCTTTGGGGGAGGCTGGGAGAAAGATTAACAGTGTAAATTTTTGGCAGTATAGTAGGGTCCTTCCACAAGAGGACACAGCCTCCCCTTCATTCAAGGGGTCGTTGGCCTGTAAACGCACTCAATTCTAGGAATCTGGTGATACGAGTTGGAGTACCATTCACTGATCTAGAATTTTTCTGCTTGTACAGATCAAATAAATACTTAGTAGATTTCCCATGTATTTTACTCCTAGGGACACCATGACTAAGTAGCCAACGCCATAAGTCCATATGAATCAGACTATTTCTGATTACTGCTTTGACTCTGCTGTTCATCATGGTAACCAAGCCCACCTTGTCTTTGTCAATTGAGTGCTGCCACTTGGCCACTACAACCATGAGACCCAACCAGCCCCATTGTAGTTAGGTGTCCTAATCCAGTTAGGAAGGCTCCCACTGTCAAATCTGACTTACATAAAATAACAATCACAGCAGTCTTCAAAGATGCTGTAGCTCCCTTCGCAAATATGTTCCTTACTATTGGGATAAAAGGTGTGTCCTCTGGGCGCTCCATGTGTGGGTCTAACCTGATAAATCCACTCTAACATGCCATTTTCCCTAAGCCTTTGGATACTTTCTTTTCCAGTGTACCAAGGCAGGGCTGATACTTGAGTATGATTTAGTGTAGGCCACCACATAATCCCTGATTCAGCAACTCAACCAAATAAGCTATTAGATCCTTTTCTAACCTCTTTAGCTGAAACACTGAGTGAACAATCTGTGCTTAGTGGGTGCATGTCAATAAACTCTGCTGATCCAACTTTACGTTCCTTGCACCATTATCCCACACCCTTAATAGCCATCCCCACACATATTCCTCAGGTTTCTGTTTCTATATATAGAAAAATCAAGCAGTTCTTTTGGAATGTAGTGTACCTCCTCCTGGGTCACACTTTGTACTCAACCTTTTGGGGCTTGCTGGGACTTGAATTTAGTCATAGCAAAAATTGGTGGTGGGGATGTGTTCTGAGTACATTCAGTGATGTTTTGTAAGGCATTTGTCCCAGGGCATGCCCCAGGCAATGACTCAGATGCCTCCCCAGGCGATGATGAAGACAAAGGCTCTTCAAACACAGCTGGGTTAATCTAATCAGATGGTGGTGGATGAGCTAATGTTTTTACTGAGGAAGGTGAGTTAGCAGACAAAAATAGAGTAATCTCTTCAGATGGGAATGCGAGAGCTGGTTCTGTTGCCAGGAGTGATTCAATGGAATTTAGGGGCTCAGTGTCCCCAGTTTCCTGATTATCTGCCCATATGTCCCCATCCCAAGTTTCAGGATCCCATTTTTTCCCAATCAATGCCCTCACATTAACTTCAGACACCATTCTAGATTGGGAATTCAATTGGCATTGTAATTCAGCCACTCTTACAATAAGAGTCTAGGTTAGAATTTTGGCAGTATCAGTCCGTTACTTCAAGAAATAAAGCTTTCTTTCAGGGCACAAGTGGAAAATTTGAGGTCATTTATGTGGTGCTTGAACTGTGACTCTGAAGCCCTGAGCCCATCTCTTTCTTTCACCACTTTGTCTAGAGAAAGTAGGACCAACTAACCAGCTTCATTATACTTCTCATTCTGAAAAAATTGTAGAAAACTATTAAACATGCAATTACCCAGAGCCTAGCCTCTTACCAATTTTTGATCTATTGGTGGTCATATTTTGTGTATTTCTATTGCCACCTCACACCATGGATTAGCTGTGACCACTTTAGTACTGGAACAAGAGTCAGCAATATCTTTAAGACTAAGCAGACTTGAGAATCCATTTAGAAAACTCATCCTTACAAATTTGTTTTTGTAGAACCACTCATGGTACCAAATGTCTTAGGCTGAGTTTGCTAGAGAAGCAAAGCCAGTGAAGTGCATGTATGTGTATAGAGAGAGAGAGAGAGAGAGAGAGAGATTTATCTCAAGGAAATGTCTCACGTGGTTGTAAAGGCTGGTAATTCCCAAGTCGTGGGTCAGGCATCAGGCTGGAAGCTTCTCCTGACTCACATAGTTGTGGGGGCTGACAAACTCAAGATCAGCAGGTCAGATGGCAGGTTGCAGGCTCACAGGTTACTGAGGCTGATGAATCTCAAGATTGGTAGGTAAGCTGTTAGCTCACATCCCGGGAACCAGAGATCAGATGGTGAAAAGCCAGTTGCAGGATCCAGAGTGAGAGCCTTGAGGAAAACCCATTTATATACTGGAGGTAGGCTGCACCTCCCAGGAAACTCCCTTTTGACTGATCTGCTGCTTATAGAAGATCTTATCATGGAGTTGATTACATAACTGCCAAGTTAGATCATTACATAATTGCCACATATATCATAACAGCCAATCCACTGAGAATCATGGTCCAGGCAAGCTGACACACAACCTTAATGATCACAGGTGGCATTCTATTTCCAGAGCATGGAAGTATGGCATGTAACATGTAGTTCTGGCAACAGAAAGAATTCCTGGCTCATCCTCCATTTGCCTTACTTCCTCTTCTTTCCTGCCCATCCAAGGGGACTTTCCTTGTACACTGCCTCCTTGAGCAATCTGAGGGAAGACACTGTTGTAAAGGTGCTTTCCAGCAGCCTCTTTACTGAATAATCCTCCTAAGGAAGTTATGCCCCACGCAACAGTTAAGAATGCAGACTCTAAAATCAGATATACCCCAAAAAACCCAGTGCGATCGAGTTGATTCCGACTCATAGCGACCCTTATATAAATCAGATATATCTCTGAGTTTAAATCCCAGGTCTAAAATTATTAGTCTTTAAGACCTTGGACTTGGATATACCATGGACTACCAGAAGAATGAACAAATCAGTCTTGGAGGAAGTACGGCTAGAATGCTCCTTACAAGTGTGGATAATGAGACTTCATCTTGCTTACTTTGGACATGTCATCAGGAAAGACCAATTGGTAGAAAAGGACACCATGTTTGGTAAAATAGAGGGTTATGAAAATGAGGGAAACCCCAATGAGATGGATTGACACAATAGTTGCAATAATGGGTTCAAACATAACAACAATTGTGAAGATGGTACAGGACCAGGCAACATTTCATTCTGTTATACATGAGATCACCAAGAGTGGGCTGACTTAAAGGCAATTAATAACAACAACAAGACCTTGGATGGTTTATGCAAGCTCTTTGTGTCTCGTTTTCCTATAAGGCCAATGTTGCTGTTGTTGTTGTTAGGTGCCGTCAACTTGATTCTGACTCATAGTGACCCTATGCACAACAGAACAAAACATTGCCTGGTCCTGATCCATCCTTACAATCATTGTTATGCTTGAACTCATTGTTGCAGCCACTGTGTCAATCCACCTTGTTGAGGGTTTTCTTCTTTTCTGTTAACCCCGTACTTTGCCAAGCATGATGTCCTTCTCCAGGAACTGATCCCTCCTGACAACATGCCCAAAGTATGTAAGACGAAGTCTCGCCATCCTTGCCTCTAAGGAGCATTCTGGCTGTGCTTCTTCTAAGACAGATTTGTTCATTCTTTTGGCAGTCCGTGGTATATTCAACATTCTTTGACAACACCACAATTCAAAGGCGTCAATTCTTCTTTGGTCTTCCTTATTCATTGTCCAGCTTTCACATGCATATGATGTGATTGAAAATACCATGGCTTGGGTCAGGTGCACCTTAGTCTTCAAGGTGACATCTTTGTTCTTCAAAACTTTAAAGAGGTCCTTTCCAGCAGATTTACCCCCAATTTTTTTTTTTTTTTTATGTTGAGGTGCAATCCATACTGAAGGCTGTGGTCTTTGATCTTCATTAGTTAGTGCTTCAAGTCCTTTTCACTTTCAGCAAGCAAGGTTGTGTCATCTGCATAACACGGGTTGATAATGAGTCTTCCTCCAATCCTGATGCCCTGTTCTTCTTCATAAGTCCAGCTTCTCAGATTATTTGCTCAGCATACAGATTGAATAGCTATGGTGAAAGGATACAACCCTGACGCACACCTCTTCTGACTTTAAAACAATCAGTATCCCCTTGTTCTGCCTGAACAACTGCCTCTTGATCTATGTAAAGGCTCCTCTTGAGCACTATTAAGTGCTGGAATTCCCATTCTTCACAACGATATCCACAATTTGTTATGACCCACACAGTCGAATGCCTTTGCGTAGTCAATAAAACACAGGTAAACAACCTTCTGGTATTCTCTGCTTTTAGCCAGGATCCATCTGATATCAGCAATGATATCCCTGGTTCCACGTCCTCTTCTGAAACCACCCTGAATTTCTGGCAGTTCCCTGTCGATATACTGCTGCAGCCGTTTTTGAATGATCTTCAGCAAAATTTTGCTTACATGTGATATTAATGCTATTGTTCTATATTTTCCACATTTGGTTGGATCACCTTTCTTGGGAATAGGCATAAATATCGATCTCTTCCAGTCGGTTGGCCAGGAAGCTGTCTTCCATATTTCTTGGCATAGATAGATGAGTGAGCACCTCCAGTGCTGCATCCGTTTGTTGAAACATCTCAACTGATATTCCATCAACTCCTGGAGCCTTGTTTTTCACCAATACCTTCAGAGCAGCTTGGACTTCTTCCTTCAGTACCATCCGTTCTTGATCATATGCCACCTCTTGAAATGGTTGAACATCGACTAATTCTTTTTGGTATGATGGCTCTGTGTATTCCTTCCATCTTCTTTTGATGCTTCCTGCGTCGTTTAATATTTTCCCCATGGAATCCTTCACTATTGCAACTCGAGGCTTGAGTTTTTTCTTCAGTTCTTTCAGCTTGAGAAACGCCGAGCATGTTCTTCCCTTTTGGTTTTCCATCTCCAGCTCTTTGCACATGTCATTATAATACTTTGCTTTGTCTTCTTGAGCCGCCCTTTGAAATCTTCAGTTCTTTTACTTCATCAATTCTTTCTTTTGCTTTAGCTGCTCGACGTTCGAGAGCAAGTCTCAGAGTCTTTTGTGACATCCATCTTGGTCTTTTCTTTCTTTCCTGTCTTTTCAATGACGTCTTGCTTTCTTCATGTGTGATGTCCTTGATGTCATTCCACAACTTGTGTGATCTTCAGTCACTAGTGTTCAATGTGTCAAATCTGTTCTTTAGAAGGTCTCTAAATTCAGGTGGGATATATTCAAGGTCATATTTTGGGTCTCATGGACTTCCTCTGATTTTCTTCAGTTTCAGCTTGAACTTGCTTAGGAGCAATTGATGGTCTATTCCACAGTCAGCCCCTGGCCTTGTTCTGACAGATGATATTGAGCTTTTCCATTGTCTCTTTCCACAGATGTAGTCAATTTGATTTCTGTGTGTTCCATCTGGCAAGGCCCATGTGTATAGTCACTGTTTATGTTGGTGAAAGAAGGTATTTGCAATGAAGAAGTCGTTGGTCTTGCAAAATTCTATCATTTGATCTCTGGCATTGTTACTATCACCGAGGCCATATTTTCAAACTACTGATCCTTCTTCTTTGTTTCCGACTTTCACATTCCAATCGCCAGTAATTATCAATGCATCTTGATTGTGTGTTCTATCAATTTCAGACTGCAGCAGCTGATAAAAATCTTCTATTTCTTCATCTTTGGCCCTAGTGGCTGGTGCGTGAATTTGAATAATAGTTACATTAACTGGTCTTCCTTGTAGGCATATGGCTATTATCCTATCACTGACAGCGTTGTTCTTCAGGATAGATCTTGAAACGTTCTTTTTGATGATGAATGCGACATCATTCCTCTTCAAGTTATCATTCCCAGCATAGTAGACTATATGATTGTCTGATTCAAAATGGCCAGTACCAGTCCATTTCAGCTCACTAATGCCTAGGATATGGATGTTTATACGTTCCATTTCATTTTTGATGATTTCTAATTTTCCTAGATTCATACTTCATACATTCCATATTCCTATTATTAATGGATGTTCACAGCTGCTTCTTCTCATTTTGAGTCACTCCACATCAGCAAGTGAAGGTCCCCAAAACTTTGCTCCATCCAAGTCATTAAGGCCAACTCTACTTAGAGGAGGCAGCTCTTCCCCAGTCATCTTTTAAGTGCCTTCCAACCTGGGGTGCTCATCTTCCAGCACTGTTTCAGACAATGTTCTGCTGGTATTCATAAGGTTTTCACTGCCTAATGCTTTTCAGAAGTAGACTGCTGGGTCCTTCTTCCTAGTGTGTTTGTCTGGGAGCTCAGCTGAAACCTGTTCCCCTGGGTGACCCTGCTGGTATCTGAATACCGGTGGCATAGCTTACAGCATCACAGCAACACACAAGCCCCCATAGTACGACAAACTGACAGACACGTGAGAGATAAGACCAATGATAACACCAAATTCACTGAGTCATAGACCCAAAAGAAGTGTATATGTGTGACAGTGTTTATAATGAAATAAGTGCCTGCTTTATTATTTTTTTAATTTTTTTATTACCACTTCAATAAGATATTATCCAGAATCCTTCCCACTTGAGTCTTCTACTCCTCTTTGATGTACTAATGTCAGAATTTTAAAAAGCACTAGATGACTACATTATGGCCCCAATTCTTTCTTTCTAGTCTGCAGTGACTTGTCTGTCTGGCACCACCATGTACTGCTACTCAACTCAGTATCTTGGGGGTCATCTTGTTGTTGTTAGGTGCTGTTGAGTTGGTTTTTACTCATAGCAACCCCATGTGACACAGTAGAACTGGCCCATAGGGTTTTCTAAGCCATAATCTTTATGAGCTCAGTGGTTAAGAGCTTGGCTGCTAACTGAAAGGTTGGCAGTTTGAATCTATCAGCTGCTGTCTGGAAACCCTACAGGGCAGTTCTACTCTGTCCTATAGGGACAGTATGATTTGGAATTGACTAGATGGCAACGGAATCTTTGTGAGAGCAGATTGCCAGGTCTTTCTCTTGTGGAGCTGCTAGGTGGATTTGAATTGCCAACCTCTCAATTCACAGCTGAGCACTTAACCATTGCAGCACCAGGGATCCTTTAAAACCTACTCATTTCTCATCCTGAAAGTGCAGTCCATTCCCAAGTCTTGTTAATTCTCCTCTTAGATACTTTCTGGATGATCCCTCTTCTTTCCACCACCCTACTGCCATTACCTTAATCCAGCTTCTCGTCATTTCTTCTGATAATATAGAAGAGCCTCCTTCAAAACCCCACTGCTATTGAGTCATTTCTGACTCAGTGACCCTATAGGACAGAGTAGCCCTGCCCTGTAGGCAGAGTCAGATTAACCACTAAACAGGGTATGCACAGGCTTAGCGTTAGCAATGTAATTGTGTTTACTTACTAATCTGTGGTGCACAATTTCACATTGGTTTCATCAAATCTTTGATGTGTTGAAAAACAGGTGACATTGTGCACTACAGTGCCTACCTTGCTTATTGAGTAATCAGTTCCTGACCATCCTGTGTCTAAGGTTGTAAATCTTTAGAGAAGCAGACTGCCACATCTTTCTCTTGTGGAGCAGCTGGTGTGTTCGAGCTGGAAACCTTTCGGTTAGCAGCTGAGTGCATAACCACTGCACCACTAGGGGTCCTATAGAGCCTACTTACTGGTGTTTTTAACTTCTAATCTTGCTTCTTTCTGCTCCATCCTTCAGTTCTCTTGGTGGAGGACATAAACCTTGGAGTCGCCCTTGACTCCCTTCTTCTCTCATCCTACAACTGATTCCTTCACAAGTCCTGTGGGCTCTTCCTTTGAATGTATCAGAATCTGATCTCTCAACACCTCCACTGCTTCCATATCAGTGTGAGCTGCTATCATCTCTTGTATTTATTTCTGCAACAGCCCTACACCTGTTCCCTGTGACTCTAACCTTGCTTTCCTACAGTTGATTCTCAACAGACCAGCCAGAGTGATTCTTTAAAAATATACCTCAAATCATGTCTGCCCCAAACCTTCCAATGGCACACTCAGAGTACAGGCAGCCCCTGGGTTATGAATGAGATCTGTTCCTAAGTCTGTTTTAAGTAAATCTGTTGGTAAGTTGGAATAGGTACATTCGGTTCTTACTTAGCATCAGTTAGTCAAATGCTTGTCGTAGTTACAGTATATATTTTACCTTTCAATGCATATAAAACACTTAAGAAACACTTCCAAATATACTAAAACATCTTAAAAATAATAATGCAGTACATAACAAAAGTGCGTTCATTATTACGAACCATCGTGTTTAACTCAAATTTTTAACAGAATTGGCTTTATGTCCCTCAGTTCTTCAATATGAGTTATCCATATACCAGACGTTCTGAACCCAGGACTTAACTGTAAAATCCGAAGTCCTCCAAGTGCTCAGGCAAGAGGGTCTCTGTCTTGGAGTCCCTGCTTTGGAGGGTTCCAGCCTCCTGCTATGCCCTTCCCCACCGGGAGGTGTTTGCAGAAGTGTCGTCTGAAGCCCCTGTTTTCCTTTCCTCCCCCAAATCACACCCTTGGAATTATCTGCCCAAATGGCCCTAAACTTCATTCCAGGCCTGCGTGGCCTCTTCCCCAGATCCATCTCCCCGAGGGCAAAGCGTGCTGCCAGTGTGCATAACCCCACACCTAGACACGCCTTCTCTGTGGTCTCTAGTGAGGTTGCCTCGTGGAAAATTGCAACAGCACCACTAGTCCTGGCATTCCCAGTGCTCCTTACCTGTTTCTCTTTTATTTCCCAAAGCGCTCATTACTGTCTAACATACTATACCGCTTACTTGGTTGTAATATTCATTGCCTTTCATTTTCCATAAGAATAGAAGCACGAGGCAGGTGGGGAACTTTGTTTTGTTCACTGCTATGATTTTTTTTTTTTTTAATGCCTCCAACCCCTAGAACAGTGTCTGGCAGTAAGCAGACATGCATTAGTGTTTACTGACTTGAATACCGCTTTAGCCAGCATGTAGAATGCTCTCCTGAATAATTAAATGTGACCATGTCACCCCTGCTTAAAAGACTTCAGTTGTTGTTGTGAGCTGCTCTCGACTCATGGCAACCTCATGCACAACAGAACGAAATGATGCCCACTTCTTTGCCATCCCCATGATTGGTTACCAAATGGACCACTGTAATTCACAGGGTTTCCGTTGGCTGATTTTTGGAAGTAGATGGCCAGGCCTTTCTTCCTAGTCCATCTTAGTCTGGAAGCTCCACTGAAGCCTGTTCAGTGTCATAGCAACATGCAAGCCTCCACATAGCTTCTTATTTACAAGATCAAGTTCTCCTTAGGGTGGCCTGTAAGACCTTGCCTGTTCTGGCCCCTCCTCCCTCAGCCACACAGAAATACATGTGCTTTCCACGAAGAGGACCTCACAGCTGCTTTGAACATTCTAATCCACCTCTGGTCTCATCTTATTTTTTCTTATCTTATTTTTCCTCTACCTCAATTTCTTCATGAACTTTAAAAAATCATATCACATCACACATACTTCATATCAGGTTGTTAACGAGTTTACACAAGTGTGTAAACTTTTCCTAACTGCCCCAGGCTGTTTATCCCTTCTGCCTCAATTGTGCCTGCTACTCATCTCTATCATAGCACTTAATACGTACCACCCCCCCAAAAGAAAACAAAACAAAAAAACAAAAAACCAAACCCGTTCCTATTGAGTTAATTCTGACTCATGGGAACCCCATGTGTTACAGAGTAGAACTGAGCTCCATAGGGTTTTCTTGGCTGTAAACTTTATGGAAGCAAATCACCAGGCCTTTCTTCCACAGTGCCACTGGGTCAGTTCAAAAGACCAAGCTTTCGGCTAGTAGCCAAGCGCAAACCATCTGTGCCACCCAGGGACCTTATACTTGTGTCTCTCCCGCCCAGAACAAAAGCTTTTTGTATTTAATTAGATTCAGTCTGTATGCTGAGCAGATAATCCAAGAAGCTGGACAATATGAAGAAGAACGTGGCATCAGGACTGGAGGAAGCCTCATTAACAACCTGATATGAAGGTGACGTAACTTGGCTTGCTGAAAGCTAAGAGGACTTGAAGCACTTACTGATGAAGGTCAAAGGCCACAGCCTTCAGTATGGATTACGCCTCAACATAAACAAAACAAAAACCCTCACAACTGGACCAGTAAGCAACATGATGATAAATGGAGAAAAGACTGAAGTCATCAAGGATTTCATTTTACTTGGATCCCCAATCAATGCCCATGAAAGCAGCGGTCAAGAAATGAACCAATGTATTGCACTAGGTGAATCTGCTGAAAAAAGACAGCTTTAAAGTTTTGAAAAACAAAGATGTCACCTTGGAGACTAAGGTGCACCTGACCCAAGCCATGGTATTTTCAATTGCTTATAGGCATGTGAAAGCTGGATAATGAATAAGGAAGACCAAAGAAGAATTGATCATTTGACATATGGTGCTGGCAAAGACTACTGAATATACCATTGACTGCCAGAAGAATGAACAAATCTGTCTTGGAAGAAGTACAGCCAAAATGTACCTTAGAAGGGAGGATGGCAAGACTTCGTCTCACATATGTTGGATGTGTTATCAGGAGGAACCAGTCCCTGAAGAAGTTCATCATGCTTGGTGAAGTAGAGGGTCAGCAAAAAAGAGAAAGACTCTCCACGAGCTGGTTTGACACAGTGGCTGCAACAATGGGCTCAAACATAACCAACGATTGTGAGGAAGGTGCAGGACTGGGCGCTTTTTTGTTCCATTGTACGTAGGGTGGCTGTGAGTTGGAACTGACTTAATGGCACCCAACAACAACACGTTTTCATAAACATTTGCTGAATGGACAAAGAAATGAATGTTTACATGCTTAATAATTTAGCACCACACTCAGGAATCTGAGATTATTGGCTCTCAGTTGGCTTCTTCCTATATCAGAGAAGCAAAAGCCTTAATTTGGTTGTTAATTTTGGCCCAACATAAGAAAGACTTTTTCGTCCATTAGAGCCACTCACAATGGAGTTGGCTACTAATCAGGTGGGGAAGTCACCATTCCTGGAATTGTTTTAGCAAAAGTTGCAAGCTGAAGTAAGAATCTCTACAAGTGGTAGAAAATGATCCCTTTTCAAGAGTGGTATTCATTTACAAGGTTCTCACCCAGTGGAATGTTTCCACAGGTATCTCAAGACCCTCACTAGCCTCTCTCAAAACCTGGTCAATTTGGACAAGATCCCGGGGCTTCTTCTGGGTTCCTTAGGAAAACCACGTTTTCTGAGAGAGCAAGTTCTTGGAACATTTCAAGTTAGGGAAGAATGAGCTCTTTTATACTTTGGCAGGCAAGGCCAGAATGTTTATTTAGAAAACTCAGGTAGTGCTTTGGGAAAATTAACTAACTCATTGCATCATTTACAGAGCATCCATGCATAAGGCACTTGTGTGGCTGAATGGGCATCATTATAACTCTTCTCTAGGAGATAAATGAGCCTGGTCAAACAACTGTGCCACCTTGTTATTCTTCCCTTTTAAATTCACTTTCGTTTTGGATAGGAACAGCTTACTGCCATTCACTTTCATCTTAAATGTATACACCTCATGTACGTGTTTGTTTTGCTAGAGAGTTCCTACCAAGCAGAGAGTGCTCACTGTGGCTAACTTTATATCAGGCTTCTAATTAATGCCTTGCAATTTGACCAGAAAAGGTAGTTTTCAAACATGTTATCAGTTTACCTGAGTTTCTTAACCTCTGGATAATTCTTAGTGAAATTCTGGGTAATTGTGGATAATTCTGCCTGTCTCTGAGAATGTTGTAGTTGTTGAGTTCAAGTCACAGTCTGAAACTGAGCAGAATGGCCCAGGATCTAAGATTTGTGAACATTTTCCAGTGGCTCCAGGAGCCAGGAGGGTCCCCTTGTTGAAAGACTTCCATCTTGAGAGTGAGAAGCAGACTGAGCCACTCTTTTTAGATTTGTGGAAAGCCCTGCTCAGGTTACTGCCTTGCTTTGTGGAAAGAGCTCTGGAGCAGGCACCAGGGTTCACGAGTTCCAGTCCTTGCTCAGAGACTCACTCTCTTCTCTCTGTGAGAGAAAGTGTGAACTAAATGACTCCCAAGGCTCCTTCCATGTACCGTCTATGCAACCATGGGCCCTGAACAGCCAATCTTAACCATTTTGTTCCAACTTGACAGGTAACGTTCATATACATCACTCAGATATCCAGATTTTGATGAACCATGAGTGTTTTTACTTTTTAAGATATTAAAACAGGATTATTTGTAATGACCACAACTATTACTGGCAAATTGGTAACAGTTAATCACCAGGATTTAAGGTAAAGATATGTAATACCTGCCTTATTTCAGCTGAAATCTCTTTTTATTCCTTTCCTTTAAAAGGCATTTTAGAAAGTGAGTAAAATGACATCATGGAGATAACAAATATTAACAAAAACAAAAAAAAGGTTTAACTTAAGAATGTGTGTATATGTATATATAGGAGGCCCTGGGTGGTGCAAACAGTTAAGCGCTCGACTACTAACTGAAAAGTTGTCGGTTTGAACCCACCCAGAGGCACCACGGGAGAAAGCCCTGGCGATCTGCTTCCAAAAGACCACAGCCTGGTAACCCCTGTGCAGCAGTTCTAGTCTGCGCATGTGGGGTTGCCATGAGCCATAATCCACTCAATGGCAGCTGGTTTTTGGTGGTTTTACATATCTACAAAGCCAAACTTTTGATAATTTACAAAATAATGAGCAGAGTAGCATAATCTTTGCTGCCCGGTTTCTGACAGAGCCAGTGGCCAGAAAACAGAAGTGGAAGCAGCCATGTTCTTATCTAGGGAGTAGAGGACCCAGAGAGACCCTCAAGGGTTTGTGGAAATGGTCAACTGGAAGGTTCCTACTTCTGTGGGTATCCTTTTCTTCTTCTTTCTTTTTCCCCCCTTTTTCCTTTGTTGCTATCTCCTGCCCAAGAATTTAAACTCCATGAGGATAGGGATTTCTGTCTTTGTTCCTTGTGATATCCCCAGTACCACACGTAGCTCCTGGAACATGGTAGGTCCTCATCCATAGTTGCTGAATAACTGAAGCATCCTCCTGTGATCCAAAAGCCATAAATGGCCCTGATAAAACCTCTTCCAACATGGTGTTATAGGGAGGCGGTGGAAACTAGAAATGAAACTGTCCAAGAGCTAGGTCTCTTGACCAAACCACAGGCAGTAAACAGATGTGCTTGCGGGTGCTTGGGCAAAGTATATGAAGAAAAGACATTTTTGGTAAGAAGTTAGGAGTGACTAGGCCTAGAGTCATCTAGTTCACCCCTTCTCCTGTAGAGAATGGACAGGGAGTCTCCGGGGCATAAAGAGTTATTACTTATGATGGTGACTGATGATCTTTGGTCTAAAATCCCATAAATTCCTAACATGGCCATTCCTTTCACTAATCCCACTAAGATCTCACTGGGTAAGAGCCTACCCAGTCTTTAAGACTCATTAAGGGCCACCTCCTTCATGGTTCCTTCCCTGACTCTTCCAAGCAAATGTTTCCCACTCCGTTGTACCTCTCAGGGTACTTCCTGTGTGCCTTATATTTAGTGGTTTATACTCAAATTCTCCCCATAGCAGACTTTTAGTCCTTATTATCTTTGTTTTCACATAAGAAGCACTGAATACAAATGTTTTTAACTGTATTAGGAAGATGGAGTCCTTGGGTGGTGCAAATGGCTAATGCATTTGGCTGCTAACTGAAAGGTTGGAGGTTCAAGCCCACTTAGAGGTGCCTCGGAAGAAAGCCATGGTGATCTACGTTTGAAAAATCAGCCACTGAAAACCTGAAGGAGCACAGTTCTACTCTGACATACATGGGGTTGCCACGAGTCAGAGTCGACTCCATGGCAACTGTTTTTTTATTAGGAAGTTAACAGCTCTCCAGAGAAATCAAGAAGACTTCCGTAAATTCTGAGAAGAGGTTTGTAAGCAGGAAATGAGGAAAACTTTTCCAAGAAAATTTGCAATAGGATCAAAGATCACAGCAGGTGCTGGCAGCTTCACTTCTTGGTTCCTGAAACCAAAAAAAAAAAAGAAGCCTGTGCCATTGAGTCGATTCCAACTCATAGCCACCCTATAAAAAAAAAAAAAAAATTTTTTTTTTTTTTCTATAGGACAGAGTAAAACTGCCCCATAGGGTTTCCAAGGAGTGGTTGGTGGATTTGAACTGCTGACCTTTTTGTTTAGAGCTGAGCTCTTAACCACTGTGCCTGCAGGGATCCTCTTGGTTCCTAGAGGACTCATTTCTTGCTATTTCTGCTGTCTGCTGAAATCTGAGAACTGTAGATGAAATGAAATTTCTGTTGCTACAGCTCAGCTGATAACCGAAAGGTTACCCATCAGTCGCTCCATGGGAGAAAGATGTGGCAGTTTGCTCCCATAAAGATTACCAAAAACCAAACCAAACCCATTGCCATTGAGTCAATTCCAACTCATAGCGACACTACGGGACAGAGCAGAATTGCCCCATAGAGTTTCCAAGGAGCACCCGGTGGATTTGAACTGCAAACCCTTTGATTAGCAGCCAAGCTCTTAACCACTAGCCACCATTACAGCCTTGGAAACCCTCTGCAGTTCTGCTCTGTCCTGTAGAGTCACTGTCATGGATTGAATTATATCCCCCCCAAAATGTGTGTATCAACTTGGTTAGACCATGATTCCAAGTATTGTGTGGTTGTCCTCCAGGGGCAGAGTGCATCCTTTGGACATGGGGTCTCTGTGCCTGAGAAGCTCCTCCACCAGGGGAAGACTGAGGACAAGGACCTTCCTCCAGAGCCGACATAAGGAGAAAGCCTTCCCCTGGGGCCGACACCCTGAATTTGGACATGTAACCTACTAGACTGTGAGAAAATGAATTTCTCTTTGTTAAAGCCACCACTTGTGGTATTTCTGTTATGGCAGCACTAGATGACTAAGACAGTCACTATAAGTTGGAATTGACTGGACAGCAATGGTCAGTGAGTTATAGTAATGTATAGTGGTTTTAATTATTTCTTCTTATTTTTCCCAAAACGTTTACTCGGTATTTACTAGTTTTCAGGTTCTAGTATACAGAGACGAATAAGATGCAGTCAGTGATTTTAAAGAATTTTCTGGTCTGCAGAATAATAACCAAGATCTAAACACTCTATGGAAATGTCTTGAGAATCCTAGCAAATACTTCATTTGTATAACAATCATCATCATAAAGGGTCATATTTGCAAAGCATGTTATTCTTTGCCAAACATTGCCAGTCATTTCTCATTTGACTTCTCTGTGTCCCTAAGTGTCTAGCATAGGCCTGGGTGCCTATAAAGACCTCCACTGAATGCATAAGATATGCAAAACAGTGGAGACACTGTTTTGGAGCTGAATGTCTAAGACAGAGATTGGAAGTAGTAGTGTTTTAACATAATTTGAATTTGGATGCCTTTGGGCATTCGAGTCATGCAGAGTTGCCCCAGACTCTACCATTTCCGATTGTCACACCAGCTGGATTCACATACTTTTTTTTTTAGATGTAGAGATCAAAAATTTATTGCTACAGTGACATTTGAAAATAAGTATTTAAATGAATTTACTTTGTTCTTCATATATATATTTTTCTTATTCAGTATTATCACTAGAGGATCACATTTATTGCCTTTTTAAAACGTTTATTTCATTTGTTGTTGAGAAAATATACAGCAAAACATGCACCAATTCAACAATTTCTGCATGTACAATTCAGTGATGTTGATTACATCCTTCAAGTTGCATAACCATTCGCACCCTCCTTTTCTGAGTTGTTCCCCCTACGTTCCTATCTAATCTTTCAAGTTGCTATTGTCAATTTGATCCCATATAGATCCTAAAAGAGCGCAATGCTCAAGACAGACATTCTTTACTAGTTAAGCTATTGTTTGGTTTAAAGAAGACTTCAGGGAATATTTTTGGTTTAATGTTTAAAGATTATCTCAGGGGAATAGGGGGCATTCATCTAGCCTCAATGGATCTAGAGAGTCTGGATTCCATGAGTGGATTCAGATACTTTTATTACCTATCAGTCCCTATAGTTATTGGATTTTTCAGCGGGTTTTAGGTAGATGAGGTAGATGAGCAATCTTTCAGTATAATTATTTGATCCCCAAACCATTTGCAGCATAGATAAAAAATCTGTAGACTTAGGATGCTATTTTACTGAATTTAGTGGGGCATGTAAGTTCAAATTGCACTTTGATTTTGTAGTCAGTAACTGAGTAAAATTAGAAGAAGCCCAGGAGAGCCAAAGTACGACCTTGAGTATATTCCATCTGAATTTAGAGACCATCTCAAGAATAGATTTGATGCATTGAACGCTAATGACCGAAGACCATTCAAGTTGTAGAATGACATCAGGGGCATCATAGATGAAGAAAACAAGAGGTCTTTAAAAAGACAGGAAAGAAAAGACCAAAATGGATGTCAGAAGAGACTCTGAAACTTGCTCTTGAATGTCAAGTAGCTAAAGCTAAAGGAAGAAATGATGAAGTAAAAGAGCTGAACAGAGAATTTCAAAGGGCAGAGTACTACAATGACACGTGCAAAGTCCTGGAGATAGAAAACCAAAAGGGAAGAACACACTTGGCAATTCTCGAGCTGAAAGAATTGAAGAAAAAATTCAAGCCTTGAGTTGCAATATTGAAGGATTCTACTGGGAAAATATTAAATGACACAGGAAGCATCAAAATAAGATGGAAGGAATACAGAGTCACTATACCAAAAAGAATTGGTCAACTTTCAGCCATTTCAGGAGGCAGCATATGATCAGGAACTGATGGTCCTGAAGGAAGAAGTCCAAGTTGCACTAAAAGCATTGGTGAAAAACAATGCTGTAGGAATTGATGGAATACCAGTTCAGATGTTTCAGCAAATGGATGCAGCCTTGGAGGTGCTCACTGGCCTATGCCAAGAAATTTGTAAGACAGCTACCTGGCCAACCAACTGGAAAAGATCCATATTTATTCCTATTCCCAAGAAAGGTGGTCCAACAGAATGTGGAAATTATTGAACAATGTCATTAATATCACATGCAAATAAAATTTTACTGAAGATCATTCAAAAGTGGCTACAGCAGTATGTCAACAGGAAATCGCCAGAAATTCAGGTCAGAGTGAGAAGAGGGCATGGAACAAGCGATTTCATTGCTGATATCAGATGGATCTTGGCTGAAAGCAGAGAATACCAGAAAGATGTTTACCTGTGTTTTATTGACTATGCAAAGGCAATCAACTGTGTGTGTTACTGCAATTTCGTGGGTCAGAGCTGCCTGCCACAGATAGCCAATTCCAGAGACAGGGTTGAGGTAAGTAGCAAGAGCTTTAATGTGTATTGATATATAGGAGGCAGAGGGGAATGATCTCCTCCAAAACCTGTCTCCCCCAAACGGAGACTGGCTCAAAGATTTATAGGACAAAATCACTGGTTTCAGAAACTTGTAGAATGTCATCTCTCCTGGGGTGGTTCTGGTGATCATGGTCCCAAGGTATCTCATCTGCCCAGGGGGTGACTGGTCTCCTGGGGCAATTTCAGTAGTCATAAGATTTTCTTAGGTCATAGCATTTGTTTTTACAGTCTGAAATGGACATTGGTCATTAGTAAAAATTCGACAAGGAAAAAAGAACTGAGGAGTCAAGAATAAGTTTAGAAGAAAGGAAAATGGCATAGGTCCTGTTCGTGTCATGGCCGAGCAGCCTGTTCCAAACCCCCCTTTTTGTTATGAGTTTCTCAATCTGGGGAAACAGGGCGTTGAGTCTGTCTAGCTGTCTCCTGCTGGATGGGGATGTAGAACCCTAAAGGTTAGAGGAGTGGAGCCCTCGTGCTGTCTGAGCTAAACTATTATATCTCTGTTGTATCTATATTGGCCCTTTATTGGTCTGTTGTCTCTCCTCTTGATGGGAGCTGGGTTGAAATTCCTGATCAACCATCAACTGGAGATGGAACTTTTGAATTACTTGAAATGACTCTACCCTTCAGTAAGGCATACGCCAAGACACATAAGCTTGTTTAGAAAGAGAAACAATGCAAGCAAAAGTTAAAATAAAAATTTATAAAAGGGCTAGAGCAAAAACAATTCTTAATACCTCTACAGATTTATTTTTATGATACTTATTTACCAGTCTTTGTTTTGTCTCTTGAACAGCCACTTAAGTCCTTTAACTGGTCCATATATTCAAAAAGGCAAAAGTGGGAAGCAAACAAGCATGTTGCTAGCTCCATGTCTGTCCAAATCTAAGGAATATTATATAATAGGCAAGAATGGGAAAACGGATAAGCATGTTGCCACAGCCATGTCTTTCCGAGTCCTAAGAATCAGGTACAAAATGAGCAAAACCATTGAAAGTTTCACCTTTTCACAGATTGGCTAAAAACTGTGATCTTACATTTTGAATTTCCTTTCTTAGTAATCATTGGTACAGGTTTCAGTAACTGACAGTCAGGAGGGTCTTCACTGGTCAGAAATTTTTCTACTCACTAAATGCTAATAGAAAAAGATAAGAGTGGGAAGTCTTTTGTTTTCTAGCTAATGTGAAAGATTCTCTAAAAAAATATTTTCTAAGATTATTTTAGTTATTGTCTTTATACCTCACGGCCCAGTTGATGTGTCCTTGAGAGTCCTTGTGAGCCCAGCTGGGTCACATTTTCTATGTTCAAGGACAGAGAATAATGTCTTAAATCATTCTATTTTTTTGTTTTGTTTTTGTTCGGAGATTGGAGATAACACATTGATGATCAATTCCTGGATATAGTTGAGCTCCTAGATGGTGGCCATTGCAGGCTTTTTAAACTCACGGTGCTGGTTTTCCACCAGATACCATTTGGTTCTTCACCAGGATCTTAAGCAAAGCAAAGTTCTCATCAATTGCAGACTCAATGTACATCAACATTTTAGCCCAAGGCTTTTCTTTTGTCTTATATGCAGACAAAGAATATTACTATTCCTTGCAATGATTTAGCCCATGTACTTATTCTTGATGGTGAGACAGATAGGGTTAACTGTGCTGGCGGAACAAAAGAGCTGTTAAAAGATTACCACCTAAAAGTTGGGTCAACAGGAACCACACCCTGTTAACATGAGGCAAGGTTGAAATGACCCATGAATTACTGTCTCCTTAGTGTTTTTCTAGTCCCTTCCCCCTTTACAGGCTCTGCGTGGGCAGAACGAAGTGTGACTGCTGTTTAACCTTCCTTAGCCCTCTGAAGATGGCGATGTAGTGCTGAAGATCAGTGTGCTTGTGCTATATCCCATAATAAGTGATGCCAAGGGCTGCCAAGAGGACTCCGACTTGAGCATCAGTGGGGTCCATCTTGTATTCCAGATGCGCGTGCAACCTAATTAACATGCACCACCATTCTGAGAAGTACCCACCCCTTGAAAGAAGCCCACTAAATATTCATTACTCTATTGTCTCCACCAAACCCATATAAGCCCCAGCCTTGCTTCCCTTTTCAAGTCAGCCTTTTGGAGAGGCTTAGTGCCCCGCTGATCCTTTTGCTTGACTCAAGCAAAATGAAGCTTGCTGAAGATAAAGTTTGTCTTTCGAGTGTATTCTTACTTGGGAAAAGACAAGGACCCTTTGTGTCAGATTGGCTATTGGTAACAATGGTAACCAACCAAATAAAACTACAAACTATACTTTCTCGGGCTAATGAAAAAATCTCAATTCTATTTTGTTATTTCATGTCACCTTGGCTTAATGAGGTGAGAAGTCACTGTTGTGTTTCCATCCCTCTAGCAATTTCATGTGTTATTTGTCCCATGGTAATTGATAAATTTCTTAAAAGATTTCACTAATTCAACTATACTATAAGGAATTAAATCTACCAACCGTATCCTGAGCCTTGGACCAATGAGATTTCTTCTGACTCCTTTTGTAATGGGTAACAAATTAACATTTATCTTTCTAGTATTTATTAGCCTCATTACTATGAATATCTAAAGATAAGCTTAATACTCTCAAAGTGCATTGTTCATGTATTTGCCAGTAATCTAAACAAGAGATGGCTCAGGTAAATTCACTATCAGTTGGAAAGTGATCAGATAAATTAGTTTAGTTGAATCTACCACACAAAAAACATATTCCCATAAAGCACAGAAAATTTTTCTAGAGAAAACAGAAGGTTTAGAAAAATTTATATGTGACAAACAAGTTTCTATTAAAGAATACATGATTAGCAAGATAATACAGAATGGACTTCTCCTGTTGGAGGTCTCCAGTTAATCTGTCTAAAACATACTAAGTGTTTTTCCCAAGGGCAAGCTGCCCCTCATTGGTTTACCTATTAACAGTCATGGGTCACTTTTTCAGAATCAGGAGTGGAACCTAAGACAAACTGGAGTCTGAGCCATGAGGTCGATCTCTTCTGAGAACCTGGTTTCTTTAAAATACATAGTTTTCTGTATAGCAAGAGGGTGACAGTCTGACTGCAAACATTAGACAGGTATTTCATACAGCATTGTCTTGAAGACTGATTAAACCGATTACTGATTTACCCTAAACATAACTCTATTTTCGGATCTTCGGAGTCAGTTTCTCAAAATAGACTGAATTCTTTTTTAAAAAAGCACAATGCCCAGAGCAACATAGTCTTGCTAGTTTATCAGGACAATTGTTTGACTTGGAGTGGCTCCAGGAACTAGTTTTTCCTCAAAGCTTGAGGTTCAAAAGGACACCCAAAGGCGATGGCCTCTGTAGATTGCCCCAGCTGCTACGAAAGCCAGAAATCTGGATTCTAGGAGAATTACAACTCTTTTATGGTTCCCTCTTTTGGATCATGATCTTGTTATGGAATCTTAGATAAAAAATGTTCAATAAATGGTAATCGGGCACTATGTGGTTTTTAAGATCTCAGATACTATACAGCAAATAAGGAGGAAAAATAGAAACACTAACAAATAATGTTAGGCCCATTGTCTGAAATAACCAATGAAACCATGACTGTAAGGTCTTTGCACCAAGGAAACAAATCTCACGAACTGTGTGTTTATGCATAAATAGCATCACTAACTGCTCTTCACATGGCTCAACAGCACGTGTATTCTGCAAAACTTAAGACTGCATATTAATATAAACACAGCAACATTTATCTGCTAAGGCACAAGCTATTCCTTGCGAGAACTAATAGGAAAGCTAATGTTATTCTTAGTTTGTAAAATCGTAGTTCAAATTTTAGACACTTTTCTGGTTATGATATTTATAACTTTGTTAAGTTTGTCAACAGGAACTTCTAATTCAAGAGTTACAATATTTAAACCCACTAGTTAGATAATTTAGGAGAAAAGAGGAAAATGGTTTCTTATATCCAGAAAGTAGGACCTTAAAGCATTTCTTATTTTCAGAAAGAAAGACTTAAACACATCAGCAATATTTTTTACATAAAACCCATAGTATCATTGCATTTACTCAGTCTTATGAAGTTAATTTCTGTTCCAAATGACCTGGATTGACCGCAGTCTGTGAACCCACCAGCATCTGCATAAGAGTTCTGGGAATCTTGACTGAGTCTAGTCACAGTCCCTTTCATAAGTCCAACACAGTCCATCTTTTTTTTTGTTAAGATATTCTGGTCAAATATTTTCAGAAAATCAGCAAAGTAAAAACTTATCTGCAGATGACAAAACTTAATATGACTATAATTAATTTATAAACATAACTCTTAATAGTGAAAGACCTCATAGAAATTCATTACAAGCATAATGTAAAGGCCAAATAAAATCAGTTAAAAAAACTTTAGATAAAAACATTTCTAAATATAACCATTAACTGTATTTTAAAGGGCTTCAGTCATAATGCATAACAGCCTTGACTAAGAACATACCACGATTATCAAGTCTCTAAATATCTGAATAGTAATAATAATAAAAAAAAAAAACTTCATAGGTAAATGATATGAATTCCTCAATTAAGCCATTGGCTTCAATGGTGTTAGATTAAAAAAATCAAGTTTTAACCAAGTTAGCAATAAAGAAATAATAAAACTATGGCATAATATTAGGCATTTGCTGTATAATATTAGGCAAAACAGAAGAGGAAATATTAACATGTGAATTTTAACCCAATCAAGAATTAGGCACTTCTCTTGATTTTAACAACACATATAATTTATAACATGCTAAATAAACTTTTTTTTAGCAATTTTCCTTTATAGAATTTTTTTTGTGACTATGAAGTTTCAAAGTTGTCAGGAGTTTCATAAGTTACTGTGAAACAATACTTAAGTTATTTAACCAAAGAGCTTTAAGTTAAAAAAAAAAAAAACCTTGGCTTTTTTTTTTTTTTTTTCCTAAAGCCATGTGGTTTGATTTTCAACTCAGGAATATTATTCTAATGAGAGATCAAACCTTTGTCTTTGAGGCAGATTACACAAAGAATAGATTAACTCTTTAGCTCAGTAATCTAAGAAAATTTTGTTATTTTAACAGTGAGAAACCCAATTTTTTGTATATGTTATTTAACATTAAAGCTCTTAAAAATCTCATAAATTAAACCATTAAACTTCAGTCAGGCAGATAAAACTTTTGACCATCATCAAATAAATTTCTTTTTTTTCAATAAACCTCTTAAATGTGCTTTGTTGCATGTCTCTAGTACATCCCTTTAAATTGCAAAAATGAACTCACTAAAGTTCTCCTACAATAGAAAGTACTTGTTTACAGTTCTTTTATGATTGGGATCCACCCAATTTCTGATATAGTAAAACAGCAATTTTCCTTATCTCTTCTGTTTTTTTTTTTTTTGTCTTAAAAGGGTTTCCACCTAGTTGGAAAGAGCCTTTCAAAAGCTTCCCTGGAGCTATATAACCTTCGAGACTAGGGGTGGGGGCTGAGAAGGCCTGATCTTGCCCTGCCCTACCTACATTTTAACTCATGGTAGAAGAAAAGATTAGGTTATTCTAATTCATTTATATAGTTTAAGTTGATCTAGACATTCTTGAAAAACAAAAGATAACTAATTTCTTTCCCTTTTACTGTTCTGGAACTGTTACTTTTACGTTAAGACAAAATTACCTTTTTTCTTTAAAAGAAACACATTTCATATAATATCTAGCTTAAGTTACTTAGAAAGGTTGTGCTTCTAAGATTGACATACAGAACATAAAAATCTTGGTGCAATTTTCAAAAAGACCAATTTATATAAAAGTTTCTCTAAGTTGTTACTAAAAATCTGAATCTTAAGACAGGCACAAGATACAGTTTTTCTGGAAGAGGAAAGAATCGAGGTTCTAAGACAGCCTTAAAAAAACCAACAGCTGTCAGCCACAGCCTCTAACCTGATAAAAAAAACCAAACCCACTTCCGTTGAGTCGATTCCGACTCATAGCGACCCTATAAGACAGAGTAGAACTGCCCCATAGAGTTTCCAAGGAGCGCCAACTTAGATACAATGCTCTAGACCAGAAGCAAGCTCTTAGAACAGAAAGATCACATAAACTCACTGAACAATACCACACAAAACAAGGATATGAGGATTCTAGTTTCTTAAAGTGTTTATAGCAATTTTTGGTAAGATTGACTCAACTCTCTTAGGATTCCCAGAATCCCTATCCCAGGGCCCCAACCTCCCCAGACATGCCACTCCAAACTAGCGTGTGCATAGTAAACTTTCTTAGACCAAAACAGCTCTGGAATCTGGTGGGGGGTTTTGTACAAGTAAAGATTGGGATAACAATGTTACAAGGATTCAGGGGTATGAGTACACATGAATAGACATACAAAGAAAGTTTAGACTGACACAAGACTAACAGACAAGGGCGACAGAGGGTGATCTTGAAGGCCTCAACCTCCCAGACTCCCTTGTTCCAATGGCTGCCACCCCAACCCTCCAACTCTAGAGTTCCCCAGAGTCCCTCTCTGCAACCTTACTCCTGAATTTGGTCATCCAGGGTGCCACTCTTCCCAGAAACCAAGGGCTAGGATCCAGTTCCAGAAGCCACACTGGTCTGTCCTATCTGCCCTGGCCCTGAGTGCAACAGGGAGAGAGTTGCAGACTCATTTTAGGATCCTAAACAGGTCTTGCCTTTTTGCTCACTTCCAGGAATGTAATCGGGACCAGTGGTGCCATGGAGAGCCTGAGTCAGACCTGCTCCTTCGGGGACGAACAAGGTCCCCAGTGGCCACTAGATAAAAGAGCTGCTAACCAGGCCCAAGACCTGTCCTGGGGCCACCATGTCTCGGATGGCTAGAGCCCCACGTTGGGTGTCAAAATTTGCTACCACAATTTCGAGGGTCAGAGCCTCCTGCCTCAGATAGCCAATTCCTAAGACAGGGGTGAGGTGAGTAGCAAGAGCTTTAATGTGTATCGATACACAGGAGACAGAGGGGAATGATCTCATCCAAAGCCTGTCTCCCTCAAATGGAGACTGGCTCAAGACTTATAGGGTAAAATCCCGGGTTTCAGAAACTTGTGGAATGTTATTCTCTCCTGGGGTGGTTCTGGTGATCATCGTCCCAAGGTATTATCTCATCTGCCTGAGACAGATAGGGTTAACTGTGCCAGCAACTGAACAAAAGAGGTGTTATAAGCCCTAGTCTTTCTTCTCTTTTCAAGTCAGTCTTTTGGAGAGGCTCGGATCCCCACTGACTCCTTTTGCTTGACTCAAGCAAAATAAAGCTTGCTGAAGGTAAAGGAAAAGACAAGGACCCTTTGTGTCAGACTGGCGATTGGTAACAATATTTGGTGAGCCAACCAGGAGACTAGGGGCTCCAATTAACCCCCAGTTAAGGGACGCAGAGTAGAGTGACTGAGCCTCTGGAATAGACCTCTCCTCAGAGACAAGCGGCCACCCAAAAATTTTTGTCTGGTGTCTCTTTGAAGCTGTAAGTTCAGGTGACTCTCCCCTCATCTCTCCTTCCCCCTTCAGCAACCTTTATTATCCTCTTTTTTTTTTTTTTTTCTGAGTACCTTGTCTTCATTTCTTTTTTTGTCTCTCTCTTCTTCTTTTCTCTTTCCACCAAACGGGTCACAAGCCCCAACAAAGGGGGTTTCGTGGAGAGTGTTCCGGTCATTTGGCTTTCGTGACAGAGAGTTTGGGGACAAGGAATAAGTCCTTGTTAGGGGCTGACCACCCCATATCCCAAGGGTGGGTTATGGACCTCAGACAGAGCCATGGAGAGCGCCTGCAGAGTGGGTCACAAACCCCATCAAAGGGTCGAGGAGAGCACTCGGTAAATTGAGTGGGTCATGAGCCTCCGATAAGAAGCTCCAGAGAGTGCTCTGGAGCAGGTCACGTACTCCCAGCGGAAGGTTGCAGAGAGCGCTCCTCTCCGGTAGTCTACTTCCTTGACTTTTTTTTTCTTTCTTCTTTTCTTTCATTTTTAAACTATTCTTGGTTTTGGTGACTCTAGAGATTCGGCAGGCATATGAGTGTTGGCGGCAGTTGTTTCTGTGTGTCTGGATGTTGTCTGTCTCTGGTTCTTGCACCCTGCTTCTGGGGAATGGATGTAGAGGTCTCTGTTCGGATTGAGAGATTGAAGCCCCTCCATTTGCTGTTGGAGATAAGAGGTACGTAGAAGATGGGGGTGGAGATTCAGATATTCCCCGTAATGTGTTAGACCTCACTAAGCCCTTTCTGCCTTGTTTGGCTCCAGCGCTCTCTGTTGTCTGATGTGTGACTGGGGCTGTCTGGGAAGGCTGAGGCTATGAGATTATCTCAGTCGCCTCTGCCTGTGTCTTATGTGTAATGTGTGTTGCGTGGAAACTGATTGGTGACCAGAAATTCAGGATGAATTGGAACATACTTGTAGAGACTCCTGAAAATTTATTGATTGGGCTGTTTACTGAACATTTGGTCATTTTTTGCTCCAGATGGTTTAAAGAAAAAAGATAACTTTGTCTTAAAAGAAAAGCAACAGTTCCAGAACAGCAAAAGAGAAATAAATTGTTATCTTTTGCCTTTCAAGATGTCTGGAATTGGGATGACTCCCTCCAGTCTCCAGTCTCCCTAGCTAAGAATTGAATTCATTTACAAAATTGCTAAAGGGCTTTGGTATTTACTGGGTAGATGGCCTTTCAAAATGCCTCTGTATGTAAACAAATCAGAACGGGCTAATCTTGTCTTCTACCCTGAGTTAAAAAGTAGGTAGGGTGGGGCAAAATCAGGCCTCCTTAGCCCCCAGCCCTCGCTGCCAAGGTCAAATAGAAATCACAATGAAATGGCCTGCAGAAATGTTTAATTAGTCAGTGGAACAGAAACTTTGTGATGTCCAAAGCCAGTTGATAAAATTAAAAAAAAAAAAAACCAGTGCCGTCGAGTCAATTCTGATTGGAAAAATATGAGAAATAGTAAACGTCAAATGAAAATTTGGAATATTTAAAGAAACTTTATTTCAGTTAGTTATGTTTTATGATACACAAGCTTAAAATAATTTCTAAGATCTTTTATTGATGTTAAATTGAATCTGCTTCAAAGACAAAGGTTCAGTTTGTCATTAGAATAAGATTCCTAAATCAGAAACCAAGCCACATGGCTTTAAGAAAAAAGCTAAAGTTTTTATTTTAAGGTCTTTCAGTTAAATAACTGAAGTATTGTTTCTTGGTAACTTATAATAAACTCCTGACAAGTTCGAAAGCCACGAAAATTTTGTAAAGAAAAAGTGCTAAGAAGGTTTATTTAACACATAAATTACATAGGACGTGTTGTTAAAACCATAAGTGCCTGATTCTTTCTCTTTGGCTTAAAATTTATATGTTAGTATTTCCTCTTGTGTTTTTGCCTATTATTAGACAACAAATGTATAATATTATGTAATCTTAATTGCTAACTTGGTTGCAAATGTATTTATTTTTTGAATCCAGCATCATTAAAGCCAAGAGTTTGAATGGAGAAATCACATCGTTTACCTGTGAAGTTATTTTTGTTGCTATTCAGGTATTTGGAGACTTGACGGTCTTGGTATATTCTTGATATATCCTGACTATATGGTATCACATATCAAGATTATTATGTGTTACATCCAAAGTTCTTTAAAAATATGGTTCTAAAACTTTTTAAAACTGATTTTATTTAGCCTTTGCGTTGTGCTTGTAATTAATTTCTATCAGGTCTTTCACCATTAAGAATTATGTTTACAAATTAGTCATGACCATATTAAGTTTTGTCATCTACAGATAAGTTTTTACTTTCTGAAAACATTTGACCAGAGTATCTCAACAAAAAAAGATGGACTCTATTGGACTTATGAAAGGGACTGTGACTAGGCTCAATCAGAATTTCCAAAATTCTTATGTAAATGCTGATGGGTTCGCAGACTGCGGCTGATCCAGTATCACGTGAAACAGAAGTTAACTATATAAGGCTGAGTAAGAGATATGATACTATGGGTTTTATGTGGGAATATTACTGATGTTTTAAGGTTTCTCTTTCTGGAAATAAGAAATGCTTTAAGGTCCTACTTTCTGGAGATAAGAAACCATATTCCTCTTTTCTCCTAAATTATCTAACTAGTGGGTTTCGATATTGTAACTCTTGAATTAAGAGTCTTGGGTTTGGTAGAATGTAGTTGTTGCCGAGGCACATGGAAAGCAGTTACTGATGCTGCTTATGCGTAGACAAACACCTCCTGAGATTGGTTTCCTGGGTTCAGAGACCTTAGGGTCATGGTTTCATTGGTTATTTCAGACAATTGGCCTAATGTTAGTGTTTCTATCCTACCTCCTGATTTGCTGTATGGTGCCTGAGATCTTCAAAACAGATAGTGATTGAGCATTTTGAGCAAAGGTTCTATAACAAGATCATGATACGAGAGAGTTGTATGTCATTCTCCCAGAATCCAGATTTCTGGCTTTCATAAAGGTTGGGGCAGCCCACAGAGGCCATTGCCTTTGGGTGTCCTTTCGAACCTCGAGCTTTGGAAAAAAAAAAAACGGATTCCTGAAGCCACTTTGAGGTAAACAATTGTGCAGATAAACTAACAAGATTATTTTTGCTCTGGGTGTTGTGCTTTTTTTTTTTTTTTTAAGAATTCAGTCTGTTTTGAGAAACTGACTCCCAAGATCAGTAAATAGAGTTATGTTTAGGATAAGTCAGTAATCGGTTTATTCAGTCTTCAAGACAATGTTGTATAAAATACCTGTCTACTGTTTATAATCAAACTCTCACCCTCTTGCTATACAGAAAATTACATATCTTAAGAAAACAAGGTTCTCAGAGAAGATCGAGCTCATGAGTCAGGCTCCAGTTTGTCTTAGATTCCACTTCTGCTTCTGAGAAAGTTACCTATTAACCCATGACTGTTAATAGGTAAACCAAGGAGGGGGAGCGTGCCTTCAGGGAGAACACTTACTATGTTTTAGACAGATTAACTGGAGACCTCCGACAGGAGAAGTCCAACCTGTATTATCTTGCTAATCATGAATTCTCTAATGAAAACTTAGTTGTCATATGTAAGTTTTTCTATATTTTCTGTTTTCTCTGGGCAAACTTTGTATGTTCCTTCTAGACATGTTTTTATGTGATATATTCACCTATACTAGTTTAGATGATCCCTTTCCAACTGATAGTGGATTTATGTAGACAATGTCTTGTTTAAATTCCTGATAAATGCATACAGAGTATACTTTGGGAACTTCAAGATTAAATCTTTAGATATCCATATTAAATATTACAAAAAAAAAATTTCAAAGGTAATGTTAAATGTGTTACCCATTGTAAAACAAGAGTCGGAAGAAAAAAAAAAAAAAAAACAGCCTGTTGGTCCAACCCTCAGGGTATGGTGGGTAATTTTAATTCCTATTTACAATATATTTGAATTGGAGAAATCTTTAAGAAATTTATCAATCACTATGGGACAAATAACAGATGAAGTTGCTAATGGGATGGAAACACAACAGTGATCTCTGGCCTCATTAAGCCAAGGTGATATGACATAACAGAATAGCCTTAGATTTTTATTTATTGGTCCAAGAAAAGTGTAGTCTGTGCTGTAACAAATACCTCTTGTTAAATAACACAAGAGAAGTAGAACACATAGAATTGGACGACAAGCTACTTGGTTATACACTGTAACACCCTTACAAACACCAGATTTATTGGTTTGGTTACTATCAAGAATAAGTACATGAGCTAGGTCACTACTGCAAGGGATAGTCCTGATAGTGTTAGACATAATAAAATTTATCCTCTATTGTCTTACACACTTAAAAGGAAAAAGAAAAGCCTCGGGCTAAAACATTGGTGTACATTGAGTCTGCAGTTGATGAGAACTTTGCTTACTTAAGATCCTGTTGAAGAACCAGATGGTATCCAGTGGAAAGCCAGCACTGTGAGTTTAAAGAGCCTGCAGTGGCTGCCATCTAGGAGCTCAACTAAGTCCAGGTATTGATCATCGATGTGTCCTCTGTCCTTGAGCATAGAGAAAGTAACCCAGCTGGACCTGGGCTCACAAGGACTCACAAAGACACATCAACTGAGCCCTGAGATAAAGACAAGAGATGAGACTGTCCTGAAAATTATCTTTTAGAGAATTTTTCACATAAAGCCAATCAAACAAAACACAAAAGACTTTCCACTCTTATCTTTTTTTTCCATTAGCATTTAGTAAATAGGAAATTTGCTGGACCAATAAACTCCCAAAATCCTGACAAATTGCCAGCCAATAACACAGTCCCTGGAATTGATCCAGAATGGGACAACTATTCAAAGGAGAACATGAGTAGGCTGAGGCATTATAGAAAGTGCTTACTAAAAGGCCTTAAAACTGGGGTACAAAAACAGAAAAACCTCTCAAAAATTTATGAAGTAATTCAAGGACCTAAAGAAAGCCCCTCTGAGTTTCTTGAAAGAATTTTTCAGGCCTTCCAGAGACGCACTGACATAGATCCTGAAGTAACTGAAAATCAATGAATGGTTAATATGATCTTCATAGGACAAAGCTCTATAGATATCCAAAAAAACTCCAGAAATTGGATGGAGGACCAGACTGCAGCTGGTGAGGTAGTCACCCACCTCCACTAGCAGGGATGGGTTGTAAACAAGGGAAAGTACAGGGGCCTGGCTTGTCAGTCAAGTACTTGAGTGTTATCTGGTTATGTAAGGGAGTGATGCCTGAAGTCGTGATAAGGTCCAAGCCTACCCCTGCCCAGAAACTATGAAGTAACGACAGGCATTTGTTGGGTTCCTAGAATATTGGTGCTCCTTCAGAACCCATGTAGCCCACACCCTGTGACCCCTGTATAGGTTAGTGAAGAAAAAGTGAGACTAAAATAAACAAAAAGATTGGGTGAGAAAGTGATACAGGAGGATAGAGGAGAAGAGAATGAGTGAGAGAGAGAAAGTGAGACTGGGGAGAGTTCTAGAAAGTGAGGGAGTGAGAAGGAAAGAGCCCATCAGAAAAGGGAGACAGAAACACAGAGGATGTAAAGAAAAGAACAGTGTGAGATTGAGAAACAAAAGAGGGGGAGGCCAAGATATTTAGTAGTCAGTGCGGGAGGCGCTCCCCTCTATTACTTGGTTTCTACCCTTTTTGGGCCCCCTAGTTGTTATACTTCTACTTCTGATTTTTGGGCCTTGTCTCCTCAAGCTTCTGATAAAGTTTGCGTCCTCTATGTTACAACAATTCCAAGATGATGCAAGGTTTCCAGCCCATTTCTGAAAGTGAGACTGCCAGTCCTTACAAAACTTTAGACCAGGTAGGGAGCGATTTCTACTCTGCTAGGCAGGCTAACAACCCAGTGTCAGCTTGAAGAAGTTACAGAAGAGACCTCCACCCCTAAACTACACCCTTATAAAGAATCATGAGTATGAACTCCCTCAGGGGGGATTGAGACAGACAGGGTTAACTGTGCCAGCAGCTGAACAAAAGAGGTGTTAAAAGATTACCATCTAGAAGTTGGGTAAACAGGAACCACACCCTGTCAACATTAGATAAGGCTGAAACAACCCGTGAATTACTATCTCCTTCTTAGTGTTTTTCCAGTCCCTTCCCCCTTTACAGGCTCCTGCATGCATGGAACAAAGTGTGACCGCTGTCTAACCTTCCTTAGCCCTCCAAAGATGGTGATGTAGTGCAAAAGATCAGTGTGCTTGTGCTGTATCCCATAATAAGTGATACCAAGGGCTGCCAAGAGGACTCCATCTTGAATATCAGTGGGTTCCATCTTGGATTCCAGACGCGCGTGCAACCTAATTAACATGCACCACCATTCTGAGAAGCACCCGCCCCTTGAAAGAAGCCCACTAAATATTCATTACTCTATTGTCTCCACCGAACCCATATAGGCTCTAGCCTTGCTTCTCTTTTCAAGTCAGTCTTTTGGAGAGGCTTAGATCCGCACTGACTCCTTTTGCTTGATTCAAGCAAAATAAAGCTTGCTGAAGATAAAGTTTGTCTTTCCCATGTATCCTTACTTGGGAAAAGACAAGGACCCTTTGTGTCAGATTGGCAATTGGTAATATGCCCAGGGGGTGACTAGTCTCCTGGGGTGATTTTGGTGGTCATAAGACTTTCTTAGATCATGTCATTTGTTTTTACAGTCTGAAAAGGACATTAGTCATTAGTAAAAATTCAGCAAGGAAAAAGGGACTGAGCAGTCAAGAATAAGTTTAGAAGAAAGAAAAATGGCGTAGGTGCTGTTCATGTCATGGCCGAGCAGCCTGTTCCATGTGGGTAATAACAAATTGTGGAAAACATTGTGAAGAGTGGGAATTCCAGAACACTTAATTGTGCTCATGAGGAACCTATACATAGATCAAGAGGCAGTCGTTTGAACAGAACAATGGGATACTGCGTGGTTGAAAGTCAGGAAAGGTGTGTGTCAAGGTTGTATCGTTTCACCATACCTATTCAGTCTGTATGCTGAACAAATAATCCCAGATGCTGGACTCTATGAAGAAGAAAGGGACATCAGGATTGGAGGAAGACTCATTAACAACCTGCATTATGCAGATGACATAATCTTGTTTGCTGAAAGTGAAGACGAATTGAAGCACCTACTGATGAAGATCAAAGACCGCAGCCTTCAGTATGGATTACACCTCAACATACACAAAACAAAAATCCTCACAACTGGACCAATAAGCAACATCATGATAAATGGAGAAAAGATTGAAGTTGTCAAGGATTTCGTTTTACTTGGATACGCAATCAACACCCATGGAAGCTGCAGTCAAGAAATCAAAAGATGTGTTGCATTGGGCAAATCTGCTGCAAGTGTTGAAAGGCAAAGATGTCACCTTGAAGACTAGAGTGCAGCTGACCCAAGTCATGGCGTTTTCCATTGCCTCATATACATGTGAAAGCTGAACAATGAATAAAGAAGACTGAAGAAGAGTTGACACCTTTGAATTGTGGTGTTGGAGAAGAATATTGAATATACTATAGACTTCCAAAAAACCAAACAAATCTGTCTTGGAAAAAGAATGGCCCGAATGCTCCTTAGAAGCAAGAATGGCAAGACTAAATCACACGTACTTTGGACATGTTATCAGGAGGGATCAACCCCTGGAGAAAGGACATCATGCTTGGTAGAGTAGAGAGGGTCAGCAAAAATGAGGAAGACCCTCAAGGAGATGGATTGACACAGTGGCTGCAACAATGGGCTTAAGCATAGCAATGATCGTGAGGATGGTGCAGAACCAGGCAGTGTTTTGTTCTGTTGTACATAGAGTCGCTATGAGTCAGAATCGACTCAACAGCAACTAACAACAACAACAAACATTGACCTCTTACCTTTTCGAAGTCATTGTATAAACTGTGGAAGATTCATAGGAGGATTCATTTAAGAAAGGGTCCCTGCTCTTAAAGACATCATAGTATAGTTAGAGGATTAAAACTTGAACACATGAAAAAAACATAAGAACTAGTGTAAAAGGGCACTGGTGGTTCAGTGGTAGAATTCTTGCCTTCCGTGTGGGAGTCTTGGGTTCTAGTCTAGCCAGTGCACCTCATGCACAGCCACTACCCATCTGTCAGTGGAGGCTTGGGTGTTGCTATGATGCTAAACGGGTTTCACTGGAGCTTCCAGACTAAGGCAGACTAGGAAGAAAGGCCTCGTGATCTACTTCCAGAAATCAGCCAATGAAAACGCTTTGGATACGATCTGATCTTCAACCGACCATGGGGATAGTGCAGGACCAGGTAGCATTTTCTTCCACTATGCATGGGGTCCCCATGAATCAGCGGTGTTGAAGGCAGCTAACAACAACAATAACAGTGTAGGAGGAATATTAAAAATGTAAAAACCATGGAAGTTAACTGAAGGAAGGGAGACTTCCCAGAGGGGGATTTGAGCTTTGCAACACTGATAGAATTTAGACACTTTAAGCTGTTCTGGAGGGCACTGCAGGTAGCCCTGAAGCAAAGTCTCAGAAGTGTGAACGCAGAGATGTGTTGAGGTGACAATGACAAGACTAGCTTGCCTGGAAATTTATGTTGAGATGAGAACATCAAGGGCTTAATGCCAGGCAGAGAGCTCCAATGGGGAGATAATAGCAGTCATCAGAAACTGAGTGACAAGACCAGGGATGTACAGTGTTTGGGAAAAAATTAAGTCTGATTTTTTTTTTCCCCCAGAATAGAATGGGGAGGGGGGTATTGAAGGAGAGCCACTCAATTAGAGGATCATTGTATTCATCTAGATGTTTGGTAACAGGGTCCAATTTAGGGTCAGAGAAAGGAAGGAAGGGAGAGGAAGGTATAACTTTTCATAAAACAATTGACAAGCCATTGACAAAACCATTGGCAATTGATTAACCATACAGGAAAGAAAAAGAGAAGCAACAAGGCTGACTGTGGTTTTGAGGTGGGACTATCAAGACAATGTTAGCACCATTGGGGGAAAAAAAGGAAATATAAGGTCAGGAGCTGATTTTAGAATGAAGAAAATGAACTGATTTTGAGTCATGGAGTTATGCAAAGCATCCAAGAAAAACATAGGTCCAGAGTTCGGGTAGTAATTTAGGGCTAGAGATTAAGAAGTCATTTCAAATATGAAGATGTTAGTTGATACTGGGAAGTGAATGAACTCTCTGAGGGGCAGATTATAAAAAGAGAGTTTAGAAAGATAAAGTCTGAACTCAAGGAGTAACAAAAATTTGGAAAGCAGGAGCAGGGCGTCAGGGAAGGAGGCAGAGAAGAGGTGGCCAGAAGAATGGCCCCAGAGTGGAGTCCTGGAGGGCACAGGAGGAAAACCTTAAGAAGCATAGGCTGGGGAATCTGGCCCCAGGGCTGGTAGAGAAGGCTGGAAGCATCGGGGTGATTGGCTGAATAATATTCCAGATTCCTTTATCCGTCCTGGAATTCTATGAGTTGATCTGGAGGTTGGTTGTTGTTGTTGGAATTCTATGAGTTGATCTGGAGGTTGGTTGTTGTTGTTCGCCACCATCAGATCAGCCCCCGACTCATAGCAACCCCATGCACAGTTGGATGAAATACCACCCAGTCCTGCACTACACCCGTGGCTGCTTGTGGACCCAACTGTTGGGGTCTGTAAGGGTTTCATTGGATGATTTTTGGAGTAGATCACCAGGCCTCTCTTCCTGTCTGGAAGCTGCACTGAAACCTGTGAAGCGTCATAGCAACACACAAACCTCCACTGACAAATGGGTGGTGGCTGAACACAAGGTACGTTGGCCGGGAATCGAACCTGGGTCTCCTGCATGGAAGGTGAAAATTCTACAACTGAACCACCAATGTCCAAAGACCCGAGGGAGCCCAGCTGCCGTAGAGAAGGATGTGCCATGAGGAGGTCAGACTGTGTTTCTCTCATTATAGGGTAAGCCAAATAACCCACAGCAAAGGCATGTGGTGTATTTGGACATTGTCATGTGGAAAAAAAAAAAAAAGACATGTGACAATCTGCTGGTCACTGTCCCATGCATCAAACAGCAAGTCAACTTTGAAACATGACCCATAAGCATTTCCTGAAGCATGTCCTCAGAGACAATGTTCACTGCTCAAATATGTCTCTCAAATAAGCCCCACACTGCCTCCTGCATGTGACACAAACATTTCCTTCCTAGTGACTCGCCTGTCCTTTCATCCAATAAATTTATTCAACAATTCAACAAGTACCCACTGAGCATCTGTATGTGTTGCCAGGCACTGTGGTAGGCCCCGAGAACTCAGAGTATCCAAAAGGGTGGCCCTTGGCCATGGGAGCTCCAGTTAAAAGGAAGGGCTCACAGAAGGAGATCTGGGGAGAGGACAACCTGGGGGCAGTACACAAAGAAGAGCCCACTGGTAGTGAGAACTCAGGAAACCAAGTGAACAGGACAGGCTATGAGTGGCAAGAGCAGCCTGGGTGATCGTGTTCATCCACCCACAGAACCTCAGGCTTGAAAGAAGCTTGGGGAACATTCAGGTCCAATGCACTGTCTGGCTCCTGCACACACTGAATAATCTTATTTTTTGTCAATTCATGTCTATTGTTCCCTCCTACAGAGCACAGAATTTCAGAGTTAGAGGCAGTGCCGATGAGTAGGTAATCTGGCTTGAGCTTCACCTCCCCAACTCCATCCCTTCCCCCATGAATACACTGTTATCTCTTTTGCTCCATGTACCCAGGTGGTGAGCAAGAAATACCAATAATCACAGTTTTTAAAAACTTTGCTACCCTTTCTCTGATCATTTTATCTGGAAAAACAAGCCCTTTAGCAGGTCCCAAATCATATTCTTCTTAGATAATGGTTATCTGTACTAAAACCTTTCAAGACTGGTGGTATATATAGCTATTTTTTGTACCCCTGGGGTTCACTGGGAAGCTGCAGTCCCACAGGCAGTAGCGCTGTTGGCAGACAGGGTCCTATTAAAAGTTTGAAACGGAAAAAACAGGTGTGTGCTGCAAATTACTGTTTTTATGGGGTCTTGTATGAGGTGGTGCTGAATCATTCAATTTTTGGTAGGAAAAACACAAACTTGGAAAATTTTTATTTGGCACACCTATGTACCTCTGGACTCTGGGGTTAAAATTTGTGTTCATAAGCGGTACACATATGTACCTCTGGATTCTGAGGGTATGGTTTGTGGAATGAAGCATAAAACAAAAAACATTACCTACGAAAATTTCAGACACACTCAATGATTCAGCACCTCTTCCATTACTGAAAACATAGTATCAACAAATGATTAAAGGGAAAAAATAAATGGGTCGTGAAACAGATAAGCTGGAGCTTCTGGTGGTGTAAATAGCTAACACACTCAGCTACTAACTGAAAGGCTGGAGTTTTGATTTCGCTCAGAGGCACCTCAGAAGAGAGGCTTGGTGATCTATGCAACCCACTGCTATGGAGTTGATTGTAATTCTTAGTGACCCTGTAGACAGAGTAGAACTGCCCCATAGGGTCTCCAAGGCTGTAAATCTTCGTGGAAGCAGACTGCCACATCTTTCTCCTGCAGAGCAGCTGGTGGATTCCAACTGCCAACGTTTTGGTTAGTGGCCAAGTGTCTAACCACTCTGCCACCAGGGCTCCTTAGTGATCTATGGTAGTTCCAAAAATCAGCCACTGAAAACCCCATGGAGCACAGTTCTACTCTGACACACGTGGGGTCGCCATGAGTCGGGGTCGACTCCACAGCACCTGGTTTTTGATGGTACTATAAGCTTATGAGATAATAGTTTTCTTCCTAGCAGCTTGCTCTTCAAGCATAGCTTGTAAACAGAGGCTAGTCTGGAATGTTGACTGCCTGCCAAACCATAATCTGCAAAACATAACCACAAACAGATGTTGGTTGTAGGAAAACAAGTTTCTAACTTCTTATCACTAACCCCAAAAACTCCAGGCTGAGGGACAATCTCAAGAATAAATTCTTCTACATTGCACATTTCTTGTGCAGAAAATATCTCATCTGTTCAAACTCCCCACCAAGAATAATAAGCATAGGCACAAGCAAGAGAAATCCAAGTCTCATCGGACAGGAGGGAATTCACATTTCGTGCCCTTGAGTGGACTCCCAAATTGGAACATCCAGGAGAGTTTCTCCTGCCTCAAATGATGAGGAGAGGAGGTATGCCCACACTTTCCCCGACTCTGTGGCCTCTTCAAGGTCCACAACACAAACTTGCAAAGGATAACAACATTTCAACCCACTTGATACTCACAACAGGACTTGGCACAGCTCCTCAGGCAAAGACGAAAAGGAAAGCAAAACAGCAAATAGTTGCTTTCTGTGTCAGATTTCCTTAGAGAGGTCGACTAAAGAAATGGACCAAAAAAACAAAAAAAACAACCAAACAGTAGCTCCAACCTGGGATTGTTTCTAGCTGGCTGATGGACATAAAAGGAACGGTAACAAAGGTAACAAAAGCCCTCAGAATTTGGGGTTAAGGTATATTAAGCAATAGAAGAAAAGATGTGGTCATCTCAGTCCAGCTCAGGTTTCCAGTAATTTCAGGGTAATTCAGATCAAAACTACGCTGAGGAACTGACTGAGTTCCAGCCAACTGGGAAGTTTTGGTTTGGCTTTTGGCAATGCTCCTTGTGTGTAGCTACCCGTGGAACTGAGTCCTTGGAGAAGCGGGTACACATTTAGGAGTAGGGAAGAGAGGGAAAAGAGGGTACCAGCATGTCCTAGCTGTGTGCCCAGAACCCGACACAGATATCTCATTTTATTTCCAGAGCTGCTGTGGATCATGCAACTTTTCCTCCATTGCATGGCTGAGTTTGAATTCAGACCTGTGACCCCCACTATACCATTGAGGCTTTTCAGCAGTGGAATAAAAACCAGGTGGCAAGAGAAGGGCAGCTTAATTTTGATGTCTTTTTTGGTGTATGTTGTTGACGGTTTCTTTTTCCCACTTAATTTTTTGTGCTGAGTAGATTATCTTCATATATTGTCATTTCCTCATATTCGTTATTGTTGATTTTGTTTCTGCTGAGTCTATTTTTTTTCTTGTATTTTATTTTGATGAGTAGGACAGTTTGTTTCCTTTGTGGTTACCTTATTATTTACCCCTATTTTTCTAAATTTAAGCCTAACTTGTATTTCTTTGTATCGCCTTGTCTTCCTTGCCATATGAAAGATCTATGACTACATTTCTTAGTCCCTCTTTATTGTTTTAATGTTGTCTTCTTTTGCATAATAACATCGCTGTTTCCTTGTTTTGAGCATTTTTTTTATCTTGATTTATTTTTGTGATTTCCCTGTCTGGGTTGACATCTGATTGCTCTGCCCAGTGTTCTAGCCTGGGGTTGATAACCTGATATTATTGATTTTCTAACCAAAGAACTCCCTTTAGTATTTCTTGTAGTTTTGGTTTGGTTTTTACGAATTCCCTAAACTTCTGTTTATCTGAAAATGTCCTAATTTCGCCTTCATATTTGAGAGACAGTTTTCCTGGATATATAATTCTCGGCTGGCCATTTTTTTCCTTCAATGCTTTATATAAGTCATTCCATTGCCTCCTTGCTTGCATGGCTTCTGCTGAGTAGTCCGATCTTATTGACTCTCCTTTGTAGGTGACTTTTTGTTTGTCCCTAGCTGCTCTTAAAATTCTCTCTTTATCTTTGGTTTTGACAAATTTGATTATAATATGTCTTGGTGACTTTTTAAAAAATCTACCTTATGTGGAGTTTGATGAGGATCTTGGATAGATATCTTCTTATCTTTCATGATATTGGGGAAGTTTTCTGCCAACAAATCTTGAACAACTCTCTCCGTATTCTGTTATCCCTCCCTGTTCTGTTACTCCAGTCACTTGTAGGTTATTTCTCTTGATAGAGTCCCACATGATTCTTAAGGTTTCTTCATTTTTTAAAAATTCTTTTTTCTGATTTTTCTTCAAAGGTATTAGTGCCAAGTGCTTTATCTTGAAGTTCACAAATTCTGCCTTCCATTTGCTCAATTCTGCTCCTCTGACTTTCTACTGAGTTGTCTAATTCTGTAATTTTATTGTTAATCTTCTGAATTTCTGATGGCTGTCTGTCAATGGATTTTTCCAGCTTATTAAATTTTTCATTATGTTCCTGAATAACCTTATTAATTTCTTCAACTGCTTTATCTGCGTGTTCCTTGGCTTGTCCTGTGTATTGCCTGTTTCCTTCCTGATGTCTTGAAGGGTTCTGTATACTAGTCTTTTGTATTCTGCCTCCGGTAATTCCAGGAAGGCACTTTCATCTAGAAGATCCCATGATTCTTTGTTTTGAGAGCTTGTTGAGGCAATCATGGTCTGTTTCTTTAGGTGACTTGATATTGACTGTTGTCTCTGAGCCATCTATAAGTTATTGTATTAGTTTATTTTATGTTTGCTTACTGTATCTTAGCTTCTTGCTTTTTTTTTGTTTTGATATGCCCAAATGGGTTACTTGAATGAGCTAGCTTGATTATTTTCACCTTTGGACCTCTGACATCCTGTCCCCAGATGGCTAGAGAGAGCTGTTATCAGTTATATTCGTCTAGGAGTCCATTCACTTTTCTTGTGTGGATTCAGCTCAGGTGTCCAGGTAGCTGATCACCAAATGTGTGGTATAGGCTCTGTCCTACAGTCTTAGAGGGGCAGGGGTGATTGGTGTAGGTACTGGTATCTGGTTGCAGCAGGGGATCATGCTCTGAACAAGGTAGGGGGCTGAGAGTCATCCCCCCAGTGTCTCTGAGGAAAGCATGTCCCTGTTCCCTAGAGTGTGCAGGTGGGTGGGTTCTGCAGATGGACCATGGGCACCCAATGTTTTTGGTTGTAAGGATTGGGAGGTACCAGTTATCCTTGGACCCCTGTCACAGGTGGCTGGGTGACCTGAGTGGAGCCACCAGTTCTTAGGCCTCTGATATGGGTAAACGAGGACCCTGTTTAACAGGCAAAGCAATGTCAAACATCAAACACCCACCTCTCCACCACACAGCTGAAACAGTTGTAGTCTGCCAACAAGGGCCTATTCTCCTGAAATAGGCCCACACAGGTCCATGCAGAGGGATAAGTTACTCAAAGGCCACAGTCCATTTGTGCCTGGACAGGAGCCGCTTCTGTCCTGAGCTGCCCCGGTTACTGGAGCTGGCAAATTATCCTTCCCCCGAGTTGCAAATTTATTCCTTCACCAGGGCCTGGAGGATGGCTCTAGGCACTCAACAGGGCCTATCTCAGGCCCAGGGAAATCAACAGCCACTGAAGCTAACTTTGGGGGGTGGGGGTGGACGGTAAAATATAGGCAAGTACTTAGCTTTTGCCGATAACGCTGTTCTTCTCTGGTTCCGGAGGTGTGAGTAAGATGTGTGGCTGGCTGCTTCTCTGTGAGGAAACTGCAGCTGAATGCTAGAACCAGCCTGCCGTAGCTGCTCCCAGGAATGTTGCCAGAGGGATCCCAGAGATTCAAGTTCGGTAACTCCTCTACGCTCTGAACCATCTCTTCCTCCCTCTGCCCCTCAGTTCATTATCTAACCTTGCCTTTGATGTTCAGGGCTCCTAGCTTGTCATAAATATACTTGTTTTATTATTTTTTTTGAGGGGGGGGTCTTTGTTGTAAGAAGGCTCATAGGAAGCGTCTGTCTATCCTGCCATCTTGGCCCCACCTCCCAAAGAACGGCAGCTTCGGCATAACCCTTATACCAAAACCAGCTAAAGACACCACAAAAAAAGAAAATTACAGGCCTATAGCCCTCATGAACTTAGATGCAAAAATCCTCAACAAAATTCTAGCAAATAGAATTCAACAACATATCAAAAAAATAATCCACCATGACCAAGTGAGATTCATACCAGCTATGTGGTGATGGCTTAACATTAGAAAAACAATCAATGCAATCCATAACATAAATAAAACAAAAGACAAGAACCACATGATCTTATCGATTGATGCAGAAAAGAAATTTTACAAAGTCCAACACCCATTCCTGATAAAAACTCTCAGCAAAATAGGAATAGAAGGAAATTCCTCAACATAATAAAGGGCATTTATACAAAGCCAACAGCCAACATCATCCTCAGTGGAGAGAGTCTGAAAGCATTCCCCTTAAGACCAGGGACCAGACAAGGATGCCCTTTATCACTGCTCTTATTCAACAGTGTGCTGGAGATCCAAGCCAGAGCAATTAGCCTAGAAAAAGAAATAAAGGGCATCCAGATTGGTAAGGAAGAGGTAAAAGTATCCCTATTTGCAGATGATATGATCTTATACACAGAAAACCCCCCAAAATCCACAAGAAAACTACTGGAACTAATAAAAAATTTCAGCAAAGTTTCAGGATACAGTGTAAACACACAAAAACCAGTTGGATTCTTCTACACCAACAAACAGAACTTCGAAGAGGAAACCACCAAATCAGTACCATTTATAATAGTCCCCAGGAAGATAAAATACTTAGGAATAAATCTAACCAGAGGCATAAAAGACCTATACAAAGTAAACTACAAGACACTCCTCCAAGAAAGCAAAAGAGACCTACACAAGTGGAAAAACATACCTTGCTCATGAACAGGAAGACTCAACATTGTAAAAATGTCTATTCTACCCAAAGCAATCTACAGATAAAATGTAATCCCAATCCAAATTCCAACAGCATTTTTTAATGAGATGGAGAAACAAATCACAAACTTCAAATGGAAAGGGATGAAGCTCCAGATAAGTAAAGCATTACTGAAGAAGAGGGAGGTCTCACACTACCTGATTTTAAAATCTACTATATTGCCACAGTAGTCAAAACAGCCTGGTACTGGTTCAATGACAGATGCATAGACCAATGGAACAGAGTTGAGAATCCAGATGTAAATTCATCCACCTATAAGCAGATGATATTTGACTAAGGCCCAAAGTCTATTAATTGGGGAAAAGGCAGTCTCTCTAACAAATGGTGCTGGCATAACTGGATATCCATTTGCTAAAAAATGAAACCAGACCCATGTCTCACACCATGAACAAAACCTAACTCAAAATGGATCAAAGACCTAAATATAAAATCTAAAATGATAAAGATCATGGAAGGAAAAATAGGGACAATGCTAGGAGCCCTCATACATGGCATAAATAGGATACAAACCATAACTAATAATGCACAAACATCAGGAGAGACACTAGATAACTGGGAGCTTCTAAAAATCAAACACAGGCTCATCAAAAGACTTCACGAAAAAGTAAAAAACAACCTACAGGCTGGGGAAAAAATTTTGGCTACGACATATCCGATCAAGTCCTAATCTCTAAAATCTACAATATATTGAAAACCTCAACAACAAAAAGACAAATAACCCAATTAAAAAATGGGCAAAGAATACGCACAGGCACTTCATCAAATAAGACATTTAGGTGGCTAGCAGATACATGAGGAAATGCTCACGATCATTAGCCATTAAACCACAAAACTAAACCCAGTGCTGTCGAGTAGATTCTGACTCATAGCGACCCTATAGGACAGAGTAGAACTGCCCCATAGAGTTTCCAAGGAGCACCTGACGGATCCAAACTGCCAACCTTTTGCTTAGCAGCCATAGCACTTACACTACGCCACCAGGGTTTCCCATTAGCCATTAGAGAAATGCAAATAAAAACTACAATGAGATACCATCTCACCCCAACAAGGTTAGCATTAATCCAAAAAACACAAAATAATAGATGTTGGAGAGGTTGTGGAGAGACCGGAACACTTATACACTGCTGGTGAGAATTTAAAATGGTACAACAACTTTGGAAATTGATTTGGTGCTTCCTTAAAAAGCTAGAAATAGAAGTCCCATACGATCCAGCAATCCCACTCTTTGGAATATATCCTAGAGAAGTAAGAGCTATCACACAAATAGATACATGCACACCCATATTCATAGCAGCACTGTTCACAATAGCAAAAAGATGGAAACAGCCTAGATGCCCACCAAGGGGTGAATGGATAAACCAATTATGGTATAGTCACACAATGGAATACTAGGCAACAATAAAGAACAATGATGAATCCTCGAAACATCTCATAACATGGATGAATCTGGAAGGCATTATGCTGAGAGGAATTAGTCGTAAAAGGACAAATGTTGTATGAGACCATTGTTATAAGAACTCAAGAAAAGTTTTAAACACAGAAAAAAACATTCTTTGATGGTTATGAGGGTGGAGATGGAGGGAGAGGGATATTCACTAACTAGGTATTAGACAAGAATTATCTTAGGTGAAGGGAAGGACAACACACAATACAGGTGAAGTCAGCACCACTGGACTAATCCAAAAGCTAAGAAGTTTCCTGAATACGACCAAACACTTGGAGGCACAGAGTAGCAGGGCCGGAAGTCTGGGGACCATGGTTTCAGGGGACATCTAGATCAACTGGCATAACAAAGTTTATTAAGAAAATGTCCTGCATCCCACTTTGGTGAGTGGCATCTGGGGTGTTAAAAGCTAGCAAGCGGCATCTAAGATGCATCAATTGGTCCCAACCCACCTGGAGCAAAGGAGAATGAAGAACACCAAAGACACAAGGAAAATATTAGCGCAAGAAACAGAAAGGGCCACATAAACCAGAGACTCCATCAGCCTGAGACCAGAAGAACTAGATGGTGCCTGGCTACCACCAATGACTGCCCTGGCAGGGAACACAGCAGGGAGTCCCTGACTGAGCAGGAGAAAAGTGGGGTGCAGAACTTAAATTCTAGTAAAAAGACCAGACTTAATGGTCTGACTGAGATTGGAGGAACCCCAGAAGACATGGCTCCTGGACTCTCTGTTAATCTAGAACTAAAACCATTCCCAAAGCCAAGTCTTCAAACAAAGATTAGACTGGACTATAAGACATAAAATGGTACTCGAGAAGCGTGTGCTTCTTAGCTCAAGTAGGTACACGAGACTAAAATGAGCAGCTCCTGTCCGGAGGCGAGATGAGAAGGCAGAAAGGAACAGGAGGTGTTTGAATGGACATGGGAAATCCGAGGTGGAAAGGAGGAGTGTGCTGACATATTGTAGGGATAGCAACTAGGGTGATATAACAATGTATGTATACATTTTTGAATGAGAAACTAACTTGAGCTGTTAGCTTTCGGTTAAAGCACAATTAAAAAAAAAAAAAAAAAGAGGAGAGAGAAGGGCAGCGTGAGTGCAGGTCTGGATGACCAGCCCCCTTCCATGTCCCCTCCTGTTCCCTTTGGGCTCAGCAGAGACAAGGACTAATTACCCAGACAGGGTATGTTTTCTAGGACATCTTTCTCCAATGCTCTCTTGTCTTCTGTGCCTTGCCTCTAAGCCTCCGTTCTGGAAACCAGGGCCCATCTTGTCTCCTTCCTGTTCTGCACTCTCTTCTTGCTCCTTCAAACAAGAAGGAATGCAACTTGGAGCAGTGCAAATGGAAGTGAAGTGGGTGGCTGCCTAGACCACAGAATGGGGCTGTGTCCACTCCTCCCTCTTCCTGAGACCTGCTTCGCCCCCACAGCTGCAGGCTTGTGGTTTCAGTGGGAGCTGCCTTGCTCTTACCTGTTCCTGCCCCCCTCCCCACAGTGAAGAAGTGAGGACTGGGCATCTGTCCCGCGCATGATTCTGAGAGTTTAGTATCCACGGTGTCCACAAACCACCCTACCAGAGCTCCTGTGCCCTCTTTAGGGGTGAAGGCCACTCCCCACTAGTTCCCTTCCTCTTCCTCAGGTAAGCTTCCCCAGATCAGCCCACCTCTGCTCTCCACTGTTCTCTGGCAGGCTCAGTTCTGTCTCTCCACACCTCTGTTATTATTGTTAGGTGCCATCTGGTCCATTTGACTCATAGTGACAGAGTAGAACTGCCCCATAGGGGTTTCTAGGTTAGCAACTGAGCACTTAACCACGGTACCACCAGGGCTCCTCAAGCCTCATTCCCGGGCATGGGAAAACCAAGACAGCAAGGGAAGGCCCAGACGTTTTCACAACAGGGTTCAAATGACACACCAACAACACAATCCTGCCTCATAAATCTTGACACCTAGAGAAGATACTGGAGGAACAGACCCAAAGTGTTAACAGAGGCATTTCTGGATGGAGGGCTTGCAGGTGATTTTTTTAGTTTCTTCTTTTTGCCTACATTTTATTTCTAAATATCTGCTGTGAACGCAAATTCCTTTAGCAAAGACATAAAAGTCATTTTTTAAAAAGCGGTCATGGGGAGTATATTTAGATTACTGAACAGCAGCAACAAAAGCAGCCTTTTAAGAACTTGGCAAAGGGCTTATGTCTGGTTCTAATTTACTTAATTTAGCTTTGTTCCCTTTATAATAGAAGACCCCCTAAAGGGTATAGCTAAATCTCATGCGTATGGGTGTAGGCTGCAGAACCAATGTTGCATAGATACTTGGCAAAAGGAAGTTAGAATTGAGGCCATAAATATTACAAGAGAATAAAATAAGCATAACAGTGATCTCACCAGGGCGAACAACCAGCCTATGAGGCCTCCAATTCTTTCTCCTGGGCATTTGAAGTTAGTCTGAGAGATGACTAGTTAGTCACCTCATGTGGGAAAAAAAAGCAAGTTGCAGAATGTAAATGTGGGAGCTGGTGGTAGGGGTGGGAGGAGGGGTTCTCTTCTTCTATGTAGCCCTAAGAAGCTCTTCAGAGAAAGACTGAGGAAAGAAGTTGATGAGGGTGAAAGAGAGCCCTGGCTAGAGTCCTCGTCCTTGTTCCAGCCCCTTTCACCCGTTACCCGTTGCACAGCTGGATTGAATTCCCAGCCCATTTCCAGTCTCTTCTTCAAGCTGGATGTGGTCCCAGCCTCAGGTTTGGCTAGGTACCTGTGTGCACTTACACTTTTTGCCTGAGTGGGTCTCTGGAATATCCAACAGCTCTGACTAATATAGAGGGCTCCTACCTACTGCCCATGGCTTCATCTTGAGGGTGGTGAGGGGAGAAGAAACTCCCTGAGTGATGCAAATGGTTAACATACTTGTTTGGTAACTGAAAGTTTGGAGGTTCGAGTCTACCCAGAGATGTCTGGAGGAAAGATCTGGCAATCTACTTCTGAGAATCAGCCACTGAAAACCCTATGGAGCACCTCTACTCTGACACTTGTGGAGTCACCAAGACTCACAGTAGGCTTGATGGCAACTGGTAACTGGAAGGGAGAAGGACAAGATAGACCTGAGCAAGTAAACAGTCCAGACCCTTCCCCAAGTCTTCCCTTTTCCTGGTCCTGGCTCATCTCTGGGAGGCCAGAAGGATACAAGGCTGATGGGCCAGAGGTCTTTCTAGGCATGTGGTAAGATGGACTGCTGCGGCCCCGGCAGCTCGGGACAGAAGGATCATCAGAACCAATTGTTTCCCTGGGGACTCTAACCAGGGCTGGCAGGACTGCCACAGGAGCCCAGGATGGAACGGGGCAGGGATTCCACCTCCAGAAGCCTAGACCCGCACCCTTGACCTTGAGAGCTGGGGAAACAGATGAAGTGCATGGACCACCAAGCGGAGGAGACGTCTGAGCTAGAACTCCAGTGAAGGAATTTAGAGGTGGTCGCGATGACTCTGTCGTTTCAGCTCCGTGAAATGAAGAAAAAGCAAAATGATGATTCACCTTTTCAAATGCGGTCAAGGGTGGGGGAGGAAACAGCTGATTTCTGCTGTAGGGTCAGATCAGTGGCTCCCAAACCTGGCTGCACACCAAACTCCCCTGGGTAACTTAAAAAATGCAGAGATGCCTGGTTCCCACCCCACACCTCCTGATTCAAAATCTCCTGGGACAGGACCCAGAATCTGCATGTTTCAAGACTCATCAGACAGTTTTGAAGTGACCGGCCTGCCCTAACTGGTGATTCAGCATTAGCGAACCCCTGGGGTGGATGACATTGGTTACAGCAATCGTTATGAAGAAAAGTGAGCAAGAGGGAGAAAAGAAGGTGGGAACCCCAAGATAGACATTGCCTGTGTCAATATTGGCTTACGTCTGTTGGTGCTTCTTAGATTTTCTCTCACTAAAAGGAACTGGTATCATGATTCTCAATGTACAAAAAAACAAAAAAGTACCCAGATAAGTTGACCTCTCCTAAGATGGCAGGGTTACTGGCAGATCTGTTTTTAGACCCCATGGTGACTTGTTAGAGGAGTAGAAAGTAAAAGAACAACTGCTTTGCAGGGGAGGGGGGGTGAAAAAATAGGGTCAGGCTCTGCCCCTTACTAGATGTGTGACTTCTCAGCCTTGGTAAAATGCCCGAACTAAGAGAGTTTTGTAAATTATATGCTAACATTTATATAGAATGTCTAGAATCTCTTGAATTAAGTATTCTAAAAAAAAAAAAAAGTATTCTAGCTAATATAAAATACAGCCTACTGGCCCCTTCTGCTTGAGCAGCACGTTAAAAATTAGTGACTTCTTTATTTAATGACAAGGATCCCTGGCGGCAGAGTGGCTGCAACTGAAATGTTGGCGGTTTCAACCCACCAACTGCTCCATGGGAGAAAATTGCGGCAGTCTGCTTCCACAAAGATTAAACCTAAACACCCAACCCTGTTGCTGTCCAGTCAGTTCCGACTCATAGCAACCCTGCAGAACAAAGTAGAACTGCTCCATAGGGTTTCCAAGTCTGTCCATCTTCATGGAAGAAGATGGCCACGTCTTTCTCCCTTGGAGGGATTGGTGGGTTCGAACCACTGACTATTTGGTTAGCAGCCAAGAGCTTAACCACTGCACCACCAGGGGCTCCTCAAAGATTAAACAAAAAAGAAAAAACTCATTGCTGTTGGTTCCAACTCCCAGCCACCCTACAGGACAGAGTACAACTGCCCCCTAGGATTCAAACTGCCGATCTCTTGGTTAGCAGCCGAGCTCTTAACCACTGTATTACCAGGGCTCCTCATAAAGATTATGGCCTTGGAAACCCTGTGGGGCAGTTCTACTCTGTCCTATAGGGTCGCTATGAATCGGAATAGGCCCCACAGCAACGGGTTTTGGTTTGGGTTTTCTTTAATGATCATAAGTAATCAGAACTCTGTGTCAGGTGAGGTGGAAAAAGAAAAACAAACAATAAAGCAATTAATATGCAAGCATCGCTTTCTCTACCTGTTATTCTGGAATCATGAGACCACATTGCTGCAATTTCCACTTACTGACTCTAACAAAGGAGGTTTATTTATTGAACAACATTAGGTTCCAGGAGCTGGGGTTGCAAAGGTGTGTGAGATGCAGTCTCTGCCTCAGGGGCTCCTGTCCAGTGGGGAGAGTGACAGGTGAACGGAATTATCATGAAGGGTGATCAGTGCGGGCACAAGAATGCCCAGCTATTTTCTGTCTGCTCTAACAACTTGCCTGGTGGGGGATGTTGGGGATTGTGTCTCTTAGCTAGAAATGGGATGTTGGTGGGGGTGGGGTAGTGTAAGTGCCATAATAGAAGTAGAACTAGGTTTGTATATGACATAGCTATTGGTTGCCATCAAGTTGGCTCCAACTCATGGTGACTCCATGCACAACAGAACCATTGTCCAGTCCCCATGCCATCTTCACAATTGCTGGCACGCTCAAGTCCATTGTTGCAGCCACTGTGTGTTTTGAGTGCCTTCCAACCTAGGGGGCTCATCTTCCAGCACCGTATTAGACAACATTTTGTTGATTTTTGTAGGGTTTTCATTAGCTAATTGTGAATTATGGTGTTGGCAAAGAATATTGAATATACCATGGACTGACAGAAGAACAAATGAATCTGTCTTGAAGAAATGCAGCCAGAGTGCTCTTTACAAGTCAGGATGGTGAGACTTTGTCTCACGTACTTTGGATATGTTATTGGGAGGGACCAGTCCCTAGAGAAGTATATCTTGCTTGGTAAAGTAGAGGGTCCAGAAAAAAGAGCAAGACCCTCAAGGACATGGATTGACATAGCGGCTGCAACAATGGGCTCAAACATAACAACAATTGTGCGGATGGTGCAGGACCGAGCAGTGTTTTGTTCTGCTGTACATGCGGTTGCTATGAGTCAGAACTGACTCAACGGCACCTAACAACAACAACAATTTTCAGAAGTAGATCCCCAGGCTTTTCTTCCTAGTCCGTCTTAGTCTGAAAGCTCTGTTGAAAGCTGTTCACCACGGGTGACCCAGCTGGTATTTGAAATACCAGCGGCATAACAACATGCAAGCCACCACAGTACGAGAAAACGCCAGGTGGCTTAAGAAGGCCTCCTGGAGGAGATATGTATCATCTGACATAGTCAGAGGGGAAAAGATCAGTGGGAACAGCATGCGCAAGACCAGGGGAGCTGCGAGTAGTAAGGGCTAGAGCAGGAGGGCCCCAAAGGCAGAACTAAGGACTTTGGGGAGTACCTAGATGGTGCAGATGGTTGATGCTCTCAACTGTTGGTAGTTGGAATCCACCTAGAGGTGCCTCAGAAGACAGGCCTGGATATCTACTTCTAAAAAATCAGCCTTTGGAAACTCTAGGGAGTGCAGTCTGCTTTGACACACATGGGGTTGCCATGAGTCGGGGTCAGTCTGATGGCGATTTTTTTTCTTCCCTCATTACTTTGGACCTTAAGCTGTATGTGATGGGGGAGGCGTCAGGGATTTTAGTGTCTGATGTCACATTGGGTAGCTACACATAAGACTGCGTAGTAAAGCACACCAGTGCATCCAATGCCAGTGTTCTCATTTGCTTTGAGTTACTGAAATTTTACGATGTGATTGGCTCAGGATTCTTCTGCTAAGGAAACCAGTTCCAATTGCCTGTTGAGTCACCTCCAGCTCATGGCAACCCCATGTGTGTCAGCATAGAACTGTGCTCCATAGGGTTTTCCATGACTGGTTTTTCAGAAGTAGATTGCTAGGCCTTTCTTCTGAGGCACCTCTGGGTGGACTTGAACCTTCAACCTTTCAGTTAGCAGCCAAGCTCCTTAACCATGTGTACCACCCAGGGACACCTTCTTCTACGGAAGGGCTGCTTATAAAGATCTGCTTGTTCCTTTCTGGGCCTGGAAAGCACTCAGACCTGCCACCATGCCCTGTCATCACACTTTGTGAGCCCGAGGACTCGCCTCCTGGAATGCTGACTCCTCAGGTGTGGCCCTTGTTCCCGTAAAGTGTAATCAACTGGAGACTCCAACAATAAAGAAAGTAGAAGCTCTTCCGCCCAGGTTTTTAACTGATGGAGAGAGAAAGCAAAACTCAGGACTAAGGGTGTGCCGGAAACCCTGGTGGCCTAGTGATTAAGAGCTATGGCTGCTAACCAAGAGGTTGGCAGCTTGAATCTACCAGGTGCTCCTTGGAACTCCTATGGGGCAGTTCTGCTCTGTCCTATAGAGTCGCTATGAGTCAGAACAGACTCGACGGCAATGGGCAAAGGCTAAGGATGTGCCAGCGAAGGTGCTTTTACTTTTTGCTATCTGGGCTGAGCTATTCCAGAAGAGCAAAATCATCCCATGTTTTCATGATACCAGCTTGAAGCTGATCTGGAGCGTTTTAGAGAGACAGCTTCTCCAACTCTCCAGAAATATGTCCTTGATGTAAGAGTTCTGGGAAAAAGAGACTTCATTCTTCTAAGCCTGCACAGTCTTCCATGTGTAGTGTAGTGCTTTGTCGCGCTCGTGTGGTTCCTCAAAAATATTTTTGACTGACTGAATGGATTAATTATAGGGTAGATTAATTAAGACAAGTGAACAAATGCCTCGAATGGCCAGTGTAGGCTCCAGGAATGTTACCGGGAAGGCCTGAGCCTGTAGATGTTGGCCAACAAGGTGAGGGAGATTAGAATTTGGGTCAGGGACAGCCTAGGGAAAGATATGCGGGGGCAAGAGGGGCAGGGAGGTGGCCAAGAGGATAGGAATTTCCACAGAGAGGAATTGGGCAATCAAGATGCGGGACTGAGAATCAGGCAAAAAGAATGAAAACACGAGGGGGTTTTCAGAAACAAATACAACCTCTATAGGGGTTAAGAGCTATGGTTGCTAACCAAAAGGTAGACAGCTTGGATCCACCAGCCACTCCTTGGAAACTCTATGGGGCAGTTCTACTCTGTCCCATAGGGTCATTGTAGACTGGACTGCAATGGGTTTGTTTGTTTTTGTGTGTTTATTGAGCATGGAGGGGAATGAAAGGAGAAAGGAGCAAAGAGAGGGAGGAAGCGAAAACGTGAAACAGAATTTGAAACTTGTCAGTAAGAGATCTACCTTTGTACAACTCGAGGACCCACCCAGGATTTTAAAGACGGCCAGGCGTTTATAAATCTTCTGACCCAACTGCCTCGTTTTACAGAAGAGGAAACTGCAGCTAAGAAGGGTTAGATACAGGTGACCAGCAGGAGACTGAAGAGGCTTCAGGAGCAGCGGACCAGGGTCCTGCTCTCCTCCAGGTAGCCTCCTCTGCCTTCTCTCTCTCCACTCTCCTCACCGACCCCTCGCTCCTTCTCAGCCCTCAGATAAGGAACAGGTGAACTCTGTCCATCCATCTGTGTGGAGCAGCACACGGTCATCATCCGAGATTTGGGAGGCAAACCTCCGCCCCAATCTTTGCTTTACCACTTACTGGCTGTGAGACCTTGCACAGATTACTTTCTCACTTGGTGTCTGTAAAATGGGAATTATAAAATACCTGCCTCCTAGGGTTATTGAGAGTCAAAATTGACTGGATAGCAACGGGTCTTTTTTTTTTTTTTTTTTTTTTAGGGTTATCATGAAGGAGCCCTGGTGGCACAAAAGGTTGTCAGCTGGAACTCACCCAGGCGTCACATGGGAGAAAGACCTGGAGGTCTGCTCCCATAAAGATGACAGCCAGAAAACCCTATGAGGCAGTTCTACTCTGTCACATGGGATTGCTGTGAGTCGGAATTGACTCCGTGGCTCCTAACAGCAACAACAGAGTTATTGTGAACATTAAGTGCGTCGATAACACATAAAGTGCTCAGAACAGAGGCTGCTGGCACCTAGTAAGTATTCCAAAAATGTCAATTATTATTGTACTTATATTACCTAGTTGGTGTGGCCAACCCAAGAGCACATTTCCCAAACACAATTAATCTAGTTCATTTCCCTCCTCAGAATTAAAATATGACAAGATCTTAGTTTTTTCAGAGTATAAAATGATACATGGTATCATTACAAATTTTTAAAACTGTATTTTAAAATGTAAAAGAGAAAGTAAAGATTACTCAAAGTCACAAGCCCAGAGATAGTCACTGTTAAAATTTCGGCAAACATAATTCTCAAGGAGTCCCTGGGGGTGAAAACTGTTAAGCACTCAGCTCCCAACCAAAAGGTTGGAGGGTTGAGTCCACCCAGAGGCTCCTCAGAAGAAAGGCCTGGCAATCTACTTCCAAAAAATCAGCCTTTAAAAACCCTCTGGAGCACAGTTCTACTCTGACACACATCGAGTTGCCGTAAGTCAGACTCAACGGCAACTGGTTTTTGGTTTTCATAATTCTTGATAGTTCTCTTGGCGCATCTATATGAATGGAATTTTCTATATTGCTGTTGTGTGCCATTAAATCAATTCTGACTAATATCAACTCTATAGGACAGAGTAGAACTGTTCCATAGGGTTTTCGAGGCTGTAGTCTTTACAGAAGCAGATTCCCACATCTTTCTTCCACAGAGCAGCTGGTGGGTTCGAACCACTGACCTTTCGATTAGCAACATATCAGGATACCGTTCTGTGAACTGCCTTTCTCGTTAAACAGAGACGTTGTGGACACCTTCCATGCCAATACTTATAGGTCCTGCATTATTTGTAAAGACCGCTAAGTATTTCATTGATGGCTACACTATAATTAATTAAAACTATGCCCTACTGGTCGTGTGACATCACTGATATTACAACATAAACCCCAAAGAATTACCACTCACAGTCAGCTCCAGGCCCTGTCTGACTATTTCCTTGGGACAATTGTTGAAATTTCTGGGAGGCTCTCATGACACATGATCCAGTAGAGTGACATATTCTAAGAACCCAGTCAGCTGGTTTGACAGGACTTAGGGGAATGTGGCTTTTGAAAGAGCTCAAAACCTCATTGTGGGAGGACAGGCAGGCCATTGGCCGGTTTGCAGAAGGACAAATATTTGGAGGTCATCTCTGCCCACAGGTTTTGATGCTAGCGTGTTCCCGTGCTAACAGGTAATTTTCCTGGTCAGAGAAGGGGATCCATGGGAGAATTTACTGACCTCTTTCTTAGACCACCAGTGCCCTACAATTTCTCTGAATTTCTAATGTTCGAATAAGTTTTCTGGGAAATCAGGTTAGGGAAGTTCAATTGGCTGAAAAGTGTCACGTAATTTTTGAGGAACCTTCCAAGGGTATTTTGCTCCAACTAGGGTTATGGAATTGACTCGACGGCACTGGGTTTTTGGGTTAGGGTTGGGGCAGATTTTTCTAGGCCCCAAACTTGCTTCATCACCTGACGAGTGATCCTCAGCATTTTCCTTAGCAGATGAAGCTGGGATGGGAGGCAATGAACAAGAGTGGTGACCGTGACACCCACCACCTTCTACTGGCCAGAAGGTGGTGAAAGATGAACAGAGGATGGGAAAGGAAGTAATGCAGGCTGACTGTGTCAAGGCTTGGCCAATTCATCTGAGGGGTGGAGGAAGGTGAGTGGGGACACACCTGGACCCCCAGCCTAAACCAGAGGTCGGCCACCTAGCTCTTTCACCCCTGACTACCTTCCTGACCATGTCAGATGTGGTTCTAGGTTGGAACATTCCACACACAGGCCTGATGTGGGTAAGGAGTGACCAGGAGGGATCAGTGCAATGTGCCATCTGCCTCTACTTTTAGTAATTCTTAACCTATGAGAAAAGCAGCAACATATGCTAACCTTTAGAGAGGTCTAGTATTGCCACTGGAGCCCTAGTTGTGCAGTGGTTAAGAGCTTGGCTGCTAACCGAAAGGCTGGCAGTTCGAATCCACCGCCCACTCCTTGGAAACCCTATGGGACATTTCTATTCTGTCCTATAGGGTCACTATTAGCCGGAATTGACTCAATGGCAAGGAGTTTGGTTTTGGTTTAGTATTGCCACCACCCATCTGTCAGTCTGTTGTACTGTGGTGGCTTGGGTGTTGCTATGATACTGGAAGCTATGCCACTGGTATTTCAAGTACGGACAGAGTCACTCAAGTTTCAGCAGAGCTTCCAGCCTAAGATAGACTAAGAAGAAAGGCCTGGCAATCTACTTCCAAAAAGTTGGCCAGTGAAAATCTTATGGATTACAACAGAAGATTGTACGATACAGTGCTGGAAGATGAGGCCCCTGGTTGGAAGACACTTAGAACACACGGTGGCTGAAACAATGGACTCCAGCGTACCAACAATGAAGAAAATGGCAAGGACTGGGCAACGTTTGGTTTTTTTGTACATGGGTCTCCACGAGTCAGAGTCGACTCCATGGCAACTAAGAACAATTATTGCCAGGGGCAGATCCAAGTGTATTTATGTGTATTAACCCATATAAACCTCACAACAGTCCTAGGGGATAGGTTCTCTCAGTGTTCCCATTTTATAACTGGTGGAACTGAGGCACAGAGGGTAAGCAGTTTGCTCAAGGTCACACATTGAGTAAATGGGAAAACTGATATTCAACCTCTATAGTTTGGTTTCAGGATTCTTTTATTTATGATTGTTTCTCTTCATTATGATGGTTCTATGATTCTGTCTTCAACCAGACGCTCCTGAAATAAAAACAGAAGCTGAGCCTATGTAAAGCTGCAGGAACATGAACATGTTAATGGGAGTTCTTGAGCCTGCTGGTCAAAGTGAAATGCTTAAGAGTGACCAAAAGCTGATTAAATAAAAGAGGATTGGAATGAGCCTGCCTGGCCTGTGACTGGGAAGGAGAAGGGCATCTTTAGGGCCAAAAAACCATGGGGATTCTAGCTGGTGATGCCATCTGATACATTGTATTAAAAATAGGAGGCACGAGGGCACCTCTGCTTTTGCTGTATGTCAATTCTCCCTCTTTTCCCTCTCCCTGCTTGTTTCTTTTCCCTCCTTCATAGGTTGCAACTGTTTTGTACCCACAGACATACACACTATCAATTTCTTTTGCATGCGCATGCTCTCTGTCTGTATGTGTATCAAACATACACAATTCTCCCTGTCATATTGTTAGTTTTTAAAATGTTATTAAGTTATCTTATTTAATACAGTTTACTCTTTTACTCTGTGCAATGTGTGTCCAAGGTCACGGAAAAATGATCCCAGTTGAGTCAAATAAGGTACTGAAGACTGCCAGGCACCCCATCCGGAGACCTGGGCCATGGCGTGATGCACCGAGAATTGAGAGACAGAGGTCCCCAGGGAGGGGACCAAAGAGTGGAGAGAGTCAACAAGCCATTGCGTAGTGGACAGGAAGCAAAGCAGGATGGCTGGGAGGGCTGGGCTGGAAAGGGGAGCAGGGTATACCCATTATGGTTACAATAGCGCGCATGTTGCATATCTGCCTATATCCAACTGGGCAGTCAACACGCCTTCTCCCCTGGCGGGAGGTTTTAATGATAATTCTGGTACTTTACCACCACCCGTCTCCATCTGCCAGTTTGTCCCACTGTGGTGGCTTGCATGCTTCTGGAAGTTATACCACCGGTATTTTAAACAGCAGCAGGGTTTCAGCAGAGCTTCCAGGCAGTCCAAAACAGACCAGGAAAAAAGGCCTCGTGATCTACTTCCAAAAATTAGTGAAAACCCCATGGATTACAACAGAACGTTGCCTGATATAGTGCTGGAAGATGAGCCCTCTAGGTTGGAAGGCACTCAGAATACTCAGTGGCCGCAACAACAGACTCAAGCACACCAACTGTTGTGAAAATGGTGCAGGACGGGGTAATGTTTCATTCTGTCATACGTGGGGTCACCATGAGTGGAGGTGACTCAATGGCAACTAACAACAACGTGGTACTTTCATTTGACACAAGCTCACTCACCAAAGACGTTTCCTTTATCTTCTTTTTGATGGGTGTATGTGAGTGTGTGTGTGAGTGTGTGTACAAGTGCGTGTGTATGCTCGCTCATCAGACGTGTTATTACCCATTTCCAGCAACCTCTTGAAATTAAAACCATTGCCGTCCTGACCTTTGGGGAAGTAGTTTCCTGTCTTACTTCACCCTGTCCACACCCACCCCTTGGTTCCTCACTTCAAACCCCTCCCTTCACAGCCACCCAGCTTGAGGTTTTCCCAACTCTCCCACAGAATTCCACAGTGTCTCCCTTTCACATAATCAGGAGAAATATCCAAGAGGAAATTCTGAGCTCCATGACCCACATTCATCAATTGTTCACCTTAGTAACAATTTGGGTTTTCTGTTTCCAAATGTCTTTATGACCTTATCCCCTTAATCACCCTTTCCAAAAACACCAGCCTCTTGAGAAACAGTAAGTTCAGGCAAAAATACAGAAATAATTTTTTGGAATAAAGAAGGATTTCTTTCCCAGGATTCTAGAACTACCCAGGATGTCCAGAGTGGATTTAAGGCTGTTTACAAGAGTCTGTAACATACAAGGAACCCCAGTTGTCATTTAGCTTGGCCCCTTATTTACTGGTATCACTGTATATATATATATATATATATATATATATATATATATATATATATATAATTGAGCCTATTCCAACTCATAGTGACTCTGTAGGACGGAGTAGAATTGTCCCATAGGGTTTCCAAGGCTGTAATCTTTACAGAAGCAGGCTGCCACATCTTTCTCCTTGGAGCATCTGGTGGGTTTGAACCACTGACCTTTCAATTAGCAACTGAGGGCTTAACCACTGTGCCACTAGGGCTCCTGTGCTTATATAGTCCCCTGTTGGTTTATTGTATACCTCTCCCCTCACCCCAACTTGAATGTGAGTTCCATTGGAGCAGGAACCATATCTGTTTTGTTCCCTCTTGCACCCTCAGTATCTAGCTTGATGTCTGAGATGTAGTAGATGCTTAGTAAATATTAGTGAATGACTGAAAGAATAAATTTTAGCTCTAAGCTATCTAGGCCAGTATTGCACAGTTAAACAGTATTTCCAGGGAGGGGTGTTATGGATTAAATTGTGTCCCCCCAAAATGTGTAGCAGCTTGGCTAGGCCATAATTCTCAGTATTGTGTGGTTGTCCTCCAGTATTTTGTGATCCGATGTGATTTTCCTACGTGTTGTAAATCCTAATCTCTGCCTGTGGTTAACAAGGCAAGATTAGGTTTTACTAAAGATGATTAGGGTGAGATGCAACACCCTTACTCAGGCTGCAGCCCTGATTCGATGTAAGGGGAGTTTCCCTGGGGTGTGACTTGAATTACCTTTTATCTTAAAAGAGCTAAAATGAGAGAGAAGCAAGCAGAGAGATGGGAGCTAATGCCACCAAAAAGAAGAGCCAGCAGCAAGTGCATCTTTTGGGCCTGGGTTCCTGTGCTGAGAAGCTCATAGACCAGGGCAAGATTGAGGACAAGGACCTTCCTCCAGGGCTGACAGAGAAAGAAAGCCTTTCCCTGGAGTTGGCACCCTGAATTGAGACTTCTAGCCTCCTAGACTATGAGGGAATAAATTTCTCTTTGTTAAAGTCATCAACTTGTGGTATTTCTGTTATAACAGCACTAGATAACTAAGACAGATACCAATATCAATAATGCATTGTATAGATAGCTAGCTGTGGCCAACACTGGCAGTTCTCCACACAAATCTGTACAGGGCTTTCTGAGCAGTTAGACTACATTTCCCAGCCTCTCTTGCAGTTTGGTATGGTCAAGTGACTAAATTCTAACCAATGGGATCAGTGTGAAGAAGTAATAGGCACCATTTCCAAACCTGGGTCATAAAGCGCTTCGTGTGAGCTCCTCTACACTGTCCTGTTCCAACCAGCTGTATGAAGAACCCCCAAGGAAACCTTGAAACCATGTACTGAAAATGGCAGAGCCACTGTCCATCTAAGTCCTTGAATGACTACATGTAGCACACTGCCTGCCTAAGTGGATATTGACTCTGTCACTTTGTTTAAGTGAATTTTATTCTATGCCTAAGACAAAACTTGATCCAAAATATATACACATATATATATTCTTTTACCAAATTATCTGTCACACTTCCAATGCGCTAGGTCCTGTTATAAGTTATTTACACATATTGACTCATAATTATCCTAATGATCCTATGAGTCAGATATATCCCTGGCCCCATTTTACAGAGGAGGAAACTGAGGTACAGAGAATTTAATTAACTTAGCAAAGGTCAAATAAATTGGAAGCAGCAGAGCCAGAATTCAGATCAGATAGACTAACTTTAGAGTCCATCGCTAGTGTTCTGTTTCTCTGATAGAGTCACATTAAACTCTTCGCTGATGTATGAGCAAATTAGCTAACTCGATAAATCAAATTTCAATCTTTTCTGACATGCCTGTGATTCCTAGGGCTATGTGAAGTACTTCAGAACTTGACATGATATGATACCAAACAGGTTTCGTGGGAGCTTCCAGACTAAGAAGAAAGGCCTGGGAATCTACTTACAAAAATCAGCCAATAAAAACCCTATGGATCAGAATGGCCTGTCCAAAACTGGTCATAGGGATGGTGCAAGACAGGCAACATTTTGTTCCATCATGCATGGGGTCATCATGAGTCGGGGGAAGTTCAATGGCAGCAAACAAAAACAAGACACTTTCTCAACCAGTGCTTGGTACATGTAGGTCTAGCAGTTTAATCTTGGGTGTTCTATTATCGCTGAGGTTCCTCCTTTTGTTTTATCTGTTTTGTACAGGGATATGGAAGCAGTGATAACATTTCGATACATGATGAGTGAGGTATATATATCTAGGCTGTAGATGGAAAGAAGAGCTTTAATTGATGATTTGCCAAGATGTTATCTGCAAGGTGGGGAAATAAACCCATTTATTGTCTTAGTTTGCCTAGCAAATTCATGTGCCACAGCCTGGAGAAGGTTAGGAAACACAGCCCTAGAAGATCTCTTGATCTTTGAATCACACCCTAGTGATCTAATTTAATTAATTAAGTTTACAAAGAGGTCTCGCTGCCTTAGCCACTTGTGACCTGTGTCATTCACGGAGCCCATACCCTGCCTGGCATCCTGCATATGTGAGGCTACTCAGTACTATTTCCTTACTCTCTTCGTGGCTCTAATGGGGTGTTGCTTATACCAGGTTAAGGCCCAGTGGAGTAAGGGCCTCTTATAAGGCAGGGGTTGGGAAACTGCGGCCCATGGCCAAATCTAGTCCACTTTCTGTTTTACTGGAACACAGCCACACTCCTCCGTTTAGTGTTGGCTGTGGCTGCTTTCTCACTACAGTGGCAGAGTTCAGTAGTTGCAAAAGAGAGCACATGGTCCCAAAGCCCTTTTGTGAAGGATAGCTATCTAACACCTCACAGAAAAAGTTTGCCAAGTCCTGTTATAAGTGTTGGGGCCCTGGTGATGCAGTGGTTAAGAATTTGGCTGCTAACCAAAAGGTCAACAGCTCGAATACACCAGCTGCTCCTCGGAAACCTTATGGGACAGTTCCACTCTGTCCTATAGGGTCACTACGAGTCGGAATCGACTTGATGGCAATGGGTTTTTTGGTTTTGGTTATAAGGGTTAGGGAGAGGAAAGGATAAAGAAATAGGTGGGTGTCTGATTGTGGGAGCCCTTGAATGAGTGGCCAGGTGTTTGGGCTTTATCCTTTAGTTCCAGTGGAGTCACCTAGGCCCCCTCATCAAGAAAGTGCTGTGATGACAGAAGGGTGCTTTAGGAGGATTGTGCTGGCTTCCATATAAAAACCAGGAAATGGGTGGGTGGGGGGACAGAAGGCAGAGAGCATGGTTAGGAGGTGGCTTCACTTATTCATAGTGAGGCAGCTAAAGCTATTAGATATCTACCAGCATTCAAGCCCTTACCTTCCTTAGTGGCAAGGCCCTAATTTTGTTCAGGTCTTTTCCTTGTGACCCAGGAGGGGATGACCTCATCCCTGGCTCCAAGGTAAACCCTTGACAACAATTGGTTTAGGGATATACTGCCTTTGTGATTGTAGCATCTGGGTGTGGTGCCTGGGATTGCCACAGCCATCTTCCTTCCAGCCTGAGCCATTGAGTCAGGACACCAGTCAGGTGGGGCCAAGAGAACTGCATGGAGGTGGAGACAGAGTCATCCCACCTGCACATTTCTTTTATGTGAACTTCCTTGTGGTTTACGTCAATTTGAGGGGGAATTTTCTGTTTCTCCAAAAGCATCCTGATCCAAGGCCTGAAAGTGGATAAGAATAGTGAATTCACAAAAGAAGCGACAGGAACAAGAGATTCTGTGAAAGAGTCAAGGGGATGAGACCAGACTTGAATCTGGGCTCTGGGAAAGACAGAAGAATGAAACATGGCCCTGAGGTTTTTACTCGGTGACTGGGAACACAAAAGACCATTGACAGGAATGGGGAAATGATGGGCGTGGTCCACATTCTCTGATATGAGCAAGTCATTGTCCAGTAAGTGAGCCAAAAGGGGATCTGCTTTGCATATTGCTACCAAACCAAAACCAAACCTGTTGCCACTGAGTCAATTCCAGTCCATAGCGACCCTAGAGGACAGAGCAGAACTGCCCCATAAGGTTTCCAAGGAATGGCTGGTGGATTTGAACTGCCAACCTTTTGGTTAGCAACCCTATCATTTAACCACTGCACCATCAGGGCTCCATATTGCTACATTGAACCAAAAAACCCAACCTGTTGCCGTCGAGTTGATTCCGACTCATAGTGACCCTATATAACAGAGTAGAATTGCCCCATAAGATTTCCAAGGCTGTAAATCTTTAGGGAAGCAGACTACCACATCCATCTCCTGCACAGTGCCTTGTAAATTCAAGCTGCTGACCTTTCAGTTAACAGCTGAGCCCCTAACCACTGCGCCACCAGCCTCGTTTACTCTGCTCTAAACACGTGAATATGAGATAAAATTTATTTGATTCTGCAACATTGTAGCTGAGGGTAAACATTCCAGGAAGGCACAGTTATACACAATATTTGTTTTTTATTATAGATGTTTAAATGGTAGGAAAAACATAGTGTTTCATAGCACTTGCAAGATTGGAATACAATAACTTTCTTCCAGAATTCAAATACCTACATATTTTAGGGTGAGAGTGAAGAATGTTCTTCTAAAACCAAAAGCCACTGAATTTATAGTAGAAAAGAATTCATTGAAAGTTACATTAACCAAAACTAAATCAGTTGCCATTGAGTCAATTCCAATTCATCGTGACTCTTTGTGTGTCGGAGTAGAACTGTGATCCGTAGGGCTCCCAATGGCTGATTTTTTGGAAGTAGATCACTAGGCCTTTCTTCCAAGGCACCTCTGGGTGGACTAGAAGCTCCAATGTTTCACTTAGTAAATGAGTTCATTAACCATTTTCACTACCCAAGGAATCCATATAGAAAATAGATAGCTAGATGGATAGATAGATAGGTAGATATAGATAAATAGATATAGAAAGATAAATAGATAGGTGATAGATATAGATGACAGATAGATATAAATAAATATAAACCCATTGCCGTTGAGTTGATTCCAAATCATAGTGACTGTTTTAGTCATCTAGTGCTACTGTAACAGAAATACCATAAGTGAATGGCTTTAACAAAGAGAAATTTATTCTCTTACTGTCTAGTAGGCTATAAGTCCAAATTCAAGTTGTCAGCTCCAGGGGAAGGCTTTCTCTCTCTATCGACTCTGGAGGAAGGTCCTTGTCATCAGTCTTCCCTTGGTCTGGGAGCATCGCAGCATAGGAACCTCAGGTCCAAAGGACACACTCTGCTCCTGGTGCTGCCTCTTGGTAGTATGAGGTCCCCAACTCTCTGCTTGCTTCTCTTTCATTTTGTCTCTTGTAAGATAAAAGGTGGTGCAGGCCACACACCCCAGGGAAACTCCCATTACGTTGGATCAGGGATATGGCCTGAGCGAGGGTGTTATATCCCACCCTAGTCCTCTTTAAAAGCACAGGCAGAGATTATCACAAAATGGAGGACAAGCACACATGGCCTAAGCAAGTTGACACATATTTTGGGGACACACAATTCAGTCCATTACAGTGATCCTATAGGACAGTGTAGAACTGCCCCACAGAGTTTCTAAGGAGTGCCTGGTGGATTTGAATTGCTGACCTTTTGGTTAGCAACCATAGCACTTAACCACTACACCACCAGGATTTCCATAAATAGATATAGATAGATAGATAAATAGGTAGATGATATAGATGACAAATAGATATGGACAGATATAGTTAGACTATAGATAGATAGAGCGGTAGATAGAGATATAGTCACCTGATTTATCAGAAGGGTGACACAGCAGTGCAGTGGGGGAAAGGAAGGTCTTTTCAATAAATGGCGCAAGGGCAATTGTATATCCATTTCACACCATATACAAAAAAGTAAGTCCAGATGGATTGCAGATCTGAATGTGAAGATTTTAGAAAAATAAAACAAAACAAATAGAAGAGATCTTCATGACCTTGACGTAGGACAGTTTGCTTAAATGGGACATTAAAAAATGCTAGCCATAAAAAAAAAAAAAAGTAAAATTATATAAAATGAGGAACTTCTGTTCATCAAGACACCATTAAAAGAGTGAATAAGCAACACACAGGCTGGAAGAAAATGTTTTCAGTTCATATATCTGACAAAGAACTTTTATCTAGAATCTGTTAAGAATTCCTACAAAATCAATAGGAAAAACAATACAATAGAAAGATGGGCAAAACATTTGAAGAGATACTTCATAAAAATTTATTGCCAATGGCCAGCCAATAATCACATGCAAAAGGAACTCAATTCCATTAGTCATCAGGGGAATTCAAATTAAAACCATGATGTGGTACATCTACATATCCACCAAAACCCATTGCCATCTAGTCAATTCCGTTTCCTAGTGACCCTATAGAACAGAGTAGAACTGTCACCACAGTGTTTCCAAGGCTGTAAATCTTTAGGGAAAAGGGAAGCAGATTGCCACATCTTTCTGTCTTGGAACAGCTGGTGGGTTCGAACCACAGACCTTTCTGTTAGCAGCTGAGCATTTAACCATTGTGTGACCAGAGTTCCTGTATATCCACCAGAAGGCTGAAAATGAAAGAAACATAAAAATACCAAATACTGGCAAAAATGTGGAGCGACTGGAACTCTCATACACTCCTGGTGGCAGTGTGAATTGGTACAACCACTTTGGAAAACTGCCTGTGAGTTTTCCAGCAATTCCACATTATGGCCCAGAAATCCCAAGTAGTCCAAGCTGCACTCAAAGCGTGGGCAAAAAACAAGGCTCCAGGAACTGATGGAATACCATTTGAGATGTTTAAACAAACAAATGTAATGCTGGAAGTGCTCACTCATCTGTTCCAAGAAATTTGAAAGATAGTTATCTGGTCAATCAACTGGAAGAGATCCATATTCGTGCCCATACCAAAGAAAGGTGATCCAAAGAATGAGGAAGTTATCGAACAGTATCATTAATATCACACTCCAGCAAAATTTTGCTGAAGATTATAAAAAAATGGTGGCAGCAGGGAATTGCCAGAAATTTCAAACCAGATTCCGAAGAAGATGTGAAACCGGGGCTATCATTGCTGATGTCAGATGAATCCTGGCTGAAACCAGAGAATACCAGAAAGATGTTTACCTGTGTTTTATTGACTACGCAAAGGCATTTGATTGTGTGAATCATAACAAATTATGCATAACATTGCAAAGAATGGGAATTCTAGAACACTTAATTGTGCTCATGAGGAACCTGTACATAGATCAAGAGGCAGTTGTTCAAACAGAACAAGGGGCTACTGCGTGGTTTAAAGTCAGGAAAGGTGTGCGTTAGGGTTGTATCCTTTCACATACTTATTAAATATGTATAAAAACCAAAAAACCAAACTAGCTGCCATTGAATCAATTCCAACTCATAGTGACCCTATAGGACAAAGTAGAACTGCCCCATAGGGATTTCCAAGGAGCACCTGGTAGATTTGAACTTCTGGTTAGCAGCTGTAGCTCTTAGCCACTATGACACCAGGGTTTCCTCAACCTGTATGCTGAGCAAATAATCTGAGAAACTGGACCATATGAAGGAGAATGCAGTATCAATATTGGAGGAAGACTAATTAACAACACCTGTGATATGCAGCTGACACAATCTTGCATGCTGAAAGTAAAGAAGACTTGAAGCACTTAGTGATGAAGATCAAAGACTATACAGCCTTCAGTGTGGATTACACCTCAACATATGCATAACAAAAAACCTCACTACTGGACCAACAAGCAACATCATGACAAACATAGAAAAGATTGACGTTGTCAAGGATTTCATTTTACTTGGATCCGCAATCAACACTCATGGAAGCAGCAGTCAAGAAATCAAAGAACATATTGCAGTGGGCACATCTGCTGCAAAAGATCTCTTTAAAGATGTCACTTTGAGGACTATGGTGTGTCTGACCGAAGCCATGGCATTTTCAATTGCCTCACATGCATGTGAAACCTGGACAATGAATAGGAAGGACCAAAGAATTAATGCCTTTGAATTATGGCATTGGCGAATGAACAAATCTGTCTTGGAAGAGGTACAGCCAGGATGCTCCTTAGAAGCAAGGATAGCGAGACTTACTTCACGTGCTTTGGACATGTCATCAGCAGGGACCAGTCCCTGGAGAAGGACATCATGCTTGGTAAAGTAGAGGGTCGGCAAAAAAGAGGAAAACCCTCAACAAGGTGGATTGACACAGTGGTTGCAACAATGGGCTCAAATATAGAGGATTGTGAGGATGGTGCAGGACCAGGCAGTGTTTCTTTCTGTTGTACGTAGGGTCTCTGCGGAACTGACTCGACTGCATCTAACAAAAACAACGTATATATACCAGAGATTCAGCAGTTCTACTCCCAGGTATATAAACCATGTGGAAATCAGTTCAGAGGCTTATTGAAAGACATGTACTAGAATATCTACGGCATTGCTAGTCAGGTTGGCCCCCATTACCTGGAAAAATAAAAATATGCAGACAAACAGACTGCCAGTGGAAATTGTTCAACCCAGGGAAATATCAGCACACTACACTGTTTCAATAGTATTAAACTTTGAAGTGTGTTGAGTAACAGCACTCAATCAATTATTTAAATGTAGTGACCTGGCCTGCTGTGTGCAGAGTAGAACTGCTCCTTAGGTTTTCAAGGCTGTGACCTTTTGGAAGCAGATCGCCAGGCCTGCTGCTTCCAAGGTACCTGTGTGTGGGTTTGAATCTCCAATATTTTGGCTAGTAGTTGAGCATGTAGCGTAGGGCTTAAGAGGATGGGCTCTGAAGTCAATCTTTGCTTGCATCCTGAGGCCTTAACTTACTAGCAACATGACTTTGACCAAGTTACCTAATTTTCTGTGCCTCCATTTCTTCATCTGTAAAGAGGAGTTAATAATAGCAGTATTTTCCCCATAGAGTTTTTGGGAGAACTCAAAGAATTAATACACATGAATCACTCAGAACGTTGCTCAGCATGTATAAATACGCATAAAATAGTTTATACTGTGTGTTAAGTTTCTGCCAAGGGCTCTAGTGGTGTGGTACGGCGCTAAAACAGATTCAACTACAAAAATACCGTGCTTGGATTAGAATCAAAGAGGTAAGAAAATACATAAACTAATTTACAAATACTCAATAAAATATAACTGAAGCTATAGAGCCTATAAAGGGTTCAGGCTGCTTGTTTATTTTCTGGCCATTCAATGGCTTGCATGTGTATCTCTGACAAACAAAGTTGTTTATTTGTGTCTTTTGTTTTACTCATAAACATAATAACTCATGTTATTATGTCTCAATCTTCAAGTTTTTAAGGGCAAGGTGGGTGTTGAGTCATCTCCGCATTCTCGGTAATGCCTGCCATATACAGTAGGCACTCGGTGAATGTTCAGTAAAGAGGGAAAGTTATGATTTACAGTGTGCTCTTCGGTCTGGTTAGAAACTAAACCAGGTAATTTTTTTGTTATCTTTTTTTTTTTTCAATTTGACTAAAGAACAGACAAAAATACTTGAGGTATGCAAAGAGGGATTGCTTTGCACTAGAAAGTTGTTTGTTCTAAAGTTAGCAAAGAACGAGGCACCTTTCTTTAAAAGAACATGGTTTATCCAAAATATATATTTATCGAATTGTCCCCAAATAAGTTGTAAGTTATCCTATGTAAGGAACTTCTGCTTTATAGTAGCTCGATATGTACCCACAGGAGGGAACCAGATGAATGAAAAAGAACTGATGTCAGGATATTCAATGTGCAAATTAAAAAAGACAAGGAACTCTAGTTAATTTTGACCCCAGGGAAAATTCCAGACTTGCTATGTTCATCAAATTATACCATCAACCCAATAAAAGTCTCATTGACAATTACTTTTAACTTTTAAGGTAGAAAGAAAAATTGCAACTGTTGACAGCAGTTTTTAACTCAACCATAACAGTAATAGTCTGGCTGGGTTTACAGCCCTCAGACACTAAGATGATTTAAATAAACTATCTCTTGGCACCGTTAATAGCGATACATGAATTTATTGCACTAGGCATTGTGCTAAGAGGCTGCCTTATTGAATCCTTACCCCATTTTATCCTCAAGGAATCAAGCTCCCAAAATTAAATTATGTACCTACCCAAGGTCATTCAGCTAATAAGACTGGAATTTGGGTCTGACCAACTCCAGGTCTTTAATAAAGCAATGTCCCACTCTTCATAAATATATGTATATTTCTCACTATGGCTAGAACATTTTTCTTTCATATTCGCCTGGAATGAAGCAAGTCTTAGAGCAACAGATCCCCTAAGTGGGACAAAAACAAACAAGCAAACAAAAAAACCCATTGCTGTTAAGTCAATTTTGGCTCACAGCGAACCTATAGGACAGAGTATAACTGCCCCATATGGCTTCCAAGGCTGTGAATCTTTACGGAAGTAGACTGCCACATCACTGTCCAGCCTAAATAGGATGGGTACATTCAAACATGGTTTTTTTTTTCTGTCTTATTTTGACCTTTTCCTCTAGATATCTGGGTCAATTTTAATCAAGTTTTTAAGTCTTCAAGCACCTTCAGTGCCCTAGAAAGAGATGATTAAATTTGATTTCCTATACGTTGGCATTCACAGCTCACCCCAAGCTTGCTAAGTCAGCTATGTCCTGGAAGAAAGAGAGATGAGTGATGTTTGCTGTGGTGGGTATTAGTTCTTTCTTCATTCAGGCTTAATGTGGCATTTAAAAAAATTCTCATTACAACAAAAAAGTTCTTCCCTTCATCTGTTTCAGGTATGTAACTTTTGTTGTCTACTGATCAGCTTCTCCATGATGAAGTCTCTCTCTCTCTTTTCTCTTGTTTCTCCATGCAGATCACTGAGACGAAACCAGCTTTTCATTCCTCCCGTTTCAAAACCATGTATTTGTTGTGTCTTGTCAAAGGCTGGGAGGAAACCCTGGTGGCGTAGCGGTTAAGTGCTATGGCTGCTAACCAAATGGTCAACAGTTCAAATCCACCAGGCACTCCTTGGAAACTCTATGGAGCAGTTTTACTCTGTCCTATAGGGTCGCTATGAGTCGGAATGGACTCGACGGCACTGGGTTTGTTTTTGGGTTTGGTCAAAGGCTGGAGGCTTGATCTCAAGACAAGCAGCCAGAGTTTCCAATGAAGAAACCCTGATGCTGAGAGGGAAAGCCTAGGTTTCGGGGATTTTGACAGTCACCAGTAACCCTGAAAATCCTTACCAAAAGGCCATTCTTATAGAGATGCACAGATTTTACTTGCAACAGTGTGTTCAATTCAGTTCTCAGAAGGGATAAATATAAATTGGGATTGTTCTTGTAAGCTTTCCAAGGTCCAAACGTTTTTACCTATTTCATGTCTCTAGAAGCATAAACCCACCGCCATGGATTCGATTCCAACTCATGGCAGCTCTGTGTCAGAGTGGAACTGTGCTGTACAGCTTTTTCAGTACTGTGATCTATGGCAGCAGATCACCAGGCCTTTCTTCCGCAGAGCTGTTAGGTGGATTTGAATGAGGGCTTCTAGCCTCAGCTGAGAATTTGCACTTCTAACAAGTTCCCAGTTGATGCGAATGCTGCTGGAGATAAGAATCTCCCGGGAATCTTGTTAAAATGTAGATTCTGTTTCAGCATATCTGGGATGGAAATGCAAATTATCAGCAGAGTTTTGAACGGAAAGAACAGTTCGAAGCCCTGATTTAAACTACCAACCTTTTGGTAGCTGCCGCCCAGGAACCTGTGAAAGCACAAATAAGGGGTTAATTTGGTCCATTTATTCTTTTGTAATAGCATCGCTTAGCATCACATAGACACAAACCCTCAGCTGTTTTGTCAGAGGTCATGAACAAACTGATCATGCTCCCACATGATAGGGCCTGTGCTAGGAGTGAGATGAGCCAACAATAAGGAAACGTTAAATAAAACAAAATTACTAGATTCAGTCGTTTGGTTCTCTTTCAAGTACAGGCTGAAATTAGTTGTTCAAACACACCTCATTCCTGACATTTGTATTTGGCCTTTGGTATGGATTGAATTGTGTCCCCCCAAAATGTGTGTTAACTTGGCTGGGCCAAGATCCCCAGTAATGTGTGGTTGTTGTTGTCCACCATTTTGTGATCCGATGTGATTTTCCTATGTGTTGTTAATTAGGCAGGATTAGAGGCAGTCATATTAATGAGACAGAACTTAATCTATAGGATCAGGTTGTATCTTGAGTCCATCTCTTTTGAAATATAAAAGAGAGAATGGAGCAGAGAGGAGAGGGGCCTCATTAACACCAAGCAAGAGGAACCAGAAGCCGAGTGCATCCTCTGGCTAGGGGTCCCTGTGCTGAGAAGCTCCTAGACCCAAGGGAAGTTTGATAGCTAGAGTTTTCCCCAAGAGCCAACAGAGAGAGAAAGGCTTCCCCTGAAGCTGGTGCCCCAAATTCAGACTTCTAGCCTCCTAAACTGTGAGAGAATAAACTTCTGTTAAAGTAATCCACTTGTGGTATTTCTGTTATAGCAGCACTAGATGACTATGACAGCCTTATTCACTGAAGAGAGTTATCATTTCCTTAAAGTCTATAAAAGTCCCTGGCCACACAATAATTGAGCTGGATTTTTAAAAAAGTTATAGTTTATTTATTTGGAAGAGGTAACTATATTCACAGAGCTCAAAAATCAGAAGATACAAAAGGTTATACAGTAAAATTCTCCCTCCAGGAATTGAATTTCCCTCCCCAGAGGCAGCAAGTTTTCTATGCACCCCTCAGATGAGTTTTTGCATATACTTGCAAATATGCATCTGTATTTTTTCTTTCCAGAAAAAATGCAAAATTTGTAGCTGGGAGGATATGTAGTGTCTGTAATGTACAAATTAAGTGTTCATAGTGTATGTGTTGTGTCTATAATTAATATAATGTACAAAGTATAGCATACTGTACTCTTTGGTCTATACCTTACTTTTTTTTCTTTTTTATTGTGATTTAGGTGCAAGTTTACAGAGAAAATTAGTTTCGCATTAAATAGTTAACAAACCAATTGTTTTGCGTCATTGGTTGCTAATCCTGCAATGTGTTAACCCTCTCCCCTTCTCTACCCCGGGTACCCTGTTTCCATCCTTGCAGTTTTCCTGTCTCTTCCCACCTTTTCGTCTTTGCTTTTGGCTTGGTGTGCCCATTAGTCTCTTATACGTGATTGACCTATGAAGCATGTCCGTCACGTGTATTATTGTTGGCCCAATAGACCTGTCTAATCTTTGGCTGAAGGGTGAACCTCAGAAGTGACTACCGTACTGAGTTGAAAGGGTGTCCAAGGGCCATACTCTTGGGGTTTCTCTAGTCTCTGTCAGACCAGCAAGCCTCGAGTTTTTTTTTTTTTTTTAATTGTGCTTTAGGTGAAGGTTTACAGAGCATATTAGTTTCTCATTAAACTATTAATATACATATTGTTTTGTGACATTGGTTGCCACCCCCATGCAATGTCAACACTCTCCCATTTTTGACTTTGGGTTCCCCATTACCAGCTTTCCTGTCCCTTCCTGCATTCTCATTCTTGACCCTGGGTTGGAGTGCATTTTAATCTTGTTTTGTTTTATGGACCTGTCTAATCTTTGGCTGAAGTGTGAACCTCAGGAGTGATTTCAGTACTGAGTTAAAAAAGTGTCCAGGGGCCGTATTCTCGGGGTTACCCTACTTTTTTTTTTTTTTTTTTTTACTGACAATACATCTATCTTAGAGAACTGCTGTCATTACAGCAAGAACTTCCTCTTTTATTTCTGTAGCTGTCTAATGTAGTATTCTGTAGTTTGGATAAACCACCATTTATTTTTACCAGTTCCCTATTGATGGGCATTTGGGTTTTTTCCAGTGTTTTGTTATTAAGACTAAAGCTGCAATGAATACCCTTAGACATATTTCAGTTGGCACATATGAGAATACAGCTGTAGGGTAAATTCCTAGAAGTAGAATTGCTAGGTCATTTATAATTTTAATGTTGTTATTAGTTGCTGTTGAGTTGGCTCCAATTCATGGCAACCTGTTGAGTTGGCTCCAACTCATGGCAACCCTATGTACAATAGAATGAAATGTTGCCTGGTCCTGTGCCATCTTCATGGTTTGCTTGAGTCCATTTTTGTGGCCACTGTATATTTTGAATGCTTTCCAATCTAGAAGGCTCATCTCCCAGCACTATATCAGACAATATCCTGTTGTGATACATAGGGTCTTCAGTGGCTAATTTTTGGAATTAGATTGCTAGGTCTTTCTTCCTAGTATGTCTTAGTCTGGAAGCTCTGCTGGAAGCTGTCCACCATGGGTGACCCTGCTGGTATTTGAAGTACTGGTGGCATAGCTTCCAGCATCACGGCAACATAAAAGCCGACACGGTACGACAATCCAACAGACTGGTAGTGAATAATTTTGATAGATACCAACAAATGACTCTCCCCAGAGGTTTTGGCAATTTACATTCCCACCAGCAATGTAAAGGATCACAGATTTTCTTTGCTAAATTTATCCTTTACATAAAGACAGGAAGCTTCTTTCCACAAGAGACACCATCAGTGGTGGCATCTTCTCCATTCGCCAGAGCTGAGTTGAGTCTGGCCTCCTTTGTGAAGGCTTCTCAGTCCCCAGGATTCTCTCCTGCCTCTACTTCACAGCACTTGCTGTCTCCTCTTCTCATTGTCTTGAGACATTTTCTGGTAGTCTTATGTTCTGTAACACTTGAATTGCTACTTCATTTTTCATGAACATATGTATTGGTTCCTCAGTTAGACCGTAAGCTCCATGAGGGCGTGGACCACATTCACTATTTCTTTGACTTCTCCCCAAAGCCCAGTAGGATGCCTGGTCTGTGGAAGGTGCCTATTGAGTAACTGGGACCCACTGAGATGATTACAATGGAATCGTGGGAAATAGGAGTAGAACTGCATATTAAAACTGTACTTTCTATGTCTCGGTTTTGGCATGGGGGTGGGGAGGGGGAGGAAAATGATCCTTAGGCAAAAAGAGAAAGAGTACAGGTGGAGGGAAATACACAGAGAAAAATCAGAATATCAGATTGATACACTGAGATATGCCCCAGCCCTTGCGGTAAATCCATTTACTTCATGAGGTTTTTTCTTCTCTAAGAATGGAGGCACTGGGACACTGTCCAAACTCTGCTCAGTAAGTGTTATAGCGTCATCATCATCACCATCATTACTCCAAAGATACTGATACTCTTCCTTTAAAAACATCTAGAGTCTGACACAGATTTTTAGAAACTGTTATCACCATCCTTTGAAAGTATTTGGTTCAGAGAAATGATCAAAAGTATCTAAGAAACTGATGTTTGGATCCATGATACAACGTGGATGAACCTTGGACACAACATGCTGAGTGAAATAAGTCAGTCACAAAAGGACAAATGTATGCTCCCATTTACATGAAATAGGCAAATGTATAGAGGTCAGAGTATATTAGTGATTGCCAGGGTGTGAGGGAGGGGGGAAAGGGAGTCACTGCTTAGGGGACACGAGCTTCTGCTCATGGTGGTGGAGCACTTTGGAAAGATGGACTGTGGTGCTGGTTACACAATATGGTGATACAATCACCGTCACTGGACTGTCCATGTAAAAACTGTCAAATTGGCAAATGTTTTGTTATATGTGTATCTTTACCATACACACACACACACACACACGAGGTCTCTTTAAACTAAGCCTGATGACTCAGTCATTAAGCTGGGTGATACACTGACAGGTCTACACCCCCTTGAATGGATAAGTACTGTCATGTTTGTTTAAAACCACCTCTCTTCTTAGAGCTTCATCTGGCACTCAGCCTTAAGCCCCAACCCATCTTAGCTCTAGGTTTCTCACTTCCCTTCAGAGCATGCAGACTGAAATAGATCTAGCTTTGAATGCATTGGTCTGTGTCACCCAGTTTACTTATCTGTTTTGCTCCCATGGAGGAAAGTCCCTTCTTTTCCCTCCATTCTCCTCAGGACCACACCTCTCCTCACCTCCCCCCCCCCGCCCCCACAGATCTTCAATTTGGATGAGAGAATTCTCTTTTCTTGGGATGGTCCTAAGAGAAGCTACCGGGTGAGGGAGAATGAAATTTTTCTTTAATATAAATTCTTTTGCTATTCCCCATCACTCAGATTCAAGAGGGTGCTGTGTGAACACCACTACCACCACCAGCTGCCGCCGAGCCAACCTCGACTCACAGACTACCTCCATGCATCAGAGCAGCACCGTGCTCCATGGGGTTTTCCATGGCTGATTTTTTGGAAACAGGTCACCAGGCCTTTCTTCCGAGGTACTTCTGGATGGACTTGAACCTTCAACCTTTCAGTTAGTAGCCAAGCACATTTACCATGTGTACCACCCAGGGGCTTCAGATAAACAGAGTATGAACAAATTGAACTACAGAGGTTGCTGCTGTTATTCCAAGTAACTGTCCCCACTGAGATATTAAACTGTGAGTGTTTTTATAAACATGTAGAAAACAAGAAAATGGACATGCTGGTATACGTTGAGGAACAAAATAAAGAAAATTTTATTAAGTTAATGCAGGTATAAACAGTGACAGCCAAATACAGAATTACATGACGTCTCTGCCGATGGCGCTCACAGTGAAACACAAGACAAAAAGATAAAGTGCCTTACAAATCCAACACCATGGGTAGGGGTGTTAAGACTTTGGAATACGATGAGTAGCCTGCATACCTGGCTCAGTCAGAATCCTTGCTTGTCCTACACACAAACAAGGAAAATGATACAAGTGAACACGTGCAAAAAGGCAACAGAAGTTCTGTCGGAGTCTGCGTCTTCAGCTTTCATGTGCGCAAAGTGTCATTGATCTAGGGAAACTGCCAAGATGCAAGGAAGCCTCTGAGGCCTCCTGAGAGGGCGTCTGAATCTCAGGGAGCTTGGGCAGTGATGACAGCTGGCGGGACTCAAGGGTTCAGGCTGACCAAGGGGCCTTTTCTGGCACAGGTGAGGGTCTAGAGCAGCCAGCTGTCAAGGTACTCCACTGGAGTTTCCAAAAAGGATGCGTATATTTGCAAGTGTAACATTAAAATCAAGTTTATACTTGAGAGGAAACCCTGGGGGCGTAGTGGTTAAGTGCTACGGCTGCTAACCAAAGGGTTGGCAGTTCCAATCCACCAGGCGCTCCTTGGAAACTCTACGGGGCAGTTCTACTCTATCTTATAGGGTCGCTATGAGTTGGAATCGACTCGGTGGCACTGGATTTGGTTTTGGTTTGGTATACTCGAGAGAAAACAAATCATTTTGGGGGAAAAAAGTTTCAATCATGATTCCATCATGAAACCAAAAACACCAGTTGCTGTCAAGTCAACTCCATCTCATGGTGACCTCAGGTGTGTCAGAATAGAACTGTGTTCCACAGGGTTTTCAGTGGCTGATTTTCCGAAAGTAGATTGCCAGGCCTTTTATCCAAACTGCCTCTGGGTGAACTGAAACTCCCAACCTTTGGTTAGCAGCTGAGTGTGTTAACTGTTTACACCACCCAGGGACTCCAGCTCCATCATACAGGGTTAATAATAAGATTGTTCTTTTTTCCTAAGGACTAGATTGGCCCAATGGACCTTGGGGGACCCATAGTCTCACTTTGAGCAAATCCAACATACACCCAATCCCACCACAGTCACAGAGCAAGTACATCAGGCTGTCTAAATGCATATGCTGTTTGTACTTAGCATATTCTAAGCATCATGGAGGGTACTAGAGGAGCTATGGAAAAGCTGATCTAAAAACAAATAAGACATGGTCCCTGACTTCTGGAAGCTTCGAGTTTGGATCTGGCTGCTACAGACAGCATAATGTATTACATGAAAAAGCAAAGTGCAGAGCAAGTGCCGAATACATTACCACCTATGTGAGTTGAGGCAAAAAGAAAAAAAAAATATATATATACACATACATTTTCATATACATTCATGGAATATTTTCAGAAGAATATATCAGAAAATAGGCCACATTGGATGCATCAGGAAAGGGAAACTGGATGGAATGGAGATTTTTCACAGTCTCTTACTGGACTTTTGGAATGCATAGATTTAAAATCCCATCACATTTAAATAAAAAAGAAAGAATTGCTCAATAATACTACTACCCAACTCAGTGCCGTCGAGTTGATACCGACTCATAGCGCCGTATAAATAAGCATCAGATTGTATGATGAAGGCAAATAAATAGGAATAAATATAATCACACAAAAAGAACTCAAGAGTTATTTCCCACAGTCCTCATAAACGAAAAGTGCTTTGATTATTAAAATGTTTAAGTACATTCATCTGTCCGGGTGCACACTGACGGCCACCTGAAGTGGTTTCCATCTCTCTCCGTTCCTCTAGCCTTTTGCCCTCACGCCACCGTTCTCCCCCAACATCTCATACCATATGGCTGCACTAACTTGTAATAAATATGCTTGTCTTTCTCCCCACCAGGCTAGGAGCTCCTGGAGGGCAGGTACTTTGTCTTCTCAGCACTGTGCACTCAATGCCTGGCACTTGGTAAATGGTTGTCCAGGGAATGAATTGCTCAAGGTAAACTTCACCTGCAGATTGTATTCTAAAAAGAACAGGGCATGGTAGCCGTGTAACTCTAAGGCTCAGGAAAGTTGTTTTCTCTCTCTGGTTCCGCATTGGTAAAGTGGGCATAATAACAGTGCTTACCACAAGTGGGCTGTTACAGTGACTAAATGAGATAGAGTATATGCATGGAGTACCACATAGTTGTAAAGCTGATATCTGAACAGCACAGATACTGCAACGGACACTTGAGCTCTGAGACTAGGGTTATTCCAGTTCATGGACCATCAATGGGTAAAATAAAGTAAGATTCTATAAAGGTCAATGGTTTGTTCCCTGTGCTTCCATTTATACCATCCGTTCTATAGGATACCAAGCACCTTCCAATCACTATATGTTTTACTATCACTAGATGGGAACAATTCATTAAGCAGCGAGTTTAACTTGGTGACAAAATTTTAACATCTACCACAATGTATCTTCAAAAGCAATCATTCACAGCCACACTCATGACAAGAAGACCCCGCAGACTCAAAATAAATAGTCAACATTCATACATAAATACTGCTGCATCAGTGGGACACTCAGTCACAAAGAAGACAGCTAGCAGTGTCGCTTGGAGAAAAAGGATCTTCCGTAGCAACTGACCATTAAATCAGTGATCCTCAGCCCGTTCGTTCTCCCGGGGTGAATGAACGATGGAGGCTCGGCGCTCAGAAGTATCTTTTCTCCCTGGCCCCTGCGCCGATGGGTCTCCCAGTCTTTCTGAAGTAACATGTTTTCCTTCCAGGCTACCCTTTCTCCTCCATCTTTCTCTGTTCTCCTCCTTCTTTTTCCCCAGGTTCCATTTGGAGCGAGCGTGTGGGCCTTCCCAGTCCTATGCCATCTGCAGCCTGCTCGCCCATCCGTCCCTAGTCGTGCTGTACCTGGACAAGCTTCCAGACCACAGGCGGAGAATCCCTGCTTTAAGATGAGAAGTTACAGCGCTGGGTTACGTCTCCTCAGATTTTGAGTCTGGAGAGTGATAAAAGTATGTATATTACTTTTATATTAATTTCATGGGAGGGCAGTCTGGTGAAAAATAACAACAGCAACAACAAAAATCTAAAGAGAAGCATAATTCACATTTTCTAGATGATATAATAAGCTTGCAATAAGGGAAAGAGGAAGATTCTATTTATGCCAATTACCTTCACATGATACTGAGTGGCCAACTGTCCTGGTACGCCTGGGACTGCCCTGGTTTTAAAACTCAAAGTTCTGTGCCTTGGGAAACCTCCAGTCCTGAGCAGGTGGAGATGGCTGGCAGCATCTCTGACCCTGCCTACTAAATGCCATTGTGACAACAGCAGTGGACGAACCAGGCAACGCTTGCTCATTAGCTTTACCACACAAATGAGTGCTATGAACCACAGAATGAAACCTGCCTGAGCTTGTTCAAGTTAATTAGACTCCTTTAGACTTGGGCTCATTGTTAAGTTTTTGGTTTCCAAGCTACGCCTTAAAAACTTAAAAACCTTACTATAACTTCCTTCTTGGTTCAGTCTGCTAGGCGAGGTTCCTCTGACCCTTTGTAAATGCAGACATTCGTGGCAAAAGGATTTAAGCACATAGGTTCTCAGAAAGGTTCCATAGTCAGGCTAGTGGCCTCTCAAAGCCTGGCTTTCATCCTTTACCAGTGGTGTGTCTTTGGCTATTTTCATGATCATTTTGACCCTCTATTTTCTCTACTAAGACATGGGGATAATTCTAGTATTGATCTCTTGAATTTGGGGCGGGGGGAGCAGTGGAGTAAATGAAATAATGCACATGAAGCAGCTAACACAGTGCCTGACACACAACTACTATTTATCATTCACTCATTCATTCATTTTCCAAACACATAAGTCAGCTTGGTCCCCTGCTGCAGGCAGAGGCTGAGATGAGGAGCAGTGCAAGCTTAGCAGGGAGAAGCCACCTCTTCTCTCCCCTGTCCTCGCCCTCACACAACTGCTCACCACCCAAAAGCTCACTCTGAGGGCACTCCCTAAATCGCCTCTGGCTATGGGAGGAGTTGTGGGACACAGAGGAGTCTGCAGTTCCCATACCAGCATTCCTTACAAGGAGGGAAGATTATGGCTGATAGACTCCTCCTTGTTTGTTGCTTTAAATTTCTGTTTCCTTTTCTTCAACTTCCCGATCCCTTCTGATACGCTTACCATTTTGCTTCTGTGAGTCCATATCTCCGATGCCACCTTTTTCCACATTCATCATTCTCACTTGAGAAAAAGAAATGCTTTGAATTTCTAGGTAGCACAACTCTACATCCCACACAGTGACTCAAGTTTAAATTTCAGATTCCTATAAAACCTTTCTCATCCCCTAGGAAGTCTGCTAGACTTCCTTATTCCATGGATCCCAAGCCTAGAGGTGATTTCAACAGTGTAAGTCACATGATTGTGCTCCTAAGATTTTCTTTCGGAATATAGGTAGTCCCCTACTTATGACGTATTTGAGTGCTTACAGCTGTACCTTTTTTTTTTTTTAATGTATCTTATGGGTTATTACTATGTACTGCATCCAATGTTGCAGCTCGTAATTTGCCGATGTCATCATATCTGTGTTTATACGTAATGTTTCCAATTCCCAAAGACAAATAAAGATTGCATTTGTAAAGATACTAAAAGATAGAAAAAGGCAGTAATAATGAAAACAAAAAAAAAAGAGGCATTCTACTTACGTTAGAACCGACTTACAACAAAGTTGTTGGAACAGAACGCTGTTTTAAATCGGGACTACCTGTGTAGAGTTTTATTTTCCATTCTTCCCTCAGAGATGAGCTACATTCTGAAGTACTTTATTATTCTTTGGTTTTCTAGTCATTCTTAATGCCAACTAATTATTGTTCACAGAGAAATATTCAAAGTGCAAGTTGGCAACAATTATTTCCTTTTACAAGTCAACTCTACCTCAGGATCTGAATGCCACTGAAACTTGGTCCTTGTAATCTGCCCAAATGCCCCAGTTTTGGTCAGAACCCGTTCTTCAAAACTAGCTCAGTTACGCCACCACTTTCCCAAATCCACCCCTTCTCAGGGGGCTGTGGGGAATTTCCCAATGACTACTGGAATTCCCTTCCACTTTCTAATTCCCTATTTGACATCAGCTGTCTATACAGAGGTCATCATTGGATCCCTTGGTACGTTTCTGAAAGTATTGGGGGAAATGTTTATTTCGAATCACCTTAAAATGGGAGGAAATGATTTGAATAAACTCATTTTCCTTGATTTTAACTGTTTCCATGGGCAAGTAGAGAAATGAATGCATGTTTTTTTTTAAATTATTTTCAAAAATATTTAGCACCCTCCACCAACAACAAAAAAAAGCCTTGCAAAATATTCTATGGTAAAAATATCGCAGCTCTGCAGGAGGAACTATTTTTATTACTTAGGGTGTCCAGAAACCAGCTCAATATAAAGTTGCAACTCATGCATTTCTCAAAGTGAACTGAAACTGACAGGCATTTCAGCTATTTCTCTTCCATAAGTCTGTGGCTATTTGTGTGATGAAGAGAAGCTATGATATTGGGTTGACTTCACCTCCATGCATACCCATTCTCCTCCTTTCACCCCTGTACACCTGCTCTTCCTCCAGCAGTTCCACTCAGCTCTGTTGTAACCGCTGTTGAACAGCCAGGTGCCTTTGTGTCACCTTGCAGAGGTAAGTCAGGTTCCCCTGCACCCTATGGCAATGCTACTGCAGGTGCTCACTGCCCATCCTCCAGTGTAGGTGATGTTGAGAACAGTGGCATGAGCAAATCTGGAAGAGATGGCACACAGATGCACCCAGCAGAATGACTAGACCCGCTTTGCATGCTTGAAAGTTGGCTCTGGAAGGGAAGGCTAATAGGAGGGCTACTGTTAGGTGCCATCAAATTGATTCCAACTCACAGTAACCCTTTGGGACAAAGTAGAACTGCCCCATAGGGTTTCCTACATAAAAATCTTTTTTGGGGAGCTGATGGACAAGTCTTTTCTCCCCAAGAGCAGCTGGTGGGTTTGAACTGCTGACCTTTAGGTTAGCAGCCAAGCACTTAACCATTGCACCACCAGGGCTATAAAACAGTGTTTCCCAGTGGGGGCCTGTTGGCATTTTGGGTAGGATGGCTCTCTGCTATGTGGGGTTGCCCTGTACACTGCAGGACATTTAGCATCCCTGATTGTGTCTACTAAAAGGCATTGTGACAAGACCGCCCTCATATACTTCCACACACCCCCAGTGGAGACCACTGCAATAAATGAGATACCATTTCTTTTCAGGTAGAAGATGACTGTCATCAGGACACCAAGGAACAACAGGACGGCTCCCAGAAGTATCAAGTGAGTCCTCTTACTTGGTAGAGATATGCTAGGTGGTTCTGAAAAACGAAACAAGAAGAAACTAAAGATAAAATTTTGACGGGAAAAGGTCCAGGGACTAAAGATAACATTTGGATGGGAGGGGCCGGGGAGCCATCATCCTTATGATCTAATTTAGTTTAGCTTTAGGTTAATTTCCTTAAATATTAAAAGCTCCTGGCCAGTGAGTGCTGTCACAAGGAGGTGCCTCTGGTAAGAGATGGGAGCAGCAAATGGAAGCAGCACAGACTTTGGACAAGTGGCCCAGGGATTGAGCTCTGTGGCCTTTCAGTGCACTAGCTTTGACTCTTGGGCAAGTCCCTTAACCATTCCGAGCAAACAAAACAGAAATGGTCATAAACTTACCCAGAAGCTAATGTTTCTAAAGTGCTTAGCATAGGACCACAGGGAGTGGCCGCTCAATACAAAATGTAGCCTTGATTATTTCACTTCCTTTTGTGTTCTTTAATATTGAAGCTAGCAGCTGACTGCCCACAGTGGGACATGGGAGGCCACTGGGCACTGCCAACAACCTGCTATCTCCCACATTTGTGGTAATGATTGGGGACCAATGCTTGCTATCCTTTGTTTCTCTATAGTTTGGACATCATGAGACATCCAGTCATTGGCATCTCTCACCAGCCTCTCTGTCTGGGGCTCCAGGCAGGAAGGAAAGGGACACTGTGGCTCATGGAGGCTCAAAGACAGCTAGCTAACTGTCACCTCTTGCCATCAGTCAGCTCCTGCGGCTCAAATGGGAAGTGAAATCCATGACCCCTACACACCTAGCTCAAGTTTAAAGCCACAACAGCAGCATGCCTTTGTCTAGCAGCTTACAATATACAAAGCCTGTTTATATGTGTTTTATTTGAGTCTCATAACAACTTTATGGGTTAGCGTGGGGACACCAGTGGCTCAGTGATAGAATTTTCTCCCTCTGTGTGGGAGCCCAGGGTTGATTCCCGGCCAGGGCACCTCGTGTGCAGCTACCACTCACATGTCAGTGAAGAGCTACGTGTTGCTGTGATGTTGAACAGTTTTCAGCAGAGCTTCCAGGCTGAGATGGACTAGGAAGTAAGGCCTGGCAATCTGCTTCTGAAAATCAGCCAATGAAAACCCAGTGGATCACAATGGTCCCATCTGCAAACAATCATGGGGATGGCACAGGACCAGGCAGTGTTTTGTTTCAACGTGCATGGGGTTGTCATGAGTTGGGCCAACTCAAACACAGCTAACAACAACATAAAGCCAAACCCTTTGCTGTTGAGTCAATTCCGACTCATACCGACCCTATAGGACAGAGCAGAGCTGTCCCATAGGGTTTCCGAGGAGCAGCTGGTAGATTTGAACTGCTGACCTTTTGGTTAGCAGACTGAGCTCTTATTGACTGTGCCATCAGGGCTCTAAAAACCCCCCTCAGTTTACAGATAAGGAAACAGCTGTTGAGTTACTCTAGGTTGCCCTGTAAGTAAACTGCCATAAAACAGCTTTTAAATGGCAAACAAAACAAAACCAAACCCACGGTTGCTGTGGAGTTGATTCTGACTCATGGTGACCCCATGTGTGTCAGAGTAGAACTGTGCTCCATAGGGCTTTCAATGGCTGCTTTTCCAGGCCTTTCTTCTGAGGTACCTCTGGGTAGACTCCAACCATAACCTTCGGGTTAGCAGCCGAGTGCGTTGACGATTGGAATCACCCAGGGACTTCTTTTTAAATGGCAGGAACAAACGTAATATAGCTCTTACCAAAGGTCAGTCTGGCACCTTAGGACTCATATCCCACTAAGGGCACCTCCTTAATTTTCCAAACTATTTTTGCTTTTGTTGCTCAAAGGACCATCCTGGATTGTCTTTTCCTACTGGCTGACTCTTCTATCCAACTTTTTAGCTGTTTACCTGAAGCACCCAGTTTTTCTGTCAATATCTATTGGGAAGGAGTGGTAAAAAGTGCTTCTTTTCAGAACACCACTGGGTTTCCCTCAAATATGGCCCACACCCACCTCACACTCTCTAACCCCTGAATCTCCCTTCACACTCTGTATCCTTTCCTACCCACTTCCGTAGGGCAAGGAGATAAGGAATGGCTGGATTGGTACAGGCAACAGTGGCAAACCATCTTCATACACTATAGCTCATTTTATCACTACAAGAACTTTTCCCAGTAGGTAATACTGGCCCTATGGGGGAAGGAAGCACACAGAAGCCTGGCAACCTGCCCAGGACCACGGCCTTAAAACCCAGCCACTAAGCCGACTGACTTGAGGTGGAAAATCACAGGCTGCCTTGGGGAGGCAGGTGGGGAGAAAGGATCTCTCCTGTTTGGAACAAGGCAGAAAAGTACACTCTGTTTACTTTCTGCCATCGAAGCCCTGGAGAGAAAGCAGCAGCTCCAGTAGGCTGGGATTTGGGTGCCTCAACTCTGACCTGAGTGGAGCATTCCTCTGACATGCTCCCCCAGCTCCAAGGGCACTTCCTACATGGGATTGGGACGGGCTGTTTTCTTTTCTGTTTCCCGGAGGCTGTCAACTATGTCTTATTCTTTTATGAGCCTGCAGTGCCTCACATAATACAGAGAAACCTGGGAGAGCTGGAACTCAACCAGATGACCTTCTTTTTCCAGGTCTCCAAGTTTTCTGTCTTTGAGAGGTGCAGTCTTACTGCTTTTCTATTGCCTGTTTTACTGGAAAATAAACGTTTGAGTTTTCCTTTTCTCATAGGTTTCCACCTTGCACAGGCTCTGGCTTTTGCAGGTTTTACTGTACCTCGTATGTAGGGCACACTTAGTGAATATTTAAACCCACTGCCATGGAGTTGGAAACCCTGGTGGCGCAGTAGTTAAGAGCTATGGCTACTAACCAAAAGGTCGGCAGTTTGAGTCCACCAGGCACTCCTTGGAAACCCTAGGGGGCAGTTCTACTGTGAACTATAGGGTTGCTATGAGTTGGAATTGACTCGATAGCAATGGGGTTGTTTTTTTTTTTTGGCTGTGGAGTCAATTCTGACTCATAGTGACCCTGTAGGACAGAGTAGAACTGCCCCATAGGGTTTCCAAGGCTGCAGTCTTTACAGAAGCAGACTGCCACATCTTTCTCCAGCAGAGCAGCTGGTGGGTTCTAATCGCCAACCTTTTGGTTAGCAGCCTAGTGCTTAACCACTGCACCACGAGGGCTCCAGCAATGAATATCTGCTGAATGTTTATTACATAGCAATATGACTTGGATGAAAGGAGGTGAGGAAGCCGGGGACATTTCGTAAATATCATGTTATTCATTCATTCATTCAGCAAACACTGAATGCCTTCGATGAGCAGGTATCATGCTGGGTGCCAGGGCACAGTGCTAAGTGCATTTTAATGGAGACATTCAGAATGTTACCTGGGATGACCAACTCAGCCGTACTGTTCTCCTCGGGACCTGCTCTCTGGAAAGTGCAGTGGAAGACCTCCTTGGCTGTCGTGTTGACTCTCAGTGTGCTGGTCACATTGAAAAGCTCCTCCTGTCCCTTGGTGATGGTGGTCTTGCCTCTCAGGACTTGGTGGTCACTGTTGGTCCAGATGACCTCAGCCTCAGGGTAACCCTCAGCCTGGCATGTTAGCTCATGCTCCGAGGTGACTGGATCCACAGAAACTCTTTGGTTGATTTTGCTGTACGGGGCTAGGTGTGAGCAAAGAGAAGTCAGGGCTTTCACTTAGCACACGTGGCTTGGTGTTGCCTGCATTAAAAAAGTGTTAATCCAGGCTAGCTCTTAGAGCAATAAGCTTGAAATTCAGCTGTCTCAGCAGTGGGGAACCTGCCAGCCCTGCTTCAATCCTTCTATCCAGACTTGGGCCAAGCTTTGGTTTCAAGGTACAGCTATCTTGCTATAAAAATCATGTATTTTTATTGTACTCCAACTAAACGTATTGTTGTTGTCGTTGTTAGGTGCTGTTGAGTTGGTTCCAACTCATAGTGATCCTATGCCCAACAGAACGAAACACCGTATAGATTAACTTAAAGAGAATTGTCATCTTTAAGCCAGTAGTCTTTCTATTCAAATATAAAATGTGCCTCTTCATACATTCAAGTCTTTGTACATTGCTCAGTCAAGTTTTAGTTTTTAAACAGGGCCTGCCCATTTCTTCTTAAAGTTATTCCTGGGTACTTTCTTTTTGTTGTTGTTGCAAAGCTGTTTTCATAAACATGAATCTTTCCAGCTTGCAAGGACTGTTTTCTTGGATTTCAATAAAGACAAAATCGGATTTTGATGCACCATTTTCTTTTTCAACGTTTAGTGAACGATCTGCAATTAGGTATGAAAATTCATACAACGTAATTTGTAAAAGTTGATACATTTGCTTGGATGGTACTTTTTAAAATTAAAAAAAAAAAAATTAACTCCAGAATAGTTTTAGATTTACAAAAAAGTTGCAGAGGTATACAGAGTTTCTATATCCCTCGCCCCGTTTTCCCTATTGTTAGCCTCTTACATTACTGTGGTACATTTATCATAACAAAGAAACCAGCATTAGTGAGATGGCTGTTAATAAAAAGGTCGGCAGTTCAAATCCACCAGCAGCTCCTTGGAAACCCTATGGGGCAGTTCTTCTATGAGCTGGAATGGATGCAAGGGCAATTTTTTTTTTTTTTTTTTTAACTGAACCCCACTCTTTGATTTCACTAGTTTTCTCTAGCGTCCATTTTCTGTTTCAGGATCTCATCCCAGACACCACATAATAAGACTCATTGTCTAAACTTCTTTATGCTGAACCTGCTAATAGATCACTTAAATAATGATTATATTCGAGGAAGAAAGTTTGATAAATTTTAGATTATTGGTTTGGGACCATTTTAGGATTAAGATACCCAGTTCGCTGACTATTCTAGTAGGTTGGTTTACACAATCTAAGATCTTTATTCATGTTTATTGCTACAAGTATGCTAACATGTTTTTATTTTGTTGGTATAATCTTTATTTTATTCTTAATACTTTGTAGCCAGTAGTGGTCCACCTACACGTTACCTGTTGCCCTTGAGTTGATTCCCATTCACAGCTACCATGTAGGACAGAAGAGAACTGCCCCACAGGATTTCCAACGAGCAGCTGGTGGATTCAAACTGCTAACTTTTTGGTAGTGGCTGAACTCTTAAACCACTGCACCACCAGGGCTCCACAGTGGTTCACCTACAGCCTTAATTCTCTGTTCTTTTTCTAAAGACATGACCACTGCTTTGTGATATGATATATTCAGAGATTTAATACAAAGCAGCCAAGATGAAACAAAAACTGAAATAATGATGTGGTGTCTTGTTGGTCTCAAGCCAATGAAATCACCAGAAGAAGCACTGAAAATCAATATAATTATGATTTCAAAACATAAAAATAATGATTCTTATGGGTAATGGAGTCCTCAATCTTGCATCTGTTATGTTAAAAAAGAACCCTTTAAAAAACTAATTGATTGATTACACTTCATGAAATAATATTGGACTAGGAGCCCTGGTGGTGCAGTGGTTAAGAGCTACGGAGAGCTACGGCTGCTAACCAAAAACATGGGGGAGTTCGAATCCATCAGTCGATCCTTGGAAACTCTATGAGGCGTTCTACTCTGTCCTATAGGGTCGCTTGGAAACCCTGGTGGTGTAGTGGTTAAGAGCTATGGCCGCTAACGAAAACACTGGCAGTTCAAATCCACCAGGTGTTCCTTGGAAACTCTATGGGGCAGTTCTACTCTGCCCTCTAGGGTCACTATGAGTTGGAATCGACTCGATGGCATCTAACAGCTAAAATAACACAGGGTCTAGTTCACATAGCTCGATTTCCTGGTAATTAAAATTTTAAGCCTAAATCCCTTGTAAAGGGTAAAATGCTTGCTTTTTTTACTGTTACAATTTTTAATAGAAGAATAAAGGAGAATGCTGTTTCATAGGTAGGAACATGTACATATATGGTACACCTCTAAGAAGCCAATGAATGGGTATTTTTATACCATACGAATTACTACATTACTCTCCAAAGCAGGGTACGTGCATTGAGAAGCAGGCAAAAAATATTGGAACTTATATTTACATGTATTTTTATCTCGACAATTAAGAAAGGATTTAAGCTTTAACAAGTTTTGCTAATTGACACCAGGCCTTACTCTGTGGGCCTCATGAAGGTCTTAGCTGGAAGGGTGAATTTTAGAACACGAGAGGGAGGATGGTGATTGCTTTGGGTTTATGGCTTTTAGATTCCCTTAAAAAAATTTTTTTTTTAAGTTAATTTTAGGTAAGTTGACCTTCTTACAGAATGAACAACTAATTAAAAAGTTCCCTACAAAGAAACTGATGGTTGAAGATAATACTAATAATTCAAGCACAAACCAAAAGGAAATGGCAGAAGTGACCCTTTTCATTAGCCAGTTTATGAGGTTGAAAACAGTAAGGATCTAACTGGACCTGACAAGGTATTGGCTAAAAATCTTCAAAATGATCAAGACCATCACCTTCCTCAATGATGAATTTCACCCTAAAATATATGATGTCCTGAAATATTAGCTAATGATAGTGAAGCATCAGAATGGGAATTCCAGAACACTTAATTGTGCTCTTGAGGAACCTTTACATAGATCAAGAGGCAGTTGTTTGGACAGAACAAGGGGATACTGAGTGGTTTAAAGTCAGGAAAGGTGTATGTCAGGGTTGTATTCTTTCACCATACCTATTCAATCTGTATGCTGAGCAAATAATACGAGAAGCTGGACTACATGAAGAAGAATGGGGCATCAGGATTGGAGGAAGACTCATTAACAACCTGCGTTATGCAGATGACACAACATTGCTTGCTGAAAGTGGAAAGAAAGGACTTGAAGCACTTACTAACGAAGATCAGAGACCACAGCCTTCAGTATGGATTGCATCTCAACATTAAAAAAAAAAAAAAACATTAAAGAAAACAAAAATCTTCACAGCTGGACCAATGGGCAACATCATGATAAATGGAGAAAAGATTGAAGTTGTCAAGGATTTCATTTTACTTGGATCCACAATCAATAGCCATGGAAGCAGCAGTCAAGAAATCAAAAGATGTATTACATTGGGTAAATCTGCTGCAAAGGACCTCTTTAAAGTGTTGAAGAGAAAAGATGTCACCTTGAAGACTAAGGTGCGCCTGACCCAAGCCATGGTATTTTCAATTGCATCATATGCATGTGAAAGTTGGGCAATGAATAAGGAAGACCTAAGAAGAATTGACGCCTTTGAATTGTGGTGTTGGTGAAGAATATTGAATATACCATGGACTGCCAAAAGAACGAATAAATCTGTCTTAGAAGAGGTACAACCAGAATGCTCCATAGAAGCAAGGACTGCGAGATTGCGTCTAACATACTTTGGACATGTTGTCAGGAGGGATCAGTCCCTGGAGAAGGACATCGTTCTTGGCAAAGTACAGGGTCAGCGGAAAAGAGGAAGAACCTCAAAGAGGTGGATTGCCACAGGGGCTGCAACGATGAGCTCAAGCATAACAACAATTGTGAGGATGGAGCAGGACCGGGTAGTGTTTCGTTCTATTGTGCATAGGGTCGCTATGAATTGGAAGCAACTCGATGGCACCTAACAACAACAACAATGACAATGACAACAAAGTGAAGCATCACAATTAGGAAGACATTGAAAGTGTCGTTTATTAAACATTTTCTCTCACCCTTTTAAAATTTCTATTATTCTTGCGTATTTTTAGAGTATACAATGTATTAGGTTGAACCATATGAAATTGGTGATACTCAACTTCTTTTGACCTTCAAAAATAGCAATTTCATATGACACAACCTATATATTAGTGAAAGCATATGCTTTATAACTTACATACACATATAAAGGAGCCCTGGCGGTGCAAAGGTTAAGTGCGTGGCTGCTAACTGAAAGGCTGGCTGTTCAAACCCATCCAGCCACTTTATGGGAGAAAGACTTGGTGATCTACTCCCCTGAAGACTCCAGCCAAGAAAACCCTATGGGGCGGTTCTATTCTGTTACATAGGGTCTCTCTGAGTCAGAAATTGATTTGACGGTACATAACAACAATAAAATACATGTAAATATACACATACATTATGCATACATACATATATGCATACACACAATAGTTTAAAGGGCTTTACTGATGGTGTGGTAATAAAAACATGCTAAGGCTGGTGAATCAAGGGTGAGAAAAGGTTGTTGGAGTTTTGAAGTCAATACAAATCTTGGTACACTCCAGAGGTACAAATGCAGGCAGTAGAACATGGTTATTACGGGTGCAGACTTCACAGTCATACTGCTTGGGTTTAGAGCCTGGCTTTGTCACTTACTAACTGGGTAAACTGGGCAAATTACTTACCTTCTCTGGGCCTTAGTTTCCTCATTTATAAAATGGGAAGAATAACACCACATTTCATTAATCTGAAATGCCATCTATTGAAGACATACTCAGGTTTCAGAGATAGTAAAATGTGAAAAACAAGCATCTTGGACATGGTAAAGTATCTGCCTCATAGGGTCATTTTGAGAATTAAATGAATTAATTTAGGCAAAGTGTTTAGGACAGGGCCTGAAACATAAGGGCTACATAAAAAAAATGAGTGCTAATTACTAATAGTAACTGCTGCTACTACAATGAGTACTACAGCTCCTCCTCCCCCTCTTCTTACTACTACCTCTTAAGTGTTCTGTGGTACTCTTTAGAAGGTGTTGACATCTCCTTATGGATAGTCTCGGGGATGAATTTTCTTACAGATATTATAACATCAAATCCAAACCTGCTCAAGTGTCAAAAATTTTAGGCTAATCTTATTTGGGGAAGTATTTCATTCATTCAAGAAATATTACTACTACATTACTATATGCCAGGCCCTGGAGAGACAGCAATGAACAACACCAGCTGAAATCCTTGTCCTTGTGGAGTTAGTTGGAAGAGACAGATAACAAACAAAATAGGTAAACGTGGTTATATGATACGTTAGGTGGTATATTAGATGGTAATAAACGGTATAAACTTAAACAGGGCTGGCAAATTTGAAGGAGAGATGAGGGTTTCGGAATGACAGCGCTTAATCTTTGGTCCATACTCACAAATTAGTTTCATCAGGATAACTATGTAACACTTAGTTCTTTCCAATCCCTAATCCCATTTAGGGTCCTGAAAGTATAAATGAGTGTTCCATTTTTCCTGCTAGAGTAGGCTCAGTGATCAAGGAAAAACAACATTCTCAATTAAAATACCTGAGAGTCTGGTATTTAAATTAACAGTCAAGAAGGTTCGGTAACACCCCAAGTGCTGATCACAGTTGAGTTAATCCAAAACTAAGCCCTTTCAGTTTTGAAATGCTTCACCTTTAAAATTCCATGATGAGCAAGCTCCTGTGGGGGCAGTTGTGTTATCACACATTTGCAGTGATGGGAAGAGAAGCCCTAGTTACTGTGAAATCATTTGCATATGAAGGTGACTCAGGAGCTCTAGTTCCTTGAGTGGTAAATCTGGTCGTTGGCCAGCCAGCCACCCAGCTTTGACTGCGCTGAAACAGTGTCCCCAGGGACCTTGGAAAGCTTCCCCTGCAGGAGGTCCAGACCACCATATGTGAATGACAACGAGAGGGATCAGGGATAGAATGCCAATTTAATCTTCTATACAACAAAAATGGAAAGGTCAAACAAATCAGATCTTCAAATCTGGGTGGTCATCTATCTGCTTTGCCCCCCAGGGGCCCCTTCTTAAAATAATCACAGTGCCAGAAGACTTTCTACTGCGTCACATCATAGCAAACTGCAGATCCACAAGGGACAACCTAGTAAGAACCCTGGTGTTGCAAGAGTTAAGTGCTCAGCTGCAAACTGAAAGGTCAGCAATTTGAACCTCTCAGCTGCTCTGTGGGAAAAAAGACTGGTAACGTGCTCCTGTAAAGATTACAGCCTTGGAAACCCTATGGGGTAGGCAGTTCTGCTCTGTCCTATAGGGTCACCATGAGTCAGAATTGACTTGACGGCACCTAATAACAACAATAACCTGGTGGAGTCTCCGGGTGGTATAAATGATTAACATGCTCAGCTGCTGACTGAAAGGTTGGAGGTTCGAGTTCATTCAGAGGTGCCTTGGAAGAAAGTCCTAGCGATCTACTTCCAAAAAAATCAGCCACTGAAAACCTTATGGAGCACAATTCTACTCTGACACATACGGGGTTGCCACGAGTTGGAATCAACTCAGCGGCACCTGGTAACGAGCTGGAAGAACACCCTTTCCCAGTACAGGGAGAGCTGCACACTCCCTGAGGGTTGATGGGAGATCCTCTTCTCTGAAAGGAGCAACTTACACTCTATGCCTCCTTCTTCCTGACTACCAGGCTTATGTTCTTCCACCCCTTCCCAGATTCAGCAATGCTGAGTAGTTAGACATCCCTTCAGAGGGCTAAGGCTTGATAATTTCTTTAATGCTTTGGAAGACAGTAGGTGTTTGGTTTTGCTGATGGGCTGAAGGAAAAATTGAAAATATAAACCCCCTCCCATTCCAAGCTTTCTTTCATAAATATCACTGTTCTGGAGAAGCATACCATAAAAAATAATGAAAATTAAATCTACATCACAAGGGACATATTGTCGACAATGGTAGCATTATTTGAGCCAGAATCACAGACACAGTAGTGTACCATAAAATGGATGCACTTCCCTTAATCTCTATTTTATCCTGTTTTTGAGTTTACAATTATCAATGATCCCTTTATTATAACTGCAAGCTTTTTCTACTTATCTTACTAACCTTCAGATTGATGGTGGCCTAGGAATGGAAAAACCAAGAGGAGATGATTCAATTATTCCGTTATTAAAAGGTCATCATATAAATGAAAGAAACAGGCAGGTAATCTCAAAACAAGGGCTACTGAAGGTAGATTTCAGCTCAATATCAGAAAGTAATTTCACCAGGCCTTGGAAGGGAGGTTCCAATGACGGAGGTAGGGGGTCTGTGAGCAGAAGATGACTGAATATCCTTTGGGGATGCTTCAGAGGGGATTTCTGTTCTTGGTGGGAAGTTGGGTTAGATGCTCATGCCTGGGCTCCTTTCAGCTCTCAATTCCGTGACTCTTACCAGTGGAAGCCGAGGTAGTAAGCTAAGGTGTTTTCCTTTACTCGGCTAGTGGTAACCCAAACCTTAGAACCCAAGTGACCTGATGACATATCTGTGGGTCAGTTCCCAGGAACCGATGCTTACAGTTCCTCTTCAACATTCCAAGATAACATTGGTGTAGATTTTCAAGATGAGTGCATGCCAGGAGCACAGCTCACATCCTCTCTGAGGAAGAATGGGTTCCCCTATACTTAGGATTATTTTTGCCTTTGCAGATTGACTTCTAAGTTTTTTTTTTTTTTAAATATGAACCTCACAATCAGGTTTGTTCTTAATATATTTATTTGGTTCTGACTTAGAAAGATTCAAAGGAAGGAAAGTGCTGGCAGACTTAACAAAATAAAAGCAGTTGAATAAAAAAAAATTTCTGGAAGGACACACAAATAGTGGTTACTATTTTTGAGTGCCATGGAAGATGGGGGTGAAGGGAGGAGGGATACTTTTGCACTTCAACTTTTGCACTTCAGTTATTCCTTTCTATGATATCTGAAAGGAGACCTGGCGGAACTGTAGTTAAATACTCAGCTACTAACCGAAATGTCGGTGGTTTGAACCCACCTGCAGCTCTGAGGGAGAAAACATCTGGAGATCTGTTTCCATAAAGATTAACCAAACCAAAACCAAACCCTCTGCTTGCAGAGTCGATTCTGACTCCTAGCGACTCTACAGGACAGAATAGAACTGCTCCATAGGGATTCCAAGGAGTGGCTGGTGGATTTGAACTGCTGACCTTTTGGTTAGCAGCTGAGCTACTAACCACTGCACCACCAGGGCTCCCCATAAAGATTACAGCCTGGGAAACTGTGTGAAGTAGTTCTGCTCAGTCCTATAGGGTCACTCTGAGTCAGAATCGACTTGACAGTACACAATAACAAATCAACATGATATGTGAATGATTTGCAAGTACATATATTATGTTTATGATAATAAAAAAGTTAAAACTAGGATTTATTTTAGGAAAACTGACCATACTGTGGAACGTGGCTCCGTCATGTTTGGCTCTGGATATCCATGCTCCAGCTGCCACTGAGTCAGTTCCTGCCTCATGGCAACCCCGCGTGTGTCAGACAGACTTGTGCTCCATAGGGTTTTTCAATAGCCGATTTTTTGGACGTAGATTATCAGGCCTTTCTTCTGAAGCACCTTTGGGTGGACCTGAACTGCCAACCTTTCAGTGAGTAGCTGAACGCTTAACTGTTCCAAACCAAACCAAATCCTCCGCTGGTGGGTTGATCCTAACTCATAGCGACCCTTTATAGGGCAGAGCAGAACTGCTCCATAGGGTTTCCAAGGCTGTAAATCTTTACGGAAGCAGACTACCACATCTTTCTCCCAGGGAGCAGCTGGTGGGTTCAAACCACTGACCTTCTGGTTAGCAGCCAAGCAGTTGAGTGCTGTGCCACCAGGGCTCTGTTCCAGTGACTGTGAAATAGGAAGTGTTCAAGAAATGCTCATTGGATGTGTGTATGAATGAATGAATGAACAGACTGCTGCTGTTCTGCCAGAAAGTAAGGTTGCATTTCCAAGAACGAAAAGTTCTCGGCACATGGAATACATTTGTAATGAAGGTCAGTTCCCTTTATCTATAATAATTCTTACCATTGACTTTCAAAGTAATCCGCTTGTAGTCGGCACCACCGTAGCTGATCAGGCAGCGGTAAACCCCTGCATCCCGCAATTTCACATCCGTGATCTGAAGCACGGCCTTTCCCAGGGCAAGCTGGTCCTTCAGCAGCTGGGCCCTCTGGCTGTAGCTGCTGTGCTGCACCTTCAGGTCTTCCTCCCCATCCACAAACTGAATAATTTTTTTATCCCCCTTTTCCCAGTAGACAACTAACACAGTCAAGTTTAATTGCTTTCCTACAGGGAATGTGCATTCCATCGTCACATTCTTGCCGTACTCTACCACATGTAGGTCCTTGGGAACACTGATGGTAAATGCTGAAAAAAAAGACAACCAATCTTCATAAGCTAGAACAGCCCTTAAAAAATTTACAAAATGGGTGCAGGACTTACAACCACTTTATCTAGTCAGTTATGCAATAATTATGTTTAAGGATTTACTTCCCTAAAATATACTTTTTATCCTGTGTGCTTGAAGCATGTTTTGGGACTCCATATGTCATCCCTGAGTTAGAATAATACAATCAGTTAAACAAGTTGCTGTCTCACAATTCATAAACATACATTACTGTTGTTATTGTTGTTGTGTGCTGTTGAGTTGATTCCAACTCATAGCAATCCTGTAGGACAGAGTAGAACTGCCCCATAGGGTTTCCAAGGAGTTGCTGATGGATTCAAGCTGCTGACCTTTTGGTCAGCAGCCTGAGCTCTTAACCACTTCACCACCAGGGCTCCAAAACACTACTGCAGAAATATTAAATGGTGGTGGGGTATTTATAACCAGCTAGACTTTGCTCCATGCAGACATATCAGAATTTGTCTTCTACCTAGTCTGAACGGTATATTCCAATAGTCCTCTTCTCTTGTTTCCCTAAACTCTTGATCAGTTCTCCAGCCAGAGGTACATGAGTATGGAGGTTTAGGGAGGGCCTCAGGATGAAGCGAGTATTGTGTGACTCTGACACTTCCCTTGAACACTTAAATTCTCCCTTAGAATATACTCATTGCAAAGAGTAGGTGACAGAGCAATGCAGATAGGATGATCCCTGTTTAAAACAAATAAATAAACAGTACACATACAGGCCATTTTCCCAAACATTTTCAATGATTATCCCTGGGAAATGGATTAATGGGTTAATTTTATTTCTTTCAGTTTGTCTATATTCCCTCTATCTTTTTACAGTGACATGACTCGCTTGTTTATGAAATAAAGAAGGGAAAATATTCCTCTAGAAAAATATTACATCCATTTTGATTATTATTTTAGCTTTTAACTTATGATTGAAATATTTAAAATATAGAACCTAACGGTGTCTTACCATTCAGGAAATGTGAGTAGGTCATGAATGTAAGGACATTTAATATCCTCATCTTTCTGTAATGACCTAATTATGAAAAACAGAAAAAGAAGACTGGTTCACGCAATAGTTCAACACCAAGGCAGTATGGGACTTGGCAGCTCTAATTGAAATGGCCTTCTGCTAAGTGACCAATGACTGATTTGTAAACCTGGAAATGCAGCAGGGAATTTGGAAGTTCAAGTTCTTCATTTAATATCCCAGAACTATACAAAGCCAAGTGGAAAAAAAAATATTACTATGACAAAAAGAGAATTTAAAAATTTATTTACGAGCCCTAAAACAAACAAACAAACAAAAAACAAAAAACTTGTACACTCAAAAGAAGCCAAGGAGATATTGCACCAAAAATTCTTTCAAGTATTCCATTTTTTTTTCTGCAATGTAACTATCAAGAAATCCAATCCTGCTTTATGCAAAATTTCAACATGAGGAGAATCTGACTTCCACTCTTCCACCTTTCAGTTCATTTTCCCCTAGCAGCCAGCTACCTCCATCCTGCCCTCCTTTGACTGTTCAAGCCTTCCACTTCACTATTCCAGCCTCACCAATTCCCCCCAAGTGCCCATCCTTCAAACTACCCTCTTCTCCTTCTCACTACTGTAAATCATAAATTCTACTCCCTCAATAAATTGATTCTTCTTCCCCCAGGGAGTGTGGGAAGGAGAAACAGTTGGATTTAATCAATTCATACTGAGATGTGAGTGACTCGCAGCTACTCTTTCTAGAGGTATCTCCCTAGGTTTCATTCAATTTGTCATTCTACTTGAAATTCTACTGTTTCCTTCCATTCAGCAACCACCCATCAAGCACTCCCTATGTGTCAGGCACTATTTTAGGTGCCGAGGATACAGCAATGAACAGGAAAGCAAAGTCACCATCCTCTTGGAACTCATATTCAAGTAGGGGAGTAAATAAAGAAGATTTGTATTACTATATTCCAAGCAATTGTTCATTCACTGACATATTTTCTCTCTCTTGTGCTATACATATATTCATAAACTTTGAAAAGAGTCCAGTGTTCCCCCTAAGTGTCTCCCTGAACTCTGTATAGATATGAAAAACTCACAAATGATCGATAAATCAATGCTATACATACGTTAAGGCAAAAGAGCAATGCTTCTAATATATAAATAGCTCTTAAAAACTATGAGAAAACCACACACAACCCAACAGAAAAATGAGCACAAGATACTATCATACAGTTCAGAGAATAAGAAATAGAAATGATTCATAAAAATAGAAAAGGATGCTCAATCTCACCAGTAAAAAAGCATAAATGTAAGACCTGAGACATCATTTTTCACTGTTGAGCTTGACCAAAATTATAAAGATTCTTAATATTTGGTGTTTGTGAGGATATGAACAAATGGTGGGGGTGTGAAGGTAAACAGCCTTTGTGAATGGCAAATTTGGTAATATCTCAAATTTTAAATGTGTATGACCTTGCACTCCCTCTCCTAGAAATCCGGAATGGCATTGCCAAGGGAAAGCAGAGCTGATAATTTCCGCAGGGTTGTACTGCCAGTGAGCTGCCCAGGGTGGACTAGGACCTAGGCGTCCTGGCTTCTCTCTAGACCTGGCTACCTCAGGACCATATTCACGAATAAGCATAAACATATACTTAAAAGACTGACATTAAGCAAAACGGAATCCCACCTAGCAGGAAAACAAACGTACTCCTTGTTCTTATTAACCCCAACTGGGAACGGGCTTCCCTTCCCTTTTTCCCCTTCCAAAGCAAGGGGCTATATGCACCGTGTCTGCATGTTTAAAGCTCTGACCGAGCCAGCGGGCGAGACCCCGGGCAGTGGGAGGCGCAGGGGAAGACCGCTCCTACCTGCGCTGCGCAGAGACGGAGACGCGGGAGGCCGCGGGGACGCTGTGCCAGACGGAGCCTGAGTGCAACCTGTGGGGCCGCCGCACACTAATGTGGCCCCGGGGAGCCGGGTGGAGTCACGTCCAGCCCCACCTCTGCCCAACAGGGCCGGCCAGACCCTAAAAGACCAGCTGGAAAGTCCGACTTTCTTCCTTCGTGGCTGGAAGTTTCCTCCTAGGAACTAGCGGATCTAGCATCCTTGGAATGAATGTGTAGATAAATCAACCGAAAGTGAAACCTACCAGCCCTTTCTCGTAAATCAGGGATTTCAGCCAGAAGCTGCCAGGGTTAATCAGCCTGCTGCTTTCCTTAGTTACCTAGCGCTGCTGTCGCAGAAGGAACCCTTGTGGTAAGGCTGTTAATTAACGTGGGCGGTTCAGACCCACCAACCACACAGTGGGACAAAGATGTGGCAGCCCGCTTCAACAGAGATGACAGCCTTGGGAACCCTGTGGAGCAGTTCTACTCCGTCCTATTGGGTCGTTAGGAGTCGGAATCAATTCCATAGCAGTGGATTTGGGGCTGTAACAAATACCACAAGTGGGTGGCTATAAGAACAGAAATTTATTTTCTCACAATTAGTCGGTTCTGGAAGTCCGAATTCAGGGCGTCGGCTTTAGGGGAAGGCTTTCTGTCAGCTCTGGGGAAGGTCTGTTTCTCCCCTCACCTTCTGTTTCTTGGTTCCTTGGTCATCTTCATGTGGTGTGGCATCTATCGTTTACCCCCCTCCCCTCCATCTCTGCTCTGCTTTGCTGCTTGCTTAATCTGCTCTTTCATATCTCAAAAGAGATTCCTTTAAAATACACTCTACACTAATGGAGCCCTGGTGGCACAGTGGTTAAGAGCTCAGCTGCTAACCACAGATTTGGTAGCTGGAATTCACCCACTGCTTGGAAACCCTAGGGGTAGTTCTACTCCATCCTACAGGGCCGCTGTCACAATGGACTCCATGGCAATGGGTTTGGTTTTTTTCCTATACTAATACAGTCTCATTAACATAACAAAGAAACCTTATTCCCAAATGAGGTTATAACTCCAGGTATAGCAGGATTTACAACACATGTTTTTGGGGAACACAATTAAATTCATAACACCCTCTTTCTGCTAAAAGCCTTCCCAAGATGACTGAACATGTTCTTTCTTTTTTTTTTTTTTATTGTGCATTAGATGAAGGTTTACAGAGCAAGTTAATTTCTCATTAAACAATTAATGCACATTTTGTTTTGTGACATTAGTTGCCAACCCAGAGACATGTCAACACTCTCCCCTTTTTGACCTTGGGTTTCCCACGTCCATTTGCCCAGCTTTCCTGTCCCCTCCTTCTTTCCTGTCCTTGCCCTTGGGCTGGTGTGCCCATTTAATCTCAATTTGTTTTTATAGGCCTGTCTAATCTTTGGCTGAAGGGTGAACCTCAGGAGTGACTTCAGTACTGAGCTAAAAGGGTGTCCAGGGGCCATACTCTCGAGGTTTCTCCAGTCTCTGTCAGACCAGTAAGTCTGGTCTTTTTTTGTGAGTTAGAATTTTTTCCTATATTCTTCTCCAGCTCTGTCTGGGATCCTCCATTGTGATTCCTTTCAGAGCAGTTGGTGATGGTAGCTGGACAGCATCGACTTGTGCTGGACTCAGTCTGGTGGAGGCTGTGGTAGCTGTGGTCCATTAGAGATGACTGAACATTCTGACACAATTACAACTTACAGAAAGCAAAACAACCGGCCCATGGGGGGTTGGTTTTTATTCTAGAAAGCAGGCGTGTATAATAGGAAATACATTTTAAATAATGGATTCTGTGACTTCCTCAAAGTTCCTCAACAGAATGAAACTTGTTTTTTTTGTCATTAATATAACTTCCCATCATGAGTTACACCTTTTAAGAATAGCTTGGATCTCTGCTATCCTGCCATCCTTGGGATCCTTATTCTAGGTGAGGGTTGAGAAAGTCCTTTTGGATAGTCAATGGATGGAGGTAACCTGAAACCATGTGATTCACAAAGGGTCCTAGCATAGTTCATGTAATCATTCCCCACTGTTGGACCTCCAGGTGCTTCCTTTCCTCTTCTCTCTTTCCAATTTTAAATTGATAAATTGAACTATTCATTGTTTGCCCTTTCTGCTTATCCATTTCAACTGCAGTTCAAAATATTGCATAATGAATTGGCTCAGTTATGGTACTTAATTCCCAACTAAGAATTCTCTTGTTCCCAGAATATCATAGGTTTTTATTTTTTTAACTTGGGAAATACTGAGGATAACACTGCCTTAAATATCTGGTACCAAAAACAAACCTGTTGCCATCAAGTCCATTCATAGCAACCCTATAGGACAGAGCAGAACTGCCCCATAGAGTTTCCAAGGAATGCCTGGTGGATTCAAATTGCCAACCTTTTGGTTAGCAGCTGAGCTCTTAACTACTACGCCACCAGGGTTTTATGGTGGAGCAAGTGAAATTCTCTTTGGCCTTGACACAACTGTAACAACTTGGAGATTCAGCTCAACTGGTCCCTCTTTCAAAACTCTTTTCTAAGGCAACAGAGCCCCCACATGTCTGTTTGTCATAATGTGGGGGCTTGCATGTTGCTGTGATGCTGGAAGCTATGCCACCGGTATTCAGATACCAGCAGGGTCACCCATGGAAGACAGGCTTCAGCTGAGCTTCCAGACTAAGACAAAGTAGGAGGAAGGACCCGGCAGTCTACTTCTGAAAAGAATTAGCCAGTGAAAACCTAATGAGTAGCAGCAGAACACTGTCTGATATAGTGCTGGAAGATGAGCCCCCCAGGTTGGAAGGCACTCAAAAGACAACTGGGGAAGAGCTGCCTCCTCAAAGTAGAGTCGACCTTTATGACGTGGATAGAGTCAAGCTTTTGGGACCTTCATGTGCTGATATGGCATGACTCAAAATGAGAAGAAACAGCTGAAGACCCTTAACGAGGTGGATTGACACAGCGGCTCCAACAGTGGGCTCAAGCATAACAATGATTGTAAGGATGGTGCAGGACTGGGCAGTGTTTCACTCTGTTGTGCATACAGTTGCTATGAGTTGGAACCGACTCGATGGTACCTAACAATAACAACAAGGCAACATAGTGGAGAAGAGCAGTGTTTTCCCAACTTTGGTGGCTGTGACCTGCAATATATACTTTATGTGGTGATCTCATATACATGTATATGTATACATTATTTTAATTTTCATGAAATAATACTTAGAACTACTATGTGTAACGTGCTCTGATATTTTCTATTTAGTCGATTTCACTTTTCTAAAAATGATGGTCAAGACCAGGTGCATACATTTTATGACCTACTATGTATAGGATCACTATGAGTAGGAATCGACTTGAAAGCAATGGGTTTCGTTTGGTTTTTTTTGGGGTATTAATGGGTCATGACTACCCAGGTCTAAAAAAAATTAGCTCTAGAGTCATCTGCCAGGTTGAGTTACAGTAGGCAAGTAACTTAGTGAGTAACCAGGATTAAGTAATATTCACTGAGATGGCCTCTGTGATCTATGAATTATTTAAAAATCATGCAGAGAGGGTGTTTTGTTTTTTGTTTGTTTTACCAAGGGAATGTTCAGGGTCTACATGAAAAGGAAAAGCCATGAATGGAATCTGTCTTTCCCTGAAGTTGTTCATGGGAATGGAAGGCTTACTCAGCTTGTGGCTTAGTGATTTACATATTAGTCATTTGTTCATCCCTCCCACCTGTTTCCACCCTTCAGTCATTCATTTTCTCATGCACTTGATCAAGCTCTTTAATGAAGTTTTTGACACCTCCAGAGGTAGAGAAACAAGATGTTTTTAGTACAAAAGAAATTTTATTTTAGCACCTAAAAATATATGAAAATCAAAGCAGCCAGGAAGGCATTCACCCCGAGATCCTGCGTGGTGTCTGGGATTTGGGCGAAGTGGATGGAGAAGCGCTGAGCTAGGAGGAGAGCAGTAGGCAGCCTGAGGCGGGAGCCAGACCCCTGGTCATCTCTGATATCCCCATTTGCCACTCATGCCCCATCTGCTCTGTTCACTTTTAGGCTGTAAACTCATTATTGCTGATGTGACTTTTCTTATGTTTCTCAGAGTGTCTCTGAGGGTTGCTTGCATCACGGTTGCCTTAAGGTCAGTGCTAAGACGCAGATTCCAGGACTCTGCCACAGACCTGTTGAATCCAAGTGTCTGATGGGTGGTCCTGGGATTCCACATTTCACACCCTCCCCAGGTGATTCATACACACACTGAAGCTTGAAAACCGATGGTTTAGTGTATAAGGAAAAAATTAAGACAGAAGTTCCTTGTAAGTGCCAGTTTTGCTCCCCTTCCTCCATCTAATTTGGCTGATTTGTGTCATCAATATCATCCTTCTTCACTCTACCTCTGCCCACCCCACTTCCCACTTTTGCCCGTAAAATAAGAAAGATGACCCTTGTTTGTCTTCATTTCAAAAGGATAGATTCCAGGGTCTTACAACTAGGCTCTTATAACTGGGCCTGAAATGATGCTAGTAATTTCCCGGTGAAGGAGCTTCCAGTAAACTCTCCTTATATAATACCAACATTCAAAACAGAAACCATTGATGAGCCCCATCCCTTGAGTATCTAAAATTGCATTTCATTATGTATAAAGACAATACCCAGATTTGCCCCCATGTTCTATTTTTTATTTTAGATGAGGGATCCAACTGTGCCCTGGCTCCAGTGAATTAACAAACCCAGACATAAATAACTATGACTGTGATAAATGCTGTATGCATTTGGGAACATTGTGGCAAATGCTTTAATTCCATGGAATTTCAATAGATGAAGGCCATTAAAAATAGAGCTTACAATTGACAGCTACTCTTTCAGGGGTATTGGGAAATGTTTTATTGATTTAATATACTAGAACTAAATTACTCATATGTCATAGCTGATGCAACAGCCATCTTGTAAGTTTACTTAGTTTATTGGAAATGTCTCTTTTAGAATTGCCTTCAGAAGCATTATTTTATATTCAAAGAATTGTTTTAAACCAAGAACAATGTGAGTTGCAAATTCTAAAAGTCTCCAAAGCCCCTACTTTGAAAGGAATCACTGTTTTATGCTTTTCTTTTGTATGACCCGAGCACAGTCATTTCCAGTATGTCAGACTGAGAATCTAATTGTTGTTGTAGGCACCTCATAGAAGAATAAAAAGTATTTCCTTCCTTTCCTCACCCATTCCTGAAAGGACAAGGGCTTTGTGTACCAAGGGAGAGATTCTACTGACCACAAGCATCGAAACCACTTGATGTTTGTTAAGAGGCAGATTCCTGAGCCCCAGGCCTGCTGAATCAGAATCTTTGGGGGTGGGTTCTGAAAATGGAAATTTTTAACAAGCTCTGTAGGTGATTCTTATGTACATTAAGGTTTGAGGACTACTGATCTAGGCTATTCTAATTGATAGTCCTCCCTCCCCAACCCACAGGGGCAGGGAGTTGTTGGGCAATTCTTCAAACTTTCCCCCCATCAACTGTTGAACATGTTTTACCCCTTCATTTATTTCTCTCAATAATCTTGCACATCTTAAATTATGAGATTTATTTCGGGATATTTTTTTCTATCAGTTTTTCTAGGGTATTTTATTAATCTTTTCAAAGAACCAACTTGTGGCCTCATCGATTTTCTCTATTGTATGTCTGTTTTCTATTTTATTGATTTCTCCCTTTATTTTAAGGCCTAGTGATCTACTTCTGAAAAATCAGCCATTGAAAATCCTGTGGAGCATAGTTCTACTCTGACACACATGGGGTCACCACAAGTTGAAATGGACCCAGTGGCAACTGGTTTGGTTTTTCTCAGTGGACAGATAGCATTTAAAGCCTTGAGTCTGGGTAAGAGCAAAGAAATAGGTAGAGAAGAAAATATGTCCGAAGACTGATCCCTTGAGTACCTCAATGCTTAGAGATAGGACGAACAATCAAACTTATCTGAGAAGAAACAGCTAGTCATGGCTAGTCGAGTAGGTGGAAAACAGGTGAACATGCGGTTTTAGAAGCGATTGAAGAAGATTTTCAGGGATGATGGTGTGAACAACTGTATCAGTGATGCTTACAGCTCAAGTAAGATGATGATGACGAGTTGACCACTGGATTTTACTTATAACCAAGGTCAGAGGTGACCTTGGCAAAATCAGGTTTGGTGGAGTGATGGGTTTGAAAGCCTGAAGGGGTGAAGTCAAGAAAGGTAGGAGGATGTCTTAGTTTCCTAGGCTGCCATAACAAAATAGCACAAACTGAGTGGCTTATGAAAACAGACATTCATTGTCTCACAGATCTGGAGGCTGGAAGTCCGAAACCAGGAAATCAGCTGGGTTGATTCCTTCTGAGGTTTTGAGGGAGAATCTGTTTCTTGCCTCTCTCCTATCTTCTGGTAGCTCCAGGTGCTCCTTGGCTTGCAGCTGCAGCATTACATGGAGCCCTTCCTCAGTCTCCCTATCTCTGTGTTTTTCTTCTCTTTTATAAGGACGCAAGTCATACAGGATTTGGACTTATCCTATTCCCATATGACTTCATCTGCAAAGACCTATTTCCAAACAACATCACATTCACAAGTACAGGATTAGGACTTCAACATGCCTTTTGTGGAGAACACAATTCAATCCAAAACAGAGAAGAAATGGAGACAGTGAGTGTTGACAAGTTTTACAAGAAATTTTGCCATTAAGAGGAGGAGACAAATGGGGTAGTGCCTAGAGAGACATGTAGGGTTTAAGTGAAGACATTTTTAAGATGAGAAATTATAGCATGTTGGTACACTGATAGGAATGATCCAGTGGAGAGGGAAAAGCTGATGAAAAGTTCTGAGGGCAGCCAAGTTGACACATAACCTTAACTGTCAAAGCCTACCCTTTGTCAACTTGGCAGATGTACATATTTCCTTAAACCATACATAATCTCTGAATAAAGGCAATTATAAAGTCATACTTGTGCCTGACATGATACAACTAGCATGTGTACAACCGAAAACGCACTAGCCCTGTTTACATCTTATATTTTACAGACGAAGAAAACAAAAATATTTGATGCACACACACAAGGAAGAAATACTCATAACAACTACAGTTTTCATTTTTGCAACTGGTCACTTGGTGGTATTTAGAACTGTCTGCTTCCACCACCCATTCCGTATTCCCTTTGCCCTCAGCAAGCACCTTTGCAGGGTGGGGTGACCCAAACCTTCATTCTTGAAGGGTCTGGGGCATTAATAGACATGTTGGAGTTGGGTTACTGTAGTTTTCCACATGACTTTAATCACAGGACATGGCAGTACTAAGAGATGCCGTAAGGGATCTCCTGCATTCCAGACGTATCCTTCTTTACCTCCATTACATAATATCAATCTGATTCCTTCTTGGTAATCAGGATCAATCACACCAGCAAATATGGTAACTTCCTTCTATGCCCGTTGATCCAGAGGCATAAGGAGCCCAAAGTGGCCAGGTAGCATTCTTAACTACCAGTTCAATGGAATCAGTGATGTGTCTCCAGGTGAGAGCATTCCTTCCTTTGGAACTAAGACCTCTAGACCTTCAGAGCATAGGGTCTCGGGGACGGGAAGCAAAAATTTTGCAAGTGCGTCACTAGGGGTGACAGTGAGTGGTGCCACTCTCATTCCCACCCCTTGATTCCTGGATCCATGAATCCTGGCTATGGAAGAAACAGCACACAACTTTAAGCATCACACTATCCCTTCCGGAAGACCTACTGTGAAAATTATATTACGTTTTTCAAGTTTCTGGAGTCAGGTGTCTGTTCGTGTTTGAAGTGACTATGTTCTAAATACAAGACCATATGAACCCCACGTTTTATTTGGGTCATACTTCGGAGGTGACAAACTGAGATATCAAAGTTTGGCAAAGGGCCTGACTTGCCTGAATCAAATTATATCTTAACTGAGTCCCAGAAGGACAGCTGCTAGCGGAAAGGGCAAAGGTGGACCAGAAAGAAGTGATGATTGTTAAAAGTATGGCTACAAAGATAGAGAAACACTGCAGAAAATAGGCTGATATCATCATTCATTCATTCAACAAAACTTTCATTGAGTTTGTACTACCTTCCAGGTACTGTTCTAGGTACTAATTCACATCAGTGAATCAATTTAAAAGACAATTAAATATTATAATCTAATAAGCAAATGAAAATTTCAGATACTAAGAAGTCCTGTGAAAAAAACAAGGCAGGCCAACATGTGGAACACTTGGGTGTGTGGCTCTAAAAATAAAACAAAAACTCTCCTGTTAAATTAACAACTAGAAACTGGATTTAGCCCAGACTCAAGAGGCTCATAACTTCTTAAGAAGAAATTCCAAGCCTTTCTGGAAATGGAGAGGATTAGATTTTATCTTGAGTCAATCTCTTTTGAGATATAAAAGAGAGAAGCAAGCAGAGAGGGAAAGAGAGGCCTCATCCCACCAAGAAAGAAGATCCAGAAGCAGAGTACATCCTTTGAACCCAAGGTCCCTGCCCTGAGAAGCTCCTCGACGAGGGAAGGCTGATGACAAGGAACTTCTGCCCAAGCCAACAAAGAAAGAAAGCCTTTCTCTGTAACTGATGCCCTGAATTTAGATTTCTAGCCTCCTACACTGTGAGAAGCAATAAATTTCTGTTCATTAAAGGCACCCACTTGTGGTATTTCTGTTACAGAAATGGCGAGGAAGTTGGCGGCAGAATGCCAGGACTGGTCCAAGGCCTCCGTCTTGCTTCTGGGGCTTGTCATTAAGCAAGTTCTGAGCTAACTGTCCAGGTTACTTTCTATAAGAAGCTGAAAAAATTCACAGAGAATTCTGTGCCAAGTAGAGATGTGTGCGTTACAGACTAGAGTTATAGATATTTCACAAGCCCAAATGAAGCCCCCTACGCCAGAAATTCTTGCTCATTTTGTGTTACTCAGGGATGTGGAAGAGAAAAGGGGGCTGTGGCAGCATTTTATGAATTATATATAATAACTGCACTGGCTTGTGGAGAATTGGAAAAAAGGGGAAATATATAAATGATAGCTCGTGCGTTCGCCAAAATTCAGGGCTGTTCTCTGAAAGACTTCCAGGCATTCCGGGTAGGAGATTAGGCTGTCTGTCTTAGTAGCTGTGGGAAGCTGAGAGTCACAGACTGAGGGCTGGGTCATGCAAATTGAATGGTCTGCAGGAGTTTAGTAGAGTTTCGGGGTTCGGGATGGAAGTTATAGAGATTTCGTGTTTGAAATTGAGGAGAGATATAAGCAGCTACTGTAGATGGAAAAGATACAGAGAAAGAGAACTATCTAAAGATTTTAGGTGTGTCCTGTGTAATATGCTGTGCAAAACATTTGCAGGGACACCTTAAGGAAGCTTCCAGTGAATATCCTCATTATTCTTTAATGCTTCAGCTGTCACTCTGTTTTGCTAGAATGCTCTTACATGCTTCGACTGAACCATGTGAAGCCTCGGTTATATTCAGGTTACACTCTGAAATATAATAGCCCCCGCTCCTAAAAGTTTTTCTTGACTTTCCTGCCCCCTTAAATTTATGTCATCTCTGATCACTCCATTTCAATGACAAACCTCAACAAACTACATCATCACTTTTTTCAACTATCAAACAAATGAAACAAAACACAATAACAATAATAAAGATAAAATAGTAGTAATGGCAAAACATATAGCATTTGTCTTATGCCAGACAATGTGTCTTGGGGATTTACATATATTAACTCATTTAATTTTTATAACAACCTTATGAGGAAGGAATTATTATTGTCCTATTTCAGGGATGAGGATACTAAGGTGCAGAGTTTAAGTAAGATACCCAAGCTTACACAGCTAGGAAGCAGCAGAGCGGAGACTTGAATCCAGGCAGTCTGGTCCCAGTGTCTATGCTCTTAATCACTACACAAGGGTGCAGTGAAATTACTATTCACTGCTGGTGCCATTGTGTATTCATTCGATCCGTTTAAAAAGTGAATTCCCAACAGAGCTGTCTTTCAATGCCCAGACGATGGCTTGACTAAAAGAATGTTATTCTTGCTTTAAGTCCATTGTTTCATTTAAAGGTAACAGGTATGACATTTTTTACTGGCTTGTGGTACTGGGCCACATCACTTTTATATTTCTAATTAAATGCTTGAGAACTCCTAGGACTTCACTGTCTTAGTTTAGTATCTCCCCAATGAAACCCACATCTGCCTTAAGCTTAGCTCTAGAATGTACTCAACCCAAAGAGGGCTCAGCCCTGCTTCAAATCTCTAGGCAGGCCCTGAACAACTGGATATCCACAATGAAAAGAATAAGTTGGACCCCTATCCCATACCATATACAAAAATCAACTCAAAATAGATCAAAGGCCTAAATCTAAGAGCTAAAAAAATGAAAACCTTAGAATGTAGGCATCCATCTTTGTGACCTAGGATTAGGCAATCATTTCTTCGATACGACAACAAGAGCACAGCAACCATGGAAAAAATGGATAAACTGGACTTCATTAAAACTAAAAACTTTTGGGCATCAGGGGACACCATTAAGAAAGTGAAAAAATAACTCACAGAAAGTGATAAAATACTTGCAAATCATATATCTGATAAGGACTTGTATTTAGAATATATAAAGAACTCTTACGAGTCAACAGTAAAAATTCAAATAACCCAATTAAAAAAATGAGCAAAGGAATCGAACAGAGATTTCTCAAAAGGAGATGTACAATGGCCAAAAATCACATGAAAAGATGCAACATCGTTAGAAACATACACATCTAAACCACAATGAAATGCCACTTCACATCCACTAAACCGAAAACCAAACCCATTGCCGTCAAGTCAATTCCGGCTCATAGCAACCCTACAGAAAGGAGTAGAACTGCCCCATAGTTTCCAAGGATTACCTGGTAGATTCCAACTACCAACCTTTTGGTTAGCAGCCACAGCACTTAACTACTAAGCCACCAGGGTTTGCACTTCACCCCCAGGGCTCCTTTTTCACACCCACCAGGAGCCTTGGTGGCATAGTGGTTAAATGCTCGGCTGCTAAGGTTGGCAGTTCAAATCTACCAGCCACTCCTTGGAAACCCTATGGGGCAGTTCTACTCTGTCTTATAGAGTAATTATGAGTCGGAACCAACTTGACAGCGCCTTAACATCAACAACACTGGTACAGAAAGTAGCTTACTGGTCGCCAGGGACAGGAAGTAGGGATAGAGAGTAACTGCTAAGGGGAACAGTTTGATTTGGGTGTGATGAGAATGTTTGGAATTAGTGAGTGGTTATGGCTATACAACTTTTTTGAATATACTGAAAACCAATAGATTGTATACTTTAAAATGGTGAATTTTATGGCATGTGAATTATATCTCAGTTTATTTTTTTTCTAGGCAGAGAGAGAGCAAGGATCTGATCTGTCCACTGTTGCCACTACATTACACTGCCACACAGTGTCACTGTTGAGGAACTGACAAAGTCCAAACAAGGCTTGTACAAAGCTCCAGTGATGCTCTGCTGGTTCAGATCTCACCCAGGCTACAGGTGAGCCCCAATCTTGAAGCCTAAGGTTCAAGCTCAGACCTTGTTCCCAGAGCCTGGGAAATACCATTCCAGAATGGCTTAACCTTGAAGGGTTTCTAGCCTCAAAGACGCAATGTGCAACTACTTTCCTTCCTTCACAGACGGAGGTCCTTGGCCAACCCTGGTTCCCAGATAAATGGAGAAATTCACACTCCTGGTGAACGCATCTTGGATAAAAGGAAATACCTCTAACCACATCTTGAACCGTCAAAAATGTTATTTAACCACTAATTTGTGAATATAAGTGGAAATACTGGGCAACTTTACTGTCCTGGGATAGAGAGGGGGCTTCCAGGGAGCTAAAGATTTTCCATCAATTCTGTCTAAAATATTTACCCTATTTAACTCAGCATTTCTAATCCTGGGACTCTAAAGAAACTCATCACAAAATTTAAAAGCTATATTTATGAAGATGGTTAGCACCGTGTTTTTGATAATATCAAATAATTTCTGAACTATTCAACAAGAGAAGTTATATACATACTTGCTAAAAATCATACAACACTTAAAAAATGGTAAATATGAATGTAACAACATGAAAATCTTTGATGCAAGATGATATAAACACATATGTGTATGCAAAAAGACACATATTCATGAATTCGTATGCAATTAGAAACAATCCACGTATCAGTTAAAGTTATTTGATACTGAAATAAATTTGCTTGAATTTTCTTACCTCACATTCTACAAAACGTGTTCGGTATCTACACCAAGATTTCTCTCAATTTCCAGGGCATATATTCCCATAAAAAAAAAATTTTTTTTTTATTCTCGTAGTCAATTTTTTTTCCATTTATTTAAAAAAATTATGAAATGTATCTTATATTCAAGAGTATTTATAATATAGGTATACAGTTTAAAATGTATCAGTTGTGTATCCACCAGGCATCAGAATTCTACTTACTTGGTTCAACTAAAGACATTTTAATGAAGACACTGTTTAAAGGGGCACTGTTGTTGTTGTTAGATGCTGTCCAGTCGGCTCCGACTCACAGTGACCTACGTACTACAAAACCAAATGCTGCCCGGTCCTGTGCCATCCTCACAATCATTGCCATGTTTGAGCCCAATTGTTGTAGCCACTGTGCCAATCCATCTCATCGAGGGTCTTCCTCTTTTTTGCTGACCCTCTAGTTTGCCAAGCATGGTGTCTCCACCTGTTGGTTTGTCTATTGCGGTGGCTTGTGTGTTGCCATGATGCTAGAAGCTATGCCAGCAGAGTCATCTACAGTGGACAGGTTTCCGTGGTGCTTCCAGATTAAGGCAAACTAGGAAGATAGGCCTAGTGATCTATTTCCAAAAATCAGCCAATGAAAACGCTATGGATCACAATGGAGTATGTATTGTATCCATCAGGCATCAGAATTCTACACCGATAGAGGGCTGGAAGATAAGCCCCCTAGTGGCCACAACAATGTATGTGCACATACCAAAGATACAGATTGGTACAGGCAGGGGTAAGAGAATCAGCAAGTTGAGGTATTGAGAGATTAGCAACAGCAAGGAGCCTCTACCATTCCTAAGCTAAAGAGCAAGGGAGGAAATAGTGTTCCCAGAGCCCCGTGAGCTGGAGCCATGGAGGAGGGGCCGCTTGGCAAGAGCTGCAGCTCTGGAGGAACACAGCCACCACCAGGACCTCAGCCTGAAACAGAGAACAAGTGGAGAAAACATACACTGACCTGTCTTTGTTCTTGCCTCCCATCTTCTGCTGATGCTAATGGAAGCCAGCAGAACAGTCAGGTGATGCCTTCCAAAGAGGATAGCCTCTGGGGTATAGAATAGGGTGGAGAAGGATAGAAGGGAGGAGGATGGATATGAAGGAAGGCAAGCAGAAAACCCAGATAGTCCACCTGTTTTTCCACCCAGCATTTATTCCTGTCCTTCGCTCAGATGAAAAGAAGCTTATACTCTACACCTGGTAAACACTGAATTCCACCAGTCATTATACGTTAGATTGTCTTGAGGTCAGGCCAATTCAGGCAGAATCTCACCTAGAAGCTAAATTGTAATATTTGTCTCCACCAGTATTCTTCATACAAGGTAATGGGGGAAAGAGGGACAGGTAAGAAATAATCAATGAGCATTTTATATGCAAAGCTACTATAGTTCTTGCCTCTACAACTTGTTGGAAGGTTAAAACTGATAATCATGATTCCTACTTCTCACTTCTATTTCCCTGGCCCCCTGCCAGTACCTTGGTTGATCAGAACTTGGTGAAGCAGTGGTTAAGAGCTTGGCTGCTAAATGAAGGTTGGTGGTTCAAACCCACCAGCTGCTCTGTGGTCAAAAGTCTGCTTCTATAAAGATTACAGCCTTGGAAACCCCATGGGGCAGTTCTACTCTGTCCTGTAGGGTTGCTATGAGTCGGAATTGACTTGACAATAAGGTTTCTTTTCTTTTTTTTTTTTTATGGTGATGCAAAACATAATTTTTGGAGAATCTGAAATGTTAGTGGTCCCGACTATTAGGTTTCTATGGTTATCTAATGATCATTATCACTGCATGTGGGAATACCATTTGGCCAGAGAATCCTGGGCTTCATCTATGGCTCTCCTGGTCCTCATTATGCACCCAAAACCCAATCTCCCCTGCGTAACTCGTAGTGGTTGAGTTGATTCTGACTCATAGTGACCCTATAGGACAAGGTAGAACTGACCCATGGAGTTTCCAAGGGGTGGCTGGTGGAATTGAACTGCTGACCTTTTGGTTACCAGTCATAGCTCTTAACCATGGTACCACCAGAGCTCTTCCCCTGGGTAGTTGGGATCGATCTCCTCAGCTGGGTGGGTGTGAGGAGCCAAAATGGGCCCAGGGCAGTTTTGACTCCCAATTGAATAGAGCCAAGGCTGTCTCCTCTGGTGGAAGCATTTCGCCCTTTTGAACTAGGACTTCCGGATACGGTAAACCCAAGATTGTGGAAATGGAGTGCTGGACATTTTCTGTTGCCCCTCCTGTCTCTGTGCCTAGGATGCTGACCTCTATAGAATGCACCCTCCTGGCTCCCTTGCCTTCTGGCTTCCTGGTGGATCCAACTAATGGAAAACCCCAGTAGAATATCAGAGTGTGAAAGGACAGAGAGGTGGGTCTTTCTTCTCCACACTCTCCCTGTGTCTCTTTAGAACTACAAGATCTCACCAGGCTGGGCCACAGGTTAGCATGAACTGCTTTCCTCTACTGCACAACACAGCTCCTGTTGGGTAGCCTTCTCCTACAGCCATGACTACAACTCTCACCTGGTTTTAGGGACTGCTCCGTCTTTTTTGCCCTCTCAGATTAGTTACAGCTCCCCACTGTTGCTAACTGCCACTGTATATAGAATGGTCACTATGTGCCAAACACTATGCTAAGTGCCTAAATATATGATCTCATTTAGTCCTCCCCCCACGTGTCTGTCAGTTTGTCATATTGTGGGGTTTGCATGTTGCTGGGATGCCGGAAGCTATGCCACCAGTATTCAAATACCAGCAGGGTCACCCACGACAGACAGATTTCAGCTGAGTTTCCAGGCTAAGACAGACTAGGAAGAAGGACCTGGCACTCTACTTCTGAAAAGATTTAGCCAGTGAAAACCTTATGAATAGCAGTGGAACACTGTTATAGTGCCGGAAGATGAGCCCCTCAGGTTGGAAGGTAGTCAAAATACAACTGGAGAAGAGCTGCCTCCTCAAACTAGAGTTAACCTTAACCACGTGGATGGAATCAAGCTTTCAGGACCTTCATGTGCTGATGTGGCACAACTCAAAATGAGAAGAAACAGCTGTAAACATCCATTAATAATTGGAATGTGGAACGCACAAAGTATGAACATAGGAAAATTGGAAGTCATCAAAAATGAAATGGAATGCATAAACATCAATATTCTGGGCATTAGTGAGCTGAAATGGACTGGTATTGGCTATTTTGAATCAGACAATCATATGGTCTACTATGCCGGGAATGACAACTTGAAGAGGAATTGTATTGCGTTCATCATCAAAAAGAACATTTCAGGATCTATCCTGAAGTACAACACTGCCAGTGATAATATCCATATGCCTACAAGGAAGAGCAGTTAATATGACTATTATTCAAATTTATGCACCAATCACTAAGGCCAAAGATGGAGAAACTGAAGATTTTACCAACTTCTACAGACTGAAATTGATCAAACATGCAATCAAGATGCATTGATAATCACTGGAGATTGGAATGAGAAAGTTGGAAACAAAGAAGAAGGATCAGTAGTTGGGAAATATGGTCTTGGTGACAGAAACAATGCCAGAGATTGCATCACAGAATTTTGCAAGATCAACAACTTCTTCACTGCAAATACCTTTTTTCACCAACATAAATGGTGACTATACACATGGGCCTTACTATACACAGGGATCAAATTGACTAGATCTGTGGGAAGAAACGATGGAAAAGCTCAATATCATCAGTCAGAACAAGGCCAGGGGCTGACTGTGGAACAGACCATCAATTGCTCATATGCAAGTTCAAGTCGAAACAGAAGAAAATTAGAACAAGTCTACCACAGCCAAAGTATGATCTTGAGTATATCTCACTTGAATTTACAGACCATCTCAAGAATAGATTTGACGCATTGAACACTAGTGACCGAAGACCAGATGAGTTGTGGAAAGACATCAAGGACATCATACATCCAGAAAGCAAGCGGTCATCGAAGAGACAAGAAAGAAAAGACCAAAATGGATGTCAGAGAATCTGAAACTAGCTCTTGAACATCGAGTAGCTAAAGCAAAAGGAAGAAATGATGAAGTAAAAGAGTTGAACAGATTTCAAAGGGCAGCTCAAGAAGACAAAGTAAAGTACTATAATGACATGTGCAAAGACCTGGAGATGGAAAACCAAAAAGGAAGAAGGCACTCTGCATTTCTCAAGCTGAAAGAACTGAAGAAAAATTCAAGCCTCAGGCTCAATATTTTTTTTTCAAATAATTTTTATTGTGCTTTAAGTGAAAGTTTACGAATCAAGCCAGTCTCTCACATATAAACTTATATACACCTTACTACATACTCCCACTTACTCTCCCCCAATGAGTCAGCCCGCCGCGTCCTTCCAGTCTCTTCTTTCATGACCATTTTGCCAGTTTCTAACCCCCCTACCCTCCCATCTCCCCTCTAGACAGGAGATGCCAACATAGTCTCAAGTGTCCACCTGATGCAAGTAGCTCACTCCTCATCAGCATCTCTCTCCAACCCATTGTCCAGTCCAATCCATGTCTGATGAGTTGTCTTCGGGAATGGTTCCTGTCCTGGGGCAACAGAAGGTTTGGTGACCATGACCGCCAGAATTCTTCTAGTCTTAGTCAGACCATTAAGTCTAGTCTTTTTATGAGAAGTTGGGGTCTGCATCCCACTGTTCTCCTGCTCCCTCAGGGGTTCTCTGTTGTGCTCTTCGTCAGGGTAGTCCTTGGTTGTGGCCAGGCACCATTTAGTTCTTCTGGTCTCAGGATGACGTAAGTCTCTAGTTCATGTGGCCCTTTCTGTCTCTTAGGCTCATAATTACCTTGTGACCTTGGTGTTCTTCATTCTCCTTTGATCCAGGTGGGTTGAGACTCATTGATGCATCTTAGATGGTCAGGCTCAATATTGAAGGATTCTATGGGGAAAATGTTAAATGACTCAGGACTCAGGAATCATCAAGAGAAGATGGAAGGAATACATAGAGTCGCCATACCAAAAAGAATTGGTTGATGTTCAACCATTTCGAGAGGTGGCATATGAGCAGGAACCAATGGTACTGACATAAGAAGTCCAAGATGCACTGAAGGCATTGGTGAAAAACGAGGCTCCAGGAATTGACAGAATACCAATTGGGATGTTTCAACAAACAGATGCAACACTGGAAGTAGTCACTCAACTATGCCAAGAAATTTGGAAGACAGCTACCTGGCCAATCAACTGGATGAGATCTATATTTATGCCTATTCCCAAGAAAGGAGTTCCTACCAAATGTGGAAATTATTGAACAATATCATTAATGTCATACAAGTAAAATTTTGCTGAAGATCATGGCTGCAGCAGTATATCAAAAGGGAACTGACAGAAATTCAAGCCAGATTCAGAAGAGGACGGGGAACCAGGGATATCATTGCTGATGTCAGATGGATCCTGGCTGAAAGCAGAAAATACCAGAAAGATGTTTACCTGTGTTTTATTGACTATGTATAAGGCATTCAACTGTGTGGATCATAACAAATTACGAATAACATTGAGAAGAATGGGAATTCAGAACACTTAATTGTGATCATTAAGAACCTGTACATAGATCAAGAGGCAGTCGTTCGAACAGAATAAGGGGATATTGGATGGTTTAAAGTCAGGAAAGGTGTGCATCAGGGTTGTATCCTTTCACCCTACCTATTAAATTTGTATGCTGAGAAAATAATCCGAGAAGCTGGAGGATATGAAGAACAGGCACCAGGATTGGAGGAAGACTCGTTAACAACCTGCATTATGCGATGACACAACCTTGCTTGCTGAAAGTGAGGAGGACTTGAAGCACTTACCAATGAAGATCAAAGACCACAGCCTTCAGTATGGATTATGCCTCAACATAAAGAAAACAAAAATCCTCACAACTGGACCAATAAGCCACATCATGATAAACGGGGAAAAGACTGTTGTCAAGGATTTCATTTTACTTGGATCCACCAGCAACATCCATGGAAGCAGCAGTCAAAAAATGAAAAAACACATTGCATCGGCCAAATCTGCTGCAAAAGACCTCTTTAAATGTTAAAAAGCAAAGATGTCACCTTGAAGACTAAGGTGTGCCTGACCCAAGCCATGGTATTTTCAATTGCCTTCTATTCATGCGAAAGTTGGATGATGAATAAAGAACACCGAAGAAGAATTCACGCCTTTGAATCGTGGTGTTGGAGAAGAATATTGACTATACCAGAGACTGCCAAAAGAACAAACAAATCTGTCTTGGAAGAAGCACAACCAGAATGCTCGTTAGAAGCAAAGATGGCCAGATTACATCTCACATTCTTTGGACATGTTGTCAGGAGGGATCAGTCCCTGGAGAAGGACAAATCAAGCTTGGTAAAGTAGAGGGTCAGTGAAAAAAAGGAAGACTCTCTATGAGATGGATTGACACAGTGGCAGCAACAATGGGTTTAATCATAACAATTGTGAGGATGGCACAGGACTGGGCAGTGTTTTGTTCTGTTGTGTATAGAGTCGCTATGAGTTGGATCTGACTTGATGGCACCTAACAACAACAACATTTAGTCCTCATAACGCAATAAATTAGATGGCATTCGTGTTACTAATGAAGGACATCATGCTTGGTAAAGTAGAGGGTCAGCGAAAAAGAGGAACACCCTCAATGAGATGGACTGACATAGTGGCTGCAACAATGGACTCAAGCATAACAAGTATTGCGAGGATGGTGCAGGACTGGGTAGTGTTTCGTTCTGTCATACATAGGGTTGCTCTGAGTTGAAATCAACTCAACAGCACTTAACAACAACAGTCCTACTGTAGAGAAGATAAAATGAGTTTTCGAGAGAATACCGTCATGCATAGGATGTGACGGAGCTGGAAAACTAATCTAGGTGAGCTCATGCTGGCATTTGAACACTCACCCACTCTTTCCTATCAGTAAGCCCTAGTTCTTGTATCAATTTTGATCCTCCCTTAAAGAGTCAAAGCTCCATGTGGCTTCGCTCCTTTGGTGCACAGACCACCTTGGCAACCACTCGCTCACAGGACTGGGAACAGGACACTGTTGAGGTTCCCCTGACCCAGCCATTCCACAAACATAAGTGTCTGGATTGCAGGGCCCAGCTGCAGAATACAGAGGGCTGGCGCTGAAAGTGGCAAGACAAGCCCAGCAGTACGGCCTGGCGTCCACTCACTGGGAAGTTGGAGGCCTTCTTGACTGATGTGTGGGTCAGCTAGGGCTAGCTCAGGGACCTTCCTCATAGACCATTCTCACAGTCAGAACCTGGGGCTGTTGATGCTATTCTCCCAAGCCATTTGGTAGCAAAGAACAGAGCACCAACAGTTCCTCAAGTATTGTTTCAAAGAGCCCTGCAGGCCCAGTGGTCAAGAGCTACAGCTATTAACCAAAAGGTCAGCAGTTCGAATCCACCAGCTGCTCCTTGGAAACCCTATGGGGGCAGTTCTCCTCTGTCCTACAGGGTAACTACGAGTCGTACTTGACTCAATGGCAAGGGGTTTGGTTTGGTTTTTTAATACGGGCTGGAGAGAGGTTTGGTGTAGTCAAGTTCATGGTTGCTAGAGGGGGTGGGAAGAAATGGACATCTCTCAGAGAAATGGGGAGGATGACTCTCCCTCCAAAAAGAAGAATGAGTAACTCTGGCCAGGCCAGTTCTTTCTAGTTTCCTGGCTTTCCTTTTGGCCAATTTAATGGCGGCATTTTACAGATGAGGGGCGGGAAGGGGGCCCCAAAATATTTTAAAAACTTGTTGTGGGGAGCACCCCAGCTGAAAGCAAATGAAGAAGTAAACAACATGTGAAGAAAGGAGATAAAGAAGATGAGGTAACCTAGAAGAGAAAAACAACTTTATCAACAGAAGAACTGGGACCAACTAAATCACAAACAAGGACTTACCAATATCAACCCAATGGGCTCAAAGAGCTCCAGCTAAGTGGTAAACAACTACTTATTAACACCAACCAAGAGGGCTCAGAGAGCCCCAACGTGTATAAAAGAGACACTAAGACTCAACTTTACTCAGAGCATATCAGAGCCACCCTCTTTTGGACAGTGGAGAGGCAGTGTGAGACCTTTCACCGGCCAGAAGACTCCCTGTGCAAAAGGTTGATCACCCGGGGCCCCAGAGCTAGATGAGTTTGGATGTAAGGGTGATTGGCCTTTGAGCCACCCCGGTCTCCACTCAGTCTGAAGGGAAGTCAACCCCTCCGCAACCCTAGCTTGAGGAAAGTCTTGCTGAGTTAAAGGCCTGATATAGTGCTCCCGAGCCCAATGAGACAACGCGGTCAAGAGTGACAGAGGCTTCTGGACTTTGGACTCTGGGCTTTAGAGTTTGTTTGCCGTAAACTTGCTTGCTCTCTCTCTCTTATCGTTTTGGTGACTGAGGCCTCTCGTGTCTGGGACAGCCAAGAATCTGTGTGCTTAATAATTAATAAAGACATTGTAGAAAGACACAAATCGTTTGGAGTAGTCGATAGCGACCCCCTCCTCACGACAAGTGAAGTTGAGTCTTAATGTCTCTTCTTTTATACACCTTGGGGCTCTCTGAGCCCTCTTGGTTGGTGTTAATAAGTACTTGTTTACCACTTAGCTGGAGCTCTTTGAGCCCGTTTGGTTGATATTGGTAAGTCCTCGTTTGTGATTTAGTTGGTCCCGGTTCTTCTGTTGATAAAGTTGTTTTTCTCTTCTAGGTTAACTCATCTTCCTTATCTCCTTTCTTCACATGTTTACTTCCTCATTTGCTTTCAGCTAACCTACTCTCCACATTTATGTTGAGATTGAAATGTAAAAAACAATTCACTTTCAACATTAAACCTAGTCTGCTAGTAGAAAAGCCCCTTAAAAATATTTATAACTATGGATTTTATACTTAAGGGACAACCTCTCACAAGACATATTCTTCTCCCGTAAAGACCCAACAGTGGTGGCTGACACCACCATTTCTGGAGAATAACATGGAGATGGCTCATTAAGCAGGGTTCCTTACACTCACGGATACCTGGCAAGTCTTACTGAGGTCTGTGAGATCTCCCTTCGCCTTCCTTTGCGCCTCCCTCAGTCTGACAGCTGAGTCGCTGCGATTTTGAACTTCCGGCTTGGACATGCTCCTCCTCGACCTCTACACGCACGACCGGAAGGACACGCTGAGCCGCTGCCTGCGTGCGGGCCCTTTAAGGAAGCCGAGGGCCGCGCTGATTGGCCGAGCCCCGGAGTCCCTTCCATGGCCAGCCAATCCCGAGGCTCTGCGGGGAGAACCGGATGACAGCCGCTGCCGCAGGGAAAGCCGCGGGCTGAGTCCGCGCTCAGGTCACCGCGTCCCTCCGCTGCCGTCGGCGCCGCGAAGTGAGTGAGCGGCCGCGCAGGCGGGGAACGGGGAGGGGCGGAGGGGGCGCCGGCCGTGCCGCACTCCCCGGCCCGGTCCGCGGGGCCGCGCGGGGGCCCTATGCTCGCGAGCGCGCGCCCGGTGCTGATCGGTGCTGCCAGCCTCGTTCCCGAAGAGCCCTCCCGTGTCGCGTGGGCTCGTGATCTCCGCCCTGGCTTTCTAATCAACGTGGGAAAAGCAGGCAGAGTGTTGCCCACAGAAGCCAGTGTGCCACTGCGGGGAACATCCAAGTTCCCTGGGTCCAGAGAGCGAGGGTGAAGTTAATTAGGGAAAACCTCTCAGGAGCGGTGGGCTCAGGGCTGGATTTGCAGGAGAAGTGGCCTGCTCCATGGAGTTATCGATCGGGTGGTTTTAGTAAAATCAATCCAGGTTCCCAGGGGTGCTGGGAGAACTCTCCATCAGGGGAAGTCGGCCTGGAACTTGTAGCGCCAACTCTCTTTCCAGAATGACACCTTCCATTGTAATCTAGCACAGCTGAGACAGAGCTGGAGCATTTAAGAGGCCTGTCTGAGGTCTCAGGAGTAATCAAAGGAAAAATGAATGCAAAAGGGACCCAAACCAGCGTTCTGGGTACAGGCCTCAGGACATGGTGGTGTCTAGGTTGTAAGAGCAAGAGTGTGGGGGACTTTGAGTGACATGTACAGTTGAGGGTCTTCAAAGTTATTGCCAGAGCAAGGCCGCTCTTGCTTGTTTTCTGAGACTTTTTCGTGTGTGTGTGAGTGGGAGAGAGAAAGCTGAGAGTATGGAAGGCCTCCCAAGGAACCTCCCCAGACTTTGGAAATGACTTGTTAGAGGTGGCAGAGGAGAGGAGGTTGAAACTACGGAACTCCAGGGCATAGGTTACAAGGTGTGGTGTGCTCATTTTCAGGTGCGGTCTCCCACAGGGCTTCTTGCGTGGCTTCCACCTTTAACCCCTCCCATACAGTAGGGTGTGACCCCTAACACATCCAAATTCAAGTCCAGAGAAAGGTCTGCCTAAGCCCTACCTTTCTGGAGAGCTTTTCTTGCCCAGGTGATTGATAGAGGGACTGTCCCTTCCCTAAGGGGAGACCCCACACCCTTAGAAACAAGCACAGTCTAAGGGACACAACAGGTGACACACAGGGGGTATGGGTGGAGGGGTGGGATTAGAGGAGCATTGTTTTCTTTACAAATGTTTGCAACAGATATAAAAATTCAGTTGTTCACTCCTGTGTGCAGAAGAAAAGCAGGTGCAAGGGATGGCAGGTGGCTTGAGCCACAGTTTCTCTGGTGTCATTTTTGCTTTCCACAAACCTCTATGGGAAAGAGAAGTGAACGAGACACCATAGGGACTGTTAAGAGGGATATATATTGCTCCTGCCCTCGGGCAAGTTCTGATCTTCTGGAGACATTCAACATGGGGTACCAAACTTCAAAGAAAGGAGAAAACTTCTGTCAGATGTCCCCACCTTAGCGGGTGGCTGCTACCGCTGGTCCCAAGGTATTGGAGTAGGGCAGTGGCAGTAGGTGAGGGAGACCTTGTGATCTCCCAGATCTGTGCATGGCTGTGTCTGGCCAGTCCCCTCCTCCCCCTATCATGTGCTTCTTCTTCCCAGTGAGTGGTTTGGCCTCCTGTATACCCCTTCGAAGCTGACCTGGCTCAGAGGCCCTGTAACTCCAGGGTACATCCTTGGCCAGAATGCAGGGAAGACACTGAAGTCTGGCTTGCAGTCCCCACTCACCTGGAGCCCCTTCAGCAGAATATCCATTCCACCCCATAGGGAATACTCTTTCCCTCCCCCCATTTGCGCTGCTGTTATCCAGAACCCAGGATTTTCTGGTCAGGATATGGCCAACAGGAGCTCTGTCTGGGCTTCCTACAGAGTACTGGTGACTCCTGGGTATAGAGCACTATGGCCAGTCACTCTGACTTGAGGTTCAACAACCCTACTCAACACCTACTATGACCAAAAGTGAAAAGGTAGTGGCATCATTACTAAGAGGGTAGAGCAGTGGCAACTTTTCCAGGCTTTTGAAAGTAAAAATCAACAACTAATTGAAGGCCTTCTGTACCTACTCAATTGGATTAAGAACAAAATTTGGGGTTCTAGCCCACTAGAGTTGTCAGCCTGTTTAGGATCTTCCTATGTAAGATAAATAAATAGGCTATACAGTGAAACCTGTGAGAGCTGGAACTCGATGGGACTGCCTTGTTTTTCTGGGTCTTGTAAATTTTCTGCCTTTGACAGGGTGCACTCGTACCACTTTTCTGTCACTCTCTATTGGTGGAAAATATTTGAGTTTTCCTTCTCTGACAGGTTTCCACCTAACTCATGTTCCTGCTTTCACAGGTTTTACTGTACAATATATTCATTGAAAAATCACATTTCCAAGGACATTTACGTATCTTTATGTGTTTCCCCTTTTGAGAATTTCAGCCCTAGCTGGGAGAGACCATAGGTTGAGCTGGAGGAGGGCCGCAGAGGGATGTCGGGGGTGGTAGGAAAGAAGGTGCCTTAGTCATCTAGTACTGCTGTAACAGAAATACCACAAGTGGATGATTTAACAAAACAAATTTATTCTCTCGCAGTCTAGTGGGTTACAAGTCCAAATTCAGGGCGTCGGCTCTAGGGGAAGGCTTTCTGTCTTTGTCAGCTCTGGAGGAAGGTCCTTGTCCTCAGTCTTCCCCTGGTCGAGGAGCTTCTCAGGTGCAGGGATCCTTAAGTTCAAAGGACGCGCTCTGCTCCTGGTGCTGCTTTCTTGGTGGTACGAGGTCCCTAACTCTCTGCTTGCTTCCCTTTCCTTTTATCTCTCAAGAGATAAAAGGTGGTGCAGGCCACACCCCAGGGAACCTCCCTTTACCTTGGATCAGGGGGGTGACCTGAGTGAGGGTGGTGTTACAATCCCACCCTAATCCTCTCAACATAAAATTACAACCACAAAATGGAGGACAACCACACAATACTGGGAATCATGGCCTAACCAAGCTGACACATATATTTTTGGGGGGACATAATTCAATCCATGATAGAAGGTGACATCCTGGCCCCGAGACACCTAAACCTCCCTCCAGGGCCGCAATGCAGGGAGTGTGGAGAGATCTGTTCTGGAGATGCACAGTGCATCTTCTGAGCAGAAGCCCTCTTCCAACTGTGTCGAAGATGAGGATGCATGGTGCCACCCTGTCCCCCTCATGTCCACAAAAAACAATTTTTAGAAAGCATTAATTCTTCCAGATTTATAGTGGGGATAAACATCAGGAAACATGGGACCATCTGCTTTGGGAGCAGGGGAAGATTTTGGAAACCACCTAGCTCAACCAGCTTGTTTTAGATGAATAAATGATGGTCGGGCTGGGCAAGTGTGCCTGAGGCCAGACTGCTAGTTAGGAGCAGGAACTAAACCCAAACTGTGTTCCCAGGTCAGAACTTTTTTTTTTTTTTACTTTGTCTTAAGGTCATAGTAACCAAAAGCAGATCATATGAAGATACCGGGAGGCATGTAGGATGTATCATTCTAAGTAGCCTTGCTTTTTACATTTTAGGTCAAGATGGGATTTATATTTTCAAAATATATGAATGAAAACATGAAAAATCAGCAGGAGTTCATGCTTATGAACACTCGGCTTCAGGTACATTTGCAAATAATTATTCTGTTGGAGATGAAACCAAATAAGTTTTCAGTTAGTAGTAAGTTAACATTGAAATTAAATCAATCTCCTGAGTCTGATTAATCAAAAAAGCCTCAAATAAAGAAGCTTTCTTTTTTATTTGCTACTTTGGTTTAACTCATGATGGTGGAGATTTATACTACTAGTTATAATGCTATTATCAGATCATCAACAAACTCCTCTGTTACTGAGGATAATGGATGGATGGGAGCTATCCTCAGTAAACCATCACTCAGGTAAAATGAACACTTCCTTAAAGTGCCACTAGATGGCACACCTGAACAAGTCTTATATTGCCCAAGTGGCCTGAAATCGAGCCCTGGTGGCTCATTGGATAAGAGCTTGGCTGCTAACCAGAAGGTCAGCAGTTTGAATCTACCAGCTGCTCTTTCAAAACCCTATGGGGTAGTTCTACTCTGGGTCCTATAGAGTCACTATGAGTTGGAATCGACTCAACAGCAATGGGTTTGGGTTTTATTATAAGATAGGATCAAAACTGGAAATGTTCAGCAGAAAGAATGAGAGAAGAAAAGATTCCGTAAGTTCTTGTTGTGCTATAGTGCTGTGAAGCCAAAGCAGTTATGGCCTCAGAAAGATTAGTCAGGTGGTGAAAAATGCTTATTGATTTTTTTAGTGTGTACAGACAACAAACTAAAGATTGGAAAAAAAACAAAAGACAAAACAAAACAAAAAACACGAGAGCAGGTGTTTGACCTGTATGTCTATTGTTAGCGTTTGGTGTTAAGGTAATATATTTATATTATAAATATAAGTGTATATATTTATAAACCAAAAAGTACAGTGACTTAACATGTATAAAATAAGTGCTACACGCTAAGCAGGATTCAGAAATGGATAAGGTGTGAGATCTACATTCAAGGAAATTCTCACCTGAGTTAGTGGGGAGAGGGCAGGTGGTTTTGTGTATGTGGCAGGCAGAATATTGTCCCCCTAAAGATGTTGACAAGGAAGCCGGGTGGTGCAATTATTTAAGTGCTCGGCTGCTAACTGAAAGGTTGGCATTTCGAACCCACCCAGTGGCTCTGCAGGAGGAAGACCTGGTCTTCTGCTCCTGTAAAGATTACAGCCAAGAAAACTCTATGGGGGCAGTTCTACTCTATCACTTGGGGTTGCTGTGAGTAGGAATTGACTCAATGGCACCCAACCATAACAACAACAAAGATATCTACACCCTAATCTCCAGAATGGCAGCCCCGTTGGCACAGTAGTTAAGTGCTCAGCTACTAACGGAAAGGTCGATGGTTCTCACCCACCAGCCGTTCCACAGAAGAAAGAAGTGGCAATCTGATTCTGTAAGGATTTACAGCCTTGGAAACCCTATGGGGCAGTTCCACTCTGTCCTGTAGGGTCACTAGGGGTTGGAATCGACTCGGTGACAATGGTTCTTTTAACCCCCAGAACCTGTGAATATGTTACCATATATGGCGAAAAGGGACTTTGCAGCTGCGCTTATGGGAACAGACCTTGAGGTGGGGAAGTTGTCCTGGATTATTCATGTGGGCCCAGTACATCCTGAGATTGCATTTTATCGTGTGCTCCATTCATTCAAGGTACTAAGTTCAAGAGAAGCAGGCATAAGCATTGGAAAAGCAACTTCCTTGTTCCGGGAGAGCTACACCAAATGAATTGCCTGCGAGGAGGTGCTGAGATAAGCCCACCCAGAACGGTACACCTCGGAAGGGGTTTCCACCAGCACTCCCTAGTGGACAGGAGTGGGGCCAGAGGCCTGTCTATGGCAATCCTGAGTCTAGATAATCCTCTTTTTATGCTAGGATAAGGGGGGGAAAAAAACCCAAAAAACAGTATGTTTCTATGTGTGAAGGGGACATACTTCCTAAGAGAAAGAGAGCTTCATTCTGAAGATTCTGAGAAAGGGTGCAACCCTAGAAATACATACTTTAAGAACCAAAAGAAACTTTAGAAAATTGTTAAGCATCCTTGACAAGATACAGCAAGCACAGCCTTTGTGAAGCAGGATGATAAGCTAGAAGCAGAAGGCAAAATAAAAGCACAAGAGATTGAGGTGAAAAAAAAAAAAGCAAATACGAAGCAAAATCTCCAAGCACTAATAATAAAAGGAGGCAAGTGAGATAAGAAAGGATGGCAAGGAAACTAAGAATGCAATATCTGAATTAAAATCTGCTTAAGAGCTTGGCCGCTAATCAAAAGATCGGCAGTTCGAATCCCGCAGCCACTCCTGGGAAACCCTATAGGGCAGTACTACTATGTTCTATAGGTTGCTTTGAGTCAGAATCAACTGAATGGCATGGGTTATGGTTTTGGTTTTGGAGGTGAATAAAAAGCAGTATGAATACTTCAAGAACCCAGGTAGTAAAGAGAGGAAAAAATTGGGAAGACCTAGAATGACAGGGAAAAGGATAGAGAAATGAAAATCTCAGAAGATAATAGATATAGAATGTAGATACGGAGATTTATAGGCATTCCCAAGGAAAATCAGAACAGAAAACATTAATCATAAATATAGTTATGGAAAGCTTTCCAGAATTGAAGGAAAACTGACCATGTAGATGAAAGATACAGTGTGCTTCAAATATACTAGTGTCCTAGTCGTCTAGTGCTGCTATAACAAATACCCCAGGTGGACGGCTTCAACAAACAGAAGTTTATTCTCTCACAATCTAGGAGGCTAGAAGTCTAAATTCAGGGTGTCAGTTCCAGCAGAACTGTCGGCTCTGGAGGAAGGTCCTTGTCACCAATCTTCCTCTGGACTAGGAGTTTCTCTGCGCAGGAACCTCAGGTCCAAAGGACATGCACTGCCCCCAGCGCTGCTTTCTTGGTGGTATGAGGTCCCCATGTCTCCGCCCCCTTCTGTGTTTTATATCTTAAAAGAGATTGGCTTAAGACACTACCTAATCTTGTAGATCTCATCAGTATAACTGCTGCTGATCCTTCTCATTAACACCATAGTGATAGGATTTACAACACCGAAAGGGAAATCCGATCAGATGACAAAATAGTAGACAATCACACAATATTGGGAATCATGACCTAGCCAAGTTGACAGAAATTTTGGTGGACCAATTCAATCTATGACAAGTAGTAAAAAGAGACATACTTTAGATACATAATGGCAGATTTTTCCTTGACATCACAGCATTCATTTATCCATTTAGTACATTTCTATTGAATGCCTACTATGTGGCAGATGAGTTAGGTGTTAGAGATACTTTGGTAAATGACACAATTCCTTCTTTCAAGAAGCTCTTTCAAGGGCCGTAGGGAGGCAGTGCAAACAGGTAATTTTGATATGTGTTCAGAAATGAACACTCTAGAATATTTTGTGAGCCAAAATTACTTCATTAAATGACCTCCTAAGTAATAGAAGACTGTGGAGCAACGTGTTTAGAGTTTTGAGAGAAAGACACAAAAACTTTATATTCAGCTACATTGTATATTGTTGTTAATTCTGTCCATTAGATTCTGACTCATGGCAACCCCAGGTGTGTAGAGAACTGCTCCATAGGGTTTTCAAGGGTGTGAACTTTTGGAAGCAGATTGCCAGGCCTGTCTTCTGAAGAAATTTTCAAATAGGCAAGAGCTCAGAAAATAATTCAGCTAGATGTTCCTGAAAAACTAACTGAAGATACACGCTCACCAATTATAAAAGAAATACAAATACCCACCCTCAAAATCTAGCGTGCCAGTATGCATGTGGCTGCAACAGTGGGTTCAAACATAGCTATGATTGTGAGGATAGTGCAGGACCAGGCAATGTTTCGTTCTGTCGTACACAAGGTCCCCATGAGTCAGAGCCGATTCAAGAGCACGTAAAAACAACAAATATGAATGTGGAAGAAAGCAAACATATAACTTACCCAAACCAACAGTTTGGCAGTCTTGTTTATTCTCCATCTTCACTTTTTTTCTTTTTGCTGGAGTATTCTTTAAAGCAAATCTCAGTTTGTCTGTGTAAGTTTAGTATAAATCTCTAACAGATGTAGATATAACCATAGTTAACTGAAGTAACACTATCCCTTCCAATCGTATAATACCTTGTTCACAATTGACTCATAAGTGTCCCTTTATGGTTGTTATGCTTGAAATCAGGATCCAAACAAGGTTTTCACACTATACTTGATTATTAAGACTCCTAGGTCTCTCTTGGCGGCAGTGGGAGAATTCTTGCCTTCCATGCAGGACACCTGGGTTCGATTTCTAGACGCAAACCCAACTCATTGCCGTTGACTTGCTTTCGACTCATAGTGACCCTACAGGACAGAGTTGAACTGCCCCAAAGGACTTTTAAGGAGCAGCTGGTGGATTTGAACTGCTGAACTTTTGGTTAGCAGCCAAGCTCTTAACCACCGTGCCACCAGGGTTCTGATTCCTAGACAGTACATTTCAAATGTAGCCACCATCTGCCTGTAAGTGGAAGCTTGCTTGTTGCTATGATGCTAAACAGGTTTCAGTGAAGTTTCCAGATTAAGATCGACTCGAAAGAAAGGCATGGCAATCTACTTCCAGAAAATATCAGTCAATGAAAACCCTGTGGATCGCAACAATCCAATTCCATCACACCTGTTGCTAACAGCAACAACAACGGGTCTCTCTTAATTTGTAATAGTATCCCTTCCAGTGTACTTGTATGCCATTTATTTGTTGAAGAAACCAGGTCATATGTCCTGTAGTTTAGATTTGGCTGAGTACTTCTTCACGGTATTACTTAACTTATTCTTCTCTTCTTCATTCTTCCTGTAAACTAGTGAGTAGATCTAGGTAGCTGATTAGACTGCGGTTCAGTTCTTTTGGCAACAATCCTTTATAGATGGTTCTGTGTACTTCCTAATGCATCATGCTGAGAGGCACTTAGGGTCTGGTTGTGTTACTTTTAGTGATGTCAACCAAATTCATCCATTGTAGAGTTCCATGTGTAAGTGATCATTGCCTAAACCTATTACTTCATTAGGGGTTAGAAGAAAATGGTTAAAAATTTCTCATTCCTCCTGTGTTTATTAGCTGGAAAACTTCCCTTATTAACTTATTTCTCCTGAAATACAGTTTGTATAGGAAAGGCAAAATAAATTCTTGATCTTTTCTTTTTATTTAGCAATTTTCAGAATAATGAATTGTTACTCTAACAATGTCCAAAGGTGATCAAAGAAATTTTTGTTTGTATAATACAGCCATGAAACTCTTGATGTGTTTCAATCGGTTGTAGTCAGTATTCTTTTTGAGGCTCAAATTGCCCCATCTTTGGCTAGTGGGAGTTCTTTGAGATTGACTCCTGTGTTCTTTGGACAAAACCCAACTGATCCTTGATTGTAGTCAGGTTGTACAATCTGCCTGTATCTAGCCTGTCTATATCTCATTTGCTACATTTGAGTATGTAGGTGATGATTCTAATACAATAACAACACTTTGTAGAGATACTGTGAGGATTAAATGAGATGATCCATGTGTAAGAATTTAGCACTCAGCATCTGGCCCATGTCAGCACTCAGCAGAGTCAGTAACGAGTAAGCAAGAGGACTGTTACTAGGATTGCCATTCATTTATTCATTCATCAAGTACTTATGCAGCCCCTGCCTTGTTCCAGGCATTAACTTAAATGTAGAAATACAGTAGTGAACAAAATTGACAAAGTCCCTCCCTCCCTCTTGGGATTTACGCTTCAGTGGGGTTAGAGGCAGCAACCCAACCAACTAGCGTATCAGTGGTGACAAGTTCTGTGAGGAAAAACCTCAGGGCAGGGGACAATGATGGGGAATCAGGGTGGGTGCAGGGATGGCATTTTCGATAAGGTAGTCAGGATAGGCCTCTCAAGAAGGTGACATCTGAGCAGAATCTTGAGAAAACAGGCCATGTAGGTAGTTGGGGAAAGAGCATTCTGGGCAGAAGGAAAGTGAGTACAGAGACTCTAAGGGGGGAGATGGGTGACGAGGTGGAGGAACAACAAAGAGGGGGGTATGGCCAGAGCTCAGGAAGGGTGGGGAGAGTGAAGCGAGGTGGGATCAAAGGTCACACAGGCATTGTACCGACAGTAACTGTTTTGAAATGTATTCTGAGTGACATGGAAAGCCATTAAAGAGCTTTGAGCCAAAGAATGACATAACATGATTATTCTATAACATAAAATATTGTGTTCTCATAGAAGAAAGTATTCTTTGATGGTTACAAGGGTGGGGAGGGAGGGAGAGGGATATTCACTAACTAGTTGTAGACATAAATTTTTTTAGATGAAGGGAAGGACAACATACAACATAGGGATAGTCAGTACAACTGGACTAAACCAAAACCGAAGAAGTTTCCTGAATACAACCAAATGCTTTGAAGGCCAGAGTAGCAGCTTAAGATCAGAAGAACTAGATGGTGCCCGGCTACCACCGATCACTGCAGACAGGAAAGGAGAGAGAAGAAATTGATTGTAAAGGGTGCCTCCCTGGGGTATGGACCCTACCCCTCCCTCCCTTGGGAGGGTGAGATAGTCCTTGTCTTAGTTATCTAGTGCTGCTATAACAGAAATACCACAAGTGGGTGGCTTTAACAAACAGAAGTTTATTCTCTCACAGTCCAGTAGGCTAGAAGTCCGAATTTAGGCGCCGGCTACAGGAGAAGTCTCCACAAGTGGAAGGAGAAGCTGAAGTCCTGGATTCATGCTGGGGTGGAAGGACACGGAGAAATCAAGTTGAGTAGTTAGAGTGGGACTGTGAGGGGAAGGGAGGAGGTGCCTGAGAGAGAAGAGGAAAGTGAGGGGAAGGGAGGAGGTGCCTGAGAGAGAAGAGGAAAGTGAGGGGGAGGAGAGGAAGGCACAGGGTCGAGGAGGAAGATGAAACACTGTGGGCAGATGGAGGTAAGCAAAGGGGCCTCAAGGGAGGAGAATGGAAGGGAGGGAAGGAGTGGGAAACTGGGGGAGAGGGGCACTGAGAGCAAAGTAGAGTTCAAAGGTGGGTTGAGCCTGAGGGAGAGGAGAGGAGAGACTGCAGGGTGGCATAGGCAGAGAGAGAGAGCAGGAAGGAGGGTCTCCCAAGAAAGGCGAGGAGAACCAGTGAAGGGGTAACATGAGAATGACGGAGGGCTGAGGGAGTGGCTCTCATCTTATCCCTAGGATGCCTCCTAATAACATGTTCAAAGTAACTGAGACAAAGTCCGGCCATCCTTGCTTCTAAGGAACCTTCTGCCTGTACGGATATGTTCGTTCTCCTGGCAGTCCATAGTATATTTAATATTCTTCACCGAAACCGTAATTCAAATGCATCAATTCTATTTTGATCTTCCTTATTCATTGTCCAGCTTTCGCATATGAGGCGATTGAAAATACTATGGCTTGGGTCAAGCACACTTTAACCCTCAAGGTGACATCTTGCTTTGGAACACTTTAAAGAGACCTTTTGTGTCAGATTTGCCTAATGCAAGCATCATTTGATTTCTTGACTGCTTCATCCATGGGCATTAATTGTGGATCCTAGTAAAATGAAATTCTTGACAACTTCAGTATTTTCTCCATTTATCATGGTGTTGCTTATTGGTCCAGTTGTGAGGATTTTTGTTTCCTTTATGTTAAGGTGTAATCCATAGTGAAGGCTGTAGTCTTTGATCTTCATCAGTAAGTGCTTCAAGTCCTCCTTACTCTTGCCAAGCCTTATCACTCCCAATGTGTGTCATCCTTATGCCCTCCCATCTGCTTTCTTTCTTTTTTTTTTTAGATTAGAAAACTGTGCCATTCCTTAAAATAGGAAGGGCTTGATGTTCTGAGGAAAGCAAGAAAGCGTAGTGTCTGCTTTGCAGAGAGTCTTGTGGCCATGAGAAACACAAAATTTAGAGTAGAAGAGGAGAGCAAAGCAGCCGTATCTGTCTGTAGGTAGAAAGGTGAGCAAGTAGGAGTTGACTCTGGGCCTGGAAGTGTCTCTGTGTATCTCCTCAGTACCTTGAATAAAAGAGGCAGTATGATTAACACAAGTTCACCATGGCTGGTTGGGCTACAAGGAAGCACAGCTCAACTCCTGGTGCCTGGATTCACAGCTTTTCCCCTGAAGTTCATTCCTGTCCATGCTCTATCCCTGCCACCTGCTCTTAGCCTCCCCCTGCTGCTCACCCGTAATCATTCTTCTGTGGTTATTTATGGGCATAACAAAGTTAGAGACTGCACGGTAAAGATTAGGGTCACATACTATGTCTATAACTGACTCAGATGAAGAAACTGCTCATCAGGGCCTCCTTTGAGAAGAGCACCTCGACCTGTTAAGTGGTGCCTGAAGTATAAGAAGGTGACCACAGGCTGTTATCTTTCTCTACTAAAGCTGGAACAAATGGAAATAAGTTAACTATATTCTGAAGGATTGGGTTTAAATGCAAGGAATATAATGAGGTACCTCACTTCAAAAGAAGCTGCTAAAAATATTCAAAAAGTCTCTTTCAATGTGGAGCAGATATTATTATGTTTAGCATTACTTGGGAGGGGTTTAATGAAAATGCTTTTAAGATTTCCTGTGCCCCTCAGGGACCCAAATGCTTTATAGTATATTTTACTACCTGGTAAAGATAGTACAGGGGGGCAGTGGTGGTTCAGTAGCATTCTTGCCTTCCCCGTAGGAGGCCCAGGTTTGGTTCCCGGCTAGTACACCTCACCTGTAGTCACTGCCCATCTGTCGGGCTCATGTGTTGTTACGATGCTGAAAAAGTTTCAGTAGAGCTTGCGGACTAAGATGAACTAGGAAGAAAGGCGTAACAATCTACTAAAAATCAGCCAGTGAAAACCTTCTGGATCACAATAGTCCAATTCTATTGTGCATGGGGTCAACATGAGCCAAGAGATGACTGGATGGCAGCCAACAACAACAAGGATAATACATCCTTGTAGTTTTTTTTGGTTTTCAATATTTTCTTAGCTGTTCTTGCACATTTACTTATTTTTTTATGAAAACTTTAGTATCAATTTGCCCAACTCCATACAATAGTTTGTTGATCTTTTTTATTGGGATTGCATTTAATTTATAAATTTATTTAAGGGGAATGTTGTTGTTGTTCTTAGGTGCCCTCGAATTGGTTCTGACTCATAGCGACCTATGTACAACAGAATGAAACACTGCCCAGTCCTCACAATCATTGTTATCCTTGAGCCCATTGTTGCAGCCACTGTGTCAATCCATCTGATTGAGGGTCTTCCTCTTTTTTGCTCCAACACTGTAATTCAAAGTCATCAATTATTTTTTGGTCTTCCTTATTCACTGTCCAGCTTTCACATGCATATGAAGTGATTGAAAACACCATGGCTTGGGTCAGGTGCGCCTTAGTCCTTAAAATGACATCTTTGCTTTTTAACACTTTAAAGAGACCTTTTTTTTTTTTTTAATAATTTTTATTGTGGTTTAAGTGAAAGTTTACAAATCAAGTCAGTCTCTCACACAAAAACCCATATACACCTTGCTACACACTCCCAATTACTCTCCCCCTAATGAGACAGCCTGCTCTCTCCCTCCACTCTCTCTTTTCATGTCCATTTCACCAGCTTCTAACCCCCTCCACCCTCTCATCTCCCCTCCAGGCAGGAGATGCCAACATAGTCTCAAGTGTCTACCTGATCTAAGAAACTCACTCCTCACCAGCATCCCTCTCCAACCCATTGTCCAGTCTAATCCATGTCTGAACAGTTGGCTTCAGGAATGGTTCCTGTCCTGGGCCAACAGAAGGTCTGGGGGCCATGACCCCCGGGGTCCTTCTAGTCTCAGTCAGACCACCAATCTGGTCTTAGGAGGGTTTGCGGTCTTTATCCCACTGCTCTCCTGCTCCCTCAGGGGTTCTCTGCTGTGTTCCCTGTCAGGGCAGTCACCAGTTGTAGCTGGCCACCATCTTGTTCTTCTGGTCTCAGGATGATATAGTCTCTGGTTCATGTGGCCCTTTCTGTCTCTTGGGCTCGTAATCGCCTTGTGTCCTTGGTGTTCTTCATTCTCCTTTGATCCAGATGGGTTGAGACCAATTGATGCATCTCAGATGGCTGCTTGCTAGCGTTTAAGACCCCAGACGCCACTCCTCAAAGTGGGATGCAGAATGTTTTCTTAATAGATTTTGTTATGCCAATTGACTTAGATGTCCCCTGAAACCATGGTCCCCAGACCCCTGCCCCTGCTACGCTGGCCTTCGAAGCATTCAGTTTATTCATGAAACTTCTTTGCTTTTGGTTTAGTCCAATTGTGCTGACCTCACCTGTATTGTGTGTTGTCTTTCCCTTCACCTAAAGTAGTTCTTATCTACTATCTAATTAGTGAATGCCCCTCTTCCACCCTCCGCCCCTCCCCCGTCTCGTAACCACAAAAGAATATTTTCTTCTCAGTTTAAACTATTTCTCAAGTTCTTATAATAGTGGTCTTATACAATATTTGTCCTTTTGCAACTAATTTCACTCAGCATAATGCCTTCCAGGTTCCCCCATGGTATGAAATGTTTCACAGATTCCTGACTGTTCTTTATCAATGCGTAGTATTCCATTGTGTGAATATACCATAATTTATTTATCCATTCATCCGATGATGGGCACCTTGGTTGCTTCCATCTTTTTGCTATTGTAAACAGTGCTACAGTGAACATGGGTGTGCATATATCTGTTTGTGTAAATGCTCTTATTTCTCTAGGATACATTCCAAGGAGCGGGATTGCTGGATCGTATGGTAGTTCTATTTCCAGCTTTTTAAGGAAGTGCCAAATCGATTTCCAAAGTAGTTGTACCATTTGACATTCCCACCAGCAGTGTGTAAGTGTTCCAATTTCTCCACAGCCTCTCTAACATTTATTATTTTGGATTAATGTTTTTTGGATTAATGGCAGCCTTGTTGGAGTGAGATGAAATCTCCTTGTAGTTTTGATCTGCATTTCTCTAATGGCTAATGATCGTGAACATTTCTTGGATGTCTTCTTTAGTGAAGTGTCTATTCATTTCTTTTGCCCATTTTTTAATTGGATTATTTGTCTTTTTGCAGTTGAGTTTTTGCAGTATCATGTAGATTTTAGAGATCAGGCGCTGATCAGAAATGTCATAGCTGAAAACTTTTTCCCAGCCTGTAGGTAGTCTTTTTACTCTTTTGGTGAAGTCTTTGGATGAGCATAGGTGTTTGATTTTTAGGGGCTTCCAGTTTTTCTAGTTTTTCTTCTACATTCTTTACAATGTTTTGTATACTGTTTAAGCCATGTATTAGGGCTCCTAACGTTGTCCCTATTTTTTCTTCAATGATCTTTATCATTTTAGATTTTATGGTTAGGTCTTTGATCCATTTTGAGTGAATTTTTGTGCATGGTGTGAGGTATGGGTCTTGTTTCATTTTTTTGCAGATGGATATCTAGTTATGCCAGCACCATTTGTTAAAAAGACTGTCTTTTCCCCCATTTAACTGTCTTGGGGCCTTCGTCAAATATCAACTGCTCATATGTGGATGGATTTATGTCTGGATTCTCAATTCTGTTCCATTGGCCCATGTATCTGTTGTTGTACTAGTACCAGGGTATTTTGACTACTGTGGCGGTATAATAGGTTCTAAAATCAGGTAGTGTGAGGCCTCCCACTTTGTTCTTCTTTTTCAGTAATGCCGTGTTTATCCGGGGCTCTTTCCCTTCCATAGGAAATTGGTGATTTGTTTCTGCATCTTATTAAAGAATGTCCTTGGGATTTGGATCGGAAATTGCATTAAATGTATAGATCGCTTTTGGTAGAATAGACATTTTTATAATGTTAAGTCTTCCTATCCACGAGCTAGGTATGTTCTTCCACTTATGTAAGTCTCTTTTGGTTTCTTGCAGAAATGTTTTGTAGTTTTCTTTGTGTAAGTCTTTTACATCTCTGATAAGATTTATTCCTAAGTATTTTATCTTCTTGGGGGCTATTGTAAATGGCATTGATTTGGTGATTTCCTCTTCGATGTTCTTTTTGTTGGTGTAGAGGAATCTAACTGATTTTTGTATGTTTATCTTGTATCCCGATACTCTGCTGAACTCTTCTATTAGTTTCAGTAGTTTTCTGGAGGATTCCTTAGGGTTTTCTGTGTATAAGATCATGTCATCTGCAAATAGAGATACTTTTACTTCTTCCTTGCCCATCTGGATGCCCTTTATTTCTTTGTCTAGCCTAATTGCTCTGGCTAGGACTTCCAGCACAATGTTGAATAAGAGTGGTAATAAAGGGCATCCTTGTCTGGTTCCTGATCTCAATGGGAATGTTTTCAGGCTCTTTCTCCATGTAGAGTGATGTTGGCTGTTGGCTTTTTATAAATGCCCTTTATTATGTTGAGAAATTTTCTTAAGAGATCTTTTGCAGCAGATTTGCCCAGTACAATGCATCATTTGATTTCTTGACTGCTGCTTCCATGGGCATTGATTGTGAATCCAAGCAAAATGAAATCCTTTACAACTTCAGTCTTTTCTCCGTTTATCATGAAGTTGGTCCAACTGTGAGGATTATTGTTTTCTTTATGTTGAGGTGCAATCCATATTGAAGGCTGTGTTCTTTGCTCTTCATCAGTAAGTGCCTCAAGTCCTCTTCACTTTCAGCAAGCAAGGTTGTGTCATCTTCATAATGCAGGTTGTTAATGAGTCTTCCTCCAATCCTGATGCCCCATTCTTCTTCATACAGTGCAGCTTCTCAGATTATTTGCTGACCATACAGATTGAATAAGTATGATGAAGGGATATAACCCTGAAGCCCACCTTTCTTGACTTTAAACAAGTATTCCCTTGTGCTGTTCAAACGACTGCCTCTTGTTTTATGTACAGGTTCCTCAGGACCACAATTAAGTGTTCTGGAATTCTCATTCTTCACAATGCTATCCATAATTTGTTATGATCTACACAGTCAAAGGCCTTTGCATAGTCAATAAAACACAGGTAAACATCTTTCCGGTATTCTCTGCTTTCAGCCACAATCCATCTGACATCAGTGATAGTATCCCTGGTTCCACGTCCTCTTCTGAATCTGACTTGAACTTCTGGCAGTTCCCTGTTGATTACTGCTGTAACCACTTTTGAATGATCTTTAGCAAAATCTTTTACTTGCGTGTGATATTAATGATATTGTTTGATAATTTCCGCTTTCTGTTGGATCACCTTTCTTTGGAATGGAATAGGAGATTTTTTTTTTTTTCTATTTGTTTAAGTCTACTCTTATGTCTTTGAGGAGCTTTTTTAACAAATCAGTTATAGGCAGAACCAAAGTTTTTTGTGAAAAAAAAATCGAAGTTAAATTAAAAAATATAAATGCCCTGTAACCTATTTAAAAAGTAAATCTTATGGTTTTATTCTTGCCAAACTGGCATGGGGCTGAGTTAGCTGTAAGGCTGGAGATAGGAGTAGAGGACAGCAGAAATCCAAGTGGGCTGGGGTGGTACAATGGCAAACCTAGAAATAAAAGCTAGGCTCCTGACTGCTGTCTACCGGATTTGCTGTCTGCTGGATTGGTCTACCAAGGACCATGGATTCACTCTCATATCTTTGCAACAGAAAGTTCACAGGCATTGGAGTCAGACAACCCTGGTCCAGCCCTGGCTTCATCACTTATTGCTTGTATGACATTGGATAAATGACTTAGGCTCTCTGAGCCTCAGCTTTCTCATCTCTAAGATGGGGAGAAGAGATCCAAATGATTAATGTGCTCAGCTGCTAAATGAAAGGCTGGCAGTTCGAGTCCATCCAAAGGCACCTTGGAACAAAGGTCTGGCAATCTATTTCTGAAAAATCAGCCATTGAAAACCCTGTGGAGCACAGTTCTCCTCTACTCTGACACATACAGGGTTGCCATGAGTCGGGGTCAACTTAATGACAACTGATTCGACTGGCGATGGCAGAATAGATACTTAATGTCCCCTCTCCTCCCTCTACTTTACCTACTTTTCCTCTCTCTTATTTGCTCATAGTCACTGGTTTCCATCTTCCATCTGTCTCTAATTTAATTATCCATTTTCCTTTTTTTTTCCAATAATTTAAAAAAAATTTATATATTTTTTTTATTGCTGAGAATATGTGCAGCAGAACATACACCAATTCGAAATTTCTATGTGTAGAATTCAGTGACATTGATTACATTCTTCAAGTTGTGCAAGGATTCTTACCCTCCTTTTCTGAATTGCTACTCCTCCATTTACATAAACTCACTGCTGCCTATTTTTCCTATCTAATCTTTTGAATGGCTGTTGTCAGTTTGATTTCATCTAGATAATTCTTCAAAGAGCACAGTGCTCTAGGCAGACATTGTTTACTAGTTAAGCTGAACTGTTGTTTGGTTTAAAGATGACTTCAGGGGATATTTTTGGTTTAAGATTTAAAGATCTGAGGGCAATAGTTTCCAGGGTTTATCTAGCTTCAATAGCTCCGGAAAATCTCAATTCGATGGGATGTTGAAATTCTGTTCAGCATTTCATTCATCATTTTGCATTCTTTGCCATTTTTTATCCTTCCCCATCTCTCCATCTTCACTGCTATGGTCTTGCAGTATGTTTAGAGCTTTAAAAATCAATCCTGGCAATGGTATGATTTATGTCCTTCCCTCTTCCTCTTGACTCGACGGCACTGGGTACTGGTGGGCTCTTCCTCGGGTAAGGGGGCCAAGTTGCCTGTCAGCCCCACAACCTTTCAACACTCAGCCCCCAAAATGCTGTTTAGGAGACATTTGGAAGTAACCCCTTGTGATGGTTAAGGTAGTGTGTCAGCTTGGCTGGGCCGTGCTTCTCAGTGGTTTGGCAGTTGTATGATGTTGTGATTACTTCCATGATAAGATTTGATGTAATGCGATCACCTCTATGATGGTATCTGCTGTGAGTAGTGAATCCGTTGAAAGGGATTTTCCTGGGGGGTATGGCCTGCTTCCAATATAGGTGGATTTTCTGGCAAGGCTTTTGGGCTTTTGTCTGCTCTGGATCCTGCAGCTGGCTCCTGTTTGTCTGACCTCTGGTTCTTAGCGTTTGACCTAGCAGCTTACCTGCTGTCTTGCCTGCCGATCTTGGGATTCCTTGGTCTTCGCAGCATGTAAGCAAGAGCCCTACTGTCTGACCTGCCGGTCTTGGGTTCATCAGCCCGTTAGTTAGGTGAATCAGGAGATGCCTCCAGCCTTACTCACAAACTTGGGACAGTCCAGCCTCTACAGCTGCATGAACCATTTCCTTGATATAAATCTCTCTCTATATTTATACTCTTCACTGGTTTTGCTCCTCTAGAGAGCCCAGCCTAAGGCACCCCTCTAGAGCAATGGCAGAACCAGTCATTCCAAAAGGTTCTTGGCACCAGACCTAGAGGACATAGGTGTGTTCTTTTTTTTAATTTTTATTGTGCTTTTAGTGAAAGTTTATAAATCATGGCAGTCTCTCAAACAAAAATTTATATACACCTTGCTATATACTCCTAGTTGCTCTCCCCCTAATAAGACAGCACACTCCTTCTCTCCACGCTGTATTTCCGTGTCCGTTCAGCCAGCTTCTGTCCCCCTCTGCCTTCTCATCTCCTCTCTAGACAGGAGCTGCCCACATAGTCTCATGTGCCTACTTGATCCAAGAAGCCCACTCCTTACCAGTATCATTTTCTGTCTTATAGTCCAGTCCAATCCCTGGTTGAAGAGTTGGCTTTGGGGATGTTTCTGTCGTGGGCTAACAGAAGGTCTGGGGGCCATGACCTCTGGGGTCCTTCTAGTCTCAGACCATTAAGTCTGGTCTTTTTATGAGAATTTGAGGTCTGCATCCCACTGCTTTCCTGCTCCTTCAGGGGTTCTCTGTTGTGTTACCTGTCAGGGCAGCCATCGCTTGTAGCTGGGCACCATCTAGTTCTTCTGGTCTCAGGCTGATGTAGTCTCTGGTTTATGTGGCCCTTTCTGTCTCTTGGGCTCATAATTACTTGTGTCCTTGGTTTTCTTCATTCTTCTTTGGACCAGGTGGTTTGAGACCAATTGATGCATCTTAGATGGCTGCTTGCTAGTGTTTAAGACCCCAGATGCCACTCTTCAAAGTGGGATGCAGAATGTTTTCTTAATAGATTTTATTATGCCAGTTGACCATAGTCCCCAAATCCCTGCCCCTGCTACGCTGGCCTTCAAAGCATTTGGTTTACTCAGGAAACTTGTTTACTTTTGGTTTAGTCCAGTTGTGCTGACCTCTCTGGTATTGTGTTGTGTTTCCCTTCACCTAAAATAGCTCTTGTCTACTATCTAATTAGTTGTCTTTCACTTCACCTAAAATAGTTCCTGTCTACTATATAATTGGTGAATACCTCTCTCCCTCCATCCCTCCCCACTCTCATAACCATCAAAGAATATTTTCTTCTCTGTTTAAACAATTTCTTGAGTTCTTGAAATAGTGGTCTCATACAATTTTTCTGTTTTTCCAACTGACTAATTTCACTCAGCATAATGCCTTTCAGATTCTTCCATGTTATGAAATATTTCACGGATTCATCATTGTTCTTTATCACTGTGTAGTATTCCATCGTGTGAATATACCATAATTTATTTATCCATTCATCTGTTGATGGGCACCTTGGTTGCTTCCATATTTTGCTATTGTAAACAGTGCTACAGTGAACATGGCTGTGCATATATCTGTTCGTGTAAAGGATTTTATTTTTCTAGGATATATTCCAAGGAGTGGATTGCTGGATCATATGATAGTTCTATTTCTAGCTTTTTAAGGAAGCACCAAATCGATCTCCAAAGTGGTTGTACCATTTGACATTCCCACCAGCAGTGTATAAGTGTTCCAGTCTCTCCACAATTTCTCCAGTATTTATTATTTTGTGTTTTTTGGATTAATGGCAGCCTTGTTGGAGTGAGATGGAATCTCATTGTAGTTTTGATTTGCATTTCTCTAACGGCTAATGATCATGAGCATTTCCTCATGTACCTGTTAGCTACCTGAATGTCTTCTTTAGTGAAATGTCTGTTCATATCCTTTGCCCATTTTTTTAATTGGGTTTTTTGTCTTTTTGTTGTTGAGTTTTTCAAGTATAATGTAGATTTTGGAGATCAGACGCTGATGAGAAACGTCATAGTTAAAAACTTTTTCCTAGTCTGTAAGTAATCTTTTTACTCTTTTAGTGAAGTCTTTGGATGAGCATAGGTGTTTGATTTTTGGGAGTTCCCAGCTATCTAGTTTCTCTTCTGGTATTTGTACATTGTTGGTAATGTTTCGTATACTCTTTATGCTATGTATTAGGGCTCCTAGCAGTGCCCCTGCGTTTTCTTCCATGGTCTTTATCATTTTAGATTTTATATTTAGGTCTTTGATCCATTTTGAGTTAGGTTTTGTGCGTGGTGTGAGGTAAGGGTCTTGTTTCATTTTTTTTTTGCACATGGATATCCAGTTATGTCAGCACCATTCGTTAAAGAGACTGTCTTTTCCCCATTTAACTGACTTTGGGCCTTTGGCAAATATCAACTGCTCATATGTGGATGGATTTATGTCTGGATTCTCAATTCTGTTCCTTTGGTCTATGTATCTGTTGTTGTACCGGTACCAGGCTGTTTTGACTACTGTGGCGGCATAGTATGTTTTAAAATCAGGTAGTGTGAGGCCTCCCACTTTGTTCTTCTTTTTCAGTAATGCTTTACTTATCCGGGGTCTCTTTCCCTCCCATATGAAGTTGGTGATTTGTTTCTCCATCTCATTAAAAAATGCCATTGGGATTTGGATCAGAATTGCATTGTATCTATAGATCGCTTTTTGTAGAATAGACGTTTTTACAATGTTGAGTCTTCCTATCCATGAGCAAGGTATGTTTTTCCACTTATGTAGGCCTCTTTTGGTTTCTTTCAGTAGTGTCTTGTAGTTTTCTTTGTGTAGGTCTTTTACATCTCTGGTCAGAGTTATTCCTACATATTTTATCTTCTTGTGGGCTAATTAAATGGTACTGATTTGGTGGTTTCCTCTTCAGTGTTCTCTTTGTTGCTGTGGAGGAATCCAGGTGATTTTTTATGTTTATCTTGTATCCTGATACTCTGCTGAACTCTTCTATTAGTTTAAGTAGTTTTCTTGAGGATTCTTTAGGGTTTTCTGTGTATAAGATCATGTCATCTGCAAATAGAGATACTTTTACTTCTTCCTTACCAGTCTGGATGCCCTTTATTTCTTTATCTAGCCTAATTGCTCTGGCTAGGACCTCCAGCACAATGTTGAATAGAAGTGGTGATAAAGGGCATCCTTGGCTGGTTCCTGTTCTCAAGGGGAATGCTTTCAGACTTTCTCTATTTAGGATGATGTTGGCTGTTGGCTTTGTATAAATGCCCTTTATTACGTTGAGGAATTTTCCTTTTATTCCTGTTTTGCTGAGAGTTTTTATCATGAATGGGTGTTGAACTTTGTCAAATGCCTTTCCTGCATCAATTGATAAGATCCTGTGGTTCTTGTGTTTTGTTTTATTTATATGATGGTTTACATTCATTGTTTTTCTAATGTTGAACCATCCCTGCATACCTGGTATGAATCCCACTTGGTCATGGTGAAGTATTTTTTTGATATGTTGTTGGATTCTACTGGCTTGAATTTTGTTGAGAATTTTTACATCTAAGTTCATGAAGGATATAGGTCTGTAACTTTCTTTTTTTGTGGTATCTTTATCTGGTTTTGGTATCAGGGATATGCTTGCTTCATAGAATGAGTTTGGGAGTGTTCCATCTTTTTCTATGCTCTGAAATGCCTTTAGTAGTAGTGGTGTTAACTTTTTTCTGAAAGTTTGGTAGAACTCTCTAGTGAAGCCATCTAGGCGAGAGTCTTTTTTTGGGGGGGGGGCAGTTTTTAATTACCTTTTCGATCTTTTCTTTTGTTATGGTTTTATTTAGTTGTTCTACCTGTCTTTGTGTTAGTTTATGTAGGTAGTGTGTTTCTAGGAATTCATCCGTTTCTTTCAGGTTTTCAAAGTTGGTAGAGTTCAGTTTTTCATAGCTACCTGCTTTGATTCTTTTAATTTAATTTTGGTCTGTTGTTATATCGCCCATCTCATTTCTTATTTGGATTATTTGCTTCCTCTCCTGTTTTTCTTTTGTCATTTTGGCCAATGGTTTATCAATTTTGTTAATTTTTTCAAAGAAGAAGCTTTTGGTCTTGTTAATTCTTTTGTTTTTCTGTTTTCTATTTCATTTAATTCTGCTCTAATTTTTATTATTTGATTTCTTCTGGTGCCTGATGGGTACTTTTTTTGCTCTCTTTCTGTTTGTTCAAGTTGTAGGGATAGTTCTTTGATTTTGGCCCTTTCTTCTTTTTGGATGTGTGCATTTATTAATATAATTTGACCTCTGAGCACTGCTTTACCTGTGTCCCGAAAGTTCTGATAGGAAATGTTTTCATTCTCATTGGAGTCTATGAATTTCTTTATTTCATCCTTAATGTCTTCTATAACCGAGTCATTTTTGAGCAGGGTATTGTTCAGTTTCCAAGTGTTTGATTTCTTTTCCCTGCTTTTTCTGTTATTTATTTTTGCTTTAATGGCCTTTTGTTCAGAGAAGATGCTTTGTAATATTTTGATGTTTTGGATTCTGTTAAGGCTTGCTTTTTGGCTTAATATATGGCCTATTCTAGAGAATGTTCCATGTGCACTAGAAAAGAAAGTATACTTGGCTGCCGTTGAGTGGAGCGTCTGTATATGTCTGTGAAGTCAAGTTGGTTGGTTGTGGCATTTAGATCTTCGGTGTCTTTATTGAGCTTCTTTCTGGATGTCCTGTCCTTCACCGAAAGTGATGTGTTGAAGTCTCCTACTCTTATTGTGCAGCTGTCTATCTCGCTTTTCAGTGCATTTAGAGTTTGTTTTACGTATCTTGATGCCCTGTCATTGGGTGCATAAATATTTCATATGGTTATACCCTCCTGGTATATTGGCCCTTTAATCATTATATAGTCTCTTATCCTTTGTGGTGGATTTAACTTTAAAGTCTATTTTGTCAGAAATCAATATTGCCACTCCTGCTCTTTTTTGATTGTTGTTTGCTTGATATTTTTTTTTCTGTCCTTTGAGTTTTATTTTATTTTTGTCTCTAGGTCTAATTTGTGTCTGTTGTAGGCAGCATGTCTTTTCCTCTTCTTCGTTGTTGGTTTTGTTTCTGCTGAGAATTTTTTTCTTGTGTTTTATTTTGATGAGTGGGATTGTTAGTCTCCTTTGTGGTTACCTTAATATTTGCCCCTGTTTTTCTAAGTTTAAACCTACCTTTTTAGTTCTTTATGTCAGCTTGACTTCCTCTCCATATGAAAGATCTGTGACTATATTTCTTAGTGCCTCTTTATTGTTTCAATGTTGTCTTCTTTTACATAATGACATCGCTGTTTCCCTGTTGTGAGTGTTTTTTTTTTATCTTGACTTGTTTTTGTGATTTCCCTATCTGTGTTGACATCTGGTTGCTCTGTCCTGTGTTCTATCTAGTCTTGGGTTGATATCTGATCTTATTGCTTTTCTAACAGGGAACTCCCTTTAGTATTTCTCGTAGTTTTGGTTTGGTTTTTACAAATTCCCTAAACTTCTGTTTATCTGGAAATGTCCTAATTTTGCCTACACATTTGAGAGACAGTTTTGCTGGATATATGATTCTTGGCTGGCAATTTTTTTCCTTCAATGCTTTATATAAGTCATCCCATTGCCTTCTTGCCTGCATGGTTTCTGCCGAGTAGTCCAAGTTTATTCTTATTGACTCTCCTTTGTAGATGCTTCTCATTCATCCCTAGCTGCTCTTAAAATTCTCTCTTTATCTTTGGTTTTGGCAGGTTTGAGTATAATATGTCTTTGTGACTTTCTTTTGAGATCTACCTTTTGTGGAGTTCAATGATCACCTTTGATAGGTATCATCTCATCTTTCATGGTATCAGGGAAGTTTTCTGCCAACAAATCTTCAACAATTCTCTCTGTATTTTCTGTTTTCTGTGCCTGTTCTGGTACTCCAATCACTCACAGGGTATTTCTCTTGATAGAGTCCCCCATGATTCTTAGGGTTTCTTCATTTTTTTAATATTCTTTCATCTGTTTTTTTCTTTGAATACATTGGTGCCAAGTTTTTTATCTTCAGTTTCACTAATTCTGCCTTCCACTTGCCCAATTCTGCTCCTCTAACTTTCTATCGAGTTGTGTACTTCTGTAATTTTATCGTTAGTCTTCTGAATTTCTGATTGCTGTCTGTATGGATACTTGCAGCTTATTAAATTTTTCATTATTTTCTTGAATAACCTTTTTAATTTCTTCAACTGCTTTATCTGTGTGTTCCTTGGCTTTTTCTATGTTTTGCCTGATCTCGTTCCTGATGTCCTGAAGTGTTCTGTATATTAATCTTTTATATTCTGCATCTGGTAATTCCAGGAATACACCTTCATCTGGAAGGTTCCTTGATTCTTTGTTTTGAGAGCTTGTTGAAGCAATCATGGTCTGCTTTTTTATGTGATTTGATATTGACTTTTGTCTCCAAGCCACCTATAAGTTATTGTATTAGTTTATTTTATGTTTGCTTACTGTATCCTAGCTTCTTGCTTTGTTTTGTTTTGATATGCCCAGATAGGCTGCTTGAGTGAGATAGCTTGATTATTTTTGCCTTTGAAGCTCTGAAGTCCTGTCACCAGATGGCTAAAGCTGTTACCAGGTATATGTGCTTAGGAGTCCGTTCACTTTTCTTGTATGGATTCAGCTCAGGTGTCCAGGTATTTGGTCATCAAGTGTGTGGTACAGGCTCTGCCCTACAGTCTTAGAGAGGCAGGGATGGTTGTTGTAGGTACCAGTATCTGGTTGCAGCAGGGATTCATGTTCTGAACAAGGCAGGGGGCTGACAACCTTCCCCTGAGTGTCTGTGAGGTATGTGCGTCCCTGTTCCCTCGAGTGCACAGGTGGGTAGATTCTGCAGTGTACCATGGGCACCCAATGCTTTTGGTAGTAAGGCCTGGGAGGTACCAGTTATCCTCGGACCCCTGTCATGGGTGGCTAGGTGAAGTGGGTAGAGGCACTGGTCTTCAGGCCTCTGATGTGGGTAGGTGAGGACCCTTTTTAATAGGCAAAGTGGTGTTAAACATCAAATACCCACTTCTCCACTGCACAGCTGAAACATTTGCAGTCTGCCAACAAGTGCCTGTTCTCCTGAAATGGGCCCACACAATTCCATACAGGGTGGAAAGGTATTCACAGTTTGCAGACCATTTGTGCCTGGACAGGAACTGCTTCTCTCCTGAGCTCCCCAGCTCGGTGGAGCTTCAGATTATCTCGGTGGAGCTGTCAGATTATCTTTTCCCCCAATTTTGAATTTATTCCTTCTCCAAGCTGGGAGAATGGGTCAGGGCACATAGCAGGACCTATCTCAGGCTCAGGGAGATCAACAGCCTCTGAAAATGGCTTGGGGGCTCAGGGTACGGTAAATAAACACAGGTACTTAGCTTTTTCCATGAGCACTGTTCTTCTCTAGTTCCTGAGGTATGAGTAGGCTGTGTGGCTCGCTGACTCTTCCTGAGGAAACTGCATCCCAAACGCTACCTCCAGGCCCACTGCAGTCACTTCAGCAAGTGGTGCCTGAGGATTCCCGGTGATTCATGTCCGGCAACTTCTCTCCCCTTCTGAGCTGTCTCTCCCTCCCCTGCTGCTCAGTCCATTTTCTATCTTTGCCTTTGATGTTCAGGGCTCCTAGCTTGTCATATATATAATTGTTTCACTTGTTTTTTCGGTCTTTGTTGTAAGAGGGAATGCTGGAAGCGCCTGACTACTCTGCCCTCTTGGCCTCACCTCCTCCATAGGTGTGTTCTTATGTGCCTTGGTACACGAAAGGAATCACTTGTTATTTATTCCTTTTGCCCATACAATATTTCAGGATTTTGTTCTGGGAAATTTCAGAACGAAAATTTTCCACTTTAAAATGAGTTCATCTGAGAGAAATAAGAGCTGCCACAGGAATAAACATATGCACACCAATGGTCATTGCAGCACTATTCACAATAGCAGAAAGATGGAAGCAACCTAAGTACCCATCAGCAGACAAATGGATAAACAAATTATGATACATACACAGAATGGAATACTATGCAATGATAAGAACAATGATGAATCTATGAAACGTCTCACAACATGGGTGAACCTGGAGGGCATTATGCTGAGTGAAATTAGTCACAAAAGGACAAATACTGTATGAGGCCACTATTATAAGAACTCATGAAAAAGTTTAAACACAGAAAAAAAGCATTCTTTGATGGGTATAAGGGTGGGGAGGGAGGGGAATAGGAATTCTCCAACTAGGTAGTAGATAAGGATCAACTTTGGTGAAAGGAGGGACAACACACAATATAGGGGAAGTCAGCACAACTGGAACAAAACAAAAGCTAAGAAGTTTCCTGGATACATCTAAACACTTTGAGGGACAGAGTAGCTGGGGTTGGGGCCTGGGGACCACAGCTTCAGGGGACAGTAGGTCAATTGGTATAACAAAGTTTATTAAGAAAATGTTCTGCATCCTACTTTGCTGAGTGGAGTCTGGGGTCTTAAAATTTTGAGAGCGGCCATCTAAGATGCATCAATTGGTGCCATCCCACTTGTAGCAAAGGAGAATGAAGAAAACCAAAGACACAAGAAATATATTAGCCCAAGAGACTAAAGGACCACATGAATCAGAGACTCCACCAGCCTGAGACCAGAACTAGATGGTGCCTGGCTACCACCAATGCCTGCCCTGACCGGGAATACAACAGAGAGTCCCAGACAGAGTGGGAGAAAGGTGTGGAGCAGATCTCAAATTCATGTAAAAATACCAGACCTAATGGTCTGACAGAGACTGGAGGAACCCCCGAAACTATAACCCCTGGACGCGTTGTTAACCCAGAACTGAAACCATTCCTGAAGCCCACTCTTGAGACAAAGATTAGACAGGACTATAAAATAAAAAATAACACATGTGAGGAATGTTCAATCAGATACATGAGACCGAATGGACGGCTCCTGTCCAGAGGCAGGATGAGAAGGCAGGAAGGGACAGAAACTGGCAGAATGGACACGGGGAACCAGGGATGGAAAAAAAAAAGAGTTCACTAAATAGCAAATTTTCTTGTGATGTATGTGGAACATTGCAAAGGATTCAACACAGATTTAGGAAGATATATGGGGACACATTGTCCTGTAGAACCTGAATAATTAGGAGAAAAGAGTTCCTTTCTCTTGGAAAGAATTTATTTAAATTCGATTGACTATAATTTTTTTTATAATAGAGACTTAAAGCACTCTAAATAAAAAAAAAAACTCTAAATAGGGATCATTAAATAAACATATTTGCTGTTTCCAGTTTTTTTTTCTTGTCAAGAGATTTGACATCCATTTCCTGTATTTAATTTACAACTAATATCAATATGTACATAACCATAATTTTTTAATTTTAATAAAATAAAAAGCCCTGTTAATAACTTAAAATTTGTGGCCCACCATTTATACTTCTTAAGACTGTTGGATCTGATCTAAACCAGAACTCTGCAAATATTATCTTACGTAGAATCAAATCGTTATATCATATAAATCAGGTCACCACTTTGTTGATTATTCTCTGCTTGACCCCTCTCCCCACCCCACTCAGATTCATTCTCTGCCCTTCAGTGCCCTCCCTTTCCCTGTGCTCTGGGAGTCAGCACTACATTTCCCAGGCTGCCTTGTGCTCTGGTTTCTGGTTGGGATCAGCTAGTGTGTGTGGAGTATGGAAGAGAGGAGGTTGGGGATGTGGATCTTTGTGGTGGCTGGGGTCTTATAGCCACAGCTCCTTTCAGGCAGCACTTCTTCCACAGCTCCAGCTCTTATTGGGCTCAGGCTAATACTCTTTCCTCCCCTTTTCCCTTCTGACATGATTTATTTTTTTATTTTTTATTGATCTTTAAATGAAGGTTTATAGAAGAAACTAGTTTCTCATCAAACAGTTAGTACACACATTGTTGTATGACATTGGTTAACAACCCCATGGCATGTCAACACTCTCCCTTCTCAACCCTGGGTTCCCTATTACCAGCTTTCGTGTTCCCTCCTGCCTTCCAGTCCCTGCCCCAGGGATGGTGCACCCCTTTAGTCTTGTTTTGTTCCATGGGCCTGTTCAATCTCTGGACTAATCTTTCCCTTGTGTCTTTAGTTTTCTTCATTCTTCCTTGCTCCCGAAGGAGTGAGACCAGTGGAGTATCCCAGATGGCTACTCACAGGCTTTTAAGAACGCAGACACTACTTATAAGAGTAGAATGTAGAACATTTTCTTTATAAACTATGTTATGCCAATTGAGCCAGATGTTCGCCGAGCCCATGGTCTCCAGAGCCCTTAGCTCAGCAATTTGGTCCCTCAGGGAGTTTGGATGTATCTGTGGAGCTTCCACGACCGTGCCTTGTATGGTTTGTGCTGGCTTCTCCAGCATTGTGTACTGTCTTACCCTTCACCAAAGTTACCACTTATCTATTGTCTATTAAATGTTTTTCCATTCCAACCGCTGGCCCCCCCCGACCTTGTAACCGTCAAAGATTGTTTCTTTTTGTATGTAAACCTTTTCATGAGTTTTTATAGTAGTGGTCTCATACAATATTTGTCCTTTTGTGATTGACTTATTTTACTCAGCATAATGCCCTCCAGATGCATCCATGTTATGAGAGGCTTTACAGATTCATCATTGTTCTTTAGTGTTGTGTAATACTGCATTGTGTGTATGTACCACAGTTTGTTTATCCATTCATCTGTTGATTTCTTTATATTTTTGATGGGCTTCTGTTAATTTCCATGAGTTGGACATCATAACTGTCTATCGATGCCTATTGCACAGAGTGGATAGTGGAACACTAAACTTTTATTCTTAAAATGGTATACTTAAATACTTTTATCAGTCACCAAAAACAACCTAATAAATCACCAGCCTCAGTGTATCTTGGCTTGAGGACAGTACAGCTGGACAAAGCAGGAGTACCACCGAACATATCAGGACACCTTTGGGGCTGGCTGCCTGCTTTGTTTCTTCGTTGAATTGTAGTGAAGGCCCAGCCCTATTCTTGCTTTAAGGCCACAGACCCTGTCCTTCACTCTGGAGGACAGTCTCAAAAATGTATGTCACTGATCCCAGGACAATGTGGAGAAAGCCAAGCTGGATCAACACCCGTTTATCACTGCTTGTGACCAAGAAATGCCCAATGTGGCATTGTCTCTGTACCCCGCAACACAGCTCATTACATGTGACAAACTAGTTTTGCAAAATTTTCGGATGTGAAACCATAGTGGGCTACCCTCATGAAAAATATTGTGAGAATCCAGGTGAAACAATCAGTGCAGTAGCTTTATGACTTCTTTCTATTATCTTAGCTTTTATCCTTCAGGCAGTGTCTTTGAACATCTTGGTTATTTTGCCCTCAATAACCAAATGTCATAAATTCATATTGCTTCAAAGACAAGCAGTCTTATTTTGATCATTTAAAGTCACATTGCATCACCAAAAGTTGCCTCAAATCAATGATTTTATATAAAATTCATGATAGTTTAAGCCCACACATTTATTAAATATCACTGGAGTCAAATCTTTAAGGACCTTGGTGGCCCAAATCGGTCTGGCCAAGTAGTTTGTGGCTGTTAGTATGTGCTATATATCTTTCAACTCCTGTTCTTGGAAAATACTGCTGTTTCGATATTTAAGGTGTAATGTCCTGCTAGTGCAAAGAACAATTACAGTTTTCTGACACCTCAGCATTTATGTTAGTAAATTAAAAGTATATACATTTTTAAGATTTAGTCATTTTGTATTTCAGAAACATTTAAAAATCCCCCCCCCCCCCATTGTCCCCACTTGATGTGAGAGGCAAAAGGCAGCAGGGACGTAGATTTGACTTGCCCTTTGTTTCCTGCATCCTGGGCTTGTCTTTTCACACGTTATCTCTGACTCTTGCCACAGCCTTGCAAGGTGGGTGTTACTGGGCACCTTTTACAGGTGAGGAAGCTGCAGCTTAGAGGAGTCCCATGGTAAACAGGTAGCTGGTACCTGAAGGAGCCAAGTTCCTCCTGCTCCAAAGCTGTGAAGCCCAACCTGACTTACTGAATTCAGGGTCCCACATAGAATGAGCAGTCTTTGTAGAGGAAAGGTGAGAAAGATGATGGAATAGTCTTTACATTCTGCCCTTGGACTCCATGGGGATAGAGGCCAGGCGGGAAGGGTCTGCAGACCCTGTGTCTCCCTTTCTGACTCTCCCAACCTGATATTACACTGTCGGCCCCTCCCATGATCTTTCAGATTCTGAAGTTGGCTCAGTGTCCTGCCACCTTGATCAGTACTGACAAAGGTGTCAGAAGACCCTGGTGCTTCCCTGGTGGTTCCATGGTTTTGCAGAGCTGATTTTACATGGAAAAGGCAAACAAACAAAAAACCCATAAATAAGGACTTAACTAGGTACGTAATTGACAGCTGGCTGGGATTTTAAACAAAAATACTCATAACTTCCTCCTAACCTGAGACAGATGAGGGTTGGCACCTGGGTTTCAGAACCTTCTGGACACTAGTCCTCCTTGGTTCCTCTGGCTTCGCTCGATTTCCTCAGTGTGTCCCTGACCCCAAAGATACCTTCCTGGGGGTTTTACCTTTCAGGCCCTTGGAAGCTTCATGCTGCCCTGAATTCCCCCTTGATACTTCTCCTCTGTCAGTGAAGGTAAGTTTCACCTACTGTGAAGCTAGTTTCTCCACTTAATCTTTATAATGGCCCAGGTCACTAGGGAGGATGCCATCTTATCGCGCTTATCTCATCGTGGAGTGGGTGCCAGGATGCCTTCCCTCCAGGAGCCAGAAGCAAACACCCATCTTTTCTGTTTTCCTCACTGTGCTCACTTTGGGTCACCCACTGCATTCCCATCCCCTTCTGAGAGCTTCCAGAGAGTGGACTTTCTCCAAGGCAGAGGGGATGGGTACATCTAGGCCTAAGCAATCAGGGTTCCCCTAGATCAGTCTCTCCTCTCTGCTCACTCCCAAGGTTCTCTCAGGTAACTCATTACTCAGATGTCAAAGGAAACTGTGACCATCTTCCCAAAGTCTATTAATTACCCCTCAAAGCACATGCTGTTTTATACATACTGAGAAGTGTGTCCCTGACAACCAGGAGCTGGCTCGCACTCAGAGCTAGGCCTTGACATTCTCCTGTTGAACATGAGTAATTTTCAAAGGTCACCCATATGACAAGGGCATGCTGTGACTGTGATAGTTCACAGAAAAACAAACAAAAACCAAAAAACACTCTAGAATCATGTCAGAACACCGACAAAAATATAAACATTGTCCAAATCACAGAAATGGCCAAGCACCACCTCTTTCGCCATCCTGACTAATTCAACTGCTATGGCATTTTTCCTACTTACCACTTTAGCCTGCTTTGTTCCTGCTGCCTTCTAGATAAGACTTCAGATATCCAGTCATGGAATCACTCCTACTTCCTGACAGCACCCAATCCAGAGCATCTTTGAAATCTCCCCCAAATCACCAAACAGCCCATGTCCTATATTGTCCTTTCTGATACCTCTTCCTGAGAACTCCCCACAGCCACCCATGATGTCTGTCTGCATCATTGCAGTAAATCAGTAAACCTAACTTTTTTGGCTACAAGTGTGCCCTGGTGCTCTTTAGCTGAAGGTATTGACAATACCATAATAATATATTCAACATCTAATACTGTTTAGCACTTGCTCTGTGCCAAACTGTGTTTTTAGCTCTTTGCATATATTAAGACATTGTTACAAGCTATGAGATAGGTACTATTAGTCTTCCCTTTTTGTAGATGATGAAACTGAAACACAGAGAGGTTAAGTAAGTATCAGTCCTGTTTCCTCATTCTAGCACAAGTTTGGGCAGGCTGTAAACCATGGAACAGGGCCAAGAAAACCATTCATTTATCTATCATCTTTAGGATCAGGGATGACTGAGGGCTAGGCTAGTTCTCTGTGGCTATTCCACACGGGAGAAAGAAAGATCCTCTGTACTTGTTCTTTTTAAGCCAAAAACCTCAAGGGCTGGGGGGAAGAGTGAACGAGCCAGCCGGTTTATGGAGGACTTTCACTTTCCTCACTGTGAAAGTATGATCCCTTGCTAAGAACAGTGAGTTTATATAGGCTCTTTCTTTTTGTTATATTCTCCATATATCCTGTGATAGTTGTTGAGTACTTACAACATGACAAAGGCATTGCTGATTCAGTGGTAGAATTTTCATTTTGAAGAGGGAGAACTGGGTTCAGTTCCCAGCCAATGGCCCTCATGCACAGCGACCATTATGTGTCAGTGGAGACTTGCACGGCTGTGATATAAACAGGTTTCAGCAAGAGCTTCCAGACTAAGACTGTGAAGAAAGGCCTGATGACCTTCTGAAAACCAGCCAGTGAAAACTCTACGGATCACAGTGGTCTGATCTGCAACCAATCATGGGATGGCACAGGACTGGGTGGCATTTCATTCTGTTGTGCTGGGGTCACCATGAGCTGGGGCCCGACTCTGTGGCAGCTAACAACAATGTCACAGGCATGACTTTAGATGCCCAGAGATCACCAGTGAGCTTGTAATACACTGGGCCTTAAGTTCCAGTTCTCAGGCCTTATCTCATTCAACCTCACTGATCACTCACAGCATTCCTCACTTGTTTTCTGGGAACCCACGCCTCTTGTTTCTCCTTCTACCTCCCTGACCAGGCCTTCTCAGTCTCCTTTGCCTCCTCCTCTCCCTGACTTCTGCACATTCATGGAGTGGCCCTGGCTCAGACGCAGTCCTCTTCTCTGTCTGTACTCACTTCCTATGGAAACTCATCCAGTCTCATCATTTCAAATACCACTTCTCTAGCCTAGACTCTGTCCATATAAACTCCACTATCTGGTTGTCCATACAAACTCCAGTATTTGTCCAGTATATGCTCCAGACTGAATATTAAACTGTCTACTTGACATATCCACTTGGATGACAACGAACACCTCAAGCTAACATGTCTATAACATAACACTTCCTTTTCACCCCATTCAATCTGCTTATCCTCCAGTCTTCCCCACCTCTGCCAGTGGCACACTGTGCTGTGCTCTTGCCTTCATCCTGGGAGTCAGCTCTTCCTTTTCTCCTCTTCTCGCATTCCTCTATCCAATCCATTAGCAAATTATGTTTAGCTCTAAATTCCAAGGCAGCCCTTTCTCACCTCCATTGCCATCACCCTGTTCCAAACCCTCATCTCTTGCCTGGATTACTACTGTAGCTCCTAACTGCCCTCTCTGTTTCTACTCTTGTTCCTCCACAATCTTTTTTTTTTTTTTTTATATTGACATTTACTAATGAAGTGTGTTCAGTCTTAAAGGAAGAGTTCAATGAATTGCTGCATATATATTCCTGTATAGTTATTATCTGACCAGTATATAGAATGTTTCCAGCCCCCCAAAGGGGCTTCCTTCTGCCCCTCCCACTGCTAAAGGCAACCACTGTTCAGACCACTATCCCCATAAGTTAGTTTTGCCTATTTAATGTTTTATATGTAGGAGATCATAAAGTATGTACTCCTGTGTCTGTTCCCCTCCCCCCCATTCAGTATTGTCTGTAAAATTCATTCACATTGTTGATTGTAGCAATAATTTCTTCTTTTCCCATGCTTTGGAATATTCCACTGTATGAATGGACCATAATTTATTTATTCATTCTATAGTTGATGGACCTGTGGATTGATTCCAGTTTGGGTCTGTTATATTTCTCTTATGTATGTATGCATTTTAAGTATATGTATGTATACACACATACCTGCCTACGTATGATAGGTGATAGACTGAGAGAATAGATGTGCATATACATTTCTATGAATATATATACACACACATGCACATGATTAGTCACAAGTGATTAGTTTATCTGAGAGATTGAATTTTTAATTGTATTTAATTTTAATTTAAATAGCTACATATGGCTAGTGGCTACCATATTGGACAGCACACCTCTTTAGTAGTTTTGGATGCCTGCCAGGTTAAGACAATTTTCTTTACTCTTTTTCCACATTTTCTCTTTCAAGTAAAATTTGTAATGAGTTTGTCAAGTTAATAAGATAATTCCTGATAGGATTCTGATTGGGAGTTATTCCTGGATATTATATATTGTTTTTAATATTGTGAATAGTTTTTAATGGTTTCCGGGATATAGAAAACCTTGGATATTTGTATGTTTACCTTAAATCCAGCCATCTTGTTAAATATCTATTGATCCGAATCATTTTTCAGTTTATTGTTTTACAATTTTTTTTTTTAATACACAATCATTATTAACTTCTTTAATTTCTACATTTATAGCTCTGTGGTAAGAAAACATGGTCTATGTGGTTTATACCTTGGGGATTTATTGTGATGTCATACAATGTTCCTAGAATATTTGTAAAAAATATGTTTTTCTCTGTTTTATTGGGTACACATATTATGAAGCTTATTGACTGACTGGTTCAAATCCTCAGTAGCTGGCTGACTAAATAAAATATGGTAACACAAGGAAGAGGCACCATGAAGGGGTTAAGAGTAGAGAAAATATTTTCACTACATAAAACTGCTGCTGCTTTTCCTGCACACACATCACTTCCCTCTAGAACCAGAGGCATGTTAAAAAAAGAAAGAGAGCCTTGATGGCACAGTGATTAAGAGCTCGGCTGCTAACCAAAAGCTCGGCAGTTCGAATCCACCAGCTGCTCCTTGGAAACTGCATAGGGCAGTTCTGCTCTTGTGTAGGATCACTATGAGTTGGAATCAACTCGGCAGCAATAGGTTTGTTTGGTTTTCTTTTATGTGCGTAATCACACCCAGGTGGCGTAGTGGTTAAGAGCTACGGCTGCTAATCAAAAGGTTGGCAGTTTGAATCCACCAGGTGCTCCTTGGAAACTCTTTGGGGCAGTTGGACTCTGACCTATAGGGTTGCTATGAGCTGGAATCGACTCAATGGCAGTGGGTTTGGTTTTGGTTTGGTATAAGAAAATTCATAAAATCCCGATATTAAAAGTCTCATAAAAAATCCGAGTCTCATAAAGAAATAACCCTATGATTTTGGTACCGGCATTATCCCCAGTTTACAGATGAGATAAATGAGGCTTAGGCATGCTGTGACTCATGCAAGGTCACACAGCCAAGAAGCGACTGATGGAGCCACATCTGGGGAACTGTGGGAGGCCAGCATGACCGAAATAGTGATGCATGTTGAGAAGGGCCATGGTGGAAAATGAGGCTGGCCAGGGGCACAAACCTAGTCCAGAGGTTGGGAAGGCAGAGCAGGGTATTTCTACTTGTGACAGAAAACAAAATCATTGGAAGTTTCTCAGCAGGGGAGTGACTGGAATAGAATTGGTGTTTTTAAATGATCGGTCCTGCATTATTATATCTATTTATGTCAAAGAATAACAACTTGCTTTTACTGAGCCCTTACTAAGTTTCTGCTCTAAGACATCACATCACATCACGTGTATTTGCTCATGTAATCCTCATAACAACCCTTTAAGGTAGGTACTGTCATTTGCACCATTTGACAGATGAGAATACTGAGGCACACAGAGATGCAAGAACTTGCCAAGAGTCACATAGCCTGCAAGCGTTGGAGCCAGGCTTCAAGTGCAGGCAGTCAGGCCCCAGTTCCAGAGTCTCAACCTCTGGACAACAGTGCTTTTGTTACTATAAGGCTAGACATAAGTAGGAAGGACTAGAGGTGGGAGGCTAGCTGAGGGGCTGTTGTAATAGCCAGGGTCTGAGTTGAAAGGACTTGGATTTTAGGGGAGGCAGCAAGAATGGGGAAAAGGGGCAAATTCAAAAAGAATGGCTGAAATTTATGGACTAACTAGATAAACTAGATACTCGGAGACAAAGAAGTGAGCACCAACCAGGGGAAACAGAAGCACCTGGGCCAGGTGATTTGCTCTTAGGGCATTTGATCAAGTTCCAGGCTGGCTTGGCTACCACCTCTGCTCTCTTGGGTGCTGCTGATCCTCAGAGATCCAGCCAGCTTCCCCAGCTGGCCCCAGGCTCATATTCTCTACCCAGCTGTCTGCTATGTGGTCCCCTCACCCTAGGTTTTCGTGTCTCTCTGGTAGGCCGCCTGTTTTATATTTTCAGTCACCATCTGTGCCCCTCTCCAGGTGACATGGGGGTCTTTTAGATTTTCTCCACACCCCGTGGCAGATGAGGGAGACAGGCGGCCTCTCTCAGGCATGCCCTATGCCGGTATCTGCCCTGCCACCATTTCTGCTCTACTGTAGCAGCCCCCCGCCAGGATTCTGCTCAGGAAGCAAGGCCTTAAGTCTCTGTCTGCTGACCTTCAGAGCCACCCGAGGTTTCCATCACATCCCCTGGGGCAGAAACCCCCAAGGGGCCAATGAGCCAAACCCCGTGCTTACATCTAAACTCTGTTCTCTTCTCCCAGTTCCTTCCAACAGCAGAAGGAGAGCATAGGAGGAAACCATGTCACAGTATTACTCATTATTCCCCACCCTCTGGTTGACATTATAAATTCCATGTTCATTGTCTTCCAGGCTTTCCTAAGGACTGCAGAGCCAAGATTTTAGAACAAAAAACAAACAAAAAAAATTTTTTTTCTAACTCAAGAATCCAACTCTTTCAAAATAATGGATTTGAGTTTTCAGAATGTTGCTTATCCTGTGTATTTTTAAAAAATCCATTAAGAAATTCAGCCCCCTCCTGTGTTCAGGGCTGCGTATGCACCCTGTCCCAAAGCAGACAAAGCCACAAGCTGAAGTGGTAGAAGAAAACAAAAATGTAAACAATGAAAAATATCTGCGGATATCTCAATACCCTTCTACCATTGTATCAAGGAGACTTGGTGGTGCGACAGTTAATGGCTTGGCTGCTAATGGAAAGGTTGGCAATTTGAACCCATCTAGCAACTTTGTGGGATAAAGGCCTGGCGATCTGCTCTGATAAAGATTACAGCCAAGAAAACCCTATGGGGCAGTTCCACTCTGTCACATGGCGTCACTATGAGTCTAAAATTGACTCAAAGGCAACTAAGAACAACACCATCTTATCATGGTAATGACATGGACTTGATACTTCAAATAAATTTCAATTTGGAGTTGGATAGATTCAGAAGGCAAGATGATTTCTGTTTAAGTGGTGATAAAGGCCAGTGTGATGTATCTGCATTTAAAAGCCCTTAGATCTTCCTTCACATGTAATCAAAAAAGCTGGTATATATCTGGGCTTGGGTAGAAAAGCCAGGCTGCATGTAGTAAAGACTGAACGCTGCAGAAACAGAATATCGGCGTCTGTTCTGTACATACTCCAGAAAGATTCCAATGTCAAGACGATACTTGAGGACTTTAGTCAAAGTCTATTGAAATTAAAAAAGAAAGAAAAATGATCAAAGCTATTGAAGAATGAAAATCTACTGGAAAGGAAGCGGATTATCAACTCTGTGCTCAGATTCAAAAGATGAGTAACCACACTTTGTCTTTTGTTCTGTCCCCAGCTGGAAAGGCAACTAATAATGCAGAATGAAATCAGAGAAAGACAAATGGCCATGCAGGTGGCTTGGTCTCGGGAGTTCTTCAAATATTTTGGAACTTTTTTTGGCATTGCAGCCATCTCTTTAACAGCCGGGTATGTTTGCTATTTACTTTAAAATTTTCTTAAGTACGTCTTGTTTTGTGTTTGCTGTTTTCATATTATATTAAATTGGTCAGAATCAGATTTTGGTCCACATTGCGTATAGGTAAACAAAGTAACCCCTCAAAGACTTGCTAGATCTCTGTAAAACCAGGGTAGTAGTATTTAATACTGCTTTTAGTTTCTTAGGTTTCTTCTAGCCTTTTCTCCATTTTATAAGTTAGAGGACTTCTTGGTCACCAAAATAGGGTAAGGCCTCCACAAGTTTATCTCTGCAGTATCTGAGAAGTAGATATCAATTCATTATCCATTTTAAAATGGGGAATCTGAGCCTTGAAGTCAATTAAAGATGAACAAGTTATAGACCTTGCCCTTGAGAACTGCAGAATCTGGTGACTGGCTCTGAGGAGGAAAACCCTACTTCCGTAGAAACCTCAAATGAATTAAGTAATTTTTGAGATGGATGATATTCTTCCAAAAAACAGGTAATTTTTTTTTTTTTTTTTACTGAGCATAGAGATATATGGGGACTTGGTGGCAAAGCAGTTAAGAGCTCAGGCTGCCAGCCAAAAGTTCTGCAGTTCGAATCCACCAGTGGCTCCTTGGAAACTCTGTGGGCCAGTTCTACTCTGTTCTACAGGGTTGCTATGAGTTGGAATCGACTCAATGGCACACAACAACAACATAGAGATAAATGTTTACAGGTTATTTCTTTTTGTTCTTGAAACAGAGCAATAAAAAGGAAGAAGCCAGCCTTCCTCTTACCCATTGTTCCATTAAGCTTTATTCTCACCTATCAGTATGACTTGGGCTATGGAACACTTCTGCAAAGAATGAAAGGTATGTCTCTGATAAACCAGACTATTTCCTGAACCAGTGATCTCCCCCTTTTGACCCCTTGACTTAGGAATTCCTGATTCTGAAAAGACCCTCTCCCTGAGTCTCCCAATCACCAGCCCTTCTCCTCCCTCACAGAGTGGTTTGCTGGAGCCAGCTCATACCAGGTTGTGAGAAGTGATGGCTAAATTTTCAGAGATTTTGTAAGCTGGCTGTTAACCACAGTTGTTACTAAATATTAAATTATATAAAAATGCAATTAAATAAATTATTAAGAAATTAAATTAAATTATATTAAAACAAAGCTAATACTCAGAAATCATGAGTTTCTAATTATTTTACTTACACTTAGATTATTTATGTCTATTGTATCCATGTGGTAGAACTGCAATTACAATATTCAGCTACGATAGCATATAGCTACAACTCTGCCTTCAGGGATGTCCTATTGGTAGACTGAAGTTGGTCATGATGAGAGTATTTACACTGTGGAGATCTGAAAATGTTACAGATCAGGGCTTGATTTATTGTTTTGCTGATTGTCTAGACCAGGGGTCAGCAAACTACGACCTGCAGATCAGCCTCCTGTTTTTGAAAATAAAGTTTTACTAGAACACAGCCATGAACATCCCTGTATGTATTGTCTATGACTGCTTTCTCACTACAATGACAAGAGTTGAGTTATTGCAGCAGTAAAAAGTAAGGCACCAAAAGTCAAAAATATTTACTGTCTGGTCATTTAAGGAAGTTTGCCAACCCATGGTGTACACTTAAGAAAGTGGTGAGCAAGATGCCGATTAAAATTGAAAGTGAGTCGTGTCTGTAGCCATCACAGACCTTTTTTTTTTTCTTGTGTGCGCGTAGTACAAAAAATTGAGAAAATGTTCTTCCAATATTTGGAAACTGTAATCTGATTCTGCAAAAAGAAAAAAGGCTTATACCACTGTTAAACAAGTGACGTGCCAACACACATCTTCCTTGTTTCACTTTGTCCCGCTCACTAGTGTCAGCAAAACTTCAGCCATCATTCATGTTGGAACTGTACTCTTGCCAACTGCCACCTTAGTTTGGCTTCGAATACACGAGTTCAAGAAAAACGAAGGAAAGTGTTCTGTGAGAATCAATCTGCTCTATGGGATTTATAATGAAGTGCCTCATAATTAGTATTTGTAAGTTGTGTGCTATATGTACTTTGTATCAGGAAAATTTATAAATAACTTACGTACATAATAAACTTCTGTACCTTTTTTGTATTTTTTTGGAGACCTGTTTGTTAAACATTCACCAGCACACTGCTCTCACAGAACCCTGGCTCTTCCTGCCCTGTAAGATGGAGCTGCTGCCACAGCAGCCTCTCTTGTCCCAGGGAGCTAGAGTCCGCCAGTACTCTAGACTATCCATGCCCCCCAAATTCTTGCCACTTCTCTGGGAACTGCACTGTCATGGGGATCTCTATGTCCTTACTTCTCTCTAGAGCACATTGGGAACAGTGCTTCCCCAAGCCTTCATCTTTGCCAGCCTGTCCTCTCCTGGGATATGGGCCCATCATTATCCTTGAAGCCGTGTTTGTTATAGTTTGCAATGGGAAAGAAGGAGGCACAGACCCCTCTCCAGGTTGAGAAGTAGGGAGTAAGACATCACGTTCCTCCTTAAAAATTCCTGTTTGAAAATGAAAAGGCATTTTCCACATGGAACCTATGTCAAAATGTCCATTTGGGCCAGGTATTATTGGTATCATAACCAAAACCAAACCAAACCTGGTGCTGTTGATTCAATTTCAACTTATACTGGCCCTATAGCACAGAGTAGAACTGCCCCATAGGGTTTCCAAAGAGTGGCTGGTTGATTTGAACTACATACATTTCGGTTAGCAGCTGAAATCCTAACCACTGCACCACCAGGGCTCCACAGTTCATGTATATTATGGGCAAAACAGCCTTTTGTTGACAGCCTAAAAATTTATTTACAGCATTATTACTTTGGAGAAATATATTCCAACTTCTAAAACACTGAACTACAAATGAACTTCTGGAGTACAAACCCATTTTTAGCTGGGAACTAACTCTATACAACTGATCTACTATGTTAAAATTCATGTCAATAACCTGCTCTGTTTCACCATTATTCACCTGCTCAAGAATTCATGGATCTGAGCTTAACTGTGTGTCATTGTGTTTGTGGAGATTAGAATTCTCAGTTCCTCATAAAAATTAATATAAAATATAAAGAAATGTCAACCCTATTACACCACATTCACTTGATTGTAATTCTAACATAAAACAAATTTATTTCCTAGGAAAGTGTTGATTGTATATTTGGAAAGTAATTTTATTACAGGGACATCTAAGTCTACAGAATATAAAATTTCAAATTTCCAAGGCATGTTATGGGACTTTTCTGTGAAGCTTGTTACATTAGAAAGTTTAGGTTGTCGTTTTTTACCTGTTGAGTAGTGATGACTCCAAAAGATACAAGCTCTGTTTGACTGAATTTATCATCAGCCATTCAGTAAACATACACTGATATTTTCACATGGAAAACAGCTAGTCTATCATCAATGGACTGCCTAGTTATACACACTTTTGTAATGATTAGTACTTACTACTTAAGACTGAAGCAAAAAGGATGTTTGCAGATAGTCGAAGTACTTTTGTAATTCAAAAATAGCAGATTGCCTTATTATGTTTGGAGTATAAATCATAGGAGTATGCTAAAAGAGAAGTCCTCAAAGAAAACATTTGCCTTCCTTCCCAAGGCACCTTTATGAAATGTCAATAACGTGCATTACAATATAATTTTAAAATTTTTTTACAGATTCCTCTTCAACAATATTAAAAAAATAAGACAAAGTAGAATTGTCCCGTAGGGTTTCCAAGGAGCAGCTGGTGGATTTGAACTGCCAACCTTTTGGTTAGCAGCCAAGGTCTTAACCATGGTGCCACCAGCTCTTCAACAACAGCAGTTGGCAAATGTCACTAGGCTGAAGAAAATACTACATTATCTAGCTGTTGTTTGAAAGAGGAATTATTTACAGAAATAAACACACATGAGTGTGTGTTCAGACTAAAGAACACTCAATATTATTTGGGATGTTTTCCAGTTGATTTCTGATGAAAGATTAGTTTTCCTGAAAAATCAGAACTTCTGGTAAACTTTATTTTCTCTCATGACACTTAGGATATTAAGGAGAAATAGGAAGGGCTATACGTGGCTCTTCCACCTCAAAAACTTCCAAACACAACTAATACTACTGATCATCCTGACTTGTGTTCAAGGAAAAAAAAAAAAAAAATACTCATCTTGATTTCTTTCTCTCCTACATTTTAACATGCTGCTTTCTATCCAATAAAATCTCTGGCATCTGTTTTGTCACTCCAAGTCTTCAGAAGTCATGACTGTGTTGTTTCCTTTGGGAGGGGCGTCAATCACTGGAGGAAAATGGGTGAAATATTTATGAGATTTGGAGACATGCCTGCACACAGAGTGTTAGAGTTGTCACAGGATCATAGCAGTCATATCTTTTCACAAAACCCTGATGAGCTCTGTGTCACGTTGCCTATTTCTGTACTTTATTTAAGGTGAAGCGGAGAACATACTGGAAACAGAAAACAGCAAGTTGGAGTTGCCAAGAGGACTGATCACTTTTGAAAGCCTTGAAAAAGCCAGAAGGGAACAGAGTAAATTCTTCATAGACAAATGAAATCGTGTTTACCCACTGACTCGCAAAGCACAAAATTGTTAGCATGAATCATGGTTTCTATAATTTTTTAAATGCTCAAGATTTTGATATAATTGGTTTTATTGTAAAATATTAAAATGCAGAATGAGTTGTGTTAAACTATTTTAAAATAAAGTTTGTAACATTTGCCATAAAATCATGGAAGTACTCTAAATACCTTGCAGATTTCCTCTGTATGTGTTTGTAATGCAAATACCTAAGTGCAAAATTAATAAATTTTATTGTTTTGAATTCCCAGAGACAATGTCCTGCTGCCACTTCCCTGTCTTATGCACTTTTCCCGTCACACTTGTCTCCCACAGATGCTCCTGTTATTTGGATTTATCCCTGTGTCCTGTCCCCACATGTTTGAAGATGATGACCAGGCACAGTCCTGAGTGTTTTGTGTATATTAATTCATGTACTTGTCCCAGCAGTCTCATGAGATAGTTGACATATTATGAATGTGGAATCTGAGGCACAGAGGCGTTGTATTACTTGCCCAAGGTCATACACAGGGACAGAGCTGAGATTTGAACCCAGATAGTTTGGCTCCTGTGTCTGTGTGCTAAAACGTCATTGAAAAGGTTAGGCCACAACTCATTCCTGGCATGCCAAGACAGATGTGAAAGATAAAAGGTAAAAATATTCAAAAAGTGACCTGGGGTAGAGTCAGTGTGGTGGGGAATAAGGGGTGGCTGATTAGGATACCCACCCTTTTTTTGTAGACTCACTGAATAACTTTTATGCTCATAAAATAGTCATATTTATACCCACTTTTTCCAAGGCCAAACTGTGCACAAACTGTACATTTATTCCAAAGATATTTACTGATACTAAGATGAATGACAAAGTTCTGGTCAATGACTTTGTTGTTGGAATGACAACCCTATAGATCACAACTGTCCAATCTACAACCAACTGTGGGAATGGCACATGACTGGGCAGTGTTTTGTTCTGTTGTGCGTGAGATTGCCATGAGCTGGGGGTCGACTCAATGGCAGTTAACAACAGCAACAAGGATGTGACAGGAACTGTTGAAGGAACTGGCTACATCAGTGAATGAGTAGTCAAGGTCCCTCCATCTCAGTAGAAGGGATGTGCCCTAGGGAGGCACTGGGGAACTGTGGAGGGAAACAGAATAAATAAGCATGGAAAGAAATAAGATCATTTCTTTGAAAGGGCAATTAAAAAAACTCCCAAGAAAAAAAGTGCCCTTGCCCAGATGGCTTCACTGGAGAATTCTACCAAATATTCAGAGAAGAGCTTACACTAGTACTAAAACTATTTCAGAACATAGAAAAGGAAGGGATACTTCCAAATTCATTCTATGAAGTCAGCAAAACCCTGATATCAAAACCAGGCAAAGACACCACAAAAAAAGAAAATTACAGACCGTTATCTTTCATGAGTATAGATGCAAAAATTCTCAACAAAATATAGCCAATAGAATTCAGATCATATATATATATATAAAAAAAACAACACCATGACCAAGTAGGATTCATACAAGGCATGCAAGATTGGTTCAACATTAGAAAATCAATCAACCTAATCCACCACATAAATGAAAGAAAAGAATCACATGATCCTCTCAATTGACACGGAAAAGGCATTTGACAAAGTCCAACATCTGTTCCTGATAAAAACCCTCAATAAAATAGGTATAGAAGGGAAATTTCTCAACATAATAAAGGTTCTTTTTTTTTAATGCCAAACCAACAGCCAACATCATTCTTAATGGAGAGAGGCTGAAAACATTGCCCTTGAGAACAGGAACAAGACAAGGATGCCCTTTATCACCACTTCTATTTAACATTGTGCAATAAAGCAAGAAAATGAAAAACAAAAACAACAATAAAAAACCCAGTGCTGTCGAGTCGATTCTGACATAGCAACCCTATAGGACAGAGTAGAACTGCCCCATAGAGTTTCCAAGGAGTGCCTGGCGGATTTGAACTGCTGGCCCTTTGGTTAATGCCCATAGCACTTAACCACTACACCACCAGGGTTTCCAAGAAAAAGAAAGGGCATCCAAATTGGTAATGAGGAAGTTAAACTGTCCCTATTTGCAGGTGATCTGATACTATACATAGAAAACCCAAAAGACTCCAGAAGAAAGCTACTGGAACTAATAGAAAGGTTCTGAAGACTAGCAGGATGCAAGATAAACATACAAAAATCAGTTGGATTTCTATACACCAATAAACAGAATGGCAAAAAGAAAATCAGGAAAACAATACCTTTTATGAGAGGCCCTAAGAAAATAAAATACTTAGGAATAAATCTAACCAGGAATATAAAAGACCTATACAAAGAAACCTACAAAACACTACTGCAAAAAACCAAAAGAGATCTACTTAAATGGGAAAACATACCATACTCACGGATAGGTAGACAACATTGTGAAAATGACAATTCTACCCAAAGCGACTTACAAATACAATGCAGTCCTGATCCAAATACGAACAACATTCTTTAGAGATGGAAAAAGTAATTATTAACTTTATATGGAAAGGGAAGAAGCCCTCGATAAGTAAAGCACTATTGAAGAAGAAGAATAAAGTACGAGAACTTGCACTACCTGACCCCAGAACCTACTATATAGCTGTGGTAGACAAAACAACCTGGTACTGGTACAATGGCAGATACATTGACCAATGCAACAGGATTGAGAACCAAATCCATCCACTTATGGTCACCTGATCTTCAACAAAGGCCCAAAGTCCATCGAATGGGGAAAAGACAGCCTATTTAACAAATGGTATTGGCAAAATTGGATGTCCATCTGCAAAAAAAAGAAACAGGACCATACCTCACACCATATACGAAAACTAAGTCAAAATTGACCAAAGACCTAAATATAAAGCCAAAAACTATGAATTTCATAGAAAAAAAAAAGGACCAATGCTAGAGGCCCTAATACACAGCATTAAAAAGATACAAATCACAACCAAAAACACACAAACTCCAGAAGCTAAGCTAGATAACTGGACTCTTCTAAAAATTAAACACTTATGCTCACCAAAAGAGTAAAAAGAGAGCCTACAGACTGGGAAAAAAATTCGGCTATTACAAATCAGACAAAGATCTAATCTTTAAAATCTACAAGAAAATGCAACACCTCTACAACAAAAAGACAAATAATCCAATTAAATAATGGACAAAGGAAATGAACAGACACTTCACCAAAGAAGACGTTCAAGCGGCCAACAGACACATGAGGAAATGCTCGTGATCACTAGCCATTAGAGGAATGCCAATCAAAACCACAACAAGATACCATCTTGCCCCAGCTTACTGGTGCTAATCAAAAAAAACAGGAAATAACAAATTTTGGAGAGGCTGCAGGGAGATCGGAATTCTTATTCACTCCTGGTGGGAAAGGAAAATGGTACAAAAATTTTGGAAAACAATATGGTGCTTCCTTAGAAAACTAGCAATAGAAATACCATGTGATCCAGCAAACCACTCCTAGGAATATATCCTAGAGAAATAAGAGCTGTCACACGAATAGACACATGCACATCCATGTTCATTGCAGCATTGTTCACAAGAGCCAAATGATGGAAACAACCTAAGTGCACATCAACAGATGAATGGATAAACAAACTGGTACGTACATACGGTGGAGTATTATGCAACCTTAAAGAACATGATGAATCTGTGAAGCTTCTCAAAACATGGGTGAATCTGGAGGGCATTATGCTGAGTGAAATAAGTCAATCACAAAAGGACAAATACTATATGAGATCTCTACTATAAAAACTTATGAAAAAGAAACAATTTTTGATAGTTACAAGGGAAGGGAGGTGCAGGGATGGAAAAACACTAAATACACAATAGATAAGTGGTAACTTTGGTGAAGGGTAAGACAGTACACAATACTGGGGGAGCCAGCACAACATGTCCAAGGCAAGGTTATGGAAGCTCCATAGACACAATCAAACTCCCTGAGGGACCGAATTACTGGGCTGAGGGCTCTGGGGACCATGGTCTCAGGTAACATCTAGCTCAATTGGCATAACATAGTTTATAAAGAAAATGTTCTACATTCTACTTTTATGAGTAGTGTTTGGGTTCTTAAAAGCCTGTGAGCAGCCATCTGAGATACTCCACTGGTCTCACCCTGTCGGGAGCAAGGGAGAATGAAGAAAAGCAAAGACACAAGGGAAAGATTAGTCCACAGCCTCCACCAGAATGAGTCCAGCACAGCTAGATGGTGCCCAGCTACCACCACTTACTGCTCTGACAGGGATCACAAAAGAGGATCCCAGACAGAGCTGGAGAAAAATGTAAAACATAATTCCAGCTCACAAAAAATGCCAGACTTACTGGCCTGATGGAGACTGTAGAAACCCTGAAAATATGGCCCCCCAGACACCCTTTTAGCTCAGTAATAAACCACTCCTGAGGTTCACTCTTCATCCAAAGATTGGACAGTCTTGTAATACAAAACAAGACTAAAGAGGCACACCAGGCCTGGGGCAAAGACCAAAAGGCAGAAGGGGACTGGAAAACTGGTAATAGGAAACCCAAGGTTGACAAGGGAGCATGTTGACATTTTGTGGGGTTGATAACCAATGTCACAAAACAATATGTGTACTAATTGTTTAATGAGAAGCTAGTTCTGTAAACCTTCACCTAAAAAAAAAAAAAAACTAAAGTACAAGTAAAAAAAATACTTACAAAAAGAAACTCAAATTCTTAAAAGTGGCGAGACTAACTGGACCACATGAGGCCAGAAAACTCCCTGAGAATATCGTCCTGAAATGCTGAGATACTCTTTAAATCTCAAACCAAAACTATCCTCTGAGATCATGTTCTAACAAAATAAAGGATGTTTCCCATTAGATTGGTGCTCTGCTAAACACCTGTATGAAACCTAAAGGCCAACGTTTAATTCACAGCAAAGATAAGACTATAAAGGAGCAGGGAAACTAGAGTATTTTAAGACATGATGTACAGATTTGAAATTAAAATCTCAATGGATATGTTAAACAGCAAATTAGACATAGTTGAAGAAAGAATTAGTGAACTTGGAGAGAAATCTGAAGAAATCACTCAGCATATAGTACAGAGAGATAAAAAAAATAAGAAATAGATAAGAAGATAAGGGGGTAGGGAAACTAGAGTGCTGGAATTAGAACAACCTGAATAAAATTAATAAGAATGTTGACACAATGTGGAAAATGTAACTAGTGTCACTGATCAAATTGTGTAGAAATTGTCAAAGGGGAACCTACCTTGCTGTGTAGACTTTTCAAAAACAATCAAATGTTTTTGTTAAAAAAAAAAGAAGAAATAAGATCATTTCTGATGGTGATTAATATTTCAGTGGAAATAAAACAGAATGGACTAATCAGGAGTATGTGAGGATGGTAGAGAGCTATTTTACATCTGGGACGCCAGGGACTACCTCTCTGAAGAGGTGACATTTGAATTTAGGCCTGAATAATGAATGAGCTAGTCTTGTGAAGACTAGAATGTGGGGACAGAGAAGGAATCTCCAGGTAAAGAGAAAAGCCAGAGGGAAGGCTCTGTGCCTTGGTAAGACCCAAGAACAGGAAGAAGGCCAGGGAGAATAGTGGGAGCTGAAATATAAAGTGGGGAAACAAGTGTAAATATGATGTGGTCACTACCTTCAAGGCTTTGATGCAATTATAGTTGTAGAGAACCTTGGGTGAAGTCTTGAAGGTTTTGTGTAAGAGTTTTCCATAAAGACAAGGAATGGAGAGGAAGGGCACCCCAGGCAGAAGGAACAGCTTGAACAAAAGCAGGACCATGAGTTCCAGGTCCAGGGAGTTGCTGGTTCTTAGGTTTAGCTGGTCCAAGGGGTTCCTCATATGGGAGAACTTGTTTAGAATGAACCTGAAGGTGCAATTGAACCCCTGAAGGGCCTCTGTGTAACAGCAAGGAGTTTGGACTCTATCCTGAGGGTAATGGGAGTAAAAGAATCTGAACTGGAATTTTACTGGGGTTACTAGGTTGGATGTTTGAGCCCTGGTGTCACAATTGTTAAGCACTTGGTTGCTAACTGAAAGGTGGTTCGAACCCACCAACCACTTTTCAGGAGAAAAGACCTGGCGATCTGCTCCCATAAATATTACAGCCTAGGAAACCATATGGGGCAGTTCTACTCTGTCCTATAGGGTTGCTATGAGTTGGAATTGACTTGATGGCACACAACAATAATAGGTTGGGAGGGAAGAGCCTAGGCAACGATGTGCTGCAATGCTCCACTTGAGTGCTGGCCGGGGCCAAAAATAAAGTTGTAATTTAAACTTTTGTGTATGCTTTAATTTTAAGTGTGTAAGGGAATAAAGGATCACAATATGTGTCTTTCATTCTCAAAGGATGAAGGTGCGTGCTCTGTATATGTATGTTAATTATAAAAGTCCAGACTCCAGTGAGTTTAAAGAATCAAGTCAGTATGTCGTCGCTGAGTGTTGGCTGTGTGGCAGGCACCAAGAGGAGAGAAAACCTTGCTTTGGTGGAATGGGCACTGAACTTGATTTCTTAAGTCTTTGCTTGAATCTGGCAATGTACTGTATTCAAACCTTCTTCGCGAATACCATTTGGAGCAGAGAACAGACCAGACGCTGTTCTAATGGTGTGGTCAACAAGCATTTATGGCTCACAGAATAAACAGGGCAGAGATGAGTAGAACAGTAAACATTCTCATCAGCCAAAGTTCCCTGAAGTTAGCCTGCCGTCCCAAGGTGTATTGTTATAGCATATCCATGCATGCTCCACTTGGTGTCATAGGAGAAGAGATCCTAAGCCCTGCTCACCTGGGTTAATACTAAGAAACGGCCATGTCTCCAAGTCAAACAGCACGTACAGAAAGCCAGTAAGGAAAGGTGTAAAAAAGTTAAAAAAATCGGAAGCCCCCTTGTTGGTAATGGACATCATTCATTGTACCTATTCAGAGTGGGTGACCATCTCCCTATGGCTGTTCTAAATTTCCTAGCATCAGGAACATTCCTTCCTTCTTTGCCCATCTAAGATAGCTTAACAGAGTTCTGGGTTTCTTCAGAGGGCAATCATCTTCCCTAAGGCACATACTTTTCTTTGTGTCCATTAGCAGCTAGGGAGATGGTGAGGGAGATTGTAACATACCTGTGCATTCAGCAGGTCCCAATAGGCTCTTGGAAATTGTATGTTATCTGGAAAGTCACCTAAGTATCTAACTTGTAAAATGGGGTAAATACCTGCCTTAGATGATGGCGCCTTAGATGATGGCTGTGTGGGCAAAATGAAATGATGTTTGTAAAATATCACTAGAAATTGTGGTGAATACAAAAGTATTGAGAGCACGGATTACCAGACTGACTGCCTCAGCTTGAAATCCCTCACAAGTGATTGAACCTCTGTCCTTCCATCAGCTCACTTGTTATTTGAGGATGCTAGTGTTACTAAAGGACCCTGGTGGCACAGTGGTTAAGTCCTATGGCTGCTAACCAAAAAGGTCAGCAGTTTGAATCTACCAGCCTCTCCTTGGAAACGTTATGGGTCAGTTCTACTCTGTCCTGTAGGGTCACTATGAGTTGAAGTCGACTTGACAGCAATGGGCTTTTTTTTTTTTTTTAAATGTCACTAAGCTCAAAGAGATGCTGAGAGGGATAAAAATGAGATAATGCATATAAGTTTTTGGCAAATCATAAGCACTTAATGAATGTTTCCTGTTATCATTGTTTTGTGTTTACTGACATTTCCCAAAACATATTCCCTGTTATTGCTATTTTCCCTCTACCCTGTAAGTTCTACTTTAGAAAAAAGAAACTGATAGCTGACTGCAAGTACTTATCTGTAAAGTAGTTCATTGCACACCACATTTCCCAAAATTAGTTCTCATTTCCTATAGGCACAGTGAACATATTTGAGAACTAAAACTAGAGTAAATGACATGCCACACCACTTGTCTGTCAGTTTGCTGTACTATGGTGGCTTGCATGTTGCTGTGATGCTGAAATCTATGCCACTGGCATGTCAAATACCAGCAGGGTCTCCCATGGTGGACAGGTTTCAGCTGAGCTTTCAAACTAAGACAGGCTAGGAAGAAGGACCTGGCAGTCTACTTCAGAAAAACTTGACCAGTGAAAACCTATGAATAGCAGTGAATATTGTCTGATAGAGTGTGGAAGTATGAGCCCGTCAGAAGGAGCCCAACTGCACCGAAGGTATTGGTGAAAAACGAAGCTCCAGAAATTGATGGACTATCAATTGAGATGTTTCAACAAGGGGCTGCAACGCTGGAAGCACTCTCTGCTCTTTGCCAAGTAATTTAGAAGACAGCTACTTGGCCAACTAACTGGAATAGATCTATATTTGTGCCTATTCCAAAGAAAGGTGATCAGACAGAATGCAGAGTTATCAAACAATTTCATATGTAAGTAAAATTTTGCTGAAGCTCATTCAAAGGTGATTGCAGTACACCCATAGGAAACTGCTGGAAATTCAAGCCAGATTCAGACATTCTGCTAATGTCAGATGGGTTTGGCTGAAAGCAGAGAATACCAGAAAGATGTTTACCTGTGTTTTATTGACTGTGCAAAAACATTCAAATGTGAGGATCATAACAAATTATGAATAACATTGTGAAAAATGGAATTTCAGAACATTTAATTGTGCTACTGAGAAACGTGTACACAGACCAAGAGGCAGTCGTTCAAACAGAACAAGGGGACACTGTGTGGTTTAAAATCAGGAAAGGTGTGTATCAGGGTTGTATCCTTTCACTGTACTTATTCAATCTGTATGCTAAGCAAATAATCCTAAAAGCTGGATTACATGAAGAACTGGGTATCAGCATTAGAAGAAGGCTCATCACAACCTCTGGTATGCAGATGGCACAACCGTACTTGCTGTAAGCGTAGAGGACTTGAAGCTATTACTGGTGAAGATCAAAGACTACAGCCTTCAATATGGATTAGACTTCCACGTAAAGAAAACAAAAATCCTCACAACTGGACCAATAAGCAACATCATGGTAAACAGAGACTATATTGAATTGCCAAGGATTTCATTTTACAGTACTTCAATCCAAAACCAGTGTCCTTGGAAGCTGTAGTTGTTAGGTGCCATCGAGTTGGTTCTGACTCATAGAGACTCTATATACAACAGAACAAAACACTGCCCAGCCCTGTGCCATCCTCACAATTGTTGTTATGCTTGAACCCATTGCTGCAACTACTGTGTCAATTAATCTCCTTGAGGATATTCCTCTTTTTTTGCTGGCCCTCTACTCTAACAAGCACGATGTTCTTCTCCAGGGACTGGTGGCTCCTGAAAACGTGTCCAAAATATGGGAGCCAAAGTCTTGGCATCCGTGCTCCCAATAAGCATTCTGGCTGTGGCTTCTTCCCAGACAGATTTGCGTGCTTTTCTGGCAGCCTATGGTATAATCAACATTCTTTGCTAACACCATAGTTCAAAGACATCAATTCTTCTTTGGTTTTCTGATTCATTGTCCAGCTTTTGCATGCATATGAGGTGACTGAAAACACCATGGCTTGGGTCAGGCACACTTTACTCCTTAAAGGGAAATTTTTGCTTTTGAACACTTTAAAGAGGTCTTTTGCAGGAGATTTGCCCAATGTAATGCATCGTTTGATTTCTTGACTGCTGCTTCCACGGGTATTGATTGTGGATCCAAGTAAAATGAAATCCTTGACAACTTCAATCTTTTCCCCATTTATCATGATGTTGCTCATTGGCCCAGTTGTGAGGGTTTTTGTTTTGTGTTTGTTGAGTTGTAATGCATACTGAAGGCTGTGGTCTTCGACCTTCATCAGTAGGTGCTTCAAGCCCTCTTCACTTTCAGCAAGCAAGATTTTGTCATCTGAATATCACAGGCTGTTCATGAGTTCTCCTCCAATCCTGATGCCGTGTTCTTCTTCATATAGTCCAGCTTCTGTGACTATTGCTCAGCATTAGATTGAATAAGTATGGTGAAAGGATACAACCCTGACACACACCTTTCCTGATTTTAAACCACTCACTAGCCCCTCACTCTGTTTGAATGACTGCCTTTTGGTCTAAATGCAGACTCCTCATGAGCACAATTAAGTGTTCAGGAATTCTCATTCTTTGCAATGTTATCCATAATTTGTCATGATCCACAGAGTTACACAAATCCACCTTGAAAGAAGCACAGCCAGAAAGCTTATTTTAGGCCTTACACTACATTGACACTAATGACGGTCAATAAAACTAGCACATTCGGAGACCCCACTCACATATTGGCATCCTGGTGGTGCAGTGGTTAAGAGCTCGGCCGCTAACCAAAAGGTCAGTAGCCATATGGGACAGTTCTACTCTCCTGTAGGGTTGTTCTGAGTTAGAGCCTCTGGCTGGCAAAGGGTTTTGTTTGGTTTTTGGTTTAATCATTTACTGAGGAGACTCTGGGTGGTGCAAACTGTTAAGCACTTGATTATTAACTGAAAGGTTGGTGGTTCCAACCCACCCAGTGGTGCCTCAGAAGAAAGGCCTGATAGTCTACTTCCGAAAGATCAGAGACATTGTAAACCCTGCTGAGCACTGTTGTGCTTTGTAACACATGGGGTCTCCATGAGTCAAATCAAAGAGATGGCAGTGAGTTAATTATCTACTTAGTGAGTGCCTACTACAAGGTGAGTGTGCACCTTCAGTGGTCAAAACACTAAGATCTCGGTTCACACAGTTTCCATTGAATGGGATAACTCTTTCTGTGCTTGTCCTCAGCACGTGTACTCTGGAAATAACTCTGTTATTTAAGCAGAAACAGGAAGTGAGGAAAAAGAAAGGTTTGCTAACATGGGGATTTTCTGAAGATCTTCCCATCCTTCTTTGATAACCTGCAGTGACAGCAGGAGGAGCACCTAGAGAGGTTTAAGGGCATCTCTGAGCTATAGAGCAAGCACTGTGCAGAAATCAGCATTGACTTCTGACTCAGGAAGTGTTTACTTCTCTTCCTTCTCCAAATCTAATGAAATGATGGAAGAAATATAGAAACGAAAACCAATCTATTGCAGCCCTGAATGTCCTACGGATTGGGTGTGGGTTGTCTGCTGTTGACAGATCTGAGAAAATAATGAGAATTGACTAAAAGATATAAAGTCGGTAGGAAGATACATCTGGCCCATGTGCTCACAAAGTGGCACTGCGCAAGTTACTATACTGGTCTCAACTTGTGTCCTCAGTAAAATGGGAAAAACCGCCACCTTAATGGAGAGTTGCAATGACTACGTGACATCACCTAGGCAAAGTAAAAAAATAAAACGTTCCTAAAAATTTACATTTGAAATAAGCAGTTACTTTGGGGGACAGTGTTTCAAGAAGGTTATTTTTGCCAGAAAGATAAACACACAGAAATACTTTTCAATCCTCAGAATTTTCAGAAGCCTCTCCCCAACTGTGCGCTGTAGTGAAAAACATTATAAGCACCAAGTCCATTAGTCCCATAGCTCCCTGGTGTTAGGTACTGTCAAGTCACTTATTATCTCAAAAACTGAGTTGAATTTTTAAAAAGCTAAATTAGAAGATGTTAAATGTTTCCTCTTACTAATGCAACAAGCAGAGAAAGGGTCAGTTCATCACAAAGATATAATTTTGTGTGTGTGCAGGAACATACGTTACCAGCAAATTCCTTCTGGGATTGTAGGATTCCACTGATTTTATCTTGCTTTTTGCGTGTGTTCTCCAGAGGCTAGAGATAAAGAATACATTCTGAAGTTAAAATATTCAGATAAATGGTGACAATCAACCAACCTCCCAGAACAATCAGAGGAAAATAAGAAGCTGTTTGAAAGCTATAGAGTCTGATTTTCCACCTCTGTCAGAGACCGTCCAATCTGGCGTTCTCCTGAGACTTAACAGGAACCGTAGAGGCTCCTGTGCTCTCTCAGTCCTTGTCAGGATCTCTGGGGGGCAGATTTAAGTCCTGACCCTTGGAGTTCCATCTCAGCTTAAGATTCGCATCCCCGGTCATAAAGAATGGAAACTGCTGCAAATTTAAATCATTATTGTACAAGCCTACTCCCTATGAGTTGAAATCAATTTGACAGTGATGAGTTTGGATTTTTTTTTTTTGGGTAAAGTGATATTGTTGGAAACATTCCTGTTTTTAACAAGATTCCAAGTAAAAGTTATCAATTTTCCCACTGTTGTAAACAATTTTTCCATTCACCCATTTTATTTTTATGTATCGATATACCAGACACTATACTAATTAATCTAATTATAACCTTGTGTACATTAGAAGATTAGACAGTCAGTGATCGATCACTTGGAAAAAACTGGTTTGTGAAAATACGGGTGCTTTTAATTTTATGCATTTTTTTGTGTTGGTCAAGCTTTGCTTTCTGTCAATGGATTTCTATGAGTGGATACAAAGCTAAAGTAACCTAGACATTATTACTTGATCACACAATTCTCACACTGGGCAACACAAAGCATAAAACTGAGTATTCTAAAGTAATGGAACAGCACTGGGGATTTTATACTCTGAGGAAAAAAGAAAGTTGGAGGAATCCAGAAGGTTTTGATCAGACTTTCAGTTATTCATGAAAATGTGCCTTGAAGTCTTCTTTAGAAATGTTAGTTTTGCTAAGACTACAGAGCATGCAGGTCTCCAGGGGGTCAGCACCTGCCCAGGCAGGTTTCCAGAGGGCCTAGGCACCTATTTGGAATGTAGAGGTTAAAGACGCAGGGTGTTGGTTACAGACAAATCTAAAGAAACATGCTAGTTATTACTTCAAAAGGTTACATTATTTATTACCTTAAACATTTGCCTGTGAAACCAGGCATCAGGCGTGTCCTCCAGGCTTGATGTGTCTCCATTTTGCTTTCAGTTTCCACATTTCCAGTAAAAAATAAGGCTTCAAAAGGGAGGGTGAGAATGGTTGTACAGCTTGAAGAATGTAGTCAATGTCACTGAAATTTACATGCAGAAAGAGTTGAATTGGTACATGTTTTGCTGTGTATATTCTCAACAACAATAATAAAACATACATATAAAAAAAGGCTTCAAATAATGACTAACAGTATGTGAGCATTCAAAATGGTTTGAGGGTAAGAAAAGAAGAAAAGGATGAAATGCAGAAGAAGGGTGGGCCAAAAGAAGGAACGTGGGGAGGGTGAACAGGAGCAGAGGGGGAAATTCCCTGGAGGGGTTGGGAAGAGGGGTGGGGCTGGGGAGTTTAGACTCAAGGTCTGAGTGGGAGCCCTAGGGCTACAAAAGCCTGGCGGAGCCAGGCAGGGAAAGCAGCCTGCAGCCAAGGATAGACCTTCCCTAGGGAGAGGCTGAAGAGCAGGTCCACGATGCTGTACCAGCAACTATTCCACCTGCTAGGGATCTGGCTGTTGCTGAGCCAGCTTCCCAGAGAGCTCTTGGCCAAGCGGTTAAGGCCTGTGAAGAAGCTATGTGGCCGTGAATTCCTCCAAGCCAAGAATGAAATCTGCAGCAAGATCCAGTTGGAAACGTATGGTAACAGGGGCAGGCGACCAGTGAAAACTCTCGTGACTGCAGGTGAGAACTTCTGCCCAGACTCCAGGTCCCATTAGATGCTCACGCTCAACGCCTAAACTCTGCTGGTGCTGCTGCTTCTGTGCCTGGAAGTTTGGGCTTTGACTCTGTAACTTTGTTTCATTGAAGGGTCTCCTGGGATCTAACCAGAGGGCTAAAAAGCCTCACCTGATAGATGCTAGGTGTGCTTCACCACCAGGTTGCCAGGGTGTCGGGCGCAGACAGGAGGAAGTGCCCAGCAGTTAAAACTGGCTAAGTTTTTGGGAGGTGGCGACAATCCAGGACCCAAGGGCAAAGAGCCTGAGGCCAGATGGTGGGCTGCAGGACATGGGGACAGTGGACAGGGGATATGGCATTGAGATGTAAAGAGAGAACACAGGCAGTCAGCTGATTGTCAAGAACCTGTGCAAGCTGAAGGGCAGGGGGACAGCACTTTGAGACTTGGGTCAGGGTCCTATAAGGTGGACATGGAAGGGCCTTAGAGTCAGCTACTCTACTCATTTGTAAAGAAGATGCATTGTGGCCTGTGACAGCAAAACCATCCTTTTTTGTTTTTAACCAAAACCAAAGAGAGGGCCTTGCTTCTCACTCTGTGAGCTGGTTATTGAAGTTCAGTTGGAGCAGAGGCGATGGAAGAGGGAGAAAGGGACCAGCAGCCTACAAGAGAAACCCAAGGGGCAGAATCCAGGGCAGTTCACCTCCAGACACTCAAGGCTAGACCTTTTGGCACTTTCAAGCTTTGGAAGCTGCAATGGATTTTCTTTAACAGTGACATATCAGAGTTGATTGAGTACAGCTCGAATCTGTAACTGTTTTTTAAAAGAGTATGCTAGTTATTAAGAATTTGTAATCACTAAAATTTTTATCTTCTTGCTTCATTGTTTCCACTATTTGATGAGGAATGCCTAATTAATAAGGTGAAAAGGACAGCTTTGCTGCCATTAAAGAGACCAGCCTGACCTGATACAGGTTACAGTAGAAGTAAACATCATCTGTGTTTCTAATTCTTTTCTGCTAAAACGCTCAAAATTGTGTAAGTGGGATAGGAAAGATGGGAGGTTTAAGTGACTGATTTTTGGGTGCAGGAAACGTTTTCTTCCTGTTTCTATCTCTTCTATCTGGCAGTGCCAGAGACATGGCATCAGCTGATGGATGTTCAGCTGACCTGAATGGGCATGAAGAAGGGGGAGAGCTGGTTATGGCTGCTTTTCAGCCTCCACTTCTTCCCATCCTGGGATGCTGTTTGAGAACAGTTTCCCCGCCCAGGGCACAGAGACACCGCACATAGCACATTAGTCAGTACACACAGCACGCAGACGACAATTTCTCTTTTAACTCCACCATTTTTGGTTAGGTTAGTGTTGTTTTAACCCTTTTCTCTCTTAATGTAAAGTACTATTGACTTGACGGAAATACTGTGGGGAAGAGAAATCAGTAAATAGATGTTTGAGATCTTATAGCTCCCGTCTCTCAGACAGATGGAGCTGGGAATTCTGCCTTTTTAGATTTATCCTGAGTAGTAACTTACCTCCACAGAGCTCTTGATAGCCTAAAATAATGAATATACTTTGAAAGCATTACCATCATAACTGAGAAATTGTTTAGCAAAGGAAGAAAACTACTTAAGTAAGAAAAATCCATCTGTGATCACACTAAGAGTTTCCAATGACCAGGATGACTTCAGAGAGATGAGTGACCAGTGTCAGGCAGAGTCAAAAGTATCAAGACGAGAGCGTAAAGGGGGTCATGGGAAGAGACCACAGATGGGCAGAATGGCATAAAGCAAAACCTTGGGAACGTGGCAGTGCTTTCAGCTGTCAAAGCAGAAAAAAACAAACAAAAAAAGCGGTAAGTTCAGATGCGTAGGTATTAGCATGCTTGCTGATTCTGCTTCGGTGTTCACGTATATTGAGGCAGTGCTTTCCTTTTTCCCTAAGAAAAATTGTATAATTTTTCTGATGCTCCTTGACATGAATATTCTTTCCCCTGCTTTTATCGAACTCTGCAGCTCCTTTTCTACCCCCCATCGAAGAAGAGGAAAAAACCACAGATGAGTTCTCCGAATTCACTCCTGATATTGGTGAGAGCGTGATGGAATATGAAGAATTCCCTGAGATGAACCCGATGACACAGAGCGAAGTAGACGACAGCAGCCCTTCAGAGCCAAATATCTTCAGCTTGAACCCATATTCCCGAAAAAAGAGAAAGAAAATTAAATCAGTGCAGAAGAAGTGTTGTAGGAAAGGTTGTACCGTGAAACACCTGCTGAAACTATGCTGAAACGAGCTAATTATGTAGGTCTCAGCTAATGTCCACATGTCTTCTCACTGACACAGCCCCAGATGCCTCTCTCAGACACCACTGATAACTACAATGTGACAAATCTTTACTAGTGTTTTGATTTCTGATTTGTTGTGCAAGAAAATACTCTTGACATTATAGAAGTTTCTGTTAATAAAACTTTCAATGCTAAAAAGTCTTCTTGTTTTTTTTATTAATGGTATAATCACATTAGTTGATTGTGATGGTTAAAGTTGTGTGTCAAAATGGTGGGACCATGATTCTCAGTGGTTTGGCGGTTATGATGTAGTTTGACAGTTACGTAATGATGTAATCATCTCCATGAGTTATTGTCCCTGTTAGGTGCTGAGTCGGTTTCAACTCATAGTGACCCTAGGTACAGCAAAACAAAACACTGCTCAGGCCTGCACCATCTTCACAATCCTTGCTGTGCTTGAGCCCATCGTTGTAGCCACTGTGTCAATACATCTCATTGAGGGTCTTCCTGTTTTTCACTGACTCTCTACCAAGCATGATGTCCTTCTCCAGGGACAGATGACTCCTGATAACATGTGCAAAGTATGTGAGACAGAGTCTCACCATCCTTGCTTCTAGGGAGCATTCTGGTTGTACTTCTTCCAAACATATTTGTTTGTTCTTTTGGTGGGCCATGTTATATTCAATATTCTTTGCCAATACCACAATTCAAAGGCATCAATTCTTCTCTGGTCTTCTTTATTCATTGTCCAGCTGTCACATGCAAATGAGCTCATTTGAAAACACCATGGCTTGGACCAGGTGCACCTTAGTCTTCAAGGTGACATATTTGCTTTTTAACACTTTAAAGAGGTCTTTTGCAGCACATTTGCCCAATGCAATGCACCGTTTTCTTTTCTTTTTTGAAAATTAAAAAAAATTGTACTTTAGATGAAGATTTACAGAACTGGCTTCTCATTAAAGAATTAGTACATATATTGTTTTGTGACATTGGTTACCATCCCCGCAACATGTCCACACTCTCCCTTCTTGAACTTGTGTTTCCTATTACCAGCTTTTCTGTTCTTTCCTGACTTCTAGTCCCCTGGGACGGTATGCCCCTTTAGTCTTGTTTTGTTTTATGGGCCCAGCTAATCTTTGGCTGAAGGTGAACCTCAGCCTTCATTTCTTTTCTTGACTGCTGCTTCCATGGGTGTTGATTGTGGATTCAAGTAAAGTGAAATCCTTGCAGTTTCATTCATTTCTCCACATATCAGAATGTTGCTTATTAGTCTAGTTGTGAAGATTTTTGTTTTCTTGACGTTGAGTTGTAATCCGTACCGAAGGCTGTGGCCTTTGGTTTCATCAGTAAGTGCTCCAAGTCCTCTTCACTTTCAGCAAGCAAGGTTGTGTCATCTGCATAACACAGATTTTTAATGAGTCTTCCTCCAATCCTGATGCCACATTCTACACGTAGTCCAGCTTCTCGGATTATTCACTCAGCATATAGATTGCATAAGTATGGTGAAAGGATACAACCTGTATGCACACCTTTCCTGACTTTAAATCACACAGTATCTCCTTGTTCTGTTGGAACGACTGCTTCTTGATCTATGTACAGGTTCTTCATGAGCGCAATTAAGTGTTCTGAAATTTCTATTCTTCGCAATGTCATCCATAATTTGTTATGATCCACACAGTCGAATGTCTTTGCATAGTCAATAAAACACAGGTAAACATCTTTCTGGTATTCTCTGTTTTCAGCTAGGATCCATCTGAAATCAGCAGTGATATCCCTAGCTTCATGTCCTCTTCTGAATCCAGCTTGAATTTCTGGCAGTTCCTTGTTGATGTACTGCTTCAGCTGCTTTTTTTTTTTTTTTTAATGGTTTTTGTTTGATAATTTCCACAATAGGTTGGATCACCTTTCTTTGGAATAGCACAAATATGGATCTCTTCCAGTAGTTTCGTCATGTAACTGTCTTCGAAATAGATAAGTGAGCACGTCCAGTGCTGCATTCGTTTGTTGAAACATCTCAGTTGGTATTCTGTCAATTCCCAGAGCCTTGTTTTCCACCAATGCCTTCAGTGCAGCTTGGACCTCTTCCTTCAGTATCATTGGTTCCTGATCATTTGCTACCTCCTGGAATGGATGAAAGTTGACCAATTGTTTTTGGGGTAATGACAGTATTCTTTCTATCTTCTGTTGACACTTACTGCGTAGTTTAATACTTTCCCCATAGAATTCATCAATATTGCAACTCAAGATTTGAATTTTTTCTTCAGTTCTTTCAGCTTGAGAAATGCCTAGCCTGTTTTTCCCTTTTGGTTTTCTATCTCCAGGTCTTTGCACACGTCATTGTAACACTTTTCTTTGTCTCCTCCATCCACTCTTTGAAATCTTCCGTATAGCTCTTTTGCTTCATCATTTCTTCCATTTGCTTTAGCCACTCTACATTCAAGAGCAAGTGTCAGAGTCTCTTCTGACATTCATTTTGGTCTTTTCTTTCTTTCCCTGTCTTTTTAATAATCTCTTGCTTTCTTCATGTATAGTGTCCTCTGTATCAGTCCACAACTGATCTGGTCTTCGGTCATTAGATGTAATGTAATCTCCTCCATGATGAGCTCTGCTATGATCAGCCAGTCAGATGAAAGGAAGCTTCCTTGTGGGTGTGACCTGCATCAATATTTATATTTGGACTTTCTGGTAAAGCTTGCTGGCTTTTACTGTTCTCTGAATCCTGCATTTGGCTCTTCATCATTTGAACTCTGGTTCTTGAGACTTGAGCCAACAGCCTGCCATCTTACCTACTGATCTTGGATTCATCAGCCTCCACAGTCCCTGAGCCTGCAGCATGCTGTCTGACTCGCTATAGCTACATGAGTCAAGAGAAGGCTCCAGCCTGATATCTGACCCAGGGACAAGGGTCTTTCTAGCCTCTACAACCATATGAACAATTTCCTTGCTATAAATCTATCTCTCTATGTGTGTGTGTGTGTGTGTGTGTATATATATATATTCACTTCACTGGTTTTGCTTCTCTAGAGAACTCAGCCTAAGACATTTGGTACTGAATGTGGTTCTGGAGAAGCAAAATAGTAACGATGAGTTTTCTAATTAGTTCTCTAGTCTAATTAGTCTTAAAGATGTTGATGACTTTGCTTTTAGTAGTAAAGACGGCAGTAGTAATCCATGGTGTGAGAAGGCAATAGAAATATGAAAAATATCACCACCAATAGATCAAGTATTGGTGAGTGGCAAGGCTCTGAGTGATGGCATCTTTGAACTTTTCTACAGTTCTGTCAGAATCAGAAGTATGTGGAAGCTGGTTGGTTGGTCCTACTTTCCCTAGACAAATTGGTACAAGGAAGAAATGAGCTCAGGGCCTCAGAGTCAAAGCTCAAGCACCACATAAAAAACCTCAAATTTCCACTTGTACCCTGAGACAAAGCCTTATTTCTCGAGGTAACAGAGGCGATATTACCAAAAAGCAAACCCAGAGTCTTATTGTAAGAGTGGCTGACTTACAACGCCAACTGAATTCCCAGCTTTGAATGATACCTGAAGTTAAAGTGAGGGCACTGATTGAGAAGAAATGAGATCATGAAACTTGGGATGTGGGCATATGGGCAGATAATGAGGAAGCTGAGGACACTGAGCCACTAAATTCTGTTGAATTGCTCCTGCCAACAAAACCTTAGCCCCTCAACCCCCATCTGATGAGATTTACCCAGCTTGTCTGAAGACTCTTTGTCTGAGATATCACATGCGGTGCCGTCTGAGTCATCTCGTGGGGCATCACCTGAGGCAGATGCCTTATAAGACATTGTTGAATATTTTCAAAACACGTACTCACCATCCATTTTTGCTTCTAGACCTATAACTAGATGTCAGTTCCACAAAGCTCCAAATGGTGAAGATGCAAAGCATGACCCTGTAGGAAGTATGCTATTTTCCAAAAGATATACTTGACTTTTTTAAGATGTACAAACAGAAACCTGGTGAATATGTGTGAGAATGGCTATTAAGGGTGTGGTATAATGGTGCAAAGAAGATGAAGTTGGATCAGTCCAGGATTATTGATAAGAGCCCACTGAGCACATATTCTTCATTCAGTGTTTCAGTTTGAGAGGTTAGGAAAGACTCTAATAGTTTATTTGGTTAGGTCTCTGATGCAGGGATTATACAGTGGCCTACACTAAATTAAGTCGAAGTACCAGACCTACCTTGGTATACTGAGAAGAAGGTATCCAAAGGCCTACAGAAATTGGCATGTTAGAGTGGATTTGTCAGGTTAGACTCACAGACTCATACATGGAGTGCCCAGAGGGCACACATTTTACCACACGGGTGAGAAAAAAATTTGAGAAGGGAGCTCCAGCATCTTCGATGGCTGCTGTGATTGCTGTTATATGTAAGTCAGATTTGAGAGTGGGAGCTTCCCTACCTGAATGAAGACATCTAACTACAACAGGGCTGATGGAATCTCTGGTGGTAGTGACTAAGTGATGGCACTCAATCGACAAAGACAAGATGGGTGTGGTTACTGTATTGTATAGTGGATTCAAAGCAGTAATCAGAATGGTCTGATTCTGATGGCCTTATGGAGTTATCTACAACTCCATGGTGTCCCTAGGAGTGACATAGATAGGAAATCTACTAAATATTTACTTGATCTGTACAGCCTGAAGAATCCTAGGTCAAGTGAACACCAGTCTAACTCGAATTATCAGTATAGAGAGTCATGGTCCCTCAATAAATTCCCAGACTTGAGTGAGTTTGCTGAGCCACAAACCCGTGAGAGGAGGAGTGGCCAGGTCCCTTTGAGGAAGGACCCTATTACAATGCCAAAAACTTATACTGTTAATCTTTCTCCCAGCCTTCCCCCAGTGGATCTAAGGCCTTTTGCAAGAGTGACTGTTTATTGGAGAAAAGGAAATCTTCAGGCTTTCCAGGAATTGCTGGATGCTCACTGTGACTGGACAATAATTCCAGGAGACTTAAAATGTCACTGTGGCCCACCTGTCAGAGTGGGGATGTATGGAGGTCAGGTTATTAATTGTTAGCTCACATCTGTCTCACAGTGGATTCAGTGGGTTCCCAAACCCATCCTGTAGTGATTTCCCCAGTTCCACAATGCATAATTGGAACAGACATACTCAGAAACTGGCAGAGCTCACACACTGGATCCCTGACATGTTTGTTGTTGTTGTTGTTAGGTGCCGTCGAGTTGGCTCCACCTCATGGTGACCTTATGTACCATAGAACAAAACACTGCCCAGTCCTGCGCCACCCTTACAATCACCGTTACAATGGAGGCTGTTATTGCAGCCACTGTGTCAGTCCATCTCGTTGAGGGTCTTTCTCTTTTCTGCTGACCCTGTACTTCACCAAGTATGATGTCCTTCTCCAGGGACTGATCCTTCCTGACAACATGTCCAAAGTATATAAGACACAGTCTTACCATCCTTGCTTCTAAGGAGCATTCCAGTTGTACTTCTTCCAAGACAGATCAGTTCGTTCTTTTGGCCGTCCGTGGTATATTCAATATTCTTCACAAACACCACAGTTCAAATGTGTCAATTCTTCTTCGGTCTTCCTTATTCATTGTCCAGCTTTCACATGCATGTGATGCGATTGAAAATACGATGGCGTCAGTCAGGCACACCTTAGTCTTCACGATGACGTCTTTGCTTTTCAACACTTTAAAGAGGTCCTTTGCAGCAGATTTGCCCAAGGCAATGGGTCTTTTGATTTTTTGACTGCTGCTTCCATGGCTGTTGATTGTGAATCCAAGTAGAGTGAAATTCTTGGCAACTTCAACCATTTATCATGATGTTGCTTATTGGTCCAGTTGTGAGGATTTTTGTTTTCTTTAAGTTGAGGTGTAATCTATACTGAAGGCTGTGGCCTTTGATCTTCATTAGTAAGTGCTTCAAGTCCTCTTCACTTTCAGCAAGCGAGGTTGTGTCATTTGCATATCACAGGTTGTTAATGAGTCTTCCTCTAATCCTGATGCCCGGTTCTTCTTCATAGAGTCCAGCTTCTCGGATTACTTGCCCAACATACAGATTGAATAGGTATGGTAAAAGAATACAACCCTGACACACACTTTTCCAGACTTTAAGCCAATCAGTATCCCCTTGCTCTGTCTGAACAACTGCCTCTTGATATCTACATGTTTCTCATGAGCATGATTACACATTCTGGGATTCCCATTCTTCGCAATGTTATCTATAATACGTTATGATCCACACGGACGAATGCCTTTGCACAATCAATAAAACACAGGTAAACATTCTTCTGGTATTCACTGTTTTCAGCCAGGATCCATCTGACATCAGCAATGACATCCCTGTTTCCACGTCTTCTTCTGAATCTGGCCTGAATTTCTGGCAGTTCTCTGTTGATATACTGCTGCAACCGTTTTTGAATGATCTTCAGCAAAATTTTGCTTGCATGTGATATTAATGATACTGTTGGATAATTTCCATATTTAGGTGGACCACATTTCTTGGGAATAGGCATAAATATGGATCTCTTCCAGTTGATTAGCCAGGTAGCTGTCTTCTAAGTTTCTTGGCATAGCAAGTGAGCACTTCCAGCACTGCATCCGTTTGTTGAAACATCTCGACTGATATTCCGTCAATTCTGGAGCCTTGTTTTTCACCAATGCCTTCAGTGCAGCTTGGACTTCTTCTTTCAGTACCATCGGTTCCTGATCATATGCTGCCCCTCGAAATGGTTGAAGGTTGACCAATTCTTTTTTGTGTAATGACTCTGTGTTCCTTCCATGTTCTTTTGATGCTTCCTACGTCCTTTAATATTTTCCCTGTAGAATCAATCCTTCACTATTGCAACTTGAGACTTGAATTTTTTCTTTAGTTCTTTCAGCTTGAGAAACATCAAGTGTGTTCTTCCCTTTTGGTTTTCTATCTCCAGCTCTTTCCACATATCATTATACTTTACTTTGTCTTCTTGAGCTGCCCTTTGAAAACTTTTGTTCAGTTCTTTTACTTCATCATTTCTTGCTTTTGCTTTAGCTGCTCAACATTTGAGAGTAAGCTTCAGGTCTCCTCTGACATCCATCTTTGTCTTTTCTTTCTTTTCTATCTTTTCAATGACCTCTTGCTTTCTTCACGGATGTTGTCCTTGATGTCATTCCACAACTTGTCTGGTCTTCGGTCATTAGTGTTTAAAGTGTCAAATCTAGTCTTTTTTTAAAAAAATATAATATCTATTCTTTTTTTAAATTTTAAAATAGTAAACCAAAAGCAATACTGCATTCCTGGAGTGATTGCAGAGATTATTGCCACCATCAAGGACTTGGAGAATGCACAGGTGGTGATTCCCACTGCATCCCCATTCAACTCACCTATTTGGCCTGTGCAAAAAAACAAACAGATGGATCTCGGAGAATGACAGTTGATTATTGAAAACTTAACCAGATGGTGACTCCAATTGCAGTTGATGTTCCATGTGTGGTTTCATTGCTTTGGCAAATAAATATATCTCCTGGTACTTTGCATGCAGCTATTGATCTGGCTAATGCCTTCTTCATACCTGTTTTGAAGATCCACCAGAAGCAGTTTGCCTTGATCTGACAAAGTCAGCAATACTCCTTCACCCTCCTACATCAGGGTTACATCAACTGTCCAGCTCTATGTCATAATTTAATCCTCAGGGACCTTGATCACCTCTCCCTTCCACAAGATGTCACACTGGTTGGTTAAATTGATGACATTATGCTGATTTGACTTAGTAAAGAAGTGTCAATGACCCTGGACTTATTGGTAAAACATTTGTGTGCTAAACCAAAAAACCCGTTGTTGCCAAGTCGATTCCGACTCTTAGTGACTCTGTAGGACACAGTCAAACTTCCCCTTAGGGTTTCCAAGGAGCAGCTAGTGGATTTGAACTGCTGACCTTTTGGTTAACATTCATAGCTCTTAATCAATGTGCCTGTTGTTGTTGTTGTTAGGTGCCATCAAGTTGATTCTGACTCACAGCAATCTTATAGGACAGAGTAGAACTGCCCCATAGGGTTTCCAAGGAGGAGCTAGTGGATTCTGAATGCCAACCTTTCGGTTAGCTGATGAACTCTTAACCACTGTGCCACCAGGGTTCCACCACTGCGCCTACAGGGTGGGAAATTAATCAGTCAAAATTCAGGTGCCTTCTACCTCAGTGAAATTTCTAGGGGTGCACTGGTATGGGACATGGTGTGATAGTCCTTCTAAAGTAAAGGATAATTTATTATTTCTGGCCCCTCCCACAACTAAGAAGGAGACACTATACCTGATGGGCCTCTGGATTTTGGAGGCAACATATCCCTGATTTGGGTATAGTACTCCACTCTATTTTACAAGTGACTTGAACAGCTACTAGTTTTGAGGGGGCCTAGAAAAACAGAAGGCTCTGCAACAGGTTCAGACTGCCATGCAAGCTGCTCAGCCACTTGGGCCATGTGAACCAGCTGATCCAATGGTGCTTGAAGTGTCAGTGGCAGGTAAGATGTTATTTGGAGTCCTTGACAGGCCACTATTGCTAAATCACTGAGCAGACCCTTAGGGTTTTGGGGAAAAACCCTGCCATCCTCTGTAGATAACTACTCTCCTTTTGAGAAATAGTTTTCTGCTTGTTAATAGAGACTGAATGCTTAACCATGGGCCACCAAGTCACCATGCCACCTGAGCTGCCCAGCACAAACTGGTGTTGTCTGACCCTGACAGCCATAAAGTTGGACATGTACAATTGCCCTCCATCATGAAAAGGAAGTGGTATATACAAGATCAAGCCTGAGCAAGATCTGAAATTACAAGTAAGCTGCATCAGGAAGTGACCCAATGCCTACGGTCTCCATACCCGTCACATTACCTTCTGTGATAGCGAATGTTGTGTGTCAACTTTTCTGGGACATGATTCCAGTGGTTTGGCAGTTATGATGTAGTTTGGCAGTGGTACAATGGTGTAATCACCTCCATGATGAGATCTGATATAATGTGATCACCTCCATGATGGGATCTGGTTTGAGTAGCCAATAAATTGAAAGGAAGCTTCTTTGAGGGTGTGGCCTGCGTTCAGTTTTGGTGGCCTTTCTGGCAAGGCCACTGGTTTTTCTCACTCTGGATCCTGCAGCTTGCTTCTGTTCAGCTGACCTCCATTTCTTGGGACTTGAGCTAGCAGATTGCCTGCCATCTTGCCTGCTGATCTTGGGATTCATCGGTCTCCACAGCCTGTTAGCCAGGAGAAGCCTCCAGTCTGACCAATGACTTTGAACCTTCCAGCCTCTATAGCTATGTAAGTCATTTCCTTGATATAAATCTCTCTATAGGTATATTTGGAGGCCTGGTGGTACGGTGGTTAAGAGCTACAGCTGCTAACCATATGGTTGTCAGTTTGAATCCAACTGCTACTCCTTGAAAACCCCATAAGGCAGTTCTACTCTCTCTTATATGCTCACTATGAGTCAGAATCGACTTGAGGGCCTCTAACAACAACACACCATAAGTGTATTTATATGCTTTACTGTTTTTTGCTTCTCTAGATACACAGCCTAAGACATCTTACATCTACCAGTCTGTACCTATGGACTCATGGGGAGTTCCTTATGATCAGCTGACTGAAGAAGAGAAAACTTGTGCCTGGTTTAGAGAAGTTTTTGTGTAATACATAGGCACCATTCAATAGTTTACAGCAGCAGCACTACATCCCCTTGCTGGAACCTCCGTGAAGGGAAATGGTGAAGGGAAATCCTCCCAATGGGCAGAACTTCAAGCCTTGTAATTGTTCACTTTGCTTGGGAGGAGAAATGGTCAGATGTGTCATTGTATACTGATTCATGGGCTGTGGCCAGAGGTTTGGCTGGATGGTCGAGGATTTGGAAGGAACATGATTAGAAAATTGGAGACAAGGAGGGTATAGGGAAGAGGTATGTAGATAGGTCTCTCTGAACGGTCCAAAGAATTGAAGATATTTGTGCCCTATGTGAATGCTCATTAAAGAGTGACCTCAGCAGAGGAAGATTTTAACAATCAAATGAATAGGATGACATATTCTGTGGAAACTAATCATCCTCTTCCCCTAGCCCTCTACTATTGCACAATAAGCTCATGACCAAAGTGGCCATGGTGGCAGGGATGGAGGTTATGCATGGGCTCAGCAACATGGACTTCCACTCACCAAGGTCGACTTGACTACAGTCACTGCTGACTGCCCAATCTGCCAGCAGTAGAGATTAATACTGAGTCCTCAATATGGCACCATTCCTTGAGGGGATCAGCTAACAACCTGATGGCATGTTGATTTATTGGACCACTTCCATTATGGACAGGGCAGTCTCTTGTTCTTACTGGAATAGACACTCTGGATACAGATTTGCCTTCTTTGCACACAATGCTTCTGCCAAAACTGCCATCTATGGACTTAAAGAATGCCTCATCCACCATTATGGTAAGCCACACAGCATCGCCTCAAACCAAGGGACTCACTTCATAGCAAATGAAGTGCAGCAATGGGCCCATGCTCATGGAATTCACTGGTCTTACCATGTTGTCCATCATCCCAAAGCAGCTGGCTCGATAGAACATTGGAATGGCTTTCTAAAGACACAATTAAAGCAGCAGCCAGGTGGCAATACCTTGCAGGGTTGGGGCAATGTTCTCTAGGAGGGTATCTATGCTCTAAACCTGTGTCCAATATATGGTGGTGTTTCTCTCATAGATACAATTCATGGATCTAGGAATCAAAGGGTTGAAATGGTAATGGCACCACTCACTATTACATGTAGTGATCCACTTGCAAAATTTTTGCTTCCTGTCTCCTTGATGCTATGCTCTGTGGGTATAGAGGTCTTAGTTCCAAAGAGAGGAATGTTCCTGCCTGGAAACACATCACTGAGCCCAAGTATGACTTTATAATTTTTTTATTTAGAGATTTAAAAAAAAAAAAATTTTTTTTTAATATTTAGAGATTATGTATGGTTTAAAGAGATGTATACATGGCAAACTGACAAGGGGTGCACTGTAATGATAACAGTTGTGTGTTAACTTGGCTGGGCCATGATTCTCTGGTTTGGCAGTTATGATGTGGTTTGGTAGTTAAGTAATGATGTAATCACCTCCATGGTAATATCTGATATAATGTAATCTCCTCTATGATGAGATCTCCTATGACCAGCCAATCAGTTGAAAGGGAGTTTCTTTGAGGGTATGATGTGCATCCAATATATATGGCCTTTTTGGCAAAGCTTGCTGGCTTTTGCTCTCCTCAGGATCCTGCATTTGTCTCCTCATCATCTGAACTCCAGTTCCTTGGTTCTGAGCCTACAGTCTGCCATCTAATCTGCTGTTGTTGGATTTGTCAGCATCTGCAGGCCTTTGAGCCTTCAGCTGCCTGTCTGACCTGTGGATCTTTGGTTCATCAGCCCCTGCAGCTACATGAGTCAGGAGAGGTCTCTAGCCTGGCGCCTAAGCCATGAACTTGGGCCTTTCCAGCTTCTACAACTGGATGTACCATTTCCTTGATATAAATCAATCTCTCTCTGTATGTATACATGTATATATACGTGTGTGTGTGTGTGTGTATATTGTTGTTGTTGTTATTATTAGGTGTCATCAAGTCAGCTCCAACTTGTAGCAATCCTATGTACAACAGAATGAAACACTGCCCAATCCTGTGCTATCCTCACAATCATTATGATTGAGACCATTGTTGCAACCACTGTGTCAACCCATCTCTTTGAGGATCTTCCTCTTTTTGCTGACCTTCTACTTTACCAAGCATGACGTCCTTCTCCAGGGACTGGTCCCTCCTGATAACATGTTCAAAATATGTGAGATGAAGTCTCATCATCCTTGCTTCTAAGGAATGTTCTGGCTGTACTTCCTTTTTTTTTTTTTTTACTAATTTTTATTGTGCTTTAAGTGAAAATTTACAAATCAAGTCAGTCTCTCACCCCAAAACCCATATACAACTTGCTACACATTCCCAATTACTCTCCCTCTCACTTTTCGTGTCCTTTCGCCAGCTTCTAACCCCCTCCACCCTCTCATCTCCCCTCCAGGCAGGAGATGCCAACATAGTCTCAAGTGTCCACCTGATCCAAGAAGCTCACTCCTCACCAGCATCCCTCTCCAACCCATTGTCCAGTCCAATCCCTGTGTGAAGAGTTGGCTTCGGGAATGGTTCCTGTCCTGGGCCAACAGAAGGTCTGGGGGCCATGACCACCAGGGTCCTTCCAGTCTCAGCCAGACTATTAAGTCTGGTCTTATAAGAATTTGGGTCTGCATTCCACTGGTCCCTGCCCTCTCAGGTGTACTCTGTTGTGTTCCCTGTCAGGGCTGTCATCAGTTGTAGCCAGGCACCATTTAGTTCTTCTGGGCTCAGGATGATGTAGTCGCTGGGTCAAGTGGCTCTTTCTGTCTCTTGGGCTCATAATCACCTTGTGTCCTTAGCGTTCTTCATTCTCCTTTGATTGAGGTGGGTTAAGATTCTCATTAATGCATCTTAGGTGGCCACTCGCTAGCATTTAAGACCCCAGACCCCACTCTTCAAAGTGGGATGCAGAATGTTTTCTTAATAGATTTTATTATGCCAATTGACTTAGATGTCCCCTGAAACCATGGTTCCCAGACCCCTGCCCTTGCTACACTGGCCTTCGAAGCATTCAGTTTATTCAGGAAACTTCTTTGCTTTTGGTTTAGTCCAATTGTGCTGACCTCCCCTGTACTGTGTGCTGTCTTTCCCTTCACCTAAAGTAGTTCTTATCTACTATCTAATTAGTGAATACCCCTCTCCCACCCTCCCTCCCTCCCCGCTCTCGTAACCACGAAAGAATGTTTTCTTCTCAGTTTAAACTATTTCTCAAGTTCTTATAATAGTGGTCTTATACAATATTTGTCCTTTTGCAACAGACTAATTTCGCTCAGCATAATGCCTTCCAGGTTCCTCCATGTTATGAAATGTTTTACAGATTCCTCACTGTTCTTTATCGATGCATAGTATTCCATTGTGTGAATATACCATAATTTATTTATCCATCTGTTGATGGGCACCTTGGTTGCTTCCATGTTTTTGCTGTTGTAAACAGTGCTGCAATAAACATGGGTATGCATATATCTGTTCGTGTAAGGGCTTTTATTTCTCTAGGATATATTCCAAGGAGTGGGATTGCTGGATGGTATGGTAGCCCTATTTCTAGCTTTTTAAGGGAGCGCCAAATCGATTTCCAAAGTGGCTGTACGATTTTACATTCCCACCAGCAGTGTAGAAGTGTTCCAATCTCTCTATGGCCTCTCCAACATTTATTATTTTGTGTTTTTTGGATTAATGGCAGCCTTGTTGAAGTGAGATGAAATCTCATTGTAGTTTTGATCTGCATTTCTCTAATGGCTAACGATCATAAACATTTCCTCATATATCTGTTAGCTGCCTGAATGTCTTCTTTAGCGAAGTGTCTGTTCATATCTTTTGCGTGTTTTTAATTGGGTTATTTGTCTTTTTACAGTTGAGTTTTTGCGGTATTATATAGATTTTAGAGATCAGGCACTGATCAGAAATGTCATAGCTAAAAACTTTTTCCCATGCTGTAGGTAATCTTTTTACTCTTTTAGTGAAGTCTTTGGATGAGCATAAGTGTTCAATTTTTAGGAGCTCCCAGTTATCTAGTTTTTCTTCTACATTCTTTACAATGTTTTGTATACTGTTTATGCCATGTATTAGGGCTCCTAATGTTGTCCCTATTTTTTCTTCCATGATCTTTATCGTTTTAGATTTTATATTTAGGTCTTTGATCCATTTTGACTTAGTTTTTCTGCATGGAGTGAGGTATGCGTCTTGTTTCATTTTTTTGCAGATGGATATCCAATTATGCTAGCACCATTTGTTAAAAAGACTGTCTTTTCCCCCATTTAACTGTTTTGGGGCCTTTGTCAAATACCAGCTGCTCATATGTGGATGGATTTATGTCTAGATTCTCAACCCTGTTCGACTGGTCCATGTGTTTGTTGTTGTACCAGTACCAGACTGTTTTGACTACTGTGGCGGTATAATAGGTTCTAAAATCAGGTAAAGTAAAGCTTCCTACTTTGTTTTTCTTTTTCAGTGATGCCTTATTTATCCGGGGTCTCTTTCCCTTCCATATGAAGTTGCTAATTTGTTTCTCCATCTCATTAAAGAATGTCATTGGGAATTTTGGATCGGCATTGCATTAAATGTGTAGAGTGCTTTTGGTAGAAAAGACATTTTTATAATGTTAAGTCTTCCTATCCACTAGCAAGGTACGTTCTTCCACTTATATAAGTCTCTTTTGGTTTCTCGCAGAAGTGTAGTGTAGTTTTCTTTGTATAAGTCTTTTACATCTCTGGTAAGATTATCTTCTTGGGGCTACTGTAAATGGCATTGATTTGGTGGTTTCCTCTGCGATGTTCTTTTTGTTGCTGTAGAGGAATCCAGCTGATTTTTGTATGTTTGTCTTGTATCCTGATACGCTGCTGAACTCTTCTATTAGTTTCAGTAGTTTTCTGGAGGATTCCTTAGGGTTTTTTCTGTGTATAAGATCATGTCATCTGCAAATAGAGATACTTTGACTTCTTCCTTGCCAATCTGGATGCCCTTTATTTCTTTATCTAGCCTAATTGCTCTGGCTAGGACTTCCAGCACAATGTTGAATAAGAGTGGTGATAAAGGGCATCCTTTTCTGGTTCCCGATCTCACTGGGAATGTTTTCAGGCTCTCTCCATTTAGGGTGATGTTGGCTGTTGGCTTTGTATAAATGCCCTTTATTATGTTGAGAATTTTTCCTTCTATTCCTATTTTGCTGAGAGTGTTTATCATGAATGAGTGTGGAACTTTGTCAAATGCCTTTTCTGCATCAATTGATAAAATCATGTGATTCTTGTCTTTTGTTTTATTTATGTGGTGGATTACATTAATTGTTTTTCTAATGTTGAACCATCCCTGCATACCTAGTATGAATCCCACTTGGTCATGGTGAATTATTTTTTTGATATGTTGTTGAATTCTATTGGCTAGAATTTTGTTGAGGATTTTTGCATCTACATTCACGAGAGATATAGGTCTATAATTTTCTTTTCTTGTGGTGTCTTTACCTGGTTTTGGTATCAGGGATATGGTGGCTTCATAGAATGAGTTTGGTAGTATTCCATCCTTTTCTATGCTCTGAAATACCTTTAGTAGTAGTGGTGTTAACTCTTCTCTGAAAGTTTGGTAGAACTCTGCAGTGAAGCCATCTGGACCAGGGCTTTTTTGGTTGGGAGTTTTTTGATTACTTTTCAATCTCATCTTTGTAATGTGTCTGTTTAGTTGTCCTACCTCTGTTTGTGTTAGTTTAGGTAGGTAGTGTGTTTCTAGGAATTCATTCATTTCTTCTAGGTTTTCAAATTTGTTTGAGTATAGTTTTTCAGAGTAATCTGATATGATTCTTTTAATTTCACTTGGGTCTGTTGCCCATCTCGTTTCTTATTTGGGTAATTTGCTTCCTCTCCTGTTTGCTTTTGTCACTTTGGCCAATGGTTTATCAATTTGTTGTTTTTCAAAAAACCAGCTTTTGGTCTTGTTAATTCTTTCAATTGTTTTTCTGTTTCCTATTTCATTCAGTTCTGCTCTAATTTTTATTATTTGTTTTCTTCTGGTGCCTGTGGGTTTCTTATGTTGCTCTCTTTCTATTTGTTCAAGTTGTAGGGATAGTTCTTTGATTTTGGGCTTTTCTTCTTTTTGGATGTGTGCATTTATCAATATAAATTGGCCTCTGAACACCGCTTTTGCTGTGTCCCAAAGGTTCTGATAGGACGTGTTTTCATTCTCATTGGATTCTATGAATTTCTTTATTCCATCCTTAATGTCTTCTATAATCCAGTCTTTTTTGAGCAGGGTATTGTTCAGTTTCCAAGTGTTTGATTTCTTTTCCCTTTTTTTTTCTGTTATTGATTTCCACTTTTATGACCTTATGGTCAGAGAAGATGCTTTGCAATATTTCAATGTTTTGGATTCTGCTAAGGCTTGCTTTATGACCTAGTATGTGGTCTATTCTAGAGAATGTTCCATGGGCACTAGAAAAGAAAGTATAGTTGGTTGCTGTTGGGTGGAGTGTTCTGTATATGTCTACGAGGTCAGGTTGGTTGATTGTGGCATTTAGATCTTCCGTGTCTTTATTGAGCTTCTTTCTGGATGTCCTGTCCCTCATCGAAAGTGGTGTGTTGAAGTCTCCTACTATTATTGTGGAGCTGTCTATCTCACTTTTCAATGCTGATAGAGTTTGTTTTATGTATCTTGCAGACCTTTCACTGGGTGCATAAATATATCATATGGTTATATCTTTTTTGGTGTATTGTCCCTATAATCATTATATAGTGTCCTTCCTTATCCTTTCTGATGGATTTAACTTTAAAGTCCATTTTGTCAGAAATTAATATTGCCACTCCTGCTCTTTTTTGATTGTTCTTTGATGATATATTTTTTTCCATGCTTTGAGTTTTAGTTTGTTTATGTCTCTAAGTCTAAGGTGTGTCTCTTGTAGGCAGCATATAGACGGATCTTGTTTTTTAATCCATTCTGCCACTTTCTGTCTTTTTATTGGTGCATTTAGTCCATTTACATTCAGGGTAATTATGGATAGGTATGAATTTAGTGCTATCATTTGGATGTCTTTTTTTGTGCGTTGACAGCTTCTTTTTCCCACTTGATTTTATGTGCTGAGTAGATACTCTTTATATATTGTCCTTTCCTCATATTTGTTGTTGTTGATTTTGTTTCTGCTGAGTCTGTATTTTCCCTTGTATTTTATTTTGATGAGTAGGATAGTTTGTCTCCTTTGTGGTTACCTTATAATTTACCCTTATTTTTCTAAGTTTATAACTAACTTTTATTTCTTTGTATCACCGTATCTTCCTCTCCATATGGAAGGTGTATGATTACATTTCTTAGTCCCTCTTTATTATTTTAATGTTGTCTTCTTTTATGTAATAACATTGCTGTTACCCTGTGCTGGGCTTTTTTTTTTTTTTAATCTTGCTTTGTGTGTTTTTTTTTTTTTGATTTCCCTGGTTGGGTTGACTTCTGATTGCTCTGCCCAGTGTTGTACTCTTGGGTCGATACCTGATATTATTGATTTTCTAACCAAAGAACTCTCTTTAGTGTTTCTTGTAGTTTTGCTTTCATTTTTAAGAATTCCCTCAACTTGTGTCTATCTTGAAATGTCTTAATTTCACCTTCATATTTAAGAGACAGTTTTGATGGATATATGATTCTTGGCAGGCAATTTTTTTCCTTCAATTTTTTAAATAAGTCATCCCATTGCCTTCTTGCCTGCATGGTTTCTGCCGGGTAATCTGATCTTATTCTTATTGGCTCTCCCTTGTAGGTGACTTTTTTTTTTTTTATCCCTCGCTGCTCTTATAATTGTCTCCTTACCTTTGGTTTTGGCAAGCTTGGTTATAATATGTCTTGGTGACTTTCTTTTAACATCTATCTTATGTGGAGTTCGATGAGCATCTTGGATAGATACCTTCTCATCTTTCACAATATCAGGGAAGTTTTCTGCCAACAAATCTTCAACAATTTTCTCTGTATTTTCTGTTATCCCTCCCTGTTCTGGTACTCCAATCACTCATAGGTTATTTGTCTTGACAGAGTCCCACATAATTCTTAAGGTTTTTTCATTTTTTAAAATTCTTTTATCTGATTTTTCTTCAAATATATTAGTGCCAAGTGATTTATCTTCAAGTTCAGAAATTCTAGCTTCCACTTCCTCAATTCTGTTCCTCTGACTTTCTATTGAGTTATCTAATTCTGTAATTTTATTGTTAATCTTCTGAATTTCTGATTGCTGTCTGTCTATGGATTTTTCCAGCATATTAAACTTTTCATTATGTTCCTGAATAATCTTCCTGAGTTCTTCAGTTGCTTTATCTGTGTGTTCCTTGGCTTGTTCTGCGTATGGCCTCATTTCCTTCCTGGTGTCTTGAAGGGTTCTGTATATCAAACTTTTGTATTCTGCCTGTGGTAATTCCAGGAATGCACTTTCATCTAAAAGATCCCTTGATTCTGTGTTTTGAGAGCCTGTTGAGGTGATCATGGCCTTTTTCTTTATGTGACTTGATATTGACTGCTGTCTCTGAGCCATCTATAAGTTATTATATTAGTTTATGCTTGCTTACTGTGTCGTAGCTGCTTGCTTGGTTTTGTTTTGGTATACCCCTATGTGTTGCTTGAGTGAGCTAGCTTGATTATTTTCACCTTTGGAGCTCTGGTGTCCTGTCCCCAGCTGGCTAGAGCTGTTATCAGGTATATCAGTCTAGGAGTCCATTCAGTCTTCTTGTATGAATTCAGCTCAGGTTTCCAGGTAGCTGATAATAAGTGTGCGGTACAGGCTCTGTCCTCCAGTCTTAGAGGGGTGGGGTGATTGGCGTATATAAAGGTATCTGATTGCAGCAGGGGGGTCAAGCTCTGAACAAGGCAGGGGGCTGAGAACTGACCCCCAAGTGTCTCTGAGGAAAACGCATCTCTGTTCCCTAGAGTGTGCTGGTGGGTGGGCTCTGCAGAGGGACCATGGGCACCCAAGGATTTTGTTGTAAGGACTGGGAGGTAGCAGTTATCCCTGGGCCCCTGTTGCGGGTGACTGGGTGACCCAAGTGGAGCTACCAGTCCTTAGGTCCCTGTTGTGGGTAGGTGAGGACCTTGTTTAATAGGCAAAGCAATGTCAAATATCAAAGACCCACTTCTCCAGCGCGCCGATGAAGTGGTTGGAGTTTGTCAACAAGGGACTATTCTCCTGAAATAGGCCCACACAGGTCCATGCAGAAGGGAAAGGTGCTCAAGGTCCATGGATGGTTTATGCCTGGACAAGAGCCACTTCTGTTCTGAGCTCCCCCAGTTAATGGAGCTAGCAAATTATCTTTTCCCCCCAGTTTGAAATTTTTTCCTTCCCCAATGTGGGAGCACGGCTCCAGGTGCTCTCCAGGGTCTATCTCAGGCCTAGGCATTCAGCTGCTGAAGCTGGGTTGGGGGTGGGGGGGTGTGGTAAAACACACGCAAGTACTTAGCTTTTGCCGAGAGCGCCCTTCTCCTCAGGTTCCGGAGGTGTGAGTGGGCTGTGTGGCTGCTGTTTCTCCCTGAGGAAACTGCGGCCGAAGGCTAGGACCAGCCCGCCGCCACCACCACTGCCGCTGCTCCGGGAATGGTGACTGAGGGCTCCCGGCGATTCAGGTCCGGTAACTCCTCTCCGTTTCTAAATGGTCTCTTCCTTCCCCTGCCCCTCAGTTAGTTGTCTAAGCTTGCCTTTGATGCTCGGGGCTCTCAGCTTGTCACAAATACGCTCATTTCACTTGTTTTTTGGGGTCTTTGTTGTAAAGAGGGCTCGACAGAAGCCTCTGTTTCACCATCTTCGCTCCACCCCCGCTCTACTTCTTCTAAACAGATTTGTTCGTTCTTCTGGTAGTCCATGGTATATTCAATATTCTTCACCAGCATAATAATTCAAAGGCATCAATTCTTCTTCAATCTTATTCATTTTCTGTCTTATATTTGTATATATACATATATACATGAATGTTTATATAAGTATGTATCTATATATATACATATATACGTATCCTGTTGTTGTTAGGTACTCTTACTGATGAAGATCAAGGACAAGAACCTTCAGTATGGATCATACTTCTACAAAGAAAAAAAAATATCTTCACAACTGGACCAATAAGTAACATCTTGATTAACAGAGAAAGGATTTCATTTTAATTGGATCCACAATCAACTCCCATGGAAGTAGCAGTCAAGAAATCAAACAATGCATTGTATTGGGCAAATTTGCTGCAAAAGACCTCTTTGAAGTTTTCGAAAGCAAAGATTCCTTCTTGAGGACTAAGGTGCATCTATTCAAAGACATGGTGTTTCCAATCGCCTCATACGCATATGTACATGAAAGCTGGACAATGAATAAGGAAGACTGAAGAAGAATTGATGCCTTGAATTGTGGTGTTGGCAAAGAATACTGAATGGACTGCCAAAAGAACAAACAAATCTGTCTGGAAGAAGTACAGCCAAAATGCTCTTTCGAAGCCAGTACGGTGAGACTGTGTCTCACATACTTTGGACATGTTATCAGAGGGATTGATCACTGGAGAAGGACATGATTCTTGGTAACGTAGAGGGTCAATGAAAATGAGGAAGACCCTCAAGGAGTTGATTTGCACAATGGCTGCAACAATGGGCTCAAGCATAACAACAATCATGAGGCTGGCGTAGGATCAGGCAATATTTCATTGTGTTTTACATACGGTCGCCAGGAGTTGGAACTGACTAGACGGCACCTAACAACAACAACATATGTGTATGCATATATGGAGCCCTCGTGGGACAGTGGTTAAGAACTACAGCTGCTAACCATAAAAGCTGGCAGTTTGATTCTATCAGCTGCCCCTTAGAAACCCTATGGGGCAGTTCTTCCACGTCCTATAAGGTCCTGTGAATCAGAATCGGCTTGAAGGCAAGAAGGTTGGAATTTTTTTTGTATGTATATATACATCTCACTGGTTTTGTTTCTCCAGAGACCCAGCCTAAGCCATTGATCTTTAATGCTATTAACTTACAATGATAATAATGTCTTTGTCATTTTAACCACACAATTTATAGAATGCCTAACAGCGGGTACAATGGACCACTAAAATACACTAAATTTTTTCACTGATAATGACTTTTGGAACAGATGTACATAAAAAAAAAAAAAAAACCTTAAAGCCATGATAAATTGGACCTTCTTAATAGATTTCATAAAGTTTTTTTTTTTTTTTTTTTTTTGTCTCTTGGAACTATTGATTGCAAACAGACTGAACACTAAAGCGATTTAAATCAGTTAGGGCCTATAAAATTCAAGCATTTTTCATACTATTCAAACTTCTCTTCTCAAAGCTCTAGCATTCCAGGATATTTAAGAGCATATCATGCTTTTGTTTTAAGGAAAAAATGAGTAGACATAAATAGAAGAGAATACAAACTTAGTGTCTCCAGTATATTAATGAAGAACTAGGTTAATTTATGAACATAGCTTGTGCCCACTATTTGAGAATTTACATAGCATTTCTGTAGGAAAAATAACTGTGAAATGGTATGGAAATTTGTTAGAATAGTAAATTAACGTAGTTATCATAGTATTTACCCAGTTCTTTCAACTTACATACTCATAAATTTTAACCAGTATTTGTAGAGAAAATGCCTTACAAAAATGAGTTAGTCTGCTACATCAAAATCCTATACAGAATGAGAACGGATAAAGACAGCAAATCCCATATTGCAAATGCTGATACAAGACTAATCATAACCAAGCCTCTGAGGTATAACATGTCCTCATCAAGACAACCTTGGAGAGCTTCAATACAGGCTACAGAACTTCACAGGCAATGAGCCGCTCTTTGAAATGGAGAGGAAACCCAGATGCTACCCAACCAAAAAAAATAAGGCAATGCCCAGGAAACTTAAAGCCTGACAGAATAAAAAGGCTGCTGCATTCCAGAAGGCAGGCCCCCAGACTCCTGCCCCTCCGGCCTTCCCCAACACCAACACTGGAGGTAGAGCTCCTGGAATTAGAATCTGCACTTACTGCCTCTGATGATATGACTGATTTTTAGCTGGTTCAAAGGAAATATGTTGTAAACCATCTAGTTTTTATTGTTGTTGTTAGATGCCATTGGGTCAGTTCTGACTCATAGTGACCCTACATACTATTGAATAAAGCACTGCCCAGTGCTGTGCCATCCTCACAATTACTGCTATACTGGAGCCCGTTGTTGGAGGCAGTGTGTCAATCTATCTTGTTGAGGGTCTTTCTCCCTTTCGCTGACCCTCTTCTTTACCAATCATGATGCCCTTCTCCAGGGACTGACTCCTCCTGATAACATGCTCAAACTATGTGAAATGAAGTGTTACAGTCCTTATTTCTAAGGAGCGTTCTGACTGTACTTTCAAGACAGATTTGTTTGTTCTTCTGGAAGCCCATGGTTTATTCAATATTCTTCGCCACCACCATAATTCAAATGTATCAATTGTTCATCAGTCTTCCTTATTCATTGTCCAGCTTTTTCATGTATATGGGGTGATTGAAAATACTATGGCTTGGGTCAGGCCCACCTTAGCCCTCCAGGTGACATCTTTGCTTTTGGATACTTTAAAGAGGTCCATTGCAGCAGATTTGCACAATGGAATACATCATTTGATTTCTTGGCTGCTGTTTCCATGGGTGTTATTTGTGCAGCCAAGTGAAATGAAATTCTTGACGACTTCAATTTTTTCTCTGCGTATCATGATGTTGCTATTTGTCCAGTTGTGAGGATTTTTGTTTTCTTTGTGTCGAGATGTAATCCATACTGAAGTCTGTGGTCTTTGATCTTCACCAGTAAGTGTTCAAATCCTTTTCACTTTCAGCAAGCAAGCTTGGGTCATGTGCATAACGTAGGTTGTTAATGAATCTTCCTTCAATTCTTATGCTGCTTTCTTCTTCATATAGTCCAGCTTGTCTGATTATTTGTTCAGCATACACATTGAATAAGTGTGGGGAAAGCCTATACCCCTGACACATATCTTTCTTGCCTTAAACTACACAGTATCCCCTTGTTCTGTTTGAATGACTGCCTCTTAAGGAACCTATGTACACTTTCCCTGTGAGTACAATTAAGTGTTCTAGAATTTCCATTCTTCACAATTTTATCCATAATTTATTATGATCTACACAGTTGAATGTCTTTGCATAGTGGATGAAAACACAGGTAAACATTTTTCTGGTATTCTCTGCTTTCAGCCAGGATGTATCTGATATTAGCAATGATATCCTTTGTTCATGTCCTTTTTGGCATCTGGCTTGAATTTCTTGCAGTTCCCTGTTGTTGTATTATTGCAATCACTTTTAAATTATTTTTAGCAAAATTTCATTTGTTTGTGATGTTGATAATATTGTTTGATAATCTCCACATTTGTTGTATCACCTTTCTTTGGAATGGAGAAAGCTGGCCAAACACCTGTCTTCCAAATTTGTTGACATAGATAAGTGAGCACCTTCAGGGACTCCTCCGTTTGTTGAAACAGCTCGTTTGGTATTCCGTCAATTCCTAGAGCTTTGTTTTAGGCCAACACCTTCAGTGCAGCTTGGACCTCTTCCTCCAGTACCATTGGTTCTTGACCATATGCTTCCTTCTGAAATGGTTGAACTTTGACTAGCTCTTTTTTGTACAGTCATTCTTTGCATTCCTTGCATCTTCGGTTGATGCTGCCTTGGTCATTTAATATTTTCCCCATGGAATTCTTCATTCAATATTGCAACTCGAGGCTTGAATTTTTTTCTTCAGTTCTTGCAGCTTTGAAATGCTGAGCATGTTCTTCCTTTTTGGTTTTCTATCTTCAGGTTTTTGCACATCCCATTATAATACTTTGCTTTGACTTCTCAAGCCACTCTTTGAAATCCTCTGTTCAGCTCTTTTACTTCATCACTTGTTACTTTTGCTTTAGCTACTTGATGTTCAAGAGCAAGTTTCAGAGTCACTTCTGACATACATTTTGGTCTTTTCTCTCTTTCCTGTCTTTTGGATGACCTCTTGCTTTCTTGATGTCCTTCATGTCATTCCACAACTCATCTGGTCTTCGGTCATTAGCGTTCAGTGTGTGAAATCTATTCTTGAGATGGTGTTTCAATTCTGGTAGAGTGTACTTATGGTTGTACTTTGTCTCTTGTAGACTTGTTTCAATTTTCTTCAGCTTCAACTTGAACTTGCAAAAGAGCAATTGACGATCTGCTTGACAGACAGCCTCTGGCCTTGTTCTGACTGATGATATTGAGCTTCTCCATAGTCTCTTTCCACAGATGTAGTCAATTCGATACCTGTGTATTCCATCTGGTGAGGTAATGTGTATTGTTGCTGTTTATGTTATTTAAAAAAGATATTTGTAGTCAATAAGTCATTGGTCTTGCAAAATTCCATCATGCAGTCTCTGGCATCGTTTCTATCACCAAGGCCATATTTTCCAACTACCATTCCTTCTTCTGTGTTTCCAGCTTTCGCATTTCAATTGTGAGCAACTATCAGTGCATGTTGATTGCATGTTAGATTAATCGCAGACTGCAGAAGTTGGTAAAAATCTTCAGATTCTTCACCTTTGTCCTTATTTGTTGGTACCTACATTGGATTAATAGTCTCATGATCATCCTATAGGCACATGGGTATTATCCTGTCATTGACAGCATTGTACTTCAGGATGAATCCTGAAATGTTCTTTTGATGATGAGAACAACATTGTTCCTTTTCAATTTGTCATTCCTGGCATAGTACACCATATGGTTTTCTATTCAAGTGCCCAGTGCACGATAAGCACACAACAAATGTGTTTTCCTTCCCCCCCTTCTCTTTTTCTACCTTATTGTCTTTTTACAGATGTTTCACGATCCACTTGGCTGTCATGCTTTCAGACAGACAGACTACATGGAATATGTTTCAGCAGTTCCTGAGACCTATGAATTGAAGACCGTGTCTTCATATCTTTGCATGCGTTATGGCCAATAACCAGTTGCTGTCAAGTTGACTCCAACTTATGGGGACCCTATGTGTGTCAGAGTAGAACTATGCCCCATAAGGTTTTCAATGACTGATTTTTCAGAATTAAATTGCCCCACCTTTATTCTAAAAAAAAAAAAAAACTTTTTTTTTTTTTTATTCTGAAGTGCCTCTGGATAGACTCGAGCTAAAGTGCCAGACTCTCGGTTACCACCTGAACGTGTTAACTGTTTGCATCATGCTTACATTTCTCCCTTTTGACCAAAAAAAAGTCAAACCAAGCCAAATGACTTCTAGTTGATTCTGACTCATGTGAACCCTATGTGTTACAGAGGAGATTGCTCAGTTGGGTTTTCTTAGCTGTAATCTTTATGGAAGCAGATTGCCTGGTGTTTCTACAAATGATTATATGAACAAATAAGTCTTTCTTGATTTGTTCAGTTGTTTCTTATATAGAACTAAGCTGATAGTAAATTCTCTTGCCTAACACTGACAGAAGTGCTACCAAAGTAAAAAAAGTAAAAATAATTCAAAAATATTATGATATATTCAGGAAAAAATTTGCATTTTCTTTTCAATGATGATGTATTACTGGAGAAATCCACCACTCATCTATCAGTCTTTACAATGTGGTGGCTTCTGTATTGCTGAGATACTTGAAGCTATACCACTAGTATTTCAAAAACCATTAGGGTCACCCATGGTGGACACATTTCAGTGGAGCTGCCAAACTAAGACAGACTTGCTAGTAGGACCTGGCACTCTACCTCCAAAAAAAAAAAAAAACCCAGCGTAAACCTTATGAATAGTAGAAGGATATTGTCTGATATAGTGCCAGAAGATAAGCCTCTCAGCTAGGAGGATACTCAAAATACGACTGCGGAAGAGGTGCCTCTTCAAAGTAGAGTCAACATCAATGATATGGATGGAGTAAAGCTTCTGGGACCTTCTTTTGCTGATGTGGCATGACTCAAAATGAGAAGACGGAGCTGTAAACAGACCTTAACAGTTGGAATGTACACATTATGAACCTAGGAAAATTGGAAGTTGTCAAAAATGAAAGAGAATGACGATAAATATTCTAGGCATTAGTGCGCTGAAGTGGACTGGTATTGGCCATTTTGAATCAGACAACCAGATGGTCTAACATGTCGAGAATGATAAAATGAAGAGGAACTGTGTCACATGCATTGTAAAACACAAAACAAAACTATATATATATATATATCCTGAAGTACAATGTTGTCAGCAATAGGATAATACCCATAAGCTTAAAAGGAAGACTAGTTAACACAGCTATTATTCAAATTTACACAATAATCACTAATGTCAAAGGTGAAGAAATTGAAAAATTTTACCAACTTCTACAGTCTGAAATTGATCAAATCTGCAATCAAGATGCATTGATAATTACTGGCAATTGGAATGCAAAAGTTGGAAATGAAGCAGAAGGATCAGTCGTTGGAAAATATGGCCTTGGTGGCAGAAACAACACTGAAGATTGCATGATTGAATGTTGCTCAAGACCAACGACATATTCATTGGAAATACCTTTTTTCAACAACATAAGTGGTGACTATACACATGTACCTCACCAGACACAATACACAGGAATCAAATCAACTACATCTGTGGAAAGCGACGATGGAGAAGCTCAATATCATCCATGAGAACACATAGCTAGGAGCCAACCGTGGAGCAGGCCTTCAAATGCTCATATGCAATTTCAAGTTGAAGCTGAAGAAAATTAAAACAAGTCCACCAGAGCCAAAGTATGACCTTTAGTACACCCCACCTGAATTTAGAGACCTTCTCAAGAATAGATTTGATGCACTGAACACTAATGACCGAAGACCAGTCGAGGTGTGGGATGCCATCAACGACATCATGCATACAGAAACCAAAATTTCATAAAAAAGACAAAAGAAGAAAGAAAAGACCAGAATAAATGTCAGAAGAGCCTCTGGAACTTGCTCTTGAACATAGAGTCGCTAAAGTGAATAGAAGAAATGATGACATAAAAGAGCTGAATAGAAGATATGAAAGGGCAGCTTGAGAAGGCAACATATTATAATGAAACATGCAGAGACTGGAGTTAGAAAATAAAAAAGAAAGAACAAGCTCAGCATTTCTCAAACAGAAAGAACTAAAGAAAAAATTCAAGTCTCAGGTTGCAGTTTTGAAGGATTGTATAGGCCAAAAATTGAACCATGCAGAAAGCACCAAGAGAAGATTGAAGGAGTACACAAAGTCAGTGTAGCAAAACAAATAGATTGATGCTCAACCATTTCAGCAGGTAGCATATGAAGAACAAACGGTATTGAAGGAAGAAGTCCAAGCAGCACTGAAGGCATTGGCAAAAATCAGGGCTCCAGGAATCAATGGAATACCAATTGAGATGTTTTAAAAAACAGATGCGACCCTGGAAGCACTCACTTATCTATGCCAAGAAATTTCAAAGACAGCTACCTAGTCTACCTGCTGGAAGAGATGCGCAATTGTGCCCATTCCAACGAAAGGTGATCTAGCAGAAAGCAGAAAATACTGAACAATATCATTAAATCACACAGAAGTAAAATTTTGCTGAAGTTCACTCAAAAGTGGTTGCAGGAGTACATCAACATGGAACTGGCAGAAATTCAAGCTGGGTTCAGAAGAGGACCTGGAACAAGATGTATCATAGCTGATGTTAGATGGATCCTGGCTAAAAGCAGAATATACCAGAAAGATGTTTAACTTTGTTTTATTGACTATGCAAAGGCATTCGGCAGTATGGATTATAAGAAATTATGCATAACACTGTGAAGAATGAGAATTCTAGAACACTTAATTGAGCTCATACTGAACCTGTTCATGGATCAAGAGGCAGTTGTTGGAACATAGCAAGGGAATACTTCATGATTTCAAATAAGGAAATGTGTGTATCATGGTTTTATCCTTTCACCATACTTATTCAATCCGTATGCTGAGCAAATAATCAATGAAGCCAGACTATATGAAGCAGAAAGTGACATCAGAATAGGAGGAAGACTCATTAACCACCTGCAAAATGAAAGGTTTTGACACACAACCTTGCTTGCTGAAAGTGAAGTGGACTTGAAGCACTTACTGATAAATATCAAAGACTAGTCTTCAGTATGGATTACACCTCAACATAGAGAAAACAGAAGTCCTTACAACTGGACCAATAAGCAATATGATGATAAACAGAGGAAATATGGTGGTTGTCAGGATTTTATTTTATTTAAATCCACAATCTATGCCCATGGAAGCAGCAATCAAGAAATCCAACGACATACAGCATTGTGCTAATCTGCTACGAAAGTCATCTTTAAAATGTTCTAAAGCAAAGATGTCATCTCGAGGAGTAAAGTATGCTTTACCCTAGCCATGGTATTCTCAATCATCTCATATGCATGCAAATGCTGGATGATTAATAAGAAATTCCAAAGAAAATACATTTGAATTATGGTGTTAGCGAAGAATATTGACTATACCATAGACTGCCTGAACTGTAATGGTAAACCCGGAACACTTAATTGTGCTCATGAGGAACATGTACATAGATCAAGAGGCAGTTGTTTGGACAGAACAAGGGGATACTGGATAGTTTAAAGTCAGGAAAGGTGTGGGTCAGGGTTGTATCCTTTCATCAGAACATATCTAGGATTGGTTGCAGGAGTACGTCAACATGGAACTGGTAGAAATTCAAGCTGGGTTCAGAAGAGGACCTGGAACAAGGCTGAGCAAATAATCCAAGAAACTGAAGTATATGAAGAAGAATGGGGCATCAGGATTGGCAGAAGACTCATTAACAGCCTGCATTATGCAGATGACAACCTTGTTTGCTGAAAGCGAAGAGGACTTGAAGCACTTAACAGATGAAGATCAAAGACCACAGCCTTCAGTATGGATTGCACCTCAACATAAAGAAAACAAAAATCCTCACAACTGGACCAATGAGCAACATCATGATAAACGGAGAAAAGATTGAGGTTGTCAAGGATTTCATTTTCCTGAGATCCACAATTAACACCCATGGAAGCAGCAGTCAAGAAATCAAACGATGCATCACATTGGGCAAATCTACTGCAAAAGACCTCTTTAAAGTGTTGAAAAGCAAAGATGTCACCTTGAAGACCAAGGTGCCCCTGACCCAAGCCATGGTGTTTTTAATTGCCTCCTGTGCATGTGAAAGAAGGGGGATGAATAAAGAAGACCGAGGAAGAACTGATGTCTTTAAATCATGGTGTCGGAGAAGATTATTGAATATGCTGTAGACTACCAAAAGAACAAACAAATTTGTCTGGGAAGAAGTACACCCAGAATGCTCATCAGAAGCAAAGGTGGTGAGACTAGGTCTCACATTCTTTGGACATGTTGTCAGGAAGGATCAGCCCCTGCAGAAGGACATCCTGCTTGCTAAAGTAGAGGGTCAGCAAAAAATAGGAAGACTCTCAATGAGATGGATTCACACAGTGGCTGCAACAATGGGTTTAAGACTAACAACGATGGTGGGAAGGCGCAGGACTGGGCAGTTTTTCGTTCTATTGTACATAGGGTTGCTGTGAGTTGGAATGGACTTGATGGCATATGACAACAACAACTGTAGGTAAGCTAAGTTGTTTACATATTAGGACGCTTGGTGATTCAGTTTCCAAGTCTCAGTATATTGAGTCAGTGTTTTCTAATTTTTCTGATTCTCTTTGACATAAGTATTTTTTCATCTCTTCCTTCTCATTTCCCCACCTTTTTAAAATAACCTCAACAGAAATTTTTTCTCCTCCACCAACAGAGATACAGAAACCTTAAATATGATGTTGTAATTCAATCCTAATTTGCCACAAGAACTGAAGGCAACACTGTCCAAGGGGCAGCCATCATTTAGGAGCTACAACCTTCCCCAAGAGGCAAATTAGCTATTGAAATAGCTCATTATGTTGTATAGTAGGTTTTAACAAAAAAACTTTCTTTGAAACATGTGTACAAGGAGCCCAATTATTTTTCTCTCATCTAAGCTTTAAGTGTACTCTGAATGATACATTCACTGATGTCCAAGTCATTCATTATTAGAACATGAAAAATCATTATAAGTGTTTGCATTTTTTACTTGGTAATCTTTCATGACTGTGATTTGTGCCTATCATAAATCCTTTTGCTGCTAGAGAAGTGTTTTGGTATATCAATTACTTTTGAATCTTACTAAATTTAAAATGATTATGAAAATTATAATGACTATAAATCATTAACCATATACAATGATTCACTTTATACACTGCTTGATACCAGGTACATACAAAATGGACAATATTCTTCTTATTGACAATGTCAATTTTGACCATATGAACATAAAACAACAAAACTTGCAATTTTCTGAGTCAAAGTGGACTTTTTTGTCTTATTGAAATAGTCTTTGCAAACAATCAAATTGGACGGTAAATCAAATTAATTTAGAATTTTGCCTCGAATATACCCAACTTTTTCATACTGGAGTTTTTTGAAGATTCTAAGAGGTGGGGATCACCAACAATCATACTTGTACCCACTCTTCCCAAGTGCAAACTGTGCATATAATACACTCATTCCAAAGACATTTATTGGTACCTACTAAGACAAGTGAGGAAGAAAGTTCTGCCAACTACTTCCTCGGTGGAATGAAAACCACAAAGTTCCAATCTACCTCTGATCGTGGGGGTGGCACAGGACTGGGCAGTGTTTTGTTCTGTTGTGCATGAGGTTGCCATGAGTTGGGGGCTGACTCAACAGCAGCTACTAACAGCCGTATCAATGTGACAGCGGCTGTTGAAGGAACTGGCTGTATCAGTGAATGAGTGGACAAGGTCCCTCCACCCCAGGCAGAAGGGAAATGATCTGCTGAGGGGTTGGGGAACTGTAGAGGAGAATGTACCAAATAAACATGGAGAGAAATAAGATGATTTCTGACCATGGCTAATATTTCTGTAGAAAGAAAGCAGAATGGGCTGGCCAGGAGGTTGTGACAGTCATGGGGAATTATTTCAGATCTGGGATGGCAGGGACTACCTCTGCAGAGGTGAGCTTAGGCCAGAATTATGAATGAAACAGTCCTGTGAAGACCAGGATGTAGGGACAGAGAAGGGATCTCCAAGCAAAGGGAGGAGCCAAAGGAAAAGCTCTGTGCCTTGGCAGGACCCAAGAACAGGAGCAAAGCCAGGGAGAATAGTGGGAGCTGAAATACAAAGTGGGGAAAAAAGTGTGAATATGATGTGGTCACTACCTTCAAGGAGCTGAGGACCTGACACATTGCTTTGATGCAATTATAGTTGTAGAGAACTTTGGGTGAAGTCTTGAAGGTTTAGCATAGGAGTTCTCCCTAAAGACAAGGAAGTGGAAAAGAAAGGCACCTCAGGCAGAAGGAACAGCTTGAACAAAAGCAGGCCCATGAGTGCCAAGTCCAGGAGTAGCTGGTCCTCAGGTTTGGTTTGTGTGAGAGGTTCCTCATGTGGAAGAACTTGTCTAGAATGAACCTGAAGGCACAATTCAATTCCTGAAGAGCCTCTGTGTAACAGCAAGGAATTTGGACTCTATCTTGAGGGTTATGGGAATGAAAGAATGTGAACTGGAATTTTAACGGTGTTAGTAGGTTGGAAGAAGGAGCCCTGGTGGCACAATGGTTAAGCACTTGGCTGATAACCGAAAGGTCTGCTGTTTGAACCCCCCCCCCGCCCCCAGCAGCTCCCCAGGAGAAAAGACCTGGTGATCTGCACCTGTAAAGACTATAGCCTAGGAAACCCTATGGGGCAGTTCTATTCTCTCCTATAGGGTTGCTATGAGTTGGAATTGACTTGATGGCAGACAAAACAGTAGATTAGAAGAGAAGAACCTAGGCAGTGAGGAGCTGCAATGCTCCACCTGAATGCTGGCCAGGGCCTGAACTAAGGCTGTGGCTGTGGGTGAATTCAAGAAAATGAAAAGAAAGAAAGCAAGACCAGGACCAAATGAGGTCATGTAGGGAGGAGTTGGTGGTCCCCTTCATTAATCTGCATGGATTATGTTGGGCCCCTGGAGGGCCTGAGAAAGAAGTGACTGGGAGGTACCGGTGGGCTAATGGACACCTAATCTAGCACTAGGTGTAGACCACCCCAGGATCTGGAATTATAAGTATTTCTTTCACTGCAGCATTGCATTTCTTTATTTGAATGCTTTCTAACTCTGCTGGGTGCATCAGTGTGCTGTATTATAATCACTTCCACCATCTTCCCAGTTACTAATGGACAAAATGTACATGCGTTAGGGCAAGATGATTGCCTACTGTGATACCCCAAACATTTGCTTTTATCTTGGTTAGGCAAAGGAGGAAGGATTGTTCACTGGTAAGTGTAGAATAGCCCATCAGGGGATGGCTACACATCCTGAGCAGGGTGCAATGAGTAGGGTCCATGCCTGCAGGTGAGCTGCAATACTAACAAAGGGGCAATGTGGGCAGCCCCACCTTTATCACCAACTGTGTGGCAAGGATCAGCAGGAACCCAATTTCCAACTGGAAGTGGATCCAAGTCTCCTACTCCCTCATTTCCACTCCTCATCAGCAGCCACTTTTGTGACAATTCCTCAGACCAGACTTAGATCAGAACTCATCCCAGCTGTCCTAAGCTGAGTCAAATCATCCCTGGCCCCTTGAGGCCAGGTGACTGGGGAGCAGCTTAGGCTTAGGAGTCTGTATAACTTCCTTGCACTTCAAACCAGCTGGCCTCTCTCTCTCTCTCTCTTTGTTGTCCCCTTTTAGGTCACAAGCTATAAGAACTCTATCCTTCTTCATTGATAGCCCATGCAGTCGTTCTCTATCATTCAACCAGTCAGATCTGGGTCTACACAAACCACTTTGTACTGCTGGCTCCTACTGGCTCATTGCCAATATGGGTTCATTAATTCACTGTAATGGCTCTCAAAAATCACAGCAAACATCAAAATATTGCTTTTTAAACCTACTGATTCATTAAACTTACCTTCTAAAGCATGAATCTTTCTAATAGCATTTTTAAATTGTAGCAAAGCTATAACAAAATATTTGGCATTTCAACCTTTTTTACAAGTGTAATTCAGTGACATTACCTTCATCATGTTATGTAACCATCATCATTATTTGCTTCCAAATTTTTCAATTGCCCTTAACAGAAACTCAGTGCCCCCTAAAGAATCACTGTCTCTCCCTCCTGTCCCTGGTAATACTAGTAAACTTTGGTTTCTAGTTATTTGCCTATCCTAGATATTTCATATAAGTTGGACCATGCGGTATTTGTCCTTCTGTGACTTATTTCCCTCATAATGTTTTCGGGTTTCCTCCATGCTGTAGCATGTTTCAGAAGTTCATTTCTCATTATTACTGAATCATATTCCATTGTTTGCATATACCACATTGTTGTTTACCCACTCATGTGTTGATGGACACTTGGGTTGTTTCTACCTCTTGGCTACTGTGAATAATGCTGCAGTGAACATTGGTATACATGAATCTGCTTGACTTCCTGCTTTCCAGTCGTTTAGGCATATACCTAGGAGTAGAATTGGTGGGTCATATAATAATTTTATTCTTAATGTTTTGAAGAACTGCCAAATGGTTTCCCACAAGAGCTGTACCACTTTACATTTTCACCAGCAATGCATGAGGTTTCCGATTTCCTCACATCCTCGCCAACACTCATTATTTTCTATTTTTCTGATAATAGTCTTCCTAGCAGATGTGAAGTAAATCATTGAATTTTCAAATGATTACACTAGGGCTCTAGCTCCTGGTTTATTAATTTAGTTTTGACTTCTATAAAATATAATAATGTCAGAATACTTTGGGAAAAAGTTCCACTTTTCAATTGTTTTTTAATGTTCATGTTTTATATGCACAAGACACTGAAGTTTGGTATTTTACTAAAATACGAAATTAAAAGTTTAAGATTTAAAGTAATACTTTAAAAATTTTTTTATCATCTATCCTTTTTAAAACCTCATTTCTCAAGTACCAAGTGGTATTTTCAACAGTAAACAAGAAAAGCCCACACATCTTATCAGGAATCTTCAGTAGGGCAGGATTTCAGAACTGGTATTATCATTATTTTAATTCTCAAGAAACAATTTATTGGCTTGCCATTGTAGAAACATCCCATCTCTGGTCACTGAGTTTTCAAGCCCTATAACTTTTTCTTTTTTCATTTTTCTATTTAATTTTATTTTTGGAGAAAATATACCCAGCAGAGCCCACTCCCATTCCACACATAATGATCGGTAACATTGGTTACATTCCTCACAGTGTGTCATCATTCTCATTATTTCTCTCCTGGTTGTTTCACCTCAGAACTGGTGTTTTAAACTTGTGTGTCTGCTTTGCTTTTAAAAGGGTGAGGGAATAAAGGATCACAAAATGTGTCTTTAATTCTCAAAGGATGAAGTCTTGTACTCTATATGGGTATATATTAGTTATAGAAATCCAAATTCTAGCGAGTTTTATGATCAAATCAATATGTTGTCACTGAGTGTTGGCTGTGTGGCAGGCACCGAGAGGAAAGAAAGATTTGCTGTGGTGGAATGGGCACTGAACTTGATTTCTCAAATCTTGGCTTGGGTCCAGCAATGTAATGTATTCAGACCCTCTTAGTGAACGCCATTTGGAGTAGAGCACAGACCAGACACTGTGCTAATGGTGTGGTCAACAGGCGTTTATCACTCACAGAGTAAACAGGACAGAGATGAGTAGAATGCAAACATTCTTATCAGCCAACGTTCCCTGAAATTAGGCTGCCGTACCAAGGTGTACTGTTATAGCACATCCATGCATGCCCCACTTGGTGTCATAGGAGAAGAGATCCTAAGCCCTGCTCTCCCGGGTTGATACTAACAAACAGCCATGTCTCCAAGTCAAACAGCACATACAGAGAGCCAGTAAGGAAAGGTGTAAAAAAGTCAAAAAAAATTGGAAGCCCCCTTGATGGTAATGGACATCATTCATTGTACCTATTCAGAGTGGGTGACCATCTCTCTATGGCTATTCTAGATTTACTAGCATCAGAAACATTCCTTCCTTCTTTACCCCTCTAAGATAGCTTAACAGAGTTCTGGGTTTCTTCAGAGGGCAATCATCTTCCCTAAAGCACATACTTTTCTTTGTCCATTAGTAGCTAGGGAGATGGTGAGAGAGATTATAACATAGCTGTGCATTCAGCAGGTCCCAAAAGACTCTGGGTAATTGTGTGTTATCTGGAAAGTCTCCTAAGAGTCTTGTAAAACTGGGTAAATGCCTGCCTTTGGTGATGGTTGTGTGGGCAAAACGAAATGATGTTTGCAAAATATCACTGGAAATTGCGGTGAATATGAAAGTATTGAGAGCCCAGATTCCCAGACAGACTGTCTCGGCTTGAAATCCCTCACAGGTGATTGAACCTCTGTCCTACCATCAGCTCACTTGTTATTTGGGGATGCTAATGTTACTAAGGGGCCCTGGTGCTACAGTGCTTAAGTGTTATGGCTGCTAACCAAAAGGCCAGCAGTTTGAATCCACCAGCCTCTCCTTGGAAACCTTATGGGGCACTCTGCTTTGTACTATATGTTCCCTATGAGTTGAAATCAACTAGATGGCAATGGGTTTTTTTTTTTTTTTTAACGTTGCTAAGATCAGAGATGCTGAGAGGGATAAAAACGAGATAATACATATAAGTGTTTGGCATATCATAAGCACTCAATGAATGTTCCCTATTGTTATTGTTCTATGTTTACTGACATTTCCCAAAACATATTCCCCTTTATTGCTATTTTCCCTTTATCTTATAAGTACTATTTTAGAAAAAAGAAACTGGTAGCTGACTGCAAATCCTTATCTGTCAAGCAGTTAAGTGCATACCATATTTCCCCAAAGTTAGTTCTCATTTCCCATAGGCACAATGAACATATTTGAAAATTAAAACTACAGGGTTATGTGCCACAACTTGTCTGTCAGTTTGTTGTACTGTGGTGGCTTGTGTGTTGCTGTGATATTGAAAGCTATGCCAGCAGTATGTCAAACACCAGCAGGGTCACCCATGGTGGACAGGTTTCAGTTGAGCTTCCAGACTAAGACAGTCTAGGAAGAAGGACCTGGCAGTCTACTTGTGAAAAACTTGGCCAGTGAAAACATTATGAATAGCAGTGGAATATAGTCTGTTAGAGTGCCAAAAGATGAGTCCAAGCTGCATCCAAGGCATTGGTGAAAAACAAAGCTCCAGGAATTGCCGGAATGTCAACTGAGATGTTTCAACAAAGGGATGCAACACTGGAAGCATTCCTCTTTTCCAAGTATTTTGGATGACAGCTACTTGGTCAGTTAACTGGAAGAGATCTACGTTTGTGCCTATTCCAAAGAAAGGTGATCAAAGAGAACGCGGAAATTATCAAACAATTTCATTAATATCACATGTAAGTAAAATTTTGCCGATGATCATTTAAAAATGGTTGTAGCATTACATCCACAGGGAACTGCCAGAAATTCAAGCCAGATTCAGTGGAGGATATGGAACTCCATTGCTAATGTCAGATGGATTTGGCTGAAAGCACACAATACCAGAAAGATGTTTACCTGTGTATTATGGACTATGCTAAGGCATTCGACTGTGAGGATCATAACAAATTATGGATAACATTGTGAAGAATGGGAATTCCAGAACACTTAATTGTGCTCCCAAGGAACAGGTACACCCTCTAAGAGACAGTTGTTTGAACAGAACAAGTGGGTACTGCATGGTTTAAAATCAGGAAAGGTGTGTGTCAGGGTCTTATCCTTTGGCCATACTTATTCCATACGTATGCGGAGCAAATAATATGAGAAGCTGGATTACATGAAGAACTAGGCAGCAGGATTCGAAGAAGACTCATAAACAATGTGTGATATGCAGATTGTACAACCTTCCTTGCTGAAAGTGTAGAGGACTTCAAGCAATTACTGATGAAGATCAAAAACTACAGACTTCAGTATGGATTATATCTCAAAGAAAGCAAAAATCTTCACATTTGAACCAATAACCAACATGATATGCTGAGCATATATTGAATTGTCAAGGATTTCATTTTACAATACATGAATCCAAAATTAACTCCCTTGGAAGGTGTTGTTTTTATGTGCCATCAAGTCAATTCTGACTCATAGGGACCCTATGAACAACAGATCAAAACACTGCCCAGTCCTCCGTCATCCTCATGATCACTATGCTAGAGCCCATTGTTGCAACCATTCTATCAGTTCATCTCCTTGAGGGTCTTCCTCTTTTTTGCTGGCCCTCCACTTTAACAAGCAGGACGTCCTTCTCCAGTGACTGGTGGCTCCTGATAACATGACCAACGTATGTTTTCCAAAGTCTTACCATTCTCGCTTCTAATGAGCATTCTGGATGTAGTTCTTCCAAGACAGATTTGTTCACTCTTTCAGTGGTCCATGGTATAATAAATATTCTCCCCAGGACCATAATTCAAAGGCATCAATTCTTCTTTGCTTTCCTTATTCATTGTCCAGCTTTTGCATGCATATGAGGCGATTGAAAACACCATGACTTGGGTGAGGCATACCTTAGTCCTTAAAGTGACATCTTTGCTTTTGAATACTTTAAAGAGTTCTTCTGCAAGAGGCTTGTTCAATGCAATGTGTCCTTTGATTTCTTGACTGCTGCTTCCATGGGTGTTGATTGTGGATCCAAGAAAAATAAATCATTGACAACTTTAACCTTTTCTGCATTCATCATGATGTTTCTTATTAGTCAGTTGTGAGGATTTTTATTTTCTTTATGTTGAGGTGTAGTCCATACTGTTTTTTTTTTTTTTTTTTTAGTCCATACTGAAGGTTGTAGTCTTTGATCTTCATCAATAAGTGCTTCAAGTCCTCTTCACTTGCAGCAAGCAAGGTTGTGTCATCTGAATATTACAGGTTGTTAATGAGTTTTCCTTCAATCCTGATGCCGTATTCTTCTTCATATAGTCTACCTTCTGTGATTATTTGCTCAGCATGTAGATCGAATAAGTATGGTGAAAGGATACATCACTGATACACAATTTTCCTGAATTTAAACCAGTCAGTATCCTCTGTTCTGTTTGAATGACTGCCTCTTGGTCTAAGTACAGATTGCTCATGAGCATAATACTGTTTAGAGGTCTCATTTTTTGCAGTGTTATCCATCATTTTTTATGATCCACACAGTCGAATGCCTTTGCATTGTCAATAAAACACAGGGAAACATCTTTCTTGTATTCTCTCCTTCAGCTATAAGCATCTAACATCAGCAATGAGACCCCTCATTTCACATCCTTTTCTGAATCTGGCATGAAACACTGGAAGTTTCATGTGGATGTACTGTTGCAGCAGCTTTTGAATAACTTCAGCAAAAATTTTACTTACATATGATATTAATGATATTGTTTCCTAATTTCTGCATTCTGTTGGATCAAATTTCATTGGAATGGGCAAAAATGTGGATCTCTTCCAGTCAGTAGGCCATGCAGCTGTCTTCCAAATTTCTTGGCATGGATAAGTGAGAGCTTTCAGCACTGCATCAACGTGTTGAAACATTTCAGTTGGTATTCTGTCAAGTCCTAGAGTCTTGTTTTTTGCCAATGCCCTCAGCGCAACTTGGACTTCTTCCTTCCATACCACAGGTTCTTGATCATATGCTGCTTCTTGAAATGGTTGAATGTCAAACAATTCTTTTTGGTACAGTGACTTTGTGTATTCTTTCCATCTTCTGTTGATGCTTCCTATGTAGTTTAATATTTTCCCTCTAGAATCCTTCAATATTGCAACTCGAGGCTTGAATATTCTCTTCAGTTCTTTCAACTGGAGAAATGCTGATTGTGTTCTTCCCTTTTGGTTTGCATATTTCATTATAATATTTTACTTTATCTTCTTGAGCCACCCTTTCAAATCTTCTGTTCAGTTCTTTTACTTCTTCATTTCTTGCTTTTGCTTTATCTGCTCTATGTTCAAGAGCAAGTTTCAGAGTCTCTTCTCATATCTATTTTGGTCCTTTCTTTCTTTTTAATGACCTCTTCCTTTTTCATGCAAGATGTTCATGATGTCATTCCACAACTCTCCTGGTCTTTGGTCATTTGTATTCAATCAGTCAGATCTATTCTTGAAATGGTCTCTAAATTCAGGTGGAATATACTCAAGGTAGTCCAACTGAATGTAGAAATTATAGAATAATATCACAGACAAGTAGAATTTTGCTGAACATCTTTCAAAAGTGGCTCAGCAGTAAATCGACAGGAACCTGCCAGAAATTCAAGCCAGATTCAGAAGAGGATGTGGAACTAGGGATCATTTCTGAATGCAAGAGAATACCAGAAGGATGTTTACGTGTGTTTTATTGACTATGCAAAGGCATTTGACCGAGTGGATCATAATAAGTTACAGAAAATATTTTGAAGAATGGGAATTCCAGAACATTTATTTGTGCTCATGAGGAACCTGTACATAGTCAAGAGGCAAATGTTAAACAGAACAAGGGGATACTACATGGTTTAAAGTCACAAAAGGTGTGCGTCAGGGATGTATTCTTTCGGCATACTTATTTAATCTTTATGCTGAGAAAATAATCATAGAAGCTAGACCATATGAAGAAGAACGAGGGATTAGGATTGGAGGAAGACTCATTAACAACCTTCATTATGCAGATGACACAACCTTGCTTGCTGAAAGTGAAGAGGAATTAATGTACTTACTGATGAAGATCAAAGACTATAACCTTTAGTATCGATTACACTTCAACAGAAAGAAAACAAAAATCCTCACAACTGGAGCAATGTGCAACATCTTGATAAACAGAAAAAACACTGAAATTGTCAATGATTTCATTTTACTTGTATTCACATCAACAATCATGGAAGCAGCAGTCAAGAAATCAAAAGACGCATTGCATTGGGTAAATCTGCTGCAAAAATCTCTTTAGTGTGTTAAAAAACAATGATGTCACCTTGAAGGCTAAGGTGTGCCTGACCCAAGCCAAGGTTTATTTCAATGGCCTCATATATATGCAAAAGCTGGACAATGAATAAGGAAGACTGAAGAAGAATTGATGTCTTTGAATTATGATGTTGGTGAGGAATATTGAATATACCGTGGACTGCTAACAGAATGAAGAAATCTGTCTTGGAAGAAGTACAGCTAGAATCCTCTTTAGAAGCAAGGATACTGAGACTTCATCTCACGTTCTTTGGACATGTTATCAGGAGGTATCAGTCCCTTGAGAAGGACATCATGCTTGGTAAAGTGGTGGGTCAGTGAAAAAGGGGAAGGCCTTCAATGAGATGATTGATACAGTGGCTACAGTTATGGGCTCAAGCATAACAACAATTGTTAGAAATGAGCTGGACTGGGCACTGTTTCCTTCTGTAGTACACAGGGTTTCTATGAGTCCCGATAGACTCGAAGGCACCTAACAAAAACAACAACATACTCAAGGTCTTACTTTGGCTCTCCTGGACTTGTTTTAATTTTCTTCAGCTTCCACTTGAACTTGCATATGAGTAATGATGGTCTGTTCCACCGTCAGCACCTGGCCTGCTTCTGACTGATGATATGGAGCTTTTCCGTTGTCTCTTTCCACAGATGTAGCTGATTTGATTCCTGTATTTCCATATGGTAAGGTCCATGTGTAGAGTCTTCATTTACATTGTTGAAAAAAGATATTTGCAATGAAGAAGTCGTTGGCCTCGCAAAATTCTGTCATACAATCTAGGCATTATTTCAATCACCAAGGCCATATTTTCCAACTACTGTTCCTTTTCTTTGTTTCCAACTTTCACAATTCAATCACCAATAATTATCAATGCACGTTTATTGCTTTTTTGATCAATTTCAGACAGCAGAAATTGGTAAAAATCTTCAATTTCTTCATCTCTGGCCTTAGTGGTTGGTGTATAAATTTGAATAATAGTCATATTAACCGGTCTTCCTTGTAGAGGTATGAACATTATCCTATCACTGACAGCATTGTACTGCAGGATAGATCTTGAAATGTTCTTTTTGATGATGAATGCAATGGCATCTTTTTCAATTTGTTATTCTGGGCATAGTAGGCCATATGATTTTCCAATTCGAAATGACCAATACCAGTTCATTTCAGCTTGCTAATGCCTAGGATATTGATGTTTATGTGTTCCTTTCATTTTTGATGATTTCCCGTTTTCCTAGATTCATAATGCGTACTTCCGTGTTCCAATTATTGATGGATGTGTGCAGCTGTTTCTTTTCATTTTGAGGCCTGCCACATCAGCAAATGAAGGTCCCAGAACCTTGGCTCCATGCACATCATTCAAGTTGACTCCGCTTTCAGGAGCCAGCTCTTCCCATTTGTATTTTCAATGCCTTCCAACCTGAGAGGCTCATCTTCTGGCACTACATCAAACAGTGCTCTACTATTATTCATAAGGTTTTCACTGGCTAATTTTTTCAGAAGTATACTGCCAGGTCCTTCTTCTTAGTCTGTCTTAGTCTGCCGGCTCAGCTGAAACCTGTCTACCTTGAGTGACCCTGCTGGTATTTGACATACCACTGGCATAGCTTCCATCACCACAGCAACATTCAAGCCACCACAGTACGTCAAACTGATAGACTCAGGGGCTTGTGGAAGCAGCAGTCAAGAAATCAAAGCATTAGGGAAATGTGCTCCAAAACAACTCTCTTTTTCTGAATAGGGTCCCCAGAGAACACATTTATCTTTCTAGAGAAGGTGTCCTAGGTGTACAAAACAGCCGCTTATTGGGTATAATAGACTCAGTCTCTGGAAGTGAATGAGAAGAAATTCTCTTCATTCATTGAAGGAAATGAGATGATTTTGACTCAATGAGCAGATGTTCTACACACACCAAACTGCACTCGATGACCAGGAAGCACACTTCATCAAAAATTAATGAATCGCTTGTTAGAAACAACTGAATCATACAAGAATAAAACTTGTAATCTCACAGATATGCACAGCTTGTCAAATATCAGCTCTCATACATGGATGGATTCATGTCTGGATTCTCAATTCTGTTCCATTGGTCTATGTATCTGTTGTTGTACTAGTACCAGGCTGTTTTGACTACTGTGGTGGTATAATAGGTTCTAAAATCAGGAAGTGTGAGGCCTCCCACTTTGTTCTTCTTTTTCAGTAATGCTTTACTTTTTTTTTTTTTTTTTTTTTATCCGGGGCCTCTTTCCCTTCCATATGAAGTTGATGATTTGTTTCTCCATCTCATTAAAAAATATCGTTGGAATTTGGATTGGGATTACATTGTATCTATAGATGGCTTTGGGTAGAATAGACATTTTTACAATGTTAAATCTTCCTATTAATGAGGAAGGTATTTTTTTCCACTTACGTAGGTCTCTTTTGGTTTCTTGTAGTTTTCTTTGTATAGGTCTTTTACATCTCTGGTAAGATTTCTTCCTAAGTATTTTATCTCCTTGGGGGCTACTGTAAATGGTGTTGATTTGGTGATTTCCTCCTATGCTCTTTTTGTTGGTGTACAGGAATCCAACTGATTTTTTATGTTTATCTTGTATAATGATACTCTGCTGAACTCTTCTATTACTTTTGGTAGTTTTCTTGAGGATTTTTTAGGGTTTTCTGTGTATAAGATCATGTCATCTGCAGATAGAGATATTTTTACTTCTTCCTTACTGATCTGGATGCTCTTTTTTTTCTTTATCTAGCCTAGTTGCTCTGGCTAGGAACTCAAGCACAAGTTTGAATAAGAGTATTGATTAAGGGCATCCTTGTCTGTTCCCCAATCTCAAGGGGAATGTTTTCCTAGTGTGTATTGAGCATAATGTTGGCTGTTGGCTTTGTATAAACGCCCTTTATTATGTTGAAGAATTTTCCTTCTATTCCTATTTTACCAAGAGTTTTTATCTTGAATGGGTGTTGGACTTTGTCAAAGGCCTTTTCTGCATCAATTGATAAGATCATGTGGTTCTTGTCTTTTGTTTCTTTTATATGATGGATACGTTAATTGTTTTTCTAGTGTCGAACCATCACTTCATACCTGGCATGAATCCCACTTGGTCATGGTGAATAATTTTTTTGGTTTGTTGTTGCATTCTGTTGGCTAGAATTTTGTTGAAGATTTTTGCTTCTAAGTTCATGAGGGATATAGGTTTGTAATTTTCTTTTTTTTATAGTGTCTTCACCTGGTTATGGTATCAGGGATATGCTGGCTTCATAGATTGAGTTTAGGAGTACTCCACCCTTTTCTATGCTCTGAAATATGTTTGGTAGTAGTGGCATTAACTCTTCTCTGAAAGTTTGGTAGACCTCCAGAGTGAAGCCGTCCGGGCCAGGGCTGTTTCTTGTTGGGAGTTTTTTGATCACCTTTCCAATCTATTCTTTTGTTATGGGTTTATTTAGTTGTTCTACCTCTGTTTGTGTTATTTTAGGTAGGTAATGTGTTTCTAGAATTTCATGCATTTATTCTAGGTTTTCAAAATTGTTAGAGTACAGTTTTTCGAAGTAGTCTGATATGATTAACTTCGGTTGGGTCTTTTTAATATTGCCCATCTCACCTTGTATTCAGGTTATTTGTTTCCTCTTCTGTTTTTCTTTTGTCAGTTTAGCCAATGGTTTATCAATTTTGTGAATCTTTTCAAAGAACTAGCTTTTGGTCATGTTAACTCTTCCAATTCTTTTTCTGTTCTCTGTTTCATTTAATTCTGCTCTAATTTTTGTTATTCTCATTCTTCCGGTGCCTGAGGGTTTCTTTTGCTGCTCTCTTCCTCTTTGTTCAAGTTTTAGAGATAATTCTTTGATTTTGGCACTTTCTTCTTTTTGGATGTGTGTACTTATTGATATAAATTAACCTCTGAGCACTGCTTTCCCTGTGTCCCAAAGGTTCTGATAGGACGTGTTTTCATTCTCATTGGATTCTGTGAATTTCTTTATTCCATCCATAATGTCTTCTGTAACCCTGTCGTTTTTAAGCAGGTATTGTTCAGTTTCTGAGTGTTTGATTTCTTTTCCCTGCTTTTTTCTGTTATTGATTTCCACTTTCATGGCCTTATGGTCAGAGAAGATGATTTGTAATATTTCAATGTTTTGGATTCTGCTAAGGCTTGCTTTATGACCTAATATGTGGTCCTTTCTAAAGAACGTTCCATTTGCATTGGAAAAGAAAATATACGTGGCTGCTGTTGGGTAGAGTGTTCTGTATATACCTATGAGGTCAAGTTGGTTGATTGTGGCATTTAGATCTTCAGTGTCTTTATTGAGCTTCTTTCTGGATGTCCTGTCCTTCACCGAAAGTGGTGTGTTGAAGTCTCCTACTATTATTGTGGAGCTGTCTATCTCACTTTTCAATGCTGATAGAGTTTGTTTTATGTATCTTGCAGCCCTGTCATTGGGTGCATAAATATTTCATATGGTTATATCTTCCTGGTGAATTGTCCCTATAATCATTATATAGTGTCCTTCCTTATCCTTTCTGATGGATTTAACTTTAAAGTCTATTTTGTCAGAAATTAATATTGCCACTCCTGCTCTTTTTTGATTGTTGTTTGCTTGATATGTTTTTTTCCATGCTTTGAGTTTTAGTTTGTTTGTGTCTCTAAGTCTAAGGTGTGTCTCTTGTAGGTAGCATATTGACAGATGGTGTTTTTCTTTATTCATTCTGCCACTCTCTGTCTCTTTATTGGTGCATTTAGTCCTTTTACATTTAGTGTAATTATGGATTGGTATGAGTTTAGTGCTGTCATTTTGATGTCTTTTTTTTGTGTGTTGTTGACAGTTTCTTTTTCCCACTTAATTTTTTGTGCTGAGTAGTTTATATATTGTCTTTTCCTCTTATTCATAGTTGTTTATTTTGTTTCTGCTGAGTGTTTATTTTTTTCTTATATTTTATTTTGATGAGTAGGATTGTTAGTCTGCTTTGTGGTTACCTTAATATTTACCCCTATTTTTCTAAGTTTAAGCCTAACTTTTGTTTCTTTGTATAGCCTTGTCTTCCTCTCCATATGAAAGATCTGACTACATTTCTTATTCACTCTTTATTGTTTTAATGTCTTCTTTTACATAATGACATAGCTGTTTCACTTTTTAGAGCTATTTTTATCTTGATTTGTTTTTGTCATTTCCCTATCTGGGTTGACATCTGGTTGTTCTGTGCTGTTCTCTAGTCTTTGGTTTATATCCGATATTATTGATTTTCTAACCGGAGAACTCCCTTTAGTATTTCTTGTAGTTTTGGTTTGGTTTTAATGAATTCCCTAAACTTCTGTTTATCTGGAAATATCCTAATTTTGTCTTCATATTTGAAAGACAGTTTTGCTGGATACGTGACTCTTGGCCTGCAAGATTTTCCCTTCAATGCTTTATGTAAGTCATCCCATTCCTTCTTGCCTGCATGGTTTCTGCCAGGTTGACCGAGCTTATTCTTATTGGCTTTCTTTTGTAGGTGACTTTTCGTTTATCCCTAGCTTCTCTTAAAATTCTCCCTTTATCTTTGGTTTTGACAAGTTTGATTATAATATGTCTTGGTGACTTTCTTTGAGATCTACTTTATGTGGAGTTTGATGAGCATCTTGGATAGATATCTTCTCTTCTTTCATGATATCAGGGAAGTTTTCTGCTAACAAATCTTCAACAATTCTTTCTGTATTTTCTGTTATCCCTCCCTGTTTTGGCACTCCAATCACTTGTAGATTATTTCTCTTGATAGAGTCCCACATGATCCCTAAGGTTTCTTCATTTTTTTAAAAATTCTTTTATCTGATTTTTTTTTGTCAAATATTTTAGTGCCAAGTGGTTTATGTTCAAGTTCAGAAATTCTAGCTTCTACTTGCTCAGTTTTGCTCCTCTGACTTTCTACCGAGTTTTCAAATTATATAATTTTTTCTTAATCTTCTGAATTTCTGATTGCTGTCTCTATGGATTCTCGCAGCTTATTAAATTTTTCATATGTTCTTGAACAAACTTCTTAATTTCTTCAACTGCTTTTTCTGTGTATTCCTTGCCTTGTTCTGCATTTTCCTGATCTCCTTCCTGATCTTGTTCCTGATGTCTTGAAGAGTTCTGTATATTAATCTTTTGTATTCTGGATCTGGTAATTCCAGGAAGACACATTCATCCAGAAGATCCCTTGATTCTTTGTTTTGAGAGCTTGTTGAAGCAGTCATGGCCTACTTCTTTATGTGATTTGATATTGACTGTTGTCTCTGAGCCATCTATAGACTGCTGTATTAGTTTATGTTTGCTTACTGTATCTTAGCTTCTTTGTTTTGTTTTGGTATGTCCAAAGAGACTGCTTAAGTGAGCTAGCTTTATTATTTTCACCTTTGAAACTCTAACGTCCTGTCACCAGATGGCTAGAGCTCTTATGTATATGAGCCTAGGAATCCACTCATTTTTCTTGTATGGATTCAGCTCAGGTTTCCAGGTAGTTGGTCATCAAGTGTGTGGTATAGGCTCTGTACTACAGTCTTAGAGGGGCAGGGGTGATCGGTGTAGGTACAAGTATGTGGTTGCAGCAGGAGGTCACACTCTGAAAAAGGCAGGTGGCTGACAACCATCCCTCAAGTGGCGATGAGGAAAGTGGGTTCCTGTTCCCTAGAACACGCAGATGGGTGGGTTCTGCAGATGGACCTTGGGCTTCCAATGCTTTTGGCTGTAAGGACTGGGAGGTACCAGTTATCCTTGGGCCCCTGTCATGGGTGGCTAGGTGATGTGGACGGAGCCACAAGTCCTTAGGCCCCAATGCGTGTAAGTGAGGACCCTGTTTAATAGGCAAAGCACTGCCAAACATCAAACACCCACCTCTCCACCACACAACTGAAATAGTTGCAGTCTGTCAACAAGGGCCTATGCTCCTGAAATAGGCCCCACAGTTCCATACAGGGTGAAAGTATTCAAAGGCCATGGACCTTTTTTTTTTATATATAATTTTATTGTGCTTTCAGTGAAAGTTTATAAATCAAGTCAGTCTCTCTGAATTACTCTCCCCCTAATGAGACAGCCCACTCTGTCCCTCCACTCTCTCTTTTTGTGTCCATTTCATCAGCTTCTAACCCCCTCTACCATCTCATCTCCCCTCCAGACAGGAGATGCCAACATAGTCTCAAGTGTCCACCTGATCCAAGAGGCTCACTCCTCACCAACATCCCTCTCCAACCCATTGTCCAGTCTAATCCATGCCTGAAGAGTTGGCTTCGAGAATGGTTCCTGTCCTGGGGCAACAGAAGGTCTGGGGGCCATGACCACCAGGGTCCTTCTAGTCTCAGTCAGACCATTAAGTCTGGTCTTTTTATGAGAATTTGGGGTCTGCATCCCGCTGTTCTCCTGCTCCCTCAGGGGTTCTCTGTTGTGTTCCCTTTCAGGGCAGCCATCGGTTGTGGCAATGGCCGGGCACCATCTAGTTCTTCTGATCTCAGGATGACGTAGTCTCTGGTTCATGTAGCCGTTTCTGTCTCTTGGGCTCATTATTATCTTGTGTTCTTGGTGTTCTTCTTTCTTTGATCCAGGTGGGTTGAGAACAGTTGATGCATCTAAGATGGCTACTTGCTAGCATTTAAGACCCCAGATGCCACTCTTCAAAGTGGGATGCAGAATGTTTTCTTAATAGATTTTATCACGCCAATTGACTTAGATGTCCCTTGAAACCATGGTCCCTAAACCCCTGCCACTGCTTCACTGACCTTCGAAGCATTCAGTTTATTCAGGAAGCTTTTTGCTTTGGTTTAATCCTCCACTGTGTTGAGTGTTATCCAAGAAGATTATTTTTGACACCAAAGTAAACCCATAAAAGTATCTTCCCATCCTCAGAAATTTGAGAAGCCTGTTGCCAACTGGGAGCCTTAGTTGAAACCCATTAAAAGCACCAAGTCCATTAGTCTTATAGCTCTGTTGAGGGTGTTAGGTGCTGTCAAGTCACATATTATCTCAAAAACTGTTGAATTTTTAAAAAGTTAAATTAGAAAGTGTTAAATGTTTCCTCTTACCAATGCCACAATCACAGAAAATGGTCAATTCATCACAAAATTGTAATTTTTTGTGTGTGCAGGAACATTCGTTACCAGCAAATTCCTTCTGGGATTGTACGGTTCCACTGATTTTATCTTGTGTGTATGTGTGCGTTCTCCAGAGGCTAGAGATAAAGAATACATTCTGAAGTTAAAATATTTCGGTAAACAGACACAGTCAACCAGTCTCCTGAAACATCAAAGGTAAATAGGTTATTTGAAAGTTATAGAGTCTGATTTTCCACCTCTGTCAGAGACCGTCCAATCTGATGGTCTCCCAAGACTTAACAGGCAACCCTAGAGGCTCCTGTCCTCTCTCAGTCCTTGTCAGGATCTTTGGGGGGCAGATTTAAGTGCTGACCCTTAGAGTTCCATCTCAGCTTAAGAATCCCACTCCTTACCACAAGGAACAGAAAAGTGTGCTGCAAATTTAAAACATTATTGTACAAGCCTAAAGTGATACTGTTGGAAATGTTTGTTTTTGCCAAGATTTCATTTTATGTTTATATCTTTTTTTAAAATAATTTTTATTGTGCTTTAAGTCAAAGTTTACAAATCAAGTCAGTCTCTCACCCAAAAATCCGTATACACCTTGCTACACACTCCCAGTTACTCTCCCCCTACTGAGACAGCCTGCTCTCTCCCTCCACTCTCTCTTTTCCTGTCCTTTTTGCCAGCTTCTAACCCCCTCCACCCTCTCATCTCCCCTCCAGGCAGGAGATGCCAACATAGTCTCAAGTGTCCACCTGATCCAAGAAGCTCACTCCTCACCAGCATCCCTCTCCAACCCATTATCCAGTCCAATCCATGTCTGAAGAGTTGGCTTCAGGAATGGTTCCTGTCCTGGGCCAGCAGAAGGTCTGGGGGCCATGACCACTGGGGTCCTTCTAGTCTCAGTCAGACCATTAAGTCTGGTCTTATGAGAATTTGGGGTCTGCATCCCACTGCTCTTCTGTTCCCTCGGGGGTTCTCTGTTGTGTTCCCCATCAGGGCAGTCATCAGTTGTAGCAGGGCACGATCTAGTTCTTCTGGTCTCAGGATGATGTAGTCGCTGGGTCATGTGGCCTTTTCTGTCTCTTGGGCTCGTAATCACCTTGTGTCCTTGGTGTTCTTCATTCTCCTTTGATCCAGATGGGCTGAGACCAATTGATGCATCTCAGATGGCTGCTTGCTAGCGTTTAAGACCCCAGATGCCACTCTTCAAAGTGGGATGCAGAATGTTTTCTTAATAGATTTTATTACGCCAATTGACTTAGATGTCCCCTGAAACCATGGTCCCCAGACCCCTGCCCCTGCTATGATGGCCTTCGAAGCATTCAGTTTATTCATGAAACTTCTTTGCTTTTGGTTTAGTCCAATTGTGCTGACCTCTCCTGTACTGTGTGCTGTCTTTCTCTTCACTTAAAGTAGTTCCTATCTACTATCTAATTAGTGAATGCCCCTCTTCCACCCTCCGTCCCTCCCCACTCTCGTAACCACAAAAGAATGTTTTCTTCTCAGTTTAAACTATTTCTCAAGTTCTCATAATAGTGGTCTTATACAATATTTGTCCTTTTGCAACTGACTAATTTCACTCAGCATAATGCCTTCCAGGTTTCTCCATGTTATGAAATGTTTCACAGATTCCTGACTGTTCTTTATCGATTCGTAGTATTCCATTGTGTGAATATACCATAATTTATTTATCCGTTCACCCATTGATGGACACCTTGGTTGCTTCCATGTTTTTGCTATTGTAAACAGTGCTGCAATAAACATGGGTGTGCATATATCTGTTGGTGTAAAGGCTCTTATTTCTCTAGGATATAATCCAAGGAATGGGATTGCTGGATCGTATGGTAGTTCTATTTCTAGCTTTTTAAGGAAGCACCGAATCAATTTCCAAAGTGGCTGTACCATTTTACATTCCCACTAGCAGTGTGTAAGTGTTCCAATCTCTCCATAGCCTCTCCAACATTTATTATTTTGTGTTTGTTGGATTAATGGCAACCTTGTTGGAGTGAGATGAAATCTCATTGTAGTTTTGATCTGCATTTCTCTAATGGCTAATGATCGTGAACATTTCCTCATGTATCTGTTAGCTACCTGAATGTCTTCTTTAGTGAAGTGTCTATTCATATCTTTTCCCCATTTTTTAATTGGGTTACTTGTCTTTTTGCAATTGAGTTTTTGCGGTATTATGTAGATTTTAATGATCAGGTGCTGATCAGAAATGTCATAGCTAAAAACTTTTTCCCAGTCTGTAGATAGTCTTTTTACTCTTTTGGTGAAGTCTTTGGATGAGCATAAGTGTTTGATTTTTAGGAGCTCCCAGTTATCTAGTTTTTCTTCTACATTCTATATAATGTTTTGTATACTGTTTATGCCATGTATTAGGGCTCCTAATGTTGTCCCTATTTTTTCTTCCATCATCTTTATCGTTTTAGATTTTATATTTAGGTCTTTGATCCATTTTGAGTGAGTTTTTGTGCATGGAGTGAGGTATGGGTCTTGTTTCATTTTTTTGCAGATGGATATCTAGTTATGCCAGGACTATTTGTTAAAAAGACTGTCTTTCTCCCATTTAACAGTTTTGGGGCCTTTGTCAAATATCAACTGCTCATATGTGGATGGATGTATGTCTGGATTCTCAATTCTGTTCCATTGGTCCATGTATCTGTTGTTGTACCAGTACCAGGCTGTTTTGAGTACTGTGGCAGTGTAATAGGTTCTAAAATTAGGTAAAGTAAGGCCTTCCACTTTGTTCTTTTTCAGTAATGCCTTATTTATCTGGGGCCTCTTTCCCTTCCATATGAAATTGGTGATTTGTTTCTGCATCTTATTAAAGAATGTCGTTGGGATTTGGATCGGAATTGCATTAAATGTATAGATCGCTTTTGGTAGAATAGACATTTTCATAATGTTAAGTCCTCCTATCCACGAGCAAGGTATGTTCTTCCACTTATGTAAGTAGTGTAGTTTTCTTTGTATACGTCTTTTACATCTCTAGTAAGATTTATTCCTAAGTATTTTATCTTCTTGGGGGCTACTGTAAATGGCATTGATTTGGTGATTTCCTCTTCGATGTTCTTTTTGTTGCTGTAGAGGATCCAATTTTTGTATGATTTTTGTATGTTTATCTTGTATCCTGATACTCTGCTGAACTCTTCTATTAGTTTCAGTAGTTTTCTGGAGGATTCCTTAGGGTTTTCTGTGTATAAGATCATGTCATCTGCAAGTAGAGATACTTTTACTTCTTCCTTGCCCATCTGGATGCCCTTTATTTCTTTATCTAGCCTAATTGCTCTGGCTAGGACTTCTAGCACGATATTGAATAAGAGTGGTGATAAAGGGCATCCTTGTCTGGTTCCCAATCTCAATGGGAATGTTTTCAGGCTCTCTCCATTTAGGGTGATGTTGGCTGTTGGCTTTGTATAAATGCCCTTTGTTATGTTGAGAAATTTTCCTTCTATTCCTATTTTGCTGAGAGTTTTTATCATGAATGGGTGTTGAACTTTGTCAAATGCCTTTTCTGCATCAATTGATAAAATCATGTGATTCTTGTCTTTTGTTTTATTTATGTGGTGGATTACATTAATTGTTTTTCTAATGTTGAACCATCCCTGCATACCTGGTATAAATCCCACTTGGTCATGGTGAATTATTTTTTTGATATGTTGTTGAATTCTATTGGCTACAATTTTGTTGGGGATTTTTGTATCTACATTCATGAGGGATATTGGTCTATAGTTTTCTTTTCTCGTGGTGTCTTTACCTGGTTTTGGTATCAGGGATATGGTGGCTTCATAGAATGAGTTTGGTAGTATTCCGTCCTTTTCTATGCTCTGAAATACCTTTAGTAGTAGTGGTGTTAACTCTTCTCTGAAAGTTTGGTAGAACTCTGCAGTGAAGCCATCTGGACCAGGGCTTTTTTTTGTTGGGAGTTTTTTGATTACTTTTTCAATCTCTTCTTTTGTTATGGGTCTATTTAGTTGTTCCAGCTCTGTTTGTGTTAGTTTAGGTACCTAGTGTGTTTTCAGGAATTCATCCATTTCTTCTAGGATTTCAAATTTGTTTGAGTATAGTTTTTCAGAGTAATCTGATATGATTCTTTTAATTTCAGTTGGGTCTGTTGTAATATTGCCCATCTCATTTCTTATTTGGGTTATTTGCTTCCTCTCCTGTTTTTCTTTTGTCACTTTGGACAATGGTTAATCAATTTTGCTGTTTTTCAAAAAACCAGCTTTTGGTCTTGTTAATTCTTTCAATTGTTTTTCTATTTCATTTAGTTCAGCTCTAATTTTTAATATTTGTTTTCTTCTGGTGCCTGTGGGTTTCTTATGTTGCTCTCTTTCTATTTGTTTAAGTTGTAGGGATAGTTCTTTGATTTTGGCCCTTTCTTTTTTTTTGGATATGTGCATTTATTGATATAAATTGGCCTCTGAACACCACTTTTGCTGTGTCCCAAAGGTTCTGATAGGACGTGTTTTCATTCTCATTGGATTCTCTGAATTTCTTTATTCCATCCTTAATGTCTTCTATAATCCAGTCTTTTTTGAGCAGGGTATTGTTCAGTTTCCAAGTGTTTGATTTCCCTGTTTTCCCTGCTATTGATTTCCACTTTTATGACCTTATGGTCAGAGAAGATGCTTTGTAATATTTCAATGTTTTGGATTCTGCTAAGGCTTGCTTTATGACCTAGTATGTGGTCTATTCTAGAGAATGTTCCATGTGCAGTAGAAAACAAAGTATAGTTGGTTGCTTTTGGGTGGAGTGTTCTGTATATGTCTACGAGGTCAAGTTGGTTGATTGTGGCATTTAGACCTTCGGTGTCTTTATTGAGCTTCTTTCTGGATGTCCTGTCCTTCACCGAAAGTGGTGTGTTGAAGTCTCCTACTATTATTGTGGAGCTATCTCACTTTTCGATGCTGATAGAGTTTGTTTTATGTATCTTGCAGCCCTGTCATTGGGTACATAAATATTTCATATGCTTATATCTTCTTGGTGTATTGTCCCTATAATCATTATATAGTGTCCTTCCTTATCCTTTCTGATGGATTTAACTTTAAAGTCTATTTTGTCAGAAATTAATATTGCCACTCCTGCTCTTTTTTGATTGTTGTTTGCTTGATATATTTTTTCCATCCTTTGAGTTTTAGTTTGTTTATGTCTCTAAGTCTAAGGTGTGCCCCTTGTAGGCAGCATATAGATGGATCTTGTTTTTTAATCCATTCTGCCACTGTCTCTTTATTGGTGCATTTAGTCTATTTACATTCATGGTAATTATGGGTAGGTATGAATTTAGTGCTATCATTTTGATGTCTTTTTTTGTGTGTGTTGACAGCTTCTTTTTCCCATTTGATTTTATGTGCTGAGTAGATTTTCTTTATGTTTTGTCCTTTCCTCATATTTGTTGTTGTTGATTTTGTTTCTGCTGAGTCTGTATTTTTCCCTTGTATTTTATTTTGATGAGTAGGATAGTTTGTCTCCTTTGTGGTTACCTTATAATTTACCCTTATTTTTCTAAATTTTTAACTAACTTTTATTTCTTTGTATTGCCACATCTTCCCCTCCATATAAAATGTATATGATTACATTTCTTAGTCCCTCTTTATTATTTTAATGTTGTCTTCTTTTATATACTAGCATCGCCGTTACCCTGTGTTGGGTTTTTAAATTTTTTTTTTTTTTAATCTTGCTTTTTTTGTTTGTTTTTTGGATTTCCCTGTCTGGGTTGACTTCTGGTTGCTCTGCCCAGTGTTCTTGTCTTGGATCGATACCTGATATTATTGATTTTCTAACCAAAGAACTCCCTTTAGTATTTCCTGTAGTTTTGGTTTGGTTTTTATGAATTCCCTCAACTTGTGTTTATCTTGAAATGTCCTAATTTCACCTTCATATTTAAGAGACAGTTTTGATGGGTGTATTATTCTTGGCAGGCAATTTTTTTCCTTCGATTTCTTAAATATGTCATCCCACTGCCTTCTTGCCTGCATGGTTTCTGCCGAGTAGTCCGAACTTATTCTTATTGGCTCTCCCTTGTAGGTGACTTTTCTTTTATCCCTCGCTGCTCTTATAATTCCCTCTTTATCTTTGGTTTTGGCAAGCTTGATTATAATATGTCTTGGTGACTTTCTTTTTTAACATCTACCTTATGTGGAGTTCGATGAGCATATTGGATAGGTATCTTCTCATCTTTCACAATATCAGGGAAGTTTTCTGCCAACAAATCCTCAACAATTTTCTCTGTATTTTCTGTTATCCCTCCCTGTTCTGGTACTGCAATCACTCGTAGGTTATTTCTCTCGATAGAGTCCCATATGATTCTTAACGTTTCTTCATTTCTTTAAATTCTTTTATCTGATTTTTTTTTCAAAGGTATTACTGCCAAGTGATTTATCTTCAAGGTCAGAAATTCTAGCTTCTACTTGCTCAATTCTGCTCCTCTGACTTTCTACTGAGTTATATAATTCTATAATTTTATTGTTAATCTTCTGAATTTCTTATTGCTGTCTGTCTATGGATTTTTCCAGCTTATTAAACTTTTCATTATGTTCCTGAATAATCTTTCTGAGTTTTTCAGTTGCTTTATCTGTGTGTTCCTTGGCTTGTTCTGTGTATTGCCTCGTTTCCTTCCTGATGTCTTGAAGGCTTCTATATATTAAACTTTTGTATTCTGCATCTGGTAATTCCAGGAATGCACTTTCATCTAAAAGATCTCTTGATTCTGTATTTTGAGAGCCTGTTGAGGTGATCATGGCCTTTTTCTTTATGTGACTTGATATTGATTGTTGTCTCCAAGCCATCTATAAGTTATTGTATTAGTTTATGCTTGCTTACTGTGTCGTAGCTGCTTGCTTTGTTTTGTTTTGGTATACCCCATGGGCATATTTGGTACGGGTATATTTGGTATATACCCCTATGGGTTGCTTGAGTGAGCTAGCTTGATTATTTTCACCTTTGGAGCTCTGGTGTCCTGTCCCCAGCTGGCTAGAGCTGTTATCAGGTATATCAGTCTAGGAGTCCATTCAGTCTTATTGTATGAATTCAGCTCAGGTTTCCAGGTAGCTGATATCAAGTGCGTGGTTGAGGCTCTGTCCTACTATCTTAGAGGGGCAGGGGTGATTGGAGTATATACCCGTATCTGATTGCAGCAGGGGGTCAAGCTCTGAACAAGGCAGGGGGCTCAGAACAGACCGCCAAGTGTCTCTGAGGAAAACGCATCTCTGTTCCCTAGAGTGTGCTGGTGGGTGGGCTCTGCAGAGGGACCATGGGTACCCAGGGATTTTGTTGTAAGGACTGGGAGGTAGCAGTTATCCCTGGGCCCCTGTTGCGGGTGACTGGGTGACCCAAGTGGAGCTACCAGTCCTTAAGTCCCTGTTGTGGGTAGGTGAGGACCTTGTTTAATATGCAAAGCAATGTCAAATGTCAAAAACCAACTTCTCCGCTGCACCGCTGAAGTGGTTGGAGTTTGTCAACAAGGGCCTATTCTCTTGAAATAGGCCCACACAGGTCCATGCAGAAGGGAAAGGTGCTCAAGGTCCACGGATGGTTTATGCCTGGACAAGAGCCACTTCTGTTCTGAGCTCCCCCAGTTAATGGAGCTAGCAAATTATTTTTTCCCCCCAGTTCAAATTTTTTTCCTTCCCCAATGCGGGAGGATGGCTGCAGGTGCTCACTAGGGTCTTTCTCAGGCCTCGGGATTCAGCTGCTGAAGCTGGGTTGGGGGTGGGAGGGCCGGTAAAATACATGCAAGTATTTAGCTTTTGCCGAGAGCGCCCTTCTCCTCAGGTTCCGGAGGCGTGAGTGGGCTGTGTGGCTGGCTGCTTCTCCCTGAGGAAACTGTGGCCGAAACGCTAGGACCAGCCTGCTGCGGCTCCGGGAATGGTGCCTGAGGGCTCCCCGTGATTCAGGTCCGGTAACTCTTCTCCGTTTCTAAACGGTCTCTTCCTTCCCCTGCCCCTCAGTTCATTGTCTAAGCTTGCCTTTGGTGCTTGGGGGTCCCATCTTGTCACAAATATATTCGTTTCACTTGTTTTTTTGGGGTCTTTGTTGTAAAGAGGGTTTGACGGAACCGTCTGTCTATTCCGCCATCTTGGCTCTGCCTCTCAACCCTCATGTTTATATCTTTACCAATAGAAATGATCATTTTCCCACTTTGTCCACAATTTTTCCATTCATTCATTTTATTTTTATATATCAATATAACAGACACTACTAATAATCTAATTATAACCTTGTTTACTTTAGAAGGTTGACAGCCAGTAATCAACTACTTGGGAAAAACTGGGTTGTGAAAATATGGGTGCTTTTAATTTTATGTAATTTATTGTGTTGGTCAAGCTTTGCTTTCTCTCAATGGATTTCTATGAGTGGATACAAAGTTAAAGTAACCTAGAGATTTATCACTCACTAATATAATTTTTTTTTAATCAGGCAAAACAAAGCATAAAACAGTATTCTAAATTATGGGAGCAGTATTGGTGTTTTTACAGTCCGAGGAACAAAAAAAGTGGGGAAATCCAGGTGGTTTCTATCAGTCTTTCAGATATTCATCAAAATGTGCCTTAAAGCTCTGTCTTCTTTAGAACTGTCAGTTTTGCTAAGACAACAGAGGATGCGGTCTCCAGGGTTGGTGCCTGCCCAGGCAGACTTCCAGATGTCTAGGTGCCTATTTGCCTAGAATGTAGGGGTTAAAGACGTAGGATGCTGGTTACAGATAAATCTAAATAAAAGCGCTAGTTTATTACCTTTAAAAGGTTACATTATTTATTACCTTAAACACTTGCCCTGTGAAATCAGGCATTGGGCATGTTCTCCAGGCTTGACATAAGTGTCTCCATTTTGTTTCCAGTTTCCACATTTCTAATAAAATCAGGCTTCAGAAAGGAGGGTGAGAATGTTTGCACAGCACTGAATTGGTATGTGTTCTGCTGTGTACATTTTCAACAATAACAATAAAACATATAATACAAAAAAGATAAGCTTTCAAATAATGACTAACAGTATGCGAGCATATAAAATTTTTCTAGGGCAAGAAAAGAGGGAAAGGATGAAATGCAGAAGGGTGGGCCAATAGAAGGAAGGTGGGGAGGGTAAACAGGAGCAGAGGGGGAAATTCCCTGGAGGGGTTGGGGAAATGGTTGGGGCTGGGGAGCTTAGACTCAAGGTCTGAGTGGAAGCCCAAGGGCTAGGAGAGTCTGGTGGAGCCAGACAGGGAAAGCAGCCTGCAGCCAAGGATAGACTTTCCCAAAGAAAGGCTGAAAAGCAGGCCCAGCATGCCACGCCTGCTCTTATTTCACTTTCTGGGAGCTTGGCTGCTGCTGAGCCATCTTCCCAGAGAGCTGTTTGCCAAGCAGACATTGAGAAGCTACATGCCTGTGGTTTATTTCCCTTCTGTTTCAAAATTAGCAGCAAATTATCTGTACATTTGGTTCCAACAAGAGCACGACATCAGTCACAGTCCCAGGTGAGAACACCTGCCCAAACTCCAGGTCTCATTGGATGCCCACGCTCAGCGCCTAAACTCTGCTGGTTCTGCTGCTTCTGGTGCCTAGAAGTTTGGGCTTTGGCTCTATAACTTGGTTTCATTGAAGGGTCTCCTGGGATCTAATCAGAGGGCTAAAAAGCCTCAACTGATAGGCACTAGGTGTTCTTCACCACTAGGCTGCCAGGGTGCTGGTTGCAGACAGGAAGAATCACCCAGAAGTTAAACCTGGCTAAATTTATGGGAGATGGAGGCCACCCCAGGATTCAAAGGTAAATCAGTGGAGGCTAGATGGCAGGCTGCAGGAAATGGAGGCAGTGGACATGGGATCTGTCACTGAGATGCAAAGGGAGGACGGAGGTGGTTAGCTGGTTGTCAAGATCCTGTGTGTGCTGAAGGGCGAGGGACAGCACTGTGAGGCTTGGGTCAGGGTCCTATAAGGTGGGCATGGAAGGGCCTTAGAGTCAACAGCACTCCTTGTTTCTAAAGAAACTGAGCTCTGGCCTATGACAGCAAAAACTTTCTTTTTTTTCTTTTAACCCAAACCAAATGGAGAGTCTTGCCTCTCACCTCTGTGAGCTGGCTCTTCAAGTTCAGTTGGAAGAGAAGGGATGGAATAGAGGGAAAGGGACCAGCTGCCTACAAGAGAAATCCAAGGGACAGAGTCCAGGGAAGTGCACCTCCAGACACTCATGCTAGACCATTTAGTGCTTTCAAGGCTTTGGAAGCTGCAGTGGATTTTCTTTAAAAGTGATATATCAGAGTTGATTGAGTACAGCTCAAACCTGGAACTATTTTTAAAAGAGTATGCTAGTTATTAAGAATTTGTAATCATTTTTTATCTTCTTCCCTCATTGTTTCCACTATTTGTTGAGGAATGCCTTATTAATAATCTGAAAAGGACAGCTTTGCCCCCATTGAAAAGACCAGCCAAAACTGATTCAGGTTACACAAAAATGTAAACGTTATCTTTGTTTCTAATTCTTTTCTGTTGAAAAGAATTAATGGAAATTGACATGTTAGAGTTGAGTTATCATGTTAGACCCACAGAGTCACACATGGAGTGCCCAGGCAACACACCTTTTATGAAAGGTTGAGGAACAAATTTGAAAAGGGAGCCCCAGCATTCTTGAAGACTGCTGTGATTGCTATTATATGTAAGTCACAGTTGAGAGTGGAGCTCCCTATCTGAATTAAGGCACCTAACTACAATGGGGCTGATTGGATCTCATGGTGCTAGTGGCCAAGTGATGGCAGTCAATTGACAGATACAAGGTGAGCGTGGTTACCATACTGGACAGAGGATTTAAAGCAGTAATCAGAATGGTCTGACTCCCATGGACTTATTGAGTTGGCCCAATGCCCTCTGTCTCCATTCTTGTCACGTTGCTTTCTGTGGTAGTTAACGTTGTGTGTCAACTGGCCTGGGCCATGATTCCGGTGGTTTGGCAGTTATAATGTAGTTTGCAGTGGTATAATGGTGTAATCACCTGCACGATGAGATCTAATATAATGTGATAACCTCCATGATGTCATTTGCTTTGAGTACCCAATCAGTTGAAAGGAAGTTTCCTTGGGGGTGTGGCCTGCATTCAGTATAGGTGGACTTTCTAACAAGGCTCGCTGGTTTTTGCTCACTTTGAATCCTGCAGCTTGCTTCTGTTCATCTGACCTCCATTTCTTGGGACTTGAGCTAGCAGATTGCTTTCCATCTTGCCTGCTGATCTTGGGATTCATTGGTCTCCACAGCCTGTTAGCTAGGAGAGGCTTCCAGCCTGACCAATGGCTTTGTACTTTCAGCCTCTATAACTGTATGAGTTATTTCCTTGATATAAATCTCTTAACAGGTATATTTGTAGGCCTGGTGACACAGTGGTTAAGAGCTTCAGCAGCTAACCATATGGTCATCAGTTTGAATCCACCTACCACTCCTTGAAAACCCCATGGGGCAGTTCTACTCTCTCTTATATGGTCGCTATGAGTCAGAATCGACTGAAGGGCCTCTAACAACATCACAACATAGGTGTATTTATACGCTTTGCTGTTTTGTTTCTCAGGAGAACCCAGCCGAAGACACCTTCCATCTACCAGCCTGTACCTATGGCCTCATGGGGAGTTCCTGATGATCAGTTGACTAAGGAAGAGAAAACTCATGCCTGGTTTAGAGATGGTCCTGTCCAATATGTAGTTACCACTTGATAGTGGACAGCAGCAGGACTATATCTCCTTGCTGGGACCTCCCTGAAGGGCAGTGGTGAAGGAAAATGCTCCCAATGGCCAAAATTTCAAGCACTGCACCTGGTTGTTCACTTTGTTTGGAAGGAGAAATGGCCAGATGTGTGATTGTATACTGATTCATGGGCTGTGGCCAATGGTTTGGCTGAATGGTCAAGGATTTGGAAGGAACATGATTGGAAAACTGGAGAAAAGGAGGATATGGGGAAGAGGTATATGGATAGACTTCTCTGAATGGGCCAAAGGAGTGAAGATATTTGTGTCTTTGTGAATGCTCATCAAAAGTTGACCTCAGCAGAGGAAGATTTTGACAATAAAATGGATAGGATGACTCATTCTGTGGAAAACAATTATTCTGTCCCCCCCAGCCACTCCCATTACTGCACAATGGGCTCATGAACAAAATGGCCATGGTGGTAAGGATGGTGGTTTTGCATGGGCTCAGCAAAGTGGGTTTTCACTCACCAAGGCCAACTTGGCTACAGCCACTTCTGAGTGCCCAATCTGCCAGCAGTGGAGACCAATACTGAGTATTCCATATGGCACCATTCTTTGAGGTGATCAGCCAGCAACGTGGTGTCAGGTTGACCACTTCCTTTATGGACAGTGCAGTGTTTTGTTCTTACTGGAATAGACACTCTGAATACAGATTTGCCTTCCTTTCATGCAATGCTTCTGCTGAAACTATCATCTGTGGACTTACGGAATGCCTTATCCAATGTCGTGGTATCCCACACAGCATCGCCTTAGATCAAGGGACTTACTTCACAGTAAATGAAGTGTGGCAATGAGCCCATGTTCATGGAATTTACTGTTCTTACCATGTTCTCCACCATCCTGAAGCAGCTGGCTTGATAGAATGAAGGAATGACCTTTCAAAGACACAATTACAACACCAGCTAGGTGGCAATACCTTGCAGGTTTGGGGCAATGTTCTCCAGGAAGCTGTATATGCTCTAAAACAGTGTCCAATATAAGGTGCTGTTTCTCCCATAGATAGGATTCATGGGTCCAGGAATCAAGTGGTGGAAATGGGAATGGTACCACTCACTATTACCTCTCCTGATCCACTCACAAAATTTTTGCTTCCTGTCTCCTCAGCCCTATGCTCTGTGGGTATAGCAGTCTTAGTTTCAAAGGAAGGAATGCTTCCACCTGGAAACACATCCATGAACTAGAAGTTGAGAATGCTGTCTGGCCACTTTGGGGTTCTTATGTCTCCGGATCAACAGACAAAGAAAGGAGTTACCATATTGGCTGTTGTGATTGATCCTGGCTATCAAGAGGAAATCAGATTGATATTACATAATGGAGGGAAAGAAGCACATGTCTGGAATGCAGAAGATCCCTTAGGGCATCTCTTGGCACTACCACTCTCTGTGATTTAAGTCAATGGAAAACTATAGTAACCCAATTCTGACATGATTATTAATGGCTTGGGTCACCCCACCAGGCAAAGGACCATGGCCAGATGAAGTGCTTGCTAAGCTTAAAGGGAATATAGAATGGGTGGTGAAAGAAGCTAGTTCTAGGTACCGTCTATGACCACAGACCACTTGCAGAAATGAGGACTGTAATTGTTATGAGTATTTATTCCTTGCATGTGTGCATCAAATATTTTCCTTTTCTTCACTTGTAAAATGTTGTTGTTGTTGTTAGGTGCTGTCGAGTCGGTTCCAACTCATAACGACCCCATGCACAACAGAACGAAACACTGCCCGGTCCTGAGCCACCCTTACAATCGTTGTTATGCTTGAGCTCATTGTTGCAGCCACTGTGTCAATCCACCTCATTGAGGGTCTTCCTCTTTTCCGCTGACCCTGTACTCTACCAAGCATGATGTCCTTCTCCGGGGACTGATCCCTCCTGACAACATGTCCAAAGTATGTAAGATGCAGTCTCGCCATCCTTGCTTCTAAGGAGCATTCTGGTTGTACTTCTTCCAAGACAGATTTGTTTGTTCTTTTGGCAGTCCATGGGTATATTCAATATTCTTCGCCAACACCACAATTCAAAGGCGTCAATTCTTCTTTGGTCTTCCTTATTCATTGTCCAGCTTTTACATGCATATGATGCGATTGAAAATACCATGGCTTGGGTCAGGGGCACCTTAGTCTTCAAGGTGACATCTTTGCTCTTCAACACTTTAAAGAGGTTCTTTGCAGAAGATTTACCCAATGCAATGCGTCTTTTGATTTCTTGACTGCTGTTTCCATGGCTGTTGATTGTGGATCCGAGTAAAATGAAATCCTTGACAACTTCAATCTTTTCTCCGTTTATCATGATGTTGCTCATTGGTCCAGTTGCGAGGATTTTTGTTTTCTTTATGGTGAGGTGCAATCCATACTGAAGGCTGTGGGCTTTGATCTTCATTAGTAAGTGCTTCAAGTCCTCTTCACGTTCAGCAAGCAAGATTGTGTCATCTGCATAATGCAGGTTGTTTATGAGTCTTCCTCCAATCCTGATGCCCTACTCTTCTTCATATAGTCCAGCTTCTTGGATTATTTGCTCAGCATACAGATTGAATAGCTATGGTGAAAGAATACAACCCTGACGCACACCTTTCCTGACTTTGAACCAATCAGTATCCCCTTGTTCTGTATGAACAACTGCCTCTTGATCTATGTAAAGGTTCCTCATGAGCACAATTAAGTGTTCTGGAATTCCCATTCTTCCCAATGTTACCCATAATTTGTTATGATCCACACGGTCCAATGCCTTTGCATAGTCAATAAAACACAGGTAAACATCCTTCTGGTATTCTCTGCTTTCAGCCAGGATCCATCTGACATCAACAATGATACCCCTGGTTCCACGTCCTCTTCTGAAACCGGCCTGAATTTATGGCAGTTCCCTGTCAATATACTGCTGCAGCTGTTTTTGAATGATCTTCAGCAAAATTTTGCTTGAGTGTGATATTAATGCTATTGTTCTATAATTTCCACATTTGGTTGCATCACCTTCCTTGGGAATAGGCATAAATATGGATCTCTTCCAGTCAGTTGACCAGGAAGCTGTCCTCCACGTGTCTGTCAATTTATCATACTGTGGGGGCTTGCGTGTTGCTGTGATGCTGGAAGCTATGCCACCGGTATTCAGATACCAGCAGGGTCACCCACGGAGGACAGGTTTCAGTGGAGCTTCCAGACTAAGACAGACTGGGAAGAAGGACCCGGCAGTCTACTTCTGAAAAGCATTAGCCAGTGAAAACCTTATGAATAGCTGCAGAACATTGTCTGATATAGTGCTGGAAGATGAGCCCTCCAGGTTAGAAGGCACTCAAAAGATGACTGGGGAAGAGCTGACTCCTCAAAGTAGAGTCAACCTTAATGACATGGATGGAGTAAAGCTTTCGGGACCTTCATTTGCTGATGTGTCATGACTCAAAATGAGAAGAAACAGCTACAAACATCCATTGATAATCGGAACCTGGAATGTTTGAAGTATGAATCTAGGAAAATTGGAAATTGTCAAAAATGAAATGGAACACATAAACATCGATATCCTAGGCATTAGTGAGCTGAAATGGACTGGTATTGGCCATTTTGAATCAGACAATCATATAGTCTACTATGCTGGGAATGACAACTTGAAGAAGAAAGGTGTTGCATTCATCGTCAAAAAGAACGTTTCAAGATCTATCTTGAAGTACAACGCTGTCAGTGATAGGATGATATCCACACGCCTACTTGTAAAATACAAGATGAAAATAGGACTAGTGTGTTTTCTCTTGTACATGTGTTAGTTGTGTCATATTAGGCACAAGTATGACTTTATAATTTTCTTTATGTAGAGATTGTTTATGATTTAAGGAGATGTGTACAGGTGCCAAATTGACAAGGGGTGGACTGTGATGATTAAGGCTGTGTGTCAGCTTGGCTGGGCCATGGTTCTCTTTGGCAGTTATGATGTAGTTTGGCAGTTAAGTAATGATGTAATCACCTCCATAGTGAGGTATGATATAATGTAATCTCCTCCATGATAAGATCTCTTATGAGCAGCCAATCAGTTGAAAGGGAGTTTCCTTGGGGGTATGACCTGCATCCAATATATATGGACTTTTTTGGCAAAGCTCCCTGGTTTTGCTCTGCTCAGGATCCTGTATTTGTCTTGTTGTCATCTGAACTCCGTTTCTTTGGTCTTGAGCCTACAGCCTGCCATCTAAGCTGCCAGTGTTGGATCCCTCAGCATTTACAGCCCTCGAACCCACAGCCTGCAGTGTGATCTGCCGATATTGGGTTTGTCAGCCCTTGCAGCTGGGAGAGTCAGGAGAAACCTCCAGCCTGACACCTGACACATGAACTTTAGCTTTTCCAGCTTCTGCAACTGTGTGCACCATTTCCTTGATATAGATCAATCTCTCTCTCTCTGTGCATATATGCATATATATGTGTGTGTGTGTGTATGTTGTTTTTGTTGTTGTTAGATGCCATCAAGTCTGTTCCACTCATAGTGACCATATGTACAGCAGAATGAAACACTGCCTGGTCCTGCACCATTCTCACAATTATTGCTATTTTGGAGCACATAGCAGCCCTATAGGCCAGAGTAGAACTGCCCAATAAGGTTTCCAAGGAGCACCTGGCAGATTAGAACTGCTGACCTTTTGGTTAGCAGCCATAGCTCTTAGCCACTCCACACCAGGGTTTCCATATATATATAAATAACAAAAAAACATACCACAGACTCTTAGAAGCTCAAGGAGTAATCACCATGTCCTGTTTCAACATCTGAATGAGGCCAGCACGCTCCTCTCGCCTTTCCAGTCAACTGTCCTGAGCACATTGGTCTTCCTCCTTCTGGTCCCCACCACATGTCCCTAGACAGGTGCTATGCCACCAGGTCTCAGGCTGTGTTTGTGGCAGGAAATAAGAAGGCTGAGTGCCCAGATCAGAAAAGCAAAGGTTTTGCAGAAACCTTGACACTTGTGCTTTTATTATATTACCCAGAACTATGTCACATGGATGTTATTAGTTAAAGTTTTTATTGCTGTTAGGTGTCATCAAACTGGTTCCAACTCATAGTGACCCTATTTACAACAAATTGAAATACTGCTGGGTCCTGGGCCATCCTTATGATCATTGTTATGCTTGAGCGCATTGTTTCAGCCGCTGCGTCAATCCATCTCCTTGAGAACCTTCCTCTTTTTTTGATGACCCTCTACCAAGCATTGTGTCCTTCTCCAGGGATTGGTCCCTCCTAATAACATGTCTAAAGTAGGTGAGCTGTAGTCTCACCATCCTTGCTTCTAATGGGCATTCTGGCTGTACTCCTTCTAAGACAGGTTTGTTTGTTCTTTTTGGCAGTACATGCTATATTCAATATTCTTCGCCAACACCACGATTCAAAGGCATCAGTTCTTAGTTGCTCTTCCTTATTCATCGCCCTGTTTTGGCAGGGATATGAGGCAATTGAAAACACCATGGCTTGGATAAGGTGCACCTTAGTCCTTGAGGTAACATGTTTGTTTTTCAACACTTTAAATAGGTCTTTTTTTGCAGCAGATTTGCACAGTGCTATGTGTCTTTTGATTTCTTGTCTGCTGCTTCTATGGGCATTGATCGTGGATCCAAGTAAAATGAAATCCTTGACAACCTCAGTCTTTTCTCAGTTTAACATGATATTGCTTTGTAGAATTCTTCAACATTGCAACTGGAGGCTTGAAGTTTTTCTTCAGTTCTTTCAGCTTTGAAATGCTGAGCATGTTCTTCCCTTTTGGTTTTCTACTTCCAAGCCTTTGCACATTTCATTATAACACTTTACTTTGACTTCTTGAGCCACGCTTTGAAATATTCTGTTCAGCTGTTTTACTTCATCATTTCTTCCTTTCGCTTTAGTAACTCTATGTTCAAAAGCAAGTTTCAGAGTCTCTTCTGATATCCATTTTGGTCTTTTATTTCTTATTTGTATTTTTAATGACCTCTTGCTTTCTTCATGTATGAGGTTCTTGATGTCATTCCACAACTCGTCTTGTCTTTGGTTATTAGTGTTCAATGTGTCAAATCTATTCCTGAGATGGTCTCTAAATTCAGGTCGGATATACTCATGGTCATACTTTGGCTCTTGTGAACTTCTTTCAATTTTCTTCAACTTCAACATGAACTTGCAAACGAGCAATTGATGGTCTGTTCCACAGATGGCCCCTGGCTTTGTTCTGACTGACGATATTGAGCTTCTCCATCGTCTGTTTCCACAGGTGTATTCAATTTGATTCCTGTGTATTCCATCTGAGGAGGTAACACGTACAGTTGCTGTTTATGTTATTGGGAAAAGGTATTTCCAATGAAGAAGTCATTGGTCTTGCAAAATTCTGTCATACAATCTGCGGCATTATTTCTATCACTAAGGCTGTATTTTCCAACTACCAACCCTTCTTCTTTGTTTCCAACTTTTGCATTATAATTTCTGCAATTATCAGTGCATCTTGATTGCATGTTAGATCAGTTTCAGACTGTAGAAGTTGGTAAAAAATCTTCAGTTTCTTCACCTTTGGCCTTAGTGATTGGTGCATACATTTGAATAATAGTCTCATTATATGGTCTTCCTTGTAGGCGTATGATATGATATAATCCTATCACCAACAGCATTGTACATCAGGATAGACCTTGAAATGTTCTTTAGAGGATGAATGCAATACCATTCCTCTTCAATTTGTCATTCCTGGCAAAGTAGACCATATGGCTTTCTATTCAAAATGGTAAAACCAGTCTATTTCAGCTCACTAATGCCTACAATATCAATCTTTATGCATTCCATTTCATTTTTGAGAATTTCCAATTTTCCTAGATTCATAATTCATACATTCCATGTTCTCATTATTAATGGATATTTGCTATTTTTTCTTCTCATTTTGAGTCGTGCCACATCAGCAAATGAAGTTCCCCAAAGCTTGACTCCATCCATGTCATTAAGATTGACTCTAATTTGAAGAGGCACCTCTTTCCCAGTCATCTTTTGAGTGTTTTCCAACCTGAGGGGCTCATCTTCTGGCACTATGTCAGACAGTGTTTTGCTGATACTCATAAGGTTTTCACTGGGCAGTTTTTTCAGAAGTAGACTGTCAGATCCTTCTTCCTAGTCTGTTTTAGTCTGGAAGTGCCGCTGAAATCTGTCCACCAAGGTTAACCCTGCCAGTAGTTGAAATACCAGTGGCAAAGCTTCCAGTATCACAGCAACATCCAAGCCACCACAGTACGACAAAGTGACAGAGATGTGGTGGGCTAGCTAAAGAGACTCTGAGAACTTATTTTCCACACTTGACAGCCTTGAGAGTTGAGGTACACAGGGAGAAGTTTCTAGAAAAGGAGAATGGGCCAGTCAGCCTATAGTTTTCCTCATGCTCACTGCTCTTATACCTATAATGACTCATCAAAGATATTAATCTCTATTAGCCTTCACCACTCAGATTAATGTACAACTGGGGCTAGACTCAGGGATACAATGGAAAAAAGAAAAAGGCTTTTACATCAAGTAGGTATGGGTGGTAATTCCGACTCTGATACTTAGGAGGCTATGCAAGAACACGTGCATATTCATTCTCTGTTTCTCTGCATCTGTCTCTCTCTTTTCTTCCTTTCTCTTTAAATTTTTCTTTATTCCTTTTAAGAAGCTCTGACTTCTTAATTTACCTGTGGCCTTAACAGTAGGGCCAAGCCCACATCTGGCACATGTGCTATTAAAGTGGCACTGGACAAATTACTTGACCTCTCTCAATTTACTTCATCTCTCCTGAAAATGGGAGAAATCATTGCCTCACTGGAGAATGGCAAGGACTATATATGACAACCCATGTAAAGTGCCTAGTATATAATAAGCACACAACTAATGTGTTTTCCTACCCCCCTTCTCTTTCCCTACCGTATTGTCTTCTTAGAGATGCTTCATGATTCACTTGGCTGTCATGCTCTCAGGCAGACAGACTACATGGAATATGTTTCAATAATCTCTAAGATCTTTGAATTGAAAACCATATCTTCATAGCTTTGTAAGCCTTATGGCCAAAAACCAGTGGCTGTCAAGTGTACTCCAACTCACACTGGCCCACGTGTGTCAAGGTAGAAGTATGTTTCATAGGGTTTTCAATGACTGATTTTTCAGAATTAGATTGCCCTGCCTTTATTCTGAGGTGTCTCTGGATGGACTCGAGCTAAACTGCCAAATTTTGGTTACCACTCAAAGGCGTTACCTGTTTGCATCTTGCTTATATTCCTCCCTGTAGACCAAAAAAACCAAACCAACCCAACTGACTTCCAGTTGATTCCAATTAGGTATTATAGAGGAGAATTGGTCCATAGGGTCTTCTTACCTGTAAACTTTATGGAAGCGGATTGCCAGGCCTTTCTACAAATGATTGCCTGAACAAATAATTCTTTCTTGCTTTGTTCAGTTATTCATTATACAGAACTAAGTTGTTATTAAAGTAAATTTATTTGTGAAATGTCTTAGTCATCTAGTGCTGCTCCAATGGACATATCACAAGTGGATGGCTTTAACAAACACGATTTTATTTCCTCACAATAAACCCCAGTGAACCCAGTGCTGTCGAGTCAATTCCGACTCATAGCAACCTATAGGACACAGTAGAAATGCCCCGATAAAGTAAGGTAAAAGTCCATATTCAGGGCGTCAGCTCCAGGGGAAGGCTTTTTCTCTCTGTTGGCCTTCTTATCAATCTTCCCCTGGACTAGGAGCTTCCCTGAGCAGGTACTCTGGGTCCAAAGGACGTGCTTTGCTCCCGGTGCTTCTTTCTTGGTGGTATGAGGTCCCCCTTCTCTGCTTGCTTTCCCTTTTATCTCTTAATAGATAAAAGGTGGTGCAGGCCACACCCCAGGAAAACTCCCTTTACATTGGATTAGGGATGTGACCTGGGTAAGGGTGGTGTTACAACCCTACCCTGATTCTCTTGAACATAAAATTATAATCACAAAATGGAGGACAACCACACAATCCTGGAAATCATGGCCTAACCAAGTCGGCACATATTTTTGGGAGACACAATTCAATCCGTGACACCAAATGTAACAGAAGTGCTAAAAAAGAAAAAATAATAAAAATGATAAAAAATATTATGATATATTCAGGAGAAAAATTTGCATTTTTCTTTTCAACAATGATGTACTACTGGAGAAATCCACCACTCGTCTGTCAGTCTTCCTAATGTGATTGCTTACATATTGAAGCTATACCAATGGTATTTCAAATGCCAGCAGGATCACACAAGGTGGACATGATTCAGTGAGGCTTGCAGACTGGAATAGACTAAGAAGAAGGACCTGGCAATCCACCTCTTAAAAAAAAAAAAGCCAGTGAAAACCGCATGAATAGCAATAGAACATTGTCTGATATAGTGCCAGAAGATGAGTCTCTCAGGTTGGAAAATGCTCAAAATATGACTGAGGAAGAGCTGTCTCCTCAAAGTAGAGTTGCTATTAATCATGTGGATGGAGTAAAGCTTCTGGAATCTCCTTTTGCTGATGTGCCACAACTCAAAATGAGAAGAAAGAGCTGCAAACAGCCATTACTAACTGGAATGTGAAATGTACACATTATGAGTCTAGGAAAATTGGAAGTTGTCAAAAATGAAGTGGAATGCATGAAGATAAGTATCCTAGGGATTAGTGAGCTGAAATGGACTGGTATTGGCTGTTTCAGATTGGACAACTATATGTTCTACTATGTCAGTAATGACAAAATGAAGAGAAACTGTGTCACATGTATTGTGGAAAGAAAAAACCTTACCAAGATCTCTATCCTAAAGTACAGTGTTGCCAGTGATAGAGTAATATCCATAAATTTAAAAGGAAGACAAGTTAGTACAACTATTATTCAAATTTATACAACAATCACTAATGTCAAAGATGAAGAAATTGAAAATTTTTACCTACTTCTATGGTCTGAAATTGATCAAACATGCAATCAGGATGCATTGGTAATTACTGATGATTGGAATGAGAAAGTTGGGAACAAAAAAAAAGGATCAGTAGTTGGAAAATATGGCTTTGGTGATAAATACAGCACTAGAGAGCATGAATTTCTTGTAGTTCCCTGTGAATGTACTGTTGCAACTGCTTTTAAATGATCTTCAGCAAAATTTTACTTACATGAGATATTAATGAAATTGATAATTTCTGCATTCTGTTGATCACATTTTTTGAAATGGGCACAAATATAGATCTCTTTCAATTAGTTGGCCAAGAAGCTGTCTTCCAAATTACTTGGTAAAGAGCAGTGAGTACTTCCAGTGTTGCATCGACTTATTGAAACATCTCAGTTGATATTCTGTCAATTCTTGGAGCTTTGCTTTTCAACAATACCTTGGGTGCAGCTTGGGCTCCTTCTGACGGGCTCATCTTTCAGCACTCTATCAGGCAGTATTCCACTGTTATTCATAAAGTTTTTACTAGCCAAGTTTTCCAGAAGGAGACTGCCAGGTCCTTCTTCCTAGTCTGTCTTAGTCTGTAAGCTCAGCTGAAGCCTGTCCACCAAATGTGACCCTGTTGGTATTTGACATACTGGTGGCATAGCTTTCAGCATCACAGCAAGATGCAAGCCACGACAGTACGATAAACTGACAGACAAGTGGTGGCACGTAATCTACTCTAGTTTTAATTCTCAAATATGTTCATTGTGCCTGTAGGAAATGAGAACTAATTTTTTGGGAAATGTGGTGTGCAATGAGCTACTTTACAGATAAGTGTTTGTTATTTCTAAAATAGAATTATAAGGTAGAGGGAAAATACTAATAATAGGGAATATGCTTTGGGAAATGTCAGTAAACATAGAAAAATAACAGTACCCACCCACTGCACATTTATTGAGGGCTTATGATTTGGCAAACACTTATATGCACTACCTCATTTTTATCCCTCTCAGCATCTCTTTCAGCTTAGTAACATTCAAAAAATAAGTAAATAAACCATGGTCATTGAGTTGATTTTGACTCTTAGTGATGCTATACGACAGAGTAGAACTGTCCCATAAGGTTTTGTTGTCAGCCATTATAGAGAATTCACAAACCCGTACCGGCCATGAGCCAGCAGAAGCTAGTAGTACGGAGGGAATTTGTGTAGACCCAGCTCTGGGTGGCTGGGTGATAGAAAATGACTGCAGGGGCAGTCAATGAAGAAGGATAGAGTCTTCGTAGCTTGTGACGTAATCACAAGGGGCAACAGAGAGAGACAGGCTAGCTGGTCTGAAGTGCAGGGAGCTATGCAGACTCCTAAACCTACAGCTGCTCTAAGGTAACCTGCTCTCAGGTGGCTAGGGATGATTTGACCCAGTTCAGGATAGCCAAGGATGAATTCTGATCTAACTCTCCATAATTAAAAAAAAAAAAAAATTTTTTTTTTTTTTTTTCCGTAATTAGGGTCAGAGAAATCGGCATAAAAGTGGCTAGAGACAAGGAGGGGAAATGTGGGAGGCTAAGGCCTGGATCCACTTCCAGATGGAAATTGGATTCCTGCTGATCCTTGCCACACAGTTAGTGATAAAGGTGTGGTTGCCCACCTTGCCCCTTTATTAGTATTGCAGCTCCCCTGCAGGCATGGACTCTACTCATTACGCCCTGCTCAGGATGTGTGACCATCTCCTAATAGGCTGTCCTATACTTACTTGTGAACAATCTTTCCACCTTTGCCCTAGCAAGAGAAAGTAAAAATTTGGGGTATCTCAGTAAGCAATCATCTCCTCCTAAGGCACATATTGTGTCCATTAGTAGCTGGGAAGATGGTGGAGGTGATTAAAATACCCCACACCAATGTACCCACAGAGAGTTGGGAATAAAAAAGAAATACAATGCTGCAGTGAAAGAAATATTTATAATTCCAGGTTCTGGGGTGATCTATACCTAGTGCTAGATTAGGCATCCATTAGCCCACCAGCGCCTCCCAGTCACTTCTTTCCCACGCCTTCCAGGGGCCCAAGACAATCCATGCAGATTAATGAAAGGAACTTTACCAACTCCTCCCTACATGACCTCAGACTGGTCCTGGTCTGCTTTCTTTCTTTTCATTTTCTCGAATCCACCCAAGGACACAGCTTTAGTTCAGGCCCTGGCCAACACTCAGGTGGAGCACTGCTGTTCCTCATTGCCTAGGCTCTTCCCTTCCAATCTACTGTTTTTGTGTGCCATCAAGTTGATTCCAACTCATAGCAATCCTATAAGACAGAGTAGAGCTGCCCCATAGGGTTTCATAGGCTGTAGGCTTTACAGGAGAAGATCAGCAGGTCTTTTCGCCTGGGAGTGGCTGGTGGTTTCAAATAGCAGACCTTTCAGTTAGCAGCCAATTGCTTAACCATTTTACCACCAGGGGTCCTTCTTCCAACCTACTAACCCCGGGAAAATTCTAATTCAGATTCTTTCACTCCCATTACCCTCAGGATAGAGTCCAAACTCCTTGCCATTACAAAGAGGCCCTTCGGGAGTTGAATTGTGCCTTCAAGTTCATCCTAAACAGGTCTTCCCATACGAGGAACCCCTTGGACCAGCTAAACCTAAGGACTGACAACTCCCCGGACCTGGAATTCGTGGTTCTGCTTTTGATTAAGCTGTTCTTTCTGTCTGGGATTGTCCTTCCTCTTCTCTTTCTTGACTTTAAGAAGAACTCCTGTTGAAAACCTTCAAGGCTTCACCCAAGGGTCTCTACAACTATAATTGCATCAAAGCCACGTGTCAGGTCATCAGCTCCTTGAAGGTAGTGACCACACCATATCCACACTTTTTTCCCCACTTCATATTTCAGCTCCCAGTATTCTCCCTGGCCTTCTTCTTGTTCTTGAGTCTTGCCAAGGCACAGAGCCTTTCCTTTGGCTCCTTCCTTTGCCTGGAGATCCATCCTCTGTCCCCATATCCAGGTCTTCACAAGACTGGCTCATTCATCATTCAGGCCTAGGCTCAAATGTCGCCTCTGCAGAGGTAGCCCCTGCCATCCCAGATCTGAAAGAACTCCCCACAATCACCACAGCCTCCTGATCAGTCCATTCTCTTCTTTCCACAGAAATATTAGTCATGCTTGGAAATGATCTTATTTCTCTCCATGTTTATGTTATCTGTTCCCCTTCATAGTGTCCCAGCCTCTCGCTAGAGGACATCATTTCTGCCTGGGATACAGGGACCTTGTCCACACATTCACTAATGTAGCGAGTTTCTTTAATAGTTCTTGTCACATTCTCGTTGCTTTTGTTGTTAGCAGCCACTGAGTCGGCCCCCAACTAATGGCAAGCTCATGCACAACATAACAAAACACTGCCCAGTCCTGTGCCATCCCCATGATCCATTGTAAATTGGACTTTTGTGACGTGTAGGGTTTTCATTTCACCAACGAAGTAGTTGACAGAACTTTCTTTTTCGTTCATCTTAGCAGGTATCAGTAAATATCTTTGGAATAAGTATATTATGTGCACAGTTTGCACTTGGTAAGAGTGGATATAAATACAATTATTTCATGAGTATAAAGGTTATCCAGTGAGTCTAAAAAACAAGGGTGGCCATCCTAATCAGCCACCCCCTACTCTCCACCACTCTATGACACTACCCCAGGTCACTTTTTGAATACTTTTAGCTTTTTTCTTTCACGTCTGTCTTGGCATGCCAGGAATGAATTGTGGCCTAACTTTTTCAATGTCGTTTTAGCACACAGACACAGGAGCCAAACTGTCTGGGTTCAAATCTCAGCTCCGTTCCCTTGTAGGACCGTGGGCAAGCAATTCAACTTCTGTGCCCCAGATTCCACATTCATAATACATCATGTGTCTCATGAGACTGCTGGGACAAGTACATGAATTAATATACACAAAACACTCAGGACAGTGCCTGGTCATCATCTTTAGTCATGTGGGGACAGGACACAGGGACAAATCCAAATAACAGGAGCATCTGTGGAAGACGAGTGTGATGGGAAAAGTACATGAGACAGAGAGGTGGCAGCAGGACATTTGTCTCTGAGAGTTCAAAACAATGTAACTTTTTAATTTTACTTATAGAAAGTCTGCAAGGTATTTGGAGTACTTCTATAATTTTATGGTAAAAGTAACAAATTTTATTTTAAAATAGTTTAAACAAAAGTCATCCTGCATTTTAATATTTTACAATAATATCCACTACATCAAAATTATGATCATTTAAAAAATTATAAAAACCATGCCAGTAATTTTGTGCTTTGTGAGTCAGTGGGTAAACATGATTTCATTTTTCTATGAAGAATTTACTCTCTTCCCTTTTGGCTTTTTCAAGGCTTTCAGAACTGATTATTCCTCTTGGCAGCTGCAACTTACTCTTTTCTGTTTCCAGTATGTTCTCCGCTTCACCTCAAATAAAGTACAGAAACAGGCAAGGTGACACAGAGCTCATCAGGGTTTTGTGAAAAGATCTGACTGCTACCATCCAGAGACACTCTAACACTCTGTGTGGAGGCATGTCTCCAACTCTCACAATATTTCACCCATTTTCCTCCAGTGACTGACGCCCCTTCCAAAGGAAATAACACAGTCATGACTTCTGAAGACTTGGAGAGAGACACAAATCAGATGCCAGAGATTTTATTAGATGGAAGACAGCATGATAATGCAGTATTTTCTTCAGGCTAGTGACACCTGCCAACTGCTATTGTTGAAGAATAATCAGCAAAAAATTTTAAAAATTATGTTGTAGTGCATGTTGTTGACGTTCCATAAACCTGCCTTGGGCAGGAAGGCACATGCTTTCTCTGAGAACTTCTCTTGTAGCACGCTCCTATAATTTACACTCCAAACCTAACAGGGCAGTCTACAACTTTCAAATTATAAGACTACTTTGACTATCTGCAAACATCCTTTTTGCTTCAATCTTGAATAATAAGTATAAGTCATTATAAAATTGTATATAACTAGGCAGGCCATTGATGACAGACTAGATGTTTTCCATGTGAAATTCTCAGTGTGTGTTTACTGAATGGCTGAGGATACATTCAGTCAAACAGAGATTGTATGTTTTGGAGTCATCACTACTCAACAGGGGAATAATGACAACCTAAACTTCCTAATGTAACAAGTTTTACAGAAAATCCTCATAACATGGCTTGGAAATTTGAAATTTTGCATTCTGTAGACTTAGATGTCCCTGAAATAAAATCACTTTCCAAATATACAATCAACACTTTTCTAGGAAATACATTTGATTTACATTCGAGATATGATCCAGTGAATGTGGTATAATAGGGTTTACATTTCTTTATATTTTATAGTAACTTTTACGAGGAACTGAGAATTCTAATCTCCATATACACAATGAGACATGGCTAAGCTCAGAGTGATGAATTCTTGAGCAGGTGAATAACGGTGAAACCAAGCAGGCCTTTGAGATGAAATTTAACAATAGTAGATCGATTATATAGAGTTTGTCCTCCAGAAGTTCATTTGTAGCTCAGTGTTTTAGAAGTTGGAATATATTTCCCCAATGTAATAATGTTGTAAATAAATTTTTAGGCTGTCAACAAAAGGCTGTTTTACCCGTTGATTTAGCTGAACTATGGAGCCCTGGAAGGGCAGTGGTTAAGATCTTGGAGGCTAACCGAATTGTGTGCGGTTCAAATCAACAAACTGTTCCTTGGAAACCTTATGGAGCAATTCTACTCTGTGCTACAGCATCACTGTAAGTCAGAATCAAATCGATGGCAAGTGGTTTGGTATGGTTTTGGTTATGATACCAATAATACCTGGCCCAAATGGACATTTTGACATAGGTTCTACGTGGAAAATGCATTTCCATTTTCAAACTGGAATTTTTAAGAAGGAATGCTTGTCTTACTCCTTACTTCCAAACCTGGAGAGGGGTGTGCACCTCCTTCTTTCTGGTCACAAGCTATAACAAACAGAGCTTCAGGGATAATGATGGGTCCATATCCCAGGGGAGAACAGGAAGGCAAAGACAAATGCTTGGGGAGGCATTGTGCCCAATGTGCTCTGGGTTGGATGCTTAAGAAGTAGGGACATAGTGATCCTTATGACAGTACAGCTCCCAGAGAAGTGGTGAGATTTGGGGGACAGGGAAGGAGACAGTAATGGGTAACTAGAGCTCCCTGGTACAAGAGAGGCATCTGTGGCAGAAACGCCATCTTCCAGGGCAATAAGAGCCAGGGTTCTGTGAGGGCAGCGTGCTGGTGAACATTTAACAACTAGATCTCTGAAAAAAAAAAGTACGTAAGTTTATTATGAAGTTAAGTTGTTATAAATTTTCCTGATTCAAAGTATATGTAGCACACAACTTACAAAACTAATATGTATAATACACTTTATCATAAATTCCATATTATAGCAGATTGATTCTCACAGAACGCTTTCCTTCATTTTTCTTGAACTCTTGTATTTGTAGCCGAACTAAGGTGGCAGTTGACAAGAGTACAGTTCCAACATGAATGGTGGCTGAATCTTTGCTGACACTAGTGAGTAGGACAAAGTGAAACAAGGAAGATGTGTGTTGGCACTTCTCTTGTTTGAGAGTGGTATAAACCTTTTTTTCTTTTTTTGCAGAATCAGATTATAGTTTCTAAATATTGGAAGAACATTTTCTCAATTTTTTGTACTGTCCACACACAAGCCCCCCTCCCTTCATGATCTAAGATGACTACGGAAGCGACTCAGTTTTAATCTGCATTTTGCTCACCACTTTCTTAAGTCTAGACCATGGGTTGGCCAACTTTCTTAAAGGACCAGACAGTAAATATTTTTGGCTTTCTGTGCCTTACTCTTGGAAACCCTGGTGGTATAGTGGCTAAATGCTATGGCTGCTAACGAAGGGGTTGGCGGTTCAAATCTGCCAGGTGCTCCTTGGAAACTCCACAGGGCAGTTCTACTCTGTCCTCTAGGGTCACTATGAGTTGGAATCGACTCGATGGCAGTGGTGGGTGCCTTACTGTTGCAATGACCCAATTCAGTCATTGTAGTGGGAAAACAGCCATAGACAATACATAAAGGAATGCTCATGGGTGTGTTCCAATAAAACTTTATTTTCAAAAACAGGGGGCTGATCTGCTAGCTGTAATTTGCTGACCCCTGGCCTAGACAATCAACAAAACAATAAGTCAAGCCCTGATTTGTATTATTTTCAGATTTTCATGGTGTACTCTCACCATGACCAACTTCAAGCTACAAACAGGACATCCCTGAAGGCGGAGTTGTAGCTGTACAGTATTGTAGCTGTATATCGTAATTGTAGTTCTACCATACAGATACAATAGACATAAATAATCTAAGTATAGACAATAATAAAATAATTAGAAACTCATGACTTCTGAGTATTATCTTTGTTTTTAATATAATTTAATACAATTTCTTAAGAATTTATAATTACAAGTTTATATAATTTAATATTTAGTAACCACTGTTGTCAACAACCAGTTTACAGTATCTCTGAAAGTTTAGCTGTCACTTCTGACAAGCTGGCATGAGCTGGCTCCAGTAAACCACTCTGTGAGGGAGGAGAAGGGCTGGTGATTGGCAGACTCTGGGAGAGGATTTTTTTCCAGAATCTCCTTAAGTCAAGGTCTTAAAAGGAGTTGATTTTTGGTCTGGGAAATAGACTGATTTATCAGAGATGTACCTTTCTTTCTTTGCAGAAGTGTCCCATAGCCCAAGTCATACTGGTAGGTGAGAACAAAGCTTAATGGAACAATGGGGAAAAGGAAGGCTGGCTTCTTCCTTTTTATTGCTCTGTTTCAAGAATAAAAAGGAACAACCTGCAAACATGTATCTCTATGTTGTTGTTGTTGTGTGCCGTTGAACTGAATCTGATTCACAGGAACCCTATAGGACAGAGTACAACTGCCCCATAGGGTTTTCAAGGAATCGCTGGTGGATTAGAACTGCAGCTGTTTTAGTTAGCAGTCTGAGCTCTTAACCACTTTGCAAACAGGGCTCCATATATCTCTATACTCAATGAAAAAAAAAAAGCTGTTTTTTAGAAGAGTTTCCTCCATCTCAAAAATTACTTAATAATTTAGAGGTTGCTGTAGAAGTTGAATTTTCTTCCTCAGGGCCAGTCACCAGATTCTGCAGTTCTCAAGGGCAAGGTCTATGACTTGTTCATCTTTATTTGACTCCGAGGCTCGTGTTTAAAATGGAAAATGACTGATATCTACTTCTTAGGTACTGTAGAGAGAAACTTTTAGAGGCCTCGCCCTATTGTGGTGACAAAGAAGTCCTCTCTCTGACTTATGAAATGCAGAAAAGGACAGAAGAAACCTAAGAAACTAAAGGCAGAGTGAAATATTTCTAGCCTGGCTTTACAAAGCTCTAGCAAGTCTGTGAGGGGTTACTTTGTTTACCTATACCCTATGTGGACCAAAAGCCTGTCTTGGCCAATTTTATAATAACATGAAAACAGCAAACACAACAAAAGAAGTAAATTATTTAAGAAAATTTTAAAGTAAACAGCAAACATACCCGGCTGTTAAAGAGATGGCTGCAATGCCAAAAAAATTCCAAAATATTGGAGGAATTCATGAGACCAAGCCATCTGCATGCCCATTTGTCTTTCTCTGATTTCTTTCTGCATTATTAGTTGCCTTTCTATCTGGGGACAGAACAAAAGACAAAGTGTGGTTACTCATCTTTTGAATCTGAGCACAGAGTTGATAATCTGCTTCCTTTCCAGTGGATTTTCATTCTTCAATAGCTTTGATTCACTTTTGTTTCTTTCTTTCTTTTTTAATTTCAGTAGACTTTGACTAAAGTCCTCAGGATAGTTATTCCCAAGTGTTGTCTTGACAATGAAATCTTTCTGGGTCATGAACAGAACAGATACCAACACTCCGTTTCTGCAGCCTTCAGTGTTACCAACATGTAGTCTCGTTCTTGTATCCAAGCCCCAGATATGTCAAGCTTTTTTGATTGCATGTGAAGGAGGATCTAAGGGAATTTAAATGCCCAGCCCTAACACTTGCAGTCTGTGTGACTTTTTGCAAGTTCTTGCATCTTTGTGTGCCTAGGTAGTCTCATCTGTCAAACGGGGCAATGACAGTACCTACCTTATAGGGTTGTTGTGAGGATTAAATGAGCAAATACACATGAGGTCTTAGAGCAGAACCTTAGTAAGGGCTCAATAAAAGTGAGTTGTTATTATTTGCCTAGAAAATAGATATGAGAATTCAGTACTGATCTTTCAAAAATACCAATTCTATCCCTGTCACTCCCCTGCTGAGAAACTTCCAATGCTTTTTTTTTTCTGCTTCATCAGGTAGAAATACTCTGCTCAGCTTCCCAACCCTTGGGACTGGGTCTGTGTGCCTGGACTGCCTCATTTTCTGCTATAACCCTTTCCAACATGCATCACTGCTTGGGTCATCCTGGCCTCCCACAGTTCTCCACACGTGGCTCCATCAGTCACTTCTTGGCTGTGTGACTTTTGGTAAGTCACAACACGTCTAAGCCTCAGTCATCTTATCTGTAAAGTAAGGATAATGCCAGTACCTCACTCATAGGTTTACTTCTTTATGAGACTGGGATTTTTTTTTTTTAAATTGTAGTTTTGATGAAGGGTTACAGAACAAACTGTCTTCTAATTAAACAGTTAGTACAAATATTGTTTTATAATTTTGGTTAACAAACCCACAACATGTCAACATTCTCCCTTCTTGACTTTGGATTTCCTATTACGAACGTTTTGGTCCCCTCCTGCCTTCTAGTCCTTGCCCCTGTGCTGTTCAAAAAAAAACCAAAAAACAAAAAACAAGAAATCAAGTTCTATCCTGAACTACAATGTTGTCAGTGATAGGATAATATCCATAAGCTGAAAAGAAAACTAGCTAATACAACTATTATTAACATTTATACAACAACCACTAATATCAAAGATGAAGAAACTGAAAATTTTTACCAACATCTACAGTCTGAAATTGATCAAATATGCAATCAAAATGCATTGATAATAACTGGTGTTTGTAATGGGAAAGTTGGAAACAAAGAAGAAGGATCAGTACTTGGAAATACGGCTTTGGTGATGGAAAAGACACTGGAGATCACAAGATTGAATGTTGCTCAAGTCCAATGACCTATTCATCGGAAATGCCTCTTTCAACAACATAAATCTTGACTATACACATGTACCTTGCCAGATGGAATACACAGGAGTCAAATCAAATATATCTGTGGAAAGGGATGATGGAGAAGCTAAATGTCATCCATCAGAACAAAGCCAGGGGCCAACCATGTAACAGATGATCAACTGCTCATATGGAATTTCAAGATGAAGCTGAAGACAATTAAAACAAGTCTGCCAGAGCCGAAGTACAACCTTGGGTACATCCTGCTTGAATTTAGAGAACTTCTTAAGAATAGATTTGACATACTGAACACTAATTACCAAACACCAGACAAGGTGTGGGATGACATCAAGGATGTCATACAAGCAGAAATCAAAAGGCCATAAAAAAGACAAAAAAATAAAAGAACAAAATAAATGTCAGAAGAGTCCCTGAAACTTGTTCTTGAATACAGAATAGCTAAAACAAATAGAAGAAATGATGATGTAAAAGAGCTGAACAAAAGATTTCAAAGGATAGGTTGAGAAGGCAAAGTAGAATATTATAATGAAATGTGCAGAGACTGGAGTTAGAAAACCAAAAAGGAAGAACACACTTAGCATTTTTCAAGCAGAAAGAACTGAATAAAAAATTCAAGCCTCAAATTGCAATTTTGAAGGATGGCATGGGCAAAAAGGAAGCACCAATGGAAGACTGAAGGAGTATGCAAAGTCACTGTAACAAAAAGAATAGTCTGCATTCAACCATTTTAGAAGGTAGCATGTGATGAAGAACAAATAGTATTGAAGGAAGAAGTCCAAGCTGCACTGAAGGCATTGGTAAAAAACAGGCCTCCAGGAATCGATGGAATATCAATTGAGGTGTTTCAACAAACAGATACACCCTAGAATTGCTCACTCAAGTATGCTGAGAAATTTGAAAGACAGCTACCTGGTCTACCCACTGGAAGAAATGTATATTTGTGCCCATTGCAAAAAAGGTGACCCAACAGAATGCAGAAATTATTGAATAGTATCATTAAATCACACACAATAAAAATTTTGCAGAAGATTATTCAAAAATGGTTGTAGGAATACACCAACAGGGAACTGCCAGAAATTCAAGCTTTTCAGAAGAGGACGTGGAACAAAGGATATCATAGCTGATGTCAGATGGATCCTGTCTGAAAGTAGAGAATACCAGAAAGATGTTTACCTGTGTTTTATTGGCTGTGGAAAGGCAGTCAATTGTGTGGATCATAACAAATTATGGATAACGTTGTGAAGAATGAGATCTGCAGAACACTTAATTGAGCTCCTGCTGACCCTGTTCATAGACCAAGAGGCAGTTGTTGGAACAAAACAAGGAAATACCGTGTGGTTTCAAATAAGGAGATGTTTGCATCAGTGTTGTATTATTTCACCATACTGATTCAATATGTATGCTGAGCAAATAATCTGAGAAGGTGTACTATATGAAGCAAAAAGCAGCATCAAGATTGGAGGAAGACTCATTAAGAACCTGCAAAATGCAGGATTGTGACACACAACCTTGCTTCCTGAACGTGAAGAAGATTCGAAGCACTAACTGATGAATATCAAAGACTACAGCCTTCAGTATGACTTACATATCAACTTAAAGATAACAAAAGTCCTCACAACTAGACTAATAAGCGACGTCGTGATAAATGGAGAAAACATTGTGGTTGTCAGGATTTCATTTTACTTAAATCCACAAACAACATCCATGGAAGCAGTAGTCAAGAAATCAAATGATGTACTTCATTGTGCTAATCTGCTAAAAGAGACCTCTCCAAAGTGTTCAACAACAGAGATGTCACCTCGAGGAAAAAGGTATGCTTCACCCAAGCCATGGTATTCTCAGTCATCTCATTTGCATGCAAATGCTGTATGATGGATAAGAAAGGCCTAAGAAGAATTGATACATTTGAGTTATGGTGTTGGCGAAGAATATTGACTATGAAAAAAAAACAAACCTTTTTTTCTTTCTCTATGGACTGCCAGAAAAATGAACAAAACTGTCTTGGAAGAAGTACAGCTGGAATGCTCCTTAGAAGTAAGGATGTGGAAACTTCATTTCATATACTTTGGACATGTTATCAGGAGCGACCAGTCCTTGGAGAAGGACATCATGCGTGATAACATAGAGGGTCAGCAAAAGAGAGGGAAGACTTTCAATAAGATATATTCACACAATGGCTGCAGCAATGGGCTCAAACATAGCAATGATTGTGAGAATGGCACAAAAGCAGCACTGTTTCTTTGCACAAAGAGTTGCAATGGGTTAGAACCAAAAACAACTTGATGGCACCTAACACCAACACCAACAACTAGAGAAAAGTACAATTAGAAATGATAGAAATAACAGTTATTTTAAAATATTTAGCTCATTTACAATATGTGCCATATGAGGTATTTATTTCCTGTGTCTACTCTAACATGTTGTCTTTGTGCATTATCTTTCTTGGATGCAGAGGAAACTAAATGCTTCTACCCTTAAAGCTAACAATCTAAGATTAAGAAAAAAATTATGTAAAAACACCAAATACAGATATGGATATAGATTTTTTTTATGGATATAGATATGTCTCCAAATATCTATTTCCATAGAAGAAACATGATTGTAAAGTAAATTTCTTCATTGCTACAGTACATAGTGTAATTGAAACTAACCTACCAAAATCATTTCAGGGAGAGTTAAAAGTGCGACCATGTAAGTGTTAAGAGGGTCATGGGGAGAGAGGACAGAGAGGGCAGAGTAGAGTAAAAGGTAACCTTGGTAATACTGTAGTACTTTGTACAGCCCAACTGTAAGAAAGCTTGGTTGTTTACATAATAGGACATTTGGTGATTTTGTTTCCAGGTCTAGCTGTATTGAGTCAGTGTTTTCTAATTTTTCCGATTCTCTTTGACATGCATACTTTTTCATTCCTTCCCTCTTGCATGCCCTTTTAATAACCTCAACAAAAATTATTTCACCCTCCATCAACAAAGATATGGAAGTCTTAAATATAATGTTGCAATTCACTCCTAATTTGCCACAGGAACTGAAGGCAACACTGTCCAAGAAGCAGCCATCATTTAGGGAGCCACATCCTTCCCAACGAGGGAAATTAGCTGATTACATAGCTTGATTATGTTGTACAGTAGGTTGCAACAGAAAAAAAAAAATATATGCACAACATCAAAAAAGAAGAAAGGACAAAATCAAAACATTAGCTATGCAACTAGAACAAATAGAAAGAGAATACCAAAAGAAGCCTACAGCCACAAGAAGAAAGGAAATAATAAAGATCAGAGCAGAAATAAATGAAATAGGGAATAGAAAAAAATACAAAGAATCAACAAAACCAAAAGTTGGTTCTTTGAAAGAATCAACAAAATGACAAACCATTGGCCAAATTGACAAAAGAAAAAGAGGACATAAATAACCCAAATAAGAAATGAAATGGGGAACATTACAACAGACCTAACTGAAATAAAAAGGATCATAACAGGGTATTATGAAAAACTATACTCCCAAAAATTCGAAAACCTAGAGAAAATGGACAAATTTCTAGAAACACACTACCTACTCAAATGAACACAAAATGATGTTGAAAATCTGAACAGACCCTTAACAACAGAAGAGATTGAAAAGATAATTTAAAAAATCCCAACAACAACAACAAAAAAGGCCTGGCCCAGATGGCTTCACAGGAAAATCCTACCAAACATTCAGAGAAGAGCTTACACCAGCACTACTCAAACTATTTCAGAACACAGAAAAGGAAGGGATACTTCCGAATTCATTCTATGAAGCCAGCATAACCCTGATACCACAACCAGGCAAAGACACCACAAAAAAAGAAAATTACCAATATCTCTCATGAATATAGATGCAAAAATTCTCAACAAAATTCTAGCCAATAGAAGTCAGCATCATATCAAAAAATAATACACCATAACCAAGTAGGATTCATACCAGTTATGTAAGGATAGTTCAACATTAGACAATCAATCAATGTAATCCACCACATAAATAAAAGGAAAGAAAAGAATCACACGATTATCTCAATCTTTCAGCATAATAAAAGGCATCTATGCAAAACCAAAGGCCAACATCATTCTTAATGGAGAGAGGCTGAAAAACATTCCCCTTGAGAACAGAAAAAAGACAAAGATGTCCTTTAACACCACTCCTATTTAACATTGTGTTGGAAGTCCTAGCTAGAGCAATAAGGCAAGAAAGAGAAATAAAGAGCATCCAAATTGGTAATGAAGAAGTTAAACTGTCCCTATTTGCGGGTGACATAATGCTATACCTAGAAGACCCAAAATACACTATAAGAAAACTACTGGAACTAATAGAAAGATTCAGCAGAGTAGCAGGATACAATACACAAGATAAACATACAAAAAATCAGTTGGATTCCTATACACCAATAAAGGGAATGATGAAAAGGAAATCAGGAAAACAATACTATTTATAATAGCCCCTAAAAAAATAAAATACTTGGGAATAAATTTAACCAGGAATGTAAAAGACCTATACAAGGAAAACTACAAGATGCTACTGCAAGAAACCAAAAGAAGTCTACATAAATGGAAAAAACATACCATGCTCATGGATAGGTAGACTCAACATTGTGAAAATGACAATTCTACCCAAAGCGATTTACAAATACAATGCATTACAGATCCAAATACCAAAAACATTCTTTAAAGAGATGGAAAAACTTATCATTAACTTTATATGGAAAGGGAAGAAGCCCTGGATAGGTAAAGTACTATTAAAGAAGAAGAACAAAGTAGGGGGACTCACACTACCTGACCTCAGAACCTACTATACAGCTATGGTAGTCAAAATAGCCTGGTACTGGTACAATGACAGATACATTGACCAATGGAACAGAATTGAGATATAAATCCATTCAGCTATGGTCACCTGATCTTTGACAAGGACCCAAAGTCCACCAAATGGGGAAAAGACAGTCTTTTTATCAAATGGTGCTGGTGGAACTGGATGTCCATCTGTAAAAAAATGAAACAGCACCCATACCTCACACCATACACAAAAACTAACTCAAAATGGATCAAACACCTAAATAGAAAGCCCCAAACCATGAAGTTCATAGAAGAAAAAAAAGGGTCAATGCTAGAGACCCTAATACAGGGGATTTATAGGATACAAACCACAACCAACAACACACAAGCTCCAGAGGATAAGCTAGATAACTGGAATCTTCTAAAAATTAAACACTTATGCTCATCAAAAGACTTCACCAAAAGAGTAAAAAGAGAACCTACAGACCAGGAAAAAAATTTTGGCTATTATACATCAGATGAAAGTCTAGTCTCTAAAATCTACAAGAAAATCCAACACCTCTACAACACAAAGACAAATAATCCAATTAAAAAATGGGCAAAGGAAATGAACAGACATTTCATCAAAGAAGACATTCGAGCGACCAACAGACACATAAGGAAATGCTCATTACCAGCGTGAATCAATAAAACAGGAAATAACAAATATTGGACAGGCTGCGGGGAGGCTGGAACCCTTGTGCAGTGCAGGTGGGAGTGCAAAATGATACAGCCATTTTGGACAATGACATGGCACTGCCTTAGAAAGCTAAAAATAGAAATACCATATGATCCCGCAATCCCAGTCCTAGGAATATATCCTAGATTAATGGGTTTTCACATGAATAAACATATGCACACCCATGTTCATTGCAGCATTTTTCACAATAGCAAAAAAGATGGAAACAACCTAGATGCCCATCAACAGATGAATGGATAAACTGTGGTACATGCACCAATGGAGTATTATGCAACAATAAAGAACAATGATGAATCTGTGAAGCATCTCCTAATGTGGATGAATCTGGAGGGTCTTATGCTGAGTGAAATGTCAATCATGAAAGGACAAATATTGTATGAGACCCCTACTGTAAAATCTCATGAAAAGGTTTACATACAAAAAGAACCAATCTTTGGTGGTTACAAAGGAGGGGAGGGGTGGAGATGGAAAAACACTTAATAGATAAGTGGTAACTCTGGTGAAGGGTAAGACAGTACACAATACTGGGGAAGCCAGCACAACCTGCACAAGGCAAGGTCACGGAAGCTCCACAGACACGTCCAAACTCCCTGAGGGACCGAATTGCTGGGCTGAGGCCTGTGGGGACTATGGTCTCGGGGAACATCTAGCTCAATTAGCATAACAAAATTTATAAAGAAAATAGTCTACATTCTACTTTGGTGAGTAGCATCTAGGTTCTTAAAAGCCTGTGAGCAGCCATCTAGGATACTCCACTGGTCGGTCTCACCCCTTCAGGAGCAAGGAAGGATGAAGAAAACAAAAGATACAAGGGAAAGATTAGTCCAAAGGAGTAGTGGACCGCATCTACCACGGCCTCCGCCAGACTGAAAACTGAGTCCAGTACAACTAGTGGGTGCCCAGTTACCACCACTGTCTGCTCTGACAGGGATCACAATAGAGGGTCCCAGACAGAAGTAGAGAAAAATGTAGAACAAAATTCTAGCTCAAAAAGAAAGACCAGACTTGCTGGCCCAACAGAGACTGGAGAAACCGTGAGAGTATGGTCTCCGGACATCCTTTCAGTTCAATAATGAGGTCACTCCTGAAGTTTACCCGTCAGCCAAAATTGAACAGGCCCATGGAACAAAAAAAGACTAAATGGGCATACCAGCCCTGGGGTGGGGACTGGAAGGCAGGAAGGAACAGGAATGCTGGTATTAGGGAGCCCAGGGTTGAGAAGGGAGAGTGCTGACTATGCCATGGGGTTGTTAACCAATGTCATAAAACAATGTGTTTACTCACTGTCTGATGAGAAACTCGTTTGTTCTGTAAACCTTTATCTACTGTACAAAAAAAAAGAAAAGAAAAGAAAAAAAAATATGTGCACAAGAAGCCTAATTATCTCTCATCTAAGATTTAAGTATGCCCTCAATGACGCATTCACTGATGTCCAAGTCACTCATTACTAGTGCATGAAAAATCATTATTAGTGTTTGCATTTTTCCCTTGGTAGTCTTTCCATGACTGTGATTTGTGTTCATTGTGTAGTAGTGGTCCCATTTCCCCCTTGGTAATCAGAATCAATCACCTCAGCCAGTATAGTTAATTCCTTCTTTGCGTGTTGATTCGGAGGCTTGAAGACCTCAAAATGACTGGATATTAGTCTTAATTTTCAGTTCAATGGGAACATTGAAGTGTCTCTGGGTGGAAGTATTCCTCGCTTTTGGATAATATCTTCTAGACCAGCAGAATATAAGCTCCAGGGACAAGAAGAAAAATTTTGCTAATGAATAACTAGAATTAATAGTGAGTGGTGTTGCTGTCATCTCTAGCCCTTGATTCCTGGACCCCATGAGTCTTGGCTATAGGAGAAACAGCACCATATATTGGACACTGATTTAGAACATATACAGCTTCCTGGAGAACATTACCCCAGCTCTGCAAGCTATTGCAAACTAGCTGTTAATGTAACTCAGTCTTCAACAGACCAGTGCACTGTTTTATCAAGCTAGCTTCAGGGTGATGGGAAACGTGGTAAGACTAGTGAATCTCATCATGATGGGCCAGTTTCCACACTTTATTTTCTGTGAAGTGAGTTCCTTGATCAGAGGCAATACTGTGCCAATACTATGATGACTATTAAGGCCCTCTCTAAGTCCTCAGATGGTACTTTTGGCAGAAGAAGTGCATGCAGGGGAGGTAAATCTATATTCAGAGTGTCTATTCTAGCAAGAACCAAACGCTGCCCCTTCCCTGGCTGGATGATCACCCTGGGGAATGGTGCCATATCGGAAACTCAGTCTTGTTCCTTGATGCTGGCACATTGGGTGCTCAGCAGTGGCTATAAGCAGGTCAGCCTTGTTGAGTGGAAGTCCGTGTTGCTGAGCCCATGCGTAACCTCCATCCCTGCCACCAAGGCCACTTTGTTCTTGAGCCCATTGGGCAATGATAGGAGTAACTTTGGAAAGAGGTTGACTGTTATCCACAGAACTTGTCACCCTATACATTTGATTATTAAATTCCTCTCACATGGCACACAAATACATTCATGCTTTTGCCCATTTAGAGAGATCTAACCACATACTTCTTTCCCAGGCCTCCTTGTTAGCAATTTTCCATCATGATCCTTCTACATTTCTGAGCATTTAGCCAAACCGCCTACCACAGGACATGAACTGTTATATGTTAGCACTTCTGACCATTGCTTCTTTCAAGTAAAGCGAACAACCGGCTGTACTGTTTAACGTTCTCCTCCCTAGGAGGCTTTCCCTTCACCACTGTGGTTCAGGCATGTCCCAGAAAAGGGCTGTAGCACTGTAGCTGTCCATCTTCAGGTAGTGCCTGCCTATCACACAGCACCATTTGTACATCAGGGCCTGGTTTTATCTTCTTTAGCCAACTGATCATAAGAATCTCCCCATGAGGCCACTGGTGCACAATGGGAGGGAGAAGGTAACATAGCAGGAATAGGGAGAAGGTAACCACAGCATTTGGGCCAATTACTCCTGTAATTTACTTGCGCCTTCAGGACCTGCTCAAGCCGGAGCTCATACATATCACTTCTATCTGATGATGGAGTGCTGCTGTGCATGTCCAAATTTACTGCTTGGTGGGTCATAAAACACCAAATTCATGATGTGTGGCTCAGGTTGTATGATAACTTGGTGGCCCATAGTTAAGTGTTCAGTCTCTACGAACACCCAGTTGTTGTTATTAGGTGCTGTTGAGTCAGCTCCAACTCACAGAGACCCTATGTACAACAGCATGAAACACTGCCTGGTCCTGCGCCATCCTCACAATCTTTGTTATGCTTGAGGCCACTGTTGCAGCCAGTGTGTCAGTCTATCTCATTGATGGTCTCCTTCTTTTTTGCTGACTGTCTACTTTACCAAGCATTATGTCCTTCTTTAGGGACTGGTCCCTCTTCATAATATGTCCAAAGTATGTGAGACAAAGTCTCGCCATTCTTGCTTTTAAGGAGCATTCTGGCTGTACTTCTTCCAAGACACATTTGTTTGTTCTTCTGGCAGTCCATGGTATATTCAACATTCTCCCCCAACACCATAATCCAAAGGCATCAATCTTCTTCAGTCTTCCTTATTCATTTTCTAGCTCTTGCGTGCACAAGAGGTGATTGAAAACACCAAGGCTTGGGTCAGACACACCTCAGTCCTCAAAGTGACATCTTGGCTTTTGAACACTTTAAAGAGGTCTTTTGCAGCAGATTTTCTCAAGGCAATATGTCATTTGATTTCCTGACTGCTGTAAAATGAAATAGTAAGCCAGAAGCCGTTTCTCAAAAGAAGACTAGTTTTCTTTAGAGGGTGACAGGGCTATATTCCAAAATCCTAAGGGTGTGTGATATGACTCACACATGGAGGCCTGCCAAGGGTTCCGAGTACCACCTCTATCTGTCACTGACTCTTCAAGCATGTTTGGGTCTGCTGGATCACATGGCCCACGTGGGAGCACAGTAGCCTGGGCCTGTTGCAGAGCCCTCTTTTATTCTTGGCCCCACCCAAAACTAGCAGCTTTTTGGGCCACTTGGTGCCAGAGTAGCACATCCAAATGAGGAATATTTTCCCTCCAAGTACCAAAGCAGCTCCCTAGGTATTCTTCCTTTTTAGGAGCCAAAAACAACAACTTACCCTTCACCTTAGAGAGGATATATTGACATGCCCCACACAACTGTTTTTGTCGCTAGTTGCCATGGAGTAGATTCTGACTCATGGTGACATCAAGTATACACAGTAGAACTGTATTCCATGGTGTTTTTAAGGCTGTGACCATTCCAGTTGCCAGGCTTTACTTCCAAGGTACCACTGGGTGTGGGTTTGAACCCCCGACCTTTTGGTTAGTACTCCAGTGCTTAACCATCTGTGCCATCCAAGGGCTCCTCCCAACTCCTCCCATATCATGGGACACCTAGAAATTTCACTGAATTTGAAGGACCTTGAATTTTTGTCAGATTTATTTCCCTCCTCTTACATGTAAATGCCTCAGCAATAAGTCTAGAGTGGTTGCTACTTCTTGTTCACTAGGTCCAATCAGCATGTCATCATGTAATGGACCAGTATCTTTACTAACAGGTATTGAGATAAAAACATTTGCCAGATCAATCACTATGTACCAGGTGCCAGGAGATGTGTTAATTTGCTTAAGCAATGAAACCACATCAGGGTATTTTTTTCTGCACAGGCCAAACAGAGCTGAATGGGAATGTGGTGGGAATCACCACCCCTGCATCCTTCAAGTCCTTGGTGGTGGAGATAATGTCTGCTGTTCCTCCTGACTCATGGTGACCCCATGCACAACAGAACAAAATACTGCCTGGTCCTGTGCCATCTCCGTGATTAGATTCAGATCAGACCATTGCAATCCATAGGGTTTCCACTGGCTGATTTTTGGACGTATATTGCCAGGCCTTTCTTCCTTGTCTGCTTAAACTTGTTCAGTATCATAACAATATGCAAGCCTCCACTGACAGACCCTCCACTGGCATACAGGTAGAGACTTCACATGAAGTGCATTGGCCAGGACTGAACTCTGAACTCCCGTATGGAAGGCGAGAATTCTACCACTAAACCACCACAATAAGAACTCAATATATTACCAAACCAAACCCACTGCCGTCGAGTCAATTCCAACTCATAGAGACCCTATAGGACAGGGTAGAACTGCCCCATGTGATTTCCAAGGAGCATCTGGGTGATTTGAACTTCTGACCTTGTGGTTAGCAGATGTAGCTCTTAACCACTATGCCACCAGGGTTTCCCAATATATATTAAACATGTACTCTGTTTTTTTTTTTTTTTTTTTTCTGTGTGGGCCCTCAGCTCAGCATTTCAGTTGAAAACATGTCTGAGACAGTCCCCATAATTGGGATGATATATAGGGTTGGCTTTATGGGAGGGAGACCTGTACAGTGGAATAGGCCCAGTGCTTAGGCGGACCTTGCATTAGATTAAATGCCCTGTTGTCATTGACTTCAATTTCTCAGTAATTTTACCTTTGAACTTGTAAGTGAAGTCTAAGTACACAACTTCATAATTGAGGTCTGATGGGACGGTGGATTATGCTGTTGGCCATTGATCAGTCTGTGTTGCATAAATGTTAAAATTCATAGGAACCAGAAAACGTGCAGGCGTGTTTCCAAGTCAGTTCAAAGCTTCCTCAGAAAATTCCTGCCAGTCCATCCCGGAGAACGGGTCTTAGCCTCAGTCTCGAGAACAAACACATACAGGGACTGTCCTAAGTGGCCTAGGATGAAACCCTAGTTCTTTGGGTCATAGATTCTAGATGATTGTCTATTGCCAAAATTGTGACTAGTTTGCCCCAGGAACCCCTAGAGGATTTGCATCTAAGAATGCCAGCATGACATGCAATTTTAAATGGGATAATTTGCTAAGTTAGGAAGGAGGGCAGGAAAGTGCAGTTCAATCAGTATGGGTCTCTTTATCTTGTTGAATTAAGATTACATATATATATATATATATATATATATATATATATGTAACCTGTTGTCATATATAAATATTTGTGTGTGTGTGTATATATACACACACACACAAATATATATATATCCCATTGTCATCGAGTCAGTTCCAGCTCCTAGAGACCCTATAGGACAGAATAGAACTGCTGAGCTCTTAACTACTGCACCACCTGGACTTCAATATATGTGTGTGTGTATGTATATATATATATATATATATCTGTGTGTGTGTGTGTGAATGTTGGCAGGAAAGAAAGAACCCTAGTGGCACAGCGGTTAAAGAGCTGGGCTGCTAACTGAAAGGTCAGCAGTTGGAACCCAGCAGCTTCTCCATGGAAGAAAGATGTGGCAGTTCACTTCCATAAAGTTTACAACCTAGGAAACATTATGGGGCAGTTCTACTTTGTCCTATAGGATCTCTATGAGTCTTAATTTACTGGAACTAGTTTGATTTTTTTGGCTTGGCTTGAAAGATGTGTTACCAGCCACAAGAGGGCAGTCAGAGGCTGTCTCAGGAGTAGTCAGTGTTAAGGAGCCAAAGTCACAGGGTGGCACCAGCTTGTCAGTGACATTCTCACCACTTCCTTGAACACTTTTATTTTTCTCCCTCTGTCCTCTGTCTGTGGCGCAGTGGTTAAGAGCTAAGGCTGCTAACCAAAATGTCCGCAGTTCAAACCCACCAATTGGAAACTGTATTGGGCAGTTCTACTCTGTCCTATAGTGTCGCTATGAGTTGGAATCCACTTGATGGCAATGAGTTTTTCAGTGGGTCCTCTGTCTGACTCTATGTCTTTCTCCTCGCTTTTTAATTTCTCCAGCTTTGCCCTGCTTTCCTCTGGCATCCATGAGAGCTGTTAAATTAACTAGCCATCAGGGACTTTTTAAAAAGGTCCATGTAATGTAACGGCACAATTTCATCACCTTCTAAGCAAAATGGCTTATGTCCAAACTATGGTGGACCATGAGTCCTATTTAGAGCTTTATCCGGGAAACCGTGTGAGAAAGGATAATACTCATCATACACAAAGAAAAACACACACACACAAAACAAAACTCTCAGTCAATGTGTGTCAGAACTCAGCAAATTTGATTAGATTCCCATTTTCTTTGCTATTTATTTCTTTGCCTTGCTTTGTATTTCTCCACTAACATACTATATCTTTTACTTTTCTACATGTTTATCATCTGTCTCCTCCCACCAGCATGTAAGCTCCATGTATGCAGGGATTTGTGTATTGGTATTTAGGGGATAGAAACGAAATACTTGAAATATCCCTAAGCATGAGATGCTTGGACTTCTTTTTCTAATTATATAATTGAATGAAACCATTACTGGTTAAATGTTTCCATGAATTATGGAGAATTTAAATAAAATAATTTATAAAAGGGCTGCAGTGCTCTTGGAAGTCTTCATCTAGGAGATGGGACTTAACTGGACCTTGATGAACAAGTCGTGAGAAGCAGGGCTGCCATTTAAGTAGAAGACACAGGATGAGCAATGGATGCAGACATCGTCTGTGGAAAGCAACCTAGCTAATAGTTGTGTTAAGGATTAGTAGAAGATGAAATATAGCTAGAGAATAAAGGAGTTTTAAAATTCAGACTAAAGAGTTTAGATTTTATCCTATTTATCCCATGGGGATAAGGGAGCATAAACTAATTTGTGAATAAGATATGGACAAGTTAAAATTGACCCTTGAAATGAGTAGCTCGACTTGAATATGTAATGAAGAGTAGGAAAAAGTGTTGAAAAGGAGAGGCCAACTAGAAGTCCAGATCATTGATCCAGGAGGCTCGTAAGAGCTAGGAATAGGATGAAAGAGTAGGAATAAACAAAAAAATGAAGAGAAAAAAGTGATATTTAAAGGAAGCATCATAGGGTTTAATGTAAACCAAATAAACTGGAGGTGGAAGACAGAGAGAAATTTAAAAGATCAGGGGTTTGAGTTGTAAAAAATAAAAACACTGATGACATCGAGGGGAATTGTGAGGGGAATTTGACCCAGGGTAAAGTTTTAGACATGATGAATTTGAGATGACTGTGAAACATTCAAGATGAATTGTTTAATAAATAGAAATACAGGGCTGGAAGTAGGCTGTGATATCAGGTCTTGGGCTCCAGATGTGGAAGTCAGCAATGAAGAGTTGTGAGTGAAAGTCATGAAACTTCATCACCTCTTTGGCTGATGGCAGAGTATATAGCTTCAAAACAGAAAAGAGGAGGAATTTCATTTGAGAAGAGAGAAAATAGCTAAAGGAGGAGAAAAGCAGATGGAGTCAGAGAGGATGTAAACAGAATGATATTGTGTCAGGAAACAAAAGGGTAAGTGAATCTCAATAGAGAGGGGTTTTAATAGAGCCACATATTAAAGAGAATAGAACTAAGAATAGCCATTGGATTTAGGGATTGGAGGCCAGTGTGGAATCTAACAGAACCAGAGTGGAGGAGGGAAGTCAGTTTATTATGGATCCCAGGGGGAATAAGAGGTAAAGAATGAGAAGCAGTTCAATTGGTTTTGTAGAGAAAGGGTTTGTGCAAAGAAAACTTTCTTTGTTTGTAAGTAAAATTAGAAACTGGAGAAGATTCCCACGTAGAAGGAGAGGTTCATAATGTGCAAGGTCACCGTGTAGCAGGGTAATTAATTTAGATATTACTTTTTCAGTCTATATTTCTGCATTCTGCCTCCCACACTGTCCCTCTGCAAATTTCAACCAAGTCATCAGAGCCTTTGTATTTCTCTACCTGAGAGACTTTGCAGGGCAGAAAAAGAAGCTGCTCAAAGTTGGTTTTCTAGGACCTATAAATACCTGAAGGATCTCTGGTGGTGAAAATGGTTATGCGCTCAGCTACTAACAGAAAGGTCTGTGGTTCAAACCCATCAGCCACTCTGTGGGAGGAAAACATGACAATCTGCTCCAGAAAAAGATTATAGCCTTGGAAAACCTATGGGGCAGTTCTACTCTGTCCTATAGAGTCACAATGAGTCAACAACAACAAGATGGTAAAATCACTTAAGAAAGGCATTGACCATAACACATACAAGCAGGTAGAGTGGTTGTTTTTTAGAGACAATTTTCCATCTAAATGGAGGAAAAGATAGGCAAGGAGAGAGAGGTATACACTAGTTGAGATAAAACTGATCAAGTCACTGAATGGTGGTGGAAGACCTCAGAGTTGTCAGTTAAGTATGAGGCAAGAACTAGGAGAATGTGCGATAAGGAGGAGTCCTTGGAGAGAAAGAAGTTCTGGAATTCACAATTAGAAATATGCTAGTGAATAAACAAGATATGGATACAAGCGTTAACTCAACAAGATTCTATGATTAAAGTGTGTTTCCTGAAAAAGTGATCTCTTTCTAGAGTTTTATATTCTATTGATTTCTGTTTCCTCATCCGAGAAGAAGCACAACTAGGTAGCCTGGATGAGGACTTAACCCCAGAGACTTCGTTATGATTAGCCATGCATAAGATTTGGAATATGGGAATTACTATCTTCATACCCTGTTTTCTGTGTATAGACACTTGATAGAGGAGAATAGCTTATTATTTAAGTGCATTTTCTTTATAAATTCTGGTTGTGATGGTTAATTTTGTGTGTCTACTTGGCTAAGCAACAGTGCCCAGTTGTTTGGTCAAACATTAGTCTAGGTGTTGCCATGAAGATATTTAGTTGTGATTGTTATTTATAAATTAGCCTACTCTGAGTAAAACATTCTGTGGTTGTATCTCATCCAATGAGTTCAAGGCCTTAGGAGCAAAAACTGAGGTTTCCTGGAGGGAAGCAATTCAGCCCCCAAACTGTAATATAGACAACTTGCCTGCCCTCTCAATCGCTTGAGTAAATTCCTTACTGTTAATTTCATTCTCATTCTCTCTCTGTTAATATTTTCCCCAGCCTTTCCCTAAGAGACCTACAGCTTTTTACCAGAGTGCCTGTGCTTTGGGGAAAAGGAAGTAATCAGACTTTTAGAGGCAGTGGACATTGACTCTGAATTGGCACTAATTCTGAGACCCAAAACATCACTGTGTCTCTCAGTCAGAATAGGGGCTTATGGAGATCAAGTGATCAATGAAGTTTTAGCTCAGGTCCATCTCATGGTGGATCCAGTGTGTCCTGAGTTTATCGTTTGATTATTTCATCAGTTCTGGAATGCATAATTGAAATAGACATACTCAGAAAGTGGAGGAATCCACACATTTTTTCCCTGACCTGTGGGGTGAGGGCTATAATGGTGGGAAATGCCGAGTGGAAATCACTACAATTGCCTCTACCTAGGAAAATATGACATCAAAAGCAATTCCTGGGACTTCCAGCCAACATGGTGCCATATATAGAAGCATCACATCGTCCCTCCACAGAAAAGACCCAAAAAACTAAGTAAAACAGAGACAAAAGTCAGTCCTGGAACCCAAAGTGTCAAATGGTGAGATAAAGAACTCAGCCAAGCACTGAATAGAATAAGAAACTGACTAAGAATGGAGAGCTAGGAGAGATACATGCAGAGGTGCCCATTCAACTAACATAGCACAGCTTCACCATCTTGGACTTACACCAGAGATCAGAGGACAGGGAGCACAGGAAAGCAGCTTACAAGAGCTCCCAGCAGGAGACAGAGCATCTGGTAACCAGCGATATACACTTTCTCACCCCCCATCCTGTCCCTACTGCTCTACCTCTGTGCTTCCTGACTGGCAGCAGTGGCTTAGCCAGCCAGGAAGCGCAGTGTCTGTGCCACTTGGATTTGCCCCACCCACATAAAAGATTGGTAGACAGGGAGTACAGGAAAGCTGCTTCACGAAGCTCCCAGCAGGAGACAGAGGACCCAGTAAGGAGAGATATATGGTTTCCTAGCCCCCACCCTTCTTCTCCCCACCTTGGCCTCCTCTGTTTCCCACCAACCACAGTCTCTTAGTCCAGAGGCAACTGCCTTGGCCCCGGGCTGCTTGGATTCACCCCGCCCACTTTGATTGACTCTCTGAGTGCTATTTGTCTGCTTGCGATGTTGCTTTTTTCCATTTCTTTTGGTTTCTTCTATGCCTCCCACCACCTTCCCCTCCTTTCTTTTGAATACCTGGCTCTGTGTGCCATCTCTGCTTCCTTTTGAAAGGCTGTGAAGTGCTTCTTGACTGGGGAACTATTCTCCTGGTCTGCGACACCACGCTGGTGGGATCCCTGATGATTTTTTTTTTTTTTTTTTTGCTTTGTTCTATTTATTTGTTTGTTCTCTTTTTCTTTTTATGGCATGGGAGCTCTTTCTAGCAGGGTTGCACTGCATGGCTTAGGAGACAGGCCCCGATCCATGCAGCTGCGTAGGTGGGATCCCTGGGTGCATTTCTTTATTCTTCCTTTCTTTTTTCCTTTCTGTTTTTCTTCATTTCTCAGTTCTCATCTCTCTATACATCTTTTCCTGTCTCCAGAACACCTGGCACTGTGTGACGTCTATACCACCTCTATCGATGTTATACTGCACAATCTAGGAGTCACTTCCTGGTTTTTGCAGCTGTACCAGTGGGACCCCAGCAGGCTTTTCTTTTTTTTTTCTTCCAATTTTTATCTAGTTATACATTTTTCCTTTTTATTTTTCTCCATTTTTTGGTTTCTCATCTCTCCACTCCAACAGCAAACTGTTTGTTTTTAGCTCCTATTTATCTCTCCTCTATTTCCTCTTTCCCATACCCAACTTAGCTCTGCCATCACAACCTCTCCCCTCCCTCCTGCCTATCTCACTGCATGTTGAACATCACACCCTTGAGCAGCGTAGGCATGGCCTACCAGAACTTAACCTACACTGACCCCCAAACCATTCTTTTGGCCTCAGTACATGCCACAAACAATCCATCCCAGCCCCTCCCCTTCAGCTGGACCTTCCCTGTTGCTCTATAGCTGAGCAACTGTCCTTGCCCATTGGACAGGGAGGTGAAAAGTATCATGCCCACAGATGAGCAAACAGCAAAGAACACATAGCCCTCCTGCTCAGACAGAACCAAATAAAACAAAAAAGCAGGATGATACAAACAAATCTACAATCAATAATGAAGAAAATAATTACTGAATGTCCTGAAGACAACAGACCATATTAAAACAAAAACAAAAGGACAGGATGGTTTCAGTAGGCATGTAAAACATCAGATGACTTTCAGTAGATGCAAAGGCACTGGAACTACCAGATAGTGAATTCAAATCTCTAATATTCAGAGCAGTCCCAGAACTGGATGTAAAAGCAGGCAAAAGTGAGGAAAAAATAGACAAATTCATAGTAAATGGAGACAAAAAAATTTTTTTTCATGGAAAATTCAGATAAAACAATAAAAGAGGAAATAAATGTTGTAATGTTGTAGGGATAGAGCTTTCTAATGTAGAGGAAGACAAGGTGATACCAAGTAATAATAGACCAATTCATATCTAGGAAGATAATGGTAATTTCAAGGTAACCACAAAGAAAGTTTACAAACCTATTCATCAAAATGAAAAAGAAAAACATAAAGTCTCTGTAAAAACAAAATCTACAAACAAGGAATTCAGTTCAAGAGATTAAGAGGAACAAAGAAAACATCAGTACCACACAAAAGGGAATATGTAAAAACCAAAAAATGCATACAAGAACTATTAAAGGGTGTCCTTCTGTTTGAAAACAAGCAACATCAGATGACAGCCTGAATCTAGAACACAAGATTGCACCAGCTGGATACCAATTCAGGAACATAATACAGGAAAAAAAGTGTGAAAATGAGTTCACAACTAGAAATTAAACAAAAACAACAATTAGAAATCCAAAATATAAACAATAAGATTTCAGAAATGGACAGTGTCATAGAACATCTGAAGAGCAGGTTTGAAACAATGGAACACAGGGTCAGCGAAGCTGAAGAAAAATACTTGGATAACACTTTGAGGAAAAATCAGAAAAAAGAACAAAGAAGAATGAAGAAACTCTGAGGATGATGTGGGATGCAATTAAAGGCAAAATTTTGTGAGTGATCAGACTTCCAGAACAGGGGAAGAAAACAGGAAACACAGAAAGGATCATTGAAGATTTGCTGACAGAAAACTTTCTTAATATCATGAAAGATGAAAAGCTGACCATCCAAGAAGCTCAACGAACCCCATATAGGATAGACCCTAAAAGAAAATCACCAAGGCACATCATAATCACACTTGCTAAAACCAAAGACAAAGAAAGAATCCTGAGAGAGCTTGAGAAAAACAAAAAGTCACATACAGAAGGGAAACAATAAGACTAAGCTCTGAATACTTGGAAGAAACCACGCAGCCAAGAAGGCAATGGGATGACATATGTAAAACCTTGAAAGAAAAAAAATTGCCACCCAAGAATAATATACCCTAAAAATCTCTCATTCAAATATGAGGGTGAAATTAGGACATTTTTAGATAAACAGAAATTAAAGAAACATGTAAAAACCAAACCATGCTTACAAGAACTATTAAAGGGTGTCCTTCTGTTTGAAAACAAGCAACATCAGATGCAGCCTGAATCTAAAAGGCAAGATTGCACCAGCCAGATACCAACCTATGAAATGAACTCTCGAGAACTATACAAAACCAAAAGGATTGCAACAGGGAACCAGAGAGGTTACTTTGTAAATGACAACAACGTCAGAACACTAAAAGAGGGAATAAATGGTGTAGGTATAGAACTTTCTAACATAGAGGAAGGCAAGGCGATACCAAGTAATAATAGACCAGTTCATATCTAGGAAGATAACAGTAATTTCAAGGTAACCACAAAGAAAGTTAACAAACCTATTCATCAAAATAAAGAAGAAAAACAAAGTCTCAGGAAAAACAAAATCTACAAAAACAAAAGAAATGAAAAAAAAAAACTTACAAATCAGGAATTCAGCATGGGAGAGTAAAAGGAACAAAGAAAACATCAGCACCACATGAAGAAGCACTGGAAAATGGCAGCAATAAACTCACACCTGTCAGTAATTGCAGTGAATGTAAATGGCCTAAATGCACCCATAAAGAGACAGAGAGTGACTAAATGGATTTAAAAAAAGACTATACGATGTCTGCAAGAGACACACCTTAGAAACAAAGATGTAAATTTATTAAAAATCAAAGGATGGAAAAAAATATATCCAACAAACAGCTACCAAAAAAGAGCAGGACTGGCAACACTAACCTCAGTTAAAATAGACTTTAAAACAAAATCTACCACAAAAGACAAAGAAGGTCACTATATAATGATTAAAGGGACAATCTATCATAAAGTCATAACTATAATAAACATCTATGCACCCAATGACTGGGTCCCAAAATACATTAAAAAAAACTCTTAACAGTACCAAAAGGTTAAGTGAAAGTTCCACAATAATAATGGAAAATTTCAACACACCACTTTTGGTAAAGGACAGAACATTCAGAAGGAAGCCCAATAAAGATATGTCAAGGTATCTTGACCTCGTAGACAAATATAGAACACTCCACCCAACAGGTGCAAAGTACACATTCTTTTCAAATACACATGGAATGTTCTCTAGAATAGAACACATCTTAGGCCACAGAGAAACCCTCAACAAAATCTAAAACACTGAGATAATACAAAGTATTTTTTCTGACCACAATGCCATGAAGGTAGAAATTAACAACAGGAAGAGCAAGGAAAAAAACTAATCACATGGAAACTGAATAATACCCTGCTTGAAAACCACTAAGTAATAGAATAAATCAGAGATAGAATTAAAAAATTCCTAGAAACAAAAGAAAATGAAAACACATCATACCAAAACATTTGGGACACAGCAAAGGCAGTTCTCAGAGGTCAATTTATAGCAGAAGATGCACTCATAAAAAAAGAAGAAAGGGACAAAATCAAAACATTAGCTACACAACTCGAACAAATAGAAAGAGAACAACAACAACTACAAAAAGCCACAGCCACCAGAAGAAAGGAGATAATAAAGATCAGAGCAGAAATAAATGAAATAGAGAATAGAAAAACAATAGAAAGAGTTAGTGAAACCAAAAGTTGGTTATTTGAAAGGATCAACAAAATCTACAGGAACAAGACAAGGATGCTCTTTATCACCACTCCTATTTATCATTGTGCTGGAAGTCCTAGCTAGAGCAATAAGGCAAGTAAAAGAAATAAAGGGCATCTGAATTGCTAATGAAGAAGTAAAAGTGTCCCTATTTGTGGATGAAATGAAAGTACCTAGAAAACTCAAAAGACTCCAAGAGAAAACTACTAGAACTAATAGAAAGATTCAGCAGAGTAGCACGGTACAAGATAAACATAAAAAATCAGCTGGATTCCTATACAAAAAGAAAACGATGAAGAGGAAATCAGAAAACAATACCAATTATAATAGCCCCTAAAAAAACAAAATGTTTAGGAATAAATCTAACCAGGCATGTAAAAGACCTACACAAAGAAAACTACAAAACACTACTGAAAGAAACCAAAAAAGATCTACATAAACGGAAAAACATGATGCTAATGGATAGGTAGACTCTACACTGTGAAAACGACAATTCTACCCAAATTGACTTACAAATACAATGCGATCCTGATCCAAATACCAACAACATTCTTTAAAGAGATGGAAAAACTAATCATTAAATATACATGGTAAGGGATGAGGTCCCAGGTAAGTAGAACACTACTGAAGAAGAAAAATAAAGTAGGAGGACTTGCACTGCCTGACCTCAGAATCTACTATACTGCTATGGTAGTCCTAACAGCCTGGTACTGGTACAACAACAGATACGCTGACCAGTGGAACAAAATTGAGAACCCAGATGTAAATCCATCCACCTACGCTCATCTGGGAAACCCTGGTGGCGAAATGGTTAAGTGCTACAATTGCTAACCAAAATGTCAGCAGTTCGAATCTACCAGGCGCTCCTTGGAAACAGTATGGGGCTGTTCTATGCTGTCTTATTGGGTTGCTATGAGTTGGAATTGACTTGATGGCAATGGGTTTGGGTTTTTTTTGGATTGTCATCTGATTTTCAACAAAGCCCCAAGGTCCATAAAATGGGGAAAAGGCAGTCTTTTTAACAAATGATGCTGGCAAAACTCAATGTCCATCTGCAAAAAAATGAAAGAGGACCCAAAACTCACACCATACACAAAAACTAATTCAAAATGAAATAAAGACCTAAATATAAAACCAAAAACTATAAAGATCATAGAAGAAAAAATACTGTCAACAATAGAGGCCCTAATACACGGCATTAACAGGATACAAATCACAACTAACAACAAACTCATCAAAAGACCTCACCAAAAGAGTAAAAAGAGAACCTAAAGACTAGGAAAAAATTTTTGGCTATTACAAATCTGACAAATGTCTAATCTCTAAAATCTACAGGAAAATACTTCTACAACAGCAACAAAAATGCCCCCTTGTGTCAGTTTGTTGTACTGTGGGGGTTTGTGTGTTGCTTTTATGCTGGAAGCTATGCCACCAGTATTCAAATACCAGCAGGGTCATCCATGGCAGATAGGTTTCAGATGAGCTTCCAAACTAAGACGGACTAGGAAGAAGGACCCAGTAGCCTACTTCTGAAAAGAATTAGCCAATGAAAACCTTATGAATAGCGTTGGAACATTGCCTGATACAGTGCAGGAAGATGAGCCCATTAGGTTGGAAGGCACTCAAAATATGACTGAGGAGGAGCTGCCTCCTCAAAGTAGAGTCAACCGTGATGACACAGATGGAGTCAAGCTTTTGGGACCTTCATTTACTGATGTGGCACCACTCAAAATGAGAAGAAACAGCTGTAAACATGCATTAATAATTGGAATCTGAAATGTACAAAGATGAATCTAGGAAAACTGGAAATTGTCAAAAATGAAATGGAATGCATAGACATTGGTATCCTAGGTGTTAGTGAGCGGAAATGGATTGGTATTGCTCATTTTGAATGAGACAGTCATATGGTCTACCATGCCAGGAATGATAACTTGAAGAGGGGTGGTGTTACATTCATCATAAAAAGGACATTTCAAGGTCTATTCTGGGTTACAATGCTGTCATTGACAGGATAATATCCTTACACCTACAAGGAAGACCAGTTAATCTGATTGTTAAGGCCAGAGATGAAGAAATTGAAGATTTTTACCAATTTCTGCAGTCTGAAACTGATCAAACGTGCAATCAGGATAAACTGATAATTACTGGAGATTGGAATGCAAATGTTAGAAACAAAGAAGAAGAATCAGTAGCTGGAAAATATGGCCTCACTGATAGAAACGATGCCTAAGATCTCATGATTCACTTTTGCAAGACCAAAAACTTCTTCATTGCAAATACCTTTTTTCACCGACATAAATGGCAACTACACACATGGACTTCGGCAGATGGAATATACACAGGAATCAAACTGACTACATCTGTGGAAAGAGACAGTGGAAAAAGTCAGGGGCCGACTGCTGATCAGATCAATTACATATATGCAAGTTCAAATTGAAACTGAAGAAAATTAGAACAAGTCGATGAGAGCCAAAGTATGACCTTGAGTATATCCCGCCTGAATTTAAAAACCGTCTCAAGAATAGATTTGACATGTTTAACACTAATGACAGAAGACCAGATGAGTTGTAGAATGACGTCAAGAAATTCATACATGAAGAAAGCAGGAGGCCATTAAAAAGACGAGAGAAAGAAGAGACCTAAATGGATGTCAGAAGAGACTCTGAAACTTGCCCTTGAATGTCGAGTACCTAAAGCAAAAGGGAAAAATGATAAAGTAAAAGAGCTGAACAGAAGATTTCAAAGGGTGACTCTAGAAGACAAAGTATTACGATGACATATGCAAAAAGCTGGAGATAGAAAACCAAGAGGGAAGAACACGCTCAGGATTTCTCAAGCTGAAAGAACTGAAGAAAAAACTCCAGCCTTGAGTTGCAATACTGAAGGATTCTACAAGAAAAAATATTCAACTACACAGGAAGCATCAAAAGAAGATGGAAGGATTACACAGAGTCGCTATACCAAAAAGAATTGGTCTAAGTTCAACACTTTCAGTAGGCAGCATATGATCAGGAACCAATAGTACTGACGGAAGAGGTCCAAGCTGCACTGAAAACACTGGCAAAAAACAAGGCTCTGGGAATTGATGGAATTATCAATTGAGATGTTTCAACAAATGGATGCAGCCCTAGAAGTCCTCACTGGTCTATGCCAAGAAATGTGGAAGACAGCTACCTGGCTAACTGAATGGAAGAGATCCATATTTATGCATATTTCCAAGAAAGGTGATCAAACTGAATGTGGAAATTATTGAACAGTATCATTAATACCACATACCAGCAAAATCTTGTTGAAGATCATTCAAAAGCAGCTGCAGCACTATATCAACAGAGAACTGCCAGAAGTTCAAACTGGTTTTAGAAGAAGGCATGGGACCAGGGATATCATCGCTGATGTCAAATGAATCTTGGCTGAAAGCAGAGAATACCAGAAGGATGTTTACCTGTGTTTTATTGACTATGCTAAGGCACTTGACTGTGTGGATCATAACAAATTATGGATAACATTGTGGAGAATGGGAATTCCAGAACACTTAATTGTGCTCATGAGGAATCTGTACATGGATGAAGAGACAGTCATTTGTACAGAGAAGGGGATACTGCATGGTTTAAAGCTAGGAAAGGTGTGCGTCAAGGTTGTATTCTTTCACCATACCTATTCAATCTGCATACTGAGCAAATAATCTGAGTAGCTAGACTATATGAAGAAGAACGGGGCATCAGGATTGGGGGAAGACTCTTTAACAACCTGTGTTATGCAGATGAAATAACCTTGCTTACTGAAAGTGAAGAGGACTTGAAGCACTTACTGATGAAGACCAAAGATCACAGCCTTCAATATGGATTACACCTCAACATAAAGAAAACAAAAATCCTTACAACTGAACCAATAAGCAACATCGAAGTTGTCAAGGATTTCATTTTACTTGGATCCACAATTAGCACCCATGGAAACGGTAGTCAAGACATCGAAAGACGCATTGCATCAAACAAATCAGCAGAAAGAGGTCACTTTAAAGTGTTAAAAAGCAAAGACGTCACCTTGAGGACTAAGGTGTGCCTGACCAAGCCATGGTGTTTTCAATCACCTCATATGCATTCAAAAGCTGGACAATGAATAAGGAAGACTGAAGAAGAATTGATGCCTTTGAATTGTGGCGTTGGTCAAGAATATTGAATATACCATGGACTGCCAAAAGACTGAACAAATCTGTCTTGGAGGAAGTTCAACCAGAATGTTCCTAGAAGCCAGGATGGCAGGACTACGTCTCACATACTTTGGAGATGTTATCAGGAGGGATCAGTCCCTGGAGAAGGACATCATGCTTGGTAAAGTAGAAGCCTGTGAAAAAGATGAAGACCCTCAGTGAGGTAGACTGACACAGTGGCTACAACAATGGGCTCAAGCGTAGCAGCAATTGTGAGGATGGTGCAGGACTGGGAAGTATTTCGTTCTGTTGGGCATAGGGTCACTATGAGTGGGATCACACCTAACAACAACAACAACAAAAAGTCAAATAATCCAATTAAAAAATGGGCAAAGGAAATGCGTAGACACTTCACCAAAGAAGACATTCAAGTGGCTAATAGACAAACGAGGAAATGCTTCAGAACATTGGCCATTAGAGAAACGCAAATCAAAACCACAATGAGATACCATTTTATTCTGGCATTATTGGCATTAATAATAAAAAAAAAAAAACCCAGAAAATAACAAATAATGGAGAGGCTGTGGGAAGATTGGAACTCCTATACACTGTTGGTGGGAATGTAAAATGATACAACCATTTTGGAAAATGATATGATGCTTCCTTAGAAAGCTAGAAATAGAAATACCAAATGATCCAGCAATCCCACTCCTAGGATAATACCCTAGAGACATAAGAGCTGTCACACGAATAGACATACACACACCCATGTTCATTGCAGCATTGCTCACAATAGAAAAAAGATGGAAACATCATAGATGCCCATCAACAGATGAGTGGATAAACACATTATGGTATATACACACAATGGAGTACTACGCAAAGATAAAGAACAATGATGAACCTTCAAAGCATCCGACAACATGGAAACAATCATTGATGGTTACTAGGAAGGGGAGTGGTGGGGATGAAAAAACACTAGTCAATAAGTAAGTGGTAACTTTAGTGAAGGGTAAGACAGTACACAATACTGGGGAAGCCAGTACAAGTTGTACAAGGCAAGGTCATGGAAGCTCTATAAAAAATACCAAACCCATTACCGTTGAGTAGATTCCAACTCATAGCGACCGTATGAACTGCTGACCTTTTGGTTAGCAGCAGTAGCACTTAACCACTAAACCGCTATGGTTTCCGGAAGCTCCATAAACACATCCAAACTCCCTGAGGGATCAAATTACTGGGCTGAGGGCTGTGGGGACTATGGCCTCAGACAATATCTAGGTCAATTCCCATAACATAGTTTACAAAGAAAATGTTCTGTATTCTACTTTGGTAAGTAGTGTCTGTGGTCTTAAAAGCCTGTGAATGGCCATTTGAGATACTCCGCTGGTCTCACCCCTCTGGGAGCAAGAGAGAATGAAGAAAACTAAAGACACAAGAGAAAGATTAGTCCAAAGGCCTGATGAACCACAACTACCACAGCCTCCATCAGACTGAGTCCAGTACAACTGGGTGGTGCCCAGATACCACCACTGACTGCTCTGACGAAGATGACAATAGAGAGTCCTGGACGGAACTGGAGAAAAATGTAGAACAAAATTCTAACATCCAAAAAAAAAAAAAAAACCACACACACACACAGACTTACTGGCCTGACAGAGACTGGAGAAACCCCAAGAGTATGGTCCCTGAATGCCCTTTCAGCTCATAATGAAGGCACTCCTGAGATTCACCCTTTAGTCAAAGATTAGACCGGCCCATAAAACAAAATGAGACCAAAGGGGCACACCAGTCCAGGGTCAAGGACTAGAAGGCAGGAGGTGACAGGAAAACTTGTAATAGGTAACCCAAGGTAGAGAAAGGAGAGTGTTGACATGTCTTGGAATTGTTAACCAATGTCATAAAACAATATGTGTACTAACTGTTCTGTAAACCTCCATCTAAGTACAATAAAAAAATAAAAGAAAATCCCAGCCTCATAAAGATATAAACCTATGAGTTAAATCAAACAAACAAACTCCTTGCCATTGAGTTGACTCCAACTCATAGCGACCCTATAGGACAGAGCAGAATTGCCCTGTTGGGTTTCCAAGGAGCACCTGGTAGATTCAAATTGCTGACTTTTCGGTTAGCAGCCGTAGCTCTTAATCACTACGTCACCAGGGTTTCCAGTACTGTCATTATCCCCACTTTACAGATGAGACAACTGAGGCCTAGAAATGTGGCTCGCCCAAATTCAGACAGCCAAGAAGTGACCAACGGAGCCACATCTGGAGAACTGTGGGAGGCCAGGATGACCGAAGCAGTGATGCATGTCCGGAAGGGCCATAGTGGAATATGAGGCTGTCCAGGGGCATAGACCCAGTCCAGAGGGTTGGGAAAACTGAGCAGAGTATTGCTACTTGATGCAGCAGAAAACAAAAGCACTGGAAATTTCTCAGCAGGGGAGTGACAGGAATTGGACTGATATTTTTAAATGATCAGTCCTGCATTTTAAAATCTCTTTTCTAGGCAAATAATAACTCACTTTTACTGAGCCCTTACTAAAGTTCTGCTCATATATTTGCACGTGTTTGCTCGTTTAATCGTCACAACAACCCTATAAAGTAGGTACCGTCATTTGCCCCATTTGAGAGATGAAAATACCGAGGCACACGGAGATGCAAGAACTTGCCAAAAAATCACACAGCCTGCAAGTGTTGGAGCCAGGCATTTAAATGCCCTTAGTTCTTCCTTCACATGTAATCAAAAAAGCTCGACATATATCCAGGGCTTGGAAAGAAGAGCCAGACCACATGTAGGCAAGACTGGAGGCTGCAGAAATGGAATATTGGTATCTGTTTTGTTCATATTCCAGAAAGATTTCACTGTCAAGAGACACTTGGGGATAACTACCTTGGGGACTTTAGTCAAAGTTTACTGAAAGTAAAAAAAAAAAAGAATGAATGAACAATGAATCACAGCAATTGAAGAATGAAAATCCACTGGAAAGGAAGCAGATTATCAACTCTGTGCTCAGATTCAAAAGATGAGTAACCACACTTTGTCTTTTGTTCTGCCCCCAGCTGGAAAGGCAGCTAATAATGCAGAAAGAAATCAGAGAAAAACAAACTGCCATGCAGGTGGCTTGGTCTCAAGAATTCCTCCAATATTTTGGAAGGTTTTTGGCATTGCAGCCATCTCTTTAACAGCTGGGTATGTTTGCTGTTTACTTTAAAATTTTCTTAAATAATTTACCTCTTTTGTTGTGTTTGCTGTTTTCATATTATCATTAAATTGGTCAAGACAGGATTTTGGTCCACATAGGGTATAGGTAAATAAAGTAACCCCTCACAGACAGACTTGCTAGAGCTCTGTAAAGCCAGGTAGAAATACTTCATTCTGCCTCTAGTTTCTTATGTTTCTTCTGTCCTTTCCTGCATTTTTCATAAGTTAGAGAGAAGACTTCTTTGTCACCACAATAGAGTGAGGCCTCTAAAAGTTTCTCTCAAGTGTCTAAGAAGTAGATATCAATCATTATCCATTTTAAACATGAAATCTGAGCCTCGAAGTCAAGTAAAGATGAACAAGTCATAGACCTTGCCCTTGAGAACTGCAGAATCTGGTGACTGGCTGTGAGGAAGAAAATCCTACTTCCATAGAAACCTCAAATGAATTAAGGAAAATTGTAGACTGCCCTGTTAGGTTTGGAATATAAATTATAGGAGCGTGCTACAAGAGAAGTCCTCAGACAAAACATTTGCCTTCCTTCCCAAGGCAGGTTTATGAATGTCAATAACATTCATTATAACATAATTTTTATTTTTATTTTTTTGCCGATTACTCTTTGACAATAGCAGTTGGCAGATGTCACTATCCCAGAGAAAATACTGTATTGTCTAGCAGTTCTTTGAAAGAGGAAATATTTAGAGACGTATGAGTGTGTGTTCAGACTAAAGAACACTCAGTATTATAAGGGATGTTTCCAAATGGTATCTGATGGAAGATTAGCTTTCCTGAAAAGTTAGAACTTTTATTAAATTTTATTTTCTCTCATGTTACTTATGACATTAAGGGGCAACAGGAAGGACCTTATGTGGCTCTTTACCCTAAAACCTTCCAAACCCAACTAATACTACTGCTCTTCCTGACTTCTGCTCAAGGAAAAAAAAAGAATTCCTTATCTTGATGTTCTTTCTGTCCTACCTTATAACCTCCTGTCTTTTGTCCAGTAAAATGTCTGGCATCTGATTTATGTCTCTCTCCGAGTCTTCAGAAGTCATGACTGTGTTGTTTCCTTTGGGAGTTGCATCAATTACTGGAGGAAAACGGGTGAAATATTTGTGAGATCTGGAGACATGCCTGCACACAGAGTGTTAGAGTTGTCACTAGATCATAGCAGTCAGATCTTTTCACAAAACACCGATGAGCTCTGTGTCACCTTGCCTGTTTCTGTACTTTATTTAAGGTGAAGCTGAGAACATGCTAGAAACAGAAATGTATAAGTTGCAGCTGCCAAGAAGAATGATCAGTTCTGAAAGCCTTGAAAAAGCCAGAAGGGAGCAGAGTAAATTCTTTGTAGAGAAAAGAAATCATGTTTACCTACTGGCTCACAAAGCACAAAATTGTTGGCATGAATCATGGTTTTTTATCATTTTTTATGTGATTGAAATTTTGATATGCAGGGTTTTATTGTAAAATACTAAATGCAGGATGAGTTGTGTTGAATTATTTAAAAATAAAATTTGCAACATTTACCATAAAATCATGGAAGTATTCTAAATAACTTGCACATTTCCTCTGTATGTGTTTGTAATGCAAATACCTAAGTGCGAAATTAATGTTATATTGTTTTAAATTCCCAGAAACATATGTCCTCCTGCCACTTCTCTGTCTCATGCACTTTTCCCATCACACTCATTTCCCTCAGATACTCCTACTATTTGAATTTGTCCTTGTGTCCTGTCCCCACATGACTAAAGATGATGACCAGGCACTGTCCTGAGTGTTTTGTGTATATTAATTCATGTACGTGTCCCAGCAGTCTCATGAGACAGATAACATATTATGAATGTGCAACCTGAGGCACAGAGGGGTTGAATTACTTGCCCAAGGTCATACACGTGGACAGAGCTGAGATGTGAACCCAGACAGTTTGGCTCCTGTGCCTGTGTACTAAAACAACGTTGAAAAAGTTAGGCCACAATGCATTCCTGGCATGCCAAGACAGATGTGAAAGATAAAAGGTCAAAATATTCAAATAGTGACCTGGGGTAGAGTTATAGAGTGATGGGGAGTAGGGGGTGGCTGATTAGGATGCCCACCCTTTTTTTGTAGACTCACTGGATAACCTTTATACTCATGAAATAATCATATTTATACCCACTCTTCCCAAGTGAAACTGTGCATATAATACACTCATTCCAAAGATATTTATTGGTACTAAGACAAGCGAGGAAGAAAGTTCTGCCAACTACTTCCTCGGTGGAATGAAAACCACAAAGTCCAATCTACCTCTGATCGTGGGGGTGGCACAGGACTGGGCAGTGTTTTGTTCTGTTGTGCACGAGGTTGCCATGATTTGGGGGCTGACTCAATGGCAGCTAATAACAGCAATATCAATGTGACAGCGGCTGTTGAAGGAACTGGCTGTATCAGTGAATGAGGGACAAGGTCCCTCCACCCCAGGCAGAAGGGAAATGATCTGCTGAGGGGTTGGGGAACTGTAGAGGAGAACATAACAAATAAACATGGACAGAAATAAGATAATTTCTGACCATGGCTAATATTTCTGTAGAAAGAAAACAGAATGGGCTGGCCAGGAGGTTGTGACAGTCATGGGGAATTATTTCAGATTTGGGATGGCAGGGACTACCTCTGCAGAGGTGACATTTGAGCTTAGGCCAGAATGATGAATGAAGCAGTCCTGTGAAGACCAGGATGTAGGGACAGAGAAGGGATCTCCAAGCAAAGGGAGGAGCCAAAGGAAAGTCTCTGTGCTTTGGCAAGACACAAGAACAGGAACAAAGCCAGGGAGAATAGTGGGAGCTGACATACAAAGTGGGGAAGCAAGTGTGAATATGATGTAATCACTACCTTCAAGGAGCTGAGGACCTGACATGTTGCTTTGATGCAATTATAGTTATAGAGAACTTTGGGTGAAGTCTTGAAGGTTTTGCATAGGAGTTCTTCCTAAAGATAAGGAAGTGAAAAGGAAAGGCACCCCAGGCAGAAGGGACAGCTTGAACAAAAGCAGGCCCATGAGTGCCAAGTCCAGGAGTAGCTGGTCCTCAGGTTTGGCTTGTGTGAAGTTTTCTCATATGGGAGAACTTGTTTAGAATGAACCTGAAGGCACAATTCAACTCCTGAAGAGCCTCTGTGTGAGAGCAAGGAATTTGGACTCTATCCCCCACGTGTCTCAGTTTGTCCTACTGTGGGGGCTTGCGTGTTGCTGTGAGGCTGGAAGCTATGCCACTGGTATTCAGATACCAGCAGGGTCACCCCTGGAGGACAGGTTTCAGCTGAGCTTCCAGTCTAAGACAGACTAGGAAGAAGGACCTGGCAATCTACTTCTGAAAAGCATTAGCCAGTGAAAACCTTATGAATAGCAGCAGAACATTGTCTGATATAGTGTTGGAAGATGAGCCCCCCAGGTTGAAAGGCACTCAAAAGATGACTGGGGAAGAGCTGCCTCCTCAAAGTAGAGTCGACCTTAATGACGTGGATGGAGTAAAGCTTACGGGACCTTCATTTGCTGATGTGGCACGGCTCAAAATGAGAAGAAAGAGCTGCAAACATCCATTAATAATCGGAACCTGGAATGTATGAAGTACAAATCTAGGAAAATTGGAAATCGTCAAAAATGAAATGGAACACATAAACATCTATATCCTAAGCATTAGTGAGCCGAAATGGACTGGTATTGGCCATTTTGAATTGGACAATCATACAGTCTACTATGCTGGGAATGACAACTTGAAGAGGAATGGTGTTGCATTCATCATCAAAAAGAACGCTTCAAGATGTATCCTGAAGTATAACGCTGTCAGTGATAGGATAATATCCATATGCCTACAAGGAAGACCAGTTAAAAGTCTATTATTCAAATTTACACACCAACCACTAGGGCCAAAGATGAAGAAATAGATTTTTTATCAGCTGCCGCTGTCTGAAATTGATTGAACATGCAATCAAGATGCATTGATAATTACTGGCGATTGGAATACAAAAGTTGGAAACAAAGAAGAAGGATCAGTAGTTGGAAAATATGGCCTTGGTGACAAACAATGCCAGCGATCGAATGATAGAATTTTGCAAGACCAAAGACTTCTTCATTGCAAATACCTTCTTTCACCAATATAAACAGTGACTGTACACACACATGGACCTCGCCAGATGGGACACACAGAAATCAAATTGACTACATCTGCGGAAAGAGATGATATCATCAATCAGAGCAAGGCCAGGGGCCGACTGTGGAACAGACCATCAATTACTCATATGCAAGTTCAAGGTGAAACTGAAGAAAATCAGAGCAAGTTCACGAGAGCCAAAATATGACCTTGAGTATATCCCACCTGAATTTAGAGACCATCTGAGGAACAGATTTGATGCATTGAACACTAGTGACCGAAGACCAGACGAGTTGTGGAATGACATCAAAGACATCACACATGAAGAAAGCAAGAGGTCATTGAAAAGACAGGAAAGAAGGAAAAGAACAAGATGGATGTCAGAGGAGACTCTGAAACTTGCTCTCGAATGTCAAGCAGCTAAAGCAAAAGGAAGAAATGATGAAGTAAAAGAACTGAACAGAAGATTTCGAAGGGCTTCTTGAGAAGACAAAGTAAAGTATTATAATGACATGTGCAAAGAGCTGGAGATGGAAAACCAAAAGGGGAAAACACGCTCGGCGTTTCTCAAGCTGAAAGAATTGAAAAAATTCAAGCCCTGAGTTGCAAGAGTGAAGGATTTCATCAGGAAAATATTAAACGACACAGGAAGCATCAAAAGAAGATGGAAGGAATACACAGAGTCATTATACCAAAAAGAATTAGTCAATGTTCAACCATTTCAAGAGATGGCATATAATCAGGAACCAATAGTATTGAAGGAAGAAGTCCAAGCTGCTCTGAAGGCATTGGTGAAAAACAAGGCTCCAGGAATTCATGGAATATCAATTGAGATGTTCCAACAAACACATGTAGCGCTGGAGGTGCTCACTCATCTATGCCAAGAAATCTGGAAGACAGCTTCCTGGCCAACTGACTGGAAGAGATCCATATTTATCCCTATTCACAAGAAAGGTGATCCAACCAAATGTGGAAATTATAGGACAATATCATTAATATCCTGTGCAAGAAAAATTTTGCTGAAGATCATTCAAAAACGGCTGCAGCAGTATATCCACAGGGAACTGCCAGAAATTCAGGCCGGTTTCAGAAGAGGACGTGAGCCAGGGATATCATTGCTGATGTCAGATGGATCCTGGCTGAAAGCAGAGAATACCAGAAGGATGTTTATCTGTGTTTTATTGACTACGCAAAGGCATTAGACTGTGTAGATCATAACAAACTATGGATAACATTGCGAAGAATGGGAATTCCAGAACACTTAATTGTGCTCATGAGGAACCTTTACATAGATCAAAAGGCGGTTGTTCATACAGAGCAAGGGGATACCGATTGGTTTAAAGTCAGGAAAGGTGTGCGTCAGGGTTGTATTCTTTCACCATACCTATTCAATCTGTATGCTGAGCAAATAATCCGAGAAGCTGGACCATATGAAGAAGAATGTGGCATCAGGATTGGGGGAAGACTCACTAACAACCTGTGTTATGCAGATGACACAACCTTGCTTGCTGAAAGTGAAGAGGACTTGAAGCACTTACTAATAAGATCAAAGACCACAGCCTTCAGTTTGGGTTGCACCTCAACATAAGGAAAACAAAAATCTTCACAACTGGACCAATGAGCAACATCATTATAAACGGAGAAAAGATTGAAGTTGTCAAGGATTTCGTTTTACTTGGATCCACAGTCAACAGCCATGGAAGCAGCAGTCAAGAAGTCAAAAGACGCACTACATTGGGCAAATATGCTGCAAAGGACCTCTTTAAAGTTTTGAAAAGCAAAGATGTCACCTTGAAAACTAAGGTGCACCTGACCCAAGCCATGGTATTTTCAATCGCATCATATGCATGTGAAAGCTGGACAATGAATAAGGAAGAAGGATTGATGCCTTTGAATTGTGGTGTTGGCGAAGGATATTGATTATACCATGGAGTGCCAAAAGAACGAACAAATCTGTCTTAGAAGAAGTACAACCAGAATGCTCCTTAGAAGCAAGGATATTGAGACTGCGTCTTACATACTTTGGACATGTTGTCAGGAGGGGTCAGTCCCCGGAGAAGGACATCATGCTTGGCAGAGTACAGGGTCAGCGGAAAAGAGGAAGACCCTCAATGAGGTGGATTGACACAGTGGCTGCAACAATGAGCTCAAGCATAGCAACGATTGTAAGGATGGCTCAGGATGGGGCAATGTTTCGTTCTGTTGTGCATAGGGTCGCTATGAGTCGGAACCGACTCGATGGCACCTAAGAACAACAACAACATCCTGAGGGTTATGGGATTGAAAGAATGTGAACTGGAATTTTACCAGTGTTAGTAGGTTGGAAGAAGGAGCGTTGGTGGCACAATGGTTAAGCATTTGGCTGATAACCGAAAGGTCTGATGTTTGTACCCACCAGCAGCTCCCCAGGAGAAAAGACCTGATGATCTGCACCTGTAAAGACTATAGCCTAGGAAGCCCTATGGAGCAGTTCTGCTCTGTCCTATAGGGTTGCTATGAGTTGGAATTGACTTGATGGCAGACAAAACAGTAGATTGGAAGAGAAGAACCTAGGCAGTGAGGAACTGCAATGCTCCACCTGAATACTGGCCAGGGCCTGAACTAAGGCTGTGGCTTTGGGTGAATTCAAGAAAATGAAAAGAAAGAAAGCAAGACCAGGACCAAATGAGGTCATGTAGGGAGGAGTTGGTGGTCCCCTTCATTAATCTGCATGGATTATGTTGGGCCCCTGGAGGGCCTGAGAAAGAAGTGACTGGGAGGTGCCGGTGGGCTAATGGACACCTAATCTAGCACTAGGTGTAGACCACCCCAGGATCTGGAATTATAAGTATTTCTTTCACTGCAGCATTGCATTTCTTTATTTGAATGCTTTCTAACTCTGCTGGGTGCATCAGTGTGCTGTATTATAATCACTTCCACCATCTTCCCAGTTACTAATGGACACAATGTATGTGCCTTAGAGTGAGATGATTGCCTACTGAGATACCCCAAACATTTGCTTTTATCTTGGTTGGGCAAAGGAGGAAGGATTGTTCACTGGTAAGTGTAGAATAGCCCATCAGGGGATGGCTACACATCCTGAGCAGGGTGCAATGAGTAGGGTCCATGCCTGCAGGTGAGCTGCAATACTAACAAAGGGGCAATGTGGGCAGCCCCACCTTTATCACCAACTGTGTGGCAAGGATCAGCAGGAACCCAATTTCCAACTGGAAGTGGATCCAAGCCTCATACTCCCTCATTTCCACTCCTCATCAGCAGCCACTTTTGTGACAATTCCTCAGACCAGAGTTAGATCAGAACTCATCCCAGCTATCCTAAGCTGAGTCAAATCATCCCCAGCCCCTTGAGGCCAGGTGACTGGGGAGCAGCTTAGGCTTAGGAGTCTGTATAACTCCCTTGCACTTCAGGCCAGCTGGCCTCTCTCTCTCTCTGTTGTCCCCTTTTAGGTCACAAGCAATAAGAACTCTATCCTTCTTCATCGACAGCCCATGCGGTCTTTCTCTATCACTCAACTACTCAGATCTGGTCTACACAAACCACTTTGTACTGCCGGCTCCTGCTGGCTCATTGCCATATGGGTTCATTAATTCACTCTAATGGTCCTCCAAAATCACAGCAAACATCAAAATCTTGTTTTCTAAACCTACTGATTCATTAAACTTACCTTCTAAAGCATGAATCTTTCCAATAGCATTTTTAAATTGTGGCAAAGATATATATATATAACAAAATATTTGGCTTTTCAACATTTTTTACAAGTGTAATTCGGTAACATTACTTTCATCATGTCACACAACCATCGCGATTATTTGCTTTCAAATTTTTCAGTTGCCCTTAACAGAAACTCAGTGCCCACTAAGGAATAACTGTCTCTCCCTCCTGTGCCTGGTAACACTAATAAACTTTGGTTTCTTGTTATTTGCCTATTCTAGATATTTCATATAAGTGGGACCATGCACTATTTGTCCTTCTGTGACTTATTTCCCTCATAATGTTTTCGGGTTTCCTCCATGCTGTAGCATGTTTCAGAAGTTCATTTCTCATTATTACTGAATCATATTCCATTGTTTGCATATACCACATTGTTGTTTACCCACTCATGTGTTGATGGACACTTGGGTTGTTTCTACCTCTTGGCTATTGTGAATCATGCTGCAGTGAACATTGGTATACGTGAATCTGCTTGACTTCCTGCTTTCCAGTCGTTTAGGCATATACCTAGGAGTAGAATTGGTGGGTCATATAATAATTCTATTCTTAATGTTTTGAAGAACTGCCAAATGGTTTCCCACAAGAGCTGTACCACTTTACATTTCCACCAGCGATGCATGAGGGTTCAGACTTCCTCACATCCTCGCCAACACTCATTATTTTCTGATAATAGTCATCCTAGCAGATGTGAAGTAAATCATTGAATTTTCAAATGATTACTCTAGGGCTCTAGCTCCTGGTTTATTAATCTAGTTTTGACTTATATAAAAGATAATAACATCAAAATTCTTTAGGAAAAAAATTCCACTTTTCAATTGTTTTGTTAATGTTCATGTTTTATATATGCAAGACCCTGAAGTTTGACTGGTATTTTACTATATGCTAAAATATTTATCCTGCTATGATTTAAAATAATACTTTAAACATTTTTTTTATCCTCTATCATTTTTAAAAACTCATTTCTCAAGTACCAAGTGGTATTTTCAACAGTAAACAAGGAAAGCCCACACATCTTATCAGGAATCTTCAGTAGGGCAGGATTTCAGAACTGGTGTTATCATTATTTTAATTCTCAAGAAACAATTTATTGGCTTCTTTTACTTGGTTCTCCCATTGTAGAAACATTCCATCTCTAGTCATTGAGATTTCAAACCCTGTAACTTTTTCTTTTTTTTCATTTTTCTATATAATTTTACTTTTGGAGAAAATATACCCAGCAGAGCCCACTCCCATTCCACACATTCCACACATAATGATCAGTAACATTGGTTACATTCCTCACAGTGTGTCATCATTCTCATTATTTCTCTCATGGTTGTTTCACCTCAGAACTGGTATTTTAAACTTGTGTGTCTGCTTTGCTTTTAAAAGGGTGAGGGAATAAAGGATCACAAAATGTGTCTTTAATTCTTAAAGGATGAAGTCCCGTACTCTATATGGGTATATGTTAATTATAAAAATCCAAAGTTTCTGGGTTTAGTGAGTTTAAAGAATCAAGTCAATACGTTGTTGCTGAGTGTTGGCTGTGTGGCAGGCACAGAGAGGAGAGAAAGCTTTGCTGTGGTGGAATAGGCACTGGACTTGATTTCTCAAATCTTGGCTTGGGTCCAGCAATGTACCGTATTCAGACCCTCTTAGTGAACACCATTTGGAGTAAAGCACAGACCAGACACTGTTCTAATGGTGTGGTCAACAGGTGTTTTTACTCACAGAGTAAGTAGGACAGAGATGAGTGGGACACAAACATTCTCATCAGCCAATGTTCCCTGAAGTTAGGCTGCTGTCCCAAGGTGTACTGTTATAGCACATCCACGCATGCCCTACTTCGTGTCATAGAAGAGATCCTGAGCCCTGCTCTCCCAGGTTAATACTAACAAACAGCCATGTCCCCAAGTCAAACAGCATGTACAGAGAGCCAGTAAGGAAAAGTGCAAAAAAGTTAAAAAGAATTGGAAGCCCCCTTGATGGTAATGGACATCATTCATTCTACCTATTCAGAGTGGGTGACCATCTCCCTATGGCTATTCTAGATTTACTAGCATCAGGAACTTTCCTTCCTTCTTTACCCCTCTAAGATAGCTTACCAGGGTTCTGGGTTTCTTCAGAGGGCAATCACCTTCCCTAAAGCACATACTTTTCTTTGTGTCCATTAGTAGCTAGGGAGATGGTGAGCGAGATTGTAACATACCTGTGCATTCAGCAGGTCCCAATAGGCTCTTGGAAATTGCGTGTTATCTGAAAAGTCCCCTAAGAGTCTTGTAAAATGGGGTAAATACCTACCTTAGAGGATGGCTGTGTGGGCAAAATGAAATGATGTTTTCAAAATATCACTGTAAACTGTGGTGAATACAAAAGTATTGAGAGCCTAGATTCCCAGACTGTCTCGGCTTGAAATCTCTCACAGGTGATTGAACCTCTGTCCTTCCATCGGCTCACTTGTTATTTGGGGATGCTAATGTTATTAAGGGGCCCTGGTGGCACAGTGGTTAAGTGTTATGGCAGCTAACCAAAAGGTCAGCAGTTTGAATTCACCAGCCTCTCCTTGGAAACCTTACGGGGCAGCTCTGCTTTGTCCTATAGGTTCTCTATGAGTTGAAATCAACTTGATGGCAATGGGTTTTTTTTTTTTTTTTAATGTTACTAAGCTCAAAGAGATGCTAAGAAGGATAAAAATGAGATAATGCATACACGTGTTTGGCAAATCATAAGCACTCAATGAGTGTTCCCTGTTGTTACTGTTTTGTGTTTACTGACATTTCCCAAACATATTCCCATTTATTGCTATTTTCTCTCTATCTTATAAGTACTATTTTAGAAAAAAGAAACCGGTAGCTGACTGCAAATCTCTATCTGTCAAGCAGTTCATTGCACACCATATTTCCCAAAAATTAGTTCTCATTTTCCATGGGCACAATGAACATATTTGAAAATTAAAACTAGAGTATTAAGTGCCACCACTTGTCAGTTTGTTGTACTGTGGTGGTTTGCATGTTGCTGTGATATTGAAAGCTATGCCATTAGTATGTCAAATACCAGCAGGTTCATCCATGATGGACAGGTTTCAGTCGAGCTTCCAGACTAAGACAGACTAGGAAGAAGGACCTGGCAGTCTACTTGTGAAGAACTTGGCCAGTGAAAACGTTATGAATAGCAGTGGAATACTGTCTGTTAGAGTGCCAAAAGATGAGTCCCTCCGAAGAAGTCCAAGCTGCATCCAAGGCACTGGTGGAAAACAAAGCTCCAGGAATTGCCGGAGTGTCAATTGAGATGTTTCAATAAAGGGATGCAACACTGGAAGCATTCCTCTTTTCCAAGTAGTTTGGATGACAGCTGCTTGATGAATTAACTGGAAGAGATCTATATTTGTGCCTATTCCAAAGAAAGGTGACCAAACAGAATGCAGAAATTATCAAACAGTTTCATTAATATCACACGTAAGTAAAATTTTGATGAAGATCATTTAAAAGTGGTTGTAGCAGTACATCCACAGGGAACTGCCAGAAATTCAAGCCAGATTCAGAGGAGGATATGGAACACCATTGCTAATGTCAGATGGATTTGGCTGAAAGCACACAATACCAGAAAGATGTTTACCTGTGTTTTATTGACTATGCTAAGGCATTCGACTGTGAGGATCATAACAAATTATGGATAACACTGTGAGGAATGGGAATCCCAGAACATTTAATTGTGCTCCTGAGGAATCTGTACACCCTCTAAGAGGCAGTTGTTTGAATAGAGCAAGTGAATACTGCATGGTTAAAATCAGGAAAGGTGTGTGTCAGGGTCGTATCCTTTGGCCATACTTATTTAATACGTATGCAGAGCAAATAATCCGAGAAGCTGGATTATATGAAGAATGAGGCATCAGGATTGGAAGAAGACTCATAAACATCCTGTGATATGCAGATGGTACAACCTTGCTTGAAGCAATTACTGATGAAGATCAAAGACTACAGACTTCAGTATGGATTATACCTCAAAGAAAGAAAAATCTTCACATTTGGACCAATAACCAATATCATGATAAACTGAGAATATATTGAATTGTCAAGGATTTCATTTTACAATACTTGAATCCAAAATTAACTCCTTTGGAAGGTGTTGTTTTTATGTGCCATCAAGTCAATTCTGACTCATAGGGACCCTATGAACAACCGATCAAAACACTGCCCAGTCCTCCGTCATCCTCATAATCGTTATGCTAGAACCCATTGCTGCAACCATTCTGTCAATTCACCTCCTTGAGGGTCTTCCTCTTTTTTGCTGTCCCTCTACTGTAACAACCATGATGTCCTTCTCCAGGGACTGGTGGCTCCTGATAACATGTCCAATGTATGTTAGCCAAAAAGTCTTACCATTCTCGCTTCTAATGAGCATTCTGGATGTACTTCTTCCAAGACAGATTTTTTCACTCTTTGGTGGTCCCTGGTATAATCAACATTCTCCCCAGCACCATAATTCAAAGGCACCAATTTTTCTTTGATTTCCTTTTTCATTGTCCAGCTTTTGCATGCATATGAGGTGACTGAAAACACCATGGATTGGGTGGGGCACACCTTAGTCCTTAAAGTGACATCTTTGTTTTTGAACACTTTAATGAGTTCTTCTGCAAGAGATTTGCTCAATGCAATGAATCCTCTGATTTCTTGACTGCTGCTTCCATGGGTGTTGATTGTGGATCCAAGAAAAATCATTGACAACTTTAATCTTTTCTCCGTTTATCATTATGTTTCTTATTAGTCAGTTGTGAGGATTTTTGTTTTCTTTATGTTGAGGTGTAGTCCATACTGAAGGTTGTGGTCTTTGATCTTCATCAATAAGTGCTTCAAGTCCTCTTCACTTGCAGCAAGCAAGGTTGTGTCATCTGAATATTACAGGTTGTTAATGAGTTTTCCTTCAATCCTGATGCCATGTTCTTCTTCGTATAGTCTACCTTCTGTGATTGTTTGTTCAGCATGTAGATCGAATAAGTATGGTAAGAGAATACATCACTGATACACAATTTTCCTAAATTTAAACCGTTCAATAACCCCTTGTTTTGTTTGAATGACTGCCTCTTGGTCTCAGTACAGATTCCTCATGAGCATAATAGTGTTTTGGAGTTCTCATTCTTTGTAGTGTTATCCATAATTTTTTATGATCCACACAGTTGAATGCCTTTGCATAGGCAATAAAACACAGGGAAACACCTTTCTGGTATTCTCTCTTTCAGCTATAAGTATCTAACATCAGCAATGAAACCCCTCGTTTCACATCCTGTTCTGAATCTGGCATGAAACTCTGGAGGTTTCATGTGGATGTGCTGTTGCAGCAGCTTTTGAATGACCTTCAGCAAAAATTTTACTTACGTATGATATTAATGATATTGTTTCCTAATTTCTGCATCCTGTTGGATAACATTTCATTGGAATGGGTGAAAATATGGATCTCTTCCAGTCGGTAGGCCATGCAGCTCTCTTCCAAATTTCTTGGCATAGATAAGTGAGAACTTTCAGCACTGCATCCATGTGTTGAAACATTTCAGTTGGTATTCTGTCAAGTCATATAGTCTTGTTTTTTGCCAATGCCCTCAGCGCAACTTGGACTTCTTTCTTCAGTACCATAGGTTCTTGGTCATATGCTACCTTTTGAAATGGTTGAACATCAACCAATTCTTTTTGGTCCAGTGGCTGCACATTTCTTCCATCTTCTCTTGATGCTTCCTACATAGTTTAATATTTTCCCTCTAGAATCCTTCAATACCGCAACTCGAGGCATGCATCTTCTCTTCAGTTCTTTCAACTGAAGAAATGCTGAGTGTGTTCTTCCCTTTTGGTTTTCTAACTATAGGTCTTTGCATATTTCATTATAATATTTTACTTTATCTTCTTGAGCCACCTTTTCAAATCTTCTGTTCAGTTCTTTTACTTCTTCATTTCTTGCTTTTGCTTTATCTGCTCTATGTTCAAGAGCAAGTTTCAGAGTCTCTTCTCATATCTATTTTGGTCCTTTCTTTCTTTTTAATGACCTCTTCCTTTTTCATGCATGATATTCATGATGTCATTCCACAACTCTCCTGGTCTTTGGTCATTTGTATTCAATTAGTCAATTCTATTCTTGAGATGGTCTCTAAATTCACGGGGAACATACTAAAGATAATCCAAATGAATGTGGAAATTATCAAACAATATCATTAATATCACATACAAGTAGAATTTTGCTGAATATCTTTCAAAAGTGGTTCAGCAGTAAATCAATAGGGAACTGCCAGACATTCAAGCCAGATTCAGAAGAGGATGTAGGACCAGGGATATCATTGCTGATGGCAGATGGATCATTGCTGAATGCAAGAGAATACCAGAAAGATGCTTACCTGTGTTTTATTGACTATGCAAAGGCATTTGACTGTGTGGATCATAACAAGTTACAGAAAAGATTTTTTGAAAAATGAGATTTCCAGAACACTTACTTGTGCTCATGAGGAACCTGTACATAGATCAAGAGGCAGTTGTTCAAACAGAACAAGGGGATACTACATGGTTTAAAGTCAGGAACAGTGTGCATCAGGGATGTATCCTTTTACCATACTTATTCAATCATTATGCTGAGAAAATAATCCAAGAAGCTGGACCATATGAAGAAGAACAAGGCATTAGGATTGGAGGAAGACTTATTAACTACCTGCATTATGCAGATGACACAACCTAGCTTCCTGAAAGTGAAGAGGAATTGATGCACTTACTGATGAAGGTCAAAGACCACAGCCTTCAGTACGGATTACACCTGAACATAAAGGAAACAAAATCCTCACAATTGGAGCAATACCCAACATCTTGATGAACAGAGGAAAGACTAAAATTGTCAATGATTTCATTTTACTTGGATTCACATCAACATCCATAGAAACAGCAGTCAAGAAATCGAAAGATGAATGAATTGGGTAAATCTGCTGCAAAAATCTCTTTAATGTGTTAAAAAACAATGATGTCACCTTGAAGGCTAAGGTGTGCCTGACCCAAGCCAAGGTTTATTTCAATGGCTTCATATATATGCAAAAGCTGGACAATGAATAAGGAAGACTGAAGAAGAATTGATGTCTTTGAATTATGATGTTGGTGAGGAATATTGAATATACCGTGGACTGCTAACAGAATGAAGAAATCTGTCTTGGAAGAAGTACAGCTAGAATCCTCTTTAGAAGCAAGGATACTGAGACTTCATCTCACGTTCTTTGGACATGTTATCAGGAGGTATCAGTCCCTTGAGAAGGACATCGTGCTTGGTAAAGTGGTGGGTCAGTGAAAAAGGGGAAGGCCTTCAATGAGATGATTGATACAGTGGCTACAGTTATGGGCTCAAGCATAACAACAATTGTTAGAAATGAGCTGGACTGGGCACTGTTTCCTTCTGTAGTACACAGGGTTTCTATGAGTCCCGATAGACTCGAAGGCCCCTAACAAAAACAACAACATACTCAAGGTCTTACTTTGGCTCTCCTGGACTTGTTTTAATTTTCTTCAGCTTCCACTTGAACTTGCATATGAGTAATGATGGCCTGTTCCACCGTCAGCACCTGGCCTGCTTCTGACTGATGATATGGAGCTTTTCCGTTGTCTCTTTCCACAGATGTAGCTGATTTGATTCCTGTATTTCCATATGGTAAGGTCCATGTGTAGAGTCTTCATTTACGTTGTTGAAAAAAGATATTTGCAATGAAAAAGTCGTTGGCCTTGCAAAATTCTGTCATACGATCTAGGCATTATTTCAATCACCAAGGCCATATTTTCCAACTACTGTTCCTTTTCTTTGTTTCCAACTTTCACAATTCAATCACCAATAATTATCAATGCATGTTTATTGCTTTTTTGATCAATTTCAGACAGCAGAAGTTGGTAAAAATCTTCAATTTCTTCATTTTCTGGCCTTAGTGGTTGGTGTATAAATTTGAATAATAGCCATATTAACCAGTCTTCCTTGTAGGGGTATGAACATTATCCTATCACTGACAGCATTGTACTGCAGGATAGATCTTGAAATGTTCTTTTTGATGATGAATGCAATGGCATCCTTTTCAATTTGTTATTCTGGGCATAGTAGGCCATATGATTTTCCAAATCGAAATGGCCGATACCAGTTCATTTCAGCTTGCTAATGCCTAGGATATTGATGTTTATGTGTTCCTTTCATTTATGACGATGTCCTGTTTTCCTAGATTCATAATGCATACTTCCACATTCCAATTATCGATGGATGTATGCAGCTGTTTCTTTTCATTTGGAGGCCTGCCACATCAGCAAATGAAGGTCCCAGAAGCTTGGCTCCATAAAAAAAAAAATATATATACACATCATTAAAGTTGACTCCGCTTTCAGGAGCCAGCTCTTCCCATTTGTATTTTCAATGCCTTCCAACCTGAGAGGCTCATCTTCTGGCACTATATCAGACGGTGCTCTACTATTATGCATAAGGTTTTCACTGGCTAATTTTTTCAGAAGTATACTGCCAGGTCCTTCTTGTTAGTCTGACTTAGTCTGCCGGCTCAGCTGAAACCTGTCTACCTTGAGTGACCCTGCTGGTATTTGACATACCACTGGCATAGCTTCCATCACCACAGCAACATTCAAGCCACCACAGTACGTCAAACTGATAGACTCAGGGGCTTGTGGAAGCAGCAGTCAAGAAATCAAAGCATTAGGCAAATGTGCTGCAAAACAACTCTTTTTTCTCAATAGGGTCCCCAGAGAACACATTTATCTTTCTAGAGAAGGTGTCCTAGGTGTACAAAACAGCCACTTATCGGGTATAGTAGACTCAATCTCTGGAAGTGAATGAGAAGAAATTCTCTTCATTCATTGAATGAAATGAGATGATTTTGACTCAATGAGCTGATATTATACACACACCAAACTGCACTTGATGACCAGGAAGCACACTTCATCAAAAAGTAATGAATCACTCGTTAGAAGCCACTGAATCATACAAGAATAAAACTTGTAGTCTCACAGATATGCACAGCTTGCCCTAGACATTTGATCAGCTTTGTTCTCCACCGAGCAGCTTAGTTTCAATGCTTTTAGAGGATCCCCTTTTGTGTAAAGAATATAGACTGTAACACTTGACAACTGACGTTAACTAAAAGTGTAAATAATCAAACCGAATTATAAAAAAAGAGAGACATTTTTCAATTCTGTTAGAATCTGCTGTTATAAAAACAAAATTTCTTTTTTTAAAAGTTTGTTCATTTTGCTTTAGGTGAAAGTTTACAAATCAAGTCTGTCTCTCATACAAAAAGCCATGTGCACCCTGCTGTGCAGTCTCAGCCGCTCTCACCTTAATGAGACAGCACATTCCTCCTCTCCACCCTGTATTCCCTGTGTCCGTTTAACTAGCTCCTGTTCCCCTCTCCCCTCTCATCTCACCACCAGAGAGAAGTTATCCACATAGTCTTATGTGTCTATCTGAGAGGCAAGAAGTTCAGTTCTGAGCAGCATCATTGTCTATCTTATAGTCCAGGCCAATCCCTGTCTGTAGAGCTGGTTTTGGGAATGGTTCCAATCTTGGGCTATCAAAGGGTCTGGGGACCATGACAATCAATGTCCCTCCGGTCTCAATCAGAGCATTAAGCCTGGTCTTTTTACGAGAATTTAAGACCTGCATCCCACTGTTCTGCTCCATCAGGGATTCTCTGTTGTGTTCTCCGTCAGGGGAGTGATTGGTGGTAGCCGGGCACCGTCTAGTTCTTCCGGCCTCAGGTCTCATGCTGATGGAGTCTCTGGTTTATGTGGCCCTTTCTGTCTCTTGGGCTCATATGTACTTTGTGTCTTTGGTGTTCTTCACTCTCCTTTGCTCCAGGTGGGTTGAGAACTATTTATGCATCTTAGATGGCTGCTTGCTAGTGTTTAAGACCCCTGACACCTCTCACCAAAGTGGAATGCAGAACATTTTCTTAAAACATTTTCTTATGCCAATTGCCCTACATGTCCCCTGAAACCACAGTCCCCAGACCCCTATTCTTGCTACTCTGGCCTTCGAAGCTTTTGGCTGTATTTGGGAAACTTCTTAGTTTTTGGTTTAGTCCAGTTATACTGAACTCCCTGTGTTATGTGTTGCCCTTCCCTTCACCTAAAAAAAATTTTGTCTGCTATCTAGCTAGTAAATATCCCTCTTCCTCTCTCTCCACCCTCGTAACTATCGAAGAATATTTTCTTCTGTGCTTAAACTTTATCTGGAGTTCTTATAATAGTGGCCTCATACAATATTTGTCCTTTTGCAATTGACCAATTTCACTCAGCATAATGCCTTCCAGATTCCTCCATGTTATGAAATGTTTCACAGAGTCATTGCTGTTCTGAATTGTTGCGTAGTTTTCCATTGTGTGAATATACCATAATTTATTTATCCATTCATCCATTGACGGGCACCTTGGTTACTTCCATTTTTTCGCTGTCGTAAGCAGTGTTGCAATGAACATGGGTGTGCATATTATCTGTTCATATGAAGGCTCTTATTTATTTACAGTATATTCTGAGGAGTGGAATTGCTGGGTCATACGGTAGTTCTATTTCTAGCTTTTTAAGGAAGCACCAAACTGATTTCCAAAGTGGCCATGCTATTTTACATTCCCACCAGGAGTGTATAAGTGTTTCAGTCTCTGCACAATCTCTCCAACATTTATTATTTTGTGTGTTTTGGATTAATGCAGCCTTTTTGAAATGAGATGTAGTCTCATTGTAGTTTTGATTTGCATTTCTCTAATTGGTAATGATCGTGAGCATTTCCTCATGTATCTGTTAGCAGCCTGAATGTCTTCTTTGGTGAAATGTCTGTTCATATCCTTTGCCCATTATTTAATTGTTTATTTGTCTTTTTGTTGTTGAGTTTTTGCAGTATCATGTAGATTTTAGAGATCAGATGCTGATTGGAAATGTCATAGCTAAAGACTTTTTCCCAATATGTAGGTAATCTTTTAACTCTTGTGGTGAAGTCTTTGGATGAACGTAGGTGTTTGACTTTTAGGAGCTCCCAGTTATCCAATTTCTCTTCTGGCATTTGTACATAGTAATGTTTTGTATACTGTCTGTTTTAGGGCTCCTAATGTTGTCCCTGGAAACCCTGGCGACATAGTGGTTAAGTGCTACGGCTGCTAACCAAAGGGCCGGCAGTTTGAATCCGCCAGGCGCTCCTTGGAAACTCTATGCGGCAGTTCTACTCTGTCCTACAAGGTCGCTATGAGTCAGAATCTACTCGACAGCACTAGGTTTTGTCTTTTGGTTAATGTTGTCCCTATTTTTTCTTCCATGATCTTTATCGTTTTAGATTGTATATTTAGGTCATTGATCCATTTTTAGTTGTGTTTTTTGCATGGTATGAGGTATGGGTCTTGTTTGATCTATTTGCAGGTGGATATTCTGGGATCCAATTATGCCAGTACCATTTATTAAAGAGACTGTCTTTCCCCCGTTTAACAGACTTTGGGCCATTGTCAAATATCGGCTGCTCATATATGGATGGATTTGTGTCTGGAGTCTTCATTCTGTCCCATTGGTCTATGCATCTGTTGTCATACCAGTACCAGGGTGTTTTTGACTACTGTGGGATAATATGTTTCAAAATCAGGTAGTGTGAGGCCTCCCACTTTGTTCTTTTTCAGTAATGCTTTACTCATCCGGAGCCACTTTCCCTTCCATATGAAGTTGATGATTTTTTTCTCCATCTCATTAAAAAATGTCAGTGGTATTTGGATCAGGACTAAATTGTATCTATAAATTGCTTTGGGTAAAATAGACATTTTTACAATGTTGAGTCTGCCTATCCACGAGCAAGGCATGTTTTTCCACTTATGCAGGTCTCTTCTGGTTTCTTGCAATAGTGTCTTTGTATAGGTCTTTTATGTCTCTGGTTAGATTTATTCCTAAGTATTTTATCTTCTTAGGGGCTATTGTATATGGTATTGATTTAGGGATTTCCTCTTCAATGTTGTCTTTGTTGGTGTAGAGGAAGCCAACTGATTTATGTATGTTTATCTTGTATCCTGATACTCTGCTAAACTCTTCTATTAGTTTCAGTAGTTTTCTTGAGGATTCTTTAGGTTTTTCTGTGTATAAGATCATGTCATCTGCAAACAGATAAATTTACTTCTTCTTTGCCAATTTGTATGTCCTTTATTTCTTTATTTAGCCTAATTGCTCTGGCTAGGACCTCCAGCACAATGCTGAGTAACAGTGGTGATAAAGGGCATTCTTGTCAGGTTTCCATTCTCAAGGGAAATGCTTTCAGTCTCCATTTAGGATCATGTTGGCTGTTGGCTTTGTATAAATGCCCTTTATAATGTTGAGGAATTTTCCTTCTATTCCTATTTTGCTGAGAGTTTTTATCGTGAATGGGTGTTGGACTTTGTCAAATGTCTTTTCTGCATAAATTGATAGATCATGCAGTTCTGTCCTTCATTTTATTTATATGATGGATTACATTGATTGCTAGAAACTTCTAATTTTGAACGATCCTTGCATACCTGGTATGAATCCCACTTGGTGATGATGAATTAATTTTTGATATGTTGTTGAATTCTGTTGGCTAGAATTTTGTTATGGATTTTTGCATCTAAGTTCATGAGGGATATTGTTCTGTAATTTTCTTTTTCTGTGGTATGTTTACCTGGTTTTGGTATCAGGGTTATGCTGGCTTTATAGAATGAGTTTGGGAGTATTCCACCGTTTTCTATGCTCTGAAATACCTTTAGTAGTAATGGTGTTAACCCTTCTCCAAAAGTTTGATAGAATTCTCCATTGAAACCGTTAGGGCCAGGGCTTTTCCTTGTTGGGAGTTTTTAAACTACATTTTCAATGTCTTCTTTTGTTACTCGTTTATTTAGTTGTTCTGTCTCCGTTTGTATTAGTTTAGGTAGGTAATATGTTTCTAGAAATTTGTCCATTTCCTCAAGGTTTTCAATTTGTTAGAGTACAATTTTTCATAGTATTCTGTTACAATTCTTTTAATTTCATTTGGGTCTGTTGTGATATCCTTCTCATTTCTTATTTGGGTTATTTGCTTCCTCTGCTGTTTTTCTTTCGTCAGTCTGGACAGTAATTTATCGATTTGGTTGATATTTTCGAAGAACCAGCTTTTGGTCTTGTTAACTCTTTCGATTGGTTTTTCTGTTTTCTATTTCATTTAATTCTGCTCTAATTTTTATTATTTGTTCTCTTCTGGTGCCTGAGGGTTTCTTTTGTTGCTCTCTATTTGTTCAAGTTGTAATGATAGTTCTTGGATTTTGTCCCTTTCTTCTTTTTGTATGTGTCCATTTATTGATACAAATTGACCTCCGAGCTCTGCTTTAGCTGTTTCCCAAAGGTTCTGATAGGAAGTGTTTCATTTTCATTGGATTCAATGAATTTCTTTATTCTGTCACTAATTTCTTCTTTAATCCAATCATTTCTGAGCAAAGTGTTGTTCAGTTTCCATGTGTTTGACTTCTTTTCTATGATTTTTCTGTTATTGACTTCCAGTTTTATGGTCAGAGAAGATGCTTTGTAATACTTCGATGTTTTGGATTCTGTTAAGGCTTGCTTTATGGCCTATTATGCAGTCTATTCTTGAGAATGTTCCATGTGGGTTGGAAAAGAATGTATACTTGGATGAGTTGGGTGGAGCGTTCTGTATATGTCTGTGAGATCAAGTGGGTTGATTGTGACATTTAGCTCTTCCATGTCTTTATTGGGCTTCTTTCTGGATGTCCTGTCCTTCACTGAAAGTGGTGTGTTGAAGTCTCCTACTGTCATTGTGGAGCTGTCTATCTCACTTTTAGTGCTGTTAGAGTTTGCTTTATGTATCTTGAAGTCCTGTCATTGGGTGCATAAATATTTAATATGGTAATATCCTCCTGGTATGTTGTCCATTTAACCATTTTATAGCGCCCTTCCTTATCCTTTGTAGTAGATTTAAGTTTGAAGTCTGTTTTGTCAGAAATTAGTATTACTACTCCTGCTGTTTTTTGATTGTTGTTTGCTTGATATATTTTTTTCTATCCTTTGAGTTTTAGTTTGTTTGTGTCTTTAAGTCTAAGGTGTGTCTCTTGTAGGCAGCATATAGACGGATGGTGTTTTTTTTATCCATTCTGCCACTCTCTGTCTCTTCATTGGTGCATTTAGTCCATTTACATTCAGCATTTGACTATAGATAGGTATGAGTTTAGTGCCGTCATTTTGATTTTTTTTTTTTGTGTGTGTGGTTGACAATTTCTTTTTTACCACTTAATTTTTGTGCTGAGTAGTTTTCTTTATAAGTTGTGTGTTCCTCTTTTTCATTGTCCTTGATTTTGTTTTTGCTAGCCTTTACGTTTTTCTTGTATTTTACTTTGATGTGTAGGATTGTTAGTCTCCTTTGTGGTTACCTTAATATTTACCCCTATTTTTCTAAGTTGAAAACTAACTTGTATCTCCATATATTGCCTTAATTTCCTCTCCATGTGGAAGGTCTATGACTACTTTATTTAGTCCCTCTTTATTGATTCACTGTTGTTATCTTTTACATAATAACATCACTAATTCCATGTTTTGAGGGTTTTTTTTGTCTTGATTTATTTTTGTGATTTCCCTATCTGGGTTGATATCTGGTTGCTCTGTCCTGTGTTCTAGTGTTGGGTTGATATCTGGATTTGTTGATTTTCTAACCAGAGAATTCCCTTTAGTATTTCTCGTAGTTTTTGTTTGGTTTTTGCAAATTCCTTAAACTTCTGTATATCTGGAAATGACCTAATTTCACCTTCATATTTGAGAGACGGTTTCCCTGGATATGTGATGCTTGGCTGGCAATTTTTCTCTTGCAACGCTTTATATATGTCATCCCATTGCCTTCTTTCTGGCATGGTTTCTGCTGAGTAGTCTAAGCTTAAACTTATTGATCCTCCTTTGTAGGTGACTTTTTGTTTATCCCTAGCCACTCTTAAAATTCTCTCTTTATCTTTGGTTTTGGCAAGTTTGATTATAATATGTCTTGGTGACTTTCTTTGGGATCTACCTTCTATGGGGTTTGATGTCAGGAATATTTTTTGCCAACAAGTTTTCAACAATGCTCTCTGTATTTTCTCTTATCCCTCCCTGACTCGTAGGTTATTGTTCTTGATAGAGCCCCATGTGAGTCTTAGGGTTTCTTCATTTTTTTAAATTCTTTTACCTGATTTTTCTTTATATATATTGTTGCCACATGTTTTATCTTTAATCTCGCTAATTCTCACTTCCATCTCCTCAATTCTGCTCCACTGACTTTCTACAGTGTTGTCTAATTCTGAAAATTTATTATTAATCTTCTGAATTTCTGATTGCTATCTCTCTTTGGACTCTTGCAGCCTATTAAATTTTTCATTTGGTACTTGAGTAATCTTCTTAATTTCCTCAACTGCTTTATCTGTGTGCTCCTTGGCTTGTTCTGTTTTTTGCCTGATCTCGTTCCTGATGTCTTGAAGAGTTCTGTATATTAATCTTTTGTGTTTGACTTCTGGTAATTCCAGGAACACATGTTCATCCAGAAGAGTCCTTGATTCTTTGTTTTGGGAGTTTGTTGAAGCAATCGTGGTCTGCTTCTTTCTGTGATATGATATCAACTGTTTTCTCCAAGCCATCTGTAATTTTTTTTTATGATTGCTCTCTATGTCCTAGCTTCTTGCTTTCTTTTGTTTTAATATACCCGAATAGGCTACTAGAGTGAGCTAACTTGATCATTGGAGGCTTTGAAGCACTAATTTCCTTTACCAGATGGCTAGAGCTGTTACCAGGTATATGAGCCTAGGAGTCCATTCACTGTTCTTATATAGATTCAGCTCAGGTGTCCCAGTATTTGATCACCCAGTGTGTGGTTAAGGCTCTCACCTATGATCTTAGAAGAGGCGTGGTGATTGTTGTATGCATGGGTTTCTGGTAGTACCAGGGGGTCACACTCTAAGAAAGACAGGGGCTGACAACCTTACCCCAAATGTCTGTGAGGAAGGCATGACCCTGTTTGGTAGGGCACTCTGGTGGGTGGGCTCTGCAGCCATACCATAGGCATCCAATGCTTTTAACCGTAAGGACTGGTAGGCAGCATTTATCCTTGGACCCATCATGGGGGTTAGGCTGCATGGGTGGAACCTCCAGTCTTCAGGTCCCTACTGTGGGTAAGTGAGGGCCCTGTTTACTAAACAGAAAAGTATTTGAGGTCAAAAACCTGCCTCTTCACCACACAGCTGAAACAGTTACTGTCAGACCTGAATCAGATTCGTACTTGCAATATAACAGCCAGATCCTATTCAGAGTAATGGGGTACCTGCTTCTTTGCGGAGGTGAAAGACAAAGTCTGTGGACCGCTTGATCCTGGACTGGAGCAGCTTCTGCTCTGAGTTTCCAGATTAGGGGAGTATTTTTCCACAGTTGGTTAATTTGTTCCTTCTCCAAGTCCAGGAGAATGGGTGAGGGAGCACAGTAGGACCTATCCCAGGTCCAGAGAAATCAACTGTTAATGAAGCCAGCTGGGCCAGAGGGAGAAGGGATCAGATAGACAGGAGAGAGCTCTTTCAAAAGGAGGACCTATTAGATCCCCATGGTAAATTAGACAAAATCACTTATCTTGTGCCAATAATGGTGTTTTATCTCAGATTCTGGAGGCATGTGTAGTTTGTGCATGCCGGCTCGGTCGGTGCTGCAGTTGAGCCAGGGGGTCGGGGCTGCAGCTCCTCGCTTGCCTTCTTTTGCGAAAGCATCCACGTCCTAAATGCCACAGCCAGCTGCGCTGCAGTCACACCAGGGGGTCAAGGGTGCACCACTTCACTTGCCTTCTTTTGCCATTCAGTCCTGTCCCCAAACACTACAGCCAGCCCCACCACGGGTGAATAAGGGCTGAGGTGCTGCCGTGGACTCGGCAGCTCCTTGCTGCTTCTCCTTCTCCCCCTGCCAGTCTGCCTTCTTAACTTTCCCTTTGATACTCAGGGTTCCTAGCTTGTCATATACATAGTTGATTCACTTGTTTTTTCAGGTCTTTGTTGCAAGAGGGACCACCTGAAGTGTCTGACTACTCCATCATCTTGGCTCCGCCTCCAAAATCTCCTGAATAACAATAGAATTATCTGTTTTTCTAAAGCTTTTCTATGTCATCACTGGTAAGCCAATAAGTGCCTAAGCACTGTTTGAGAAGAGGTAGGAAAACTATCCCAAAGTACTTCAGGGTTGGCAAAATGAGGAAGCTACAAGTTAATACATAAAATAACTTATTAATCTCATCAAATACAACCAAATTAAAAATCACTGTTGTTGTCTTTTGCAAATAAAAGATTAATATTGAAAGCGAAGCAGGACGGAATGATCGTTCAGACTCTAAATTCGTGAGTGAACATCTCTGTGCTCAGTTTTAGGCCTTACAGTATACTGACATTAAGGATAACCAATACAACTAGCATATTTGGAGTTTTGGGTAATCACTTACTGGAGGCCTGGCGGTGCAATGGTTAAGGACGTGGCTGCTAACCAAAAGGTCAGTAGTTTGAATCCACCAGCCACTCCTTGGAAATCATATGGGGCAGTTCTACTCTATCCTATAAGGTTGCTATGAATCAGAATCAGGAGACAGTAAATGGATTTTGTTTTGTTTTTGGTTTAATCATTTACTGGGGAAACTCTGAGTGTTGCAAACTGTTGAGCACTTGGCTACTAACTGAAAGATTGGTGGTTCAAACCCACCCAGTGATGCCTCAGAAGAAAGTCCTGGTGATCCACTTCCAAAAGACTAGAGACATTGTAAACTCTACAGAGCAAGGCTGTACTCTGTAATACACGGTGTCTCCACAAGTCAAATCAACTAGAGGGCATCAAGATAATTATCCACTCAGTGAGTGCATACTACATGGCAAGCATGCATCTTCAGTGGACAAAAACTAAGACCTCGGTTCGCATAGTATCCATTTAATGGGATAAGTCTTCTGGGCTTGTCCTCAGGACATGTACTTTGCAAATCACTATGTTATTTAAGTAGAAACAGGAAGTGAGGAAAAAGAAAAGTTTGCTGACATGGGGATTTTCTGAAGATCTTCACTTCCTTCCTTGATAACCTGAAGTGAAAGCAGGACAAGCACCTAGAGAAGTTCTAAGGGCACCTCTGAAACACAGAGTCAGCACTAGGCAGAAATCAGGACTAACTTTTGACTCAGGAAGCATTTACTTCTCCTTCTCCAAACCCTAATGAAACAATGAAAAAATGGAAGAAATGGAGAAAGAAAAACCAATCTATTGCAGCCCTACATGTCCTAAGGATTAGGTGTGGGTTGTCTGCTGTTGACAGATCTGAGAAAATAATGAGAATCGACTAAAAGATATAAAGCTGATAGAGAGCCCCATCTGGCACATGTGCTAGCGAAAGTCTCACTGCACAGGTTGCTTGGCTGCTCTTGACTTGCGTTTTCTCTCTGTAAAATGGGGAAAATTGCCACCTTAATGGAAAGTTGCAAAGACTACATGACATCATCTAGGCAAAATTAAATCCTTCCTAAAAATTTACACTTGAAACGATCAATTAATTTAGGAGGCAGTCCTTCAAGAAGATTATTTTTGCCACAAAGAAAAACACACAAAAATACTTTCTCATCCTCAGAATTTTCAGAAGCCTCTCACCAACATTAGTGAAAACGCATTAAAAGCACAGAGTCCTTTATTAATCCCATAGTTCCCTAGAGGGTGTTAGGTGCCAGCAAGTCACAGATTATCTCAAAAACTGTGTTGAATTTTTAAAAAGTCAAATTAGAAAATGTTAAATGCTTCCTTTTACCAATGCAACAAACAGAAAATGGTCAATCCATCACAAAGATGCATTTTTTTGTGTGTGCAGGGGACATGCATTACCAGCAAATTCCTTCTGGGATTGTACGATTCCACTGATTTCATCTTGTTTCTTGTGTGTGTGTGTGTGTTCACCAGAGGCTAGTGATAAAGAATACATTCTGAAGTTGAAATATTTATGTAAACGGTCACAGTCAACCAAACTCCCAGAAAGCTCAAAGAAAAATAAGAAGCTATTTGAAAGCTATAGAGTCTGATTTTCCACCTCTGTCAGAAGACCTTCCAATCTGATGTTCTCCCAAGACATAACAGGCAACCCTAGTGGGTCCTGTGCTCTCTCAGTCCTTGTCAGGATCTCTGGAGGCCAGATTTAAGTGCTGACCCTTGGAGTTTATTCTAAGCTTAAGACTCCCACCGCCTGCCATGAAGAATGGAAAAGTGTGTGGTTTTGATCAGTCTTTTAGGTATTCATCAAAATGTGCTATGAAGCCTTATCTTCTTTAGAAACGTCAATTTTGCTAAGATGATAGAGGACACATGTCTCTAGGGGGTCAGTGCCTGCCCAGGCAGGTTTCCAGAGGGCCAGGCTCTGATTTGTCTGGAAAGTAGGGGTTAAAGATGCAGAATGTTGGTTACAAAGAAATCTAAAGAATCGCACTAGTTATTACCTCTAAAGTTTAAGTTGCTTGTTACCTTAAATATTTGCCCTGTGAAACCAGGCATTGTGAGTGTTCCCCAGGCTTGACATAAGTATCTCCATTTTGTTTTCAGTTTCCATATTTCTAATAAAAACAAGGCTTCAAAAAGGAGGGTGAGAATGGTTGCACAGCTGGAAGAATGTAATCAATGTCACCGAATTTTACATGCAGGAAGAGTCGTATTGATACATGTTTCGCTGTGTATATTCTCAACAACAATAAAAATAGTATAAAAAAGATAAGGCTTCAAATAATGACTAACAGTATGTGAGCATACAAAATGGTTTGAGGGTAAGAAAAGAAGGAAAGGATGAAATGCAGAAGAAGGGTGGGCAAAGAAGCAAGATGGGAAGGGTGAGCAGGAGCAGAGGGGGAAATTCCCTGGAGGGGGTGGGGAAAGGGGTGGGGCAGGAAGCTTAGACTCAAGGTCTGAGTGGGAGCCCAGGGGCTATAAAAGCCTGGTGGAGCCAGGCAGGGAAAGCAGCCTGCAGCCAAGGATAGACCTTCCCTAGGGAAAGGCTGAAAACAAGTCCAGGATGCTGCACCAGTCCTTGTTCCACCTGCTAGGAGTCTGGCTGTTGCTGAGCCATCTTCCCAGAGAGCTCTCTGCCCCGAGGTCAAATGCTGTGAAGCTTTGTTGTGGCAAATTAGCCCCTTGGACGGTCCAAAGCCTGCCATCATATCCACTTGGGAATGGGTTAAAACAGGGCCACGTTATCACTGAAACAACTCATGACTGCAGGTAAGAGCTCCCGTTCAGACTCCAGGCCTCATTGGACGCCCATGCTCAGCGCCTAAACCCTGCTGCTGCTGCTGCTTCTGGTACCTAGAAATTTCAGCTTTGCCTTTCACCTCTGTGGGCTGGTTCTTCACGTTCAGTTGGAGGAGAGGGGGTGGAAGAGGAAGAAAGGGGCCAGCTGCCTATAAGAGAAACCCAAGGGGCAGAGTCCAGGGAAGCTCACCTCCAGACACTCATAGCTAGACCATTTGGCACTTTCAAACTTGGAAGCTGCGATGGATTTTCTTTAAATGCAACCTATCAGAGTTGATTGAGTACAGCCTAAATCTGGAAATAATTTTAAGAATTTGGAGTCAATTAGATTTTTATCTTCTTGCCTCCTTGTTTTCACTATTTGACAAGGACTGCCTTATTAATAAGCTGAACAGGACAGCTTTGCCGCCATTGAAAAGACCAGCCAGAACTGATTCGGGTTACACTAGAATGTAAATGTCATCTGTGTTTCTAATTCTTTTCTGCTAAAACGCTCAAAATTGTGTAAGTGGGATAGGAAAGATGGGAGGTTTAAGTGACTGATTTTTGGGTGCAGGAAACGTTTTCTTCCTGTTTCTATCTCTTCTATCTGGCAGTGCCAGAGAGACACGGCATCAGCTGATGGATGTTCAGCTGACCTGAATGGGCATGAAGAAGGGGGAGAGCTGGTTATGGCTGCTTTCCAGCCTCCACTTCTGCCCATCCTGGGATGCTGTTTGAGAAAAGATTCCCTGCCCGGGGCACACAGAGCGTGTGTAGTGTGTGATCCACAGCACTGGACAGATACTACACATAGCATGTTACTCAGTACACAGCATGCAGACAACAATCTATTTTAACTCAGCCATTTTTGGTTAGGTTACTGTTCTTTTAACCCGTTTCTCTCTTTAATGTAAAGTACTATTGCCTTGAAAGAAATACTGTGGGAAAGAAAAATTGTTAAATGCTTGTTTGAGATCTTGTATCTCAAAGGCTTGTACTTTCTGCCTGTCAGATAGAGCAGCTGGGAATTCTGCCTTTTTAAGTTTATCCTGAGCAGTAGCTTATCTTTATGGAGCATTTGATAGCCTGAAATAATTAATATACCTTGAACACATTACATTTATAACTCAGAAATTCCTTAGCAATGGAAGAAAATTACTCAAGTAAGAAAAATCGATCTGTGGTCACACTGAGAGTTTTCAACAGCCGGGATGACTTCAGACAGATGAGTGACTGGTGTCAGGTAGAGTCAAAAGTGTCAAGATGAAAGCATTAAGGGGGTCATGGGAAGAGACCACGGGAGGTGGGGGTGGGGGCTGGCATAAAGCAAAACCTGAAGAATGTTGCAGTGCACTGAGCTGCCAAGCCATAAGTAAGTAGAAATGTCTAGGTACTAGGATGCTTGCTAACTGTATTTTGATGTTCAGCTATATTGAGGCAATGCTTTCATTTTTGTTTATGAAAAATTTTATAATTTTGCCTGATGCTCCTTGACATGAATGTTCTCTCCCCCACTTTTATTTAACTCCACAGGTCTTAGGTCAGCCTCATCTAAAGCCATAATAAGGTGTTGAAATTAAAAAATATTTACAAGAAGATGAAGGCCAGTGGAGAACTTAGTACATTGAACTCGATGATTCAGAGCGAAGCAGAAGTCAACAGCGCTTCAGAGACACAAAGCTTAAACTCCGATCAACATTTCCAAAAAAAGAGAATGCTAATTATAGCACTGAATAACAAGGTTGTTCCCAAGGTTGTGCCAAGAAAGAACTTGCAAGAGTGTGCCGAGGTGAGCTGATTGTATAGGTCTCAGCTAATGTTCACATGTCTTCTCGATGATGTATTCACAGATGCCTCTCTCAGAAACCATTACTAGTGTTTTTATTTCTGATTTTTGTGCCAGAAAATACTCTTGGCATTACTGAAGTTTCTGTTAATAAACCTTTTAATGCTAAAAAGCCTTTTTGTCTTTTTTACTAATGGCATAACTGCATTAGTTGTGTGTCAACTTCTCTGGGCCATGATTCCCAGTGGTTTGGTAGTTATGATGTGGTTGGCAGTAATACAATTATGTAATCACCTCCATGATGTTGTTATTATTGTTAGGTGAAATTGAGTGGGTTCTGACTCATAGAGACTCTATGTACAGCAGAACGAAACACTGTCCAGTCCTGTGACATCTTCACAATGCTTGTTATGCTTGAACTCATTGTTTCAGCCACTCTGTCAATCCATCTCCTTGAGGGTCTTCCTCTTTTTTGCTGGCCCTGTTCTTTGCCAACCATGACATCCTTCTCTAGGCTCTCATCTCTCCTGATAACATGTCCAAAATATGTGAGACATAGTCTCACCATCCTTACTTCTAGGGAGCATTCTGGTTGTACTTCTTCCAAGACAGATTTGTTTGTGCTTTGGCAATCCATGGTATATTCTATTCAAAATCCTTTGCCAATACCACGATTAATTCAAAGGCAGCAATGCTTCTTTGGTCTTCTTTATTCAATGTCTACCTTTTTCATGCATATGATGTGATTGAAAACACCATGGCTTGGGTCAGGCACACCTTAGATTTCAAGGTGACAGCTTTGCTTTATAACACTTTTTTTTTTATTTTAATTTTTTTCTTTTTTTATTGTGCTTTAACTGAAAGTTTACAGTTCAAGTTAGTTTCTCATACAAAAATTCATATACATGTGGTTGTGTGACCCGAGTTGTTCTCCCTACCATGTGACAGCACACTCCTCCTTTCCACCCAGGTATCTCATGTCCATTCAATCAGTCGTGCCCCTTCCTGCCTTCTCATCTCACCTCCAGGCAGGAGCTGCCCAGTTAGTCTCATGTATCTACTTGAGCTAAGAAAGACACTCTTCAGGAGTATCATTTTATGTCTTATGTTCCAGTCTAATCTTTGCCTGAAGTGTCGGCTTTGGGAATGTCTTTAGTTTTGGGTGAACAGACAGTCTATAGGTCATGTCTTCTGGGGTCCTTCCAGTCTCAGTCAGACCATTAAGTCTTTTCTTAATACTAGAATTTGAGTTCTGCACCCCACTTTTCTCCTGCTCCATCAGGGATTCTCTGTTTTGTTCCCTGTTAGGGTGGTCATTGGTGGTAGCCAGGCACCATCTAGTTCTTCTGGTCTCAGGTTGATGGAGTCTGTGGTTTATATGGCCCTTTCTGTCTCTTGGGCTAATATTTCCCTTGTGTCTTTGGTGTTCTTCACTCTCCTTTCCTCCAGGCAGGTTGAGACCAATTGATGCATCTTAGATGCTGCTTGCTAGCTTTTAGCTCCCCAGACCCCACTTTCCAAAGTGGGATGCAGAACATTTTCTTAATAAACTTTGTTATGCCAGTTGATCTAGATGTCCCCTGAAACCATGGTCCCCAGAATCCTGCCCCTGCTCCTCTGTCCCTCGAAGTGTTTGGTTATATTCAGGAAACTTCTTAGCTTTTGGTTTAATCCAGTTGTGCTGACTTCCTCCGTATCGTGTGTTATCCCTCCCTTCACCTAAGATAATTCTTGTCTACTATCTGATTAGTGAATACACTTCTCTCTCCCTCTCCACGCTCGAAACCATCAAAGAATGTTTTCCTCTGTGTTTAAACCTTTTCTTGAGTTCTTATAATAGTGAGCTCATAAAATATTTGTCCATGTCCTTTTAGGACTGACTAATTTCACTCAGCGCAATGCCTTCCAGACTCACCCATATTATGAGATGTTTCGTGGATTCGTCATTGTTCTTTATCATAGTGCACTATTCCATTGCATGGATATACCATAATTTGTTCATCCATTTGTCCGTTGATTGGAACCTAGGTTGTTTTTATCTTTTTGCTATTGCGAACAGTGCTGCAATGAACATGGCTGTGCATATATCTATTCTTGTGATGGCTCTTATTTCTCTAGGATACATTCCAAGGAGTGGGATTGCTGGATTGTATGATGCTTCTATTTCTAGCTTTCTAAGGAAGCGAAAAATCAATTTCCAAAGGGGTTTTACCATTTTACACTCCCACCAGCAGTGTGTAAGTGTTCCAGTCTCTCCACAACCTCTCCAATATTTATTATTATTATTTTTTAAATTAATGCTAGCCTCTTTTTTTTGGGGGGGGGGTGAGATGGTATCTCATTATAGTTTTGATTTGCATTTTTCTAATGGCTCATGATCATGAGGATTTCCTCACGTGTCTGTTAGGTGCCTGAATGTCTTCTTTGGTGAAGTGCCTGTTCATATCCTTTGCCCATTTTTGAAATGGGTTATTTGTCTTTTTGTTTTTGAGGTTTTGCAGTATTTTGTGGATTTTAGAGATTAGACCCTGATCAGATTTGTCATAACAAAAAAATTTTTCCCAGTCTGTAGCTTGTGTTTTTGCTCTTTGGTGAAGTCTTTTGGTGAGCGTAAGTGCTTGATTTTTAGCTTCTCTTTTGATGTTTCTGCATTGTTAATTACGGTTTGTATTCTGTTTATGCTACATATTAGGGCTCCTAGTGTTGCCCCTATTTCTTTTTCTATGATATTTATCATTTTCAGTTTTATATTTAGGTTTTTGATCTACTTTGAATTAGTTTTTGTGCATGGTATGAGGTATGGGGCTAGTTTCATTTTTTTGCAGGTGGATATCCAGTTATGCCAGCGCCATTGGTTAAAGAGACTGTCTTTTCCCCACTTGGTGGACTTTGGGGCTTTGTCAAATATCAGCTACTCATAGGTGGATGAATTTACATCTGGATTCTCAGATCTGTTCCAGTGGTCTACGTATCTGTTTTGACTACAGTGGCTTTATAATAGGTTCTAAAATCAGGTAGTATGAGGCCTTCCACTTTGTTCTTCTTCTTCAGTAAAGCTTTACTTCCCTTTTCAAATGAAGTTGGTGAATTGTTTCTCCATCTCATTAGAAGGTGCCATTGGAATTTGGATTGGGGCTGCCTTGTATCTGTAAATCATTTTGGGTAAAATTACATTTTCACAATGTTGAGTCTTCTTATCCATAAGCAAGGTATGTTTTTCAACTTACGTAGGTCTCTTTTGGTTTCTTGCAGTAGTATCTTGTAGGTTTCTTCGTATAGGTCTTTTATGTCTCTGGTTAGATTTGTGCCTTAGAATTCTATCTTTTGGGGGCTATTGTAAATGGTATTGATTTGGTGATTTCCTCTCCAAAGTTCTCTTTGTTGGTGTGGAGGAATCCAACTGATTTTTGTATGTTTATCTTCTATCTTGATACATTGCTGAAATTTTCTATTAGTTCCAGTAGTTTTCTTGTGGATTCTTTAGACGTTTCTGATCATATCAGCTGCAAATAGGGACAGTTTTACTCCTTCCTTACCAATTTGGATTCTCTTTATTTCTTTTTATAGCTTAATTGCCCTGGCTAGGAGTGGTGATAAAGGGCATACTTGTCTGGTTCCCGTTCTCAAGGGGAATGCTTTCAGGTTCTCTCCTTTTAGGATGATGTTGGCTGTTGACTTTGCATGAATGCCAGTTATGATGAGGAATTTCCCTTCTATTCCTATTTTGCTGAGAGTTTATATCTCGAATGGGTGTTGGACTTTGTCAAATGTCTGTTCTGCATCAATTGATAAGATCACGTGGTTCTCATCTTTTTTTTATTTATGTGATGGATTACATTGATTGTTTTTCTAATGTTGAGCCATCCTTGCCTGCCTAGTATGAATCCCACTTGGTCATGGTGAATTATGTTTTTGTTATGCTATTAAATTCTATTGGCTAGAATTTTTGTATTCATCTGTAATTTTCTTTTTTTGTAGTATCTTTACCTGGTTTTGGTATCAGGGTTATGCAGGCTTCATAGGATGAGTTTGGTAGTATTTTATCCTTTCCTTTGATCTGAAATACCTTTAGTAGTAGCGAAGTTAACTCTTCTCTGAAAGCTTAGTAGAATTCTTCAGTGAAGCCATTAGGGCCAGGGCTTTTTCTGGTTAGGATTTTTTTTTTTTAATTTTTATTGTGCTTTAAGTGAAAGTTACAAATCAAGTCAGTCTCTCATACAAAAATTTATATACACCTTGCTGTATACTCCTAGTTGCTCTCCCCCTAATGGAGACAGCACACTCCTTCCCTCCACTCTCTGTTTTTGTATCCATTCAGCCAGGTTCTGACCCCCCTCTGCCTTCTCATCTCCCCTCCAGACAGGAGCTGCCTACATAGTCTCATGTGTCTACTTGATCCAAAAAGCCCACTCCTCACCAGCATCATTTTCTATCCTATAGTCCAGTCCATTTCCTGTCTGAAGAGTTGGCTTTGGGAATGGTTCCTGTCTTGGGCTAACAGAGGTCTTGGGACCATGACCTCCAGGGTCCTTCTAGTTTCAGTTAGACCATTAAGCCTGGTTTTTTACTACTATTTTTTAGTTTTTTTTTTTTTTTACCAGAATTTGAGGTCTTCATCCCACTGCTCTCCTGCTCCTTCATGGGTTCTCTGTTGTGTTCCCTGTCAGGGCAGTCATCAGTTGTAGCCAGGCACCATCTAGTTCTCCCAGTCTCAGGCTGATGTAGTTTCTGATTTATGTGGCCCTTTCTGTCTCTTGGACTCATACTTAATTGCCTTGTGTCTTTGGTGTTCTTCATTCTCCTTTGCTCCAGATGGGTTGAGACCAATTGATGCATCTTAGATGGCTCCTAGTGTTTAAGACCCAAGATACCAACTCCAAAATGGGATGCAGAGTATTTTCTTAATAGATTTTATTGTGCCAATTGACCTAGATGTCCCCTGAAACCATGGTCACCAAACCCCCTCCCCTGCTACGTTGGCCTTTGAAGTATTCAGTTTATTCAGGAAACTCCTTTGCTTTGGTTTAGTCCAGTTGCTCTGACCTCGCCTGTATTGCATGTTGCCTTTCCCCTCACCTAAAACAGTTCTTGTCTACTATCTAATGAGTGAATATCCCTCTCCCTCCTTCCCTCCCTACTCTCGTAACTATCAAAGAATATTTTCTTCTCTGTTTAAACTATTTCTTGAGTTCTTATAATAGTGTTCTCATCCAATATTTGTCCTTTTGCAATTAATTTCACTCAGCATGATGTCTTCCAGATTCCTCCATGTTATGGAATGTTTCACAGATTCATCACTGTTCTTTATTGATGCGTAGTAAAAAAAAAAAAAAAAAAAAAAATTTTTATTCCATTGTATGAATATGCCATAATTCATTTATCCATTTAACCATTGATGGGCACCTTGGTTGCTTCCATCTTTTCATTACCGTAAACAGTACTGCAATCAACATGGGTGTGCATATATCTGTTCGTGCAAAGGCTATTTCTCTAGGATATATTCCAAGGAGTGGGATTGCTGGATTTTATGGTAGTTCTATTTCTAGCTTTTTAAGGAAGCGCCAAATCAATTCCCAAAGTGGTTGTACCATTTTACATTCCCACCAGCCTTGCAGAAGTGTTCCAGTCTCTCTACAACCTCTCCAATGTTTATTATTTTCTGTTTTTTGGATTAATGCCAGCCTTGTTGGAGTGAGATGAAATCTCATTGTAGTTTTGATTTGCACTTCTCTAATGGCAAATGATCATGAACATTTCCTCATGTATTTGTTAGCTACCTGAATGTCTTCTTTAGTGAAGTGCCTGTTCATATCCTTTGCCCGTTTTTTAATGGGTTATTTGTGTTTTTGTTGTTGAGTTTTTACAGTATCATATAAATTTTAGAGATCAGAAGCTGATCAGAATGTCATAGCTAAAAACTTTCTCCCAGTCTGTAGGTAATCTTTTTACTCTTTTGGTGAAGTCTTTGGATGAGCATAGTTGCTTGATTTTCAGGAGCTCCCATTTACCTAGTTTCTATTCTGGTATTTGTGCATTGTTAGTAATGCTTTGTATACTGTTTATGCCATGTATTAGGGCTCCTTACGTTGTCCCTATTTTTTCTTCCATGACCTTTACCGTTTTGGATTTTATATTTGGCTCTTCAATCCAGTTTGAGTTAGTTTTTGTGCATGGTGTGAGGTATGGGTCTTGTTTCATTTTTTCACAGGTGGTTATCCAGTTATGCCAGCATCATTTGTTAAAGAGACTGTCTTTTCCCCATTTAACAGAATTTGGGCCTTTGTCAAGTATCAGCTCTCATACGTGGTTGGATTTATGTCTGGTTGCTCAATTCTGTCCCATTGGTCTATGTATCTCTTGTTGTACCAGTACCAGGTTGTTTTCACTACTGTGGCAGTATAACAGGTTCTAAAATCAGGTAGTGTGAGGCCTCCCACTTTGCTCTTTTTCAGTAATTCTTTACTTATCCGGGGCCTCTTTCCCTTTCGTATGAAGTTGGTGATTCGTTTCTCCATCTCATTAAAAATGTCATTGGAATTTGGATCAGAATTGCATTGTATCTATATATGGCTTTTGGTAGAATAGACATATTTACAGTGTTAAATCTTCCTATCCATGAGTAAGGTTTGTTTTTCCACTTATGTAGGTCTCTTAGTTTCTTGCAGTAGTGTCTTGTAGCTTTCTCTGTATTTGTCTTTTACGTAATTGGTAAGATTCTTTCCTAAGTATTTTACCTTCTTGAGGGCTACTGTAAATTGTATTGATTTGATGATTCCCTCTTTGATGTTCTTTTTGTTGGTGTAGAGGAATCCAACTGTTTTTTATGTTTATCTTGTATCCCAATACTCTGCTGAACTCTTAGTTTCAGTAGTTTTCTTCAGGATTCTTTAGGATTTTCTGTGTATAAGATCATGTCATCTGCAAATAGAGATACATTTACTTCTTCCTTACCAATCTGGATGCTCTTTTTTTCTTTTTCTACCCTAATAACTCTGGCTAGGACCTCCAGCATGTTGAATAAGGATGGTGATAAAGGGCATCCTTGTCTGGTTCCCGATCTCAAGGGGAATACTTTCAGACTCTCTCCATTTAGGATAATGTTGGCTGTTGACTTTGTATAAATGCCCTTTATTACATTGAGAAATTTTCCTTCAATTCCTACTTTGCTGAGAGTTTTTATCATGAATGGGTGTTGGACTTTGTCAAATGCCTTTTCTGCATCAATTGATAAGATCATGTGGTTCTTGTGTTTTGTTTTATTTATATGATAGGTTACATTAATTGTTTTTCTAATGTTGAACCACCCTTGTGTACCTGTTATGAATCCCACTTGGTCATGATGACTTATATTTTTGATACTTTGTTGAATTCTATTGGCTAGAATTTTGTTGAGAATTTTTGCTTCTAAGTTCATGAGGGATAAAGGGCTGCAATTTTCTTTTTTTTGGTGTCTTTACCTGGGTTTGGTATCAGGGATATGCTAGCTTCATAGAATGAGTTTGGGAGTATTCCATCCTTTTCTATGCACTGAAATACCGTTAGTAGTAGTGGTGTTAACTCTTCTCTGAAAGGTTGTTAGAACTCTCCAGCGAAGTGGTCTGGGCTGGGGCTTTTTTTTGTTGTTGTTGGAAGTTTTTTGATTACCTTTTTAATCTCTTCTTTTGTTATGGCTCTATTTGGTTGTTCTACCTATGTTTGTGTTAGTTTAGGTAGGTAGTGTGTTTCTAGAAATTCATCCATTTCTTCTAGGTTTTTAAATTTGTTAGACTACAATTTTTCGTAGGAAGCTGATATGATTCTTTTAAATTTCAGCTGGGTTGGTTGCGATATTGCCCATCTCATTTCTTATTTGGGTAATTTGCTTCCTCTCCTGTTTTTCTTTTATCAGTTTGGCCAGTGGTTTATCAATTTTGTTAGTTTTTGCAAAGAACCAGCTTTAGGTTTTGTTAACTCTTTCAATTGTTTTTCTGTTCTCTATTTCATTTAATTCTGCTCCAATTTTTATTATTTTCTTTCTTCTGGTGCCTGAGAGCTTCTTTTGTTGCTCTCTTTCTATTTGTTCAAGTTGTTGGGATAATTCTTTGATTTTGGCACTTTCTTCTTTTTGGATGTATGCATTTATTGGTATAAATCAGCCTCTGAACACTGCTTTAGCTGTATATCAAAGGTTTTAATAGGAAGTTTTTTCATTCTCATTGAATTCTATGAATGTCTTTATTCCAACCTTAATGTCTTCTATAACCTGGTCGTTTTTGAGCAGGGTATTGTTCAGTTTCCAAGTGTTTGATTTCTTTTGCCTGATTTTTCTGTTATTGATTTCTACTTTTATGACCTTATAGTCAGAAAAGATGCTTTATAATATTTCAGTGTTTTGGATTCTGCTAAGGCTTGCTTTATGACCTAATATGTGGTCTCTTCTAGAGAATGTTCTATGTGCGCTAGAAAAAAAATGTATGCTTGGCTGCTGTTGGGTAGAGTGTTCGAATATGTCTATGAGGTCACGTTGATTGATTGTGGCATTTAGGTCTTCCATGTCTTTATTGAGCATCTTTCTTGGTGTTCTGTCCTTCACCAAAAGTGGTGTGTTGAAGTCTCCTACTAAAATTGTGGAGCTATCTCACTTTTCAATGTTGTTAGAGTTTGTTTTATGTATCTTGCAGCCCTGTCATTTTGTGCATAAACATTTAATATGGTTATATCCTCCTGGTATATTGTCCTTTTAATCATTGTATAGTATCCATCCTTATCCTTTGTGGTGGACTTAACTTTAAAGTCTACTTTTTCAGATATTAATATTGCCACTCATGCTCTTTTTTGATTGTTTGCTTGATATATATTTTTTCCATTCTTTGAGTTTTAGTTTGTTTGTGTCTCTAAGTCTAAGGTGTGTCTCTTGTAGGCAGCATATTGACAGATGTTGTTTTTTTAATCCATTCTGCCACTCTCTGTCTCTTTATTGGCACATTTAGTTCATTTACATTCAGCGTAATCATGGATAGGTATGAGTTTAGTGCTGTCATTTTGATGTCTTTTTTTGTGTGTTGACAGTTTCTTTTTCCCACTTAATTTTTTGTGCTGAGTAGTTTGTCTTTATATATTGTCTTTTTCTCTTATTTGTTGTTGTTGATTTTGTCTCTGCTGAGTCTTTATTTTTTTCTTGTATTTTATTTTGATGAGTAGGATTGTTAGTCTGCTTTGTGGTTACTTTAATATTTACCCCTATTTTTCTAAGTTTAAAGCTAACTTTTGTTTCTTTATATCACTTTTTCTTTCCCTCCATATGACTAGATTGCTTAGTCCGTCTATATTGCTTTAATGTCTTCTTTTACATGATGACACTGCTGTTTCCCTTTTTAGAGCTTTTTTTTAATCTTTATTTATTTTTCTGATTTCCCTGAGTGGGTCGACACCTGATTGCTCTGTCCTGTGTTCTCATCTTTGCTTGATATCTGATATTATTGATTTTCTAACCAGAGAACTCTCTTTAGTATTTCTTGTAGTTTTGGTTTGGTTTTTACAAATTCCCTAAACTTCTGTTCATCTGGAAATATCATAATTTCACCTACCTATTTGAGAGACAGTTTTGCTGGATATATGATTCTTGGCTAGCAAATTTTTTCCTTCATTTTTTTAATATAAGTTATCCCATTGTCTTCTTGCCTACATGGTTTCTGCTGAGCAGTCCAAGCTTATTCTTATTGACTCTCCTTTGTAGGTGACTTTTCATTTATCCCTAGCTGCTCTTAAAATTCTTCCTTTATCTTTGGCTTTGGCAAGTTTGATTATAATATGTCTTGGTGACTTTCTTTTAAAATCTACCTTATGTGGAGTTCAATAAGCATCTTGGATAGATATCTTCTCATCTTTCACAATATCAGGGAAGTTTCCTGCCAACAAATCTTCAACAATTGTCTCTGTTATCCCTCCCTGTTGTGGTACTCCAATCACTCATAGGTTATTTCTCTTGGTAGAGTCCCACATGATTCTTAAGGTTTCTTCATCTTTTTAGTTCTTTTATCTGATTTTTCTTCAAATATAATGGTGCCAAGTGATTTACCTTCAAGTTCAGAAGTTCTGCCTTCCTCTTGCTTGATTCTGCTCCTCTGACTTTCTATTGAGTTGTCTACTTCTGTAATTTTATTGTTAATCTTCTGAATTTCTGGCTGCTGTCTGTCTATGGATTTTTCCAGCTTATTAAATTTTTCATTACGTTCCTGAATAATCTTTTTAATTTCTTCAACTACTTTATCCATATGTTCCTTGGCTTGTTCTGCTTATTGCCTCATTTCCTTCCTGATGTCTTGAAGGGTTCTGTATATTAGTCTTTTGTATTCTGCCTCTGGTAATTCCAGGAAGGCACTTTCATCTAAAAGATCCCTTGATTATTTGTTTTGAGAGCTTGTGGAGGCTATCATGGTCTGTTTCTTTATGTGACTCGATATTGACTCTTGTCTCCCAGCCATCTATATGTTATTGTATTAGTTTATTTTATGTTTGCTTACTGTTTCGTATTTTCTTGCTTTGTTTTGTTTTGATATGCATAGATGGATTGCTTGAGTGAGCTAGCTTGGTTATTTTCACCTCTGGAGCTCTGACATCTTGTCCCCAGATGGCTAGATCTGTTATGAGGTATATCGGTCTAAGAGTCCATTCACTTTTCTTGTATGAATTCAGCTTAGGTGTCCAAGTAGCTGATCATCAAGTGTGTGGTACAGGCTCTGTCCTACAGTCTTAGAGGGGCAGGGGTGATTGGTGTAGGTACCGGTATCTGGTTGCAGCAGGGTGTAACACTCTGAACAAGGCAGGGCCTGAGAATTGTCCCCCAAGTGTCTCTGAGGAAAGTGTGTCCCTTTTCCCTAGAGTGTACGGCTGGGTGGGTTCTGCAGATGGACCATGGGTACCCAATGTTTTTGGTTGTAAGGACTGGGAGGTACCAGTTATCCTTGGACCCCTCTCATGGGTGGCTGGGTGACCTGAGTGGAGGCGGCAGTCCTTAGGCCACTGATGTGGGTAGTTGAGGACCCTGTTTAATAGGCAAAGCATTGTCAAACAGCAATCACCCACCTCTCCACCACATAGCTGAAACAGTTGTAGTTTGCCAACAAGGGCCTATTCTCCTGAAATAGGCCCATACAGATCCATGCAGAGGGGAAAGGTACTCAAAGTCCACGGACCATTTATGCCTGAACAAAAGCCACTTCTGTCCTGAGATCCCCTGGTTAGTAAAGCTGGCAAATAATCTTTTCCCCCCAGTTGCAAATTTTTTTTTTTTTTTGCTTTTTATTTTATTTTTTATTAACTTTTATTGAGCTTCAAGTGAACGTTTACAAATGAAGTCAGACTGTCACATATAAGTTTATGTACACCTTACTCCGTACTCCCACTGGGTCTTCCCCTAATGAGTCAGCCCTTCCAGTCTCTCCTTTCGTGACAATTTCACCAGCTTCCAACTCTCTCTATCCTCTCATCTCCCCTCCAGACAGGAGATGCCAACACAGTCTCAAGTGTCCACCTGATATAATTAGCTCACTCTTCATCAGCATCTCTCTCCTACCCACTGTCCAGTCCCTTTCATGTCTGATGAGTTGTCTTCGGGGATGGTTCCTGTCCTGTGCCAACAGAAGGTTTGGGGACCATGCCCGCCGGGATTCCTCTAGTCTCAGTCAGACCATTAAGTCTGGTCTTTTTATGAGAATTTGAGGTCTGCATACCACTGATCTCCTGCTCCCTCAGGGGTTCTCTGTTGTGCTCCCTGTCAGGGAAGTCATCGATTGTGGCCGGGCACCAACTAGTTCTTCTGGTCTCAGGATAATGTAGGTCTCTGGTTCATGTAGCCCTTTCTGTCTCTTGGGCTCTTAGTTGTTGTGTGACCTTGGTGTTCTTCATTCTCCTTTGATCCAGGTGGGTTGAGACCCATTGATGCATCCTAGTTGGCCGCTTGTTAGCATTTAAGACCCCAGACACCACATTTCAAAGTGGGATGCAGAATGTATTCATAATAGAATTATTTTGCCAATTGACTTAGAAGTCCCCTTAAACCATGGTCCCCAAACCCCCGCCATTGCTCTGCTGACCTTTAAGCATTCAGTTTATCCCGGAAACTTCTTTGCTTTTGGTCCGGTCCAGTTGAGCTGACCTTTCATGTATTGAGTATTGTCCTTCCCTTCACCTAAAGCAGTTCTTAGCTACTAATTAATCAGTAAAAAACCCTCTCCCCCACTCCCTCCCTCCCCGCCTCGTAACCACAAAAGTATGTGTTCTTCTCAGTTTATACTATTTCTCAAGATCTTATAATAGTGGTCTTATACAATATTTGTCCTTTTGCCTCTGACTCATTTCGCTCAGCATAATGCCTTCCAGGTTCCTCCATGTTATGAAATGTTTCACAGATTCGTCACTGTTCTTTATTGATGCGTAGTATTCCATTGTGTGAATATACCACAATTTATTTACCCATTCATCCGTTGATGGACACCTTGGTTGCTTCCAGCTTTTTGCTATTGTAAACAAAAAAAAACAGAGCTGCAATAAACATGGGTGTGCACATATCTGTTTGTGTGAAGGCTCTTGTTTCTCTAGGGTATATTCCGAGGAGTGGGATTTCTGGGTTGTATGGTAGTTCTATTTCTAACTGTTTAAGGTAATGCCAGATAGATTTCCAAAGTGGTTGCACCATTTTACATTCCCACCAGCAGTGTATAAGAGTTCCAATCTCTCCACAGCCTCTCCAACATTTATTATTTTGTGTTTTTTGGATTAATGCCAGCTTTGTTGGAGTGAGATGGAATCTCATCATAGTTTTAATTTGCATTTCTCTAATGGCTAATGATCGAGAGCATTTTCTCATGTATCTATTAGCTGCCTGAATATCTTCTTTAGTGAAGTGTGTGTTCATATCCTTTGCCCACTTCTTGATTGGGTTGTTTGTATTTTTGTGGTTGAGTTTTGAATCATATAGATTTTAGAGATCAGGCACTGGTCGGAGATGTCATAGATGAAAATTCTTTCCCAGTCTGTAGGTGGTCTTTTTACTCTTTTGGTGAAGTCTTTAGATGAGCATAGGTGTTTGATTTTTAGGAGCTCCCAGTTATCTGGTTTCTCTTCGTCATTTTTGGTAATGTTTTGTATTCTGTTTATGCCTTGTATTAGGGCTCCTAACGTTGTCCCTATTTTTTCTTCCATGATCTTTATCGTTTTAGTCTTTATGTTTAGGTCTTTGATCCACTTGGAGTTAATTTTTGTGCATGGTGTGAGGTATGGGTCCTGTTTCATTTTTTTGCAAATGGATATCCAGTTATGCCAGCACCATTTGTTAAAAAAGACTATCTTTTCTCCAATTAACTGACACTGGGCCTTTGTCAAATATCAGCTGCTCATATGTGGATGGATTTATATCTGGGTTCTCAATTCTGTTCCACTGGTCTATGTGTCTGTTGTTGTACCAGTACCAGGCTGTTTTGACTACTGTGGCTGTAAAATAGGTTCTGAAATCAGGTAGAGTGAGGCCTCCCACTTTCTTCTTCTTTCTCAGTAATGCTTTGCTTATCTGAGGCTTCTTTCCCTTCCATATGAAGTTGGTGATTTGTTTCTCTATCACATTAAAAAATGACATTGGAATTTGGATCGGAAGTGCATTGTATGTATAGATGGCTTTTGGTACAATAGACATTTTTGCCATGTTAAGTCTTCCTATCCATGAGCAAGGTATGTTTTTCCACTTAAGTATGTCCTTTTTAATTTCTCGTAGTAGAGCTTTGTAGTTTTCTTTGTATAGGTCTTTTACATCCTTGGTAAGATTTATTCCTAAGTATTTTATCTTCTTGGGGGCTACTGTGAATGGTATTGATTTGGTGATTTCCTCTTCGGTGTTCTTTTTGTTGATGTAGAGGAATCCAAGTGATTTTTGTATGTTTATCTTATAACCTGAGACTCTGCCAAACTCTTCTATTAGTTTCACTAGTTTTCTGGAGCATTTCTTAGGGTTTTCTGCGTATAAGATCATGTCATCTGCAAATAGAGATAATTTTACTTCCTCTTTGCCAATCCGGATGCCCTTTATTTCTTTGTCTAGCCTAATTGCTCTGGCTAGGACTTCTAGCACAATGTTGAATAAGAACGGTGATAAAGGGCATCCTTGTCTGGTTCCCGTTCTCAAGGGAAATGCTTTCAGGCTCTCTCCATTTACGATGATGTTGGCTGTTGGCTTTGCATAGATGCCCTTTATTATGTTGAGGAATTTTCCTTCAATTCCTATTTTGGTGAGAGTTTTTATCATAAATGGGTGTTGGACTTTGTCAAATGCCTTTTCTGCATCAATTGATAAGATCATGTGGTTTTTGTCTTTTGTTTTATTTATATGGTGGATTACATTAATGGTTTTTCTAATATTAAACCAGCCTTGCATACCTGGTATAAATCCTACTTGGTCGTGGTGAATTATTTTTTCGATATGTTGTTGAATTCTATTGGCTAGAATTTTGTTGAGGATTTTTGCATCTATGTTCATGAGGGATATAGGTCTGTAATTTTCTTTTTTTGTGGTGTCTTTACCTGGTTTTGGTATCAGGGAGATGGTGGCTTCATAGAATGAGTTGGGTAGTATTCCGTTATTTTCTACGCTTTGAAATACCTTTAGTAGTAGTGGTGTTATCTGTTCTCTGAAAGTTTAGTAGAACTCTGCAGTATAGCCAACCGGGCCAGGGCTTTTTTTTGTTGGGAGTTTTTTGATTACCATTTCAATCTCTTTTTTTGTTATGGGTCTATTTAGTTGTTCTACTTCTGATTGTGTTAGTTTAGGTAGGTAGTGTTTTTCCAGGAATTCATCCATTTCTTCTAGGTTTGCAAATTTGTTAGAGTACTATTTTTTGTAATAATCTGATATGATTCTTTTAATTTCAGTTGGTTCTGTTGTGATGTGGCCCTTCTCGTTTCTTATTCGGGTTATTTGTTTCCTTTCCTGTATTTCTTTAGTCAGTCTAGCCAATGGTTTATCGATTTTGTTAATTTGTTCAAAGAACCAGCTTTTGGCTTTGTTAATTCTTTCAATTGTTTTTCTGTTCTCTAATTCATTTAGTTCAGCTCTAATTTTTATTATTTGTTTTCTTCTGGTGCCTGATGGATTCTTTTGTTGCTCACTTTCTATTTGTTGAAGTTGTAGGGACAGTTCTCTGATTTTGGCTCTTTTTTCTTTTTGTATGTGTGCATTTATCGATATAAATTGGCCTCTGAGCACTGCTTTTGCTGTGTCCCAGAGGTTTTGATAGGAAGTATTTTCATTCTCGTTGCATTCTATGAATTTCCTTATTCCCTCCTTGATGTCTTCTATAACCCACTCTTTTTTCAGGAGGGTATTGTTCAGTTGCCAAGTATTTGATTTCTTTTCCCTAGTTTTTCTGTTATTGATTTCTACTTTTATTGCCTTGTGGTCTGAGAAGATGCTTTGTAATATTTTGATGTTTTGGATTCTGCAAACGTTTGTTTTATGACCTAATATGTGGTCTATTCTAGAGAATGTTCCATGTGTGCTAGGAAAAAAAAGTATACTTTGCAGCAGTTGGGTGGAGAGTTCTGTATAAGTCAATGAGGTCAAGTTGGTTGATTGTTGTAATTAGGTCTTCTGTGTCTCTATTGAGCTTTTTACTGGATGTCCTGTCCTTCTCCGAAAGTGGTGTGTTGAAGTCTCCTACTATAATTGTGGAGGTGTCTATCTCACTTTTCAATTCTGTTAAAATTTGATTTATGTATCTTGCAGCCCTGTCATTGGGTGCATAAATATTTAATATGGTTATGTCTTCCTGATCAATTGTCCCTTTTGTCATTATGTAGTGTCCTTCTTTATCCTTTGTGGTGGATTTAAGTCTAAAGTCTATTTTGTCAGAAATTAATATTGCTACTCCTCTTCTTTTTTGCTTATTGTTTGCTTGATATATTTTTTTCCATCCTTTGAGTTTTAGTTTGTTTGTGTCTCTAAGTCTAAGGTGTGTCTCTTGTAGGCAGCATATAGACGGATTGTGTTTCTTTATCCAGTCCAAGACTCTCTGTCTCTTTATTGGTGCATTTAGTCCATTTACATTCAGTGTGATTATATAGATAAGTAAGTGTTTAGTGTTGTCATTTTGATGCCTTTTTATACGTGTTGTTGACAATTTCATTTTTCCACTTACTTTTTTGTGCTGAGACGTTTTTCTTAGTAAATTGTGACATCCTCATTTTCATAGTATTTGACTTTATGTTTGTTGAGTCGTTACGGTTTTCTTGGCTTTTATTTTGAATTATGGAGTTGTTATACCTCTTTGTGGTTACCTTAATATTTACCCCTATTTTTCTAAGTAAAAACCTAACTTGTATTGTTCTATATCGCCTTGTATCACTCTCCATATGGCAGTTCTATGCCACCTGTATTTAGTCCCTCTTTTTGATTATTGTGATCTTTTACATATTGACTTCAATGATTCCCTGTTATGAGCATTTTGTTTTTTAATTAATCTTAATTTGTTTTTGTGATTTCCCTATTTGAGTTGATATCAGGATGTTCTGTTCTGTGACCTTGTGTTGTGCTGGTATCTGATATTATTGGTTTTCTGACCAAACAATTTCCTTAATATTTCTTGTAGCTTTGGTTTGGTTTTTGCAAATTCTCTAAGCTTGTGTTTATCTGTAAATATCTTAATTTCACCTTCAAATTTCAGAGAGAGTTTTGCTGGATATATGATCCTTGGCTGGCAGTTTTTCTCCTTCAGTGCTCTGTATATGTCGTCCCATTCCCTTCTTGCCTGCATGGTTTCTGCTGAGTCGTTTGAACTTATTGATTCTCCCTTGAAGGAGACCTTTCTTTTATCTCTGGTTGCTTTTAAAATTTTCTCATTGTCTTTGGTTTTGGCAAGTTTGATGATAATATGTCTTGGTGTTTTTCTTTTTGGATCAATCTTAAATGGGGTTCGATGAGCATCTTGGATAGATATCCTTTCATCTTTCATGATGTCAGGGAAGTTTTGTGTCAGGAGTTCTTCAACTATTTTCTCTGTGTTTTCTGTCCCCCCTCCCTGTTCTGGGACTCCAATCACCCGCAAGTTATCCTTCTTGATAGAGTCCCACATGATTCTTAGGGTTTCTTCATTTTTTTAAATTCTTTTATCTGATTTTTTTTCAGCTATGTTGGTGTTAATTCCCTGGTCCTCCAGATTTCCCACTCTGCATTCTAATTGCTCGAGTCTGCTCCTCTGACTTCCTATTGCGTTGTCTAATTCTGTAATTTTATTGTTAATCTTTTGGATTTCTACATGCTGTCTCTCTATGGATTCTTGCAACTTATTAATTTTTCCACTATGTTCTTGAATAATCTTTTTGAGTTCTTCAACTGTTTTATTAGTGTGTTCCTTGGCTTTTTCTGCAGTTTGCCTTATTTCATTTCTGTGGTCATCGCTGATGTCTTGAAGCATTCTGTAAATTAGTTTTTTATATTCTGTATATGATAATTCCAGGACTGTATCTTCATTTGGGAAAGATTTTGATTCTTTTGTTTGGGGGATTGTAGAAGCTGTCATGGTCTGCTTCTTTATGTGGTTTGATATCGACTGCTGTCTCCGAGCCATCACTACGATGTAAGAAAATTCTTATATAGTAGTGATTTATTCTATATTTGCTCACTGAGTCTTATCTTGTTTTGTTTTCTTTCAATATACGTGGATGGGCTACTAGATTGTGCTGTCTTGTTTGTTGTAGCCCTTGAGTTACTTACGACCTATTACCAGCTGGTTTGGGCTGTTGCCAGATATATATGCCTGAGTCTATTCACTATTCTTGAGTAGAATCTGATTTTGGGTCATCAAGTGTGTGCTGCACCCTAACACCTATCCACCTCAAGAAGTAGTGGTGATAGTTGTATGCACCAGATTCTATTAGCAGCTGGGGTTCACACTCCGGGGGGGAGGGCAGGATGCTGACAGGCTTCCCCCAAGTGTCAGTGAGGTAAGTGTGTCTCTATTCCTATAGCACCTTGGTGGGAGGGCTCTGCAGCTGTACCTTAGGCCCCCAATGCAAGTACCTCTACTGATTGGTAGGTGTCACCCTCCTTAGACCCCTAAGGGAAGAGGCTAGGTGGTATGGGGGGAGCTTCAGCCCTCAGTTCCCTGTTGTGGGTCAGTTAGGGCTCTGTTGAATAAGCAGAGATATCAGACCTAGGGAAATTGTTTTTCTAGTAAATCCACTAAAAAAAAATGCAGTCAGATCCCTATCAGAACTGCCTTTGCATTGTAACAGCCACCTTGTTCCCTGTAAGGATGAAAGCCTGAGATTTGGATCATATATGCTTGGCTGGAGCTGGTTCTGTGTTTTTAGTCCAATTAGGGAAGGATTTTTGGTCCCTGGGTTTTTTGTGGTTGCTTCTCTCAGGCCGGAAGAATGGGTTAGAAAAAGACCAAAAAAAAAAAAAAAAAAAAGGGAAAAGCAAAGCCAAGGAGCTGGAGCCGGTCTCCCTCTGGCTCAGGAAATTCCAATGTTAATGAAGCTGCCTGGGAAGGGGAGGGGAGGGTTCAGAAAAACAGCAGAGAGTAGCACCCCGGAATATAGCCAAAGTTGCTTATCTTGCTTGGGATGACTATTTTATCTGAGATTCCCGAGGAGCATGTTGCCTACATGTGCTGGCTGTGTGGAGATTGTCCCCGAGGATCTGGCCCACTGAAGCCACGGTCAGATCCTCCACTGCTAGTCCAAAGCCCAGCGTCAAGGTTCCCCTGCTGGGACGCTGCACTCCCGGCTCCAAAATCAGTGGCTGTCTCCCAGGGACTTCTCCTCCCGCCAGCCGCGTGGCCGTGCTGCCCACACGGACTGGCTGGGCACCTCCTGGGGTCAGTTCAGGGGGCTAGGGCTGCACCCCGTGTTTGCGCCGTCACAGATGTCGTGTTCAGCTCCCCTGCGCCCAGTCCTAAGCCTGGCACCAAGGTTACCTGACTGGGACGTTGGCTCCAGGCTCCGAAAACAGTCACTGCTTCCCCATAGTTGTTCGTTCTCCGTCTCTGTCACTCAGGTCAACTCTTTATATCTGTGTTTGTTGTTCAGGGTTCGTAGATTGTCATGTATGTGATCGATTCACTTGTTTTTCCGAGTCTTTGTTGCAAGAGGGATCCGAGGTAGCGTCTACCTAGTCAGCCATCTTGGCCCCGACCCTGGATCCCCAGTTGCAAATTTATTCCTTCTCCAAGGCCAGGAGGATGGCTCTAGGGGCTCAATGGGGCCTATCTCAGGCCCAGGGAAATCAGCTTCTGTAGCCTGCTTGGGAGCAGGGTGGGGTGGAAGCAGTAAAATATTTGCAAGTACTTAGCTTTTGCTGTGAGTGCCATTCTTCTACGGTTCTGGAGGCATGAGTAGGCTGTGTGGCTGGCTGCTTCTCCCTGAGGAAACTGCGGCTGAACTCTTGGACCAGTCTGCTGCAGCCACTCCTGGAAATGGTGCATGAGGGCTCCTAGCAATGCAGGTTCGGTAACTCCTCTCTGCGTCTGAACTGTCTCTTCCTCCCCTTACCCTTCAGTTCATTTTCTAAGCTTGCCTTTGATGTTCAGGGCTCCTAGCTTGTCATAAATACACTCGTTTCACTTGTTTTTTCAGGTCTTTGTTGTAAAAGGGCTCGTTGGAAGCCTCTGTCTATTCCACCATCTTTGCCCTGCCTCTGGAGATTATGTATGTTTTAAGGAGATGTGTACAGGTGCCTTGTGTCAAGGTGGTTGGGCCATGATTCTCACTGTTTTGGCAGTTATGTGATTTTGTAGTCACTTCTCTGTTGAAATCTGATATGAGATCACTCCCATGACAGGATCTGCTGTGAGTAGGCTCTGTTGAAGGGTAATGTCCTTGGGCTTGGGGCCTGCATCGAGTATGGGCAGATATTCTGGCAGGGGTTGAGGGATTTTTGCTTGTTCTGGATTCTGCAGCTGGCTCCTGTTCATCTGACCTCAGGTTTTTGGGACTTGAGCTAGCAGCTTACCTGCAGTCTTGCCTGCTGATCTTGGAATTTGTCCATCTTCACAGCCTGTGAGCAACAGCCCTACTCTCAGACCTGCTGATCTTGGGTTTGCCAGCCTCTGTGGCTGTGTGCATCAGGAGATGCTTCTATCCTGACCCACAGACTTGAGAACTTACAGCGTCTACAATAGCTTGAGCTATTCGTTTGATATAAATCTCTCTCTATATATGTATTTATACCCTTTACTGGTTTTGCTTCTCTAGAGAACCCAGCCTAAGACAAACTGCAATTACAGTAAACAGATACAACACCATACATCTACAACTCTGCCTTCAGGATGTCTTGTTGGTAGCTTGAAGTTGATCATGGTGAGAGAATTTACACCATGAAAGTCTTATAATGCTACAGATAAGGGCTTGATTTATTGCTTTGTTGATTGTTTAGACCAGGGATTGGCAAACTGTGGCTAGAAGATCAGCCTTCTGTTTTTTTAAAATATAGCTTTATTGGAACACAGCCATGCACATCCCTTTATGTATTGTCTATGGCTGCTTTCTCACTACCACGGCAGAATTGAGTTATTACTGCAGTAAGGCAGGGAAGGCCAAAAATATTTACTGTCTGGTCCTTTAAGAAAGTTTGACAACCCATGGCCTAGACTTAGGAAAGTGGTGAGAAAAATGCAGACTAAAATTAAAAGTAATTTTGTCTCTAGCCATCACAGAGCATTTTTTTTTTTTTTGCACGTGTGTGGATAGTACAAAAAAATTGGGAAAATGTTTTTCTAATATTTGGCAACTGTTATCTGATCCTGCAAAAAAAGAAAAAAATGTTTATACCATTCTCAAACAAGTGAAGTTCCAGCAAGTAAAGATCCTATGTCGAAATGTACATTTGGGACTGAGTGTTATGGTATCATAACCAAAACCAAACCAAACTTGTTGCTGTTGATTTGATTCTTATTTATAGTGACCCTGTAGCACAGAATAGAACTGCTCCATAGGGTTTCCAAGGAGTGGCTGGTTGATTTGAACTGCACACATTTCTGTTAGCAGCCAAGCTCTTAGCCCCAGCCCCATTAGGGCTCCATAGTTCAGCTATATTACGGGCGAATCAACCTTTTGTTGACAGCCTAAAAATTGATTTATAGCATTATTACTTTGAGGAAATATATTCTAACTTCTAAAACACTGAGCTACAAGTGAACTTCTGGAGTACAAACCTATTTTTAGCTGGAAACTAACTCTATACAACTGATCTACTACTTTAAAATTCATTTCAATGACCTGCTCGGTTTCAGCATTTTTCCTATGCTCAAGATTTCATGGGCCTGAGTTCAATTGTTTCACTGTGTATGTGGAGATTAGAATTCTCAGTTCCTCATAAAAATTAATATAAAATGTAAAGACATGTCAACCCTATTGCATCATATTCAATTGGTGGTATTTCTAACTTAAAACAAGCTTATTTCCTAGGAAAGTGTTGATTGTATATTAGGAAAGTAATTTTATTACAGACACATCTAAATCTACAGAATATAAAATTTCAGATTTCTAAGGCACGTTAAGGGGATTTTCTGTAAAACTTTTTACATTAAAATGTTTAGGTTGTTTTTTTTTTCCCTGTTGAGTAGTGATGACTCCAAAACATACAATCTCTGTTTGACTGAACATATCATCAGCCATTCAGTAAATACACACTGATATTTTCGGTCTGTCATCAATGGCTTGCCTACTTATATACAATTTTACAATGATTTGTACTTACTATTTAAGACTGAAGCAAAACGGATGTTTGCAGATAGTTGAAGTACTCTTACAATTTGAAAGTTGTAGACTGCCCTGTTAGGTTTGAAGTATAAATTATAGGAGCGTGCTGCAAGAGAAGCCCTCAGAGAAAATATTTGCCTTCCTTCTGAAGGCAAGTTTATGGAATGTCAATAACATGCATTATAACATAATTTAAAAAAACTTTTGCTGATTACTCTTCAACAATAGCAGTTGGCGGATGGCACTAGCCTGAAGAAAATACTGCATTATCTAACTGTTGTTTGAAAGAGAAATTATTTATGCAAATGTGAGTGTGTTCAGACTAAAGAACACTCAATATTATTTGGGATGATTTCTAATTGCTTTCCAATTAAAGGTTAGCTTCCTGAAAAATGAGAACTTGTAGTAAACTTTATTTTCTCTCATGCCACTTTTGATATTAAGGGGCAACAGGAAGGATTATACGTGGCTCTTACACCCCAAAACCCTCCAAACGTAACTAATACTGGTGATCATCCTGACTTCTGTTGAAGGAAAAAAAAAAAATGGCTTATGTTTGTGTTCTTTCTCTCCTACATTTTAACATGCTGTCTGTCTTCTTTCCAATAAAATCTCTGGCACTGATTTTTCTCTCTCTCTGAGTCTTCAGAAGTATGACTGTTTATTTCGGGAGGTATATCATTTCCTCAAGAAAAATGGGTGAAATATTTGTGAGATTTGGAGAACCGCCTCAACACAGAGTGTTAGAGTTGTCACTGGATCATAGCAGTCAGACCTTACACAAAACCTGATGAACTCTATGTCGCCTTCTCTGTTTCTGTACTTTATTTAAGGTGAAGCTGAGAACATACTGGAAACAGAAAAAGAGTAAGGGGCAGCTGTCAAGAGGAATGATCACTTTGAAAGCCTTGAAAAAGCCAGGTGGGAACAGAATAAATTCTTCATAGACAAATGAAATCATGTTTACCCATTGACTTGCAAAGCACAAAACTGTTGGCATGAATCATGGTTTTTATCATTTTTTAAAAGCCGGAGATTTTGATATAATGGATATTATTGTAAAATATTAAAATGCAGGATGACTTTTGTTAAACTATTTTAAAATAAAATTTGTAATATTTACCATAAAATTATGGAAGTACTCCAAATACCTTGCAGATTTCCTCTACATGTGTTTGTAATACGAATACCTAAGCGTAAAATTAATAAGTCATATTGTTTTGATTTTCTGCAGGCAAATGTCCTGCTGCCACTTCTCTGTCTCAAGCACTTTTCCCATCACACCCTTCTCCCACTACTTGATGCTCCCACTACTTGAATTTGTCCTTGTGTCCTATCCCCACATGATTGAAGGTGATGGCCAGGTACTGTCCTGAGTGTTTTGTGTATATTAATTCACGTACTCATCCCAGAAGTCTCATGAGACAGATAACATATTATGCATGTGGAATCTGAGGCACAGAGGGGTTGGATTACGTGCCCAAGGTCATACATGGGGACAGAGCTGAGATTTGAACCCAGTTTGGCTCCTGTGTCCGCGTGCTAAAACGCATTGAAAAAGTTAGGCCACAACTCATTCCTGGCATGCCAAGACAGAAACAAAAGGTAAAAACATTCAATAGTGACCTGGGGTATAGTCATAGAGAGGTGAGGAGTAGGGGGTGGCTGATTAAGATGCTAACCCTTTTTTTGTAGACTCACAGGACAACCTTTATAGTCATGAAATAATATTTATACCCACTCTTCCCAAGTCAAACTATACAATACACTCATTCCATAGGTATTTATTGATACCAACTAGAACAAATAAGGAAGAAAGTTCTGCCAACTACTTGTTGGTGAAACAAAAGCCGTATAGATCACAAGGGTCCAAACTACAATCAATCTTGGGGATGGCACAGGACTGGGCAGTGTTTTGTTCTTTTGTGCTTGAGGTTGCCATGAGTTGGGCGCCGACTCAATGGCAGTTAACAACAGCAACAACAATGTGACAGGAACTGTTGAAGGAGCTGGCTACATCAGTGAATGAGTGGACAAAGTTCCTGTGTTCCAGGCAAAAGGGATGTGCTCTACCGAGGTGTTGGGGCACTATGGTGTGGAATGGATCAAATAAACGGGGAGAGAAATAAGATCATTTCTGACTGTGACTAATATTTCTGTGGAAAGAAAACCGAAGGGGCTGATCATGAGGATGTGGTGGTTGTAGGGAGTTATTTCAGATCTGGGATGGCAGGGACTACCTCTGCAGAGGGGACATTTAAGCTTAGGCCTGAATGGTGAATGAGCCAATCCCTTGAAGAACAGGATATGGGGACAGAGAAGGGATCTCCAGGCAAAGCGAGGATCCAAAGGAAAGGCTCTGTGCCTTGGCAAGACCCAAGAACAGGAAGAAGCCCAAGGGGAATAGTGGGATCTGAAGTATGAAGTGGGGAAACAAGTGTGAATACGACTTCCTTCACGGAGTTCCTTCAAGAAGTTAAGGGCCTGACATGTGGCTTTGATGCAATTATAGTTGTAAAGAACCTTGGGTGAAATCTTGGAGGTTTTGCAAGAGGAGTCCTCCATAAAGACAAGAAAGTGGAGAGGAAGGACACCCAGACAGAAGGACCAACTTGAATGAAAGCAGGACCATGAGTGCCAGGTCTAGGCAGGTGCTGGTCCTTAGTTTTGGCTGATGCAAAGGGTTCCTCATATGGGAGAACTTGTTTAGAATGAGCCTGAAGGCACAGCTCAAATCGAAGGGCCTCTGGTTAATAGCAAGGAGTTTGAGGTGATGGGAGTGAAAGAATCCGAACTGGAATTTTACCAGGACTAGTAGGTTGGAAGGAGCCCTGGTGGCACAATGGTTAAGAACGCAGCCGCTAACTGAAAGCCCTGCAGTTTGAATTCACCAGCCACTCCCCAGAAGAAAAGACCTTTCTTTTGATCTGCTTCTGTAAAGACTACAACCTACGAAACACTAGGAGGCAGTTCTACTCTCTTCTATAGTTTTGCTGTGAGTTGGAATTGACTTGATGGTACACAACAACAGCAGATTGAAAGGGAAAAGCCTAGGCAGTGAGAAGTGGCAATGCTCCACCTGAGTGTCAGCCACAGCTAGAACTAAGGCTTTGGCCTTGGGTGGATTCAAGAAAATGAAAAGAAAGAAAGCAGGACCAGGACCAGTTTGAGGTCATGTAGGGAGGAGGTGGTGAAGTCCCTTTCATTATCTGCATGGATTGCCCTGGGCCCCTGGAAAGCCTGAGAAAGAAGTGACTGGGAGGTACTGGTGGGCTAATGGATGCCTAAGATCTAGCACTGTATGCAGACCACCCTGGAATTTGGAATTATAAGTATTTCTTTCACTACAGCATTGTATTTCTTTGTTATTTGAACGCTTTCTAGCTCTCTGCTGGGTGCATTGGTGTATTGTATTATAATCGCTTCCACCATCTTCCTAGCTACTAATGGACACAAAATATGTGCCTTAGGGGGAGATGGTTGGCTACTGAGATACCCCAAGCATTTACTTTTATCTTGGTGGGGCAATGGAGGAAGGATTTTTCACCAGTAAGTGAAGAATAGCCCATCAGGAAATGGTCACATATCCTGAGTAGGGCACAGTGAGCATGCAGGGTCCTTGCCTGCAGGGGAGCTGCGATATTAACAAAGGCGCAAGGTGGGCAAGCCCACCTTTACCACTAACTGTGTAGCAAGGATCAGCAGGAATTCAATTCCCAACTGGAAGTGAATCCAGGCATTAGTCTTCTACATTTCTACTCCTTGTTGCCAGTCACTTCCGTGGCAACTCCTCTGACCCTAACTACCGAGAGTTAGGTCAGAACTCATCCCTGGCTATCCTGAGCTGGGTCAAATCATCCCTGGTGCCCTGAGGCCAGTTGTGATGGTTAATATTGTGTTTGAACTTGAGTGGGCCATGATTATCAGTGTTTATATGTGATCACTCTCATGATGGAATCTGCTGTGAGTAGCCAATCAGTTGAAAGGGAATTTCCTTGGGGTGTGGGCTTCACCTGAATATAACCAGAGGTTCTGTCTTTTTGTTCACTCTGGGTCCTTTGGCTGCCTCCTGTTCATCTGATCTCTGGCTCTTGGGACTTGAGCTATCAGCTTATCTGCAGATCTTGGGATTCATCGATCTTCACAGCCTGAGAGTGGGAGCCCTGCTTACCAACCTTTTGATCTTGGGTTCACCAGCCCCTGTAGCTACATGAATAGAGAAAAGCCCCTATCCTCATCCATGGACTTGGGATGGTCCAGTCTCTACAATCGTGTGAGCCATTTCCTTGTTATAAATCTCTCTCTATACATATTTATACGCTTTACTGGTTTTGCTTCTCTAGAGAACCCAGCCTAAGACATTTGGTACTGGGAGTCAAAGGCTGCTCTAAGAGATACCTAAAATTTGAAAGTGGTTTTGGAACTGTGACTGGATAGACGACCTGCAGCAGCAGAGAAATGACAGTGGCAGAGGAGCAGCAGTGCCAGAGGAGTGGCAACCTACAGAGCTGACACAGAGAGAAAGCCTTCCCCTGGACTTGTAGCCTACTAGACTGTGAGAGAATAAATTTCTTAAGCCATCCACTTGTGGTATTTCTGTTATAGTAGCACTAGACAAGCAAGACACCAAGTCACCAGGGAGCAGCTGTAGGCTCAGGAGTCTGAACAACTCCCTGTACTTCAAACCAGCTGGCCTCTCTCTCTCTCTCTCTCTCTCGTCCCCTGTGAATAGGCCACAAGCTACAAGGACTCTCTTTCTTCATTGACTGCCCATGCAGTCTTTCTCTATTACCCAGCCACCCATACCTGTGTCTACACAAATCCACCCTAATGCCAGGACCTGTTGGCTCATTGCCAATATGAGTTCATTAATTCTCTATAATGGCCCACAAAATTCATGGCAAGCATCAAAGTTTTGCTTTCTAAACCTTCTGATTCAATTGGGTCTAAGATTAAACTTACCTTTTAAAGTATGAATCTTTCATATAGCATTAAATTGTGGTAAAAATATATATGTAACAAAGTATTTGGCATTTTAACATTTTTTACAAGTATAATTAGGTGACATTGATTACTTTCATCATGTTGTACAACCATCACCATTATCTGTTTCCATGTTTTTCAGTTGCCTTTAACAGAAATTCCGTGCCCCTAAGAAATCACTCTCCCTGAGTCCTGTCCCTGGTAACACCAATAAACTTTGGTCTCTACTCATTTGCCTATTCTAGATATTTCATGTAAGTGGAATCATGCAATATGTGACCTTTTGTGACTTATTTCACTCAGCATATTGTTTACAAGGTTCATTCTTGATGTAACATGTGTCAAAACTTCATTTCTCATTATGTGCTGAATAATATTCCATTGTTTGCATACACCAGATGTTGTTTACCCACTCATCTGCTGATGGACGCTTGCTTTGTTTCCACCTTTTAGCTACTGTGAATAATGTTGCAATGAACATTGGTGTACACAGATCTGTTTGACTTCCTGCTTTCCAGTCATGTAGATATATACCTAAGAGTAGATTCAGTGGGTCATGTAGTAACTCTATTTTTAATATTTTGAAGAACTGTCAAATGGTTTCCCATAAGAGCTGTACCACTATACATTTTCACCAGCAATGGATGAGGGTTCCAATTTCCCCACATTCTCTGAGAATAGCCATCCTGTTGTTGTTTTTAGGTGCTGTGTGGAGCAGTTCCAACTCATAGCGAGTCTATGTACAACAAAACGAAACACTGCCTGGTCCTGTGCCATCCTCACAATTGTTGTTATGCTTGAGCGCATTGTTGCAGTCAAAGTGTCAGTCCATCTTGTTGAGGGTCTTCCTATTTTTTGCTGGCCTTCCACTTTACCAAGCACAATGTCTTTCTCCAGGGATTCATCCCTCCTGAAAACATGTCTAATGTAGGTAAAATGTAGTCTCGTCATCCTTGTTTCTAAGGAGCATTCTGGCTGTACTTCTTCTGAGAGAGATTTATTCATTCTTTTGTCAGCCCATGGCATATCCAATATTTTTCACCAACACCACAATTCAAAGGCATAGGTTCTTCCTTATTCATTGCCCAGGTTTGCTTGCATATAAGGCAACAAAAAACACCATGGCTTGGGTAGCCGCCCCTTATTCTTTAAGGTGACATCTTTACTTTTTAACACTTTAAAGAGGTCTTTGGCAGCAGAATTGCCCAATGCAATGCATCTTTTGATTTCTTGACTGCTGCTTCCATGGATGCTGATTGTGAATCCAGGCAAAATGAAATCCTTGACAACTTCAATCTTTTCTCCATTTATCATAATGTTGCTTATTGGTCCAGGTGTGAGGATTTTTGTTTTCTTTATGTTGAAGTGTAATCCATACTGAATGCTGTGATCGTTGATCTTCATCAGTAAGTGCTTCAAGTTCTCTTCACTTTCAGCAAGCAAGGTTGTGTCATCTGCATAATACAGGTTGTTAATGAGTCTTCCTCCAATCCTGATACCCTGTTCTTCTTCATATTGTCCAGCTTCCTGGCTTATTTGCTCAACACACACATTGAATAGTTATGGTGAAAGGATACAACCCTGACACACACCTTTCCTGACTTTAAATCATGCAGTATCCCCTTGTTCTGTTCCAACAGCTGCCTCTTGATCTATGTACAGTTTCCTCATGAGCACAATTAAGTATTCTGAAATTACCATTCTTCCCAATATTGTCTGTAATTTATTATGATCCACACAGTTGAATGCCTTTGCATAGTCAATAAAACACAAGTAAACATTTTTCTGCTATTCCCTGCTTTCAGACAGGATCCATTTGACACCAGCAATGATATCCCTGGTTCCAAGTCCTCATCTAAATCCAGCTTGAATTCCTGGCAGTTCCCTGTTGATATACTGCTGTGGCTGCTCCTGAAAGATCTTCAGCAAAATTTTACTTACTTATGATATTAATGATATTGTTCAATGATTTCCACATTTGGTTGAACAGCCTTTCTTGGGAATAGGCATAAGTGAGGATCTCTTCCAGTCAGTTGGCCAGGTAGCTGTCTTCCAAATTTCTTGGCATAGACAAGTGAGCACTTCCAGCACTGCATTTGTTTGTTGAAACATCTTGATTGGTATTCCCTCAATTCCTGGAGCCTCGTTTTTCACCAATGCCTCTATTGTAGCTTGGACTTCTTCCTTCAGTACCATCAGTTCCTGATCATATGCTACCTCCTGAAATGGTGGAACTTTGACTAATTCTTTTTTGCATAGTGACTCTGTGTATTCCTCCTATCTTCTTTTGATGCTCCCTGCGTCGTTTAATACATTCTTCGTAGAATCCTTCAATATTGCCACTTGAGGCTTGAATTTTTTCTTCAGTTCTTATAGCTTGAGAAATGCTGAGCCTGTTCTTTGCTTTTTGTTTTCTACTTTCAGGTCTTTGTACATGTCAGTATAATACTTCACTTTGTCTTCTTGAGTCGCCCTTCGAAATCTTCTGTTCAGCTGTTTTACTTCATCATTTCTTCCTTTCGCTTTAGCTACTCAACTCTCAAGAGCAAGCTTCAGAGTCTCTTCTGACATCCATTTTAGTCTTTTCTTTCTTTCCGGTCTTTTTAATGACTGGTTGCTTTCTCCATGTATGATATCCTTGATGTCATTCCACAATTCGTCTGGTCATCAGTCATTAGTGTTTAGCACGTCATATCTATTCTTCTGATGGTCTCTAAATTTAGGTGGAATATGCTCACGGTCATACTTTGGCTTTTGTGGACTGTTTCTAATTATTTTCAGTTTCACCTTGAACTTGCGTATGAGCAACTGATGATCTGTTTCATAGTCAGCCCCTGGCCTTGTTATGACTTTTGATATTTAGTTTTGCATCATCTCTTTCCACAGATGTAGTCAGTTTGATTCCTTCGTATTCCATCTGGAGAGGTCTATGTGTATAAAAACCTTTTATGTTGGTGAAAAAAAGGTATTTGCAATGAAGAAGTTATCGGTCTTGCAAAATTCAAGCATGCAATCTCTGGCATTGTTTCTATCACCAAGGCCATATTTTCCAACTACCAAACCTTCTTTGTCTTCACCTTTGCAGTGCAATTACCAGTAATTACCAGTGCATCCTGATTGCTTGTTTGATCAAATTCAGACTGCAGAAGCTGGTAAAAATCTTTAATTTCTTCTTCTTTGGTCTTAATGGCTGGTAGGTAAATTTGAATAATAGTTGTATTAACTGGTCTCCCTTATAGGTGTATGGATATTATCCTATCACTGGCAGTGTTGTACTTCAGCATAGATCTTGAAATGTTCTTTTTAACAATGAATGCAAGGCCATTCCTCTTCAAGCTGCCATTCCCAGGATAGTAGACCATATGATTGTCCAATTCAAAATGGCCAGTGTCAGTCCATTTCAGTTCACTAAACCTAGCATATTGATGTTTATGCGTTCTATTTTACTTTTGATGATTTCCAATTTTCCTAGATTCATACTTTGTACATTTCATGTTCCGATTATTAATGGATGCTTGCAGCTGTTTCTTCTTATTTTGAGTCATACTACATTAGCAAATGAAGGTCCTGAAAGCTTGACTCCATCTATGTTATTAAGGCCAATTCTGCTATATCAGACAATGTTCCCGTGCCATTCATAACGTTTTCACTAGCTAATTCTTTTCAGAAGTAGTCTGCCAGGCCCTTCTTCCTAGTCTGTCTTAGTCTGGAAGCTCAGCTGAAACTGTCCACCATGGGTGACCCTGCTGGTATTTGAATACCAGTAGTATAGCTTCTGGCATCACGGCAACATGCCAGCCCCCACAGTACAACAAACTGACAGATGCATGGGGAATAGCCATCCTAGCAGATGTGAAGTAATTCACTGAAATTTAAAACAATTACACTACAGCTCTAGCCCTGGGTTTATTTATTTAATTTTGACTTATATAAAATATACTAAAATCAAAATCTTTTGGGAAAAAAATTCCACTTTTCACTTGCTTTGTTAATGTTAATGTTTTATATGTATAAGGCATCAAAATTGGACTGACATTTTACTATACTCTAAATTTATCCTGCTATGATTTAAAAATAATATTTTAGAATTTTTAAATCATCCGTTATTTTTAAAAACTCATTTCTCAAGCACCAAGTGGTATTTTCAGTGGTCAACATGAAGAGCTCACATGGCTCACCAGGAATCTTCAGCAGGGCAGGATTTTGGAACTAGTACTATTATTAATTCAAGAAACAATATACTGGCTTCTTTTATTTCATTCTCTCATTGTAGAAGCATCGCTTCTCTGGACACTGAATTTTCAAACCCCATTATTTTTTCTTCTCTTTTTTGTATTTAATTTTACTTTTGGAAAAAATATACACAGCAAAACCCACTCCCATTCCACATATTCCACACAAAATAATTGGTAACATTGGTTACATTCTTTGCAGTGTGTCATCATTCTCATTATTTCTTTTCTGGTTGTTTCACTTCAGAACTGACATTTTAAACTTGTGAGTACGCTTTGATTTTAAGTGAGTGAGGGAATAAAGCATCACAAAATGTGTCTTTCATTCTCAAAGAATGAAGTGTTTGCTCTATATGTGTATATGTTAATTATAAAAATCCAAACTCTGGTGAGTTTAAAGAATCAAATCAATATGTTGTTGCTGGGTGTTGGTAGAGGAGAGAAAAGTTTGCTGTGGTGGAATGGGCACTGAACTTGATTTCTTAAGTCTTTGCTTGGGTCTGACAATGTGCCGTATTCAAAACTTCTTAGTGAACACCATTTGGAGGAGAGCACAGATGGGACACTGTTCTAATGGTGTGGTCAACAGGTATTTAACACTCACAAAGTAAAGAGGACAGAGATGAGTAGAACAGCAAACATTTTCATCATCCAAGGTTCCCTGAAGTTAGGCTGCCGTCCCAAGGTGTACTGTTATAGCACATCCATGCACGCCCCACTTTGTGTCATAGGAGAAGAAATACAAAGCCCCCCTCTCCCAAGTTGATACTAACAAACAGCCATGTCTCCATGTCAAAGAGCACTTACAGAAAGCCAGTAAAGGAAAACTGTTAAAAAAAAAAAAAAAGACTGAAAGCCCCCCCCCGCCCCCGATGACAATGAATATCATTCATTGCACTTGCTTAGGGTGGATGACCATCTCCCTATGGCTATTCTAGATTTACTGGTGTCAAGAGCATTCCTTCCTCCTTTACCTCACTAAGGTAGCTTTACAGAGTTCTGGATTTCTTCAGAGGGCAATCACTCCCCCAAAGCATGTACTTTACTTTGTGTTCGTTAGTAGCTAGGGAGATGGTGAGAGAGATTACAACATACCTATGCATTCAACAGGTCTCAGCAGACTCTTGGAAAGTGTGTGTTATCTGGAAAGTCACCTAAGCGTCTTACTTGTAAAATGGGGTAAATACCTGCCTTAGATGATGGTTGTGATGGTTGTGTGGGCAGAATGAAGTGACGTTTGCAAAGTATCACTGGAAGCTGTGGTGAATACAAAAGTATTGAGAGCCACAGATTACCAGACTGACGGCCTCAGCTTGAAATCCCTCTCAGGTGATTTAACTTATGTTTTTCCATCAGCTTACCTGTTATTTGGGGACACTAATGAAACATAACAACAATTGTGAGGATGGTGCCAGACGGGGCAGTGTTTCGTTCTGTTGTGCAAAGGGTTGCTATGAGTGGGAACTCACTTGAGGGCACCTAAAAACAACAAAAACAAATGTTACTAAAGGGCCCTAGTTCCACAATGATTAAGTGATGTGGCTGCTAACCGAAAGTTCAACAGTTTGAGTTCACCAGCTGCTCCTTGGAAACCCAATGGGGCAGTTCTACTCTGTCATATAGGGTCACTACAAGTCAAAATGGACTTTAAGCCAATGGTTTTCCTTTCCTTTTTTTTTTTAATATTGCTGAGAAGGATAAAAATGAGATAATACATATAAGTGCTTCGCAAACCATAAGCACTCAATGAATGTTCACTATTGTTATTGTTCTATGTTTACTGACTTTCCCAAAACATATTCCCCTTTATTGCTATTTTCCCTCTACCTTATAAGTTCTATTTTAGAAAAGACATTGGTAGCCAACTGAAAATCTGTATCTGTCAAGATCATTGCATACCACATTTCTCAAAAAGTTAGTTCAAATCAAATCAAAGGAGGCATCACATTTGCAAATCTGTTGCAAAAGATCTCTTTAAAGTGTTAAAAGGCAAATATGTCACTTGAAGACTAAGGTGCGCCTGACTTAAGCCATGATGTTTTCAATAGCCTCACATCCATGTGAAAGGTGGACAATGAATAAGGAAGACCAAAGAAGAATTAACACCTTTGAATTATGGTGTTGGCAAAGAATATTGAATATATACCATGAACTGCCAGAAGAACGAACAAATTTGTCTTGGAAGAATACAGCCAGAGTGCTCCTTAGAGGCAGGGATGGCAAGATTTCATCTCACATACTTTGGACATGTTATCAGGAAGAATCAATCCAGGGAGAAGGACATCATGCTTGTTAAAATTGAGGGTCAGTGAAAAAGAGGGAGATCCTCAAGGAGATGGATTGACGCAGTGGCTTTGCAAACACGGGCTCAAGCATTGCAATGATTTTGAGAATGGCGCATGACCAGGAAGTATTTCATTCTGTTGTACATAGGGTCGCTGTGAGTCGGAACTGACTCCAAAGCACCTAACATCAACAGCAACAAAAACAACATACTCAAGTTTGTACTTTGGCTTTGGTGGACTTGTTTTAATTTCCTTCAGCTTCAACTTGAACTTGTATATAAGTAATTGATGGTCTGCTCGACAGGCAGTCCCTGGCCTGGTTCTGACTGATGATATTGAGTTTTCCATTGTCTCTTTCAACAGATGTAGGTAATTAGATTCCTGTGTTTTCCCTGTGGCAAGGTCTACGTGTATCATTGCCATTTATGTTGTTGAAAAAGATATTTGCAATGAAGAAATTGTTGGTTTTGCAAAATTCTATCATGCAATCTTGGTGTCATTCCTATCACCATGGCCATATTTCCCAACTACTGTTCTTTTTCTTTGTTTCTAACTTTCACAATTCAATCACCAATAATTATCAATGCACCTTGATTTCATGTTTGATCAATTTCAGACTGCCATAGTTGGTAAAAATCTTCAATTTCTTCATCTTTGGCCTTAGTGGTTGGTGCATAAATTTGAATAATAGTCATATTAACTGGTCTTTCTTGTAGACATACGTATATTATCCTATCACTGACAGCATTGTACTGCAGGATAGATCTTGAAAAATTTTTTTCATGATCAATGCAATGCCGTCCTCTTCAATTTGTCATTCCCGGCATAGTAGACCACATGATTGTTCAATTCAAAATGGCTAGTACCAGTCCATTTCAGCTCAGTAATACCTATCATATCAATGTTCATGTGTTCCATTACATTTTTGATGATTTCCAGTTTCCCTAGATTCATAATGTGTGCTTCTGTGTTCCAATTATTAATGGATGTTTGCAGCTGTTTCTTCTCATTTTGAGTTGTGCCACATTAGCAAATGAAGGTTCCCGAAGCTTGACTCCAGCCACATCATTAAAGCCGACTCTACTTTGAGGAACCAGCTCTTCCCCATTTGTATTTTCAGTGTCTTCCATTCTGAGGGCCTCATTTTCTGGCACTACATCAGATAGTGCTGTATTGCTATTCATGAGGTTTTCATTGGCTAATTATCTCAGAAGAAGGCTGCCAGGTCCTTCTTCCTAGTCTTTCTTAGTCTGGAAGCTCAGCTGAAACCTGTCTACCATGAATGACCTTGCTGGTACTTTACATACCAGTGGCATAGCTTCCATCATCACAGCAACATGCAAGCCACCACACTACGTCAAACTGACAAGACACCTGGGGCCCTTAGGAGCAGCAGTCAAGAGATGAGAGCATCAGGCAAATCTGCTACAAAACAACTCTTTTTTTCTGAATAGGGTTCCCAGAGAAAATATTTATCTTTCTTGGGAAGTGGTCCTAGATGTTCAAAACAGCTGCTCGTTTGGTATAATAGACTCAAACCCTGGAAGTGAAGGAGAAGAAGCTCTTTTTATTCATTGAATGAAATGAGATGATTATGACTCAATGAGCAGATATTCTACACACATAAAACTGCACTCCATGACCAGGAAAAGCACTTCATCCAAAATTAATGAATCACTTGTTAGAAACCACTGAATCATACAGGAATAAAGCTTGTAATCTCACAGGTATACACGACTTGACCTAGGCATGTGATCAATTCTCTTCTCCATGCAGCCGCTTAGTTCCAAGTGATTCTCTTTGCCAAATGCTTTTAAGGGGTCCCCCTTAGTTTTGTTTAAAGAATATAGACTATCACACTTGACAACTGATGTTAACCAAAACAGTGGAAATAATCAAATTGAATTTTCAAAGAGAGGGATACTTTTCAATTGTGTTAGAATCTGTGGTTATAAAAACAAAACTTCTTGAATATCAATAGAATTATCCGTTTTTCTAAAGCTTTACTATGCCATTGCTGGTATGCTAATAAGTGCTTGAGCACTATTTGAGAAGAGTTGGAATAATTCTGAGACTCTTCAGGGTTGGCAAAATGAGCAAGAAACAAGTTAATACATAAAATAACTTGTTAATCTCATCGAATACAAGCAAATTAAAAAAAAACTTTTCTTATCTTCTGCAAAATAGAAGATAAATGTTGAAAGTGAAGTAGGAAGGAATGATTGTGCAGACACTAAATTCATGACTGAACATCTTTGTACTCAGGTTTAGGCCTTACAGTATATTGACATTAATGATGACCAATAAAACTAGCACATTTGGAGGCCCTAATTACTTACTGGAGCCCTGATGGTGCAGTAGTTAAGAGCTTGGCTGCTAACCAAAAGGTCAGTAGTTTGAATCCACTAGCCACTCCTTGGAAAATATTTGGGACAGTTCTACTCTGTCCTGTAGGGTCGCTATGAGTCAGAATCACTACACAGCAATGGGTTTTGTTTTGTTTTTGGTTTAATCATTTACTGGGGAGACTCTGGGTGGAGCAAACTGTTAAGTACTTGGCTATTAACTGAAAGGTTGGTGGTTCAAACCCACCCAGTCATGCCTCAGAGGAAAGGCCTCATGATCTACTTCTGAAAGATCAGAGATACTGTAAACCCTAAGAAGCATGGTTGTGCTCTGTAACACATGGGGTCTCCACGAGTCAAATCAAAGAGACACTAGCAAGTTAATTACCCACTTAGTGAGTGCATACTACACGGCAAGCATGCATCTTCAGTGGACAAAACACTAAGATGTCAGTTCACATAGTTTCTATTTAATGGGATAATGCTTTCTGTGCTTATCCTCAGCACATAACTCTTGCTATTTAAGCAGAAATGGGAAGTGAGGAAAAAGAAAGGTTTGCTGACATGGGGATTTTCTGAATGCCTTCCTTCCCATCTTTGATAACCTGCAGTAAAGCAGGACAGGCACATGGAAAGGTTCTAAGGGCGACTCTGAGACACAGAGTCAGCATTACTCAGAAATCAGCACTGACTTCTGGCTCAGGAAGCGTTTACTTCTCCTCCTTCTTCAAATCCAGCGAAATGATAGAAGAAATATAGAAACAAAAACCAATCTACTGTGACTCTGAATGTCCTCAGGATTGGGTGTAGGCTGTCTGCGGTTGACAGATCTGAGGAAATCATGAGAATTGACCAGAAGATATAAAGCAGGTAGAAGGACACATCTGGCACATGTGCTAACAAAGTGACACTGCACAAGTTATTTGACTGCTCTCAACTTGTGTCCTCTGCCTGTAAAAAGGAGAAAGTTGCCACCTTAATGGAGAGTTGCAAGGACTACACGATACCACCTAGGCAACGTAAAAATTAAAACCATTACATTTGAAGCAAGCAATTACTTTGGGGGACAGTCTTTCAAGAAGATCATTTTTGCCACAAAGATAAACACACAAAAATATTTTTCCATCCTAAGAATTTTCAGAAGCCTCTCACCAACTGCACACCTTAGTGAAAACCCATTAAAAGCACTGAGTCCTATGGTGCTGGGCTACCAATATTGACTACTCTGACAGAGATCACAATAGAGGTTCCCGGACAGAGCTAGAGAAAAATGCAGAGCAAAATTCTAACTCAAAAAGAAAGTCCAGGCTTGCTGGCCTGACAGAGGCTGGAGAAGCCCTGAGAGTATGGCCCCTGGACACCCTTTCAGCTCAGTAATGAAGTCACTCCTGAGGTTCACCCTTCAGCCAAAGATTGGACAGGCCCATAAAACAAAACAAGACTAAAGGGTCACACCAGCCCAGGAGCAAGGACTAGAAGGCAGGAGGAAACAGGAAATCTGGTAATAGGGAACCCAAGGTGGACAAGGGAGAGTGTTGACAGGTCGTGAGGTTGTTAACCAATGTCATAAAACAATATGTGTGTTGACCGTTTAACGAGAAACTAGTTTGTTCTGTAAAACTTCATCTAAAGTACAAAAAAAAAAAAAGAAAAGGCACTGAGTCCATTAGTCCTATAGCTCTGTTGTTGGTGTTAAGTGCTATCAATTCAAACTTTATCTCAAAAACTGTGTTGAATTTTAAAAACGTTAAATTAGAAGATGTTAAGTGTTTCCTCTTACCAATGCAACAAAAAGAGAAAATGGTCAATTCATCACAAAGATGTCATTTTGTGTGCGTGCAGAAACCTAGCAAATTCCTTCTGGGTTTGTAGGATTCCACTGATTTTATCTTGTTTCTTGTATGTGTGTTCTCGAGTGGCTAGAGATAAAGAATAAATTCTGGAGTTAAATTATTTTGGTATAGACACAGTCAACCAATCTCCCAGAAAACTCAAAGGAAAATAAAGCTGTTCGAAAGTAATAGAATCTGATTTCCCATCTCTGCCATAAGACCTTCCAATATGGCGCTCTCCCAAGGCTTAACAGGCAACCCTAGAGGTTGTGCTTCCTTATTACTTGTCAGGATCTCTAGAGGGCAGATTTAAGTGCTGACCCTTGGAGTTCCATCTAAGCATAAGATTCCCAACCCCCTTCATAAAGAATGGAAAAGCCTGTGGTTTCTATCAGTCTTTTAGATATTCATCAAAATGTGCCTTGAAGTCTTATCTTCTTTAGAAATGTCAGTTTTACTAAGATGTCAGAGGACGCAGGTCTCCAGAGGGTCAGTGCCTGCCCAGGCAGGTTTCCAGAGGGCTAGGTACTGATTTGTCTGGAATGTAGGGGTTAAAGATACAGAATGTTGGTTACACATACAGCTAAAGAAACAAGCTAGTTATTACCTCTATTATGTTGTTTATTATCTTAAACATTTGCCCTGCGAAATCAGGCATTGAATGTTCTCTAGGCTTGACATAAATGTCTCCATTTTGTTTTCAGTTTCCATATTTCTAATGGCTTCAAAAAGGAGGGTGAGAATGGTTGCACAGCTGGAAGAATGTAACCAATGTCACTGAATTTTACATGCAGAAAGGGTTGAATTGATACATGTTCTGCTGTGCATATTCTCAACAACAGTAAACGATATTGTAATGTAAAAAAGATAAGGCTTCAAATAATGACTAACAGGATGTGAGCACACAAAATGGTTTGAGGTTGAGAAAAGAAGGAAAGGATGAAATGTGGAAGAAAAGTGGGTCAATAGAAGGAACGTGGGGAGGGTGGACAGGAGCAGATGGGGGGGCGGGGGGAGAATTCCCTGGAGGGGTTGGGGAAAGGGGTGGGGCAGGAAGCTTAGACTCTAGGTCTGAGTGGGAACCCAAGGACTATAAAAGCCTGTGGAGCCAGATAGGGAAAGGAGCCTGCAGCCAAGGATAGACCTTCCCTAAGGAAAGGCTGAAAACAAGTCCAGGATGCTGCACCAACTCTTGTTCCATCTGCTAGGTGTCTGGCTGTTGCTGAGCTATTTTCCCACAGAGCTCTCTGCCAGGAGGCCAATATCTCTGAGGCTTTGTGGCGGCAAATTGGGCTTTGGCCTGGGCCTACCCTGCCTTGGTAGCCAATCAAGAAGGGGCTACAAGGCCGTCCCATCAAGGAAATATATCCTGGCTCCAGGTGAGAGCTCCCATTCAGACACCAGGTCTCACTGAATGTCCATGCTCAACGCCTAAACCCTGCTGGTGCTGCTGCTTCTGGTAGCTAGAAATATGGGCTTTGCCTTTCACCTTTGTCAGCTGTTCTTGAAGTTCAGCTGGAGGAGAGGGGATGGAAGAGGAAGAAAGGGATCAACTGCCTGCAAGAGAAACCCAAGGGGCAGAGTCCAGGGAAGCTCACCTCCAGACACTCATAGCTAGACCATTTGGCACTTTCAAACTTGGAAGCTGCAATGGATTTTCTTTAAATGCAACCTATCAGGGTTGATTGAAATAATTTTAAAAGAGTGTGCTACTTATTGAGAATCTGGTATCACTTAAACTTTTATCTTCTTGACTTATTTTCACTATTTGACGAGGAATGCCTTATTAATAAGCTGAAAAGGACAGCTTTGCTGCCATTGAGAAGACTAGCCAGAACTGATTCGGGTTACACTAGAATGTAAATGTCATCTGTGTTTCTAATTCTTTTCTGCTAAAACGCTCAAAATTGTGTAAGTGGGATAGGAAAGATGAGGTTTATGTGACTGAAGTGTTTTTTGAGGGCAGGAAACATGTTTTCTTTCTGTTTCTATCACTTTTATCTGGCGGTGCCAGAGACATGGCATCAGCTGATAAATGTTCAACTGACCTGACTGGGCATGAAGCAGAGGAGAGCTGGTTATGGCTGCTTTCCAGCCTCTACTCCTGTCCATCCTGGGATGCTGTTTGAGAACAGGTTCCTTGTCCAGGGCACACAGACACCGCACATAGCACATTAGTACACACAACATGCAGACAACAATCGCTCTTTTAACTCAGGCATCTTTGGTTAGGTTAGTGTTGTTTTAACCCTGTTCTCTCTTTAATGTAAAGTACTATTGATTTGAAGGAAATACTGTGGGGAAGAGAAACTTTTAAAGGGATGTTTGAGACCTTGTATCTCAGAGGCTTGTACTTCCTGCCTGTCAGACAGATGGGGCTGGGAATTCTGCCTTTTTAACTTTATCCTGAGTAGCAGTTGATAGCCTGAAATAATTAATATACCTTGAATGCATTACATTCATAACTCCGAAATTCCTTAGCAAAGGAAGAAAATTACTCAAGTAAGAAAAATCGATCTGTGGTCACACTGAGGGTTTTCAACAACCGGGACGACTTCAGAGAGATGAGTGACTGGTGTCAGGCAGAGTCAAAAGTGCCAAGACGAAAGCATTAAGGGGGTCATGGAAAGAGACCATGGGAGGCGGGGGTGGGGATGGTGTAAAGCCAAACCTTAAGAATGTTGCAGTGCACTGGGCTGCCAAGCCATAAGTAAGTAGAAACGTCTAGGTACTAGGATGCTTGCTAATTCTATTTTGATGTTCAGCTATACTGAGGCAACACTTTCCTTTTCGTTTATGAAAAACTTTATAATTTTTCCAATGTTCCTTGACATGAATATTCTCTCCTCCACTTTTATTTAACTCCTCAGGTGTTGTTTCAGGCTCATCTAAAGCCTTAAGTAAGATGCTGAAATTAGGAAAGCTTTACAAGAAGCTGAAGAAGGCAAGGGGAGAAGACTTTGGCTCATTGAACCCGACGATACAGAGTGAACCAGAAGACTACAGCACTTCAGAAACAGAAAACTATGGCTTGGATCAACCTTTCCAAAAAAGGAGAATGCTAACTATAGAATTGAATAACAAGGGTGTTCCCAAGGTTGTGCCAAGAAAGAACTTGCAAGGGCGTGCAGAGCTGAGCTGATTGTACAGGACTCAGCTAGTATTCACATGTCTTCTTGATGATATATTCACAAATGCCTCTCAGAAACTATTACAAGTGTTTTCATTTCTGATTTATTGTGCCAGAAAATACTCTTGGCATTACTGAAATTTCTGATAATAAACCTTTTGATGCTAAAAAGCCTTTTTGTCTTTTTTATTAATGGTATAACTGCATTAGTCGATTCTGATAGTTAAGGTAGTTAAGGTTGTGTGTCTGCTTGGCTGGGCCATGAATCTCAGTGGTTTGGTAGTTATGATGAAGTTGGCAATAATGTAATTATGTAATCATCTCCATGATGTTGTTATTACTGTTAGGTGCCACTGAGACTCTGCGTACAACGGAATGAAACACTGTCCAGTCTTGCGACATCTTGACAATCATTATGCTTGAACGCATTATTTCAGCCACTGTGTCAATCCATCTTCTTGAGGGTCTTCCTCTTTTTTGCTGACCCTGTACTTTACCAAGGATGATGTCTTTCTCCAGGCTCTGATCCCTCCTGATAACCTGTCCAAAGTATGTGAGACGTAGTCTCGCCATCCTTGCTTCTAGGCAGCATTCTGGTTTTACTTCTTCCAAGACAGATTTGTTTGTGCTTTTGGCAGTCCATGGTCTATTCAATATTCTTCGCCAATACCACCATTCAAAGGCAACATTCTTCTTTGGCCTTCTTTATTCAATGTCCACCTTTCTTATGAACATGAGGTGATCGGAAACACCATGGCTTGGGTCAGGCACACCTTAAATTTCAAGGTGACAGCTTTGCTTTTTCATTCTTTTTTTTTTAAGTTCTCGTTTTCTTCCTTTTTTTTTTTTATTGTGCTTTAAGTGAAAGTGTTCAGTTCAAGTTAGTTTCTCATACAAAAATTTATACACATGTAGTTGTGTGACCCGAGTTGTTCTCCCTATACACACTCCTCCTTTCCACCCAGGTTTCTCATGTCCATTCAGTCGGTCCTGTCCCTTCCTGCCTTCTCATCTCACCTCCACTTGAGCTAAGAAACACACTCTTCAGGAGTATCATTTTATGTCTTATGTTCCAGTCTAATCTTTGCCTGAAGAGTTGGCTTTGGGAATGTCTTTAGTTTTGGGTGAACAGACAGTCTGTAGGCCGTGTCTTCTGGGGTCCTTCCAGTCTCAGACCATTAAGTCTTTTATTAATACTAGAATTTGAGTTCTGCACCCCACTTTTCTCCTGCTCCATCAGGGATTCTTTGTTTTGTTCCCCGTTAGGGTGGTCATTGGTGGTAGCCAGGCACCACCTAGTTCTTCTGGTCTCAGGTTGATGGAGTCTCTGGTTTATATGGCCCTTTCTGTCTCTTGGGCTAATATTTTCCTTGTGTCTTTGGTGTTCTTTATTCCCCTTTGCTTCAGGTGGATTGGGACCAGCTAGTTGGCTGCTTGCTAGCTTTTAGCTCCCCAGACCCCACTTACCAAAGTAGGATGCAGAACAATTTCTTGATAAACTTTGTTATGCCAATTGACCTAGATGTCCTCTGAAACCATGGTCCCCAGACCCCTGCCCCTGCTCTCTGTCCCTCAAAGTGTTTGGTTACATTCAGGAAACTTCTTAGCTTTTGGTTTAGTCCAATTGTGCTGGCTTCCCCTGTGTTGTGTGTTGTCCTTCCCTTCACCTAAAATAGCTCTTGTCTACCGCCTAGTTAGGGAATACCCCTCTCCCTCCCTCTGTGCCCTCATAACCGTCGAAGACTGTTTTCTTCTGTGTTGAAACCTTTTCTTGAGTTCTTATAGTAGTGGTCTCATACAACATTTGTCCTTTTGCGACTAATTTCACTCAGCATAATGCCTTCCAGATTCATCCATGCTATGAGATGCTTCATGTTTCTCGTGTTCGTTGTTGTTCTTAATTGTTGCATAGTATTCCATCATGTGAATATACTGTAACCTGTTTATCTATTTATCCCTTGATGGGCACCTAGATTGTTTCCATCTTTTTGCTATTGTAAACAGTGGTGCAATGAACATGGGTGTGCATGTATCTATTCATGTGATGGCTCTTATTTCTCTAGGATATATTCCAAGGAGCGAGATTGCTGGATTGTATAGGTCCTATTTCTGGCTTTTTAAGGAAGCGCAAAATCGATTTTTAAAGTGGTTTTACCATTTTACATTCCTACCTGCAGTTTATAAGCGTCCCAGTCTCTCCACAACCTCGCCAACATTTATTGTTTTGTGTTTTTTGGATTAATGCTAGCAGTGTTGGGGTGAGATGGTGTCTCATTGCAGTTTTGATCTGCATTTCTCTAATGGCTAATGATTGCGAGCATTTCCTCATGTATCTGTTAGCCGCCTGAATGTCTTCTTTGGTGAGGCCTGTTCATATCCTTTGCATTTTTCAATTGGGTTATTTTTCTTCTTTTTTGTTGAGGTTTTGCAGTGTTTTGTAGATTTTAGAGATTAGACCCTGATTGGATTTTTCATAGCCAAAATTTTTTCCCCAGCCTGAGCGTTGCCTTTTTACTCTTTTGGTGAAGTCTTTTGATGAGCGTAAGTTCTTGACTTTTAGAAGCTCCCGGTAATCTAGTTCCTCTTCCAGTGTTTGTGTATTGTTAGTTATGATTTGTATTCTGTTTGTGCTATGTATTAGGGCTCCTAGTGTTGTCCTTATATCTTTTTCCATGATCTTTATCATTTTAAGTTTTTATATTTAGGTCTATGATCCATTTTGAATTAGTTTTTGTGCATGGTGTGAGGTATGGGTCTTGTTCTCATTTCTTTGCACTTGGATATCCAGTTATGCCAGCAACATTTGTTAAAGAGACTTTGTTTTCCCCATTTAACAGACTTTGGGCCTTTGTTAAATATCATCTGCTCATAGGTGGGTGAATTTATGTCTGGATTCTCAATTGGGTTCCAGTGGTCTATGTATCTGTTGCTGTACCAGTGTGACACTGTTTTGAGTAACGTGGCAGTGCAATAGGTTCTAAAATCAGGTAGTGTGAGGCCTCCCACTTTGTTCTTCTTCTTCAGTAATGCTTTACTTATTTGGGGCCTCTTCCCTTTCCATGTGAAGTTGGTGATTTGTTTCTCCATCTCATTAAAAAATGTCTTTGGAATTTGGATCGGAATTGCATTGTATCTGTAAATCGTTTTGGGTAGTATTGACATTTTCACAAGGTTGAGTATTCCTATGCATGAGCAAGGTATATTTTTCCACTTCTGTAAGTCTCTTTTGGTTTTTTGCAGTAGTATATCATAGTTTTCTTTGTATAAGTCTTTTACATCTCTGGTTAGATTTATTCGTAAGTATTTTATCTTCTTGGAGGCTACCGTGAATTGTACTGATTTGGAGATTTCTTCTTCAAAGTTCTCTTTGATGGTGTAGAGGAATACAATTGATTTTTCTGTTTGTCTTGTATCCTGATGCTCTGCTGAAATCTTCCATTAGTTCCAATAGTTTTCTTGAGGATTCTTTAGAGTCTTCCTATAAGCTCATACCGTCTGCAAATAGGTAGACTTTTACTGCTTCCTTACCAATTTGGATGCCCTTTATTTCTTTTTCTAGCCTATCTCCGTGGCTAGGCGTGGTGATAAAGAGCATACTTGTCTGGTTCCTGTTCTCAAAGGGAATGCTTTCAGACTTTCTCCATTTGAGTTGATGTTGACTGTTCACTTTATATAAATGCCCTTTATTATATTGAGGAATTTCCCTACTATTCCTATTTTGCTGAGAGTTTTTATCACGTATTGGTGGTGGACTTTGTCAAATGCCTTTTCTGCATTACTTGATAAGACCATGTGGTTCTTGTCTTTTATTTTTGTGATGGATTACACTGATTGTTTTTCTAACATTGAACCATTCCTGCCTACCTAGTATGAATCCCACTTGGTCATGGTGAATTATTCTTTTGATATATTGTTGAATTCTATTGAGTAGAATTTTGTTGAGGATTTTTGCATCTAAGTTCATGAGGGATATAGGCCTGCAATTTTCTTTTTTGTGTGTGTAGTGTCTTTACCTGGTTCTGGCATCAGGGTTATGCAGGCTTCATAAAATGAGTTTGGGAGTATTACATTTTTTCTGTGCTCTGAAGTACCTTTAGTAGTAGTGGTGTTAACTCTCTCTGAAAGTTTGGTAGAATTCTCCATCAGGGCCAGGAATTTTTTTTTGGGGGGGGGGGAGCTTATTAATTACCTTTTCAATTATTCTTTTTTATAGGTTTATTTAGTTGTCCCACCTCTGTTTGTGTTCGTTTAGGTAGGTAGCGTGTTTCTAGAAATTTGTCCACGTCCTTTAGCTTTTCAAATTTGTTGGAGTACAATTTTTATAGTATTTTGTTATGACTCTTTTAATTTCAATTGATGTGTTGTGATATCACCTATTCGATTTCTTATTTGGGTTATTTGCTTCCTCTCCTGTTTTTCTTTTGCCAGTTTGGCTAATGGTTTATTGACTTGGCTGATCTTTTTGAAGAACCAGATTTAGGTCTTGTTAACTCTTTCAGTTGTATTCTGTCCTCTATTTTATTTCATTTAATTCTGCTCAAGTTTTCTTAATTTGCTTTCTTCTGGTGCCTCAGGGCTTCTTTTGCTCCTATCTTTCTATTTGAGTTGTAGGGTTAATGTTTTGATTTTGGCCCTTTCTTATTTTAGAATGTGTGCACTTATTGCTACAATTGACCTTTGAGCACTGTTTTTGGTGTGTCCCAAAAGTTCTGGTAGGATATGCTTTCATTCTTATTTGATTCTGTGGATTTCTTTATTCTGTCCTTAATTTCTTCTATAATCCAGTAGTTTTTGAGCAAGGTGTTGTTCAGTTTCCATGAGTTTGATTTTTTTTTTTTCCTTTCTTTTTCTGTTGTTGATTTCTACCTTTATGGTCAGAAAAGATGCTTTGTAATATTTTGATGCTTTGGATTCTGTTAAGGCTTGCTTTATGGCCTAATACGTCATCTATTCTGGAGAATGTTCCATGTGCCTTGGAAAAGAAAGTACGCTTGGCTGCCGTTGGGTGGAGTGTTTTGTATACGTCTCTGAGGTCAAGTTGGTTGACTGTGGCATTTAGATCCTTTGTGTCTTCACTGAGCTTCTTTCTGGGTGTTCTGCCCTCCACCGAAAGTGGTATGCTGAAATCTCCTACTATTATTGTGGAGCTGTCTATCTCTCTTTTCAGTGCTGTTAGAGTTTGTTTTTATGTAATTTGAAGCCCTGTCATTGGGTGCATAAATATATTTATTATGGTTATGTCCTTCTGGTGTATTGACCCCTTAATCGTTATATAGTGTCCTTCCATATCCTTTGTGGTGGATTTAACGTTAAAGTCTATTTTGTCAGAGATTTGTATTATCACTCTTGCTCTTTTTTGATTGCTGTTTGCTTGATATATTTTTTTCCATCCTTCCAATCCTTGAGTTTGTGTCTTTAAGTCTAGGTTGTGTCTCTAGTTGGCAGGTTATGGGCATGCTGTATTTTTTAATCCATTCTGCCACTCTGTCTCTCTGTAGGTGCATTTAGTTCATTTAAATTCAGTGTAATTATTGATAGGTATGAGTTTAGTGCTGTCATTTTGATGTCTTTTTTTGTGTGTTGTTGACAGTTTCTTTGTTCCACTTAATTTTCTGTGCTGAGTTGTTTCCCTTTACGTATTTTCCTTTCATCTTTTTTGTTGTTGATTTTGTATTTGCTGAGTCTTTATCTTATTTTCTATTTTGATGTGTAAGATTGTTAATTTCTTTTTTTTTGTGGTTAAATTAATATTTACCACTATTTTTCTAAGTTTAAACCAATCTTTTATTTCTTTACATCATCTTGACTTTCTCTCCATATGAAAGATGTATGACTACATTTTTTGTTCCTCTTTTTTGTTTTAATATCATCTTTTACATATTGACATTTCCGTTTCCCTATTTACAGTGTTTTAGTTTTGATTTATTTTTGTGACTTCCCTGTCTGGGTTGATATCTGGTTGCTCTGTCTTGTGTTCTGGTCTTGGGTTGTTATCTGATATTATTGATTTTCTAACTGGAGGACTCCCTTTAGTATTTCTTGTAATTTTGGTTTGGTTTTTACAAATTCCCTAAAATTCTGTTTATCTGGAAATCCACTAACTTCACCATCATATTTGAGAGACAGTTTTGATGGATATATAATTCTTGGCTGGCCATTTTTTTTTCCTTCAAGGCTCGACATGTCATCCCATTGCCTTCTTGCCTGCCTGGTTTCTGCTGAGTAGTCAGAGTTTAGTCTTATTTACTGTCCTTTGTAGATGACTTTTCATTTCTCCCTGGCCTCTCTTAACGTTCTCTCTTTATGTTTAGTTTTGGCAAGTTTGATTATAATATGTCCTGTGACTTTCTTTTGTGATCTACCTTGTGTGGTATTTAATGAGCATCTTGGATAGATATCTTCTCATCTTTCATGATGTTAGGGAAGTTTTCTGCCAACAAATTTTCAACAATTCTCTCTGTATTCTCTGTTATCCCTGCCATTCTGGTACTCCAATTACTCGTAGGTTATTTCTCTTGATAAAGTCTCACATAATTCTTAGGGTTTCTTCATTTTTAAAAATTCTTTTATCTGATTTTTCCTCACATAAGTTGGCTTCAAGTGCTTTATCTTCAGTCTCACTAATCCTAGCTTACACTCTCTCAATACTTCGCCTATGACTTTCTATTGAGTAGTCTCATTCTGAAATTTTATTGTTAATCTTCTGGATTTCTGTTTGCTGTCTCTCTGTGGATTCTTACATCCTGTGAAATTTGTCATTATGCTCTTCTATAATCTTCTTAAGTTCCTCTATTTCTTTTTTTGTGTGCTCCTTGGCTTGTTCTGCGTTTTGCCTGATCTCCTTCTGATCTCTTGAAGAGTTCTGTATATTAATCTTTTGTATTCCACTTCTGGTGATTCCAGGAAGTTCTCTTCATCCAGAAGATTTCTTGTTTTGGTGGATTGCTGAAGCCATCATGATCTGTCTCTTTATGTGATTTGATGTTGACTGTTGTCTCTGAGCCATCAATAACTTGTTGTAGTTATTTATTTTATGTTTGCTTACGGTGTCCTAGCTTCTTGTTTTGTTTGTCTTAATATGCCCAAATAGGCTGTTTGAGTGAGGTAGTTTGGTTATTGGTGACTTTGAAGTTCTAACTTCCTGTCACCAAGTGGTTAGAGATGTTACTTGGTATATAAGCCCAGGAGACCATTTACTTTTCTTGTAGGAACTCAGCTCAGGAGTCCAGGTAGTTGGTCACCAAGTGCGTGGTGCAGGCTCTCACCTACAGTTCTAGATGGGCAGGGGTGATTGGTATAGGCACAAGTATCTGGCTGCAGTAGAAAGTCATGTGCTGAGCAAGGCAGGGGGCTGATAGCTGCCCCTGAGTGTCTGGGAAGAAAGTGTGTCCCTGTTCCCTAGAGTGAGTAGGTGGGTGGGTTTTGCAGCTGGACTATAGGTACCCAATTCTGTTGGCTGTAATGATTGGGAGGCCTCACTTATTCCTGGATCCCTGTTGAGGGTGGCTAGGTGGCATAGCTGAAGCCACCAGTCCTCAGGCCCCTGATGCGGGTAAGTGAGAACCCTGCTTAATTGACAGGGTGGTGTCAAGTGTCACAAACCTGCCACTCCACCATATAGCTGGTACAGTTGAAGTTGGGCTTCCTATATATACCCCATTGTATTCTGCTAATGAGGGCCTATGCTGCTGAAATGGGCCCACACAAGCCTATGCAGGGGTGAAAGGTATTCAAAATCTGTGGACCCCTTATGCCTATGCCTATGCCTATGCCTATGCCTATGCCTATGCCTATGCCTATGCCTATGCCTATGCCTATGCCTATGCCTATGCCTATGCCTATGCCTATGCCTATGCCTATGCCTATGCCTATGCCTATGCCTATGCCTATGCCTATGCCTATGCAAAGGAGTTTTGCCTGTCCTAAGTACCCAGCTTAGGGGAGCTGGCAGATTATTATTTCCTGTTTGTTAATTTGGTCCCTCTCCAAGGCCAGAAGAATGACTTAGGGTGCACGATGGGTCCTATTTCCAGCCTAGGGGATGTGGAAATCTCTTAAGCCAGCCTGTGACCTGATGCAGAGTGGTGAGAGGGCAGGTAAACGGGAGAGCGGTTTTTCCCAAAGGGGTGTTTTTTGATCCATAGGGTAGGTTAGACACATTTACTTATCTTTTTACCAACTCAGCGCTCATTTTCACTGGTTCTGGAGGTTTGAGTGGACTCTCTGCCCCTGGGCTTCTCCTGATGTGGTAAATGAGTCCCGAGTGCCACTGCTTGCTTCACTGCACATAGTCAATCTGGCCTGGGGGGTGCTGCTTCTGAACCAACTCTCCCTCCCCCTGCCACTCAGTCCAATTCCTCAACTTTGCCTTTGATGTTCAGGGCTCCTATATGGTCATATATAATCAATTCAGTTGTCTTTTTTCATGTCTTTGTTATAAGAAGGACCACAGGAAATGTCTGACTACTCCTGCATCATGGCCCTACCTCAGCTTTTCAACACTTTAAAGAGGTGTTTTGCAGCATATTTGCCCAATGCAATGTGTCTTTTGATTTCTTGACTGTTGTTTCCATGGGTGTTGATTGTGGATACAAGTAAAATGTAATCCTTGACAACTTCAATCTTTTCTCCGTTTATCATGATATTGCTTGTCCAGTTGTGAGGATATTTGTTGCCTTTATGTTGAGGTGCAATCTATACTGAAGGCTGTAGTCTTTGATCTTCATCAGTAAGTGCTTCAAGTTCTCTTCATTTTCAGCAAGCACTGCCATCTGCATAATGCAGGTTGTTAATGAGTGTTCTTCCAATCCTGATGCTTCATTCTTCTTCATATAGTCCAGCTTCTCAGACTATTTGCTCAGCATGCAGATTGAATAAGTATGGTGAAAGGGTACACCCTTGACACACACCTTTAATGACTTTAAACCACACGGTAGCTCTTTGTTCTCTTTGAATGACTGCCTCTTGATCTATGTACAGGTTCCTCATGATAGATAACATTCTTTGCAATGTTATCTGTAATTTGTTGATCCCCATTAGCTGAACGCCTTTGCATAGTCACCAAAACACAGGTAAACATCTTTTTGGTATTCTCTGCTTTCAGCCAGGATCCATATGACATCAGCAATTGTATCCCTGGTTCTACGTCCTCTTCTGAATCTGGCGTAAATTTTGGCAGTTCCCTGTCTAGGTACCACTGCAGCTGCTTTTGAATGATCTTCAACAAAATCTTGCTTGTGTGTGATACTGATATTTTTCAATAATGTCCACATTTGGTTGGATTACCTTTCTTTGGAATAGGCATAAATATGGATCTCTTCTGGTCAGTTGCCCAGGTAGCTGTCTTCTAATTTTCTTGGCATAGTCAAATTAGTATTTCCAGTGCTGCATCAGTTTGTTTAGATCCCTTAACTGGTTTTCCATCAATTCCTGGAGCCTTGTTTTTCACCAATGCCTTCAGTGCAGCTTGAACCTCTTCCTTCAGTACCATCAATTCCCAATCATATGCTACCTTCTGAAATGGTTGAACATTGACCAATTCTTTTTTGTGCAGTGACTCTTTGTATCCCTTCCATCTTCTTTTGATGCTTTCTCTGTAATTTATATTTTCCCAGTAGAATCCTTCACTATTGCAACTCAAGGCTTGAATTTTCTCTTCAGTTCCTTCAGCGTGAGAAATGCCGAGCATGTTCTTCCCTTTTGTTTTTCTAACTCTGGGTCTTTTCACATATCATTATAATACTTTACTTTGTCTTCTAGATCTGCTCTTCGAAATCTTCTGTTTAGCTCTTTTACTTCATCATTTCTTCCATTTACTTTAGCTACTAGACCTTCAAGAGCAGGCTTCAGAGTCTCTTCTGACATTCGTTTTGGTCTTTTCTTTCTTTTTAATAACCTCTTGCTTTCTTCATGCATGATGTCCTTGATGTCATTCCACAACTTCTTTGGTCTTCAGTCATTAGATACAATGTAATCTCTTTTATGATGAGTTCTGCTATGAACAGCCAATCAGTCGAAAGGGAGTTTCCTTGTGGGTATGGCCTGCATCAATATATATGGACTTTCTGGAGAGCTCACTGGCTTTTATTCTTCTCTGAATCCTGCAATTGGCTCATCATCATCTGAACTCCAGTTCTTGGGACTTGCGCTATCAGCCTGCCATCTTACCTGCTGATCTAGGATTCATCAGCCTCAACAGCCCTTGAGCTGGCAGCCTGCTGTCTGACCTAATGATCTTGGATTCGTCAGCTCCTACAGCTGTGTGAGTCAGGAAAAGCCTCCAGCCTGATGCCTGACCCATAGACATGAGTCTTTCCAGCCTCTACAACCATGTGAACAATTTCCTGCTTATAAATCTCTCTCTCTCTCTATATATATTTATATGGAAACTCTGGTGGTGTAGTGGTTAAGTGCTACGGCTGCTAACCAAAAAGTCAGCAGTTCGAATCCACCAGGCACTCCTTGGAAACTCTATGAGGGAGTTCTATCCTGTCCTATAGGGTCACTATGAGTCAAAATCGACTCAAAGGCAGTGGGTTTGGTTATCTATATCTATCTCTATCATCTATATCTATATCTATCTATCTATATACACACACACACACTTTATGGATTTTTCTTCTCTAGAGAACCCAGCCAAAGACATTTGGTACTGACAGTAGTGCTGGAGTAACAAAATAGTACCGATGAGATTTCTAAATTGGTTCTCAAGCCTGCTTACTTTTAAAGATGTTGATGACTCTGCTTACAGAAGTGAAGAGGGCACTGATAATCCATGTTGTGAGGAGACAATAGAAATATGTAAAATATCACCACCAATAGATCAGGTATTGGTGAGAGATGGGGCTCTGAGTGATCACATGTTTGATACTTTTCTACAATTTTGTCAATAAAAGAAGTATACGGAAGCTGGTTGGTTTGTACTACTTTCCTTAGACAAAGTGGTGAAAGGAAGAGATGAGATCAGGGCCTCAGATTCAAAGCACAAGTATCACACAAACAACCTCCAAGTTTTCACTTGTGCCCTGAAACAAAGCAATATTTAATTGAAGTAACAGAAGTGATATTGATATTGCTGAAAACCAAACACAGAGTCTTATTGTAAAAGTGGCTGAATTACAATGCCAATTGAATTCCCAGCCTCAAATGGTATCTGAAGTTAAAGTGAGGGCATTAATTGAGAAGAAACGGGATCCTGAAATGGGATGGTGACATATGGGCAGATTATCAGAAAGTTGAGAACACTGAGCTACTCAATTCCATTGTATTGCTCCTGCCAACAAAACCTTAGCCCCTCCACCTCCATCTGATTGGATTTATCTAGCTGTGTCTGAAAAGCCTTTTTCTAAGATGTCACCTGGGGTGGCATCTGAGTCTTTGCCTGGGGTATCACCTGAGGCAGATGCCTTACAAGATATTGTTGAATGTTCTCAACATACCTTCCTACCACACATTTTTGCTTCTAGACCTATAACTAGAGTTAAGTCCCATGAAGCCCCAAAAGGTAAAGTGCAAAGCATGACCTAGGAAGAGTTATGCTACTTTCCAAAAGAACTACTTGACTTTTTTAATATGTACAAACAGAAGCCTGGGGAATATGTGTGGGGATGGTTATTAAGAGTATACAATAATGGTGCAAGGAACATGAAGTTGGATCAGTCTGGGATTATTGATATGGGCCCTCTCAGTACATATTCTTCATTCATAGTTTCAGTTTGAGAGGCTAGAAAAAGGATCTAGTAGTTTATTCGATTGGGTCACTGAAGCAGGAGTGCTACAGTGGCCTACACTAAATTAAGCTGAAGTACCAGACCCGCCTTGGTATGCTGTAGAGGAAGGTATTCAAAGGTTTATGGAAACTGGCACATTAGAGTGAATTTATCAGGTTAGACTCACAGGCTCATACATGGAATACCCAGAGGATACACTTTTTACCACACAGGTGTGGAACAAATTTGAGAAGGGAGCCCCAGAATCCTTGATGACTGTGGTGATTGTTATTATATGTAAGTCAGATTTAAGAGTGGGAGCTTCCCTACCTGAATTAAGACACCTGACTACAATGGAGCTGATTGGAGCTCATGGTTGTACTGGCCAAGTGGCAGCACTCAATTGACAAAGACAAGGTGGGAGTGGTTACTGTACTGGACAGCAGATTCAAAGCAGTAATCAGAATGGTCTGGCTCCGATGGACTTATGGCTACAACTCCATGGTGTCCTTAGGAGTGAAATAGATTGGATATCTACTAAATATTTACTTGATCTGTACAAAAGGAAGAATCCTAGATCAAGTGAACAGCAGTCTAACTTGAATTGCCAGTATACAGGGTCATGATACCTCAATCAATTCTCAGACTTGAGAGAGTTTACTGAATCACAAACCCTTGAAAGAAGGGGAGGCTGAGTCCCCTTGAGGAAGGATCCTATTGCAGTGCAGTATAATCTTTCTCCCAGCCTTCCCCAAAGAGATCTATGGTCTTTTGCAAGAGTGACTGTTTATTGAAGAAAAGGAAATAATTAGACTTCCCTGGGATTACTGGATACTAGCGATGAACTGACACTAATTTCAGGAGACCCAAAACTTCACTGTGGCCCACCTGTCAGAGTGGGGTTGCATGGAGGCCAGGTTATTAATGGAGTGTTAGCTCATGCCCATCTCACAGTGGGTCCAAGGGGCTTCTGAACCCATCCTGTAGTGATTTTCCCAGCTCCACAAAGCATAATTGGAATAAATGTACTCAGCAACTGGCACAACTCACACTTTGGATTCCTGACATGTGGAGTAGAGCTATTATGGTAGGAAAGGCTAAGTGGAAGACATTAGAATTGCTCCTACCTAGAAAAATAGTAAACCAAAAGCAATACTGCATTCCTGGAAGAATTGCAGAGATTATTGCCACCATCAATGACTTGAAGAATGCACTTGCAATTTGTCCTGTGCAAAAAACAGATGGCTCTTGGAGAATGAGTCAGTTATTGAAAACTTAGTCAGGTGGTGGCTCCAATTATAGGCCCTGTTCCACACGTGGTTTCATTGCTTTAGCAAATTAATATTATTTCCTGGTACCCAGTATGCAGCTATTGATCTGGCTAATGCCTTCTTCTCCATAGCTGTTTTGAAGGACCACCAGAAGCACTTTGCCTTGAGTTGACAAGGTCAGCAGTACACCTTCACTATCCTACATTGCATTTATATCAACTCTCCAGCCCTATATCATAATTTAGTTCTCAGGGAAACTGATTGCCTTTCCCTTCCACAGCATGTCACACTGGTCCATTACATTGGCGACATTTATGCTGAGTGGACTTAGTATTGAAGAAGTGTCAATGAATCTGGAATTATTGGTGAAACATTTGCGTGCTAAACAAAAAAAACCCATTGTCATTGACTTGATTTCAACTCAGTGTGACTCTATAGGACAGACTAGAACTTCCCCATAAGGTTTCCAAGGAGCGGCTAGTGGATTCAAACTGCTGACATTTTGGTTAACAGCCATGACTCTTAACTACTGTGCCTGTTGTTGTTAGGTGCTGTTGAGTCAATTCCGACTTACAGTGACCCTATAGGGCCGAGTAGAATTGGCCCACGGGGTTTCCAAAGAGCAGCTGGTGGATTCTGAATGTCGACTTTTTAGTTAGCAGATGAGCTCTTAACCACTGCACAAACGGGGTTCCACCACTGCCCCTACAGGGTGAGAAATTAATCCAATACAAGTTCAGGTGCCTTCCACTCCAGTGAAATTTCTAGGGGTGCACTGGTGTGGGGCAGAGCAGACCCTTAGGATTTTGGAGCAAAACTCTGCCATCCTCTGCAGATAAATGCTGTCCTTTTGAGAAACAGCTTTTGACTTGTTAATAGAGACTGAACACTTAACCATGGGCCACCAATCACCATGTCATCTGAGCTGCCTATCACGAACTGGGTGTTATCTGAACCAGAGAGCTATAAAGCCTGAAATGCACAACAGCCCTCCATCATTAAAAGGAAGTGGTATATATGAGATCTGGCCTGAGTAAGACTTGAAGGCACAAGTAAGTTGCATCAGGAAGTGGCCCAGTGCCCAGGGTCTCCATTCCTGTCACATTACCTTATGTGATAGTTAAGGTTGTGTGTCACTTTGTCTGGGCCATGATTCCAGTGGTTTGGCAGACGTGATGTAGTTTGACAGTGGTATAATGGTGTAATCATCTCTATGATGATATCTGATATAATGTGATCACCTCCATGATGAATCTGCTCTGAGTAGCTGATCAGTTGAAAGGGATTTTCCTTGGGGGTGTGGCCTGCAGTCAATATAGGGAGACTTGCTGGCAAGGTTTGCTTGTTTTTGCTTGCTCTGAATCCTGCTGCTGCATCCTGTTTGACTGACCTCCATTTCATGAGACTTAAGCTAGCAGCTTACCTGCCTTCTTGCCTGCCTATCTTGGGATTCATGGGTCCCCACAGACTCTTAGCCAGGAGAAGCCTCCAGTCTGACCCACAGGCTTTGGACTTTCCAACCCCTGTAACTGTGTAAGTCTTTTCCTGGTGGCATAGTGGTTAAGAGGTATGGCTGCTAACCAAAAGGTCAGCAGTTCAAATTCACCAGCCCTCCTAGGAAACTGTATGGGACAGTTCTACTGTGTCATATAGGGTCGCTATGAGAATGAGCCGATACAATGGCACCTAATAACAATTCAACATAGGTATATTTATACAATTTACTGGTTTTGCTTCTCTAGAGAACTCAGCCTAAGACATCTTCCTCCTTCCAGTCTGCATCTATGGCCTCATGGAGCGTTCCTTATGGTCAGTTGACTGAAGAAGAGAAAACTCATACCTGGTTTAGAGATGGATTTGTGCAATATGTAGGCGCCACTCAGTAGTGAACAACGGCAGCACTACATCCCCTTGATGGGACTTCCTTAAAGGATAGTCATGAAGGGAAATCCTTTTGATGGCCAGAATTTCGAGAAGTGCACCTGGCTGTTCACTTTGCTTGGAAGGAGAAATGACCAGATGTACGATTGTATACTGATTCATTGGCTGTTGCCAATGGTTTGGCAAGATGGTCAAGGATTTGTAAGGAACAGAATTGTAAAATTGGAGACAAAGAGGGTATGGGGAAGCAGTATGCGGATAGACCTCTCAGAATGGGCCAAAGAATTGAAGGTATTTGTGTCTTCTGTGAATGATCATCAAAGGGTGATCTCAGTAGAGGAGGATTTTAACAATCGAATCCATAGGCTGATGCTTTGGGTGAAAACTAATCATTCTCTTCTCCCAGCCACTCCTGTTATTGCACAATGGGCTCATGAACAAAGTGGCCATGGTAGTAGGGATAGGAGTTATGCATCAACTCAGCAACATGGATTTCCACTCATCAAGACCATCATGGCCATAGAAACTGCTGAGTGCCCAATCTACCAGCAGCAGAGACCAATACTGAGTCCCTGATGTGGCACCATTCCATGAGGTAATACCCAGCCAGCAAGCTGGTGGTAGGTTGATTACATTGGACTGTTTCCATTATGAAGAGGGCAGTGTTTTGTTCTTACTGGAATAGACACTCTGGATACAGGTTTGCCTTCCTTGCATGCAATGCTTCTGCCAAAACTACCATCCATGGACTTACAGAATGACTTATTCACCGTCATGGTATCCCACACAGCATTGCCTCAGATCAAGGGACTCACCTCACAGCAAATGAAGTGTGTCAATGGGCCCATGCTCATGAAATTTACTGGTTTTATCATGTTCCCCATTATCCTGATGCAGCTGGCTTCATAGATCGATGGAATGGTCTTCTACAGACAAAATTACAGCACCAGCTAGGTGGCAATACCTTGCAGGGCTGGGGCAATGTTCTCCAGGAGGCTGTATATGCTCTAAACCAGCTTCCAATAATGGTGCTGTTTCTCCCATAGAGAGGATTCGCAGGTCTAGGAATCAAAGGGGGGAAATGGGAATGGCGCCAGTCACTATTACGCCTCATGATCCACTTGCAAAATTTTTGCTTCCTGTCTCCTTGATCCTATGCTCTGTAGGTATAGAGGTCCTAGTTCCAAAGGGAGGAATGTTTCTGCCTGGAAACACATCACCAAGTCCATTGAACTACAAGTTAAGAATGTCACCTGGCCACTTTGACCTCCTTATGCCTCTGGATCAACAGACAAAGAAGGGAGTTACCATATCGGCTGCTGTGATTGATTCTGATTATCAAGAGGAAATAAAATTGATATTATATAATGGAAGTAAAGAAGAGTATGTTTGGAATGCAGGAGATCCCTTAGGGCATCTCTTGCTACTACCATGCCCTGTGATTAAAGTCAATGGAAAACTACGGCAACACAATTCTGACATGAATATTAATGGGCCAGACCCTTCAGGAATGAAGTTTTGTGTCACTTCACCAGGCAAAGAACCATAGTTAGCTGAGGTGTTTGCTGAGTGTTAAGGAAATATGGAGTGGGGGTGGAAAAAGGTAGCTCTAAATACGATCTACGACCACATGACCAGCTGCAGAAATGAGGACTGTAATCGTTATGAGTATTTCTTCCTTATATATGTGTTTCAAATATTTTCCATTTCTTCACTTGTAAAATACAAGATGTAAACAGGACTAGTGGGTTTTCGATTGTATGCATGTTAGTTGTATCATGTTAGGAGTAAGTATGACTTTATAATTTTCCTTGTTCAGAGATTACGTATGGTTAAAGGAGATGTGTACAGGTGCTCAACTGACAATGGGTGGACTGTAATGAATAAAGATGTATGTCAACTTGGCTGGGCCATGACTCTCTGGTATGGCAGTTATGATGTAGTTTGGCGGGTAAGTAATGATGTAATCACCTCCAAGGTGAGATCTGATATAATGTAATTTTCCTCCATAATGAGATCTTCTATGTGCAGCCAATCAGTTGAAAGGGAGTTTCCTTGGGGTATGACCTGCATTCAATATATATGGACTTTTTGGCAAAGCTAGCTGGCTTTTGCTCTGCTCAGAATCCTGCATTTGTCTCGTCATCACCTGAACTCTGGTTCTTTGGTCTAGAGCTTACAGCCTGCCATCTGGCTTGCCAATGTTGGATTCATCAGCATCTGCAGCCCTTGAGCCTACAGCCTGCCATTTGACCCTCACTTCTTGGGTTCCTCAGCCCCTAAACTACATGAGTCAGAAGAAGCCTCCCACCTGATGCCCGAGACACGAACTTGGGCCTTTCCAGCTTCTACAACCTGGTGCAGCATTTCTTGATATTAATCAATCAATCAATCAATCAATCAATCAATCAATCAATCAATCAATCAATCAACCAATCAATCAATCTCTCTCTCTCTCTCTCTCTATGTATATATGTGTGTGTGCATGTGTGTACTGTTGTTGTTAGGTGCCATCGAGTCAGATCCGACTCATAGCGATCTTAGGTACAGCACAATGCGCCATCCTCACATCATGAATATGGTGCAGGACTGGGCACTGTTTTGTTTTATTGTACATAGGGTCATTATCAGTCAGAACCAACTCAAAGACACTTAACAACAACAACTTATGTGTATGTATACATGGAGCCCTGAGTGAGAAATGGCTAAGAACTACTGCCAACTATTGCTGCTAAACAAAAAATGTCAGAAGTTCAAATCTACCAGCTGCTCCTTGGAAACCCTATGGAGGCAGTTCTACTATGTCCTAGAGGATCTCTATGAATCAAAATTGACTCGATGGCATAGGGTTTAGGTTTTTTTTTTTTTGTATGTATATAGACTTGTCATTGATTTTGCTTCTCTAGAGAACCCAGCCTAAGACATTGATCTTTAACGTTATTAACTTAAAATAATAGTGTTTTTATCACTTTAGCCGTATAATTTATGCAATGCCTAACATCAGGTACAGTGGACCAGTATAAACACAAATAGTTTTTGATCAGATGTACATAAAGCCACAAAAAGTTGGACCTTCCTAATAGATTTGATAAGGGTTTATTGTTTTCTGGAACTGTTCATTGCAAACAGACTGGACACTAAATCAATTTAAATTAGTTGGGGCCTATAAAATTCAAGCATTTTTCATACATCTCAAACTTCTCAAAGCTTTAGCATTCTCAGAGACTTAAGAGCAAATTATTCTTTTGTTTTAGTGAAAAATGAATAGACATATAACCACAAAAACAAACGAACAAACCCATTGCCGTCGAGTTGATTCTGACTCATAGCGACCCTAGAGGACAGAGTAGAACTGCCCCATAGAGTTCTCAAGGAGCGTCTGGTGGAATTTTCCTGATGGCCTTGTGGTTAGCAGCTGTAGCACTTAACCACTATACCACCAGATTTTCTGAATAGAAATGGATAGAAGAGAATAAGAAGCTCAGTGTCTCTCATATATTAGGGAAGAACTAGGTTAGTTTACCAACATACTTCATGCCCATTATTTTAGAATTTACAAACCATTTCTATGAGCAGAAAAAACTGAAACGGTGTGGAAATTTGTTAGAATAGTAAATCATCGTGGTTATCATAGTATTTAGACAGTTCTTTCAACTTACTCATAAATTTTTAGCCAGTATTTGTAAAAAAAATACATTTCAATAATGAGTTAAACTCCTACATCAAAATCCTATACAGAATGAGAATGGATAAAGACAGTAATCCCATATTCCAAATGCCGACATATGGCTAATCATCACCAAGCCTTTGAGGTATATTATGCCCTCATCAAGACCACTTCAGAGAGCTTCATCACAGGACTATAGAACTTCACAGGGAATGAGTCACTCTCTGAAATGGAGAGGCAACCTGGATGCTGCCCAATCAAGAAGAACAAGGGCATTGCCCAGGGAATTTAATGCCTGACCTAATAAGGAGGCAGCCACAATGCATAAGGCAGGTCCCCAGACCTCAGCACCTCTGATCTTCCTCCACACCATCCCTGGAGGCAGAGCTCTTGGAACCAGAATCCTCATTACTGCCTCTGATGATATGACTGATTTTTAACTGGTTCAAAGGAAATATGTTGTAAACCATCTAGTTGTTGTTGTTGGGTGCCCTCAGTCAGTTGTGACTCACAGCCACTCTGTGTACAACAGAATGAAACACTGCCCAGCCCTCGGCCGTCCTCACAATTGTTGCTGTGTTGGAGCCCTCTGCTGCAGCCACTGCGTCAATCCATCTCGCTGAGGGCCTTCCTCTTTTTCACTGACCCTCTACTTTACCAGTCATGATGTTCTTTCCCGAGAACCAGTCCCCTCTGATAACATGTTCAAAGTATGTGAAATGAAGTCTTGCCATCCATGTTTCTAAGGAGCATTCTGGCTGTACTTCTTCCAAGATAGATTTGTTTGTTCTTCTGGAAGTCCATGGTACATTCAATAACCTTTGCCAATGCCACAATTGAAATGTATCAATTTTTCTTCAGCCTTCCTTATTCATTTTGCAGCTTTTGCATGTATATGAGGCGATTGAAAATACTATGGCTTGGGTCAGGTACACCTTAGTCCTCCAGGTGACATCTTTGCTTTTGAACACTTTAAAGAAGTCTACTGCAACAGATTTGTACAATGCAATATGCCAGGTGATATCTTTTTTTTTTTTTTTAAGAATTTTTATTGTGCTTTAGGTGAAAGCTTACAAACCAAGTCAGTATCTCACACAAAAATCCATATACACCTTGCTACACACACCCAATTACTCTCCACATTTTTTTTTTTTAATGAGACAGCCCACTCTCTCCCTCCACTCCCTCTTTTTGTGTCCATTTCGCCAGCTTCTAACCCCCTCCACCCTCTCATCTCCCCTCCAGGCAGGAGATGCCAACATAGTCTCAAGTGTCCACCGGATCCAAGAAGCTCACTCCTCACTAGCATCTCTCTCCAACCCATTGTCCAGTCTAATCCATGTCTGAAGAGTTGGTTTCGGGAATGGTTCCTGTCCTGGGCCAACAGAAGGCCTGGGGGCCATGACCACTGGGGTCCTTCTAGTCTCAGTCAGACCATTAAGTCTGGTCTTATGAGAATTTGGGGTCTGCATCCCACCGGTCTCCTGCTCCCTCAGGGGTTCTCTGTTGTGTTCCCTGTCAGGGCAGTCATCAGTTGTAGCTGGGCACCATCTAGTTCTTCTGGTCTCAGGATGACGTAGTCTCTAGTTCATGTGGCCCTTTCTGTCTCTTGGACTCGTAATCGCCTTGTGTCCTTGGTGTTCTTCATTTTCCTTTGATCCAGGTGGGTTGAGACCAATTGATGCATCTTAGATGGCTGCTTGCTAGCGTTTAAGACCCCAGACGCCACTCTTCAAAGTGGGATGCAGAATGTTTTCTTAATAGATTTTATTATGCCAATTGACTTAGATGTCCCCTGAAACCATGGTCCCCAGACCCCTGCCCCTGCTACGATGGCCTTCGAAGCGTTCTGTTTATTCAGGAAACTTCTTTGCTTTTGGTTTAGTCCAACTGTGCTGATCTCCCCTGTATTGTGTGCTGTCTTTTCCTTCACCTAAAGTGGTTCTTGTCTACTCTCTAATTAGTGAATGTCCCTCTCTCACCCTCCCTCCCTCCCCGCTCTCGTAACCACGAAAGAATGTTTTCTTCTCAGTTTAAACTATTTCTCAAGTTCTTATAACAGTGGTCTTATACGATATTCATTCTTTTGCAACCGACTGATTTCACTCAGCATAACGCCTTCAAGGTTCTTCCACGTTATGAAATGTTTCAGATTCCTGACTGTTCTTTATCAATGCATAGTATTCCATTGTGTGAATATACCATAATTTATTTATCCATTCATCTGTTGATGGGCCCTTGGTTGCTTCCATGTTTTTGCTATTGTAAACAGTGCTGCAATAAACATGGGTGTGCATATATCTGTTGGTGTAAAGGCTCTTATTTCTCTAGGATATATTCCAAGGAGTGGGATTGCTGGATCATATGGTAGTTCTATTTCTAGCTTTTTAAGGAGGTGCCAAATCAATTTCCAAAGTGGTCGTATCATTTTACATTCCCACCAGCCGTGTAGAAGTGTTCCAATCTCTCCACAGCCTCTCCAACATTTATTATTTTGTGTTTGTTGGATTAATGGCAGCCTTGTTGGAGTGAGATGAAATCTCATTGTAGTTTTGATCCGCATTTCTCTAATGGCTAATGATCGTAAACATTTCCTCATATATCTGTTAGCAGCCTGAATGTCTTCTTTAGTGAAGTGTCTATTCATATTTTTTGCCCATTTTTTAATTGGGTCATTTGTCTTTTTGCAGCTGAGTTTTTACAGTATTGTGTAGATTTTAGAGATCAGATGCTGATCAGAAATGGTATACCTGAAAACTTTTTCCCAGTCTATAGGTAGTGTTTTTACTCTTTTGGTGAAGTCTTTGGATGAGCATAGGTGTTTGATTTTGAGGAGCATCCAGTTATCTAGTTTTACTTCTACATTCTGTGTAATGTTTTGTATACTGTTTATGCCATGTATTAGGGCTCCTAATGTTGTCCCTATTTTTTCTTCCATGATCTTTATCATTTTAGATTTTATATTTAGGCCTTTGATCCATTTTGAGTTAGTTTTTGTGCATGGTGTGAGGTATGGGTCTTGTTTCATTTTTTTTGCAGATAGATATCCAGTTATGCCAGCACCGTTTGTTAAAAAGACTGTCTTTTCCCTATTTAATTGTTTTGAGGCCTTTGTCAAATATCAGCTGCTCATATGTGGATAGGTTTATGTCTGGATTCTCAATTCCGTTCCATTAGTCCATGTATCTGTTGTTGTACCAGTACCAGGCTGTTTTGACTACTGTGGCGATATAATATGTTCTAAAATCAGGTAAAGTAAAGCTTCCTACTTTGTTTTTCTTTTTCAGTAATGCCTTATTTATCCGGGGTCTCTTTCCCTTCCATATGAAGTTGATGACTTGTTTCTCCATCTCATTAAAGAATGTCGTTGGGATTTGGATCGGAATTGCATTAAATGTATAAATTGCTTTTGGTAGAAAAGACATTTTTTATAATGTTAAGGCTTCCTATCCACAAGCAAGGTATGTTCTTCCACTTGTGTAAGTCTCTTTTGGTTTCTTGCAGAAATGTTTTGTAGTTTTCTTTGTGTAAGTCTTTTACATCTCTGGTAAGATTTATTCCTAAGTATTTTATCTTCTTGGGGGCTACTTAAATGGCATCGATTTGGTGATTTCCTCTTCGATGTTCTTTTTGTTGGTGTAGAGGAATCCAACTGATTTTTGTATGTTTATCTTGTATCCCGATACTCTGCTGAACTCTTCTCTTAGTTTCAGTAGTTTTCTGGAGGATTCCTTAGGGTTTTCTGTGTATAAGATCATGTCATCTGCAAATAGAGATACTTTTACTTCTTCCATGCCAATCTGGATGCCATTTATTTCTTTATCTAGCCTAACTGCTCAGGCTAGGACTTCCAGCACAATGTTGAATAAGAGTGGTGATAAAGGGCATCCTTGTCTGGTTCCCGATCTCAGTGGGAATGTTTTCAGGCTCTCTCCATTTAAGATAATGTTGGCTGTGGGCTTTGTATAAATGCCCTTTATTATGTTGAGAATTTTTCCCTCTATTCCTATTTTGCTGAGAGTTTTTATCATGAATGGGTGTTGAACTTTGTCAAATGCCTTTTCTGCATCAATTGATAAAATTATGTGATTCTTGTCTTTTATTTATGTGGTGGATTACATTATTGTTTTTCTAATGTTGAACCATTCCTGCATACCTAGTATGAATCCCACTTGGTCATGGTGAATTATTTTTTTGATATGTTGTTGAATTCTTTTGGCTAGAATTTTGTTGAGGATTTTTGCATCTACATTCATGAGGGATAAAAAATATAGGTGTATAATTTTCTTTTCTTGTGGTGTCTTTACCTGGTTTTGATATTGGGGATATGGTGGCTTCATAGAATGAGTTTGGTAGTATTCCATCCTTTTCTATGCTCTGAAATACCTTTAGTAGTAGTGGTGTTAACTCTTCTCTGAAAGTTTGGTAGAACTCTGCAGCGAAGCCGTCCGGACCAGGGCTTTTTTTTGTTGGGAGTGTTTTGATTACCTTTTCAATGTCTTATTTTGTTATGGGTCTATTTAGTTGTCCTACCTCTGTTTGTGTTAGTTTAGGTAGGTAGTGTGTTTCTAGGAATTCATCTATTTCTTCTAGGTTTTCAAATTTGTTTGAGTATAGTTTTTCAGAGTAATCTGATATGATTCTCTTAATTTCAGTTGGTTTTTTTAATACCGCCCATCTCATTTCTTATTCGGGTTATTTGCTTCTTCTCCTGTTTTTCTTTTGTCAGGTTGGTCAGTGGTTTATCAATTTTGTTGATTTTTTCAAAAAACCAGCTTTTGGTCTTGTTAATTCTTTCAATTGTTTTTCTGTTTCCTATTTCATTTAGTTCAGTTCTAATTTTTGTTATTTGTTTTCTTCTGGTGCCTATGGGTTTCTTTTGTTGCTTTCTTTCTATTTGTTCAAGTTGTAGGGATAATTCTTTGATTTTGGCCCTTTCTTTTTTTTTGGATATGTGCATTTATTGATATAAATTGGCCTCTGAACACCGCTTTTGCTGTGTCCCAAAGGTTCTGATAGGACGTGTTTTCATTCTCATTGGATTCTCTGAATTTCTTTATTCCATCCTTAATGTCTTCTATAATCCAGTCTTTTTTGAGCAGGGTATTGTTCAGTTTCCAAGTGTTTCGTTTCTTTTCCCTGATTTTCCTGTTACTGATTTCCACTTTTATGGCCTTATGGTCAGAGAAGATGCTTTGTAATATTTCAGTGTTTTGGATTCTGCTAAGGCTTGCTTTATGACCTAGTATGTGGTCTATTCTAGAGAATGTTCCATGTGCACTAGAAAAGAAAGTATACTTGGTTGCTGTTAGGTGGAGTGTTCTGTCTATGAGGTCAAGTTGGTTGATTGTGGGATTTAGATCTTCTGTGTCTTTATTGAGCTTCTTTCTGGATGTCCTGTCCTTCACCAAAAGTGGTGTGTTGAAGTCTCCTACTATTATTGTGGAGCTGTCTATCTCACTTTTCAATGCTGATAGAGTTTGTTTCATGTATCTTGCAGCCCTGTCATTGGGTGCATAAATATTTCATATGGTTATATCTTCTTGGTGCATTGTCCCTTTAATCGTTATATAGTGTCCTTCCTTATCCTTTCTGATGGATTTAACTTTAAAGACTATTTTGTCAGAAATTAATATTGCCACTCCTGCTCTTTTTTGATTGTTCTTTGATGATATATTTTTTTCCATCGTTTGAGTTTTAGTTCGTTTGTGTCTCTGAGTCTAAAGTGTGTCTCTTGTAGGCACCATATAGGTAGATCTTGTTTTTTAATCCATTCTGCCACTCTCTGTCTCTTTATTGGTGCATTTAGTCCATTTACATTCAGGGTAATTATGGATAGGTATGAATTTAGTGCTATCATTTTGATGCCTTTTTGTGTGTGTTGACAGTTTCTTTTTCCCACTTGATTTTATGTGCTGAGTAGATTTTCTTTATATATTGTCCTTTCCTCATATTTGTTGTTGTTGATTTTGTTTCTGCTGAGTCTGTGTTTTTCCCCTGTATTTTATTTTGATGAGTAGGATAGTTTGTCTCCTTTGTGGTTACCTTATTATTTACCCTTATTTTTCTAAATTCAAACTAACTTTTATTTCTTTGTATTGCCGTACCTTCCTCTCCAAATGGAATGTATATGATTACCTTTCTTAGCCCCTCTTTATTATTTTAATGTTGTTTTCTTTTATATAATAACATCGCCGTTACCCTATGTTGGGCTTTTTTTCTTTTTTTTTAATCTTGCTTTGTTTTTTTTGATTTCCCTGTCTGGGTTGACTTCTGGTTGCTCTGCCCAGTGTTCTAGCCTTGGGATGATGCCTGATATTATTGATTTTCTAACCAAAGAACTCCCTTTAGTATTTCTTGTAGTTTTGCTTTGGTTTTTACAAATTCCCTAAACTTCTGTTTATCTGGAAATGTCTTAATTTCACCTTCATAGTTAAGAGACAGTTTTGATGGATATATGATTCTTGGCAGGCAATTTTTTTTTCCTTCAATTTTTTAAATATGTCATCCCATTGCCTTCTTGTCTGCTTGGTTTCTGCCGAGTAGTCAGAGTTTGTTCTTATTGGCTCTCCTTTGTAGGTGACTTTTCTTTTATCCCTTGCTGCTCTTATAATTCCCTCTTTGTCTTTGGTTTTGGCAAGCTTGTTTATAATATGTCTTGGTGACTTTCTTTTAACATCTACCTTATGTGGAGTTCAATGAGCATCTTGGATAGATATCTTCTCATCTTTCACAATATCAGGGAAGTTTTCTGCCGATAAATCTTCAACAATTTTCTCTGTATTTTCTATTATCCCTCCCTGTTCTGGTACTCCAATCACTCGTAGGTTATTTCTCTTGATAGAGTCCCACATGATTCTTAAGGTTTCTTCATTTTTTTAAATTCTTTTATCTGATTTTTCTTCAAATATATTAGTGCCAAGTGATTTATCTTCAAGTTCAGAAATTCTAGCTTCTACTCGCTCAATTCTGCTCCTCTGACTTTCTATTGAGTTATCTAATTCTGTAATTTTATTGTTTATCTTCTGAATTTCTGATTGCTCTGTCTATGGATTTTTCCAGCGTATTAAACTTTTCATTATGTTCCTGAATAATCTTTCTAATTTCTTCAGTTGCTTTATCTGTGTGTTCCTTCGCTTGTTCTGCATATTGCCTCATTTCCTTCCTGATGTCTTGAAGGCTTCTGTATATTAAAATTTTGTATTATGCATCTGGTAATTCCGGGAATGCACTTTCATCTAAAAGATCCCTTGATTCTGTGTTTTGAGAGCCTGTTGAGGTGATCATGGCCTGTTTCTTTTTTTTTTTCTGAGTATTTATTTATTTATTAACTTTTATTAAGCTTCAAGTGAACATTTACAAATCCAATCAGTCTGTCACATATAAGTTTACATACAGCTTACTCCGTACTCCCACTTGCTCTCCCCCTATTGAGTCAGCCCTTTCAGTCTCTCCTTTCGTGTCAATTTTGCCAGCTTCCCTCTCTCTCTATCCTCCCATCCCCCCTCCAGACAAGAGTTGCCAACACAATCTCAAGTGTCCACCTGATATAATTAGCTCACTCTTCATCTGCGTTTCTCTCCCACCTGCTGTCCAGTCCCTTTCATGTCTGATGAGTTGTCTTCGGGGATGGTTCCTGTCCTGTGCCAACAGAAGGTCTGGGGAGCATGGCCGCCGGGATTCCTCTAGTCTAAGTCAGACCATTAAGTATGGTCTTTTTGTGAGAATTTGGGGTCTGCATCCCACTGATCTCCTGCTCCCTCAGGGGTTCTCTGTTGTGCTCCCTGTCAGGGAAGTCATCGATTGTGGCCGGGCACCAACTAGTTCTTCTGGTCTCAGGATGATGTAGGTCTCTGGTTCATGTGGCCCTTTCTGTCTCTTGGGCTCTTAGTTGTTGTGTGACCTTGGTGTTCTTCATTTTCCTTTGCTCCAGGTGGGTTGAGACCAATTGATGCATCTTAGATGGCCGCTTGTTAGCATTTAAGACCCCAGACGCTACATTTCAAAGTGGGATGCAGAATGTTTTCATAATAGAATTATTTTGCCAATTGACTTAGAAGTCCCCTCAAACCATGTTCCCCAGATCCCCGCCCTTGCTCCGCTGACCTTTGAAGCATCCATTTTATCCCGGAAACTTCTTTGCTTTTGGTCCAGTCCAATTGAGCTGACCTTCCATGTATTGAGTGTTGTCTTTCCCTTCACCTAAAGCAGTTCTTATCTACTGATTAATCAATAAAAAACCCTCTCCCTCCCTCCCTCCCTCCCCCCTTCGTAACCACAAAAGTATGTGTTCTTCTCAGTTTATACTATTTCTCAAGATCTTATAATAGTGGTCTTATACAATATTTGTCCTTTTGCCTCTAATTTCGCTCAGCATAATGCCTTCCAGGTTCCTCCATGTTATGAAATGTTTCACAGATTCGTCACTGTTCTTTATCGATGCGTAGTATTCCATTGTGTGAATATACCACAATTTATTTACCCATTCATCCGTTGATGGACACCTTGGTTGCTTCCAGCTTTTTGCTATTGTAAACAGAGCTGCAATAAAAATGGGTGTGCATGTATCTGTTTGTGTGAAGGCTCTTGTTTCTCTAGGGTATATTCGGAGGAGTGGGATTTCTGGGTTGTATGGTAGTTCTATTTCTAACTGTTTAAGATAACGCCAGATAGATTTCCAAAGTGGTTGTACTATTTTACATTCCCACCAGCAGTGTACAAGAGTTCCAATCTCTCTGCAGCCTCTCCAACATTTATTATTTTGTGTTTTTTGGATTAATGCCAGCCTAGTTGGTGTGAGATGGAATCTCATCATAGTTTTAATCTGCATTTCTCTAATGGCTAATGATCGAGAGCATTTTCTCATGTATCTGTTGGCTGCCTGAATATCTTCTTTAGTGAAATGTGTGTTCATATCCTTTGCCCACTTCTTGATTGGGTTGTTTGTCTTTTTGTGGTTGAGTTTTGACAGAATCATGTAGATTTTAGAGATCAGGTGCTGGTCTGAGATGTCATAGATGAAAATTCTTTCCCAGTCTGTAGGTGGTCTTTTTACTCTTTTGGTGAAGTCTTTAGATGAGCATAGGTGTTTGATTTTTAGGAGCTCCCAGTTATCGGGTTTCTCTGTATCATTTTTGGTGATGTTTTGTATTCTGTTTATGCCCTGTATTAGGGCTCCTAGGGTTGTCCCTATTTTTTCTTCCATGATCTTTATCGTTTTAGTCTTTATGTTTAGGTCTTTGATCCACTTGGAGTTAGTTTTTGTGCATGGTGTGAGGTATGGGTCCTGTTTCATTTTTTTGCAAATGAATATCCAGTTATGCCAGCACCATTTGTTAAAAAGACTATCTTTTCCCCAATTAACTGACACTGGTCCTTTGTCAAATATCAGCTGCTCATACATGGATGGATTTATATCTGGGTTCTCAATTCTGTTCCATTGGTCTATGTGCCTGTTGTTGTACCAGTACCAGGCTGTTTTGACTACTGTGGCTGTATAATAGCTTCTGAAATCAGGTAGAGTGAGGCCTCTCACTTTCTTCTTCTTTTTCAGTCGTGCTTTGCTTATCCGGGGCTTCTTTCCCTTCCATATGAAATTGGTGATTTGTTTCTCTATCCCCTTAAAATATGACATTGGAATTTGGATCGGAAGTGCGTTATATGTATAGATGGCTTTTGGTAGAATAGACATTTTTACTATGTTAAGTCTTCCTATCCATGAGCAAGGTATGTTTTTCCACTTAAGTAAGTCCTTTTGAATTTCTTGTAGTAGAGCTTTGTAGTTTTCTTTGTATAGGTCTTTTACATCCTTGGTAAGATTTATTCCTAAGTATTTTATCTTCTTGGGGGCTACTGTGAATGGTATTGATTTGGTGATTTCCTCTTCGGTGTTCTTTTTGTTGATGTAGAGGAATCCAAGTGATTTTTGTATGTTTATTTTATAACCTGAGACTCTGCCAAACTCTTCTATTAGTTTCAGTAGTTTTCTGGACGATTCCTTAGGGTTTTCTGTGTATAAGATCATGCCATCTGCAAATAGTGATAACTTTACTTCCTCCTTGCCAATCCGGATACCTTTTATTTCTTTGTCTAGCCTAATTGCCCTGGTTAGGACTTCAAGCACGATGTTGAATAAGCGCGGTGATAAAGGGCATCCTTGTCTGGTTCCCGTTCTCAAGGGAAATGCTTTCAGGTTCTCTCCATTTAGAGTGATATTGGCTGTTGGCTTTGCATAGATGCCCTTTATTATGTTGAGGAATTTTCCTTCAATTCCTATTTTGGTGAGAGTTTTTATCATAAATGGGTGTTGGACTTTGTCAAATGCCTTTTCTGCATCTATTGATAAGATCATGTGGTTTTTGTCTTTTGTTTTATTTATGTGATGGATTACATTAATGGTTTTTCTGATATTAAACCAGCCTTGCATACCTGGTATAAATCCCACTTGATCAGGGTGAATTATTTTTTTGATGTGTTGTTGGATTCTATTGGCTAGAATTTTGTTGAGGATTTTTGCATCAATGTTCATGAGGGATATAGGTCTATAATTTTCTTTTTTTGTAATGTCTTTACCTGGTTTTGGTATCAGGGAGATGGTGGCTTCATAGAATGAGTTGGGTAGTATTCCGTCTTTTTCTATGCTTTGAAATACCTTCAGTAGTAGTGGTGTTAACTCTTTGAAAGTTTCGTAGAACTCTGCGGTGAAGCCGCCCGGGCCAGAGCTTTTTTTTGTTGGTAGTTTTTTGATTACCGTTTCAATCTCTTTTTTTGTTATGGGTCTATTTAGTTGTTCTACTTCTGAATGTGTTAGTTTAGGTAGGTAGTGTTTTTCCAGGAATTCAACCATTTCTTCTAGGTTTTCAAACTTGTTAGAGTACAATTTTTCATAGTAATCTGAAATGATTCTTTTAATTTCATTTGGTTCTGTTGTGATGTGGTCCTTCTCGTTTCTTATTCGGGTTATTTGTTTCCTTTCCTGTATTTCTTTAGTCAGTCTAGCCAATGGTTTATCAATTTTGTTAATTTTTTCAAAGAACAGCTTTTGGCTTTGTTAATTCTTTCAATTGTTTTTCTGTTCTCTAATTCATTTAGTTCAGCTCTAATTTTTATTATTTGTTTTCTTCTGGTGCCTGATGGATTCTTTTGTTGCTCACTTTCTATTTGTTCAAGTTGTAGGGACAGTTCTCTGCTTTTGGCTCTTTCTTCTTTTTGTATGTGTGGATTTATCGAAATAAATTGGCCTCTGAGCACTGCTTTTGCTGTGTCCCAGAGGTTTTGATAGGAAGTATTTTCATTCTCGTTGCATTCTATGAATTTCCTTATTCCCTCCTTGATGTCTTCTATAACCCACTCTTTTTTCAGGAGGGTATTGTTCATTTTCCAAGTATTGGTTTCTTTTCCCTAGTTTTTCTGTTATTGATTTCTAGTTTTATTGCCTTGTGGTCTGAGAAGATGCTTTGTAATATTTGGATGTTTTGGACTCTGCAAAGGTTTGTTTTATGACCTAATATGTGGTCTATTCTAGAGAATGTTCCATGTGCGCTAGAAAAAAAAGTATATTTTGCAGCAGTTGAGTGGAGAGTTCTGTATAAATCAATGAGGTCAAGTTGGTTGATTGTTGTAATTAGGTCTTCCGTGTCTCTATTGAGCTTCTTACTGGATATCTTGTCCTTCTCCGAAAGTGGTGTGTTGAAGTCTCCTACTATAATTGTGGAGATGTCTATCTCACTTTTCAATTCTGTTAAAATTTGATTTATGTATCTTGCAGCCCTGTCATTGGGTGCATAAATATTTAATATGGTTATGTCTTCCTGATCAATTGTCCATTTTGTCACTATGTAGTGTCCTTCTTTATCCTTTGTGGTGCATTTAAGTCTAAAGTCTATTTTGTCAGAAATTAATATTGCTACTCCTCTTCTTTTTTGCTTATTGTTTGCTTGATATATTTTTTTCCATCCTTTGAGTTTTAGTTTGTTTGTGTCTCTAAGTCTAAGGTGTGTCTCTTGTAGGCAGCATATAGATGGATCGTGTTTCTTTATCCAGTCCGTGACTCTCTGTCTCTTTATTGGTGCATTTAGTCCATTTCCATTCAGCGTAATTATAGATAAATAAGTTTTTAGTGCTTTCATTTTGATGCCTTTTCATGTGTGTTGTTGGCAATTTCATTTTTCCACATACTTTTTTGTGCTGAGACGTTTTTCTTAGTAAATTGTGAGATCCTCATTTTCATAGTGTTTGACTTTATGTTAGTTGAGTCGTTACGTTTTTCTTGGCTTTTATCTTGAGTTAAGGAGTTGTTATACCTTTTTGTGGCTACCTTATTATTTACCCCTATTTTTTTAAGTAAAAATCTAACTTGTATCGTCCTATATCGCCTTGTATCACTCTCCATCTGGCAGTTCAATGCCTCCTGTATTTAGTCCCTCTTTTTGATTATTGTGATCTTTTACCTATTGACTTCCATGATTCCCTGTTATGTGTATTATTATTATTATTATTTTTAATTGATCTTAATTTGTTTGTTTTTGTGATTTCCCTATTTGAGTTGATATCAGGACGTTCTGTTTTGTGACCTTGTGTTGTGCTGGTATCTGATATTATTGGTTTTCTGACCAAAAAATATCCTTTAGTATTTCTTGTAGCTTTGGTTTGGTTTTTGCAAATTCTCTAAACTTGTGTTTATCTGTAAATAGCTTAATTTCGCCTTCATATTTCAGAGAGAGTTTTGCTGGATATATGATCCTTGGCTGGCAGTTCTTCTCCTTCAGTGCTCTGTATATGTCGTCCCATTCCCTTCTTGCCTGCATGGTTTCTGCTGAGTAGTCTGAACTTATTCTTATTGATTCTCCCTTGAAGGAAACCTTTCTTTTCTCCCTGGCTGCTTTTAAAATTTTCTGTTTATCTTTGGTTTTGGTGAGTTTGATGATAATATGTCTTGGTGTTTTTCTTTTTGGATCAATCTTAAATGGGGTTCGATGAGCATCTTGGATAGATATCCTTTCATCTTTCATGATGTCAGGGAAGTTTTCTGTCAGGAGTTCTTCAACTATTTTCTCTGTGTTTTCTGTCCCCCCTCCCTGTTCTGAGACTCCAATCACCTGCAAGTTATCCTTCTTGATAGAGTCCTACATGATTCTTAGGGTTTCTTCATTTTTTTAAATTCTTTTATCTGATTTTTTTTCAGCTATGTTGGTGTTGATTCCCTGGTCCTCCAGATGTCCCAGTCTGCATTCTAATTGCTCGAGTCTGATCCTCTGACTTCCTACTGCGTTGTCTAATTCTGTAATTTTATTGTTAATCTTTTGGATTTCTACATGCTGTCTCTCTATGGATTCTTGCAACTTATTAATTTTTCCACTATGTTCTCGAATAATCTTTTTGAGTTCTTCAACAGTTTTATCAGTGTGTTCCTTGGCTTTTTCTGCAGTTTGCCTTATTTCGTTTGTGATGTCTTGAAGTATTCTGTAAATTAGTTTTTTATATTCTGTATCTGATAATTCCAGGACTGTATCTTCATTTGGGAAAGATTTTGATTCTTTTGTTTGGGGGGTTGTAGAAGCTGTCATGGTCTGCTTCTTTATGTGGTTTGATATGGACTGCTGTCTCCGAGCCATCACTGGGAAACTAGTTTTTCCAGAAAATCCGCTAAAAAAAAAAAATGCAGTCAGATCCCTATCAGAGTTCTCCCTCTGGCTCAGGCAATTCGGATGTTAATGAAGCCGCCTGGGGAGGGTGGGGGAGGGATTAGAGAGATAGGAGAGTAGCACTTCAGAATATAGCCAGAGTTGCTTGTCTTGCTTGGAATGACTATTATATCTGAGATTCCCGCAGGGCACGTTGCCTATGTGTGCTGGCTGTGTGGAGATTGCCCCCGGGGGGTCTGGCCCGCTGAAGTCACGGTCAGATCCTCTGCTGCCAGACCCACGCCCAACGTTAAGGTTCCCCTGCTGGGACGATGCACTCTCGACTCCAAAATCAGTCGCTGCCTCCCAGGGACTTCTCGTCTCGCCAGCCGCGTCTCCGTGCCGCCTCCGCGAACCTGCTGGGCCCCCTCCCGGGGTTAGTTCAGGTGAGTGGAGCAGCTCCCCGTGCTTCTGCCATGACCGCGTGTCCTGGCTGGGACGCTGCTCTCCCCGCTCCAAGACCAGTCGCTGCCTCCCGGGGACTTCTCCCACCGGATGCGTTGCCACACTGCCTGCGCGAACCGGCTGGGCCCCCTCCCAGGGTTAGTTCAGGGGCGTGGAGCAGCTCTCCGTACTTATGCCCTGCCTGTGCCCAGCCAAAATCCCGGCGGGACGGTTCCCTGGCTGGGACGCTGCTCTCCCCGCTCCAAGATCAGTCACTGCCTCCCGGGGACTTCTCCCACCGGCTGCGTCGCCAGGCCGCCCGCGTGAACCACCTGGACCCCCTCCCGGAGTGAGTTCGGGGGCTAGGGCTGGGCCCCTTGTTTGTGCCGTCTGCTCCCCTGGGCTCTGCCCCAAATTGGGCGCCGAAGGTTACCTGACTGGTACGCTAGCTCCAGGCTCTGAAAACAATCCCTGCTTCCCCGTATTTGTTCATTCTCCATCTCTAAATCTGTGTTTGTTGTTCAGGGTTCGTAGATTGTTATGTATGTGATCGATTCACTTGTTTTTCTGAGTCTTTGTCGCAAGAGAGATCTGAGGTAACGTCTACCTAGTCCGCCATCTTGGCCCCGCCTCATAGCCTGTTTCTTTATGTGACTTGATATTGACTGTTGTCTCCAAGCCATCTATAAGTTATTGTATTGTTTATGCTTGCTTACTGTGTTGTAGCTGCTTGCTTTGTTTTGTTTTGCTATACCCCTATGTGTTGCTGGAGTGAGCTAGCTTGATTATTTTCACCTGTGGATCTCTGGTGTCCTGTCCCCAGCTGGCTAGAGCTGTTATCAGGTATATAAGTCTAAGAGTCCATTCAGTTTTCTTGTATTAATTCAGCTCAGGTTTCCAGGTAGCTGATAACAGGTGTGTGGTACAGGCTCTGTCCTACAGCCTTAGAGGGACAGGGGTGATTGGCATATATACCAGTATCTGATTGCAGCAGGGGGTCAAGCTCTGAACAAGGCAGGGAGCTGAGAACCGATCCCCAAGTGTCTCTGAGGAAAACATGTCTCTGTTTCCCAGAGCATGCTGGTTGGTGGGTTCTGCAGATGGATCATGGGCACCCAAAGTTTTTGGTTGTAAGGACTGAGAGGTACCAGTTATCTTTGGACCCCTGTCATGGGTGGGTGGGTGACCTGAGTGTAGCTACCAGTACTTAGGTTACTGATGTGGGTAGGTGAGGACCTTGTTTAATAGGCAAATCAATGTCAAATGTCAAACACCCACCTCTCCACCGCACAGCTGAAATCGTCAGAGTTTGTCAACAAGGGCCTATTCTCCTGAAATAGGCCCACACAGGTCCATGCAGAGGGAAAAGGTGCTCAAGGTCTACGGACAGTTTATGCCTGGGCAGGAGCCGCTTCTGTCCTGAGTTCCCCTGGTTAATGGAGCTAGCAAATTATCTTTGCCCCCAGTTGCAAATTTTTTCCTTCCCCAAGGCTGGGAGGATGGCTCTAGGTGTTCACCAGGGTCTATCTCAGGCCCAGGGATTCAGCCACTGAAGCCAGCTTGGAGGTGGGGGAGCATGGTAAAATATAAGCAAGTTCTTATCTTTTGCCGAGAGCGCCATTCTCCTCAGGTTCCCGAGGTGTGAGTAAGCTGTGTGGCTGGCTGCTTCTCCCTGAGAAAACTGTGGCCAAACACTAGTACCAGACCGCTGCTGCCACCACCGCTGCTCCGGGAATGGTGCCTGAGGGCTCCCCATGATTCAGGTCCAGTAACTCCTCTCCAGTTCTGAACAGGCTCTTCCTGCCCCCACCCCTCAGTTTGTTGTCCAAGCTTGCATTTGACGCTCAGGGCTCCCAGCTTTTCACAAATATACTCGTTTCACTTGTTTTTTGGGGTCTTTGTTGTAAAGAGGGCTCGATGGAAGCATCTGTCTATTCCACCATCTTGGCTCCCTGCCAGTTGATATCTTGACTTCCATGGGCATTGATTGTGGTTCCAGGTAAAACAAAATTTTTGATAACTTAAATCTTTACTCCATTTATCATGATGTTGCTTATTGGTCCAATTGTGAGGATTTTTGTTTTCTTTATGTTGAGGCATAATCCACATGAAGGCTGTCATCTTAGATCTTCATCTGTAAGTGCTTCAAGCGCTCTTAACTTTCACCAAGCAAGGTGGTATTATCTGCATATGCAGGTTGTTTCTGAGTCTTCATCCAATCCTAATGTCCCTTTCTTCTTCAAATGGTCCAGCTTCCAGAATTATTTGCTCAGCAAACACATTAAACAATTACGGTGAAAGGATCAAACCTGACACACACCTTTCCTTACTTTAAACCATGCGGTATGCCCTTGTTCTGTTCCAGCAACCACCTCTTGGTCTATGTATAGGTTTCTCATGAGCTCAATTAAGTATTCTGGAATTTCCATTCTTCACAATGTTATCCATGATTTGTTATGACCCACACAGTCAAATGCCTTGGCACAGTCAATAAAACACAGGTAAACATCTTTCTGGTATTCTCTGCTTTCAGCCAAGATCCATCTGACGACATCAGCAGTGATAGCCCTCTTTCCATGTCCTCTTCTGAATTCACCCTGAATTTCTGGCAGTTCCCTGTTGACAACGTTTTGCTACTATTCATGAGGTTTTCACCTGCCAATTTTTTTAGAAGTAGACTACAAGATCCTTCTTCCTAGTCTGTCTTGGTTTGGAAACTCCACTGAAACCTGTCCACCAAGGGTGACCCTGTTGGTATTTGAAATACCAGTGGCAAAGCTTCCAGCATCACAGCAACACCCAAGCCACTGTAGTAGGACAAACTGACGGAGAAGTGGCAGGCTAGCTAAAGTGACACTGGCAAATCATTTTCCACAGTTGACAGCCTAGAGAATTGAGGGAGGCAGGGAGAAGTTTCTAGAAAGGGAGAATGGGTCAGTCAGCCTATAGTTTTCCTCATGTTCACTGTTCTTATACCTACAATGACTCATCTGTATCTAATAACTTTCACCATTCAGATTAAGGTACAACTGGAGCTAGACTCAGGGATATGACGGAAAAAAAAAAAAAAAGAGGGTTATTGCATCAAGTAGATATGGGTAGGAATCCCAACTCTAATACTTAGGAGGCATATGAAAGAACACATTCGTATTCATTCTCTATCTGTGTTTCTCTTTCTCTTCTCATAAAAAGTTTCTTTGTTCCAAGTCTCAACTTGCCTGTGGCCTTAACAGTAGGGTCAAGCCCACATCTGGCACATGTGGTATTAAAGTGGCACTGGACAAGTTACTTGACCTTTCTCAACTAACTTCATTTCTCCTTAAAATGGGAGAAATCATCACCTCAGGGATAGTGGTAAGGACAATATATGACAACCCATGTAAAATGCCCAGTACACAATAAGCACACAACAAATGTGTTTTCCTTTCCTCTTTTCTTTTCCTACCATATTGTCTTCTTAGAGATACTTCGTGATCCACTTGGCTGTCATCCTCTCAGACAGACAGATTACACAGAATATGTTTCAATTGTTCCTGAGACCTTTGAATAGAAGACATGTCTTCATATCTTTGCATGCCTCATGGTCAATAACAAGTTGCTGTCAAGTTGACTCAGACTCATGGGGACCCTATGTGTGTCACAATAGAACTATGCTACATAAGGTTTTCATTGACTGAATTTTCAGAATTAAATTGCTCCAAGTCCATTTTGAGGCGCCTCTGGGTGGACTCGAACTAAACTGCTAAACTTCTGAGAATCTCAGCTCCCCCTTTTCAAATGGGGAATAGGTTTGCTGAAGCACACAGAGTGAGGGATGAGGCAGACAGCACAGTGGTTAAAGCCCTAGGCTGCCAAACAAAAGGTCAGCAGTTCAAACCCACTAGCCGCTCTGCAGGGGAAAGATATAGCAGTCTGTTTCTTGGAAACACTGTGGGTTAGTTCTACTCTGTACTATAGGGTCACTATGTGTCAGAATTGACTCAACTGCAACAGGGTATGGGTAGCATAGGTATTCATTTCACTTCCAAAGAAAATGGTGAGCTTTTAGACTCTTACTGCTTCTGGACAGGAAAACTCTTTCACCCTACACTGTCCCCAGGTCCCTGGGTGGCACAAACAGTTTGAACTGACTACTAACTTAAAGATTGTTAGTTTGAATCCAACCAGCAGCACCACAGAAGAAAGGTCTGGCTATCTGCTTTCCTAAAGAATACAACCAAGAAAACCCTGTAGAGCACAGTCCTACTCTGTAACTCATGGAGTTGCCATAAGTTGAAATTGATTCCATGGCAACAGGCTTGGGTGTTTTTTTTTTGTTTTTGTTTTTAATTCTTTCCCCAAGTGACTGTGCCTTGTGAAGTAACCCCCAATATGGGGTTGTTGTTGTTTGCTCTTAGCTGCTGTTGAGACAGCTCCTGACTCATGGTGACCCCAGGCACACTGGGACGAAACACTGCTGGATGCTGCGCCTTCCCCGTAAACAGAGGCAGATGGGATTGTTGTGATCCATAGGGTTTTCATCTGGCTTAGGCTGGAAGCTGACGAGTGGTGGTTGCCATGGGGTGCATTGGCTCAAAATTGAACCTGGGTCCCCTACATGGAAGGTGAGAATTATATCACTGAACCACCAAAACTCTCAATATGGGGTAGTTATAAACATAATAAAATGCAAATATAAAGCCTTAATTAAAGAAAACAAAAACAAACTCAAAACTTCCCAGAACTGATGGTAGCTACTTTTGGCTTGAAATTCAGGAATCTCTGAGAAAGCAACCAGGTTTGCTGGTCACCATATGACCCAGCAATTCCACTCCTATGTATCGACCCAGAAGACTTGAAATCAGGGATTCAAACAGATACTGTACAAGAATGTTCATTGCAGTATTATTCACAATTGTCAAACGTGGAAACAACCCACTTGTCCACCAACAAATGAATGGGTAAACAAAATATGGTCTATCCATACAATAGAATATTACTCATCTATAAAGAGAAATGAAATCCTGATACCTGCCACGACATGATGAACCTTGAAAACATGCTGAGGGAAATAAGTCAGACTCAAAAGGGCAAATATCGTATGATTCGCCCAGTATGAAATGTCTCAACTACGCAAATGCATTGTTGTTGTTATTAGTTGCCTTCGAGTCGAATCCGACTCATTCTGACCCCGTGTGACAGAGTAGAATTGCCCCATAGCGTTTCCTAGGCTGTAATCTTTATGGGAGCAGATTGCCAGGTTGTTTTTCCAGCATAGCAGCTGGTGGGTTCGAACTGATTAACATTTCAGTAAGCAGTCAAGCACTTAACCACTGTGCCACCAGGGTTCCTTAGGCAAGTGCATGGAGATAAGACTGTATCAGTGGTGACCAGGGGCTGAGGGGAGGGAGAAACGAGGAGTTGTTGCTGAAGGGGCACTGGGTTCCCTTTTCAGTGATGAAAAGCATCTGGGGATGGATAGTGGTGATGGTCGCCCAGCACAGTGAATGTCATTAATGTCTCTGAATAAAAATAAGAACCAAAGCATATGAACTTAATATTCTGCTTAGTAAAATAAAAAGTGGACGTGGCCTGAGCATAGGGTTGGAGAATTTTGAAAAGCAACCTCTGGCGTTTGGATGTTCGGCCCAGGGCTTTGACAACGGAGGCTTGACTTTCTGGGTTAGGAAGCCCACTTGGTTGGGCCCCCTCTTCAGACTCGCCCTGGGGGTTATCCAGCCTCTCCACAGTGCCTGGGGTCTCAGAATGGGCTTCTTGGTTAATTAACAGGCTGCTTTAGGTTGGCTATGAGTTGGAATCAACTCGACCGCACCAGGTTTGGTTTTTTTAGGTTGGCTATGAGTTTTTTTTTTTTTTTTATGAGTTGGAATCAACTCGACCGCACCAGGTTTGGTTTTTTTAGTTTAAGGTTGGCTATTTTCCTGTGTGTTTTAAGTCATTTTAAGATTTTGACCATGCGTGGGCTGTGTACTGCTTCCTCACATATATTGATGGAATTGTCACAGGTTGAGTAAGCTGGCTCCAACTTTAAATATTCACCATTTTAGGTTAAATATTTACCGAATGTATTTTTATAGCCCATCCACAGAGATATGTTATTTGGAAATTACCATGCTCAAATTTATGTGATGGGCTTCTGGCCTGGTATCCTAGAGGTCACCCCCAAGGTGCACTTGGAGAGCATGAGAGCGCCTTAGCCAGCCTTGATTCCCTCTGAGTCCTAGCCCAGTGCTGAGATGTAGGAGGGTCTTGATAGGTGTCAGTGTAATTAACATGTGGTGGGTCCATGTTATAGGAGTCCCTGGTGGTGAAAATAGTTAAACCGAGACTACTAACTGAAAGGTTGGTGGTTCAAACCCACCCAGAGACACCTCGAAAGACAGGCCTCATGATCTGCTTCCAAAAGGTCAAAGCCTTGAAAACTCTTTAAGGATCGCAGTTCTGATCTGCACATGGGGTCCCTGTGAGTGGGAATTGACTTAATGGCAACTGGTAACTGGATCCGCCTGAAAATTATTGCAGAAGAATCCTCGACCTAATCAACCCCACTTCTACCTGTACCTTCCCAAGACACCAGTTACGGAGAGAAATTGTGAGCTCATGTCCCACTTATGGGGCAGAGTTATAAGTTGATGCCAAAATCTAGTCTCACCATTGCATTCTTTCTTCGTCTTCTTCCCTAGTAAGCGATCATGGTGACCACCTAAGCAGATGGTGACAGGTGGACACAGTGTGGGAGATAAGTGTCTCCATTTCAGAATCCCCACAAGAATTTGGCCCAGCCCACCTCCCACAGGGTCCTACTCCACTGGAATGACAAGTTGTAAGATGGCAGGGTAACTGTGCCACTGGGACTGGTGAACAGATGGGATGTGTAAAGACACACAGCTTGCTGTTCTTTGCTGAACTGTGAAGAACTGCATGAACTATATGTAAGCTGCTTTCTATACCATTGCCAATTACCTTTTTTTGGACTCAGAATTAGTATTTTCTCATTGACTCTTGAGTTATTTCATTTTGCATGTAGCCATTGATTATACATAAGCACCACAAGTGATCTGTTTATTTTTTTAAAATCCATCCATGCAAAATGCTGAATACAGTGTAGATTTTGCTGTTTTTTTTTTTTTTTTTTTTTTTTTGCCAAATTATAATCATAGCCCATGTCATTAAATCTTAAACTGGTTTCCTATAAAGATCAGTGTCATAGGTCTGCATATACTTTATAGAAGCTAGCTTCTGTAAAGATGTTTTCAATGTTTACAAGTGAAAGGAGCAAAGTTATCAAAGGCCTTATGTCGTGTACATATGTTCTTTGAAATATTTGTGCTTTAGTTTATTGCCTATAAGAGAGAAATTATATAATTTATTCAGTAAATACTACTGTAAACTCTAGTTTTATTAGAGAAATAAAATATTTTGTTCTCAGTTGTAGTAGTACATTGATTCCAATGGTTTCTGGTCTTTTTTTTTTTTAATATTTTTGTGTTTTTTGGTGAAGGTTTACACGGCAGTTTAGGTTTCCATTCAACAATTTCAACACAAATTGTTCAGTGACATTGGTTATATTCTTCACAATACATGACCATTCTCATTATTTCTGTCCTGATTGTTCTGCTTCCGTTAATTTCGTTTCTCTGCCCCATTATATTCTCATCTTTGTTTTAAAGTAATTGTTTACTGTTTGGCCTAGTATGGGTGATTTTTTAAAGGAACACAATACCCACGGGTGATATTCTTTATTTTGTGAGCTAATCTGCTATTCAGCTCCAAGGTGACCTCAGGGGTTAGTTTCAGTTCAAGGTTTGAAGAGTATCTCAAGGCAATAGTCTCGGAGAGTCCTCCAGTCTCAACGAGTCCAGTAAGTCTGGTTTTTTGTTTGGGGGGTTTTGTTTGTTTGTTTTAGAAATTTGAGGTTCTGTTCCACATTGTTCGCCAATTCTATCAGCATCCATTTATTATGGCCCTGATGGTTTTTGGTCTTTACATATCTTTCTTTTAATAATAAAAAATATCAGACACTCCTTATTTTTAGATATTTGGGGATCTTAAATAAGCTGAATCTCATGGCACATGAAAATGGAAAGATAAAGATCCCTGCACCCCAAGAAAAGACTCAATAGCAGATTCTGCTCAACTCATTCTGGAGGTTTCCCAAATGTCCTGCAGTATTAGTCTGCTTCCATTGCGTTTTGTTGCAGTAACAAACAACCCCCAAATCATTCATCAACCAAGTTTTATTTCTCATTCACATTTTCAGGCCAGCTATAACTCTGTTCCAAGTGTCATCTTCATGTTAGGGTCCAGAGTCAGCTCCAATTTGGGGGGGTGCCAATTTTATGGCAGAAGAAAAAGCCGTGGTGGAGCTAAAAGCTGGGAGTTACAAGAAGAAAAGCCTTCACCAACGCATCTGCCTCTCCTCATGTCTTTCCAAACACAGGAAACCTCCCAAGGAAACCCAAGATTCCACCCCCGGAAGCCTTCCCAGACTGTGGTCCAGCAGAGGAGCTTCTGAGGTTACAATGAGCTCTGGCCCAACCCCAGTCTCTGGAGGCTCCTCCCAGAAGGACCCAGCCTACAAAGACTTCGTAGACTTCTACTTGTTTTCCTCCTTTTAATTTTTTACTTTCCTCACTTTCTATACTATATACTCCTATTCCTTCGGAGTCTATTCTAGTAACCAGGCCATTCAACACAAATGGTCAAGTTCAAAAGTGATGTCAGATAGATATTCAAGGGGTCCATTGTAATATAAATGGAGTTATTGTTTGTTTCTTAGATGCTGTCTTAACACAGTTTTGAGGCCCTGCCTGGAGGCCGGTCTATCCCTTTCTTGAGCAGCTAAGGCCACTCTCCAGCCACCCCTCCTCCTTATTGGGCTCTCATACTCTTGGGCAGGTACCTAACACCTAGGGGCAACTCCTATGCTCTGGGGACTACAGAAATATCAAAATACCCAAACCCCAGAAAGCTCAAGAAACCTAGCCTACCTTGCCATGCTTGGATACATAAGATGTCTTCTCCAGGTGTGGCTTGCTGTAGCCCTGCCCTGGATGCAACCACCTGTAGGGCCCTATATCTCTGTATGCTCTGTTTTAGGCAGAGCCTGTGTGTATAATCAAACCTTTCAAATTTTCCATCTCTCTCTCTTGATCTATAGGGTTGCTGTGAGTCGGAATCAACTAGACAGAAACGGGTTAACTGGGCTGTCTTGATCTGTATCTGGCCCTACCTTGCCTTATCCAGGGTAATGTGATTAAAAGGCCCACTCCTGGACTGCCTTCTGGTCCTTCCAACCTAATCATTACCCATACCTGGGCCTCTCCCTCTTCATCACTTTCCATAGGTGGGGTGCCCCCAACCTCTACCACCTCCTCAGTACCTACCCTCTGCAGACTCCTGGTCCGCTAGGCTCCTCAGTACCCACACGGGGGTCCTCCTGCCCTTCTAGCTACACACTTGCTAACACTGGGCTGCATCCAGATTCCTCATACCTCCCCATTTCCCACACCTGGGCTGTCTCCTGTCCCCTCACACCTCCTCACTCCCCATACCTGGGCTGCCTCCTGTTCCCTCAGGCCTCCTCACTCCCCATACCTGGGCTGCCTCCTGGCCCCTCACAGGTCCTCATTCCCCACACCTGGGCTGCCTCCTGTACCCTCACACCTCCTCATCCCCACACCTGGACTGCCTCCTGGGTCTTCCCACCATCTCACTGACCACACCAGTGCTTTCTCCTGACACTTTCCACCTCCTTCCTCTGCAGATCTTTGCTGTCTGTTGATCCACCACCTCCTGAGCTACTGCACCTGGGCTACCCTTAGCTCCCTCCTAAAGACTCAGTATATTCACATAGGTGTTCTCTTGGCTCCTACCTCCCCCTAACTTCCCATAACCTGCTTGGTACCTGAACTTTCCCAATTCCTCCTGACCCACTGCTGAGCCTTCTCCTAACCCCTCCCTCCTCCTCAGTTTCCACACCCATGCTAAGTCCTTCTCATTTCCCACCCCTGGGCTGCCTCCTGACCCCTCCCACCTCAACAGCCACACCTGGACTTCAATTGACCCCTCCCACCTCCTCACTCCCAACACGTGTGCCTTCTACTGACCGACTTCCCACTTTACTCCTGAGATCTCCCCAGCTTCCTCATAGACCTTCTCACTCCCCACACCTGGACTGTGTCCTCACCCTTCCCACCTTCCTTTACCCACCCCAGGGATTTATCCTGTAGACAGGCATTCACACAGGTACCTGTCCATGAATGCTCACAGCAGCTCCACCCCTCCCATCCGTCAATAGGTGGAACCAACCCATATGTCCATCAACAGATGACTGGGTTGACAAAGTGTGATCTATCCACTCAACGGAATTCCACTGAGCTTTACAAAGCATGAGAAACTGACTTCTGCTACAATGGGGACGGACCTCAAACTCATTAAGCAAAGGAAAAAAAAGGCCACATGTTTCCATTTAGATAAGAAATCTAGAGCAGGTGAGTCCATAGGCATAGAAAGCCAATCACTGGTTGCCTTGGGCACGGGGGACAGGCATGGGGAAGACTGCTTAATGGGTCCAGGGTTTCTGTTTGTGTTGATGCCAATGTTCTGAAATAGATACTGGTGATAGTCGATAGGATCGTGAAAATACATAAAGCTATGGTATCACACCTGTTAAAACCAATAAAAAAAACTTTATTTAATGAAAAATCTACCAGTTAAAATAGTAAGAACTATGAATGTAAAAAGTTAGCTGCAAATATGCTACATAAAAACCAGAGAAATACCCACTCAGGTGAAGGTAAGGAAGGATCTCGTTCTGAACCGATGCTCCCTCGCTGGGGCTGAGGAGCTGGTGTGGAGTGGGCATGGTGAGTTGCTGGGACTCTGGTGCCTGGGCCAGAGCTGGCGATGGAGGACCTGGGGCTACTTGAGCCCCGGTGTTGACACAGGAGCAGGATCAACATTAACTGGTGGTCTAGGAGTTGTTTCTGCCGATGGCTCAGGATAAGAATCTGAATTTTCATCAGACTCTTCTTCTGGTGCCTGGGCCAGAGCAGCAGATGGAGGACATGGGGCTACATGGGACCCCGGTGTTGGTGCAGAAGCAGTTTCCACATCAGCTGGTGGTGCTGGAGCCGGTTCTGTAGGTGACCCAGGATACAAGTCTAGCTCCCCAGCAGGCTCGTTGTCGGGAGCCTGGGCCGGACCAGGAGCTGGAAGACATGGCGCCACATCTAGCTCTGCTGTTGCTGTAGGAATAGAATGGACCTCAGCTGGTGGTCCAAAAGCTTGTTCTAGAGGTGCCTCGGGATAATGGTCAAGCTTTCCAGCAACCTCTTCCTCTGGAGCCTGGGCCAGACCTGGACATGGAGGACCTGGTGCTACATTGAGCCCCAGTGTTGCTGCAGGAGCAGGATCCACAGCAGCTGGTGGTCTGTGATTGAGTTCTGGAGGTGGCCCAGGATTAGAATCTGGCTTTCTGTTTGGCCCTTCATCAGGCGCCTGGGCCAGAGCAGCAGATGGAGGGACTGGGGCTACACTGAACCCCAGTGTTGCTGCAGGAGCAGGATTGACACCAGCAGGTGGCCCAGGAGCTGGTTCCTGTGGTGGCCCAGGACGGGAATCCATCCCTCCAGCTGGCTTTCCTTCTGGTGCCAGTGTGGAAGCTGATGATGGAATAGCTGATGCTGTGTGGAGCTCTGGTGTTGATGCAAGAGCAGGATTGACATCTGCCGGGGGTACAGGAGCTGGTTCTGGAGATGACCCAGGAAGAGAACCCAGTCCTCCAGCAGGCTCTTCGTCTGATGATGGAGGTGGTGGTTGAGGATCTGGTGTTCCATCCAGCTCCTGTGATGGTTCAGGGGTAGGATCTACCCCAACAGTTGGTTATGGATTTGCCCCAGGAGGTGATGCAGAAGATGCCAGCATTCCAGCAGGCTCTCTGTGTGGTGACAGATCTGGGGTTGGAGGACCTGATGCTCTATGGAACACCAGTGTTGGTACTGGAACGTGATCTGCCTTATGAGGTCGCCCTGGAGTTCCTTCTGCGGGTGGACAGAGATCCTGAGCTGCTTTTAGACCTGGTGCCGGCCCTGATGTGGGAGGCACAAGAGGAGAAAATATTCACCAACATGACTGCATTTCCTTGTGCTTTTCCAATGACAGAAAATATCCCACTGCCTTAAAGAGAAGCCCAAGGCCCAGATTTCCACATCAGGAAGTCTTCCCAGACTGCGGTCCACCAGAGGAGGGTCTGAGGTTACTCTGAGCTCTGGCCCATCCCTGACTCTATGGGTCCTTACTGTGGATCCCGCCCCATGTCCCCTCACAAGCTCACATGCATGCATGCCCAGTCCTCCTCACCCTCTGGCTCTGTCTCACTGGGCTCCAGGTTGTCCAGCTGGGCACAGAGAAGAAGGGCATGGTGTTCCAGGTCTGAGCCTGGCATGTTCACCTGCAGGTACTCCACCAGCAGCTTCAGGCAGGGCAAGTGTGCCGGCTGGTCAAAGTCTTCTGGGTATTCATCCATCCAGGTTTTCAGGATGAAAGAGATGGCCCTGGGGATGTGTGATGAAGAACAGGGTCAGAGGCCTGGCCTTTCCCACCACACTGACCTCCCAGGGCTTCTCTGCAAGGGACTGGGTCCCTCTGCCCCTGATTTTCTGAAGTCCAGCCCCACCATGTAGCAGCCTCTCTAGCTGTCCTGGCAGTGACAAACTGGTCACTGAGCAGAGGCTTAACACAGAGCCTTGGTCACAGAGAGAATCCTATCAATGGTCTGACCAACTCTCCCTCCTCAAGAAGCCTCACTTATGTCCCTCTCTGAACCCTGGGACCCTCCCCACCAAACAGTGAACCCCCAAGGGCAGGGAACAGTGTGTCTGCATGTTCACCTCACAGCCTGGCATACAGCAGTGCTCCAGAAATATCTGACACTGGAGATACACAGAGTTTGTCTCCCATGGTCACTGATCTCCTGTGGAGCGGGTCCCACATGGAGCTGAGCACCCACCATAGGGGTGCAGGACTGTGTTGCAGGTTTCTCCCCACCTCTTGCTCTGGCCCCATATGGGGAGGGAACAATCAGAGCTGGGAGGGGGTTATAGATGGGGAGGATACCCTCAGGGCCACACTGAGCTCCTTGCCAAACTTTTGCTTCCCAGTGCACCCAGGCTGCACCCCCAGCTCTGTGTGACCGCTTTCTCCTGCTGGAGGCTCCGCTGAACTCATTCCTCCAGGGGGATCTAGATGTTTAGGACCAAGGGTATCCCTAGCTCCAATCCTGACACAGGCCTCCTTCAACCCCCAGTCTTCCTTGGAGACAGAAGGCCCTCTTTCTCCACCAAATGTCCACTCACTCTTTCTCCTGATCCTGGAGTCTGCCATCCCCGGCTGAATAGGGGCCGTCGTATCCATACCTAGATGAGGCATGAGAGTGTCACATCTTATGCACTGTGGATACTACCTGCTTCCAACGTCTAGTGTTCGTGTCTGACTCCTGACTAAAATGGAGACCAGGAGGGCAGGGGTTCCTGGTGGTTTTGTTCACTGAATGATGCTGAGTGTCTAGAACAGTGTCTGCGACAGTAGAGGCTTCATAGATAATTGTTGAATGAATGAACCCAAGCAGTACCCTCCCCAATATCTGAGTGTCCTGGGGCCCCTCTATCAGCCACCAGGGATTCTAGTTCTGCCTACACCAAGGACAAGGACCCATTAGATGGAATCTCAATCCCCCATTTTCAAATGGGGAATAGGATTGCTGAAAGCCATGTAGTCAGTGAGGGGCGAGGCAGACAGCTTCTTCAGGTACTAGAGGAAAAGAATAAATGTGAACATCCCAGGCCCTCCAGCAGCCTTTTCCCTAGAGCTGGGCTTTGGATGTTGGGGCTCTAGTGGCACAGTAGTTAAAGAGCTGGCTGCTAACCAAAAGGTCAACAGCTCGAATCCACCTGCCCCTTGGAAACCCTATGGGGCAGTACTGCTCTGTTCTCTAAGGTCACTACGAGTTGGAATTGACTCAATGGCAACATATTTGTTTTTGGTGGGGTTCCAGGCATACACTTTCCATGACCTTTCCCATGTGGTACTGACAGTAAATTCAAGCAGGCTGATCCTTTACCACCCCAATTTTCAGAGGAGCAAACTGAGGCACAGAGAGGTGAGTGACATTCCCCAGACTCACAGCTATTTGAGGGCTTAGTTCCCACTGGGCTGTGGAGGGCGGGCTGCTCACCTTTGGAGCAACAGTTCAAGGACCTGCTGGGTGGTGGCAAAAGTTCTATAGGTTCCCAAAAAGACATCGATGTACGACAAGTCACCCTCCAGGAAGGCGGGCACCAAGTGCTCAACAAGCTTCTCCAGCGAGCCAGCCTTGACTGTTCTCACCACGCAGGTCTCATCTAGGTCTGATCCACAGACACACTGGGGTGAAACAGAGGAGGGACATACTGTCAGAGGTACCCCGTGAACCATCAGGGAGGTCAGGGTCTGGGACCTCTATGACCTGTGGCAAGAGGTGGGACACGAGTGCCCCCAACAGCAAACGGGAGGTGGGGATGATTACACATATTAGGAACCTCAAGTCATTTTGTTAATAATATTACTTCCCTCTATTACGAATGGAGCCCTGGTGGCACAATTGTTCTTAAGAGCTTGGCTGCTAATCAAAAGGCCTGCAGTTCAAATCCACCAGCTACTCTTAGAAACCCTATGGGGCAGTTCTACTCTGTCCTATATAGTCACTATGGCTCAGAATGGGCTTGACTGCAACAAGTGTAGTTTGCTTTGGTATTAAGACCAGCATCCTTGTGAGTCCTCACAAAACACCCTGTTGTAGAGAAAACACTTAGCGATGTCCAGTGCGTGTCCAAAGTCACGGGATAGGAGCCCAGAACTGTCAGACGCAAGGGCTCCGTGATGTTCCCTGTGTGTCACGTGAGGCCTGCTCTGCTCCTGACTTGGTGGGGAAGGTCTGGTGTGGGCTCACTCCCTCCCCAGCTGGAGACAGTGCACAGAGCAGACACACCCATGAGACCCCCTCTGAATGCGAAGCAAAACAAGGATTTTCCTTTCTGTACATTAAAGGGGTCTTGCGAAGCGAAAGCTATGGTGGTCCCAGATCCAGCCGAAGGTGAATACCTGGAGGTCCGGGGTGGGGGGAAGACCCCCACAAGACCGAGGATCTGAACAGATGGCTCAGGGAGGGCCAATCCAGATGACGGGTAAAGGACTGAGATGTGGCTCAGCTTCTCAGGGCCAACAGTACCTCAGAGCCACCCTGCGGCTCCAGTGGCCAATGTGACAGCAGATTGGCAAAAAAGGAAAAGAACCATAACACCCTGAACAGGCTGAATGCGGGGATGCAGCCAGCGTCACAGACTGCTGGGCCATGTGGCTGTGACAGCTGTTTTGGGAAGGAGTCTGGCTCTGGGGATCTTAACTTGGAACGTGCACATCCTTCGCCCCAGCATGGCATTCCTGGGAGTCTGTTCTGGGTGGTCAGTGTATGAGGACACATGTGAGGTTCCTGCAGCCCTGCTGAAAGGGCAGCAGAAGGCATCAGTCCATTGCCAGCAGCAGTGAGAGGCTCAGTCACTGTGGGAACCGGCCTCCCTTCTGGAATTTTCTGCAGCAGAGTCAGGACAGAGCTCCTGAACTGGAGGGGTCATGGTGATGTGTTCCCTGAGATTGCAGGTTGCAAAAATATGTGCATTATAGCCTGAGCCCCGTGCTTTTGGGTAAAAGAAGCCTGCTTAGCATGAGGATGTGAGAGGCTGGCAGAAGTTGTGGAAAGAGAGCCCAGCTGACTACTGCCCTGGGACTGTAGAGTTCAACACCGAAACAGGAACAACATGGAAAAAGATGCCTGAGCTGATGAGCAGTGAAGACAGTATAAAAGACTGCTTTCTGATATTCCTACAAATATGGAAAGAGTGACTCTGTACATGGCCGGGGTGGTGAGGGCAGTGGCGGGGGGGATAAGGGAAGGGTTTTGGCAGATTCCTTTGGGAACAAACTGTGGCCCTTGAGGGAGAAAGCCCTGAAAGGGAGCTAGGGATCTCCAGGTAGTGCCTGGTCCCCTTGTCCCCTCTGGCCATCTCAGGGCACTGGCTTGGGACCCTGCCCACACACACTCACCCAGATCCTGCGCCAGCCCTTCCTGGCTCCTTTCTTGGGGTAGACGGAGTATATAATGCCATCCTCCTTTTCCTCTCGGATCTCCTGTGGGGGCTTCTGCAGAGACAGTGCCCAGCAGCGGCCCAAAGGAGGCATTAAAGGCTGCTCCAAGCCTCCTTCTTCCCTCTCTGCCCCTTCAGGCCCTTGTGTTCCCTGGATCTTTGAGGAGTTCCTAGTTCCCCTTCTACACTACATACAGGAAGATTCAGCCAGAGGCTGCACCATGCAGCCCCAGCCACGTCCACTGACCAGGGCCACCCCAAGATCTGCAGTCCCTCTCTACATCCCACCTTCCAGGGAGGAGGAGAGATTGCAGGGGGAGGAGGGGGTTCAGTCGCAGGGGTGAAGATAAGGACCTCTGAGTATTGCACCAGAATCTGGGAAGAGCTGGGCCAGCACAAGGTCAGCAATAGGCAGTCAATGCCTGCAGGTAGGACCGTGGGGTGACTGCCCTACACAGGGTGAGCTGGAGTGCAGTGAAGGCCCAGGTGACTGTGTCAATTCAGCCTAAGATCCCCCTGACCATCCCTCCTAAAGCTCTGTTCTGAACTATGACCGCTGTGTAGACGGGTAGATCCCAACATCCTATGTGATCAGGCTGGACAGGAACGTGAAACTGGTCTCCACTTGTGTCACCCCAGCCCCCAGTCTCCAAGGCACCCAACCTGGTGGACTGGGCCCACCCACCACCCTATTGCGAATCAGTCAGGAGGGGTGTGGGGCTGCCTAGGTGGGATCACAGTGGTGGTCTGGGCTGGATTGGCATCTGGGCCACCCTGTGTTACCTTCGGTTTCTTTCTGGTAAACGGCCAGAGCCTTCGGGGGTGGGGGATGAGACCACGTCTCAGCCTTCGTGAAAGGGTCGAACTCCTGGGTTTCTCAAGGTTGGATACAAGGGAAGATGAGAAACAGCAAGAAAACATGTTCCCAGTTTGAGTGTCTCCACTCAAGTGAGCTGGGCTGGTGGCTGTGTCTAGAATGTGGGTGCCTGGTTACCAGGGTTCCATGTTCTATGTACTCCATCACCAAGGAAGTGAGGTCATTTCCTGGGTCCTCTGACCTGGGTCTGACCTCAGATAAGACCTCCCCAAAATTCCCTGTGGGGTGCTGAATGCTCACATTTCCCCATGCCATCTTCATAACTGTACACAGTGACACCAACAACAGCTCCCCCTACAGAACCTGGGGTAGGCTGGGTGCAGCCAGGGCCCCAGCTTTGAGCAGACAGAGCTGGGTTCAGACACAGCTTGTCCCTCTTAACAAGTTTGTGACACTGGACAAGTCTTTGTGCTTCTCAGAGCCTCCTCAGTCTCCCCATCACACAATGGGGATCATTCTAACATCTTCTTGGGGAAGTCAGCAGGTGTATGTGAGAAAACACCTGTAAACCCGTGGGCTGGTGTCACATGGAGCTAATACACAAACACAGAGATGGGAAAATTTCAAGCAGTGGTGGGAAGCGGCATGGAGTACACCTCCAAACAGGGTGGGTTCTCCTGGTATGAGCTTGGGAAAGTTACTTCCCCTCTGGGCCTGGTTTCCCTGTCTGTCCCAGCAAGGCTCAGAATTAAACAAACATCAGATATTCCTACAATCTGCACAAAAACCTCCAAAAACTTCTGTTATTTAGAATCTGACCCAGTGCCTCACCTCGGACTAGGAGGTGGGCAGCCTTCACAGTGGCCCCCAAAAATCCCTCCTCCATGTCTCAATATCCTGTCCGACTCCCTGCCCTAGATTGGGCTGGACTCAGGGACTTGCTTCTCAAGAACATTGCTGTGGCTGTAAGGTGGCTTCTAGTCAATTTCAACTCTTAGTGACCCCATTAAGGGCAATGCCTCCTGGCTATTACACTTTCTCTGTCATTTCTCTCTCTCTCTCCTTCATTCTCTGTCATTTCCCACTCTTTCCCCCTGGAAAGCAGCTGAGGTATTTGGTCTGCTCTATGCTGCCCATGTTACAATGACTCAAAGCACCCTGATCAGCAGAGAGGAACTGGGACCCCAGTCCTGCAGCTCACAAGAAAGACTCCTGCCCACAATACAGAGTGAGCAGGAAGCAGATCCTCCCCAGTTGAACCTCAGTTGAGACTGCAGCCCCAGCCTCCTGAGAGAACTTGGGGCAGTCGCCAGGTAAGCATGCCACATTCCTGGTCCACAGAGGCTGTGACATAATCAGTCAGTTTTTGTGAGCTGCTAAGTTTTGGGGTCATGTTGTCACAGAGGAAGAGATAGCTCTTCTGGCCCACCAGGTCCTGGGACCTGGACCTGCCATCCTCCTCCCTCCCTCCTCTCGTCCTGAGCTCCCTCCAGCCACTTTGGCCTCTTTCTAACCCCTCTCTGGGCAAACTCTTGTCTGCTTCCCAGTCTCTGCACCAGCTGTGCCTTCTCCCTGGGACACTGTCCCCTGACTCATGCAGGGCTGGTCCATCCTGTCATTCTGGTCACTAGTAAATATTACCTCAGTGAGGCCTCTGGGCCCCCACCCAGTGGCCCCAGCCCTCTCTCACTGGCTGTACCCTGCATTATTTTCTGTATGGAATAGCTCTTTTCTTTCCCACGTATTTGTCTTCATGCTCTTGTCCCTCTCCCCTCCACTGTGTGCTAGCACTGCAGCCCCAGGAAAGAAACCTCACATCCCACACCTGTGTTCAGGTGTACTGGAGACAGCAGCTCTCCTGGTCCCCAGGAGACACCACTGGAAGAATATCCTGCTGCCCTCTGGTGGCTAACACTAGCACTGTATCCCCAGGCTGGTAAACCCACATCCCCAGTCTGGTAAACATCACAAAACACGCACCTGTGTTCAAGTGCCCTGGAGGCAACAGTTCTTCTGGGTCCTAGAGGGTGAAGGATCAGGACCTCCAGGTCCATGGGCAGTGTGGGGGAGCTCAGGAGACTCCCTTGCCCCCTCTTTGCCTTCACAGGCCCTGGGGTGTCCAGCTCATTCATGAGGCATCCTCACAGATTCAGGGCAAAGGCTCTGCTTCCTCAGGAGAACCCCGAGTTTCCACCAAGGACTGGATCTGGCCTCATGGTCCATGGCTCTGCCCTGCCGTGCCCAACTCCAAGTTCCCAGTCCCAGCACCCCAGTGCTCTTGCTGGGGGGAATACTCAATCCCAGGAAGTAGAAAGCATTTTCCTAGGACCTCAGAGCACAGTGGGTCATCCGCAGAAAACCAAGGCCAGCAGACACTTCTCTGAGCCTTGGTACCCTAGAGATCACCCACTCCAAGCACCTCAATTTACAGAGGTGGAAACTGAGGCCTTCTGTCCTTCAGCCCCCTCCACTCTGGGAGGGGCTTGTCGTAGCTCCAAGGACCCAGAGCAGTGACTGCAGGACCAGGCCTTGTCTACTCTGTGTTGCCGTGGAGATGGCTGGCCCTGGCAGACCCCTGGGAACCTTGGGGTCCCTCTCCCTTCATCAGCCATCTCTCCCCGCCCATGTTGTGTTCTTTGGGCGTGTGGCTAGGAGACTAGATGCCAATGTCGCAAAACACAGCTGCCTCCACCCTCTCTCTTCTTTCCAGGGGGTCACCTCCTTGGTGTCCTCTTCTATTCTGACCCCACTCGCATGGCCCCACCTGTAAAGTCAGTGTGTGTGTGTCTGTGTGTGCCTGTGCCTGTCTGCATGTGTCGGTTGTAAGAGGAAATCGGCCCCACAATTGGATGGGGTACCTGGGGTCTCCCACATCTTGGCGGTTCTCATTCTCAAAGCAAACCCCATGATACGGGCTGAGTCCTGACCTAGGGGGCCAGAACCTTCCTCATCCTCTGGCCTCTGCCCATTTGTATGTCCTGTGTCGTCCCTGCCTTTCTTCTGGAAGCTGATCATTCTCCTTGGGGGGCAGACCCTATGTTCCTCAGAGAAGGTCCCCTGGGCCAAGACCAGCCCCCCACCTCTCTCTTTCTGCACTACCACGGGGTTCCACTATGGAGCAGAGCAAATGTACAAACCTGGACTTGCACAGAGGTGGGGATCTGGGTACCAGTGCGCTACCTGCTTCTTCACGGTGGCCGACACCTCCGAATTTAATAACATCCTACCAGATCGGGCACAAAATGGTTGTCCTTATCGGAATCGTAGGCAGCCTCCAAGCACCAGCTCCAGTTCCTCCTTCTGCATCAGGCTTTCTCTCTTAAAGCCCTGCATCACTGGTCCTTGGGGAAAAGTGAAGTTACTCATTCTGAGACAAGTTTTTTTTTAATTGTAAGGGTAGGAAATCTGGACCCTAGAATCTCCAAGGTTTTTTCCAGCTGTAAAATCCTGTATCTGTGTGATTATACCCCATTAAGACTGTCCCATCCTGATTTCTGTAGAACTAGCATAGAGGCTATAAGGAGCCCTGGTGGCACTGTGGTTAAAGCACTTGGCTGCCAACCAAAAGGTCAGTAGCTGAAACCCACCAGCTGCTCCACGGAAGAAAGTTGTGGCAGTCTGCTTCTCGGAAACCCTATGGGGGCAGTTCTACCCTGTCCTATAGGGTTACTATGAGTCAGAATTTACTCATCAGCAACAGGGTATGGGTAGCTTAAGCACTGGCATCACTTCCAAAGAAATTGGTGAGGTTTACACACAAAAAGAAGTAATATTTGATGATTACGAGGGAGGGGAGAGCTAGGGATGGAAAAACACTTAGTAGACAGCAGATAAACGGTGACTTTGGTGAAGCGTAAGACAGTACACAATACCGGGGAAGCCAGCACAACCTGTACAAGGCAAGGCCATGATAGCTTCATAGACACATCCAAGCCCCTTGAGGTACCAAATTGCTGGCTGAGGGCTGTGGGGACTATGGTCTCAGGGAACATCTAGCTCAAATGGCACAACAGAGTTTATAAAGAAAAGGATCTACATTCTACTTTGGTAAGTAGCGTCTGGGTCTCAAAAGCCTGTGAGCGGCCATCCAGGATACTCCACTGGTCTCACCCCTTCAGGAGCAAGGAAGAATGAAGAAAACTAAAGACAGAAGGGAAAGATTAATCCAAAGGACTAATGGACCACATCTACCACAGTCTCCACCAGACCGACTCCAGTACAACTAGAGGGTGCCCAGCTACCACCACTGACTACTCTGGTGGGGATCACAATAGAGAATTCTGAACAGAGATTGATAAAAATGTAAAACAAAATTCTAACTCAAAAAGATAGACCAGACTTGCTGGCCTGACAGATGCTAGAGAAACCCTGAGAGTATGGTCTCCTGCACCCTTTCAGCTCAGTAACGAGGCTGCTCTTGAGGTTCACCCTTTAGCCAAAGATTGAACAGGCCCATGGAAAAAAAACAAGACTAAATGGGCACACCAGCCCTGGGTGGGGGGTGGGGGGGGGACTGGAAGGTAGGAGGGAACAGGAAAGTTGGTAATAGGGAACCCAGGGTTGAGGAGGGAGAATGTTGACGTGTTATAAGGTTGTTAACCATACAACAATGTGTGTACTGTTTGATGAGAAACTTGTTTGCTCTGTAAACCTTCATCTAAAGTTCAATTAAAAAAAAAAAGGTGGGTTTTAGACTCTCACTACCGTGGACAGGAGAACTCCCTCACCCTACGCCATCCCCGGGTCCCTGGGTGGCACAAACGATTTGCACTGACTACTAATCTAAAGGTTGGCAGTTTGAATCCATCCAGTGCCACCTCAGAAGAAAGGCCTGGCAATCTCTTTCTGTAAAGATCATAACCAAGCAAACCCTACAGAGCACAGTTCTACTCTGTAACACATGGAGTTACCATAAGTTGGAGTCGATCCCATGGCAACAGGTTTGAGTTTTTTTTTGTTTTTAATTCTAACCCCAAGTGACTGTGCCTTGTGAAGTAACCCCCAATATGGGGTTGTTGTTGTTTGCTGTAAGCTGCTGTTGAGTCAGCCCCTGACTCATGGTGACCCCATGCCCACTGGGACGAAATGCTACCTGGTCCTGGGCCATCCCCATGATCGGTTACAGATTGGATTGTTGTGATCCCTAGGGTTTCCATTGGCTGATTTTCAGAAGTAGGTCACCAGGCCTTTCTTCCTAGTCTGGCTCAGTCTGGAAGCTCTGTTAAAACTTGTTCAGCATCACAGCAACATGCAAGCCTCCAGTGGCTGCACATAAGGTGGATTGGCTGAAAATCGAAGCTGGGACTCCTACATGGGCGGTGAGAATACTACCACTGAACAACCATGAACCCCGATACGGGGTAGTTATAAACAGAATAAAATGGAAATACAGAGCCCTAATTAACAAACAAACAAAAATACTCAAAACTTCCAGAGCTGAATGGTAGCTAGTTTTGGCTTGAAATTCAGGAATCTCTGAGAAAGCAACCAGGTGTGCTGGTCACCATATGACCCAGCAATTCCACTCCTGGGTATAGACCCAGAAGACTTGAAAACAGATATTTGTACATGAATGTTCATTGCAGTATTATTCACAATAGTCAAACGGTGGAAACAACCCAAGTGTCCACCATCAAATGAATAGATAAACAAAATATGGTCTATCCATACAGTGGAATACCACTCCTCCATAAAGGGAAACAAAGTCCTGATACCTGCTAAGGTGTGATGAAACCTGAAAACATGCTGAGTGAAATAAGTCAAACTCAAAAGGACAAATATCGTATGATCCCACTTATACGAAATGTCTAAACTAGACAAATGTATCGTTCTTGTTAGTTGCCATCAAGTCTATTCCAACTCATTCTGACCCCACCTGACAGAGTAGAAGTGCCTCATAGGTTTCCTAGGCTGTAATCTTTATAGGGGAAACCCTGGTGGTGTAGTGGTTAAGTGCTACGGCTGCTAACCAAAGGGTCGGCAGTTCGAATCTGCCAGGTGCTCCTTGGAAACTCTATGGGGCAGTTCTACTCTGTCCTATAGGGTTGCTATGAGTCGGAATCGACTCGACGGCAGTGGGTTTGGTTCGGTTTAATCTTTACAGGAGCAGATCACCAGGTCGTTTCTCCAGTGGAGCACTGGTGGGTTTCATCTGAAAACTTTTCAGTTAGCAGCTGAGCACTTAACCACTGTACCACCGGGGTTCCTTAGGCAAATGCATGGAGATTAGAATGTATCAATGGTGACCAGGGGCTGAGTGGAGGGAGAAAAGAGGACTTGTTGCGGAAGGGGCAGTGGGTTCCCTTTGCGGTGGTGAAAAACATCTGGGGATGGATAGTGGTGACGGTCGCCCAGCACAGTGAATGTCATTAATGTCTCTGAATTGTACTAAAAATGTTAAATAAAAATAAGAAACAAAGCATATGAACTTAATATTCTGCTTAGTTAAAAAAAAAAAAAAAAAAAGGAAGCGATGGTGGACCAACCCAGGCCTAGAGTTGGAGAAGTTAGAGAAGCAGCCTCTGGCATTTGGATGTTCTGTCCACGGCTCTGAAAAGTGGGCCTCGACTCTCTGGGTTGGGAAGCCCACCTTGGTTGGGCCCCCGTTTAGACTCCTTTGGGGGTTATCCAGCCTCCCCACAGTGCCCTGGGGCCTCAGGAAGGGCTTCTTGGTTAATTAACAGACTGTTTTGGGTTGGCTATTTTCCCCTCTGTGTGTTTTAAGTCATTTGAAGATTTTGACCATGTGTGGGCTGCGTACTGCTTTCTCACATATACTGATGGAATTGTTAACAGGTTGAGTTAGCTGGCTCTGGCTTTAAATGTTCACCATTTTAGGTTAAGTATTTGCCAGAAGTATTTTTACGTTTGGAAATGACAGTGCTCAAGTTGATCTGATTAGGTTCCGGCCTGGTATCCCAGAGCACACCCCCAACCTCTGTGCACTTGGAGGGCATGAGTGTGTCTTAGCCAGCATTGCTTCCCTCTGAGTCCTAGCCCAGTGCTGAGATGTAGGTGGGACTTGATAGGCATCGGTGTAATTAACGCGTGGTGGGTCCATGTTATAGGAGTCTCCGGTGGTGCAAATGGCTAAACCAAAACTACTAACCAAAAGCCTGGTGGTCTGAACCCACCCAGAGGCACCTCGGAAGACAGGCCTGGCGATCTGCTTCTGAAAGGCCACAGCCTTGAAAACCCTCGGCATCGCAGTTCTACTCTGCACATGGGGTCCCTGTGAGTGGGAATTGGCCTGATGGCAGCTGGTAACCGGATCCACCTGAAAATCATTGCAGAAGAATCCTCAGCCTAATCAACCCCGCTTCTACCTGTACCTTCTCAAGACACCAGTTATGGAGAGGAATCGTGAGCTCGTGTTCCACTTATGGGACAGGGTTCTAAGTCGATGCCAAAATCTAGTCTCACCACTGTGTGCTTTTTTTGTCTTCTTCCCTAGTAAGCGAACATGGTGACCACCTAAGCAGATGGTGATACGTGGACACAGGGTGGGAGAGAAGTGTCTCCACTCCAGAAGCCCCCAGGAACTGGGCCCAGCCCACCACCCACAGGGTCCTGCTCCGCTGGAGTGACAAGTTTGTGAGACTCAGGGGAGCCGTGGCCCAGAGACCGGTCAGCAGATGGGGTGTGTAAAGACAACACAGCTTGCCGTTGCTGGCTAAACCGTAAAGAACTGCTTTCTATACCATTGCCAATTACTTTTTTTGGGACTTGGAAGCGCTATTTTCTTATTGACTCTTGCATTATTTAATTTTGCACGTAGCCAATGATTATACGTAAGTACCATAGGTAATCTGTTTTTTTTTTTATTTTGTCTTTTCCTTTTTTATTTTTTGAAACAACTTCCAAATACAAAAATGTAATTATTCAAAATGGATTTTCATATACATGTATATATGAAAAATTCTTCTGTAAACAGTGGATTGAAAAGCAAAACTGTTCCTTAGCGTGTTTCATTTTGAAAACCCACAAAACTATTCATAAATCCAATTAGAAAGCAGGCGTACAAAACCACCAAGGCTGGTGAAACCCTGAAGGCCTGATTCTGGCTGAAGCAGAGAGAAAATAAAGTATAAAGCCCTACTTGCTTAGTTAAACACGTCTTTCCCCTGTGTTTGCAAGAAAAACTAAGAGCTAAAGAAATGCACTGTTATCACAACCTGGGCCCTTTAGAATTCAACCTTTACCAGGAATCGTCATTTAAACATCTATATTTAATGACATAAGTGAATTAGTCATTAGACAGTCCTTTCAAACTTTTACCCTTTTATAGAGAGACTGAAATACGTTTATACATTCTGATATCTCCAACTTTGGTTCCTCTAAAGCACTGGTTGAGCAGAAACTAGCATCACCATAATTTGTTACTGATAACAAACAAAACAAGCCAACAAAATCACCTCTAAGCTTATACAGCCCATACAGCCCCCAGCAAACAGCAGGCTGCCTGCACCTCTGCGCACAAAGGACTTTATACGACGAACTCTGGAATTTCATCCCGAGCGAGATCCAGAGAGAAGTATTTGCTGGTTCTTTTGACTGGAAAATCGTCTTGGATGTTGACACGCTGTTGAGCCAAGCAGCTGTTGCGGTAGAAACCTTCCTCGTCCAGTTCGTGGCCACATCCAACGGTGAAACTCTGAGCCGTGTCCTGACACAGACCTGCGACGCGCGAGAGGTCTTCTTGGTAAAGTCTGATGTCATCAAGGCTCAAGCTGTGTCAGTCAGGGGAGGTCTTTGGTTTTCAACATATAGTCTGGGGAAGAGAAGCAGTACTCTGGCCACGACGTTGGACCACTGTTTCTGAGGAGCTGGAGGTAGAAAAACCGATTTCTTCTACAATTAATCCGGAGTGTCCATTCAGCTTCCGTGACACGAGCAAGTCCTCCGAGACGTGGGTACACGTGTCTGGGCTGACTTTCAGAGACTCTTCATTCATCTGCTCCAGGTCTCTGCGGTCAACAACCAACATCTCTATTTCATCGTCCTGGAGTCCTCCTCCAGCCGGTCCTTGCTGCCACTCTCCACCCCTGAGGTGTGGGAGCTGCCGTGGCTGGTCATGGAGCTGCAGGTTTTCGGCTTGCGGTGGTGGCGCTGCCTGAGGAGCTGTCCTCAGGCCCAGTGTCCCCGGGCTTGGTGTCTGCCTCAATGCCAGAAGTGTGGGAGCCGCTGTGGCTGGCGCTGGAAAGACGAGAGGCACTTGTGCTTCCTGGCTGCCTGCCCGGCTCCCGCTGGCCCGCGGTCGCTTCTCCAGTTGGTCCATGTGAAGGCCCAGGCTGTCACTGATGGAAGATTCTTGGTACTGCTTCTTCATTTCCCTCCAGCTTCCGACTATGGAGCAGGACAGGCTGTAGGTTCATGGAGAGGCGGTGGCAGTTGCTCAGGAGTTGCAGAAGGTGTCTGGAGCGCACGGGGCACCCCGTGTAGTAGATGAGCTTCCTGGCTGGGGGCAAACCATCAGGCGAAATCTCAAATTTCTTACCCACAAACATCAACTTTCCAACATTTGTCCAAGGGAATCATAAAGTAATTGTTTTCCTTCATCTAAATTCTGAAAAATATGTATTCCCCGCATTGTCAATCCAAGGGTCAGTGAAGTCAGTTCCTCTTTTATCCTTACATAATCTGTAGTAATGAACGGCGACATCATCCAGTCGAACAGCCTCTTTGATAAATTTAAGATGGGCCTCAGAAGCTGTCAGTGCAAACTGATCTTCGCGCATGTTTGGAATGTGCTTCAGGATGTAGTCCTTCCCCCTCTTGGAAACAACCCAAGATGGGACGTGAGCCTCTGGCTCAAAGTATTTTCCATAGCGCTTATTCCTTTTGAAGTTCCCAAGATCAGCCTGGAGGGCAAAGGCTGCCAATGGGAAGTAGGCCTCCTCTTGGAGCACACATTGAGAATGAAGAACTTGTTTTTTCAGGTAATAGTAGCTTGTTGCTCTGTCCTGATCAATCTGCCATTTTCCACTTAGTACTGTACGTGGAAGTGGATGATCAGAAAAAAACCAAAAACCAAATCCACTGCTGTCGAGTCGATTCCCACTCATAGCGACCCTGTAGGACAGAGTAGAACTGCCCGATAGAGTTTCCAAGGAACGCCTGGTGGATTTGAACTGCCAACCTCCTGGTTAGCAGCCATAGCACTTAACCACTATGCCACCAGGGTTTCCGTGGATGATCATAGGAGGTCCAAACTGATCAATACCCTTGCTGGCCTCTTTCTTCCATTCTTTTGGGCAATATTTATAAAGCTTTTGTGACAACTCCATATACACATGTTCATTATCTTTTGAGACTGAGGCAGCTCGGCTTTTTGTGCTGTCTCTTAAGCTTCTGCTTCCTGGTTCCTTGGCCTCTTGGCTCTTGGGACCTCACGCCCACTTCTGCCCTGCTGGGGCAAGTGTTCCTAAGCTCTGTAGCTCCATCGATAAGTGCCTAGAGGCGCCCCACTCCGCCAGGAAGCCTCCTGCACACAGGCACTCAGCTCTCTTGCTCCCAGGAAGCCTCCTGCACACAGGTAGGCACTCAGCTCTCTTGTTCCTTGGGTCGGCTCTAGCACTGTCTCACGCTGGTCTCCTGGCTCTGCCACTGCAGGTTCTCTGCTGCACTGGTCCTCTGCCGTTGTCACAACTCAATCCATTCGGAGTTTCAAAACCGCTTATACATTTTAGGTCTCTGTTAGAGCAGCAGCCCGCTCTCTCAGTACCAAATTCTGTCTTAGTCATCTAGTGCTGCTGTAACAGAAATACCACAAGTGGATGGCTTTAACAAAGAGAAATTTATTTTTCTCACTGTCTAGTAGGTTACAAGTCCAAATTCAGGGCATCAGCTCCAGGGGAAGGATTTCTCTCTCTGGAGGAAGGTCCTTGTCATCAGTCTTCCCATGGTCTGGGAGCTTCTCAGGTGCAGGGACCCTGAGTCCAAAGGAAGTTCTCTGCTCCCAGCACTGCTTTCTTGGGGGTGTGAGGGCCCCCTGTTTATTTTTTGAAAAAAATCTATCTATGCAAAATGGCGAATAAAATGTAGATTCTGCTTTTTTTTCTACAAAGTGTAGTCATAACCCATGCCATTGAAAGCTTAAATTGGTTTCCTATAAAGTTCAGTGTTATAGGTCTGCATATACTTTATAGAAAGCTAGCTTCTATAAAGATGTTTTCACTGTTTACTCGTGAAATGAAGAAACCAAAGTTATTTATAAAAGGCCTTATGTCGTGTACACATAGTCTTTGAAATATTTGTGCTTTACTTTATTGCCTGTAAAGAAGAAATTATGTAATTTAGTCAGTAAATAGTACTGTAAACTATGTTTTTATTGAAAGAAATAAAATATTGTGGTTGCATATTGATTCCAATAGTTTCTGGTCTTTTTTTTTTTAAATTTTTTGTGTGTGTTTTTGGTGAAGGTTTACACATCAGTTTAGGTTCCCATTCAACAATTTCTACACAAATGTTCAATGACATTGGTTACATTCTCAACAATGCGTGAACATTCTCATTATTTCTGTTCTGGTTGTTCTGTTTCCATTCATCTTGTTTCCCTGCCCCCTCACATTCTTATCTTTTTGGCTCTTTTACTTCATCGTTTCTTCCTTTCACATTATCTACTCTACATTCATGAGAATTTTCAGAGTCCCTTCTGACATCCACTTTGGTGTCTTTTCAATGACCTCTTGCTTTCTCCATGTAAGATGTCCTTGATGTGAATCCACAGCTCTCTGGTCTTTGATCATTAGTGTTCAATGCATCAAATCTATTCCTGAGATGGTCTCTAAATTCAGGTGGGATATACTCAAGGTCCTATTTTGGCTCTTGTGGACTTGTTCTACTTTTCTTCAGCTTCAACTTGAACTTGCATACAGGCAATTGACAGTCTGTCTCACAGTTGGCCCCTGGCCTTGTTCTGACCAATGATATTGACCTTTTCTATTGTCTCTTTCCACACATGTAGTTGATTTGATTCCTGTGTATTCCATCTGGCGAGGTCCATGTGTATAGTTGCTGTTTACGTAATTGAAAAAAGGTATTTGCAATGAAGAAGTTGTTGGTCTTTCAAAATTCTATCATAGGATCTTCGACGTTGTTTCTATCACCAAGGCCACAATTTCCAATTATTGTTCTTTCTTTTTTGTTTCCATTTTTCACATTCGAATCACTAGTCATTATCGATGCATCTCGATTGCATATTTGCTCAATTTCAGATTGCAGAAGGTGGTAAAGATCTTCGATTTCTTCATCTTTGGCCTTAGTGGTTGGTAAGTAGATTTGAATAACAGTCATATTAACTGATCTTCCTTGTAGCCATATGGATCATTCTATCACTGACAGCGTGGTACTTCAGGATAGATCTTGAAATGTTCTTTTTGAGGACGAATGTAACACCATTCTCCTTGAGTTTGTCATTCCTGGCATAGCAGACCATATGATTGATTCAAAGTAGCCAATACCAGTCCATCTAAGCTCACTAGTGCCTAGGATATCTATGTTTATGCATTTCATTTCTTTCTTTTCTTTCCAGTTTTCCTAGATTCATACTTCATATATTCCACATTGTGATTATTAACGGACGTTTGCAGATGCTTCTTCTCATTTTGAGTCATGCCACATCAGCAAATGAAGGTCCTGGGAGCTTGACTCCATCCATGTCATTTACGTCAACTCTACTTTGAGGAGGCAGCTCTTACGCAGTCTTCTTTTGAGTGCCTTCCAATCTGAGACACTATATCAGACAAGGTTCCATTGCTATTCATAAGGTTATCACTGGCTAATTTTTTGAACTAGATTGTCAGGTCTTTCTTCCTAGTCCGTCTTAGTCTGGAAGCTCCCCTGAAACCAGTCCACCGTGAATGATCCTGCTGGCATATGAAATGCTGGTGGCATAGCTTCCAGTATCACAGCAACACATTAGCCACCACAGTATGACAAACTGACAGACACGTGGGGAAGCAGCATGGAGCACAGCTCAAAACAGGACTGGGTTGTGGTGGCTTGAGCTCTTGGCCTCATTTCTCAGTTGGCATCAGGATGGCGTTGGAATTAAATGAACATCAGATATCATCACCCTCTGCATAAAACCCTCCAATAACTTCCATTATATTTAGAAGCCGACCCATTGCCTCATCTCAGACTAGGGGGTGCACACCTGTATAGTGGCCCCCAGCAATCCTGTCTCCTGACCTCCACATCCTGTGTGACCCCTCCCTGACTGTGGACTGGACTCAGGGATTTGCTTCTAAAGAATCAGAGAGGACAATTAGCTCTCTGTTTCTTGCTCTCTTTCCTCAATCTCTCTGTAATGTCTCCCTCTCTCTTCCCCTGGGAAGCAGCTTTGTTGTACAACCTGCCCTGTGAGGCCCACATGACCAAGATCCATGATCAACAGACAGAGAAGGACTGAGGTCCCCAGTCCAACAGCTCACAAGGCCCTGCCCATAACAGGGAGTGATCAGGGAGCAGATCTTCCTCAGTCAAGCCTCAGCTGAGACCACAGCCCCAGCCTCCTGAGAGAACTTGAGCCAGAGTTACCAGCTAAGCCATGCCACAGTCCTGGTCCACAGAGACTGTGAGATCGTCAGTGTGTGCTGTTGTGAGTCATCAGTTTTGGGGTGATGTTGTCACAGGGCAGGAGACAGATCATCCAGTCCCCCGGGTCCTGGGACCTGGACCTGCCCTCCTTCTCCCTCCCTCCTCTCCTTCCCAACTCTCTTGAGCCACACTGATAGCTTTCCAACCCCCTCTCTGGGCAAACTTGCATCTGTCTCCCAGTCTCTGCACCAGCTGTGCCTTCTCCCTGGTACACTGTCCCCCGACTTGTGCATGGATGGCCCCTCCTGCCATTCTGGTCACAAATAAATGTCACCTCAGTGAGGCCTCCGGACCCCCACCCAAAGGCCCCAGCCCTCCCTCACTGCTGCACCCTGTTTTTTTTCGCTATGGAATATGAACTTTTCTTTCCCATGTATTTGTCTTCATGCTCTTGTCCCACTCCCCTCCATTGTGAGCTCCTGGAGCAGGGACCACGTGGGTAGTTTTCAGCTCCCCCCTAGGACGTAACACAGACCTGGCCCACGGTGAGAGCTCGGGGCACCATTGCTGAATAAATAAATGAGAGGATCTGATTTACTTCCTGCCTCTGACCAGCTCCGATTGTGGGCGTGGATGGTAATATTAGGAGTTGCAACTCCTAGACAGGGTGACAGCCAGAATGACCTTGCGGTGACTGTCTTCTAGTCGGACTGCTCCAGCAAAGCCCAGTGGGCACCACTGACAGGGGAGTCTTCTGCCCTCTGGTGGCCAGCGCTAGCACTGCCGCTCCAGGCAAGAAACCTCATATCCCACACCTGTGTTTAAAAAAACCCAAACCCAGTGCCATCGAGTCGATTCGACTCACAGCGACACCTGTGTTCAGGTGTCCGCAAATCCGCAGCTCTTCCGGGCCCCGAGGTTGAAGAAGGAGGACTTGCAGATCCACGGGTGGTGTGGGGGACCTCAGGAGACTCACGTGCTCTCTCTTTGCCTCCACAGGCCTTGGCTGTCCGGCTCACTCAGGAGGCATCGTCCCCACATTCAGGGCAAAGGCCCCACTTCCTCAGGATAACCCTGAGGCTCCACCAAGGACTGGTCCTGACCCTGGACCTGGACTCATGGTCTATGGTTCTGACTTGCCTTTCCCAACCCCAAGTTTCCAGTCCCCACACTCCAAATCTATTGCTAGTGGAATATTCTATTCCAGGAAGTTGAAAACATTTTCCTAGGATCTCAGAGCACAGTGGGTCATCAACACAGAACCAAGGCCAGCGATACTTCTCTGAGTCTTGGAACCCTGAGGGTCAACGACTCCAAGCACCCTAATGTACAGAGGAGGAAACTGAGGTTGGGTGGAGCAGGGCCAAGGGTTGGGTTTGTGCTCTTTTGGGACCCCCTACCCCCACTCCCATTAGGCCCTTGCTTGCTCTCAGAGCTGGGACAAACAGCCCCTCCTCCAGGGAGTTGTCCTGGCTTCCACCCCCATCCCCGACTCCAGGGAGGTGGGTCTCACCTTCTGTGTGCATCAACTCTCCCCATGATTCTAAGAGGAAGGGTCCTGCCCAGGGGAGGCTCCAATTCCTCCCCAACCCCTAACAGTACCAAAGCTGCACACCTTTCTTCTCTTGTGGAAGTTGATCATTCTTCTTCGGGGGCTGACCTCACGTCCCTCAGAGAAGATCCCCTGAGCCATGACCAGCCTCCACTCCTCTCATGCTGCAGGGTCCCACCAGGGGGCAGAGCACATGCATACACCTGGACTTGAATAGAGGAGGGGATCTGGGTGCCAGGGCAGGGGGGTCTGGGACAGAGACTCAGGAAACTTGTAGATCAACTCTTCCTGCCGTCACCTGGAGGGACTGAGGTCTCAAGCAGGAAGGCTCTGAAAGGCACTTACGTGGTCCCTGATGATTACTGGTCAGTAGACAAACATGTCCAAACAGTACACATGGTGTTCTCTCTCTCTATCTCTCTCTATGCCTCACTCAGTCTCTCTCTCTCTGTCTCATTCTCTCTGTCTCATTCTCTCTGTCTCTCTGCCTCTCTGCTTTTCTCTACTCTTCTTCTCTCTCACCCGACTAAATAGAAACAGATAAGCACACACAAACATACTTTTCTATCCATCATCCACATTCCAAGCCCAAACCACGACATCATCCTTAACATCTCCTTTTCCCTCATCCCTAATGTTCACAGCACTAATGGTCTTGGCTTTGCCTCTACAGTGCATCCCAGACCCTTCCCTTCTCTTCATCTCCACTCTCCTCTCTCGTCCTGGTTACCATCTATCACCTGGACCACAGAGTACAGCAGTTCCCCGCCTGTTCCTCATAATGTTCTCTAGTAGGATTCCGTTGCTGGGCTCTGGACTTTTCTACCCTTAACTCTCTGTGATCCATTCTTCTCAGAGTAGCTAAAATCAGTTTTTAAAACTGAAATCAGATCAAGACACACTCCTGTCTAAAACATTCCAGTGGCTTCAGTTGCATCCTGACTACCATCATCAGGGAGAAGTTCCTCTCTAATCTACAGCTGGGTCTCTGTGTGTCCCGAGGAAAGTCCTTCCTTTCTCTGGGTCTTGTTTTAGCTTCTGTGAAATGAACTGGGCTGCAGGGCTGTTGTGTGGGGGTGGAGATGAGGTCAGGTAACTTCCACCCACTTTATCTGCTTTTCTTGGATGGGTAGATCGAGGCTCCATCCAAGAATCTGAGACTTCTTTTGTGGTGTCTTGCCTGTGAAGAACTCAGTGAATACATTTCCTATAGTGTTCCCTCTGCAACTTCACCCTGGAATCCTTTTTCTTAACTCCAGCTCAAGGAGCCACACCATCAGTGGTGATACTTAGTGTCCTGAAACCGTGTGTGTGTGTGTGTGTGTGTGTGCAAGAATCCTTGGGACTTTTAAGAGAGGCTTCTAAAATCTTATTTAAAGGTAGAAAAACTGTTAAAATTCTGGATGAAAAGAGCGAGAACATAAACAGGTCTTTGAAAACATAGAGATACATGAACAAGTTCTGGTCACTACTGGAGAGGGTTCCGTCTCCTAGGCTAACATCCAAGGTAAAATACACTCTTGCTGCAGTGTGGATGATGGATAAGAGTAGATACAAATCCATATTTCAAAAGTCTTCTGCTTAGTGCGCTTCTTGTGCATTTCAGTCAGGACTCCTCAGGGGTGTGAGGTTTTACTTTGTCATGTGTGGGCCAAATGCCCATACAAGGACCAGGAGCAGCCTCAGTGCTGCCATTTTCTTTGTGTTCACTGGAGCCGGGATGGCATGGAGTGTCTTCCCTGTGCGGTTTCTTGCAAGAATGTTTCACCCTGGTGTCCATTGGATGGGGGCTGTCTAGGTAAACTAGACAGAGGGATCTAAACATCTACAGAGCCAGGCCCCTGGTAACCACCCAGCACTGCAGCACCCGGAAAGCACTCCACAAACTTGGGGAGGAGTCCCTGTTGACCCTCTTGAGAGGTGGGAACTCCCTGCCCTCTGGGCTCCTAACTAGCGCCACAGATGACATGTGATCATCACATGTGACTGAGAAAGGGCTCACACTGACATATTTTACAGATGATCTAATAATTTCTTCCCTCCCCCAAAGGAATGTCTTGGCATCCAGGCACCGACACCACTGTGGAGACCCTTCATTCACCTCCATCCAGGGTACTGCTGTTTTTCTTTCCTCCTGCCCACAGGAAGCTCCCCTCCTAGGTTTGCCTCCTTCCTTGCCAGAGCCACACAGAACCTCTCCTTGCGCTTCTCCAGAGAACCATCATCCACCTCCCTGAGCTGGGGAGGGAATGGACTGACTAGGAAAAGCCACAGTCCCTTAGCTCACAGAGTGGGTGAAGGGCTGTATGTTAACGGTCATCCAACGTCTCTGTCATCCAACTTCCCCTGTCTTGGTTGGGTTACCAGTTTCCAAGACAGTCAAACAACAGCTTCTTGATGTGGCTACTGAAGTCGGCTCAGTCTCCAGGGCCCACAATGACCTGGAATAGCTTTTCCCTTTCACATGGGAGAGCAGAAAGGACTTTAAGGAAGAAGACCATGTAAAGTAAACTGGGGCATCAATTACGTGCATGTGCCTGGTAGCAACACTCTCCTATTTCTACCTGGAAGCCCTACAGGCCTGAGTCCCAGAACCAGTTCCTCACCCGTCAGCTGTCTGACCTTGGCACCTCACTGAAGCTCCCCACCTCAGTCTCTTCATCAGCAAAATGGGAATGAAAACCTATTCCCGGGTGGTCTGGATGATTGTGCAGGGTCTTTCAGAAGGACTTGGTGAAGGGCTCCTTGTTAAATTGAAGAGGGTCCCACATATTTATTCACAGGGCTGTTAAGGTAAAATGAGAGAGGTGGTGTTAAGTGCCGTCGAGTGGGTCAGACTCATACAGAACCCACATACAACAGAACAAAACTCTGCTCGGTCCTGAGCATCCTCACACTCATTGTTATGCCTGAGCCCATCGTTGCAGCCACTGTGTCAATCCATCTCATTGAGAGTCTTCCTCTTTTTCGCTGACCCTCCATCAAGCATGGCGTCTTTCTCCAGGGACTGGCCCCACTAAGTAACAAGTCCAAAATATGTCAAACGAAGTTTTGACATCCTGAACTTGTTTACCAGATCATCTATAGTGAACAATTCTACTTTTTTTTTTTAACCACATTTTAAAGACTCTGCTTCTAGGTATTGCTCACATCTGTCTCTATCTCAACCCCACAGCACCTTCCTACAAAATCAAAGCCTCTTTTCAAATTTACAATCCCTGAAAGGAGGGGATGATCCCGTAACAAGGTAAGCATGGGCTTACTTGTGCTTGCTTACTAATCTATAATGAACAATTCCACAAGTGAAGTCGTTCACTACAGGTGATCTGGTAAGCAAGGTAAGCACTGTGCTTACCTCGCCTATGGGATAATCTGCCCTGGCCAGAGCTCTTGACCCCGTATTACAGCCTACTATAGTTGAATGCTGGGCTGGGACTTCTGCCCCTTCTCATCCTGTGTCTCTTTTTCTGGTTTCCGAAGCTCAGTTCCTGGGCCTCAGTCTTCCTTTTCTGTAGGATGTGGATGCCACCCGCCCTGCCCAACTCAGGAAATGGTGCAGGAAGATGAGAGAGTGTTTAGAGACCAGCTTCTAGGGCCCTGGGGCCATTCCTGACTACCTGGGCTAGTGGCTGGGATGGGTGGTCCGTTTACCAAAGAGAAACGACAGTGATGATGATGTTTGTAGATTATCTTTATGGCACATACAGCACGCATGCCCAGATGAGTATATGTCTGCGTGTGTGTGTGTGTGTGTGTGTGTGTGTGTGTGTGTGTCTGGGAATTGACACACTAATATTTTCTCCCCACTGTAGGGGTGAGGAGACAAACCCAGATGCCTCAGGGAACAGGGCTCCAATTCTGTGCTTGTTCTTGATTAGTCCTGTTTTCCAGTTTCCAGAATATGGTGGGTTGGCTATCAGAGCCATCATGGAATCGAGGAGATGTTCTGGTTCTGGAATTCTGGACTCACAGGTCCTAATGTATGTGATGTCTCAGGACTGGAAGTCCGGTTTTCCAGAGGCACATGATTCCCGTCTTTGCATGAGCCCCTCCAACCCCCTCATTACATCGCCCTGGGAGAAAAGCTCTCTCTCTTGGCCCCTTGATGATGCTCCCTCTGAGCCTGGTGCCCACTCCAAGTTCATCTCAGAGAGGACACATGTGGGTGGTCAGTGGCCACTAAGGGGCAGTGGGGAGATGGGGCCTCTAGGGCTGTCAGACAGGTTGGGGTGCACAGGGCCTCCCCCATCTGTGGACACATGTTCAGGGCCTGAGGGCCTCAGGCCGGAGCTGGGGCTGTTCGGCAGAGGCCTATGCCCCACCATGGCCTCCTGACTCCTCCACTGGGCCTCTGTCACTTCTAGTCTGAGGTCACCTCCTCCATGCTGTCCCTGCCCTGGCCTTGCAGAGCCTTATTCTGATGGGTCATCTGGGTGAGGGGTGAAGGGTGGGGACCAGGGACCTCATCTACCTCCTCACTCTCCACACACGGACATCTCCTGGCTGCTTCCACTTTTTTACCCGACCCTGGGCTTGCTCAGGGCCCAGCACCTCCTGCCAGGCTGACTCTTGACCAGGGCTTCAGACCCATTTATTCCGGTTCAAACTCTTGCTGAGAATTTGCAGTTCTACCTCAGATATACTGAATCAGAATCTGCATTCCAAAACTCCAGGTGGTTCTTATGTGTAATAAATTTTGAGAACCACTGCTCTACTACTTCTCAGAGCTGGTCCCCAACCAGCAGCATTACTCTTACCTGGGAACTTCTTAGAAATGCAAATTCTCAGCAGGGGTTCCAACTATAACAAACCAGGCTGAAGTCCTGCTCCTAAGCCCTCTAATGTCCTAATCACCCACATCTGAGGGTTCTCCTGCTGGTCCCCCTACTCACTCCCCACAAAGGGCTGCTTCTACCCTTTCAACTGCTGTGGTACCCACACCTGGGCTGCGTCCTGAGGCCTTGGACCTCCTCATTCTCCATACCTGTGCAACTTCCTGGCCCTTCCCATCTGTTCTTAGCCTCACCTGTACCTTCTCCGGAGCCCTCTTACTTCATTCACGCTAAGGCTCTGCCTTCACCTGACCTGTCTCACCTCCTCTCTCCAACACAAGTGGGTACCCTCCTGACCCTGTCCCTCTCCTCAGTACCCACACCTGCACTCTCCTGACCCCTACCTTCTCACCCCTCCCACCTCCTCACTCCTGAGACCTGGGCATCCTCCTGGCCACTCCCACCTCCTCCCAATACCTGGGCTGAAACCTGGCCCCTCCTACATGTTCAGTTCCCATTCTTGAGCAGCATCTTGACCCTTCAGACTTTCTCTCTTCATATACCTGGGATTCTGACCCCTCCCACTTCCTCATTTAGCAAAACTGGCCTGCTTCCTAAGCCCTCCCGCCCCTCATTACCCACACTTCTGTGATATCCTGGCCCCACCCTCCTGCTTTCTCTTCACAGCTGTGCCTTCTCCTCACCCAGCCCACCTCCTCACCTGACCCTCCTTTTTCCTTAATTCCTAATACTGGGCATTCTGTGGCCCCTCAAGCCTCACAATTGCCCAATCCTACCCCTTCTCACACCCTGCCCACCTTCTCTGGGCCCATACAGGAAAAACCTTCCCACCTCCTCACTTCCCAAGGTGCATTGCCTCCTGACTCCTCCCAACTTCTCGCTCCTCACATCTTGGCCACCTTCTGACCCCACTGACCTCTTCATCACTCACACTTGAGCTACCATTGCACCCTCCAACCTGTTCACTTCCTGCACCAAGGCTGTCTCCTGACACCAGCCACCTCCTCTATCCAACACCTGGGGGTCCTGCTTGTCACCATACCTGCTTCCTTTACAACCCAATCTCCTGACCCCACCTATCCTGTCATACCCATCCTGGGCTTCCTCCTTATCCCTCCCTCTACCTCATTACCCTCACTTGGGCAGCCACATGCACCCTTCCACCTCATTACTCCCTGCACCTGTGCCTTCTACGGATCCCTCCTTCCTACTCACTCCCCACACCTGAGCCTCCCCCTGGGCTCTCTCACTTCCTTTCCTCACACACCCTTCTCACTTTCCAGGACTGGGCTGTCTCCTGACCTGTCTGCCTCATTACTCAAAGCTGGGTGTGTTTCTCCACCACCTCACTTTTCACAACTGTGCCTCCTCCTGACACTTGTGACTCCCACCTCCTCATTACTTACCCCTGGGGTTTGTCATGGTCTCCCCCTGTTCCCTATACCTTGGCTGCCTCCTGGACCTGCCCACCTCCTCACTGACCACACCTGTGCCTTCTCCTGTCACTTTCTACCTCTTTCCTTGCAGACTTTTGCTGTCTGCTGACCCCTCCATATATTCACTTCCCACACCTGGGCTATCCTCTGCTCCCTTCCACTCACTCAATACCTTCACATAACTCTTCTCCTGACCTCTGCCTCCCCTTAACTTCCCACAACCTGGCTGGGATCTGAACTTCCCCAACTCCTCATTACCCACACTTGAGCCTTCTGCTAACCCACTCCCTCTTCCTAAGTTTCTACACCCAGCCTGAGTCCTGGCCTCTCCCACCTTCTCAATTCCCACACCTAGGCTGCCTCCTAACCCCTCCCACCTCATCAACCACACCTGGACTTCAAGTGGCCCCTCCCACCTCCTCACTCCCTACACCTGTGGCTCCTACTGACCCAGTTCCCGCCTTACTCTTGAGACCTCCACTGCTTCCTCATTGACACTCTCACTCCCCATACCTGGACTGTGTCCTCACCCTTCCAACCTCCTCTTTACCCACTCCTGGAATTTATCCCGTAGATAGGCATTCAGGCAAATACCTGCCTATGAATGCTCACGGCAGCACTGCTCCTCCCATCAGTCAATAGGTGGAACCAACCCATATGTCCATCAACAGATGACTGTATGAACAAAGTGTGGGCTATCCACACAATGGAATACCACTGAGACATAGAAAGTATGAGAAATTGAAGTGTGCTACAACATGGAAGGACCTCGAACACATTAAGCTAAGAAGCAAGATACAAAAGGCCACAATTTCCATTTAGATAAGAAATCCAGAGCAGCAAAATCCATGGGCACAGAAATCCAATCACTGATTGCTATGGGCATGGGGTAGGGGGCACAGGGAGGACTGCTTAATGGGTCCAGGGTTTCTGTTTGTGGTGATGATAATGTTCTGAAGTAGATACTGGCGTTGGTTGAATAGGATTGTGAAAGTACAAAAAGCTACTATATCACACTCGTTATAACTATTAAAAATTTATTTAATGAGAAATCTACCAGTTAAAATAGTATAAACTAAAAGTATAAAGTGAGCTGTAAAATGACTACAAATAAACTGATGAAATACCTATTCAGGGGGATAAGAAAGGATCTGGTTCTGGAGCCTAAGCTTCCTGGCTGAGGCTGAGGAGCTATTGTGGAGTAGGTGTGGCAACTTGCTCAGACTCTGGTGCTTGGGATAGAGCTGGTGATGGAGGACCTGTGTCTACATGGAACTCAGGTCTTTGTGCAGGGTCAGGATCCACATCAGCTGAGGGTCTGGAATTGAGTTTTGTACATGGCCCAGGATTAGAATCTGGCTTTCCAACAGGCTCTTCATTCAATGCCTGGGCCTGAGCTGGAGGTGAGGGACCTGGGCCCATATTGAGCTCTACTGTTGCTGCATGAAGAGGATTGACATCAGTGGGTTGTCCCAAACCTGGTCTGAAAGTGGCCCAGCATAAGAATCTGGCATTCCAATAGGCTCTTCATCTGATGTCCGGTCAAGATCTGTAAATGGAGGACCTGGGGCTACATGGAGCCCCAGTGTTGGTGCAGGACCGAGATCCCCATCAACTAGTGGTCCAGGATCAAGTTCTACAGGTATTCAGGATTAGAATCTAGCTTTTCAATAGGCTTTTTCTTTGGGGGCTGGGATGAAGATGGAGGGCCTGGTGCTCCACTGAGCTCTGGTGTTGCTGCAGGTACAGGATAGACATCAGCTGGTGGTCCTGAATTTGGTTCTGAAGGTGGCCCAGGATAAGACCCCCATATTCCAGTAGGCTCTTCATCTGGAGCCTGGGCCAGAGCTGAAGATGGAGGATGTGGGGCCACATCAAGCTCTGTTGTTTCAGAAGGAATAGGATTGACAGCAGTCTGTGCTCCAGAAGCTTGTTCTGAAGGTGGCCCAGCATAAGAATCAGGCTTTCCAACAGGCTCTTCATCAGGTGACTGGGCCTGAGCTGGAGATGGAGGACCTGGGGGTACACTGAGCCTCCATGTTGGTACAGGATCAGGTGGTCCTGGAGCCAGTTCTGTAGGTTGCCCAGGATAAGAATCGGGCTTTCCAACAAGCTCTTTATCTCATGCCTGGGCCAGAGTTGGAGATGGAGGACCTATGGCTACATTGAGCCCTGATATTGGTGCAGAAGGAGGATCAACATCAGCCAGTGGTCTAGGTGATGGTTCTGGAGGTGGCCCAAGATAAAAGTCTGACTTTCCAGCGGGCTCTTCATATCTTCTCCTGGATAGAATTGGAGCTTTAGGACTTGGGGTTGCACTGAGCTCTGCTTTTGCTGCAGGAATAGGATTGACGTCAGTCAGTGGTTAGGAAGATAGTTCTGGAGGTGGCCCGGCATAAGACCCCAGTTCTCCAATAGGCTCTTCTTCCGGTGCCTTGGTTAGAGTTGGTGATAGAGGACTAGGGGTTGTGTTGAGAAGCAGCGGTGTTGGTGCAGGAGCAAGATTGACATCAGCCAGTGGTCCAGGAACTGGTTTGGGAGGTGGCCCAAGATTAGAATCTGGTTTTTCAATAGGCTTTTATTCTGGTTCCTGGGCCAGAGCTAGAGATGGAGATGGAGGACCTGGGGTGACATTGAGCCCCAGGGTTGGTGCAGGAGCAGGATCAGCATCGATCAGTGGTCCAGGAGCCAGTTCTGGAGGTGACCCAGGATGAGAATCCAGCCCTCCAGCAGGCTCTGACTTTTACTGCCAGTGTTGGAACTAGTGATGGAATAGATGGTGCTCTATGGAGCTCTGGTGTTGGTACAGGAGCAGGATCTACATTTGAAGGGCATACAGGAGCTGGTTCTGGAGGTGACCTAGAATGGGAATCCACCCCTCCAGCCAGCTTTCCTTCTGGTGCCAGTGCTGGAGCTGGTGATGGAATAGCTGATGCTGTGTGGAGCTCCAGTGTTGGTACAAGAGCAGGACTGACATCTGCCGGAGGTACAGGAGCCGGTTCTGGAGGTGACCCAGGAAGAGAACCCAGTCCTCCAGCAGGCTCTCCATCTGATGATAGAGTTGGTGGTTGAGGATCTGGTGTTCTATCCAGTTCCTGTGATGGTTCAGGGGTAGGATCTACCCCAACAGGTGGTTCTGGATTTGCTCCTGGAGGCAACCCAGGAAGAGAATATAGCCCTCCAGCAGGCTCTCTGTCTGGTGATGGATCTGTTGATGGAGGACCTGATGCTCTATCGAGCTCTAGTGTGGGTGCAGAAGCAGGAGTCCTGGAGTTGGTTCTGGATGTTGTCTGAAATCATGAGCTGTTTTTAGACCCAGTGCCAGTGCTATGGTTGGAGGTGCAAGAGGAGAAAATTTCACCAACATGAATGCCTTTCCTCATGCCTTTTCAACAACAGAAAACATCCCACTGCCATGAAGAGAAACCCAAGGCCCAGGTTTCCACCTCAGGAAGCCTTCCCAGAGTGTGGTCTACCAGAGGAGGGTCTGAGGTTACTTTAAGCTCTGGCCCAACCACCGTCTCTGTTGGTTCTCCCTGTGGGACCCGTCTCATGTCCCCTCACAAGCTCACACGCAGGCATGCCCAGTCCTCCTCACCCTCTGGCTCTGCCTCGGTGGGCTCCAGGTGATCCAGCTGGGCACAGAGAAGAAGGGCATGGTGCTCTAGGTCTCAGCCCAGCATGTTCACCTGCAGGTACTCCACCAGAAGCTTCAGGCAGGGGAAGTGTGCGGGCTGGTCAAAGTCTTCTCAGTATTCCTCCATCCAGGTTTTCAGGATGAAAGAGATGGCACTGGGGATGTGTGATGAAGAGCAGGGTCAGAGGCCTGGCCTTTCCCACTGCACTGCCCTCCCAGGGCACCCCTGCAAGGGGCTGTGTCCCTCTGTCTCTTCCTGTCCTTCCAAAGACCAGCCCCACTCTGCATCAACCCTCTGGCTGATCTGGCAGTGGCAGGCCTGATCATTAAGCAAGGGGCTTGCACAGAGTCTTGGGACCAGGGTGCTCCTCATCAATAGTCTGACCAACTCTCCCTCCTTGGGAAGCTTGACTTATGTCCCTTTCTGTCTCCTGGCCCCATCCCTACTGGATAATTACTCCCCAAGGGCAGGAAATGGTGTGTCTTTGTGTTCAACTCACAGCCTGGCACACAGTAGTGCTCCAGTAATATCTGAGGCTGAAGGCAAAAAGAGCCTGTCCCCTGCCCAGCCTTGCCCAGGCCCTTGGGCTGCTCTACCTGGAGCGGGTGCGCCAGCTTACTGCCTGCTTCTCTGCACACATGTGAGAGTCTCCTTTCCCACTGTTCTTCTGAGGGACAGTGGGCCCACATGCAGCTGAGCCCACAAGACAGGGCAGGTTTCTCCCCCACCTCCTGTTCTGGCCCCAGATCTGGAATGGGGTGATCAGAGCTGGGAGGTGATTGTGGTCGAGGAAAGGTTTCCTCAGGGCACACTCTGAGCCCCCAGGCTCCTCTCTGCTCCTCAGGACTTCAGGGCTCCACTGTCAGCTCTGTCTGACCACTTTTCCCCTGCAGGAGGCGCCCCTGAACTCATTCCCCCAGGGGGATCTAGATGCTTGGGACCTAGGGTATGCCCAATCCAATCCAGACAGAGAATGCCTAAAACCACAGCCTTTCTTAGAAAAAGGATACCCACTTTCTCCACCCAATGTCCACTCACTCTTTCTGCTGGTTCTGGGGTCCGCCATCCCTGGCAGAATGGGAGCAGTTGTATACATACCTAGAGGAGGCATGAGGTCATCATATCTAATGGACACTACCTGCTTCTGATATCTAGTGTTCCTGTCTGACTCCTGACTAGAATGCAGACCAGGAGGGCAGGGCTTCCTGTCAGTTTTGTTCACTGAATGATGCTGAGTGTCTAGAAGGGTGTCTGTAACAGTAGGGGTTTCATAGATAATTGTTGAATGAATGAACCCAAGCAGCATCTTCCCCAATATTTGAGCGTCCTGGGGCCCCTCTGTGAGCCACCAGGGATTCTTGTTCTGGCTACACCAAGGACAAGGACCCACTAGATGGAATCTCAACTCCCTGTTTTCAAAGGTGGAATAGGTTTGCTGAAGGGCATGCAGCCAGTGAGGGGTGAGGCAGAGAGTTTCTTCATGGAGGAGGAGAAACCAATAAATGTAAACATAGCCCCTCCAACAGTATTTTCACTAGAGCTGGGCTCCGGGTGTTGGGGCTCTAGTGGCACGGTAGTTAAAGATATTGGCTGATAACCGAAAGGTCAACAGTTCAAATTCGTCTGCTCCTTGGAAACTGTATGGGGCAGTTCTACTCTGTCCTCTAGGTCACTGTAATTTGGAACTGACTCAATGGCAACAGGTTTGCTCTTGATGGGGCTCCAGGTACACACGTTACAGGGCTTGTTCCATTTGGTACTGACAGTAAATTCAAGCAGGCTGATCCTTTACCACCCCAGTTTTTACAGGTGCAAACTGAGGTACAGAGAGGTGAGTGATATTCTCCAGGTTCGCAGCTGGTTTAGAGGCTGAGTTCCCACTGGGCTGTGGAGGGCAGGGTGCTCACCTTTGGAACAACAGTCCCAGGACCTGCTGGGTCCTGGCGAATGTTCTGTAGGTTCGCAAAAAGATCTCGATGTAGGACAAGTTCCCCTCCGTGAAAGTGGGCACCACGTGCTCCACCAGCTTCTCCAGTGAGCCAGCCTTGATGGTTCTCACCACTTAGGTCTCATCCAGGTCCTGGTCCAACCCACAGACACACTGGGGTGAGACAGAGGAGGGACATACTATCAGAGGCAACCAGTGAACCACCAAGAGGGTTGGGGTCCGGGACCTCTGTGGCCTGTAGCAGAAGTTGGGACACAAGCGCCCATAATAGAAAATGGGAGGTGGGGATGATTAAACGTATTAGGAACATCAGATCACTTTGTTAATAATATTACCTCCCTGTATTAAGAATGGGGAAACCCTGGTGGCATAGTGGCTAAATGCTACGGCTGCTAACCAAAGGGTCAACAGTTCAAATCTGCCAGGCACTTCTTGGGGACCCTATCTGGCAGTTCTACTCTGTCCTATAGGGTCACTATGAGTCAGAATCGACTCGACGGCAGTGGGTTTATTAAGAGTGGAGCTCTGGTGGCACAGTGGCTCTTAATAGCTTGGCTGCTAACCAAAAGGTCTGCAGTTCAAATCCACCAGCCATTCCTTGGAAACCCTATGAGGCAGTTCTCCTCTGTCCTACAGGGTCACTAAGGTCAGAATGGACTCAAGGGCAGCAAGTTCGGTTTGGTTTGGTATTAAGACCAGTATCCTTGTGAGTCCTCACAAAACACCCTGTTGTAGAGGTGAGAAAACACGGTTTAGCTGTGTCCAGTGTCTGTTCAAAGTCAGGGGATCGGAGCCCAGAACCGCCCGATGCTAGTGCTCTGTGATGTTCCCTGTGTGCCCGTGAGGCCTGCTCTGCTCTTGACTCGGAGGGGAAGGTCTGGTGTGAGCTCACTCCCTCCCCAGCTAGAGACAGTGCACAGAGCAGACACACCCATGAGACCCCCTCTGAATGCAAAGCAAGACATGGATTTTCCTTTCTGTACCTTAAAGGGGGCCTTGAGAAGCTAAAGCTATGGTGGTCCCAGGTGGAGCCAAAGGTGAATGCCTGGAGATCCTGGGGTAAGAGAAAGACCCCCCACAGGACCAAGGATCTGAACAGATGACTCAGGGAGAGAAAATTCGAATGACTGGTAAAGGACTGAGAGGTGGCTCAGCTTCTCAGGGCCAACAGCACTTCAAAGCCACCTGCAGTTCCAGTGGCCAGTGTGACAGCGGATTGGCAAAAATAGAAAAGAACCATAACACTGGAACATGCTGGGTACAGGGACGCAGCGAGCATCAGAGACTGCTGGGCCACTTGACTTTGAGAGCTGTTATGGGTAGGAATCTGGCTCTAGGGATCCTAACATGGAACGTGCACATCCTTCACCCCAGCATGCCACCCTTGGGAGTCTGTCCTGGGTGGGTCAGTGTATGAGGACACAGGTAAGGGTCCTGCAGCCCTGCTGAAAGGGCAGCAGAAGGAATCACTGCAAGCAGCAGTGAGGGGCTCAATCACTGTGGGAACCAGCCTCCCTTCTGGAACATTCTACAGTCCAGTCATGGCACAGCTCTTGACTTGGAGGTCATGGTGATGTGTTACCCGAGATTTTGGGTTGCAGAAAAATGTGTGTCATAACCTGAGCCCCACGACTTTTGAGTCAAAGAATTCTGCTAAACATGAGGATATGTGAGGCTGGGAGAAGATGTGGAAGGACAGTCCAGCCAACTGCTGCCCAACCCTGGGGCTAAGAGTTCAACACTGAAACAGGAACAACATGCAAAAAGATGCCTGGGCTGATGTGAAGTGAAAACAGTATAAAAGTCTTATTTCTGATATTCCTACCAATATTTGAAAAGTGACTTTGTACCTGGCCAAGGTGGGGAGTGCAGTTGGGGGCATAATGGAAGGGTTTTGGCTGGTTCCTCTGGGAGGGAACTGTGGCCCTTGAGAGAGACAGCCCTGGGAGGAAGCTAGGGATCTTCAGCTTGTGTCTGGTCCCCGTGTCCCCTCTGGTCATCTCAGGGCACTGGATGGGGACCCCACCTGCACACACTCATCCAGAGCCTGCGCCAGCCCTTCCTGGCCCCTTTCTTGGGGTAGAGAGAGTAGATTATGCCATCCTCCTTCTCCTTTCGGATCTCCTGTTGGGTCTTCTGCAGAGACACTAAAGCCTGTGAAGCTCTAATGTTCTGTCACCAGATGGCTAGAGCTGTTATCAGGTATATAAGCCTAGGCTCATTCACTTTTCTTGTATAGATTCAGCTCAGGTGTCCAGGTAGTCGGTCACAAAGTGTGTGGTGCAGGCTCTCACCTACGGTCTTAGATGAGCAGCAGTGATTGGTGTATGCACAGATTTCTAGTTTCAGCAGGGAGTAACACTCCGAGCAAGGCAGGGAACTGACAACCTTCCCCTGGGTGTCTGTGAGGAAGGTGCATACCTGTTCTCTAGAGCACATGGGTGCGTGGGCTCTGCAGCTGTACCATAGGCACCCAATGCTTTTAACTGTAAGGACTGGGAGGCATCACTTATTCTTGGACCCCTGTCTCAGCTGGCTAGGTGGCATGAGTGGAGCCACCAGTCAGGTCTCTGATGTGGGTAGGTGAGGAACTTGCTTAATAGGTGGAACGGTTCCAAACGTCAAAAACCCACCTTTCAACCATTCCCAAAGCCAACACTTCAGACACGGATTAGGCTGGACTATGGGATAGACAATGATACTGGTGAAGAATGAGCATTTTGGATCAAGTAGACACATAAGACTATGTTAGCATCTCGTGTCTGAGGGGGAGATGAGAGGGTAGAGGGGGTCAGAAGCTGGCTGAATGGACATGAAAACAGAGAGTGGAGGGAAGGAGTGTGCTGTCTCATTAAGGGGAGAGCAATTAGGAGTATATAGCAAGGTGTTTATAAATTTTTGTATGAGAGACTGACTCAATTTGTAAACTTTCACTTAAAGAACAATAAAAATTAAAAAAAAAAAAAAACCCACCTCTCCACTGCACAGCTGAAACAGATAAAGTCGGACTTCAGGCACATACACCCTTGCAATATGACTCCAAGGGCCTAGCTGCTGAAATGGGGCCGCATGGGTCCATGCAAGGGTGAAAGGCATTCAAAGTCTGTGGACCGCTTGTGCCTGGACAGGAGCCACTTCTGCCCTAAGTTCCCAGTTTAGGGGAGCCGGCAGATTATTTTTCCCCACTTGTTAATTTGTTCCTTCTCCAAGGCGGGGAGAATGGCTCAGGATGTGCAGCAGGACCAATTCTTTTTGGTGTAGTGACTCTGCATTCCTTCCATCTTCTTTTGATGCTTCCTGACTTGGTTAGTATTTTACCCATATAATCCTTCACTATTGCAACTACGAGCTTGGTATTTTTTCTTTAGTTCTTTCAGCTTGAGAAATGCATGTTTTTCCCTTTTAATTTTCTAACTCCATGTCTTTGCACATGTTGTTATAATACTTTACTTTATCTTCTTGAGCCGCCCTTTGAAACCTTCTGTTCAGCTCTTTCACTTCATCATTGCTGCCATTCGATTTAGCTACTCAACATTCAAAAGCAACTTTTCAGAGTCTCTTCTGACATCTATTCTGGCATTTTCTTTCTTTCCTGTCTTTTTAATGCCCTCTTGCTTTTTTCATGTATAATATGCTTGACATCATTCCACAAACCATCTGGTCTTCATTCATGAATCCTCAACTCTTCAAATCTATTATTGAGTTGGTCTCTAAATTCAGGTGGGATATACTCAAGGCTGTACTTTACCTCTAGTGGACTTGTTCTAATTTTCTTCAGCTTCAACTTGAACTTGCACATGAGCAATTTGTGGTCCCTTCCGCAGTTGGCCCCTGACTGATGATACTGAACTTTTTCATCATTTCTTTCCACAGATGTAGTCTATTTGATTTCTGTGTAGTCCATTTGGTGAGGCCTACATGTATATTCGTCATTTATGTTGTTGAAAAAAAGTATTGGCAACCAAGAAACCTTTCTTCTTAAAAAATTCTATCATGCAATTTCTGGCATTGTTACTATAACTGAGGCCATATTTTCCAACTACAGATCCTTCTTTGTTTCCAACTTTCACATTCTAATCACTATTAATTATTGATGCATTCTGATTGAATGTTTGATCAACTTTGAATTGGAAAAATAAGTAAAAATCTTCAATTTCTTCATCTTTGGCCTTTGTGGTTGGTGTGTACATTTAAATAATAGTTGTATTAGCTGGTCTTCCTTTTGGATGTATGGTTTTTATCTTATCAATGACAGCATTGTACTTCAGGATAGATCTTGAAATGTTATTTTTGGCCATGAAAGCAATGCCATTCCTCTTCAGTTTGTCATTCCCAGGGTAGTAGACCATATGATTGTCCAATTCAAAATGGCCAATACCAGACCATTTCAACTCACTAATGCCTAGGATATCGATGTTTATGTGTTCTACTTCATTTTTCACAACTTCCAATTTTTTTGGATCCATGCTTTGTACATTCCATGTTTCAATTTTGAATGAATGTTTGCAGCTATTTATTCCCATTTTGAGTCATGCCACATCAGCAAATGAAGGTCCCTAAAGTTTGGCTCCCACATCATTAATGTCCACTCTACTTTGAGGAGGCAGCCCTTCCCCAGCCATAGCTGGAGTGCATTCCAACCTTAGGGGCTTATCTTCTGGCACTATAGCTGACAATATTCTGCTGCTATTCATAAGGTTTTCACTGGCCAATTTTTTTTTAAGTAGACTGCCAGGTCTTCTTCCTAGTCTGTCTTAGCCTGGAAGCTCACCTGAAACCTGTCCATCATAGGTGGTCCTGCTGGTATTTGAATACCAGTGGCATAACTTCCAACATCACAGCAACATGCAAACCGCCACAGTATGACAAACTGACAGATGCACTGGGGGTGAAGGTTAATAGATAGAGATTAATATATCTGATGAGTCATTGTAGGCATAAGAACAGTGATCATGAGAAAAAACTATAGGTTGGCTGACTCATTTTTCTTTTCTGGAAACTTCTTCCTGCCTATCTTAACTCACAAGATTGTCAAGTGTGGGAAATCATTTCCCAGTGTCTCTTTAGGTAGCCAAACATATGGCTGTCAGTTTGTCCTGAAGTGGTGACTTGCATGGGATTGAAATGTGAAAATGGGAAACAAAAAAGAAGAATTTGTAGTTGGAAAATATGGCTCTGGTAATAGTAACAATGCCACAGATTGCATGATAAAATTTTGCAAGACCAAGGACTTCTTCATTGCAAGTACCTTTTTTTTAACAACATGAAAGGCCACTATACACATTATGTTGCCACATGGAATACACAGGAATTAAATTGACTACATCTTTTGGACCCCCACGTATCTGTCAGTTTATCCTACTGTCGGGGCTTGTGCTGCAATTCCGGAAGCTTTGCCACCTGTATTCAAATACCAGCAGGGTCACCCGTGGCAAACAGGATTCAGCTGAGCTTCCAGACTAAGACATATTAGGAAGAAGGACCTGGGGGTCTACTTCTGAAAATATTTAGCCAGTGAAAACCTTATGAATAGTACTGGAACATTGTCAGATATTGCCAGAAGATGAGCCCCTCAGGTTGGAAGGCACTCAAAATACAACTGGGGAAAAGCTGCCTCCTCAAAGTAGAGTTGACCTTAAAAAGCTGGATGGAGTCAAGCTTTTGAGACCTTCATTTACTGATGTGGCATGACTCAAAATGAGAATAAACAGCTGCAAACATCCATTAAAAATCAGAACCTGGAATGTACGAAGTATGAATCTAGGAAAGTTGGAAATCATCAAAAATGAAACAAAACACATAAAGATCCTTTCTTAGGCATTAGTGAGCTGAAATAGACTGATATTGGTCATTTTGAATCAGACAATCATATGGTCTACTATGCCAGGAATGACAAATTGAAGATTAATGGCATTGCATTCATCTTCAAAAAGAACATTTCAAGATCTATCCTGAAGTACAGCACTCTCAGTGATAGGATAATATCCATAAGCCTATAGAGAAAACCAGTTAATACAACTATTATAAATTTACTCAACAACACTAAGGCCAAAGATGAAGAAATTGAAGATTTTTACCAACTCCTGCACTCTGAAATTTATCAAACACCCAATAAGGATGCACTGATAATTACTGGTGATTGGAATGTGAAATTTGGAAATGAAGAAGAAGGATCGGTAGTTGGAAAATATGGCATTGCTGATAGAAACGATGCCTGAGATCACAAGATTGAATTTTGCAAGACCAAAGACTTCTTCATTGCAAATATCTTCTTTCACCAACATAAACAGTGAAATACACGTAAACCTTAACAGATGGAATACACAGGACTCAAACTGACTACATCTGTGGAAGAAGACAAAGGAAGAGATCAATATCATCAGTCAGAACAAGGACAAGGCCAACTGTAGATCAGACCATCAAATACTTATATGCAAGTTTAAAGTAAAAATGAAGAAAATTAGAACAAGTCCGTAAGAGTGAAAGTACAACCTTGTGTATATCCCACCTGAATTTAGAGACCATGTCAAGAATAGATTTGACACGTTGAACACTAATGACTAAAGACCAGACGAGTTATGGAATGACATCAAGGACATCATATATAAGAAAGAAGAGATCATTAAGAAGACAGGAGAGAAGGAAAAGACCTAAATGGATGTCAGAGAAGACTCTGAAACTTACTCTTGAACATTGAATAGCTAAAGCAAAAGGAAAAATGATGGAGTAAAAGAGTTGAACAGATTTCAAAAGGTGGCTTGAGAAGACAAAGTATAATGATAACATATGCAAATATCTGGAGATAGAAAACCAAAGGGAAGAACACACTTGGCATTTCTCAAGCTGAAAGAACTGAAGAAACAACAATTCAAGGCTTGAGTTGCAATACTGAAGGATTCTACTGGGAAAGTATTAAACAATGCAAGAAGCATCAAAAGAAGATGGAAGGAATACACAGAGTCGCTATACCAAAAAGAACTTGTTGACATTTAACCATTTCAGGAGGTACCATATGATCAGGAACTGATGGTACTGAAGGAAGAAGTCCAAGCTGTACTGAAGGGATCGGTGAAAAACAAGGCTCTGCTCTAATTTTTATTATTTGCTTTCTTCTGGTGCCTGAGGGTTTCTCTTTTTGCTCTTTTTCTATTTGTTCAAGTTGTAGGAATAATTCTCTGATTTTGGCCCTTTCTTCTTTTTGGATGTGTGCATTTACTGATATAAAATGACCTCTAAGCACTGCTTTTACTGTGTCCCAAAGGTTCTAATAGGAAGTGTTTTCATTCTCATTGGATTCTCTGAATTTCTTTATTCCATCCTTAATGTCTTCTATAATCCAGTCTTTTTTGAGCAGGATATTGTTCAGTTTCCAAGTGTTTGATTTCTTTTCCGTGCTTTTTCTGTTATTGATTTCCACTTTTATGGCCTTATGGTCAGAGAAGATGCTTTGTAATATTTCAATGTTTTGGATTCTGCTAAGGCTTGCTTTATGACCTAATATGCGATCTATTCTAGACGTTGTTCCATGTGCTCTAGAAAAGAAAGTATACTTGGTTGCCGTTAGGTGGAGTGTTCTGTATATGTCTATGAGGTCAAGTTGGTTGATTGTGGGATTTAGATCTTCAGTGTCTTTATTGAGCTTCTTTCTGGATGTCCTGTCCTTCACGAAAAGTGGTGTGTTGAAGTCTCCTACTAGTATTGTGGAGCTGTCTATCTCACTTTTCAGTGCTGATAGAGTTTGTTTTGTGTATCTTGCAGCCCTGTCATTGGGTGCATAAATGTTTAATATGGTTGTATCCTCTTGGTATATTGTCCCTTTAATCATTATATAGTGTCCTTCCTTATCTTTTATGATGGATTTAACTTTAAAGTCTATTTTGTCAGAAATTAATATTGCCACTCCTGCTCTTTTTTGATTGTTGTTTGCTTGATATACATTTTCCATCCTTTGAGTTTTAGTTTATTTTTGTCTCTAAGTCTAAGGTGTGTCTCTTGTAGACAGCATATGGACGGATCGTGTTTTTTAATCCATTCTGTCACTCTCTGTCTCTTTCTTGGTGTGTTTAGTCCATTTACATTCAGCATGATTATGGACAGGTATGAATTTAGTGCTATCATTTTTTGACGTCTTTTTTTGTGTGTTGTTGACAGTTCCTTTTTTCCACTTAATTTTATGTGCTGTGTGGGTTATCTTTATATATTGTCCTTTCCTCATATTCGTTGTTGTTGATTTTGTTTTTGCGGAGTCTCTTTTTTTTCTTGTATTTTATTTTGATGTGTAGGATAGTTTGTCTCCTTTGTGGTTATGTTATTATTTACCCCTATTTTTCTAAATTTAAACCTATCATTTATTTCTTTGTACCGCCTTGTCTTCCTCTCCATATGGAAGGTCTATGACTACATTTCTTAGTCCCTCTTTACTGTTTTAATGTTCTCTTCTTTTATATAATAACATTGCTGTTTCACTGTTTTGAGCATTTTTTTAATCTTGATTTATTTTTGTGATTTCCCTGTCTGGGTTCACTTCTGATTGCTCTGCCCAGTGTTCTGGTCCTGGGTTGATACCTGATATTATTGATTTTCTAAGCGAAGAACTCCCTTTAGTATTTCTCGTAGTTTTGGTTTGGTTTTTACAAATTCCCTAAACTTCTGTTTATCTGGAAATGTCCTAATTTCACCTTCATATTTGAGAGACAGTTTTGCTGGATTTAAGATTCTTGGCTGGAAATTTTTTTCCTTCATTTTTTTATATAAGTCATCCCATTGCCTTCTTGCCTGCATGGGTTCTGCTGAGTAATCCAAGCTTATTCTTATTGACTCTCCTTTGTAGGTGACTATTTGTTTATCCCTCGCTGCTCTTAAAATTCTCTTTTTATCTTTGGTTTTGGCAAGTTTGATTATAATATGTCTTGGTGACTTTCTTTTAAAATCTACCTTATGTGGAGTTCGATGAGCATCTTGGATAGATATCTTCTCATCTTTCACAATATCAGGGAAGTTTTCTGCCAACAAATCTTCAACAATTCTCTCTGTATTTTCTGTTGTCCCTCCCTGTTCTGCTACTCCAATCACTCGTAGGTTATTTCTCTTGATAGAGTCCCACATGATTCTTAAGGTTTCTTCATTTTTTTAAATTCTTTTATCTGATTTTTTTCTTCAAATATATTAGTGCCAAGTGATTTATCTTCGAGTTCAGAAATTCTAGCTTCTACTTGCTCAATTCTGCTCCTCTGACTTTCTACTGAGTTATCTAATTCTGTAATTTTATTGTCAATCTTCTGAATTCTGATTGCTGTCTGTCTATGGATTTTTCCAGCTTATTAAAGTTTTCATTATGTTCCTGAATAATCTTTCTAATTTCTTCAGTTGCTTTATCTGTGTGTTCCTTGGCTTGTTCTGTGTATTGCCTCATTTCCTTCCTGATGTCTTGAAGGGTTCTGTATATTAAACTTTTGTATTCTGCATCTGGTAATTCCAGGAATGCATTGTCATCTAGAAGATCCCTGGATTCTTTGTTCTGAGAGCCTGTTGAGGTGATCGTGGTCTGTTTCTTTATGTGACTTGATATTGACTGTTGTCTCCGAGCCATCTATAAGTTATTGTATTAGTTTATTTTTATGTTTGCTTACTGTATCATAGCTTCTTGCTTTGTTTTGTTTTGATATACCCAAATGGGTTGCTTTAGTGATCTAGCTTGATCATTTTCACCTTTGGAGCTCTGAGGTCCTGTCCCAGAGCTGTTATCAGGTGTATCAGTCTAGGAGTCCATTCACTTTTCTTGTATGACTTCAGCTCAGGTGCATACTTGTTTCACTTGTTTTTTGGGGCCTTTGTAGTAAGAGGGCTCGCTGGAAGTGTCTGCCTATTCCACGGTCTTGGCTGTGCCTCTTTTTATTTTAATTCACAAGTATTTCACCTATAAGTCCAGAGTCATTGACATTCCTTCTTTACTAGGTCTAATCAGCATAATGTCATCCATGTAGTTGACCAGCATGATATCTTGTGGACGGGAAAGTTCACAGTCCCTGAGAACTAATTGACAGGAGGGACCAGTCCCTGGAAAAGTACATCATGCTTGGTAAATTAGAGGGTCAAGGAAAAAGAGGAAGACCTTCAACAAGATGGATTGAAACCATGGCTGCCAACGATGGGCTCAAGCATACAAAGATTGTGAAAATGGCACAGGACCAGGTAGGGTTTCATTCTGTTGTATATAGGGTTTCTGTGAGTTAGACTGACTAATGGCACCTAACAATAACACCTCATATGTTTATTATTATACTTACCACATTTTTATGCAAATAACATGCAAGTTCTACATTTGTTTGCCAACTGTTCTTCATCCTGCATGGTATTTTTGTAAGTGCCATTATGCCAACTTTTCTTACTTGTTGCTTAAAAAAAAAATTATCATAGGGTGCCTACCAAAATGCATCTGGGGGAAGGGAGCAGTTGGCAAACAATGGTCGAAGGTGCAGGTTATTTGCATAAAATATGGTAAATTACTCAAAATCTCTGTAAGTGATAAATTAAAATACAGTACCTCTTACAATATGGCACGAGAAGGAGGCACACTTAAGGGGTTAAGAGAAAGGACATAATTTCACTTCACAGAACTTGCCACTTTCCAGGACAAACATCCTCTCTCCCTATAATCGCAGGCATGTTAAAAAGAAAAGAGGTGTTTTATATAATCTCATAAAAAAATCATAAAATTCTCATTTAAAAAAATTAACCTATGAGGTAGTTACCGTCATTATCTGTACTTTACAGACAAGACAACTGAGGCTTAGACTTGTGAGTTGTCCCAAATCACACAGCCAAGAAATGACTAACGGAATCACAACTCCATACTGTTCTTCGTTCCTCAAGATATGGCTGGCTCAGACAAAGCAAAGCTGGCCCCCTTAGGAGTATGTATAGGGTTCAGTCCTGTTGTGAAGAGGATAACGATGGGAGAGACCCTCCCTCGGAATCACTTTATAATAGTAAAAATGCGGTTTATGACACTGCAGTACCTAAGTGTTTTAAATGTTATAAATTCATATTTAAATGAGAAAAATGGTTCCCACCTTTAAAACAATAAAAATGTATCAGGAACTAAAATTATAAATAAATCAAGTTCATATGGCGTTTCACCCAACTCAGTTTGTGTTTGGGGGAAATTTGAGGTTGTGTTATCAATCTCCAATCTGACAAAAAGGGTCCTTCTCTTTTCCAGAATACACGGGAAAGACAAACTTTATCTTCAGCAAACTTTATTTTGCTTGAGTCAAGCAAAAGGAGTCATCTGGGGACTAAGCCTCTCCAAAAGGCTGACTCAAAAAGGGAAGCAAGGCTAGGGCTTATATGAGTTTGGTGGAGGCAATAGAGTAATGAATATTTAGTGAGCTTCTTTCAAGGGGCGGGTACTACTCAGAATGGCAGTGCATGTTAATTAGGTTGCACTCGCATCTGGAAAATAAGATGGAACTCGCTGGCATTCAAGGTGGAGTCCTCTCAGCAGCCTTTGGCATCACTTATTATGGGATGTAGTGCAAGCGCACTGATCTTTGGCACTATATCACCGTCTTCAGAGGGCTAAGGAAGGTTAAACAGCACTCACACTTTGTTCTTCTGCACATGCAGAAGGCTGTAAAGGGGGAAGGGACTAGAAAAACACTAAGAAGGAGATAGTAATTCACCGGTTCTTTTGACCTTATCTCATGTCGACAGGGTGTTGTTCCTGTTTACCCAACTTCTAGATGGTAATCTTGTAACAGTTCTTTTGTTCCGCCAGCACAGTTAACTCTACCTGTCTCAGTTGCTTTATGGTCTGGCACTTACTGTACTTTGTAAAGGCTATAGCAGTGTCCATAAGCTACTCAAAACAATTTTAATGACAAACACTGAAATTTTTGTTGGCAGTGTTAGAGAGGGAAGGAAGACTCTTAGAAATGGTCTAGTCCAAACCCCATTTTACAGTGGAGAAATTGGAGGCTCTTTGTGAGTTACCTAAGTCCACATGTGGTTACAGTAGTTTGTACTAAAACCTTGGTGTTTGGTTTCTCTGGGAGGACTTTTTCCAAAGCGACATGCTTTCCTGACATTAAAAGGTGTTGTAAGGGGAAAAACATCACAAAGTTTAGTAAAGCAAAAGAAAGTTTTTTGGAGGGGGGGCATATATTCAAAAAGACAAAAGCGGGAAGCCAACATGCATGCTGTCACAGCCAGGTCTACCCGAGTCCAACGAAATATTACAGAATAAGCAGGAGTGGGAAAATGCTGCCACAGCCATGTCTGCTGAGTTCAGAGAACTACAGGGTCATCAGTGTATATTAACGTTAAAAAAAACGGGCAAAACTACCGAAAGCTTCACCTTTTCACAGGTTGGCTAGAAACTGTGATCCTTCATTTTGAATTGTCCCTCTCAACAATCATTGGTACAGGCTTCGGTAACGACAGTCAGGAGAGTCTTCATTGGTCCAACAAATTTCTGCTCACTAAACGCTAGTAGAAAAAGATAAGAGTGGAGGGTCTTTTGTATCCTGTTTGACTGGCTTTATATGAAAATTCCCTAAAAGATATTTTCCAAGATTATTTTAGCTATTGTCTTTATCCCAGTTGATGTGTCCTTGTGAGTTCTTGTGAGCCCAGCTCCAGCTGGGTCACATTCTCTGTGCTCAAGGACAGGGAATAATAACTCCAATATTATTTCCTAAATCAAAGTATAGGAACAATCAAAAATCATTTTAAAAAAGCTAGCACACATGTCCAGTCTCAGAGTAATAGGAAGCATCCCAGGTTGGAGTTAGAAGGCCATGCATGGGTTAGAAGAGGATGGTGGGGAGGGATCAGGCTCAGATCATGAAGATAATCTACATCCAATATAATCTCAATATGAGCAACCTAAAATTGACAATATGTTTTATAATTTCAACAATTTAACATACGCATGTTTACATGTGATACTCTGGTGATATTAGCAGAAACCTAGATACTTTTTCTGCTTCCACAGTTCTGGGGAAGGAACAAACTCTTGCTGGGAAGATATTAAATAAATCCTGTCCCTTGGGGTTCATGTTAGGCAGCCCAGAAAGAAAACACAGGGCACTGGACTGTCTCTCAGGCAGTTTCCTTCTCTGAAACTGGGAGCTTATGGCAGGTCCTTGGTGAATTTGCAATGACAGCTAACTCTGACACAGCCTGAAAACATAACTAGGCAGGCAAAATGGGTTCTGCTCAGATGTCTCCAGTGACTCGAATAGGGACATCAATTTCCTACTACAGTAGGTGTATTTTAGAAAAAGGGAAATTTTAAATAGGCTCATTGTTCTTAGTTTGGCTCAGGAAGCCAAGTCAGCAGTAATAGCAACCTGCTTCCAAACTTCCTCTGCACGGCCATCGCCTTCTGAGGACTTCCCACAGGAAGAACGCAAGCCCCTTTAACCTGCCTTTAGGGGCTCATTTGCACAGCTCTATAGAAAACTGTCAGAAATGCTTCTGAGTTGCAGTACATTCTTCTGACCAAGACATAGATGTATTTACTTGGCAGTGATTTTATTGTATTTCTAATCATAAACACACTTTAACAGGCAGCACTGCCTTTCTTTGTTATTTGAATATTTCCTAGCCCTCTGCTGGTGCACAGGTGTGGTGTTTTCTAATCACATCCACCATCTTCATAGCTACTAATGGAGAAAAAGTATGTGCCTTATGGGGAGATGATTGTCCACTGGGATACTCTAAACACTTACTGTTTTTGTTTCTTGGTGGGGCAAAGCAAGAAGGATTGGTCACTGGTAAGTCTAGAATAGCCAACTAAGAGATGGTCATACACTTTGAGCAGGGGGCAGTAAGTAGGTCGGTGTCCTCAGAGGAGCTTCAGTGCTAACAAAGGGGCAAGATGGACAAACCCCACCTTTATCACTAACTGTGTGGCAAGGATCCTAACAAATCCAATTCCCAATTGGTCTCATCCTCCCACATTTCCACTCCTCCTCAACAACCATTTCCGTGGCAATTCCTCTGACCCTAAGCACCCAGAGTTAGATCAAAACTCATCCCTGGCTATTCTGAGCTGGGTCAAATCATCCCTGGCCACCTGAGGCTGAGTCACCTGGGAGTAGCTGTAGGCTCAGGAGTCTGCATAACTCCCTGCACTTCAGACCAGCTGGTCTCTCTCTTTCTGTTGTCCTCTGCGATTAGGTCACAAGCTAGAAAGACTCTATCCTTCTTCATCGACTGCCAGTGCCGTCTTTCTTTATTACTCAGCCACCCAGAGCTGGGTCTACACAAATCAACTCTGTAATGTCATCCTCTGCTGATTTATTACAAATAGAGGTTCATTAATTCTCTATAATGGCTCGTAAGATTCAAAGCAAACATCAAAACATTGCTTTCTAAATATACCAAGGTAGAGGCTTAGGGAAAAAGAAGAAGACCTTCAATGAGATGAATTGACACAGTAGCTGCAAAAATAGGCTCAAAGATAGCAACGATTGTGGCCATGCCACAGGGCTGGGCAATGTTTCTTTCTTTTATACATCTGGTCACTATGAGTCAGAAAGGATTTGAGGGCGCCCAACAACAACCACAAACCTACTGATTAAATTGATTCTAAGATTAAAGTTACCTTCTAAACCTTGAATCTTTCCTACGGCATTTTTAGAATTATGGTAAAAAATATATATAACAAAAATTTTTGCATTTTTACATTATTTATGATTTAATTCAGTGACATTAATTACTTTCATCATGTTGTGCTACCATCACTATTATCTGTTCCCTTAACAGAAACTACAGTAAGAATATTTTAGAAAAAGGAAAAGTTTAAGTAGGTTCATGGGTCATAGTTTGGCAAAGATAACCAGTTAATATGACTATTATTCAAATTAATGCACCAACCACTAAGGCCAAAGATGAAGAAACTGAAGATATTTACCAACTTCTGCAATTTGAAAGTGATCAAACATGCAATTGATGCATTGATAATTATTGGCAATTGGAATGCAAAAGTTGGAAACAACAAAGAAGGATCAGTTGTTGGAAAATATGGCATGGGTGATAGAAATGACACCAAACATCACATGATAGAATTTTGCAAGACCGATAGCTTCTTCATTGAAAATACCTTTTTCAACAACAACAACAAAAAAACAGCAACTATACATGTGGACCTGGCTAAATGGAACACATGGGAATCAAAGAGACTACATGTATGGAAAGAGATGATAGAAAAGTTCAATATCATCAGTCAGAATTAGGCCAGGGAACAGATCATCAATTGCTCATAGGCAAGTTCAAGTTGAAGCTGAAGAAAATTAGAACAATTCCACCAGAGCCAAAATATGAACTTGAGTATATCCCACCTGAATTTAAGACCGTATCACCAATGATAAATTGAACAGTAATGATCAAGGACCTGATGAGTTGTGAATGACATCAAGGATATCATACATGAAGAAAGCAAGAGGTCATTAAAAGACAGGAAAGAAAAAAAAAAGACCAAAATGGATGTCAGAAGGAACTCTGAAACTTACTCTTGCATGTGGAGTAGATAAACCAAACGGAATAAATGTTGAAGTTAAACAACTGAACAGAAGATTTCAAAGGGTGGCTTGAGAAGCAAAGTAAAGTACTATAATAAAATGTGGAAAGACCTGGAGTGATAAAACCAAAAGGGAGAACACGCTTGGCATTTCTCAAATTGGAAGAATGGAATAAAAAATTCAAGCCTTGAGTTGCAATATTGAAAGATTATATAGGGAAAATATTGAACCACACAGGAAGCATCAATAGAAGATGGAAGGAATACTCAGAGACACTGTACCACAAAGAATTGGTCAATATTCTACCATTTCAAGAAGTAGCATATGATCAAAAGCCAGTGGTACTAAGGGAAGAAGTCCAAGTGGCACTGAAGGCATTGGCAAAAAACAAGGCTCCAGGAATTGAAAGAATACCAACTAAGATATTTCAACAAATGAATGCAGCACTGGAGGTGCTCACCGGTCTATGCCAAGAAATTTTTAGGACAGCTACCTGGCCAAACAACTGGAAAAGATACATATTTATGCCTATTCCAAAGAAAGGTGTTCCAATGGTATGTGGAAATTATCAAAAAATATCATTAATATCACACAGACGTAAAATTTTGCTGAAGATCATTCAAAAGTAGGTGCAGCAGCACAATGACAGGGAACTACCAGAGATTCAAGCCAGATTCAAAAGACATGGAACAAAGGACATCATTGCTGATGTCAGATGGATCCTGGCTGAGAGCAGAGAATACCAGAAAGATGTTCTCCTATGTTTCATTGACTATGCAAAGGCATTTGACTGTGTGGATCATAACAAATTATGGAAAAACATTGGGAAGAATGGGAATTTCAGAACACTTAATTGTTCTCATGAGTAACTTGTATGCAGACCGGGAGACAGGCACTTGAACAGAACAAGGGGATACTGCGTGCTGAAGTCAGCAAAGTTGTGCATCAGGATTGTATCCTTTCACCATACTTATTCTATCTGTATGTTGAGCAAATAATCCAAGAAGCTGGACAATATGAAGGGGAACAGGGCATCAGGATTGGAGGCAGGCCCATTAAGGAAAAAGAGGAAGGCCTTCAACAAGATGAATTGACACAGTGGCTGCAATAATGGGCTCAAGCATAAAAACGACTATGAGGATGGCACAGGACTGGGTAGTGTTTTCTTCTGATGTATGTAGGATTATTAGGAGTTGCAACTGACTCAGCAGCACCTAACAACAACAATTTTGTTGCACTTCTAGTCATAAACACACTGAAGCACTGTATTTCTTTGTTATTTGAATGCTTCTTAGCCTTCTGCTGGGTACACAGTGACTCTGTAGTCCTTCCACCTTTTATTGATGATTCCTGTTTCGTTCAATATATTCTGCATATAATCTTTCAGTATTGCAACTAACCCAGTGCCGTCAAGTCTTGTAACTAGAGGCTTGAAATTTCATTCATTCTTTCAGTTTGTGCTGTATTATAATTGCTTCTACTATTTTCATAGCTACTAATATAGCTGTCCCTTAGGGGGAGATGATTGCCTACTGAAATACACCAGACATTTACTGTTTTGTCTTGGTGGGGCAAAGAGGAAGGATCGTTCACCAGTAAATCTAGAATAGCCCCTGAGGAGATAGCCGTGCATCCTGAGCAAGGAGCGATGAGTATGGTCCGTGCCCTCAGGGGAGCTGCCATACTAAGAAAGAGGTAAGCTGGGAAAACTCAACTTTATCACTAACTGCTTGGCAAGGATCAGCAGGAATCCAGTTCTTGACTAGAAGTGGATCCAGGCTTCACCCTCCCAAATTTCCACTCCTCATAACCAGCCATTTCCGTGGCAATTCCTCCAATCTTATCCACCCAGAGTTAGGTCAGAACTCATTCCCGTCCATCCTGAGTCTGGTAAAAACATCTCAGGAGTCTACATAACTCTCTATACTTCAGATCAGCTGGCCTTTCTCTCTCTTTCTCTCTGTTGTCACCTGTGATTAGGTCACAGGTAAGACTCTGTCCTTCTTCATAATCTACCTGTTCAGTCTTTATCACTCAGCCACCCAGAGCTGAGTCTACACAAATCAACTCTGTACTGCCAACTCCTTCTGGCTTATTGCCAATATGGGCTCATTAATTCTCTATAATGGCTCACAAAATTCATGACAAATATTGAAATATTTCTTTCTAAACCTACTTATAAAATTGGTTCTAAGATTAAACTTACCTTCTAAAGCATGAATCGTTCCTTCAACTTTTTTTTAAATTGTGGTAAAAATATATATAACGAAACGTTTGGCATTTTAACATTTTTTACAAGTAGAAGTCAGTGACATTAATTACTTTCCTCCTGTTGCAAGCCATCACCATTATCCATTTCCAAATTTTTCAACCACCTTTAACACCCAGTGTCCCCTGAAGAATCACTCTCCCTCCCTACTGTCCCTGGCAACCACTAATAAACTTTGGCTCCTATATATTTGTCTATTCTAAATATTTCAAGTAAGTGGGATTATACAATGTTTGTCATTTTATGGCTTACTTCACTCAGTGTGTTTTAAAGTTTCATCCATGTCGTAGGATGTATCAGAGCTTCATTTCTCTTTATGGCTGAATAATATTCCATTGTTTGGGTATACCTCTAATTGTTTACTCATTCATCACTTGGTAGACACTTGGGTGGTTTCTACCTGTTGGCTGTTGTAAATAATGCTGCAATGAGCATTGGCGTACACGTACCTGTTTTTGAGTTCCTGCTTTCCAATTGTTTGGGTATATACCTAGGAGTAGAATTGGTAGGCCATGTAGTGATTCTATTTGTAATATTTTGAAGAACAGCCAAATGGTTTCCCACAACAGCTGTGCTACTTTACATCTTCACCAGCAATGTGTGAGAGTTGTAATTTCCCTACATCCTCATTGACACTAGTTATTTTCCGTTTTTATGATAATAGCTGTCCTAGTGAGTGGGAAGTAAAACATTTAATTTTAAAACGATTTCACTAGGGCTCTAGCTCCTGGTTTATTAATTTAATTTTGACTTATACAAAAGATACAAACCTCAAAATCATTCGGAAAAAACTTCTACTTTTCAAATGCTTTGTTAATGTTCATGTTTTATATGTACGAGACACCAAAGTTTGATTGGTATTTTACTATAGACTAAATTAAAATATTTATCCCGCTATTATTTACAAATAATATCTTAAGACTTTTTTCTTTATCATCTACTATTTTTAGAAACTCATTTCTCAAGTCTCAAGTGATATTTTAAAGGGATAAGCAGGAACAGTCTACATGCTTCACCAGCAGTCTTCAGAAGGGCAGCATTTCAGAACTGGTATTATTATTATTATTTTAATTCTCAGGAAACAATTTATTGGTTTCTTTTATTTGTTTCTCCCATTGTAGAACTGCTACTTCTCTGGACACTAAGTTTTCAAACGCTATCATTTTTTTTCTTTTTTACATTTAATTTTACTTTCGGAGAAAATAAACACAGCAAAATCCGCTCCCAATTCACATATTGTACACATAACCATCGGTGACATTGGTTACATTCTTCGCATTGTGCCAACATTCTCGTCACTTCTGTTCTGGTTGGTTCACTTCAGAACTGGTATTTTAAACTTGTGCACTTGCTTTGATTTTGATGGGGTGAGTCGATAAAGGGTCCCAGAATGTGTCTTTCATTCTCAAAGGATGAAGGCATGTGCTATATATGTGTGTATGTTAATTATAAAAATCCAAACTCTAGTTAGATTAAAGAATCAAATCAGTATGTCTTTGCTGAGTGTTGGCTGTTTGGCAGGCACTGAGAGGGGAGAAAACTTTGCCGTGGTGGAATGGGCACTGAACTTGATTTCTTAAGTCTTTGCTTGGGCCCAGCAATGTACTGTATTCAAACGTTCTTAGTGAATACCTCTCAGAGTAGAGCACAGACCAGGCACTGCTCTAATGATGTGGTCATCGAGTGTTTATTACTCACAGAATAAACAGGACAGAGATGAGTAGAATAGCAAACATCCTCATCAGCACAGGTTCCCCAAGATTAAGCTGCTATCCAGGGTGCAGTGTAACAGCACATCTATGCAGGCCGCACTTCCTGTCATGGAAGAAGAAATTCCAAGCCCCTCTCTCCCAGGTCAATACTAACAAACAGCCATGTCTCCACTCCAAACAGCACGTACAAAGAAGCACTAGGGGAAAGGTGGGAAAAAAATGTTAAGTAAGTAAATAAATAAATCATTGGAAGCCCCACTCCCATCACCGGACGGCAACGGACATCATTCTTTCACTGCAACTGTCTAGATTAGGTGACCATCTCCCTATGGCTATTTTAGATTTCCAGCTGTCAGGAGCGTTCCTTCCTCCTTTTCCCACTAAGATAGCTTAACAGATTTCTGGATTCCATCAGAAGACAATCATCTCCCCTAAATCACATACTTTTTTGTGTGTCGATTAGTAGTTAGGGTGACAGTGAGAGACATTATAACATACCTGTGCCTCCAGCATGTCCCAACAGACTCAGTAATTGTGTGTTCTCTGGCGAGTCACCTTAGAGTCTTATTTGTATAATGGGTTAAACATCTGCCTTAGATAGTGGCATAGAAGTGTTTGGCAAATCATAAGCACTCAATGAATATTCCATATTTATTGTTCTGTGTTTATTGACATTTCCCAAAAACAATCCCCGTTATTGCTGTTTTCAGTCTATAGTTCTATTTTACAGAATAGAAAATGATAGCTGACTGCAAATATTTATCTATCAAGCAGTTGACTGCATATCATATTTCTCAAAAAATTAATTCTTGTTTCCTATAGGTACGATGAACAGACATACATACCACCACTCATCCGTCAATTGGTCATACTGTGGTGGCTTACATGTTGCATTGATGCTGAAATCTATGCCACTGGTATTTCAAACACCAGCTAGGTCTTTGTGGTGGAGAGGTTTCAGCAGATCTTACAGACCAAGACAGAGTAGGGTGAAGGACCTGGTAGTCTATTTCTCAAAAACTTGACCAGTGAAAATCTTATGAATAGTAGTGGAACGTTGTCTGATGTAGGACCTGAAGATGCACCTCTCACATTGGAAGGCACTCAAAATACAACTGGGGAACAGCTGCCTCCTCAATGTATAGTCCACCTTAATAATGTGGATGGAGCAAGGTTTTTGGGACGTTCATTTGCTAATGTGGCCAACTCAAAATGAGAGGAAATAGCTGCAAATGTCTATTAATAATTGGAAGGTGGAATGTATGAACTATGAAACTAGGAAAACTGGAAGGTGTCAAAAATGAAATGGAACGCAAAAGATTGATATCCTGGGTATTAGTGAGTGGAAATGGACTTGCGATGGCCATTTTAAATCTGAAAACCGTATGGTCTATTGTGACAGGAATGATAATTTGATGAGGAATGACATTTTATTCGTTGTCAAAAAGAATATTTCACGCTCTATCCTGAAGAACAACACTGTCAGTGATAGGATAATAGCCACACGACTACAAGGAAGACCAGTTAATACAACTACTATTCAAACTTACACCCAAAAACTAATGCCAAAGATAAAGAAATGAAGATATTTACCAACTTCTGCAGTTGAAATTGACCAAACAAGCAATCAAGAAGCATTGTTAATTACTGGTGCTCGGAATGTGAAAGTTAGAAACAAAGAAGGATTGGTAGTTGGAAATTATGGCCTTGGTAATAGACAGCACTGGTGATTACAAGATAGTAGTTTGCAAGACCAATGACTTGTTCATTGCAAATACCTTTTTTCAACAACATCAGCAGCAACTATACAGAAGGAATACACAGGAATAAAATCGACTACATCTGTGCAAAGGGATGATGGAGAAGCTCAATATCATCCGTCAGAACAAGGCGATCAATTGCTCATAGGCAAGTTCAAGTTGGAGCTGATGAAAATTAAAACAAGTGCACAAGAGGCAAAGTACTAAAGGAAGGAATAAAGTATGATTGTTCAGACTCTAAATTCATGACTGAACATCTTTGTGTTCAGGTTAGGCATTACAGCACGTTGACACTAATGATGATCAATAAAACTAGCACATTTGGAGGCCCTAATCAGTTACCCGGGAGCCCCCAGGGGTTGCAAATGGTTAAGCAATTGGGTACTAACTGAAAGATTGGTGGTTCAAACCCACCCAGGCACTTCAGAAGAAAGGCCTGGTGATCTACTTTTGAAAGAACAGAGGCATTGTAACCCCTAGGGAGCATAGCATAGTAGTACGCTGTAATACATGAGGTCTCTATGAGTCAAATCAATGAGACAGCAGCAAGTTAAATATCCACTTACTGAATGCATACTACAAGGCAGTCATACATCTTCAGCGGACAAAAAACTACGATCTTCGTTCACACAGTTTCCATTTAATGAGATAACCTCACCCATGCTTTTCCTCAGCCCATGTACTCTGCAAAAAACTCTGTTATTTAAGTAGAAACAGGATGTGAGGAAAAAGAGAGGTTTGCTGACACGGGAATTTTCTGAAGATCTTCTCTTCCTTCTTTGATAACCTGCAGTGACAGCAGGACGAGCACACAGAAAGCTTCTAAGGGCACCTCTGAGATCTAAGAGTCAGCACTATGCAGAAATCAGTACTGACTTCTGACTCAGGAAGCGTTTACTTCTCCTCCTTCTCCAAATCCCAATGAAATGATGGAAGAAATGTAGAAACAAAAACCAATCTCTTGCAGCCCTGAATGTCCTGAGGATTAGGTGTGGGTTGTTTGCTGTTGACAGATTGGAGAAAATAATGAGAATTTACCGAAAGATGTAAAGCATGTAGAAAGACAGACACATTGGGCACATGTGCTAACAAAGTGGCACTCCACAAGTCACTTGATGGCTCTCAACTTTTGTCTTCTCTCTGTAAAATGGAGAAAATTGCCACCTTAATAGAGAGTTGCATGGACTACATGAGATCACTTGGGCAAAGTAAAGAATTAAAACCTAACCAAAAATTTATATTTGAAACAAGCAATTACTTTGAAGGACAGTCATTTAAGAAGATTATTTTTGACACCAAGGTAAACCCATAAAAGTACCTTCCCATCCTCAGAATTTTCAGAAGGCTCTCGCCAACTGTGCACCTTAGTGAAAACCCATTAAAAGCACAGGGTCCATTAGTCCCATAGCTCTGTTGTTGGTGTTAGGTGCCCTGGAGTCACATATTATCTCAAAAACAATGTTGAAAATTTTAAAAAATTAAATTAGCAGGTATTAAACAGTTCCTCTTACCAATGTAATAAACAAAGAAAACAGTCATTCCATCATAAAGACGCAATTTTTTGTGTCAGTAAAAGCATGCATCATCAGCAAATTCCTTCTGTAATTGTAAGATTCCACTGATTTTATTTTGTGTCTTGCACCTGTGTGCGTGTATTCTCTAGAGTCAAGAGATAAAGAATAATTTTGAAGTTACAATGTTTAGATAGACATTCACAACGAATATCCCAGAAGAGTCAAAGGAAAATACATTGTTTAAAAGTAATAGAGTCTGATTCCCCTCCTCTGTAAGGTGACCTTCCTGTCTGGCGCTCTCCCAAGATTTAACAGGCAACCCTAGAGGCTCCTGTCTTCCTCAGTCCTTGTCAGGATCTCTGGAGGGCAGATTTAAGTGCTGACCCCTGGAGTCCCATCTAAGCTTAAGATTCCCACTCCCTGGCCATAAAGAAAGGAAGAGTGCCATAAGCTTAAGACAATATTGCACAAGCCTGAGGAGACAGTATTGGAAATATTCATGTTTTTACCAAGATTCTGAATAAAAGTTATCAATTCCTCCACCCTTGTCAACAATTTTTCAACTCCCTCATTTTGTTGTTATGTGTCAATATACCAGACACTACACTAACTATGGCTCTGTGGGAGAAAGATGCGGCAGCTGGTCTCCATAAAGATTTGCAGACTTGGAAATCCTACGTGGTTGCTATGAGTCTGCATCAATTCTAGGAAAGTGGGTTTGGGTTTTGGTATTCTAATCAATCTAATTATAACTTTGTTTAGATTAGAAGGTTAGACAGCGAGTGATCACTTATGAAAAACTGGGTTGTGAAAATATGGGTGCTTTTACCTTTACGTAATTTAGTGTATTAGGTCAAGCCTTGCTTTCAGTTTAAGTGGAAAGAAAGTTAAAGTAATCTAGAGATTCTCTTATTGGGTAACACACAGCATAAAATTTAATGTTCCAAAGAAATGGGGCAGTATTGGGATTTTTACAGTCCAAGAAACAAAGAAAGTTGGGCAGTTGAAGGGTTTTGATCAGGCTTACAGATATTCATCTAAACGTCCCTCAAAGGCCTATCTTCTTTAGAAATGTCAGTTTTTGGTAAGAAGACAAATGAGGAAGGTCCCCAGGAAGTCAGTGCCTTGAGGGAAGTTTCCAGGTAAGCTAGGCATCTATTTGTCTGGAAGGTAGGGGTGAAAGACTCAGCATGTTGGATACAGATAAATCTAAAGAAGAACGTTAGTTATTCTCTCTAAATGTCAGGCTATTTATTGTCTTAAACATTTGTTCTGTGAAATCAGGCATCGGCCTTGTTCTCCAGGCTTGGCATAAGTGTCTCCATTTTGTTTTCAGCTTTCACATTTCTAATAAAGATAAGGCTTCAAAAAGGAGGGTGAGAATGGTTGTATACCATGAAGAGTGTAATCAAATCAATGAATTGTATATGTAGAAATCGTTGAGTTGGTGTGTGTTATGCTGTGCATATTCTCAACAACAACAACGAAAATATATATTATAAAATAGAAAAGATAAGTCTTCAGACAATGAGTAACAGTACCTGTGCATACAAAATGGTTTGAGGGTAAGAAAAGAAGGAAAGGATGAATTGCAGAAGAAGGGCGGGCCGATAGAAGGAAGGTGGGGAGGGTGAACAGGAGCAGAGGGGGAAATTCCCTGGAGAGGGTGGGGAAAGAGGTGGGGCTCAGAGCTTTGACTCAAGGTCTGAGTGGGAGTCCAAGGGCTATGAAAGCCTGGTGGAGCCAGGCAGAGGAAGCAGCCTGCAGCCAAGGACAGAGTTTCCCAGAGAAAGGCTGAGAATCAGGTCCAGGATGCCGCACCCACTCTTGTTCCACCTGCTAGGAGTCTGGCTGCTGCTGAGCCACAGCCCCAGAGAGGCCAAGGCCCAGGGGTCCAACATTGTGAAGCTATGTGGCCGTGAATTAGCGTGTGCATGCATTGAAATCTGCAGCCGCATCAATTGGGGAAAGGATCCCAAGAGGGACAAGCCATCACCAACATCAGTCCTGGCTGCAGGTGACAGCTCCCACTCAGACTCCAGGTCTCGCTGGATGCTGAGGCTCGGCACCTAAACTCTGCTGGTGCTGCTGCTTCTCGTGCCTAGAACTTTTTGATTTGACCCCGTAACTTGCTTTCATTGAAGGGTCTCCTGGGATCTACCTGAGGGCTGGAAAGCCTCACCTGATAGGTGTCAGGTTTGCTTCACCACCTGTAGGCCAGAGGGTTGTGTGAGGACAGGAGGAAGCTCCAAGGAGTTCAAGCTGCGTAAAGTGGCTGCAGCCTGACTGCAGCCTGCTGGACAGGGGGGCAGCCGGAAGGGCACCTGGCACTGAGATGTAGAGGGAGGACATAGATGGTCAGCTGGTTGCCAAGAACCTGTGTGTGCTGAAGGGAAGGGAGGTAGTACTGTGAGGCCTGGGTCAGGGTCCTAGAAGGTGGACATGGAAGGGCCTCAAGAGTCAACTACTCTCCTCATTTGTAAAGAAGCTGCAGTGTGGCCTATGACAGCAAAACCTTTCTTTTTTTAAACCCAAATCAAAGAGGAGATCCTTGCCTCCTATCTTTGTGAGCTGCTTCTTGAAGTTCAGCTAGAGCAGAGGGGATGAAAGAGGAAGAAAGGGGCCAGCCGACTACAAGAGAAACCCAAGAGACACAGTCCAGGGAATCTCACCTCCAGACATTCATGGCTATACCGTTTGGCACTTTCAATCTTTGGAAGTTGCAACAAGACTGCGAGATATAAATTTAAGTGATTCAAATTCTTAATAAGTAGCATACTATTTTAAAAATAGCTCCATTTCTGAGCTGAACTCAGTCAACTCGGAGATCTCATTTTTTTTTGTTTTTCTTTAAAAACAAGATCTGGGAGTCCATTGAGTACAGCTAAAATATGGAATTATTTTTAAAATAGTATGCTACTTAGGAAGAATTTTGGAAATGCTGATGGTGTAGTAATTAAGAGCTACAGCTGTTGACCAAAAGGTCAGCAGTTTGAATCCACCAGGTGCTCCTTGGAAACTCTATGGGGCAGTTCTTCTCTGTCCTATAGGGTCGCTATGAGTCGGAATCGACTCGACGGCAATGGGTTTGTTTTGGTTTTGGTATGAAGAATTTGAATCACCTAAATTTATGTCTTCTAAACTTCCTGTTTCCACTATTTAATTATTTTTTTTTTCCTGTTGCCATCAAGTCATTTTCGACTCATAGGGACCCTAACAGGACAGAGTAAAACTGGCACACAGGGTTTCCAAGGAGCTGCTGGTGGATTCAAACTGCCAACCTTTTGGTTAGCAGCAGGGCTCTTAACCACTGTGCCACCGTTGTTGTTGTTAGGTGCTGTTGAGTCAGTTCCGATTCATAGCAACCCCATGCATAACAGGACGAAACACTACCCAGTCCTGCGCCATGCTCACAACTGTGCCACTAGGAATCCTTTATTAATAAGCTTAAAGGACAGTTTTGCTGCCATTGCAAAGACCAGCCAGAAATGATTCAAATTATACTAGAATGTGAATGTCATCTATGTGTCTAATTATCTTCTGTTAAAACTCTCAAAATTGTGTAATTGGTTCAGGAAAGATTAGAAGAAAGTTTAAGTGACCGAATGTGTTTTGAAGGCAGGAAACATGTTTCCTTTTTGTTTCTATCTGTTCTGTCCTCCAGCAGTGCCAGAGACATGGTATCAGCTGATGGATGTTCGACTGGGCATGAAGCAGAGGAGAGCTGGTTATGGCTGCTATCCAGCCTCCACTCCTGCCCAACCTGGGATGCTGTTTGAGAACAGGTTCCCTGGCCAGGGCACACAGAGCTTGTGTAGTGTGTGATCTACAGCACTGGACAGACACCACACATAGCACATTGCTCAGTACACACAGCACACAGGCAACACTCGCTCTTTTAACTCAGCCATTTTTGGTTAGGTTAGTGTTCTTTTAACCCTTTTCTCTCTTCAAGGTACAGTATTGTTGACCTGAAGAAAATACTGGGAGAAAGAGAAATTGTTAAACAGATGTTTGAGATATTGTATCTCAGAAGTTTGTACCTCCTGCCTGTCAGACAGAGCAGCTGGTATTTTTGTTGTTTTAACTTTATCCTGAGCAATAACTTATCTCCATAGAGCATTTGATAGCCTAAAATAATTAATATACTTTGAAAGCATTACTATAATAATTCGGAAGCTGCTTAGTAAAGGAAGAAAATCACTCAAGTAAGAAAAATTGATCTGTGGTCTCCCTGAATTTTCAATGACCAGGACAACTTTAGAGAGATGACCGGCCAGTGCCAGGCAGTCAAAAGTGCCACAATGAAAGTGTCACAGAGGTCAAGGGAAGAGACCACAGATGGGTGGGATGGCATAAAGCAAAACCTTGGGAATGTTGTGGTGCTTTCAGCTGCCAAACCAGAAGTAAGTTAAAATGCACAGGCGTAGGACACTTGCTGATTCTGTTTTGATATTTACCTATATAGAGATAATGCTTCCCTTTTTGTTTATGAAAAATTTTATATTTTTTCTGATGCTCCTTGACATGAATATTCCCTCCCCCACTTTTTAACTCTGTAGATACTGCATCATCCTCCATCAACAAAGATACAGAAATCCTAAATATGTCAGAAAAAGTCACTCCTAATTTTCAAGAGGAGGTGACGGCAAATAAAGAACTTGGGAATATTATCCAGAAGAGACAAAGTGAAGCAGAAGACAACAGTCCTGCAGTAGTAAAAAACCTAAGCTTGGATAAGCACTCCCAAAAAAAGAGAATGGGAAGTATAGAACTGAGTAACAAGTGTTGTCATCAAGGTTGTACCATAAGAGAACTGGCAAGAGGATGCTGAGATAACTGAATAAGTTTCAACTAATGGTCACTTGAAGACATGTTCACAGATTCCTCCCTCAGACACAACTGATAATTAGAACATGAGAAATAATTACTAGTGTTTAGATTTCTGAGTTGTTGTGCAAGAAAACACTATTTACATAATTGAAGCTTCTGTTAACAAACATTTTAATGCTATAAAGTCTTTTGGTATTTAATTAATGGTATAGTTGCATTCATTGATTGAGATGGTTAAGGTTGAGTGTCAACTTGATGGGGCCACGTTTTCAGTGGTTCGGCAGTTATGATGTCGTTTGGCAGTTGTGTAATGAGATCTGATATAACGCAGTCTACTCCATGCCGAGATCTGCTATGAGCAGCCCATCAGTTGAAAGGAAGTTTCTTTGAGGGGTATGGCCTGCATCCAGTATATATGTACATATATTCACTTCACTAAATTTGCTTCTCTAGAGAACCCAGCATAAGACATTGATATTCAATGCTGTTAACTTAAAATGATAATAATGTCTTTATCACTTTGACCATTCAATTTACAAAATGCCTAACAGCAGGTATAATGGACTAGCACAATACACCAAAATGTTTTCACTGCTATTGACTTTTGGAACAGATGTACATAAACCCACAAAAATTGAGACTTCATAATAGATGCGATAAGGTATTTGTGTCTCATGGAACTATTCATTGCAAACAATCAGACTGGATATTAAATCAATTTTAATAGTTGGCGCTCATAAAATTCAAGCATTTTTCAAACTATTCAAACTTCTCACAGCGTTAGCATTCTAAACGACTTAAGAGCACATTATGTTCTTTTTTTAATGAGAAAATGAATAGACATATGTAGAAAAGAATAAATGCTCAGCATCAGTCAGTCATATATTACTGAAGAAATGGCTTAGTTTAGGAATATACCTTACACCTACTCTTTTAGAATTTACAAACCATTTCCGTAACCAAAACAACTGTGAAATGGTATGGAAATTTTTTCTTTATTTTATTGTGCTTTAAGTGAAAGTTTATACTTCTAGTCAGTCTCTCATACAAAAATTTATATACACCTTGCCATATACTACTAATTGCTCTCCCCCTAGTGAGACACCCCATCCCTTCCCTCCACTCTTTTTTTTTGTGTCCATTCCACCAGCTTCTAACCCCCTCTGACCTCTCATCTCTCCTCCAAATAGGATATGCCGACACAGTCTCAAGTGTCTACTTGATCCAAGAAGCTCATTCTTCACCAGCATCTTCTTCTATCCCACTCTTCAGTCCAATCCCTGTCTCAAGAGTTGGCTTTGGGAATGGTTCCTGTCTTGGGCTAACAGAAGGTCTAGGGGCCATGACCACAGGGGTCCTTCCAGTTTCAGTCAGACCATTAAGTCTGGTCTTTTTATGAGAATTTGGGGTCTTCATCTCACTGCTTTCTTGTTCCCTCAGGGGTTCTCTGTTGTGTTCCCTGTCAGGGCAGCCATCAGTTGTAGCTGGGTACCGTCTAGTTCCTTTGGTCTCAGGCTGGTGTAGTCTCTGATTTATGTGGCCCTTTCTGTCTCTTGGGCTCATAATTACTTTGTGTCTTTGGTGTTCTTCATTCTTCTTTGATCCAGGTGGGTTGAGACCAATTGATGCATCTTAGATGGCCGCTTGCTAGGGTTTAAGACCCCAGATGCCACTCTCCAAAGTGAGATGTAGACTGTTTTCTTAATAGATTTTATTATGTCATGTGAATTGGTTCTTGAAATTTAGTTGGAGGAGAAGGAATGGAAAGAGAAGAAAGGGCCAGGTGCCTCCTAGAGAAGCCCACAGGGACAAGAGTCCAGGCAAACTTGCCCTTCAGACTTCAAAGCTGAAGTTCTGGTTGGTGCTTTCAAGCATCTGGAAGCTCAATATGTTTTCTTTAAAATCAGGATCTCAGAGTTGAGTACAGATCAAATATGGAACACTTTATACACTTTTGGTAGTCATATTTATAAAGATAAATTAGAAGCTAAGTTATAAAAACAAAGGAGACTTTCAAAAGAGAAGCAGTCTATTCTAACCAGTCAGATACCAAAACTGAAATGAAACCCTTGCCATCAAGCCAATTTCAACTCGTAATATGTCATATGAAATCTGAAAAGTCAAGTTACCAATCATTATTTTACATTTAATATAAATGTCATAGGCTTCACATAAGTTATAGGCATATTCTAATACAAATGACCTTCATGTAAAATTGTTGTGCACAGTAAGTACATTTACTTCCCTTGTATGGAATTTAAAGAATGATTATAAAGTTATTTCCTTTATGACACTGTTTTCAGAACTTCATGTAGTTTAACATCGAGGTTTACCTAATACTAAAAAATTAGGAGTCTGTGGGTGGCCAAATGCGTAAGCACTGTATACTACTAACAAAAAGGTGGGTAGTTTAGGTCACTCAGAGGAGACTCCAAAGTAAAGCCTGGCCATCTGCTTTCAAAAAGTCATAGCCTTGAAATCCCTATGGAGTAGTTTACTCTGCACACATGGGGTCTCCATGAGTTGGAACCCACTCAACGGCAACTGACAACAACAGTAGGAAGTAAGGGAAGAATATACTGCCTCTAACAAATTCTCATTCTACCTAGAGAGGAGTGGGTTGTATTATATTCCTCCCTCCTTTTTTTAACTCTTTTTATGAGTAAATATGTGGTAATGCTAATATTACTGCCCCTCTGTCCTCTTTTCCCATGATCCTCTTAACACTTACATGGTGGCACTTTTGACTCTCCCTGACATGATTTCGGGAGGTTAGTTCCAATTACATTATGTACTGTAGCAATAGAGAAAGTTATTTTATAATCACAAGTTTCTCCTATAGAAATAGATATTTGGAGATATATCTACATCTATATCCATATCTGTATATAGGCATACTTAGATGTATGTAGTTATATATCTTCAAAATGTTAGTAATGGTTATCCATGAGTAGTTTTCATATTGAATTGATCTATAGTTTTGTTAAGTAAGCTGTTTACATATTAGGATACTTAGTGATGGTTTCCATGTCTATCTATATTGAAGAAATGCTTTCTAATTTTTCTGATTCTCCATGACATAAAAGTTCTTTCATCCCTCCCTTCTTGTTCCCTCCCCCCTTTTAATAATCTCGACAGAAGTTGTTTCATCCTCCATCAACAAAGATATAGAAGCCTTAAATATGATGTGGCAATTCACCCCTAATTTGCCACAGGAACTGAAGGCAACACTGTCTGAGAGGCAGCCATTGTTTAGTCAGCTACAACCTTCCCCAAGAGGGATATGAGCTAATCCAAGAGCTCCATTATGGTGTACAGTAGGTTGTGACAACAAATACAAAAAATTCTTTATAATATGTGCACAAGGAGCCTAATTGTTTATTTCTCATCTAAGCTTTACGTGTACTCTCAATGAAACACTCACTGATGCCCAAGCCACTCATTATTAGTACATAGAAAAATCACTATTAGAGATTGCATTTTTCACTTGGTAATCTTCCCATGACGGTGATTTGTGTCTATCATAAATCCTTTTTCTGCTTAAGAAGTGCTTGCATTTTTTATTAATGGTATTTAAATTACTTTTGAATCCTATTAACTTTGTTGTTCCTGTTGTTAGGTGCCATGGAGTTGATTCCAACTCATAGCAGCCCTATGCATAACAGAATGAAACACTGCCAGGCCCTGTGCCATTCTCACAATTTTTGCTATACTTGAACACATTGTTGCAGCCACTGTCAATATGTCTTGTAGAGGGTCTTCCTCCTTTTCAAAAACGCTCTACTTTATCAAACATGATGTCCTTCTCCAGGGATTGAGCCCTCCTGATAACATGTCCAAAGTGTGTGAGACTTAGTCTCGTCATCCTTACTCCTAAGGAGCATTCTACTTGTACTTCTTCCAAGACAGATGGGTTTGTCCTTTTGGCAGTCCATGGTGTATCCAGTATTCTTCGCCAACGCCACAATTCAAAGATATCAATTCTTCTGTCTTCTCTATTCATTGTCCAGCTTTCGCATGCATATGAGACAATTGAAAACACCTTAGCTTGGATCAGGCGCACCTTAGTCCTCAAGGTGACATCCTTGCTTTTCAACACTTTAAAGAGATCTTTTGCAATGATTTTGCCCAGTGCAATGTGTCTTTTCATTTCTTGACTGCTGCTTCCATGGGTGTTGATTGTAGATCCAAGTAAAATGAAATTCTTGATAACCTCAATCTCCGCTCATTTATCATGATGTTGCTTATTGTTCCAGCTGTGAGGATTTTTGTTTTCTTTATGTTGAAGTATAATCCTTAACTGAAGGCAGTGGTCTTTGATCTTCATCAGTAAGTGCTTCAAGCTCTCTTCACTTTCAGCAAGCAAGGTTGTGTCATCTGCATAATAAAGATTGGTATTGAGTCCTCCTCCAATCCTGATGCCCCGTTCTTCTTCATATAGTCCAGCTTCTTGGATTATTTGCTCAGCATACAGATTGAATAAGTATGGCACCTTTCCTGACTTTAAACCATGCAGTATCCCCTTGTTCTGTAGGAACGACTGCCTTTTGTTCAATGTACAGATTCCCCATGAGCACAATTAAGTGCTCTGGAATTCCCTTTCTCCACAATATTATCCACAATTTGTTAAGATCCATACAGTCAAATGCCTAAAGATTGTTAATAAAAAAACAGGTAAACATCTTTCTGGTATTCTCTGCTTTCAGCCAGGTTCCATCTCACATCAGCAACAATATCCCTGGTCCACATCCTCTTCTATATCTGGCTTGAATTTCTGGCAGTTCACTGTCAATAAACTGCCACAGCTGCTTTTGAATGATCTTCAGGAAAATTTTACTTGCCTGTGATATTAATGATATTGTTTGATAATTTCCACATTCAGTTGGATCACCTTTCTTGAGAATCGGCATAAATATGGACCTCTTCCAGTCAGTTGGCCAGGTAGCTGTCTTCCAAATTTCTTGGCATAGACAAGTGAGCACTTCCAGAGCTGCATCAGTTTGTTGAAACATCTCAGTTAGTATTCCGTCCATTCCTGGAGTCTTGTTTTTCACCAACGCCTTCAGTCCAGCTTGGACTTCTTCCTTCAGTACCATCAGTTCCTGATCATATATTACCTACTGAAATGGTTGAACGTGGGCCAATTCTTTTTGGTATAGTGACTCTGACTATTCGTTCCTTCTTTTTTTAAAGCTTCCTGCATCGTTTAATATTTTCACTGAAGAATCCTTCACTATTGCAAGTTGAGAGCTGAATTTTTTCTTCAGTTATTTCAGCTTGAGAAATGTTGAGCATGTTCTTCCCTTTTGGTTTACTATCTCCAGTACTTTGCACATGCCATCATAATACTTTACTTTGTCTTCTTGAGTTGTCCTTTGACATCTTCTGTTCAGCTCTTTTACTGCATTTTTTCCTTTTGCTTTAGCTACTCAAAGTTCAAGAGCAAGTTTCAGTCTCTTCTGATATCCATTTAGGTCTTTTCTTTCTCTCTTGTCTTTTTAATGACCGCTTGTGTTTCTTCATGTATGATGTCCTAGATGGTATTCCACAACTCGTGTGGTCTTCGGTCATTAGTGTTCAACACTTTAAATTTATTCTTGAGATGTCCTCTAACTTCGGGTGGGATATACTCAAGGTCGTATTAGTGGACTTCTTCTAATTTTCTTCAGTTTCAACTTGAACTTGCATATGAGCAACTGATGGTCCGATCAGCAGTTTGCCCCAGCCTTATTCTGACTGATGATATTGAGCTTTTCCATCATGTCTTTCCACGGATGTAGTCAATTTGATTCCTGTTTATTCCATCTGGTGAGGTCCATGTGTATAGTCACCATTTATGTTTGTGAAAAAAGGTATTTGCAGTGAAGAAGTGATTAGTCTTGCAAAATTCTATCACTCGATCTCAGGCATTTTTTCTCCACCAAAGTCATATTTTCCAACTTCTTTGTTTCCAACTTTTGCATTCCATTCACCAGTAATTATCAGTGCATCTTTATTGCATGTTCAATCAATTTCAGACTGCAGAAGTTTATAAAAATCTTCAGTTTCTTCATCTTTGGCCTTAATGGTTGATGTGTAAATTTGAATAATGGTCATATTAACTGGTCTTCCTTGTACACATTTGGGTATTATCCTATCATTGACAGCACTGAACTTAAGAATAGATCCTGAAAAGTTCTTTTTGACAATGAATGCAACGCCATTCCTCTTCAAGTTGCCATTCCTGGCATAGTAGACCATATGATTGTCTGATTCAAAATGGCCAATATCAGTCCATTTCAGCTCACTAATACCCAGGATATCGATGTTTATGAGTTCCATTTCAATTTTGACGATTTCCAATTTTCCCAGATTCATACTTTGTGCATTCCAGGTTCTGATGATTAATGGGTGTTTGCAGCTGTTTCTTCTCATTTGGAGTCATGCCACATCAACAAATGAAGGTCTCAAAAGCTTGACTTCATCCACGTCATTAAGGTTGACTGTGCTTTGAGGAGGCAGCTCTTCCCCAGTCATGTTTCGAGTGTCTTCCAACCTGAGGGACTCACCTTCTGGTATTATATCAGACAATGTTCCTCTCCTGTTCATAAGGTTTTCAGTGGCTCATTATTTTCAGAAGTAGACTGATATCCTTCTTCCTAGTCTGTCTTAGTCTGGAAGCTCAGCTGAAACCTGTCCACCATGGGTGACTCTGCTGGTATTTGAATACCGGTGTCATAGCTTCCAGCATCACAGCAACTCTCAGGCCCCCACAGTACAACAAACTGATGTGGAGGTATTAACTTTAAAATGATTATAAAGTCTCCATCACATTACCCATATACAATGATTCGCTTTATACACTACCAAACACCAGCTACATACAAAATGGGCAAATTTCTTCTCATTGACAATGTCAATTTAGACTATAAGAACATAAAACCACAGAAATTGCAATTTTCTGGTTCAAAGTGGGCTTTTTTGTCTTATTGAAGTAATCATTGCATCCAATAAGAGTGGACATTAAATCAGATTAATTTAGAATTTTTCCCCAACTACACTCGATTTTTTTCATGCTAGAATTTTTTTTGAAGCTTCCAAGAGGTGAGGATCACCCACAATATGGAGGGTAATATCCTTTACTTACAATCAACTGATCGTTAATAATAAACACATTTAAATACATCCATGGGAACATCTAGACTAGTGATTGACCAAACAACTGGGGCACAATAGCCTAGACATGTTGACCCATAAAATTAACCATCACAGTCCACACCTTGTCAGCCTGGTACTCATATATGTCATATTTCCGCCTAACATGGAATGACTATCCTTTGTACAACAAAAATGAAGAAACTCTTTCCCCACAAGAGGATGTAAAATCTTTAGTGATGCTCACTCTTCTCATTAATATCTTGTAACTTCAATACCATGACATGAAGTTATATATATTAAGTTACGTGGTAAATAAGGAGATAAGACAAGGAAGAAAACAGAATATGTGTGTATATATATATATACATACACATATATATGTATATATATCTCCCACACAACCATATTCATATTAAAATAAAAAAAGAAATACTCATAAAAATTAAAATCCTGGTGAGGCAGGGCCAAGATGACAGAGTAGTCAGACACTTCCAGTGATCCCTTTTACAACAACCCCCCCCCAAAAAAAAAAACAAGTGAATTGATTATACATATGACAAGCTAGGAACCCTGAGCATCAAAGGCAAAGTTAAGAAATCGGACTGAGTGATGGGAGAGGGAGAGTTGTGCAGAAGCAGTGAGGAGTTGCTGAGCCCATGGCAGCACCTCAGCCTGATTCCTGGGAACAACTGCAGCAGGGCTGAGTTTAGTTTTCAGAGACACGGCCCCTTCAGCGAAAGAAGGTAAGCAAAGTGGCACACCCCTGACCCTGTGGCATGTCTGCAGTGGGGCGGGTCCTGGCATTTAGGAAGTGGCAGTTTCAACAAAAGAAGGTAACCTAAGTGCCAGCACGCCTGACCTCCTGGTGTGGCAGCAGCTGGGCTGGCCATGGAATTTAGGACAAGGCAGCTTCAGGAAAAGAAGGCAAGAGTGGGACACAGCCCTATCCCCCTGGAGCAATCTCAGTGGGGACCCAGCCAACATGCAGAGGCTGCATATGCCTCTGGATTCTGAGATAAAACTGCACTCTTGACACAAGATAAGTGATTTTGTCTAATTCGCCTTGTGGATCTAATAGTTCCTCCTTTTGAAAGAACTCTCTCCTATCTGATCACTCCTCCCTCTGCCCCAGCTGGCTTCATTTACATTTGATTTCCCTGGGCCTGAGATAGGTCCTGCTGTGTTCCCAGAGCCATTCTCCTGGACTTGGAGAAGGAACAAATTAACAACGGGGGAAAAATTCCCTGCTGACTCTCCTAAACTGGAAATTCAGAGCAGAACATCTCCAATCCAGGCACAGGTGACCCACAGACTTTGTCTTTTACCCCTGCATGGATCCAGATAGCTCGATTACACCAGATAGGATCTGGCTATTATATTGCAAGGGCAAATCTATTTGAGGCCTGACTGTAACTGTTTCAGCTGTGCAGTGGAGAGGTAGGTTTCGGATGTTTAATACCACTCTACCTATTGAACTAAGTCTTCATCTATCCAAAGCAGGGGCCTGACGACTGAAGGCTGCATCCATGCCACCTAGCCACCCACGAAAGGGGTCTAAGTATAGTGGTGCTTACTTAGAAAAATGCATTGGGTGCCTACAGTATGGCTGCAGAGCCCACCCACCAGAGCACCCTAGAGAAGAGGGACATGCCTTCCTCACAGACACTCAGGGGAAGGTTTTCAGCCCCCTGCCTTCCTCAGAGTGTGACTTCCTGCTGATGCAAGAAACCTATGCACGTACCAATCACCACTGCTCCCCTAAGATAGTAAATGAGAGCCTACACCACACACTAGGTAACCAACTATCAGGACACCTGAGCTGAATCTGTATAATAGTGAATGGACTCCTAGGCTCATATACCTGGTAACAGATCTAGCCATCTGGTAACAGGACATTAGTGCTTCAAAGGCTCCAATAATCAAGTCAGCTCCCTCTAGTAGCCTATTTGGGTATACCAAAACAAAACAAAGAAAGAAACTAGGACAGCATGAGCAAACATAAAATAAATTAATATAACAACTTATAGAAGGCTCAGAGACAACAGTCAATATCAAATTACATAAAGAAGCAGAACATGATTGCTTCAACAAACTCTCAAAACAAAGAATCAAGGACTCTCCTGGATGAAGACGTATTCTTGGAATTACCAGATGTAGAATACAAAAGATTAATATACAGAACTCTTTAAGACGTCAGGAACGAGATCAGGCAACATGCAGACCAAGCCAAGGAACACACAGATAAAGCAGTTGAAGAAAGTAAGAAGATTATTCAAGAACATAATGAAAAATATAATAAACTGCAAGAATCCATGGAGAGACAGCAATCAGAAATTCAGAAGATTAACGATAAAATTACAGAATTAGACAACTCAATAGAAAGTCAGAGGAGCAGAATTGAGGAACTGGAAGGCAGAATTAATCCCTGTGGATTAAATAATGACATAGGGCTGAAGAGTTGATAAACTCCTGAAGTCAGATATTGAAGGTGTACTACTGGCCTTGTGAAGTAAAAACAAACTACTTCTGGTTGTCTTTACTAATAGGTATTGAGATAAAAAGCCTTTGCCAGATCAATAACTGCATACCAGGTACCAGGATATGTGTTAATTTGCTCAGACAACGAAACCACACTGGAGTATTCTTTCTGCACAGGCCAAATACGGTTGAGTGGGGATGTGGTGGGAATCACCCCTGCATCTTCAAGTCCTCGATGTGGAGATAATCTCTGATAACCTTCCAGGAATGTTTTACTGCTTTTGATGTCTTATTGTCCTAGGTAAAGGCAATTGTAGTGACTTCTACTTGGTATTTCCTACCATAATAGCCCTCATTCCACAGGTCAGGGAACCAGTGTGGGGATTCCTACAGCTTCTGAGTATGTCTATTTCAATTATGCATTCCAGACTGGGGAAATAACCACAGGATAAACTCAGGGACCCACTGGCTCCACCGTGAGATGAACTTGAGCTAAAATTTCATTGATCAGTTAATCTCCATAAGCCTCTATTCTGAATATGAAAACACAGTGATATTTTGGGTCTTGAAATTAGTGCTAGTTCAGAGCTAATGTCCAGTACCCCTAAAAATCTCACTACTTCCTTTTCCCCAGTGCACAGGCACCCTGGAAAAATGTCGTAGATTCCTCGGGGAAAGGATGAACAGAGAGAGACTGAGGATGAGATTAATACTAAGGAATTGGATCATGCAATTGAGGGGACAAGCTAGTTGTCTATATTACAGTTTGGGGGCCGAATTTCTTCTCCGCAGGAAACCTCAGTGTTTGCTCCTAAGGTCTTGAACTCATTTGATAAGTTTCAACCACATTATGGAGGGTAATTTGCTTTACTTAAAGTCAACTAATCTATAAAGAACAATTATGACTAAATGTTTTCACTGCAACTTCTATTCTAGTGTTTGACCAAAGAACTGGGCAGTGTCACTTGGCCAACTGGACACGCCAAATTATCCATTACAACACATATACATGTACATTTTAAACCAGAATTTATAATGAAAAGATACTTAAATAATAAGCTATCTTCCTCTACCAAATGTCAATACACACAACAACAGGGTATGAAGATAATAATTCCCATATTCCAAACCCTATACATGGTTTATCATAACTAAGTCTCCTAGGTTAAGTCCTCACTGAGGCCACCTTGTAGTGGTTCTTCTCCGATGGGGAGACAGAGACCAAGAGAAAGTAAAACTTGAAGAAGAATGTCAATTTTTCAAGAGACACTGTTTAATCATGGAATCTTTGTTGATCTAACCCTTCTATTCATATCTTGTTTATTCACTAGCATATTTCTAATTGTGATTTCCAGTACTTCATTCTCTCCAAGCACTCCTCCTTACCCCACCTTCTAGTTCTTGCTTCATACCTAATTGACAACTCTGAGGTCTTTGACCACCATTCAGTGACTTGATCACTTTCATCTTTACTAGTAGATATTTCTGTCTCCTTGCCTATCTTTTCTTCCTTTTTAGATGGAAAAGTGACTCAGAAAAATAACTGCTTGCCCTCTGGGTTATGGTCAATATCCTTCTCATTTCTAAGTGATTCTATCATCACGTTGTTGTTGACTCATTGTGACTCTACAGGAGAGAGTAGAACTGCCCCAGAGGGTAGCCAAGGCTGTAATCTTTTTCTGGAGCAGATTGGCACGTTGTTTCTCCCATGGAGTGGCTGGTGGGTTTGAACTGCCAATGTTTCAGTTAGTAGCTGAGCACTTAACCATTTGTACCACCAGGATCCTTCAGGTATCTATAGGTCATGGAAATGCAACTTTAGGCAGCTTCTCTTTCTGCTCTGCCAAAGTCTCTCAGGTAGGGAAATACTAAGGCTCTGATGGATTGGTTGAAATTTATAGAGGGACAGTATGAAGGCAGAATGGAGAAGTATAGGCTGAAAAATAGTATCTCAATTAATTACCCTGCTACACACTGACCCATTATTGACCTCTCCTTCTGCACGGGAATCTTCCCCTGTTTCTTCTTTTCTTTTTTTCTTACAAAGAAAATTATCTTTGCATTAATCCTTTCTCTGCCAAACCAATCAAACTACTTCTCATTCTTCACCTCTCATTTCCTCTGGGATGCACAATGAACTGGCTTTCCTATTCCACTCTGATCCTGTTAGATTCCACACTGGGCTCCAAACCGTAAATTCAATGGCTATTCTTAGTTGTACTCTCTCTGACAGCTGGCTCTACTAATGTCTCTCTCCTTGTCGAGAGTCTCTTTCCCTTTTGCTTTCCTGGCATGATATCATTCTGATTTCATCCTGTGTAACTTCATCTGCTTTTCTCCTCCTTCAGCTCTTTTCTCACTTCTTCCCAAATGAAATTCCTTCTTCTTTTCTGTTTTGAAGCTATACACATTGCCATAAGCCAAAGAGTTGGTGAAGTTTCATGGCTTTTACTCACAACCCTTCATGGTTGACTTCCACATCTGGAGCCCCAGGCCTGATATCACAGCATACTTCCAGCCCTGTATTTCCATTAGCTTTGTTAGGCAATTCCTCTGGGATATTTCACAGTTGTCTCAAATTCATCATGTGTAAAGCTTTACCCTGGGTCAAATTTCCCTCAATGTCATCAGTGTTTTTGTTCTCTACAATTCAAAGCATTGTTCTTGTTGTTTTTTAATTTATCTCTCTACTTCACCTCCAGTTTACATTACACAGTTTACATCAAATCCTATGATGCTTCCTTTAAATATCGCTTTTATCTGTTCATTTTTTGTTTATTTCCACTCCTTCCATTCTATTCCTGGCTTTCACTGACCCATGGATCAATGATATAGATGTCTAGCTACTCTCTCCAATTTCAATCCTTCTCCCTACTATTCCATACATATTTAAGTCAAGTTACTTACGTTAACTGTCAATTTCTACTTGTCCACAACTTATCCACAAATTAGTTTATACCTAATAATCCCCGTGGGATAAACAGGATAAAATTTAAACTCCTTAGTATGAATTTTAAAATCCCATAATTCACTAGCCATATTTCAAACCACACACACACACACACACACAAACATTGCCATCTGGTCGATTCTGACTCATAGTGAACTTATAGGACAGAGAAGAACTGCCCCAGAGAGTTTCCAAGGAGTGCCTGGTGGTTTTGAACTGCCAACCTTTTGATTAGCAGCCTGAACACTTAGCCATTATGCCACCAGGGTTTCCAGTCATGCTTCATCTTCTACTAATTCTTAACGCGCAGCATTTATTAGCTAACTATTAGCTAGGTTGCTTTCCCTAGAATACGCCTTGCTCATTTGCCTACATGCCTTTGCTCACACTGTGTTTTCCTCCTGAAATGCCAGCTCTGCACCCCCACTATTTGTCCATAAAGTCCCAGTTAAATCTTGCCTCTTAGATGAAGACTTCCAAGACCAATGCAGCCCATACCAACCTCTCCTTTCTGTAAATTATTTTATTTAAATTCTCCATAATTCATTGAAACATTCAACCAATAATGGTTTCATTCAATCATATAATTAGAATAAGACATCCAAGCTCTTGTACTTGGGGATATTTCACATATTTCATTTAACAATCCGAGAAGCTAACAATCTGAGAAGCTGGACTATATGAAGAAGAACGCAGCATCAGGATTGGTGGAAGACTCATTAACAACCTGCATTATGCAGATGGCACAATCTTGCTTGCTGAAAGTGAAGCGGACTTAAAGCACTTACTGATGAAGATCAAAGGCTTCAGTATGGATTGCACCTCAACATAAAGAAAACAAAAATCCTCACAACTGGAACAATAAGCAACATCATGATAAAAGGAGAAAAGATTGAAGTTGTCAAGGATTTCATTTTACTTGGATCCACAATCAACACCCACGGAAGCAGCAGTCAAGAAACCAAAAGATCCATCACACTGGGCAAATCGGCTGCAAAAGACCTCTTTCAAGTGTTGAACAACAAAGATCTCAGCTTGAAGACTAAGGCGTGCCTGTTCCAAGCCATGGTATTTTCAACTGCATCTTATGCATGCAAAAGCTGGACGATGAATAAGGAAGACTGAAGAATTTACACCTTTGAATTGTGTTGTTGGCAAAGAATATTGGATATACCATGGACGCCAAGAGAACGAACAAATCTGTCTTGGAAGAAGTACAACCAGAATGCTCCTTAGAAGTAAGAATGGAGAGACTACCTCTTACATACTTTGGAAGGGTTGACGGGTGAGATCAGTCCCTGGAGAAGGACACCATGCTTGGTAAAGTAAAGGGTCAACAAAAAAGAGGAAGACCCTCAACAAGATGGATTGACACAGTGGCTGCAACAATGGGCTCAGTCATAACAGCAATTATTGGCACGGCACAGGACCAGGCAGTGTTTCGTTGTGTTGTGCATAGGGTCACCATGAGTGGGAACCGACTCGACAGCACCTAACAACAACAAACACCAATGTAAGACACAAATTTCTGTCTCTGTAGAGCTTACATTCTGGTAGGAAGAGATAGATGATAAACACGTAGAAATGTAAAACATAGAGTATACCAAACCAGAAAACCAAATCCAGTGCCATCCAGTCGATTCCGACTCATAGCGACCCTATAGGACAGAGTAGAACTGCCCCATAGAGTTTCCAAGGAGCATCTGGCGGACTTGAACTGCAGACCCTTTGGTTCGCAGCCCTAGCACTTAACCACTACGCCACCAGGGTTTCCATATCAGTGGAGAAATACAAAGCAAGAATATAAATAGTGCAGAGAGAATGGAAATCTAATCAAATTTGCTGAGTTCAAGCACATACAGATTGATAATTCTTTTATTTTCGTTTTTCAATCTTCTTTTAAGTATAATGAGTACTTTTGTTTCTCACAGGGTTTGCCTGATAAAGTTCTGAACAGAACTCATGGTCCACTACTTTTTGGACATAAGCTGTTTTTCAAAGAAGACGATGAATTTGTACCAAGCTGCATTACGTCAACCTTTAAAAAAAATTCCTGATCCCTAGTTAATTTAACAGCTCTCATGGATGCCACTGGGAAGCAGGGCAAAGCTGGGGGAATGGGAAAGGGAGAGGATACACATAGAGTCAGACAGACTGAGGCTGAGGTAGAAAAACAAAACTGTACAAGGAAGTGATGAGAAAGTCACTGACAAGCTAGCGCCACCTTGTGGCTTTGGCACCTTAACATTGACTACTCCTGAGAAGGCCTCGCACTGCCCTCTTGTGGCAGATAACATATCTTCCGAGACAAACCAAAAAAACAAACTCGCTGCGGTAGGCTCCGACTCATGGAGACTCTATAGACAGAGTAGAACTGCCCCATAGGGTATCCTAGTCTGTAATCATTATGGGAGCACATCTCCAGGTCTTTTCTCCTGAGTAGCTGCTACTAGGTTCAAACTGCTGACCTTTCAGTTAGCTGACAAGTGCTTAACCATTGCACCACTGGTTTCCTTTAGTCTGAGCTTAAACACAAACCCAAAACCCACTGCCATTGAGTCAATTCCAGCTCGTAGTGACCCTGTAGGACAGAGTAGAATGCCCCATAGGATTTCCAAGGAGCCCCTGGTGGATTTGAACTACAGACCTTTCGGTTAGCAGCCATAACTCTTAGCCACTACACCACCAGGGTTTCCCAGTCTGAGCTTAGGAAACCCAAATATTTTATAATGTCTTTGGAAGGAGACACTATCCCTATCCTCCAAGGTTTTGGCTCTTTTCAAGACACCTGAGAAAATACATTGTAGAACAAAGGCAGTCAGTGCCTTCGCTCACAGGCATACAGTAATATGAGAGACCAATGAAGAATTTTCTCTCAACGATTTGTATTTCTCTGTACGTGTAGACCACAAGTTTTGGCTGCATTCCTTTTTTCTCTGTCTTTGGGTCTCCTCCTTTTTTCACAAAACTGTTCACAGAGCGCACCTTGTTCTTTCTTGCTTTTTCCAAAATAAACACATGGGTACTTTGAATATTAAGGTATTCTTCTCATTCCAAATAATGAGATGGGAGGTCACAAGAATAACAAACATTAGGAGACTTATAAGTGTTTACAGAATTCTAAAAGTTCTCATAAGTTATTCGCTGGCTTAATTTTAATGGGTTTAAAAAACACTTTTGAGGCATAATTATGTACTGTCTTAAAAAAAATAATAATCACCCTGTCAATTATCTCCTTGAAACCTTCCACAGGCTTTCAGTGCCACTGGGAATAAAATTTGAAAGCCCCACATGATCTGTTCTCTCTCATCTGACCTCATCTCTTCTCTGGATCTTCATTTCTGACCTCATCTTCACTCAATTTGACTGTTTTTATGGTTAGGTATTGATAAGTCAAGTGTGAATAATACCAAATATCAGAGAAAAATTCATATATTAAAACTACTATATTTTCATTTATGAATTTCAGTGGTAGGCCTTGGGAGGCAGGGAAGGAAATCACGTTCATTAGGCACATTGCGTGTGCTATGGCTATGCTGGGCTCATTTGTGCCCCTTCTCATCCTGGTTTTTGTGAGTTATTTGCATGAGCAGTGGTGGTTATACTTAATGTAGTTAGTTGAGAGGTTGCTCTGCATATCTATCCTGTGTCCTGAATGAATCCATCACGTCCTTAAATCTATTTCTTGCCATACTTGTACATGCCCAGCCTCCCTTCAGCTTATATCTGCATAGTTTGGTTTTCCTTCCACAGACAACTAAGTGAAAACAAGTACACATTGTCCGGAGTCACTAATTATTGACATGAAGTACTTCAAAAAGTAAAATTTTTACTTTTTTCTGTTGAGTTCAGGCTAAATATATCACTTATCCTGGTGAGGTTTCATTCTTCTTCACTTCCAGCTGGTTATCTATAGCATGACCTACTGAGTTCCTTCCTTCTTTCACATAAATACACAAATATATGATAGGTGATAGGCTGAGAGAACGTATGCAGTGTGTATACATACCTGTGTGTGTGTGTATATATATATATATATATATCCTTTTTTTTTTCCAGTTCTTTCAGTTTGAGAAATGCTGAGCATGTTCTTCCATTTTGGTTTTCTATGTCCAGGTCTTTGCACATGTCGTCATAATACTTTACTTTGTCTTCTAGAGTCACCCTTTGAAATCTTCTGTTCAGCTCTTTTACTTTGTTATTTTTTTCCTTTTGCTTTAGCTACTCGATATACAAGAGCAACTTTCAGAGTCCCTTCTGATATCCATTTTGGGCTTTTCTTTGTTTCCCGTCTTTTTAATGACCTCTTGCTTCCTCCATGTATGGTGTTCTTGATGTCATTTCACAGTGCAAAAAATCTATTCTTGAGATGGTCTCTAAATTCAGGTGGGATATATTAAAGTTTATATTAAAGTTCATACTTTGGCTCTCATGGGCTTGTTCTAATTTTCTTCACTTTCAACTTGAATTTGCATATGAGTAATTGATGGTCTGATCCACAGTCGGCCCCTGGCCTTGTTCTGACTGATGATATTGAGCTATTCCATCGTGTCTTTCCACAGATGTAGTCAAATTGATTCCTGTATATTCCACCTGGTGAGGTCCACGTGTATAGTCACCATTTATGTTGGTGAAAAAAGGTATTTGCAATGAAGAAGTTGTTGGTCTTGAAAAATTCAGTCATAGGATCTCCTGCATCGTTTCTATCAAAAAGGTCATATTTTCCAACCACCTATCCTTCTTCTTTGTTTCCAGCTTTCTCATTCCAGTCACCAGTAGTTATTAGTGCATCCTGACTAGATGTTTGATTAATTACAGACTGCAGAAGTTGGTACAAATCTTCAATTTCTTCCACTTTGGCCTTAGTAGTTGATGCATAAATTTGAATAACAGTCATATTAACTGGTCTTCATTGTAGGCATATGGATATTATCTTATCATTGACAGTACTGTACTTCAGGATAGATCTCAAAATGTTCTTCTTGATGATGAATGCAACACCATTATTCATCTAGTTGTTGTTCCCCGCGTAGTAGAACATATGATTGTCCCATTCAAAACAACAAACACCAGCCCATTTCAGCTCACTCATGCCTAGGATATTGATGTTTATGGGTTCCATTTCATTTTTAACAATTTCCAGTCTTCCTAGGCTCATACTCATACATTTCAGGTTCCAGTTTTTCATGGAAATTTACAGCTGTTTCTTCTTGTTTTGAGTCATGCCACATCAGCAAATGAAGGACCCGAAAGCTTGAATTCATCCAAATCATTAAGGTTGACTCTTATTTGAGGAGGCAGCTCTTCCCCAGTCGTATTTTGAGTGCCTTCCAACCTGAGAGGCTCATCATTGGGCACTATATTGGACAATGTTTTGCTGCTATTAGTAAGGTTTTCACTGGCTAACTCTTTTTGTAAGTAACCTGCTGTCTCCTTCTTCTTAGTCTGGAAGCTTAGCTGAAACCTGTCCACCATGGGTGACCCTGCTGGTATTTGAATACCAGTGGCATAGCTTCCAGCATCAGAGCAACACACAAGCCCCCACAGTACGACAGACAGACATAGGAAACATCAAAAGAAGATGGAATACACACAGTCACTGTACCAAAAACAATTGGTCAATGTTCAACTCTTTCAGGAGGTAACATGATCAGAAACCAATGGTACTGGAGGAAAAAGTTCAAGCAGCACTGAAGGCATTGGGAAAAAACCAGGCTCCAGGAATTGATGGAATACCAGTTGAGATGTTTCAACAAACGGATGCAGTGCTGGAAGTGCTCACTCATCTATTCCATGAAATTTGGAAGACAACTACCTGGCCAACTGACTAGAAGAGATCCATATTTATGCCTATTTCCAAGAAAGGTGACTCAAATGAATGAGGAAATTATTGAATAATGTCATTAATATCACATGGAAGCAAAATTTTACTGAAGATCATTCATAAGCAGCTGCGGCAGCATATTAACAGAGAGCTGCCAGAAATTCAAGCTGGATTTAGATGAGGACGTGGAATTAGGGATATCATTGCTAATGTGTGATGGATCCTGACTAAAAGCAGAGAATACCAGAAAGATGTTTACCTGTGTGTGTGTTTTTTTTTTAATTGAACCTTATATGAAGGTTTACAGAATAAACTAGTTTCTCATCAAAGAGTTTAGTACACACATTGTTGTATGACATTGGTTACCAACCCACAGGACATGTCAGCACTCTTCCTTCTCAACCCTGGGTTTCCTATTACCAGGTTTCTTTTTCCCTTCTGCCTTCCAGTCCCTCCCCCAGGGCTGGTGTGCCCCTTTAGTCTTGTTCCATGGGCCTGTTCAATCTTTAGCTAAGGGGTGAATCTCAGGAGTGGACTCCTTACTGAGCCGAAAGGGTGTCCAGGGGCCATACTCTCAGGGTTTCTCCACTCTCTGTCAGGCTTCGAGTCTGGTCTTTCTTTTTGAGTTAGAGTTTTGTTCTACATTTTTCTCCAGCTCTGTCCAGGACCCTCTATTGTGATCCCTGTCAGAGCAGTCCGTGGTGATAGCTGGGCAACACCTAGTTTTACTGGACTCAGTCTGGGGGAGGCCATGGTAGATGTGGTCCATTAGCCCTTTGGACTAATCGTTCCCTTGTATCTTTAGTTTTCTTCATTCTTCCTTGCTTCCAAAGGGGTGAGACCAGTGGAGTATTCTAGATGGCCACTCACAGGCTTTTAAGGCCCCAGACATTGCTCACCAAAGTAGAATGTAGAATATATTCTTTATAAACTATGTTACGCCGATTGAGCTAGATATTCTTCGAGACCTTGAACCCCACAGCCCTGAGCCCAGCAACCCGGTCCCTCAGGGAGTTTGGATGTGTCTATGGAGCTACCATGACCTTGCCTTGTATAGATTGTGCTAGCTGCCCCAGTATTGCATACTGTCTTACCCTTCACCAAAGTTACCACTTTATTGTCTATTACGTGTTTTTTTCAACCCCTCCTCCCCCCTCCCCAATAACCATTAAAGATTCTTTCTCTTTGTATGTAAATCTTTTCATGAGTATTTAAAGTGATGGTCTCAGACAATATTTGTGCTTTTGTGATTCACTTATTTCACTCAGCATAATGCTCTCCAGATTCATCCATGTTATGAAATGCTTCACAGATTCATCGTTGTTCTTTATCATTGCATAGTGCTCCACTGTGTGTATGTACCACAGTTTGATTATCCATTCCTCTGTTGATAGGCATCTAGGTTGCTTCCATCCTTTTGCTATTGCACACAATGCTGCAATGAACATGGGTGTACATATATCTATTTGTATGAAGACTCATTTCTGTAGGATATATTCCCAGGAGTGGGATTGCTGGATCATATGGTATTTCTATTTCTAGCTTTCTAAGGAAGTGCCATATCATTTTCCAAAATGGTTGTATCATTTTGCATTCCCACCAGCAACGCATAAGAGTTCCGATCTTCCCACAGCCTCGTCAACACTTGTTATTTCCTGTTTTATTGATTTGTGCCAGTAATGTTGGGGTGAGATGGCATCTCATTGTGGTTTTGATTTGCATTTCTCTGAGGGCTAGAGATTGTGAGCATTTCCTCACGGTCTGTTGGCTGCTTGAATGTCATCTTTGATGAAGTGTCTCTTTCATTTCCTTCACCCATTTTTTTAATTGGATTATTTGTCTTTTTGTTGTAGGGGTGTAGAGATTAGACTTTGTCTGATTCGTAGTAGCCAAAATTTTTTCCCCAGCCTGTAGGTTCTCTTTTTACTCTTTTGGTGAAGTCTTTTGATGAGCATAAGTGTTTAATTTTTAGAAGATCCCAGTTACCTAGCTTATCCTCTGGAATGTCTGTGTTGGTTGTGGTTTGTATCCTGTTAATGCAGTGTATTAAGGCCTCTAGCATTGATCATATTTTTTCTTCTATGAACTTCATAGTTTTGGGCTTTATATTTAGGTCTTTGATCCATTTTGAGTTGGTTTTTGTATATAGTGAGTATGGGTCCTGTTTCATTTTTTCGAGATGGACATCCAGCTTTGCCAGCACCGTTTGTTAAAAAGGACTGTCTTTTCCCCATTTGATGGACTTTGGACCCTTGTTGAAGATCAGGCGACCATAGGTGAATGGATTTACATCTAGGTTCTCAATTCTGTTCCATTGGTCAATGTATCTGTCATTGTACCAGTACCTGAGTGTACTCACTACTTTAGCTCTACATAGTAGATTCTGAGGTCAGGTAGTGTGATTCCTCCTACTTTATTCTCCTTCTTCCATAGTGCTTTACTTATCCAGGGTTTCTTCCCTTTCCATATAAAGTTAGTGATAAGTTTTTTCCATCTCTTTAAAAAATGTTATTGATATTTGAATTGGTCTTGCATTGTATTTGTAAATCGCTTTGGGTAGAATGGCCATTTTCACAATGTTGAGTCTACCTATCCAAGATCATGGTATATTTTTCCATTTATGTAATTCTCTTTTGGTTTCTTCCAATAGTGTTTTGTAGTTTTCTTTGTATAGGTCTTTTACATCCCTGGTTAGATTTATTCCAAAATGTTTCATTTTTTTAGGGGCTGTTATAAATGGTATTGTTTTCCTGATTTCCTTTTCATCATTCTCTTTATTGGTGTATAGGAATCCAACTGATTTTTGTGTGTTTATCCTGTATCCTGCTTCTCTGCTGCATCTTTCTATTAGTTCCAGTAGTTTTCTCGTGGAGTCTTTAGGCTTTCTAAGCATAGTATCATATCATCCTCAAATACGGAGAGTTTAACTTCTCAGTACCGATTTGGATGCACTTCATTTCTGTTTCTTGCCTTATTGCTCTAGCTAGGACTTTCAAAACAATGTTAAATAGGAATGGTGATAAAGGGCATCTTTATCTTGTTCCTGTTCTCAAGAGGAATGTTTTTAGCCTCTCTCCTTTAAGAATGATGTTGGCCATTGGTTTTGCAAGAAGCCCTTTATTATGTTGAGAAATTTCCCTTCTATACCTATTTTATTGAGAGTTTTTATCAGGAATGGGTGTTGGACTCTGCTGCATGCCTTTTCTGCATCGATTGAGAAGATCATGTGATTCTTTCCTTTTATTTATGTGGTGGATTAGGTTGATTTATTTTCTAATGTTGAAACATCTTTTCATACCTGGTAGGAATCCTACTTGGTCACAGTGTATTATTTTTTTCATATGATGCTGAATTCTACTGGCTAGAATTTTGTTGAGAATTTTTGCATCTATATTGATGAGAGATATTGGTCTGTTAATTTTTTTTTTTTTGTAGTGCCTTTGCCTAGTTTTTGTATTAGGGTTATGCGGCTTTGTAGAATGAATTCAGAAATATCACTTCCTTTTCTATGTTCTGAAATAGTTTGAGTAGTACTGGTGTCAGCTCTTCTCTGAATGTTTGGTAGAATTCTCCAGCGAAGCCATCTGGGCCAGGGCTTTTTTTTTTTTTTTTTGGTTGGGAGTTTTTAAATTACCTTTTCAGTCTCTTCTCTTGTTATGGGTCTGTTCAGATTTTCAACATCATTTTGTGTTAGTTTGGGTAGGTAGTGTGGCTCTAGAAATTTGTCCATTTCCTGTAGGTTTTCAGCTTTGTTGGAGTATAGTTTTTCATAACACTCTGTTATGATGCTTTTTATTTCAGTTGCGTCTGTTGTAATGTCCCCCATTTCATTTGTTATTTGTGTTCTCTGCTTTTTTTCTTTTGTCAATTTGGCCAGTGGCTTGTTGACTTTGTTGATCCTTTCAAAGAACCAACTTCTGGTTTTGTTGATTCTTGCTATCATTTTTCTATTCTCTATTTCATTTATTTCTGCTCTGATCTTTATTATTTCCTTTCTTCTGGTGGCTGTAGGTTTCTTTTGCTGTTCTCTTTCTATTTGTTCAAGTTGTATAGCTAATGTTTTGATTTTGTCCCTTTCTGCTTTTTTGATGTGAGCATCACTTGCTATAAATTGACCTGTGAGGACTGCCTTCACTGTATCCCAAAGGTTTTGGTACAATGTGTTTTCATTCTAGAAATTTTTTGATTCCATATTTGATTTCTTCTATTACCCAGTGGTTTTTAAGCAGGTTGTTACTCAGTTTCCATGTAATTGATTTTTTTTCCCTTATTCTTCCTGTTATTAATTTCTACTTTGATGGTGTTGTGGTCAGAGAAGATACTTTGTATTTTCTCAATGTTTTGGATTTTGTTGAGGACTTCTCTGTGGCTTAAAATGTGGTCTATTCTGGAGAACGTTCCATGTGCATTGGAAAAGGATGTGTACTTTGCAGCTGTTGGGTGGAGTGTTCTATATATGTCCATGAGGTCAAGTTGGCTGATTGTGCTCTTTAGCTCTTCTGTATCTTTGTAGTTTCTTCCTACATGTTCTGTCCTTTATTGAGAGTGGTGTGTTGAAGTCTCCCACTATTATTGTGGAACTGCCAATTTCTGTTTTCAGTGCTGTTAGAGTTTGTTTTACGTATTTTGGAGCCAGTCATTGGGTGTGTAGATGCTTATTATGGTTAAGTCTTCGTGATGGATTGTCCCTTTGATCATTGTATAGTGCCCTTCTTTGTCTTTTATGATGGATTTTGTTTTAAAGTCTATTTTATCTGAGATTAGTATTGCCACTCCTGCTCTTTTTTGCTAGTTATTTTCTTGATATATCTTTTCAATCCTTTGATTTTTAATAAACTTAAGTCTTTGTTTCTAAGGTGTGTCTCTTGTAGACAACATATTGATGGATCATGTTTTTTGCTTGTTTGTTTTTAATCCATTCTGTCACTCTGTCTCCTTATGTGTGGATTTAGGCCATTTACATTCAGTGTAATAATTGATAGGTGTGAGTTTATTGCTGTCATTTTGCGGTGCTAACATTTTCTTCGTTCCTCTTACTCTACTATGCTTAGTTCCTTCTGTTTGTGGATTTCTTTTTCATTTCTCTTGTTTTTGTAGATTTTGTTTTTATTGAGACTTTATGTTTCTCTTCTTTATTTTTATGAGAAGGTTTGTTAACTTTCATTGTGGTTACCTTGAAATTTACCCTTATCTCCTTAGGTTTGAACCAGTCTATTATTACTTGATATCTCATTGACTTCCTCTCCATTAGAAAGTTCTATACCTATACCATTTATTCCCTCTTTTATTGTTCTGATGTTGTTGTCATTTACAGATTAACCTCTCTGGTTCCCTGTTGCAATTTTTTTGATCTTGAATAGTTCTTGAGAGTTCATTTCCTACGTTGCTATTTGGCTGGTACAATCTTGCGTCCTGGATTCAGACTGTGGTCTGATGTTGTTTGTTCTCAGATCGAAGGACACTCTTTAAATTTCCTGTAATTTTGGTTTGGTTTTTACATATTTCTTTAATTTCTGTTTATCTGGAAATGTCTTATTTCAGCACCATATTTGAATGAAAGTTTTGCAGGATACATAAAAAAATAAATAATATATATGCATATATAAACATATATATTATATATAAATATAATTATATATGTATATATTCTTGGTTGGCAATTTTCTTTCAAGTTTTTATATATGTCATCCCATTGGCTCCTTGCCTGCATGGTTTCTGCTGAACAATCAGAGCTTAGTCTTATTGTTTCTCCTCTGTATGTGACTTTTGGTTTTTCTTGAGGTGCTCTCAGGATTTTTTCTTTGTCTTTGGTTTTAGCGAGTGTGATTATGATATGCCTTGGTGTTTTTCTTTTGGGGGTCTATGTTATATTTTGGTTCATTGAGCTTCTTGGGTAGTCAGCTTTTCATCATTCACGATATAGGGAAGTTTTCCGTCAGCAATTCTTCAATGATTCTCTCTGCGATTTCTGTTTTCTCTCCCTGTTCTGGAACTCCAGTCACTCACAGATTTTTGCTTTTGATTCTATCACACATAATTCTCAGGGTTTCTTCATTCTTTTTTCTGATTTTCCCTGAAACAGAATTGTATCCAAGTGTTTGTCTTCAATTTTGCTGATTCTGTCTTTCATCAGTTTGGAACTGCTCCTCAGCCCTTCTATGACACTGTCCATTTCTGAAATCTTGTTTATCTTTTGGATTTCTAATTGTTGTTTTTGTATGATTTCTAGTTGTGAATTCATTTTGTAGTTTTGTTCTTGTATTATTGTCCTGAATTCTTCCATTTTTGTCTGTATTTTCCATGAATTTGTCTGCCTTTTCCATAAATTTCTATGTTTTCCTCATTTTTGTCTTCTTTTTGCTTCAACTCTTGGATTGTTCTGAATATTAGAGATTTGAATTTCTTGTTAGGTAGTTTTTTTTTTGTTTTTTTTTTTTTAGTTCTAGTGGAAAGTCTACTGGAAAGTCATCTGGTGTTTTATTTGGGACCCCTACTGGAACCATCCTGTCCTTTTTTTTTTTTTTTTTTTTAGTATGTTTTGATACTGTCTGCTGTTTTCAGGACATTCAGTAGTTATTTTCTTCATCTCTTGATTGTAGATTTGTTTGTTTCATCCTACTTTTTTGTTTTATTTGGTTATGTCTGAGCAGGTAGAACATGTGTTTTTTGCTCATCTGCAGTTGCGATGCTTTTCATATCCTTCTTCAGTGGGCAGGGCCAGTCATCCATTTATGGTACAGCAGGGAAGGGGCTGGCATGGGTTGTCTGTAGCACATACTAGTGCTGGCAGGGTGGGTCAAGAATCAATGCTGGGCTGTTTCCAGTAAGCATGCCTGTGCTGCTCAGGGGTGCGATGTTTGGGATGTTCAGTACATGGTGAAGGTAGGCAGGAAAAAGAGGGGAGATTGTGATGTGTGGAGCTAATAAGGGTATGGGAAAGAGGAGAGAGAAACAGAAGCCAAAAACAATGGGGAAAAAAAAGAGTGTTAAGGGAGCTTGCTGTTGGAGTAGAGAAATGAGAATCTGAGAAATGGAGAAAAGTAAAAATGAAAAAAGAAAGAAAGAAAAAAAAAAAAACCAGATAAAAATTTGGGAAAGAAAAGCCCCCAGGAGTCCCAGAGTCCATCAGGTGGGGCTTCAAAGACCAGGGAAGTGGCTCCCAGGCTGTGCAGTACAGCCCAGCTAGAGGAGGTATGGGTGTCACACAGCACCAGGTATTCAGGAGACAGGAAAAGAAGGTAAGTGTAGAGAGAAGAGAACTGAGAAATGAAGAAAGACAGAAAGGGAAAAGAGAGAGAACAGAAAGAAAAAAGAAAAAAAGGAAATGTCCCCAGGGATCCTACCTATGCAGCTGCACAGTTTGGGTGAGAGGCTCCTAAGCTATGCAGTGCAGTCTGGCTAGAAGGGGCTCCCAAGCCACTAAAGGAAAAAGAAAACAGAACAAACAAAACAACCAAAAAAAAAAAAAGTCCCAGAGATTCCACCAGTGTGGCGTCGCTGGTCCAGGGAGCAGTTCTCCAGTCAAGCAGAGCTTCACAGCATTTCAAGAAACAGCAAAGATGGCACACTGAGCCAGGTACTCAAGAGAAAGGAGGGGGAGGTGGTGGGAGCTAAGAAGAAACCAAAAGAAATGGAAAGAACCAACACCAGCCAGTGTAGGTGAGGCAAATCCAAGTGACCTGAGGTGAAAGCAGTTACCTCCTGGCCAAGAGATGGCAGTGGTGGGAAGCAGAGGAGGCAAAAGTGAGATGGGGGAAGAAGAACAGGGGTTAAGAAACCGTATATTGCTCATTACCGGATGGTCTGTCTCCTGCTGGGAACTTCCTGAAGCTAATTTCCTGTACTCTCTGTCCACTGATCTCCAATTTGGGTGGGGCAAATCCAAGGGGCACGGATGCTGCACTTCCTGGCAGGCAGAGCCACTGCAGCCACCCAGGAAGCTTGGAGATAGAGCAGCAGGGAGAGGATGGGGGTGGGAAAGCATCTGTCGCTGGTTACTGGGTGCTCTGTCTCCTGCTGGAAGCTCTGCAAAGCTGCTTTTCCCTTGCTCCCTGACAGGAGTCCAAGATGGTGGATCCATGCTGCATTAGCCGATGGGGTCCTCCACAGGTATCTCTCTTAACTCTCTTTCTTCTGTCAGTTTCTTATTCCTTTCACTGCTTGACTGAGTTCTTTATCTTTTCATTTGAGACTTCAGGTTCCAGGAATGACATTTTTCTCTGTTTTACTTAGTTTTTCAGGTCTTTGCTGTGGAGGGATGGCTTGGTGCTTCTGTCTATGGCACCATGTTGGCCTGAAGTCTCTACGTACATTTTATTGACTGGGCTAAGACATTCAACTGTGTGAATCATAACAAATTACGGATAACATTGTGAAGAATGGGAATTCCAGAACACTTAATTGTGCTCATGAGGAATCTGTACATGGTTAAAGAGGCAGTTATTCAAATAGAACAAGGGATACTACATGGTTTAAAGTAAGGAAAAGTGTAAGTCTGGGTTGTATCCTTTCATCATACTTATTCAATCTGTATTCTGAGCAAAGCATCTGAGAAGCTAGGCTATATGAAGAAGAATGAGGCATCAGGATTGGAGGAAGACTCATTACCAACCTGTGTTATGCAGATGACACAACCTTGCTTGCTGAAAGTGAAGAGGACTTGAAGCACTTACTGATGAAGGTCAAAGATCACAGGTTTTGGTACGGATTATACCTCTACATAATGAAAATAAAAATCCTCACAACTGGAACAATAAGTAACATGATGATAAATGAATAGGAGATTGAGGTTGTCAAGGATTTCCTTTTACTTGGATCCATGATCAACAGCCATGGAAGGAGCAGTTAAGAAGTCAAAAGATGCATTGCATTGGGCAAATCGGCTTCAAAGGACCTCTTTAAAGTGTTGAAAAGCAAGGATGTCACCTTGAGGATTAAGGTGCACCTGACCCAAGCCATGGTGTTTTCAATCACTTCATATACATGCAAAAGATAGACAATGAATAAGGAAGACCGAAGAAGAATTGATGCCTTTGAATTGTGGTGTTGGTGAAGATATTGAATATACCACAGACTGACAAAAAAACGGAAATTCTGTCTTGGAAGAAGGACAACCAGAATGCTCCTTAGAAGCAAGGATTGAAAAACTACATCTCACATACTTTGGACATGTTGTCAGGAAGGATCAGCCTCTGGAGAAGAACATCAGGCTTGATAAAGTAAAGGGTCAACGAAAAAGAGGAAGACCCTCAAAAAGATGGATTGACACAGTGGCTGCAATGATGGATTCAAGTGTAGCAAAAATTGTGAGGATGGCACAGGACCGGGCAGTGTTTTATCTTATTGTGCATAGGGTCTCTATGAGTCAGAATCAACTCGACAGCACCTAACAACAACAACACACACACACACACACACATATACATACACCTGCTGCCATCAAGTCGATTCCAAGTCATAGCGACCCCATAGAACAGAATAGAGCTGCCCCAAAGGGTTTCCCAGGAGTGCCCTGTGGAATTGAACTGTCAACCCTTTGCTTAGCAGCCATAGCTCTTAACTGCTACTCCACCAGGGTTTCCAAATATATATATGTTATATAAGTACACAGATGCACATAAGTAGTCACACTTGTGAGTGGTACATCTGAGAAAATGAAATTTTAAATTTCATTTAATTTTAATTAACTTCAATTTAAGTAGCCACACATGGGTAGTGACTACCATATTGGGCAGCACATGTCTATAGTAATTTTGGATGTCTGGGAGGTCCAGGCAATTTTCAAAATTGTCTTTGCTCTTCCACATTTTTTCTTCTGAGTTAATTTTACAATGAACTTGTCAAGTTACTAAAATAGTTCCTGATAGGATTCTGTTGGTGACTTATTCATGGGCATTACATAGTGCTTTTAGCATTCTGCATAGTTTTTTTATGGTTTCTGCCATACAGGGAATCTTATGTTTTGGGGTGTTTACCTTATATCCAGCCATCTTTTTAAATTATGTTAGTGATTCTAATTCTTTTTTAGTTTATTGTCTTGATTTTTTTTTTTTTTTACATACAGAATCATTATTCACTTGTTTTAATTTCTGTTTTTACTGTACTATAAGGAAAAGGAGCTCTGATGGTGGGGAGGTTAAGAGCTCACCTGTTAACCAAAACATCAGCACTTTGAATTCCTCAATCTTTCTTCAAGAGGAAGATGTGGTAGTCTGTGCCCATAAAGATTACAGCCTTGGAAACACTGTGGGGCACTTCTTTGTCCTGTAGGGTCTGACCCAATGGCAATGGATTATGGTGAGAAAATATAGCCTATGCAATTTGTATTTTTGGAATTCATTGGAATATTTTATTGTGGTATCATATGGTGTTCTTAGAATATTTGTAAAAAATATTTTTCTATGTTTATTTGGTACACATATTATAAAGCTTATTGATTTACCAGTAATTACCTCATAAGTTGTGGTTGCAGCAGTATATTCCAGTCTGTGGATCATAACAAATTATGGATAACACTGTGAAGAATGGGAATTCCAGAACACTCAGTTGTGTCCTGAGGAATCTGTACTTAGACCAAGAGACAGCCATTGGGACAGAACAAGGGGATAAAGTCAAGAAAGGTGTGCATCAGGGTTGTATCCTTTCACTATACTTATTCAATCTCTACGCTAAGCAAGTAATCCGAGATGCTAGAGTATATGAAAAAGAACCTGGCATCAGGATTGGAGGAAGATTTATTAACAACCTGACACATGCAGATGATACAACCTTGCTTGCTGAAAGTGAAGAGAACGTTAGGCACTTACCGATAAAGGTCAAAGACGACAGGCTTCAGTATGGATTACAACTCAACATACAGAAAACAAAAATCCTCACAACTGGGCCAATAAACAACATCATGATAAATAGAGAAAAGATTGAAGTTGTCAAGGATTTCATTTTACTTGGATCCACAATCAATGCCCATGGAAGCAGCAGTCAAGCTATCAAACAATGCCTTGCATTGGGCAAATCTGACGCAAAAGACCTTTTTAAAGTGCTAAAAAGCAAAGATGTCACTTTAAGGACTAAAGTGAACCTGACCAAAGCCATGGTGTTTTTAATCACCTCACAAGCATGTGAAAGCTGGACCATGAATAAGGAAGACCAAAGAAAAATTGATGCCTTTGAATTGTGGTGTTGGCTAAGAATGTTGCCTATACCCTGGACTGCCAGAACAAAGCACAAACGTGTCTTGGAAGAGGTACAGCCAGAATGCTTATTGGAAGCAAGAATGGCAAGACATCATCTCACATACTTTGGACATGTTATCAGGTGGGAACAATTTCTAGAGAAGGACGTCATGCTTGGTAAAGAAGAGGGTCAGTGACAAAGGGGAAAGACCCTCAGATAGATGAATTGACACAGTGGCTGCAACAATGGGTTCAAGCATAACAAGGATTGTGGGGATGGCTCTGGACAGGGCAGGGTTCCTTCTGCTTTACATAGGGTTTCTATGAGTCGGAACTGATTTCATGGCACCTAACAAGAACAACATCTCATAGGTTTATTTTTATTTATTTTTTTAATTATTGTGTCCTTCAGGCACTTTCCTTCTCTGAACTGGGGGCTTATGGCAAGCCATGGGTAAATTTGCAGTGGTTGCTAACTCTGAAAGACCCTGAAAGTCTAACTAGGCAGGAAAAGTAGGTTCAGCTCAGTTTCAGCCTTTTATAAGCTCTCTCCAGCGATCCAAACAGGGACATCAATTTCCGATTGCAGTAGGAGCATTTTAGAAAGAGGAAAATTTTAAATAGGCTCATTGGTCATAGTTTGGATCAAGGGTAGCTCAGGACGCTGGGGCAGCATTTATAACAACCTGCCTCCAAGCTTCATCTCCAGTCCCATCATAGCCTCCCCTTCTGAGGACTTCTCACAGGAAGCACATGCAACCCCTTCAACCTGCTTTTAGAGGCTCATTCACACAGCTTCATAGAAACCTGTTTGAAACACTTCTGAGTTGCAGTATGTTCTTCCGACCAAGACATAAATGTATTCTCCTTGCAGTAACTCTGTTGCATTTCTAACCATAAAAACTAGTTAAGAGTCAGTAAGGCATTTCTTTGTTATTTGAATGTTTTCTAGCCCACTGCTGGGTGCACAGGTGTGGTGTATTCTAATCACTTCCACCACCTTCAAAGCTACTAAAGGAGGCAAAATATGGGCCTTACAGGGACATGATTGCCTACTGAGATAAGCCAAACATTTACTGTTTTTGTATCTTGGTGGGGCAAAGGAAGGATTGTTCACTAGTCAGTCTAGAATAGCTGGCCAAGTGATAGTCACACAACCTGAGCAGGGGGCAATGAATAATGTTTGAGCTCGCAGGTAAGCTGGGATACTCACAAAAGGGCAAGGTGGGCCAAACCAACTTTATCACTGAGTGCCAAGGATTAGCACGAATCTAACTCCCAACTGGCCTCATCCTCCCACATCTTCGCTCGTCACCAGTCATTTTTGTGGCAAGTCCTCTGACCCTAACCACCCTGAGTTAGATCAGAACTCATCTCCAGCTATCCTAAGCCAGGTCAAATCATCCCTGGCCACCTGAGGCCAGGTCACCCACCAGGCAGCAGCTGTAGGCTCAAGAGTCTGCATAACTCCCTGCACTTCAGACCAGCTGGCTTCTCTCTCTCTCTCTCTGTTGTCTCCTGTAACTAGGTCACAATCCAGAAGGACTCTATCCTTCTTCAACTGCCCCTGCAGTCTTTCTCTATCACGCAGCTACCCAGAGCTGGGTCTACACAAATCCATTCTGCACTGCCAATCCCTGCTGGCTCATTGTCAATTTGAGTTCCTTAATTCTCAATAATAGCTCAGAAAAATCACAGCAAACATCAAAATATTGTTTTCTAATCCACTGAGGTAAAGGCTCAGTGAAAAAGAGGAAAACCCTTGATGAGATGGATTGACACAGTGGCTGCAACAATGGACTCAAATACAGCAACAATTGTGAGGATGGTGCAGGGCTGGGCAATATTTGGTTATGTTTCATATCAGGTCACTATAAGCCAGAACCACCTTGAAGGCACCTGTCAACAACAAACATACTGATTCGATTGGTACTAAGATTACACTTACCTCCTAAAGCATGAATATTTCTTACAGTATTTTAAAAATTGTGGTAAATATATATATATATATAGAAACGCTGGTGGCATAGTGGTTAAGTGCTATGGCTGCCAACCAAAGGGTCAGTAGTTTGAATCCACCAGGTGCTCCTTGGAAGCTCTATGGGGCAGCTCTACTATGTCCTATAAGGTCGCTATGAGTCGGAATCAACTTGACAGCACTGGGTTTGGTATATATATATATATATATGACAAAACTTTTGGCATTTTAGCATTTTTTACAGGTAGAACTCAGTGACATTAATTACTTTTATTGTGTTGTGTAACCATCACCATCATCTGTTTCCAAATATTTCAGTCACTCTTAACAGAAACTCAGTGCCCATGAAGGAATCACTCTCTCCCTCCTGTCGCTGGAAACCACTAATGAACTTTGGTTTCTATACATTTGCCTATTCTAGATATTTCATGAAAGTGGGATCATACGATATTTGTCCTTTTGGGACCTATTTTATTTGACATAACGTTTTCAATTTTCATCCATGTAGTAGCATGTATCAGAATTTCATTTTTCTTTATGGCTGAATAATATCCCACTGTTTAGATGTACTACCTGTTGTTTATCCACTCATCTCTTGATGGACACTTGGGTTGTTTCCACTTCTTGGTTGTTGTGTATAATGCTGCAGTGAACATTGGTGTCCCTGAATCTGTTTGATGTCCTGCTTTCCAGTAGTTTAGTTCTATACCTAGGAGTAGAATTGCTGGGCTATGTAGTAATTCTATTTTTAATTTTTTGAATAACTGCCAAACAGTTTTCCATAACAGCTAAACCACTTCACGTTTTCACCAGCAATAGACGAGGCTTCCAATTTCCTCACATCCTCACCAACACTAGTCATTTTCTGTTTTTTTGATAATAGCTATCCTACAGTGTGTGAAGTAAATCATTTAATTAAAAAAAAATTTCACTAGAGCTCTAGCTCCAGGTTTATTAATTTAGTTATGACTTATATAAAAGATGGAAACCCTGGTGGCGTAGTGGTTAAGTGCTACGGCTGCTAACCAAGAGGTCGGCAGTTCAAATCTGCCAGGCGCTCCTTGGAAACTCTATGGGGCAGTTCTACTCAGTCCTATAGGGTCGCTATGAGTCAGAATCAACTTGACGGCAGTGGGTTTTGTTTTATATAAAAGATACTAAACTCAAAATCATCTGACAAAAAATACTACTTTTTGATTGCTTTGTTAATGTTCATGTTTTATATGTACAAGACGCCAAAGTTTCACTGGTATTCTACTATACACTAAATTAGAATATTTATCCTGCTATATTTAAAAATACTATTTAAATATTTTTTATAATCTATTATTTTAAAATCTCATTTCTCAAAGGCCAAGTGATACTTTCAATGGATGAGGGGGAAAAATCCATGTACCTCACCAGGAATCTTCGGTAAGGCAAGATTTCAGAGCTAATATTAATATCATATTAACTTTCTGGAAACAATTTATCAGCTTCTTTTGTTTCTCCCATTGTAGAAGTATAGCTTCTCTGGATGCTGAGTTTTCAAACTCTATCATTTTGTTTTCATATTTAATTTCACTTTTGGAGAAAATATACATAGCAAAACCCACTCCCATTCCACATGTAGTATACATGAGGATTGGTGACACTGGATACATTCTTCACATCGTGTCCGCATTCTCCTTGCTTCTGTTCTGGCTGTTTCACTTCGGAACTGGTATTTTAAACTTGTGCATTGATTTTGAGGCGGTGAGGGAAGAAAGGATCTAAATTTTTCTTTCATTCTCAAAAGATGAAGGCGTGTACTATATAAAATATATGTATATGTAAATTATAAATATACAAAATCTAGTCAGATTAAGGAATCAAATCAATTCGTCTTCGCTGAGTGTTGGCTGTGTGGCAGGCACCGAGGGGAGAGAAACTTTGCTGTGGTGAGATGGGCACTGAACTCGATTTCTCAAGTCGTTGCTTGGGTCCAACAATGTACTGTATTCAGAAGTTCTTAGTGAACTTACGGAGCAGAGCACAGAGAAAACACCGTTCTAATGATGTGGTCATCAGGCGTTTATTACTCACAGAATAAACAAGACAGAAGAGTAGAATAGCAAACATTCTGTCTGCAAAGTTTCCCTGAGGTTAGGCTGCTGTCCCAAGTGTATTGCTATATTGAACCCGAGCATGCCCCACTTGGGGCCATGGGAGAAGAAATCAGAAGATTATCTCTCCCAGCTTAATACTAACAAACAGCCATGTCTCTATGCCAAACAGGATGCACAGAGAACTGATAGGGGAAAGGTGGAAAAAAGGTTAAAAAAAAAAAAAGTGGAAGCCCACCTAATGGCAATGGACATCATGCACAGCAGCTGCTTAGACTCAGTGACATCTCAATATGGCTGTTCTAGATTTACTGTTTTCAGGAGCATTTCTTCCTCCTTTAACCACTAAGATAGCTTAACAAGTTCCGAGTTTTTTCAGAGGGCGATTATCTTCCCTAGAGCACATACTTTCCTTTGTGTCCCTTAATAGCTAGGGAGATGGTGAGAGAGATTATAGCACACCTGTCCATCTGCACTTCACAATGGACTCTTAGTGTGTTCTCTGGAAAGTCACTTTAGAGTCCAACTTGTAAAATGGGGTAAATTCCTGCCTTTGATGATGGCTGTGCAGGCAAAAAGAAATGATTTTTTTTTTTTTTTAATTTTTGCTGGAATATGTGATAAATATGAAAGCATTAACAGGACAACTTTACAAAGTGCCTCTACTTGAAATCCTTGCCGGTGATTGGACATCTGTCCCTCCATCAGCTCACCTGTTATTTAAGGATGGTAACTGAGCAACATTAAAACCCAGATAATTTTTTTTTATTTTGCTTTTATTGTTACTAAGGTACCCTGGTGTCACAGTGGTTTAGAGCTCGGCTGCTACCAAAAGTTGGTAGTTCAAATCCACCACCTACTCCTTGGAAACCCTATGGGGCAGTTCTGCTCTGTCCTCTAGGGTCGCTATGAGTCAGAATCAACTTAAAGGCAACGGGTTAACGCTACTAAGCTGAAAAAGACGCCGAGGGGGATAAAAATGAGATAATGAACATAAGTATTTGGCAAATTATAAGTACTCAACGAATGTTCCCTATTATCATTGTTCTGTGTTTTTTGACATTTCCCCAAACATTCTCCATTATTGCTTTTTTCACTCTATAAGGTCTGGAGGCCTGGTAGTGCAGTGGTAAAGAACGATGGCTGCTAACCAAAAGGTTGGCAGTTTGAATCCATGAGCCACTCCTTGGAAACCCTATAAGACAGTTCTACTCTGTTCTACAGGGTAGCCATGAGTTCAATTGACTCAACAGTAACAGGTGTGGGTTTTCATAAATTCTATTTTAAAAGGAAAAACTGATAGCTGATTGCAAATCCTTATCTGTCAAGCAGTTGATTGCATACCACATTTTTCAAAAAATTAGTTCTCATTTCCTGTAAGCACAATGAACATATATACATATCACCATTATTTTGTCGGTGTGTTATACCATGGTGGTTTGCATGTTGCATAGATACTGAAAGTTATGTTACTGATATTTCAAAAACCAGCTAGGTCTCCCATGATGGACAGGTTTCAGCAGAGCTTCCAGACTAAGACAGAGTAGGAAGAAGCCAGTGAAAACCTCATAAATAACGGTGGAATATTGTCTGATATAGTGCCCTCATGTTGGAAGGCACTCAAAATAGGACTGGGGAGAGCTGCCTTCTCAATGTACCTTAATAACAAGGATGGAGTAAGCTTTTGGGAGCTTCATTTGCTGATGTGGCACAACTCAAAATGGGAAAAAGTAGCTACAAACATCTATTAATAATCGGAATGTGGAATGTAGGAACTATGAAGCTTGGAAAATTGGAAGACATCAAAAATGAAATGGAACACATGAAGATCGATATCCTAGGCAATAGTGAGCTAAAATGGACTGCTATTGGCCAATTTGAATCGGACAACCATACAGTCCACAATGCCAGGAATAACATTGCATTAATGGCCAAAAAGAACATTCCAAGTTCTATCCTGAAGTACAACGCTGTCAGTGACAAGATAATATCTGCATGCCTACAAGAAAGACTAGTTAATAGGACTATCATTCAAATATATGCACCAAAAACTAATGCCAAAAATGAAGAAGTTGAAGATTTCTTCCAACTTCTATAGTCTAAATTTGATCAAAAATACAATCAAGATACCTGGACAACTACTGGCGATTGGAATGCCAAAGTTGTAAAAAAAGAAGGGCTGGTAGTTGGAAATTACAGCCTTGTGATAAACAACACTGGAGATGACATGATAGTATTTTGCAAGACCTATTTATTCACTGCAAATACATTTTTCAACAATATAAACAATGACAATACATGTGAATTTCACTAAACTGAATGTACAGGAATAAAGTCAACTATACCTGTGGAAAGAGACGAAGTTAAAGGTCTACACCACCCATCAGAACAAGGCCAGGGGCTTACTGTGGAACAGACTATTACCATTATTGCTCATGGGCAAGTTCAAGTTGGAGCTGAAGTAAGTTAAATGAATGAGAGCAAAAGCACTACCTTGAGTATATTCCCCCAGATTTTAGAGACAATCTCAAAAATAGGTTTGATGCAATGAACACTAATGAAAGAAGACCAGAGGAGTTGTGGAATGACATCATGCATGAAGAAAGGAAAAGGCCATTACAAAACAAGAAAGAAAGAAAGGACCAAAACTGATGTCTTAAGAAACTCTGAAGCTTGCTCTAGAACATGGAGTAGCTAAAGCGAATGGAAGAAATGATGAAGTAAAAGACCCGAAGAGATTTCAAACGGAGGCTCATGAAGACAAAGTAAGGTATTTTAATGAAATATGCAAAGACCTAAAGTTAGAAAACCAAAAGGGAAGAACATGCTAGACATTTCTCAGGCTGAAAGAATCAAAGAAAAAATTCAAGGCCTCTTTAAAGAGTGCAAAATACAAATGTTACCTTGAGGACTAAGGTGTGCCTGAAAGAAGCCATGGTATTTTAATTGCCCCATAAGCATACAAAAGCTGGAAAATGAATAAGGAAAACCAAAGAAGAATTGATGTATTTGAATTATGATGCTGGTGAAGAATACTGAATACACCTGCAGGAAGAACAAACAAATCTGTCTGGGAAGACCTATAGCCAGAATCCTCCTTAGAAGCAAGGATGGTAAGACTTTGTCTCATGTACTTGGGATGTGTTCTCAGGAGGTACCAGTCTCTGCGGAAGGACATAGCTTGATAAGAGTAGAGGGTCAGTGAAAGAGAGGAAGAGCCTCAGTGAGATGGATTGACATGGTGACTTCAACAGTGGGCTCAAATATATCAAAAATCATGAGTATGGGCTGCAACTGGGCAGTATTTCTTCCTGTTGTACATAGTGTTGCTATGAGTTGGAACTAATTCAACAACACCTGACAAACACAAAAACCAAATTACATAAGATGCCTTTCTTTTTTGAATTGTGCATTCAAATGACCCTTCACAAAAAGGTATAAAGTCAACTGGTACTTAGATAAACATTTAGTTACGTATTTAATGAATAGAATATAAATTGAAACAGGGCCACACTGGAAAATCCAGAACAGAAGGTATCTAGATGTGTGGACAAAAGAACCTGGGAACAGGAAAATGGGGTGTTCAGAGAAAACATTTGTCTCTCTTGGGAATAGGGTGCTCACAGAAAATATTTGTCTTTTTTTCTGAATAGGGTCTTCAGAGAAAACATTTTTCTTTCTCGAGAAGTGGTCGTAGACATGCAAAGCACCTGGTTAGATGGTATGATAGACTTAATTTCTGCAAATGAAGAAGATGAAAGTCTCTTTATTCATTGTATGAAATGAGATGAGTATGACTCAGTGAGCAGAAATTCTACACACACCAAACTGCACTCGATGGCCAGGAAGAACGCTTCATCGAAAATTAATGAATCACTTATTACAAACCACGAATTCATGGATGAAGAAAGCTTGTAATCACGCAGATACACAAAACTTGCACTAATTATTGGATCAATTTTCTCATCTAGCACCTTAGATCCAAGCGATTCTCTTTGCCAAATGCTTCAGAAGGTTTCCCTTGCCGTTAACTAAAATGGTGGAAATTTTCAAGCTGAATTTTATAAAAGAGAGACACTTTCCAATTCTGTTCGAATCTGCTGTTATAAAAACAAGACTTCTTGAACATCAACAGAATTATCTGTTTTTTGAAAGCTTTACTATGCCATCGCTGGTGTGCTAACAAGTGCTTGGAAATGGTTTGAGACAGTTAGGAAAGTTACTCTGAGATGCTTCAGGGTTGGCAAAATGAGCAAGCTACAGGTTAATGTATGAAAATAACTTGTCAATCTCATCAAATATATGCAAATTATGCATGACATTTCTTTTCTTTCACAAAATGAAAGGGTAATGTTGAAGGCAAAGACTCTGAATTCATGACTGCACACCTTTGTGCTCAGTTTTAGGACTTGCAGGACACTGACGCTAATGGTCCCTAACACCATCACATTTGGAGGTGCTAATCATTTACTGGGGAGCACCTGAGGGCTGCACATGGTTAAGCAGGTGGGTACTAATTGAAATATTGGTGGTTCAAAGCCACCCAGTGGTGCCTCAGAAGAAAGGCCTGGGGACCCACTTCCTAAAGGTCAGAGAAATTGTAAACTCTGCAGAACACGGTTGTTCTCAGTAATTCAAGGGGTCTCCATGAATCGAATCGATGAGACCATAGCCAGTTAATTATCCATTTATTGAGGGCATACTAATGGCAAGCATGCATCTTTAGTGGAAATAAATCTAAGATCTTGGTTCATGTAGTTTCCACTTAAGGGGATAACTCTGAGCTTGTCCTCAGCACATTTACTTGGCAAATGACAGTTATTTAAGCAGAAACAGAAAGTGAGGAAAAAGGAAGGCTTGCTGACATGAGGATTTTCTGAATGCCTTCCTTTCCTTCTTTGCTAACCTGCAGTAAAGCAGGACAGGCACATGGAAAGGTTCTAAGAGCACCTCTGAGACACAGTCAGCACCACGCAGAAATCAGCACTGACTTCTGGCTCAGGAAGCATTTACTTCTCCTCCTCCTTCAAATCCTGTGAAATGAAGGAAGAAATATAGAAACAAAAACCAACCGACTGTGACCCTGAATGTCCTCAGGATTGGGTGTGGGCTGTCTGCTGTTGACAGATTGGAGAAAATCGTGAGAATTGACTAAAAGATACAAAGTGGGTAGAAAGACACATCTGGCACACGTGCTAACAAAGTGGCACTGCACAAGTTACTTGACTGCTCTTAACTTATGTCCTCTGTCTGTAAAATGGGGAAAGTTGCCACCTAAATGGAGAGTTGCAAGGACTACATGATACCACCTAGGCAACGTAAAAATTAAAACCTTCCCCCAAATTTACACTTGAAACAAGCAGTTACTCTGGAGGACAGTCAGTCAAGAAGACTATTGTTAACGCCAAGGTAAACCCATAAAATACCTTCCCATTCTCAGAGTTTTCAGAAGCCTCTCGCCCACCGCGCGCCTTAGTGAAAATCCATTAAAAGCACCAGGTCCATTAGCCCCATGGCTCCGTTGATGGTGTTAGGTGCCATCAAGTCACAAATTATCTCGAAACTGCTTTGAATTTTTTAAAAGTTAAATTAGAAGATGTTAAATATTTCCTCTTACCAATGCAACAAACAGAAAATACATTAATTCCATCATAAAGGTGTAATTTTTGGGCGTGTGTAGGAGCATGCATTATCAGCAAATTCCTTCTGGGATTGTAAGATTCTACTGATTTTATCTTGTGTCTTGCATGTGTGTGTTCTCTAGAGTCAAGAGATAAAGAATACATTCTGAATTTAAAATGTTTAGATAGACGTTCACAGTCACCCAATCTCCTTGAACAGTCAAAGGGAAATAAGTTGTTTGAAAGTAATAGAGTCTGATTTCCTACCTCTTTCAGAAGACCTTGCAATCTGGCAATTTTCCAAGACATAACAGGCAACCCTAGAAGCTCCTGTGCTCTCTCAGTGCTCGTCAGGATCTCTGGAGGGCAGATTTAAGTGCTGACCCTTGGAGTTTCATCTCAGCTTAAGACTCTCGTCCCCTGCCATAAAGAATGGAAAAGTGTGCTGTAAGCTTAAAGCATTATTGTACAAGCCTAAAGTGACATTGTTGGAAATATTCATATTTTTACTAAGATTTCAAATATAAGTTAACAGTTTTTCCACCTTGCCAATAATTTTCCCGCTCATTCCTTTTATTGTAATGTATCAATATGCCAGACACTACGTTAACTATGGCTCTATTGCAGAAAGATGTAGCAGTCAGCTTCTGTAGAGATTTGCAGCCTTGGCAACCCTATGGGGTTACTAGGAGTCAGAATCAAGTGGAGGCCAGTGAGTTTGGGTTTTTGTATACTAATTAATCTAATTATAACCTTGTTTAAGTTAGAAGGTTAGACAGCAAGTGATCACTTGGAAAAAACTGGGTTGTGAAAACATGGGCACAGTTAATTTTATATAATTTAGTGTATTCGTCAAGCCTTTCATTCAGCTGAAGGATATGAAACAAACTTAATCTCGAGATTTATTACTCGGTCATACAATTTGTGAATTGGGCAACACACAGCGTAAAACTGAATGTTTCAAGGAAATGGGCCAGTAGAGGGATTTTTATAGGCCAAAGAACAAGTAAAGTTGGGGAAGTCCAGGCGGTTTTGACCAGTGTTCCAGATATTCAACAAAATGTTCCTTGAAGTCCTATCTTCTTTAGAAATGTCAGTTTTAGTAAGAAGACAGACAACACAGTTCTCCGGGGGTCAGCACCTGCCCAGGCAGGTTTCCAGATAGCCAGGCACCTATTTGTCTGGAATGTAAGGGTTATGGATGCGGGATGGTGGTTACGCATAAGTCTAAAGAAACACTCTAGTTATTACCTCTAACCCAAAACCCATTATCAGTGAATCAATTACCTCTAAAGGTTAGGTTATTTATTATCTTAAGCATTTGTTCTGTGAAACCAAACATCCGACATTTCCCCAGGCTTGACGTAAGTGTCTCCATTTTGTTTTCACTTTCCACATTTCTCATAAAAACAAGCCTTCGAAAAGGACTGTAAGAATGGTTGTACAGCTCCAAGAATGTAATCACTTATCACTGAATTAGTTGTATATGTAGAAATTGTGGACTTTGTGTATGTTTTCTTGTGCATCTTCTCAACAATATATTATAAAATAAAATATACTATATATTTTATTTTACATAAATATTTTATAATATAAATATATTATAAAGTAAAAAAAAAATAAGGCTTCAAATAATGACTAACAATATGTGAGCATACAAAAAGGTTGGAGGGTAAGAAAAGAAGGAAAGGATGAAATGCAGAAGAAGGGTGGGCTGATAGAAGGAACGTGGGGAGGGTGAACAGGAGTAGAGGGGGAAATTCCCTGGAGGGGGTGGGGAAAGGGGTGGGGCAGGAAGTTTAGACTCAAGGTCTGAGTGGGAGCCCACAGGCTATAAAAGCCTGGTGGAGCCAGACAGGGAAAGCAACCTGCAGCCAAGGATAGACTTCTTCAGAGAAAGGCTGAGAAGCAGGTCCAGGATGCAGCACCCAGTCTTCTTCCACCTGCTAGGAGTCTGGTTGCTGCTAAGCCACAGCCCCAGAGAGGCCAAGGCCCAGGGGTCCAACATTGTGAAGCTATGTGGCCGTGAATTAGCGCGTGCACGCATTGAAATCTGCGGCCAGATCAACTGGGGAAAGAATCCTAACAGGGGCAAGTCATCACTGACATCTGCCCTGGTTGCAGGTGAGAGCTTTCACCCAGGCCCCAGGTCTCATTGGATGCTGAGGCTCGGCACCTAAACTCTGCTGGTGCTGCTGCTTCTGGTGCCTAGAACATCTTGATTTGACTCTGTAACTTGCTTTCATTGAAGGGTCTCCTGGGATCTAACCAGAGGGCTGGAAAGCCTTACCTGATAGGTGCTAGGTACACTTCACCACCTGTTGGCCATTAGGTTGTATGGGAGCAGGAAGAAGTGCCCAGCAGTTCAAGCTGCTTAAACTCACAGGAGCCTTCAGCTACCCTAGGACACAAGACTGCCAGCTGCTGGACACGTGGGCAGCTGAAAGGGCACCTGGCACTGAGATGTAAAGGGAGGAAATAGGTGGTCAGCTGGTTGTCAAGGACATATGCGTGTCAAAGGGAAAGGGGGCATCCCTGTGAGACCTGGGTCAGGGTCCTATAAGGTGGACATGGAAGGGCCTTAGAGTCAACTGTTCTCCTCATTTGTAAAGAAGCTGCACTGTGGCCTATGATACCAAAACCTTTCTTTTTTTTAAAGCAAATCCAAGGGGAGAGCCTTGCCTCCCACCTTTGTGAGCTGGTTCTTGAAGTACAGTCAGAGGAGAGAGGATGACAGAGGAAGAGGAAGAAAGGGGCCAGCTGCCTGCAAGAGAAACCCAAGGGACCAGATTCAGGGAAACTCAGCTCCAGACACTCATAGCTAGACTGTTCGGCACTTTCAAGTTCTTGAAAGTTGCAATGGATTTTCTTTAAAATAGAGATCTCAGAGTTGAGCGAGTACAGCTCAAAAATGGAACTACTTTTAAAATAGTAGGCTAGTTATTAAGAAATTGAATCACTTAAATTTATATCTTGAAGCCTTGTTGTTTTCACTTTTCCATTGCCGTGAAGTGGATTCTAACTCATAATGACCATAACAGGACACAGTAGAACTGGGATATAGGGTTTCCAAGAAGCAGCTGGTGGATTCGAACTGCTGACCTTTTGGTTAGCAGCTGAGCTCATAACCACTGTGCCGCCAGAGCTCCCTTATTAATAAGCTGAAAACACCAGCTTTGCTGCCATTAAGAAAAGACCAGCCAGAACTGATTAAGGATTACATGAGAATGTAAATTTCATCCGTGTTTCTAATTCTTTTCTGCGAAAACTCTCAAAGTTGTGTAACTGGTTTAGGAAATATTGGTAGGTTTATGTGGCTTAAAGTTTTTTGAGGCTAGGAAATGTGCTTTCTTCCTGTTTCTGTCTCTTACATCTGGCAGCGCCAGAGACGTGGCATCAGATGATGACTGGACACGAAGCACAGAGAGCTTTCCAGCCTCCACTCCTGCCCATCCTGGGATGCTGCTTGAGAACAGGTTCCTTGGCCGGGCACACAGAGCTTGTGTAGTGTGTGATCCACAGCACTGGACAGACACCACACATAGCTCATTACTCAGGACACACAGCACACAGACAACAATCGCTCTTTTAACTCAGCCATTTTTGGTTAGGTTAGTGTTCTTTTAACCCTTTTCTCCCTTTAATGTAAAGTACTATTGACTCAAAGGAAATACTGTGAGAGAGAGAAATTTTTAAACAGATGTTTGAGATCTCGTGTCTCAGAAGTTTGTACCTCCTGCCTGTCAGACAAAGCAGCTGGGAATTCTACCTTTTGGGCTTTACCCTGAGCAGTAACTTACCTCCATGGAGTATTTGATAGCCTCAAATAATTAATATACGCTTTTAAAAGCATTACTATAATAACTCAGAAGTTGCTTAGCAAAGGAAGAAGCTTACTCAAGTAAGAAAAATCCATCTATGGTCATATTGGAAGTTTTCAATGACCAAGACTACTTCAGAGAGATGAGCTACCGGTGTCAGGCAGAATAAAAAATGCCAGGATGAAAGCATCAAGGGGGTCATGGGAAGAGACCACAGAGGTACAGGAAGGCATAAGGCAAAACCTTGGGAATGTCACAGTGCTTCGAGCAGCCAAACCAGAAGTAAGTTAAAATGCATAGGCACAGGACACTTGGTGATTCTGTTTTGATATTTAGCTCTATTGAGACAATGCTTTCCTTTATGCTTATGAATAATTTTATATTTTTCCTGACATTTCTTGACATGAGTACTCTCTCCCCCATTCTTTAACTCTGCAGATACTGTATCATCCTCCATCAACAGAGGTATGGAAACCTTAGATAGGTTGTCAAAATTCATTCCTAATTTTCAAGAGAAGGTGATGCCAAATGTGGAACTTGTGAAAATCATCAAAAAGAGACAAAGTGAAGCAGAAGACAGCAGCCCTTCAGAACTAAAAGACTTAGTCTTGGATAAACATTCCCGCAAGAAGAGAACGGGAATTTTAGAACTGAGTAACAAGTGTTGTTATCAAGGTTGTACCGTAAGAGAACTGGCGAGAGGATGCTGAGATAACTGAACAAGTCTCAGCTAATGGTCACCTGTCCTCTTGATGGCATGTTCACAGATTCCTCTCTCAGACACCACTGATAATTAGAACATGAGAAATCATTACTAGTGTTCCCATTTCTGATTTATTGTGCCAGAAAACTCTCTTTACATAATTGAAGTTTCTGTTAATAAACCTTTTAATGCTAAAAAGTTTTTTTGTCTTTTTTATTAATGGTATAATTGTGTTTGTTGATTTGATGTTTAAGGTGGAGTGTCAGCTTGACTGGGCCATCTTTTCAGTGCTTTGGCGGTTATGTGTAGTTTGGCAGTTATGTGATGATGTAATCACTTCCATGATGAGGTCTGATATAACTCAATCACCTCAATGATGAGATCTGCTATGAGCAGCCAATCAGGTGAAAGGGGGTTTCCTTGGGGGTATGGCCTGCATCCATTATATATGTACACATGTTCACTAGATTTGTTTCTTTAGAGAACCCAGCATACGACAGTGATCTTTAATGCTGTTACCTTAAAATGATAATAATGTTTTTATCACTTTAACCATACAATTTATACAATGCCTAACAGCAGGTATAATGGACCAGTATGACACACCAGAATGTTTTCACTGCTATTGGCTTTTGGAACAGGTGTACATAAAGCCACAAAAATTAGAGCTTCCTAATTTTTTTTTAATAGATTTGATAAGGTATTTGTGTCTCATGAAACTATTCTTGCAAACAATCAGACTGGACACTAAAGCAATTTAAATTTGTTGGCATCCCTAAAATTCAAGCATTTTTCAAAATACTCAAGCTTCTCTTCTCAAGGTGTTAGCGTTCTAAGAGATGTAAGAGCAAATTGTGTTTTCATTTTAAAGGAAAAATGAATAGACCTATACAGAAAAAAGTAAAATGCACAGTGCTGGTTGTGAAGAAATGGCTTGTTTAGGAACATACCTTATAGCCACTATTTTAGAATTTACAAACCATTTCTGTAAGGAAAATAACTGTGAAATGGTATGGGCATTTTTTAGAACACTAAATTTAACTGGCTATCATACTGTTTATCCAGTACTTTCAGCTTACAGACTCATAAATTTTTATCCAATATTTGTAGAGAAAGTGTTTGTCAATAATGAGTTAATCTCCTACATCAAAATCCTATACAGAATGAGAAAAGATGAAGACTCCAAATACCACATAAAAATTTTTTTTTTTTTTTTTTTAACGTCAATACATGGCTTATTGTAACCCAGCCTCTGGGGTATGTTGGGTCTTTATCAAGAACACCTTGGAGAGCTCCAGTACAGGGCTCCAGAACCTCAAAGGCAATGAGTTGCTCTCTGATATGGACAGTCAACACAGATGCTGCCCAACCCAGAAGAACAAGGGCAATGTCCAGGAAAGTTAATGCCTGACAGGACAAGAGGCAGCCACAGATGCAGAAGGCAGGTCCTTCCTCTATGCTTTACCTCAACACAATCCCTGGAAGCAGAATTCCAGTAATCACAATCCACACTTACTGCCTCTGACGATATGACCAATTTTTAATGGTATAAAGTTAATATTTCATAAACCATCTCATTGTAGTTGTTGTTGTTAGATGCTGTGGAATCATTTACGACTCAAAACAGAACAGTGCCTATTCCTGCACCATCCTCACAATCATTGCTATATTTGAGCCCACTGTGTCCATCCAACTCATTGAGAGTCTTCCTCTTTTTCACTGACCCTCTACTTTACCAAGCATGATGTCCTTCTTCAGAAACTGGTCCCTCCTGATAACGTGCTCTTGTCATCCTCGCTTCTAAGGAGCCTCCTGGCTGTACTTCTTCCTAGACATATTTGTTCTTCTGGCAGTCCAGGGTATGTTCAATATTCTTCCCCTACACTGTGATTCAAATGTACCAACTCTGCTTCCATCTTCTTTATTCAATGTCCAGCCTTTGTATGCATAAGAGACGACTGAAAATACCATGGCTTGGGTCAGGCGTAACTTACTCCTCAAGGGGACATCTTTGCTTGTGAACACTTTGATGAGGTTTTTTGCAGCAGATTTGCCCAGTGCAATACATAGTTTGATTTCTTGACTGTTGTTTCCATGGGTGTTGAGTGGGGGCGTCTAAGTAAAACAAAATTCTTTACATCTTCAATCTTTTCTCCATTTATCATCATGCTGCTTATTGGTCCGGTAGTCAGGACTTCCGTTTTCTTTATGTTGGGGTGTAATCCATACTGAAGGCTGTAGTCTTTGACCTTCATCAGTCCTCTTCACTTGCAGCAAGCATGGTTGTGTCATCTGCATATAGCAGATTGTTAACGAGTCTTCCTCCAGTCCTGATGCCACGTACTTGTTCATATAGTTCAGCTTCTTGGATTATTTGCACAGCATGCAAATTAAGTAAGTAATGTGAAAGGATAAACCCTGACACACACCTTTCCTGATTTTAAACCACGTGCTGTCCCCTTGTACTGTTAGATCAAATGCCTCTTGGTTTAAGTGCTAGTTCCTGAGGTGCACAATTAAGTGCTCTGGAATTCTCATTCTTCTCAATCTTGTCTATAATTAGTTATGACCCTCTAAACTGAATGCCTTTGCATAATCAATAAAACAGAGGGAAAAAATCAGTCTGGTCTTCTCTGCTTTCAGCCAAGATATCCCTCTTCTGGATCTGTCTCGAATTTCTGGCAGTTCCCTGTTATACTGCTCTAACCACTTTTGAATTAACTTTGGCAAAATTTCACTTAAGTGTGATCTTAACAATATTTGTCAATAATTGCAGGATTCTGTTGGGTCACCTTAATTTGAAATGTGCACAAATATGCATCTTTTCTAGTCAGTTGTCCAGGTAACTGTTCTAAATTTCTTAGCATAGATGGCTGCTTCCATCATTGCATCTGAAAGATTTTAATTGGTATTCCACCAATTTCTAGAGCCTTTTTAAAAAATTATTTATTGTGGTTTAAATGAAAGTTTACAAATTAAGTCAGTCTCTCATACAAAAATATATGTACACCTTGCTATATACTCCTAATTGCTCTCCCCCTTATAAGACAGCACACTCCTTCTCTCCACTCAATCTTTTTGCGTCTATTGCACCAGCTTCTGACCTACTCTGCTCTCTCATCTCCTCTCCAGACAGGAGATGCCAACATAGCCTCATATATCTACTTCATCCAAGAAGCTCATTCATCACCGTCATCATTTTCTATCTCATTGTCCAGTCCAATCCCTGTCTGAAGAGTTGGCTTTTGGGAACGGTTCCTGTCTTGGACTAACACAAGGTCTGGGGAGCATGACCACCGGGGTCCTTCTAGTCTCAGTCAGACCATTAAGTCTGGTCTTTTTATGAGAATTTAGGATCTGCATCCCACTGCTCTCCTGCTCCCTCAGGGGTTCTCTGTTATGTTTGTGAGGGCGGTCATCCATTGTGCCCAGACACCATCTAAGTTATTCTGTTCTCAGGCTGATGTAGTCTCTGGTTTATGTGGTCCTTTCTGTCTCTTGGGCTCATAATTTCCTTGTGTCTTTGGTATTCTTCATTCTCCTTTCCTCCAGGTGGGTTGAAACCAATTTATGCATCTTAGATGGGTGCTTGCTAGCGTTTAAGACCCCAGACACCACTCTCCAAAGTGGGATGCAGAATGTATTCTTAATAGATTTTATTATGCCAATTGGCTTAGATGTCCCCTGAGACCATGGTCCCCAAACCCCCAACCCTGTGACGCTGGCCTTCAAAGCATTCAGTTTATTCAGGAAGCTTCTTTGCTTTTGGTTTAGTCCAGTTGTGTTGCCCTATCCTGCACCATGCTTTGTCTTTCCCTTCACCTAAAGTAGTTCTTATCTACTATCTAATGAGTGAATACACCTCTCCCTCCCTCCCTGCCTCCTCCCTCTCCTAACCATCAAAGATTATATTCTTCTCTGTTTAAACTATTTCTCCAGTTCTTGTTATAGTGGTCTTATACAATATTTGTCCATAGGCAACTAATTTCACTCAGCACAATGCCTTCCAGATTCTTCCATGTTATGAAATGTTTCACAGATTCATCACTGCTCTATATCCGTGCATAGTATTCCATTGTGTGAATATACCATAATTTATTTATCCATTCATCCATTGATGGGCACCTTGATTGCTTCCATCTTTTTTGCTATTGTAAACAGTGCTGCAATGAACATGGGGGTACATATATCTGCTGGGTCATATGGTGGCTCTATTTCTAGCTTTCTAAGGAAGTGCCGAATCAATTTCCAAAGTGATTGCATCAATTCACATTACTACTAGCAGTGTATAAGTGTTCCAGTCTCTCCACAACCTCTCCAAGATTTATTATTTTGTGTTTTTTGGATTAATGCCAGCCTTGCTGGAGTGAGATGGCATCTTATTGTAGTTTTGATTTGCATTTCTCTAATGGCTAATGACTGTGAGCATTTCCTCATGTATCTGTTAGCTACCTGAATGTCTTCTTTAGTGAAGTGCCTGTTTATATCTTTTGCCAATTTTTTAATTGGGTTATTTGTCTTTTTGTAGTTGAGATTTTGCAGTATCATATAGATTTTAGAGATCAGGCGCTGATCAGATATGTCATAGCTAAAAACTTTTTCCCAACCCGTAGGTAATCTTTTGACTCTTTTGGTGAAGTCTTTGAATGAGCACAGGTGTTCCATTTTTAGGAGCTCCCAGTTATCCAGTTTTTCTTCTGCATTGTTAGTAATGTTTTGTATACTGTTTATGCCATGTATTAGGGCTCCTAACTTTATCCCTATTTTTTCTTCCATGATCTTTATCATTTAGATTTTATCTTTAGGTCTTTGACACATTTCGAGTTCATTTTTGGGCATGGTGTCAGGTATGGGTCTTGTTTCACTTTTTTGCAGATGGATATCCAATTATCCCAGTAACATTTGTTAAAAGACTGTCTTTTCCCCATTTAACTGATTTTGGGCCTTTGTCAAATATAAACTGCTTATATGTGGATGGATTTATGTCTGGATTCTCAATTCTGTTCCAACGGTCTATGTATCTGTTGTTGTAAAAGTACCAGGCTGTTTCGGCTACTGTGGCAGTATAATAGGTTCTTAAATCAGGTAGAGTGAGGCCTCTCACTTTGTTCTTCTTTTTCAGTAATCCTTTGCTTATCTGAGGCCTCTTTCCTGTCCATATGAAGTTGGTGTTTTGTTTCTCCATCTCATTAAAAAATGTCGCTGGAATTTGGATCGGAATTGCATAGTATCTATAGATCGCTTTTGGTAAAATAGACATTTTTACAAAGTTAAGTCTTCCTATCCATGAGCAAGGTATGTTTTTCCACCTTTGTAGGTCTTGTTTGGTTTCTTGCAGTAGTGTTTTGTAGTTTTCTTTGTATAAATCTTTTACATCACTGCTTAGATTTATTCCCAAGTATTTTACCTTCTTGGGGGCTAATATAAATGGTATTGAATTGGTGATTTCTTCTCTGATGTTCCTTTTGTTGGTGTAGAGGAATCCACCTGAATTTTGTATGTTTACTTTGTATCCTAATACTCTGCTGAACTCTTCTATTAGTTGCAGTAGTTTTCTTGAAGATTCCTTAGGGTTTTCTGTGTATAAGATCATGTCATCTGCAAATAGAGATACTTTAACTTCTTCCTTGACAGTGTGGATGCTCTTTATTTCTTTATCTAGCTGAATTGCTTTGGCTAGGAACTCTAGCACAGTGTTGAATAAAAGGGGTGACAAAGGGCATCCTTGTCTGGTTCCTGATCTCAAGAGGAATGCTTTCAGGCTCCCTTCATTCAGGATGATGTTGGCTATTGGCTTTGCATAAATGCCCTTCATTATGTTGAGGAATTTTCCTTCTATTCCTATTTTGCTGAGTTTTTATCATGGATGGGTGTTGAACTTTGTCAAAATGTCTTTTCCGCATCAATTGATAAAATCATGTGATTCTTGTCTTTTGTTTTATATCATGGATTACATTGTTTTTCTAATGTTGAACCACCCCTGCATACCTAGTATGAATCCCACTTGGTCATGGTAAATTAATTTTTTGATATGTTGTTGAATTCTATTGGTTAGAATTTTGTTGAGGATTTTTGCACCTAAGTTCATGAGGGATATAGGTCTGTAAATTTCTTTTTTTTTTTTTTTGGTGTCTTTACCTAGTTTTGGTATCAGGGATATGCTGGCTTCATAGGATGAGTTTGGGAGTATTCTGTCCTTTTCTATGCTTTGAAATACCTTTAGTAGTAGTGGTGTTAACTCTTTTCTGAAAGTTAATAGAACTCTGCAGTGAAGCCATCTGGATCAGGGCTTTTTTGTTGTTGTTGGGAGTTTTTGATTACCTTTTCAATCTCTTCTTTAGTTATAGGTCTATTTAGTTGTTCAACCTCAGTTTGTGTTAGTTTGGGTAGATAGTGTGTTTCTAGGAATTCATCCATTTCTTCTAGATTTTCAAATTTGTTAGAGTGCAATTTTTCATAGTAATCAGGATTCCTTTAATTTCACTTGGGTCTGTTGTAATATTGCCCATTTCATTTCTTATTCGGGTTATTTGCTTCCTCTCCTGTTTTTCTTTTGTCTTTTTGGCCAATGGTTTGTCAATATTGTTAATGTTTTCAAAGAACCAGCTTTTGGTCTTGTTAATTCTTTCAATTGTGTTTGTTTTCTATTTCATTAAATTCTTCTCGAATTTTTATTTTTTGCTTTCCTCTGGTGCCTGAGGGTTTCTCTTGTTGCTCTCTTTGTATTTGTTCAAGTTGTAGGGATAATTCTTTGCTTTTAGCTCTTTCTTCTTTATGTATGTGTGCATTTATGGATATAAATTGACCTCTGTACACGGCTTTCGCTGTGTTCCTAAGGTTCTGATAGGAAGTGTTTTCATTCTCATTGGATTCTATGAATTTCTTTATTCCATCCTTAATGTCTTCTATAGTCCAATCTTTTTTTGAGCAGGGTATTGTTCAGTTTCCAAGTGTTTGATTTCTTTTCCCTGATTTTTCTGTAATTGATTTCCACTTTTATGGCCTTATGGTCAGAGAAGATGCTTTGTAATATTTCAATGTTTTCAATTCTGCTAAAGCTTGCTTTATGACAGCATATGTGGTCTATTCTAGAGAAAGTTCCATGTGCACTCGAAAAGAATACTTGACTGCTGCTGGGTGGAGTGTTCTGTATATGTCTATAAGGTCAAATTGGTTTATTGTGGCATTTAGATCTTCTGTATCTTTATTGAGCTTCTTTCTGGATGTCCTGTCCTTCACCGAAAGTGGCATGTTGAAGTCTCCTACTATTATTGTGGAGCTGTCTATCTCACTTTTCAGTGCTGTTAGAGTTTGCTTCATGTATCTTGCAGCCCTGTCATTGGGTGCATAAAATATTTAATATAGTTATATCCACCAGGTATATTGTCCCTTTAATCGAAATATAGTGTCCTTCCTTAGCCTTTGTGGTAGATTTAAGTTTAAAGTCTATTTTGTCAGAAATTAATATTGCCACTACTGCCTTTTTTTGCATGTTGTTTGCTTGATATATTTTTTTCCATCCTTTGAGTTTTAGTTTGTTTGTGTCTCTAAGTCTAAGGTGTGCCTTTTGTAGGCAGCACATAGGAGGACCGTGTTTTTCAATCCACCCTGCCACTCTCCGTCTCTTTTCCTGGTGCATTTAGTCTATTTACATTCAGCGTAATTATAGATAGGTATGAGTTTAGTGCTGTCATTTTGATGACTTTTTTTGTGTGTTGTTGAGTTTCTTTTTCCCACTTAATTTTTTGTGCTGAGTAGTTTATCTTTATATGTTGTCTTTTTCCTCTTATTTGTTGTTGTTTATTTTGTTTCTGCTGTGCCTCTATTTTTTTCTTGTGTTTTATTTTGAAGTGTAGAATAGTCTCCTTTGTGGTTACCTCAATATTTACCCCTATTTTTCTAAATTTAAACCTAACTTTTATTTCTTTGTATCATCTTGTCTTGCTCTCCATATGAAAGATCTATGATTACATTTCTTAGTCCCTCTTTATTTTTTTTTTATGTTGTATTCTTTTACATAATAACATCACTGTGTCCCTGTTTTGACTATTTTTTTAATCTTGATTTATTTTTGTGATTTCCCTGTCTGGGTTGACATTTGATTGCTCTGTCCAGTGTTCTAGTGTTGGGTTGATACTTGATATTATTGATTTTCTAACCAAAGCACTCCCTTTAGTATTTCTTCTAGTTTTGGTTAGGTTTTTTGGAATTTCCTACACTTCTGTTTATCTGGAAATGTCCTAATTTCACCTTCTTATTTGAAAGACAGTTTTGCTGGATATATGATTCTTGGCTGGCAATTTTTTTCCTTGAATACTTTATATAAGTCATCCCATTGCGTTTTGCCTGCACAGTTTCTGTCGAGTAGTCTGAGCTTACTCTTATTGACTTTCCTTTGTAGATGACTTTCTGTTTATGCTCTTAAAATTCTCTGTTTATCTTCGGTTTTGGCAAGTTTAATTATAATATGTCTTGGTGACTTTCTTTTAAAATCTACCCTATGTGGAGATCAATGAGCATCTTGGATAGATATCTTGTCATCTGTCATGATATCAGGGATGTTTTCCGACAACAAATCTTCAACAATTCTCTCCGTATTTTCTATTCTCCCTCCCTGCTCTGCCACTCCAATCACTCGTAGGTTATTTCTCTTGATAGAGTTCCACATGATTCTTAAGGTTTCTTCATTTTTTTAAATTCTTTTATCTGATTTTTCTTCAAATATATTGGTGTCAAGTGCTTTATCTTGAAGTTCACCAATTCTGCCTTCCACTTGCTCAAATCTGCTCCTGTGACTTTCTATTGAGTTGTCTAATTCTGTAATTTTATTGTTAATCTTCTGATTTTCTGATTGCTGTCTCTCCATGGATTCTTGCAACTTATTAAATTTTTCCTTATGTTCTTCAATAACCTTTTTAATTTCTTCAACTACTTTATCTGTGTGTTCCTTGGCTTTTTCTGAGTATTGCCTGATCTCCTTCCTAATTTTGTTCCTCATGTCTTGAAGAGTTTTGTATATTAATCTTTTGAATTCTCCATCCAGGAAGGCACTTCCACCCAGAAGATCCTTTGATTCTTTGTTTTGAGTGCTTGTTGAGGCAATCATGGTCTGTTCCTTTATTTGACTTGATATTGACTGTTGTCTCCGAGCCATCTGTAAGTTGTTGTAATAGTTTATTTTATGTTTGCTTACTGTATCCTAGCTTCCTGCTTTGTTTTATTTTGATATGCCCAGATGGGTTGCTTAAGTGAGCTAGCTTGATTATTTTCACCTTGGAGCTCTGACTTTCTGTCCCCAGATGGCTGGAGCTGTTATCAGGTATATCAGTCTAGGAGTCAATTCACTTTTCTTGTATGAATTCAGCTCAAGTGTCCAGGTAGCTGATCAAGTGTGTGGTAGAGGCTCTGTCCTACAGTCTTAGAGGGGCAGGGGTGATTGGTGTAGGTACTGTTATCTGGTTGCAGCAGGGGGTCTGAACAAGGCAGGGGGCTGGGATTGTCCCCAAAGTGTCTCTGAGGAAAGTGCGTCCCTATTCCCTAGAGAGTACAGGTGGGTGGGTTCTGCAAACAAACCATGGGCACCCAATGTGTTTGGTTGTAAGGACTGGGAGGTACCAGTTATCCTTGGACCCCTGTCACGGGTGGCTGGGTGACCTGAGTGGAGCTACCAGTCCTTAGGCCTCTGATGTGGTTAGGTCAGGACCCTGTTTAATAGGCAAAGCAGTGTCAAACATCAAACACCTACCTCTCCACTGCACAGCTGAAAGATTTGTAGTCTACCAACTAGAGCCTATTCTCCCAAAATAGGCTCACACAGGTCCATGCAGTGGGGAAAGGTATTCAAAGTCCATGGACAGTTTATGCCTGGACAAGAGCCACTTCTGTCCTGAGCTCCCCAGTGTAGTGGAGCTGGCAAATTATCTTTTCCCCCAGTTGTGAGTTTATTCCTTCTCCAAGGCTGGGAGGATGGCTCTAGGCACTCAGGAGGGCCTATCTCAGGTCCAGGGAATTCAACAGCCATTGAAGCCAGCTAAGGGTCAGGGGGCACAGTAAAATATACGCAAGTACTTAGCTTTTGCTGAGAGCGCAGTTCTTCTCTGGTTCCAGAGGTGCGAGCAGGCTGTGCAGCTGGCTGCTTCTCCCTGTGGAAACTGCAGCTGAACCCTACTACCAGCTCACTGCAGCTGCTCCCGGGATTGGTGCCTGAGAGATCCCAGCGATTCAGGTCAGCAACCCTCTCTGGTTCTGAACTGTCTCTCCCCCTGCTGCTCAGTCCATTTTCTAACTATACCTTTGATGTTCAGGACTCCTAGGTTGTCATAAATACAATCATTTCACTTGTTTTCTGCCTCCTAGAGCCTTGTTTTTGCTAATGCTTTCAGCACAGCTTGAACTTCTTTCTTCAATATGATTGGTTCTTGATCATGTGCTACTTCCTGTAAAGACTTAATATCAACCAATTATATTTGATAAATCGACTCTGCATTCCTTCCATCTTCTTTTGATGCTTCCTAAAAGAAAGACACCAAGACATATTATAATGAAACTTGTCAAAACCAAAGATAAAGGGAGAATTTTAAAAGCAGCAAGGGATAAACGAAAAGTCACCTACAAAGAGAGCCGATAAGAATAAGCTCATACTACTCGGCAGAAACCACGCAGGCAAGAACTCAATGGGATGGCTTATATAAAGCATTAAAAGAAAAAAATTGCCAGCCAAGAATTGTATATCCAGCAAAACTGTCTCTCACATATGAAGGTGAAATTAGGACGTTTCCAAATAAATGGAAGTTTAGGAAATTCATTAAAACCAAAGTAAAACTACAAGAAATACTAAACAGAGTTCTTTGGTTAGAAAATCAATAATATCAGGTATGAACCCAAGACTAGAACACTGGACAGAGCAATCAAATGTCAACCCAGACAGGGAAATCACAAAAATAAATCAAGATAAAAAAACACTCACAACAGGAAAACAGCAACATTATTATGTAGAAGAAGATAACATTAAAACAATAAAGAGGGACTAAGAAATGCAGTCATAGGTCTTTCATAAGGAGAAGAAGACAAAACAATATAAAGATATAAAAGTTAGGTTTAACTTTAGAAATATAGGGGGTAAATATTAAGGTAAACACAAAATAGATTAATTATCTTAAACATCAAAATAAAAAACAAGAAAAAAATAGAGACTCAGCAGAAACAAAATAAACAACAAATATGAGGAAAAGACAATATATAAAGATAAACTACTCAGCACGTAAAATTAAGTGGGAAAAAGAAACTGTCAACAACACACAAAAAAGACATCAAAATGACAGCACTAAACTCATACCTATCTATAATTACGCAGAATGTAAATGGACTGCATGCAGCAATAAAGAGTCGCAGAATGGATTAAAAAAAAAAAGCAACCTGTCTATATGCTGCCTACAAGAGAAACACCTTAGAGTTAGAGTAACAAACAAACTAAAACTTAAAGGATGGAAAAAAATTTATCAAGCAAACAATAAAAGAAGAGCAAGGGTGGCAGTATTAATTTCTGACAAAATAGATGTTAAAGTTAAATCCACCACAAAGGATAAGGAAGAACACTATATAATGATTGAAAGGACAATATATGAGGAGGATATAACCATATTAAAAAAAAAAAAAGCAACCTGTCTATATGCTGCCTACAAGAGACACACCTTAGAGTTAGAGTAAGCACCCCACGACAGGGCTGCAAGATACATAAAACAAACTCTAACAGCATTGAAAAGTGAGATAGACAGCTCCACAATTACAGCAGGAGACTTCAACACACCACTTTCGGTGAAGGACAGGACATCCAGTGAGAAGCTCCATGAAGACACGGAAGATCTAAATGCCACAATCAACAAACTTGACCTCATAGACATGTACAGAACACTCCAAGCAACAGCTGCAAAATATATTTTCTTTTCTAGTGAACGTGGAACATTCTCTAGAATAGACAACGTATTAGGTCATAAAGCAAGCCTTTGCAGAATTCAAAACATCAAAATATTACAAAGCATCTTCTCTGACCACAAGGCCATAAAAGCAGAAATCAATAACAGAAATCAAATACTTGGAAACTGAACAATAAACTGCTCAAAAAACACTGGGTTATAGAAGACATTAAGAATAGAATAAAGAAATTCATAGAATCCAATGAGAATGAAAACACTTCCTATCAGAACCTTAGGGACACAGTGAAAGCTGTGCTCAGAGGTCAATTTACATCAATAAATGCACACATACAAAAGGAAGAAAGGGCCAAAATCAAATAATTATCCCTACAACTTGAACAAATAGAAAAAGAGCAAAAAGAGAAAACCTCAGGCACCAGAAGAAAGCAAATAATTAAAATTAAGGCAGAATTAATGGTGCCTGGCTACAATCGATGACTGCCCTGACAGGGAACACAACAGAGAACCCCTGAGGAAGGAGGAGAGCAGTGGGATGCAGACCCCAAATTCTCATAAGAAGACCAGACTAAATGGTCTGACTGAGACTAGTAGGACGCCGGTGGTCATGGCCCCCAGACCTTCTGTTGGCCCAGAACAGGAACCATTCCTGAAGCCAACTCTTCAGACATGGATTGGACTGGACAATGGGTTGGAGAGGGATGCTGGTGAGGAGTGAGCTTCTTGGATCAGGTGGACACTTGGGACTATCTTGGTATCTCTGACCTGGAAGGGAGATGAGAGGCAGGAGGGGGTTAGAAGCTGGTGAAATAGACACGAAAAGAGAGTGGAGGGAGAGAGTGGGCTGTCTTATTAGGGGGAGAGTAATTGGGAGTGTGTAGCAAGGTTTATATGGGTTTTTGTGTGAGAGACTGACTTGATTTGTAAACTTTCACTTAAAGCACAATAAAAATTATTAAAAAAAATTAAGTCAGAATTAAATGAAGTAGAGAACAGAAAAACAATTGAAAGAGTTAACAAGACCAAAACAAGACCAAAACAAGACCAAAAGCTGGTTCTTTGAAAAAATTAACAAAATTGGTAAGCCATGGGCAAACTGACAAAAGAAAAACAGGAGAGGAAGCATATAACCTGAATAAGAAATGAGCCAAATGAAATTAAAAAGAATCATATCAGATTACCACAAAAAATTGTACTCTAACAAATTTGAAAACCTAGAAGAAATGGATGAATTCCTAGAAACACACTACCTGCCTAAACTAACACAAACAGAGGTAGAACAGTGTATCAACAAAATAAAATAAAAATAAAAGCCTTGGCCCAGACAGCTTCACTGCAGAGTTCTACCAAACTTTCAGAGAAGAGTTAACACCACTACTGCTAAAGGTATTTCAAAGCATGGAAAAGGACAGAATACTCTAAAACTCATTCTATGAAACCAGCATATCCCTGACACCAAAACCAGGTAAAGACTCCACAAAAAAAGAAAATGACAAACTTACATCCGTCATGAACTTAGAAGCAAAAATTCTCAACAAAATTCTAGCCAATGGAATTCAACAACATATCAAAAAAATTCACCATGACCAAGTGGATTCATGCCAGGTATGCAGGGATGGTTCAACATTAGAAAAACAATTAAAACAAAAGACAAGAACCACATGATTTTATTAGTTGATGCAAAAAAGGCATTTGACCAAGTTCAACACCCATTCATGACAAAAACTGAGCAAAATAGAAATAGAAGGAAAATTCCTCAACATAATAAAGGGCATTTATACAAAGCCAACAGCCAACGTCATCCTAGATGGAGAGAATCTGAAAATATTCCCCTTGAGATCGGGAACCAGACAATGATGCTGTTTATGGTTACTTTTATTCAACATTGTGCTGGAGGTCCTAGCCAGAGCAATTAGGCTAGATAAGGGCATCCAGATTGGTAAGGAAGAAGTAAAAGTATCTCTATTTGTAGATGACATGATCTTATTCACAGAAAACCCTAAAGAATCCTCAAGAAAACTACTGAAACTAATAGAAGAGTTCAGTAGATTATCAGGATACAAGATAAACATACGAAAATCAGTTGGATTCCTCTACACCAAAAAAAGAACATCAAGGAGGATATCACCAAATCAAATCCTTTTACAGTAGCCCCCAAGAAGATAAAATACTTAGGAATAAATCTTACCAGAGGTATAAAACACTTATACAAAGAAAACTATAAGATAATACTGCAAGAAAACAAAAGAGACCTACATAAATGGGAAAAGCATACCTTGCTCGCAGATACGAAGACTGAACATTGTAAAAATGACTATTTTACCAAAAGCGATCTATAGATACAATGCAATTCCGATTCAAATTCCAATGCCATTTCTTAATGAGATGGAGAAGAAATCACCAACTTCTTACAGAAGGGAAAGAGGTCCCGGATAAGTAAAAAAACCAAAAAACCCAAACCCGGTGCCCTTGAGCCAATTGCAACTCATAGCAACTCTACAGGACAGAGTAGAAGTGCTCCATAGAGTTTCCAGAAGTGCCTGGTGGATTCAAACTGCTGACCCTTTGGTTAGCAGCCATAGCACTTAACCACTACGCCACCAGGGTTTCCGGGATAAGTATAGCATTAGTGAAAAAGAAGAACAAAGTGGAAAGCCTCATTTTAGCTGATTTTAGAACCTATTATACTGCCACAGTAGTCAAAACAGCCTAGTACTGCTACAACAACAGATACATAGATCAATGGAACAGAATTGAGAATCTAGACATAAATCCATCCATGTATGCATGTATGAGCACCTGAAATTTGACAAAGGCCCGAAGTCAATTAAATGGGGAAAAGATAGTCTGGTTAACAAATGCTGCTGGCATAACTGGATATCCATCTGCAAAAAAAAGAAAGAAAGAAAGAAACCAGGCCCATACCTAACACCATGTCCAAAAACAAACTCAAAATGGGTCAAAGACCTAAAATAAAACCTAAAATGATAAAGATCATGGAAGGAAAATTAGTGACAATGCTAGAAGTCCTAATACCTGGCATAAACAGTATAAAACATTACTAACAATGCAGAAGAGAAACTAGATAACTCACAGCTCCTAAAAGTCAAACACCTGTGCTCATCCAAAGACTTCACCAAAAGAGTAAAAAGATTACCTACGGACTGGGAAAAAGTTTTTAGCTATGACATCTCTGATCACCGTCTGATCTCTAAAATCTACATGATACTGCAAAAAATCAACCACAAAAAGACAAATAATCCAATTAAAAAGTGGGCAAAGGATATGAACAAGCACTTCAGTAAAGAAGACTTTCAGGTACCTAACAGGTAGATGAGGAAATGCTCATGATCATTAGCCATTAGAGAAATGCAAATAAAAACTATAATGAGATTCCACCTCACTCCAACAAGGCTGGCATTAATCCAAAAAACACAAAATAATAAGTGTTGGAGAGGTTGTGGAGAGACTGGAACACTTAAACCCTGCTGGTGGGAACATAAAATGGTACTGCCACTTTGGAAATTGATTTGGTGCTTCCTTAAAAAAATTGAAATAGAACTACCATACGATCCAGTAATAGCACTCCTTGGACTATATCCTAGAGAAATAAGAGCCTTCACACGAACATATATATGCACACCCATGTTCATTGCAGCACTGATTACAATAGCAAAAAGATGGAAGCAACCAAGGTGCCCATCAATGGCTGAATGGATAAATAAATTATGGTATATTTACACAATGGAAAGCCATGCATCCATAAAGAACAGTGATGAATCTGTGAAACTTTTCATAACATGGAGGAATCTGGAAGGCATTATGCTGAGTGAAATTAGTCAATTGCAATAGGACAAATATTGTATAAGACCACTATTACAAGAACTCAAGAGATAGTTTGAACAGAGAAGAATATATTCTTTGATGGTTAGGAGAGGAGAGTGAGAGGGAAGGAGGAAGAGCTGTATTCACTAATTAGTTAGTAGATAAGAACTACTTTAGGTGAAGGGAAAGACAATACGCAATACAGGTGAAGTCAACACAACTGGACTATACTAAAAGCAAAGAAGTTTCCTGAATAAACTGAATGCTTCAAAGGCCAGCATAGCAGGGGCAGGAGTCTGGGGACCATGGTTTCAGGGGACATCTAAGTCAATTGGCAGAATAAAATCTATTAAGAAAACATTCTGCATCCCACTTTGGAGGGTGGCGTCTGGGGTCTTAAGCACTAGCAAGTGGCCATCTAAGATGCATCAATTGGTCTCAACCCACCTAGACCAAAGGAGAATGAAGAACACCAAAGACACAAGGTAATTATGAGCCCAAGAGACAGAAAGCACCACATAAACTAGCGACTACATCATCCTGAGACCAGAAGAACTAGATGGTGCCCAGCTACAACCAATGACTGCCCTGACAGGAAACACAACAGCGAATCCCTGAGGGAGCAGGAAAGCAGTGGGATGCAGACCCCAAATTCTCATAAGACCAGACTTAATGCTCTGACTGAGACTAGAAGGACCCCAGAGATCATGGTCTCCAGACCTTCTGTTAGTCCAAGACAGGAACCATTCCCAAAGCTAACTCTTCAGACAGGGATTGGAGTGGACTATGGGATAGAAAATGATACTGATGAAGAGTGATTTTCTTGGATCAAGTAGACACATGAGACTATGTTGGCATCTCCTATCTGGAGGGTAGATGAGAGTGCAGAGGGGGTCAGAAGCTGGTGGAATGGATATGAAAATAGAGAGTGGAGGGAAGGAATGTGCTGTCTCATTAGGGGGAGAGCAATTAGGAGAATATAGCAAGGTGTATATAAATTTTTGTATGAGAAACTGACTCAATTTGTAAACTTTCACTCACAACATAAATTTTTTTAAAATAATTTTTATTCTGCTTTAAGTGAAAGTTTACAAATTAAGTCAGTCTGTCACATATAAGCTTATATACACCTTACTACATACTCCCATTTACAATCCCACTAATGAGTCAGCCTGCTCCCTCCTTCCAGTCTCTCCTTTCATGACCGTTTTGCCAGTTTCTAACCCTCTCTACCCTCCCATCTCCCCTCTGGACAGGAGAGGCCAACACAGTCTTGAGTGTCCACCTGATAAAAGTAGCTCATTCCTCATCAGCATCTCTCTCCAATCCATTGTCCAGTCCATTCCACGCCTGATGAGTTGTCTTCGGGAATGGTTCCTGTCCTGGGCCAACAGAAGGTTTGGGGACCATGACAGCCGGGATTCCTCTAGTCTCAGTCAGACCATTAAGTCTGGTATTTTTATGAGAATTTCGGGTCTGCATCCCACTGATCTCCTGCTCCCTCAGGGGTTCTCTGTTGTGCTCCCTGTCAGGGCAGTCATCAGTTGTGGCCGGGCACCATCTAGTTCTTCTGGTCTCAGGATGATGTAAGTCTCTAGTTCATGTGGCCCTTTCTGTCTCTTGGGCTCATAGTTATCGTGTGACCTCGGTGTTCTTCATTCTCCTTTGATCCAGGTGGGTTGAGACCAATTGATGCATCTTAGATGGCCGCTTGTTAGCATTTAACCCCAGACAGACACCACACTTCAAAGTGGGATGCAGAATGTTTTCATAATAGAATTTATTTTGCCAATTGACTTAAAGTCCCCTTATTTTATTATTTTTTTTTTAAGCCATAGTCCACAAACCCCTGCCCTTGCTCCACTGACCTTTGAAACATTCAGTTTATCCCGGAAACTCCTCTGCTTTTGGTCCAGTCCAGTTAAGCTGACCTTCCCTGTATTAAGCATTGTCCTTCCCTTCACCTAAAGTAGTTCTTATCTATTAACTAATCAGTAAATAACCCTCTCACACCCTCCCTGCCTCTCCCCCCAGTAACCACAAAAGAATGTGTTCTTCTCAGTTTATACTATTTCTCAAGATCTTATAATAGTGGTCTTATACAATATATGTCCTTTTGTATCTGACTAATTTCACTCAGCATAATGCCTTCCAGATTCCTCTATGTTATGAAATGTTTCACAGATTCGTCACTGTTCTTTATCGATGCGTAGTATTCCATTGTGTGAATATACATACCATCATTTATTTAACCATTCATCCATTGATGGACACCTTGGTTGCTTCCAGCTTTTTGCTATTGTAAACAGTGCTGCAGTGAACATGGGTGTGCATATATCTGTTTGTGTGAAGGCTCTTATTTCTCTAGGATATATTCCAAGGAGTGGGATTGCTGGATTGTATGGTAGTTCTATTTCTAACTTTTTAAGGAAGTGCCAAATCTATTTCCAAAGTGGTTGTACCATTTTACATTCCCACCAGCAGTGTATAAGAGTTCCAATCTCTCCGCAGCCTCTCCAACATTTACTATTTTGTGTTTTTTGGATTAATGCCAGCCGTGTTGGAGTGAGATGGAATCTCATCGCAGTTTTAATTTGCATTTCTCTAATGGCTAATGATCGAGAGCATTTTCTCATGTATCTTTTAGCTGCCTGAATATCTTCTTTAGTGAAGTGCGTGTTTATATCCTTTGCCCAATTTTTGATTGGGCTGTTGTCTTTTTGCAGTTGAGTTTTAACAGAATCATACAGATTTTAGAGATCAGGCGCTGGTCGGAGATGTTATAGCTGAAAATTTTTTCCCAATCCGTAGGAGGTCTTTTTACTCTTTTGGTGAAGTCTTTAGATGAGCATAGGTGTTTGATTTTTAGGAGCTCCCAGTTATCTGGTTTCTCTTCATCATTTTTGGTAATGTTTTGTATTCTGTTTATGCCTTGTATTAGGGCTCCTAACGTTGTCCCTATTTTTTCTTCCATGATCTTTATCGTTTTAGTCTTTATGTTTAGGTCTTTGATCCACTTGGAGTTAGTTTTTGTGCATGGTGTGAGGTATGGGTCCTGTTTCATTTTTTTGCAAATGGGTATCCAGTTATGCCAGCACCATTTGTTAAAAAGACTATCTTTTCCCCAATTAACTGACACTGGGCCTTCGTCAAATATCAGCTGTTCTTATGTGGATGGATTTATATCTGGGTTCTGGGTTCTCAATTCTGTTCCATTGGTCTATGTGCCTGTTGTTGTACCACTACCAGGTTGTTTTGAGTACTGTGGCTGTATAATATGTTCTAAAATCAGGTAGAGTGAAGGTTCCCACTTTCTTCTTTTTCAGTAATGCTTTACTTATTCGGGGCTTCTTTCCCTTCCATATGAAGTTGGTGATTTGTTTCTCCATCACTTTAAAAAATGTCATTGGAATTTGGATCAGAAGTGCATTGTATGTATAGATGGCTTTTGGTAGAATAGACATTTTTACAATGTTAAGTCTTCCTATCCATGAGCAAGGCATGTTTTTCCACTTATGTAGGTCCTTTTCAGTTTCTTGCACTAGTACTTTGTAGTTTTCTTTGTATAGGTCTTTTACATCTTTGGTAAGATTTATTCCTAAGTATTTTATCTTCTTGGGGGCTACTGTGAATGGTATTGATTTGGTGATTTCCTCTTGGATGTTCTTTTCGTTGATGTAGAGGAATCCAAGTGATTTTTGTATGTTTATCTTGTAACCTGAGACTCTGCTGAACTCTTCTATTAGTTTCGGTAGTTTTCTGAAGGATTCCTTAGGGTTTTCTGTGTATAAGATCATGTCACCTGCAAATAGAGATAATTTTACTTCTTCCTTGCCAATCTGAATGCCCTTTATTTCTTTGTCTAGCCTAATTGGTCTGGCTAGGACCTCTAGCACAATGTTGAATAAGAGCAGTGATAAAGGGCATCCTTGTCTGGTTCCTGTTCTCAAGGGAAATGCTTTCAGGCTCTCTCCATTTAGAATGATGTTGGCTGTTGGCTTTGTATAAAAAAGAAAAAAAACTTTTTTTTTTTTTGCCCTTTATTATGTTGAGGAATTTTCCTTTAATTCCTATTTTGCTGAGAGTTTTTATCATGAATGGGTGTTGGACTTTGTCAAATGCCTTTTCTGCATCAATTGATAAGATCATGTGGTTTTTGTCTTTTGTTTTATTTATATGGGGGATTACATTAATGGTTTTTCTAATATTAAACCAGCCTTGCATACCTGGTATAAATCCCACTTGGTCGTGGTGGATTATTTTTTTGATATGTTGGTGAATTCTATTGGCTAGAATTTTTGCATCTATGTTCATGAGGGATATAGGTCTGTAATTTTCTTTTTTTGTGATGTCTTTACCTGGTTTGGGTATCAGGGATATGGTGGCTTCATAGAATGAGTTGGGTAGTATTCCATCATTTTCTATGCTTTGAAATACCTTTAGTAGTAGTGGTGTTAACTCTTCTCTGAAAGTTTGGTAGAACTCTGCAGTGAAGCCGTCCGGGCCAGGGGTTTTTTTTGTTGGGAGTTTTTAGATTACCTTTTCAATCTCTTTTTTTTGTTATGGGTCTATTTAGTTGTTCTACTTCCGATTGTGTTAGTTTAGGTACGTAGTGTTTTTCCAGAAATTCATCCATTTTTTCTAGGTTTGCAAATTTGTTAGAGTAAAATTTTTTGTAATAATCTGATATGATTCTTTTAATTTCGGTTGGGTCTGTTGTGATGTGGCCCATCTCGTTTCTTATTCGGGTTATTTGTTTCCTTTCCTGTATTTCTTTAGTCAGTCTGGCCAATGGTTTATCAATTTTGTTAATTTTTTCAAAGAACCAGCTTTTGGCTTTGTTAATTCTTTCAATTGTTTTTCTGTTCTCTAATTCATTTAGTTCAGTTATAATTTTTATTGTTTGTTTTCTTCTGGTGCCTGATGGATTCTTTTGTTGCTCGCTTTCTATTTGTTAAAGTTGTATAGACAGTTCTCTGATTTTGGCTCTTTCTTCTTTATGTATGTGTGCATTTATCGATATAAATTGACCTCTGGGCACTGCTTTTGCTGTGTCCCAGAGGTTTTGATAGGAAATGTTTTCATTCTTGTTACATTCTATGAATTTCTTTATTCCCTCCTTGATGTCTTCTATAACAGTCTTTTTTGAGCAGGGTATTGTTCAGTTTCCAAGTATTTGATTTCTTTTCACTAATTTTTCTGTTATTGATTTCCACTTTTATGGCCTTGTGGTCTAAGAAGATGCTTTGTAATATTTCGATGTTTTGGATTCTGCAAAGGTTTGCTTTATGACCTAATATGTGATCTATTCTAGATAATGTTTCATGTGCACTAGAAAAAAAAGTATACTTTGCAGCTGTTGGGTGGACTGTTCTCTATAAGTCTACGAGGTCAAGTTGGTTGGTTGTAGCAATCAGGTCTTCTGTGTCTCTATTGAGCTTCTTACTGGAAGTCCTATCCTTCTCCGAAAAGGGTGTGTTGAAGTCTCCTACTAAAATTGTGGAGGTGTCTTTCTCACTTTTCAGTTCTGTTAAAGTTTGTTTTATGTATCTTGCAGCCCTGTCATTGGGTGCATAAATATTTAATATGGTTATATCTTCCTGGTCAATTGTCCCTTTTATCATTATGTAGTGTCCTTCTTTATCCTTTGTGGTGGATTTAACTTTAAAGTCTATTTTGTCAGAAATTAATATTGGTACTCCTGCTCTTTTTGCTTGTTGTTTGCTTGATATATTTTTTTCCATCCTTTGAGTTTTAGTTTGTTTGTGTCTCTAAGTCTAAGGTGTGTCTCTTGTAGGCAGCATATAGACGGATCGTGTTTCTTTATCCAGCCTGAGACTCTCTGTCTCTTTATTGGTGCATTTAGTTCATTTACATTCAGCGTAATTATAGATAAGTATGTGTTTAGTGCTGTCATTTTGATGCCTTTTTATGTGTGTTGTTGACAATTTCATTTTTCCACTTACTTTTTTGTGCTGAGACTTTTTCTTTGTAAATTGTGTGTTCCTCATTTTCATAGTAGTTGAATTTATGTTTGCTGAGTTGTTATGTTTTTCTTGGCTTTTGTTTTGAGTTATGGAATTGTTAGACCTCTTTGTGGTTACCTTAATATTTACCCCTATTTTTCTAAGTAAAAACCTAACTTGTATCATCCTATATTCCCTTGTTTTCCTCTCCATATGGCAGTTTTATGCCTCCTGTATTTAGTCCCTCTTTTTGATTATTGTGATCTTTTACATAATGACTTCAATGATTCCCTGTTTTGAGCATTTTTTTCTTTTTAAAATTAATCTTAATTTGTTTTTGTGATTTCCCTATTTGAGTTGATATCAGGATGTTCTATTCTGTGACCTTGTGTTGTGTTGGTATCTGATATTATTGATTTTCTGACCAATTTCCTTTAGTATTTCTTGTAGCTTTGGTTAGGTTTTTGCAACTTCTCTAAGCTTGTGTTTATCTGTAAATGTTTTAATTTCACCTTCATATTTGAGAGAGAGTTTTGCTGGATAAATGATCCTTGGCTGGCAGTTTTTCTCCTTCAGTGCTCTATATATATCATCCCATTGCCTTCTTGACTGCATGGTTTCTGCTGAGTCTTCTGAACTTATTCTTATTGATTCTCCTTTGTAGGAGACCTTTCTTTTATCCCTGGCTGCTTTTAGAAGTTTCTCTTTATCTTTGGTTTTGGCAAGTTGATGATATTATGTCTTGGTGATTTTCTTTTTGGATCAACCTTATATGGGGTTCGATGAGCATCTTGGATAGATATCCTTTCGTCTTTTATGATGTCAGGGAAGTTTTCTGCCAACAGATCTTCAACTATTTTCTCTGTATTTTCCCTCCCTGTTCTGGAACTCCAATTACACGCAAGTTATTCTTCTTGATAGAGTCCCACATGATTCTTAGGGTTTCTTCATTTTTTAAAATTCTTTTATCTGATTTTTCTTCAACTATATTGGTGTCAATTGCCTTATCCTCCAAATCCCCCACTCTGCATTCCAATTCCTCAATTCTGCTCCTCTGACTTCCTATTGAGTTGTCTAGTTCTGTAATTTTACTGTTAATCTTTTGGATTTCTGAATGCTGTCTCTCTATGGATTCTTGCAGCTTATTAATTTTTTCACTATGTTCTTGAATAATCTTTTTGATTTATTCAACTGCTTTATCAGTGTGTTCCTTGGCTTTTTCTGTAGATTGCCTTATTTCATTTATGAGGTCATCCCTGATGTCTTGAAGCATTCTGTAAATTAGTTTTTTATATTCTGCTTCTGGCAATTCCAGGATTGTATCTTCATTTGGGAAAGATTTTGATTCTTTAATTTGGGGAGTTGTAGAAGCAATCATGGTCTGCTTCTTTATGTGGTTTGATATCGACTGCTGTCTCTGAGCCATCTATAAGATATTGTAATGATTTATTTTATATTTGCTCACTGAGTCTTATCTTGTTTTGTTTTCTTTCAATATATGTAGATGGGCTACTAGATTGCGCTGTCTTGATTGTTGTAGCCTTTGAATTACTTATGTCCTATTACCAGCTGGTTTGGGCTGTTACCAGATATATAAGCCTAAGAGTCCATCCACTATTCTTGAGTAGAATCTGATTTTGGGTCACCAAGTGTGTGGTGTAGACTGTCACCTATTCACTTAGAGGAGTAGAGGTGATAGTTGTGTGCACCAGATTCTAATAGCAGCAGGGGGTCACACTCCGGGGCGGGCAGGATGCTGACAGGCTTCCCCCAAGTGTCAGTGAGGTAGGTGTGTCTCTATTCCTAAAGCACTTTGATTGGTGGTCTCTGCAGGTGTACCTTAGGCACCCAATGCATGTACCTCTACAGATTGATTGGTAGGTGTCACTATCCTCAGACCCCTATGGCAGGAGGCTAGGTGGTTTGGGTGGAGCTTCAGCCCTCAGTTCCCCATTGTGGGTCAGTGAGGGCTCTGTTTAATAGGTAGAGATATCAGGCCTGGGAAACTTGTCTTTCCAGTAATCTGCAAAAACAATTACAGTCAGATCACTATCAGAATTGCCTTTGCATTATAATAGCCACCTTATTCCCTGTAGGGATGAAAGCCCAAGGCTGTGGATCTCATATGCTTGGCTGGAGCTGGTTTTGTATTTTTAGTCCAGTTTTGGGAAGTCAGGGAAGGATTTTTGGTCCCTGGGTTTTTTGTAGCTGCTTCTCTTAGGCCAGGAGAATGGGTTAGGAAAAGACCAAAAAAAAAAAAAAAAAAACAACTCCCAGAGCACTTCACTTTGTGGCTCAGGAAATTCCAATGTTAATGAAGCTGCCTGGGAAGGGGAGGGGAGGGATCAGATAGGTAGGAGAGAGTAGCACCCAGGAATATGGACAAAGTTACTTATCTTGCTTGGTGATGACCATTTCGTCTGAGATTCCCGAGGGGCGTGTAGCCTGTGTGCGCTGGCTGGGTCGAGATTGCCCCTGAGGGTCAGGCCGGCATCCTGTGCTTGTGCTGTCTCAGAAGCTGTGGTCAGTTCCTCTGCTCCAAGTCCAAAGCCCAGCACCAAGTTTCCCCGCCTGGGATGCCACACTTCAGGCTCCAAAACCAGTTGCTGCCTCCCAGTGACTTCTCCTCCTGTTAGCCATGTCGTTGCACTGCCTGCGTGCACTGGCTGGGCTTCCCCCGAGGTCACTTCTGGGAGCTAAGGCTGCATCCTGTGTTTGTGCCGTCTCAGGATAAGGTGCTCAGCTCCCCGCGCCCAGTCCAAAGCCCTGTGCCAAAGTTTTCTGACTGGGATGCTGGCTCCAGGCTCTGAAAACAGTCACTGCTTCCCCGTGGTTGCCTGTTCTCTTGTTAGCCATGTCAGTGTGCAGCCTGTTTGTGCTGGCTGAGTCTCTGTCACTCAGGTCAACTCTCTAGATCTGTGTTTGATGGTCAAGGTTCATGGATTGTCATGTATGTGATCGATTCACTTGTTTTTCCAAGTCTTTGTTGCAAGAGGGATCTGAGGTAGCTTCTACCTAGTCAGCCATCTTGGCCCTGCCTCCCCCAGTTACTTTTCAAAAATCAGAATATAAATTTTTTAAAACATAATTCTTTGTTGCTGTCTTATGTTGGTTCTCTAGAAAAGCAAAGCCAGTAGAGCACATAAACATATTTTTAGAAAGAGATTTATGTCAAGAAAAATGCCTCACAGGAATATAAAGGCTCAAATGTCCCATCTCTGTGGGTCAGGAAAGAGGCCTCTCCTGATTCCTGTAGAGTTCAGACCAACAGAAGCCAGCTGCAGGATCCAGAGCAAGCAAAAACCCACCAGCCTTGCCAGAAAGTAAACTTATATTTGATGCTGGACACACTTCTAAGGAAGCTCCCTTTCAACTGACTGGCTACTCACAGGAAACCCTGGTGGCATAGTGGTTAAGTGCTATGTCTCCTAACCAAAGGGTCAGCAGTTTAAATCCGCTAGGTGCTCCTTGGAAACTCCATGGGGCAGTTCTACTCTGTCCTATAGGGTCGCTATGAGTCAGAATCGACTCGACGGCACTGGATTTGGTTTTTGGTTTTTGGCTACTCACAGCAGATCTCATCATGGAGACAATCACATTATACCAAATCTCATCATGGAAATGATCGTATCATCATACGACTACCAAATCACTGATAATCACAGCCCAGCCAAGATGACACACAACCTTAATAATCACAGCTGCTTTGTTTACTTATTTCTTACATAGAATTAAGTTGATATTAAAGTAAGTTCTCTTGCCTAATGCTAACAGAGTTACTATGTAAAAATAATAAAAACAAAAATATTATGATAGATTCAGGAAAAAAAATTGCATTTTCTTTTAAATCATGAGGTACCACTAGAGAAAGCCACCATTCATCTGTCAGTTTTTGTATTGTGGTGGCTAGCATGTTGCTGTGATACTTGAAGCTATACCACTGGTATTTCAAATACCAGCAGGGTCACCCATGGTGGACATGTTTCAATGGAGCTTCCAGACTAAGATAAATTAGGTAGAAGGACCAGGAGATATACTTCTTAAAAAAGAGGCAGTGAAAACCTTATGAATAGCAGTGAAACATTGATTTAGTGTGGGAAGATGATTTCCTCAGATTGAAAGGCACTCAAAAGAAGACCGGGAAAGAGCTGTCACATCAAAGTAGAGACAACCTCAATGACATGGAAGGAGTAAAGCTTTTGGGAACTTCATTTGCTGATGTGGCAAGACTAAAAATGAGAAAAAAATAGCTGCAAATATCCGTTAATAATTCGAATGTGCAATGTACACATTATGAGTCTAGGAACACTGGAAGTTGTCAAAATGAAAAGAAAAACTTGAAGATAATTTTCTTGGGTATTAGTGAATTGAAATGGACTAACATTGGTCATTTTGAATCAATCATATGGCCTAGGATGCTGGGAATGACAAAACGAAGAGGAACTGTGTTCACCTTCATTGTCAAAAAGCACATATCAAGATCTGTCCTGAAGTACAGTACTGTCAGTGATAGGATAATATCCATAAGCCTACAAGAAAGACTAGTTACTACTACTATTATTCAAATGTAAGCACCAGCCACTGATGTCAAAGAAAAAGAAATTGAAAATTTTGACCAACTTCTGCAGTCCGAAATTGGCCAAAAATGCAACAAAGGCACATTGATAATTACTGGTGATTGCAATGCAAAAGCTGGAAACAAAGAAGAAGGACCCATAGTTCAAAAATACGGCCTTGGTGATAAGAAGTGACACTGGAGATCACATGATGGAATATTGCTCAAGACCAACAACCTCTTCATTGGAAATAACTTTTTACAACATAAACTATGTCTATACATGTGAACCTCGCCAGATAGAATACACAGGAATCAAACTGACTACATCTGTGGGAAGAAACAACAGAAAAGCTCAATATCATCTGTCATGGATTGAACTGTGTCCCTCCAAAATATCTGTCAATTTGGCTAGGCCATGATTCCCAGTATTGTGTGATTGTCCACCATTTTGTCATCTGATGTGATTTTCCTATGTGTTGTAAATTCTATCTCTATGATGTTGATGAGATGGAATTAGTGGCAGTTATGTTAATGAGGCAAGACTCAATCTACAAGATTGAATTCTGTATTGAGCCAATCTCTTTTGAGAATTAAAAAAGGGAAGCCAGCAGAAAGATGTGGTGAAACTCATACCTCCAAGAAACAAGAGCCAGTAGTGAGCAAGTCTTTGGACCCAGGGTCCCTGCACATAGAAGCTCCTGGACCAGGGGAAGATTGATGACAAAGACCTTCCCCCAGAGCCAACAGAGGAAGACTTTCCCTGGAGCTAAGAGACTGTGAGAGAATAAACTTCTGTTTGTCAAAGCCATCCATTTGTGGTATTTCTGTTACAGAAGCACTAGATGACTAAGACATCAATCTATCAGAACAAGGCCAGGGGCAATGCAAAGCGGAACATCAATTGCTCATGTGCAAGTTCAAGTTGAAAGCTAAAGAAAATTAAAACAAGTCGACAGGAGCCAAAATATGACCTTGAGTACATCCCACATGAATTTAAAGGACGTTTTAAGAATAGATTTGACACATTGAGCACTAATGATGGAATACCAGAGGAGGTGAGATGATATCAAGGACATCATACATACATAAATCAAAAAAGGTCATTAAAAAGACAGGAAAAAAGAAAAGTACGAAATAAATGTCAAAAGAGATTCTGAAACTTGCTCTAGAACATAGAGTAGCTAAAGCTAATGGAAGAAGTGACAAAATAAAAAAGCTGTATAGAAAATTTCAAAGGGCAACTGGAGAAGGCAAAGTATTGTAACGAAATGCTCAAACGCATGGAATTAGAAAACCAAAAGGAAAGAATACTTTCAATATTTCTCAAGTTAAAGGAGCAGAACAAAAAATTCAAACCTTAAGTTGCAACTTTAAAGGATTCTATGGGTAATTTTATGACACAGGAAGCATCAAAAGAAGATCAAAGGAGTACAGAGAGTCACGGTACCAAAAAGACTTGGTCAATGTTCATTTCAAAAGGTAACATATTGTCAAGAACAAGTGGTACTGAAGAAAGAAGTTCAAGCTGCACAGAAGGCATTGCCGAAAAACAGGGATCCAGAAATTGACAGAACACCAATTAAGATGTTTCAACAAATGGATGCCATGCTGGAGGTGCTCACTCGCTATGCCAAGAAATTTGGAAGACAGCTACCTGGCCAAGTGACTGGAAGAAAGGTACAGAAGTACATCTTTTCCCATTCCAAAGAAAAGCGGTTCAGCAGAATGTGGAAATTATCAAGTAATATCATTAATGTCCCAAACAAGTAAAATTTTGCCAAAGATCATTCAAAAATGGTTGTAGCAGTACATCAACAGGGAACTGCCAGAAATTCAAGCCAGATTCAGAAGAAGATGTGGACTGAGGGACACCACTGATGATGTCAGAAGGATCTTGGCTGAAGGCAGAGAATACCAGAAAGATGTTTACTTGTATTTTACTATGTAAAGGCATTCGACTGTGTGGATCATAACAAATAATGGATAACATTGAGAAGAATAGGAATTCCAGAACACTTAATTGTGCTCATGTGGAACCTCTACACAGATCACCACAAGTCATTCCAACAGAACAGGGGATACTGCATGGTTTAAAATCAGCAAATGTGTGCACCTGAGTTGTATCCATTGACTATACTTACTCAGTCCGTGTTGGTGAAGAATACTGAATATACCATGGACTGCCAGAAGAAGGAACAAATCTGTCTTAGAAGTACAGCCATAAAGTTCCTTAGAAGCAAGGATGGTGAGACTTTCTCTCACAAAGTTTGGACATGTTATCAGGAGGGATGATCCCTGGAGAAGGACATCATGCTTGGTAAAGTAGAGGGTCGATGAAAAGGAGGAAGACCCTCAACAACATGGATTGACACAGTGGCTGCAACAATGGACTTAAATATAGCAATGGCTGTGAGGATGGCGCAGGATCTGGCAGTGTTTATTTCTGTTGTACTATAATTTTTATAGGGTCACTATGAGTCAAAACCAACTCAATGGCACCGAACACCAACAAAATTCGATCTGTATGATGAGCGTCAGGATTGGAGGAAGACTTCTTAAAAACATGTGAAATATAGATGACGCAAACAACCGTACTCACTGAAAGGGAAGAGACTTTGAAGCACTTACTGAGGAAGATTAAAGACCACAGCCTTCAGTATGAACTACACATCAACACAAAGAAAACAAAAGCCCACACAACGGGACCAATAAGCAATATCATGACAAATGGGGTAAAGACTGAAGTTGTCAAGGATTTCATTTGGCGTGGATTCACACTCAATGCCCATAGAAGTAGCAGCCAAGAACTCAAATGATGTATTATTGCGTTGGGCAAATCTGCTGCAAAAGACCTCTTCAAAGTGATCAAAAGTAAAGACATCCTTTGAGGATTAAGGTGCTCCTGATGCAAGCCATGGTATTTTCAATCACGTCTTATGCATGCAAAAGATTGATGATGAATAAGGAAGACCAAAGAAGAATTGATGCATTTGAATTATGGTGTTGGCAAAGAATATTGAATATACCATGGACTGCCAGAAGAATGAGCAAATCTGTCTCGGAAATACAGCCATAATGCTCCTTAGAAGTGAGTATGGCGAGACTTCCGCTCAAGTGCTTGGGACGTGTTATCAGAAGGGACCAGTTCCTGGAGAAGGACATCATGCTTTGTAAAGTTGAGGGTCAGCAAAAGAGAGCAAGTTTCTTAACAAGATGGATTTATACAGTGGCTGCAACAATGGGCTCAAACATGGCAACGATTTTCAGGATGGCGTAGTACCGGGCAATGTTTTGTTCTATTGTCCATAGCGTCACTATCAGTTTGAAAGGGAAACAACTTGACAGCACATAACACCACCACCAACTAGAGAAACATATACTTATAAATGACAGAAATACAAGTTACTTAGAGATATTTAGCTACTTCACAATGTGTGCCATATAAGACAGTTATTTCTTTTGACCAATCTAACATGTTATACTGTGTATTATCCTTCTTGGGTGCAGAGAAAATTAAATATTTCTGCAGCTAAAGCTAACATTCCAAGATTAGGAAAAAAAAATATTGAAAAACACTAAATGGTTTAAAGGTGTCCAGATGTTTTAAATTAAGAAGCTACAATGTATTGGCACATAATTTCCACTTATGAAAAGTAAGGACATTTTACAAAATGCTCTTTTAAAATAGGAGACAATTTTTAGAAAGCAAGCTTGGTGTGCAATTGAGAGACATCTGCAAATCCATTTCTAAAAAAAAGAAATTATTGAAGGGAGGAGTCCCTGGCTAGGAGAAATGATTATCATGCTAACTGAATGGCTGGCAGTTTGAATCTACCCAGAGGTGCATTGGAAGATAGGACTGGCTATCTATTTTCCAAAGGTTACGATCATGTAAAACCCTATGGAACAGAGCTCTACTTTGAAACACATGAGGTCACCATTAATCAGAGTCAACTCCATGGCAACTTGGTTTTGGTTTTGGAGGTGGGCCTATAGATCATTTTCCAAAATCTGTCAACCCATATAAATATCTCCCACACCTATATTTGAAAAGCCTCTCATAAACGGCTTACCTAAGTGGAAAAAAAAAAATCTAAAATACTCACTCTGACCAACCCAAAACTCTAGTCAGGTCGTATTTGAAGAGCTTCATGGCACCCAGTATTTCACAAATTATGATTGACCTTTCAATTAGCAAGGATCAAGATCATATTTTTTACTTGGAACTAAGAGTATTTATTAGTTTATTTGAAAATAACCCTAACTTCCTTCAAGCCCTCAGGATTACTCGGATGGAACCAAGCTAATCTGATTAGATTTTGAAGACAAAAAAAAAAAAAAAAATAGGAATTTAAAAATGTGGTCCTATTTGAACTTAAAAGGCTTACTATACTCTTAGAGGGTTGTCAATTGAGCCCAGTCCCTCAAAAATTGTGTCGACTTGTTTAAAAATTTAAAAGTGATAAAAAATATCCTCTAGCCAAATATGATGCATGTAGAATAAGAAAATCATCCTGAAGTTATAAATATTTTGTGCAGGAACATACAGTAGTAACGTATTGTGGGACTCCGCTACTTTTGTCTTGTCTCTGTCAAAAATAAACAACCCAGAACACCATTAACAGGCTGAGATGTAGGTTTAATAGACACCTCTAAAGTTGGGCAGCATGCCCTTAGGGAGTAAATCAGGACTCAGGTTAACTAAGATTTTCAGAGTTCTTAAAATAATTTAGAAACCATCTCAAGAATACATTTGATTCACTAAATACTAATGACCAAAGACCAGAGAAGTTGTGGAAAGACATCAAGGATATCATACATGAAGAAAGAAAGAAGTTTTTTCTCTTTTTTTTCTTTTAAAGGAAAGAAAGAAAAGACCAAAACGGAAGCCAGAAGAGACTCTGAAACTTGCTCTTCACTTAAGTGAAAGGATGAAATGATGATGTAAAAGACCTGAACAGAGGACTTTAAAAGGCAGCTTGAGAAGACAAAGTAAAGTAATATGATGAAATATGTAAAGACTTAGAGTTAGAAAACCAAAAGGGAAGAACAGGCTCGGGATTTCTCAAACTGAAAGAACTGAAGAAAAAGTCAAGCCTCAAGATACAATATTGAGAAAAGATTATATGGGGAAGGCATTAAACAACTCAGGAAGCATCAAAAGAAGATGGAAGGAATACACAGTCACTGTACCAAAAGGAATTGGTCAACATTCAACCATTTCAAGAGGTAGCATATGATGAAGAAACAATGGTACTAAAGGAGAAGCCCAGGCCACGCTGAAGGCATTATCAAAAACCAGGCTCCAGGAAATGATGAATATCCATTGAGATGTTTCAACAAATGGATACAGTGCTAGAGGTGTTCACTCATTTGTCCATGCCAAAAAAATTGGAAGAGACCTGCCTGGTGAACCAACTAGAAGAGATCTATATTTCTGCCAATTCCAATTCCAATATCCAAAAAAATGTGGAAATTACCAAACAATATCACTTATATCACACACAAGTAAAATCTGGCTGAAGATCATTCAAAAGCAGTTGCAGAGAGGTGGAGCCAACGTGGCAGAATAGGCAGATGCTTCCGGAGAGCCCTCTTTACAACAAAGACCTGAAAAAACAAGTGAAATGAGTATGTTTATGACAAGCTAGGAGCTCTGAACATCAAAGGCAAGCTTAGAAAGTGAACTGAGGGGAGGGGGAGGAAGAGACATTTCAGAAGCGGAGAGGAGTTACCGGACCTGAATCTCGGGGAGCCCTCAGGCACCATTCTCAGAGCTGTGGCAGGCTGGTACTAGCTTTTGGCTGCAGTTTCCTCAGGGAGAAGCAGCCAGCGATACAGTCTACTCACACCTTTGGATCCAGAGAAGAGCAGCACTCTGGGCAAAAGCTAAGTACTTGCGTATATTTTACCACACCCGACTCCAAGCCCGCTTCAGTGGCTGAATTCCCTGGGCCTGAGATAGGACACGTTGAGCGCCTAGAGCCATCATCCCTGCCTTGGAAAAGGGAAAAAAATTGCAATTGGGGGAAAAGATGATTTCCGAGCTCCACTAACCGGGGAGCTCAGGACAGAAGCAGCTCTTGCCCAGGCATAAACGGTCTGTGGACTGTGAGTATGTTTCCCATCTGCATGGACCTGTGTGGGCTGATTTCAGGAGAATGGGCCCTTGTTGGCAGACTACAACTCTTTCAGCTGTGCGGCGGAGAGTTGGGTGTTTGATGTTTGACATTGCTTTGCCTATTAAACAGGGTCCTCATCTACCCACATCAGGGACATAAGGACTGGTGGCTCTGCTCAGGTCACCCAGCCACCTGCGACACGGGTCTAAGGGTAACTGATACCTTCTAGTCCTTACAACCAAAAATATTGGGTGTCCATGGTCTGTTTGCAGAACCCACCCACCTGTATGCTCTAGGGACCAGGGACATGCTTTCCTCAGAGACACATGGAGGATGACTCTCAGCCCCCTCCCTTGTCCAGAGTGTGACCCTCTGCTGCAACCAGATACCAGTACCTACACCAATCACCCCTGCCCCTCTGAGACTGTAGGACAGAGCTTGTACCACACATTTGTTGATCAGCTACCTAGACACCTGAGCTGAATTCACACAAGAAAAGTGCATGGACTCCTAGACTGATATACCTGATAACAGCTCTAGCCATCTGGGGACAGGATGTCAGAGCTTCAAATATGAAAATACTCAAGCTAGCTCACTCAAGTAACCCATCTGGGCATATCAAAACAGAATAAAGCAAGAAGCTATGACACAGTAAGCAAACATAAAATAAACTAATACAATAATTTATAGATGGCTCAGAGACAACAGTCAATATCAAGTCACATAAAGAAACAGATCACGATCGCTTCAACAAGCTCTCAAAAAAAAAATCCAGAGATCTTCTAGATGAAAATGAATTCCTGGAATTACCACAGGCAGAATACAAGAGATTAATATATAGAACCCTTCAAGACATCGGGAATGCAATGAGGCAATACAAAGAACAAACCAAGGAACACACAGATAAAACAATTGAAGAAATTAAAAAAGATTATTCAGGAACATAATGAAAAATTTAATAAGCTGGAAAAATGCATAGACAGACAACAATCAGAAATTCAGAAGATTAACAAGAAAATTACAGAATTAGACAACTCAATAGAAAGTCAGAGGAGCAGAATTGAGCAAATGGAAAGCAGAATTTCTGAACTTGAAGATAAATCACTTGGCACTAATATATTTGAAGAAAAATCAGAGAAAAGAATTTAAAAAAATGAAGAAAACTTAAGAATCATGTGGGACTCTATCAAGAGAAATAACCTACAATTGATTGGAGTAGCAGAACAGGGGGAGAAAACAGAAAACACAGAGAGAATTGTTGAAGATTTGTTGGCAGAAAACACTCCTGATATCGTGAAAAATGAGAATATATCTATCCAAGATGCTCATCGAACTCCACATAAGGTAGATCTTAAAAGAAATTCACCAAGACATATTATAATCAAACTTACCAAAACCAAAGATAGAGAATTTTAAGAGCAGCTAGGGATAAATAGAAAGTCACCTACAAAGGAGAGCCAATAAGAATAAGCTTGGACTACTCGGCAGAAACCATGCAGGCAAGGAGACAATGGGATAAGTCATTCAAAAAATTGAAGGAAAAAAATTGCCAGCCAAGAATCATATATCCAGCAAAACTATCTCTTAAATATGAAGGTGAAATTAGGACATTTCCAGATAAACAGTAGTTCAGTGGATTCATTAAAACCAAACCAAAACTACAAGAAATACTAAAGGGAGTTTTTTAGTTAGAAAATCAATAATATCAGGTATCAACCCAAGACTAGAACACTAGACAGAGCAGTCACAAGTCAACCCAGACAGAGTAATCAAAAAAACAAAGCAAGCTAAAAAAAAAAAAAAAAGCTCAAAACAGGGTAACAGCAATGTTATTATGTAAAAGAAGATAACATTAAAACAATAAAGAGGGACTAAGAAATGCAATCATAGACCTTCCTTATGGAGAGAAAGATAAAGGCCTTACAAAGAAATAAAAGTTAGGTTTAAATTTAGAAAAATTGGGGTAAATAAGGTAACCACAAAGGAGTCAAACTGTCCTACACATCAAAATAAAATACAAGAAAAAAATAGAGACTCAGCAGAAACAAAATCAACAACAATGAATATGAGGAAAGGGCAATATATAAAGATAATCTACTCAGCACAAAAAATTAAGTGGGAAAAAGAAACTGTCAACAACACACAAAAACAGACATCAAAATGATAGCACTAAATTCATACCTATCCATAATTACCCTGAATGTAAATGGACTAAACGCACCAATAAAGAGACAGAGAGTGGCAGGGTGGATTAAAAAACACAATCCATCTATATGCTGCCTACAAGAGACACACCTTAGACTTAGAGACACAAACTAAAACCTGATGGAAAAAAATATATCAAGCAAACAACAATCAAAATCGAGCAGGAGTGGCAATATTAATTTCTGACAAAATAGACTTTAAAGTTAAATCCATCAGAAAGCATAAGGAAGGACACTATATAATGATTAAAGGGGCAATATACCAAGAAGATAAAACCATATTAAATATTTATGCACCCAATGACAGGGCTGCAAGATACATAAAACAAACTCTATCAGTATTGAAAAGTGAGATAGACAGCTCGACAATAATAGTAGAAGACTTCAACACACCACTTTTGGTGAAGGGCAGGACATCCAGGAAGAAGCTCAATAAAGACACTGAAGATCTAAATGCCACAATCAACCAACTCGACCTCATAGACATATATAGAACATTCCACCCAACAGCAACCAGCTATACTTTCTTTTCTAGTACACATGTAACATTTTCTAGAATAGACCACATATTAGGTCATAAAGCAAGCTTTAGCAGAATCCAAAACGCTGAAATACTACAAAGCATCTTCTCTGACCATAAGGCCATAAAAGTGGAAATCAATAACAGAAAAAGCAGGGAAAAGAAATCAAACACTTGGAAACTGAACAATACCCTGCTCAAAAAAGACTGTATTATAGAAGACATTAAGGACGGAATAAAGAAATTCATGGAATCCAATGAGAGTGAAAACACTTCCTATCAGAATCTTTGGGACACAGTGAAAGCAGTACTCAGAGGTCAATTTATATCAATAAATGCACATATCCAAAAAGAAGAAAAGGCCCAAATCAAAGAATTATCCGTACAACTTGAACAAATAGAGAAAGAACAGCAAAAGAAACCCTCAGGCACCAGAAGAAAACAAATAATAAAAATTAAAGCAGAACTAAATGAAATAGAAAACAGAAAAACAGTTGAAAGAATTACACTGCTGGTGAGGATGTAAGATGGTATAACCACTTTGGAAATCGATTTGATGCTTCCTTAAAAAAAATTGAAATAGAACTACTACAGGATCCAGCAATCCCACTCCTTGAAATATACCCTAGAGAGGTAAGAGCCTTCACATGAACAGATACATGCACACCCATGAATGTTCACTGCAGCACTGTTTACAATAGCAAAAAGATGGAAGCAACCAAGGTGCCCATCAATGGATGAACAGATAAATAATGATATATTCACACAATGGAATATTATGCATCAATAAAGAACAATGATGAATCCGTAAAACATTTCATAACATGGAGGAATCTGGAAGGCATTATACTGAGTGAAATTAGTCTGTTGCAAAAGGACAAATATTGTATAAGGTCACTATCATAAGAACTCAAGAAATAGTTTAAACAGAGAAGAAAATATTCTTTGATGGCTACGAGATGGGGGGAGGGTGGGAGAGGGGTATTCACTAATTAGTTAATAGATAAGAATTACTTTAGGCGACAGGAAAGACAACACACATACAGGCGAGGTCAGCACAACTGGACAAAACAAAAAGCAAAGAAGTTTCCTGAATAAACTGAATTCTTCAAAGGCCAGCATAGTAGGGGCGGGAGTTTGGGGGCCATGGTTCAGGGGACATCTAAGTCAATTGGCATGATAAAATCTATTAAGAAAACATTCTGCATCCCACTTTAGAGAGTGGCGTCTAAATGCTAGCAAGGGGCCATCTAAGATGCATCAACTGGTCTCAACCCACCTGGATCAAAGGAGAATGAAGAACACCAAGGACGCGACGTAATTATGAGCCCAAGAGACAGAAAGGGCCACATAAACCAGAGACTACATCAGCCTGAGACCAGAAGAGCTAGATGGTGCCCAGATACAACCGATGACTGCCCTGACAGGGAACACAACACAGAACCCTTGAGGGAGCAGGAGAGCAGCAAGATGCAGACCCCAAATTCTTGTAAAAAGACCAGGCGTAATGGTCTGACTGAGACTAGAAGGGCCCCAGTGGTCATGACCCCCAAGTCTTGTTGGCCCAGGACAGGAACCATTCCCAAAGCCAACTCTTTAGACAGGGATTGGATGGGACAATGGGTTGGAGAGGGATGCTGGTGAGGAGTGAGCTTCTTGGATCAGGTGGACACTTGAGACTATGTTGGCTTCTCCTCCCTGGAGGGGAGATGAGAGGGTAGAGGGGGTTAGAAGCTGGCAAAATGGACATGAAAAGAGAGAGTGGAGGGAGGAAGTGGGCTGTCTCATTAGGAGGAGAGCAATTGGAAGTATGTAGCAAAGTGTATATAAATTTTTGCGTGAGAGACTGACTTGATTTGTAAACTTTCACTTAAAGCACAATTAAAAAAAAAAAAGCTATTGCAGCAGTACATCTACAGGGAAGTGCCAGAAATTCAAGCTGTGCTCAGAAGAGGTGAAACAGAGGATAACATTGCAAGTGTCAGATGGATCTTGGCTGAAAGCAGAGAATACCAGAAAGATGTTTATCTGTGTATTACTGACTTTGTAAAGGGATTAGATTGTGTGGATCGTACCAAATTATAGATGACATTGCGAATAATGGGAATTCCAGAACATTTAATAGTGGTCATGAGTAACTTATACACAGACCAGGAGGGAGTCAGTCAAACAGAGCAAGGGGATACTGTGTGGTAAACTCAGAAAAGTTGTGTATCAGGGTTGCATCTGTTCTTCATACTTATTCAATCAGCATACTGAGCAAATAATCCAGGAAGAAGGACTATATGAAGGAGAACAGGATGTCAGGATTGGAGGAGGACTCATTAAAGAAGAAGAGGAAGATCCTCGATGAGATCGATTGACACAGCAGCCGCAACAATGGGCTCAAGCATAATAACGATTGTGAGGGCAGCACAGGACTTGGCAATGTTTAATTCTGTTATACATAGGGTCGCTATGAGTTACAACTGACTCGACAGCACCTAAGGACAACAATAATTTTGTTGCAGTTCCACTCATAAACACACTGAACCACTGTATTTGTTATTTGAATGCTTCCTAGCCTTCTGCTGGTGCACAGGTGTGTTGTATTACAGTCGCTTCCACCATCTTCACAGCTACTAATGGACAAAAATTACGTGCCTTAAGGGGAGATAATTGCCTACTGAGATACATGAAACATTTACTTTTCATCTTGGTAAGGCAAAGAGGAAGCATCGTTCACTAGTAAACCTAAAATAGGCCATCAGAAGATGGTTACACAACATGAGCAGGGAGCAATGAGTATGGTCTGTGTCCTCAGGGGAGCTGCAACATTAAGAAAGGGGCAAGGTGGGCAACCTCACCTTTATCACTAACTGTGGGTCAAGGATCTGCAGGAATCCAGTTCTCAACTGGAAGTGAATCCATGCCTCACCCTCCCACATTTCTACTTCTCACCACCAGCCACTTCTGTGGAAATTCCTCTGATCTTAACCACCCGAGTTAGATCGAAACTTATCCCCACCATCTTGACTTGGGTGAAAACATCCCTAGCCACCTCCCGGCAGGTCACCAGGGAAGCAGCTGTGGGCTCGGGAGTCTGCATAACTCACTTAACTTCAGACCAGCTGGCTTCTCTTTCTCTCTCTGCTGTCCCCTGTGATTAGGTCACAAGTAGGACTCTATCATTCTTTATAGACCGCTCTTGAAGCCTTTCTTTATCACTCTGCCACCCAGAGCTCGTTCTACACAAATCATCTCTGTACTGCCAATCACTGATAGCTCATTGCCAATATGATTTAATTCTGTATAATGGCTCACAAAATTCACGGCAAACATCAAAATATTAATTTCTAAACCTGATTCAATTGGCTCTAAGATTAAACTTACCTTCTAAAGCATAAATCTTCCCTTTTGCATTTTTCGAATTGTGATTAAAAACACATATGGCAAAACATTTGGCATTTTAACACTTTTTACAAGTATAATTCAGTGATATTAATTACTTCCATCATGTCCATCGTCGCCATTATCCACGTCCAAATTTTCAGTCACCGTTAACAGAAATGCTGTGCCTCCTAAAGAATCACTCTATCTCCCTCCTGTCCCTGGTAACCACTAAAAAACTTTGGTCTCTATACATTTGTCTGTTCTTGATACTTCACGTAAGTGGGATCATATGATGTTTGTCATTTTGTGACGTATTTCACTCAGCATGGTATTTTCTAGTTTCATCCACACCATAGCATGTATCAGAACTGCATTTCTCATTATGGCTGAATAATGTTCCATTGTACGGCTATACCATGTGTTGTTCACCCATTCACCTGCTGGTGGACACTTGGGTTATTTCCACCTGTTGGCTGATGTGAATAATGCTGCAATGAACTTTGGTGTACATGTATCTGTTTCATTTCCTGCCTTCCAATTACTTGAGTATATATCTAGGAGTAGAATGGCTGGTGGAAGCAGCAGTCAAGAAATCAAAAGACGCATTGCATTGGGTAAATCTACTGCAAAGGACCTCTTCAAAGTGTTGAAGAGCAAACATGTCATCTTGAAGACTAAGGTGCTCCTGACCCAAGCCATGGTATTTTCAATTGCATCATATGCATGTGAAAGCTGGACAATGAATAAGGAAGACCGAAGAATTGGTGCCTTTGAATTGTGGTGTCGGTGAAGAAAATTGAATATACCATGGACTGCCAAAAGAAAGAACAAATCTGTCTTAGAAGTACAACCAGAATGCTCCTTAGAAGCAAGGATGGTGAGACTGCGTCTTACATACTTTGGATGTGTTGTCAGGAGGGATCAATTCCTGGAGAAGAACATCATCCTTGGCAGAGCACAGGGTCAGCGGAAAAGAGGAAGACCCTCAGTGAGGTAGATTGACACAGTGACTGCAACAATGAGCTCAAGCATAACGATTGTGAGGATGGCTCAGGACCGGGCAGTGTTTCGTTCTGTTGTGCATAGGGTCGCTATGAGTCAGAACTTACTCCACGGCACCTAACAACAACAACAGAATGGCTGGGTCATTTAGTAATTCAATTTTTAGCTTTTTGAAGAACTGCCAAATTGTTTCCCACAACAGCTGTACCACTTTACATTTTCACCAGCAATGGATGAGAGTTCTAATTTCCCCGCATCCCCATCAGCACTAGTTATTTTCTGATAATAGCTATCCTAGTGAGTGTGATGTAAATATTTAATTTTAAAAAGATTTCGCTAGGGCTCTAGCTCCTGGTTTATCGATTTAGTTTTGGCTTATATAAAAAATACTACGCTCAATATTGTTTTGAAAAAAATTCCACTTCTCAATTTCTTTATTAATGTTCATGTTTTATATGTACAAGACACCAAAATTTGATTGGTATTTTACTACACACTAAGGAAGTATCCTGCTATGATTTAAAAATAATATTTTAGACATTTTTTTCTTTATCATCTATTGTTTTTAAAAACTCACCTCTCATGCCTGAAGTGGTATTTTAAATTAATAAACAGGAAGCGTCCATATGCCTCACCAGCAATCTTCAGTAGGGCAGCATTTCAGAACTGGTATTATTATTATTATTATTTTAATTCTCAGGAAACAATTTATTGGCTTCTTTTATTTGTTTCTCCCATTGTAGAAGCATTACTTCTCTGGACACAGTTTTCAAACTCTATCATTTTCTATCTTTTTTTAATCATTAATTTTAGTTTTGGAGAAAATATACAGGGAAAAAAAAATTCCCATTCCATATTTCTACACATAGTGATCAGTGACATTGGTTACATTCTTCACACTGAGTCAACATTCTCTTTACTTCTGTCCTGGCTGTTTCACTTCAGAACTGGTATTTTAAGCTTGTGCATCTGCTTGGATTTTAAGTGAATGAGGGAATAAAGAGTCCCAAATGTGTCTTTCATCCTCAGAGAATGAAGGCATATGCTATATATGTGTATATGTTAATTATAAAAATCCAAATCTAGTTAAAGAATCAAGCCATATGTCACCCCCGAGTGTTGGCTGTGTGGTAGGCACTGAGAAGAGAGAAAACTTTGGTGTGATGAAAAGGGCACTGAAGTGGATTGTCCAAGTCTTTCCTTGGGTCCAGCAATGTACTGTGTTCAAAAGTTCTTAGCAAATACCCTTCGGAGCAGAGCACAGACCAGACACTGTACTAATGATGTGATCATCAGGCATTTATTACTCACAGAATAAACACGACAGAGATGAGTAGAACAGCAAACACTTTCATCAGCCAAGGTTCTGTGATGCTAAGCTCCTGTCCCAGGGTGTATTGTTATAGCACATTTTCTTATTCATCTAGTGCTGAGGTAATAGAAAATATCACAAGTGGATGGCTTTAACAAAGAGAAATTTGTTCTATCACAGTCTAGGAGGCTAGATGTCCAAATTTGGGGTGCCAGCTCCAGAGGAAGGCTTTCTCTCTCAGTCACCTTTGGAGGATGGTCCTTGACATCAATCTTCCCTTTGTCTAAGACCTTCTCCAAATGAATCCTGTGTCCAAAGGACATGCTCTGCTCCCAGCCCTTTTCAGTGGTATTAGGTACCCCTGTCTCTCTGCTGATTTTCTCTTTTATACCTCAAAAGAGATTAACTTAAGATACAACCTAATCTTACAGCTTGAGACCTCCTTGTTGACATAACTGCCCCAATCCCACTTCATTAACATCACAGAGGTAAGATTTAAAACACATAGGAAAATCACATCATATGGGAAAATGGTGGACAATCACACAATGCCGAATGAAATTGACACAAATTTTGGGGGGACACAATTCAGTACATGACATGTCCATAGATGCTCCACTTTGTGTGATGGGAGAAGAAATCCAAAGCCCATGTCTCCCAGGTTAATTACTAACAAACAGCCATGTCTCCATGCCAAACAGCATGTACAGAGAGTCAGTGTGGAAAAAGCAAAAAAAAAAAAAAAAAAAAGTTAAAAAAAAATGGAAGCTCCCCTAATGGCAATGAACATCATTCATTGCACTGTTTAGACTGGGTGACCATCTCCCTATGGCTATTCTAGATTTACTGGCATCGAGAATATTCCTTCATCCTTTACCCCACTAAGATAGCATAACAGATTTCTGTTTTTTTCCAGAGGGCAATCATCTCCCCTAAAGCACATGCTTTATTTTGTGTCCATTAGTAGCTAAGGTGGCAGTGAGCGAGATGATAACACACCTGTGCATCCAGCACATTCCAACAAAATCTTAGTAATTGTGAGTTCTCTGCAAAATCACTTTAGAGTCTTACTTGAAAAATGTGGTAAATACCTGTCTTAGATGGCTGTGCAGGTAAAATGAACCGCTGTTCTTTTGTGTGTGTGTTTTTTAAAAAATTTCTCTGGAAACTGATGAATGTGAAAGAATTAAGAGCACAGCTTTACAGACTGATTGCTTGAAATTCCTCACAGGTGATGGAACACCTGACATTCCATCAGCTCAAATGTTACTTGGGGATGCTGATGTTATTCAGGAGCCCTGGTGGTGGTGCAGTGGTTAAAAGCTCAGTGCTAACTGAAAAGGTCAGCAGTTCTAGTCCACCAGATGCTCCTTGGAAACACTAAGGGACAGTTCTACTCTGTCTTACACGGTCACTATGAGTCAGAATCAAATGGAGGACAATGGGCTACTGCTACTAATCTGAAAGAGATGGTGGGTGGATAAAAACGAGATAGAGCATATAAGTATTTGGCAAATCATAAGCACCCAAAGAATGTTCCCTATTAGTATTATGTTATGTTTATTGACATTTTCCAAAACATTCCCCTTTATGGTTTTTTTTCACTCTGCCTTGTGAGTTGTATTTTATAAAAGAAAAACTGATAGCCAACTGCAAATCCTTAAAGTCAAACAGTTGATTGCATACACCATTTCACAAAAAATTAATTCTCATTTTCTATAGGCAAAATGAACATACATAGATACCACCACTCATCTGTCACTTTGTTGTACTCTGGTGGCTTGCATGTTGCTGTGATGCTGAAATCTATGCCACTGGTATTTCAAATACCACATAGGTCTACCATGATGGACAGGTTTCAGCACAGCCTCCAGACTAAGACAGACTAGGAAGAAGGGCTTGGTGGTCTATTTCTTAAAAATGTGGCCAGTGAAAACCTTATGAACAACAGCAGAACATTGATATAGGGCCAGAATATGAGCCCCTCAGGTGGAAGGCAGTCTAAATGCAACTGAGGAAGACCTGCCTCCTCAATGTACAACCGACCTTAATGATATGAATGGAGCCAAGCTTACGGGACCTTCATTTGCTGATGTGGTACATCTCAAAATGAGAGAAAAAAGCTGCAAATGTCCATTAATAACTGGGATGTGGAATGTATGAACTATGAAACTAGTAAAATGGGAAAGCATCAAAAATGAAATAGAACTAGGCATTAGTGAGCTAAAATTGACTGGTATTGCCCATTCTGAATTGGACAACCATATGGTTCTATTATGCTGGAATGACGAATTGAAGAGGAATGACATCGCATTCATCATCAAAAGAACATCTCAATACCTACCTAGAAGTGCAGTACTGTGAGTGATAGAATAATATCATATGCCTACAAGAAAGACCAGTTAATATGACTTTTATTCAAATTTACACACCAAAAACTAATGCCAAAGATGAAAAAATTCAAGTTTTTTACCAACATCTGCAGTTGAAATTGATCAAAAATGCAATCAAGATGCATTGATAATTACTGGTGATCGGAATGCAAAAGTTGGAAACAAAGAAGAACGACTGGTAGTTGGAAATTATGGCCTTGGTGATAGATAATACCAGACATGGCATGATAGTATTTTGCAAGAAAAATGACTTATTCATTGAAAATACATTTTCAACAACATAAATGGTGACTCGCTGGATGGAATACACAGGAATAAAATGTACTACATCTGTGGAAAGAGACGATGGTGAAGCTTAATATCATCTGTCAGAACAAGGCCATGGGTTGACTGCAGAACAGACTATCAATTTATCATATGTAAGTTCAAGTTGGAGCTGAAGAAAACTGAAACCAATGCGTAATAGCCAAAGTACTGTCTTGAGTATATCCCACTTGATTTTAGAGACAATCTCAAAAAATATATTTGACACAGTGAAAACTAATGACCGAAGACCAGAAGAGTTGTGGAAATGGCATGAAGGACATCACACATGAAGGAAGTAAAAGGTTATTAAAAAACAGGAAAGAAAGTAAAGAAGAAAATAAATGTCAGAAGAAAGTCTGAAACTTGATCTTGAAGATTCTGTAAAGCGAATGGAAGAAATGATGAAGTACAAGAGCTGAAGAGAAAGTATCAAAGGGAGGCTCATGAAGGCAAAACAAAGTATTATAGTCAAATATGCAAAGACTTGAAGTTAGAAAACCAAAAGGGAAGAACACACTAGGCATTTCTGAAGCTGAAAGACCGAAGAAAAATTCAAGCCTTGAGTTGCAAAAATTGAAGGATTCAATGGATAAAAAATTGAACAACCAAGGAAGCATCAAAAGAAGATGGAAGAAATACACAGAGTCACTGTACCAAAAAATAATTGGTCAACTTTTCACCTGGCCAGCTGACTGGAAGAGATGCATATTCCTGCCCATTCCAAAGACAGGTGTACAGCAGAATGTGGAAATTATCAAACATCCCCTAGAAATTTCACTGAGGTGGAAGGTGCCCGAATTCTTGTGGGATTAATTTCCCACCCTCTAGCACATAAATGTTTTCCCAGTAAGTCCAGGGTCATTGACACTTCTTCCTTACTAGGTCCAATCAGCATAATATCATCAATGTAATGAACCAGTGTGACATCTAGTGGAAGAGAATGGTGATCAAGTTTCCTGCAGACTAAATTATGACATAGGGCTGGAGAGTTGACGTAGCTTTGAGATTGGCAACTGAAGGTGTGCCTCTGGTCTTGCCAACTGAAGGCAAAGTGCTTCTGATGGTCCTTCAAAACAACTAGGGAGAAAAAGACATTAGCCATGTGGATAGCTGTATATCAAGTACCAGGAGATGTATTAATTTGCTCAAGCAATGAAACTACATCTGGAAGAGCAATTGCAATTGTAGTCACCACCTAATCTACTGTCATTCCCCAAGATCTATCTGTGTTTTGCACAGGACAAATACGCGTTGAATGGGGGTGTGGTGAGGATCACCTCCCCTGCATCCTTCAAGTCCTTGATGGTGGCAGTAATCTCTGAAATCCCTCCAGGAACGTGATACTGTTTTTGGTTTACTATTTTCTGAAGTATAGGCAACCCTAATGGCTTCCACTTGGCTTTTCCTACCATAATAGCCCTTACTGTATTTGTCAGAGATCCAGTGTGAGGGTTCTGCCAGTTCCTGAGTATATCTATTCCAGTTATGCATTCTGGAAGGGGGGAAATCACTACAGGAAGGGTTCGGGTACCCTCTGGACCTACTGAGAGCTGGACATGAACCCAGACTCCATTAATAACCTGACCTCCATATGCCCCACTCTGACTGGTGGGCCACAGTGACATTTTAGGTCCCCTGGAAAGAGTGTCAGTTCAGAGCCAGTATCCAGTAATCCTCGAAAAGTCTGGTTATTTCCTTTTCTGCAATGAACAGTCGCTCTTTTAAAAGTCCCTTTGGTGAAGGCTGGGAAAAAGATTAACACTACACATTTTTGGCAGTGTATTGGCGTTCTTCCTCAAGGGGACCCGGCCTCCCCTTCATTCACGGAGCTGTGGGCCTTTAAACTCGTTCAAGTCTGGGAATTGACTGAGGGACCGTGGCTCTCTATTCTGGTGATTCAAGTACTACTGTTCGCCTGACCTAAAATTCATCCATTTGCACAGATCAAGTAAATATTTAGTATATTTCCTATATATTCTCTCCTAGGGACACCATGACTAAGTAGTCAACACCATAAGACCATACAAGTCAAACTATTCTCATTACTGCTTTGACTCCAGTCAGCCCCATTGTAGTTAGGTGTGTTAATTCAGTTAGGGCAGTTCCCACTGTCGAATCTGATTTACATAAAGTAGCAATCCCATCAGTCTTTGAGGACGCTGGGACTTCCTTCACAGATTTGTTCCTCACAGTTGTAAAAAGTATGTCCTCTGGGCACTCCATGTGTGGGTCTGTGGGTCTAACCTGATAAATCCACTCTAGCATGCCAATTTTCCTAATCTTTAGATACCTTCTTTTACTGCCTACCAAGGCAGGTCTGGTACTTCAACTTGATTTAGTGTAGGCCACAGTGTAATCCATGCTACAGCAACCTAACCAAATAAACTATTAGATCCTTCCCCTAACTTCTCAAGCCCGAAACATTGAATGAAGAATCTGTGGTTAGTAGACCCATATCAATAAACTCTGACTGATCCATCTTTATGTTCCCTGTACCATTATCCCACACCCTTAATAGCCATTCCCACACACATTCTCCAGGTTTCTATTTATGCATATCAGGAGGGTCAAGCAGTTCTTTTGGTGTGTAGAGTACCTCCTCTTGGGTCACACTTTGCACCTAACCTTTTGGGGCTGGCTGGGACTTAAGTATAGTTATAGGTCTAGAAGCCAAAATTGGTGGTGGGAAAGTGTTTTGAGAACATTCAGTGTTGTCTTGTAAAGTATCTGCCTTAGGCAATACCCCAGGCAATGACTCAGACAGCAGTTCTTTAGACACAGCTTGGCTAATCTCATTAGGTGGGAGTTGGGGGGGGGCTAGCGGTTTTACTGGGCAGGGTGGTTTGCAGGCAAACATGGAGTAATCTCTTCAGATGGGAGCGGCAGGACTGGTTCTGTAGGCAGGAATGATTCAATGGAATTTAGGGGCTCAAAGTCTCCAGCTTCCTGATTAGCTGTTCATATGTCCCCATACCAAGTTTCGGGATCCCATTTTTTCCCAATCAATGACCTCACTTTAGCTTCAGACACCCCTTCAAGTTGACAGTTGAGTTGGCATTGTAATTCAGCTGCTCTTACAATCAGACTCTGAGTTTGGTTTTCAGCAATATCAGCTCTGTTACTACAAGAAATAAGGCTTTCTTTCAAAGCACAAGTGGAAACTTTGAGGTGGTGTATGCAGCACTTGAGCTTTGATTCTGATGACCTGAGCACATATCTTTCTTTCACAAGTTTGTCTAGCCAAAGTAGGACCAGCCAACCAGCTTCCTTATACTTCTCATTCTGCCAAAACTGCAGAGAGGTATCACACATGCAATCACTCAGAGTCTCACCTTTCACCAATACCTTATCTGTTGGTGGTGATATTTTGTGTATTTGCATTGTCCTCTTTTCTACTGGATGATGTATGGTGATATTTTGTGTATTAGCAGTGCCCTCTTTTCTACTGGAAGCAGAGTCATCAACAACTTTAAGACTAACCAGACCTGAGAACCAATTTAAAAAACTCATTCTTACAATTTTGTTTCCCTAGAACCACTCTTGGTACCAAATGTGTTAAGCTGGGTTCTCTAGAGAAGCAAAACCAGTAATGCCTACAAATATACATAGGGTGAGATTTATATAAAGGAAATGGCTCACTTGGCTGTGGGGGCAGTCATGTCCCAAGTCTTTGGGTCAAGGTAGAGGCTTTTCCTGATTCACGAAGCTGCAGTGGCCAGGGAACCCAAGATAGCCAGGTCAGAGAGCAGGGCTGTTACTCACAGGCTGTGAAGACCAACAAATCCCAGGAGCAGTAAGCAATACCAAAGGTAAACTGCTGGCTCAAGTCCCAGGAACTGGAGGTCAGACAAACAGGAGCCAGATGCAGGATCCAAAAAGTCCCCAAGCTTTGCCAGACTATCCACTTATATTCAGTGCAGGTCATGTGCCCAGGGAAACTCCCTTTCAACTGATTGCCTACTCACAGCAGATCCCAACATGAAGGTGATCACATAATATCAAATCTCATCATGGAATTTATCAATCCTATGACTGCCAAACCACTGAGAATCATGGCCTACCCACATCGACACACCTTAACCATCACAACTATGAAAAAATAAGAAGTCCATGGGTAGTACAAATGCTTAAGCACTGTAGTACTAACCAAAAGGTATAAAGTTCAAACCACCCAGAGGTGTTTCAGAAGTAAGGCCCGGCAATCTGCTTCCAAGAAGTCACGGTCTTGAAATCTCTGTGGAGTAGTCCTGCTTGGTACACATAGGGTCTCCATGAGTCAGGATTGACTCGATGCCAACTGACAACAACAGTAGAAAGTAAGGTAAGAATATCACTGCATCTAACACATTTTCATTCTAACTGCAGAAGACCAGATTGTATTATAGTTTGGTTTTTTATTTCAGTCTTTTTTTGAGTAAGTATGTAATAATAAAATATTAAAAAGTTAGAAAACTATAGATCAATTTAAAGAGAAACATGGAAACTACTCATAGATAAGCAACGTTAACATTTTGAAGATATATATCTACGTATGTCTAAAACCCATACAAAATCAAACCTGTTGCTCTCAAGTCATTTCTGACTCATAGCCATCCTATAGGACAGAGCAGAACTGCCCCAAAGGGTTGCCAAGGAGCAGCTGGTAGATTCGAACTGCTGTCCTTTTGGTTAGCAGCCATAGCTCTTAACCATTGCACCACTAAGGCTCCACATATATCTAAGTATGTCTACATGTAGGTACAGATATAGATATATCTCCAAATATCTATTTCCATAGAAGAGACTTGTGATTATAAATTAACTTTCTCTATTGTTACAGTAAAAAATAAAAAAAAGATATAGATATATCTCCAAATATCTATTTCCATAGAAGAGACTTGTGATTATAAATTAACTTTCTCTATTGTTACAGTACGTAACGTAATTGGAACTAACAAATCAAAATCATTTCTGGGAGAGAAAAAAGTGCTATCATGTAAGTATTGAGAAAGTCATGGGAAGACAGAACAGATGGGGCAAAGTAAATTAAAAGGTAATCTTGGTAATAGTGTAGTACTTTATACAGTCCAGCTGTAAGTAAGCTAAGTCTTTTACATATTAGTACAGTTGGTGATTCTGTTTCCGTGTCTAGCTATATTGAGATATTGCTTTCTAATTTTTCTGATTCTCCTTGACATGAATATTTTTCCATCTGTACCTTCTCATCACCCAACTCTTTTTTATTCTCAGCAGTTGTTTCATCCTTCATCACAAAGATACAGAAGTCTTAAATATGATGTTGCAATTCACTCCTAATTTGCTACGGGAACTGAAGGCAACACTGTCTGAGAAGCAGCTATCATTTAGGAGCTACGACCTTCCCCAAGAGGGAAATTAGCTGATCAAAGAGCTTGATTATGTTGTACAGTAGGTTGTAACAGAAAAACTTTTTAAAAACATGTGTGCAAAGAACCTAATTGTTCATCTCTCGTCTAAGCTTTAAGTGCATTCTCAATGAGACTTTCTCTGATGTCCAAGTCGGTCATTATTGGCACACGGAAAATTATTATTAGTGTTTGCATTTTTCACTTGGTAATCTTCCCATGACTGTGATTTGTGTCTATCATAAATCCTTTTGCTACTAAAGAAGTGTTTTATCTTTTATTAATGGCGTATCAATTGCTTTTGAGCCTTATTAACTTTAAAATGATTTTAAAGTATCAATCACATTAACCGTATAGAATAATTCACATTGCACACTGCCTAACACCAGGTACGTACAATACAGACAAAATTAATCTCATTGACAATGTCAATTTAAACAATACATAAAACCACAAAACTAGCAACATTCTGAGTCAAAGTGGGCTTTTTTGCTTATTGAAACAATCTTTGCAAACAATCGAAGTGGACATTAAATTAAATTAATTAAGAATTTTGCCCCAAATACAATCAATTTTTTTCATGCTAGGGTTCTTTAAAGTTTCTAATAGGTGTGGACCACTGACATTATGGAGGGTAATCTGCTTTACTTAGTGCCACCTGACTGTCAGTAATAATCACATTTAAATACATCGATAGCAACATTTAGACTAGTGCTTTGCCAAAAAACTAGGCACCATAGTCTAGCCACATTGACCCATAAAATTAACCATCACAGTCCACTCCTTGTCAAGTTGGCACTCATATAAGACATTTTGCACTTAACTTGTAACAACTATCCTGTGTACAACAAAAATGAAGAAATACTTTTCCCACAAGAGGATGAAAATCCTTAATGATATTCACTCTTCTCGTTAATATCTTGTAAATTCAATTCCATGATGTAAAGTTATATACATTACATAATAAGTAAGGTGATAAGAGAGGAAAGAAAACACAGATTTTATATGGCATATATACATAAGCATGTGGATAATATGGCCTGGTGATAGAAATAATGCTGGAGATCACATGATAGAATTTTGCAAGACTAACAAATTCTTCATTGCAAATACCTTTTTGCAACAACATAAATGGTGACTATACACATGGATCTCATGGGATGAATACACAGGAATCAAATCAACTACATCTGTGGAAAGAGACAATGGAAAAGCTCAATATTATCAGTCAGAATAAGGCCAGAGATCAACTGCAGAACAGACCATCAATTGCTCAATATGCAAGTTCAAGCTAATGGTGAATAAAATTAGAACAAGTCCACGAGAACCAAAGCATACCCTTGAGTATATCCCACCTGAATTTAGAGATCATCTCAAGAGTAGATTGGATGCATTGAACACTAATGACCGAAGACCAAATGAATTCTGGGATGACATCAAAGACATCATACATGAAGAAAGCAAGAGGTCATTAAAAAGGCAGGAATGAAAGAAACTACCAAAATGGAGGTCAGAAGAGACTCTGAAACTTGCTATTCAACATCAAGTAGCTAAAGCAAATGGAAGAAATGATGAAGTCAGAGAGCTAAACAGAAGATTTCAAAGGACAGCTCGAGAAGACGAAGTAAAGTATTAAAAAGACATGTGCAAAGATCTGGAGTTAGAAAACCAAAAGACAGGACCATGCTCAGCACTTCTTAAGCTGAAACAACTGAAGAAAAAATTCAAGCCTTGAGTTGCAATACTGAAGGGTTCCATGGGCAAAATACTGAATGATGCAGGAAGCATCAAAACAAGGTATAAGAAATACAGTCACTACCAAAAAGAATTGGTTGACATTCATTCACTTCAGGAGGAAGCATGTGATCAAGAACCAAAGGTAGTGAAGGAAGAAGCCCAAGCTGCACCGAAGACATTGATGGAAAAAAAAAAGCTGCTGAAATTGACAGAATATCAAATGAGATATTTGAACAAATGAATTCAGTGCTGGAAGTGTTCACTTATCTATGCCAAGAAATTTGGAAGACAGCTACCTGACCAATTGACTACAAGAGATTCATATTTATGCCTATTCAAAGAAAGGTCATCCAACTGAATGCAGAAATTATCGAGCAATATTATGAATATTACACACAAGTAAAACTTTGCTGAAGATCATTCAGCAGTATATCAACAGGGAACTGCCAGAAATTCAAGCTGAATCTGGGAGAGAACGCAGAACCAGGGGTATCATTTCTGATCTCAGATCGATCCTGGCTGAAAGCAGAGAACACCAGAAAGATGTTTACCTGTGTTTTATTAACTATGCAAAGGCATTCGACTGTGTGGATCATAGCAAATTATGGATAACATTGTGAAGAATGGGGATCCCAAACAACACTTAATACTGCTCACAAGGAACCTGTACATAGATCAAGAGGCAGTCACTCAAACAGAACAAGGGAATACTGCATCGTTTAAAGTCAGGAAAGGTATGTGTTAGGGTTGTATCATTCCACCATGTTTATTCAATCTGTATTCTGAGCAAATAATCTGAGAAGCTGGACCATAGGAAGAAGAACGTGGCATCAGGATTGGAGTAAGACTCATTAACAACATGCATTATACAGATGATACAACCTTCCTTGCTGAAAGTGAAGAGGACTTGAAGCACTTACTGATGAAGATCAAAGATTACAACCTTCACTATGGATTACACCTCAACATAAAGAAAACAAAAATCCTCACAATTAGACTGATAAGCAACATCATGATAAACGGAGAAAATACCGAAGTTGTCAAGGATTTCATTTTACTTGGATCCGCAATCAACACCCATGGAAGTAGCAGTCAAGAAACAAAATGACCCATTGCACTGAGCAAATCTGCCTCAAAAGACCTCTTTAGGTGTGAAAAAGCAAGATGTCACTTTGAGAACAAAGGTGGACCTGTGTGTCTCTATTCTGGGTGTGTCTTCTGTGGATACTTGTCATTGGATTTAGGGGCCACTCAGGTAAATCCAGATTATCCCATTTTGAGATACTGAACTTCATTATAATTGCAAAGACCATTTTCTAAAATAAGGTCACATTCATAGGCTCCAGGGTTTGGATATTGGTTATGCAGACATACTGGGGGTTCCCCATTCAACCCACCATTAAGGAGTCAACGCTTTTCTTTTGCTTCCACACTTAATCTCTCACCAATTCCTACTGATCCTATCTATGCCTTCTGAAGTGCCTCCTCTTTTTCCCAAGTCTGCCATCCTACTTCAACGTGTTAGCTCTTGTCTGCGTAGTGTGGAAACTTTACTTGCTGGTCTCCCTGCATTGAGCCCTATTCCCCTTAACTGCATCCCACATGGTGCAGTCAGACACCTTTATAAAATGCAAAGCTGATCATTTCATTGTTCTGTTTAAAACTTCGATGACTATAAAACAAGGACATGATATGCCATTATGCCATAGCTCCATATACTTTATACCACAATGGGGGTGGGTGTTATGGTATAGTGGTTAAGACCTGACCTTGAGTCTGTCTTCTGCGTTCAATCCCCAGTTCTGCTGCTCAGCAGATGTGTAGCCATATGCAAGTCATATAAAATGGGAATGATTCATTCAATCCAAAAATCCTGTTATGTGCCAGGCACTGCTCTAGTCATCAAATGAGTTAATAGAATAGTACTTGACATATAATAAATGCAAAGCTCTATAAATACAAATATTAGCTACTACTTTTGTTCTTATTGTTATATTCTGATAGATACTGCCATATTGTCCTCAAAACCGGTGCACTAACTTACTTTCTCAGAAACAGTGTATGAGTGCACCTTACCCAATACCCTCACCATCACAGGATAATATTGGTATGATAACCCCAGTGCTGTTGAGTTGATTCCGACTCATAATGGCCCTATAGGATTAATAATTAAAAAAAAAAATCATTTATTTGTTGTTTAGGTTTCCTTTTCCTTACTACTAATGCCGTTTTGAGCGTTTTTCATATATTTATTGTCAGTTTGTACCTATTTTTCTGTGAAATGCCTGTATATACTTTGCTCTTTTTTCTACTGAGTTAATTATATTTTGGGGCCCTGGTGGCACAGAGGTTAAGAGCTCACCTGATAACCAAAAGGTTAGCAGCTCGAATCCACCAGCTGCTCCTTGGAAACCTTATGGGACTGTTCTATTCTGTCCTATAGAATCTACTCCATGGCTATGGGTTTTAATTACATTTTAGAGACTCTTAGTTTCTTTTTATTAGTATATTTCATAATACTGTTTAACATTTTAATGTTAAGGTTATTTTAAATTTTAACTATTTTTTGCTGTTGTTGTTGTTTTTAGGGGCCATGAAGTTGGTTCCAACTCATAGTGGCCCTAATGTACAACAGAAGGGAACACTGACCAGTAATGCAACATTCTCACAATCTTTACTATACTTGAGCACATTGTTGCAGCCACTGTACCAATCCATCTCGCTGAGACCCTTCCTCTTTCTTGCTGATCCTCTACTTAACCAAGTATGATGTCATTCTTCAGAGATCGGTCCCTTCTCATAACATATCTAAAGTAAGCTAAATGAAGTCTCACCAACCTTGCTTCTAAGGAAAATCCTGGTTGTACTTTTTCCAAGACAGATCTCTTCGTTGTTCTGGCAGTCCATGGTATATTCAATATTCTTCACCAACACCATAATTCAAAAGGATCAACTCTCCTTTGGTCTTCCTTATTCATTATCCAGCTTCCAGGTTCATATAAGGTAATTGAAAATACCGTATGTTGAGTGAAGAGCACCTTAGTCTTCAAAGTGACATCTTTGCTTTTCAACACTTCGAAGAGGTCTTTTGCAGCAGATTTGCCCAATGCAATGCATCCTTTGATTTCTTGACTGCTGCTTCCCTGGGTGTTGATTGTGAATCCAAGCAAAATGAAATCCTTGACAATTTCAGTCTTTTTTCTGTTTACATGATGTTGCTTATTGGTGCAGTTGAGAGGATTTTTGCTTTCTTTATGTTGAGGTGTAATCCATACTGAAGGCTAATCTTTGATCTTCATCAGTAAGTGCTTCAAGTGCTCTTCGCTTTCAGCAGGCAAAGTTGTGTCACCTGTGTATCTCAGGTTGTTAACGAGTCTTCCTCCAATCCTGATGCTTTGTTCCTCTTCGTATAGCCCGGCTTCTTGAATTATTTTCTCAGCATACAGACTGAATAAGTATGATGAAAGGATACAACCCTGAACCACACCCGAGGCACTCAAAATAAGACTGGGGAAGAGCTGCCTCCTCAAAGTAGAGTTGGTCTTAATGACATGAATGAAATAAAATTTTCAGGACTTTCATTTACTGAAATGGTACAACTCAAAATAAGAAGAAACAGCTGTAAACATCCATTAATTACTAGAGTGTGGAATGTATGAAGTATGATTCTAGGAATATTAGAAGTTGCCAAAAATGAAATGGGATACCTGATGATCAATATCCTAGCATTAGTGAGCTGTTTTCTTTAATTATTTATTATTATGCTATTTGTTAAGCCTCTTGTTTCTCATATATATGCAGCACATTATGTAATGTGTATATACGTATACACAAACACACACACAGATACATATTGTGTTAGATTAATTACTTTTGTGTGTGGCCTTTATACCAATGGTCTTGTAACTCCCACCCAGGGAATTGTGTGATAGTGTAATTGTGGCCTACCAAGAGGGCTGGTCAGTTTTGCCTTAAAAGAGAGCCAATTCCAGAGCAAAGAGGAGAACTTACCACCACCAAAGAGACCCAGAGCAGAAACTGGCAACAGTGACCCACAGGAGGCAGCCCAGGGGACTTCCTGGCCAATGGAGCTAGAAACCTGAATGCCTTTGGGCAGAGGCTGAGAGCCAGGGAGGAGTATACTCCTGATCCATGAGTTTGGGACTTGTCAGCCTCCAGAACCTCGTAAGCCATTTCCTTTATATGGTCCATGAGCTCTGTAAGACATTGCAAAAAATTAAAGAACACAAAGTCAGGAGGCAGAGTACTGGGCTAGAGGGAGTAGTTGATGTTAGAGATGATGGAGTGGTACAGCATCTTGGAGAAGGTAGACATTTGGAACACCTTTAACCTCCGCCTCATAGGAACCCGATACGTGCTGCTCCTTACAAAAGAAATTATTTGTTTATGATAGGCGACAGGCTAAAAGAATATATGTGTGTATATATATCTGTACATATATGTACATACATACACACACGTACCTATGTGTATATATGCATACAAGGCACGTGATAAGTCACACTTGTGACGAATGCATTTGAGAAACTGAATTTTAAATTTTATTTAATTTTAATTAATTTCAATTTAAATAGTCACATATTGGTAGTGGCTACCATATGGGACAACATATTTCTATAGTAAGTTTGGATATCAGGCAGGTCTGGACAACTTTCAAAATTGTCTATGTTCTTCTTCCACATTTTCTCTTCCAAGTAAATTTCACAATGAGCTTGTCAAGTTATTAAAATAATTCCTGATAGGATTCTGTTGGTGAATTATTCATGGGTATTATATAATGTTTTAATATTGTGAGTAGTTTTTTTTATGGTACCTGGCATATAGAAAATCTTGAATTTTGGGATGTTCATCTTACTGCATGGTTTAGAGTCAGGAAGGGTGTGCATCAGGGTTGTATCCTTTTACCATACCTATTCATCTGTAGGTTCCGCAAATAATCTGAGAAGCTGGACTCTATGAATAAGAACTTGGCATCAGAATTGGAGGAAGTCTCATTAACAGCCTGCTATATGCAGATGACACAGCCTTGCTTGCTGAAAGTGAAGAGGACTTGAAGCACTTACAGATGAAGATCAAAGACCACAGCCTTCAGTATGGATTAAGCCTCAACTTAAAGAAAACTAAATCCTGGCACCTGGACCAAAAAGAAACATCATGATACATGGAGAAAATACTGAAGTTGTAAAGGATTTCATTTTACTTGAATCTACAATCAACACCCATGGAAGCAGCAGTCAAGAAACCAAATGACACTTTGCATTGGACAAATCTGCTGCAAAAGACCTCTTTAAAGTGTTAAAAAGCAAAGATGTCAGCTTGAAGACTAAGGTGCACCTGACCCAAGCCATGGTGTTTTCAATCACCTCATATGCATGTGAAAGCTAGACGATGAATAAGGAAGACCAAAGAAGAATTGATGCCTTTCAATTATGGTGATAGCAAAGAATACTGAATATACCATGGACTCCCAGAAGAATGAACAAATCTGTCTTGGAAGAAGTTCAACCAGAATGCTTCTTAAAAGCAAGAATGGCGAGACTATGTCTTACATAATTTGGACATGTTCAGTCCTTGGAGAAGGACATTATGCTTGGCAAAGTAGAGGGTTAGCAAAAAAAGAGGAAGATCCTCAATGATATGGACTGATAAGGTGGCTACAACAATGGGCACAAGCATAACAATGATTGTGAGGATGGCCCAGGACCACGTGCTTTTTCGTTCCATTGTGCGTAGGGTCACTATGAGTCAGAATCAAAAGCCAGCATCTAACAGCAATGACAAATCTTATATCCAGCCGTCTTGCTAAATTATCTTATTGACTCTTATCCTTTTTTTAGTTTATTAAAATTTTTTATATGCAGAATCATTATTCACTTGTTTTAATTTCTTCTTTCACTGCCCTATAAGAGAAAGGAGCTCTGGTGGAGTAGTGGTTAAGAGCTCAGCAGCTAACTGAAAAGTCAGCACTTTGAACCCCCCAGCCATTCTGCAAGAGTAAGATGTGGCAGTCAAAGTCTATAAAGATTACAGCTTTGGAAAACCTATGGGGCAGTTCTACTCTGTCCTAATGGGTTGTTACAAGTCAGGATCAACTCGTTGTCAATGGGTTATTTTAAAAAAAATATGGGATACATGATTTGTATTTTGGGGATTTATTATGTTTTACTGTGGTGTCATACCATGTTACTAGAGTGTAAAAAAATACTTTTCTATGTTTATTTGGTACACATATTATCAAGCTTATTGATTTACCAGTAACTACTCATTTGCATTTGCAACAGTATATTCGACTCTGTGGATCATAAGAAATTATGGATAAGTTTGCAAAGAATGGAAATTACAGAACACTTAATTGTGCTCCTGAGGAACCTGTACATAGACGATGAGCCAGTCATTCGAACAGAACAGGGGGATACTGCGTGGTTTAAAGTTAAGAAAGGTGTGCTTCAGGATTGTATCGCTTCACCATACTTACTCAAGCTGTACGCTGAGCAAATAATCTGAGAAACTGGACTATATGAAGAAGAATGTGGTTTGGAGGAAGGTTGCAACAATGGGCTCAAGCATAACAACAATTGTGAGGATGGTGCAGAACCTGGCAGTGTTTCATTCTGTCGTGCATAGGGTTGCTCTTAGGCGGAAACAACTCCATGGCACCTAAAAACAACAACATAAGAACACGAAAGCTGTACTATGAATAAGGAAGACCAAAGAAGAATCGAGGCCTTTGAATTATGGTGTCGTCAACCTGTGATGTGCAGATGATACAAACTTGCTTGCTGAAAGTGAAGAGGTCTTGAAGCACTTACTGATGAAGATCAAAGACCACAGCCTTCAGTATGAATTACACCTCAACATAAAGAAAAAAAATTCTCACAACTGGACCAATAAGCAACATCATGATAAATGGAGAAGTTCTCAAGGATGTCATTTTAGTTGGATCCACAATCAAAGCCCATGGAAACAGCAATCAGAAAATCAAAAGATGCATTGCATTAGGCAAATCTCCTGCAAAAGACCGCCTTAAAGGATAAAAAAGCAAAGATGTCACTTTAAGGCCTAAGGTGCTCCTGACCCAAGCCATGGTGTTTTCAGTCACCTTATATGCATGTTTTCATAAGATTTTCACTGGCTAATTTTTTTTTAGAAGTAGACAGTCTCTTCCTTCTTCCTTGGTAAAATAGAGGGTCAGTGAAAAAGAGAAAGACCCTCAGCGAGATGAATTGACACAGTGACTGCAACAATGGGCCCAAGCATAGCAACAATTGTGAGGATGGCACAGGACCGGGCAGTGTTTCATTATGTTGTGCAGAGGGTCGCTCTCATTCAGAAATGACTCCATGGCACCTAAAAACAACAACATATGAACATGAAAGCTGGACAATGTATAAGGAAAACCAAAGAAGAATTGAGGCCTTTGAATTATGGTGTTGGCAAAGAATATTGAATATACCGTGGACTGCCAGAAGAACAAACAAACCTGTCTTGGAAGAAGTACAGCCAGAATGCTCATTAGAAGCAAAAACTGTGAAACTTTGTCTCACATACTTTGGACATGTTATTAGGCAGGAACAGTCCCCAGAAAAGAACATAAAGCATGGTAAAGTAGAGGGTCAACAAAAAAGAGGAAGACTCTCATTGAGGTGGATTGACACAATGGTTTCAAAATGGCTCAAGCATAACAACAATTATTAGGATGGCAAAGGACGAGGCAATGTTTCGTTCTGTTGTGCATAGGTACGCTATGCATCGGAACCGACTCCGGGCCACCTAACAACAACGTTAACTCCCAGGTTTATTTTTATAATTACCAAGTATTTATGCAAATAGCACATGACTTCTACTTTTTTTTTTACCAACTACACCCCACCCTGTGAGGTATTTTCGTAAGTGTCGCTATGCCAATTTTTTTCTTCTTGGTAAAAAAATAGCATAGCGTACTTACCAGATACATCACAGGAGAGAGAGCAGTTGGCAAACAAAAATAGAAGGTGTGGATTATTTGCATAAAATATGGTAATTATTAAAATTCTCAATAAGTGGCTGACGAAATAAAACATGGTACGTCATACAATGCAGCACGAGGCAGAGGCACCTTTAAGGGTTTAAGAGAAAGGAACATAATTTCACTGAGTAGAACTGTTGCTGCTTCCTAGTACAAACCTTCCCACCCCCTACAACCACAGACATGTTTAAAAAAAAGAAAGAAGTTGCTGTATATAATCTCATTTAAAAAGAACCCATAAAATTCTTATTTAAAAAATATCAGAAAATCTCATAGTGTGATAAAAAACACTAAACCTATCAGGTAGTTACTGTCATTATCCCTACTTTACAGACGAGACAACTGAGGCTTAGACATGTTATGACTCGTCTAAAATCACACAGCCAAGAAGTGACCAGTGGAACCACAACCGAAGAACTCCATATTGTTGTCCTTCTTTCCTCAAGACAGGGCTGACCAGCCAAAGCAAAGCAGAGACTCCCTTAGGAATACATGCAGGTTCAGGCCTGTTGTGAAGGGGATAAAAATGGGAAAGACCCTTTGTGGGAATCACTTTATAATAGTAAAAATATGATTCATGACATTGCAGTACCTAAGTGGTTTGCATGTTATAAATCCATATTTAAAAGAGAAAAAATGGTTCTCCCCATTAAAACAAGAAAAATGTATCAGGAACTAAAATTATAAATAAATCAACTCCATATGGCATTTCACCCACTCGGTTTGAGTTTGGGGGTAACCTGAGGTTCCTTTATGGTATGGTACTTAACATATTTTTTAAAGACGATAACAGTGTCCATCAGCTACTCAAAACGATTTTAATGACAAATACTGAAACTGTTGTTGTCAATGTTAGAGAGGGAAAGAAGACTCTTAGAAATGGTCTAGTCCAAGCCTCATTTTACAGTGAAGAAATCGGAGGCCCTTTGTGAATTACCTAAAGTCCACATACAGCTGTAATGGTTTGTACTAAAATCTTGGTGTTTGGTCTTTCTGGCAGGATTCTTTCCAATGTAACATGCTGCCTGACTTTAAAAGGGTAGGAACAATCAGAGTGAAAACAAACAAACAAACAAACAAAAAAATCGTTTTAAAAAGCTAGTACCCGTGTCCAGTCTCAGAGCAATAGGAAGGTCCTAGGATAGAGGCAGAAGGCCATGGGTTAGAAGAGGGTGAGGAGGGAGCAGATTCAGATCATAAAGATAATTCACAGCCAATATAATCTCAACATGAGCAATATGATATTGGCAATATATTCTATAAAAAAACATAAAATATAAAATAAAAAAATATATTCTATAGACTTCAACAATTTTTTTTTTATGTGTAAATGCGATATTCTGGTGATACTAGCTGGAACCTTAATACTTTTCTCCTCCATAATTCCTAGAAAGGAACAAACACTTGCTGGGAAGACATTATTAAATAACTCCTGTTCCTTGGGTGTCATGGTGTCTCTTAGCCTTGGAGTGTGTCTGTTCTGCAAGAGGTTTAGAAATGCCCCCCTAGGTTTGGCTTTGTAGATGTCTACAAGTGGATGGTATTGTGGAGCTCGGAATTTCAGGGCCTGTGGATTTCACGAATACCCTGCATACCACCCTGCATTTCCAATTTGCAGAGAGAAGCTTCTAGTATTTTCTTCAGGGCTGACTAGTATCTTTGCTGATTTTTCTACTGATAAATTTGGGGCAGTACTGGAGTTTATGAAGACTTGAGAAGCACCTGGACTGCAGGTGCACCAGGAGGCCCAGACTGGCTGAAGAGAAGATGGCAGAGGAGTGAGACAGGTCTAGAAAATGAGAAGGGGCCAAGGGAAAACAGAATTCATGAAGGAATGGAGCTGACTCAAATGCCTCCAACAGTAAAAAGCCCAAGAATGGCTCCAGGGTTTAGTTACTGTCTTGGAGGGAGGAGATGAATGCCCCAAGGACCAAAGTCATCAGTGGGACCCATTTACAGGGGAATTTATTTTGCTCTGCTAAGTGGTTCCTCAGGCTACTCAGTGACAGAAGTGTGGCTGGATCAGCAGAAATCCCTCATGACCATTGATAAAAGCAACTGGAAACCTATATCCCACTTCGATAAGGACTCAGTGGTGTCACTGAGTCAAAGGTTTGGATGACATTTCTGGTGCACAGTTTCACAGTCCACACATGGCAAGGGATGGATGGCTGGAGTGCCAACTGCAGATTACTTCTTTCTTGGAGACCTTCATCTGTGGTCAGCTGTACTCTCTAGATGCTTTCTGCACTGCCTGAACATTAGGCACAGTCAGACCCTGACCCTCATTCACTTAGTGTCAGCAGAACAGAGTTCAGAATGTGTCTACGTGAAATCATGTCCTAGGAAGGGTATGAATCTAGGTGGTAGCTTGGTGAATGTTTCAAGTAACTGTGAGGAAATAGCTGCTGTATGTGCGTGACAGTCAACGGATTAGACAAATTGTAGAAATTGAAATGTGATGGGGAGATGTGTGAAAAGCTTTTAGGATAATGTCAGGATAATATGGTTGGGCTCTGAGGAATACCGATGACTGCTTTTCTTCTCTTCCCATCATTCCTACATTATAGATTTAGTGCTGATGAAGATTTGACTTGAGTTGAAGGTAGCACCCACTCTATCCTCCAAGTTGATTTTTTTTTTTTAAAGTGAACCAATTTGGATTCTCTGATACTTGACAACTTCACTTCTTAAAATACTCCGGAGAAAATCTGGCCTGTGGAATATTTTTCCTTTCATATTAAAAGAACTGATAATTTTGAAAAGAGCCCAACCGATGCTACCTATTTGAAACTAGTGATAATAAAGACACCTGGGGTTTGAATACAGTTTGTGCCTTCGGTGGCAGAAAGGGTGAAGGCTTTCTGATGCTGAAGATAGAATGGAAGTTTGAGTTCACCCAGAGGTGCCTTGGAAGGAAGGCCTGGCGACCTACTTCAGAAAAAAATCAGCCACTGAAAACTCTATGAAGCACAATTCTCCACTGACACTCATGGGGTCGCCACCAGTCAGAGTTGAATCTGTGGCACCTGGAAAGAAGACACAGGGCACTAGACTGTCCTTCAGGCAGTTTCCTTCTCTGCACTGGGAACTCAGGGCACATCCAAGTAAATTTGCCATGGCTGCTAACTCTGAAACACATGGAAAGTCTAAGGAGGCAGGCAAAGTGGGTCCTGCTCAGTTTGAGACTTTCATAAGATCTCTCCAGCCATTCAAACAGAGACATCAATTTGCTACTACAGTGGGAGTATTTAGAGAAAGGAAAATTTTAAACAGGCCCATTGGTCTTAGTTTGGAGGAAGGATGGCTTAGCAAACCAGGGCAGCAATAATAGCAGCCTGCTTCCAAGTTTCCGCTGCAGTGGCATCCTAGCCTCCTCTTCTGAGGGCACACACTTCCATTTAACCTACCTTTAGTGGCTAGTTTGCATAGTTTCGTAGAGACCTGTTGGAAACACTTCTGAGTTGCAGTATGTTCTTCTGATCGAGACATAGATGTATTTTCTCGGTGGTGACTTAGTCACATTCCTAATCATAAACACACTTTAACAAGCAGCACTGCATTTCTTTGCTATTTGGATATTTCCTAGCCCTCTGCCGGGTGGACAGAGTGTGCTGTATTCTAATCGCTTCTACCATTATCACAGCTACTAATAGAGAAAAAACATGTATCTCAGAGGAGGTGATTGTCTACTGACATACCTCAAACATTTACTGTTTTTGTATCTTGGTGGGGCAAAAGATGAAGGATTGTTCACCAGTAAGTCTAGAATAGCCAACCAAGAGATGGTCACACACCCTGAGCAGGGGGCAATGAGTAATGTCCATGCCCACAAAGGGCAAGGTGGGTACGTCCCACCTTTATCACTGTGTGGCAAGGATCAGCACGAATCCAACTTCCAACTGGCCTCATCCTTCCACATTTCCACTCCTCATCACCAGCCACTTCCATGGCAATCCTCTGACCCTAACCACCCAGAGTGAAATCAGAACTCATCCCCGGTTATCCTGAGCCTGGTCAAATCATTCATGGCCACATGAGGCCAGGTCACTGGGGAGCAGCTGTAGGGTCAGGAGTCTGTGTAACTCCCTGTACTTCAGACCTGCTGGCCTCTCTCTCCCTCTATTGTCTCCAGTGATAGATCACAAGGTAGAGGAACTCTATCCTTCTTTGTCTTTTGCCTGTGCAGTCCTTCTCTATCACCCAGCCACCTAGAGCTGGTTCTACACAAATCCACTCTTTTGTGCCAGTCCCTGCTGGCTCATTGGCAATATGGGTTTGTTATTTCTCTATTTTCACCAAATTCACAGCAAACATCGAAATATTGCTTTCTAAACATACAAGGCCAGGGGCCGACTGTGGAACAGACCATCAATTGCTCATATGCAAGTTCAAGCTGAAACTGAAGAAAATCAGAGCAAGTCCACGAGAGCCAAAATACGACCTTGAGTATATCCCACCTGAATTTAGAGGCCATCTCAAGAATAGATTTGATGCATTGAACACTAATGACCAAAGACCAGATGAGTTGTGGAATGACATCAACGACATCATCCATGAAGAAAGCAAGAGGTCACTGAAAAGACAGAAAAGAAAGAAAAGACCAAGATGGATGTCAGAGGAGACTCTGAAACTTGCTTTCCAACATCAAGCAGCTAAAGCAAAAGAATTCATGAAGCAAAAGAACTGAACAGAAGATTTCAAAGGGCCTCTTGAGAAGACAAAGTATTATAATGACATGTGCAAAGAGCTGGAGATGGGAAACCAAAAGGGAAGAACACGCTCAGCGTTTCTCAAGCTGAAAGAACTGAAGAAAAAATTCAAGCCTTGTGTTGCAATAGTGAAGGATTATATGGGGAAAATATTAAAGGACATAGGAAGCATCAAAAAGAAGATGGAAGGAATACACAGAGTTATTATACCAAAAAGAATTAGTCAATACTCAACCATTTCAAGAGGTGGCATATGGTCAGGAACTGATGGTGGTACTGAAGGAAGAAGTCCAAGCTGTTCTGAAGGCATCGGCGAAAAACAAGGCTCCAGGAATTCATGGAATATCAATTGAGATGTTTCAACAAACAGATGCAGTGCTGGAGGTGCTCACTCGTCTATCCCAAGAAATACGGAAGACAGCTTCCTGGCCAACTGATTGGAAGAGATCCATATTTATGCCTATTCCCAAGAAAGGTGATCCAACCAAATGTGGAAATTATAGAACAATATCATTAATATCACACGCAAGCAAAATTCTGCTGAAGATCATTCAAAACCGGCTGTAGCAGTATATCGACAAGGAACTGCCAGAAATTCAGGCTGGTTTCAGAAGAGGATGTGGAACCAGGGATATCATTGCTGATGTCAGATGGATCCTGACTGAAAGCAGAGAACACCAGAAGGATGTTTACCTGTGTTTTATTGACTATGCAAAGGCATTTGACTGTGTGGATCATAACAAACTATGGATAACACTGCGAAAAATGGGAATTCCAGAACACTTAATTGTGCTCATGAGGATACTTTACATAGATCAAGAGGCAGTTGTTTGGACAGAAGAAGGGGATGCTGATTGGTTTAAAGTCAGGAAAGGTGTGTGTCAGGGTTGTATTCTTTCACCATACCTATTTAATCTGTATGTTGAACAAATAATAGGAGAAGTTGGAGTATATGAAGAAGAACGGAGCATCAGGATTGGATGAAGACTCATTAACAACCTGTGTTATGCAGATGACACACCTTTGCTTGCTGAAAGTGAAGAGGACTTGAAACACTAATGAAGATCAAAGACCACAGCCTTCAGTATGGATTACACCTCAACGTAAAGAAAACAAAAACCCTCACAACTGGACCAATGAGCAACATCGTGATAAACGGAGAAAAGATTGAAGTTGTCAAGGATTTCATTTTACTTGGATCCACAATCAACAGCCATGGAAAGCAGCAGTCAAGAAATCAAAAGACGCATTGCATTGGGTAAATCTGCTGCAAAGGACCTCTGCAAAGTGTTGAAGAGCAAACATGTCACCCTGAAGACTAAGGTGCGCCTGACCCAAGCCGTGGTATTTTCAATCACATCATATGCATGTGAAAGCCGGACAGTGAATAAGGAAGACCAAAGAAGAGTTGATGCCTTTGAATTGTGGTATTGGTGAAGAATATTGAATATACCATGGACTGCCAAAAGAACGAACAAATCTGTCTTGGAAGAAGTGCAACCAGAATGCTCCTTAGAAGCAAGGATGGCGAGACTGCATCTTACATACTTTGGACATGTTGTCAGGAGGGATCAGTCCCTGGAGAAGGACATAATGCTTAGCAGAGTGCAGGGTCAGCGGAAAAGAGGAAGACCCTCAACCAGGTGGATGGACACAGTGGCTGCAACAATGAGCTCAAGCATAACAACGATTGTAAGGATGGGGCAGGATCAGGCAGTGTTTCGTTCTGTTGTGCATAGGGTCGCTATGAGTCAGAACCGACTCGACGGCACCTAACAACAACAACAACAAACATACTGAGGCAGATGCTCGCAAAAAAGCACAATACCCTCACCCTCGATGAGATGGATTGACACAGTGGCTGCAACAATGGGCTCAGGTATAGCAACGATTATGAGGAAGGCACAGGACCAGGCAATGTTTGGTTCTGTTAAACATTGGGTCAGTATGAATCAGAACCACCTGAATGGCGCCTAACAACAAACCTACTGATTCCATTGGTTCTAAGACTACTTACCTTTTAAAGTATTAAACTTTCCTATTGCACTTTAAAAATTGTGGTAAAAATATGTACAGCAAAATGTTTGTCATTTTAACATTTTTTACAGGTTAATTCAGTGACATTAATTACTTTCATCATGTTTCCAAATATTTCAATCTGTTTCCAAATATTTCAATCACCCTTAAGAGAAAATCAGCACCCTAAGGGGTGCTCTCCCTCCCTCCTGTCCCTGATAGCCACTAATAAACTTTGGTCTCTATACATTTGCCTGTTCTAGGTATTTCATATAAGTATGATCATACAATATGTGTCCTTTTGGAATCTATTTTACTCAGTATATTTTCAAGCATTATCCATGTTGCAGCATGAATCAGAATTTCATTTCTCCTTATGGCTAAATAATATTCCACTGATTAGATATACTTCACATTGTTTACCCATGCATCTGTTGATGGACACTTGGGTTGTTTCTACCTCTTGGCTATTGTGAATAACGCTACAGTGAACATTGGTGTACGTGAATCTGTTTGACTTCCTGCTTTCCGGTCATTTAGCTATATTCCTAGGAGAGCATTGTTGGTCATGTAGTAATTCTATTTCTAACTTTTTGAACAACTTCCAAATGGTTCCCCACAACAGTTGTACCACTTTACATTTTCACCAACAATGGATGCGTGTTCTAATTTCCCCACATCCTCACCAACCCTTGTTATTTTCTGTTTTTTTTTTTTTTTTGATAACAGTCATCCTAGAGGGTGTGAAGTAAATAATTTTAAAATGATTTCACTAGAGCTGTACCTCCTGCTTTATTAATTTAGTTTTGACTTACACAAAAGATACTAACTCAAAATCACTTGGAAAAAAATTCCACTTTTCAATTGTTTTGTTAATGTTCATGTTTTATATGTATAAGGTACCAAAGTTTGACTGGTATATTACTATACACTAAATTAAAGTATTTATCCTGCTATGATTTAAAAACAACATTTTAGACATTTTTTTCTGTATCATCTATTATTTTTAAAAATTTATTTCTCAAGCACCAAGTGGTATTTCCAGTGAATAAGCAGGAAGAGCTCACATGCCTCATGGGAATCTTCAGTAGGGTAGGATTTCAGAACTGGAATTGTTACTTTAATTCTAGGAAAAAAATTATTGGCTTCTTTTATTTGTTTCTCTCATTGTAGAAGCATCACTTTTCTGGACACTGAGTTTTCAAACCCTACTATTTTCTAATTTTTCATATTTAATTTTACTATTACAAAACATATACACAGCAAAACCCACTCCCATTTCATATCTACTACACATCATAACTGGTGACACTGGTTACATTCTTCACATTGTGTCAACATTCCCACTGTTTCTCTTCTGGTTGTTTCACTTCAGAGCTGGTATTCTAAACTTGTGCATTTCCTTTGATTTTAAGGGGTGAGGAAAGAAAGGGTCTAAACGTGTCTTTCATTCTCAAAGAATGAAGGTGTGTGCTATATATGTGTTAATTTAAAAAATCCAAATTCTAGTTAGATTAAAGAATCAAATCAATACGTTATTGCTGAGTACTGGCTATGTAGCAGGCACAAAAGGGAGAGAAAACAAAACTTGATTTTCCAAGTTTTTGCACGGGTTGGGCAGGGTACAGTATTTAAAAGTTCTTAGTGAATACTGTTAGGAGCAGAATACAGACAAGACACTGTTGTAATGATGGTTCATCAGGCATTTATTATTCAGAATAAGCAAGACAAAAACCATAACAAAAGAAGAGATTGAAAAAGTAATTAAAAAACTCCGAACAACAACAACAACAACAAAAAAGCCCTGGACCTAAAAGCTTTACTGGAGAATTCTACAAAACTTTCAGAGAAGAGTTAACATCACTACTACTAAAGGTATTTCAGAGCATAGAAAAGCATGGAATACTCCCAAACTCATTCTATGAAGCCAGCATCTCCCTGATACCAAAACCAGGTTAAAAAAAAGAAAATTATGGACATATATCTCTCATGAACTTAGATGCAAAAATCCTCAACAAAATTCTAGCCAATAGAATTCAACAACATATTAAAAAAATAATTCATTATGACCAAGTGGGATTCATACCAAGTATGCAGGGATGGTTCAACATTAGAAAAACAATTAATGTAATCCATCATATAGATAAAACAAAAGACAGGAACAACATGATCTTATCAATTGATGCAGAAAAGGCATTTGACAAAGTCCAACACCGATTCATAATAAAAGCTCTCAGCAAAATAGGAATAGAAGGAAAATTCTTCAACTTAATAAAGGGCATTTATACAAAGCCAACAGCCAACATCATCCTAAATGGAGATAGCATGAAAGCATTCCCCTTGAGAACAGGAACCAGACAAGGATGCCCTTTATCACCACACTTATTTAACATTGTACTGTAAGTCCTAGCCAGAGCAATTAGGCTAGATAAAGAAATAAAGGTCATTCAGATTGGTAAGGAAGAAGTAAAAGTATCTCTATTTTCAAATGACATGGTCTTATGCACAGAAAACCCTAAAGAATCCCCAAGAAAACTGCTGAAATTAATAGAAGAGTTCAGCAGAGTATCAGGATACAAGATAAACATACAAAAACCAGTTGGATTCCTCTACATCAACAAAGGGAACATCAAAGAGGAAATCACCAAATCAATTCCACTTACAGTAGCCTCCAAGAAGATAAAATACTTAGGAATAAATCTAACCAGAGACATAAAATCTTATACAAAGAAAACTACAAGACACTACTGCAAGAAACCAAAAAAGACCTACATAAGTGGAAAAACGTACCTTGCTCATGGATAGGAAGATTCAACATTGTAAAAATGTCTATTCTACCAAAAGCTATCTACAGATACAGAGCAATTTCAACCCAAACTCCAACAACATTTTTTAATGTTATGGAGAGACAAATTACCAACTTCATATGGGAAGGGAAAGAGGCCCCAGATAAGTAAAGGATTAGTGAAAATGAAGAACAAAGTGGGAGACCTCACACTACCTGATTTTAGAACCTATTTTACTGCCACGTTAGTCAAAACAGCCTGGCACTGGTACAACAACAGATACAGAAATCAATGCAACGGAATTGAGAAACCAGACACAAATCCATCCACATATGAGCAGCTGATATTAGACAAATGCCCAAGTCAGTTAAATGGGGAAAAGACAGTCTCTTTAACAAATGGCGCTGACATAATTGGATATCCATCTCCAAAAAAATGAAACAATGCCCATACCTCACACCATACACAAAAACTAACACAAAATGTATCAAAGACCTAAATATAAAATCTAAAATGATAAAGATCATGGCAGAAAAAATAGGGACAACACTAGGAGCCCTAATACACAGCATAAACAGTATGCAAAACATTATTCACAATGCACAAAAGCCAGAAGAAAAACTAGGTAACTGGGAAGTCCTAAAAATCAAACACCTATGCTCATTGAAAGACTTCTCCAAAAGAGTAAAAAGATTACCTACAGACTGGGAAAAAGTTTTTAGCTATGACGTTTTTGATCAACATTTGATCTCTAACATCTACATGATATTGCCAAAACTGAGCAACAAAAAGACAAATAATCCAATTAAAAAATGGGCAAAAGACATGAACAGACACTTCACTGAAGAAGACATTCAGGTAGCTAACAGATACACAAGGAAATGCTCATGATCATTAGCCATTAGTGGAATGCAAATCAAAACTACAATGAGATACCCTTTCACTTCAACAAAGCTGGCATTAATCCAAAAAACACAAAATAATAAATGTTGGAGAGGTTGTGTAGACACTGGGACATTTTTGGTGGGAATGTAAAATTGTACAACCACTTTGGAAATCGATTTAGCACTTTCTTAGAAAGCTAGAAATAAAACTACCATACGACCCAACAATCCCACTCCTCAGAATATATCCTAGAGAAATAAGAGCCTTTACACGAACAGATATACGCACACCCATGTTCGCTGCCGCACTGTTTACATTGGCAAAAAGATGGAAGCAACCAAGGTGCTCAACAATGGATGAATGAGTAAAAAAATTGTGGTATATTCACACAATGGAATACTACACATTGATAAATAGCAAAGATGATCCGTGAAACATTTCATAGCATGGAGGAACCTGAAAGGCATTATGCCGAGTGAAATTAGTCAGTTGCAAAAGGATAAATATTGTATGGGACCACAATTATAAGAACTCAAGAAATAGTTTAAACTCAGAAGAAAATACTCTTTAATGGTTACTCTGGTGGGGAGGGAGGGAGGGAAAGGGGTATTCACTAATTACATAGTAGACAAGAACTGTTTTAGGTGAAGGGAAAGACAACACACAATACAGAAGAGGTCAGCACAACTGGACTAAACCAAAAGCAAAGAAGTTTCCTAAATAAGCTGAATGCTTTGAAGGCCAGCGTAGCAAGGACAGGAGTCTGAGGATCATGGTTTCAGGGGACATCTAGGTCAATTGGCATAATAAAATCTATTAAGAAAACATTCTGCATCTCACTTTGGAGAGTGGCGTCTGGGGTCTTAAAAGCTAGCAAGCAGCCATCTAAGACATATCAATCGGTCTCAATTCACCTGGAGCAAAGGAGAATGAAGAACACCAAAGACACAAGGAAATTATAAGCCCAAGAGTCAGAAAAGGCCACATAAATCAGAGACTACATCAGCTGAGACCAAAAGAGCTAAAGGGTGCCCGACTGTAACCAATGACTGCCCTGATAGGGAAAAATACAGAGAATCCCTGATGGAGCACGACAGCAGTGGGATGCAGACCTCAAATTCTCGTAAAAAGACCAGACTTAATGGTCTGACTAAGACGAGAAGGACCCCAGAGATCATGGTCCCTAGACCTTCTGTTAGCCCAAGACTGGTACCATTCCCAAAGCCAACTCCTCAGACAGGGATTGGACTGGACTAGAAAATAGAAAATGATATTGGTGAGGAGCCAGCTTCTTGGCTCAGTTAGACACACGAGACTATGTGGATAGTTCCTGTCTGCAGGGAAGATGAGAAGGCAGAGGGGGACAGAAGCTGGCTGAATGTACACGGGGAATACAGGATGAAGAGTGTGCTGTCTCATTAGGGCTAGAGCAACTAAGAGTACATAGAAAGGTGTATATAAATTTTTGTATTAGAGACTGACTTGATCTGTAAACTTTTCCCTAAAGCACAATAATAATAATAATAATAAAAAGGAATAAGTAAGACAGGGATGAGTAGAACAGCAGTCATCAGTCAAGGTTCCCTGAGATTACCAGCCTGTCCCAGAGTGAATTGTTATAGCACATCCAAGTACTCCCAATTTTGAGCCATGGGTGAAAAATCCAAATCCCCTCTCTCCCAGGTTAATACTAACAAACAGCCGTGTCTCCATGCCAAACAGCATGCACAGAGTGCCAGCAGTGTAAGGTGGAAAAAGAGGTTAAAAAAAAAAAAAATAGAAGCCTCCCCTGATGGCAATGGACATCACTCAATGCAACTGTTTAGACTGGGTGTTCATCTCCCTTTGGCTATTCTAGATTTACTAGTGTCAGGAACATTCCTTCCTCCTTTACCCCACTAAAATAACAACTGAGTTCTGTGTTTTTCCAGATGGCAATCATGTGCCCTAAAAAACATACTTTACTTTGTGTTCCTTAGTAGCTAGGGAGATGGTGAGAGAGATTATAACACGCCTGTGCATCCAGCACATCCCAACACAATCTCAGTAATTCTGTGTTCTCTGAAAGCCATCTTAGAGCTTTACTCGTAAAATGGGGTAAATATATGTGTTAGATGTGCAGGCAAAATTGAATTTTTTTTTTTAATTTTGCAGGAAACTATGGTGAATATGAAAGTATTAAGAGCACAGCTTTGCAGACAGACTGTCTTTTCATGAAATCCCTCGCAGTTGATTGAACATCTGTCCCTCTAACAGCTCACCTGTTATTTAGGGATACTAATATTACTAAGCAGCCCTTGTGGTGAAAGGTTAGGAGCTCAGCTGCAAACCAAAAGGTCAACAGTTTGAATCCACCAGACGCTCCTAGAAAACCACATTTGGCAGTTCTGTTATGTCTTGTTGGGTTTCTATGAGTTGGAATTTGAAGGTAACAGGTTAATGTCACTAAGCTGAAAGAGATGCTGGGAGGGATAAAAATAAGACAATGCATATAAGTATTTGGCAAATCATAACAACTCAATGAATGTTCCCTATTGTTATTGCTCTGTGTTTGACATTTCCCAAAACATTCCCCATTACTACTGTTTTCTCTCTACCTGATTAGTTGTTTTACAAAGGAGAAACTCATAGCCAACTACAAATCCTTCCTTATCTGTCAAGCAGTGATTGCAGTACACATTTCTCAAAAAATTAGTTCTCATTCCCTGTAGGAACAATAAACATAAAAACATACCACTGCTCATCTGTCAGTTTGCCATACTGTGCTGGCTTACAAGTTACATTAATTGCAGCTAGGTCTTCTGTGCCCCCACATATCTGTCACTTTGTCATACTGTGGGGGCTTATGTGTTGCTATGATGCTGAAGCTATGCCACTGGTATTCAGATGCCAGCAAGGTCACCCATGGAGGACAGGTTTCAGCTGAGCTTCTAAACGAAGACAGACTAGGAAGAAGGACACGGCAGTCTACTTCTGAAAAGCATTAGCCAGTGAAAATCTTATAAATAGCAGTGGAACATTGTCTGATATAGTGCTGGAAGATGAGGCCCTTCAGGTTGGAAGGCACTCAAAAGATGACTGGGGAAGAGCTGCCTCCTCAAAGTAGAGTCGACCTTAATGACGTGGATGGAGTAAAGTTTTCAAGACCTTCATTTGCTGATGTGGTGTGACTCAAAGTGAGAAGAAACAGATGCAAACATCCATCATTAATCGGAACCTAGAATGTATGAAGTATGAATCTAGGAAAATTGGAAATTATCGAAAATGAAATGGAATGCATAAACATCGATCTCCTAGGCATTAGTGAACTGAAGTGGACTGGTATTGGCCATTTAGAATTGGACATTCATATAGTCTACTATGCTGGGAATGACAACTTGAACAGGAATGGTGTTGCATTCATCATCAAAAAGAACATTTCAAGATCTATCCTGAAGTACAATGCTGTCAGTGATAGGATAATATCCATACGCCTACAAGGAAGACAAGTTAATACGGCTATTATCCAAATTTATGCACCAACCACCAGGGCCAAAGGTGAAGAAATAGAAGATTTTTATCAGCTGCCGCAGTCAGTTTGAAATTGATCGAACATGCAATCAAGATGCATTGAAAATTACTGGCAATTGGAATGTGAAAGTTAGAAACAAAGAAGAAGGATCAGTAATTGGAAAATATGGCCTTGGTGATAGAAACAATGCTGGAGAGTGAATGATAGAATTTTGCAAGACCAACGACTTCTTTATTGCAAATACCTTCTTTCACCAACATAAACGGCAACTATACACATGGACTTCACCAGATGGAACCCACAGAAATCAAATTGACTACATCTGTGGAAAGAGACAATGGAAAAGCTCAATATCATCAGTCTGAACAAGGCCAGGGGCCGACTGTGGAACAGATCATCAATTACTCATATGCAAGTTCAAGCTCAAACTGAAGAAAATCAGAGCAAGTCCCTGAGAGCCAAAATATGGCCTTGAGTATATCCCACCTGAATTTAGGGGCCATCTGAAGAATAGATTTGACGCATTGAACACTAGTGACAGAAGACCAGACAAGTTGTGGAATGACATCAAGGACATCATACATGAAGAAACCAAGAAGTCATTGAAAAGACAGGAAAGAAAGAAAAGACCAAGATGGATGTCAGAAGAGACTCTGAAACTTGCTCTCCAATGTCAAGCAGCTGAAGCAAAAGGAAGAATTGATGAAGTAAAAGAACTAAACGGAAGATTTCAAAGGGCATCTGGAGAAGACAAAGTAAAATATTACAATGACATGTGCAAAGAGCTGGAGATGGAAAACCAAAAGGGAAGAGCACCCTCGGCATTTCTCAAGCTAAAAGAACTAAAAAAACCTCAAGCCCCATGTTGCTATAGTGAAGGATTCTATGGTGAAAATATTAAACGACGCAGAAAGCATCAAAAGAAGATGAAAGGAATACACAGAGTCATTATACCAAAAAGAACTAGTCGATGTTCAAATATTTCAAGAGGTGGCATATGATCAGGAACCGATGGTACTGAAGGAAGAAGTCCAAGCTGCTCTGAAGGCATTGGCGAAAAACAAGGCTCCAGGAATTCATGGAATATCAATTGAGATGTTTCAACAAACAGATGCAGTGCTGGAGGTGCTCACTCGTCTATCCCAAGAAATATGGAAGACAGCTTCCTGGCCAACTGACTGGGAGAGATCCATATTTATGCCTATTCCCAAGAAAGGTGATCCAACCAGATGTGGAAATTATAGAATAATATCACTAATATCACACGCAAGCAAAATTCTGCTGAAGATCATTCAAAAATGCTCGTAGCAGTATATGGACAGGGAACTGCCAGAAATTCAGGCTGGTTTCAGAAGAGGACGTGGAACCAGGGATATCATTGCTGATGTCAAATGGATCCTGACTGAAAGCAGAAAACACCAGAAGGATGTTTACCTGTGTTTTATTGACTATGCAAAGGCATTTGACTGTGTGGATCATAACAAACTATGGATAACACTGCGAAGAATGGGAATTCCAGAACACTTAATTGTGTTCATGAGGAACCTTTACATAGATCAAAAGGTGGTTGTTGGGACAGAAAAAGGGGATGCTGATTGGTTTAAAGTCAGGAAAGGTGTGTGCAAGGGTTATATTCTTTCACCATACCTATTCAATCTGTATGCTGAGCAAATAATCCGAGAAGCTGGACTATATGAAGAAGAACATGGCATCAGGATTGGAGGAAGGCTCATTAACAACCTGCATTATGCAGATGACACAACCTTGCTTGCTGAAAGTGAAGAGGACTTGAAGCACTTACTAATGAAGATCAAAGACCACAGCCTTCAGTATGGATTACACCTCAACATAAAGAAAACAAAAACCCTCACAACTGGACCAATGAGCAACATCATGACAAATGGAGAAAAGATTGAAGTTGTCAAGGATTTCATTTTACTTGGCTCCACAATCGACAGCTATGGAAGCAGCAGTCATGAAATCAAAAGACGCATTGCATTGGGTAAATCTGCTGCAAAGGATCTCTTTAAAGTGTTGAAGAGCAAAGATGTCCCCTTGAAGACTAAGGTGTGCCTGATCCAAGCCGTGGTATTTTCAATCACATCATATGCATGTGAAATCTGGACAATGAATAAGGAAGACCGAAGAAGAATTGATGCCTTTGAATTGTGGTGTTGGTGAAGAATATTGAATATACCATGTACTGCCAAAAGAGCGAACAAACCTGTCTTAGGAGAAGTACAGCCAGAACGTTCCTTAGAGGCAAGGATGGTAAGACTGCATCTTTCATACTTTGGACATGTTGTCAGGAGGGATCAGTCCCTGGAGAAGGACATCATGCTTGGCAGAGTACAGGGTCAGCGGAAAAGAGGAAGACCCTCGACGAGGTGGATGGACACAGTGGCTGCAACAAGGAGCTCAAGCATAACAATGATTGTAAGGATGGCTCAGGACCGGGCAGTGTTTCGTTCTGTTGTGCACAGTGTCACTATGAGTCGGAACCAACTGGATGGCACCTAACAACAACAACAGGTCTTCTGTGAAGGACAGATTTCATCAGAGCTTCCAGACTAAGACAGATTAGGAAGAAGGACCTGACAGTTTACTTCTGAAAAAGCTTGGCCAGTGAAAATCTTAGGAATAGCAGTGGAACATTGTCTGATAAAGATCTGCAAGATATGCCCCTCAGGTTGGAAGGAACTCAAAATACAACTAGGGAAGATCTACCTCTTCAATGTATAGTTGACCTTAATGACGTGGATGGAGTAAAGCTTTTGGAGCTTTCATTTTTTGATGTGGCACAACTCAAAATGAGAAGAAATAGCTGCAAATGCCTATTAATAATTGGAATATGGAATGTGCAAACTATGAATCTAGGAATATTGGAAATTGACAAAAATGAAATGGAACACATAAAGATTGATATCCTAGGAACTGGTGAGCTAAAATGGACTGGTGCTGGCCATTTTGAATTGGACAATCATGTAGTCTACTATGACAGGAATGACAAATTGAAGGGGAATGATATTGTATTCATCATCAAAAGAATATTCCAAGTGCAATGCTGTCAGTGATAGGAAAACGTCCATACTCCTACAAGGAAGACCAGTTAATATGACTATTATTCAAATTGACGCATCAAAAACTAATTCCAAAGATGAAGACATTTAAGATTTTTACCAACTTCTGCAGTCTGAAATTGATCAAAGAATCAGGATGCGCTGATAATTACTGGTGATTGGAATGCAAAAGTTGGAAGCAAAGAAGGATTGGTAGTTGGAAATTATGGCCTTGGTGATAGACAACACAGGACTTCACAGGATAGTATTTTGCAAGACCAGTGAGTTATTCATTGCAAACACCTTTTTTCAGCAACATAAACGGACACTATTTTTTTTTTTTTATACTTGTGGACCTCACCACATGAAATACACAGGAATAAAGTCCACTACATCTGTGGAAAGAGATGATGGAGAAGTTCAGTACCATCTGTCAGAACAAGGCCAGGGGCCAAATGTGGAACAGGCCATCAATTGCTCATAGACAAGTTCAAGTTGGAGCTGAAGAAAGTTAAAACAAATGCATGGGTAACAAAGTATAAGTTTGAGTATATTGCACCTGATTTTAAAGAAAATCTGAAAAATAGATCTGACACTAATGACAGAAGGCAGGAGGAGTTGTGGAATGACGTCAAGGATATCACACATGAAGAAAACAAAAGGTCATTAAAAAAGAGTTAAGAATGAAAAGAACAACATTGATGTCAGAAGAAACTCTGAATCTTGCTCTTGAACATAGAGAGCTAAAATGAACAGAAGAAACGGTGAAGTTAAACAGCTGAACAGAAGATTTCAAATGGCATCTCAGGAAGACAAAGTAAAGTATTAAAATGAAATATGCAAAGGCCTGAAGTTAGTTTTTTTTTTTTTTTTGAAGTTAGAAAAACAAAAGGGAAGAACATACTAGGCATTTCTTAAGCTGAAATAACTGATGAAAAAATTCAAGCCTACGTTGCAATGCTGAGGGATTCCATGAACAAAAAAATTAATGACCAAGGAAGCATCAAGAAAAGATGGAAGAAATACAGAGAGTCACTGGACCAAAAAGAGTGGGTACATGTTCAGTCATTTCTGGAGGTAGCATATGGTCAAGAACTGATGGTACTGAAGGATGAATTCCAAGCTGCACAGAACACATAGGCAAAAAACAAGGCTCCAGGAACTGACAAATACCAACTGAGATGTTTCAACAAACTGATGCAGCACTAGAAGTGCTCACTCGCCTATTACAAGGAATTCGGAAGCTACCTAGCCAACTGACTGGAAGAGATCCATGTTTATTCCTATTCCAAAGAAAGGTAATCCAGCCGAATGCAGAAATTATTGAACAGAATTACTGAAATATCTTTAGTGTCAACCACAAGTAAAATTTTGCTGAAGATCATTCAAAGGGGTTGCAGCAGTGCATGGACAGGGAGTTGCCAGAGATTCAGGCTGGATTCAGAGAAGAATGTATAATGAGGGATATCATTGCGATATCAGATGAATCCTGGCTGAAAGCAGAGAATACCAGGAAGGTGTTTACCTGTGTTTTATTGACTGTGCAAAGGCATTTACCTGTGTAAATTGTAACAAATTATGGATAACATTGTGAATAATGGGAATTCTAGAACACTTAATTGTGCTCATAAGGAACCTATACATAGATCAAGAGGCAGTCATTCAACCAGAACAAGGGGATACTGTGTGGTTTTAAATCAGGAAAGGTATGTGTAAAGGTTGTATCTTTTCACTAACTCAATCTGTATGCTTTACAAATAATCTGGGAAGATGGACTACATGAGGAACACGACATCAGGATTGGAGGAAGACTGATTAAGAACCTAAGATATGCAGATGACACAACCTTGCTGGATGAATGTGAAGAGGACTCGAAGCAGTTACAGATGAAGATCAAAGACTACAGACTTCGGTATGGATTAGACCTCAACATAGAAAAAAAAAAAAGTACTGACAACTGGACCAATAAGCAAAATCATGATAAACAGAGAAAATACTGAAGTTGTCAGTGATTTAATTTTACTTGAATCCACAATCAACAACCATGGAAGCAGCAGTCATGAAATCAAATGATGCATTGCATTGGGAAAATCTACTGAAAACAACCTCTTTAAGTACTAAAAATTATAGATGTCACTTTAAAGACTCAAGTGTACCTGACTGAAACCATGGTATTTTCAATCGCCTCATATGCATGTGAAAGTTGGGCAATGAATAAGGAAGACCGAAGAAGAACTGATGCTTTGAATTATGGTGTTGGCGAAGAATATTGAGTATATCACAGATTGCCAAAAAATGAACAATTCTGTCTTGGAAGAAGTACAACCAGAATGCTCCTTAGAAGAAAGGATAGAGAGACTTTATCTCACATGCTTTGGACATACTATCAGGAGGAGTCAGTCCCTGGAGAAGAAAACAATGCTTGGTAAAGTAGAGGGTCAGCGAGAGAAAGGAAGACCCTCAAGGAGTTGGGTTAACAGAGTAGCTGCAACAGTAGGCCCAAGCATAACAATGACCGTGAGGATGGTGCAGGACTGGGCAGTGTTTCGTTCTGTTGTGCATGGGGTCGCTAATAGTTGGAACCAACTTGACAGCACCTAACAACAACAAAACAAAAACAATCATTTACTGGGGAGCCCCTGGGTGGTGCAAATGGTCAAGCACTTGGCTACTAACTGAAAGGCTGGTGGTTCAAATCCATCCAGTGGCACTTCAGAAGAAGTGGTGAGCTACTTTCCAAAGATCAAACCAAAACCCGTAGCCATGGAGTCGATTCTGACTCATAACGACCCTATCAGAGACATAGTAAATCCTACGGAGCACAGTTGTGCTCTGTAATACATTGGCTTTCCATGGGTCAAATCAACGAGACTGCAGCAAGTTAATTATCCACTCAGTGAGTGCATACTACCTGGCAAACATGCATCTTCAGTGGACAAAAACCTAAGATCTCGGTTCACACAGTTTCCATTTAATGGGATGACTCTTTCTGTGCTTGTCCTCAGCACATGTACTCTGCAAATAACGGTTATTTAAGCAGAAGTAGGAAGTGAGGAAAAAGAAAGGTTTACTGATATGGGGATTTTCTGAAGACCTTCTTTTCCTTCTTTGATAACCTGCAGTAAAAGCAGGACAAGCACCTAGGGAGGTTCTAAGGGCACCTCTGAGACACAGAGTCAGCACTAGGCAGAAATCAGTACTGATTTCTGACTCAGGAAGCTTTTACTTCTCCTCCTTCAAATCCCAATGAAATGATGGAAGAAATATAGAAAAAAAAAAAAAATCTCTTACAGCCCTGAATGTCCTAAGAATTGGGTGTGGGTTGTCTGCTGTTGAGAGATTGAAGAAAAAAATGAGAATTGGCTGGAAGATATAAAGTGGGTAGAAAGACACATCTGGCACACGTGCTAACAAAGTGACACTGCAGAAGTTACTTGACTGCTCTCAACTTGTGTCCTCCCTCCGCAAACAGGGAAAATTGCCACCTTAATGGAGAGTTTCAAGGACTACATGAGATCACCTAGGCAAAGTAAAAAATTAAAACCTTCCTAAAAATTTACATTTGAAACAAGCAATTAGTTTGGAGAACAGTCATTCAAGAAGATTATTTTTGACACCAAGGTAAACCCATAAAAGTACTTTCCCATCCTCAGAATTTTCAGACCTCTCACCAACTGCTTGCCTTAGTGAAAACCCATTAAAAGCACTGAATCTGTTAGTCCCATAGCTCTGTTTTTGGTGTTAGGTGTTGTCGAGTCACATATTATCTCAGAAACTGTGTTGAGTTTTTAAAAAGTTAAATTAGCAGGTATTAAATATTTCCTCTTACCAATGCAATAAACAAAGAAAACGGGCGTTCCTTTATAAAGACGTATTATTTTGTTTGGGTGGGAGTATGCATTATCAGGAAATTCTTCTGGGATTGTAGGATTCCACTGATTTTATCTTGTGACTTGTGTGTGTGTATGTGTGTGTGCATGTGTGTGCGTGTTCTCCAGTGTGAAGAGATAAAGAATACATTCTGAAGTTAAAATATTTAGATAAGTGCTCATAGTCAACCACCTCCCAGAACAGTCAGAGGAAAGCAAGTTGTTTGAAGGTAATAGAGTCTGATTTCCCACCTCTGTAAGGTGACCTTCCCATCTGGCGCTCTCCCAAGATTTAACAGTCAACCCTAGAGGCTCCTGTCTTCCTCAGTCCTTGTCAGGATCTCTGGAGGGCAGATTTAAGTGCTGACCCCTGGAGTTCCATCTAAGCTTAAGATTCCCATCCCCTGCCATAAAGAATGGAAAAGTGTGCTGCAAACCTAAAACATTATTGTACAAGCCTAAAGTGATAATGTTGGAAATATCCATGTTTTTACCAAGATTCCAAATAATGGTTATTGGTTTTCCCACTCTTGTCAGCAATTTTTCCATTCACCCATTTTATTGTTATGTATCATTATAACCAGGTACTATATTAACTATGGTTCCATGGGAGTAAGATGTGACAGTTGGCCTTCATAGAGATTTACAGCCTTGGAAACCCTATGAGGTCGCTATGAGCCTGAATCAACTTGAGAGCGTTAGATTTGGGTTTTGGTATAGTAATTAATCTAATTACAAACTTGCTTAGATTAGAAGGTTAGACAGCAAGTGATCATATGGAAAAAAGCTGGGCTGTGAATATATGGGTGCTTTTAATTTTATGTAATTTAGTGTATTGGTCAAGCCTTGCTCTCTGTTGAAGGATATGCAAGAGTGGAAACAACGTTAAAGTAATCTAGAGATTTATTACTTGATCATACAATTCGAGAATTAGGCAACACACAGCATAAAACTGAATGTTCTAAAGAAATGGAGCACTATAGTGGTTTTTATAGTCCAAGGAACAAAGTAGGGGAAGTCGTTCAGTCTTTCGATATTCATCAAAACATCCCTTGAAGTCCTGTCTTCTTTAGAAATGTCAGTTTTACTAAGAAGACAGATGACTCAGTTCTCCAGGGGGCCAGTGCCTGCAGAGGCAGGTTTCCAGGAGGCTAGGCACCTATCTGACTGGAATGTAGGGGTTAAAGACACAGGATGTTGATTATACATAAACCTAAATAAAACCAAATATACCAAACCCATTGCCGTTGAATCGGTTCTGACTCACAGTGACCCTGTACGACAGAGTAGAGCTGCCCATAGAGTTTCTAAGGAGTTACTGTTGGATTTGAACTGCTGACCTTTGGGTTAGCAGGTGTAGCTCTTAACCACTACTCCAAATCTAAATAAACACCCTAGTTAGATAATAACCTAAAGTTTAGGTTATTAAACACTTGTCCTATGAAATCAGGCATCGGCCACGCTCTCCAGGCTTGACATAAGTGTCTTCATTTTTTGTTCTTAGTTTCCACATTCCTAATAAAAATAAGGCTTCAAAAAGGAGAGTGAAAATGACTAATGGACCACAACTACCACAACCTCCACCAGATGGAGTCCAGCACCAATTAATGATGCCTGGCTACCACCACCAACTTCTCTGACAGGGATCACGATAGAGGATCCTGGACAGAGCTGGGGGAAAATGTAGAACAAAATTCTAACTCACACAAAAAAAGACTAGACTTACTGGCCTGACAGAGGCTGCAGAAACCTCAAGGCTATGCCTACCCCCCGCCCCCCGACACCCTTTTAGCTCAGTAATGAAGTCATTCTTGACATTTACCCTTCAACCAAAGATTAAACAGACCCGTGAAATAAAATGAGACTAAAGGGGCATACCAGCCCAGGGGCAAGACTAGAAGGCAGGAAGGGACAGGAAAACTGGTAATGGAGAACCTAAGGTGGAGAAGGGAGAGTGTTGACGTGTTATAGGGTGGGTAAACAATGTAACAAAACAGTATGTGTACTAATTGTTTACTGAGAAGCTAGTTTGTTCTGTAAAATTTCATCTCAAGTATAATAGTAAAAAAATAAATTAAAAAAGGAGGCTGAGACTGGTTGTACATCTTGAAGAATGTAATCAATATCACTGAGTTGCATATGTAGAACTTATTGGTGTATATTCTCTTATGAATGTTCTCAACTAAAAGAACAAACAATAAAATATATTGTAAAATCAAAAAGATAAGGCTTGGAATAATGACTAACAGTACCTGTGCGTACAAAATGGTTGGAGGGTGAGAAAAGAAGGAAAGGATGAAATGCAGAAGAAGGGTGGGCCAATGGAAGGCAGGTGGGGAGGGTGAACAGGAGCAGAGGGGGAAATTCCCTGGAGTGGGTGGGGAAAGGGGTGGGGCAGGGAGCTTAGACTCAAGGTCTGAGTGGGAGCCCACGGGTTATAAAAGCCTGGTGGAGCCAGGCAGAGGAAGCAGCCTGCAGCCAAGGACAGAGTTTCCCAGAGAAAGGCTGAGAAGCAGGTCCAGGATGCCGCACCCACTCTTGTTCCACCTGCTAGGAGTCTGGCTGCTGCTGAGCCACAGCCCCAGAGAGCTCTCTGCCCAGGTGTCCAATATTGTGAAGCTACGTGGCTGCAAATTAGCCCGAGCCTGGATCGAAACCTGTGGCCAGGTCAACTGAGGAAAGGGTCCTGACAGGGGCAACCCATCGCTGACATCAGTCCTGGCTGCAGGTGAGAGCTCCTCCCAGACTCCAGGTCTCACTGGATGCTGAGGCTCAGCACCTAAACTCTGCTGGTGCTGCTGCTTCTGGTGCCTAGAACTTTTTGATAGGACTCCATAACTTGCTTTCTTTGAAGGGTCTCCCGGTATCTACCTGCGGGCTGGAAAGCCTCACCGATAGGCTCTAGGTGTGCTTCACCACCTGTCAGCCAGGAGGTTGTGTGGGGACAAAAGGAAGCTCCAAGCAGTTCAAGCTACCTAAAGCAGCCAGGCCTGACTGCCAGCTGCTGGACACGGGGCAGCCGGAAGACACCTGGCACTGAGATGTAAAGGGAGGACATAGGTGGTCAGCAGGTTGTCAAGGACACATGCCTGTCAAAGGGCAAGAGGGCAGCACTGTGAGACCTGGGCCAGGGTCCTATAAGGTGGACTTGGAAGGACCTTAGAGTCAAGTACTCTCCTCATTTGTAAAGAAGCTGCACTGTAACCTATGACAGCAAAACCTTTTTTTTCTTTTTTTTTTAACCCAAATCAAAGGGAAAAGCCTTACCTCCTACGTTTGTGAGCTGCTTCTTGAAGTTCAGTTGGAGGAGAGGGAATGGAAGAGGAAGAAAGGGGCCAGCTGCCTACAAGAGAAACTCAAGGGTCAGAGTCCAGGGAAGCTCACATACAGACACTCAGGGCTAGACCATTTGGCACTTAAGAGCTTTTGGCAGTTGCAAAGGATTTTCTTACAAGCGAGATCGCAGAGTTGAATGAGTACAGCTCAGATCTGGAACAATTCTTAAAATAGTATGCTAGTTATTATCAATTTGGAATCACTTAAATTTATATCCTGAAGTCTTGTTTTTTCCACTATTTGATAAGGAATGCCTTATTAACCAGCCGAAAAGGACAGCTTTCTGCCATTAAAAAGACCAGCCAGTCTAAAATCTATATGATTCTGTTAAAACTCAACCACAAAAAGACAAACAACCCAATCAAGAAGTGGGCAAAGGATATGAACATGCACTTCGCTAAAGAAGATATTCAGGTGGCTAACAGACACATGAGAAAATGCTCTTGATCATTAGCCATTAGAGAAATGCAAATTAAAACTACAATGAGATTCCATCTCACTCCAACGAGGCTGGCATTAATCCAAAAAACACAAAATAATAAATGTTGGAGAGGCTGTGGAGAGATTGGAACTCTTATACAGTGCTGGTGGGAATGTAAAATGGTATAACCACTTTGGAAATCTATCTGGCGTTTTCTTAAAAAGTTAGAAATAGAACTACCATACAACCCAGAAATCCCACTCCTCGGAATATACCCTAGAGAAATAAGAGCCTTCACACGAGCAGATATATGCACACCCATGTTTATTGCAGCTCTGTTTACAATAGCAAAAAGCTGGAAGCAACCAAGGTGTCCATCAACGGATGAATGGTTAAATAAATTGTGGTATATTCACACAATGGAATACTAGCATCGATAAAGAACAGTGACGAATCTGTGAAACATTTCATAACATGGAGGAACCTGGAAGGCATTATGCTGAGGGAAATTAGTCAGAGGCAAAAGGACAAATATTGTATAAGACCACTATTATAAGATCTTGAGAAATAGTATAAACTGAGAAGAACACATACTTTTGTGGTTACGAGAGGGGGAGGGAGAGGGTTATTTACTGATTAGTTAGTAGATAAGAACTACTTTAGGTGAAGGGAAGGACAATACTCAATACAGGGAAGGTCAGCTCAACTGGACCGGACCAAAAGCAAAGAAGTTTCCGGGATAAACTGAATGCTTCGAAGGTCAGCAGAGCAAGGGCGGGGCTTTGGGGACTATGGCTTAAGGGGACTTCTAAGTCAATTGGCAATATAATTCTATTATGAAAACATTCTGCATTCCACTTTGAAATGTGGCATCTGGGGTCTTAAATGTTAACAAGCAGCCATCTAAGATGCATCAATTGGTCTCAACCCACCAGGATCAAAGGAGAATGAAGAACACCAAGGTCAGAAGATAATTATGAGCCCAGGAGACAGAAAGGGCCACATGAGCCAGAGACTTACATCATCCTGAGACCAGAAGAACTAGATGGTGCCCGGCCACAACCGATGACTGCCCTGACAGGGAGCACGACAGGGAACCCCTGAGGGAGCAGGAGGACAGTGGGATGCAGACCCCCAAATTCTCATAAAATGACCAGACTTAATGGTCTGACTGAGACTAGAAGAATCCCGGCGGTCATGATCCCCAAACCTTCTGTTGGCCCAGGACAGGAACCATTCCCAAAGACAACTCATCAGACATGGAAGGGACTGGACAATGGGTTGGAGAGAGATGCTGACGAAGAGTGAGCTACTTGTATCAGGTGGATACTTGAGACTGTGTTGGCATCTCCTGTCTGGAGGGGAGATAGGAGGGTAGAGAGGGTTAGAAACTGGCAAAATTGTCAGGAAAGGAGAGACTGGAAGGGCTGACTCATTAGGGGGAGAGTAAGTGGGAGTATGGAGTAAGGTGTATATAAGCTTATATGCGACAGACTGACTTGATTTGTAAACGTTCACTTAAAGCTCAATAAAAATTATTTAAAAAAAAAAAAAAAAAGACCAGCCAGAATTGATTCAGGTTACACTAGAATGTAAACTTCATCTGTGTTTCTAATTCTTTTCTGTTAAAACTCTCAAAATTGCGTAACTGGAATAGGAAAGATGAGGTAGAGGTTTATGTGACTGGACATTTTTTTTTTTGAGGGCAGGAAACATGTTTTCTTTCTATTTCTATCACTTCTATCCGGCAGTGCCAGAGACAGGGCATCAGCTGATGGAAGTTCAACTGACCTGACTGGACATGAAGCAGAGGAGAGCTGGTTACGGCTGCTTTCCAACCTCCACTTCTGCCCATCCTGGGATACTGCTTGAGAACAACTTCAGTGCCCGGGGCTCACAGAGCTTGTGTAGTGTGTGACCCACAGCACTGGACAGACACCACACATAGCTCATTACTCAGCACACACAGCACGCAGACAAACATTGCTCTTTCAGCTCAGCCATTTTTGGTTAGGTTAGTGTTTTTTTTAACCGTTTTCTCTCTTTAATGTAAAGCACTATTGACTTGAAGGAAATACTGTGGGGAAGAGAAATTATGAAATGAATGTTTGAGGTCTTGTATCTCAGAACTTTGTACCTCCTGCCTGTCAGACAGAGCAACTGGGAATTCTGCCTTTTTAACTTAATCTTGAGCAGTAACTTACCTCCATGGAGTATTTGATAGCCTAAAATAATTAATATACATTGAAAGCATTACTGTAATAATTCAGAAGTTGCTTAGGAAAGGAAGAAAATTACTCAAGTAAGAATAATCCATCTGTGTTCACACTGAGAGTTTTCAGTGACCAGGACAACTTCAGAGAGATGAGCAACCAGCGTCAGACGGAGTCAAAAGTGTCACGATGAAAGTGCTAAGGGAGTCCATGGGGAGAGCCCACAGGTCGGGGGGACGGCATAAGGCAAAACCTTGGGAACATCGCAGTGCTTTGAGCTGCCAAACCGGAAGTAAGTTAAAATGCATACGCGTTGGACGCTTGCGGATTCTGTTTTGATGTTTAGCTATATAGAGGCAAGGATTTTCTTCATGTTTTTAGAAAATTCTATAATTTTTCTGATGCTCCTTGACATGAATATTCTTTCCCTCACTTTTTTACTCTGCAGATACTGCATCACCCTCCGTCAACATACAGAAACCTTAAATACAATGTCAGGATTCACTCCTAAATTTCAAGAGGAGGTTACAGCAAATGAAGAACTTGGAAAAATCATCCAGAAGAGACGAAGTGATGCAGAATTAAAAAAAAAAGCAAAAAACTTAGGCTTGGATAAACATTCCGAAAAAAGAGAATGTGAAGTATAGAAGTAAATAACAAGTGTTGTTTTCAAGATTGTACCAAGAGAACTGGCAAGAGGATGCTAAGATAATTAAGTCTCAGCTAATGGTCACGTGTCTTCTTGAGGACATATTCACAGGTGCCTCTCTAAGACACTGCTGATAATTAGAACATGAGAAATCATTACTAGTGTTTCCATTTCCGATTTGTTGTGCAAGAAAACACTCTTTACATAATTGAAGTTTCTGTTAATAAACATTTTAATGCTAAAAAGTTCTTTTTGTCTTTTTCGTTCATGGTATAATTGCATTCGTTGATTGTGATGGTGAAGGTTGGATGTTCACTTGGCTGGGCCGTGTTTTCAGCAGTATGGTAGTTATGACGTATTTTGGCAGTTATGTAATGATGTAATCACCTCCACAATGAGATCTGATATAATGTAAACTCCTCCATGCTGAGATCTGCTGTGAGCAGCCAATCACTTGATAGGGAATTTTCTTGGGGGTATGGTCTGCATCCAATATATATGTATATATATTAGCTTCACTAGCTTAACTTCTATAGAGAACCCAGCTTAAGACACTGATATTTAAAATTACCTTAAAATGATAATAATGTCTTTATCACTTTAACCATACAATTTATACAATGCCTAACAGCAGGTACAATGGACCAGTACAATATACCAAAATGTTTTCATTGCTATTGACTTTTGGAACAGATGTACATAAAGCCACAAAAATTGGACCTTCCTGATAGATTTGGTAAAGTATTTCCGTCTCATGAAACTATTCATTGTGAACAATCAGACTGGACACTAAATCGATTTAAATTAGTTGGTGCCCATAAAATTCAAGCATTTTTCAAACTGTTCAAACTTCTCATAGCATTAGCATTCTAGGAGACATAGGAGCAAATTACTTTTTTGTTTTAACAAAAAAATGAGTAGACATGTATGTTGTTGTTAGGTGCCATCGAGTAGGTTCTAACTCATAGCGACCCTATATACAACAGAACGAAACGCTGCCCAGTTCTGTGCCATCCCTACAATCGTTGTTATGATTGAGCCCATTGTTGCAGCCACTGTGTAAATCTATCTCATTGAGCTTCAATACAGGGTCCAGAACCTTAGAGGCAATGAGCCACTCTCTGAAATGGAGAGGCAACCCAGATGCTGCCAACCGAGAAGAACAAGGGGAATACCCAGGAAACTTAATGCCTGACAGGAGAAGAGACAGCCACAGATGCAGAAGGCAGATCCCCAGACTCCTGTCTATGCTTTACCTCCACACAGTCCCTGGAAGCCGAGTTCCTGCAATCTGAATCCACACTTACCGCCTCTGATGATTGACTGATTTTTTTTTCTGTTCTTAAACGCTTTTTTAATTTTTTTTATTGTGTTTTAAGTGAAAGTTTACAAATCAAGTCAGTCTCTCATAAAAAATTTATATACACCTTGCTATATACTCCTAGTTGCTCCCTGCCTAATGAGACAGCACGCTCCTTCCCTCCACTCTCTATTTTTGTGTTCATTCAGCCGGCTTCTGACCCCCTCTGCCTTCTCATCTCCCCTCCAGACAGGAGCTGCCCACGTAGCCTCATGTATCTACTTGATCCAAGATGCTCACTCTTCACCAGTATCATTTTTCTATCCCATAGTCCAGTCCAATCCCTGTCTGAAGGGTTGGCTTGAGGAAAGGTTCCTATCTCGGGCTAACAGAAGGTCTGGGGACCATGACATCTGGGATCCTTCTCTGTCAGACCATTAAGTCTGGTCTTTTAATGAGAATTTGAAGTCTTCATCCCACTGGTCTCCTGCTCCCTCAGGGGTTCTCTGTTTTGTTCCCTGTCAGGGCAGTCACTGGTTGTAGCCGGGCACCATTTAGTTCTTCCGGTCTCAGGATGATGTAGTCTCTGGTTTATGTGGTCCTTTCTGTCTCTTGGGCTCATAATTACCTTGTGTCTTTGATGTTCTTCATTCTCCTTTGTTCCAGGTGGGTTGAGACCAATTGATGCATCTTAGATGGCTACTCGCTAGCATTTAAGACCCCAGATGCCACTCTCCAAAGTGGGATGTAGAATGTTTTCTTAATAGGTTTTATTATGCCAATTGATTTAGATGGCCCCTGAAACCATGGTATCCAAACTTCTGCTCCTGCTACGCTGGCCTTTGACGTGTTCAGTTTATTCAGGAAAATTCTTTGCTTTTGGTTTAGTCCAGTTGTGCTGACCTCTCCTGTATTGTGTGTTGTCTTTTCCTTCACCTAAAATAGTTCTTATCTACTATCTAATGAGTGAAAACCCCCTCCACTCCTCCCTTCCTCCCCGCTCTTGTAACGATCAAAGAATATTTTCTTCTCTGTTTAAACAACGTTTCAAGTTCTTATAATAGTGGTCTCATACAATATTTGTCCTTTTGCAACTGATTAATTTCACTCAGTATAATGCCTTCCAGATTCCTCCATGTTATGAAATGTTTTACGGATTCATCATTGTTCTTTATTGATGCATAATATTCCATTGTGTGAATATATCATAATTTATTTATTCATTCATCCATTGATGGACACCTTGGTTACTTCCATCTTTTTGCTATTGTAAACAGTGCTGCAGTGAACATGGGTGTGCATATATCTGTTTGTGTAAAGGGTCTTATTTCTCTAGGATATATTCCGAGGAGTGGGATTGCTGAATCGTATGGTAATTCTACTTCTAATTTTTTAAGGAAGCATCAAATCAATTTCCAAAGTGGCTGTACCATTTTACATTCCCACCAACAGTGTATGAGTGTCCCAGTCTCTCCACAACCTCTCCAATATTTATTATTTTGTGTTTTTTGGATTAATGCCAGCCTTGTTGGAGTGAGATGAAGTCTCATCGTAGTTTTGATTTGCATTTCTCTAATGGCTAATGATAGTGAGCATTTCCTCATGTATCTGTTAGCTACCTGAATGTCTTCTTTAGTGAAGTGCCTGTTCATATCCTTTTCCCATTTTTTAATTGGGTTATTTGTTTTTCTGTAGTTGAGTTTTTGCAATATCATGTACTTTTTAGAGATCAGGTGCTGATCAGAAATGGCATAGCTAAAAACTTTTTCCCAGTCTGTAGGTAACCTTTTTACTGTTTTGGTGAAGTCTTTGGATGAGCATAGGTGTTTCATTTTTAGGAGCTCCCAGTTACCTATTTTCTTTTCAAAGTTTTGTACACTGTTTATGCCAAGTATTAGGGCTCCTAGCATTGGATATGACTGATTTTTAATAGTAAAAATTTAATATGGGGTAAACCATCTCTTTGTAGTTGTTGTTAGAAGCTTTGAGCCAATTCAAACTCAAAACAGAACAAAGCACTGCCCAGTCCTGCACCATCCTCACCATCATTGTTATAATTATGTCCATTGTTGCAGTCACTGTGTCAACCCATCTTTTTGAGGGACTTCCTCTTTTTTACTGACCCTCTACTTTATCAAGCATGATGCCCTTCTTCAGGGACTGGTCTCTCCTGATTACTTGGCCAAAGTTTGTGAGACGATGTCTTGCCATTCTTCCTTCAAAGGAACACTCTGGCTTACCCCTTCCAAGACAGGTTTGTTCATTTTTCTGGCTGTCCAGGGTATATTCAATATTCTTCACCTACACCATAATTCAAATGCATCAGTTCTGCTTCAGTCTTCCTTCTTCATGTCTAGCTTTAGAATGCATAAGAAGTGATTGAAAATGGCATGGCTTGGGTCAGGTGCACCGTGATGATTAAGACTGTGTGTCAACATGGCTGGTCTTTATATGTGATCACCTCCATTATGGGATCTACTGTGAGTAGCCGATCAGTTGAAAGGGAGTTTCCTTGGACGTGTGGCCTACATCAGAATATAAGTGAATGTTCTGGCTTTTGCCTACTCTGGATCTTGCAGCTGCCTCCTTTTCATCTGACCTCTGGCTCTTGGGACTTGAACTAGCAGCTTACCTGCCGATCTTGGGATCACCAGCCCCTGCAGCTATGTGAATCAGAAGTCTTTCAGTCTTGCCTGCCAATCTTGAAATTCATTGATCTTCACAGCCTGTGAACAAGAGCCCTGTTTTCCAACCTGTCAATCTTGGGTTTGCCAGCCCCTGCTCCTATTGGGTGTCCATGGTCCACCTGCAGAGCCCACTCACCTCTGCAGTCTAGGAAACAGGGATGAGCTTTCTTCACATACACTTGGGGGACAGTTGTCAGCCCCCTGCCTTGTTCAGCCTGTGACCCCCTGCTGCAACCAGATACCTGTGCCTACACCAATCAAGCCTGCTTCTCTAAGACTGTAGGTAAGACCCTGCACCATACTCTTGGTGACTGATTTCCTGGACACCTAAGGTGAATCAATACAAGAAAAGTTAATGAACTCCTAGGCTCATAAACCTGGTAACAACTCTAGCCATCTGGTGATAGGACGTTAGAGCTTCAAAGGCACAAATAATCAAGCTAGCTCACTCAAGCAGGCCATTTGGGCACATCAAAACAAAACAAAGCAAGAATCTTGGACACAGTAAGCAAACATAAAATAATATAATAACTTATAGGTGGCTCAGAGACAACAGTCAATATCAAATCACATGAAGAAGCAGACCATGATCACTTCAACAAGCTCCCAAAAAAAGAATCAAGGAATCTTCTGGATGAAGACATATTCCTGGAATTACCAGAGGTAGAATACAAAAGAATAATATACAGAACTCTTCAAGAGATCACCAGGAAGGAGATCAGGCAGAATGCAGAACAATCCAAGGAACACACAGATAAAGCAGTCAAAGAAATTAAGAAGGTTATTCAAAAGCATAATGAAAAATTTAATAGGCTGCAAGAATCCAGAGAGAGACAACAATCAGAAATTCAGAAGATTAAAAATAAAAGTTCAGAATTAGACAACTCCATAGAAAGTCAGAGGAGCAGAATTGAGCAGGTGGAAGGCAAAATTAGTGAAAATGAAGAAAAAACACTTGGTAGCAATATATTTGAGGAAAAATGAGATAAAAGAATTTTTAAAAAATGAAAAAAAAAAAACCTAAGAATCATGTGGGACCCTATCAAGAGAAATAACCTACGAGTGATTGGAGTACTAGAACATGGAGGGACAACTGAAAATACAAAGCGAATTGTTGAAGATTTGTTGGCAGAAAACTTCCCTGATGTTATGAAACATGAGAAGATATCTATCCAATATACTCATCGAACCCCACAAAAGGTAGATCCCAAAAGAAAGTCATCAAGAGATGTTATAATCAAACTTGCCAAAACCAAAGATAAAGAGAGAATTTTAAGAGCAGCTAGGGATAAATGAAAAGTCACCTACAAAGGAGAGCCAATAAGAATAAGCTTGGACTACTCGGCAGAAACCGTGCAGGCAAGGAGGCAATGGGATGACATATATAAAGCCTTGAAGGAAAAAAATTACCAGCCAAGAATCATATATCCAGCAAAACTCTCTCTCATTTATGAAGCCGAAATTAGGACATTTCCAGATAAACAAAAATTTAGGGAATTTGCAAAAACCAAACCAAAAGTACAAGAAATACTAAAATGAGATCTCTGGTTAGAAAATTAATAACATCAGATAACAACTCAAGACTAGAACACAGGACAGAGCAACCAGGCATCAACCCAGATAAGTAAATCACAAAAATAAAACAAGATTAAAAAAAAAAAAGAAGCTCAAAACAGGGAAACGGCGACATCATTATGTAAAAGATGACAACATTAAATAAAAAAAAATCAATAAAGAGGGACTAAAATATGTAGTCATAGATTTTTCATATAGAGAGGAAGTCAAGGTGATATAAAGAAATAAAAGTTTGGTTTAAACTTAGAAAAATAGGGATAAATAATAAGGTAACCACAGAGGAGACTAACAATTCCACATACCAAAATAAAATCCAAGAAAATCTTAAAGACTCAAACAAAATCAACAACAATGAAAAAGAGGAAAACACAATATATAAAGAAAAACTACTCAGCACAAAAAATTAAGAGAAAAAAAGAAATTGTCAACAACACACAACAAAAGACATCACGATGATAGCACTAAACTCATACTGATCCCTAGTTATGCCACAGCAAATCGTGTGGTCTCTACAGATCCCACCTGCTGACAGATCACTGGGCCACAGCTCCCCTCACGCCTCACAAACTTGTCAGTCCAGGGGAGGGGGACCCTGTGGGTGTTGGGCTGAGCAAGTTCCTGTGGGGATATTGGAGTGGAGACACTTCTGTCCCACGTGTCACCATCTGCCTAGGTGGTCACCATGTTTGCTTACTGAGGAAGAAGACAAAGAAAGAACACAATGGTGAGACTAGATTTTGGCATCAACTTATAACTCTGTCCCATAAGTGGAACACGAGCTCACGATTTCTCTCCATAACTGGTGTCTTGGGAAGGTACAGGTAGAAGTGGGGTTGATTAGGCTGAGGATTCTTCTGCAATGATTTTCAGAAGGATCTAGTTACCTAGTTGCCATCAAGTCAATTCCAAGTCATGGGGACCCCATGTGCAGAGCAATAGTGCGATCCTTAGAGTTTTCAAGGCTGTGAACTTTCAGAAGCATATTGTCAGGCCTGTCTTCTGAAGTCCCTCTGGGTGGGTTTGAACCACCAACCTTTAGGTTAGTAGTCTTGGTTTAATCATTTGTACCACCAGAGACTCCTATAACATAGACCCAAAGCATTTTAAATACACCAACTCCTATCAAGCCCCTCCTACATCTCAGCACTAGGCTAGGACTCTGAGGGAAGCAATGTTGGTTAAGACATGCTCAGGCTCTCCAAGTGTACAGGGGGTAGGGGTGTGCTCTGGGATACCAGACTGGAAGCCAATCAGATCAACTTGAGCAGGGTTGTTTCCAAATAACATATCCTGTGGCTGGGCAATGCTGGCTAAGATGCACTCACTCTCATTCCTTTCTCCCCTCAGACCCTGGTCACCACTGATACATTCTGATCTCTATGCGTTTGCCTAAGGAACCCCGGTGGCACAGTGGCTAAGTGCTCAGCTGCTAACCAAAAGGTTGTTCTTTCAAACCCACCAGCTGCTCTGCTGGACCAATGACCTGGTGATCTGCTCCCATAAAGATTACAGCCTAGAAGACCCTATGGGGCAGTTCTACTCATCACATGCGGTCAGAACGACTTTGAATCAACTTGAAGGCAACTAAAAACAACAACAATGCATTTGTCTAGTTTAGACATTTTATGTAAGTGGGAACTTACGATATTTTTCCTTTTGAGTGTGACTTATTTCACTCAGCATGTTTTCAAGGTTCATCATGTTGTGGCATGTTATCAGGACTTCATTTCTCTTTTTGGATGAGTCATATTCCATTATATGGCTAGACCATATTTTGTTTATCCATTCATTTGTTGGTGGACAGGTGGATTGTTTCCACCATTTGACTATTGTGAATAATACCCCAATGAACATTCGTGTACAAGTATCTGTTTGAGTCCCTGATTTCAAGTCTTCTGGATCTATACCCAGGAGTGGAATTGCTAGGTCATACTCTGGGTTTTACTGGGTATGGTGACCAGCAAACCTGGTTGCTTTCTCAGAGATTCCTGAATTTTAAGCCAAAAGCAGCCACCTTTTGGCTGTGGAAAGCCTTGAGCATTTTTTCTGTTTGTTTGTTTTTAATTAAGGCTCTATATTTCCATTTTATTATATTTATAACTACTCCATTTTGGGTTTGTAGTGGTTCAGTGGTAGAATTCTCACCTTCCATGTAGGAGACGCGGGTTCAATTTTCAGCCAAATCCACCTCCTATGCGGCCACCACTCATCTGCCAGTGGAAGCTTGCATTGTTGCTATGATGCTGAATAGGTTTCAGCAGAGCTTCCAGACTAACCCAGACTAGGAGGAAAGGCCTGGCGACCTACTTCTGAAAATCAGTCAACGAAAACCCTGTGGATCACACCAGTCCAATCTGCAACTGTTCATTGGGAAGGAGCAGGACCAGGCAGCCTTTCGTTCCAGTGTGCATGGAGTCACCGTGAGTTAGGGGCTGACTCAGCAGCAGCTAACAGTAAACAACAACAACATCATATTGGGGGTTACTTCACAAGGCACAGTCACTTGGGGATAGAATTAAAAACCAAAACAAACAAAACCCCCAAACCCGTTGCCATGGAATTGATTCCGACTCATGGCAACTCCATGCGTTACAGAGTAGACCTGTGCTCCATAGGGTTTGCTTGGATGTAGTCTGTGCGAAAGTAGATTGCCAGGCCTTTCTTCTGAGGTGCTGCTGGTTGGGTTCAAACTGCCAACTTTTAGGTTAGTAGTCCGTGCAGATTGTTTGTGCTACCCCAGGACCTGGGGACACCGTAGGGTGAGGGAGTTCTCCTTGTCCAAAAGCAGCAAGAATCTAAAAGCTCACCATTTTCTTTGGAAGTGAAGCCAATACCTATGCTACCCATACCCCATTGCTGCTGAGACAATGCTGACTCATAATAACCCTACAGGACAGAGTAGAGCTGTCCCATGGGGTTTCCCAGAAGCAGCCTGTCACTTCTTTCTCCAGGGGAGTGGCTGGAGGGTTTGAACCTCTGACTTCTGTGTCGGCAGCCGAGAGCTTTAACCACTGTACCACCAGGGCTCCTTATCGTTTCTATACTAGTCCTACAGAAATCAGGATAGGATAGCCAGAATGGGGTATAATCACACAGATATGGGATTTTACAGCTGGAAGCAATTTAAGAGATTTTCAGGTCCGAATTTCCTACACTTATAATTAAAAAAAAAAAAAAATCTCAGGATGAGAAGTGAAATTGGTCTTCCCCAAGGACTAGAGATGCAGAACTTTAATAGAAGTAGGGACTGGAGCTGGTCCTTGGAGACTGCCTACAATTAGATGAGGGCAACCATTTTGTGCCCGATCCTGTAGAATGTTATTGAATTCAGAGGTGCTGGCAGTGCGTGAAGAAGAGTGTCCCCCTATCCTGGCACCCAAACCTCCACTTCTATTCAAGTCCAGATAGGGCATGTGCTGTCCCCCTGGTGGGATGCCGTGTTTAGTGCAACATGAGAGAGGGGTGGAGGGCTGGTCATGGCCCAGGGGACCTTCTCTGAAGGACATGGGGTCAGCCCCCTAGGGAGAATGATCAAGTTCCAGAGAGAAGGAAGATGCCCCCCTTTGGTGCTGTTAGAGGGAATGGGGTGGGAAAGGGAGCCCCTCCCTGGGCAGGGCCCTTCCTCTTAGACTCATGGGGAGGGTTGATGCACAGAGGGAGGAGACCTGCCTCACTGGAGGCAGGGATGATAGTGGAATCCAGGACAACTTCTTGGAGGAGGGGCTATTTGTTCCCAGTTCTGATAAGGTAAGGCATGGATGCGAGTCAGTGGATGGCCTCCCACAGGAGCACAGACCCAGCTCCTGGACCCTGACAAAGTCAGCACGCTGCCCGGGCTCTCAGCACCCTGCCCTCCCTGTGGCCCAGGAATAGAGGTGATCCTGAGATTCAGGCGTTCCAGTCGGCCTGCAACAAGACGGTGTTGCCCCAGCAACACTTTGGGGCTGAGTTCTGGCTTAGGGAGGGGCTCGGGGGACTGAGAGGTGAGGACTGGGCAGGGGGTGGGGAATAACAGGGGCGCAGCTCCTGATGCTGCTCCAGAAAGCAGACCTGGGTCATGGGGATACTCAGTGTCTACTGAGTCCCCAGGCTCTCCACGTCCACCTGTTCCAGTGTTATGTGGCCATCCTAGGCAGAGTGATCCCAGGACCCAGACCCCATGTGGGTTGGGGACACAGAGCTGGTGGAGGTGACGATGGGACCGCATGAGATTCACCATGGACAGAGCATTTTGTGCTTGTAGGAAGGAGAGGCAGGCCACTTATACAGGCTGCCCTAGGCCACACAGGCCCCATGCGTGCTGGGCCTTGCACAGGAGCCTGGCCGCTCCAGGCAGTGTCCACTCGCATCCCTCACACTAAGGAAGCTGCGTGCTGTGCTTACCCCAAGCTGCCACCCACGTCCACCCCAGTGTGGGGTCCTTGTCCCGTGTCCTTCCTGAGCTAGCACTGAAGCAGTTCCCCATCCAAACACTCAGTGAACAACTGGGAAACAGTCCAAGAGAAAGACAGGGACTGCCCAGGACACACAAGTGGGCAGAGTCCACAGGAAGAGGAAGTTTCCAGCCCCCTAGGCCAGAGCTCAGCCCCTGTCATGGGGTTTGCTTTGAGAATGAGAACTGCCAGCATGTAGGAAACCCTGGCTACCCCTTCCCATTGTGGGGCCAATTTCCTTTCACAACCCCACATGCACACAGGCACTCTTACACACACACACACACGGACACTCTTACTTCACAGGCGAGGCTGTCTGGGTGGGTTCAGAAGAGAAGAGGACACCAAAGAGGTGACTCCCCTAGAAAGAAGAGAGAGGGTGGAGGCAGCTCTGTCTTGGGACAGTGGCCGCCAGTCTTCTAGCCACATGCCCATGGCCCACAACTTTGGCCGGGAAAAGTGCCAGATGAAGGGAGAGGGACCCTAAGTTTCCCAGGGGTCTGCCAGGGTGAGCCATCCACACGGCAATATGGAGTAGACAAGGCTTGATCCTACAGTCACTCCTCTGGGGCCGTGGAGCTAGGATGAGCCCCTCCCAGTGTGGAGGGGGTTGCAGGGCAGAAAGCATCAGTTTCCTCCTCTGTAAATTGGGGTGCTTGGAGTGGGTGGCTTCCAGGATTCCAAGGCACAGAGAAGTGTCTTCTGGCCTTAGTTCTCTGGGGATGACCCACCGTGCTCTGAAGTCCTAGGAAAATGCTTTCTACTTCCTGGGATTGAATATTCCCTCAGCAAGAGCACTGGGGTGCTGGGACTGGGAACTTGGAGTTGGGCAGGGCAGGGCAGAGCCATGGATCCTTAGGCCAGATCCAGTCCTTGGTGGTACCTCGGGGTCCTCCTGAGGAAGTGGGGCCTTTGCCCTGAATTTGGGGAGGATGCTTTGTGAGTGAGCTGGACACCCCAGGGCCTGTGGAGGCAAAAGGACTCCTGAACTCCCCCACACCCCCCTCCCCATGGATCTACAGGTCCTGATCCTTCGCCTCCTGGTACCCAGGAGAGCTGTTGCCTCCAGGACACCTGAACACGGATGTGTGTTTTGTGATGAGTTTACCAGCCTGGGGATACAGTGCCAGTGTCAGCCACCAGGGGGCGGCAGCCGCCTCTGCCAGTGGTGTGTCCTGGGGCCCAGGAGAGCTGCTGCCTCCAGGACACCTGAACGCAGGTGTGAGATGTGAGGTTTCTTGCCTGGGGCTACAGGGCTAGTGCACAGTGGAGAGGAGAGGGACAAGAGCATGAAGACAGATACATGGGGAAGAAAAGAGCATATTCCATAGAGAAAAAAAAGCAGGGTACAGCCAGTGAGAGAAGGTTGTGGGGGGAGCTGCTGTTGGTGTCACTGTGTACAGTTATGAAGATGGCATGGGGAAATGTGAGCATTCAGCTCGCCACAGGGAATTTTGGGGAGCTCATATCTGAGATTGGGCCCAGGTCAGAGGGCTCAGGAAATGACCTCACTTCCTTGGTGATGGAGTACACAGAACTTGGAACCCTGGTAACCAGGCACCCACATTCTAGACACAGCCCCCTCTCCAGCTCACTTGAGTGGAGACACTCAAACTGGTAACATGTTTTCTTGCTGTTGCTCATCTTCCCTTGTGTCAAACCTTGAAAGATCCAGGAGTTCGACCCTTTCACGAAGGCTGAGACTTGGTCTCATTCCCCATCCCCGAAGGCTCTGGCCATTTACCAGAAAGAAACCGAAGGTAACACAGGGTGGCCCAGATGCCAATCCAGCCCAGACCACCACTGTGATCCCACCTGGGCAGCCCTACACCCCTCCGATGTAGGGTGTTGGGTGGGCCCAGTCCAAAAGGTTGGGTGCCTTGGAGACTGGGGGCTGGGGTGACACAGGTGGAGACCAGTTTCACGTTCCTGTCCAGCCTGATCACATAGGATGTTGGGATCTACCCGTCTACACAGCGGTCTTAGTTCAGACCAGAGCTTTAGGAGGGATGGTCAGGGGGATCTTAGGCTGAATTGACACACTCACCTGGGCCTTCTCTGCACTCTAGCTCACCCTGTGTAGGGCAGTCACCCCACGGTCCTACCTGCAGGCATTGACCGCCTATTGCTGACCTTGTGCTGGCCCAGCTCTTCCCAGATCCTGGTGCAATACTCAGAGATCCTTATGTTCACTCCTGCTCCTGAGCTCCCTCCTCCCCCTGCAATCTCTCCTCCCCCCTGGAAGGTGTGATGTAGAGAAGGACTGTAGAGCATGGGGTGGCCCTGGACAGTGGATGTGGCTGGGGCTGCATGGTGCATCCTCTGGCTGAATCTTCCTGTATGTAGTGTAGATGGGGAACTAGGAACTCCTCGAAGGTCCAGAGGACACAATGGCCTGAAGGGGCAGAGAGGGAAGGAGGAGGCTTGGAGCAGCCTTTAATGCCTCCTTTGGGCCGCTGCCGGGCACTGTCTCTGCAGAAGCCCCCACAGGAGATCCGAGAGGAAAAGGAGGATGGCATTATATACTCCGTCTACTCCAAGAAAGGAGCCAGGAAGGGCTGGCGCAGGATCTGGGTGAGTGTGTGTGTGGGCAGGGCCCCCAGCCAGTGCTCTGAGGTGGCCAGAGGGGACAAGGGGACCAGGCACCACCTGGAGATCCCTAGCTCCTTCCCAGGGCTTTCTCTCTCAAGGGCCACAGTTTGCTCCCAAAGGAATCTGCCAAAACCCTTTCCTTATCCCCTGCCCCCCCCACTGCCCTCCCCACCCTGGCCAGGTATGCAGTCACTCTTTCCATATTCGTAGGAATATCAGAAAGCAGTCTTTTATACTGTCTTCACTACACATCAGCCCAGGCATCTTTTTCCATGTTGTTCCTGTTTCAGTGTTGAACCCTCAGCCCCAGGGTCAGGCAGTACTCAGCTTGACTCTTCTTCCCCACCTTCTCCCAGCCTCTTGCATCCTCATGCTTAGCAGGCTTCTTTTACTCAAAAACACGGGGCTCAGGCTATGATGCACATATTTCTGCAACATGCAATCTCAGGGAACACACCACCATGACCCCTCCAAGTCAGGAGCTCTGTCCTGACTCAGCTGCAGAAAATTCCAGAAGGGAGTCTGGTTCCCACAGTGACTGAGCCTCTAACTGCTGCTGGCAATGGACCGATGCCTTCTGCTGCTACACTTTCAGCAGGGCTGCAGGAACCTCACGTGTGTCCTCACACACTGACCCACAGCAGGGCTGCAGAGACCTCATATGTGTCCTCACACACTGACCCGCAGCAGGGCTGTGGGAACCTCCCATGTGTCCTCACACACTGACCCACAGCAGGGCTGCGGGAACCTCCCATGTGTTCTCACACACTGACCCGCAGCAGGGCTGTGGGAACCTCCCATGTGTCCTCACACACTGACCCACAGCAGGGCTGCAGGAACCTCACGTGTGTCCTCACAAACTGACCCACAGCAGGGCTGCAGGAACCTCACGTGTGTCCTCATACACTGACCACCCAGGACAGACTCCCAGGAATGCCATGCTGGGGCAAAGGATGTGCACATTCTGAGTTAGGATCCCTAGAGCCAGACCCGTTCCCAAAACAGCTGTCGCAGTCACGTGGCCCAGCAGTCTGTGATGCTAGCTGCATCCTGCATCCAGCCTGTTCCAGCTGTTATGGTTCTTTTCCATTTTTCCCAATCTGCTGCCCAATTGGCCACTGGAGCCGCAGGGTGGCTCTGAGGTGCTGTTGGCCCTGAGAAGCTGAGCCACCTCTCAGTCCTTTACCGGTCATCTGGATTGGCCCTCCCTGAGCCATCTGTTCAGATCCTCGGTCTTGTGGGGGCCTTTCCCCCACCCGGGACCTCCAGGCATTCACCTTGGGCTGGATCTGGGACCACCATAGCTTTCGCTTCTCAAAACCCCCTTTAATGTACAGAAAGGAAAATCTGTGTCTTGCTTTGCATTCAGAGGGGGTCTCATGGGTGTGTCTGCTCTGTGCACTGTCTCCATCTGGGGAGGGAGTGAGCCCACACCAGACCTTCCCATCTGAGTCAGGAGCAGAGCAGGCCTCACGTGGCACACAGGGAACATCACGGAGTCCTAGAATCTGACGGTTCTGGACTCCTATCCCGTGACTTTGGACATACACTAGACATTGCTAAGCTGTGTTTTCTTGCCTCTACTACAGGGTGTTTTATGAGGACTCGCAAGGATGCTGGTCTTAATACCAAAGCAAAACAAACTACACTTGTTGCGGCCAAGTCCATTCTGAGCCATAGTGACTATATAGGACAGAGTAGAACTGCCCCATAGGGTTTCTAAGAGTAGCTGGTGGATTTGAACTGCAGACCTTTTGGTTAGCAGCCAAGCTCTTAAGAACAACTGTGCCACCAGGGCTCCATTCTTAATACAGGGGAGCAATATTATTAACAAAATGACTTGAGGTTCCTAATATGTGTAATCATCCCCACCTCCCGTTTGCTGTTGGGGGCACTCGTGTCCCACCTTTTGCCACAGGTCTTAGAGGTCCCAGACCCTGACTCCCTTGGTGGTTCACGGGGTACCTCTGACAGTGTGTCCCTCCTCTGTCTCACCCCAGTGTGTCTGTGGATCAGACCTGGATGAGACCTGCGTGGTGAGAACCGTGAAGGCTGGCTCGCTGGAGAAGCTTGTTGAGCACTTGGTGCCCGCCTTCCTGGAGGGTGACTTGTCCTACATCGATATCTTTTTGGGAACCTATAGAACTTTCGCCACCACCCAGCAGGTCCTGGAACTGTTGCTCCAAAGGTGAGCACTCCGCCCTCCACAACGCAGTAGGAACTCAGCCCTCAAATAGCTGTGAGCCTGGGGAATGTTACTCACCTCTCTGTACCTCAGTTCGCTCCTCTCAAAATTGGGGTGGTGAAGAATCAGCCTGCTTGAATTTACTGTCAGTACCACATGGGAAAAGCCATGGAAAGTGTGTACCTGGAGCCCCCCCCAAATCCAATATGTTGCCATTGAGTCAACCCCAATTCATAATGACCTTAGAGAACAGAGTAGAACTGCCCCATAGGGTTTCCAAGGGGCAACTGGATTTGAACTGTTGACCTTTTGGTTAGCAGCCAAGCACTTTAACCATTATGCCACTAGAGTCCCAACACCCAAAGCCCAGCTCTAGGGAAAAGGCTGCTGGAGGGGCTGGGATGTTCACATTTACTCTTTTCCTCTCCTCCCTGAAAAAGCTGCCTGCCTCGCCCCTCACTGACTCCATGGCCATCAGCAATCGTAGTCCTTATTTGAAAAGTCGGCGATGAGATTCCATCTAGTGGGTCCCTGTCCTTGATATAGCCAGAACAAGAATCCCTGGTGGCTGACAGAGGGGCCCCAGGACACTCAGATATTGGGGAGGGTACTGCTTGGGTTCATTCACTCAACAATTATCTATGAAGCCCCTACTGTTGCAGACCCTGTTCTAGACACTCAGCATCATTCAGTGAACAAAACTGACAGGAAGCCCTGCCTTCCTGGTCTCCATTCTAGTCAGGAGTCAGACAGGAACACTAGATATCAGAAGCAGGTAGTGTCCACAGTGCATTGGATGTGACGCCCTCGTGCCTTCTCTAGGTATAGATACAACTGCCCCCATTCAGCCGGGGATGGAGGACCCCAGGACCAGCAGAAAGAGTGAGTGGACATTGGGTGGAGAAAGAGGAACTCGTGTCTCCAAGGAAGACTGGGGATTGTAGGATGCCTATTTCAGGACTGGGGCTGGATATCCCCTTGGTCCCACATATCTAAATCCCCCTGGAAGAATGAATTCAGGGGAGCCCCAGCAGGGCAAAACACTCAGAGAGAGCTAAGGTACAGTCTGGGAAGCAAAGGGTTGGCAGGGGGCTCAGTATGGCCCTGAGGGTATCCTCCCCCATCTATAACCTACTCCCAGCTCTGGTTGTTCCCTCCCCATTGGAGGCCAGATTGAGGACGTGAGGAGAAACCTGCAACACAGCCCTGCACCCCTGTCATGGGTGCTCAGCTCCATGGGGCTCCTGTCCCTCAGGAGATGAGTGACTGTGGGAGACAGATTGTGTGCCTCCACCCTCAGACATGCCTAGACCACTACTGTGTGCCAGAATGTGAGGAGAACAAACAGACACACTGCTCCCTTCCCTTGGGTGTTTACTGTCCAGTGGGGAGGGTGCCAGGGGACAGACAGGGATATAAGTGAGGCTTCTTGAGAAGGGAGAGTTGGTCAGACCATTGATAGGATGCTGTCTGTGACCAAGGCCCCGTGTTAACCCCCTGCTCAGTGATCAGTTTGCCACTGCCAGGACAGCCAGAGGGCCTGGTGCACGGTGGGGCTAGACTTCAGAAGGTCAGGGACAGAGGGACCCAGTGCCTTGAAGAGATGCCCTGGGAAGTGTGGTGGGAAAGGCCAGGACTCTGACCCTGTTCTTCATCACACATCCCCAGCGCCATCTCTTTCATCTTGAAAACCTGGATGGATGAATACCCAGAAGACTTTGATCAGCCTGCACACTTGCCCTGCCTGAAGCTCCTGGTGGAGTACCTGCAGGTGAACATGCCAGGCTCAGACCTGGAACACTGTGCCCTTCTTCTCTGTGCCCAGCTGGACTACCTGGAGCCCCGTGAGGCAGAGCCAGAGGGTGAGGAGGACTGGGCATACATGCATGTGAGCTTGTGAGGGCACATGGGGTGGGATCCACAGGGAGGATCCACAGTGTTGGGGTTGGGCCAGAGCTCAGAGTAACCTCAGACCCTCCTCTGGTGGACCACAGTCTGGGAAGACTTCCTAGGGGTGGAAATCTGTGCCTTGGGCTTCTCTTAAAGGCAGTGGGATGCTTTCTGACATTAGAAAACGTGGGGAAAGGCAGATGTTGGTGAATATTTCTCCTCTTCTGCATCCCACGTCAGGGCCGGCACCAGGTCTAAAAGCAGCTCGGGATCTCTGTCCACCCGCAGAAGGAACTCCAGGGCGACCTCATGAGGCAGATCACGTTCCAATACCAACACTGGAGTTCCGCAGAGCATCAGGTCCTCCATCCCCACATCTGTCACCACACACAGGCCCTGCTGGAATGCTGGCATCTTCTCCTGGATCACCTCCTGGGGCAAATCCAGAACCACCTGTTGGGGCAGATCCTACCCCTGAACCATCACAGGAGCTGGATGGAACACCAGATCCTCAACCACCACCTCCATCATCAGATGAAGAGCCTCCTGAAGGACTGGGTTCTCTTCCTGGGTCACCTCCAGAACTGGCTCCTGTGCCCCCGGCAGATGTCGGTCCTGCTCCTGTATCAACACCAGAGCTCCACACAGCATCAGCTATTCCATCACCAGCTCCCGCACTGGCACCAGAAGGAAAGCCAGCTGGAGGGGTGGATTTCCATCCTGGGCCATCACAGGAACCAGCTCCTGGACCACCTGCTGGTGTCGATCCTGCTCCTGCAGCAACACTGAGGCTCAGTGTAGCCCCAGTCCCTCCATCTGCTGCTCTGGCCCAGGCGCCTGATGAAGGGCCGAACGGAAAGCCACATTCTAATCCTGGGCCACCTCCAGAACTCAGTCACGGACCACCAGCTGCTGTGGATCCTGGTCCTGCAGCAACACCGGAGCTCAATGAAGCACCAGGTCCTACATCTCCAGGCCTGGCCCAGGCTCCAGAGGAAGAGGCTGCTGGAAAGGTGGACTCGTATCCAGGAGCACCTCCAGAACAAGCTTCCAGACCACCAGCTGAGGTCCATTCTATTCCCACAGCAACAGCAGAGCTAGATGTGGCGCCATGTCTTCTGTTTCCTGGTCTGGCCCAGGCTCCAGACAACGAGTCTGCTGGGGGGCTGGCCTTGTATCCTGGGTCACCTACAGAACAGGCTCCAGCACCACCAGCTGATGTGGAACCTGCTTCTGCACCAACACAGGGGCCCCATGTAGCCCCATGTCCTCCATCTGCTGCTCTGGCCCAGGCACCAGAAGAACAGTCTGATGAAAAGTCGGATTCTTATCCTGAGCCGCCTACAGAAACGACTCCTGGACCACCAGCTAATGTTGACCCTGCTCCTGCATCAACACCGGGGCTCAAGTAGCCCCAGATCCTCCATCGCCAGCTCTGGCCCAGGCCCCAGAGTCCCAGCAAGTCAGCATGCCCACTCCACACCAGCTCCTCAGCCCCAGCCAGGGAGCATCGGCTTCAGAACGAGATCCTTCCTTCCCTTCACCTGAGTGGGTATTTCTCTGGATTATATGTAGCACATTTACAGCTTACTTTACAGTTATAGCTCTTACTGTCTTCACTGGTAGATTTCTCATTAAATAAAGTTTTGTTTTAATGGTTTTAAAGGGTGTGATACCGTGGTTTTATGCACTTTCAGGATCCTATCAACTATCACCAGTATCTATTTCAGAACATTGTCATCAACACAAGCAGAAACCCTGGACCCATTAAGCAGTCCTCCCCATGCCTGTCCTCTGTGCCCATGGCAATCAGTGATTGGCTTTCTATTCCTCTGGATTTACCTGCTCTAGATTTCTTATCTAAATGGAAACATGTAGCCTTTTGTATCTTGCTTCTTAGGTTAATGTGTTAGAGGTCAGTCCACATTGTAGCACGTGTCAGTTTCTCACTCTAAAGCTCAATGGTATTCCCTTGTGTATATGAATCACACTTTGTTGACCCAGTCATCTGTTGATGGACATATGGGTTGGTTCCACCTATTGACTGATGGGAGTAGAGCTGCTGTGAGCATTCATGGACAGGTATCTGTGTGAGTGCCTCTCTACAGGATAAATCCCTGGGGTGGGTAAAGGAAGGTGGGAAGAGTGAGGACACAGTCCAGGTGTGGGGACTGAAGTGTCAACGAGGAAGCTGTGGAGATCTCAGGAGTAAGGTGGGAAGTGGTTCAGTAGAAGGCATACCTGTAGGGAGTGAGGAGGTTGGAGGGGTCAGTTGAAGTTCAGGTGTGGCTATTGAGGTGGGAGAGTCAGGAGGCAGCCCTGGGGTGGGAAGTGAGAAGGTAGGAGTGGCCAGGACTCAGCCTGGTTGTAGCAACTAAGGAAGAGGGAGGGTTTAGGAGATGGCTGAGGTGTAGGTAAGGAGGAAATGGGAAAGTTCAGATACCAGGCAGGTTATGGAAAGTTAGGGGCAGGTAGGAGCCAAGAAAACACCTAAGTGAATGTACTGAGTCTTTAGGAGGGAGCTAAGGGTAACCCAAGTGTGGTAGCTCAGGAGGTGGTAGATCAACAAACAGCAAAGGTCTGCAGAGGAAGGAGGTGAAAAGTGTCAGGAGAAAGCACAGGTGTGGTCAGTGAGATGGTGGGAAGAGCCAGGAGGCAGCTCAGGTTTGGGGAGTGAGGAGGTGTGAGGGGACAGGAGACAGCCCAGGTGTGGGAAATGGGGAGCTATGAGGAATCTGGAGGCAGCCCAGTGTTAGCAAGTGTGTAGATAGAAGGGCAGGAAAAGAACCCCTGTACGGGTCCTGAGGAGCCTGGACAACCAGGAGGCGGCAGAGGGTGGGTACTGAGGAAGTGGTAGAGGTTGGGGGCTACCCCACCTATGGAAAGTGATGAAGAGGGAGAGGCTCAGGTATGAGTAGTGATTACGTTGGAAGGGCCAGGAGGCAGTCCAGGTGTGGGCCTTTTAATCATTTTACGTTGGCCGAGGCAAGGTAGGGTCAGATACAAATCAAGACAGCCCAGTTAACCCATTTCCATCCAGTCGATTCCGACTCATAGTGACCCTATAGATCAAGAGAGAGAGTGAAAATTTCAAAGGCTTGATTGTGCCCACAGGCTCTAGGGAGAATACAGCATTAAAAAAAAAAGCCCTAATTGGGGTTGCACCCAGCGCAGGGCTACAAAAGCCACATCTGGAGAAGACAGCTCATGTATGCAAGCAGGGCACAGTAGGCTAGGCTTCCTGGGGTTTGGGTGTTTTGATAATTCTACAGGACCCAGAGCATAGGCGCTGTCCCTAGGTGTTGGGTACCTGCTTGTCCCTAAGTGTTAGGTACCTGCCTAGAAGTGTGAGAGCCAAGTAAGGGGGAGGGGGTGGCAGGAGAATTGACTTAGCTGCTCAAGAAAGGGAATGGCCTGGCCTTCAGCTGGGGCCTTAAAACTGTGTTAAAACAGCTTTTAAGAAACAAACAATAACCCCACTTATATTACAATTGACCCCTTGAATATGTATCTGACATCATTTTGAACTTGACCATTTGTGTTGATTGGCTTGGTTGCTAGAAGAGACTCCCAAGGAATAGTGAGGAAAGTAAAAAATAAAAAGGAGGAAAACAAGTAGAAGTCTAAGAAGTCTTTGTAGGCTGGGTCCTGCTGGGAGGAGCCTCCAGAGACTGGGGTTGGGCCAGGGCTCAGTGTAACCACAGAAGCTCCTCTGGTGGACCACAGTCTGGGAAGGCTTCCGGGGGTAGAATCTTGCGTGTCCTTGGGAGGTTTCCTGTGTTTGGAAAGACAAGAGGAGAGGCAGACACGTTGGAGAACTGTTTTGTTCTTTTAACTCCAGAGTGGCCGGCGCTGGGCTCCACCATTGTTTTTTCTTCTGCCATAAAAATGGCACACCCCAGACAGGAGCTGACTCTGGACAAAGGTGACACTTGGAACAGAGTTGCAGCTGGCCCGAAAATGTGAACAAGAAATAAAACTTGGTTGATGAATGATTTGGGGGTTGTTTGTTACTGCAACAAAACACAGCAGAAGCAGACTAATACTGCAGGACATTTGGGTAAACCTCCAGAAGGAGTTGAGCAGAACCTGCTATTGAGTCTTTTCTCGGGGCGCAGGGATCTTTATCTTTCCATTTTCATGTGCCATGAGATTCAGCTTATTTAAGATCCCCAAATACCTAGAAATGAGGAGGGTCTGATATTTTTCATTATTAAAAGAAAGAAATGTAAAGGCCAAAAACCATCAGGGCCATAATAAATGGACGCTGATGGAATTGGAGAACAATGTGGCACAGAACCTCAAATTTCTAAAACAAACAAAACCCAAAAATCAAAAAATCAGACTTACTGGACTCCTGGAGACTGGAGGACTCCCTGAGGCTATTGCCTTGAGATGCTCTTCAAACCTTGAACTGAAACTAACCCCTGAGGTCACCTTGCAGCTGAATAGCAGATAAGCTCACAAAAAATATCAGCCATGACTACTGAGTTCCTTTAAAAAGTCCCCTATATGAGGCCATACAGTGAACAGTTCCTTTAAAACAAAGATGAGACCATAAGGGGGCAGGGAAACTAGATTAATGGAAGGAGAACAAACAGAACAGAAATAATAACAATGGTCACATATTGTGAGAATATAACCAATGTCACTGAACAATTTGTGTAGAAATTGTCGAATGGAAACCTAAACTGCTGTGTAATCCTTCACTGAAAACACAAAAAAAATTATTAAAAACAACCAGAAACCATCAGAATCAATGTACTACCACAATTGAGAACAAAATATTTTATTTCTCTCAATAAAACTATAGTTTACAGTAGTATTTACTGAATAAATTATATATTTTCTCTTTTACAGGCAATAAACTAAATCACGAATATTTCAAAGACGATATATGTACAGGACATAAGGCCTTTGATAAATAACTTTGTTTTGTTCATTTCACTAGTAAACAGTGAAAACATCTTTATAGAAGTTAGCTTTCTATAAAGTATATGCAGAATATGACACTGATCTTTATAGGAAACCAGTTTAAGTTTTCAATGACATGGGCTATGATTTTAATGTGGCAAAAAAAGAAAACAGAATCTACACTTTATTCACCATTTTGCATAGATGGTTTTGTTTTTAAAAAAATAAGCAGATTACCTATGGTGCTTATGTATAATCACTGGCTACATGCAAAATGAAATAACGCAAGAGTCAATAAGAAAATAGTACTTCCAAGTCCAAAAAAGGTAATTGGCAATGGTATAGAAAGCAGCTTAGATAGACATAGTTCATGCAGTTCTTCACAGTTCAGCAAACAACAGCAAGTTGTGTGGTCTCTACACATCCCATCGGCTGACCATCCCGGGGGCACGGCTCCCCTGCCATCTCACAACTTGTCACTCCAGCTGAGTAGGACCCTGTGGGAGGTGGGCTGGACCAAGTTCCTGCGGGGATTCTGGAGTGGAGACACTTCTCTCCCACGCTGTGTATGCCTGTCACCATCTGCTTAGGTGGTCACCATGTTTGCTTACTAGGGAAGAAGACAAAGAAAGCACACAGTGGTGAGACTAGATTTTGGCATTGACTTAGAACCCTGTCCCATAAGTGAAACTCGAGCCCACGATTTCTCTCCATAACTGGTGTCTTGGGAAGGTACAGGCAGAAGTGGGGTTGGTTAGGCTGAGGATTCTTCTGCAATGATTTTCAGGTGGATCCAGTTACCAGTTGCCATCAAGTCAATTCCCACTCACGGGAACCCCATGTGCAGAGTAGAACTGTGATCCTTGGAGGTTTCAAGGCCGTGACCTTTCGAAAACATTGCCAGGCCTGTCTTCCAAGATGCCTCTGGGTGGGTTTGAACCAACAAGCTTTCAGTTAGCAGTCTTGCTTTACCTATTTGCACCTCCATGGACTCCTATGACATGGACCCACCGCATGTTAATTACTCTGATGCCTATCAATTCCCTCTTAATCTCAGCACTGGGCTGAGACTTCGAGGGCACCAACACTGGCTAAGACACTCTCACGCTCTCCAGGTGCACAGGGGGTGGGGGTGTGCTCTGGGATACCAGGCCGGAAGCCACTCAGATCAACTTGAGCACGGTCATTTCCAAATAACATACCCCCGTGGCTGGGCTATAAAAATACATCCGGCAAATACTTAACCTAAAATGGTGAACATTTAAAGTCGGAGCCAGCTTACTCAACCTGTGACAGTTCCATCATTATACGTGAGGAAGCAGTATACAGCCCACACACGGTCAAAATCTTAAAATGACTGAAAACGCAGAGGAAAATAGTGAACCTAAAAACAAAAAAACCAAACCCGGTGTGGTCCAGTTGATTCTGACTCATAGCCAACCTAAAAAAACCCCCAAAACCAAACATGTTGACGTCAAGTCGATTCTGACTCATAGTGACGTATAGGAGAGAGTGGAATTACCCCATATGCTTTCCATGGAGCGCCTGGTGGATTCGAACTGCCGACCTTTTAGCTAGCAGCCGTAGCTCTTAACCACTACGCTACCAGGGTTTCCAGCCCACCTAAAGCAGTCTGTTAAATAACCAAGAAGCCCTTCCTGAGGCACCAGGGCACTGTGGGGAGGCTGCATAACTCCCAGGGTGAGTCTAAACAGGGCACCCAACCAAGGCGGGCTTCCCAACCCAGAGAGTCAAGCCCCACTTTACAAAGCCCTGGACCGGACATCCAAATGCCAGAGTTTGCTTTTCTGACTTCTGCAAACCTAAGCTACGGTCACCTCCGCTTTTTATTTTACTAAGCAGAATATTAAGTTCATATGCTTTGGTTCTTATCTTTATTCAGAGACATTAATGACATTCACTGTGCTGGGGGACCATCACCACTATCCATCCCCAGATGCTTTTCATCACTGAAAAGGGAACCCAGTGCCCCTTCAGCAACAGCTCCTCATTTCTCCCTCCCCTCAGCCCCTGGTCACCACTGATACAGTCTTATCTCCATGCACTTGCCTAAGGAACCCTGGTGGCACAGTGGTTAAGTGCGCAGCTGCTAACTGAAAAGTTTTCAGATGAAACCCACCAGCTGCTTCACTGGAGAAATGACCTGGTGATCTGCTCCCATGAAGATTAGAGCCTCGAAAACCCTATGGGGCAGTTCTACTCTGTCACGTGGGGTCAGAATGAGTTGGAATCGACTCGAATGGCAACTAGCAACAACACCAATGCATTTGTCTTGTTTAGACATTTAAGTGGGATCATATCACACTTGTCCTTTTGAGTCTGACTTGCTTCACTCAGCTGATGTTTTCAAGGTCCACCATGCATGGCATGTATCAGGGCTTCGTTTCCCTTTTTGGAGGAGTGATATTCCACTGTATGGATAGACCATATTTTGCTTATCCATTCCTTTGTTGGTGGACACTTGGGTTGTTTCCATCATTTGACTATTGTGAATAATACCACAGTGAACGTTCATGTACACGTATCTGTTTGAGTCCCTGATTTCAAGTCTTTTGGGACTACATCTAGGAGTGGCATTGCTGGGTCATGTGGTGACCAGAGAACCAAGTTGTTTTCTCAGAGATTCCTGAATTTCAAACAGAAAGTAGCCCCCATTTGGCTCTAGGAAGTTTTGAGAATTTGCTTTTTTAATTAAAGCTCTATAAAAACCAAACCAAACCAAACCGGTTGCCTTTGAGTCGATTCCAATTCATAGCAACCCTATAGGACAGAGTAGAACTGCCCCACAGGGCTTCCAAGGAGCTCTTGGTGGATTCCAACTGCCGACCTTTTGGTTAGCAGCCTTAGCTCCTAAGCACTTCACCACCAGGGTCTCCTAAGGCGCTATGCTTGCACTTTATGATATTTATAACTACCCTGTATCTGGGGTTGTAGTGGTGCAGTGGTGGATTCTCACCTTCCATGTAGGGGACCCGGCTTCCATTTCCAGGCAATGCACCTTATGCGCAGCCACCACCCATCTGCCACTGGATGCTTGGCTGTTGCTATGATGCTGAACAGGTTTCAGCAGAGCTTCCAGACTAAGCCAGACGAGGAAGAAAGGCCTGGTGATCTACTTCTGAAAATTAGCCAAGGAAAACCCTGTGGATCACAACAATCCACTCTGCAGCTGTTCATGGGGTTGGCACAGGACCAGGCTGCGTTTGGTTCCAGTGTGCATGGGATCGCCATGAGACAGGGGCTGACTCAACAGCAGCTAACAGCCAACGACAACAACCCCATATTGGGGGTTATGTCACAAGGCACAGTCACGTGGGCATAGAATTAAAACAAACCAAAACTGTGGCTGTGGAATCCTGTCTGACTCATGGCAACTCGAGGTGTTACAGAGTAGAACTGTGCTCCCTAGGGTTTACTTGGTTGTATTCTTTAGGGAAGCAGACCTCCAGGCCTTTCTTCTGAGGTATGCCGGATGGGTTCAAACTGCCAACCTTTATGTTAGTGCCACCCAGGGACCTGGGGACAGCGTAGGGTGAGGTAGTTCTCTTGTCCAAAAGCACCAAGAGTCTACAAGCTCACCATTTTCTTTGGAAGTGAAGCCAATACCTATGCTACCCATATCTCATTGCCACTGAGTCATTTCTGATTCCTAGTGACTCTGTAGGACAGAGTAGAACTGCCCCACAGGGTTTGTAAGAAGCAGATTGCCACATCTTTTTCCTGCAGAGCCGCTGGTGAGTTTGAACCACTGGCCTTTTGGTTAGCAGCCGAACGCTTTACCCTCTGCACCACCAGGGCTCCTTACACTCTCTATGCCAGTCCTACAGAAATCAGGATAGGATAGTGTGAAAGGTGTCTAATTACACAGATACGGGATTTTGCAGCTGGAAGCAATCACAGAGATTCTCGGGTCCAAATTTCCTACCCTTGCAATTAAAAAATGAAAAAAACTTGGACTCAGGATGAGAGGCAAAGTTATACTTCCCCAAAGACCAGTGATGCAAAACTTTAACAGAGAAAGTCTGCAGCAAAAAGAGAGACTGGAGCTGGTCCTAGGAGGCTGTGTACAATTTGGATGAGGCCGACCATTTTGTGGCTCCTTGAAGGTCCACGCCAATCAGTAACGAGATGACTGATAGGATGAGAAGAGATCCAGGAAGAAAGCTGCCATGCCCCTGGGACTTGTATCAGGATGGACTTCAGATGCGGCCTCTCATTTCAAAGCCGTTTGTGCAGCAGTAATATCTTAACACCCTTCGCTGCCTGATTGATTTTTTTCCCAAAGGGCCCAGGCGACCCTGAGGGCAGCCAGGATTTTTTTTTTTTTTTGACGTCCTACAGTGGGCTTTCCAGCACCCAAGTTCTTCCTGCTAATTGTAAATCTGAGCGGTTACCTTGTTATCCAGTGGGTCACACAGCTCCGGGGCCCTAACAGGGCTAACCTAAACTCTGCTTCTGCCTCAGTTGGAGAATGTGAGGGTAGAAATACGGTTGGGGTTTCAGTGGGAAAGGAGCAGTGTTGTGGGTTGCTTCTCATGTACGTAGAAGGACAGCATCAGATGCCAGAGGCCCAGCCACGGTCTGCGGGGACCAGGAGCTGCATCTCCATCTCAGCCCTCCCTCATCAGCGCTTCATTTGGTAGCATTTTTCTTTACAAAAAACCACACTGGACATCACTGGATTTAAGATTTTTTGTTTGTTTCTTGTTTTAATAAGACTCTATATTTGCATTTATTGTATTTATCCCTACCCCTTAATGGGGGTTCCTTTAAAGCCCACAGTCATCTTGGGGTTAAGTGGCTGTAAGGGATTTCTTGCCAAAGATTGGAAACAAAGACAAGGCTTTTTCACACCATGTTTATGGATGCTTCCTTCAAGTTGCTACCTAAGCAATGAACCAGCCCCCATCTGTCAGCTTGTTGTACTTGGTGGCTTGCATGTTGCTGTGATGCTGGAAGCTATGCTATGCCAGCTATACCAGCAGGGTCACCCATGGTGGACAGGTTTCAGGGGAGCTTCCATACTAAGACAGACTAGAAACTGACCCCAAAAGGGTGTCCCGCGCTCAGCTGCTCACCAAAAGGTTCCAGGTTCAAATTCACCCTGAGGTGCCTTGGACGGAAGTCCTGTCAATCTACTTCTGAAAAATGAGCCATTGAAAACCCTAACCTGCATAATTCTACTCTGGTTGCCATGACTCAGGGTGGACCAAACCAAAACCAAACAAACCCAGTGCGGTCAAGTCGATTCCAACTCATAGCAACCCTACATTAAGCCCCAAATGAAGAAGATCCAAATGCAAGGGGTGACTATTTTGTATTGTCAAAAGAAGAGAATACTCTGTTGGGAATGACACCAAGGAGCCCCACTTTGCCTTGACTTTAGGGGACGTGCGTATCCCCTTGTTACATATGGTCATGCAGTAGCCTCGTCTAGCTGTTCCTCTGTGCAATGTCCTACCTGGGAAAATAGTCTGTGAAAACCAAAACCAAACCAAACCCGGTGCGGTTGAGTCAATTCTGACTCATAGCGACCCTATAGGACAGAGTAGAACTGCCCCATAGAGTTTTCAAGGAGCGCCTGGTGGATTCGAACTGCCGACCCTTTGGTTAGCAGCCGTTTCCAGTCTGTGAAAAAACACGCTATTTGTAGGTGTGACACAGTGTCAGCATTCTTCCTAAAACCCAGGCCGACCTGGTGGTACAGACGTTGTTTTTGCGCAAGCCGGGGCCTGTGCCCACTTGTAAACCAGCAGGGAAGGGGAAGAAACGACAAGTTACTCACCAGGTAGACATCAAGCACTGAGGTGTTATCATTCTGCGTTTCCAGAGCTTCTATCTCAGAGGTTAGGTAGATGGTCACCTAATCCAAGATAAATGTTAAACTGGAAACTTTGCTGGAAAATTATACAAGGGTCGTGAGCACGTTGCCGCCATAACAAAATTCATAGAAACCTCCACGATTGTGGCTACAGACAGACAGATCATGGGGCGGATTTGGGGGATGAAAAAAAAAATTTTTTTTTAATGCTGTTCAAAGGGGATATGGTCACACCTGGAGATACAGCACTTGAGTTAAAGTGTTTGATTGTGGCTGCCATGAGCCAGAATCTACTCCATGACAACTGTGTGTGTGTGTGTTTAATAGTGGGCTTTCTCTCCCTGCTTCTTGGCATTTTCAAGATGTGATTTGTGAAGCTCCTTCCTGTGAGAAGGGGGCTGCTTGGGACCGAGAAGCCCGCTGCTCATATTTGGATGGTTGCTTCTTGCTGGTTAAGTGCTCCTCTCTTGGTGCTCACAGTTCGCCAATTTATAGAAGACAACCTTGTGCAGAGTTAGCACTGATGATGTCTTTTCTTTTTACTACTGTTTTTTTTCTTTTTGGCGTGAAAGGTTCAATTACATCAGTGGTTAAACACAATTTTCTGCCCCACAAGGAGCCCCAGTGGCACCGAAGGTTAAGCACGGCTGCTCCCCAAGAGGTCGGCGGTTCATTGGGAAAAAAGACTTGATGACCTGCTCCTGTAAAGATTACAGCCTTCGAAAGGCTATGGGCCAGTTCTACTCTGTTATACAGGGTCACTATGACTTGGAATCGACCAGATGGCACCCAACAACATCCCCTCGAGTTCCTGATTTGGGAGGTCTGATGTGGGGTGCATGACATTGTATCAGGTGATGCTGATGCTGCTGGTCTGGTCCAGGGACCTCACTTTGCTCCACACGGAATTAAGTCATTAGAGTGCTGTGTTAAATGCTTTCATCATACCTAAGCATATAAGACAATGCACTAATTATCAACTCAACGGCAATGATTTGGGATTATATGCTTTGTGAGGAGAGTCCTAAGTGTACCTCAGTAACAAGGACAATGACAAAAGCCAAAAGAATGCAGGTAGAGAGCTGTTTATGCAGGGAAACTGCCTTGTTTTCTCGTGATATGATAACCAGTGTTAACTATTGAAGCAATTGGTCCATCTTGTTGTTATCAGCTGCCCTGGAGTCAACATTAACTCATGGTGACCCCATGCACAACGGAACAAAACGCTGCCTGGTCCTGTGCCATCCCAGTGATCAGTTTTCAGTCAGATTATTGTGACCTACAGGGTTTTCACTGGCTGATTTTCAGAAGTAGATTGCTAGTCCTTTCTTCCTAGTCCCCCTTAGCCTGGAATCTCGGCTAAAACCGGCCCAGCACCATGGCAACACTCAAGAATCCACTGACAGATGGGGTGGTGGCTGTGCACGAGGTGCACTGGCTGGAAATCAAACCCGGGTCTCCCTCACAGACTGTGAGAATTCCACCATCTTGAACCAAATAGTATTTAAATCGTGTATTAATTTAGGGGCTCAGGAATGCATGATTTTTTTCTTCATGGAAATACAAGATAGTTTCGTTTTTAACCTGTGGAAATTTGTCATGTGAAGGTTTCTGCAGGCCCAAATTGTCTGCAGGGTTTGGATGTTTGGTGTTAGGAGAAGTGGGGAGTGGTGGCCATCTGCTACATGGAGGGAACCTCAGCCTGGCATGTGGTCGCCCCCAGGCGGTCGAGCTGAGAGCAGCTGTAGAGAAGAAGGACTTCCCCTCTCACCTTCCATACCATGTCCTCTTCCTGAGATCCCCTCCTGGCTTAGCTCAGAGCTCACCTCTGCTGACAACACCATAAGGTCATCCTCTTACGGAGCCCTGGTGGCACAATGATTAAGTGCTCAGCTGCTAAGTGAAAGGTTGACAGTTTGAAGCCACCAGCAGCTCCGCAGAAGAAAGACCTGGTGATCTGCTTCAGTAAAGACGACAGCCTGGGAAACCCTATGGGGCAGCTCTACTCTGTCCCATGTGGTCGCTATGAGTGGAAATTGACTCATTGGCACCCACCACCACCAACAAGGTCACCCTCTCAGGATGGGAGACTACTGAGGACATTATAACCTCTGTGCCTCTCATCTGGGAACTGCACGTAATTCTCTCTGTAAACATCTCACTATAAATGGAAGACACACGAACTAGTTAGGAATCCTGACCTTTTCAATATCAAACAAACAAAAGAAAAGATTGCCCAAAAACTGTGTAGCTCTTAATAAATAAGGTTTCTTTGTATTTTTCCTGGCCATAGAAGTAAGGCATATTGAGAAAACTTTGAAAATAAAGAATACTAGGAGGAAGGAAGGTGCTTTGGTGGCACAGTGGTTAAGGTGCTCAACTGCTCACTGAAAGGTCAACGGATTCAACCCACCAACTGCTCTGCAGGAGAAAAGATGGGGCAGTCTGCTCCTGTCAAGATTATAGCCTTAGAAACTATATGGGGCAGTTCGATTCTGTCCTACAGGGTCACTAGGAGTCAGAATCAACTCGAAGGCAAAGGGCTTTGGTTTATGTAAAATATATGATGGGGGGTGGCAAAAAATACACTACAAAATAATAGTGGTTTTCCAGACTTTCTGAATCGTGGGCCGTATTGCTTTTCTAAAATTTTTAAAATTAACTTCCTCCTTCTGATTTTAATTTTTAGTTACTTGTATTTATTTTCTTCCTAATATGGGTATAAGCAAGAATATTCTGGAAGTGCTTGTTCTTTTCAAAATTTTATTTCTTTAATGGCCCTACATGCATATGGTACAAAATACAGCGGAAAGTAGCCCTCTGTACCCATATCCCCGTGTGATTCAGAGTTCTCCTGCCTAGAAGCAGACTTGTTCTGGGAGTATTTTTTTTAATATGATATTTACCTTTTGGTTTTGGAACCTAAGAGTATGTCATCGACATGGTTAAAAGAAAATAAAAATAACAAAACAGAAACGTTAGTGTATTCTCCAGGACCCAATAAGTACATTTATGGATGATAATTTTTAAAAAATACATTACCAGAAAAAAGAAATACCAGATTTCCTTGGTTCATAGAATCAAAATTTGATAAAATTGAAGTCACCTCTTTTTGAGCCTTTATTATCCACACTATTTTACACATGTGTTAGTTTTCCATCTTAGTAAGTAGAATATTTTTGCATCATTAAATTTGGGCACAAAAACGACGCTCATAGATACTCGTATCCAGATTATATAAAGAACTCTCACAACCCAATAACAGAAAGGCAAATAACCCAGTAGAAAAATGGGCACAACATACCAATTACGATGGCTAAAATCCATAATGCCGACATCAATAAATGTTGGTGAGGATGTGGAGTCACAGGAACTCCCATTCATCACTGGAGGGAATGCACAATGGCGGGTTGGAAAGTCCTCACAGTTTTCTTACAAAGCCAAACGTTATCTATAATAGAAATGCCACAAGTGAGTGTCTTTAATGAACACAAATTTATTTTCTCACAGTTGAGGAGTCTAGAAGTCCAAAGTCAGGGTGCTTGCTGGAGAGGAAGGTTTTCTTTCTCTGCAGGCTCTAGGGGAAGGTCCTTGTTCCCTGGTGATCTTCATGTGGTGTGGCATCTATCTCCTCCCACCTCTGCTTGCTTCTCTATGCCTAATCTGCTCTTTTTATGTGTCTAAGGTGATTGGCTTAAAATACACCCTACACTGATATGGCCTCTTAGCAAAGAAATCCCATTCTTAAATGAGAATATAACCACAGGTATACTCATCACTGTCAAGTCGATTCCGACTTATACCAACCCTACAGGACAGAGTAGAACTGACTCAAGGGGTTTCAAGGCTGTAATCTTTATGGAAGCAGACTGCCCCATCTTTCTCCCGTGGAGGGGCTGGTGGGTTTGAACCACCACCATTTTGGTGAACAGCTGAGCACTTAATCACTGTGCCAACAGGTAAAGGGGTTAGGATTTAAAACACATGTTTTAGGGGGACACAATTCAACCCACAACACCGTATGATCCAACAATCGTGCTCCTTGATTTACCAACATTGAAAGCCTACGTTCACACAAAAACCTGCACACAGTGTTTATGGGAGGGTTTCTTATCTGTAGTTCTCATCAGTGTGGTGGCTGAATGCATCTCTCTGTCTCCTTCCTGAGCCATCAGCAACCATAGTGCACCCCTGCTTCCTTCTGTGGGGTGACCTTGTCTCCTGGAATGGACCCTGGGCACACAGAAGGCACTCATGCCCCTGCCGTGTAAAACGTTGGACTCTTAGGCTGCCTCCAAAGAGCCAGCTCTGCTGGCTCTACAATCAGAGCTCCAAGGACATTGGCATTGCCCAGGACACATACCAAGCCCTCCAGAGTGCCCCCCGAGGCCCCTTTCCCTGGGTGGGGGCAGGCACCCCCACCCACCGACAGCTCCCACTAAGGACAAAGATCTAATTTCCAACTCTTGGTCTCTCTAGCCAAGAAAATCAACCTTATTTAAAGGCTGTTTAAGGTGGGCGATTAGCTAAGGGCCGCAAAACTGGCCCTGACCACTTCCTTCGCAAATCCTGCAGAAAACTTACTTTTGTGTTTGGGCCTCAACCAAAATGAATACTAAAAACGTTTTGTTTAGCATTCTGTGATTTTTAGCAAAGACAGGTTAGTGAAGGGTATACACACTATTGAAGAGAAATGTGGATCTCTCCTAATCAAGAAATGCCTTACAGAGGACGTAAAATCTTACCTGTACTCAGATACCTTTCTGCTATACGCATGACTGTGTATGAATGTGTCCATTGCTGCTTAAAGCGCTAATGGAATGTGATTATTGAAACAGTGAGGAGCTAACATAAGGGATCATGAAGACTAAGAAGATCCTGCGGGAATACACCATCCAATCCAAATAATTGCACCACAAAGATCAAACCAGTAGCTATGGAGTCAATTCTGCCTCATGGCGCCCCCGTGTGTGTCAGAGTAGAACTGTGCTCCACAGAGTTTTCAGGAGCAGATAGACAGATCTTTCTTCTGGGGTGCCTCTGGGTCAACTCAAATCTCCAAGCTTTCGGTTAGCAGCCGAGTGCCTTAACCGTTTACCCTACCCAGGGTCTGCAGAAAATTCCTGTTCCCGTGAAGATGCCCCAAGTACTGAAGGTAAAATATGTTCTGAGAAGGATTTTCACTTCAATGTCTGCACCACTGATCAGTTTAATGTCTATTTCTCTTCAATTCTGGTACTGGGGAATATTCTGCCTATTGCCCCATTTCCTTGTTGTGCTGTTGATTTCCTGGGCACAAAGCCATCACAGAATTGATTCCTAAGTTCTTTGGCTAAGAGTTTCCCAGCTCCTGTTTCAGGGTTCACGTCTAAGGGCAAGCATCTCTCTGGGGAGGAATGCCCCCCAAACCCAGCGGTCAGGTCAGAGGCTCACCATGCCTCAGCTCCCACCTCAGGAAGATCCATTTCCGGAAGCAAAGTTATGTGACTGGATGGAGGAGTCTGGCTCCCTGCCCAGGTTCTGCACCACCAAGTATTGCCCTAATACCTTTGATTCAGACTGTCTGAGGGGAATTACTCCTAATTTGCCACAAGCCCCCCAGGAAACTGCTAACCTCCCAGCCTCTGATCCTCCCGTTAAGCCCAGGAACTGCTGGCACTCGCCATCTGCTCTAAGGCACACACTTCCCGACTCCAACTCATGGCGACCTCTTATGTTACAGAATAGAACTGCTCCATGGGGACTTCTTGGCTGCAATCTGTCACATCGGGCCTCTAGGAGTAGAAATCGACTTGGTGGCAGCTAACAACAACAATCTTTATGGAAGCAGGTCACCAAGCCTATCTTCCACGGCAGTGCTGGGTTAGTTCGAGCCACTGATCTTAAGATAACCAGCCAGTTGCCAAGTGTTTGCACTAGGAAGGGACCTTACATAGAAGAGGAATTTCACGTCCTCCCAGTGCTATCCTGGGAGTGGACAGGGCTGGCTCAGCAAAGTCACTCAGGCCTCCCCGTCATTTACAAAAATGGTTACTTCTGCCACCAGGAAAATTCATCTGGCTTCGTCGGAGGGCGTGAACCTGGCTGGACCACTGACAACATCAGTGATAATTTTATAGCCTGGAGCACTCTGATTTCTGTTTGCAGACCTAATGAGTGTTTTATAGCTAATTCCCCCGAGGACATTTGTTCAGGGAACATATAGTATAATCCACAGTTTTCATCTTTTAAAAGTCGTTCTTTCACTGCCTTTATTTTTTTGTCCAAGTAATAATGTTATAACATATCACCTATGATACAGATTGAAAAACTCAGCCTTTCTGACTCATAGTGACTGAATAGGACAGAATAGAACTGTCCCATAGGGTTTCCAAGGCTGTGATCTTTACAGAAGCAGACTGCCCCATGTTTCTCCCGCAGCGTGGCTGGGGGGCTCAACCTTATGGTTAGCAGCCAGGTGCTTAACCACTGCACCATCAGGGCTCCTTGTGACACAGATAACACGGGGAAAAGAAACAGCTTCTTGCCCCTTGTCTCCCCAACCCCAGTGACCCCCTCCCACCTCACTGTGGGCAGCTCCTTTTAGGATTTCTTTTTCTAGTTCTTCTGGGGCTTCCCTTTATTGAATTCATCAGGGAATACAGAGATTCGCAGCCTAAGGAAGCATTCATTGATTTGGTAAGAAGGAAATTACCCTCTCCAACTCCACCTTCTGTCCCATATTTGCTACTTAATATTTTATTTATTTCATAACTGTGAATAATACACTTAATAGCCTTTTTTTTTTTATCAGTGGTAGAATTCTCACCTTCCACGCGGGAGACCTGGGTTTGATTCCCAGCCAAGGCACCTCATGTGCGGCCCCCACCTGTCATCCCCCAGTGCAGGCTTGACTGTTGCTGTCTGGGCTGCTGAACAGGCTTCCGTGGAGCTTCCAGGCGAAGACAGACTAGGAAGAGAGGCCTGGAGATTTGCTTCTGAAAATTAGCAAATGAAAACCCTATGGATCACAATGGTCCAGCCGTACAGGATCATGGTTTAGTTTTGTTGTGCCACCAGGAGCTGAGGGCTGACCCGACAGCAGCTAACAACACCAACGTACTCCACATGTCCTCTCACGTCCCCGTTATCTCCTCTTTGTCCCCCACTTTCACCTCTCATTTTGTGTCGGACATTTTTTTCCTAAGCCTTATCTCTACCTCACCAAAAACAAAACAGTAGTGTCAGCTCCGACTCAGTAGGTCTGTCCCTTAGAGTTTCTAAGGAGCAGCTAGTGGATTTGAACTGCTGACCTTTCGGATAGCAGCCAAACTCTTAACCCTGCACCACCAGGGCCCCAAGGCTACCCTGCCGGGTTTGTCAATATTTACATTCTGTCTTGCAGCTATCACCAAAATGTTCCTGCTTTGTCCATGGCTTGGCTCTGAAATTAGAAAATCAATATGTAGTTTATATTATTAGGACTATGTAAACAATGTTTAATACCTGGCCAACGGCGAGTGGGGTTGAAATTTCCCTTTGGGTTCAAAGTCACGATTGCTGGGCCATGGAAAGAAAAATCTTCCCAAAATCAAAGTTAAAAGCAGTTTGTCTCTCTCTCTCTCGCACTTTAAATTTTACTTACATTCATGCATTAGGCTGTGTGATGGTTAACGCTGTGTGTCAACCTGGCTAGGCTGTGATTCTCAGTGGTTTGGCAGACACTGGACTGGCTGCTCTTCCATAATGGAATATAATGTAATCACTTTCCATGATGTGAACTGATGTGAGGAGCAATCAGTTGAAAGGGGAGTTTCCTTGGGGATGTGGCCTGCCTCCAATATGTAAATGGTGAAGCTCTTTCTCCCTCTACCCACCTGTGTATCCCCTTTCTCTTCTTCTCCACCCTGCACTCTCCTCCTTGCCTGACCTCAGGTTCCTGGACATAAGCCTGTAGACGTCTCTGGCCTGCCACCTGACCTGCAGATTTTAGGTCATCAGCAGCCACAAGCCCGTGAGCAGTGCTGATCCTTAGCGTGCCCGCTGGCTTCCAAGCAGTGAAGACTGACAACAAGGTTCTCACACACAGCTAGGCCAAGACCAAATTAATTTCAAACTCTGACTTGAATGATTGGAAAATATCATAGAAACTACCGGTCTCTGCTGTCCTGGTCAACATCCTGTCTGGAGCCATTAGGGATAAAAGCCACATGTTGTTGTTGTTGTTTTTACGTGCCATTGAGTCAGTTCTGGCTCTTAGCGACCCTACTTACAACAGAATGAAACACTGCCCAGTCCTGCAACGTCCTTACAATTGTTGTTTTGCTTGAGCCCATTGTTGCAGCCACTGTGTCAATCCACCTCTTTAAGGCTCTTCCTCTTTTCCATTAACCCTGTACTTTACCAAGTATGATTTCCTTCTCCAGGGACTGATCCCTCCTGAAAACATGTCCAAAGTATGTAAGACGCAGTCTTGCCATCCTTGCTTCTAACGGAGCATTCTGGTTGTACTTCTTTCAAAACAGATTTGTTCATTCTTTTGGCAGTCCATGGTATATTCAATATTCTTTGCCACCATCAAAATTTGAAGGCGTCAATTCTTTTTCGGTCTTCCTCATTCACTGTCCAGCTTTCACATGCGTATGATACGATTGAAAATACCATGGCTTGGGTCAGGCACACCTTAGTCTTCAAGGTGACATCTTTGCTTCTCAGAACTTTAAAGAAGTCTTTTGTAGCAGATCTGCTCAATGCATTGCGTCTTTTGATTTCGTGACTGCTGCTTCCATGGCTGTTGATTGTGGATCCAAGTAAAATGAAATGCTTGACAACTTCAATCTTTGCTCTAGTTCTCATAATGTTGCTCATTGGTCCAGTTGTGAGGATTATTGTTTTCTTTATGTTGAGGTATAATCCATACGGAAGGCCGTGGTCCTTTGAGCTTTGTTAGTAAATGCTTCAAGTCCTCTTCACTTTCAACAAGCAAGGTTCTGTCACCTGCATAACACAGGTTGTTAATGCATCTTCCTCCAATCCTGACTCCCCTTCTTCTTCATATAATCCAGCTTCTTGGATTATTTGCTCAGCATACAGATTGAATAGTTATGGTGAAAGAATACAACCCTGACGAACAACTTTCCTAACTTTAAACCACTCAGTATCCCCCTGTTCTGTCTGAACAACTGCCTCTTGATCTACGTATAGGTTCCTCATGAGCACAATTAAGTGTTCTGGAATTCCTATTCTTCGCAATGTCATCCATAATTGGTTATGATCCACACAGCCAAATGCCTTTGCATAGTCAATAAAACACAGGTAAACATTCTTCTGGTATTCTTTGTTTTCAGCCAGGATCCATCTGACATCAGCAATGATATCCCTGGTTCCACATCCTCTTCTGAATCTGGCCTGAGTTTCTGGCAGTGCTCTGTTGAAATACTGCTACAGCTGCTTTTGAAGGATCTTCAGCAAAATTTTGCTTGCGTGAGATATTAATGATATTGTTCTATGATTTTCGTATTCCGCTGGATCACTTTTCTTGGGAATAGGCAGAAATATTGATCTCTTCCAGTCGGTTGGTCAGGAAGCTACTTCCATATTTCTTGGCATAGATGAGGGAGCACTTCCAGTGCTACAACCACTTCTTCAAACATCTCACTTGATACTTCCTCAATTCCTGGAGCCTTGTTTTTCACCAACACCTTCAGTGCAGCTTGGGCTTCTTCCTTCAGTACCATCGGTTCCTGATCATATGCTACCTCTTCACATTGTTGACCATCAACTAATTCTTTTGGGTGTAATGATGCTGTATATTCCTTCTATCTTCTTTTGATGCTTCCTGTGTCATTTAATATTTTCCCCAAAGAATCCTTCACTATTGCAACTTGAAGCTTGAATTTTTTTTTCAGTTCTTTCAGCTTGAGAAACGTTCTTCCCTTTTGGTTTTCTATGTCCAGCTCTTTGCACATGTCATTATAATACTTTACGTTGTTTTCTCAAGCCACCCTTTGAAATCTTCTCTTTAGTTCTTTTACTTCATCATTTCTTCCTTTTGTTTTAGCTGCTCGACGTTCGAAAGCATGTTTCAGAGTCTCTTCTGACGTCCATCTTGGTCTTTTCTTTCTTTCCTGTCTTTTCAGTGACCTCTTTCTTTCTTCAGGTATGAGATCCTTGATGTCATCCCACGACTTGTCTGGTTTTTAGTTATTAGTGTTCAATGTGTCAAATCTATTCTTGAGATGGTCTCTAAATTCAGGCGGGATATACTCAATATCGTATTTCACTCTCGTGGACTTGCTCTGCTTTTCTTCAGTTTCAGCTTGAACTTGCATATGAGCAATTGATGATTTGTTCCACAGTCAGTCCCTGGCCTTTTTCTGACTGATGATATTGAGCTTTTCCATGGTCTGTTTCCACAGATGTAGTCGATTTGATTCCTTTTTGTTCCACTTGGTGAGGTCCATGGACATAGCTGCCCTTTATGTTGGTGAAAAAAGGTATTTGCAATGAAGAAGTCATTGGTCTTGCAAAATTCTATCATTCGATCTCCAGCATTGTTTCTATCACCAAGGCCATATTTTCTAGCTACCGATCCTTCTTCGTTTCCAACTTTCACATCCCAATCACCATAATTATCAATGCATCCTGATTGCATGTTAGATCAATTTTCAAAGTGCAGAAGCTGATAAAAACTTCAATTTCTTCGTCTTTGGCCTTAGTGGTTGGTACATAAATTTGAATAAGATTTGCATTAACTGGTCTTCCTTGTAGGTGTATGGATATTATCCCATCACTGACGGTGTTGTACCTCAGGATAGATCTTGAAACGTTCTTTTTGATGATGAATGCAACACCATTCCTCTTCTTGTTGTCATTCCCGGCGTAGTAGCCTATATGACCATCCGATTCAAAGTGGCCAACACCAGTGCATTTCAGCTCACTGATACATAGGTTATCGATGTTTATGCATTTCATTTCATTTTTGACAATTTCCAATTTTCCTAGATTCATACTTCGTGCTTTCTGGGTTCCAATTATTCATGGATCTTTGCAGCTGTTTATTCTCATTTTGAGTCATGCCACATCAGCACGCAAGATCCCCAAAGCTTTACTCCATTCATGTCATTAAGATTGGCTCTACTTTAAGGAGGCAGCTCTTCCCCAGTCGTCTTCTGAGTGCCTTCCAACCTGGGGGCTCATCTTCCATAACAATATCAGACAATGTGCTGCTGCCATTCATAAGGTTTTCACTGTCTAATTCCTTGCAGAAGTAGACTGCCAGGTGCTTCTTCCTAGTCTGTCTTAGTCTAGAAGCTCAGCTGAAACCTGTCCTCCATGGGTGACCCTGCTGGTATCTGAATACCTATGGCATAGCTTCCAGCATCCCAGCAACACGGAAGCCCCCACAGTACACGAAACTGACAGACACGTGGGGGATAAGCAGCATAGGGACAGATAGATCAAACAGAGCCCAGTGGACAAAGAAAGGAGGTAGCTGGCTAAGCTACCTGTTTTCGGAAGTATACGGTGTGGACTTCTCTGAAGTGAAGACCTAGGATTTATTCTGATTCCCAAATCAGAATTCAGCTTTAATACCCTCAAACCAGATATTGTGGTCAAGTCGATTGCAACTCATGGCAACCCCATGTGTGTCAGAGGAGAACAGTGCTCCATACAGTCCATACAGTTTTCTTTCCTTTTTTTTTTTTTTATGATGTGTATTTGGGAAAGGTTTACACAGGAGGTTAGATTCCCATTCAACAATTTCAACACAAATTGGTGACATTGGTTACATTCTTTACAATGTGTGAACATTCTCATTATTTTTATTCTGATTGTTCTGTTTTCTTAGGGTATTCAATAGTTGAATTTTCAGAAGCATATCACCAGGTCTGTCTTCTGAGGTGCCTCTGGGTGGACTTGAACTTCCAACCTTGTGGTTAGTAGCGGAGTGTGTTAACCATTTGTACACTCAGTGGCCCTTTTATATACCAAAACCCTTCTTATAAGTTAAGAAACTAACTAGGTGCTTTGGAACAAAAGGTCAGAATGTGCCATTGGTGAGACAATGCATCTCAAACTTTCATTAGAATCACTCGCAGGCCCAGGAAGCTGAAGTTTTGACAACTTATTTCCGAAGCAAGTGGTCCTAGAACTACCTTCAGGAAACTGTGAGAAACACCAGCTTAGAAGAATGACAAGGTGGTGAGACGTACAGGTTAGAGACTGTACTTCTTTGAATGACCATGGGCCAGAACGATCCATCGTGGGCAGCCTGGCAAAGAATTAAGAGGAACGTCCTCCTCCTTCTCCACGTGGTACGAGTTTGCCAAAGGCCCTGCCTGTGCTTTCCACGTTCAGAGCTGGCTCTGTTCATCTCCCTAGGCTGGCCTTTTCTGTTCTTTGTTGTTATTACTGTTGTCAGCTGATACTGAGTTGGCCGCCGACTCATGGCAACTCCATGCACAACAGAACAAAATGCTGCCACCTCCTGCACCATCCCCGTGGCCGGCTGTGGATTAAACCATTGTGATCCATAGGGACTTCATTGGCTGACTGTCCATTCTTTAGGAGCTCAGATATGTAACCATTTATCACATCATACTCAATATATTCTACCTTCAAAAAGGCACATAAGAGTAAACTAATAATCTTTAGATTTGTTATTGTTCGTTGCTGTAGAATTGGCTCTGACTCATGGTGACCCATGTACAACGGAATGAAACTTCACCTTGTCCTGAGCCATCTTCGTGACCGTTGCCAGGACTGAGTCCACTGTCGCAGTTACTGTGTATTCTGAGCGCCTTCCAGCCCAGGGGCTCATCGCCCAGCACCATATTGGACAATGTTCCGTAGTGACCCACAGGGTTTTCATGGTCTGACTCTCAGAAGCAGGTCACCAGGGCTTTCTTCGTAGTCTGTTTTAGACTGGAAGCTCCGCTGAAACCTGTCCACTGTGGGTGACCCTGCTGGTATTTGAAATATTGGTGGCATAGCTTCCAGCATCGCAGAACACACCAGGCCCTACAGTACGACAAACTGACAGACGGATGTTGAGGTAAATGATCAGTTATTTTGTGAAAATCCATAAAACACGCCATTCATTATTTTAAACTGTTCACATACCTGACTTATGGTTATGTGTTAATGTGCTCAGCAATCTGTAAATACAAACATTAACTTTTAAAAGCTGTCATTGAAATTGTACCCTTTTCCCATGTAGCTTACATACTTCCCAAAAGGCTAAATTATCCTTTTTCAGAGTCTGATTTAAACTCCATTTATTTTGGGTGCCTGTCTTTTACATGTATGTCTAAATCATATTTACATGAAATTTCCCAATGGCCATTAATGAAAATGTTCTCAACACACTTACCATTGAGATTCCTCTGTGGCTTTTCCTTAGATGAAGCCATTGTATCACATCTGAGTTGAGCTGGGAGTAGAAACTGGAAGGCTTTAGTTCTTCCTCCAAGCTCCCTCTGGAATCAGTGCTCCTTAGTGGGGACATGGGCAGTTACTTCACCTCTCTGAGCTTTTCCTTTAACCAAATACATATCCAAAACCAAACTCATTGCCATTGAGTCACCTTCAACTCATAGTGACCCTATGGAGAGAGTACAACTGTCCCAGGGGGTTTCCAAGGAGCGGCAGTGCATTCAAACTGCAGACCTTTTAGTTAGTAGCCAAGCTCTTAACCACTGCACCATCAGGGCTCCTTACCCATATATAGTCGTGGTAAGAATCACCTTCCTTATTGACCACAGGGTTGGCGTGAACAATACATGTGCAAGCATCAAGGGTGGCTGCTGGCAAACCTATAATGAACCCCAGCTATAATTGTAGATGAAGCCACGGTTGCCCAGTGGTTAAGAGCTTGGCTGCTAACAAAAAGGTTGGCAGTTCAAATCCACCAGCCACTCCTTGGAAACCCTATGGGGCAGTTCTATTCTGTCCTAGGGGGTGGCTATTAGTCAGAATCAACTTGATGGCATTGGTTTTGTTTTTTGGTTTTATAATTGTCGATGGTGAAGAGTTTCAGTGAAAAACTCGATTTAAAGGAAAACAAATGTTGCCTGAAACAATTTCAGACTTCATCGTTGATGCTGTAAGTCAGCATGGTCTCTTACATAAAGGAATGATCAATGGAAACCTCTCTGGGTTAGTTCAGCCCCTACCTACCTGTGTGGTGCTGAGTAAGTCCTGTCACCTCAGCTTTCTCACTTTCAAAGGGAGGGTTTGGGGCTAAATAATAGCTAGTTTCTCTTTTTCTTTTTTTTTTAATCAAGAAATCAGCTCGTAGAATTCAAAAGAATTTCATGTACCCTAAATCAAAAACACCACAAACACATCCCCAGTGGTTTACTCCCTGAACAAGCGTGAAGACCCCCTTACAGACTGTCATTGCCATGCTCCCTTTTGCTCTTCTGAATACACGCTGATTCCTCTTGCTTCCAAGTGTATATTTGACCCTCTTCCAGATGTGTATTATGGGTTTTCCGTGTTGGAGTTTGTGTACTTGTGAGAACATGGCTCTCCTTTCCCACGCATCATAAAGCAATTCCCAGAAGAGGCTGGGGCTGAGGGTGTAGGATATGCTCAGGTACGAAACATAGCTTATAATGTTGATGTGTTAAAGAGATAGGGGTGGTGGTCCAAGCCCCTGCCTGGGAGAGCTCTCCTTGTCCCCTCCTACAATGTGGCTCTTAAAAGAGGCAAAGTCTTCTTGTTTTAAACTTCTGAGGCTGTGGTGCAGGGGTTAAGAGCTTGACTGCTAACGAAAAGTTTGGCTGTTCGAATTCAACAGACACTCTTTGGAAACCCTACAGGGCAGTTCTACTCTGTCCTATAGGATCGCTGAGTCAGAATCTACTTGATGGCAATAAATTTTTTTTTTTGGTGTTTTTTTTTTCCAATACCTTTCAATTAAAAAAAACGAAGCAAGCTAAGATCAAACAACAATAACCAGCACCTTTAATGAGAGTAATGGAGCAACGGTGGCTCAGTGGTAGAATTCCCGCTTTCCTTGCAGGAGACTCGGGTTCAATATCCAGCCAATGCACCTCATGCGCGGCCACCCCTGTCTGCCAGTGGAGGCTTGGATGCTGCGAGGGTACTGAACAGGTTTGGGTGGGGCTCCCAGACTAAGAGAGTGTAGGAAGAAAGGCCTGGCGATCGACTTCCGAAAACCAGCCAACGAAAACCTGTGGATCCCAGCGGCCTAGTCTACAGCTGACCGTGAGGAAGGTAGAGAACCAGGCAGCAGTTTGCTCTGTGGTGTATGGAGTCGCCATGTGTTGGGGCAGACTCGATGGCAGCCAACAACAACAACAACAATAATAGTAACAGCCGCCACTTCTTGTGTCCTGTGCACTTGGCACTGAGACTGAGACCTTAAATAGATAACCTTACTTACCTTTTTAGCAATCCATGTAGGTATTATCCTCACAGTTTCACACATGAAATGAATGAGGCCGCCAGAAGCTAAGTACCATACTTTTCACGCAAATAACAGCATAGTGCAAGTTTTTTTTTTTTTCCAACTTCACTCCTCCACCCCCCAGACATTTTTGTAAACTCACTATGGTAATTTCTTTTAAATGTCACTGTGAAAAAATTAGCATACTGTGCTTACAGAAATACCTGGGGGAGCATGGTAGGAAAATGCATAACACGCATTATTTGAAGAATGTCTTCCTGTGCCCAGACACAGGTTTCTGACCTGGATCTGTCAGGTTAATAAGTGTAGAACCTCCCTTACACTGCCTCCCACTCTAAAGAAAACCCCCACCTGACTCAGGTGGGAAAATGTGCTTCCTGGTTAAAATGGAGAAAGAATAGCGGAACAGCTTGGAGAGATTCAGTACCTGGTGGTTTCACTCTTTTTATTATTATTATTTTTTATTGTGCTTTAGGTGAAAGTTTATAACTCATTTTATTTTCTCATTCAAAAACTGTTTTGTGACTTTGGTTTTACTCTTCACATCTCTCAGGAGAGCAAGATGGGAGCTGGGATAGGATGCTGTTATGGATTCAATTGTGTCCCCAAAGAATCTGTGTCAACGTGGCTAGGCCATGATTCCCAATATTGTGTGGTTGTCTTCCATTATGTGATCTGATATAATTATCCTATGTGTTGTAAATCCTAACCTCTAAGATGCTAATGTGGCAGGTTTAGAGGCAGTAATGTTAATGAGGTACGACTCAATCTACAGGATAAGGTTGTATCTTGAGTCAACCTCTTTTGAAATATAAAAGAGAAAAGCAAGTAGAGAAGAGAGGGACCTCATATCACCAAGAAAGAAGCACCAAGAGTGGAGTGCATCCTTTGGACCTGGGAACCCGATGATGAGAAGCTCCTAGACCAGGGGAAGATTGATGACAAGGAACTTTCTCCAGAGCCCAGAGAGAGAAAGCCTTCCCCGGGAGATGGATCCCTGAATTTGGACTTCTAGCCACCTAGGCTGTGACAGAATAAATTTCTGCTTGTTTAAGGCACCCACTTGTGGTATTTCTGTGATAGCAGCACTGCATAACTAAGGCACAGGCCCGTTTTGACGTGGCGGCAGTTTGAATCCACCAGATGCTCCTTGGAAACCCTGTGGGGCGGTTCTACTCTGTCTTACAGGATTGCCATGAGTCAGAATCAGCTCAATGACAATGAGGTTTTTTTTTTTTTTTTTTTTTTTTGATGTGACAGTCATCAAGCAAAGCTTTATAGAAAACACAAAAAAGAATCCTGGCACATTGTTCATCCCAGAAAGGATTTCCATGTTCAGATAAAAAATAAACCAGCAGAATACAGTGCAAAACCACTTGTTAAAAAAGGGTGGAAAACTTCTGTCGATGTGACTTATGTTTCACAACTCTGGGAAAATACAGCTGACTTTTATTAAGCAACGATTGTAACAAGCTCTTGACTTGATGCTTCAAACAATCCTAACTTCAATACCAAAGAATTCCATGACATGGGTATTCTTAATCCCACTTTCTAGGGATGAGGAAAGGGGCTTTCAAGAGACGTTATGGAAACACAGCAGTTACGGATTTAATTGTGTCCCCACAAATATGTGTTGTAAATCCGAATCTCTGTGTCTATGGGTATAATCCCAGTTGGGAGTGGGCTTCCTTCGTTATGCCAATGCGGCAGGATTAGTGTAGTGTGTGTCTTGAGTCAGTCTCTTTTGAGGTATGAAAACAGCAGATTGAAAAAGCATCCCAGTAAGTAAGGAAAGATGGAAGCAGATAGATGACACATCACATGAAGATCACCAAAGAGATAAGGAACAGAAGATGGAGAAAGACAAGGGCCTTCCCCTGAGCAGACAGAGAGAGAGACAGCCTTCCCCTAGAGCCAGTGCCTTGAATTCAGACTTAGAGCCTCCTAAACTGAGCAAATAAATTTCTGTTTGTTAACGTCACCCACTTGTGGTATTTCTGGTACAGCAGCACTTGGTAACTGAGACATAATCCAAGCTTATGTTTGTTTGTATTTAAGTGGCTTTAGCCAGAATTCTAAGCGGATCTGAGTCTTCCCTTTCCCTTCTTCACACTATTAATATTAAATATATTGGACTTCTGTTTTTGCCCACCTAGTATTATTTTCCCTTCCTTTGGTAATAGTGGCCCACTGAGCCTTGGGAACTCTGTCCCCTCTTTGCACACGGTCCCTATTGGGGCTGCATATCCCAGCACCTCACCTCCAAAAGAGAGCTTCTGACCCAATCCAGGCTCATCAGACTCTTGGAGAAATCTGATCTTGGGCAGTAGAGGTGTAGTAGTAACACTGGCAGTAGCCAAAAGAGAGGTATGATGGCTAATTTTATGTGTCAACTTGGCCGGACTATGGCTCCCAGTTATTTGGCCAGTAGTTGCTGTTCCAGAATGTAATCTAATGTAATAATCCTCCATAATGTAGTCTAATGTAATAATCTTCCATAATGTAATGTAACACAATATAATGCAATCATCTTCTGTATTGTAGTCTATATAACAATAACCTTGTTTTATGTGTGCTTGTGTTTAAGGACGCCTTATTTAATACATACGGTTGACTCATTAACATTGAACTCATGGCTGACAGCACAGTAACTCACGCCTGAAGGAAGCTTACCTAACACAACCATTTTTTCCATGAGGCACATCACAGCCTTCCTGAGCTTAGGGACAGGAGAGAGCACTTCCACACAAAGCTTGGGACCATTTAAACAGCAAAATCAACAGCAAAGAACACAGAAATGTGGCCCTAAACAGAGCGAGAAAAGGACTTGTTTACAGTCTGAGAGCTGAGGCCAGAGGCAGAGCATCACCTTGTCCAGCCTCAGCTGGGGCAGCTCACAACTCTCAGCACTCTGCGCACGTCCACAAGTGATCGTAAAGGTACTCCGAGTAATAATTGTGGGGTTACAGATACATCTGTGCGATTGGGTGAATGAACAAGCATGGAAGCCGGGGACAATGAGTATCAGCTGTATTATATCCTAGGCACTGCGCAGGATAAACCTGTTGCCATCCAGGCCATTCCAGCTCATAAACGATGCCGTAGGACAAGGGGAAACTGCTTCACAGGATTGCCTAATCTTTACGGGAGCAGACACCAACCTCTTTCTCACTGGGAGCCGCTGGTGGTTTTGAACCATGGACTTTTTAGTTCACAGCTGAGTGCTTTAACCACTGTGCCACCGGGGCTCCTTCTGTACAGGACAGTCAGATGCATTTTCCCATTTTATGCTCACAATAATCTTGTGAGGTAGACGTTTCTACTCCTTCGTTACAGGTGAGGAGACTGAGGCACGGGAAGGGAAAGTAAGGTAGCTGGTGACCAGCAGAGTGGCATTTCTACCTCAGAAGCCCCTCTGCTGGGTTCCCTGCCTGAGCTAGGTAGGTGCTGCACCCTCTTACACTTTCCTCAGAGGGAACGCACTGTGCCAAGTCTGGGCGGCATAAGGCTCGGGCTTGTGGAAGGCCACCTGCTTGCAGGTTTGGTGTCGCTCCTCTCACTGGGACAGGAAGAAAGGGGTTACAGGTGTAGAGCACACACCCCTCCTCCCACAAGGCTTTGTGTTTGTCCTGGCTCAGGCAGCAGGGATCAGCAGGGATAAGAGGACCCCTGAGGTATTCCAGTTCCAAATGCCCTGTGGTGTTACCTTCCCCTCCATGCAGTCTTCCTCCAGGAGGGCCTCTCAGCTCCAGGAGAGGCAGCTTAGCCTTTCCAGAGGTGCCCTACTTCCTCTTTGACACACTATTAACCCTCTTTCTACAGAACAACGGCCTCTTTGTAGCTTCCAGGCTTCATCTTCAGCTGTGTCCCTGGGAAGAATTCTCTGCGCACTTCCCTTTGCCTGGCTCATCAGCTTCCTGGTCTGCACAAAGAGCCCAGTAAACCCTGGGTCCAAAACCACCAGTTCCCGTGGGGTTAACTCCCACTCATAGCGACCCCACGGGTGTCAGAGCAGAACTGGGCTCCATAGGGTGTTCTGTGACTGATTTTTTCGAAGTAGATTGCTAGGCCTTTCTTCCAAGGTACCTCTGGGTGGACTAGAACCTCCAACTTGATGAACTGCCTTATTTCTCTGTGTCTCATATGTGTTCCGCCTTTCACAGGGTGAAGACTTACCACTTTTTCATTGCTTGTTTTAGTGGAAAATATGTGAGTTTTCCTTCTCTGACAGGTTTCCTCCTTACAAAAGTTCCACTTTTTCAGGTTTTACTATATATAACTTTCATAGTTAGAAAATGAATTCATAGAGAAAAAAAAAAAAAAACTTATTCCTTATTAGAGTGTAAAATTGGTTCGGAATTATTCATTTCTATTATTCAAATCCAAGGTGTCCTGATGGTGAAACGGTTAAGTACCAGGCTGCTAAATAAAGGTTGGCTGTTCAAACCCTCCCAGCGACTCTGCAGGAGAAAGGCCTGGCAACCTTCTTCTGTAAAGATTACAGTCACAAAAGACCTGAGGGGACCTTCTACTCTGACACATGAGGTCACTGTGAGTCAGCATTGATTCAGGCGCAGGGAACAGCAACAGCATTATTCAAATCCAAGATGTTAAGCTCTCAAGGGAAGATCATGAATTGCTGATGTTTTCTTTCTTTCTCATTCTGTTTTCTCCCAAGCCAATACTGGGGATACTATGAAGCAACTTTTTAAAAGCGATCACATTGTTCAAAGGTAATGATTGTGTTTAGTTTCTTCACTCAGTTCCATGAACTTCCGATATAGTCCTTGAAACACAATAGAGATAATAATTTGCTCCGTCAGAAATTCTGAGGAAATAAGACATTATATCTCTAAACATACAAAGCTAACACTCTTTGACAAAAAAAAAGTGATCCTTTTAAAATCTATGTCCTGAGACACTGCATTACAATGACTGTTGCCTTTCAATGTTTAAGGAGTGAAACAAAACCAGCTCTGTGGTCCAATTCTCAAGACATCTCACACCACATTCCAAAGAGGACATCAAATTAAAAAAAAAAAATTGACAACATCAGCATTTTTTTCATTACAAATGTCATACATGACAAAAAATTAGTAAAATATTGAACAGGAGGAAAAAAAGACAAAAAAGCACACCTAGTTCGTTCTACATCTGAATGAAAATGCGTGTGCTGACAAAGCTTAGATTTCTCTAAGATTTGCACAAACCTTTCTCTTGTCTGTAGGATGCTCTGTGTCACACCTGCTCCCACTAGGTAGGCTTTTAGTTTGAAGGGCAATGATCTTGTGGGTGGTAGCTTAGCTCAAACAGTCCAAATAATCACTTGAGAAGCCGGAAATCTGTTCATACAGCAAAAACCATCCCGGCCTTTTCCTTGCAGGCTGCGCTTGGCCCTACCAACGGTGCCTACACAGCAGCCAGAGCTCCTGCCTCTGCGAACGGAACCCCAAAGTTTGAGTTTAGGCAGCAGGTGGAGGTCAGCACTCTCAGAGCAAGTTGGCCCCTCCCTAGCCTCCTTGGCAGCTGAGGTAGTCATGTGGTCACTTCTGGTCATTAGATATTAAGAGGATTTTGCTGGTGGGGGAGGGAACAACTGGGGAAGCTCTCCCCTCTGCTCTCCAAAACAAAAGGATGGAACCTTGCCAAAGAGAACTTTTCTTTGTTTTGGTCTTCTCTTTCCTTCCTGCATGAGTCCCTGGAGTAAGGACATGCTGTCTGACATTGTGGCAGCTATAGTGTGACCATGAGGCAAAAAACCAGAGAATCAAAAAGCACAAAGGGGAAGATGGTGGGACAGAAAAATGGGAAGAGCCTGGATCTTGAGAATGTTGGGCAGCTGTGCTCACTCTGGACTGCAGCTCTCCAGACTTTATGTCAAGTAAATGATCAGCCTAGTAAAACCAAAGAAACCAGCTGCTGTCAAGTCGAGTCTGACGCTCAGCGATCCCATGTATATCAGAGTAGGATTGTGCTCCACAGGTCTTTTAGTGGAGGATTTTTTGGAAATAAATAGCCAAGCCTTTTTTCTGATGTGGACTGAAACCTCCCACCTTTTGGTTAGCGGTTGAGCGTGGTAACCATTTTCGCCACCTAGGGTCTCCACCAGCCCATCAGACAGGTCTAAATCCTACAGATGGACAATGCTAATTTATCAATCAACTGTTGGGGTTACAATAAAGACTTGATTAGACATTCAAGTATCAAATATTTTGCAACAATGAGTCCTTCTCTTAAGAAGGTACTGGAGGATGTGCTCCATCAAAACGAGGAAGTAAACCATGAAAGAATAAAATATGAGATACGACAAACAGGGAAACCAACACAGGCAAGAGGTGACTAGACTTCCCAGAATGATGGAGGGGTAACCCCAAGCTGACATACATACATCAAGCCCTAGAGGGCAACCAGGCCAGACAGAAGCAGGTCAGAAAGCCTTGGGGGAAACTTCAGCAAAACAATGAAATTAATACAATCTGATGTATCTAATCTATTTGAGAAGCAATTATGACAACTGGTGGAGAGTTTGGGATTCCATTAGGGAAGTAATGAAACAAAAACTAAGCACATAGGCCCCCAGACACCTTCGTAGCTCAGTAGTGAAGTTATTCCTGAGGTCCACCTTTCAGCCAAAGATTAGACAGGCCCATAAGACAGAATGACACTAAACATTCATGTCAGCCCAGGGGCAAGGACCAGAAGGCAGGAGGGATCAGGAAAGCTGGTAATGGGGAGCCCATGTTCCAGACAGGGAAAGGGTTGGCATGTCGTGGGGTTGGCTGCCAATGTCACAAAACAATATGTGTATTGTTTAATGAGAAACTAATTTCCTCTGTAAACCTTCATCTAAAGCACAATTAAAAAAAAAAAAAGAAAAGAAAAGAAAACTAAGCACATAGAAGATTTAGTAAACAGGGAAGACAAAACATCATACAGGAAAGGAAAAGCAATCATAGTGCCCACACCGCCTTAACCAAATACTCAATATTGATCTAACCACAATCATGATGTGACTATACTGGGAGACAGGCAGGGTGGGCAGCTGGAGGGGGGCAAGGCTGCATGTATCCATGGTGGGTGTGGGGTGGGGAAAAGACAGCTAAATCTTCATCTCCTACAGTGGGAAGTCATTAGCTAAGACCTAGATCCCAAAGAACAAGACACATCTGTCTATAAAGGAGCCTGGGTTACACAATGGTTAAGCGGTTGGCTGATAACTGAAGGGCTGAAGGTGTGAACCCACCCAGCAGCTCCAAGGGAAAAAGACCTGGCAATCTGCTTCTGTAGAGATTACAGCCAAGAAAACCCTGTGGGGCAGTTTTACTCTGTCACATGGGGCCACTATGAGTTGGAATCAACTCGACAGCACCTAATAACAGCATCTATCTATAAGCCTGTTATTTGGAGACATGGAATTAATAATCCAAAGAATCAGCTAAAAGAGTTGAAGGTGTTGCACCTGGGGAAGTAAGTTGGAAGGGGAGGTGGACAGGGACCTGCTCTTTTCCCCAACAAACTGTATACAACGATTTGACTACCAAACTCTGTGCATATGATTTTGATGCAAAAAAAAAAAAAAAAACACAAAAGAAAAGGACTGGATGGCACAGTCTCAAAAGTTCCCTTCCACCTCCAAAGAGCTGTGACTCTTTTAGGACAAGTTTTGCTCCTGGAATGGAAAGGGTCTGGAGAGTGGGCACAGAAAGGGCAAAGAAGCACGGACTTAATCCATTTCCCAAATGAGCTTGGACTTGGCCTTGCTTGCACTTGGAATGCCTGCCTTCTTCCTCATCTTGAACTCCGTGAGGAACTTAGTCATGACAAAGAAACTGGCCAGTGATGGAAGCTAGGAATTACCAGGGTGTCCACCCAGACACACTCACTTATAAATGATAGATAAAACACCTTTTCCCAGACTAAATGTTTAAATACTCTGACACACTTTTCCAGTGAGATGAGAGGCAATGAAAGGAAAGACAGGGCGATTCTAACATGTATTTTTTTCCACGTAGAAACGAGGCTGACGTTTTCATTTGAAGCAAATCCTTCAGTGAGAAAATCCTTCTAGTTCATTTTCAGGTTCTTTTGTGATCTTCCAAACACTAGTCTTTAACACCAGTAGACAGACAAATAATGAGCTCTTTTATATCATTATACATTTCAGCCTTATAACTTTATCACTGAAAGCAGGTTATTAAATAATTAACTATTATATTGGTATTATTGTAAGTTGAGATTTTGTCATTGCCTCCTAATGCCTTCACTATTGTTGTTGTTCTTGTTGTTAGGTGCCATGGAGTCAGTTCTGTCTCACAGCAACCCCATGTAAAACAGAACGAAAAACTGCCCGGTCCTGTGCTATCCTCAAAATCATTGCTATGTTTGAGCCCATTGTTGCAGCCACTGTGTCAGTCCATCTCATTTAGGGTCTTTCTGTTTTTCGCTGACCCTCTACTTTACCAAGCATGATGTCCTTTTGTAGGTACTGGTCTCTCCTGATAGCGTGTCCAAAGTACTTGAGATGAAGGAGCTTCGGAGGAGCATTCTGGCTTTACTTCTTTCAAGACAAATTTGTTTGTTCTTCTGGCAGTCCATATTATATTCAGTATTCTTAAACAACACCATAATTCAAAGGACTTAATTCTTTTCCAGTTTTCTTTATTCATTGTACAGCTCTCACATGCATATGAGGTGATCAAAAAGACCATGGCTTATGTCAGGTGCACCTTACTTCTCAAAGTGACAACTTTGCTTTTTAACATTTTAAAGAGGCCTTTTGCAGCAGATTTACCCAATACAGTACATCTTCGATTTCTTCACTGCTGCTCCCATGGACGTTGACTATGGATCCAAGTAAACTGAAATCCTTGACAACTTCTGCCTTTTCTCCATTTATTGTGATGTTGCTTATTGGCCCAGTTTGAGGATTTTTGTTCCCTCTGTGCTGAGGTGTAATTCATACTGAAGGCTGTGGTCTTTGATCTTCATCTCTAAATGCTTCAAGTCCTCTTCACTTTCAGCAAGCAAGGTTGTGTCATCTACATATCACAGGTTGAATGAGACTTCTTTGGTTGTGAGGATGTTTGTTTTCATTATGTTGAGGTGTAATCCATTCCCTCACTAAGCTCACCCTCCTGACACCCATGACCACCACGAGTTCAAGGCAAAAGGACACTGTGGTAGATGGGCTCTGTCTGTCTGTGGGGAGGCTGGGTGGCTTCCACTCTCTAAGTTACTGAGTCCTCAGGAGCCAGTTCGATTTGAGGGCTTCCATGGGGAAATAAATTCCTTCCTCAAAGACGAACATGTCATCTAAATTACAGGGACATAAAGCCAGCTGCTGAAGAGATAGTTCCAGATACCAGAAGGATTAAATGGAGGATGTCAGAGATCAACTTCCTTTTTGTCTTGGACGATGTTTGCCTCTTCTCGTGTGTATCTGGGGTATCTCAGAGAAAAAAAGTAAACCCAGCATTCTGCTAGAGGTGTATACCAGAGAGTCCTGCTGGGAGGGGGGATGGCTGGAGCTGGGAATGTGAGCCTGGGAGAGGCTCACCCAGCCCCGATCTCAGGCACTGTAAATCACCACTACTCTTAAGAACCCATTGTTGTTGCCAGTGTGTATTTTGAGTGCTTTCCAACCTAGGGGCTCAACTTCCAGTGCTACATTGGGCAATATTCTGTTCTGATCCACAGGGTCTTCACTGACTAATTTGAGATGCAACTCTGAAGGCAAATGGGAATGATACGACTGGGCCCAAAGGGACACCTCCTTCAAGAGAGGCCAACGGAGTTGAAGCCTGGAATTAGGAGACTATCCATGTAAGGCCACTCAGGCAGGAATTATCTAGGGTAAGAATCACCCATTTGTTAGTCTGTTGTACTATGGTGGCTTGCATGTTGCTGTGATGTCGGAAGCTAGGCCACTGGTATTTCAAATGCTAGCAGGACCACCCATGATAGACTGGTTTCAGTGGAGCTTCCAGGCTAAGAGAGACCAGGAAGAAAGGTCTGACGATCTACATCTGAAAATTAGCCAGTGAGAACACTATGGATCCCAACAGAATATTGTCCAATATAGTGCTTGACAGCCCCTAGGAGGGAAGGCTGTCAAAACTCACAGTGGCCACAACAATGAACTCGAGAATACCAATGATCATGAAGATCATGCAGGACCAGGCAACATTTCATTCTGTCGTGTGTGAGATTGCCAAGAGTTGGAGCTGACTTGATGGCAATTAACAAAAACCAAGGTGTAAACCCTGCTACTGAGTGTGAGGTTGACGAACAAAGAGGACATAGGGTAAATGGTCAGGATTAAGAGAGGAACAAGGGCTCACAAGGACCAGGATGTTAGTGTTCTTAGGTGCCATCCAGTTGGTTCCGACTACAGTGACCCTATGGACCACAGAATGAAACACTGCCTGGTCCTGTGCCATTCTCACAATCATTGCTATGTTTAAGGCCATTAGTGCAGCAACTGTAGGGTCTTCCTTTTTTTTGCTGACCCTCTACCAAGCATGATGTCCTCCCCCAGGGACTGGTCCCCCCTGATAATATGTCCAAAGTATACAAGACAATGTTTTGCCATCCTCACTTTTAAGGAGTATTCTGGCTGTACTTCTTTCAAGACAGATTTGTTCATTATTCTGGCAGTCCAGGCCATATTCAATACTCTTCGCCAACACCGTAATTCAGATGCTTCAATTCCTCTTCAAACTTATTTATTGCCCAGCTTTCACCTGCATATAAGACTGTGACATTTCAACTTTTTTTCTCTCTCTTTTCATTGTAGTGAAAACACACACCCCAAAACATCCGCCAACGAAACTGTCACATTAACAACCCAATGACATGAATGACATCAACACTCATGCAGAGCCAGCTATCTTTTGAGCTGCTATTTGAGAGCAGAAGAACTTTACAGAGACCTATGTATTCAGCTGCACCATACAGACAAAAAAAGCTTCTTCCTGGCTAATTTGTTTACATAACAAATTCAAATATTCAAGACACAACATAAGTCACTTCAATTTTCTCTAATCCAAGGAAGTTAAGCAAGTCAAAAATCCACTGCCTTCAAGTCGATTCTGACTCATAGCTACCCTATAGGTTTTCCAAGGCTGTAAATCTTTATGGAAGCAGACTACCTCATCCTCCTCCCTCAGAGATGCTGGTGGTTTTCAACTGCTGACCTTTTGGTAATCAATCAATTGCTTTAACCGCTGTGCCACCAGGGCTCCTTAAACGAGTTAAGTGGCTTTTATTTTCACATCAGTTGAATGAATTTATAATGGATACTGACTTGTTGGGCAGAGTCATCCAAACTGAGGGCTGGGGAAGATTTGTGGTTTGTCTTGCTATTTTTGCCATTTCTTGACCCAGAGTGGCTAAATAACGGCTACCTACCTAATCTTGTATCTAGCTGAGAAAGAAGGGAACAGCAACAAAAAAGAAGAGTTACTACAACTGGTCCAACATCTAGACTTCAACTTACCATCGGCTAAGCTAGAATCTATAGGTATGCATGTATTAAAAATGAATATTGATCATATGGAGTCCTGTTTCTGAAAGTGAACCGAGTTACCAACCTGGAGGAGGAAGATGACTCCCAGTAGAAACACTACAACTGCACAAATTTGATTTCAATGAGAACTTGCTCAACACTGACTAGATAATTATTGAGAGCCACACATGTTAGCACCTGTCCATATATACATACTAGTGACAAAACTGCGTATATTAAAATAGAAAATAAAACAACTGATCCGATAGATAATCTCTGATCTGTTTGTAAAGATCACACTTTCTAGCACCAGTTAGAGAACACTTCACTTAAAAGGAAAGAATACCTAAAACCTAAGAGATTCCAGTAACTATCCCAATTCTTAAATTCACATTACATGTTTGAGAGTCACCGTATTAGTTTGCTATTGCTGCTGTAACAAATTACCACAAACTTAGTGGCTTAAAATAAGGCAAATTTTCAAGGTTCATCACGTTGTGACAGGTATCAGGACTTCATTTCTCTTTATGGATAAGTAATATTCCATTGTATGGTTTAGACCATATTTTGTTTATCCATTCATTTGTTGGTAGACACGTGGGTTCTTTCTACCATTTGACTATTGTGAATAACACTGCAATGAACATTCGTGTACAAGTATCTGTTTGAGTCCCTGATTTGAAGTCTTCTGGGTCTATACCCAGGAGTGGAATTTCTGGGTCATACGGTGTCCAGCAAACCTGGTTGCTTTCTCAGAGATTCCTGAATTTCAAGCCAAAAGTAGCCACCATTTGGCTCTGGGAAGCTTTGAGCATGTTTGTTTCTTTGTTTTTAATGAAGGCTCTATATTTGTATTTTATTATAATTATAACTACTCCCTCTTGGGGGTTGTGCTGGTTCAGTGGTAGAATTCTCGCCTTCCATGTAGGAGACCTGGGTTTGATTTTCAGCCAATCCACCTCCTATGCCCCCACCACTCGTCTACCACTGGAGGCTTGCATGCTGCTATGATGCTGAACACATTTCAGCAGAGATTCCAGACTAAGCCAGGCTAGGAAAAAAGGCCTGGCAACCTACTTCAGAAAATGTGCCACAGAAAACCCCATGGATCACACAATCCAATCTGCAACTGTTCATGGGGATGGCATAGGATCAGGCAGCATTTCGTCCCAGTGGGCATGGGGTCACCATAATTCAGAGGCTGACTCAACAGCAGCTAACAGCAAACAAGAACAACCCCATATTGGATGTTACTTCACAAAGCACAGTCACTTGGGTGTAGCATTAAAAACAAACAAAAAACCCAAACCTGTTGCCATGGACTCCATTCCGACTCACGGCAACTCCATGTGTTACAGAATAAAACTGTGCTCCATAGGGTTGCTTGGTTGTAATCTTTATGGAAGTAGATTGCCAGGCCTTTCTTTTGAGATGCTGATCAGTGGGTTCAAACTGACAACCTTTAGGTTAGTAGTCAATGCAGACCATTTGTGCCACCCAAAGACCTGGGGACAGTGTGGGGTGAAGGAGTTCTCCTTGTTCAAAGGCACTGAGAGTCTAAAAGCTCACCATCTTCTTCAGAAGTGAAGCCAGTACCTATGACACCCATACCCCATTGCCGCTGAGTCAACTCTGACTCACAGTGACCCTACAGAACAGAGTAGAACTGTCCCATAGGGTTTCCAAGAAGCAGGCTGCCACAGCTTTCTCCCACGGAGAGGCTGGTGGATTTTAACCTCTGTCCTTCTGGTTGGCAGCTGAGCACTTAACCACTGCACCACAAGGGCTCCTTATAGTCTCTATGCTTGTTATATGGAAATCGGGAGAGGACAGTCTGAATGGGGTATAATCACAATGATATGGGATTTTAAATCTGGAAGCAACTTTAGAGATTCTTGGGTCCAGATTTCCTATGCTTATAATTAAAAAAAAAAAAAAAAAAACTTGTCTGAGGATGAGAGATGAAATTAGTCTTCCCCAAGGACCAGTGATGCAGGACTTTGACAGAGAAAGCCTGCTGCCGAAGGAGAGACTGGAGCTGATCCTTGGAGACTGCCTACACTTAGGATGAGGGCAATTTTGTGCCCAAACAGAACCTTTAGAATGTTATCGAATTCAGAGGTGTTGGAAGCACATGAAGAAGCAGGTCCCCCTGTCCTGGCACCCAGACCCCCACCTCTATTCAGGTCCATGAGGGTACACGTGCTCTGCCCCCTGGTGGGACCCCATGATAGTGAAGCATGAGAGGGGTGGAGAGCTGGTCATGGCCCAGGGGACCTTCTCTGAGGGACGTGGGGTCCGCTCCCCAAGGAAGAATGATCAACTTCCAGAAGAGAAGGGAGGTGCCCAGCTTTGGTGCTGTTTGAAGGAGGGATGTGAGAAAGGGACCCCCTCCCTAGGAAGGAGTCTTCCTCTTAGAATCATGGGGATGGTTGAAGCACAGAAAGGGGGAGACCTGCCTCACTGGAGGTGGAGATGAGAATAGGATTCAGGAGAACTTCCTTGAGTGGGGGCAGTTTGTTCCCAGCTCTGACAGCAGGCTAGGCCTGGATGGGAGTGGGGGGAGGGCTTGCCACAGGAGCACAGACCCAGTTCCTGGACCCTCCCCACCTGGCACCCAATCCAGGCTCTCAGCACCCTGCCCTCCTTGTGGCCCAGGAATAAAGGTGATCCTGAGATTCAGGTGTTCCAGTCGGCCTGCAACAATGACGGTGTCACTCCAGGAACACTTTGGGGCCTAGTTCTGGTTCCGGAAGGGGCTCAGGGGGACTGAGAAGTGAGGCTTGTGCATGAGGTGGGGAAGAACAGGGGCGTAGCTCTTGATGCTGCTTCAGAGAGCAGACCTGGGCCGTGGGGATGCTCAGTGTCTCCTGAGTTCCCAGGCTCTCCATGTCCACCTGGCCCAATGTCTTGCTGCCACCCTGGGCAGAGTGATCCCAGGACACCAGACCCCATGTGGGTGGGGACACTGAGCTTGAAGAGGTGGTGGTGGGACACCTTGGGACCCAACACAAAGACAGTACTTTGTGCCTGCAAGAAGGGGAGATGGGCCACTTATACAGGCTGCCCCAGGCCACACAGACCCCATTAGCACTGGGCCTTGCACAGGGACCTGGCTGCTCCAGGCAGTGTCCACCAGCATCCCTCATGCTAAGGAGGCTATGTGCTGTGCAACCTGTGAGCTGCCACCCACGTCCAACCCAGTGTAGGGTCCTGGCCCCAGACCATGAGGCCAGGTACAGTCCTTGGTGGAACCTTGGGGTCCTCCTGAGAAACTAGGGCCTTTGCCCTGAATGTGGAGAGGGTGTCTCCTGAGTAAGCTGGATACCCCAGGGTCTGTTGAGGCAAAGAGGGGGCTAGGGAGTCTCCTTTGCTCACCACATCACTAGTCTGACCGCAGGTCCTGGGTCTTTGCCCCCTAGGATCCAGGAGAGCTGCTGCCTACAGGACACCTGAACACAGGTGTGGGATAGGAGCTTTTTTGCCTGGGGCTACAGTGCTAGTGCACAGTGCAGCAGAGAGGGACAAGAGCATGGAGACAGATACATGGGAGAGAAAAGGGCATATCCATTAGAGAAAATAAAGCAGTGTACAGCCAGTGAGAGAGGGCTGGGTCCGGTGGGTTGCAGTCAGGGGGCTCATTGAGGCGACATTTATATGTGACCAGAATGACAGGAGGGGCCAGACCTGCATGGGTCAGGGAACAATGTGCCAGGGAGAAGGTACAGCTGGTGCAGAGACTGGGAGGCAGGATGATTTTGCCCAGAGAGGGGGTTGGAAAGATGCCAGTGTGGCTGGAGTGAGCTGCAGAGAAGAGGAGGGAGGGAGCAAGAGGGCAAGTCTAGGCCTCAGGTGAGTTGGAGGAGCTACCTCCTCCTCTGTGACATCACACCAAAACTTAGCAGCTCGGGAAAACAAACTGATGATCTCACTGTCTCTGTGGACAGGAAAGCTGCATGGCTTAGCTGATGACTCTGCCCCAAGTTCTCTCAGGAGGCTGGGGATGTGGTCTCAACTGAGGCTCAACTGGGGAGGATCCACTCCCTGCTCACTCTGTTGTGGGCAGGGGTCTTTCTTGTGAGTTGCTGGACTGGGGTCCTCAGTTCCTCTCTGTTGATCAGGCCACATTAGGTCATCGTCACATGGGCATCACAGAGTAGGCCAAACATACCAGCTGCTTTCCAGGGGGAAGGAGTGGGAAATGACAGTGAGAAAGAGAAAAAGAGAGAGAGAGAGATGACAGAGAGAGCATAAGAGAGAGCCAGGAGGCATTGCCCCTAATAGGGTCACTATAAGTTGAAATTCACTCTAAGGCACCTTACAACCACAACAAGATTTTGGGACCCTAGTCTCTGAGTCCAGCCCATGCTAGGGAAGGCGGTCCCATGGGATGCTGAGACCCAGAGAAGGGATTTTGGAGGGCCATTGTGCAGGCTGACCACCCCCTAGTCCAAGATGAGGCACTGGGTCAGATTCTAAATAATGGAAGTTATGGGAGGCTTTGTACAGAGGGTAGGAATATCTGATATTTGTTTAATTCTGAGCCCTGCTGGGGCAGACAGGGAAACCAGGCCCTGAAGTGAGGTAACTTTCCTAAGCTCACAGCAGGAGAATCCCCCCTGTTTTGAGGTGTACTCCGTGCTGCTTCCCACCCCTGCTTATAATTCAGCCATCTCTGAGTTTTTGTGTTAGCTACAGGTGACACCAGCCCGCGGGTTTACAGGTGTTTTCTCACATACACCTGCTGACTTTCCTAGGAAGAAGATGCTAGAATGATTCCCACTGTGTGCTAGGGAGACTGAGGAGGCACTGAGAAGCACAAAGACTGTGTCCACGGTCACAAACTCATTAAGAGGGATGATCTGTGTCTGAATTCAGCTCTGTCTGATCAAAGCTGGGGCCGTGGCTGCATCCAGGCCTACCCCACATTCTCTGGGGGGAGCTGCTGGTGGTGTCACTGTGCACAGGTATAGAGATGGCATGGGGAGAGATGAGCATTCAGCATCTCAGATGCAATTTTGGCGAGGACTTACCTTAGGTCAGGCACAGGTCAGGGGACCCAGGATATGACCTCACTTCCTTGGTGATGGAGTATATAGAACTTGGAATGCTGGTAACCAGGCACCCATATACTAGAGACAGCCCCCTTACTTGCTCACTTGAGTGGAGACACTCGACCTAGAAAGATGTTTTCTTGTTGTTGCTCATCAACTTCCCCTGTGTCAAACCTTGAGAAACCCAGGAGTTCGACCCTTTCACGATGGCTGAGACGTGGTCTCATCCCCCATCCCCGAAGGCTCTGGCCATTTACCAGAAAGAAACCGAAGGTAACACAGGGTGGCCCAGATGCCAGTCCAGGCCAGGCCACCACTGTGATCCCACCTGGGCAGCCCCACTCCCCTCCTGACTGATTCGCAATAGGGTCGTGGGTGGGCCGAGTCTATCACGTTTGGGTGTCTTGCAGACTGGGGACTGGGGTGGCACAGTTGGATACCTGCTTCACATCCTTTTTCCAACCAGCCTCATCACATAGGACGTGGGGACCTATGTCTCTACCCAGGAGTCATAGTTCTGACCAGGGCTTTAGGGAGGGATGGTCGGGGGGATCACAGCCTGAGTCGTTACACTCACCTGGGCCTTCTTGGAGCTCCAGCTCAACCTGTATGTGGCAGTCACCCCACACTCCTAGCTGCAGGCATTGGCTGCCCACTGGTGACCTTGTGCCAGCCCACCGTTCCTAGATCCTGGTGTAATACTCAGAGGTCCGTATCTTCACCCTTGCTCCTGAGTCTCCTCGTCCCCCTGCAATCTCTCCTCCTTCCTGGAATGTGGGAGGTGGAGAGGGGTTGCAGAGCATGGGGTGGCCCTGGCCAGTGGATGTGGCTGGAGATCCATGGTGTAGCCTCTGGCTGACCCTTCTCATATGTGGTATAGACAGGGATGTAGGAGCTCCTCAAAGTTCTAGTGGACAAAAAGGGCCTGAAGGGCCAGAGATGGACGGTGGAGGCTTGGGGCAGCCCTTAATGCTTCCTGAACCACTGCTGGGCACTGTCTCTGCAGAAGCCCCCACAGAAGATCCGTGAGGAGAAGGAGGATGGCATTATCTACTCCGTCTACCCCAAGAAAGGGGCCAAGAAGGGCTGGCACAGGCTCTGGGTGAGTGTGCGTGGGCAGGGTCACAAGCTTGGGCCCTGACATGACCAGATGGGACACTTGTGCCAGACACCACCTGGAGATCCCTAGCTCACTCCCAGGGATGTCTCTCTCAAGGGCCACAGTTCCCTCCCAAAGGAATCCGCCAAAACCCTTCCCTTATCCCTCCAACTGCCCTCCCCACCCTGGCCAGGTACGCAGTCACTGTTTCCGTATTTGTAGGAATGTCAGAAAACAGTCTTTTATACTGTCTTCGCTGCACACCAGCACTGGCATCTTTTTGCATGTTGTTCCTGTTTCTGTGTTGAACTCTTAGCCCCAGGGTCGGGCAGTAGTCAGCTGGACTGTCCTTCCCCACCTTCTCCCAGCCTCTCACATCCTCATCCTTAGTAGGCTTCTTTACCCAAAAGCACAGGGCTAAGGCTATGATCGACATTTTTCTACAAACTGCAATCTCAGGGAACACATCACCATGATCCCTCCAAGTGAGGAGCTCTGTCCTGACTCAGCTGCAGAATGTTCCGGAAGGGAGGCCAGTTCCCACAGTGACTGGCGATCTCACTGCTGCTGGCCCTGGGCTGATTCCTTCTGCTGCCCTTTCAGCAGGGTTGCAGGAACCTCACGTGTGTCCTCATACATTGACCCACACAGGACAGACTCCCAATGGCAGCATGCTGGGGCAAAGGATGTGCACATTCCAAGTTAGGATCCATAGAGCCAGACTCCTTCCCAAAAGAGCTGTCACAGTCAGGTGGCCAAGCAGTCTGTGATGCTAGCTGGGTCCCTGCATCCAGCCTGTTCTGGCTATTATGGTTCTTTTCCATTTTTGCCAATGTGCTGTCACATTGGCCACTGGAGCTGCACGGTCGCTTTGAGGTGCTTTTGGCCCTGAGAAGCTGAGCCACCTCTCAGTCCTTTACCAGTCATTCATATATGCCCTCCATGATTGGTCTGTTGGGATCCTTGACCCTGTGGGGGTCTTTCTCCCACTCAGGGATCTTCCGGCATTCACCTTTTGCTGAATCTGTGACCACTATACCTTTAGCTTTTCAAACACCCCTTTAATGTACGGAAAGGAAAATCTGTGTCTTGTTTTGCATTCAGAGGGGTCTCATGGGTGTGTCTTCTCTGTGCACTGTCTCCAGCTGGGGAGGGAGCGAGCTTGCACCAGACCTTCCGCTCCGAGTCAGGAGCAGATCAGGCCTCACGTGGCACACAGGGAACATCATGGAGCCCTAGCGTCCGAACGTTCTGGGCTCTGATCCCTTGACTGTGAACAGACTCTGGACAACAGTAAGCTGGGTGTTCTCACCTCTACAATAGAGTGTTCTGTAAGGAGTCACAAGGATACTGGCCTTAATACCAAACCAAGCCAAATTTGTTGCCGTGGAGTCCATTCTGACTCATAGTGACCCTATAGGACAGAATAGAACTGCCCCATATTGTTTCCAAGGAGTGGCTTGTGGATTCGAACTGCAGAACATTTGGTTAGTAGCCAAACTCTTCAGAGCCACAGCGCCACCAGAGCTCCACTCAATATAGGGAAGTAATATAATTAACAAAATGACTTGAGCTTCCTAATATGTTGAATTATTTCTACCTCCTGTTTTCTATTGGGGACGTCTTGTCCCACCTCCTGCCACAGGTCACAGAGGTCTGGGACCCTGACCCTCCTGGTGGTTAAGGGGGTGCCTCTGACGGTATGTCCCTCCACTCTCTCACCCCAGTGTGTATGTGGGTTGGACCAGGACCTAGATGAGACCTGCGTGGTGAGGACCGTGAAGGCTGGCTCGCTAGAGAAGCTGGTGGATCACCTGGTGCCCGCCTTCACAGAGGGGGACTTGTCCTACATCGATATCTTTTTGGGAACCTACAGGACCTTTGCCACCACCCAGCGGGTCCTAGAACTGTTGTTCCAAAGGTGAGCAGCCCACCCTGCACAGCCCAGGGGGAGCTCAGCCCCTTAACCAGCTGTTAGTCTGGGGAATGTCACTCACCTCTCTGAGCCTCAGTTTGCTCCTCTGACAAGTCGGGGGGTAAAGGATCAGCCTGCTTGAATTTACTCTCAGTAGCACATGGGACAAGCTATGTAAAGTGTGTAACTGGAACCCCACGAAAAACAAAACTGTTGCCATTGAGTCAATTCCAAACCATAGTGAACATAGAGGACAGAGTAGAACTGCCCCATAGGCTTTCCACGGAGCAGCTGAATTTGAACTGTTGACCTTTTGGCTAGAGCCAAGCTCTTTAACCACTGTGCCACTAGAGCCCCAACACTTGGAGACCAGCTCTAGGGAAAAGGCTGCTGGAGGGGCTGGGATGTTCACATTTACTTTTTTCCTTTCCTCTATGAAGAAGCTGTCTGCCTCACCCCTCACTGACTCCATGGTCTTCAACAATCCTACACCCCATTTGAAAAGGAGGAGTTGAAATCCTATCAAGTGGGTCCTTCTCCTTTGGGTAGCCAGACCAAGAATCTCTGGTGGCTAACAGAGGGGCCCTAGGACAATCAGATACTGGGGAAGGTGCTGCTTGGCTTCATTTACTCAACAATTATCTATGAAGCCCCTACAGTTGCAGACACTCTTCTAGACACTCAGCATCATCTAGACACAAAGTAGAAAGGAAGCCCTGCCGTCCAGGTCTCCATCGTAGTCAGGAGGCAGACAGGAACAGTAGATATGGGATGCAGGTAGTGTCCACAGTGCATTACATTGACGCCCTCATGCCTCCTCTAGGTATGAATACAACTGCTCCCATTCTGCCGGAGACGGAGCACCCCAAGATCAGCAGAAAGAGTGAGTGGACATTGGCTGGAGAAAGAGGGTCCTCTGTCTGAAAGGAAGACTGGGGGTTGGAGGAGGCCTGTGTCAGGATTGCAGCTTGGCATACCCTGGGTCCCACATATGTAGATCCCCCTGCAGAAATGAGGTTAGCAGAGCCCCTGGTAGGAGAAAGAGTCACACAGAGCTGGGGATGCAGCCTCTGTATAGTGGGAAGCAAAGTGTTGGCAGGGGGCTCAGTGTGGCCCCTGAGGGTACACTTCTCCCCATAATTCCCTCCCATCTCTGATTATTCCCTCCCCATTTGGGACCATATCAGGAGGTGAGGAAAAACCTGCAACATGGTCATATACCCCTGTCATGGGTGCTCAGCTCCATGTGGGGCCCTGTCCCTCAGCAGAGACTGGGCGTGGGAGACAGACCTTCTGTGTTCTCAGCCTTAAATATTCCTGGAGCACCACTATGTGCCAGGCTCTGAGGTGAACATGAAGATACACTGCTCCCTACCCCTTTGGGGTTTACTGTCCAGTGGGGAGGGTGCCAGGGGATAAACAGAGATGTAAGTCAGGGTTTGAGGAGGGAGAGTTGGTCAAACCATTGATAGAATTCTCTCTGTGACCAAGGCTCTGTGTTAAGCCCCTGCTCAGTGACCAGTTTGCCACTGCCAAGACAGCCAGAGAGGCTGGTGCATGGTAGGGGTAGGCTTCAGAAGGTCAGGGACAGAGGGACCTGGTCCCTTGCAGTGATGTCCTGGGACTTCATTGTGGTTGGAAAGGCCAGGTCTCTGACCCTGGTTTTCATCACGCATCCCCAGTGCCATCTCTTTCATCCTGAAAACCTGGATGGATGAATACCCAGAAGACTTTTACCAGCCAGCACACTTGCCCTGCCTGAAGCTCCTGGTGGAGTACCTGCAGGTGAACATTCCAGGGTCATACCTGGAACACCGTGCCCTTCTTCTCTGTGCCCAGCTGGACCACCTGGAACCCAAAGAGGCAGAGCCAGAGGGTGAGGAGGACTGGGCATGCCTGCATGTGAGCTTGTGAGGGGGACATGGGGCGGGATCCACAGGCAGGACCCACAGAATTGGGGTTGGGCCAGAGCTCAGAGTAACCTCAGACCCTTCTCTGGTGGAGCACAGTCTGGGAAGACTTCCTGGGGTGGAAATCTGGACCTTAGACTTCTCTTCAAGGCAGTGGGATATTTTCTGTCATTGGAAAAACACAAGGAAATGCAGTCATGTTGGTGAATATTTCTCCTCTTGTGCCTCCCGCATCAGGGCTGGCACCAGGTTTTAAAGCAGCTCAGGATCTCTGTCCACCCGCAGAAGGAACTCCAGGGCAATCTCATGAGGCAGATCATGCTCCAATAGCAACACTGGAGTTCCGTAGAGCATCAGGTCCTCCATCCCCACATCTGTCACCACACACAGAGCCTGCTGGAATGCTGGCACCTTCTCCTGGATCACCTCCAGGGGCAAATCCAGAACCACCTGTTAGGGTAGATCCTACCCCTGAACCATCACAGGAGCTACATGGAACACCAGATCCTCAACCACCACCCCCATCAGCAGACGAAGAGTCTGCTGGACGACTGGGTTCTCTTCCTGGGTCACCTCCAGAACCAGCTCCTGTATCCCCAGCAGGTGTCGATCATGCTCCTGTATCAACACCAGAGCTCCACACAGCATCAGCTATTCCATCACCAGCTTCCACACTGGCATCAGAAGGAAAGCCAGCTGGAGGGGTGGATTCCCGTCCTGGGCCATCACAGGAACCAGCTCCTGGACCATATGCTGGTGTCGATCCTGTTCGTGCAGCAACACTGGGGCTCAGTGTAGCCCCAATCCCTCCATCTGCTGCTCTGGCCCAGGCGCCTCATGAAGGGCCGAACGGAAAGCCAGGTTCTAATCCTGGGCTACCTCCGGAACTCAGTCACGGACCACCAGCTGCTGTGGATCCCGCTCCTCCAGCCACACCGGGGCTCAATGTTGCACCAGGTCCTCCATCTCCAGGTCTGGCCCAGGCTCCAGAGGAAGAGGTTGCTGGAAAGCTTGACCATTATCCTGAGGCACCTGCAGAACAAGCTTCCAGACCACCAGCTGAGGTCCATTCTATTCCTACAGCAACAGCAGCGGTAGATGTGGCGCCATGTGTTCCATCTCCTGGTCCGGCCCAGGCTCCACAGGAAGAGGCTGCTGGAAAGGTGGACTCATCCTGTGCCACCTACAAAACCGGCTGCAGCAGTACCAGCTGATGTCGAGCCTACTCCTGCACCAACACAGGTGCCCCATGTAGCCCCATGTTCTTCATCTGCTTCTCTGGCCCAGGCACCTGAAGAACAGTCTGATGAAAAGTCGGACTCTTATCCTGAGCTGCCTGCAGAAACAACTCCTAGGCCACCAGTTAATGTTGACCCTGCTCCTGCATCAACACCGGGGCTCAAGTAGCCCCAGGTCCTCCATCGCCAGCTCTGGCCCAGGCCCCAGAGTCCCAGCAAGTCACCCTGCCCACTCCATACCAGCTCCTCAGCCCCAGCCAGGAAGTATTGGCTTAAGAACGAGATCCTTCCTTACCTCCAGCTGAGTGGGTATTTCTCTGGTTTATATGTAGCGTATTACAGCTTACTTTACATTTATAGCTCTTACTGTCTTCACTGGTAGATTTCTCATTAAATAAAGTTTGGTTTTAACAGGTGTGCTACCGTGGTTTTATGCACTTTCACGATCCTATCAACTATCACCAGTATCTATTTGAGGACATTGTCATCAACACAAACAGAAACCCTGGACCCATTAAGTAGTCCTCCCCGTGCCCCCTCCCCTGTGCCCATGGCAATCAGTGATTGGCTTTCTATGCCAATGGATTTACCTGCTCTAGATTTCTTATCTAAATGGAAACATGTGGCCTTTTGTATCTTGCTTCTTAGCTTCCTGTGTTCGAGGTCCTTCCACACTGTAGCACGAGTCAGTTTCTCATGCATTCTAAAGCTCAGTGGAATTCCATTGTGTGGATGGATCACATTTTGCCGACCCAGTCATCTGCTGATGGACATATGGGTTGGTTGCAACTACTGACGGATGGGAGTAGTAGAGGTGCTGTGAGCATCTGTGGACAGATATTTGTGTGAGTGCCTGTCTACAGGATAAACCCCTGGGGTGGGTAAAGCGGTGGTGGGAAGGGTGAGGACACAGTTCAGATGTGGGGAGTGAGAAGGTCAATGAGGAAGCTGTGGGGATCTCAGGAGTAAGGTGGGAAATGGGTCAGTAGAAGGCACACATGTTGGGAGTGAGGAGGTTGGAGGGGTCAGTTGAAGTCCAGGTGTGGTTGTTGAGGTGGGAGGGGTCAGAAGGCAGCCCAGGGGTGGGTAGTGAGAAGGTAGGAGAGGCCAGGACTCCACCTGGGTGTGGAAACTGAGGAAGAGGGAACAGTTAGGAGAAGGCTCAGCAGTGGGTACTGAGAAATTGGGAAAGTTTAGGTACCAGGCAGGTTATGGAAAGTTAGAGGGAGGTAGGAGCCAAGAGAACACCTATGTGAATGTATTGAGTCTTTGGGAGGTAGCTAAGGGTAGCCCAGATGTGGTAGCTCAGGAGGTGGCAGATCAACAGATAGCAAAGGTCTCCAGAGGAAGGAGGTGGGAAGTGTCAGGAGAAGGCACAGGTGTGGTCAGTGAGTTGGTGGGAAGTGCCAGGAGGCAGCCCAGGTGTGGGGAATGAGGAGGTGTGAGGGGTCAGGAGGCAGCCCAGGTGTGGGGAATGAGGAGGTATGAGGGGTCAGGAGGCAGCCCAGATGTGGGGATGAGGACCAGTGAGGGGCCAGGAGGCAGCCCAGGTGTGGAGATGAGGAGGTATGAGGAATCTGGAGGCAGCCCAGTGTTAGCAAGTGTGTAGATAGAAGGGCAGGAGAACCCCTCTGCAGGTACTGAGGATCCTGGAGAACCAGAAGTCTATAGAGGATGGGTACTGAGAGGTGGTAGAGGTTGGGGGGCACCCGACCTATGGAAAGCCATGAAGAGGGAGAGGCCCAGCTATGGGTAATGATTAGGTTGGAAGGACAAGGAGGCAGTCCAGGTGTGGCCTTTTAATCATTTTACGTTGGCTGAGGCAAGGTAAGTTCAGATACAAATCAAGACAGCCCAGTTAACCCATTTCCATCCAGTCCATTCCGACTCATAGTGACCCTACAGATCAAGAGAGTGAAAATTTGAAAGGTTTGATTATACTTGCAGGCTCTGGGAGACACAGCATACATGGATACAGGGACCTAAATGGGGTTGCAACCAGGGCAGGGCCACAAAACCTGCATTTGGAGAAGACAGCAAAATGTATGCAAGCAGGGGAGAATTTGTTTTTTTTAATTAAATCTCTATAAAAACCAAACCAAACCAAACCAAACCGGTTGCCTTCGAGTCGATTCCATTTCATAGCAACCCTCTAGGACAGAGTAGAACTGCCCCATAGGGCTTCCAAGGAGCGCTTGGTGGATTCCAACTGTTGACCTTTTGGTTAGCAGCCTTAGCTCCTAAGCACTTCACCACCAGGGTCTCCTAAGGGGCTATACTTGCATTTTATGATATTTATAACTACCCTGTATCTGGGGTTGTGGTGGTGCAGTGGTGGATTCTCTCCTTCTATGTAGGGGACCCGGGTTCCATTTCCAGGCAACGCACCTTATGCGCAGCCACCGGCCATCTGCCACTGGGGGCTTGGCTGTTGCTCTGATGCTGAACAGGTTTCAGCAGAGCTTCCAGACTAAGCCAGACGAGGAAGAAAGGCCTGGTGATCTACTTCTGAAAATCAGCCAAGGAAAATCCTGTGGGTCACAACAATCCACTCTGTAGCTGTTCATGGGGTTGGCACAGCACCAGGCAGCGTTTGGTTCCAGTGTGCATGGGATCGCCGTGAGACAGGCTGACTCAACAGCAGCTAACAGCCAACAACAACAGTCCCATATTGGGGGTTACATCACAAGGCACAGTCACGTGGGCATAGAATTAAAACAAACCGAAACTGTGGCCGTGGAATCCAGTCTGACTCATGGCAACTCGAGGTGTTACAGAGTAGAACTGTGCTCCCTAGGGTTTGCTTGGTTGTAATCTTTAGGGAAGCAGATATCCAGGCCTTTCTTCTGAGGTACGCCAGATGGGTTGAAACTGCCAAACTTTAGGTTAGTAGTCAGAGCAAACTGTGCCACCCAGGGACCTGGGGACACCGTAGGGTGAAAGATTTCTCCTTTTGCAGAAATAGTAAGAGTCTACAAGCTCACCATTTTCTTTGACGTGAAGTCAATACCTATGCTACCCATACCCCATTGATGCTCAGTCAATTCTGGTTCATATTGACCCTGTAGGACAGAGTAGACCTGGCCCACAGTGCTTCTAAGAAGCAGACTGCCATGTCTTTCTCCTGCACAGTGGCTGGTGCTTTTGAACCACTGACCTTTTGGTCAGCAGCTGCACCGCCAGGGCTCCTTATACTCCCCTATGTTAGTCCTACAGAAATCAGGATAAAAACCAAACCAAACCCAATGCCGTCGTGTCGACTCTGACTCATAGAGACCCTATAGGACAGGGTAGAAGTGCCCCATAGGGTTTCCAAGGCGTGCCTGGCGGATTCAAACTGCTGACCCTTTGGTTAGCAGCTGTAGCACTTAACCACTGCGCCACCAGGGTTTCCAGAAATCAGGATAGGACAGTCTGAAAGGTGCCTAATCACACAGATACAGGATTTGCAGCTGAAAGCAACCTTAAAGATTCTTGAGTCCAAATTTCCTACCCTTGCAAAAAAAAAAAATCAAAAAAACGTGGACTCAGGATGAGAGGCGAAGTTACACTTCCCGAAGGACCAGTGATGCAGGACTTTAACAGAGACAGCTTGCTGCAGAAGGAGAGACTGCAGCTGGTCCTTGGAGGCTGCCTGGGATTCAGATGAGGACAACCATTTAGCGCCCCACCCTGTAGGATGTCACTGAATTCGGAGGCTTTGTCAGCAGGGTGGGAAGAAGCAGGCCTCCTGCAGACCTCCAACACCTCATTGAAGGTCCACGCCAATCAGTAACGAGATGACTGATAGGATGAGAAGAGATCCAGGAAGAAAGCTGCCAGGCCTCTGGGACCTGTGTCGGGACGGATTTCAGATGGCGTTAGTGCACCAGCAGTATCCTAACCCCCTTCGCTGCCTGACTGATTTTTTTCCCCAAGAGCCGAGGGGACCCCGAGGGCAGCCAGGATTTAAACGGGCTGACGTCCTACAGTGGGCTTTCCAGCACCCAAGTTCTTCCTGCTGATCGTAAATCCAAGCGGTTACCTTGTTCTCCAGTGGATCACACAGCTCCGGGGCCCTAACAGGATCCACCTAAACTCTGCTTCTGCCTCAGCTGGAGAACGTGAGGGTAGATATACGGTTGGGGTTTCAGTGGGAAAGGAGCAGTGCCGGGGTTACTTCTCATGTGTGTAGAAGGACGGCATCAGACGCCAGAGGCCCAGCCACCGCCTGCGCGGACCAGGAGCTTGCACCTCCATCGCGGCCCTCCCCGGTCAGCACTCTTATTCGGTAGCAATTTTCTTTACAAAAATATGCAGTAGGCATCACTGGATTTAAGAAGTGTTTTTTTTTTTTTTTATTTAAATAATCTCCATTTTTTCATTTATCGTATTTATCCCTACCCCTTAATGGGGGTTTCTTAAAAGCAACCATCATCTGGGGGTTAAGTGGCTATAAAGGATTTCTCGCCAAAGATTGAAAATAAAGACAAGGCTTTTTCACACCATGTTTATGGGTGGAAACCCTGGTGGCATAGTGGTTAAGTGCTACAGCTGTTAACCACAGGGTCGGCAGTTTGAATCCACCAGGCTCTCCTTGGAAATCCTATGGGGCAGTTCTTCTCTGTCGTATAGGGTCGCTATGAGTCAGGATCGACTCGACAGCACTGTGTTTGGTTTTGGTTTTTTTTTTCCTTCAAGTTGCTGCCTAAGCAAAGACCCCCCCCCCCCGCCACCCATCTGTCAGCTTGTTGTACTTGGTGGCTTGCATGTTGCTGTGATGCTGGAAGCTATGCTATACCAGCTATACCAGCAGGGTCACCCATGGTGGACAGGTTTCAGTGGAGCATCCATACTAAGACAGACTAGGGACTGACCCCAAAAGGTAGTCCTTGGGTGGTGCCAATGCTTCACGCGCTCGGCTGCTCACCAAAAGGTTCCAGGTTCAAATTCACCCTGAGGTGCCTTGGAAGAAAGGCCTGGCAATCTATTCCAAAAAATGAGCCATTGAAAACCCTATGCTGCACAATTCTACTCTGATACACATGGGGCCGCCGTGAGTCAGGGTTGACTTTAAGCCGCAAATGTAAGGGGTAAATATTTTGTATTGTCAAAAGAAGACAACACTCTGTTGGAAATGACACCAAGGAGCCCTACTTTGCCTTGACTTTAAAGGACGTATGTGTCCCCTTGTTACATATGGCGATGCAGTAGCCTTGTCTAGCTGTTCTTCTGTGCAATGGCCTACCTGGGAAAATAGTCTGTGAAAAGACACAGTGTTGGTAGGTGTGACAGGATGTCATCTTTCTTCCTAAAACCCAGGCCGAACTGATGGTACAGACATTGTTCCTGCACAAGCTGGGGCCCGTGCCCACTTGTAAACCAGCAGGGAAGGGGAAGAAAGGACAAGCTACTCACCAGATAGACATCAAGCACTGAGGCGTTATCATCTTGCTTTTCCAGAGCTTCTATCTCAGAGTTTAGGTAGATGCTCACCTAATCCAAGGTAAATGTTGAACTGGATCCTTTGCTGGAAAAATATACAAGCGTCGTGAGCACGTTGCCACCACAACAAAATTCATAGAAACCTCCACGATCGTGGCTACAAACAGACAGATCATGGGGCGGATTTGGGGGATGAAGAAAGAATTTTTTTTTAATGCTGTTCAAAGGGGATATGGTCACACATGGCGATACAGTACTCGAGTTAAAGTGTTTGATTGTGACTGTCATGAGCCACAATCTGCTCCATGGCAACTGTGTGTGTGTGTGTGTGTGTGTGTGTGTTTAATAGTGGGCTTTCTCTCTCTGCTTCTTGGCGTTTTCGAGATGTGATTTGTGAAGCTCCTGCCTGTGAGCGGGGGGCTGCTTGGGACCGAGAAGCCCGCTGCTCATATTTGAATGGTTCCTTCTCGCTGGTTAAGTTCTCCTCTCTTGGTGCTCACAGTTTGCCACTTTATACAAGACAACCTTGTGCAGAGTTAGCACTGATGATGTCTTTTCTTTTTACTATTGTTTTTTTCTCTTTGGCGTGAAAGGTTCAATTACATCAGTGGTTAAACACAATATTCTGCCCCACAAGGAGCCCCAGTGGCACCGAAGGTTAAGCACGGCTGCTACCCAAGAAGTCGGCGGTTCATTGGGAGAAAAGACTTGATGAGCTGCTCCTGTAAAGATTACAGCCTTGGAAACCCTATGGGCCAGTTCCACTCTGTCATACAGGGTCACTATGAGTTGGAATCGACCAGATGGCATCCAACAACATCCCCCCGAGTTCCTGATTTGGGAGGTCTGGTGTGGGGCGCATGAGATTGTATCAGGTGATGCTGATGCTGCTGGTCTGGTCCAGGGACCTCACTTTGCTCCACACGGAATTACATAGAGTGTTGTGTTATATGCTTTCAACATACTTAGGCATGTAGCACAATGCTCTATCAACTCAACGGCAATGGGTTTGGGATTGTATGCTTAGTGATTGATGCTACGTGTACCTCAGTAACAAGGACAATGACAAAAGCCAAAAGAATGCAGGTAGAGAACTGTTTATGCAGAGAAACTGCCTTGTTTTGTCTTGATATGATAACCAGTGTTAACTGTTGAAGCAATTGGTCCATCTTGTTGTTATCAGCTGCCCGGAGTCAACCCTAACTCATGGTGACCCCATGCACAATGGAACAAAAAGCTGCCTGGTCCTGTGCTATCCCGGTGATCAGTTTTGTGTCAGATCATTGTGACCCACAGATTTTCACTGGCTGGTTTTCAGAAGTAGTTTGCTAGTCCTTTCTTACTAGTCCCCCTTAGCCTGGAAGCTCAGCTAAAACCTGCTCAGCACCATGGCAACACTCAAGGATCCACTGACAGATGGGTGGTGGCTGCGCACGAGGTGCACTGGCCGGAAATCAAACCCTCACAGACGGTGAGAATTCCACCACCTCGAACCAAGTAGTATTTAAATCGGGTATTAATTTAGAGGCTCAGGAATGCACGATTTTTTTTCTTCATTGAAATACAGGGTAGTTTCGTTTTTAACCTGTGCGAGTTTGTCATGTGACGGTTTCTGCAGGCACAAATCGTCCTCAGGGTTTGGATCTTTGGTGTTAGGAGAATTGGGGAGGGGTGGCCATCTGCCACATGGAGGGAACTTCAGCCTGACACGTGGCCGCCCCCTGGCGGTCGAGCTGAGAGCAGCTGTGGAGAAGAAGGACTTCCCCTCTCACCGTCCATAGCATGCATGACTTCTTCCTGAGATCCTCTCCTGGCTTAGCTCAGAGCTCACCTCTGCTGATAACACCCTGTCTAAGGTCATCCTTTTAAGGAGCCCTGGTGGCACAATGGTTAAGTGCTGAGCTGCTAACTGAAAGGCTTACAGTTTGAACCCACCGCAGCTCCGCAGAAGAAGGACCTGGTGATCCGCTTCAGTAAAGACGACAGCCTAGGAAACCCTATGGGGCAGCTCGACTCTGTCTCATGTGGTCGCTATGAGTGGGAATCGACTCAACGGCACCCACCACCAACAACAAGATCACCCCCTCAGGATGGGAGACTACTGAGGACATTATAACCTCTGTGCCTCTCATCTGGGAACTGCACGTATTTCCCTCTGTAAACATCTGACTATGAATGGAAGATACATGAACTAGTTCGGAATCCTGACCTTTCCAATATCAAATAAATGAAAAGTTGCCAAAAAACTGCATAGTTCTTATTAAGTAAGTTTTATTTGTATTTTTCCTGGCCATAAAAGTAAGGCATTTTGAGAAAACTTTGAAAATGAAGAAAAGTAGGAGGAAAGGAAGGTGCCTTGGTGGCACAGTGGTTAAAGTGCTCGACTGCTCACTGAAAGGTCAGCGGTTTGAACCCACCAGCTGCTCTGCAGGAGAAAAGATGTGGCAGTCTGCTCCTGTCAAGATTATAGCCTTGGAAACCATATGGGGCAATTCGATTCTGTCCTACAGGGTCACTAGGAGTCAGAATCAACTCGAAGGCAAAGGGTCTTGGTTTATGTAAAATATATGATGGGGGGTGGCAAAAAATACACTGCTAAATAATAGTGGTTTTCCAGATTTTCTGAATTGTGGGCCATATTGCTTTTACAAAAATTTTAAGTAACTTCCTCCTTCTGATTTTAATTTTTACTTACTTGAATTTATTTTCTTCCTAATAAGGGTATAAGCAAGAATATTCTGGAAGTGCTGGTTCTTTTCAAAATTTTATTTCTTTAATGGCCCTACATGCATATGGTATAAAACACAGCAGAAAGTAGCTCTCTTTGCCCATATTCTTGTGTGATTCAGAGTTCTACTGCCTAGAAGTAAACTTGTTCTGGGAGTATTTTTTTAAATATAATATTTACCTTTTGGTTTTGGAACCTAAGAGTATGTCATCGACATGGTTAAAAGAAAATAAAAATAAGAAAACAGAAACATTAGTGTATTCTCCAGGACTCAATAAGTACATTTATCAGTGATAATTTAAAAAATATATATTACCAAAAAAAGAAATACCATATTTCCTTGGTTCATATAATCAAAATTTGATAAAATCAAAGTCATCTCTTTTTTAACCTTTATTATCCACACTAAAAAAAGAAAAAAAAATTTTTTTTTTTTTACACATGTATTAGTTTCCCATCTTAGTAATTAGAATATTTTTGCATCATTTAATTTGGGCACAAAAACGAAGCTCATAGACACTCATATCCAGGTTCTATAAAGAACTCATACAACCCAATAATACAAAGACAAACCAGCAGAAAAATGGGCAAAACATACCAATTACCATGGCTAAATACATAACACCGACATCAATAAATGTTGATGAGGATATGGAGCCACAGGAACTCCGATTCATCCCTGGTGGGAATGCACAATATGGCCGAATGGAAGACCCTGGCAATTTTCTTACAAAGCCAAACATTATCTTGGTTATCTAGTGTTCTATAACAGAAGTGCCACAAGTGGGTGTCTTTAATGAACACAAATTCATTCTTTCACAGTTTGGGAGTCTAGAAGTCCAAACTCAGGGTGCTGGCTAGAGAGGAAGGCTTTCTCTCTAGGCTCTGGGGGAAGGTCCTTGTTCCCTGGTGATCTTCATGTGGTGTGGTATCTATCTTGTCTCATCTCTGCTTGCTTCTCTATGCCTAATCTGCTGTTTTTACAATTGGCTTAAAATATACCCTACACTGATATGGCCTCTTAACAAAGAAATCCCATTCTTAAATGAGAATATAACCAAAGGTATACTCATCACTATCAACTCGATTCTGACTTATAGAGACCCTACAGGACAGAGTAGAACTGACTCAGGGGGTTTCAAGGCTGTAATCTTTATGGAAGCAGATTGCCCTATCTTTCTCCTGTGGAGCAGCTGGTGGGTTCAAACCACCAATATTTTGGTGACCAGCTGAGCACTTAATCACTGTGCCACCAGGTAAAGGGGTTAGGATTTAAAACACATGTTTTAGGGGGACACAATTCAACCCACAACACCGTATGATCCAACAATCGTGCTCCTTGATTTACCAACCTTGAAAGCCTACGTTCACACAAAAACCTGCACACAGTGTTTATGGGAGGGTTTCTTATCTGTAGTTCTCATCAGTGTGGTGACTGAATGCATCTCTTTGTCTCCTTCCTGAGCCATCAGCAACCATAGTGCACCCCCGCTTCCTTCTGTGGGGTGACCTTGCCTCCCGGGATAGACCCTGGGCACCAGAAGGCACTCATGCCCCTACCCTATAAAATCCTGGACTCCTAGGCTGCCTCCAAACAGCCAGCTCTGCTCGCTCTGCAATCAGAGCTCCAAGGACATTGGCATTGCCCAGGACATATACCAAGCCCGCCAGAGTGCCCACTGAGGCCTCTTTCCCTGCATGGGGGCAGGCAACCCCACCCACCGACAGCTCCCACTAAGGATCAAGATCTAACTACCAACTCTTTTCTTGGTCTCTCTAACCAAGAAAATCAACCTTATTTAAAGGCTGAAGGTAGGTGATTACCTATGGGCTGCAAAACTGTTTCTGACCACTTCCTTTGCAAATCCTGCAGAAGCCTTTTGTTTTTGGGCCTCAATCAAAATGAATACAAAAAACATTTTGTTTAGCATTCTGTGATTTTTAGCAAAGACAGATTAGTGAAGGGTATACACAGTATTGAAGAGAAATGTGGATCTCTCCTAATCAAGAAATGCCTTACAGAGGACGGAAATCTTACCTGTGCTCAGACACCTTTCCGCTATATGCATGACTGTATGAACGTGTCCATTGCTGCTTAAAGCACTAATGGAATGTGATTATTGAAACAGTGAGGAGCTACCGTAAGGGATCATGAAGACTAAAAAGATACTGTGGGAACACACCAACCAATCCAAATAATTGCACCACAAAGATCAAACCAGTAGCTGTGGAGTCAATTCTGCCTCATGGCGCCCCCATGTGTGTCAGAGTAGAACTGTGCTCCTCAGAGTTTTCCCTGACTGACTTTTCAGGAGCAGATTGCCAGATCTTTCTTCTGGGGTGCCCCTGTGTCAACTCAAATCTCCAAGCTTTCGGTTCGCAGCCGAGTGCCTTAACCATTTACGCTACCCACGGCCTGCAGAAAATTCCTGTTCCTGTGAAGATGCCCCAAGTACTGAAGGTAAAATATGTTCTGAGAAGAATTTCCACTTCCGTGTCTGCACCACTGATCAATTTAACGTCTATTTCTCTTCAATTCTTGTACTGGGGAATATTCTGCCTATTGCCCCGTTTTCTTACTGTGCTGTTGATTTCCTGGGCACAAAGCCAGCACAGAATTGATTCCTAAGTTCTTCGGATGAGACTTTCCCAGCTCCTGTTTCAGGGTTCACGTCTAAGGGCGAGCATCTCTCTGGGGAGGAATGCCCTCCAAACGGAGCAGTCAGGTCAGAGGTTCACCGTGTCTCAGCTTGCAGCTTGGGAAGATCCATTTCTGGAAGGAAAGTTTTGTGACTGGATGGAGGAGTCTGGCTCCCTGCCCAGGTTCTGCACCACCAAGTATTGCCCTAATAACTTTGATTCAGTGTGTCTGAGGGGAATTACTCCTCATTTGCAACAAGCCCCCCAGGAAAACTGCTAACCTCCCAGGCTCTGATCCTCCCATGTAAGCCCAGGAACTGCTGGCACTCGCCATCTGTTCTAAGGCACACACTTTCCAACTCCGACTCATGGCAACCTCTTATGTTACAGAGTAGAAATGCTCCATGGGGACTTCTTGGCTGCAATCTGTCACATTGGGCCTCTAGGATTAGAAATCGACTTGATGGCAGCTAACAACAACAATCTTTATGGAAGCAGGTCACCAAGCCTATCTTCCACGGCAGTGCCCGGTTAGTTCGAACCACCAACCTTAAGATAAGCAGCCGAATGCAAGTGTTTGCACCAGGAAGGGACCTTACATAGAAGAGGAATTTCACGTCCTCCCAGTGCTCCCCTGGGTGTGGACAGGGCTGGCTCTGCAAAGCCACTCAGGCCTCCCCGTCCTTTACAAAAATGCTTAATTCTGTCACCAGGAAAATTCATCTGGCTTCGTCTAATGTAATAACCTTCCATAATGTAATGTAATGAAGTATAATGCAATCATCTTCCATATTGTAGTCTATATAACAATAACCTTGTTTTATGTGTGTTTGTGCTTTAGGACTCCTTTTTTTTTTTATTGACTCACTAACATTGAACTCATGGGTGACAACACAGTAACTCACTCCTGAAGGAAGCTTACCTAACACACCCATTTCTCCATGAGGCACATCACAGCCTTCCTGTGCTTAGGGACAGGAGACAGCACTTCCGCACAATGCCTGGGGCCATTTAAACAGCAAAATCAGCAGCAAAGAACACAGAAATGTGGCCCTAAACAGACAGAGAAAAGGACTTGTTCACAGTCTGAGAGCTGAGGCCAGAAGGCAGAGCATCACCTTGTCCAGCCTCAGCTGGGGCAGCTCACAACTCTCAGCACTCTGCGCACGTCCACAAGTGATCGTGAAGGCACCCCGAGTAATATTTGTGGGGTTACAGATACATCTGAGCGCGTGGGTGAATGAGTGAGCATGGAAGCCGGGGACGATGAGCATCAGCTGTATTATATCCTAGGCACTGTGCAGGATAAACCTGCTGCCATCCAGGTGGTTCCAGCTCATAAACGGTGCTATAAGAGGAAACTGCCTCACAGGATTTCCTGGGTTGTAATCTTTACAGGAGCAGACTGCCACCTTTCTCACTGGGAGCCACTGTTGGGTTCGAACCATGGACTTTTTAGTTCACAGCTGAGTGCTTTAACCACTGTGCCACCAGGGCTCCTTCTGTACAGGACAGTCAGATGCATTTTCCCGTTTTATGCTCACAATAATCTTCTGAGGTAGACATTTCTATTCCTTAGTCATAGGTGAGGAGACTGAGGCACGGGAAGGGAAAGTAAGGTAGCTGGTGACCAGCAGGGTGGCATTTCTACCTCAAAAGCCCCTCTGCTGGGTTCCCTGCCCGAGCTAGGTAGGTGCTGCACCCTCTTACACTTTCCTCAGAGGGAACGCACTGTGCCAAGTCTGGGCGGCATAAGGCTCGGGTTTGTGGAAGGCCACCTGCTTGCAGGTTTGGTGTCACTCCTCTCACTGGGACAGGAAGAAAGGGGTTACAGGTGTAGAGCACACACCCCTCCTCCCACGAGGCTCTGGGTCTGTCCTGGCGCAGGCAGCAGGGATCTGCAGGGATAAGAGGACCCCTGAGCCATTCTAGTTCCAAATGCCCTGTGGTGTTACCTTCCCCTCCACGCAGTCTTCCTCCAAGAGGGCCTCTCAGCTCCAGGAGAGGCAGCTTAGCCTTTCCAGAGGTGCCCTACTTCCTCTTTGACACACTATTAACCCTCTTTCTGCAGAACAATGGCCTCTTTGTAGCTTCCAGGCTTCACCTTCAGCTCTGTCCCTGGGAAGAATTCTCTGTGCACTTCCCTTTGCCTGGCTCATCAGCTTCCTGGTCTGCACAAGGAGCCCAGTAAGCCCTGGGTCCAAAACCACCAGTTCCCGTGGGGTTGACTCCCACTCATGGCGACCCCATGGGTGTCAGAACAGAACTGGGCTCCATAGGGTTTTCTTTTTTTTTTTTTTTGTAAAATACTTTTTTTTTTTTATTAAGCTACAAGTGAACATTTACCATTCCAATCAGTCTGTCACATGTAGGTTTACATACATCTTACTCCCTTCTCCCACTTGCTCTCCCCCTATTGAGTCAGCCCTTACAGTCTCTCGTTTCGTGCCAATTTTGCCATCTTCCCTCTCTCTCTATCTTCCCATCCCCCCTCCAGTCAAGAGTTGCCAACACACTCTCCTGTGTCCACCTGATTTAATTAGCTCACTCTTCATCAGCATTTCTCTCCCCCCCACTGACCAGTCCTTTTCATGCCTGATGAGTTGTCTTCGGGGATGGTTCCTGTCCTGTGGCATCAGAAGTTCTGGGGAGCATTGTCTCTGGGATTCCTCTAGTCGCAATCATACCATTAGGTATGGTCTTTTCATGAGAATTTGGGGTCTGTATCCCATTGGTCTCCTGCTCCCTCAGGAGTTGTCTGTTGTGCTCCCTGACAGGGCAGACATCGATTGTGGCCGGGCACCAACTAGTTCTTCTGGTCTCAGGATAATGTAGGTCTCTGGTTCATGTGGCCCTTTCTGTCTCTTGGGTTCTTAGTTGTGTGACCTTGGTGTTCTTCCTTTGCCTTTGCTCCAGGTGGGTTGAGACCAATTGATGTATCTTAGATGGCCACTTGTTGGCATTTAGGACCCCAGGCGCCACAATTCAAAGTGGGATGCAGAGTGTTTTCATAATAGAATTATTTTGCCCATTGACTTAGAAGTCCCCTCAAACCAAGTTTACCAGACCCCAGCCCCTGCTCCGCTGACCTTTGAAGCTTTCATTTTATCCCGGAAACCTTTTTGCTTTTAATCCAGTCCAATTAGGCTGACCTTCCTTGTATTGAGTGTTGTCTTTCCCTTCACCCAAAGCAGTTCTTATCTACAGATTGATCAATAAAAAGCCCTCTCCCTCCCTCCCTCCCTCCCTCCCTCCCTCCCTCCCCCCTTTGTAACCACAGAAGTATGTGTTCTTCTCCGTTTTTTCTATTTCTCAAGATCTTATAATAGCGGTCTTATACAATATTTGTCCTTTTGCAACTGACTCATTTCGCTCAGCATAATGCCTTCCAGATTCCTCCATGTTATGAAATGTTTCAGAGATTCATCGCTGTTCTTTATCGATGCGTAGTATTCCATTGTGTGAATATACCACAATTTATTTACCCATTCATCCGTTGACGGACATCTTGGTTGCTTCCAGCTTTTTGCTATTGTAAACAGAGCTGCAATAAACATGGGTGTGCATATATCTGTTTGTGTGAAGGCTCTTGTATCTCTAGGGTACATTCCGAGGAGTGGGATTTCTGGGTTGTATGGTAGTTCTATTTCTAACTGTTTAAGATAACGCCAGATGGATTTCCAAAGTGGTTGTACCATTTTACAATCCCACCAGCAGTGTATGAGAGTTCCAATCTCTCCGCAGCCTCTCCAACATTTATTATTTTGTGGTTTTTGGATTTTTTTTTTAGTTGGTGTGAGATGGAATCTCATCGCAGTTTTAATTTGCATTTCTCTAACGGCTAATGATCGGGAGCATTTTCTCATGTATCTGTTGGCTGCCTGAATATCTTCTTTAGTGAAATGTGTGTTCATATCCTTTGCCCACTTCTTGATTGGGTTGTTTGTGTTTTTGTGGTTGAGTTTTGACAGAATCATGTAGATTTTAGAGATCAGGTGCTGGTCTGAGATGTCATAGCTGAAAATTCTTTCCCAGTCTGTAGGTGGTCTTTTTACTCTTTTGGTGAAGTCTTTAGATGAGCATAGGTGTTTGATTTTTAGGAGCTGCCAGTTATCTGGTTTCTCTTCATCATTTTTGGTAATGTTTTGTATTCTGTTTATGCCCTGTATTAGGGCTCCTACGGTTGATCCTATTTTTTCTTCCATGATCTTTATCGTTTTAGTCTTTATGTTTAGGTCTTTGATCCACTTGGAGTTAGTTTTTGTGCATGGTGTGAGGTATGGGTCCTGTTTCATTCTTTTGCAAATGGATATCCAGGTATCCCAGCACCATTTGTTAAAAAGACTATTATTTCCCCAGTTGACTGACACTGGTCCTTTGTCAAATATCAGCTGCTCATACGTGGATGGATTTATATCTGGGTTCTCAATTCTGTTCCATTGGTCTATGTGCCTGTTGTTGTACCAGTACCAGGCTGTTTTGACTAATGTAGCTATATAATAGGTTCTGAAATCAGGTAGGGTGAGGCCTCCCACTTTCTTCTTCTTTTTCAGTAATGTTTTGCTTATCCGGGGATTCTTTCCCTTCCATATGAAATTAGTGATTTGTTTCTCTATCCCCTTAAAGTATGACATTGGTATTTGGATTGGAAGTGCGTTATATGTATAAATGGCTTTTGGTAGAATAGACATTTTTACTATGTTAAGTCTTCCTATCCATGAGCAGGGTATGTTTTTCCACTTAAGTATGTCCTTTTGAATTTCTTGTAGCAGAGTTTTATAGTTTTCTTTGTATAGGTCTTTTACATCCTTTGTAAGATTTATTCCTAAGTATTTTATCTTCTTGGGGGCTACTGTGAATGGTATTGATTTGGTTATTTCCTCTTCGGTGTTTTTTTTGTTGATGTAGAGGAATCCAAGTGATTTTTGTATGTTTGTTTTATAACCTGAGACTCTGCCAAACTCTTCTATTAGTTTCAGTAGTTTTCTGGAGGATCTTAGGGTTTTCCATGTATACGATCATGTCATCTGCAAATAGTGATAGCTTTACTTCCTCCTTACCAATCTGGATAGCCTTTATTTCTTTGTCCAACCTAATTGCCCTGGCTAGGACTTCAAGTACGATGTTGAATAAGAGCGGCGATAAAGGGCATCCTTGTCTGGTTCCCGTTCTCAAGGGAAATGCTTTCAGATTCTCTCCATTTAGAGTGATATTGGCTGTTGGCTTTGCATAGATACCCTTTATTATGTTGAGGAATTTTCCTTCAATTCCTATTTTGGTTAGAGTTTTTATCATAAATGGGTGTGGAACATTGTCAAATGCCTTTTCTGCATCTATTGATAAGATCATGTGGTTTTTATCTTTTGTTTTATTTATGTGATTGATTACATTAATGGTTTTTCTGATATTAAACCAGCCTTGCATACCTCGTATAAATCCCACTTGATCAGGGTGAATTATTTTTTTGATGTGTTGTTGGATTTTATTGGCTAGAATTTTGTTGAGGATTTTTGCATCTATGTTCATGAGGGATATAGGCCTGTAATTTTCTTTTTTTGTAATGTCTTTACCTGGTTTTGCATCAGGGAGATGGTAACTTCATAGAATGAGTTGGGTAGTATTCCGTCTTTTTCTATGCTTTAAAATACCTTCAATAGTAATGGTGTTAAGTCTTCTCTGAAAGTTTGGTAGAACTCTGTAGTGAAGCCGTCTGGGCCAGGACTTTTTTTTGCTGGAAGTTTTTTGATTACCGTTTCAATCTCTTTTTTTGTTATGGGTCTATTTAGTTGTTCTACTTCTGAATGTGTTAGTTTAGGTAGGTAGTATTGTTCCAAGAATTTATCCATTTCTTCTAGGTTTTCAAATTTGTTAGAGTACAATTTTACGTAGTAATCTGAAATGATTCTTTTGATTTCATTTGGTTCTGTTGTGATGTGGTCCTTCTCGTTTCTTATTCGGGTTATTTGTTTCCTTTCCTGTTTTTCTTTAGTCAGTCTAGCCAATGGTTTATCAATTTTGTTAATTTTTTCAAAGAACCAGCTTTTGGCTTTGTTAATTCTTTCAATTGTTTTTCTGTTCTCTAATTCATTTAGTTCAGCTCTAATTTTTATTATTTGTTTTCTTCTGGTGCCTGATGGATTCTTTTGTTGCTCACTTTCTATTTGTTCAAGTTGTAGGGACAGTTCTCTGCTTTTGGCTCTTTCTTCTTTTTGTATGTGTGCATTTATTGATATAAATTGGCCTCTGAGCACTGCTTTTGCTGTGTCCCAGAGGTTTTGATAGGAAGTATTTTCATTCTCGTTGCTTTCTAAGAATTTCCTTATTCCCTCCTTGATGTCTTCTATAACCCAGTCTTTTTTCAAGAGGGTATTGTTCAGTTTCCAAGTATTTGATTTCTTTTCCCTAGTTTTTCTGTTATTGATTTCTAGCTTCATTGCCTTGTGGTCTGAGAAGATGCTTTGTAATATTTCGATGTTTTGGATTCTGCAAAGATTTGTTTTATGACCTAATATGTGGTCTATTCTAGAGAATGTTCCATGTGCACTAGAAAAAAAAGTATATTTTGCAGCAGTTGGGTGGAGAGTTCTGTATAAGTCAATGAGATCAAGTTGGTTGATTGTTGTAAGTAGGTCTTCCGTGTCTCTATTGAGCTTCTTACTGGATGTCCTGTCCTTCTCCGAAAGTGGTGTATTGAAGTCTCCTACTATAAATGTGGAGGTGTCTATCTCACTTTTCAATTCTGTTAAAATTTGATTTATGTATCTTGCAGCCCTGTCATTAGGTGCGTAAATATTTAATATGGTTATGTCTTCCTGATCAATTGTCCCTTTTATCATTATATAGTGTCCTTCTTTATCCTTTGTGGTGGATTTAAGTCTAAAGTCTATTTTGTCAGAAATTAATATTGGTACTCCTGCTCTTTTTTGCTTATTGTTTGCTTGATATATTTTTTTCCATTCTTTGAGTTTTACTTTGTTTGTGTCTCTAAGTCTAAGGTGTGTCTCTTGTAGGCAGCATATAGATGGATCGTGTTTCTTTATCCAGTCCGTGACTCTCTGTCTCTTTATTGGTGCATTTATTCCATTTACATTCAGCGTAATTATAGATAAATAAGTTTTTAGTGCTGTCATTTTGATGCCTTTTCATGTGTGTTGTTGGCCATTTCATTTTTCAATATGCTTTTTTGTGCTGAGGCGTTTTTCTTAGTAGCTTGTGAGATCCTCATTTTCATAATGTTTAACTTTGTGTTTATTGAGTCGTTACATTTTTCTTGGCTTTTTTCTCGAGTTATGGGATTGATATTCCTTTTTGTGGTTACCTTTTTATTTACCCCTATTTTTCTAAGTAAAACCCTAACTTGTATCCTTCTATTTCGCCTTGTATCACTCTCCATCTGACAGTTCAATGCCTCCTATATTTAGTCCCTCTTTTTGATTATTGTGATCGTTTATCTATTGATTTCCATGATTTCCTGTTATGTGTATTATTTTGTTTATTTATTTATTAGAATTAGTCTTAATTTGTTTGTTTTTGTGCTTTCCCTATTTGAGTTGCACTGATATCAGGACGTTCTGTTTTGTGACCTTGTATTGTGCTGGTACCTGATATTATTGGTCATCAGGCCAAACAATCTCCTTTAGCATTTCTTGCAGTCTTGGTTTAGTTTTTGCAAATTCTCTAAACTTGTGTTTATCTGTAAATATCTTAATTTCTCCTTCATATTTCAGAGAGAGTTTTGCTGGATATATGATCCTTGGTTGGCAGTTTTTCTCGTTCAGTGCTCTGTATACGTCGTCCCATTCCCTTCTTGCCTGCATGGTTTCTGCTGAGTAGTCTGAACTTATTCTTATTGATTCTCCCTTGAAGGAAACCTTTCTTTTCTCCCTGGCTGCTTTTAAAATTTTCTGTTTGTCTTTGGTTTTGGCAAGTTTGATGATAATATGTCTTGGTGTTTTTCTTTTTGGATCAATCTTAAATGGGGTTCGATGAGCATCTTGGATAGATATCCTTTCGTCTTTCATGATGTGAGGGAAGTTTTGTGTCAGGAGTTCTTCAACTATTTTCTCTGTGTTTCTGTCCCCCCTCCCTGTTCTGGGACTCCAATCACTCGCAAGTTATCCTTCTTGATAGAGTCCCACATGATTCTTAGGGTTTCTTCATTTTTTTAAATTCTTTTATCTGATTTTTTTTCAGCTATGTTGGTGTTGTTTCCCTGGTCCTCCAGAAGTCCCAGTCTACATTTTAATTGCTCGAGTCTGCTCCTCTGACTTTCTATTGCATTGTCAAATTCTGTAATTTTATTGTTAATCTTTTGGATTTCTACATGCTGTCTCTCTATGGATTCTTGCAACTTATTAATTTTTCCACTATGTTCTTGAATAATCTTTTTGAGTTCTTCAACAGTTTTATCAGTGTGTTCCTTGGCTTTTTCTGCATTTATCCTAATTTCATTTGTGATATCTTTAAGCATTCTGTAAATTAGTTTTTTATATTCTGTATCTGATAATTCCAGGATTGTATCTTCATTTGGGAAAGATTTTGATTCTTTTGTTTGGGGGGTTGGAGAAGCTGTCATGGTCTGTTTCTTTATGTGGTTTGATATGGACTGCTGTCTCCGAGCCATCACTGGGAAACTAGATTTTCCAGGTAATCAGCTAAAAAAAAAATGCAGTCAGATCCCTATCTGAATTCTCCCTCTGGCTCCGGGTATTCGGATGTTAATGGAGCCGCCTGGGGAGGGTGGGGGAGGGATCAGAGAGCTAGGAGTGTAGCACCACAGAATATAGAGCTGAACACCGCATTCACGCTCCGTCCCCGTCCGCCAAAATCCGGGCGGGACGGGTCCCCGGCTGGGACGCTGCTTTCCCCGCTCCGAGACCTGTCACTTCCTCCCGGTGACTTCTCCCTCCCGTGCGCGGCACTGCTCGCGCGAACTGGGTGGGCGTTTCCCGCACGAACGGGTGAGCCCGCCTCCAGGGTCTATTCAGGCGAATATAATTGGACCCCGCGGTCACGCCCCGCCCGCGCGTGCGCCCAAATCCCAGCGGGACGACTCCCCGGCTGGAATGCTGCTTTCCCCGCTCCGAGACCGGTCACTTCCTCCCGGTGACTTCTCCCTCCGGTGCGCCACACCTCTCGCGCGAACTGGGTGGGCGTCACCCGCACAACCAGGTGGGCCCACCCCCTGGGTCAATTCAGGGTTATAAAATTGGATCCCACGCTCACGCCCCGCCTGCGCGAGCACCCAAATCCCAGCAGGACGGCACCTCGGCTGGGACGCTGCTTTCCCCGCTCTGAGACCAGTCACTTCCTCCCGGGGACTTCTCCCTCTGGTGCACCATGCCACACGCAGGGACTGGGTGTGCGTCCCCCCGCACGAACGTGTGGGCCCCGCCCCAGGGTCGCTTTAGGGAAATATAGCTGACCCCCCCTCCGCTCGCGCCCCGCCCGCTTCCCGCCAAACTCCCGGCGGGACAGCTCCCCAGCTGGGATGCTGTTCTCCCCACTCCCAGATCAGTCACTGCCTCCCAGGTGCTTCTCCCTCCGGCTGCGCCGCTATGCCTCCCGCGCCAACCAGCTAGACTTCCTCCCAGGATGGGTTCGGGGGGGAAGGGCTGGGCCCCCCTTCTGTGCCGTCTGCCCCCTGAGCTCTGCCCCAGATCGGGCTCCGAAGTTCACCTGCCTGGTACGCTGGCTCCTAGTTCTGAAAACGGTCGCGGTCTGCCCGTATTTGTTCATTTTCCGTCTCTAAGTCTGTGCTTGTTGTTCAGAGTTCGTAGATTGTTATGTATGTGATCAATTCCCTTGTTTTTCCGAGTCTTTGTTGCAAGAGGGATCCGCGGTAGCGTCCACCTAGTCCGCCATCTTGGCCCAGCCCCCCTCCATAGGGTTTTCTGACTGATTTTTCGGAAGTAGATTGCTAGGCCTTTCTTCCAAGGTACCTCTGGGTGGACTAGAACCTCCAACTCGATGGAACTGCCTTGTTTCTCTGTGTCTCACACCTGTTCTGCCTTTGACAGGGTACAGTCTTACCCGTTTTTTATTGCTTGTTTTAGTGGAAAATATATGAGTTTTCCTTCTCTGACAGGTTTCCTCCTACTACAACTTCCACCTTTCTCAGGTTTTACTATATATGTTTCATAGCTAGAAAATGAATTCATAGAGTAAGAAAAAAAGAACACTGTACTCCTTATTAGAGTGTAAAAATCAGTTCGGAATTATTCATTTCTATTATTTGAATCCAATGTGTCCTGATGGCAAAACGGTTAAGCACCAGGCTGCTAACCAAAAAGTTGGCTGTTCAAATCCTCCCAGCAACTCTGTAGGAGAAAGGCCTCGGAACCTTCTTCTGTAAAGATTACAGCCAAAAAAGACCTATGGGGACGTTCTACTCTGACACATGAGGTCTCTGTGAGTCGGAATTGATTCAAGAGCACCCACCCAACAACAGCAGCATTATTCAAATCCAAGATGTTAAGCTCTCAAGGGAAGATCATGAATTGCTGATGTTTTCTTTCTTTCTCATTCTGTTTTCTCCCAAGCCAATACTGGGGATACTGTGAAGCAACTTTGTAAAAGTGATCACATTGATCAAAGGTAATGATTGTGTTTAGTTTCTTCACTCAGTTCCATGACATAGTTCCGATATAGTCCTTGCAACACAATAGAGATAATAATTTGCACCACCAGAAATTCTGAGGAAATAAGACATTATTTCTCTAAATATCCAAAGTTAACACTCTTTGAACAAAATAAGTGATTCTTTTAAAATCTATGTCCTGAGACACTGCATTACAATGACTGTTTCCTTTCAATGTTTAAGGAGTGAAACAAAACCAGCTCTGTGGTCTGATTCTCAAGACATCTCACACCACATTCCAAAGAGGACATCAAATTAAAAAAAAAAAAAAAAATGACAGCATCAGTGTTTTTTTCATTACAAATGTCATACATGATAAAAAATTTGTAAAATATTGAACAGGAGGAAAAAAAGACAAAAAATCACACCTAGTGCATTCAATATCTGAACGAAAATGCGTGTGCTGACAAAGCTTAGATTTCTCTAAGATTTGCACAAACCTTTCCCTTGTCTGTAGGATGCTCTGTGTCACACCTGCTCCCACTAGGTAGGCTTTTAGTTTGAAGGGCAATGATCTTGTGGGTGGTAGTTTAGCTCAAACAGTCTGAACAATCACTTGAGAAGCAGGAAATCTGTTCATACAGCAAAAACCATCCCAGCCTTTTCCTTGCAGCCTGCGCTTGGCCCTACCAACGGTGCCTACACAGCAGCCAGAGCTCCTGCCTCTGCGAATGGAACCCCAAAGTTTGAAGTTTGGGCAGCAGGTGGAGGTCAGCACTCTCAGGGCAGGTTGGCCCCTCCCTAGCCTCCTTGGCAGCTGAGATAGTCATGTGATCACTTCTGGTCATTAGATATTAAGAGGATTTTGCTGGTGGGGGAGGAAACAACTGGGGAAGCTCTCCCCTCTGCTCTCCGAAACAAAAGGATGGAACCTTGCCAAAGAGAATTTTTCTTTGTTTTGGTCTTTTCTTTGCTTCCTGCATGAGTCCCTGGAGTAAGGACATGCTGTCTGACATTGTGGCAGCTATAGTGTGACCATGAGGCAAAAAACCAGAGAATCAAAAACCACAAAGGGGAAGACGTTGGAACAGAAAACGGGAAGAGCCTGGATCCTGAGAATGTTGGGCAGCTGTGCTCACTCTGGACTGTAGCTCTCCAGACTTTATGTCAAGCAAATGATCAGCCTAGTAAAACCAAAGAAACCAGCTGCTCTCAAGTCGAGTCTGACTCTTAGCAATCCCATGTATATCAGAGTAGGATTGTGTTCCGTAGGGCCTTTAGTGGAGGATTTTTTGGAAACAGGTATCAAGCCTCTCTTCTGAGGTGGACTGAAATCTCCCACCTTTTGGTTAGCAGGTGAGCGTGGTTATCATTTTCACCACCTAGGGACTCCACCATCATCCATCATCCATCAGACAGGTCTAAATCCTAGAAATGGACAATTCTAATTTGTCAATGAACTGTTGAGGGTTAGAATAAAGACTTGTTTAGACATTCAAGTATCAAATATTTTTGCTACGATGAGTCCTCCCCTTAGGAAGATACTGGAGGATGTGCTCCATGAAAATGAGGGAGTTAACCATGAAAGAATAAAATATGGGATACGACAAACAGGGAAACCAACACAGGCAACAAGTGACTAGACTCCTCATAATGATGGAGGGGTGACCCAAGCTGACATACATGCATTAAGCCCTAGAGGGCAACCAGGCCAGACAGAAGCAGGTCAGAGAGCCTTGGGGGAAACTTCTGTAAGACAATGAAATTAATACAATCTGATGCATCTAATCTATCTGACAAGCAATTATGACAACTGGGGGAGAGTTTGGGATTCCATTAGGGAAGTAATGAAACAAAAACTAAGCACATAGGCCCCCAGACATCTTCATAGCTCAGTAGTGAAGTTATTCCTGAGGTTCACCCTTCAGCCAAAGTTTAGACAGGCCCTTAAAACAGAATGACACTAAACGTTCACGTCAGCCCAGGGGCAAGAACCAGAAGGCAGGAGGGGACAGGAAAGCTGGTAATGGGGAACCCAAGGTCGAGACAGGGAAAGTGCTGGCATGTTGTGGGGTTGGCAACCAGTGTCACAAAGCAATATGTGTATTGTTTAATGAGAAACTAATTTCCTCTGTAAACCTTCATCTAAAGGACAATTTAAAAAGAAAAAAAAACTAATCACATAGAAAAATTAGTAAACAGGGAAAACAAAAGATCATACAGGAAAGGAAAAGCAATCATAGTATATCACAGTGCCCACACAGCCTTAACCAAATACTCAATATTGATCTAACCACAATCATGATGTGACTATACTGGTAGACAGGTGGGGTGGGCAGCTGGAGGGTGGCCAGGCTTCATGTATCCACGGTGGGTGTCGGGTGGGGAAAAGACAGCTAAATCTTCATCTCCTATAGTGGAAAGTCATTAGCTAAGACCTAGATCCCAAAGAACAACACACATCTATCTATAAAGGAGCCTGGGTTATGCAATGGTTAAGCGGTTGGCTGATAACTGAAGGGTTCAAGGTGTGAACCCACCCAGCAGCTCCATGGGAAAAAGACATGGCCATCTGCTTCTGTAAAGATTACAGCCAAGAAAACCCTGTGGGGCAGTTTTACTCTGTCACATGGGGCCACTATGAGTTGGAATCAACTCGACAGCACCTAATAACAACAACATCTATCTATAAGCCTGTTATTTGGAGACATGGAATTAATAATCCAAAGAATCAGCTAGAAGAGTTGAAGGTGTTGCACCTGGGGAAGTAAGTTGTAAGGGGAGGTGAACAGGGACCTGCTCTTTTTCCCAACAAATTTCATACAACGAATTGACTACCAAACTCTGTGCATATGATTTTGATGCAAAAAAAAAAAAAAAAAGACAAAAGAAAAGGACTGGATGACACAATCTCAAAAGTTCCCTTCCACCTCCAAAGAGCTGTGACTCTTTTAGGGCAAGTTTTGCTCCTGGAATGGAAAGGGTCTGGAGAGTGGGCACAGAAAGGGCAAAGAAGCACGAACTTAATCCATTTCCCAAATGAGCTTGGACTTGGGCTTGTTTGCACTTGGGATGCCTGCCTTCTTTCTCATCTTGAATTCCATGAGAAACTTAGTCATGACAAAGAAACTGGCCAGTGATGGCAGCAGCTAGGAATTACCAGGGTGTCCACCCAGACACACTCACTTATAAATGATAGATAAAACACCTTTTCCCGGACTAAATGTTTAAATACTTAGACATACTTTTCCAGTGAAATGAGAAGCAATGAAAGGAAAGACAGAGACATCCTAACATGTGTATTTTTTTCCACGTAGAAACGAGGCTGACATTTTCATTTTAAGCAACTCCTTCAGTGAGAAAATCCTGGTTCATTTTCAAGTTCTTTCGTGGTCTTGACAAAATCAGACACGAGTTTTTAATACTGATAGGCAGAAAACTAATGAGTTCTTTTATATCATTATTCATTTCATCTTTATTACTTTATCATTGAAAGCAGGTTGTTAAGTAATTAACTATTGGATTAGTATTATAAATTATAACCTGAGATTTTGTCATTGCCTCCTAATTCCCTCACTGTTGTTGTTGTTGTTAGGTGCCACCGAGTCAGTTGTGCCTCAAAGCAACCCCATGTAACACAGAATAAAAAACTGCTTCCAAGCTAAGAGAGACCAGGAAGAAAGGCCTGATGATTTACATCTGAAAATTAGCCAGTGAGAACCCTATGGATCCCAACAGAACATTGTCCAATACAATGCTGGACAACCCCCTAGGATGGAAGGCTGTCAAAATTCACAGTGGCCACAACAATGAACTCGAGAATACCAACGATCATGAAGATCATGCAGGACCAGGTAACATTTCATTCTGTTGTGCATGGGATTGCCAAGAGTTGGAGCTGACTTGATGGCAGCTAACAAAAACCAAAGTGTAGAACCTGCTACTGAGTGTGATGTTGACAAACAAAGAGGACAGAGGTTAAGCGGTCAGGATTGAGAGGGGTCTACCAGGGGCTCACAAGGACCAGGATGTTAGTGTTCTTAGGTGCCATCAGGTTGGTTCTGACTAGAGTGACACCTATGGACCACAGAATGAAACACTGCCTGGTCCTGTGACATTCTCACAATCATTGCTAAATTTAAGCCCATTACTGCAGCAACTTCAGGGTATTCCTTTTTTTTGCTGACCCTCTACCAAGCATGATGTCCTCCTCCAGGGACTGGTCCCTCTGGATAATATGTCCGAAGTACACAAGACAAAGTCTTGCCATCCTCACTTCTAAGGCGCATTCTGGCTGTACTTCTTCCAAGACACAGTGGTTCGTTATTCTGGCAGTCCATGCCATATTCAATATTCTTCGCCAACACCGTAATTCAGATGCTTCAATTCCTCTTCAGTCTTACTTATTTACTGCCCAGCTTTCACCTGCATATAAGACTGTGACCTTTCAGCTCTTTTTTTTTTATCTCTTTCTCTTTTTTATTGTAGTGAAAACACACACCCCAAAATATCCGCCAACAAACTTTCACATTAACGCCCCAATGACATAAATGACATCTACACTCATGCAGAGCCAGCTATCTTTTGCGCTGCTATGTGAGAGCAGAAGACCTTTACAGAGACCTATGTATTCAGCGGCACCATACAGACAAAAAAAGCTTCTTGCTGACCAATTTGTTTACATAACAAATTTGAATATTCAAGATACACGATAAGTCACTTCAAATTTCTCTAATCCAAGGAAGTTAACCAAGTCAAAAATCCACTGCCTTCAAGTCGATTCTGACTCATAGCGACCATATAGGTTTTCCAAGGCTGTAAATCTTCATGGAAGCAGACTACCACATCCTTCTCCCTCAGAGATGCTGGTGGTTTTCAACAGCTGACCTTTTGGTAATCAATCAATCGCTTTAACCACTGTGCCACCAGGGCTCCTTAAACAAGTTAAGTGGCATTTATGTGTACATGAGTTGAATAAATTTATAATGGATACTGACTTGTTGGGCAGAGCCATCCAAACTGAGGCCTGGGGAAGATTTGTGGTTTGTCTTGTTATTTTTACCATTTCTTGACCCAGAGTGGCTACCTAACCGCTACCTACCTAAGCTCGTATCTAGCTGAGAAAGAAGGGAAGAGCAACAAAAAAGAAGAGTTACTACAACAGGTCCAACAGCTAGACTTTAACTCACCATTGGCCAAGCTAGAATCGATAGGTATGCATGTATTAAAAATGAATATTGATCATATTGAGTCCTCTTTCTGAAAGTGAACCAAGCTACTAGCCTGCAGGAGGAACATGACTCCCAGTAGAAATTCTGCACCTGCACAAATTTGATTTCAGCGAGAACTTGCTCAACATTGACTGGATAATTATTGACAACGCACACATGTTAACGCCTGTCCATATATACACGCTAGTGACAAAACTGCTTATATTAAAATAGAAAATAAAACAACTGATCCCATAGACAATCTGGAGATCTCTTTGTAAAGATATCAGTTTCTAGCACCAGTTAGAGAACACTTCACTTCAAAGGAAAGAATACCTAAAACCTAAGAGATTCCAGTAACTACCCCAATCCTTAAATTCACATTATGTGTTTGAGAGTCACCGTATTAGTTTGCTATTGCTGCTGTAACCAATTGCCACAAACTTAGTGGCTTAAAACAAGGCAAATCTTCAAGGTTCATCACGTTGTGGCAGGTATCAGGACGTCATTTCTCTTTATGGATAAGTAATATTCATTGTTTGGTTTAGACCATATTTTGTTTATCCATTCACTTTTTGGTAGACACATGGATTGTTTCCACCATTTGACTATTGTGAAGAGCACTACAACGAACATTCGTGAACCAGTATCTGTTTGAGTCCCTGATTTCAAGTCTTCTGGGTTATATCGGGGATTGGAATTTCTGGGTCATATGCTGTCCAGGAAACCTGGTTTCTTTCTCAGAGATTCCTGAATTTCAAGCCAAAAGTAGCCACCATTTGGCTCTGGGAAGCTTTGAGCATTTTTTGTTTTTGTTTTTAATGAAGGCTCTATATTTGTATTTTATTATATTTATAACTACTCCATCTTGGGGGTTGTGCTGCTTCAGTGGTAGAATTCTCGCCTTCCATGTGGGAAACCTGGGTTTGATTTTTAGCCAATCCACCTCCTATGCCTCCACCACTCATCTACCACTGGAGGCTTGCATGCTGCTATGATGCTGAACACATTTCAGCAGAGATTCCAGACTAAGCCAGGCTAGGAAGAAAGGCCTGGCAACCTACTTCTGAAAATGTGCCCAAGAAAACCCCGTGGATCACACAATCCAATCTGCAACTGTTCATGGGGATGGTGCGGGATCAGGCAGCATTTCGTCCCAGTGGGCATGGGGTCACCATGAGTCAGGGGCTGACTCAACAGCAGCTAACAGCAAACAAGAACAACCCCATATTGGAGGTTACTTCACAACGCACAGTCACTTGGGTATAGAATTACAAACAAACAAAAATCCCAAATCTGTTGCCATGGACTCCATTCTGACTCATGGCAACTCCATGTGTTACAGAGTAGAACTGTGCTCCATAGGGTTTGTTTGGTTGTAATCTTTACGGAATTAGATTGCCAGGCCTTTCTTTTGAGATGCTGATCAGTGGGTTCAAACTGACAACCTTTAGGTTAGTAGTCAATGCAGACCATTTGTGCCACCCAAAGACCTGGGGACAGTGTGGGGTGAAGGAGTTCTTCTTATCCAAAAGCACTGAGAGTCTAAAAGCTCACCATCTTCTTCGGAAGTGAAGCCAGTACCTATAACACCCACACCCCATTGCCGCTGAGTCAACTCTGACTCACAGTTACCCTACAGAACAGAGTAGAACTGTCCCATAGGGTTTCCAAGAAGCAGACTGCCACATCTTTCTCCCACGGAGAGGCTGGTGGATTTTAACCTCTGTCCTTCTGGTTGGCAGCTGAGCACTTAACCACTGCACCACCAGGGCTCCTTATAGTCTCTATGCTTGTTATATGGAAATCAGGAGAGGACAGTCTGAATGGGGTATAATCACAAAGATATGGGATTTTAAATCTGGAAGCAACTTTAGAGATTATCAGGTCTAGATTTCCTACGCTTATAATTAAAAAAAAAACCTTGTCTCAGGATGAGAGATGAAATTAGTCTTCCCCAAGGACCAGTGATGCAGGACTTTGACAGAGAAAGCCTGCTGCCGAAGGAGAGACTGGAGCTGATCCTTGGAGACTGCCTACACTTAGGATGAGGGCAATTTTGTGCCCAAACAGAACCTTTAGAATGTTATCGAATTCAGAGGTGTTGGAAGCACATGAAGAAGCAGGTCCCCCTGTCCTGGCACCCAGACCCCCACCTCTATTCAGGTCCATGAGGGTACACGTGCTCTGCCCCCTGGTGGGACCCCATGATAGTGAAGCATGAGAGGGGTGGAGAGCTGGTCATGGCCCAGGGGACCTTCTCTGAGGGACGTGGGGTCCGCTCCCCAAGGGAGAATGATCAACTTCCAGAAGAGAAGGGAGGTGCCCAGCTTTGGTGCTGTTTGAAGGAGGGATGTGAGAAAAGGACCCCCTCCCTAGGAAGGAGTCTTCCTCTTAGAATCATGGGGATGGTTGAAGCACAGAAAGGGGGAGACCTGCCTCACTGGAGGTGGAGATGAGAATAGGATTCAGGAGAACTTCCTTGAGTGGGGGCAGTTTGTTCCCAGCTCTGACAGCAGGCTAGGCCTGGATGGGAGTGGGGGGAGGGCTTGCCACAGGAGCACAGACCCAGTTCCTGGACCCTCCCCACCTGGCACCCAATCCAGGCTCTCAGCACCCTGCCCTCCTTGTGGCCCAGGAATAAAGGTGATCCTGAGATTCAGGTGTTCCAGTCGGCCTGCAACAATGACGGTGTCACTCCAGGAACACTTTGGGGCCTAGTTCTGGTTCCGGAAGGGGCTCAGGGGGACTGAGAAGTGAGGCTTGTGCATGAGGTGGGGAAGAACAGGGGCGTAGCTCTTGATGCTGCTTCAGAGAGCAGACCTGGGCCGTGGGGATGCTCAGTGTCTCCTGAGTTCCCAGGCTCTCCATGTCCACCTGGCCCAATGTCTTGCTGCCACCCTGGGCAGAGTGATCCCAGGACACCAGACCCCATGTGGGTGGGGACACTGAGCTTGAAGAGGTGGTGGTGGGACACCTTGGGACCCAACACAAAGACAGTACTTTGTGCCTGCAAGAAGGGGAGATGGGCCACTTATACAGGCTGCCCCAGGCCACACAGACCCCATTAGCACTGGGCCTTGCACAGGGGCCTGGCTGCTCCAGGCAGTGTCCACCAGCATCCCTCATGCTAAGGAGGCTATGTGCTGTGCAACCTGTGAGCTGCCACCCACGTCCAACCCAGTGTAGGGTCCTGGCCCCAGACCATGAGGCCAGGTACAGTCCTTGGTGGAACCTTGGGGTCCTCTAGAGAAATTAAGACCTTTGCCCTGAATGTGGGGAGGGTGCCTCCTGAGTAAGCTGTATACCCCAGGGCCTGTTGAGGCAAAGAGGGGGCTAGGGAGTCTCCTTTGCTCACCACATCACCAGTTTAACTGCAGCTCCTGGTCCTTTGCCCACTAGGATCTTGGAGAGCTGCTGCCTACAGGACACCTGAACACAGGTGTAGGATAGGAGCTTTCTTGCCTGGGGCTACAGTGCTAGTGCACAGTGCAGCAGAGAGGGACAAGAGCACGGAGACAGATACATGGGAGAGAAAAGAGCATATTCATTAGAGAAATGAAAGCAGGGTATAGCCAGTGAGAGAGGGCTGGGGCCACTGGGTTGGGGTCAGGGGGCTCATTGAGGTGACATTTATGTGTGACTAGAATGACAGGAGGGGCCAGACCTGCATGAGTCAGGGAACAGTGTGCCAGGGAGAAGGTACAGCTGGTGCAGAGACTGGGAAGCAGGGTGAGTTTGCCCAGAGAAGGGGTTGGAAAGATGCCAGTGTGGCTGGAGTGAGCTGCAGAGAAGAGGACAGAGGGAGGAGGAGGGCAAGTCTAGATCCCAGGTGAGTTGGAGGAGCTACCTCCTCCTCTGAGACATCACCCCAAAACTTAGCAGCTCACGAAAACAAACTGATGATCTCACTGTCTCTGTGGACAGGAAGGCTGCATGGCTCACTCAGCTGATGACTCTGCCCCAGGTTCTCTCAGGAGGCTGGGGATGTGGTCTCAACTGAGGCTTGACTGGGGAGGGTGCACTCCCTACTCACTCTCTTGTGGACAGGAGGCTTTCTTGTGAGTTGGTGGACTGGGGTCGTCAGTTCCTCTCTGTTGATCAGGCCACATTAGGTCGTTGTCACATGGGCATCATAGTGTAGGCCAAACACACCAGCTGCTTTCCAGGGGGAAAGAGTGGGAAATAGCAGTTGGAAAGAGAGAAAGAGAGAGAGAGAGATGACAGAGAGAGCATAAGAGAAAGCCAGGTGGTATTGCCCCTAATAGGGTCACTATGAGTTGAAATTCACTCTAAGGCACCTTACAACCACAACAAGATTCCTGGGAAACAGTCCCTGAGTCCAGCCCACACTGGGGAAGGCGGTCCCATGGGATGTTTAGACCAAGAGGAGAGATTCTGGGGGGCCGTTGTGCAGGCTGCCCTCCCCCTAGTCTGAGATGAGGCAATGGGTTGGATTCTAAATAAAGGAAGTTACTGGAGGCTTTGTGCAGAGGGTAGCAATATCTCATGTTTGTTTAATTCTGAGCCCTGCTGGGGCAGAGAGGGGAACTAGGCCCAGAGGGGAAGTAACTTTCCCAAGTGCACAGCAGGAGAATCGTCCCTGTTTTGAGGTGTACTCCATGGTGCTTCCCACCCCTGCTGGTAATTCCGCCATCTCTGAGTTTGTGCATGAGCTACAGGTGACACCAGCCCACGGGTTACAGGTGTTTTCTCACATACACCTGCTGACTTCCCTAGGAAGAAGTTGCTAGAATGATCCCCACTGTGTGCTAGGGAGACTGAGGAGGCACTGAGAAACACAAAGACTGTGTCCACACTCACAAACTTATTAAGAGGGATGATCTGTGTCTGAACCCAGCTTGGTCTGCTCAAAGCTGGGGCCCTGGCTACACCCAGGCCTACCCCAGGTTCTGTGCAGGGATCTGCTGGTGGTATTACTGTGCACAGTTCTAGAGATGGGATGGTGAGAGGTGAGCATTCAGCATCCCAGATGCAATTTGGGGGAGGACTTATCTTAGGTCAGGCACAGGTCAGGGGATCCAGGATATGACCTCACTTCCTTGGTGATGGAGTACATAGAACTTGGAATGCTGGTAACCAGGCACCCATATACTAGAGACAGCCCCCTTACTTGCTCACTTGAGTGGAGACGCTCGACCTAGAAAGATGTTTTCTTGTTGTTGCTCATCATCTTCCCTTGTGTCGAACCTTGAGAGACCCAGGAGTTCGACCCTTTCACGAAGGCTGAGACATGGTCTCATCCCCCATCCCCGAAGGCTCTGGCCATTTACCAGAAAGAAACCGAAGGTAACACAGGGTGGCCCAGATGCCAATCCGGGCCAGGCCACCACTGTGATCCCACCTCGGCAGCCCCACACCCCTCCTTACTGATTGGCAATAGGGTGGTGGGTGGGCCGAGTCTATCACGTTTGGGTGTCTTGCACACTGGGGGCTGGGGTGGCACAGTTGGATATCTGCTTCACGTCCTTGTCCTATCTCATCACATAGGACATTGGGATCTATGTCTCAACCCAGGAGTCATAGTTCTGACCAGGGCTTTAGGGAGGGATGGTCGGGGGGATCACACCTGAGTCGGCACACTTACCTGGGCCTTCTTGGAGCTCCAGCTCACCCTGTATGTGGCAGTCACCCCACAGTCCTAGCTGCAGGCATTGACTGCCCATTGGTGACCTTGTGCCAGCCCAGCTGTTCCTAGATCCTGGTGCAATACTCAGAGGTTCATGTCTTCACCCTTGCTCCTGAGTCCCCTACTCCCCCTGCAATCTCTCCTCCTTCCTGGAATGTGGGAGGTGGAGAGGGGCTGCAGAGCACAGGGCGGCCCTGGCCAGTGGATGTGGCTTGGGCTCCATGGTGTAGCCTCTGGCTGAACCTTCCTGTATGCAGTATAGGCAGGGAAGTAGGAGCTCCTCGAAGGTCTAGGGGACACAAGGGCCTGAAGGGGCAGAGATGGATGGTGGAGGCTTGGGGCAGCCCTTAATGCCCCCTATACCACTGTTGGGCACTGTCTCTGCAGAAGCCCCCACAAGAGATCCGCGAGGAGAAGGAGGATGGCATTATCTACTCCATCTATCCCAAGAAAGGGGCCAAGAAGGGCTGGCGCAGGCTCTGGGTGAGTGTGTGTGGGCAGGGTCCCAAGCCAGGACCCTGAGATGACCAGATGGGACACATGTGCCAGACACCACCTGGAGATCCCTAGCTCCCTCCCAGGGATGTTGCTCTCAAGGGCCACAGTTCCTCCCAAAGAAATCCGCCAAAACCGTTCCCTTATCCCCCAACTGCCCTCCCCACTCCGGCCAGGTACAGAGCCACTCTATATTTGTAGGATTATCAGAAAACAGTCTTTTGTACAGTTTTCACTGCACATCAGCTCAGGCATCTTTTTCCATGTTGTTCCTGTTTCAGTGTTGAACTCTACAGTCCCAGGGCAGTAGTCAGCTGGGCTCTCCTTCCACACCTTCTCCCAGCCTCTCACATCCTCATGCTTAGCAGGCTTCTTTTACCAAAAGCACAGCGCTCAGGCTATGATGCACACATTTCCACAACCTGCAATCGAAGGGAACACATCACCATGACCACTCCAAGTCAGGAGGTCTGTCCTGACTCTGCTGCAGAAAATTCCAGAAGGGAGGCTGGTTCCCACAGTGACTGACCATCTCACTGCTGCTGGCCCTGGGCTGATTCCTTCTGATGCCCTTTCAGCAGGGCTGCAGGAACCTCACGTGTGTGCTCACACACTGACCCACAGCAGGGCTGTAGGAACCTCACATGTGTCCTCACACACTGACCCACAGCAGGGCTGCAGGAACCTCACATGTGTCCTCACACACTGACCAACGAGGACAAACTCGCAGGGGCCACATTCTGGGGCAAAGGATGTGCACATTCCCAGTTAGGATCCCTAGAGCCAGACTCCTTCTCAAAAGAGCTGTCGCAGTCACTTGACCCAGCAGTCTGTGACACTGGCTGAGTCTCTGCATCCAGCCTGTTCTGGCTGTTATGGTTCTTTTCCATTTTTCCCAATCTTCTGTCACATTGGCCACTGGAACTGCAGGGTCGCTTTGAGGTGCTTTTGGCCCTGAGAAGCTGAGCCACCTCTCAGTCCTTTACCGGTCATTCATATATGCACTCCACGATTGGTCTGTTGAGATCCTTGATCCTGTGGGGGTCTTTCCCCCACTCAGGGATCTTCTGGCATTCACATTTTGCTGAATCTGCGACCACTACACCTTTAGCATTTCAAAACCCCCTTTAAATGCACAGAAAAGAAATTCTGTGTCTTGCTTTGCATTCAGAGGGGGTCTCATGGATGTGTCTGCTCTGTGCACTGTCTCCAGCTGGGGAGGGACCGAGCTTGGACCAGAACTTCCAGTCTGACTCAGGAGCAGAGCAGGCCTCACGTGGCACACAGGGAACATCACGGAGCCCTAGCATCCGACAGTTCTGGGCTCTGACCCCTTGACTATGACAGACACTGGACAACAATAAGCTTGGTGTTCTCACCTCCACAGAGTGTTCTGTAAGGAGTCACAAGGATCCTGGCCTTAATACCAAACCAAGACAAATTTGTTGCCGTGGAGTCCATTCTGACTCATAGTGACCCGATAGGACAGAGGAGAAATGCCCTATAGGGTTTCCAAGGAGTGGCTTGTGGATTCGAACTGCAGACCTTTTGGTTAGTAGCCAAGCTCTTCAGAGCCACAGCACCACCAGTGCTCCATTCAATACAGGGAAGTAATATAATTAACAAAATGCCATGAGGCTCCTAATATGTTTAATCATCTCCACCTCCTGTTTTCTGTTGGGGGCGTCTTGTCCCACCTCCTGCCACAGGTCACAGAGGTCCAGGACCCCGAACCTCCTCGTGGCTCACGGGGTGCCTCTGACGGTATGTCCCTTTACTCTCTCACCCCAGTGTGTATGTGGGTTGGACCAGGACCTAGATGAGACCTGCGTGGTGAGGACAGTCAAGGCTGGCTCGCTAGAGAAGCTGGTGGAACACCTGGTGCCTGCCTTCACAGAGGGGGACTTGTCCTACATCGATATCTTTTTGGGAACCTACAGGACCTTTGCCACCACCCAGCAGGTCCTGGAACTGTTGTTCCAAAGGTGAGCAGCCTGCCCTGCACAGCCCAGTGGGAACTCAGCCCCTTAACCAGCTGTGAGTCTGCGGAATGTCACTCACCTCTCTGTGACTCAGTTTGCTCCTCTGAAAAGTCAGGGGGTAAAGGATCAGCCTGCTTGAATTTAATCTCAGTACCACATGGGACAAACCATGTAAAATGTATACCTGGAACCCCATCAAAAACAAAACTGTTGCCAGTGAGTCAATTCCAAACCATAGTGAACTTAGAGGACAAAGTTAAGCTGCCCCATAGGCTTTCCAAGGAGCAGCTGAATTGGAACTGTTGACCTTTTGGTTAGCAGCCAAGCTCTTTAATCACTGTGCCACTAGAGCGCCAACACTTGGAGACCAGCTCTAGGGAAAAGGCTGCTGGAGGGCCTGGGATGTTCACGTTTACTTTTTTTCTTTCCTCCATGAAGAAGCAGTCTGCCTCACCCCTCACTGACTCCATGGTCTTCAGCAATTCTAGTCCCCATTTGAAAAGGGGGAGTTGAGATTCTATCAAGTGGGTCCTTATCCTTTGTGTGGCCAGACCAATAATCTCTGGTGGGTGACAGAGGGGCCCTAGGACAATCGGATACTGGGAAAGGTGCTGCTTGGCTTCATTCACTCAGCAATTATCTATGAAGCCCCTACAGTTGCAGACACTCTTCTAGACACTCAGCATCATCTAGACACAAAGCAGAAAGGAAGCCCTGCCATCCAGGTCTCCATCCTAGTCAGAAGGCAGACAGAAACACTAGACATGGAAAGCAGGTAGTGTCCACAGTATATTACATGGATGCCCTCGTGCCTCTTCTAGGTATGGATACAACTGCCCCCATTCTGCCGGGGATGGAGGACCCCAGGAGCAGCAGAATGAGTGAGTGGACATTGGGTGGAGAAAGAGGGTCCTCTGTCTGTAAGGAAGACTTCGGTTTGGAGGAGGCCTGTGACAGCATTTGGGCTGGGCATACCATGGGTTCCACATATGTAGATCCCCCGGAAGAATGAGGTTAGCAGAGCCCCCAGTAGGAGAAAGGAGTCACACAGAGCTGGGGATGCCGTCTGGGCTTAGTGGAAAGTAAAGTGTTCACAGGGGGCTCAGTGTGGCCCGTGAAGGTACACTTTCCCCCATAATTCCCTCCCATCTCTGATTATTCTTTCCCCATTTGGGACCATATCAGGAGGTGAGGAAAAACCTGCAACACAGTCATGCACCCCTGTCGTGGGTGCTCATCTCCATGTGGGGCCCTGTCCATCAGCAGAGAGTGGCTGTGGGAGACAGACCTTGTGTTTTCTCAGCCTCAAATATACCTGGAGCACTACTATGTGCCAGGCTGTGAGATGAACATGCAGATACACTGCTCCCTACGCTTTGGGGTTTACTGTCCAGTGGGGAGGGTGCAAGGGGACAAATAGAGACATGAGTCAGGGTTTGATGGGAGAGAGTTGGTGAAACCATTGATAGAATTCTCTCTGTGACCAATGCTCTGTGTTAAGCCCCTGCTCAGTGACCAGTTTGCCAGTGCCAGATAAGCCAGAGAGGCTGGTACACGGTAGGGCTAGATGTCAGAAGGCCAGGGACAGAGGAACCCAGTCCCTTGTAGAGATGCCCTGGGAGGTCAGTGTGGTGGGAAAGGCCAGGCCTCTGACCCTGCTTTTCATCACACATCCCCAGTGCCATCTCTTTCATCCTGAAAACCTGGATGGATGAATACCCGGAAGACTTTGACCAGCCAGAGCACTTGCCCATCCTGAAGCTCCTGGTGGAGTACCTGCAGGTGAACATGCCGGACTCGGACCTGGAACACCGTGCCCTTCTTCTCTGTGCCCAGCTGGACCACCTGGAGCCCAGTGAGGCAGAACCAGATGGTGAGGAGGACTGGGCATGCCTGCATGTGAGCTTGTGAGGGGGACATGGGGTGGGATTCACAAGGAGGACCCACAGAGCTGGGGTTGGGCCAGAGCTCAGAGTAACCTCAGACCCTTCTCTGGTGGACCACAGTCTGGGAAGACTTCCCGGGGAGGAAATCTGGGCCTTAGACTTCTCTTCAAGGCAGTGGGATATTTTCTGCCATTGGAAAAGCACAGGGAAATGCAATCATATTGGAAATATTTCTCTTTTTGTGCCTCCCCCGTCAGGGCCGGCACCAGGTCTAAAAGCAGCTCAGGATCTCTGTCTACCCACAGAAGAAACTCCAGGGCGACCTCATGAGGCAGATCACACTGCAATACCAAAACTGGAGTTCCGTAGAGCATCAGGTCCTCCATCCCCACATCTGTCACCACACAGACAGCCTGCTGGAATGCTGGCATCTTCTCCTGGATCCCCTCCCGGGGCAAATCCAGAACCACCTGTCGAGGTAGATCCTACTCCTGAACCATCACAGGAGCTGGATGGAACACCAGATCATCAACCATCATCAGACGGAGAGCCTGCTAGAGGACTGGGTTCTCTTCCTGGGTCTCCTCCAGAACCGGCTCCTGTGTCCCCGGAAGATATCGATCCTGGTCCTGTATCAACACCAGAGCTCCACACAGCATCAGCTATTCCATCACCAGCTCCCACACTGGCACCAGAAGGAAAGCCGGCAGGAGGGGTGGATTCCCATCCTGGGCCACCACAGGAACCAGCTCCTGGACCACCTGCTGTTGTCGATCCTGCTCCCTCAGCAACAGTGGGGCACAATGTAGCCCCAGTCCCTCCATCTGCTGCTTTGGCTCAGGCGCCTGATGAAGGGCCAAACGGAAAGCCACATTCTAATCCTGGGCCACCTCCAGAACTCAGTCACAGACCACCAGCTGCTGTGGATCCTGGTCCTGCAGCAACACCGGGGCTCAATGTTGCACCAGGTCCTCCATCTCCAGGTCTGGCCCAGGTTCCAGAGGAAGAGGCTGCTGGAAAGCGTGACCATTATCCTGAGGCACCTCCAGAACAAGCTTCCAGACCACCAGCTGAGGTCCATGCTATTCCTACAGCAACAGCAGAGCTAGGTGTGGCCCCATATGTTCCATCTCCAGGTCTGGCCCAGGCTCCACAGGAAGAAGCTGCTGGAAAGGTGGACTCATATCCTGGGCCACCTACAAAAGCGGCTCCAGCAGTACCAGCTGATGTCGAGCCTACTCCTGCACCAACACAGGGGCCCCATGTAGCCCCATGTCCTCCATCGGCTGCTCTGGCCCAGGCACCAGAAGAACAGTCTGATGAAATGTTGCAGTCTTATCTTGAGCCCCCTACAGAAAAAACTCCTAGGCCACCAGTTAATGTTGACCCTGCTCCTGCATCAACACCAGGGCTCAAGTAGCCCCAGATCCTCCATCGCCAGCTCCGGCCCAGGCCCCAGAGTCCCAGCAAGTCACCTTGCCCACTCCACACCAGCTCCTCAGCCCCAGCCAGGGAGCATCGGCTTCAGAACGAGATCCTTCCTGACCTTCACCTGAGTGGGTATTTCTCTGGTTTATATGTAGCGTATTACAGCTTACTTTACCTTTATAGTTCTTACTGTCTTCACTGGTAGATTTCTCATTAAATAAAGTTTTGTTTTAATGGTTTTAATGGGTGTGATATGGTGGTTTTATGCACTTTCACTATGCTATCAACTATCACCAGTGTCTATTTCAGAGCATTGTCATCAACACAAACAGAAACCCTGGACCCATTAAGCAGTCCTCCCCATGCCTGTCCCCCCTGCCCATGGCAATCAGTGATTGGCTTTCTATGCCTATGGATTTACCTGCTCTAGATTTCTTATCTAAATGGAAACATGTGGCCTTTTGTATCTTGCTTCTTAGCTTAAGGTGTTTGAGGTCCGTCCACACTGTAGCACGAGTCAGTTTCTCACTCTAAAGCTCAATGGTATTCCCTTGTGTAGATGGATCACACTTTGTTGACCCACTCATCTGTTGATGGACATATGGGTTGGTTCCACCTATTCCCTGACAGGAGTAGACCTACTGTGAGCATTCATGGACAGGTATCTGTGTGAGTGCCTGTCTACAGGATAAATCCCTGGGGTGGGTAAAGGAAGGTGGGAAGAGTGAGGATACAGTCCAGGTGTGGGGAGTGAAGTGTCAATGAGGAAGCTGTGGAGATCTCAGGAGTAAGGTGGGAAATGGTTCAGCAAAAGGCATACCTGTAGGGAGTGAGGAGGTGGGAGGGGTCAGTTGAAGTTCAGGTGTGGCTATTGAGGTGGGAGGGTCAGGAGGCAGCCCTGGGATGGGAAGTGAGAAGGTAGGAGTGGCCACGACTCAGCCTGGTTGTGGCAACTAAGGAAGAGGGAGGGGTTAGGAGATGGCTGAGGTGTGGGTAAGGAGGAAATGGGAAAGTTCAGATACCAGGCAGGTTATGGAAATTTAGGGGTGGGTAGGAGCCAAGAAAACACCTAAGTGAATGTATTGAGTCTTTAGGAGGGAGCTAAGGGTAGTCCGGGTGTGGTAGCTCAGGAGGTGGTGGATCAACAGACAGCAAAGGTCTACAGGGGAAGGAGGTGGAAAGTGTCAGGAGAAACCACAGCTGTGGTCAGTGAGATGGTGGGAAGAGACAGGAGGCAGCCCAGGTTTGGGGAGTGAGGAGGTCTGAGGGGCCAGGAGGCAGCCCAGGTGTGGGGAGTGAGGAGGTGTGAGGGGACAGGAGACAGCCCAGGTGTGGAGAGTGAGGAGCTATGAGGAATCTGGAGGCAGCCCAGTGTTAGCAAGTGTGTAGATAGAAGGGCAGGAGAACCCCCGTGCAGGTACTGAGGAGCCTGGACAACCAGGAGGCGGCAGAGGGTGGGTACTGAGGAAGTGGAAGAGGTTGGGGAGTACCCCACCTATGGAAAGTGATGAAGAGGGAGAGGCCCAGGTATGAGTAATGATTAGGTTGGAAGGACCAGGAGGCAGTCTAGGTGTGGGCCTTTTAATCATTTTACATTGGCCGAGGCAAGGTAGGGTCAGATACAAATCAAGACAGCCCAGTTAACCCATTTCCATCCAGTGGATTCTAACTCAAAGTGACCCTATAGATCAAGAGAGAGAGTGAAAATTTCAAAGCCTTGATTATACCCACAGGCTCTGGGGACAACACAGCATACATGGATACAGGGCCCTAATTGGGGTTGCACCCAGGGCAGGGCCACAAAAGCCACATCTGGAGAAGACAGCTTATGTATGCAAGCAGGGCACGGTAGGCTAGGTTTCCTGGGATTTGAGTATTTTGATAATTCTTCAGGACCCAGAGCATAGGAACAGTCCCTAGATGTTGGGTACCTGCTTGTCCCTAGGTGTTAGGTACCTGCCTAGAAGTGTGACAGCCAAGTAAGGGGGAGGGGTGGCTGGAGAACAGACTTAGCTGCTCAAGAAAGGGAATGGACTGGCCTTCAGCTGGGGCCTTAAAACTGTGTTAAAACAACTTTTAAGAAACAAACAATAACCCCACTTATATTACAATTGACCCCTTGAATATGTATCTGACATCACTCTTGAACTTGACCATTTGTGTAGAATGGCCTGCTTGCTAGAAGAGACTCCCAAGGAATAGCAGTATATAGTATAGAAAGTGAGGAAAGTAAAAAATAAAAAGGAGGAAAACAAGTAGAAGTCTAAGAAGTCTTTGTAGGCTGGGTCCTGCTGGGAGGAGCCTCCAGAGACTGGGGTTGGGCCAGAGCTCAGTGTAACCTCAGAAGCTCCTCTGGTGGACCACAGTCTGGGAAGGCTTCTGGGGGTGAAATCTTCGGTGTCCTTGGGAGATTTCCTGTGTTTGGAAAGACATGAGGAGAGGCAGACACGTGTGTGAAGGCTTTTCTTCTTTTAACTCCAGAGTTGCCGGCGCTTGACTCCACCCTTGTTTTTTCTTTGCCATAAGAATGGCACACCCCAGACAGGAGCTGACTCTGGACAAAGGTGACACTTGGAACACAGTTGCAGCTGGCCCGGAAATGTGAACGAGAAATAAAACTTGCTTGATGAATGATTTGGGGGTTGTTTGTTACTGCAACAAAACACAGCAGAAGCAGACTAATACTGCAGGACATTTGGGAAACCTCCAGAAGGAGTTGAGCAGAATCTGCTATTGAGTCTTTTCTCAGGATGCAGGGATCTTTATCTTTCCAGTTTCATGTGCCATGAAATTCACCTTATTTAAGATTCCCGAATACCTAGAAATAAGGAAGGTCTGATATTTTTCCTTATTAAAAGAAAGAAATGTAAAGACCGAAAACCATCAGGGCCATAATAAATGGACACTGATGGAATTGGAGAACAATGTGGCACAGAACCTCAAATTTCTAAAACAAACAAAACCCAAAAATCAAAAAACCAGTCTTACTGGACTCGTCCAGACTGGAGGACTCCCTGAGGCTATTGCCTTAAGATGCTCTTCAAACCTTGAACTGAAACTAACCCCTGAGGTCACCTTGGAGCTGAATAGCAGATAAGCTCACAAAAAGTATCACCCATGACTACTGAGTTCCTTTAAAAAGTCCCCTATATGAGGCCATACAGTGAACACTTCCTTTAAAACAAAGATGAGACTGTAAGGGGGCAGGGAAACTAGATTAATGGAAGGAGAACCACCAGAACAGAAATAATAACGATGGTCACATATTGTGAGAATATAACCAGTGTCACTGAACAATTTGTGTAGAAATTGTTGAATGGAAACCTAAACTGCTGTGTAATTCTTCACTGAAAACACACAAAAAATTAGTAAAAAAAACCCAGAAACCATCAAAATCAATGTACTACCACAATTGAGAACAAAATATTGTATTTCTCTCAATAAAACTATAGTTTACAGTAGTATTTACTGAATAAATTATATAATTTCTCTTTTACAGGCAATAAACTACATCAGAAATATTTCAAGGACGATATATGTACAGGACATAAGGCCTTTGAAAAATAACTTTGTTTTGCTCATTTCACTAGTAAACAGTGAAAACATCTTTATAGAAGCTAGCTTTCTATAAAGTATATGCAGAATATGACACCGATCTTTATAGGAAACCAGTTTCAGCTTTCAATGACATGGGCTATGATTTCAATTTGGCAAAAAAAAAAAACAGAATCTATACTTTATTCACCATTTTGCATGGATGGTTTTGTTTAAAAAAAAAATAATAAGCAAATTACCTATGGTGCTTATGTATAATCACTGGCTACATGCAAAAGAAAATAACGCAAGTGTCAATAAGAAAATAGTACTTCCAAGTCCAAAAAACGGTAATTGGCAATGGTATAGAGAGCAGCTTAGATAGATATAGTTCATGCAGTTCTTCACAGTTCAGCAAACAACAGCAAGTTGTGTGGTCTCTACACATCCCATCTACTGACCATCCCAGGGGCACGGCTCCCCTGCCATCTCACAACTTGTCACTCCAGCTGAGTAGGACCCCGTGGGAGGTGGGCTAGGCCCAGTTCCTGTGTGGATTCTGGAGCGGAGACACTTCTCTCCCACGCTGTGTCCACTTGTCACCATCTGCTTAGGTGGTCACCATGTTTGCTTACTAGTGAAGAAGACAAAGAAAGAACATAGTGGTGAGACTAGATTTTGGCATCGACTTAGAACCCTGTTCCATAAGTGGAACACGAGCTCACGATTTCTCTCCATAACTGGTGTCTTGGGAAGGTACAGGCAGAAGTGGGGTTGATTAGGCTGAGGATTCTTCTGCAATGATTTTCAGGTGGATCCAGTTACCAGTTGCCATCAAGTCAATTTCCACTCACGGGGACCCCATGTGCAGAGTAGAAATGTGATCCTTAGAGGTTTCAAGGCTGTGACCTTTCGAAAACATTGCCAGGCCTGTCTTCCGAGATGCCTCTGGGTGGGTTTGAACCACGAAGCTTTCGGTTAATAGTCTTGCTTTAACTATTTGCACCACCATGGACTCCTATAACATGGACCCACCGCATGTTAATCACTCTGGCGCTTATCAAGTCCCTTCTATGTCTCAGCGCTGGGCTGAGACTTGGAGGGAAGCAACATTGGCAAAGACACACTCACGCTCTCCAGGTGCACAGGAGGTGGGGGTGTGCTCTGGGATACCAGGCCGGAAGCCACTCAGATCAACTTGAGCACGGTCATTTCCAAATAACATACCCCTGTGGCTGGCCTATAAAAATACATCCGGAAATACTTAACCTAAAATGGTGAACATTTAAAGTCGGAGCCAGCGTACCCAACCTGTGACAGTTCCATCAATATGTGTGAGGAAGCAGTACACAGCCCACACATGGTCAAAATCTTAAAATGACTTAAAACACAGAGGAAAATAGACAACCTAAAATCAAAAAAACCAAACCCGTTGCCGTCAAGTGGATTCTGACTCATAGCGACCGTATAGGACAGAGCGGAATTGCCCCCTATGCTTTCCATGGAGCATCTGGTGGATTCCAACGGCCGACATTTTGGTTAGTAGCCGTAGCTCTTAACCACTATGCTACCAGGGTTTCCAGTCCACCTAAAGCAGTCTGTTAATTAACCAAGAAGCTCTTTCTGAGGCACCAGGGCACTGTGGGGAGGCTGGATAATGCCCAGGGCAAGTCTAAACAGGGCACCCAACCAAGGTGGGCTTCCCAACCCAGAGAGTCAAGCCCCACTTTACAAAGCCCTTGGCCAGACATCCACATGCCAGAGTTGGCTTTTCTGGCTTCTCCAACCCTAAGCTAAGGTCACCTTCGCTTTTTATTTTACTAAGCAGGCTATCAAGTTCATATGCTTTGGTCCTTATTTTTATTCAGAGACATTAATGACATTCACTGTGCTGGGCGACCATCATCACTATCCATCCCCAGATGCTTTTCATCACCGAAAAGGGAACCCAGTGCCCCTTCAGCAACAACTCCTCGTTTCTCCCTCCCCTCCGCCCCTGGTCACCACTGATAGCTTCTTATCTCCATGCACTTGCCTAAGGAACCCTGGTGGTGCAGTGATTAAGTGCTCAGCTCCTAACTGAAAAGTTTTCAGATGAAACCCACCAGCTGCTCCACTGGAGAAACGACCTGGTGATCTGCTCCCATAAACATTAAAGCCTAGAAAACCCTGTGGGGCAGCTCTACTCTGTCATGTGGGGTCAGAATGAGTTGGAATCGACTCGAAGGCAACTAGCAACAACACCAATGCATTTGTCTTGTTTAGACACTTAAGTGGGACCATACGACACTTGTCCTTTTGAATCTGACTTGCTTCACTCAGCGTGTTTTCAAGGTCCACCAGGCATGGCATGTATCAGGGCTTCGTTTCCCTTTGTGGAGGAGTGATATTCCACTGTGTGGATAGACCATATTGTGCTTATCCATTCCTTTGTTGGTGGACACTTGGGTTGTTGCCATCATTTGACTATTGTGAATAATACCACAGTGAACATTCATGTACACGTATCTGTTTGAGTCCCTGATTTCAAGGCTTTTGGGGCTACATCTAAGAGTGACCTTGCTGGGTCATATGGGACCAGAGAACCTAGTTGTTTTCTCAGAGATTCCTGAATTTCAAACAGAAAGTAGCCCCCATTTGGCTCTAGGAAGTTTTGAGAGTTTTTTTTTTGTGTGTGTAATTAAAGCTCTATAAACCAAACCAAACCCATTGCCTTCGAGTCAATTCCAATTCATAGCAACCCTATAGGACAGAGTAGAACTGCCCCACAGGGTTTGTAAGAAGCAGACTGCCACATCTTTTTCCTGCAGAGCGCCAGGTGAGTTTGAACCACTGGCCTTTTGGTTAGCAGCCGAACGCTTTACCCTCTGTGCCACCAGGGCTCCTTATACTGTCTACGTTACAACATATTAGTCCTACGGAAATCAGGACAGGACAGTCTGAAAGGTGTCTAATCAGAAAGATAAGGGATTTTGCAGCTGGAAGCAATCACAGAGATTCTTGGGTCCAAGTTTCCTACCTTTGCAACTAAAAAATCAAAAAACCTTGGACTCAGGATGAGAGACGAAGTTACACTTCCCCAAAGGCCAGTGATGCAAGACTTTAACAGAGAAAGTCTGCAGCAGAAGGAGAGACTGGAGCTGGTCCTTGGAGGCTGCGTACAATTTGGATGAGGACGACCATTTCGTGCCTCCTTGAAGGTCCACGCCAATCAGTAACAAGATGACTGATAGGATGAGAAGAGATCCAGGAAGAAAGCTGCCATGCCCCTGGGACTTCTATCAGGATGGACTTCAGATGGCGGCCTCTCATTTCAAAGTCGTTTGTGCAGCGGCAATAACTTAACACCCTTCGCTGCCTGCCTGATTTTTTTCCCAAAGAGCCGAGGGGACCCTGAGGGCAGCCAGGATTTAAACGGGCTGACGTCCTACAGTGGGCTTTCCAGCACCCAAGTTCTTCCTGCTGATCGTAAATCCAAGCGGTTACCTTGTTCTCCAGTGGATCACACAGCTCCGGGGCCCTAACAGGATCCACCTAAACTCTGCTTCTGCCTCAGTTGGAGAACGTGAGGGTAGAAATAGGGTTGGTGTTTCAGTGGGAAAGGAACAGTGCTGGGGGTTCCTTCTCATGTATGTAGAAGGACAGCATCAGTCTCTAGCGGCCCAGCCACCCTCTGCGGGGACCAGGAGCTGCACCTCCATCCCGGCCCTCCCCCGTCAGCGCTTCATTTCGTAGCATTTTTCTTTACAAAAATACACACTGGACATCACTGGATTTAAGATATTTTGTTTTCTTTTGTTTTAATAAGACCCTATATTTGCATTTATTGTATTTATCCCTACCCCTTAATGGGGGTTCCTTTAAAGGCCACAGTCATCTTGGGGTTAAGGGGCTGTAAGGGATTTCTTGCCAAAGATTGAAAACAAAGACAAGGCTTTTTCACACCATGTTTGTGGATGCTTCCTTCAAGTTGCTGCCTAAGCAATGAACCACCCCCCGTCTGCCAGCTTGGTGTACTTGGTGGCTTGCATGTTGCTGTGATGCTGGAAGCTATGCTATGCCAGCTACACCAGCAGGGTCACCCGTGGTAGACAGCTTTCAGTGGAGCGTCCATACTAAGACAGACTAGGGACTGACCCCAAAAGGGAGTCCTTGGGTGGTGCCAATGCTTCACACGCTCAGCTGCTCACCAAAAGGTTCCAGGTTCAAATTCACCCTGAGGTGCCTTGGAAGGAAGGCCTGGCAATCTACTTCTGAAAAATGAGCCATTGAAAACCCTATGCTGCACAATTCTACTCTGACCCACGTGGGGTTGCCATGACTCAGGGTGCACCAAACCAAAACCAAACAAACCCAGTGCCGTCGAGTCAATTCCGTCTCATAGCAACAATACATTAAGCCCCAAATGAAGATCCAAATGCAAGGGGTGACTATTTTGTATTGTCAAAAGAAGACAATACTCTGTTGGGAATGAAACCAAGGAGCCGTACTTTGCCTTGACTTTACGGGACGTATGTGTCCCCTTGTAACATATGGTGATGCAGTAGCCTTGTCTAGCTGTTCTTCTCTGCAACGTCCTGCCTGGGAAAATAGTCTGTGAAAACCAAAACAAAACCAAACCTGGTGCCGTTGAGTCAATTCCGACTCATAGCGACCCCATAGGACAGAGTAGAACTGCGCCATAGAGTTTCCACGGAGCGCCTGGTGGATTCGAACGCCGACCCTTTGGTTAGAAGCTGTTTCCAGTCTGTGAAAAGACACACTATTTGTAGGTATGACACGGTGTCATCTTTCTTCCTAAAACCCGGGCCGACCTGGTGGTATGGACGTTGTTCTTGCGCAAGCCGGGGCCCGTGCCCACTTGTAAACCAGCAGGGAAGGAGAAGAAACGACAAGTTACTCAACAGGTAGGCATCACGCACTTAGGTGTTATCATCCTGCGTTTCCAGAGTGTCTGTCTCAGAGGTTAGGTAGACGGTCCCCTCCTCCAAGGTAAATGTTGAACTGGAAGGTGACCCTTTGCTGGAAAATATACAAGGGCCGTGAGCAGGTTGCCACCAGAATGAAATCCATAGAAACCTCCACGATTGTGGCTACAGATACTGAGGTGGGGAGGATTTGAGGGATGACAAAAAATTTTTTTTATGGTGTTCAAAGGGGATATGGTCACACCTGGAGATACAGTATTTGAGTTAATGTATTTGATTGTGGGTGCCATGGGCCAGAATCTACTGCATGACAACTGTGCGCGTGTCTTTAGTTAGTAGTGCGTTTCCTCTCCCTGCTTCTTTGTATTTTCGAGACACGATTTGTGAAGAAGCTCATACCTGTGAGTAGGGAGTTCCTGGGGACCAAGAAGCCCTCTGCTCATCTTTGACTCTGGATGGTTGCTTCTCGCTGATTAAGTTCTCCTCTCTTGGTGCTCACACTTTGCCACTTCATAGAAGACAACCTTGTGCATAGTTAGCAATGATGATGTCTGTTCTTTTTACCATTGTTTTTTTCTTTTTGGCATGAAAGGTTTAATTACATCAGTGGTTAAACACAATTTTCTGTCCCCCAGGGAGCCCCAGTGGCAACAAAAGTTAAGCAAGGCTGCTACCCAAGAGGTTGGCAGTGCAATGGGAGAAAAGACCTGGTGATCTGCTCCTGTAGAGATTACAGCCTTGGAAACCCTATGGGGCAGTTCTACTCTGTCATATGGGGTCACTATGACTTGGAATCCACTGGACAGCATCCCACAATAATAACAACCCACAGGGCTCCTGATTCGGGAGGTCTGGTGTACGGTGCATGAGTTTGTATCAGGTGGTACTGATGCTGCTGGTCTGGTCCAGGGACCAGTATTTGTGCCACATGGAATTACATAATTAGAGTGTTGTGTTATATGCTTTCATCATACCTAAGCATATAAGGGAAACTCCGGTGGCGTAGTGATTAAGTGCTACGGCTGCTAACCAAGAGGTTGGCAGTTCGAATCCCCTAGGCTCTCTTTGGAAACTCTGTTGGGCAATTCTACTCTGTCCTATAGGGTCGCTATGAGTCAGAATTGCCTCAATGGCAGTTGGTGGTTGGTTGAGCATATAAGACAACACTCTAATTGTCGACTCAACGACAATGGCTTTGGGATTGTATGCTTTGTAAGGAGAGTCCAAAGTGTACCTCAGTAACAAGGACACAAAAGCCAATGGAATGCAGGTAGAGAGCTGTTTATGCAGGGAAACTGCCTTGTTTTGTCTTGATATGACAACCAGTGTTAACTGTTGGAGTAATTGCTCCATGTTGGTGGTGTCAGCTGCCCTGGAATAAACCCTAACCCATGGCGACCCCATGCACAATGGAACAAAACGCTGCCTGGTCCTGTGCCATTCCGGTGATCAGTTTTCAGTCAGGTCATTGTGACCCACAGGGTTTTCACTGGCTGACTTTCAGAACTAGATTGCCAGGCTGTTCTTCCTAGTCCATCTTAGTATGGAAGCTCTGCTGAAACCTGCTCAGCATCATAGCAACACACAAGCTTCCATGGAGGGATGGGTGCTGGCTGCGCACGATGTGCACTGGCCAGAGGTCAAACGCGGGTCTCCCTCATGGAAGGTGACTATTCCACTATCTCATCCAAATTTTATTTAAATCGGGTATTAATTTCTTTTATTAATTTAGGGGCTCAGGAATGCACGATTTTTTTTCTTCATTGAAATACAAGGTATTTTCGTTTTTAACCTGTGGAAATTTGCCATGCCAAGGTTTCTGCAGGCACAAATTGTCCCCAGGGTTTGGATGTTTGGTGTTAGGAGAACTGGGGAGGGGTGGCCATCTGTCATACGGAGGGAACCTCAGCATGGCGCGTGGTCGCCCCCTGGTGGTCGAGCTGAGAGCAGCTGTGGAGAAGAAGGACTTCCCCTCTAACCTTCCATACCATGTCCTCTTCCTGAGATCCCTTCCGGACTTAGCTCAGAGCTCACCTCTGCTGACAACACCCTGTCTAAGGTGATCTTCTTAAGGAGCACTGGTGGCACAACGATTAAGTGCTGAGCTGCTAACTGACTGGCTGAACCCACCAGCAGCTCCACAGAAGAAAGACCTGGTGACCTGCTTCAGTAAAGACGACAGCCTAGGAAACCCTATGGGGCAGCTCTACTCTGTCCCATGTGGTCTCTGTGAGTGGGAATCGACTCAAGGGCACCCACCACCAACAACAAGGTCACTCTCTCAGGATGGGAGACTACTGAGGACATTATAGCCTCTGTGCCTCTCATCTGGCAACTGCACGTAATTCTCTCTGTAAACATCTGACTATGAATGGAAGACACTCGAACTGGTTAGGAATCCTGACCTTTTCAATATCAAACAAAGAAATGAAAAAGTTCCCAAAAAACTGCATAGTTCTTAATAAATAAGGTTTCTTTGTATTTTTCCTGGTCATAAAAGTAAGGCATATTGAGAAAACTTTGAAAATAAAAGTAGGAGGAAAGGAAGGTGCCTTGCTGACACAGTGGTTAAAGTGCTCGACTGCTCACTGAAAGGTCAGCGGTTTGAACCCACCAGCTGCTCTGCAGGAGAAAAGATGGGGCAGTCTGCTCCTGTCAAGGTTATAGCCTTGGAAACTATAGAGGGCAGTTCGATTCTGTCCTACAGGCTCACTAGGAGTTAGAATCAATTCAAAGGCAAAGGTTTTTGGTTTATGTAAAATATATGATAGGGGGGTGGCAAAAAATACACTACAAAATAACAGTGGTTTTCCAGACTTTCTGAATCGTGGGCCATATTGCTTTTCTCTAATAATTTTTTAAAGTAACTTCCTCCTTCTGATTTTAATTTTTAGCTACTTCTATTTATTTTCTTCCTAATAGGGTATAAGCAAGAATATTGTGGTTGTGCTTGTTCTTTTCAAAATTTTATTTCTTTAATGGTCCTACATGCATATGGTACAAAATACAGCAGAAAGTAGCCCTGCTTGCCCATATCCTTGTGTGATTCAGAGTTCTCCTGCCAAGAAGCAAGCTCGTTTTGGGAGTATTTTTTTTTAATATAATATTTACCTTTTGGTTTTGGAACCTAAGATTATGTCACTGACATGGTTAAAAGGAAATAAAAATAAGAAAACAGAAACATTAGTGTCTTCTCCAGGACTCAAAAAGTACATTGATGGATGATAATTTTTAAAAAATATATTACCAGAAAAAAGAAATATCAGATTTCCTTGGTTCATAGTTTCAAAATTTGATAAAATCTAAGTCATCTCTTTTTTAGCCTTTATTATCCACACTGTTTTACACATGTATTAGTTTTCCATCTTAGTAAGTAGAATACTTTTGCATCATTAAATTTGGGCACAAAAACAAGGCTCATAGACACTTGTATCCAGATTATATAAAGAACTCTCAAAATCCAATAACAGAAGGGAAATAACCCAGCAGAAAAATGGGCACAACATACCAATTAAGATGGCTAAAATACATAATGCCAACATCAATAAATGTTGGTGAACATGTGGAGCCACAGGAACTCCCGTTCATCAGTAGAGGGAATGCACAATGGCAGGTTGGAAAGCCCTCACAGTTTTCTTACAAAACCAAACGTCATCTTGGTTATCAAATGCTCTATAACAGAAATGCCACAAGTGGGTGCCTTTAATGAACACAAATTTATCTTCTCACAGTTGAGGACTCTAGAAGTCCAAAGTCAGGGTGCTGGCAGGAGAGGAAGGTTTTCTTTCTCTGCAGGCTCTAGGGGAAGGTCCTTGTTCCCTGGTGATCTTCCTGTGGTGGGGCATCTGTCTTCTCCCATCTCTGCTTGCTTCTCTATGGCTAATCTGCTCTTTTTATATGTCAAATGTGATTAGCTTAAAATACAGCCTACACTGATATGGCCTCTTAACAAAGAAATCCCATTCTTAAATGAGAATATAAGCACAGCAATGCTCATCACTGTCAAGTCGATTCCAACTTATACCAACCCTAGAGGACAGAGTAGAACTGACTCACAGGGTTTCAAGGCTGTAATCTTTATGGAAGCAGATTGCCCCATCTCTCTCCTGTGGAGCAGCTGGTGGGTTCAAACCACCAACATTTTGGTGAACAGCTGAGCACTTAATCACTGTGCCACCAGGTAAAGGGGTTAGGATTTAAAACACATGTTTTAGGGGGACACAATTCAACCCACAACACCATATGATCCAACAATCGTGCTCCTTGATTTACCAACATTGAAAGCCTACGTTGACACAAAAACCTGCACACAGGGTTTATGGGAGGGTTTCTTATCTGTAGTTCTCATCAGTGTGGTGGCTGAATGCATCTCTCTGTCTCCTTCCTGAGCCATCAGCAACCACAGTGCACCCCCTGCTTCCTTCTGTGGGGTGACCTTGTCTCCTGGAATGGACCCTGGGCACACAGAAGGCACTCATGCCCCTGCCATGTAAAACGCTGGATTCTTAGGCTGCCTCCAAACAGCCAGTTCTGTTCGCTCCACAATCAGAGCTCCAAGGACATTGGCATTCTACCAATAGGACATATACCAAGCCCTCCAGAGTGCCCACTGAGACCCCTTTCCCTGGGTGGGGGCAGTCACCCCCATCCACCAACAGCTCCCGCTAAGGATCAAGATCTAATTTCCAACTCTTGGGCTCTCTAACCAAGAAAATCAACCTTATTTAAAGGCTGAAGGTGGGTGATAAGCTAAGGGCTGCAAAACTGGTCCTGACCACTTCCTTCGCAAATCCTGCAGAAACCTTACTTTTGTTTTTGGGCCTCAACCAAAATGAATACTAAAAACATTTTGTTTAGCATTCTGTGATTTTTAGCAAAGACAGATTAGTGAAGGGTACACACAGTATTGAAGAGAAATGTGGATCTCTCCTAATCAAGAAAAGCCTTACAGAGGACGGAAAATCTTACCTGTGCTCAGATACCTTTCTGCTATATGCATGACTGTGTATGAACGTGTCCATTGCTGCTTAAAGCACTAATGGAATGTGATTATTGAAACAGTGAGGAGCTACCGTAAGGGATCATGAAGACTAAAAAGATCCTGCGGGAATACACCATCCAATCCAAATAACTGCACCACAAAGATCAAACCAGTAGCTGTGGAGTCAGTTCTGCCCCATGGCGCCCCTGTGTGTGTCAGAGTAGAACTGTGCTCCACAGAGTTTTCACTGGCTGATTTTTCAGGAGCAGATTGCCAGGTCTTTCTTCTGGGGTACCCCTGGGTCAACTGAAATTTCCAAGCTTTCGGTTAGCAGCCGAGTGCCTTAACCGTTTAACCGACCCAGGGCCTGCAGAAAATTCCTGTTCCCGTGAAGATGCCCCAAGTACTGAAGGTAAAATATGTTCTGAGAAGGATTTTCACTTCAATGTCTGCACCACTGATCAATTTAATGTCTATTTCTCTTCAATTCTGGTACTGGGGAATATTCTGCCTATTGCCCCATTTCCTTACTGTGCTGTTGATTTCCTGGGCACAAAGCCCACACAGAATTGATTCCTAAGTTCTTCGGCTGAGAGTTTCCCAGCTCCTGTTTCAGGGTTCATGTCTAAGGGCAAGCATCTCTCTGGGGAGGAATGCCCTCCAAACCCAGCGGTCAGGTCAGAGCCTCACCATGCCTCAGCTCGGAGCTCAGGAAGATCCATTTCCGGAAGCAAAGTTATGTGACTGGATGGAGGAGTCTGGCTCCCTGCCCAGGTTCTGCACCACCAAGTATCGCCCTAATTCCTTTGATTCAGAGTGTCTGAGGGGAATTACTCCTCATTTGCAACAAGCCCCCCAGGAAACTGCTAACCTCCCAGGCTCTGATCCTCCCCTGTAAGCCCAGGAACTGCTGGCACTCGCCATCTGCTCTAAGGCACACACTTCCCGACTCCAACTCATGGCGACCTCTTATGTTACAGAGTAGAACTGCTCCATGGGGACTTCTTGGCTGCAATCTGTGACATCGGGCCTCTAGGATTAGAAATCGACTTGGTGGCAGCTAACAACAACAATCTTTATGGAAGCAGGTCACCAAGTCTATCTTGCACGGCAGTGCTGGGTTAGTTCGAACCACTGATCTTAAGATAACCAGCCAATTGCCAAGTGTTTACGCCAGGAAGGGGCCTTACCTAGAAGAGGAATTTCACATCCTCCCCATGCTCCCCTGGGAGTGGACAGGGCTAGATGTGCAAAGCCACTCAGGACTCCCCTTCATTTACAAAAATGCTTACTTCTACCACCAGGAATGTTCATCTGGCTTCGTCGCAGGGTGTGACCCTGGCTGGGCTGCTGACAACATCAGTGATAATTTTATAGCCTGGAACACTCTGATTTCTGTTTGCAGACCTAATGAGTGTTTTATACCTAATTCCCCCGAGGACATTTGTTCAGGGAACATATGTATAATTCACAGTTTTCATCTTTTAAAAGTCACTCTCTCACTGCCTTTATTTATTTTTTTGTCCAAGTAATAACGTTATAACATATCACCTATGATATAGATTGAAAAACTCGGCCTTTCTGACTCACAGTGACTGAATAGGACAGAATAGAACTGTCCCGTAGGGTGTCCAGGGCTGTGGTCTTTACAGAAGCAGACTGCTACATCTTTCTCCTACAGCGCGGCTGGGGGGCTCAACCTTATGGTTAGCAGCCAGGTGCTTAACCACTGTACCACCAGGGCTCCTTGTGACACAGATAGAGCAGGGAAAAGAAACAGCTTCTTGCCCCTTGTCTCCCCAACCCCAGTGACCCCCCCCACCCCCACCGTGGGCAGCTCCTTTTAGGATTTCTTTTTCTAGTTCTCCTGGGGCTTCCCTTTATATCTTTGAATCAACCAGGTAATACCGAGATTCTCAGCCTAAGGCAACATTCATTGATTTGGGAAGAAGGAAATTACCCTCTCCAACTCCACCTTCCGTTCCATATTTGCTACTTAACATTTTATTTGTTTCATAACTGTGAATAATACATTTAATAGCCTTTTTTTAATCAGTGGTAGAATTCTCACCTTCCACGCGGGAGACCCGGGTTTGATTCCCAGCCAAGGCACCTCATGTGCAGCCCCCACCTGTCATCCCCCAGTGCAGGCTTGACTGTTGCTGTCTGGGCTGCTGAACAGGCTTCAGCGGAGCTTCCAGGCGAAGACAGACTAGGAGGAGAGGCCTGGTGATTTGCTTCTGAAAATGCGCAAATGAAAACCCTACGGATCACAACGGTCCAGCCGTACAGGATCATGGTTTAGTTTTGTTGTGCCCCCAGGAGCTGAGGGCTGACTCGACAGCAGCTAACAACAGGAACGTACTCCACATGTCCTTTCACGTCCCCATTATCTCATTTTTGTCCCCTCCTTTCACCTCTCATTTTGTATCAGACCTTTTTTTCCCAAGCCTTATCTCTACCTCACCAAAAAAAAAAAAAAAAAAAACCAGTAGCATCAGTTCCGACTCAGTAGATCTGTCCCATACAGTTTCTAAGGAGCAGCTGGTGGATTTGAACTGCCGACCTTTTGGATAGCAGCCAAACTCTTAACCACTGCACAACCAGGGCCCCAAGGCTACCCTCCGAGTTTGTCGATATTTACATTCTGTCTTGCAGCTATCACCAAAATGTTCCTGCTTTGTCCTTGGATTGGCTCTGAAATTAGAAAATCAATATGTAGTTTATATTATTAGGACTATGTAAACAATGTTTAATGCCTGGCCAACGGCGAGTGGGGTTGAAATTTCCCTTTGGGTTCAAAGTCACGATTGCTGGGCCATGCAAAGAAAAATCTTTCCCAAATCAAAGTTAAAAGCAGTCTTTGTCTCTCTCTCTAGCACTTTAAATTTTACTTACATTCATGCCACATTTTAGCCTGTGTGATGGTTAACACTGTGTGTCAGCCTGGCTAGGCTGTGATTCTCAGTGGTTTGGCAGACAGGGGACTGGATGCTCTTCCATAATGGAATAGAATGTAATCACTTTCCATGATGTGAACTGAAGTGAGCAGCAATCAGTTAAAAGGGGAGTTTCCTTGGGGATCTGGCCTGCCTCCAGTATGTAAATGGTGAAGCTCTTTCTCCCTCTACCCACCTGTGTATCCCCTTTCTCTTTCTTCTCCACCCTGCACTCTCCTCCTTGCCTGACCTCAGGTTCCTGGACATAAGCCTGTAGACGTCTCTGGCCTGCCACCTGACCTGCAGATTTTAGGTCATCAGCAGTCACAAGCCCGTGAGCAGACCTGATCCTTAGCGTGCCCGCTGGCTTCCAAGCGGTGAAGAATGACAACAAGTTTCTCACGCACAGCTAGGCCAACACCAAATTAATTTCAAACTCTGACTTGAATGATTGGAAAATGTCGTACAAACTACCGGTCTCTGCTGTCCTGGTCAACATCCTGTCTGCAGCCATTAGGAATACAAGCCACATGTTGTTGTTGTTGTTTTTACGTGCCATTGAGTCAGTTCTGGCTTGTAGCAACCCTACTTACAACAGAATGAAACACTGCCCGGTCCTGCAACGTCCTTACAATTGTTATTTTGCTTGAGCCCATTGTTGCAGCCACTGTGTCAATCCACCTCTTTAAGGCTCTTCCTCTTTTCCATTAACCCTGTACTTTACCAAGTATGATTTCCTTCTCCAGGGACTGATCCCTCCTGAAAACATGTCCAAAGTATGTAAGACGCAGTCTTGCCGTCCTTGCTTCTAACGGAGCATTCTGGTTATACTTCTTTCAAAACAGATTTGTTCATTCTTTCGGCAGTCTATGGTATATTCAATATTCTTTGCCACCACCAAAATTTGAAGGCATCAATTCTTCTTCATTCTCCCTCATTCACTGTCCAGCTTTCACGTGCATATGATGCGATTGAAAATACCATGGCTTGGGTCAGGAGCACCTTAGTCTTCAAGGTGACATCTTTGCTTCTCAGCACTTTAAAGAAGTCTTTTGTAGCAGATCTGCTCAATGCAACGCATCTTTTGATTTCTTGACTGCTGCTTCCGTGGGCGTTGATTGTGGATCCAAGTAAAACGAAATGCTTGACAACTTCAATCTTTCCTCCATTTACCATGATGTTGCTCATTAGTTCAGTTGTGAGGATTTTTGTTTTCTTTATGTTGAGGTGTAATCCATACGGAAGGCCGTGGTCCTTTGATGTTTGTTCGTAAGTGCTTCAAGTCCTCTTCACTTTCAACAAGCAAGGTTCTGTCACCTGCATAACAAAGGTTCTTAATGCATCTTCCTCCAATCCTGATGCCCCGTTCTTCTTCATATAATCCAGCTTCTTAGATTATTTGCTCAGCATACAGATTGAATAGTTATGGTGAAAGAATACAACCCTGACGAACAACTTTCCTAACTTTAACCCACTCAGTATCCCCCTGTTCTGTCTGAACAACTGCCTCTTGATCTATGTACAGGTTCCTCAGGAGCACAATTAAGTGCTCTGGAATTTCGATTCTTTGCAATGTCATCCATAATTGGTTATGATCCACACAGTCGAATGCCTTTGCATAGTCAATAAAACACAGGTAAACATCCTTCTGGTATTCTTTGTTTTCAGCCAGGATCCATCTGACATCAGCAATGATATCCCTGGTTCCATGTCCTCTTCTGAATCTGGCCTGAGTTTCTGGCAGTGCTCTGTTGATATACTCCTACAGCTGCTTTTGAAGGATCTTCAGCAAAATTTTGCTTGCGTGAGATATTAATGATATTGTTCTATGATTTTCGTATTCTGCTGTATCACCTTTCTTGGGAATAGGCAGAAATATTGATCTCTTCCACTTGGTCAGGAAGCTACTTCCATATTTCTTGGCATAGATGAGGAGCACTTCCAGTGCTAGAACCATTTGTTCAAACGTCTCAATTGATATTTCCTCAATTCCCGGAGCTTTGTTTTTCATCAATGTCTTCAGTGCAGCTTGGGCTTCTTTCTTCAGGACCATCGGTTCCTGATCATATGCTACCTCTTGACATTGTTGACCGTCAACTAATTCATTTGGGTGTAATGACTCTGTATATTCCTTCTATCTTCTTTTGATGCTTCCTGTGTCATTTAATATTTTCCCCAAAGAATCCTTCACTATTGCAACTTGAAGCTTGAATTTTTTTTTCAGTTCTTTCAGCTTGAGAAACGTTCTTCCCTTTTGGTTTTCTATGTCCAGCTCTTTGCACATGTCATTGTAATACTTTACTTTGTTTTCTCAAGCCAGCCTTTGAAATCTTCTGTTTAGTTCTTTTACTTCATCATTTCTTCCTTTTGTTTTAGCTGCTCGATGTTCAAAAGCAAGTTTCAGAGTCTCTTCTGATGTCCATCTTGGTCTTTCCTTTCTTTCCTGTCTTTTCAGTGACCTCTTTCTTTCCTCAGGTATGAGATCCTTGATGTCATCCCACGACTTGTCTGGTTTTCAGTTGTTACTGTTCAACGTGTCAAATCTATTCTTGAAATGGTCTCTATATTCAGGTGGGATATACTCTACGTCGTATTTGGCTCTCGTGGACTTGCTCTGATTTTCTTCAGTTTCAGCTTGAAGTTGCATATGAGCAATTGATGGTCTGTTCCACAGTCAGCCCCTGGCCTTTTTCTGACTGATGATATTGAGCTTTTCCATCATCTCTTTTCACAGATGTAGTCGATTTGATTCTTTGTGTTCTGCTTGGTGAGGTCCATGTGCATAGTTGCCGTTTATGTTGGTGAAAAAAGGTATTTGCAATGAAGAAGTCATTGGTCTTGCAAAATTCTAACATTCAATCTCCAGCATTGTTTCTATCACCAAGGCCATATTTTCCAGCTACCAATCCTTCTTCGTTTCCAACTTTCACATCCCAATCACCATAATTATCAATGCATCCTGATTGCATGTTGGATCAATCTTCAAACTGCAGAAGCTGATAAAAACTTCAATTTCTTCATCTTTGGCCTTAGTGGTTGGTACATAAATTTGAATAAGATTTGCATTAACTGGTCTTCCTTGTAGGTGTATGGATATTGTCCCATCACTGACGGTGTTGTACCTCAGGATTGATCTTGAAACTTTCTTTTTGATGATGAATGCAACACCATTCCTCTTCTTGTTGTCATTCCCGGCATAGTAGATTATATGACCATCTGATTCAAAATGGCCAACACCAGTGCATTTCAACTCACTAATACCTAGGATATCGATGTTTATGCATTTCATTTCATTTTTGACAATTCCCAATTTTTGTAGATTCATACTTCATACTTTCCGGGTTCTGATTATTCATGGATCTTTGCAGCTATTTATTCTCATTTTGAGTCATGCCACATCAGCAAGCGAAGGTCCCAAAACCTTTACTCCATCCATGTCATTAAGGTTGGCTCTACTTTAAGGAGGCAGCACTTCCCCAGTTGTCTTTTGGGTGCCTTCAAACCTGGGGGGCTCATCTTCCATCATTATATCAGACAATGTGCTGCTGCTATTCATAAGGTTTTCACTGTCCAATTCTTTTCAGAAGTAGACTGCCAGGTGCTTCGTCCTAGTCTGTCTTAGTCTGGAAGCTCAGCTGAAACCTGTCCTCCATGGGTGACCCTGCTGGTATCTGAATACCTATGGCATAGCTTCCAGCATCCAGCAACACGGAAGCACCCACAGTACAAGAAACTGACAGACACATGAGGGATAAGCAGCATAGGGACAGATAAATCAAACAGAGCCCCAGTGGACAAAAAAAGGAGGTAGCTGGCTAAGCACCTCACTGGCAGGGATGTTTTGGGAGGTATACAGTGTGGACTTCTCTGAAGAGAAGACCTAGGATTTATTCTGATTCCCAAATCACAATTCAGCTTTAATACCCTCAAACCAGATATTGTGGTCAAGTCGATTGCAACTCATGGCAACCCCACGTGTGTCAGAGGGGAACTGTGCTCCATAGAGTTTTCTTTTCTTTTCTTTTTTTTTTCTGATGTGTATTTGGGAAAGGTTTACACAGGATGTTAGATTCCCATTCGACAATTTCAGCACAAATTGGTGACATGGGTTACATTCTTTACAATGTGTGAACATTCTCATTATTTTCATTCTAGTTGTTCTGTTTTCTTAGGGTATTCAATAGTTGAATGTTCAGAAGCGTATCACCAGGTGTATCTTCTGAGGTGCCTCTGGGTGGACTTAAACTTCCAACCTTTTGGTTAACAGCTGAGAGTGTTAACTGTTTGTACCCTCAGGGGCCCTTTTATACGCCAAAACCCTTCTTACAAGTTAAGGAACTACCTAGGTGCTTCGGAACAAAAGGTCAGAAAGTGCCATTGGTGAGACAATGCATCTCAAGCTTTCATTAGCATCACTGGCAGGCTCAGGAAGCTGAATCTTTGGCAACTTGTTTCTGAAGCAAGTCATCTAGAACCACCCTCAAGAAACTGTGAGAAACACCAGCTTAGAAAAATGGCAAGGCGGTGAGATGTGCAGGTCAGAGACTGTGCTTCTTTGAATGACCAAGGGCCAGAACGATCCATCATGGGTGGCCTGGCAAAGAATTAACAGGAACCTCCATGTGGTACAAGTTTGGTAAAGGCCCTGCCTGTGCTTTCCACGTTCAGAGCTGGCTCTGTCCATGTCCCTAGGCTGGCCTTTTCTGTTCTTTGTTGTTATTACTGTTGTCAGCTAATACTGAGTTGGCCGCCGACTCATAGCAACTCCATGCACAACAGAACAAAATGCTGCCAATCCTGCACCATCCCCATGGCCGGCTGTGGATTAAACCATTGTGATGCTTAGGGACTTCACTGGCTGACTGTCTATTCCTTAGGAGCTCAGATATGTAACCATTTATCACATCGTACTCAATATATTCTACCCTCAAAAGAGCGTACGAGTTTACATATTAGTTTACATACAAATAAACTAATAATCTTTAGATTTGTTATTGTTCGTTGAATAAATTTATAATGGAAACTGACTTGCTGGGCAGAGACATCCAAACTGAGGCCTGGGGAAGATTTGTGGTTTGTCTTGTTATTTTCACTATTTCTTGACCCAGAGTGGCTACCTAACCGCTACCTACCTAATCTTCTATCTAACTGAGAAAGAAGGAAATAGCAACAAAAAAGAAGAGTTACTACAACAGGTCCAACAGCTAGACTTTAACTCACCATCGGCCAAGCTAGAAACGATAGGTATGCATGTATTAAAAATGAATATTGATCATATTGAGTCCTCTTTTCTGAAAGTGAACCAAGCTACTAGCCTGGAGGAGGAAGATGACTGCCAGTAGAAACTCTGCAGGTTCACAAATTTGATTTGAATGAGAACTTGCTCAACATTGACTAGATAATTAATGACGGCGAACACATGTTAGCACCTGTCTATATACACACGCTAGTGACAAAATTGCATATATTAAAAAAGGAAAATAAAACAACTGATCCCACAATCTCTGATCTCTTTGTAAAGATCACACTTTCTAGCACCAGTTAGAGAAAATTTCATTTAAAAGGAAAGAATACCCAAAACCTAAGAGAATCCAGTAACTACCCCAATCCTTAAATTCACATTACATGTTTGAGAGTCAACGTATTAGTTTGCTATTGCTGCTGTAACAAATTACCACAAACTTAGTGGCTTAAAACAAGGCAAATTTTCAAAAGTCATCACGTTGTAGCAGGTATCAGGATTTCATTTCTTTTTATGGATAAGTAATATTCCATTGTATGGTTTAGACCATATTTTGTTTATCCATTCATTTGTTGGTAGACGCGTGGGTTCTTTCTACCATTTGACTATTGTGAATAACACTGCAATGAACATTCGTGTACAAGTATCTGTTTAAGTCCCTGATTTCAAGTGTTCTGGGTCTATACCCAGGAGTGGAATTTCTGGGTCATATGGTGTCCAGCAAACTTGGCTGCTTTCTCAGAGATTCCTGAATTTCAAGCCAAAAGTAGCCACCATTTGGCTCTGGAAAGCTTTGAGCATTTTTTGTTTTTAATGAAGGCTCTATATTTGTATCTTATTATATTTATAACTGCTTCATCTTGAGGGTTGTACTGGTTCAGTGGTAGAATTCTCGCCTTCCATGTAGAGATCTCGGTTTGATTTTCAACCAGTCCACTTCCTATGCCCTCACCACTCATCTGCCACTGGAGGCTTGTATGCTGCTATGATGCTGAACAGGTTTTAGCAGAGATTCCAGACTAAGCCAGGCTAGGAAGAAAGGCCTGGCAACCTACTTCTGAAAATGTGCCAAAGAAAACCCCATGGATCACACAATCCAATCTGCAACTGTTCGTGAGGATGGCACAGGATCAGGCAGCATTTCATCCTAGTGGGCATGGGGTCACCATGAGTCAGGGGCTGACTCAACAGCAGCTAACAGCAAACAAGAACAACCCCACGTTGGAGGTTACTTCACAATGCACAGTCACTTGGGTATAGAATTAAAAACAAACAAAAAACCAAACCTGTTGCCATGGACTCCGTTCCGACTCATGGCAACTCCATGTGTTACAGAGTAGAACTGTGCTCCATAGGGTTCCTTGGTTATAATCTTTATGGAAGTAGATTGCCAGACCTTTCTTTTCAGATGCTGATCAGTGGATTCAAACTGACAACCTTTAGGTTAGTAGCCAATGAAGACCATTTGTGCCACCCAAAGACTTGGGGACAGTGAAATGGTGAAGGAGTTCTCCTTGTCCAAAGGCACTGAGAGTCTAAAAGCTCACCATCTTCTTCAGAAGTGAAGCCAGGGCCTATGACACCCTTACCCCATTGCCCCTGAGTCAACTCTGACTCACAGTGACCCTACAGAACAGAGTAGAACTGTCCCATAGGGTTTCCAAGAAGCAGGCTGCCACATCTTTCTCCCACGGAGACGCTGGTGGATTTTAACCTCTGTCCTTCTGGTTGGCACCTGAGCACTTAACTAGTGCACCACCAGGGCTCCTTATAGTCTCTACGCTCGTTTTACAGAAATCAGGAGAGGACAGTCTGAATGGAGTATAATCACAAAGATATGGGATTTTAAATCTGGAAGCAACTTTAGAGATTCTCGTGTCCAGATTTCCTACACTTGTAATTAAAAAAAAAAAAAAGCTTATCTCAGGATGAGAGGTGAAATTAGTCTTCCCCAAGGACCAGTGATGCAGGACTTTGACAGAGAAAGCCTGCTGCCAAAGGAGAGACTGGAGCTGGTCCTTGGAGACTGCCTACAACTAGGGTGAGGATAATTTTGTGCCTGAATCGACCCTTTAAAATGTTATCGAATTCAGAGGTGTTGGCAGCACATGAAGAAGCAGGTCCCCATGTCCTGGCACCCAGACCCCCACCTCTTTTCAGGTCCATGTGGGTACATGTGCTCTGCCCCCTGGTGGGACCCCATGGTATTAAAGCATGAGAGGTATAGAGGGCTGATCATGGGTCAGAGGACCTTCTCTGAGGGACACGGAGTCCGCCCCCCAAGGGAGAATGATCAACTTTCAGAAGACAAGGGAGGTGTCCAGCTTTGGTGCTGTTTGAGGGAGGGATATGGGAAAGGGATCCCCTCCCTGGGAAGGAGTCTTCCTCTTAGAATCATGGGGAGGGTTGAAGCACAGAGAGGGGGAGACCTGCCTCACTGGAGGTGGAGATGAGAGTAGAATCCAGGAGAACTTCCTGGAGGAGGGGCAGTTTGCTCCCAGCTTTGAGAGCAGGCTAGGCCTGGATGGGAGTGGGGAGAGGGCCTCCCACAGGAGCACAGACCTACTTCCTGGACCCTCCCTACCTGGCACCCAACCCAGCTGTCAGCACCACGCCCTCCCTGTGGCCCAGGAATAGAGGTGATCCTGAGATTCAGGTGTTCCAGTTGACCTGCAACAATGACGGTGTCACTCCAGGAGCACTTTGGGGCCTAGTTCTAGTTCAGCGAGGGGCTCGGGGGACTGAGAAGTAAGGCTTGGGCAGGAGGTGGGGAAGAACAGGGGTGTGGCTCCTGATGCTGCTTCAGAGAGCAGACCCAGGCCCGGGGAATACTCAGTGTCTCCTGTGTCCCCAGGCTCTCCATGTCCATCTGGCCCAATGTCTTGTTGCCGCACTGGGCAGAGTGATCCTAGGACACCAGACCCCATGTGGGTTGGGACACTGAAATGGAAGAGGTGACGGTGGGACACCATGGGATCCAACATGAGGACAGTATTTTGTGCCTGCGAGAAGGGGAGGCGGGCCACTTATACGGGCAGTCCCAGGCCACACAGGCGCCATTCACACTGGGCCTTGCACAGCGGCCTGGCCACTCTTGGCAGTGTCCACTGGCATCCCTCATGCTAAGAAGGCTACATGCCGTGCTCTCCGTGAGCTGCCACCCACTTCCACCCCAGGGTGGGGTCCTGGCCCCAGCCCTCCCTGAGCTAGCACTGAAGCAGTTCCCATATCCAAACCCTCAATACACAACTGGGAAACTGAATCCAAGAGAAAGGCAGGGACGGCTCAGAACAAACAAGTGGGCAGAGTCCAGAAGATGAGGAAGATTCTGGCCTCCTAGGCCAGGGCTCAGCCCCTATCATGGGATTTGCTTTGAGAACAAGAGCTGCCAAGATGTGGGGAAACCCAGGTACTCCCTACCGTTGTAAGGCCGATTTCGTCTCACAACCACCACACACACACAGGTACACGCACACACACGCGCACACATTGACTTCACAGATGGGGTCATGAGGGTGGGGTCAGAAGAGAAGAGGACACCAAGGAGGCGATCCACTGGAAAGAAGAGAGAGGGTAGAGGCAGCTCTGTCTTGGGACAGTGTCCCTCAATCTCCTAGCTACAACCGCATGGCAAACAACACAGGACAGGCAGACGCTAGATGAAGACAGAGGGACCCTAAGGTTCCCAGGGGTCTACCAGGGCCAGCATCCCCACAGAAACACAGATTGGACAAGGTCTGGTCCTACAGTCAATGCTCTGGTTCCCTGGAGCTAGGACAAGGCCACCTCAGAGTGGAGGGGGCTGCAGGACGGAAAGCCTCAGTTTCCTCCTCTGTACATTGTGGTGCTTAGAGTGGGTGAGCCCCAGGATTCCAAGGCTCACAGAAGTGTCTGCTGGCCTCTGTTCTCTGTGGATGACCCACTACGCTCTGAGGTCCTAGGAAAGTGCTTCCTACTTTCCTGAGCTGATTATTCCCCCAGGAAGAGCACTGGGGTGCAGGGACTAGGAACTTGGAGTCCGGCAGGGCAGGGCAGAGCCATGGACCATGAGACCAGGTCCAGTCCTTGGTGGAACCCGGGGGTCCTCCTAAGAAATTAGGGCCTTTGCCCTGAATGTGGGGAGGGTACCTCCTGAGTATTTTGGATACCCCCGGGCCTGTTGAGGCAAAGAGGGGACTAGGGAGTCTCCGTTTTTCACCATATCACCAGTTTAACTGCAGGTCCTGGTCCTTTGCTCCCTAGGATCCAGGAGATCTGCTGCCTCCAGGACACCTGAACACAGGTATGGGATAGGAGCTTTCTTCCCTGGGGCTGCAGGGCTAGTGCACAATGGAGCAGAGAGGGACAAGAGCATGGAGACAGATACATGGGAGAGAAAAGAGCAAATTCATTAGAGAAAATAAAGCAGGGTACAGCCAGTGAGAGAGGGATGGGGTCACTGGATGGGGGTCCAGAGGCCTCACTGAGGTGACATTAATATGTGACCAGAATGACAGGAGGGACCAGACCTGCATGGGTCAGGGAACAATGTGCCAGGGAGAAGGTACAGCTGGTGCAGAGACTGGGAGGCAGGGTGAGTTTAGCCAGAGAGGGGGTTGGAATGATGCCAGTGTGGCTACAGTGAGCTGTGGAGAAGAGGAGGGAGGGAGGAGGAGGGCAGGTCTAGGTCCTAGGTGAGTTGGAGGAGCTATCTCCTCCTATGTGACATCACACCAAAACTTTGCAGCTTGCGAAAACAAACTGATGATCTCCCTGTCTCGGGGGACAGTAATGCTGCATGGATAAGCTGATGACTCTGCCCAAGTTCTCTCAGGAGGCAATGTGGTCTCAGCTGAGGCTTGACTGGGGAGGATCCACCCCCTACTCACTCTGTTGTGGGCAGGAGTCTTTCTTGTCAGTTGCTGGACTGGGTCCTCAACTCCTCTCTGTTGATCAGGCCACGTTAGGTCATTGTCGCATGGGCATTATAGGGCAGGCCAAACATACCAGCTGCTTTCCAGGGGGAAAGAGTGGGAAATGACAGTGAGAAAGAGAAAAAGAGAGAGAGAGAGATGACAGGGAGAACATAAGAGAGAGCCAGGAGGCATTGCCCCTAATAGGGTCACTATGAGTTGAAATTCACTCTAAGGCACCTTATAACCACAATAAGATTCCTGGGAAGCAAGTCCCTGAGTCCAGCCCACACTAGTGAAGGAGGTCGCACAGGATGTTGAGACCCGAAGGAGAGATTTTGGGGGGCCGTTGTGCAGGCTACCCACTTCCTAGTCCGAGATGAGGCACTTGGTCTGATTCTAAATAATGGAAGTTATTGGAGGCTTTTGTGCAGAGGGTAGGAATATCTGATGTTTAATTCTGAGCCCTGCTGGGGCAGAGAGAGAAACCAGGCCCAGAGGGGAAGTAAATTTCCTAAGCTCACAGGAAGAGAATCCGCCCTGTTTGGGGGTGTGCTCCATGCTACTTCCCACTCCTGCTTGTAATTCGGCCATCTCTGAGTTTGTGTATTAGCTACAGGTGACACAAGCCCAAGGGTTTACAGGTCTTTTCTCACATACACCTGCTGACTTCCCTAGGAAGAAGATGCTAAAATGATCCCCACTGTGTGCTAGGGAGACTGAGGAGGCACTGAGAAGCACAAAGACTGTGTCCACACTCACAAACTTATTAAGAGGGATGATCTGTGTCTGAGCCCAGCTCTGCCTGCTCAAAGCTCGGACCCTGGCTGTACCCAGACCTACCCCAGATTCTGTGGGGGGAGCTGCTGGTGGCGTATCTGTGCACAGTTCTAGAGATGGTATGGGGAGAGGTGAGAATTCAGTATCTCAGATGCAATTTTGGGGAGGACTTATCTTAGGTCAGGTACAGGTCAGGGGATCCAGGATATGACCTCACTTCCTTGGTGATGGAGTACATACAACTTGGAATGCTGGTAACCAGGCACCCATATACTAGAGACAGCCTCTTACTTGCTCACTTGAGTGGAGACACTCGACCTAGAAAGATGTTTTCTTGTTGTTGCTCATCATCTTCCCCTGTGTCGAACCTTGAGAAACCCAGGAGTTCGACCCTTTCACGAAGGCTGAGACGTGGTCTCATCCCCCATCCCCGAAGGCTCTGGCCATTTACCAGAAAGAAACCGAAGGTAACACAGGGTGGCCCAAATGCCAGTCCAGGCCAGGCCACCACTGTGATCCCACCTGGGCCACCCCACATCCCTCCTGACTGATTGGCAATAGGGTGGTGGGTGGGCCGAGTCTATCACGTTTGGGTGTCCTGCAGACTGGCGGCTGGGGTGGCACGGTTGGATACCTGCTTCACATCCTTGTCCAACCAGCTTCATCACATAGGACGTTGGGTTCTGTATCTCTACCCAGGAATCATAGTTCTGACCAGGGCTTTAGGGAGGGATGGTCAGAGGGATCACGCCCTGAGTCAGCACACTTACCTGGGCCTTCTAGGAGCTCGAGTTCACCCTGTACGTGGCAGTCACCCCACAGTCCTAGCTGCAGGCTTTGACTGCCCATTGGTGACCTTGTGCCAGCCCAACTGTTCCTAGATCCTGGTGCAATACACAGGGGTCCATGTCTTCACCCTTGCTCCTGAGTCCCCTACTCCCCTTGCAATCTCTCCTCCTTCCTGGAATGTGGGAGGCGGAGAGGGGCTGCAGAGCACAGGGCGGCCCTGGCCAGTGGATGTGGCTGGGGCTGCATGGTGTAGCCTCTGGCTGAACCTTCCCGTATGTGGTATAGGCAGGAAAGTAGGAGCTCCTCGAAGGTCTAGGGGACACAAGGGCCTGAAGGGGCAGAGATGAATGGTAGAGGCTTGGGGCAACCCTTAATGCCCCCTGTACCACTGCTGGGCAATGTCTCTGCAGAAGCCCCCACAGGAGATCCGCGAGGAGAAGGAGGATGGCATTATCTACTCCATCTATCCCAAGAAAGGGGCCAAGAAGGGCTGGTGCAAGCTCTGGGTGAGTGTGTGTGGGCAGGGTCCCAAGCCAGGACCCCGAGATGACCAGATGGGACACATGTGCCAGACACCACCTGGAGATCCCTAGCTCCCTCCCAGGGATGTCGCTCTCAAGAGCCACAGTTCCCTCCCAAAGAAATCCACCAAAATCATTCCCTTATCTCCCAACTGCCCTCCCCACCCCGGCCAGGTACAGAGTCACTCTATATTTGTAGGAATATCAGAAAAGAGTCTTTTGTACTGTTTTTGCTGCACATCAGCTCAGACATCTTTTTCCATGTTGTTCCTGTTTCAGTGTTGAACTCTACAGTCCCAGGGCAGTAGTCAGCTGGGCTCTCCTTCCACACCTTCTCCCAGCCTCTCACATCCTCATGCTTAGCAGGCTTCTTTTACCCAAAAGCACAGGGCTCAGGCTATGATGCACATATTTCTGCAACCTGCAATCTCAGGGAACACATCACCATGACCACTCCAAGTCAGGAGCTCTGTCCTGACTCAGCTGCAGAAAATTCCAGAAGGGAGGCTGGTTCCCACAGTGACTGACCATCTCACTGCTGCTGGCCCTGGGCTGATTCCTTCTGATGCCCTTTCAGCAGGGCTGCAGGAACCTCACGTGTGTCCTGACACACTGACCCACAACAGGGCTGCAGGAACCTCACGTGTGTCCTCACACACTGACCACCCAGGACAAACTCCCAGGGGCAGCACGCTGGGGCAAAGGATGTGCACATTCCAAGTTAGGATCCCTAGAGCCAGACTCCTTCCCAAGACAGCTGTCGCAGTCACGTGGCCCAGCAGTCTGTGACACTGGCTCAGTCCCTGCATCCAGGCTGTTAAGGCTATTATGGTTCATTTCCATTTTTCCCAATCTGCTGTCACATTGGCCACTAGAGCTGCAGGGTCATTTTGAGGTGGTTTTGGCCCTGAGAAGGACCTCTGAATCCTTTACCGGTCATTCATATATGCCCTTCATGATTGGTCTGTTGAGATCCTTGATCCTATGGGGGTCTTTCTCCCACCCAGGGATCTTCTGGCATTCACCTTTTGCTGAATCTGCGACCACTACACCTTTAGCTTTTCAAAACCCCCTTTAAATGCACAGAAAAGAAATTCTGTGTCTTGCTTTGCATTCAGAGGGGGTCTCATGGGTGTGTCTGCTCTGTGCGCTGTCTCAAGCTGGGGAGGTAGCGAGCTTGCATCACACTTTCCAGTCTGAGTCAGGAGCAGAGCAGGCCTCACGTGGCACACAGGTAATATCACGGGACCCTAGCGTCTGACAGTTCTGGGCTCTGATCCCTTGACTATGACAGACACTGGACAACAATAAGCTGGGTGTTCTCACCTCCACAATAGAGTGTTCTGTGAGGAGTCACAAGGATACTGGCCTTAATACCAAACCAAGACAAATTTGTTGCTGTGGAGTCCATTCTGACTCGTAGTGACCCGATAGGACAGAGGAGAAATGCCCTATAGGGTTTCCAAGGAGTGGCTTGTGGATTCGAGGTGCAGGCATTTTGGTTAGTAGCTAAGCTCCTCAGAGCCACAGCGCCAGCAGAGCTCCACTGAATACACGGAAGTAATATAATTAACAAAATGGCTTGAGGCTCCTAATATGTTTAATCATCTCCACCTCCTGTTTTCTGTTGGGAGTGTCTTGTCCCACCTCCTGCCACAGGTCACAGAAGTCCCGGACCCCGACCCTCCCTATGGTTCACGCGGTGCCTCTGATGGTATGTCTCTTTACTCTCTCACCCCAGTGTGTACGTGGGTTGGACCAGGACCTAGATGAGACCTGCGTGGTGAGGACAGTCAAGGCTGGCTCACTGGAGAAGCTAGTGGAGCACCTGGTGCCCGCCTTCACAGAGGGGGACTTCTCCTACATCGATATCTTTTTGGGAACCTACAGGACCTTTGCCACCACCCAGCAGGTCCTGGAACTGTTGTTCCAAAGGTGAGCAGCCCGCCCTGCAAAGCCCAGGGGGAACTCAGCCCCTTAACCAGCTGTGAGTTTGGGGAATGTCACTCACCTCTCTGTGACTCAGTTTGCTCCTCTGAAAAGATGGGGGGTAGAGGATCAGCCTCCTTGAATTTCCTCTCAGTACCACATGGGACAAGCCATGTAAAGTGCGTACCTGGAACCCCACCAAAAACAAAACTGTTGCCATTGAGTCAATTCCAAACCATAGTGAACTTAGAGGACAAAGTAGAGCTGCCCCACAGGCTTTCCAAGGAGCAGCTGAATTTGAACTGTTGACCTTTTGGTTAGCAGCCAAGCTCTTTAACCACTGTGCCGCTAGACCAGCTCTAGGGAAAAGGCTGCTGGAGGGGCTGGGATGTTCACATTTACTTTTTTCCTTTCCTCCATGAAGAAGGTGTATGCCTCATCCCTCACTGACTCCATGGTCTTCAGCAATCCTAGTCCCCATTTGAAAAGGGGCAGTTGAGATCCTATCAAGTGGGTCCTTGTCCTTTGTGTAGCCAGACCAAGAATCTCTGGTGGCTGACAGAGGGGCCCTAGGACAATCAGCACTGGGAAAGGTGCTGCTTAGCTTCATTCAATCAACAATTATCTATGAAGCCCCTACAGTTGCAGACACTCTTCTAGACACTCACCATCATCTAGACACAAAGCAGAAAAGAATCCCTGCCCTCCAGATCTTCATCCTAGCCAGGAGGCAGACAGGAACACTAGACATGGGAAGCAGGTAGTGTCCACAGCATATAACATAGACGTCCTCATGCCTCCTCTAGGTATGGATACAACTGCCCCCATTCAGCCGGGGACAGAGGACCCCAGGACCAGCAGAAAGAGTGAGTGGACATTGGGTGGAGAAAGAGGGTTCTCTGTCTACAAGGAAGACTTCGGGTTGGAGGAAGCCTGTGACAGGATTTGGACTGGGCATATCCTGGGTCCCACATATGTAGATGCCCCTGCAGGAATGAGGTTAGCAGAGGCCCCAGTAGGAGAAAGGAGTCACGAAGAGCTGGGGATGCAGTCTGGGCTTAGTGGGAAGTAAAGTGTTGCCAGGGGGCTCAGTGTGGCCCGTGAAGTTACACTTTCCCCCATAATTCCCTCCCATCTCTGATTATTCCTTCCCCATTTGGGACCATATCAGGAGGTGAGGAAAAACCTGCAACACGGTCATGTACCCTTGTCTTGGGTGCTCATCTCCATGTGGGGCCCTGTCCATCAGCAGAGAGTGGCCGTGGGAGACAGACCTTGTGTTTTCTCAGCCTCAAATATACCTGGACCACTACTATGTGCCAGGCTGTGAGATGAACATGCAGATACACTGCTTCCTACCCTTTCGGGTTTACTCTCCACTGGGGAGGGTGTCAGGGGACAAACAGAGACATGAGTCAGGGTTTGAGGGGGGAGAGTTGGTCAAACCATTGATAGAATTCTCTCTATGACCAAGGCTCTGTGTTAAGCCCCTGCTCAGTGACCAGTTTCCCACTGCCAGGTCAGCCAGAGAGGCTGGTACACAGTAGGGCTAGACTTCAGAAGGTCAGGGACAGAGGGACCCAGTCCCTTGTAGAGATGCCCTGGGATGTCAGTGTGGTGGGAAAGGCCAGGCCTCTGACCCTGCTTTTCATCACGCATCCCCAGTGCCATCTCTTTCATCCTGAAAACCTGGATGGATGAATACCCAGAAGACTTTGACCAGCCGGCACACTTGCCCTGCCTGAAGCTCCTGGTGAAGTACCTGCAGGTGAACATGCCAGGCTCGAACCTGGAACACCGTGCCCTTCTTCTCTGTGCCCAGCTGAACCACCTGGAGCACAGTGAGGCAGAACCAGAGGGTGAGGAGGATTGGGCATGCCTGCATGTGAGCTTGTGAGGGGGACATAGGGTGGGATCCACAAGGAGGACCCATAGAGTTGGGGTTGGTCCAGAGCTCAGAGTTACCTCAGACCCCCCTCTGGAGGACCATAGTCTGGGAAGACTTCCTGGGGTGGAAATCTAGGCCTTAGACTTCTCTTCAAGGCAGTGGGATATTTTCTGTCATTGGAAAAGCACAAGGAAATGCAGTCATGTTGGTGAATATTTCTCCTCTTGTGCCTCCCCCATCAGGGCCGGCACCAGGTCTAAAAGCAGCTCAGGATCTCTGTCCACCCACAGAAGGAGCTCCAGGGCGACCTCATGAGGCAGATCACACTCCAATACCAACACTGGAGTTCCGTAGATCATCAGGTCCTCCATCCCCACACCTGTCACCACACACAGAACCTGCTGGAATGCTGGTGTCTTCTCCTGGATCACCTCCCAGAGCAAATCCAGAACCACCTGTTAGGGTAGATCCTACCCCTGAACCATCACAGGAGCTGGATGGAACAGCAGATCCTCAACCACCACCTCCATCAGCAGACGAAGAGCCTGCTGGAGGACTGGGTTCTCTTCCTGGGTCACCTCCAGAACCAGCTCCTCTACCCCCAGCAGATGTCGATCCTGCTCCTGTATCAACACCAGAGCTCCACACAGCATCAGCTATTCCATCACCAGCTTCCACACTGGCACCAGAAGGAAAGCCAGCTGGAGGGATGGATTCCCATCCTGGGCCACCAGAGGAACCAGCTCCTGGACCACCTGCTGGTGTCGATCCTGCTCGTGCAGCAACACTGGGGCTCAGTGTAGCCCCAGTCCCTCCATCTGCTGCTCTGACCCAGGCACCAGATGAAGGGCCAAACGGAAAGCCAGGTTCTAATCCTGGGCCACCTCCGGAACTCAGTCACAGACCACCAGCTGCTGTGGATCCTGCTCCTGCAGCAACACCGGGGCTCAATGTTGCACCAGGTCCTCCATCTCCAGGTCTGGCCCAGGCTCCAGAGGAAGAGGCTGCTGGAAAGCTTGACCATTATCCTGAGGCACCTCCAGAACAAGCTTCCAGACCACCAGCTGAGGTCCATTCTATTCCCACAGCAACAGCAGAGCTAGATGTGGCTCCATGTCTTCCATCTCCTGGTCTGGCCCAGGCTCCAGACAACGAGTCTGCTGGAGAGCTGGACTTGTATCCTGGGTCACCTACAGAACCGTCTCCAGCAGTACCAGCTGATGTCGAGCCTACTCCTGCGCCAACACAGGGGCCCCATGTAGCCCCATGTCCTCCATCAGCTGCTCTGGCCCAGGCACCAGAAGAACAGTCTGATGAAGAGTCGGATTCTTATCCTGAGCCGCCTGCAGAAACAACTCCCAGGCCACCAGTTAATGTTGACCCTGCTTCTGCATCAACACCAGGGCTCAGGTAGCCACAGATCCTCCATCGCCAGCTCCAGCCCAGGCCCCAGAGTCCCAGCAAGTCACCCTGCCCACTCCACACCAGCTCCTCAGCCCCAGCCAGGGAGCATCGGCTTCAGAATGAGATCCTTCCTGACCTTCATCTGAGTGGGTATTTCTCTGGTTTATATGTAGCATATTGCAGCTTACTTTATTTACATTTATAGCTCTTACTGTCTTCACTGGTAGATTTCTCATTAAATAAAGTTTTGTTTTAATGGGTGTGATACCGTGGTTTTATGCACTTTCACAATCCCATCAACTATCACCAGTATCTATTTCAGAACATTGTCATCAACACAAACAGAAACCCTGGACCCATTAAGCAATCCTCCCCATGCCTGTCCCTCCTGCCCATGGCAATCAGTGATTGGCTTCCTATGCCTATGTATTTACCTGCTCTAGATTTCTTCTCTAAATGGAAACATGTGGCCTTTTGTATCTTGCTTCTTAGCTTAATGTGTTCGAGGTCCGTCCACATTGTAGCACGAGTCATATTCTCACTCTAAAGCTCAGTGGTATTCCCTTGTGTAGATGGATGACACTTTGTTGACCCAGTCATCTGTTGATGGACGTATGGGTTGGTTCCACCTAATGACTGATGGGAGTAGAGCTGCTGTGAGCATTCATGGACAGGTATCTGTGTGAGTGCCTGTCTACAGGATAAATCCCTGGGGTGGGTAAAGGAGGGTGGGAAGGGTGAGGACACAGTCCAGGCGTGGGGGGGTGAAGTGTCAATGAGGAAGCTGTGGAGATCTCAGGTGTAAGGTGGGAAGTGGTTCAGTAGAAGGCATACCTGTAGGGAGTGAGGAGGTAGGAGGTGTCAGTTGAAGTTCAGGTGTGGTTATTGAGGTGGGAGGGGTCAGGAGGCAGCCCTGGGGTGGGAAGTGAGAAGGTAGGAGTGACCAGGACTCAGCCTGGTTGTGGCAACTGAGGAAGAGGGAGGGGTTAGGAGATGGCTGAGGTGTGGGTAAGGAGGAACTGGGAAAGCTCAGGAACCAGGCAGGTTATGGAAAGTTAAGGGGAGGTAGGAGCCAAGAGAACACCTATGTGAATGTATTGAGTCTTAGGGAGGGAGCTCACCATAGCCCAGGTGCGGTAGCTCAGGAGGTGGTGGGTCAACAGACAGCAAAGGTCTGCAGAGGAAAGAGGTGGAAAGTGTCAGGAGAAAGCACAGGTGTGGTCAGTGAGTTGTCAGGAAGAGCCAGGGGCAGCCCGGGTGTGGGGAGTGAGAAGGTCGGAGGGGCCAGGAGGCAGCCCGGGTGTGGGGATGAGGACTTCTGAGGGGCCAGGAGGCAGCCCGGGTGTGGGGATGAGGAGGTGTGAGGGTCCAGGAGGCAGCCCGGGTGTGGGGATGAGGAGGTCTGAGGGGCCAGGAGGCAGCCCGGGTGTGGGGAATGAGGAGCTATGAGGAATCTGGAGGTAGCCCAGTATTAGCAAGTGTGTAGATAGAAGGGCAGGAGAACCCCGGTGCCGGTACTGAGGATCATGTACAACCAGGAGGCGGCAGAGGGTGGGTACTGAGGAAGTGGTAGAGGTTGGGGGGGTACCCCACCTATGCAAAGTGATGAAGAGGGAGAGGCCCAGGTATGAGTAATGATTAGGTTGGAAGGACCAGGAGGCAGTCCAGGTGTGGCCTTTTAATGATTTTATGTTGTCCGAGGCAAGGTAAGTTCAGATACAAATCAAGACAGCCCAGTTAGTCCATTTCCATCCAGTCAATTCCGACTCATGGTGACCCTATACTATAGATCAAGAGAGAGAGTGAAAATTTGAAACGCTTGATTATACCCACAGGCTCTGAGGAAAACACAGCATACGTGGTTACAGGGCCGTTATTGGGGTTGCACCCAGCGCAGGATCACAAAAGCCACATTTGGAGAAGACAGCTTATGTATGCAAGCAGGGCAGGGTAGGCTAGATTTCCTGGGGTTTGGATTCGAACTGCCGACCTTTGGTTAGCAGCCGTAGCTCTTAACCACTATGCCACCAGGGTTTCCAGGCCACATAAAGCAGTCTGTTAATTAACCAAGAAGCCCTTGCTGAGGCACCAGGGCACTGTGGGGAGGCTGGAGAACCCCCAGAGTGAGTCTAAAGAGTGCACCCAGCCAAGGTGGGCTTCCCATCCCAGAGAGTCAAGCCCCCCTTTACAAAGCCCTGGACTGGACATTCAAATGCCAGAGTTTGCTTTTCTAACTTCCCCAACCCTAAGCTAAGGTCACCTCCACTTTTTATTTTACTAAGCAGAATATTAAGTTCATATGCTTTGGTTCTTATCTTTATTCAGAGACATTAATGACATTCACTGTGCTGGGCGACCATCACCACTATCCATCCCCAGATGTTTTTCATCACCGAAAAGGGAACCCAGTGCCCCTTCAGCAACAGCTCCTCATTTCTCCCTCCCCTCAGCCCCTGGTCACCACTGATACCTTCATATCTCCATGGACTTGCCAAAAAACCCTGGTGGCGCAGTGGTTAAGTGCTCGGCTGTGAACTGAAAAGTTTTCAGATGAAACCCACCAGGTGCTCCACTGAAGAAACGACCTGGTGATCTGCTCCCATGAAGATTAGAGCCTAGAAAACCCTGTGGGGCAGTTCTACTCTGTCACGTGGGGTCAGAATGAGTTGGAATCAATTCAAAGGCTACTAACAACACCACCAATGCATTTGTCTAGTTTAGACATTTAAGTGGGATCGTACGACACTTGTCCTTTTGAGTCTGACTTGCTTCACTCAGCATGTTTTCAAGGTCCACCATGTATGGCATGCATCAGGACTTCGTTTCCCTTTTTGGAGGAGTAATATTCCACTGCATGAATAGACCATATTTTGCTTATCCATTCCTTTGTTGGTGGACACTTGGGTTGTTTCCATCATTTGACTATTGTGAATAATACCGCAGTAAGCATTCATGTACACGTATCTGCGTGAGGCCCTGATTTCAAGTCCTTTAGGGCTAATCTAGGAGTGGCATTGCTGGGTCATATAGTGACCAGAGAACCTAGTTGTTTTCTCAGAGATTCTTGAATTTCAAACAGAAAGTAGCCCCCATTTGACTCTAGGAAGTTTTGAGAATTTTTTTTTTTTTTTTTTAATTAAAGCTCTGTAAAACCCAAACCAAACCAAACCAGTTGCCTTCGAGTCGATTCCAATTCATAGCAACCGTATAGGACAGGGTAGAACTGCCTCATAGGGCTTTCAAGGAGCACTTGGTGCATTCCAACTGTCTACCTTTTGGTTAGCAGCCTTAGCTCTTAAGCGCTTCCCCACCAGGGTCTCCTAAGGCGCTATGCTTGCATTTTATGATATTTATAACTACCCTGTATCTGGGGTTGTGGTGGTGCAGTGGTGGATTCTCACCTTCTATGTAGGGGAGCCGGGTTCCATTACCAGGCAACGCACCTTATGCGCAGCCACCACCCATCTGCCACTGGAGGCTTGGCTATTGCTCTGATGCTGAACAGGTCTCAGCAGAGCTTCCAGACTAAGCCAGACGAGGAAGAAAGGCCTGGTGATCTACTTCTGAAAATCAGCCAAGGATAACCCCGTGGGTCACAACAATCCACTCTGTAGCTGTTCATGGGGTTGGCACAGCACCAGGCAGCGTTTGGTTCAAGTGTGCATGGGATCACCGTGAGACAGGGGCTGACTCAACAGCAGCTAACAGCCAACAGCAACAACCCCATATTGGGGGTTACATCACAGGGCACAGTCACGTGGGGATAGAATTAAAACAAACTGAAACTGTGGCCGTGGAATCCAGTCTGACTCATGGCAACTCGAGGTGTTACAGAGTAGAACTGTGCTCCCTAGGGTTTGCTTGGTTGTAATCTTTAGGGAAGCAGACCTCCACGCCTTTCTTCTGAGGAACACCGGATGGGTTCAAACTGCCAACCTTTAAGTTAGTAGTCATCGCAAACTGTGCCACCCAGGGACCTGGGGACACTGTAGGGTGAGGGAGTTCTCTTGTCCAAAAGCACCAAGAGTCTACAAGCTCACCATTTTCTTTGGAAGTGAAGCCAATACCTATGCTACCCATATCTCATTGCCACTGAGTCATTTCTGATTCCTAGTGACTCTGTAGGACAGAGTAGAACTGCCCCACAGGGTTTGTAAGAAGCAGACTGCCACATCTTTTTCCTGCAGAGCGGCTGGTGAGTTTGAACCACTGGCCTTTTGGTTAGCAGCCGAACGCTTTACCCTTAGCACCACCAGGGCTCCTTATACTCTCTATGTTAGTCCTACGGAAATCAGGATAGGACAGTCTGAAAAGTGTCTAATCACACAGATACGGGATTTTGTAGCTGGAAGCAATCACAGAGATTCTCGTGTCCAAATTTCCTACCCTTGCAATTAAAAAATCAATAAAACTTGGACTCAGGATGAGAGGCGAAGTTACACTTCCCCAAAGACCAGTGATGCAAGACTTTAACAGAGAAAGGCTGCTTCAGAAGGAGAGACTGGAGCTGGTCCTAGGAGGCTGTGTACAATTTGGACGAGAACAACCTTTTTGTGCCTCCTTGAAGGTCCACGCCAATCAGTAACAAGATGACTGATAGGATGAGAAGAGATCCAGGAAGAAAGCTGCCATGCCCCTGGGACATGTATCAGCATGGACTGCAGATGGCGGCCTCTCATTTCAAAGTCGCTTGTGCTGCGGTAATATCTTAACCCCCTTCGCTGCCTGACTGATTTTTTTCCCAAAGAGCCGAGGGGACCCCGAGGGCAGCCAGGATTTATACTGACTGATGTCCTACAATGGGCTTTCCAGCACCCAAGTTCTTCCTGCTGATTGTAAATCCAAGCGGTTACCTTGTTATCAAGTGGATCACACAGCTCCGGGATCCAACTAAACTCTGCTTCTGCCTCAGCTGGAGAACGTGAGGGTAGAAATACGGTTGGGGTTTCAGTGGGAAAGGAGCAGTGTCGGGGGTTGCTTCTCATGTACGCAGAAGGATGGCATCTGACGCTAGAGGCCCAGCCACCGCCTGCGGGGACCAGGAGCTGCACCTCCATCCAGGCCCTCCCCCGTCAGCACTTCATTTGGTAGCATTTTTCTTTACAAAAATACACACTGGACATCACTGGATTTAAGATTTTTTGTTTTGTTTTAATGAGACCCTATATTGCATTTATTGTATTTATCCCTATCCCTTAAGGGGGGTTCCTTTAAAGGCCACAATCATCTTGGGGTTAAGTGGCTCTAAGAGATTTCTTGCCGAAGTTTGAAAACAAAGACAAGGCTTTTTCACACCATATTTGTGGATGCTTCCTTCAATTTGCTGCCTAAGCAATGAACCACCCACCATCTCTCAGCTTGGTGTACTTGGTGGCTTGCATGTTGCTGTGATGCTGGAAGCTATGCTATGCCAGCTACACCAGCAGGGTCACCCGTGGTGGACAGGTTTCAGTGGAGCGTCCATGCTAAGACAGACTAGGGACTGACCCCAAAAGCTAGTCCTTGGGTGGTGCAATGCTTCACGCTCTCAGCTGCTCACCAAAAGGTTCCAGGTTCAAATTTACCCTGTGGTGCCTTGGAAGGAAGGCCTGGCAATCTACTTCCAAAAATCGAGCCATTGAAAACCCTATGCTGCACAATTCTACTCTGACACATGTGGGGTTGCCATGACTCAGGGTGGACCAAACCAAAACCAAACAAACCCAGTGCCGTCGAGTCGATTCCGTCTCATAGCGACCCTACATTAAGCCCCAAATGAAGATCCAAATGCAAGGGGTGACTATTTTGTATTGTCAAAAGAAGACAATACTCTCTTGGGAATGACACCAGGGAGCCCTACTTTGCCTTGACTTTAGGGGAGATATGTGTCCCCTTGTTACATATGGTGATGCAGTAGCCCTGTCTAGCTGTTCTTCTGTGGAAAGTCCTGCCTGGGAAAATAGTCTGTGAAAACCAAAACCAAACCAAACCCAGTACAGTTGAGTCAATTCTGACTCATATTATAGGACAGAGTAGAACTGCCCCATAAAGTTTCCAAGGAGGGCCTGGTGGATTCGAACGGCTGACCCTTTGGTTAGCAGCTGTTTCCAGTCTGTGAAAAGACACTATTTGTAGGTGTGACACGGTATCATCTTTCTTCCTAAAACCCGGACCGACCTGGTGGTATGGACGTTGTTCTTGCGCAAGCTGGGGCCCGTGTTCACTTGTAAAGCAGCAAGGAAGGGGAAGATACAACAAGTTTCTCACCAGGTAGACATCAAGCACTGAGGCGTTATCATTCTGCGCTTTCAGGGTGTCTGTCTCAGAGGTTAGGTAGAAGGTCCCCTCCTCCAAGGTAAATGTTGAACTGCAAGGTAACCCTTTGCTGGAAAAATATACAAGGGTCATGAGCAGGTTGCCACCAGAACGAAATCCATAGAAACCTCCATGATTGTGGCTACAGATAACTGAGGTGGGGATGGTTTGGGGGTTGAAAAAAATTTTTTTTATGCTGTTCAAAGGGGATATGGTCAGACCTGGAGATACAGTACTTGAGTTAATCTATTAGATTTTGGGTGCCATGACCCAGAATATACTTTATGACAACTGTGCACGTGTCTTTAGTTAGTAGTCCGTTTCCTCTCCCTGCTTCCTTATGTTTTCCAGACGCGATTTGTGAAGCTCATACCTGTGAGTAGGGAGTTGCTGGGGACCAAGAAGCCCGCTGCTCATCTTTGACTCTGGACAGTTGCTTCTCACTGGTTAAGTTCTCCTCTCTTGGTGCTCACACTTTGCCCCTTTGTAGAAGACAACCTTGTGCATAGTTAGCAATGGTGATGTCTGTTCTTTTTACTATTGTATTTTTCTTTTTGGCATGAAATGTTTAATTACATCAGTGGTTAAACACAATTTTCTGCCCCCCCGCCAGGGAGCCCCAGTGGCAACAAAAGTTAAGCAAGGCTGCTACCCGAGAGGTTGGCAGTGCAATGGGAGAAAAGACCTGGTGATCTGCTTCTGTAGATATTAGAGCCTTGGAAACCCTATGGGGCAGTGACTTGGAATCGACTGGACAGCATCCCACAATAATAACAACCCGCAGGGTTCCTGATTCGGGAGGTCTGGTGTACGGTGCATGAGTTTGTATCAGGTGGTACTGATGCTGCTGGTCTGGTCCAGGGACCAATATTTGTTCCACATGGAATTACATAATTAGAGTGTTGTGTTATATGCTTTCATCATACCGAAGCATAGAAGGGAAACCCTGGTGGCATAGTGATTAAGTGCTACGGCTGCTAACCAAGAGGTTGGCAGTTCGAATCCCCCAGTTGCTCCTTGGAAACTCTATTGGGAAATTCTACTCTGTCCTATGGGTTCGCTATGAGTCGGAGTCGACTTGTCGGCAGTTGGTGGTTGGTTAAGCATATAAGACAACGCTCTAATTGTCGACTCAACGGCAATGGTTTTAGGATTGTATGCTGTGTAGGGAGAGTCCAAAGTGTACCTCAGTAACAAGGACACAAAAGCCAATGGAATGCAGGTAGAGAGCTGTTTATGCAGGGAAACTGCCTTGTTTTGTCGTGAGATGACAACCAGTGTTCACTGTTGAAGTAATTGGTCCATCTTGGTGGTGTCAGCTGCCCTGGAGTCAATCCTAACTCATGGCGACCCCATGCACAATGGAACAGAACGCTGCCTGGTCCTGTGCCAACCCTGTGATCAGTTTTTAGTCAGATCATTGTGACCCACAGGGTTTTCACTGGCTGCTTTTCAGAACTAGATTGCCAGGCCGTTCTTCCTAGTCCATCTTAGTATGGAAAGCTCCGCTGAAACCTGCTCAGCATCATAGCAACACGGAAGCCTCCACGGAGAGATGCGTGCTGGCTGTGCATGAGGTGCACTGGCCAGAAGTCAAACCCGGGTCTCCCTCATAGACGGTGAGAATTCTACCATCTCGAACCAAATAGTATTTAAATTGGGTATTAATTTTTTTTTTTTTTTAGGGGCTCAGGAATGCACAATTTTTTTCTTCATTGAAATACAGGGCAGTTTTGTTTTTAACCTGTGGAAATTTGCCATGTGAAGGTTTCTGCAGGCACAAATTGTCCCCAGAGTTTTGATGTTTGGCGTTAGGAGAACTGGGCAGGGGTGGCCATCTGCCATATGGAGGGAACTTCAGCCTGGCGCGTGGTCGCCCCCTGGTGGTCGAGCTGAGAGCAGCTGTGGAGAAGAAGGCCTTCCCCTCTCACCTTCCATACCATGTCCTCTTCCTGAGATCCCCTCCTGGCTTAGCTCAGAGCTCACCTCTGCTGACAACACCCTGTCTAAGGTCATCCTCTTAAGGAGCCCTAGTGGCACAATGGTTAAGTGCTGAGCTGCTAACTGACTGGCTGAACCCACCAGCAGCTCCACAGAAGAAAGACCTGGTGATCTGCTTCAGTAAAGATGACAGCCTGGGAAACCCTATGGGGCAGCTCGACTCTGTCCCATGTGCTCGCTGTGAGTGGGAATTGACTCAACGCCACCCAGCAACAACAACAAGGTCACCCTCTCAGGATGGGAGACTACTGAGGACATTATAACCTCTGTGCCTCTCATCTGGGAACTGCACGTAATTCTCTCTGTGAACATCTGACTCTGAATGGAAGACACACGAACTAGTTAGGAATCCTGACCTTTTCAATATCACACAAAGAAATGAAAAAGTTGCCAAAAATCTGCGTAGTTTTCCTGGTCATAAAAGTAAAGCATATTGAGAACACTTTGAAAATAAAGAATAGTAGGAGGAAAGGAATGTGTCTTGGTGGCACAGTGGTTAAAGTGCTCGACTGCTCACTGAAAGGTCAGCGGTTTGAACCCACCAGCTGCTCTGCAGGAGAAAAGATGGGGCAGTCTGCTGCTGTCAAGATTACAGCCATGGGAACTATATGGGGCAGTTCGATTCTGTCCTACAGGGTCACTAGGACTCAGAATCAAGTTGAAGGCAAAGGATTTTGGTTTATGTGAAATATACAATAGGGGGGTGGCAAAAAATACGCTACAAAAAAAATAGTGGTTTCCCAGACTTTCTGAATTGTGGGCCATATTGCTTTTATGATAATTTTTTTAAGTAACTTCCTCCTTGTGATTTTAATTTTTAGTTACTTCTATTCATCTTCTTCCTAATAAAGGTATAAGCAAGAATATTCTGGAAGTGCTTGTTCTTTTCAAAATTTTATTTCTTTAGTGGTCCTACATGCATATGGTATAAAATACAGCAGAAAGTAGCCCTCTTTGCCCATATCCTCGTGTGATTCAGAGGTCTCCTGCCTAGAAGCAAACTCTTTTGGGGAGTATTTTTTTAAATATAATAGTTACCTTTTGGTTTTGGAACCTAAGATTATGTCACTGACATGGTTAAAAGATAATAAAAAAAACAAAACAGAAACATTAGTGTATTCTCCAGGATTCAAGAAGTTCATTTTTCAATGATATTTTTTAAATAATATATTATTACCAGAAAAAGGAAATACCAGATTTCCTTGGTTCATAGAATCAAAATTTGATAAAATCAAAATCATCCCTTTTTTAACCTTTATTATCTACTCTGTTTTACACATGTATTAGTTTTCCATCTTGGTAAGTAGACTATTTTTGCATCATTAAATTTGGGCACAAAAACGAGGCTCATACACACTCGTTTGCAGATTATAGAAAGAACTCTTACAACCCAATAATAGAAAGGCAAATAACCCAGTAGAAAAATGAGCAAAACATACCAATTACGATGGCTAAAGTACATAATGCCGACATCAATAAATGTTTGTGAGAATTAGGAGCCACAGGAACTCCCATTCATCCCTAGTGGGAATGCACAATATGGCCGAATGGAAGACCCTGGCAGTTTTCTTACACAGCCAAACATCATCTTGGTTATCTAGCGCTCTATAACAGAAACGCTACAAGTGGGTGTCATTAATGAACGCAAATATATTTTCTCACAGTTGAGGAGTCTAGAAGTCCAAAGTGAGGGTGCTGGCTGGAGAGGAAGGTTTTCTCTCTCTGTAGGCTCTGGGGAAAGGTCCTTGTTCCCTGGCGATCTTCATGTGCTGTGGCATCTATCTTCTCCCATCTCTGCTTGCTTCTCTATGCCTAATCTGCTCTTTTTCTCTGTCAAAGGTGATTGGCTTAAAATACACCCTACACTGATATGGCCTCTTAACAAAGAAATCCCATTCTTAAATGAAAATATAACCACAGGTATACTCATCACTGTCAAGTCGATTCTGACTTATAGAGACCCTACAGGGCAGAGTAGAACTGACTCAAGGGTTTCAAGGCTGCAATCTTTATGGAAGCAGATTGCCCCATCTTTCTCCTGTAGAGCGGCTGGTGGGTTCAAACCACCAATATTTTGGTGAACAGCTGAGCACTTAATCACTGTGCCACCAGGTAAAGGGGTTAGGATTTAAAACATATGTTTTAGGGGGACACGATTCAACCCACAACACCATATGATCCAACAATTGTGCTCCTTCATTTACCAACCTTGAAAGACTACGTTCACACAAAAACCTGTACACAGTGTTTATGGGAGGGTTTCTTATATGTAGTTCTCATCAGTGTGGTGGCTGAATGCATCTCACTGTCTCCTTCCTGAGCCATCAGCAACCACAGTGCACCCCCTGCTTCCTTCTGTGGGGTAACTTTGTCTTCCGGGATGGAACCTGGGCACACAGAAAGCACTCATGCTCCTGCCCTTTAAATGCTGGACTCCTAGGCTGCCTTCAAACAGCCAGCTCTGCTCACTCTGCAGTCAGAGCTCCAAGGACATTGGCATTGCCCAGGACATATACCAAGCCCTCCGGAGTGTCCACTGAGACCCCTTTCCCTGGGTGGGGACAGGCACCGCCACCCACCGACAGGTGCACTAACAAGCAAGATCTAACTACCAACTCTTTTCTTGGTCTCTCTAACCAAGAAAATTAACCTTATTTAAAGGCTGAAGGTGGGTGGTTACTTACCTAAGGGCTGCAAAAGTGGTCCTGACCACTTCCTTCGCAAATCCTGCAGAAGCCTTTTGTTTTGAGGCCTCAACCAAAATGAATACTAAAAACATTTTGTTTAGCATTCTGTGATTTTTAGCAAAGACAGCTTAGTGAAGGGTATACACATTATTGGAGAGAAATGTGGATCTCTCCTAAAAGAAATGCCTTACAGAGGACACAAAATCTTACCTGCGCTCAGGTACCTTTCTGCTATACGCATGACTGTGTATGTACGTGTTCATTGCTGCTTAAAGCACTAACGGAATGTGATTATTGAAACAGTGAGGAGCTACCGTAAGGGATCATGAAGAGTAAGAAGATCCTGCGGGAATACACCATCCAATCCAAATAACTGCACCACAAAGATCAAACCAGTAGCTGTGGAGTCAATTCTGCCTCATGGCGCCCCCGTGTGTGTCAGAGTAGAACTGTGCTCCTCAGAGTTTTCACTGGCTGATTTTTCAGGAGCAGATTGCCAGATCTTTCTTCTGGGGTGCCCCTGGGTCAACTCAAATCTCCAAGCTTTCGGTTAGCAGCCGAGTGCCTTAACCATTTACCCTACCCAGGGCCTGCAGAAAATTCCTGTTCCCGTGAAGATGCCCCAAGTACTGAAGGTAAAATATGTTCTGAGAAGTGTTTCCACTTCAATGTCTGCACCACTGATCAGTTTAATGTCTATTTCTCTTCAGTTCTGGTACTGGGGAATATTCTGCCTATTGCCCCATTTCCTTGTTGTGCTGTTGATTTCCTGGGCAAAAAGTTTACAGAGAATTGATTCCTAAGTTCTCTGGCTGAGAGTTTCCCAGCTCCTGTTTCAGGGTTCAGGTCTAAGGGCAAGCATCTCTCTGGGGAGGAATGCCCTCCAAACCCAGCGGTCAGGTCAGAGGCTCACCATGCCTCAGCTCGCAGCTTGGGGAGATCCATTTCCGGAAGCAAAGCTATGTGACTGGATGGAGGAGTCTGGCTCCCTGCCCAGGTTCTGCACCACCAAGTATTGCCCTAATTCCTTTGATTCAGAGTGTCTGAGGGGATTTACTCCTCATTTGCAACAAGCCCCCCAGGAAACTGCTAACCTCCCAGGCTCTGATCCTCCCCTCTAAGCCCAGGAACTGCTGGCACTCGCCATCTGCTCTAAGGCACACACTTCCCGACTCCGACTCATGGCCACCTCTTATGTTACAGAGTAGACCTGCTCCATGGGGACTTCTTGGCTGCAATCTGTCACATCAGGCCTCTAGGAGCAGAAATCGACTGGATGGCAGCTAACAACAACAATCTTTATGGAAGCAGGTCGCCAAGCCCATCTTCCACGGCAGTGCCCGGTTAGTTCGAACCACCGACCTTAAGATAAGCAGCCGAATGCCAGGTGTTTGCACCAGGAAGGGACCTTACGTAGAAGAGGAACTTCACGTCCTCCCAGTGCTCCCCCGGGAGTGGACTGGGCTGGCTGTGCAAAGCCACTCAGGCATCCCCATCATTTACACAAATGCTGACTTCTGCCACCAGGAAAATTCACCTGGCTTAGTCTAAAGTAATAACCATCCATAATGTAATGTAATGCAATATAATGCAATCATCTTCCATACCTTAGTCTATACAACAATAACCTTGTTTGATGTGTGCTTGTGTTTAAGGATGCCTTATTAAATACATACTGTTGATTCATTAACGTTGAACTCATGGCTGACAGCACGGTAACTCACGCCTGAAGGAAGCTTACCTAACACACTCATTTTCTCCATGAGGCACATCACAGCCTTCCTGTGCTTAGGGACAGGAGACAGCACTTCCGCACAATGCCTGGGACCATTTAAACAGCAAAATCAGCAGCTAACAACACAAAAATGTGGCCTGAAACAGAGCGAGAAAAGGACTTGTTTACAGTCTGAGAGCTGAGGCCAGAAGACAGACCATCACCTTGTCCAGCCTCAGCTGGGGCAGCTCACGTTTCTCAGCACTCTGTGCGCGTCCACGAGTGATCGTGAAGGCACCAAGAGTAATAATTGTGGGGTTACAAATACACCTGAGCGAGTGGGTGAATGAGCAAGCATGGAAGCTGGGGACAATGAGCATCAGCTGTATTATATCCTAGGCACTGTGCAGGATAAACCTGCTGCCATCCAGGTGGTTCTAGCTCATAAACGGAGCTATAGGACAAGGGGAAACTGCCTCATAAGATTTCCTAATCTTTACGGGAGCAGACACCAAACTCTTTCTCACCAGGAGCCGCTAGTGGGTTCGAACCACAGAATTTTTAGTTCACAGCTGAGTGCTTTAACCACTGTGCCACCAGGGCTCCTTCTGTACAGGACAGTCAGATGCATTTTCCCATTTTATGCTCACAATAATCTTGTGAGGTAGATATTTCTATTCCTTCGTTACAGGTGAGGAGACTGAGGCACGAGAAGGGAAAGTAAGGTAGCTGGTGACCAGCAGAGTGGCATTTCTACCTCAGAAGCCCCTCTGCTGGGTTCCCTGCCTGAGCTAGGTAGGTGCTGCCCCCTCTTACACTTTCCTCAAAGGGAACACACTGTGCCAAGTCTGGGCGGCATAAGGCTCGGGTTTGTGGAAGGCCACCTGCTTGCAGGTTTGGTGTCGCTCCTCTCACTGGGACAGGAAGAAAGGGGTTACAGGTGTAGAGCACACACCCCTCCTCCCACGAGGCTCTGTGTCTGTCCTGGCGCAGGCAGCAGGGATCAGCAGGGATGAGCAGACCTCTGAGGTATTCCAGTTCCAAATGCCCTGTGGTGCTACCTTCCCCTCCGTGCAGTCTTCCTCCAGGAGGGCCTCTCAGCTCCAGGAGAGGCAGCTTAGCCTTTCCAGAGGTGCCCTACTTCCTCTTTGACACACTATTAACCCTCTTTCTACAGAACAATCTCCTCTTTGTAGCTTCCAGGCATCACCTTCGGCTCTGTCCCTGGGAAGAATTGTCTGCGCACTTCTCTTTGCCTGGCTCATCAGCTTCCTGGTCTGCACAAAGAGCCCAGTAAACCCTGGGTCCAAAACCACCAGTTCCTGTGGGGTTGACTCCCACTCATGGCGACCCCATGGGTGTCAGAGCAGAACTGGGCTCCATAATGTTTTCTGTGACTGATTTTTCGGAAGTAGATTGCTAGGCCTTTCTTCCAACGTACCTCTGAGTGGACTAGAACCTCCAACACGATGGAACTGCCTTGTTTCTCTGTGTCTCACACCTGTTCTGCCTTTGACAGGGTGCAGTCTTACGACTTTTTTATCCCTTGTTTTAGTGGAAAATATGTGAGTTTTCCTTCTCTGACAGGTATCCTCCTTACACAATTTCCGGCTTTCTCAGGTCTTACTATATATAACTTTCATACTTAGAAAATGAATTCATAGAGCAGAAAAAAAAAAGTTCCTCATTAGCGTGTAAAAATTAGTTTGGAATTATTCATTTCTATTATTCGAATCCAAGGTGTCCTGATGGCAAAACGGTTAAGCACCAGGCTGCTAACCCAAAGGTTGGCTGTTCAAACCCTCCCAGCGACTCTGCAGGAGAAAGGCCTGGCAACCTTCTTCTGCAAAGATTACAGCCAAGAAAGACCTATGGGGACCTTCTACTCTGACACATGAGGTCACTGTGAGTCAGAATTGATTCAACAGCACCCAACACCAACAGCGTTATTCAAATCCAAGACGTTAAGCTCTCAAGGGAAGATCATGAATTGCTGATGTTTTCTTTCTTTCTCATTCTGTTTTTTCCCAAGCCAATACTGGGGATACTATGAAACAACTTTTTCAAAGCGATTGCATTGATCAAGGGTAATGATTATGTTTAGTTTCTGCACTCAGTTCCACGAACTTCCGATATAGTCCTTGCAACACAATAGAGATAATAATTTGCTCCGTCAGAAATTCTGAGGAAATGAGATATTATATCTCTAAATATCCAAAGCTAATACTCTTTGAACAAAAAAAAAGTGATCCTTTTAAAATCTGTGGCCTAAGACACTGTATTACAATGACTGTTTCGTTTTAATTTTTAAGTAGTAAAACAAAACCAGTTCTGTGGTCCGATTCTCAAGACATCTCATACCGCATTCCAAAGAGGACATCAAATTAAGAAAAAATTAACAACATCAGTGTTTTTTTCATTACAAATGTCATACATGATAAAAAAATTAGTAAAATGTTGAACAGGAGGAAAAAAACGACAAAAAGCACACCTAGTTCGTTCTACATCTGAATGAAAATGCGTGTGCTGACAAAGCTTAGATTTCTCTAAGATTTGCACAAACCTTTCTCTTGTCTGTAGGATGCTCTGTGTCACACCTGCTCCCACTAGGTAGGCTTTTAGTTTGAAGGGCAATGATCTTGTGGGTGGTAGCTTAGCTCAAACAGTTTAAACAATCACTTAAGAAGCCGGAAATCTGTTCATACAGCAAAAACCATCCCAGCCTTTTCCTTGCAGGCTGCGCTTGGCCCTACCAAGGGTGCCTACACAGCAGCCAGAGCTCCTGTCTCTGGGAACGGAACCCCAAAGTTTGAGTTTAGGAAGCAGGTAGAGGGCAGCACTCTCAGGGCAGGTTGGCCCCTCCCTAGCCTCCTTGGCAGCCTGAGGTAGTCATGTGGTCACTTCTGGTCATTAGATATTAAGAGGATTTTGCTGGTGGGGGAGGGAACAACTGGGGAAGCTCTCCCCTCTGCTCTCCAAAACCAAAGAACGGAATCTTGCCAAAGAGAACTTTTCTTTGTTTTGGTCTTCTCTTTCCTTCCTGCATGAGTCCCTGGAGCAAGGACCTGCTGTCTGATGTTGTGGCAGCTATAATGTGACCATGAGGCAAAAAACCAGAGAATCCAAAACCAGAAAGGGGAGGATTGTGGAACAGAAAAATGGGAAGAGCCTGGATCTTGAGAATGTTGGGCAAAGACTGGACTGCAGCTCTCCAGACTTTATGTCAAGTAAATGATCAGCCTAGTAAAACAAAAGAAACCATTGCTGTCAAGTCGAGTCTGACGCTCAGAGATCCCATGTATATCAGAGTAAGATTATGCTCCACAGGGCTCTTACTGGACGATTTTATGGAAATAGAAAGCCAAGCCTTTCTTCTGAGGTGGACTCAAACCTCACACCTTTCGGTTAACGGTTGAGCGTGGTAACCATTTTCACCACCTAGGGACTCCACCAGCCCATCAGACAGGTCTAAATCCTACAAATGGACAATGCTAATTTATCAATCAACTGTTGGGGGTAGAATAAAGACTTGTTTAGACATTCAAGTGTCAAATATTTTTGCTACAATGAGTCCTTCTCTTAGGAAGATACTGGAGGATGTGCTCCATCAAAATGAGGGAGTAAACCATGAAAGAATAAGATATGGGATATGACAAACAGGGAAGCTAACACAGGCAAGAGGTGACTAGACTCCTCATAATGATGGAGGGGTGACCCCAAGCTGACATAAATGCATCAAGCCCTAGAGGGCAACCAGGCCAGGCAGAAGCAGGTCAGAAAGCCTTGGGAAAACTTCTGTGAGACAAGAAATTAATACAGTATGATGCATCTAATCTATTTGACAAGGAATTATGACAAGTGGTGGAGAGTTTGAGATTCAATTAGGGAACTAATGAAACAAAAACGAAGCACATAGGCCCCTAGACACCTTTATAGCTCCATAATGAAGTTATTCCTGAGGTTCACCCTTCAGCCAAAGATTAGATAGGCCCATAAAACAGAGTGACACGGGAGCTGCTCCACCCATCTGAACTAACCCCGGGAGGCGGCCCAACTGGTTCGCAGAGGCAGCACGGCCACGCGGCTGGAGGGACGAGAAGTCCCCGGGAGGCAGCGACTGATTTTGGAGTCGAGAGTGCACCGTCCCAGTAGGGGAGCCTTGACGCTGGGTGTGGGGCTGGAAGCGGAGGATCTGACCGTGACTCCAGCGGGCCAGACCCCCCGGGGGCAATCTCCACACAGCCAGCACACATAGGCGACGCGCCCGTGGGAATCTCAGATATAATAGTCATTCCAAGCAAGACAAGCAACTCTGGCTATATTCTGAGGTGCTACTCTCCTATCTCTCTGTTCCCTCCCCCACCCTCCCCAGGCGGCTTCATTAACATCCGAATAGCCTGAGCCGGAGGGAGAACTCTGATAGGGGTCTGACTGCATTTTTTTTTTAGCGGATTTTCTGGAAAAACTAGTTTCCCAGTGAGGGCTCGGAGACAACAATCCATATCAAACCACTTAAAGAAGCAGACCATGACAGCTTCTCCAACCCACCAAACAAAAGAATCAAAATCTTTCCCAAATGAAGATACAATCCTGGAATTATCAGATACAGAATATAAAAAACTAATTTACAGAATGCTTAAAGATATCACAAATGAAATTAGGATAACTGCAGAAAAAGCCAAGGAACACACTGATAAAACTGTTGAAGAACTCAAAAAAATTATTCAAGAACATAGTGGAAAAATTAATAAGTTGCAAGAATCCATAGAGAGACAACATGTAGAGATCCAAAAGATTAACAATAAAATTACAGAATTAGACAATGCAATAGGAAGTCAGAGGAGCAGACTCGAGCAATTAGAATGCAGACTGGGACATCTGGAGGACCAGGGAATCAACACCAACATAGCTGAAAAAAAATCAGATAAAAGAATTAAAAAAAATGAAGAAACCCTAAGAATTATGTGGGACTCTATCAAGAAGGATAACCTGCAGGTGATTGGAGTCCCAGAACAGGGAGGGGAGACAGAAAACACAGAGAAAATAGTTGAAGAACTTCTGACAGAAAACTTCCCTGACATCATGAAAAACGAAAGGATATCTATCCAAGATGCTCATCGAACCCCATTTAAGATTGATCCAAAAAGAAAAACACCAAGACATATTGTCATCAAACTCACCAAAACAAAAGATAAACAGAAAATTTTAAAAGCAGCCAGGGAGAAAAGAAAGGTTTCCTTCAAGGGAGAATCAATAAGAATAAGTTCAGACTACTCAGCAGAAACCATGCAGGCAAGAAGGGAATGGGAAGACATATACAGAGCACTGAAGGAGAAAAACTGCCAGCCAAGGATCATATATCCAGCAAAACTCTCTCTGAAATATGAAGGCGAAATTAAGATATTTACAGACAAACACAAGTTTAGAGAATTTACAAACACCAAACCAAAGCTACAAGAAATACTAAAGGATATTGTTTGGTCAGAGAACCAATAATATCAGATATCAGCACAACACAAGGTCACAAAACAGAATGTCCTGATATCAACTCAAATAGGGAAATCACAAAAACAAACAAATTAAGATTAATTAAAAAAAAAATACACATAACAGGGAATCATGGAAGTCAATAGGTAAAAGATCACAATAATCAAAAAGAGGGACTAAATACAGGAGGCATTGAACTGCCATATGGAGAGTGATACAAGGCGATATAGAACAATACAAGTTAGGTTTTTACTTAGAAAAATAGGGGTAAATAATAAGGTAACCACAAAAAGGTATAACAACTCTATAACTCAAGATAAAAGCCAAGAAAAACGTAACGACTCAACTAACATAAAGTCAAACACTATGAAAATGAGGATCTCACAATTTACTAAGAAAAACGCCTCAGCACAAAAAAGTATGTGGAAAAATGAAATCGTCAACAACACACATAAAAAGGCATCAAAATCACAGCACTAAAAACTTATTTATCTATAATTACCCTGAATGTAAATGGACTAAATGCACCAATAAAGAGACAGAGAGTCACCGACTGGATAAAGAAACACGATCCATCTATATGCTGCCTACAAGAGACACACCTTAGACTTAGAGACACAAACAAACTAAAACTCAAAGGATGGAAAAAAGTATATCAAGCAAACAATAAGCAGAAAAGAAGAGGAGTAGCAATATTAATTTCTGACAAAATAGACTTTAGACTTAAATCCACCACAAAGGATAAAGAAGGACACTATATAATGATAAAAGGGACAATTGATCAGGAAGATATAACCATATTAAATATATATGCACCCAATGACAGGGCTGCAAGATACATAAATCAAATTTTAACAGAATTGAAAAGTGAGATAGATACCTCCACAATTATAGTAGGAGACTTCAACACACCACTTTCGGAGAAGGACAGGACATCCAGTAAGAAGCTCAATAGAGACACGGAAGATCTAATTACAACAATCAACCAACTTGACCTCATTGACTTATACAGAACTCTCCACCCAACTGCTGCAAAGTATACTTTTTTTTCTAGCGCACATGGAACATTCTCTAGAATAGACCACATATTAGGTCATAAAACAAACCTTTGCAGAGTCCAAAACATCGAAATATTACAAAGCATCTTCTCAGACCACAAGGCAATAAAACTAGAGATCAATAACAGAAAAACTAGGGAAAAGAAATCAAATACTTGGAAAATGAACAATACCCTCCTGAAAAAAGACTGGGTTATAGAAGACATCAAGGAGGGAATAAGGAAATTCATAGAATGCAACGAGAATGAAAATACTTCCTATCAAAACCTCTGGGACACAGCAAAAGCAGTGCTCAGAGGCCAATTTATATCGATAAATGCACAGATACAAAAAGAAGAAAGAGCCAAAATCAGAGAACTGTCCCTACAACTTGAACAAATAGAAAGTGAGCAACAAAAGAATCCATCAGGCACCAGAAGAAAACAAATAATAAAAATTAGAGCTGAACTAAATGAATTAGAGAACAGAAAAACAATTGAAAGAATTAACAAAGCCAAAAGCTGGTTCTTTGAAAAAATGAACAAAATTGATAAACCATTGGCTAGACTGACTAAAGAAATACAGGAAAGGAAACAAATAACCCGAATAAGAAACGAGAAGGACCACATCACAACAGAACCAAATGAAATTAAAAGAATCATTTCAGATTATTATGAACAATTGTACTCTAACAAATTTGAAAACCTAGAAGAAATGGATGAATTCCTGGAAAAACACTACCTACCTAAACTAACACATTCAGAAGTAGAACAACTAAATAGACCCATAACAAAAAAAAGAGATTGAAAAGGTAATCTAAAAACTCCCAACAAAAAAAAGCCCTGGCCCGGACGGCTTCACTGCAGAGTTCTACCAAACTTTCAGAGAAGAGTCAACACCACTACTACTAAAGGTATTCCAAAGCATAGAAAATGACGGAATACTACCCAACTCATTCTATGAAGCCACCATCTCCCTGATACCAAAACCAGGTAAAGACATTACAAAAAAAGAAAATTATAGACCTATATCCCTCATGAACATAAATGCAAAAATCCTCAGCAAAATTCTAGCCAACAGAATCCAACAACACATCAAAAAAAAAAATTCACCCTGATCAAGTGGGATTTATACCAGGTATGCAAGGCTGGTTTAATATCAGAAAAACCATTAATGTAATCCATCACATAAATAAAACAAAAGACAAAAACCACATGATCTTATCAATTGATGCAGAAAAGGCATTTGACAAAGTCCAACACCCATTTATGATAAAAACTCTTACCAAAATAGGAATTGAAGGAAAATTCCTCAACATAATAAAGGGCATCTATGCAAAGCCAACAGCCAATATCACTCTAAATGGAGAGAACCTGAAAGCATTTCCCTTGAGAACGGGAACCAGACAAGGATGCCCTTTATCACCGCTCTTATTCAACATCGTGCTGGAAGTCCTAGCCAGGGCAATTAGGCTAGACAAAGAAATAAAAGGTATCCGGATTGGCAAGGAAGAAGTAAAGGTATCACTATTTGCAGATGACATGATTATATACACAGAAAACCCTAAGGAATCCTGCAGAAAACTACTGAAACTAATAGAAGAGTTTGGTAGAGTCTCAGGTTATAAAATAAACATACAAAAATCACTTGGATTCCTCTACATCAACAAAAAGAACACCGAAGAGGAAATAACCAAATCAATACCATTCACAGTAGCCCCCAAGAAGATAAGATACTTAGGAATAAATCTTACCAAGGATGTAAAAGACCTATACAAAGAAAACTACAAAGCTCTACTACAAGAAATTGAAAAGGACATATTTAAGTGGAAAAACATACCCTGATCATGGATAGGAAGACTTAACATAGTAAAAATGTCTATTCTACCAAAAGCCATCTATACATTTAATGCACTTCCGATCCAAATTCCAATGTCGTATTTTAAGGGGATAGAGAAACAAATCACCAATTTCATATGGAAGGGAAAGAAGCCCCGGATAAGCAAAGCACTACTGAAAAAGAAGAAGAAAGTGGGAGGCCTCACTTTACCTGACTTCAGAACCTATTATACAGCCACAGTAGTCAAAACAGCCTGGTACTGGTACAACAACAGGCACATAGACCAATGGAACAGAATTGAGAACCCAGACATAGATCCATCCACATATGAGCAGCTGATATTTGACAAAGGACCAGTGTCAATTAACTGGGGAAAAGATAGCCTTTTTAACAAATGGTGCTGGCATAACTGGATATCCATTTGCAAAAAAATGAAACAGGACCCATAGCTCACACCATGCACAAAAACTAACTCCAAGTGGATCAAAGACCTAAACATAAAGACTAAAACGATAAAGATCATGGAAGAAAAAATTGGGACAACCCTAGGAGCCCTAATACAAGGTATAAACAGAATACAAAACATTACCAAAAATGATGAAGAGAAACCAGATAACTGGGAGCTCCTAAAAATCAAACACCTATGCTCATCTAAAGACTTCTCCAAAAGAGTAAAAAGACCACCTACAGATTGGGAAAGAATTTTCAGCTATGACGTCTCCGACCAGCGCCTGATCTCTAAAATCTACATGATTCTGTCAAAACTCAACCACAAAAAGACAAACAACCCAATCAAGAAGTGGGCAAAGGATATGAACACACATTTCTCTAAAGAAGATATTCAGGCAGCCAACAGATACATGAGAAAATGCTCTCGATCATTAGCCATTAGAGAAATGCAAATTAAAACTACGATGAGATTTCATCTCACACCAGCAAGGCTGGCATTAATCCAAAAAACACAAAATAATAAATGTTGGAGAGGCTGCGGAGAGATTGGAACTCTTATACACTGCTGGTGGGAATGTAAAATGGTACAACCACTTTGGAAATCTATCTGGCGTTATCTTAAACAGTTAGAAATAGAACTACCATACAACCCAGAAATCCCACTCCTGGGAATATACCCTAGAGATACAAGAGCCTTCATACAAACAGATATATGCACACCCATGTTTATTGCAGCTCTGTTTACAATAGCAAAAAGTTGGAAGCAACCAAGGTGTCCATCAACGGATGAATGGGTAAATAAATTGTGGTATATTCACACAATGGAATACTACGCATCGATAAAGAACAGTGACGAATCTCTGAAACATTTCATAACATGGAGGAACCTGGAAGGCATTATGCTGAGCGAAATTAGTCAGAGGCAAAAGGACAAATATTGTATAAGACCACTATTATAAGACCTTGAGAAATAGTAAACCTGAGAAGAACACATACTTTTGTGGTTACGAGGGGGGGAGGGTGGGAGAGGGTTTTTTTATTGATTAATCAGTAGATAAGAACTGCTTTAGGTGAAGCGAAAGACAACACTCAATACATGGAAGGTCAGCTCAATTGGACTGGACCAAAAGCAAAGAAGTTTCCGGGATAAAATGAATGCTTCAAAGGTCAGAGGAGCAAGGGCGGGGGTCTGGGGAACATGGTTTGCGGGGACTTCTAAGTCAATTGGCAAAATAATTCTATTATGAAATCATTCTGCATCCCACTTAGAAATGTGGCGTCTGGGGTCTTAAATGCTAACAAGCGGCCATCTAAGATGCATCAATTGGTCTCAACCCACCTGGAGCAAAGGAAAATGAAGAACACCAAGGCCACACGACAACTAAGAGCCCAAGAGACAGAAAGGGCCACATGAACCAGAGACCTACATCATCCTGAGACCAGAAGAACTAGTTGGTGCCCGGCCACAATCGATGACTGCCCTGACAGGGAGCACAGCAGAGGACCCCTGAGGGAGCAGGAGATCAGTGGGATACAGACCCCAAATTCTCATAAAAAGACCAAACTTAATGGTCTGACCGAGACTAGAGGAATCCTGGCGGCCATGCTCCCCAGACCTTCTGTTGGCACAGGACAGGAACCATCCCCGAAGACAACTCATCAGACATGAAAGGGACTGGTCAGCGGGTGGGAGAGAGACGCTGATGAAGAATGAGCTAATTATATCAGGTGGACACTTGAGATTGTGTTGGCAACTCTTGTCTGGAGGGAGGATGGGAGGATAGAGAGAGAGGGAAGCCGGCAAAATTGTCAAGAAAGGAGAGACTGAAAGGGCTGACTAAAGAGGTGGAGAGCAAGTGGGAGTAGGGAGTGAGATGTATGTAAACTAATATGTGACAGACTGATTGGATTTGTAAACGTTCACTTGAAGCTTAATAAAAGTTATAAAAAAAAAAAAAAAAAAAGAAAGACCAAAAAAACAAAAAAACAGAGTGACACTAAACATTCATGGCAGCCCAAGGGCAAGGACTAGAAGGCAGGAGGAGACAGGAAAGCTGGGAATGGGGAACCCAAGGTCAAGACAGGGAAAGTGTTGGCATGTCGTGGGGGTGGCAAACAGTGTCACAAAACAATATGTGTATTGTTTAATGAGAAACTAATTTCCTCTGTAAACCTTCATCTAACATACAATTAAAAAAAAAAAATGAAGCACATAGAAGATTTAGTAAACAGGGAAGACAAAACATCATACAGGAAAGGGAAAGCAATCATAGTGCCCACACCGCCTTAACCAAATACTCAATATTGATCTAACCAAAATCATGATGTGACTATACTGGGAGACAGGCAGGGTGGGCAGCTGGAGGGGGGCAAGGCTGCGTGTATCCATGGTGGGTGTGGGGAGGGGGAAAAGACAGCTAAATCTGCATCTCCTATAGTGGAAAGTCATTAGCTAAGACCTAGATCCCAAAGAACAAGACACTTCTATCTATAAAGGAGCCCGGGTTACGCAATGGTTAAGCGGTTGGCTGATACCTGAAAGGTTGAAGGTGTGAACCCACCCAGCAGCTCCATGGGAAAAAGACCTGGCAATCTGCTTCTGTAAAGATTACAGCCAAGAAAACCCTGTGGGGCAGTTTTACTCTGTCACGTGGGGTCACTATGAGCTGCAATCAACTCGACAGCACCTAATAACACCATCTATCTATAAGCCTGTTATTTGGAGACATGGAATTAATAATCCAAAGAATCAGCTAAAAGAGTTGAAGGTGTTGCACCTGGGGAAGTAAGTTGGAAGGGGAGGTGGACAGGGACCTGCTCTTTTCCCCAACAAACTGTATACAACGATTTGACTACCAAGCTCTGTGCATATGATTTTGATGCAATAAAACAAAGACAAAAGAAAAGGACTGGATGACACAGTCTCAAAAGTTCCCTTCCACCTCCAAAGAGCTGTGATTCTTTTAGGGCAAGTTTTGCTCCTGGAATGGAAAGGGTCTGGAGAGTGGGCACAGAAAGGGCAAAGAAGCACGAACTTAATCCATTTCCCAAATGAGCTTGGACTTGGCCTTGCTTGCACTTGGAATGCCTGCCTTCTTTCTCATCTTGAACTCCGTGAGGAACTTAGTCATGACAGAGAAACTGGCCAGTGATGGCAGCAGCTAGGAATTACCAGGGTGTCCACCCAGACACACTCACTTATAAATGATAGATAAAACACCTTTTCCCAGGATAAATGTTTAAATACTTAGACACACTTTTCCAGTGAGATGAGAGGCAATGAAAGGAAGGACAGAGAGATTCTAACATGTATTTTTTTTCCACGTAGAAACGAGGCTGATATTTTCATTTGAAGCAAATCCTTCAGTGAGAAAATCCTTCTAGTTCATTTTCAAGTTCTTTTGTGATCTTCCAAACACTAGTTTTTAACACCGACAGCCAGACAAATAATGAGCTCTTTTATATCATTATACATTTCTTCTTTATTACTTTATCATTGAAAGCAGGTTATTAAATAATTAACTGTTGGATTGGTATTATTATAAGTTGAGATTTTGTCATTGCCTCCTAATTCCCTCACTGTTCTTGTTGTTGTTGTTGTTAGGTGCCATTGAGTCAGTTGTGTCTCACAGCAACCCCATGTAAAACTGAACAAAAAACTGCCCGGTCCTGTGCTGTCCTCAAAATCATTGCTATGTTTGAGCCCATTGTTGCAGCCACTGTGTCAGTCCATCTCATTTAGCGTCTTCCTCTTTTTTGTTGACCCTCTACTTTACCAAGCATGATGTCCTTTTGCAGAGACTGGTCTCTCCTGATAGCGTGTCTGAAGTACTTGAGATGAAGGGCTTCAAAGGAGCTTTCTGGTTTTACTTCTTTCAAGACAAACTTGTTTGTTCTTCTGGCAGTGCATATTATATTCAATATTCTTAAACAACACCATAATTCAAAGGACTTAATTCTTTTCCAATTTTCTTTATTTATTGTACAGCTCTCACATGCATATGAGGTGATGAAAAACACCATGACTTACATCAGGTGCAACTTAGTCCTCAGAATGACAACTTTGCATTTTAAGATTTTTTTTTAATAATTTTTATTGTGCTTTAAGTGAAAGTTTACAAATCAAGTCAGTCTCTCACATATAAACTTATATACACCTTACTACATACTCCCATTTACTCTCCCCCTAATGAGTCAGCGCTTCTAGTCTCTCCTTTCGTGACCATTTTGCCAGTTTCTAACCCTCTCTACCCTCCCATCTCCCTGCCAGACAGGAGATGGCAGCACAGTCTCAAGTGTCCACCTGATACAAGTACCTCACTCCTCATCGGCATCTGTCTCCAACACATTGTCCAGTCCCTTCCATGTCTGATGAGTTGTCTTCGGGAATGGTTCCTGTCCTGGGCCAGCAGAAGGTTTGGGGACCGTGACTGCCAGGATTCTTCTAGTCTCAGTCAGACCATTAAGTCTGGTCTTTTTATGAGAATTTGGGGTCTGCATCCCACTGATCTCCTGCTCCCTCAGGGGTTCTCTGTTGCGCTCCCTGTCAGGGCAGTCATCGGTTGTGGCCAGGCACCATCTAGTTCTTCTAGTGTCAGGATGATGTAAGTCTCTAGTTCATGTGGCCCTTTCTGTCTCTTAGGCTCATAATTATCTTCTGACCTTGGTATTCTTCATTCTCCTTTGATCCAGGTGGGTCGAGACCTATTGATACATCTTAGATGGCCGCTTGTTAATATTTAAGACCCCAGACGCCACACTTCCAAGTGGGATATAGAATGTTTTCTCAATGGAATTTATTTTGGCAATTGACTTAGATGTCCCCTGAAGCCATAGTACCCAAATCCCCACCCTTGCACTGCTGACCTTCAAAGCATTCAGTTTATTCAGGAAACTTCTTTGCTCAAAGGTCCACTCCAGTTGAGCTGACCTTCCCTATATTGAGTATAGTCCTTCCCTTCACCTAAAGCAGTTCTTATCTACTATCTAATCAGTAAATAACCCTCTCCCACCCTCCCTCCCTCCCCCCTCTCATAACCACAAAAGAATGTGTTCTTCTCAGTTTATACTATTTCTCAAGATCTTATAATAGTGGTCTTATACAATATTTGTCCTTTTGCATCTAACTAATTTCACTCAGCATAATGCCTTCCAGCTTCCTCCATGTTATGAAATGTTTCACAGATTCATCACTGTTCTTTATCTATGCGTAGTATTCCATTGTGTGAATATACCATCATTTATTTATCCATTCATCCATTGATGCACACCTTGGTTGCTTCTAGTTTTTTGCTATTGTAAACAGTGCTGCAATAAACATGGGTGTGCATATATCTGTTCGTGTAAAGGCTCTTATTTCTCTAGGATATATTCCGAGGAGTGGGATTTCTGGGTTGTATGGTAGTTCTTTTTCTAACTTTTTAAGGAAACACCAGATAGATTTCCAAAGTGGTTGTACCATTTTACATTCCCACCAGCAGTGTGTAAGAGTTCCAATCTCTCCACAGCCTCTCCAACATTTATTATTTCGTGTTTTTTTAATTAACGCCAGCCTTGTTGGAGTGAGATGGAATCTCGTTGTAGTTTTAATTTGCATTTCTCTAATGGCTAATGATAGACAGCATTTTCTCATGTATCTTTTAGCTGCCCGAATGTCTTCTTTAGTGAAGTGCGTGTTCATATCCTTTGCCCACTTTTTGATTGGGTTGTTTGTCTTTTTGTGGTTGAGTCTTAACAGAATCATATAGATTTTAGAGATCAGGCGCTGGTCAGAGATGTCATAGCTGAAAGCTTTTTCCCAATCTGTAGGTAGTCTTTTTACTCTTTTGGTAAAGTCTTTAGATGAGCATAGGTGTTTGATTTTTAGGAGCTCCCAGTTATCTGGTTTCTCTTTGTTATTTTTAGTAATGTTTTGTATTCTGTTTATGCCTTGTATTAGGGCTCCTAAAGTTGTCCCTATTTTTTCTTCCATGATCTTTATCGTTTTAGTCTTTATGTTTAGGTCTTTGATCCACTTGGAGTTAGTTTTTGTGCATGGTGTGAGGTATGGGTCCTGTTTCATTTTTTTGCAAATGGATATCCAGTTATGCCAGCACCGTTTGTTAAAAAGACTATCTTTTCCCCAATTAACTGACACTGGGCCTTTGTTAAATATCAGCTCCTCATATGTAAAAAAAGAAAAAAAAATGTAGATGGATTTATATCTGGGTTCTCAGTTCTGTTCCATTGGTCTATGTGCCTGATGTTGTTCCAGTACCAGGCTGTTTTGACTACCATGGCTGTATAATATGTTCTAAAATCAGGTAGAGTGAGGCCTCTCACTTTCTTCTTTTTCAGTAATGCTTTTCTTATCTGGGGCTTCTTTCCCTTCCATATGAAGTTGGTGCTTTGTTTCTCCATCACATTAAAAAATGTCGTTGGAATTTGGATAGGAAGTGCATTGTATATATAGATAGCTTTTGGTAGAATAGATATTTTTACACTGTTATGTCTTCCTATCCATGAGCAAGGTATGTTTTTCCACTTATGTAGGTCCCTTTTAGTTTCTTGCACTAGTACTTTGTAGTTTTCTTTGTATAGGTCTTTTACATCTTTGGTAAGATTTATTCCTAAGTATTTTATCTTTTGGGGGGCTACAGTGAACGCTATTGATTTGGTGATTTCCTCTTCGATGTTCTTTTTGTTGATGTAGAGGAATCCAAGTGATTTTTTTATGTTTCTCTTGCAACCTGAGACTCTGCGGAATTCTTGTTTTTGTTTCAGTAGTTTTCTGGAGGATTCCTTAGGGTTTTCTGTGTATAAGATCATGTCATCTGCAAATAGAGATAATTTTACTTCTTCCTTGCCAATCTATATGCCCTTTATTTCTTTGTCTAGCCTAATTGCTCTGGCTAGGACCCTCTAGCACAATGTTGAATAAGAGAGGTGATAAAGGGCATCCTGCTTTTTAAGATTTTAAAGAGGCCTTTTGCAGCAGATTTGCCCAATGCAATACGTCTTTGATTTTTTCACTGTTGATTCCATGGACGCTGATTGTGGATCCAAGTAAACTGAAATCTTCAGTCTTTTCTCCATTTATCGTGATGTTGTATTGGCCCAGTTGTGAGGATTTTTGTTCTCTCTGTGCTGAGGTGTAATCCATACGGAAGGCTGTGGTCTTTGATCTTCAGCTGTAAACACTTCAAGTCCTCTTCACTTTTAGCAAGCAAGGTTGTGTTATCAGCATATCACAGGTTGAATGAGTCTTCCTCCATTGAGAGGAAGTTTGTTTTCATTATGTTGAGGTGTAATCCATTCCCTCACTACACTTAGCTCACCGTCCTGACACCCATGACCACCATGAGTTCAAGGCAAAAGGCCATTGTGGTAGATGGGCTCTGTTTGTCAGTGGGGAGTCTGGGTGGCTTCCGCTCTCTAAGTTACTGAGTCCTCAGGACCCAGTTCAATTTGAGGGCTCCATGGGGAAATAAATTCCTTTCTCAAAGATCAACATGTCATCAAATTGCCGGGACGTAAAGCCAGCTACTGTGGAGATAGTTCCAGATACCAGAAGGATTAAATGGAGGTTGTTGGAGATCAACTTCCTCTTTGCCTTGGAAGATGTTTGCCTCTTCTCTTGTGTATTTCGGGTATCTCAGAGAAGCAAAAGAAAACCCAGCACTCTGCTAGAGGTGTACACCAGAGAGTCCTGCTGGGAGGGGGGATGGCTAGAGCTGCAAATGTGAGCCTGGAGAGGCTCACCGAGCCCCAATCTCAGGCTCTGTAAGTCACCACTACTCTTAAGAACCCATTGTTGTGGCCAGTGTATATTTTGAGTGCTTTCCAACCTAGGGGCTCAACTTCCAGCACTACATTGGGCAATATTCTGTTCTGATCTACAGGGTCTTCCCTGACTAATTTTGAGATGCAACTCAGAAGGCAAATGGGAATGATATGACTGAGCCCAAAGGGACCGCCATCAAGAGAAGCCAATGGAGTTGAGGCCTGGAATTAGGAGACTATGCATGTAAGGCCACGCGGGCAGGAATTATCTAGGGTAAGAAGCACCCATTTGTTAGTCTGTTGTACTATGGTGGCTTGCATGTTGCTGTGATGCTGGAAGCTAGGCCACTGGTATTTCAAATACTAGCAGGGCCACCCATGATGGACTGGTTGCACTGGAGCTTCCAGGCTAAGAGAGACCAGGAAGAATGGTCTGATAGTCTACATCTGAAAATTAGCCAGTGAGAACCCTATGGATCCCAACAGAATATTGTCCAATATAGTGCTGGACAGCCCCCTAGGATGGAAGGCTGCCAAAATTCACAGTGGCCACAACAATGAACTCGAGAATACCAACGATCAGGGAGATCATGCAAGACCAGGCACCATTTCATTCTGTCGTGTGTGGGATTGCCAAGAGTTGGAGCTGACTTGATGGCAACTAACAAAAACCAAAGTGTAGAACCTGCTACTGAGTGTGATGTTGACAAACAAAGAGGACAGAGGTTAAGCGGTCAGGATTGAGAGGGGTCTACCAGGGGCTCACAAGGACCAGGATGTTAGTGTTCTTAGGTGCCATCAGGTTGGTTCTGACTAGAGTGACACCTATGCACAACAGAATGAAACAGTGCCTGGTCCTGTGACATTCTCACAATCATTGCTATGTTTAAGCCCATTACTGCAGCAACTGTAGGGTCTTCCTTTTTTTTGCTGACCCTCTACCAAGCATGATGTCCTCCTCCAGGGATTGGTCCCTCTGGATAATATGTCCAAAGTACACAAGACAAAGTCTTGCCATCCTCACTTCTTGAGCCAGAGTGGCTACCTAACTGCTACCTGCCTAATCTTGTATCTAGCTGAGAAAGAAGGGAACAGTAACAAAAAAGAAGAGTTACTACAACAGGTCCAACAGCTAGACTTTAACTCACCATCGGCCAAGCTAGAAACGATAGGTATGCATGTATTATCAATGAATATTGATCATATTGAGTCCTCTTTCTGAAAGTGAACCAAGCTACTAGCCTGGAGGAGGAAGATGACTCCCAGTAAAAACTCTGCACCTGCACAAATTTGATTTCAAAGAGAACTTGCTCAACATTGACTAGATAATTATTGACAGCCTACACATGTTAGTGCCTATCCATATATACACGCTAGTGACAAAACTGCATATGTTAAAATAGAAAATAAAACAACTGATCCCATAGACAATGTTCGGATCTCTTTGTAAAGATCACACTTTCTGGCACCAGTTGGAGAACATTTCATTTAAAAGGAAAAAATACCTAAAACCTAAGACATTCCAGTAACTACCCCAATCCTTAAGTTCACATTATGTGTTTGAGAGTCACTGCATTAGTTTGCTATTGCTGCTGTAACAAATTACCACAAACTTAGTGGCTTAAAACAAGGCAAATTTTCAAGGTTCGTCACGTTGTGGCAGGTATCAGGACTTCATTTTTCTCTATGGATAAATAATATTCCATTGTACGGTTTAGACCATATTTTGTTTATCAATTCATTTTTCGGTAGACACATGGGTTGTTTCTACCATTTGACTATCGTGAATAACACTGCAATGAACACTCATGTACAAGTATCTGTTTGAGTCCCTGATTTCAAGTCTTCTGGTTCTATACCCAGGAGTGGAATTTCTGGATCATAGGGTGTCCAGCAAACCTGGTTGCTTTCTCAGAGATTCCTGAATCAAGCCAAAAGTAGCCACCATTGGGCTCTGGGAATCTTTGAGCATTTTTGTTTCTTTGTTTGTAATGAAGGCTCTATATTTGTATTTTATTATATTTATAACTACTCCCTCTTGGGGGTTGTGCTGGTTCAGTGGTAGAATTCTGGCCTTCCGTGTAGGAGACCTGGTTTCAATTTTCAGCCAATCCACCTCCTATGCTCCCACCACTCATCTGCCACTGGAGGCTTGCATGCTGCTATGATGCTGAACAGGTTTTAGCAGAGATTCCAGACTAAGCCAGGCTAGGAAGAAAGGCCTGGCAACCTACTTCAAAAAATGTGCCAAAGAAAACCCCATGGATCACACAATCCAATCTGCAACTGTTCATGAGGATGGCACAGGATCAGGCAGCATTTCGTCCTAGTGGGCATGGGGTCACCATGAGTCAGGGGCTGACTCAACAGCAGCTAACAGCAAACAAGAACAACCCCATATTGGAGGTTACTTCACAATGCACAGTCACTTGGGTATAGAATTAAAAAAAAGAAAAATCCCAAACCTGTTGCCATGGACCCCATTCCGACTCATGGCAACTCCATGTGTTACAGAGTAGAACTGTGCTCCATAGGGTTTGCCTGATTGTAATCTTTAAGGAAGTAGATTGCCAGACCTCTCTTTTCAGATGCTGATCAATGGGTTCAAGCTGACAACTTTAGGTTAGTGGTCAATGGAGATCATTTGTGCCACCCAAAGACCTGGGGACAGTGAAGGGATGAAGGAGTTCTCCTTGTCCAAAGGCACTGAGATTATAAAAGCTCACCGTCTTCTTTGGAAGTGAAGGCAGTACCTATGACACCCATACCCCATGGCCAGTCAGTCAACTCTGACTCACAGTGACCCTACAGAACAGAGTAGAACTGTTCCATAGGGTTTCCAAGAAGCAGACGCCACATCTTTCTCCCACGGAGAGGCTGGTAGATTTTAACTTCTGTCCTTCTGGTTGGCAGCTGAGCACTTAACCACTGCACCCCCAGGGCTCCTTATAGTCTCTATGCTCATTTTACAGATATCAGGATAGGACAATCTAAATGGAGTATAATCACAAAGATATGGGATTTTAAATCTGGAAGCAACTTTAGAGATTCTCGGGTCCAGATTTCCTACACTTGTAATTTAAAAAAAAAACTTGTGTCAGGATGAGAGGTGAAATTAGTCTTCCCCAAGGACCAGTGATGCAGGACTTTGACAGAGAAAGCCTGCTGCCAAAGGGGAGACTGGAGCTGATCCTTGGAGACTGCCTACGGTTAGGATGAGGACAATTTTGTGCCTGAACCGACCCTTTAGAATGTTATCGAATTCAGAGTTGTTGGCAGCACGTGAAGAAGCAGGTCCCCATGTCCTGGCACCCAGACCCCCAACTCTTCTCAGGTCCATGTGGGTACATGTGCTCTGCCCCCTGGTGGGACCCTGTGGTATTAAAGCATGAGAGGTAAAGAGGGCTGGTCATGGCCCAGAGGACCTTCTCTGAGGGACACGGAGTCCGCCCCCCAAGGGAGAAGGATCAACTTTCAGAAGAGAAGGGAGGTGTCCAGCTTTGGTGCTGTTTGAGGGAGGGATATGGGAAAGGGCCCCCCTCCCTGGGAAGGAGTCTTCCTCTTAGAATCCTGGGGAGGGTTGAAGCACAGAGAGGGGGAGACCTGCCTCACTGGAGGTGGAGAAGAGAGTAGAATCCAGGAGAACTTCCTGGAGGAGGGGCAGTTTGCTCCCAGCTCTGAGAGCAGGCTAGGCCTGGATGGGAGTTGGGGGAGGGCCTCCCACAGGAGCACAGACCCAGTTCCTGGACCCTCCCCACCTGGTACCCAACCCAGGCTCTCAGCACCCTGCCCTCCCTGTGGCCCAGGAATAGAGGTGATCCTGAGATTAAGGCGTTCCAGTCGAACTGCAACAATGATGGTGTCACTTCAGGAGCACTTTGGGGCCTAGTTCTGTTCAGGGAGGGGATACTCAGTGTCTCCTGAGTCCCCAGGTTCTCCATGAACACCTGGCCCAATGTTTTGTTGCCACCCTGGGCAGAGTGATCCCAGGAAGAAAACCCCATGTGGGTGAGGACACTGAGCTGGAAGAGGTGACAGTGGGACAGCATGGGACCCAACACGAGGACAGAATTTTGTGCCTGCGTGAAGGGGAGGCGGGCCACTTATACGGGCAGCCCGAGGCCACACAGGCCCCATTCACACTGGGCCTTGCACAGTGGCCTGGCCACTCTTGGCAGTGTCCACAAGCATCCCTCATGCTAAGAAGGCTACGTGCCGTGCTCTCCGTGAGCTGACACCCACGTCCACCCCAGTGTGGGGTCCTGGCCCAAGCCTTCCCTGAGCTAGCACTGAAGCAGTTCCCATATCCAAACCCTCAATACACAACTGGGAAACTGAATACAAGAGAAAGGCAGGGAAGGCCCAGAACATACAAGTGGGCAGACTCCAGATGACGAGGAAGGTTCCAGCCCCCTAGGCCAGGGTTCAGCCCCTATCATGGGCTTTGCTTGGAGAACGAGAGCTGCCAAGATGTGGGGAAACCCAGGTACTCCCTTCTGTTGTGAGGCCGATTTCCTCTCACAACAGCCACACACACACGCAGGCACACACATACACAAGCACACAGGTACACACATACACACACACAAGCACGCAGGTACACACACTCACACACACACATTGACTTCACAGGTGGGGCCATGAGGGTGGGGTCAGAAGAGAACACCAAGGAAGCGATCCCCTGAAAAGAAGAGAGAGGGTAGAGGTAGTTCTGTCTTGGGAAAGTGGCCCTCAGTCTCCTAGCTACAGCCCCATGGGCCACAATACGGGACACAGAGACACTGGATGAAGGGAGAGGGAGCCCAAGGTTTCCAGGGGTCTGCCAGGGACAGCATCCCCACAGCAACACAGGGTGAACAAGGCCTGGTCCTGTAGTCACTGCTCTGATTCCCTAGAGCTAGGACGAGCCCATCTCAGATTGGAGGGGGCTGCAGGACAGAAAGCCTCAGTTTCCTCCTCTGTAGATTGAGGTGCTTGGAGTGGGTGAGCCCCAGGATTCCAAGGCTCACAGAAGTGTCTGCTGGCCTCGGTTCTCTGTGGATGACCCACTATGCTCTGAGGTCCTAGGAAAGTGCTTTCTACTTTCTGGAACTGAATACTCCCCCAGCAAGAGCACTGGGGTGCAGGGACTGGGAACTCAGAGTCCAGCAGGCCAGGGCAGAGCCATGGACCATGAGGCCAGGTCCAGTCCTTGGTGGAAGCTTGGGTGCTCCTGAGAAATTACGGCCTTTGTCCTGAATGTGGGGAGGGTGCCTCCTGAGTAAGCTGGATACCCCAGGGCCTGTTGAGGCAAAGAGGGGGCTAGGGTGTCTCCTTTGCTCACCACATCACCAGTTTAACTGCAGATCCTGGTCCTTTGTCCCCTAGGACCCAGGAGAGCTGCTGCTTCCAGGACACCTGAACACAGGTGTGTGTTTTGTGATGAGTTTACCAGTCTGGGAATAGAGTACTAATGTGGGCCATGAGGGGTTGGCAGACTCTTCTGCCAGTGGTTCCCCCTGGGGCCCAGGGGAGCTGCTGCCTCCAGGACACCTGAACACAGTTGTGGGATATGAGCTTTCTTGCCTGGGGCTGCAGTGCTAGTGCACAATGGAGCGGAGATGGACAAGAGCTTTGAGACAGATACATAGGAGAGAAAAGAGCATATTCCAGAGAGAAAATAAAGCAGGATACAGCCTGTGAGAGAGGGCTGGGGCCACTGGGTGGGGGTCCAGAGGCTTCACTGAGGTGATATTTATATGTGACCAGAATGACAGGAGGGGCCAGACCTGCATGGGTCAGGGAACAGTGTGCCAGGGTGAAGGCATAGCTGGTGCGGAGACTGGGAGGCAGGGTGAGTTTGCACAGAGAGGGGGTTGGAAAGATGCCAGTGTGGCTGGAGTGAGCTGCGGAGAAGAGGAGGAGGGAGGAGGAGGGCAAGTCTAGGTCCTAGGTGAGTTGGAGGAGCTATCTCCTCCTCTGTAACATCACCCCAAAACTTAGCCACTCACGAAAACAAACGGATGATCTCACTGTCTCTGTGGACAGGAAGGCTGCATGGCTCAGCTGATGACTCTGCCCCAGGTTCTCCCAGGAGGCTGGGGATGTGGTCTGAACTGAGGCTCGACTGGGGAGGATGCACTCCCTGCTCACTCTGTTGTGGGCAGGAGCCTTTCTTGTGAGTTGCTGGACTGGGGTCCTCAGTTCCTCTCTGTTGATCAGGCCACATTAGGTCATTGTCACATGGGCTTGATAGGGCAGGCCAAACATACCAGCTGCTTCCCACGGGGAAAGAGTGGGAAATGACACAGAGAAAGAGAGAGAGAGAGATGACAGAGAGAGCATAAGAGAGAGCCAGGAGGCATTGCCCCTAATAGGGTCACTATGAGTTGAAATTCACTCTAAGGCACCTTATGACCACAACAAGATTCCTGGGAAGAAAGTCCCTGAGTCCAGCCCACACTAGGGAAGGAGGTCCCACAGGATGTTGACACCCACACAGGGATTTTGGGGGGCCATTGTGCACGCTGCCAACCCCCGAATCCGAGATGAGGCCCTGGGTCTGATTCTAAATAATGGAAGTTATTGGAGGCTTTTGTTCAGAGGGTAGGAATATCTGATGGTTGTTTAATTCTGAGCCCTGCTGGGGCAGAGTGGGAAACTAGGCCCAGAGGGGAAGTAACTTTCCTAAGCTCACAGCAGGAGAATTCCCCCTGTTTTGAGGTGTACTCCATGCTGCTTCCCACCCCTGCTTGTAATTCGGCCATATCTGAGTTTGTGTATTAGCTACAGGTGACACCAGCCCACGGGTTACAGGTGTTTTCTCACATACACCTGCTGACTTCCCTAGGAAGAAGTTGCTAGAATGATCCCCACTGTGTGCTAGGGAGACTGAGGAGGCACTGAGAAACAGAAAGACTTTGTCCACAGTCAACAAACTTATTAAGTGGGATGATCTGTGTCTGAACCCATCTCTGTCTCCTCAAAGCTGGGGCCCTGGCTACACCCAGGCCAACCCCAAGTTCTGTGGGGGGCGGGGGGTACTACTGTTCGTGTCACTGTGCACAGTTCTAGAGATGGGATGGGGAGAGGTGAGCATTCAGCATTTCAGGTGTAATTTTGCAGAGGAATTATCTTAGGTCAGGTACAGGTCAGGGGATCCAGGATATGACCTCACTTCCCTGGTGATGGAGTACATAGAACTTGGAATGCTGGTAACCAGGCACCCATATACTAGAGACAGCCCCCTTACTTGCTCACTTGAGTGGAGACACTCGACCTAGAAAGATGTTTTCTTGTTGTTGCTCATCATCTTCCCCTGTGTCAAACCTTGAGAAACCCAGGAGTTCGACCCTTTCACGAAGGCTGAGACGTGGTCTCATCCCCAATCCCCGAAGGCTCTGGCCATTTACCAGAAAGAAACCGAAGGTAACACAGGGAGGCCCAGATGCCAATCCAGGCCAGGCCACCTCTGTGATCCCACCTGGGCAGCCCCACTCCCCTCCTGACTGATTCGCAATAGGGTGGTGGGTGAGCTGAGTCTATCATATTTGGGTGTCTTTCAGACTGGGGCTGGGGTGACACAGTTGGATACCTGCTTCACATCCTTGTTCCAACCAGCCTATCACATAGGACATTGAGATCTGTGTCTCTCCCCAGGAGTCATAGATCTGACCAGGGCTTTAGGGAGAGATGGTCGGGGGGTCACAGCTTGAGTCGGCACACTTACCTGGGCCTTCTTGGAGCTGCAGCTTAACCTGTATGTGGTAGTCACCCCACAATCCTAGCTGCAGGCATTGACTGCCCACTGGTGAACTTGTGCCAGCCCAGCTGTTCCTAGATCCTGGTGCAATACTCAGAGGTCCATGTCTTCACCCTTGCTCCTGAGTCCCTTCCTCCCCCTGCAATCTCTCCTCCTTCCTGGAATGTGGGAGGTGGAGAGGGGCTGCAGAGCATGGGGTGGCCCTGGTCACTGGATGTGGGCGAGGCTCCATGGTGTAGCCTCTGGCTGAACCTTCCCATATGCGGTGTAGACAGGGAAGTAGTAGCTCCTTGAAGGTCTAGGGGAAACAAGGGCCTGAAGGGGCAGAGATGGATGGTGGAGGCTTGGGGCAGCCCTTAATGCCCCCTGTACCACTGCTGGGCAATGTCTCTGCAGAAGCCCCCACAGGAGATCCGAGAGGAGAAGGAGGATGGCATTATCTACTCCGTCTACCCCAAGAAAGAGGCCAAGAATGGCTGGCGCAGGCTCTGGGTGAGTGTGCGTGGGTAGGGTCACAACCTTGGGCCGTGACATGACGAGATGGGACACTTGTGCCAGATGCCACCTGGAGATCCCTAGCTCCCTCCCAGGGATGTCGTTCTCAAGGGCCACAGTTCCCTCCCAAAGGAATCTACCAAAACCCTTACCTTATTCCCCCAACTTGCCCTCCCCACACTGGCCAGGTACAGAGTCACTCTTTCTGTGTTTGTAGGACTATTAGAAAACAGTCTTTTATACTGTTTTCACTGGACATCAGCCTAGGTATCTTTTTGCATGTTGTTCCTGTTTTAGTGGTAAACTCTTAGGCCCAGGGCGGGGCAGGAGTCACCTGGCCTCTCCCTCCCCACCTTTTCCCAGCCTCTCACATCCTCATGCTTAGCAGACTTCTTTTACTCAAATGCACGGGGCTCAGGCTATGACACATTTTCTGCAACCTGCAATCTCAGGGAACACATCACCATGACCCCTCCAAATCAGGAGCTGTGTCCTGACTCAGCTGCAGAATGTTCCAGAGGGGTGGCCAGTTCCCACAGGGACTGGCGATCTCACTGCTGCTGGCCCTGTGTTGATTCCTTCTGCTGCCCTTTCAGCAGGGCTGCAGGAACCTCACGTGTGTCCTCACACACTGAACCACAGCAGGGCTGCAGGAACCTCACGTGTGTCCTCACACACAGACCCACAGCAGGGCTGCAGGAACCTCACGTGTGTCCTCACATGCTGACCCACAACAGGGCTGCAAGAACCTCCCGTGTGTCCTCACACACAGATCCACAGCAGGGCTGCAGGAACCTCCCGTGTGTCCTCACACGCTGACCCACAACAGGGCTGCAGGAACCTCCCGTGTGTCCTCACACACAGACCCACAGCAGGGCTGCAGGAACCTCACGTGTGTCCCCACACATTGACCAGGCAGGACAGACTCCCAGGGGCAGCATGCTGGGGCGAAGGATGTGCACATTCCAAGTTAGGATCCCCAGAGCCAGACTCCTTCCCAAACGAGCTGTCGCAGTCACGTGGCCCAGCAGTCTGTGACGCTAGCTGGGTCCTTGCATCCGGCCTATTCTGGCTATTATGGTTCTTTTCCATTTTTGCCAATCTGCTGTCACATTGGCCACTGGAGCTGCAGGGTTGCTTTGAGGTGCTTTTGGCCCTGAGAAGCTGAGCCACCTCTCAGTCCTTTACCGGTCATTCATATATGCCCTCACTGATTGGTCTGATGAGATCCTTGACCCTGTGGGAGTCTTTCTCCCACCCAGGGATCTTCCGGCATTCACCTTTTGCTGAATCTACGACCACTATACCTTTAGCTTCTCAAAACCCCCTTTAATGTACAGAAAGGAAAATCTGTGCCTTGCTTTGCATTCAGAAGGGTTCTCATGGGTGTGTCTGCTCTGTGCACTGTCTCAAGCTGGGGAGGGAGCGAGTTTGCACCAGACCTTCCCCTCTGAATCAGGAGCAGAGCAGGCCTCACCTGGCACACAGGGAACATCACGGAGCCCTAGCCTCTGACAGTTCTGGGCTCTGACCCCTTGACTATGAACAGACACTGGACAACAATAAGCTTGGTGTTCTCACCTCTACAGAGTGTTCTGTGAGGAGTCACAAGGATACTGGCCTTAATACCAAACCAAGCCAAATTTGTTGCCGTGGAGTCCATTCTGACTCATAGAGACCCTATGGGACAGAACAGAACTGCCCCATAGGGTTTCCAAGCAGTGGTTTGTGGATTCGAACTGCAGAACATTTGGTTAGTAGCCAAACTCTTCAGAGCCACAGCACCACCAGAGCTCCACTCAATATACGGAAGTAATATAATTAACAAAATGACTTGAGCTTCCTAATATGTTTAATCACCTGCACCTCCTGTTTTCTGTTGGGGGCGTCTTGTCCACCTCCTGCCACAGGGCACAGAGGTCTGGGACCACTGTCCTCCTGGTGGTTCATGGGGTGCCTCTGACGGTATGTCCCTCCACTCTCTCACCCCAGTGTGTATGTGGGTTGGATCAGGACCTGGATGAGACCTGCGTGGTGAGGACCGTCAAGGCTGGATCACTGGAGAAGCTGGTGGAGCACCTAGTGCCTGCCTTCACAGAGGGGGACTTGTCCTACATCGATATCTTTTTGGGAACCTACAGGACCTTTACCACCACCCATCAGGTCCTGGAACTCTTGTTCCAAAGGTGAGTAGCCCACCCTGCACAGCCCAGTGGGAACTCAGCCCCTTAACCAGCTGTGAATCTGAGGAATGTCACTCACCTCTCTGTGACTCAGTTTGCTCCTCTGAAAAGTCGGGGGGTAAATGATCAGCCTGCTTGAATTTACTCTCAGTACCACATGGTACAAGCCATGTAAAGTGTGTGCCTGGAACCCCACTAAAAAGAATACTGTTGCCATCGAGTCAATTCCAAACCATAGTGAGCTTAGAGGACAGAGTAGAACTGCCCCATAGGCTTTCCAAGGAGCAGCTGAATTTGAACTGTTGAACTTTTGGTTAGCAGCCAAGCTCTTTAATCAGTGTGCCACTTGAGCACCAACACCTGGAGACCAGCTCTAGGGAAAAGGCTCCTAGATTGGCTGGGATGTTCACATTTACTTTTTTCGTTTCCTCCATGAAGAAGCTGTCTGCCTCGCCCCTCACTGACTCCATGGTCTTCAGCAATCCCACTCCCCATTTGAAAAGGGGGAGTTGAGATCCTATCAAGTGGGTCCTTGTCCTTTGTGTAGCCAGAAGAAGAATCCCTGGTGGCTGACAGAGGGGCCCTAGGACAATCAGATACTGGGGAAGGTGCTGCTTGGGTTCACTCACTCAGCAATTATCTATGAAGCCCCTACCGTTGCAGGCACTGTTCTAGACACTCAGCATCATTCACTGAACAAAGCAGAAAGAAGCCCTCCCCTCCTGGTCTCCACCATTCTAGTCAAGAGGCAGACAGGAACACTAGACATGGGAAGCAGGTAGTGTCCACAGTGCATTACATGTACACCCTCATGCCTCCTCTAGGTATGGATACAACTGCCCCCATTCAGCCGGGGACGGAGGACCCCAGGACCAGCAGAAAGAGTGAGTGGATGTTAGGTGGAGAAAGAGGGTCCTTTGTCTGCAAGAAAGACTGGGGGTTGGAGGAAGCCTGTGTTAGGATTGGAGCTGGGCATACCCTGGGTCCCACATATGTAGATCCCCCTGGAGGAATGAGGTTAGCGGAGCCTCCAGTAGGAGAAAGAAGTCACATAGAGCTGGGGGTGCAGCCTGGGTGCAGTGGAAATCAAAGTGTTGGCAGGGGTTTCAGTGTGGCCCCTTAGGGGACACTTCCCCTCCATGATTCCCTCCCATCTCTGATTATTCCCTCACCATTTGGGGCCAGATCAGGAGGAGAGGAAAATCCTGCAACACAGTCATGCACCCCTGTCGTGGGTGCTCAGCTCCATGTGCGGCCCTGTCCCTCAGCAGAGAGTGACCGTGGGAAACAGACCTTGTGTGTCCTCAGCCTAAAATATTCCTGGAGCACTACTGTGTGCCAGGCTGTGAGGTGAACATACAGACACACTTCTCCCTACTCTTTGGGGTTTAATGTCCAGTGGGAAGGGTGTCAGGGGGCAAACAGAGACATAAGTCAAGCTTTGAGGAGGGAGGGTTGGTCAAACCATTAATAGGATTCTCTCTGTGACCAATGATCTGTGTTAAACCCCTGCTCAGTGATTAGGCTGCCCCTGCCAGGACAGCCAGAGGGTGTGGTGCTCGGTGGGGCTGGACTTTAGAAGAACAGGGAAAGAGGGACCCGGTCCCTTCCAGAGATGTCCTGGGATATCAGTGTGGTGGCAAAGGCCAGGCCTCTGACCCTGCTTTTCATCACACATGACCAGCGCCATCTCCTTCATCCTGAAAACCTGGATGGATGAATACCCAGAAGACTTTGACCAGTCAGCACACTTGCCCTGCCTGAAGCTCCTGGTGGAGTACCTGCAGGTGAACATTCCAGGGTCAGACCTGAAACACCGTGCCCTTCTTCTCTGTGCCCAGCTGGACAACCTGGAGCCCAAAGAGGCAGAGCCAGAGGGTGAGGAGGACTGGGCATGCCTGCATGTGAGCTTGTGAGGGGGACATGGGGCAGGATACACAAGGAGGACTCACAGAGTTGGGGTTAGGCCAAGATCTCAGAGTAACCTCAGACCCTCCTCTGGTGGACCACAGTCTGGGAAAACGTCCTGGGGTGGAAATCTAGGCCTTGGGCTTCTCTTCAAGGCAGTGGGATATTTTCTGCCATTGGAAAAGCACAAGGAAATGCAGTCATGTTGGTGAGTATTTCTCCTCTTCTGCCTCCCACGTCAGGGCCGGCACCAGGTCTAAAAGCAGCTCAGGATCTCTGTCCACCCGAAGAAGGAACTCCAGGGCGACCTCATGAGGCAGATAATACCCCAATACCAACACTGGAGTTCCGTAGAGTATCAGGTCCTCCATCCCCACATCTGTCACCACACAGAGAGCCTGCTAGAAAGCTGGCATCTTCTCCTGGATCACCTCCTGGGGCAAATCCAGAACCACCTGTTGGGGTAGATCCTACTCCTGAACCATCACAGGAGCTGGATGGACCACCAGATTCTCAACTACCACCTCCATCATCAGACGAAGTGTCTGCTGGAGGACTGGGTCCTCTTCCTGGGTCACCTCCAGAACCGGCTCCTGTGTCCCCGGCAGATGTCGATCCTGCTCCTGTATCAACACCAGAGCTCCACACAGCATCAGCTATTCCATCACCAGCTCCCGCACTGGCACCAGAGGGAAAGCCGGCTGGAGGGGTGGATTCCCATCCTGGGCCACCACAGGAACCAGCTCCTGGACCACCTGCTGGTGGCGATCCTGCTCCTGCAGCAAGAGTGGGGATCAATGTAGCCCCAATCCCTCCATCTGCTTCTCTGGCCCAGGCGCCTGATGAAGGGCCAAAGAGAAAGCCAGGTTCTAATCCTGGGCCACCTCCGGAACTCAGTCACGGACCACCAGCTGCTGTGGATCCTGCTCCTGCAGCAACACCGGGGCTCAATGTAGCAACAGGTCCTCCATGTCCAGGTCTGGCCCAGGCTCCAGAGGAAGAGGCTGCTGGAAAGCTTGACCATTATCCTCAGGCACCTCTACAACAAGCTTCCAGACCACCAGCTGAGGTCCATTCTATTCCTACAGCAGCAGCAGAGCTAGATGTGGCATCATGTCTTCCATCTCCAGGTCTGGCCCAGGCTCCAGAGGAAGAGGCTGCTGAAAAGGTGGGCTCGTATCCTAGGTCACCTACAAAACCGGCTCCAGCAGTACCAGCTGATGTTGAGCCTACTCCGGCACCAACACAGGGGCCCCGTGTAACCCCATGTCCTCCCTCGGCTGCTCTGGCCCAGACACCAGAAGAACAGTCTGATGAAAAGTCAGATTCTTATCCTGAGCCGCCTGCAGAAACAACTCCTGGACCACCAGTTAATGTTGACCCTACTCCCGCATCAACACCAGGGCTCAAGTAGCCCCAGGTCCTCCATGGCCAGCTCTGGCCCAGGCCCCAGAGTCCCAGCAAGTCACCTTGCCCACTCCATACCAGCTCCTCAGCCCCAGCCAGGGAGCACCGGCTTCAGAACGAGATCCTTCCTTCCCTTCACCTGAGTGGGTATTTCTCTGGTTTATATGTAGCACGTTTACAGCTTACTTTACATTTATAGCTCTGAGTGTCTTCACTCGTACATTTCTCATTAAATAAAGTTTTGTTTTAATGGTTTTAACTGGTATCATACCGTGGTTTTATGTACTTTCATGATCCTATCAACTCTGACCAGTATCTATTTCAGAACTTTGTCATCAGCACAAACAGAAACCCTGGACCCATTAAGCAGTCCTCCCCATGCCTGTCCCCCCTGCCCTTGGCAATCAGTGATTGGCTTTCTATGCCTATGGATTTACCTGCTCTAGATTTCTTATCTAAATGGAAACATGTGGCCTTTTGTATCTTGCTTCTTAGCTTAATGTGTTCAAGGTTAGTCCACATTGTAGCACGTGTCAGTTTCTCACTCTAAAGCTCAGTGGTATTCCCTTGTGTAGATGAATCACACTTTGTTGACCCAGTCATCTGTTGACGGACATAAGGGTTGGTTCCACCTATTGACTGATGGGAGTAGAGCTGCTGTGAGCATTCATGGACAGGTATCTGTGTGAGTGCCTGTCTACAGGATAAATCCCTGGGGTGGGTAAAGGAATGTGGGAATGGTGAGGGCACAGTCCAGGTGTGGGGAGTGAAGTGTCAATGAGGAAGCTGTGGAGATTTCAGGTGTAAGGTGGGAAGCGGTTCAGTAGAAGGCATATCTTTAGGTAGTGAGGAGGTGGGATGGGTCAGTTGAAGTTCAGGTGTGGTTATTGAGGTGGGAGGGTCAGGAGGCAGTCCTGGGGTGGGAAGTGAGAAGGTAGGAGTGGCCAGGACTCAGCCTGGTTGTGGCAACTAAGGAAGAGGGAGGGGTTAGGAGATGGCTGAGGTGTGGGTAAGGACGAACTGGGAAAGTTCAGGTACCAGGCAGGTTATGGAAAGTTGCGGGGGTGGGTAGGAGCCAAGAGAACACCTATGTGAATGTATTGAGTCTTTAGGAGTAAGCTAAGGGTAGCCTAGGTGTGGTAGCTCAGGAGGTGGTGGATCAACAGACAGCAAAGGTCTGCAGAGGAAGGAGGTGGAAAGTGTCAGGAGAAAGCACAGCTGTGGTCAATGAGATGGTGGGAAGAGCCAGGGGCAGCCCAGGTGTGGGGATGAGGAGGCCTGAGGGAACAAGAGGCAGCCCAGGTGTGGGGAGTGAAGAGGTGTGAGGGGACAGGAGACAGCCAGGTGTGAGGAATGAGGAGGTGTGAGGAATCTGGAGGCAGCCCAGTATTAGCAAGTGTGTAGATAGAAGGGCAGGAGAACCCCTGTGCGGGTCCTGAGGAGCCTGGACAACCAGCAGGTGGCAGAGGGTGGGTACTGAGGAAGTGGTAGAGGTTGGGGGATACCCCACCTACGGAAAGTGATGAAGAGGGAGAGGCTCAGGTATGAGTAATGATTAGGTTGGAAGGACCAGGAGGCAGTCCACCTGTGGCCTTTTAATCATTTTACGTTGGCTGAGGCAAGGTAAGTTCAGATACAGATCAAGACAGCCCAGTTAACCCATTTCCATCCAGTCGATTCCGACTCAGTGACCGTATAGATCAAGAAAGAGAGTGAAAATTTGAAAGGCTTGATTATATCCACAGGCTCTGGGGAGAACACAGCACACACACGGATACAGGGCCCTAATTGGGGCTGCACCCAGGGCAGGGCCACATAAGCCACATCTGGAGAAGACAGCTTATGTATGCAAGCAGGGCACGGTGGGCTAGGTTTCCTGGGGTATGGGTATTCTGATAATTCTGCAGGACCCAGAGCATAGGAGCTGCCCCTAGGTGTTGGGTACCTGCTTGTCCCTAGGTGTTAGGTACCTGCCTTGAAGTGTGAGTGCTCAGTAAGGTGGAGGGGTGGCTTGAGTATAGACTTAGCTGCTCAAGAAGGAATGGACTGGCCTTCAGCTGGGGCCTTAAAATTGTGTTAAAACAGCTTTTAAGAAACAAACAATAACCCCACTTCTATTACAATTGACCCCTTGAATATGTATCTGACATCACTTTTGAACTTGACCATTTGTGTTGAATGGCCTGGTTGCTAGAAAAGACTCCCAAGGAATAGCAGTATATAGTATAGAAAGCAAGGAAAGTAAAAAATAAAAAGGAGAAAAACAAGTAGAATCTAAGAAGTCTTTGTAGGCTGGGTCCTGCTGGGAGGAGCCTCCAGAGACTGGGGTTGGGCCAGAGCTCAGTGTAACCACAGAAGCTCCTCTGGTGGACCACAGTCTGGGAAGGCTTCCGGGGGTGGAATCTTGGGTTTCCTTGGGAGGTTTCCTGTGTTTGGAAAGACATGAGGAGAGGCGGACACGTTGGTGAGCCGTTTTCTTCTTGCAACTCCAGAGTTGCCAGCACTTGGCTCCACCACTGCTTTTTCTTCTGCCATAAGAATGGCACGCCCCAGACAGGAGCTGACTCTGGACAAAGGTGACGCTTGGAACACAGTTGCAGCTGGCCTGAAAATGTGAACGAGAAATAAAACTTGGTTGATGAATGGTTTGGGGGTTGTTTGTTACTGCAACAAAACACAGTACAAGGAGACTAATACTGCTCAAATCCAGAAGGAGTTGAGCAGAATCTGCTATGGAGTCTTTCCTCGGGGTGCAGGGATCTTTATCTTTCCATTTTCCTGTGCCATGAGATTCAGCTTATTTAAGATCCCCAAATATCAAGAAATGAGGAGGCTCTGATATTTTTCATTATTAAAAGAAAGAAATGTAAAGACCAAAAACCATCAGGGCCATAATAAATGGACGCTGATAGAACTGGAGAACAATGTGGCACAGAACCTCAAATTTCTAGAACAGACAACACCCAAAAATCAAAAAACCAGACTTATTGGACTCCTCGAGACTGGAGGACTCCCGGAGGCTAATGTTTTGAGATGCTCTTCAAACCTTGAACTGAAACTAACCCCTGAGGTCACCTTGGAGCTGAATAGCAGATAAGCTCACAAAAAATATCACCCGTGACTACTGAGTTCCTTTAAAAAGTCCCCTATATGAGGCCATACACTGAACAGTTCCTTTAAAACAAAGATGAGACCGTAAGGGGGCAGGGAAACTAGATTAATGGAAGGAGAACCACCAGAACAGAAATAATAGCAATGGTCATATATTGTGAAGAATATAACCAGTGTCACTGAACAATTTGTGTAGAAATTGTTGAATGGAAACCTAAACTGCTGTGTAATACTTCACTGAAAACACAAAAAAAATTATTAAAAAAACCACAAACCATCAGAATCAACGTACTACCACAATTGAGAACAAAATATTGTATTTCTCTCAATAAAACTATAGTTTACAGTAGTATTTACTGAATAAATTATATAATTTCTCTTTTACAGGCAATAAACTAAATCACAAATATTTCAAGGACGATATATGTATAGGACATAAGGCCTTTGATAAATAACTTTATTTTGCTCATTTCACTAGTAAACAGTGAAAACATCTTTATAGAAGCTAGCTTTCTATAAAGTATATGTAGAATATGACAGTGATCTTTATAAGAAATCAGTTTAAGCTTTCAATGACATGGGCTATGATTTTAATTTGGCAAAAAAAAAAAAAAAAAACAGAATCTACATTTTATTCACCATTTTGCATGGATGGATCTGTTTAAAAAAAATAAGCAGATTACCTATGGTGCTTATGTATAATCACTGGCTACATGCAAAATGAAATAACGCAAGAGTCAATAAGAAAATAGTAGTTCCAAGTCCAAAAAAAGGTAATTGGCAATGGTATAAAAAGCAGCTCAGATAGATATAGTTCATGCAGTTCTTCACAGTTCAGCAAACAACAGCAAGTTGTGTGGTCTCTACACATCCCATCTGCTGACCATCCCAGGGGCACGGCTCCCCTGCCATCTCACAACTTGTCACTCCAGCTGAGTAGGACCCTGTGGGAGGTGGGCAAGGCCCAGTTCCTGTGGGGATTCTGGAGTGGAGACACTTCTCTCCCACGCTGTGTACACCTGTCTCCATCTGCTTAGGTGGTCACCATGTTTGCTTACTAGGGAAGAAGACAAAGAAAGAACATAATGGTGAGACTAGATTTTGGCATCGACTTAGAACCCTGTCCCATAAGTGGAACACGAGCTCACGATTTCTCTCCATAACTGGTGTCTTGGGAAGGTACAGGTAGAGGTGGGGTTGGTTAGGCTGAAGATTCTTCTGCAATGATTTTCAGGTGGATCCAGTTACCAGTTGCCATCAAGTCAATTTCCACTCACAGGGACCCCATGTGCAAGTAGAACTGTGATCCTTAGAGGTTTCAAGGCTGTGACCTTTCGAAAACATTGCCAGGCCTGTCTTCCAAGATGCCTCTGGGTGGGTTTGAACCACAAAGCTTTCAGTTAGCAGTCTTGCTTTCACTATTTGCACCACCATGGACTCCTATAACATGGACCCACCGCATGTTAATTACTCTGATGCCTATCAAGGCCCTTCTACATCTCAGCACTGGGCTGAGACTTACAGGGAAGCAACACTGGCAAAGACACACTCACGCTCTCCAGGTGCACAGGAGGTGGGGGTGTGCTCTGGGATACCAGGCCGGAAGCCACTCAGATCAACTTGAGCACAGTCATTTCCAAATAACATACCCCCGTGGCTGGGCTATAAAATTACATCTGGAAATACTTAACCTAAAATGGTGAACATTTAAAGTCAGAGCCAGCTTACTCAACCTGTGACAGTTCCATCAATATATGTGAGGAAGCAGTACACAGCCCACACATGGTCAAAATCTTCAAATGACTTAAAACACAGAGGAAAATAGACAACCTAAAATCAAAAAAACCAAACCCTGTGTGGTCCAGTTGGAAAAAAAACCAAAAACGAAACCCATAGCTGTCAAGTCGATTCCGACTCATAGTGACCATATAGGACAGAGTGGTATTGCCCGATACGCTTTCCATGGAGCCCCTGGTGGATTCGAACTGCCTACCTTTCGGTTAGCAGCCGTAGCTCTTAACCACTATGCCACCAGGGTTTCCAGCCCACATAAAGCAATCTGTTAATTAACCGAGAAGCCCTTTCTGAGGCACCAGGGCACTGTGGGGAGGCTGGATAACCCCCAGGGCGAGTCTAAACAGGGCACCCAACCAAGGTGGGCATCCCAACCCGGAGAGTCAAGCCCCCCTTTACAAAGCCCTGGGCCGGACAACCAAATGCCAGAGTTTGCTTTTCTGGCTTCTCCAACCCTAAGCTAAGGTCACCTCCACTTTTTATTTTACTAAGCAGAATATTAAGTTCATATGCTTTTGTCGTTACTTTTATTCAGAGACGTTAATGACATTCACTGTGCTGAGCGACCATCACCACTAGCCATCCCCAGATGTTTTTCATCACCGAAAAGGGAACCCAGTGCCCCTTCAGCAACAACTCCTCGTTTCTCCCTCCCCTCAACCCCTGGTCACCGCTGATACCTTCTTATCTCCATGCACTTGCCTAAGGAACCCTGGTGGTGCAGTGGTTAAGTGCTCAGCTGCCAACTCAAAAGTATTCAGATGAAACCCACCAGCTGCTCCACTGAAGAAATGACCTGGTGATCTGCTCCCATGAAGATTAGAGCCTAGAAAACCCTGTGGGGCAGTTCTACTCTGTCACCTGGGGTCAGAATGAGTTGGAATCAACTCGAAGGCAGCTAGCAACAACACCAATGCATTTGTCTAGTTTAGACATTTAAGTGGGATCATACGACACTTGTCCTTTTGAGTCTGACTTGCTTCACTCAGCGTGTTTTCAAGGTCCACCATGTATGGCATGTATCAGGGCTTCGTTTCCCTTTATGGAGGAGTAATATTCCACTGTATGGATAGACCATATTTTGCTTATCCATTCCTTTGTTGGTGGACACTTGGGTTGTTTCCACCATTTGACTATTGTGAATAATACCGCAGTGAACATTCATGTACACGTATCTCTTTGAGTCCCCGATTTCAAGTCTTTTGGGGCTACATCTACGAGTGGCATTGCTGGGTCACATGGTGACCAGAGAACGTACTTGTTTTCTCAGAGATTCCTGAATTTCAAACAGGAAGTAGCCCCCATTTGGCTCTAGGAAGTTTTGATATATTTTTTTGTTTAATTAAAGCTCTATAAAACCCAAACAAAAGCAAACCAGTTGCCTTTGAGTCAATTCCAATTCATAGCAATCCTATAGGACAGAGTAGAACTGCCCCATAGGGTTTCCAAGGAGCGCTTGGTGGATTCCAACTGTCGACCTTTTGGTTAGCAGCCTTAGCTCCTAAGCACTTCCCCACCAGGGTTTCCTAAGGCTGTATACTTGCATTTTATGATATTTATAACTACCCTATATCTGCGTTTGTGGTGGTGCAGTGGTGGATTCTCTCCTTCTATGTAGGGGACCCGGGTTCCATTTCCAGGCAAAGCACCTTATGCGCAGCCACCGCCCATCTGTCACTGGGGGCTTGGCTGTTGCTCTGATGCTGAACAGGTTTCAGCAGAGCTTCCAGACTAAGCCAGACGAGGAAGAAAGGCCTGGTGATCCACTTCTGAAAATCAGCCAAGGAAAACCCTGTGGGTCACAACAATCCATTCTGCAGCTGTTCATGGGGTTGGCACAGCACCAGGCACCGTTTGGTTCCAGTGTGCATGGGATCGCCGTGAGACAGGGGCTGACTCAACAGCAGCTAACAGCCAACAGCAACAGCCCCATATTGGGGGTTATGTCACAAGGCACAGTCACGTGGGAATAGAATTAAAATAAACTGAAACCAGTGGCCGTGGAATCCTGTCTGACTCATGGCAACTCGAGGTGTTACAGAGTAGAACTGTGCTCCCTGGGGTTTGCTCGGTTGTAATCTTTAGGGAAGCAGACCTCCAGGCCTTTCTTCTGAGGTATGCCAGATGGGTTCAAACTGCCAACCTTTAGGTTAGTAGTCAGAGCAAACTGTTTCTGCCACCCAGGGACCTGGGGACACCGTACGGTGAGGGAGTTCTCGTGTCCAAAAGCTCCAAGAGTCTACAAGCTCACCATTTTCTTTGGAAGTGAAGCCAATACCTATACTACCCATATCTCATTGCCACTGAGTCATTTCTGATTCATAAGGACTCTGTAGGACAGAGCAGAACTGCCCCCCCAGGTTTGTAAGAAGCAGACTGCCACATCTTTTTCCTGTAGAGCTACTGGTGAGTTTGAACCATTGGCCTTTTGGTTAGCAGCCGAACGGTTTACCCTCTGCACCACCAGGGCTCCTTATACTCTATATGCCAGTCCCACGGAAATCAGGATAGGACAGTCTGAAAGGTGTCTAATCACACAGATATGGGATTTTGCAGCTGGAAGTAATCACAGAGATTCTCAGGTCCAAATTTCCTACCCTTGCAATTAGAAAATCAAAAAAACTTGGACTCAGGATGAGAGGCAAAGTTACACTTCCCCAAAGGCCAGTGATGCAAGACTTTAACAGAGAAAGTCTGCTGCAGAAGGACAGACTGGAGCTAGTCCTTGGAGGCTGCGTACAATTTGGATGAGGACGACCATTTTGTGCCTCCTTGAAGGTCCACGCCAATCAGTAACAAGATGACTGATAGGATGAGAAGAGATCCAGGAAGAAAGCTGCCATGCCCCTGGGACTTGTATCAGGATGGACTTCAGATGGCGGCCTCTCATTTCAAAGTCATTTGGGCAGCAGTAATATCTTAACACCCTTCACTACCTGACTGCCTTTTTTTCCAAGGAGCTGAGGGGACCCCGAGGGCACCCAGGATTTAAACGGGCTGACGTCCTACAGTGGGCTTTCCAGCACCCAAGTTCTTCCTGCTGATCATAAATCCAAGTGGTTACCTTGTTATCTAGTGGATCACACAGCTCCGGGGCCCTAACAGGATCCACCTAAACTCTGCTTCTGCCTCAGCTGGAGAATGTGAGGGTAGAAATACATTTGGGGTTTCAGTGGGAAAGGAGCAGTGCCGGGAATTGCTTCTCAGGTACGTAGAAGGACGGCATCAGACGCCAGAGGCCCAGCCACCGCCTGCGGGGACCAGGAGCTGCAAGTCCATCCCAGCCCTCCCCCATCAGCACTTCATTTGGTAGCATTTTTCTTTACAAAAATACACACGGGACATCAATGGATTTAAGATTTTTGTTTGTTTGTTTTAATAAGACCCTATATTTGCATTTATTGTGTTTATCCCTACCCCTTAATGGGGGTTCCTTTAAAGGCCACAGTCATCTTGGGGTTAAGGGGCTGTAAGGGATTTCTTGCCAAAGATTGAAAACAAAGGCAAGGCTTTTTCCCACCATATTTGTGGATGCTTCCTTCAAGTTGCTGCCTAAGCAATGAACCACCCCCCATCTGTCAGCTTGTTGTACTTGGTGGCTTGCATGTTGCTGTGATGCTGGAAGCTATGCTATGACAGCTACACCAGCAGGGTCACCCGTGGTGGACAGGTTTCAGTGGAGTGTCCATACTAAGACAGACTAGGGACTGACCCCAAAAGGGAGTCCTTGGGTGGTGCAATGCTTCACGCACTCAGCTGCTCATCAAAAGGTTCCAGGTTCAGATTTACCCTGTGGTGCCTTGGAAGGAAGGCTTGGCAATCTACTTCCGAAAAACGAGCCACTGAAAACCCTATGCTGCACAATTCTTCTCTGACACACGTGGGGTTGCCATGACTCAGGGTGGACCAAACCAAAACCAAACAAACCCAGTGCCGTCGAGTCGATTCCGTCTCATAGCGACCCTACATTAAGCCCCAAATGAAGATCCAAATGCAAGGGGTGACTATTTTGTATTGTCAAAAGAAGACAATACTCTGTTGGGAATGACACCAAGGAGCCCTACTTTGCCTTGACTTTAGGGGACATATGTGTCCCCTTGTTACATGTGGTGATGCAGTAGCCTCGTCTAGCTCTTCTTCTGTGCAAAGTCCTCCCTGGGAAAACAGTCTGTGAAAACCAAAACCAAACCAAACCCGGTACAGTTGAGTCAATTCCCACTCATATTATAGGACAGAGTAGAACTGCCCCATGAAGTTTCCAAGGAGCGCCTGGTGGATTCGAACGGCCGACCCTTTGGTCAGCAGCCGTTTCCAGTCTGTGAAAAGATACACAATTTGTAGGTGTGACACGGTATCATCTTTCTTCCTAAAACCCAGACCTACCTGGTGGTACGGACGTGGTTCTTGCGCAAGCCGGGGCCCGTGCCCACTTGTAAACCAGCAGGGAAGGAGAAGAAACGACAAGTTACTCACCAGGTGGACATCAAGCACTGAGGCGTTATCATTCTGCGTTTCCAGAGTGTCTGTCTCACAGGTTAGGTAGAAGGTCCCCTTCTCCAAGGTAAATGTTGAACTGGAAGGTAACACTTTGCTGGAAAAATATGCAAGGGTCATGAGCAGGTTGCCACCAGAACGAAATCCATAGAAACCTCCACGATTGTGGCTACAGATACTGAGGTCGGGACGGTTTGGGGGATGAAAAAAAAATTTTTTTATGGTGTTCAAAGGGGATATGGTCACACCTGGAGATACAGTACTTGAGTTAATCTATTTGATTGTGGGTGCCATGAGCCAGAATCTACTCCATGACAACTGTGGGCGTGTCTTTAGTTAGTAGTGTGTTTTCTCTCCCTGCTTCTTTGTGTTTTCCAGACGCGATGTGTGAAGCTCATAACTGTGAGTAGGGAGTTCCTGGGGTCCAAGAAGCCCGCTGCTCATCTATGACTCTGGATAGTTGCTTCTCGCTGGTTAAGTTCTCCTCTCTTGGTGCTCACAGTTTGCCCCTTTATAGAAGACAACCTTGTGCATAGTTAGCAATGGTGATATCTGTTCTATTTACTGTTGTTTTTTTTCTTTTTGGCATGAAAGATTTAATTACATCAGTGGTTAAACACAATTTTCTGCCCCCCAGGGAACCCCAGAGGCAACAAAGTTAAGCAAGGCTGCTACCCGAGAGGTTGGCAGTGCAATGGGAGAAAACACCTGGTGATCTGCTCCTGTAGAGATTACAGCCTTGGAAACCCTATGGAGCAGTTCTACTCTGTCATATGGGGTCACTATGACTTGGAATCGGCTGGACAGCATCCCGCAATAATAACAACCCACAGGGTTCCTGATTCGGGTGGTCTGGTGTACGGTGCATGAGTGTGTATCAGGTGGTACTGATGCTGATGGTCTCGTCCAGGGACCACTATAGTTGTGCCACACGGAATTACATAATTAGAGAGTTGTGTTATATGCTTTCATCATACTGAAGCATATAAGGGAAACCTTGATGATGTAGTAATTAAGTGCTATGGCTGCTAACCAAGAGGTCGGCAGTTCCAATCCCCCAGTTGCTCCTTGGAAACTCTATTGGGCAGTTCTACTCTGTCCTATAGGGTCGCTATGAGTCAGAATTGACTTGTCGGCAGTTGGTGGTTGGTTAAGCATATAAGACAAAGCTCTAATTGTTGACTCAACGGCAATGGCTTTGGGATTGTATGCTGTGTAAGGAGAGTCCAAAGTGTACCTCAGTAACAAGGACACAAAAGCCAATGGAATGCAGGTAGAGAGCTGTTTATGCAGGGAAACTGCCTTGTTTTGTCGTGAGATGACAACCAGTGTTAACTGTTGAAGTAATTGGTCCATCTTGGTGGTGTCAGCTGCCCTGGAGTCAACCCTAACTCATGGTGACCCCATGCACAATGGAACGAAACGCTGCCTGGTCTTGTGCCATCCCGGTGATCAGTTTTCAGTCAGATCATTGTGACCCACAGGGTTTTCACTGGCTGATTTTCAGAACTAGATTGCTAGGCCGTTCTTCCTAGTCCATCTTAGTATGGAAGCTCCGCTGAAACCTGCTCAGCATCATAGCAACACGCAAGCCTCCACGGAGAGATGGGTGCTGGCTGCGCACGAGGTGCGCTGGCCAGAAGTCCAACCCGGGTCTCCCTCATAGACGGTGAGAATTCTACCATCTCGAACCAAATAGTATTTAAGTTGGGTATTAATTTAGGGGCTCAGGAATGCACAATTATTTTCTTTTTTGAAATACAGGGCAGTTTTTTTTTTAACCTGTGGAAATTTGCCATGTGAAGGTTTCTGCAGGCACAAATTGTCCCCAGAGTTCGATGTTTGGTGTTAGGAGAACTGGGCAGGCAGGGGTGGCCATCTGTCATATGGAGAGAACCTCAGCATGGCGCGTGGTCGCCCCCTGGTGGCTGAGCTGAGAGCAGCTGTGGAGAAGAAGGACTTCCCCTCTCACCTTCCATACCATGTCCTCTTCCTGAGATCCCCTCCTGGCTTAGCTCACAGCTCACCTCTGCTGACAACACCCTGTCTGAGGTCATCCTCTTAAGGAGCCCTGGTGGCACAACGATTAAGTCCTGAGCTGCTAAGTGAAAGGTTGACAGTTTGAACCCACCAGCAGCTCCGCAGAAGAAAGACCTGGTGATCTGTTTCAGTAAAGACGACAGCCTGGGAAACCCTATGGGGCAGCTCTACTCTGTCCTGTGTGGTCGCTGTGAGTGGGAATCAACTCAAGGGCACCCAACAACAACAAGGTCATCCTCTCAGGATGGGAGACTACTGAGGTCATTATAACCTCTGTGCCTCTCATCTGGGAACTGCACGTAATTCTCTCTGTAAACATCTGACTCTGAATGGAAGACACTCGAACTAGTTAGGAATCCTGACCTTTTCAATATCAAACAAAGAAATGAAAAAGTTGCCCCAAAATTGCATAGTTCTTAGTAAATCAGGTTTATTTGTATTTTTCCTGGTCATAAAAGTAAGGCATATTGAGAAAACTTTGAAAATAAAGAATAGTACAAGGAAAGGAAGGTGCCTTGGTGGCACAGTGGTTACAATGCTCGACTGCTCACTGAAAGGTCAGCAGTTTGAACCCACCAACTGCTCTGCAGGAGAAACGATGGGGCAGTCTGCTGCTGTCAAGATTATAGCCTTGGAAAGTATATGGGGCAGTTCGATTCTGTCCTACAGGGTCACTAGGAGTCAGAATCAACTTGAAGGCAAAGGGTTTTGGTTTATGTAAAATATACAATGGGGGGTGGCAAAAAATACGCTACAAAATAATAGTGGTTTCCCAGACTTTCTGAATTGTGGGTCATATTGCTTTTCTAATAATTTTTTTAAGTAATTTCCTCCTTCTAATTTTAATTTTTAGTTACTTCTATTCATCTTCTTCCTAATAAAAGTATAAGCAAGAATATTCTGGAAGTGCTTGTTCTTTTCAAAATTTTATTTCTTTAGTGGTCCTACATGCATATGGTATAAAATACAGCAGAAAGTAGCCCTCTTTGCCCATATCCTGTGTGATTCAGAGTTCTCCTGCCTAGAAGCAAACTCGTTTTGGGAGTATTTTTTTAATATGATATTTACCTTTTGGTTTTGTCACTGACATGGTTAAAAGATAATAAAAATAACAAAACGGAAACATTAGTGTATACTCCAGGACTCAAGAAGTACATTTTTCAATGATAATTTAAAAAAATATATTATTACCAGAAAAAAGAAATACCAGATTTCCTTGGTTCATAGAATCAAAATTTGATAAAATCAAAATCATCTCTTTTTTAACCTTTATTATCCACTCTGTTTTACACACGTATTAGTTTTCCATCTTGGTAAGTAGAATATTTTTGCATCATTAAATTTGGGCACAAAAACGAGGCTCATAGACACTCATTTCCAGATTATAGAAAGAACACTTACAACCCAATAATAGAAAGAAAAATAACCTAGTAGAAAAATGAGCAACACATACCAATTCCGATGGCTAAAATACATAATGCCGACATCAATAAATGTTGGTGAGGATGTGGAGCCACAGGAACTCCCATTCATCCCTGGTGGGAGTGCACAACATGGCCGAATGGAAGACCCTGGCAGTTTTCTTACAAAGCCAAACATCATCTTGGTTATCTAGTGCTCTATAACAGAAATGCCACAAGTGGGTGTCTTTAATGAACACAAATTTATTTTCTCTCAGTTTAGGAGTCTAGAAGTCCAAAGGGAGGGTGCTGGCTGGAGAGGAACGTTTTCTCTCTCTGTAGGCTCTGGGGGAAGGTCCTGTTCCCTGGTGATCTTCATATGGTGTGGCATCTATCTTCTCCCATCTTTGCTTGCTTCTCTGTGCCTAAGCTGCTCTTGTTCTCTGTCAAAAGTGATTGTCTTAAAATACACCCTACACTGATATAGCCTCTTAACAAAGAAATCCCATTCTTAAATGAGAATATAACCACAGGTATACTCATCACTGTCAAGTCGATTCTGACTTATAGAGACCCTACAGGACAGAGTAGAACTGACTCAAGGGTTTCAAGGCTGCAATCTTTATGGAAGCAGATTGCCCCATCTTTCTCCTGTGGAGCGGCTGGTGGGTTCAAACCACCAATATTTTGGTGAACAGCTGAGCACTTAATCACTGTGCCACCAGGTAAAGGGGTTAGGATTTAAAACATATGTTTTAGGGGGACACAATTCAACCCACAACACTGTATGATCCAACAATCGTGCTCCTTGATTTACCAACATTGAAAGCCTACATTCACACAAAAACGTGCAGACAGTGTTTATGGGAGGGTTTCTTATCTGTAGTTCTCAACAGTGTGGTGGCTGAATGCATCTCTCTGTCTCCTTCCTGAGCCATCAGCAACCACAGTGCACCCCCTGCTTCCTTCTGTGGGGTAACATTGTCTCCCAGGATGGACCCTGGGCACACAGAAGGCACTCATGCTCCTGCCCTTTAAATGCTGGAGTCCTAGGCTGCCTCCAAGCAGCCAGCTCTGCTCGCTCTGCAATCAGAGCTCCAAGGACATTGGCATTGCCCAGGACATATACCAAGCCCTCCGGAGTGCCCACTGAGACCCCTCTCCCTGGGTGGAGACGGGCACCCCCACCCACCGACAGCTCCACTGAGGATCAAGATCTAACTACCCACTCTTTTCTTGGTCTCTCTAACCAAGAAAATCAGCCTTATTTAAAGGCAGAAGGTGGGTGGTTACGTATCTAAGGGCTGCAAAACTGGTCCTGACCACTTCCTTCGCAAATCCTGCAGAAGCCTTTTGTTTTGGGGCCTCAACCAAAATGAATACTAAAAACATTTTGTTTAGCATTCTGTGATTTTTAGCAAAGACAGATTAGTGAAGGTTATATACATTATTGAAGAGAAATGTGGATCTCTCCTAATCAAGAAATGCCTTACAGAGGACGGAAAATCTTACCTGTGCTCAGATACCTTTCTGCTATATGCATGACTGTGTATGAACGTGTCCATTGCTGCTTAAAGCACTAATGGAATGTGATTATTGAAACAGTGAGGAGCTACCGTAAGGGATGATGAAGACTAAGAAGATCCTGCGGGAATACACCATCCAATCCAAATAACTGCACCACAAAGATCAAACCAGTAGCTGTGGAGTCAATTCCGCCTCGTGGCGCCCCTGTGTGTGTCAGAGTAGAACTGTGCTCCTCAGAGTTTTCACTGGCTGATTTTTCAGGAGCAGATTGCCAGATCTTTCTTCTGGGGTGCCCCTGGGTCAACTCAAATCTCCAAGCTTTCGGTTAGCAGCCGAGTGCCTTAACCGTTTAACCGACCCAGGGCCTGCAGAAAATTCCTGTTCCTGTGAAGATGCCCCAAGTACTGAAGGTTAAATATGTTCTGAGACGGATTTCCACTTTGGTATCTGTACCACTGATCAGTTTAATGTCTATTTCTCTTCAATTCTGGTACTGGGGAATATTCTGCCTATTGCCCCATTTCCTTACTGTGCTGTTGATTTCCTGGGCACAAAGCCTACACAGAATTGATTCCTAAGTTCTTCGGCTGAGAGTTTCCCATCTCCTGTTTCAGGGTTCACGTCTAAGAGCAAGCATCTCTCTGGGGAGGAATGCCCTCCAAACCCAGCGGTCGGGTCAGAGGCTCACCATGCCTCAGCTCCCAGCTCAGGAAGATCCATTTCCGGAAGCAAAGTTATGTGACTGGATGGAGGAGTCTGGATCCCTGCCCAGGTTCTGCACCACCAAGTATTGCCCTAATTCCTTTGATTCAGAGTGTCTGAGGGGAATTACTCCTCATTTGCAACAAGCCCCCCAGGAAACTGCTAACCTCCCAGGCTCTGATCCTCCCGTGTGAGCCCAGGAACTGCTGGCACTCGCCATCTGCTCTAAGGCACACACTTCCCGACTCCGACTCATGGCCACCTCTTATGTTACAGAGTAGAACTGCTCCATGGGGACTTCTTGGCTGCAATCTGTCACATCGGGCCTCTAGGAGTAGAAATCGACTTGATGGCAGCTAATAACAACAACAATCTTTATGGAAGCAGGTCGCCTAGCCTATCTTCCACGGCAGTGCTGGGTTACTTAGAACCACCAATCTTAAGATAAGCAGCCGAATGCCAAGTGTTTGCGCCAGGAAGGGACCTTACATAGAAGAGGAATTTCACGTCCTCCCAGTGTTCCCCCGGGAGTGGACAGGGCTGGCTCTGCAAAGCCACTCAGGCCTCCGCATTATTTGCACAAATGCTTTCTTCTGCAACCAGGAAAATTCACCTGGCTTAGTCTAATGTAGTAACCATCCATAATGTAATGTAATGCAATATAATGCAATCATCTTCCATAACTTTTTCTATATAACAATAACCTTGTTTGATGTGTGCTTGTGTTTAAGGACGCCTTATTAAATACATACTGTTGATTCATTAACGTTGAACTCATGGCTGACAGCACAGTAACTCACGTCTGAAGGAAGCTTACCTAACACACCCGTTTCTCCATGAGGCACATCACAGCCTTCCTGTGCTTAGGGACAGGAGACAGCACTTCCGCACAATGCCTGGGGCCATTTAAACAGCAAAATCAGCAGCAAAGAACACAAAAATGTGGCCTGAAACAGACCAAGAAAAGGACTTGTTTACAGTCTGAGAGCTGAGGCCAGAAGGCAGAGCATCACCTTGTCCAGCCTCAGCTGGGGCAGCTCACATTTCTCAGCACTCTGTGCGCGTCCATGAGTGATCGTGAAGGCACCACCAGTAATAATTGTGGGGTTACAGATACATCTGAGCAAGTGGGTGAATGAGCAAGCATGGAAGCCGGGGACAATGAGCATCAGCTGTATTATATCCTAGGCACTGTGCAGGATAAACCTGCTGCCATCCAGGTGGTTCTGGCTCATAAACGGTGCTATAGGACAAGGGGAAACTGCCTCATAAGATTTCCTAATCTTTACGGGAGCAGACGCCAACCTCTTTCTCACTGGGAGCCGCTGGTGGGTTCGAACCACGGACTTTTTAGTTCACAGCTGAGTGCTTTAACCACTGTGCCACCAGGGCTCCTTCTGTACAGGACAGTCAGATGCATTTTCCCATTTTATGCTCACAATAATCTTGTGAGGTAGACATTTCTATTCCTTCGTTACAGGTGAGGAGACTGAGGCACGGGAAGGGAAAGTAAGGTAGCTGGTGACCAGCAGAGTGGCATTTCTACCTCAGAAGCCCCTCTGCTGGGTTCCCTGCCTGAGCTGGGTAGGTGCTGCACCCTCTTACACTTTCCTCAGAGGGAACGCACTGTGCCAAGTCTGGGCGGCATAAGGCTCGGGTTTGTGGGAGGCCACCTGCTTGCAGGTTTGGTGTCGCTCCTCTCACTGGGACAGGAAGAAAGGGGTTACAGGTGTAGAGCACACACCCCTCCTCCCACGAGGCTCTGTGTCTGTCCTGGCGCAGGTAGCAGGGATCTGCACAGATAAGCAGACCTCTGAGGTATTCCAGTTTCAAATGCCCTGTGGTGCTACCTTCCCCTCCATGCAGTCTTCCTCCAGGAGGGCCTCTCAGCTCCAGGAGAGGCAGCTTAGCCTTTCCAGAGGTGGCCTACTTCCTCTTTGACACACTATTAACCCTCTTTCTACAGAACAATCTCCTCTTTGTAGCTTCCAGGTATCACCTTCGGCTCTGTCCCTGGGAAGAATGGTCTGCGCACTTCCCTTTGCCTGGCTCATCAGCTTCCTGGTCTGCACAAAGAGCCCAGTAAGCCCTGGGTCCAAAACCACCAGTTCCTGTGGGGTTGACTCCCACTCACGGTGACCCCATGGGTGTAAGAGCAGAACTGGGCTCCCTAGGGTTTTCTGTGACTGATTTTTTGGAAGTAGATTGCTAGGCCTTTCTTCCAAGGTACCTCTGGGTGGACTAGAACCTCCAACACGATGGAACTGCCTTGTTTCTCTGTGTCTCACACCTGTTCTGCCTTTGACAGGGTGCAGTCTTACCACTTTTTTTATCGCTTGTTTTAGTGGAAAATATGTGAGTTTTCCTTCTCTGACAGGTATCCTCCTTACACAAGTTCCGGCTTTCTCAGGTCTTACTATACATAACTTTCAGAGTTAGAAAAAGAATTCATAGAGCAGAAAAAAAAAAAAAAAGTTCCTTATTAGAGTGTAAAAATTGGTTTGGAATTATTCATTCTATTATTCGAATCCAAGGTGTCCTGATGGGGAAGTGGTTAAGCACCAGGCTGCTAACCAAAAGGTTGGCTGTTCAAACCCTCCCAGCGACTCTGCAGAAGAAAGGCCTGGCAACCTTCTTCTGCAAAGATTACAGCCAAGAAAGACCTATGGGGACGTTCTACTCTGACACATGAGGTCACTGTGAGTCAGAATTGATTCAAGAGCACTCAACACCAACAGCGTTATTCAAATCCAAGATGTTAAGCTCTCAAGGGAAGATCATGAATTGTTGATGTTTTCTTTCTTTCTCGTTCTGTTTTCTCCCAAGCCAATACTGGGGATACTATGAAGCAACTTTTTCAAAGCGATCTCATTGATCAAGGGTACTGATTATGTTTAGTTTCTTCACTCAGTTCCACGAACTTCCGATATAATCCTTGCAACACAATAGAGATAATAATTTGCTCCGTCAGACATTCTTAGGAAATGAGACATTGTATCTGTAAATATCCAAAGCTAATACTCTTTGAACGAAAAAAAAGTGATCCTTTTAAAATCTGTGGCCTGAGACACTGTATTACAATGACTGTTTCGTTTTAATTTTTAAGTAGTAAAACAAAACCAGCTCTGTGGTCCGATTCTCAAGACATTTCATACCACATTCCAAAGAGGACATCAAATTAAGAAAAAATTAACATTAGTGTTTTTTTCATTACAAATGTCATACACGATAAAAAATTTAGTAAAATGTTGAACAGGAGGGAAAAAAAGACAAAAAAGCACACCTAGTTCCTTCTACATCTGAATGAAAATGCGTGTGCTGACAAAGCTTAGATTTCTCTAAGATTTGCACAAACCTTTCCCTTGTCTGCAGGATGCTCTGTGTCACACCTGCTCCCACTAGGTAGGCTTTTAGTTTGAAGGACAATGATCTTGTGGGTGGGAGTTTAGCTCAAACAGTCTAAACAATCACTTGAGAAGCCCGAAAACTGTTCATACAGCAAAAACCATCCCGGCCTTTTGCTTTCAGGCTGCGCTTGGCCCTACCAACAGTGCCTACACAGCAGCCAGAGCTCCTGCCTCTGCGAACAGAACCCCAAAGTTTGAGTTTAGGCAGCAGGTGGAGGTCAGCACTCTCAGGGCAGGTTGGCCCCTCCCTAGCCTCCTTGGCAGCCTGAGGTAGTCATGTGGTCACTTCTGGTCATTAGATATTAAGAGGATTTTGCTGGTGGGGGAGGGAACAACTGGGGAAGCTCTCCCCTCTGTTCTCCAAAACAAAAGAATGGAACCTTGCCAAAGAGAACTTTTCTTTGTTTTGGTCTTCTCTTTCCTTCTGCATGAGTCCCTGGAGTAAGGACATGCTGTCTGACATTGTGGCATTGTGACCATGAGGCAAAAAACCAGAGAATCAAAAACCACAAAGGGGAAGATGGTGGGACAGGAAAATGGGAAGAGCCTGGATCTTGAGAATGTTGGGCAGCTGTGCTCACTCTGGACTGTAGCTCTCCAGACTTTATGTCAAGTAAATGATCAGCCTAGTAAAACAAAAGAAACCAGCTGCTGTCCAGTCAAGTCTGACTCTCAGCGATCCCATGTACATCAGAGTAGGATTGTGCTCCGAAGAGCCTTTAGTGGAGGATTTTTTGGAAATAGATATCAAGCCTTTCTTTTGAGGTGGACTCAAACCTCCCACCTTTGGTTAGCAGTTGAGCATGGTAACCATTTTCACCACCTAGGGACTCCACCAGCCCATCAGACAGGTCCAAATCCTACAAATGGACAATGCTAATTTATCAATCAACGGTTAGGATTAGAATAAAGACTTATTTAGACATTTGAGTATCAAATATTTTTGCTACAATGAGTCCTTCTCTTAGGAAGATACTGGAGGATGTGCTCCCTCAAAATGAGGGAGTAAACCATGAAAGAATAAAATATGGGGTACGACAAACAGGCAAACCAACACAGGCAACAGGTGACTACACTTCCTAGAATGATGAAGGGGTAACCCCAAGCTGACATACATGCATCAAGCCCTAGAGGGTAACCAGGCCAGACAAAAGCAGGTCAGAAAGCCTTGGGGGAAACTTCTGTGAGACAATGAAATTAATATAATCTGATGCATCTAATCTATTTGAGAAGGAATTATGACATCTGGTGGAGAGTTTGGGATTCCGTTAGGGAAGTAATGAAACAAAAACTAAGCACATAGGCCCCCAGACACCTTTATAGCTCAGTAGTGAAGTTATTCCTGAGGTTCACCTTCCAGCCAAAGATTAGACAGGCCCTTAAAACTGAACAACACTGAACATTCACGTCAGCCCAGGGGCAAGGACCAGAAGGCAGGAGGGACAAGAAAGCTGGTAATGGGGAACCCAAGGTCAAGACAGGGAAAGTGTTGGCACGTCGTGGGGTTGGCAACCAGTGTCACGAAACAATATGTGTATTGTTTAATGAGAAACTAGTTTCCTCCGTAAACCTTCATCTAAAGGACAATTAAAAAAAAGAAAACTAAGCACATAGAAGATTTAGGAAACAGGGAAAACAAAACGTCATCCAGGAAAGGAAAAGCAATCATAGTCTATCACAGTGCCCACACAGCCTTAACCAAATACTCCATATTGACCTAACCACAATCATGATGTGACTATACTGGTAGACAGGTGGGGTGGGCACCTGGAGGGTGGCAAGGCTGCATGTATCCATGGTGGGTGTGGGGAGGGGGAAAAGACAGCTAAATCTTCATCTCCTACAGTGGAAAGTCATTAGCTGAGACCTAGATCCCAAAGAACAAGACATGTCTATCTACAAAGGAACCCGGGTTACGCAATGGTTAAGCGGTTGGCTGATACCTGAAGGGTTGAAGGTGTGAACCCCCCCAGCAGCTCCACGGGAAAAAGACCTGGCAATCTGCTTCTGTAAGATTACAGCCAAGAAAACCCTGTGGGGCAGTTTTACTCTGTCACATGGGGCCACTATGAGCCGGAATCAACTCGACAGCACCTAATAACAACAACATCTATCTGTAAGCCTGTTATTTGGACACATGGAATTAATAATCCAAAGAATCAGCTAAAAGAGTTGAAGGTGTTGCACCTGGGGAAGTAAGTTGGAAGGGGAGGTGGACAGGGACCTGCTCTTTTTCCCAACAAACTGTATACAACGATTTGACTACCAAACTCTGTGCATATGATTTTGATGCAAAAAAACAAACACAAAAGAAGAGGACTGGATGACACAGTCTCAAAAGTTCCCTTCCACCTCCAAAGAGCTGTGACTCTTTTAGGGCAAGTTTTGCTCCTGGAATGGAAAGGGTCTGGAGAGTGGGCACAGAAAGGACAAAGAAGCACGAACTTAATCCATTTCCCAAATGAGCTTGGACTTGGCCTTGCTTGCACTTGGAATGCCTGCCTTCTTTCTCATCTTGAACTCCGTGAGGAACTTAGTCATGACAAAGAAACTGGCCAGTGATGGCAGCAGCTAGGAATTACCAGGGTGTCCACCCAGACACACTCACATATAAATAACAGATAAAACACCTTTTCCCAGACTAAATGTTTAAATACTTAGACACACTTTTCCAGTGAAATGAGAAGCAGTGAAAGACAGGGAGATTCTAACATGTATTTTTTTCCAGGTAGAAACGAGGCTGACATTTTCATTTGAAGCAAATCCTTCAGTGAGACAATCCTTCAGTGAGAAAATCCTTCTAGTTCATTTTCAAGTTCTTTTGTGATCTTCCAAACACTAGTTTTTAACACTGATAGCCAGAAAAAAAATGAGCTCTTTTATATCATTATACATTTCTTTTTTATTACTTTATCATTGAAAGCAGATTATTAAATAATTAACCATTGGACTTGTATTATTATAAGTTGAGATTTTGTCATTGCCTCCTAATGCCCTCACTGTTCTTGTTGCTGTTGTTGTTAGGTGCCATCGAGTCAGTTGTGTCTCACAGCAGCCCCATGTCAAACTGAACAAAAAACTGCCCAGTCCTGTGCTATCCTCAAAATCATCCTATGTTTGAGCCCATTGTTGCAGCCAATGTGTCAGTCCATCTCATTTAGGGTCTTCCTCTTTTTCGCTGACCCTCTACTTTACCAAGCATGATGTCCTTTTGCAGAGGCTGGTCTCTCCTGAAAACGTGTCCAAAGTACTTAACATGAAGGAGCTTCAAAGGAGCATTCTGGCTTTACTTCTTCCAGGACAAATTTGTTTGTTCTCTGGCACTCCATATTGTATTCCATATTCTTTAACAACATCATAATTCGAAGGACTTAATTCTTTTCCAGTTTTCTTTATGCATTGTACATCTCTCACATGCCTATGAGGTGATCAGAAACACCGTGGCTTACATCAGGTGCACCTTAGTCCTCAAAGTGACAACTTTGCTTTTTAAGATTTTTTTTTTTAAATACTTTTTACTGTGCTGCAAGTGAAAGTTTACAAATCAAGTCAGTCTCTCACATATAAACTTATACACACCTTACTACATACTCCCACTTAATCTCCCCCTAATGAGTCAGCCCGTTCTCTCCTTCCAGTCTCTCCTTTCGTGACCGTTTTGCCAGTTTCTAACCCTCTCTACCCTCCCATCTCCCCTCCAGACAGGAGATGCCAACACAGTCTCAAGTGTCCACCTGATACAAGCAGCTCACTCCTCATCAGCATCTCTCTCCTACCCACTGTCCAGTCCCTTCCATGTCTGATGAGTTGTCTTCGGGAATGGTTCTTGTACCCGGCCAGCAGAAGGTTTGGGGACCATGACCACCGGGATTCTTCTAGTCTCAGTCAGACCATTAAGTCTGGTCTTTTTATGAGAATTTGGGGTCTGCATCCCACTGTTCTCCTGCTCCCTCAGGGGTTCTCTGTTGTGCTCCCTGTCAGGGCAGTCATCGGTTGTGGCCAGGCACCATCTAGTTCTTCTAGTCTCAGAATGATGTAAGTCTCTAGTTCATGTGGCTCTTTCTGTCTCTTGGGCTCATAATTATCTTCTAACTTTGGCGTTCTTCATTCTCCTTTGATCCAGGTGGGTCGAGACCACTTGATGCATCTTAGATGGCCGCTTGTTAGCATTTAAGACCCCAGACGCCACATTTCAAAGTGGGAAGCAGAATGTTTTCTTAATAGAATTTATTTTGCCAATTGACTTAGAAGTTCCCTTCAGCCATAGTCCCCAAACCCCCGCCCTTGCTCCGCTAACCTTCGAAGCATTCAGTTTATTCAGGAAACTTCTTTGCTTTTGGTCCAGTCCAGTCGAGCTGACCTTCCCTGTATTGAGTATTATCCTTCCCTTCACCTAAAGTAGTTCTTATCTACTATCTAATCAGTAAGTAACCCTCTCCCACCCTCCCTCCCTCCCCCTTCTCATAACCACAAAAGAATGTGTGCTTCTCAGTTTATACTATTTCTCAAGATCTTATAATAGTGGTCTTAAACAATATTTGTCCTTTTGCATCTGACTAATTTCACTCAGCATAATGCCTTCCAGGTTCCTCCCTGTTATGAAATGCTTCACAGATTCATCACTGTTCTTTATCGATGTGTAGTATTCCATTGTGTGAATATACCATCATTTATTTATCCATTCATCCGTTGATGGACACCTTGGTTGCTTCCAGCTTTTTGCTATTGTAAACAGAGCTGCAATATACATGGTGTGCATATATCTGTTTGTGTAAAAGCTCTTATTTCCCTAGGATATATTCTGAGGAGTGGGGTTTCTGGGTTGTATGGTAGTTCTATTTCTAACTTTTTAAGGAAACACCAGATAGATTTCCAAAGTGGTTGTACCATTTTACATTCCCACCAGCAGTGTATAAGAGTTCCAATCTCTCCACAGCCTCTCCAACATTTATGATTTTATGTTTTCTGGATTAGTGCCAGCCTTGTTGCAGTGACACGGAATCTCATCGTGGTTTTAATTTGCATTTCTCTAACGGCTAATGATCGAGAGCATTTTCTCATGTATCTTTTAGCTGCCTGAATATCTTTTTTAGTGAAGTGGGTGTTCATATCCTTTCCCCAATTTTAATTGTGTTTTTTGTCTTTTTGTGGTTGAGTTTTAACAGAATCATATAGATTTTAGAGATCAGGCGCTGATTGGAGATGTCATAGCTGAAAATTTTTTCCCAAACCCTGGGTAGTCTTTTTACTCTTTTGGTGAAGTCTTTAGATGAGCATAGGTGTTTGATTTTTAGGAGCTCCTAGTTATCTGGTCCCTCTTCGTTATTTTTTGGTAATGTTTTATATTCTCATTATGAATTGTATTAGGGCTCCTAACGTTGTCCCTATTTTTTCTTCCATGATCTTTATCGTTTTTCTCTTTATCTTTAGGTCTTTGATCCACTTGGACTTAGTTTTTGTGCATGGTGTGAGGTATGGATCCTCTTTCATTTTTTTGCAAATGAATATCCAGTTATGCCAGCACTATTTGTTAAAAAGACTATCTTTTCCCCAATTAACTGACACTGGGCTTTTGTCAAATATCAGCTGCTCATATGTGGATGGATTTATATCTGGGTTCTCAATTCTGTTCCATTGGTCTGTGTGCCTGTTGTTGTACCAGTACGAGGCTGTTTTGACCACCATGGCTGTATAATATGTTCGAAAATCAGGTAGAATGAGGCCTCTCACTTTCTTCTTCTTTTTCAGTAATGCTTTACTTATCCGGGGCTTCTTTCCCTTCCATATGAAGTTGGTGATTTGTTTCTCCATCACATTAAAAAAGGTCATTGGAATTTGGATCGGAAGTGCATTGTATATATAGATGGCTTTTTGTAGAATAGACATTTTTACAATGTTAAGTCTTCCTATCCATGAGCAAGGTATGTTTTTCCACTTATGTGGGTCCCTTTAGTTTCTTGCACTAGTACTTTGTAGTTTTCTTTGTGTAGGTCTTTTACTTTTTGGTAAGATTTATTCCTAAGTATTTTATCTTTTGGGGGCCACTGTGAATGCTATTGATTTGGTGATTTCCTCTTCGATGTTCTTTTTGTTGATGTAGAGGAATCCAAGTGATTTTTGTATGTTTATCTTGTAACCTGAGAGTCTGCCGAACTCTTCTATTAGTTTCAGTAGTTTTCTGGAGGATTCCTTAGGGTTTTCTCTGTATAAGATCATGTCATCTGCAAATTGGGATACTTTTTCTTCTTCCTTGCCAATCCGTATGCCGTTTATTTCTTTGTCTAGCCTAATTGCTCTGGCTAGGACCTCTAGCACAATGTTGAATAAGAGTGGTGATAAAGGGCATCCTGCTTTTTAAGACTGTAAAGAGGCCTTTTGCGGCAGATTTGCCCAATGCAGTACGTCTTTGATTTCTTCACTGCTGATTCCATGGACGCTGATTGTGGATCCAGGTATACTGAAATCCTTGACAACTTTAGACTTTTCTCCATTTATCGTGATGTTGCTTATTGGCCCAGTTGTGAGGATTTTTGTTCTCTCTGTGCTGAGGTGTAATCCATACTGAAGGTTGTGGTCTTTGATCTTCATCTGTAAACACTTCAAGTCCTCTTCACTTTTAGCAAGCAAGGTTGTGTTATCAACATATCACAGGTTGAATGAGTCTTCCTCCATTGAGAGGAAGTTTGTTTTCATTATATTGAGGTGTAATCCATTCCCTCACTACACTTAGCTCGCTCTCCTGACACCCATGACCACCATGAGATTTCGAGGCAAGAGGCCATTGTGGTAGATGGGCTCCGTCTGTCTGTGGGGAGGCTGGGTGGCTTCCACTCTCTAAGTTACTGAGTCCTCAGGAGTCAGTTCGATTTGAGGGCTCCATGGGGAAATAAATTCCTTCCTCGAAGACCAACATGTCATCAAATTACAGGGACATACAGCCAGCTACCGCGGAGATAGTTCCAGACACCAGAAGGATTAAATGGAGGTTGTTGGAGATCAACTTCCTCTTTGCCTTGGAAGATGTTTGCCTCTTCTCTTGTGTATTTCAGGTATCTCAGAGAAGCAAAAGTAAACCCAGCATTCTGCTAGAGGTGTACACCAGAGAGTTCTGCTGGGATGGGGGATGGCTAGAGCTGCGAATGTGAGCCTGGAGAGGCTCACCGAGCCCCAATCTCAGGCTCTGTAAGTCACCACTACTCTTAAGAACCCATTGTTGTGGCCAGTGTGTATTTTGACTGCTTTCCAACCTAGGGGCTCAACTTCCAGTGCTACATTTGTCAATATTCTGTTCTGATCCACAGGGTCTTCACTGACTAATTTTGAGATGCAACTCAGAAGGCAAATGGGAATGATATGACTGAGCCCAAAGGGACTGCCTTCAAGAGAAGCCAATGGAGTTGACGCCTGGAATTAGGAGACTACCCATGTTAGGCCACGTGGGCAGGAATTATCTAGGGTAAGAAGCACCCATTTGTTAGTCTGTTGTACTATGGTGGCTTGCATGTTGCTGTGATGCTGGAAGCTAGGCCACTGGTATTTCAAATACTAGCAGGCCCCCCCATGATGGACTGGTTTCAGTGGAGCTTCCAGGCTAAGAGAGACCAGGAACAATGGTCTGATAATCTACATCTGAAAATTAGCCAGTGAGAACCCTATATATCCCATCAGAATATTGTCCAATAGAGTGCTGGACAGCCTCCTAGGATGGAAGGCTGTCAAAATTCACAGTGGCCACAACAATGAACTCGAGAATACCAACGATCATGAAGATCGTGCAGGACCAGGCACCATTTCATTCTGTCGTGTGTGGGATTGCCAAGAGTTGGAGCTGACTTGATGGCAACTAACAAAAACCAAAGTGTAGAAGCTGCTACTGAGTGTGATGCTGACAAACAAAGAGGACAGAGGTTAAGTGGTCAGGATTGAGAGGGGTCTACCAGGGGCTCACAAGGACCAGGATGTTAGTGTTCTTAGGTGCCATCAGGTTGCTTCTGACTAGAGTGACACCTATGCACAACAGAATGAAACACTGCCTGGTCCTGTGACATTCTCACAATCATTGCTATGTTTAAGCCCATTACTGCAGCAACTGTAGGGTCTTCCTTTTTTTTGCTGACCCTCTACCAAGCATGATGTCCTCCTCCAGGGTCTCGTCCCTCTGGATAATATGTCCAAAGTACACAAGACAAAGTCTTGCCATCCTCACTTCTAAGGAGCATTCTGGCTGTATTTCTTCCACGACACATTGGTTCGTTATTCTGGCAGTCCAGGCCATATTCAATATTCTTCGCCAACACCGTAATTCAGATGCTTCAATTCCTCTTCAGTCTTACTTATTTATTGCCCAGCTTTCACCTGCATATAAGACTGTGACCTTTCAGCTCTTTTTTCTCTCTCTGTCTTTTTCATTGTACTGAAAACACACACTCCAAAACATCCACCGACAAAACATTCACATTAACAACCCAATGACATAAATGACATCAACACTCATGCAGAGCCAGCTATCTTTTGAGCTGCTATTTGAGAGCAGAAGAACTTTACAAAGACCTATGTCTTTAGCTGCACCATACAGACAAAAAAAGCTTCTTGCTGGCTAATTTCTTTACAGAACAAATTTGAATATTCAAGATACATGATACGTCACTTCAAATTTGTCTAATCCAAGGAAGTTAACCAAGTCAAAAATCCACTGCCTTCAAGTCGATTCTGACTCATAGCGACCCTATAGGTTTTCCAAGGCTGTAAATCTTTATGGAAGCAGTCTACCACATCCTTCTCCCTCAGAGATGCTGGTGGTTTTCAACTGCTGACCTTTTGGTAATCAATCAATCACTTTAACCACTGTGCCACCAAAGGCTCCTTAAACAAGTAAGTGGCTTTTATGTTCACATCAGTTGAATGAATTTATAATGGATACTGACTTGTTAGGCAGAACCATCCAAACTGAGGCCTGGGGAAGATTTGTGGTTTGTCTTGTTATTTTTACCATTTCTTGACCCAGAGTGGCTACCTAACTGCTACCTGCCTAATCTTGTATCTAGCTGAGAAAGAAGGGAAGAGCAACAAAAAAGAAGAGTTACTACAACAGGTCCAACAGCTAGACTTTAACTCACCATCGGCCAAGCTAGAATCGATAGGTATGCATGTATTAAAAATGAATATTGATCATATTGAGTCCTCTTTCTGAAAGTGAACCAAGCTACTAGCCTGGAGGAGGAAGATGACTCCCAGTAGAAACTCTGCACCTGCACAAATTTTATTTCAAAGAGAACTTGCTCAACATTGGCTAGGTAATTATTGACAGCCTACACATGTTAGCGCCTGTCCATATATACACGCTAGTGACAATACTGCATATGTTAAAATAGAAAATAAAACAACTGATCCCATAGACAATCTTCTGATCTCTTTGTAAAGATCACACTTTCTAGCTCCAGTTAGAGAACATTTCATTTAAAAGGAAAAAAATACCTAAAATCTAAGACATTCCACTAACTACTCCAATCTTTAAGTTCACATTATGTGTTTGAGAGTCACTGCATTAGTTTGCTATTGCTGCTGTAACAAATTACCACAAACTTAGTGGCTTAAAACAAGGCATTTTTTCAAGGTTCATCACGTTGTGGCAGGTATCAGGACTTCATTTGTCTCTATGGATAAATAATATTCCATTGTACGGTTTAGACCATATTTTGTTTATCCATTCATTTGTCGGTAGACACGTGGGTTGTTTCCACCATTTGACTATTGTGAATAACACTGCAATGAACATTCGTGTACAAGTATCTGTTTGAGTCCCTGATTTCAAGTCTTCTGGGTCTACACCCAGGAGTGGAATTTCTGGATCATACGGTGTCCAGCGAACCTGGTTGCTCTCTCAGAGATTCCTGAAATTCAAGCCAAAATAGCCGCCATTTGGCTCTGGGAAGCTTTGAGCATTTTTTTTTTAAATTAATTTTTATTAAGCTTCAAGTGAACATTTATCATTCCAATTGGTCTGTCACATGTAGGTTTACATACATCTTACTCCCTTCTCCCACTTGCTCTCCCCCTATTGAGTCAGCCCGTTCAGTCTCTCGTTTCGTGCCAATTTTGCCATCTTCCCTCTCTCTCTATCTTTCCATCCCCCCTCCAGTCAAGAGTTGCCAACACACTCTCCAGTGTCCACCTACTTTAATTGGCTCACTCTTCATCAGCATCTCTCTCCCCCCCGCTGACCAGTCCTTTTCATGCCTGATGAGTTGTCTTCGGGGATGGTTCCTGTCCTGTGCCATCAGAAGTTCTGGGGAGCATTGTCTCTGGGATTCCTCTAGTCGCATTCATATCATTAGGTATGGTCTTTTTATGAGAATTTGGGGTCTGTAACCCATTGGCCTCCTGCTCCCTCAGGAGTTGTCTGTTGTGCTCCCTAGCAGGGCAGACATCAATTGTGGCCGGGCACCAACTAGTTCTTCTGGTCTCAGGATAATGTAGGTCTCTGGTTCATGTGGCCCTTTCTGTCTCTTGGGTTCTTAGTTGTCGTGTGGCCTTGGTGTTCTTCCTTTGCCTTTGCTCCAGGTGGGTTGAGACCAATTGATGTATCTTAGGTGGCCGCTTGTTGGCATTTAGGACCCCAGGCACCACAATTCAAAGTGGGATGCAGAATGTTTTCATAATAGAATTATTTTGCCCGTTGACTTAGAAGTCTCCTCAAACCATGTTCCCTAGACCCCAGCCACTGCTCCGCTGACCTTTGAAGCTTTCATTTTATCCCGGAAACCTCTTTGCTTTTAGTCCAGTCCAATTAGGCTGACCTTCCTTGTATTGTGTGTTGTCTTTCCCTTCACCCAAAGCAGTCTTATTTACTGATTGATCAATAAACAACCCTCTCCCTCCCTCCATCCCTCCCCCCTTTGTAACCACAAAAGTATGTGTTCTTCTCCGTTTTTTCTATTTCTCAAGATCTTATAATAGTGGTCTTATACAATATTTGTCCTTTTGCCTCTGACTCATTTCGCTCAGCATAATGTCTTCCAGATTCCTCCATGTTATGAAATGTTTCAGAGATTCATCACTGTTCTTTATCTATGCGTAGTATTCCATTGTGTGAATATACCACAATTTATTTACCCATTCATCCATTGACGGACATCTTGGTTACTTCCAGCTTTTTGCTATTGTAAACAGAGTTGCAATAAACATGGGTGTGCCTATGTCTGTTTGTGTGAAGGTTCTTGTATCTCTAGGGTATATTTCGAGGAGTGGGATTTCTGGTTTTTACGGTAGTTCTATTTCTAACTGTTTAAGATAACGCCAGATGGATTTCCAAAGTGGTTGTACCATTTTTGTTTGTTTGTTTTTAATGAAGGCTCTATATTTGTATTTTATTGTATTTATAACTACTCCATCTTGGGGGTTGTGCTGGTTCAGTGGTAGAATTCGGGCCTTCCGTGTAGGAGACCTGGTTTCGATTTTCAGCCAATCCACCTCCTATGCCCCCACCACTCATCTACCACTGGAGGCTTGCATGCTGCTATGATGCTGAACAGGTTTTAGCAGAGATTCCAGACTAAGCCAGGCTAGGAAGAAAGGCCTGGCAACCTACTTCAAAAAATGTGCCAAAGAAAACCCCATGGATCACACAATCCAATCTGCAGCTGATCATGAGGATGGCACAGGATCAGGCAGCATTTCGTCCCAGTGGGCATGGGGTCACCATGAGTCAGGGGCTGACTCAACAGCAGCTAACAGCAAACAAGAACAACCCCATACTGGAGGTTACTTCAAAAGGCACTGTCATTTGGGTATAGAATTAAACAAAAACAAAAATCCCAAACCTGTTGCCATGGACCCCATTGCGACTCATGGCAACTCCATGTGTTACGGAGTATAGCTGTGCTCCATAAGGTTTCCTTGGTTGTAATCTTTATGGAAGTAGATTGCCAGACCTCTCTTTTGAGATGCTGATCAATGGGTTCAAGCTGACAACTTTAGGTTAGTGGTCAATGCAGACCATTTGTGCCACCCAAAGACCTGGGGACAGTGTGGGGTGAAGGAGTTCTCCTTGTCCAAAGGCACTGAGATTATAAAAGCTCACCATCTTCTTTGGAAGTGAAGGCAGTACCTATGACACCCATACCCAATGGCCAGTCAGTCAACTCTGACTCACAGTGACCCTATAGAACAGAGTAGAACTGTCCCACAGGGTTTCCAAGAAGCAGACTGCCACATCTTTCTCCCACGGAGAGGCTGGTGGATTTTAACCTCTGTCCTTCTGGGTGGCAGCTGAGCACTTAACCACTACACCACCAGGGTTCCTTCTAGTCTCTATGCTCCTTTTACAGAAATCAGGATAGGACAGCCTAAATGGGGTATAATCACAAAGATATGGGATTTTAAATCTGGAAGCAACTTTAGAGATTCTCGGGTCCAGATTTCCTACACTTGTAATTTAAAAAAAAACTTGTCTCAGGATGAGAGGTGAAATTAGTCTTCCCCAAGGACAAGTGATGCAAGACTTTGACAGAGAAAGCCTGCTGCCGAAGGAAAGACTGGACCTGATCCTTGGAGACTGCCTACAATTAGGATGAGGACAATTTTGTGCCCGAACCGAACCTTTAGAATGTTATCGAATTCAGAGGAGTTGGGAGCACATGAAGAAGTACGTCCCCCTGTGCTGGCACCCAGACCCCCACCTCTATTCAGGTCCATGTGGGTACATGTGCTCTGCCCCCTGGTGGGACCCCGTGGTAGTGAAGCATGAGAGGGGTATAGGGCTGGAAATGGCCCAGGGCACCTTCTCTGAGGGAAAGAGGGTCTGCCCTCCAAGGGAGAATGATCAGCTTTCAGAAGAGAAGGGAGTTGCCCAGCTATGGTGCTGTTTGAGGGAGGGATGTGGGAAACGGACCCCCTCCCTGGGAAGGAGTCTTCCTCTTAGAATCATGGGGAGGGTTGAATCACAGAGAGGGGGAGACCTGCCTCATTGGAGGTAGGGATGAGAGTGGAATCCAGGAGAACCTCCTAGAGGAGGGGCAGTTTGCTCCCAGCTCTGAGAGCAGGCTAGGCCTGGATGGGAGTGGGCAGAGAGCCTCCCACAGGAGCACAGACGCAGCTACTGGACCCTCCCCAACTGGCACTCAACTCAGGCTCTCAGCACCCTGCCCTCCCTGTGGCCCAGGAATAGAGGTGATCCTGAGATTCAGGTGTTCCAGTCAGCCTGCAACAATGACAGTGTCGCTCCAGGAACACTTTGGGGCCCACATCTGGCTCAGGGAGGGGACCAGGGGGACTGAGAAGTGAGGCTTGGGCAGGAGGTAGGGAAGAACAGGGGTGCGGCTCCTGATGCTACTTGAGAGAGCAGACCTGGGCCGTGGGGATACTCAGTGTCTCCAGAGTCCCCAAGCTCTCCATGTCCACCTGGCCCAATGTTTTGTTGCCACCCTGGGCAGAGTGATCCCAGGACAAAAACCCCATGTGGGTGGTAACACAGAGCTAGAAGAGGTGACTTTGGGACACCATGGGACCCACCACGAAGAGAGCATTTTGTGCCTGCGAGGAGGGGAGGCGTGCCACTTATACAGGCTGTCCCATGCCACACAGGCCCCATTAGCACTGGGACTTGCACAGCAGCCTGGCCACTCTGGGCAGTGTCCACCAGCATCCCCCATGCTAAGGAAACTATGTGCCGTACTCCCTGTGAGCTGCCACCCACGTCCACCCCAGTGTGGGGTCCTGGCCCAGCCCTCCCTGAGCTGGTACAGAAGCAGTTCCCCATCCAAACCCTCAATACACAACTGGGAAACTGAATCCAGGAGAAAGGCAGGGAAAGCCCAGAACGTACAAGTGGGCAGACTCCAGAAGACGAGGAAGGTTCCGGCCCCCTAGGCCAGGGTTCAGCCCCTATCATGGGGTTTGCTTGGAGAACGAGAGCTGCCAAGATGTGGGGAAACCCAGGTACTCCCTTCTGTTGTGAGGCCGATTTCCTCTCACAACAGTCACACACACACACAGGCACGCACATACACAAGCACACAGGTACACACATACACACACACAAGCACGCAGGCACACACACGCACACATTGACTTCACAGGTGGGGCCATGAGGGTGGGAACAGAAGAGGACACCAAGGAAGCGATCCCCTGATAAGAAGAGAGAGGGTAGAGGTAGTTCTGTCTTGGGAAAGTGGCCCTCAGTCTCCTAGCTACAGCCCCATGGCCCACAACACGGGACACAGAGACACTGGATGAAGGGAGAGGGACCCCAAGGTTCCCAGGGGTCTGCCAGGGCCAGCATCCCCACAGCAACACAGGGTGAACAAGGCCTGGTCCTGTAGTCACTGCTCTGATTCCCTAGAGCTAGGATGAGCCCATCTCAGGTTAGAGGGGGCTGCAGGAGAGAAAGCCTCAGTTTCCTCCTCTGTAGATTGAGGTGCTTGGAGTGGGTGAGCCCCAGGATTCCAAGGCTCACAGAAGTGTCTGCTGGCCTCGGTTCTCTGTGGATGACCCACTATGCTCTGAGGTCCTAGGAAAGTACTCTCTACTTTCTGGAACTGAATGCTCCCCCAGCAAGAGCACTGGGGTGCAGGGACTGGGAACTCAGAGTCCAGCAGGCCAGGGCAGAGCCATGGACCATGAGGCCAGGTCCAGTCCTTGGTGGAAGCTTGGGTGCTCCTGAGAAATTACGGCCTTTGTCCTGAATGTGGGGAGGGTGCCTCCTGAGTAAGCTGGATACCCCAGGACCTGTTGAGGCAAAGAGGGAGCTAGGGTGTCTCCTTTGCTCACCACATCACCAGTTTAACTGCAGATCCTGGTCCTTTGTCCCCTAGGACCCAGGAGAGCTGCTGCTTCCAGGACACCTGAACACAGGTGTGTGTTTTGTGATGAGTTTACCAGTCTGGGGATAGAGTTCTAATGTGGGCCATGAGGGGTTGGCAGACTCTTCTGCCAGTGGTTCCCCCTGGGGCCCAGAAGAGCTGCTGCCTCCAGGACACCTGAACACAGGTGTGGGATATGAGCTTTCTTGCCTGGGGCTGCAGTGCTAGTGCACGATGGAGTGGAGAGGACAAGAGCATGGAGACAGATACATGGGAGGGAAAAGAGCATATTCCATAGAGAAAATAAAGCAGGGTACAGCCAGTGAGAGAGGGCTGGGGCCACTGGGTGGGGGTCCAGAGGCTTCACTGAGGTGATATTTATATGTAACCAGAAAGACAGGAGGGGCCAGACCTGCATGAGTCAGGGAACAGTGTGCCAGGAAGAAGGCATAGCTGGAGCGGAGACTGGGAGGCAGGGTGAGTTTGCCCAGAGAGGGGGTTGGAAAGATGCCAGGGTGGCTGGAGTGAGCTGCGGAGAAGAGGAGGAGGGAGGAGGAGGGCAAGTCTAGGTCCTAGGTGAGTTGGAGGAGCTATCTCCTCCTCTGTGACAACATCACCCCAAGTCTTAGCAGCTCATGAAAACAAACTGATGATCTCACTGTCTCTGTGGACAGGAAGGCTGCATGGCTCAGCTGATGACTTTGCTCCAAGTTCTCTCAGGAGGCTGGGGATGTGGTCTCAACTGAGGCTCGACTGGGGAGGATGCATTCCCTCCTCACTCTGTTGTGGGCAGGAGTCTTTCTTGTGAGTTGCTGGACTGGGGTCCTCAGTTCCTCTCTGTTGATCAGGCCACATTAGGTCATTGTCACATGGGCTTGCTAGGGCAGGCCAAACATACCAGCTGCTTTCCAGGGGTAAAGAGTGGGAAATGACAGTGAGAAAGAGAGAGAGAGATGACAGAGAGAGCATAAGAGAGAGCCAGGAGGTATTGCCCCTTATAGGGTCACGATGAGTTGAAATTCACTCTAAGGCACCTTATGACCACAACAAGATTCCTGGGAAGAAAGTGCCTGAGTCCAGCCCACACTAGTGAAGGAGGTCCCACAGGATGTTGAGACCCACACAGGGATTTTGGGGGGCCATTGTGCACGCTGCCCACACCCTAGCCCGAGATGAGGCACTGGGTCTGATTCTAAATAATGGAAGTTATTGGAGGCTTTTGTGCAGAGGGTAGGAATATCTGATGTTTGTTTAATTCTAAGCCCTGCTAGGGCAGAGTGGGAAACTAGGCCCAGAGGGGAAGTAACTTTCCTAAGCTCACAGCAGGAGAATCCTCACTGTTTTGAGGTGTACTCCATGGTGCTTCCCACCTCTGCTTGTAATACAGCCATCTCTGAGTTTGTGTATTAGCTACAGGTGACACCAGCCTACGGATTACACGTGTTTTCTCACATACACCTGCTGACTTCCCTAGGAAGAAGTTGCTAGAATGATCCCCACTGTGTGCTAGGGAGACTGAGGAGGCACTGAGAAACAGAAAGACTTTGTCCACAGTCAACAAACTTATTAAGAGGGATGATCTGTGTCTGAACCCAGCTCTGTCTGCTCAAACCCGGGGCCCTGGGTACACCCAGGCCAACCCCAAATTCTTTGGGGGGTGGGGGGGTACTGCTGTTGGTGTCACTGTGCACAGTTCTAGAGATGGGATGGGGAGAGGTGAGCATTCACCATCTCAGGTGTAATTTTGTAGAGGAATTATCGTAGGTCACGTACAGGTCGGGGATCCAGGATATGACCTCACTTCCTTGGTGATGGAGTACATAGAACTTGGAATGCTGGTAACCAGGCACCCATATACTAGAGACAGCCCCCTTACTTGCTCACTTGAGTGGAGACACGCGACCTAGAAAGATGTTTTCTTGTTGTTGCTCATCATCTTCCCTTGTGTCGAACATTGAGAAACCCAGGAGTTGGACCCTTTCACGAAGGCTGAGACGTGGTCTCATCCCCAATCCCCGAAGGCTCTGGCCATTTACCAGAAAGAAACCGAAGGTAACACAGGGTGGCCCAGATGCCAATCCAGGCCAGGCCACCACTGTGATCCCACCTGGGCAGCCCCACTCCCCTCCTGAATGATTCGCAATAGGGTGGTGGGTGGGCCGAGTCTATCAGGTTTGGGTGTCTTTCAGACTGGGGCTAGGGTGGCACAGTTGGATACCTGCTTCACATCCTTGTTCCAACCAGCCTATCACATAGAACATTGAGATCTGTGTCTCTCCCCAGGACTCATAGATCTAACCAGGGCTTTAGGGAGAGATGGTCGGGGGGGTCACAGCCTGAGTCGGCACACTCACCTGGGCCTTCTTGGAGCTCCAGCTCAACCTGTATGTGGCAGTCACCCCACAGTCCTAGCTGCAGGCATTGACTGCCCATTGGTGACCTTGTGCCAGCCCAGCTGTTCCTAGATCCTGGTGCAATACTCAGAGGTCCTTATCTTCACCCTTGCTCCTGAGTCCCCTACTCCCCCTGCAATCTCTCCTCCTTCCTGGAATGTGGGAGGTGGAGAGGGGCTGGAGAGCACGGAGTGGCCCTGGTTAGTGGATGTTGCTGGGGCTCCATGCTGTAGCCTCTGGCTGAACCTTCCCATATGCGGGGTAGACAGGGAAGTAGTAGCTCCTCGAAGGTCTAGGGGAAACAAGGGCCTGAAGGGGCAGAGATGGACGGTGGAGGCATGGGGAAGCCCTTAATGCTCCCTGGAACACTGCTGGGCAATGTCTCTGCAGAAGTCCCCACAGGAGATCTGCGAGGAGAAGGAGGATGGCATTATCTACTCCGTCTACCCCAAGAAAGAGGCCAAGAATGGCTGGCGCAGGCTCTGGGTGAGTGTGCGTGGGCAGGGTCACAAGCTTGGGCCCTGAGATGACCAGATGGGACACTTGTGCCAGACGCCACCTGGAGATCCCTAGCTCCCTCCCAGGGATATCTCTCTCAAGGGCCACAGTTCCCTCCCAAAGGAATCTGCCAAAGGCCTTACCTTATTCCCCCAACTTGCCCTCCCCACACTGGCCAGGTACAGAATCACTCTTTCTGTATTTGTAGGACTATTAGAAAACAGTCTTTTATACTGTTTTCACTGCACATCAGCCTAGGTATCTTTTTGCATGTTGTTCCTGTTTTAGTGGTAAACTCTTAGGCCCAGGGCCGGGCAGGAGTCACCTGGGCTCTCCTTCCCCACCTTCTCCCAGCCTCTCACATCCTCATGCTTAGCAGGCTTCTTTTACTCAAATGCACGGGGCTCAGGCTATGACACATTTTCTGCAACCTGCAATCTCAGGGAACACATCACCATGACCCCTCCAAGTCAGGAGCTGTGTCCTGACTCAGCTGCAGAATGTTCCAGAAGGGTGGCCAGTTCCCACAGGGACTGGCGATCTCACTGCTGCTGGCCCTGTGCTGATTCCTTCTGCTGCCCTTTCAGCAGGGCTGCAGGAACCTCACGTGTGTCCTCACACACTGACCCACGGCAGGGCTACAGGAACCTCACGTGTGTCCTCACACACTGACCCACAACAGGGCTGCAGGAACCTCACATGTGTCCTCACACACTGACCCATAGCAGGGCTAAAAGAACCTCACGTGTGTCCTCACGCACTGACCCACAACAGGGCTGCAGGAACCTCATGTGTGTCCTCACACACTAACCCACAGCAGGGCTGCAGGAGCCTCACAAGTGTTCTCATACACTGACCCACACAGGACAGACTCCCAGGGGCAGCATGCGGAGGCGAAGGATGTGCACATTCCAAGTTAGGATCCATAGAGCCAGACTTCTTCCCCAAATAGTTGTCGCAGTCACGTGGCCCAGCAGTCTGTGATGCTAGCTGGGTCCCTGCATCTGGCCTGTTCTGGCTATCATGGTTCTTTTCCATTTTTGGCAATCTGCTGTCACATTGGCCACTGAAGCTGCAGGGTCGCTTTGAGGTGCTTTTGGCCCTGAGAAGCTGAGCCACCTCTCAGTCCTTTACAGGTCATTCATATATGCCCTCACTTATTGGTCTGTTGAGATCCTTGATCCTGTGGGGGTCTTTCTCCCGCCCAGGGATCTTCCGGCACTCACCTTTTGCTGAATCTACGACCACTATACCTTTAGCTTCTCAAAACCCCCTTTAATTTACAGAAAGGAAAATCTGTGCCTTGCTTTGCATTCAGAGGGGGTCTCATGGGTGTGTCTGCTGTGTGCACTGTCTATAGCTGGGGAGGGAGCGAGCTTGCATCAGACCTTACCCTCTGAGTCAGGAGCAGAGCAGGGCTCACGTGGCACACAGGGAAAATCACGGAGCTCTAGCGTCTGACAGTTCTGGGCTCTGACCCCTTGACTATGAACAGACTCTGGACAACAATAACCTGGGTGTTCTCACCTCTACAATAGAGTGTTCTGTAAGGAGTCAGAAGGATACTGGCCTTAATACCAAACCAAGACAAATTTGTTGCCATGGAGTCCATTCTGACTCATAGTGACCCTATAGGACAGAATAAAACTGCCCCATTGGGTTTCCACGGAGTGGCTTCTGGATTCGAACTGCAGAACATTTGGTTAGTAGCCAAGCCCCTCAGAGCCACAGCGCCACCAGATCTCCACTCAATACAGGGAAGTAATATATTTCACAAAATGACTTCAGGTTCCTAATATGTTTAATCATCTCCACCTCCTGTTTTCTGTTGGGGGCGTCTTGTCCCACCTCCTGCCACAGGGCACAGAGGTCCCGGAACCCGACCCTTCTGGTGGTTCACGGGGTGCCTCTGACGGTATGTCCCTCCACTCTCTCACCCCAGTGTGTATGTGGGTTGGACCAGGACCTAGATGAGACCTGCGTGGTGAGGACCGTCAAGGCTGGATCGCTGGAGAAGCTGGTGGAGCACCTGGTGCCTGCCTTCACAGAGGGGGACTTGTCCTACATAGATATCTTTTTGGGAACCTACAGGACCTTTACCATCACCCATCAGGTCCTGGAACTCTTGTTCCAAAGGTGAGTAGCTCGCCCTGCACAGCCCAGTGGGAACTCACCCCTTAACCAGCTGTGAGTCTGGGGAATGTCACTCACCTCTCTGTGACTCAGTTTGCTCCTCTGAAAAGTCGGGGGGTAAACGATCAGCCTGCTTGAATTTACTCTCAGTACCACATGGCACAAGCCATGTAAAGTGTGTACCTGGAACCCCCCCGAAAACAATACTGTTGCGATTGAGACAATTCCAAACCATAGTGAGCTTAGAGGACAGAGTAGAACTGCCCCATAGGCTTTCCAAGGAGCAGCTGAATTGGAACTGTTGACCTTTTGATTAGCAGCCAAGCTCTTTAACCACTGTGCCACTAGAGCACCAACACCTGGAGACCAGCTCTAGGGAAAAGGCTCCTGGATTGGCTGGGATGTTCACATTTACTTTTTTCCTTTCCTCCATGAAGAAGCTGTCTGCCTCGCCCCTCACTGACTCCATGGTCTTCAGCAATCCTACTCCCCATTTGAAAAGGGGGAGTTGAGATCCTATCAAGTGGGTCCTTGTCCTTTGTGTAGCCAGAAGAAGAATCCCTGGTGGCTGACAGAGGGGCCCTAGGACAATCAGATACTGGGGATGGTGCTGCTTGGGTTCACTCACTCAGCAATTATCTATGAAGCCCCTACCGTTGCAGGCACTGTTCTAGACACTCAGCATCATTCAGTGAACAAAGCAGAAAGAAGCCCTGCCCTTCTGGTCTCCATTCTAGTCAAGAGGCAGACAGGAACACTAGACATGGGAAGCAGGTAGTGTCCACAGTGCATTACATGGACGCCCTCATGCCTCCTCTAGGTATGGATACAACTGCCCCCATTCAGCCGGGGACGGAGGACCCCAGGACCAGCAGAAAGAGTGAGTGGATGTTAGGTGGAGAAAGAGGGTCCTTTGTCTGCAAGAAAGACTGGGGGTTGGAGGAAGCCTGTGTTAGGATTGGAGCTGGGCATACCCTGGGTCCCACATATGTGGATCCCCCTGCAGGAATGAGGTTAGCGGAGCCTCCAGTAGGCGAAAGAAGTCACTTAGAGATGGGGGTGCAGCCTGGGTGCAGTGGAAATCAAAGTGTTGGCAGGGGTCTCAGTGTGGCCCCTTAGGGTACACTTCCCCTCCATGATTCCCTCCCATCTCTGATTATTCCCTCACCATTTGGGGCCAGATCAGGGGGAGAGGAAAAACCTGCAACACAGTCATGCACCCCTGTCGTGGGTGCTCAGCTCCATGTGCGGCCCTGTCCCTCAGCAGAGAGTGACTGTGGGAAACAGACCTTGTGTGTCCTCAGCCTAAAATATTCCTGGAGCACTACTGTGTGCCAGGCTGTGAGGTGAACATACAGACACACTTCTCCCTACCCTTTGGGGTTTAATGTCCAGTGGGAAGGGTGTCAGGGGACAAACAGAGACATAAGTCAAGCTTTGAGGAGGGAGGGTTGGTCAAACCATTAAAAGGATTCTCTCTGTGACCAAAGATCTGTGTTAACCCCCTGCTCAGTGATTAGGCTGCCCCTGCCAGGACAGCCAGAGGGTGTGGTGCTCGGTGGGGCTGGACTTTAGAAGGACAGGGAAAGAGGGACCCGGTCCCATCCAGAGATGTCCTGGGACATCAGTGTGGTGGCAAAGGCCAGGCCTCTGACACTGCTTTTCAACACACATGACCAGTGCCATCTCTTTCATCCTGAAAATCTGGATGGATGAATACCCAGAAGACTTTGACCAGCCTTCACACTTGCCCTGCCTGAAGCTCCTGGTGGAGTACCTGCAGGTGAACATTCCAGGGTCAGACCTGGAACACCGTGCCCTTCTTCTCTGTGCCCAGCTGGACCACCTGGAGTCCAAAGAGGCAGAGCCAGAGGGTGAGGAGGACTGGGTATGCCTGCATGTGAGCTTGTGAGGGGGACATGGGGCAGGATCCACAAGGACGACTCACAGAGTTGGGGTTTGGCCAAGATCTCAGAGTAACCTCAGACCCTCCTCTGGTGGACCACAGTCTGGGAAATTGTCCTGGGGTGGAAATCTAGGCCTTGGGCTTCTCTTCAAGGCAGTGGGATATTTTCTGTCATTGGAAAAGCACAAGGAAATGCAGTCATGTTGGTGAATATTTCTCCTCTTCTGCCTCCCACGTCAGGGCCGGCACCAGGTCTAAAAGCAGCTCAGGATCTCTGTCCACCCGCAGAAGGAACTCCAGGGCAACCTCATGAGGCAGATCACGCTCCAATACCAACACTGGAGTTCCGTAGAGCATCAGGTCCTCCATCCCCACATCTGTCACCACACAGAGACCCTGCTGGAACGCTGGCGTCTTCTTCTGGATCACCTCCAGGGGCAAATCCAGAACCACCTGTTGGGGTCGATCCTACCCCTGAACCATCACAGGAGGTGGATGGAACACCAGATCCTCAACCACCACCTCCATCATCAGACAAAGAGTCTGCTGGAGGACAGGGTTCTCTTCCTGGGTCACATCCAGAACCGGCTCCTGTGTCCCCGGCAGATGTCGATCCTGCTCCTGTATCAACACCAGAGCTCCACACAGCATTAGCTATTCCATCACCAGCTCCTGCACTGGCACCAGAAGGAAAGCCGGCTGGAGGGGTGGATTCCCATCCTGGGCCACCAGAGGAACTAGCTCCTGGACCACCTGCTGGTGTCGATCCTGCTCCTGCAGCAACACTGGGGCTCAGTGTAGCCCCAGTCCCTCCATCTGCTGCTCTGGCCCAGGCGCCTGATGAAGGGCCAAATGGAAAGCCAGGTTCTAATCCTGGGCCACCTCCGGAACTCAGTCACGGACCACCAGCTGCTGTGGATCCTGCTCCTGCAGCAACACCGGGGCTCAATGTTGCACCAGGTCCTCCATCTCCAGGTCTGGCCCAGGTTCCAGAGGAAGAGGCTGCTGGAAAGCTTGACCATTATCCTGAGGCACCTCCAGAACAAGCTTCCGGACCACCGGCTGAGGTCCATGCTATTCCTACAGCAACAGCAGAGCTAGATGTGGCGCCATGTCTTCCATCTCCAGGTCTGGCCCAGGCTCCAGAGGAAGAGGCTGCTGGAAAGGTGGGCTCGTATGCTGGGTCACCTACAAGACCGGCGCTAGCAGTACCAGCTGATGTCGAGCCTACTCCTGCACCAACACAGGGGCCCCATGTAGCCCCATGTCCTCCATCTGCTGCTCTGGCCCAGACACCAGAAGAACAGTCTGATGAAAAGTCGGATTCTTATCCTGAGCCACCTGCAGAAACAACTCCTGGACCACCAGTTAATGTTGACTCTACTCCCCCATCAACACCAGGGCTCATTTAGCCCCAGGTCCTCTATGGCCAGCTCTGGCCCAGGCCCCAGAGTCCCAGCAAGTCACCCTGCCCACTCCACACCAGCTCCTCAGCCCCAGCCAGGGAGCATCAGCTTCAGAACGAGATCCTTCCTGACCTTCACCTGAGTGGGTATTTCTCTGGTTTATATGTAGCATATTACAGCTTACTTTACATTTATAGCTCTTACTGTCTTCACTGGGAAATTTCTCATTAAATAAAGTTTGGTTTTAATGGGTGTGATACCGTGGTTTTATGGACTTTCATGATCCTATCAACTATCACCAGTATCTATTTCAGAACATTGTTATCAACACAAACAGAAACCCTGGACCCATTAAGCAGTCCTCCCCCTGCCTCCTCCCCGTGCCCATGGCAATCAGTGATTGGCTTTCAATGCCTATGGATTTACCTGCTCTAGATTTCTTATCTAAATGGAAACACGTCGCCTTTGTATCTTGCTTCTTAGCTTAATGTGTTCGAGGTCAGTCCATATTGTAGCACGCGTCAGTTTCTCACTCTAAAGCTCAATGATATTCCCTTATGTAGATGAATCACACTTTGTTGACCCAGTCGTCTGTTGATGGATATATGGGTTGGTTCCACCTATTCCCTGATGGGAGTAGAGCTGCTGTGAGCATTCATGGACAGGTATCTGTGTGAGTGCCTGTCTACAGGATAAATCCCTGGGGTGGGTAAAGGTAGGTGGGAATGGTGAGGACACAGTCCAGATGTGGGGAGTGAAGTATCAATGAGGAAGCTGTGGAGATCTCAGGTGTAAGGTGGGAAGCGGTTCAGTAGAAGGCATACCTTTAGGTAGTGAGGAGGTGGGATGGGTCAGTTGAAGTTCACGTGCCCTTATTGAGGTGGGAGGGTCAGGAGGCAGCCCTTTGGTGGGAAATGAGAAGGTAGGAGTGGCCACGACTCAGCCTGGTTTTGGCAACTAAGGAAGAGGGAGGGGTTAGGAGATGGCTGAGGTGTGGGTAAGGACGAACTGGGAAAGTTCAGGTACCAGGCAGTATATGGAAAGTTGGGAGGGAGGGTAGGAGCCAAGAGAACACCTATGTGAATGTATTGAGTCTTTAGGAGGAAGCTAAGGGTAACCCAGGTGCGGTAGCTCAGGAGGTGGTGGATCAACAGACAGCAAAGGTCTGCAGAGGAAGGAGGTGGAAAGTGTCAGGAGAAAGCACAGCTGTGGTCAATGAGATGGTGGGAAGAGCCAGGGGCAGCCCAGGTGTGGGGATGAGGAGGCCTGAGGGAACAGGAGGCAGCCCAGGTGGGGGGAGTGAGGAGGTGTGAGGGGACAAGAGACAGCCCAGGTGTGGGGAATGAGGAGGTGTGAGGAATCTGGAGGCAGCCCAGTATTAGCAAGTGTGTAGATAGAAGGGCAGGAGAACCCCCGTGCGGGTCCTGAGGAGCCTGGACAACCAGGAGGCAGCAGAGGGTGGGTACTGAGGAAGTGGTAGAGGTTGGGGGATACCCCACCTATGGAAAGTGATGAAAAGGGAGAGGCCCAGGTATGAGTAATGATTGGGTTGGAAGGACCAGGAGGCAGTCCAGGTGTGGCCTTTTAATCATTTTACGTTGGCTGAGGCAAGGTAAGTTCAGATGCAAATCAAGACAGCGCAGTTAACCCATTTCCATCCAGTTGATTCCGACTCAGTGACCGTATAGATCGAGAGAGAGAGTGAAAATTTGAAAGGCTTGATTATATCCACAGGCTCTGGGGAGAACACAGCATACACGGATACAGGGCCCTAATTGGGGCTGCACCCAGGGCAGGGCCACAAAAGCCACATCTGGAGAAGACAGCTTATGTATGCAAGCAGGGCACGGTGGGCTAGGTTTCCTGGGGTATGGGTATCGTGATAATTCTGCAGGACCCAGAGCATAGGAGCTGCCCCTAGGTGTTGAGTACCTGCCTTGAAGTGTGAGTGCTAAGTAAGGTGGAGGGGTGGCTTGAGAATAGACTTATCTGTTCAAGAAAGGGAACGGACTGGCCTTCAGCTGGGGCCTTAAAATTGTGTTAAAACAGCTTTTAAGAAACAAAGAATAACCGCACTTCTATTACAATTGACCCCTTGAATATGTATGTGACATCACTTTTGAACTTGACCATTTGTGTTGAATGGCCTGGTTGCTAGAAGAGACTCCCAAGGAATAGCAGTATATAGTATAGAATGCGAGGAAAGTAAAAAATAAAAAGGAGAAAAACAAGTAGAAGTCTAAGAAGTCTTTGTAGGCTGGGTCCTGCTCGGAGGAGCCTCCAGAGACTGGGGTTGGGCCGGAGCTCAGTGTAATGTCAGAAGCTCCTCTGGTGGACCGCGGTCTGGGAAGGCTTCCGGGGGTGGAATCTTGGGTGTCCTTGGGAGGTTTCCTGTGTTTGGAAAGACATGAGCAGAGGCGGACACTTTGGTGAACCGTTTTCTTCTTGTAACTCCAGAGTTGCCAGCGCTTGGATCCACCATTGTTTTTTCTTCTGCCATAAGAATGGCACGCCCCAGACAGGAGCTGACTCTGGACAAAGGTGACGCTTGGAACACAGTTGCAGCTGGTCCAGAAATGTGAACGAGAACTAAAACTTGGTTCATGAATGATTTGGGGATTGTTTGTTACTGCAACAAAACACAGCAGAAGCAGACTAATACTGCAGGACATTTGGGTAAACCTTTTTTCCAGAAGCGGCTGAGCAGAATCTGCTATTGAGGCTTTTCTCGGGGCGCAGGGATCTTTATCTTTCCATTTTCATGTGCCATGAGATTCGGCTTATTTAAGATCCCCAAATATCAAGAAATGAGGAGGGTCTGATATTTTTCATTATTAAAAGAAAGAAATGTAAAGACCAAAAACTATCAGGGCCATAATAAATGGACGCTGATAGAACTGGAGAACAACGTGACACAGAACCTCAAATTTCTAGAACAAACAAAACCCAAAAATCAAAAAACCAGACTTATTGGACTCCTCGAGACTGGAGGACTCCCGGAAGCTATTCCCTTGAGATGCTCTTCAAACCTTGAACTGAAACTAACCCCTGAGGTCACCTTGGAGCTGAATAGCAGATAAGCTCACAAAAAATATCACCCGTGACTACTGAGTTCCTTTAAAAAGTCCCGTATATGAGGCCATACAGTGAACAGTTCCTTTAAAACAAAGATGAGACCATAAGGGGGCAGGGAAACTAGATTAATGGAAGGAGAACCCCCGTCTGCCAGCTTGTTGTACTTGGTGGCTTGCATGTTGCTGTGATGCTGGAAGCTATGCTATGCCAGCTACACCAGCAGGGTCACCCGTGGTACACAGGTTTCAGGGGAGCGTCCATACTAAGACAGACTAGGGACTGACCCCAAAAGGTAGCCCTTGGGTGGTGCCAATGCTTCACGCGCTCAGCTGCTCACCAAAAGGTTCCAGGTTCAAATTCACCCTGAGGTGCCTTGGAAGGAAGGCCTGGCAATCTACTTCTGAAAAACGAGCCATTGAAAACCCTATGCTGCACAATTCTACTCTGACACACGTGGGGTTTCCATGACTGAGGGTGGACCAAACCCAAACCAAACAAACCCAGTGCCTTCGGATCAATTCTGTCTCATAGCAACCCTACATTAAGCCCCAAATGAAGATCCAAATGCAAGGGGTGACTATTTTGTATTGTCAAAAGAAGACAATACTCTGTTGGGAATGATACCAAGGAGCCCTACTTTGCCTTGACTTTAGGGGACGTGTGTATCCCCTTGTTACATATGGTCATGCAGTAGTCTTGTCTAGCTGTTCTTCTGGGCACCGTCCTGCCCGGGAAAATAGTCTGTGAAAACCAAAACCAAACCAAACCCGGTGCCGTTGAGTCAATTCTGACTCATAGCGACCCTACAGGACAGAGTAGAACTGCCCCATAGAGTTTCCAAGGAGCGCCTGGTGGATTCGAACTGCCGACCCTTTGGTTAGCAACCGTTTCCAGTCTGTGAAAAGACACACTATTTGTATGTGTGACACGGTGTCATCTTTCTTCCTAAACCTGGGCCGACCTGGTGGTACGGACGTTGTTCTTGTGCAAGCCAGGGCCCGTGCCCACTTGTAAACCAGCAGGGAAGGAGAAGAGACGACAAGTTATTCACCAGGTAGACATCAAGCACTTAGGCGTCATCATCCTGCATTTCCAGAGTGTCTGTCTCAGAGGTTAGATAGACGGTCCCCTCCTCCAAGGTAAATGTTGAACTGGAAGGTGACCCTTTGCTGGAAAAATATACAAGGGCCGTGAGCAGGTTGCCACCAGAATGAAATCCATAGAAACCTCCACGATTGTGGCTACAGATACTGAGGTGGGGAGGATTTGGGGGATGACAAAAAATTTTTTTTATGGTGTTCAAAGGGGATATGGTCACACCTGGAGATACAGTATTTGAGTTAATGTATTTGATTGTGGGTGCCATGAGCCAGAATCTACTGCATGACAACTGTGCGCGTATCTTTAGTTAGTAGTGCATTTCTTCTCCCTGCTTCTTTGTGTTTTCGAGACACGATTTGTGAAGCTCATGCCTGTGAGTAGGGAGTTCCTGAGGTCCAAGAAGCCCGCTGCTCATCTTTGACTCTGGATAGTTGCTTCTCGCTGGTTAAGTTCTCCTCTCTTGGCGCTCACAGTTTGCCCCTTTATAGAAGACAACCTTGTGCATAGTTAGCAATGGTGATGTCTGTTCTTTTTACTATTTTTTTTTCTTTTTGGCATGAAAGGTTTAATTACATCAGTGGTTAAACACAATTTTCTGCCCCCCAGGGAGCCCCAGTGGCAACAAAAGTTAATCAAGGCTGCTACCCGAGAGGTTGGCAGTGCAATGGGAGAAAAGACCTGGTGATCTGCTCCTGCTGAGATTACAGCCTTGGAAACCCTATGGGGCAGTTCTACTCTGTCATATAGGGTCACTATGACTTGGAATTGACTGGCCAGCATCCCACAATAATAACAACCCGCAGGGCTCCTGATTCGGGAGGTCTGCTGTATGGTGCATGAGTTTGTATCAGGTGGTACTGATGCTGCTGGTCTGGTCCAGGGACCACTAGTTGTGCCACACGGAATTACATAATTAGAGTGTTGTAGTATATGCTTTCATCATACCTAAGCATATAAGGGAAACCCTGGTGATGTAGTGATTAAGTGCTATGGCTGCTAACCAAGAGGTCGGCAGTTCGAATCCCCCAGGCGCTCTTTGGAAACTGTATAGGGCAGTTCTACTCTGTCCTATGGGTTTGCTATGAGTCGGAATAGACTCAACGGCAGTTGGTGGTTGGTTAAGCATATAAGACAATGCTCTAATTGTCGACTCAACGGCAATGGCTTTGGGATTGTATGCTATGTAAGGAGAGTCCAAAGTGTACCTCAGTAACAAGGACACAAAAGCCAATGGAATGCAGGTAGAGAGCTGTTTATGCAGGGAAACTGCCTTGTTTTGTCGTGAGATGACAACCAGTGTTAACTGTTGAAGTAATTGGTCCATCTTGGTGGTGTCAGCTGCCCTGGAGTCAACCCTAACTCATGGTGACCCCATGCACAATGGAACAAAATGCTGCCTGGTCCTGTGCCATCCCGGTGATCAGTTTTCAGTCAGATCATTGTGACCCACAGGGTTTTCACTGGCTGATATTCAGAACTAGATTGCCAGGCCGATCTTCCTATTCCATCTTAGTATGGAAGCTCCGCTGAAACCTGCTCAGCATCATAGCAGCACGCAAGCCTCCACGGAGAGATCGGCGCTGGCTGCGCACTAGATGCACTGGCCAGAAGTCAAAATGGGTCTCCCTCATGGAAGGTGACTATTCCACCATCTCAACCAAATCGTATTTAAATCGGGTATTAATTTAGAGGCTCAGGAATGCACGATTGTTTTCTTCATTGAAATACAGGGTAGTTTTGTTTTTAACCTGTGGAAATTTGCCATGTGACGGTTACTGCAGGCACAAATTGTCCGCAGGGTTTGGATGTTTGGTGTTAAGAGAACTGGGGAGAGGTGTCCATCTGCCATACAGAGGGAACCTCAGCATGGCGCGTGGTCGCCCCCTGGTGGTCGAGCTGAGAGCAGCTGTGGAGAAGAAGGACTTCCCCTATCACCTTCCATACCATGTCCTCTTCCTGAGATCCCCTCCTGGCTTAGCTCACAGCTCACCTCTGCTGACAACACCCTGTCTAAGGTCATCATCTTAAGAAGCACTGGTGGCACAGCGGTTAAGTGCTGAGCTGCTAAGTGAAAGGCTTACAGTTTGAACCCACCAGCAGCTCCGCAGAAGAAAGACCTGGTGATCTGCTTCAGTAAAGACGACAGCCTAGGAAACCCTATGGGGCAGCTCGACTCTGTCCCATGCGGTCGCTATGTGTGGGAATCGACTCAAGGGCACCCACCAACAACAACAAGGTCAACCTCTCAGGATGGGAGACTACTGAGGACATTATAACCTCTGTGCCTCTCATCTGGGAACTGCCAGTAATTCTCTCTGTAAACATCTGACTGTGAATGGAAGCCACACGAACTAGTTAGGAATCCTGACCTTTTCAATATCAAGCAAAGAAATGAAAAAGTTGCCAAAAAACTGCGTAGTTTTCCTGGCCATAAAAGTAAGGCATATGGAGAAACCTTTGAAAATAAAGAATAGTAGGAGGAAAGGAAGGTGTCTTGGTGGCACAGTGGTTAAAGTGCTCGACTGCTCACTGAAAGGTCAGCGGTTTGAACTCACCAGCTGCTCTGCAGGAGAAAAGATGTGGCAGTCTGCTCCTGTCAAGATTATAGCCTTGGAAACTATATGGGACAGTTCGATTCTGTCCTACAGGGTCACTAGGAGTCAGAATCAACTCGAAGGCAAAGGATTTTGGTTTATGTAAAATATACAATAGGTGGGTGGCAAAAAATACACTACAAAATAATAGTGGTTTCCCAGACTTTCTGAATTGTAGGTCATATTGCTTTTCTAATAATTTTTTTAAGTAACTTCCTCCTTCTGATTTTAATTTTTAGTTACTTCTATTCATCTTCTTCCTAATAAAGGTATAAGCAAGAATATTCTGGAAGTGCTTGTTCTTTTCAAAATTTTATTTCTTTAGTGGTCCTACATGCATATGGTATAAAATACAGCAGAAAGTAGCCCTCTTTGCCCATATCCTCGTGTGATTCAGAGTTCTCCTGCCTAGAAGCAAACTCGTTTTGGGAGTATTTTTTTAAATATAATATTTACCTTTTGGTTTTGGAACCTAAGACTATGTCACTGACATGGTTAAAAGATAATAAAAATAACAAAACAGAAACATTAGTGTATTCTCCAGGACTCAAGAAGTACATTTTTTCAATGATATTTTTAAAAATGTATATTATTACCAGAAAAAAGAAATACCAGATTTCCTTGGTTCATATGATCAAAATTTGATAAAATCAAAATCACCTCTTTTTTAACCTTTATTATCCACTCTATTTTACACATGTATTAGTTTTCCATCTTGGTAAGTAGACTATTTTTGCATCATTAAATTTGGGCACAAAAATGAGGCTCATAGACACTCGTTTCCAGATTATAGAAAGAACTCTTACAACCCAATAATAGAAAGGCAAATAACCCAGTAGAAAAATGAGCAAAACATACCAATTACGATGGCTAAAGTACATAATGCCGACATCAATAAATGTTGGTGAGAATTAGGAGCCACAGGAACTCCCATTCATCCCTGGTGGGAATGCACAATATGGCCGAATGGAAGACCCTGGCAGTTTTCTTACAAAGCCAAACATCATCTTGGTTATCTAGTGCTCTATAACAGAAACGCCACGAGTGGGTGTCTTTAATGAAGACAAATTTATTTTCTCACAGTTGAGGAGTCTAGAAGTCCAAAGTGAGGGTGCTGGCTGGAGAGAAAGGTTTTCTCTCTCTGTAGGCTCTGGGGAAAGGTCCTTGTTCCCTGGTGATCTTCATGTGGTGTGGCATCTATCTTCTCCCATCTCTGCTTGCTTCTCTATGCCTAATCTGCTCTTTTTCTATGTCAAAGGTGATTGGCTTAAAATACACCCTACACTGATATGGCCTCTTAACAAAGAAATCCCATTCTTAAATGAGAATATAACCACAGGTATACTCATCACTGTTAAGTCAATTCTGACTTATAGAGGCCCTACAGGACAGAGTAGAACTGATTCACAGGGTTTCAAGGCTGTAATCTTTATGGAAGCAGATTGCCCCATCTTTCTCCTGTGGAGCAGCTGGTGGATTCAAACCACCAATATTTTGGTGAACAGCTGAGCACTTAACCACTGTGCCACCAGGTAAAGGCGTTAGGATTTAAAACATATGTTTTACGAGGACACAATTCAACCCACAACACCATATGATCCAACAATTGTGCTCCTTGATTTATCAACATTGAAAGCCTACTTTGACACAAAAACCTGCACACAGTGTTTATGGGAGGGTTTCTTATCTGTAGTTCTCATCAGTGTGGTGGCTGAATGCATCTCACTGTCTCCTTCCTGAGCCATCAGCAACCACAGTGCACCCCCTGCTTCCCTCTGTGGGGTAGATTTGTCTCCTGGGATGGACCCTGGGCACACAGAAAGCACTCATGCTCCTGCCCTTTAAATGCTGGACTCCTAGGCTACCTTCAAACAGCCAGCTCTGCTCGCTCTGTAATCAGAGCTCCAAGGACATTGGCATTGCCCAGGACATATACCAAGCCCTCCAGAGTGCCCACTGAGACCCCTTTATCTGGGTGGGGACAGGCACCCCCACCCATCGACAGCTCCACTAAGGATCAAGATCTGACTACCAACTCTTTTCTTGGTCTCTCTAACCAAGAAAATCAACCTTATTTAAAGGCTGAAGGTGGGTGATTAGCTAAGGGCTGCAAAACTGGTCCTAACCACTTCCTTCACAAATCCTGCAGAAGCCTTATGTTTTTGGGACTCAACCAAAATGAATACTAAAAACATTGTTTAGCATTCTGTGATTTTTAGCAAAGACAGATTAGTGAAGGGTATACACATTATTGAAGAGAAATGTGGATCTCTCCTAATCAAGAAATGCCTTACAGAGGATGGAAAATCTTACCTGTGCTCAGATACCTTTCTGCTATATGCATGACTGTGTATGAACGTGTCCATTGCTGCTTAAAGCACTAATGGAATGTGATTATTGCAACAGTGAGGAGCTAACATAAGGGATCATGAAGACTGAAAAGATACTGCAGGAATACACCATCCAATCCAAATAACTGCACCACAAAGATCAAACCAGTAGCTGTGGAGTCAATTCTGCCTCATGGCGCCCCGTGTGTGTCAGAGTAGAACTGTGCTCCTCAGAGTTTTCCCTGGCTGAGTTTTCAGGAGCAGATTGCCAGATCTTTCTTCTGGGGTGCCCCTGGGTCAACTCAAATCTCCAAGCTTTTGGTTAGCAGCCGAGTGCCTTAACCGTTTACCTACCCAGGTCCTGCAGAAAATTCCTGTTCCCGTGAAGATGCCCCAAGTACTGAAGGTAAAATATGTTCTGAGAAGGATTTCCACTTCAATGTCTGTACCATTGATCAGTTTAATGTCTATTTCTCTTCAATTCTGGTACTGGGGAATATTCTGCCTGTTGCCCCGTTTTCTTACTGTGCTGTTGATTTCCTGGGCACAAAGCCTACACAGAATTGATTCCTAAGTTCTCCAGCTGAGAGTTTCCCAGCTCCTGTTTCAGGGTTCACGTCTAAGGGCAAGCATCTCTCTGGGGAGGAATGCCCTCCAACCCAGTGGTCAGGTCAGAGCCTCACCATGCCTCAGCTCACAGCTCAGGAAGATCCATTTCCGGAAGCAAAGTTATGTGACTGGATGGAGGAGTCTGGCTCCCTGCCCAGGTTCTGCACCACCAAGTATTGCCCTAATATCTTTGATTCAGAGTGTCTGAGGGGAATTACTCCTCATTTGCAACAAGTCCCCCAGGAAACTGCTAACCTCCCAGGCTCTGATCCTCCCCTCTAAGCCCAGGAACTGCTGGCACTCGCCATCTGCTCTAAGGCACACACTTCCTGACTCCGACTCATGGCGACCTCTTATGTTACAGAGTAGAACTGCTCCATGGGGACTTCTTGGCTGCAATCTGTCACATCAGGCCTCTAGGAGTAGAAATCGACTTGATGGCAGCTAACAACAACAATCTCTATGGAAGCAGATCGCCAAGCCTATCTTCCACACCAGTGCTGGGTTACTTCGAAACACTGATCTTAAGATAACCAGCCAACTGCCAAGTGTTTGCGCCAGGAAGGGACCTTACATAGAAGAGCAATTTCACATCCTCCCAGTGCTCCACTGGGAGTGGACAGGGCTAGCTCTGCAAAGCCACTCGGGCCTCTCTTTCATTTACAAAAATGCTTACTTCTGCCACCAGGAAAATTCATCTGGCTTCCTGGCAGGGTGTGAACCTGGCTGGACTGCTGACAACATCAGTGATAATTTTATAGCCTGGAGCGCTCTGATTTCTGTTTGCAGACCTAGTGAGTGTTTTATAGCTAATTCCCCCGAGGACATTTGTTCAGGGAACATATGGTATAATCCACAGTTTTCATCTTTTAAAAGTCATTCTCTCACTGCCTTTATTTATTTTTTTATCCAAATAATAATTTTATAACATATGACCTATGATACAGATTGAAAAACTCGGCCTTTCTGACGCATGGTGACTGAATAGGAGAGAATAGAACTGTCCCGTAGGGTTTCCAGGTCTATGGTCTTTACGGAAGCAGACTGCCCCATGTTTCTCCCCCAGCGTGGCTGGGGGGCTCAACCTTATGGTTAGCAGCCAGGTGCTTAACCACTGCACCACCAGGGCTCCTTGTGACACAGGTAACATGGGGAAAGAAATAGCTTCTTGCCCCTTGTCTCCCCAACCCCAGTGACCCCCCGCACCATGGGCAGCTCCTTTTAGGATTTCTTTTTCTAGTTCTTCTGAGGCTTCACTTCATTGAATCAATCAGGGAATACGGAGATTCTCAGCCTAAGGCAACATTCATTGATTTGGTAAGAAGGAAATTACCCTCTCCAACTCCATCTTCCGCCCCATAATTGCTACGTAACATTAACTATGAATAATACACTTAATAGCCTTTTTTTTATCAGTGATAGAATTCTCATCTTCCACGCGGGATTCCCGGGTTTGATTCCCAGCCAAGGCACCTCATGTGCAGCCCCCACCTGTCATCCCCCAGTGCAGGCTTGACTGTTGCTGTCTGGGCTGCTGAACAGGCTTCAGTGGAGCTTCCAGACGAAGACAGACTAGGAAGAGAGGCCTGGAGATTTGCTTCTGATAATTAGCAAATGAAAACCCTATGGATCACAATGGTCCAGCCGTACAGGATTATGGTTTAGTTTTGTTGTGCCCCCAGGAGCTGAGGGCTGACCCGACAGCAGCTAACAACACCAACGTACTCCTCATGGTCCTTTCATGTCCCTGTTATCTCATCTTTGTCCCCTGTTTTCACCTCTCATTTTGTATCGGACATTTTTTTCCTAAGCCTTATCTCTACCTCACCAAAAACAAAACAGTAGTGTCAGTTCCGACTCAGTAGATCTGTCCCATAGAGTTTCTAAGGACCAGCTGGTGGATTTGAACTGCCGACCTTTTGGATAGCAGCCAAACTCTTAACCACTGCACCACCGGGGCCCCGAGGCTACCCTGCCAAGGCTGTCAGTATTTGTATTCTGTCTTGCACCTATCACCAAAATGTTCCTGCTTTGTCCATGGGTTGGCTCTGAAAGTAGAAAATCAATATGTAGTTTATATTATTAGGACTATGTAAACAATGTTTAATACCTGGCCAACGGTGAGTGGGGTTGACGTTCCCCTTTGAGTTCAAAGTCACGATTGCTGGGCCATGCAAAGAAAAATCTTCCCAAAATCAAAGTTAAAAGCAGTCTCTCTCTCTCTCTCTCTCTCTCTCTAGCACTTTCAATTTTACTTACATTCATGCCACATTTTAGCCTGTGTGATGGTTAACACTGTGTGTCAGCCTGGCTAGGCTGTGATTCTCAGTGGTTTGGCAGACACTGGACTGGCTGCTCTTCCATAATGGAATATAATGTAATCACTTTCCATGATGTGAACTGATGTGAGCAGCAATCAGTTAAAAGGGGAGTTTCCTTGGGGATGTGGCCTGCCTCCAGTATGTAAATGGTGAAGCTCTTTCTCCCTCTACCCTCCCCCTCTATCCCCTTTCTCTTTCTTCTCCACCCTGCACTCTCCTCCTTGCCTGACCTCAGGTTCCTGGACATAAGGCTGTAGAGGTCTCTGGCCTGCCACCTGACCTGCAGATTTTAAGTCATCAGCAGCCAGGAGCCGGTGAGCAGAGGTGATCCTTAGCGTGCCCGATGGCTTCCAAGCAGTGAAGACTGACAACAAGGTTCTCACACATAGCTAGGCCAAAACCTAATTAATTTCAAACTCTGACTTGAATGATTGGAAAATATCATAGAAACTACCAGTCTCTCCTGTCCTGGTCAACATCCTGTCTGGAGCCATTAGGAATATAAGCAACATGTTGTTGTTTTTACGTGCCATCGAGTTGGTTCCGGCTCGTAGCGACCCTATTTACAACAGAACGAAACACTGCCCGGTCCTGTGCCAGCCTTACAATTGTTGTTTTGCTTGAGCCCATTGTTGCAGCCACTGTGTCAATCCACCTCTTTAAGGCTCTTCCTCTTTTCCATTAACCCTGTACTTTACCAAGTATGATTTCCTTCTCCAGGGACTGATCCCTCCTGAAAACATGTCCAAAGTATGTAAGACGCAGTCTTGCCGTCCTTGCTTCTAATGGAGCATTCTGGTTGTACTTCTTTCAAAACAGATTTGTTCATTCTTTTGGCAGTCCTTGGTATATTCAATATTACTTGCCAACACCACAATTTGAAGGCATCAATTCTTCTTCAGTCTTCCTCGTTCACTGTCCAGCTTTCACATGCATATGATGCGATTGAAAATACCATGGCTTGGGTCAGGTACAGCTTAGTCTTCAAGGTGACATCTTTGCTTTTCAGCACTTTAAAGAAGTCTTTTGCGGCAGATCTGCTCAATGTAATGCATCTTTTGATTTCTTGACTGCTGCTTCCATGGGCTTTGATTGTCGATCCAAGGAAAACGAAATCCTTGACAATTCCATTCTTTTCTCCGTTTATCATGATGTTGCTCATTGGTCCAGCTGTGAGGATTTTTGTTTTCTTTATGTTGATGTGTAATCCATACGGAAGGCCGTGGTCCTCTGAGCTTTGTTAGTAAGTGCTCCAAGTCCTCTTCACTTTCAACAAGCAAGGTTCTGTCATCTGCATAACGAAGGTTCTTAATGTGTCTTCCTCCAATCCAGACGTCCCTTCTTCTTCATATAATCCAGCTTCTTGGATTATTTGCTCAGCATACAGATTGAATAGTTATGGTGAAAGAATACAACCCTGACACACACCTTTCCTGACTTTAAACCACTAAGTATCCCCCTGTTCTGTCTGAACAACTGCCTCTTGATCTATGTACAGGTTTCTCATGAGCACAATTAAGTGTTCTGGAATTCCTATTCTTCGCAATATCATCCATAATTTGTTATGATCCACATAGTCAAATGCTTTTGCATAGACTATAAAACATAGCTAAACATCCTTCTGGTATTCTTTGTTTTCAGCCGGGATCCATCTGACATCAGCAATGATATCCCTGGTTCCATATCCTCTTCTGAATCTGGCCTGAGTTTCTGGCAGTGCTCTGTTGATATACTGCTGTAGCCACTTTTGAGTGATCTTCAGGAAAATTTTGCTTGAATGAGATATTAATGATATTTTTCTATGATTTTCATATTCTGCTGGATCACCTTTCTTGGGAATAGGCAGAAATATTGATCTCTTCCAGTCAGTTGGTCAGGAAGCTACTTCCATATTTCTTGGCATAGATGAGGGAGCATTTCCAGTGCTACAACCATTTGTTCAAACATCTCACTTGATATTTCCTCAATTCCTGGAGGCTTGTTTTTCACTAATGTCTTCAGTGCGGCTTGGACTTCTTCCTTCAGTACCATCGGTTCCTGATCATATGCTACCTCTTCACATTGTTGACCATCAACTAATTCTTTTGGGTGTAATGACTCTGTATATTCCTTCTATCTTCTTTTGATGCTTCCTGTGTCATTTAATATTTTCCCCAAAGAATCCTTCACTATTGCAACTTGAAGCTTGAATTTTTTTTTCAGTTCCTTCAGCTTGAGAAACATTCTTCCCTTTTGTTTTTCTATCTCCAGCTCTTTACACGTCATTATAATACTTTACTTTGTTTCCTCAAGCCACCCTTTGAAATCTTCTGTTTAGTTCTTTTACTTCATCATTTCTTCCTTTTGTTTTAGCTGCTCGATGTTCGAAAGCAAGTTTCAGAGTCTCTTCGGACGTCCATCTTGCTCATTTCTTTCTTTCCTGTCTTTTCAGTGACCTCTTTCTTTCTTCAGGTATGAGATCCTTGATGTCATCCCACGACTTGTCTGGTTTTCAGTTATTAGTGTTCAATGTGTCAAATCTATTCTTGAGATGGTCTCTAAATTCAGGCGGGATATACTCAATATCGTATTTCACTCTCGTGGATTGCTCTGCTTTTCTTCAGTTTCAGCTTGAACTTGCATATGAGCAATTGATGATTTGTTCCACAGTCAGCCCCTGGCCTTTTTCTGACTGATGATATTGAGCTTTTCCATCATCTCTTTCCATAGATGTAGTCGATTTGATTCCTTTGTGTTCCACTTGGTGAGGTCCATGTGCATAGTTGCCATTTATGTTGATGAAAAAAGGTATTTGCAATGAAGAAGTCATTGGTCTTGCAAAATTCTATCATTCGATCTCCAGCATCGTTTCTATCACCAAGGCCATATTTTCCAGCTACCGATCCTTCTTCCTTTCCAACTTTCACATTCCAATCACCAGACTCATCAATGCATCCTGATTGCATGTTAGATCAATTTTCAAACTGCAGAAGCTGACAAAAACTTCAATTTCTTCATCTTTGGCCTTAGTGGTTGGTGCATAAATTTGAATAATATTTGCATTAACTGGTCTTCCTTGTAGGTGTATGGATATTATCCCATCACTGATGGTGTTGTACCTCAGGATAGATCTTGAAACTTTCTTTTTGATGATGAATGCAACACCATTCCTCTTCTTGTTGTCATTCCCGGCCTAGTAGCCTATATGACCATCCTATTCAAAATGGCCAACACCAGTGCATTTCAGCTCACTAATACCTAGGATATCGATGTTTATGCATTTCATTTCATCTCTGACAATTTCCAATTTTCCTAGATTCATACTTCGTGCTTTCCGGGTTCCGATTATTCATGGATCTTTGCAACTGTTTATTCCCATTTTGAGTCATGCCACGTCAGCAAGCGAAGGTCCCAAAAGCTTTACTCCATCCATGTCATTAAGGTTGGCTCTACTTTAAAGAGGCGGCTCTTCCCCAGTCATCTTTTGAGTGCCTTCCAACCTGGGGGCTCATCTCCCATCACTATATCAGACAATTTTCAGCTGCTATTCATATTCATAAGGTTTTTACTGTCTAATTCTTTTCAGAAGTAGACTGCCAGGTGCTTCTTCCTAGTCTTGAAGCTTAGCGGAGACCTGTCCTCCGAGGGTGACCCTGCTGGTATCTGAATACCTATGGCATAGCTTCCAGCATCCCAGCAACACGGAAGCCCCCAGAGTACAACAAACTGACAGACATGTGGGGGATAAGCAGCGTAAAAAAGACGGATAAATCAAACAGAGCACCAGTGGATAAAGAAAGGAGGTAGCTGGCTAAGCAGCTCCCTGGCAGGGATGTTTTGGGAGGCATACAGCACGGACTTCCCTGAAGAGAAGACCTAGGATTTATTTTGATTCCCAAATCACAATTCAGCTTTAATAACCTCAAACCAGATACTGTGGTCAAGTCGATTGCAACTCATGGCAACCGCATCCGTGTCAGAGGAGAACTGTGCTCTGTAGATTTCTTTCTTTCTTTCTTTCTTTTTTTTCTGATATGTATTTGGGGAAGGTTTACACAGGAGGTTAGATTCCCATTCAACAATTTCAACACAAATTGGTGACACTGGTTACATTCTTTACAATGTGTGAACATTCTCATTATTTTCATTCTGGTTGTTCTGTTTCCTTAGGGTATTCAATAGTTGAATTTTCAGAAGCATATCACCAAGTCTGTCTTCTGAGGTGCCTCTGGGTGGACTTAAACTTCCAACCTTTTGGTTAGCAGCTGAGAGTGTTAACTGTTTGTACCCTCAGTGGCCCTTTTATATACCAAAACCCTTCTTATAAGTTAAGGAACTAACTACGTGCTTCGGAACAAAAGGTCAGAAAGTGCCATTGGTGAGACAACGCATCTCAAACTTTCATTAGATCCACTGGCAGGCCCAGGAAGCTGAATCTTTGGCAACTTGTTTCTGAAGCAAGTCGTTCTAGAACCACCTTCAAGAAACTGTGAGAAGCACCAGCTTAGAAGAATGGCAAGGCGGTGAGATGTGCAGGTCAGAGACCGTGCTTCTTTGAATGACCAAGGGCCAGAACGATCCATCATGGGCGGCCTGGCAAAGAATTAAGAGGAACCTCCATGTGGTACAAGTTTGGTAAAGGCCCTGCCTGTGCTTTCCATGTTCAGAGCTGGCTCTGTCCATCTCTCTAGGCTGGTCTTTTCTGTTCTTTGTTGTTATTACTGTTGTCAGCTAACACTGAGTTGGCCGCCGACTCATGGCAACTCCACACACAACAGAACAAAATGCTGCCACTTCCTGCACCATCCCCATGGTCGGCTGTGGATTAAACCATTGTGATCCATAGGGACTTCACTGGCTGACTGTCTATTCTTTAGGAGCTCAGATATGTAACCATTTATCACATCGTACTCAATATATTCTACCTTCAAAAAGCACATACGAGTAAACTAATAATCTTTAGATTTGTTATTGTTGGTTGAATAAATTTATAATGGAAACTGACTTGCTGGGCAGAGCCATCCAAACTGAGGCCTGGGGAAGATTTGTGGTTTGTCTTGCTATTTTTACCATTTCTTGACCCAGAGTGGCTACCTAACTGCTACGTACCTAATCTTCCATCTAACTGAGAAAGAAAGAAACAGCAACAAAAAAGAAGAGTAACTACAATAGATCCAACAGCTAGACTTTAACTCACCATCGGCCAAGCTAGAATCGATAGGTATGCATGTATTAAAAATGAATATTGATCATATTGACTCCTCTTTCTGAAAGTGAACCAAGCTCCTAGCCTAGAGGAGGAAGATGACTCCCAGTAGAAACTCTGCACCTGCACAACTTTGATTTCAATGAGAACTTGCTCAAAATTGACTAGATAATTATTGACAGCGTACACATGTTAGCACCTGTCCATATATAAACGCTAGTGACAAAACTGTGTATATTAAAAAAGAAAATAAAACAACTGATCCCACAGACAATCTTGTGATCTCTTTGTAAAGATCACACTTTCTAGCACCAGTTAGAGAACATTTCATTTAAAAGGAAAGAATACCTAAAACCTAAGAGATTCCTGTAATTTTTCCAATCCTTAAATTCACATTATATGTTTGAGAGTCACCGTATTAGTTTGCTATTGCCTCTGTAACAAATTAAGACAAACTTAGTGGCTTAAAACAAGGCAAATTTTCAAGGTTCATCACGTTGTGGCAGGTATCAGGACTTCATTTCTCTTTATGGATAAGTAATATTCCATTGTACGGTTTAGACCATATTTTGTTTATCCCTTCTTTTGTTGGTAGACACGTGGGTTGTTTCCACCGTTTGAATATTGTGAATAACACTGCAATCAGCATTCGTGTACAAGTATCTGTTCGAGTCCCTGATTTCAAGTCTTCTGGGTCTCTACCCAGAACTAGAATTTCTGGGTCATATGGAGTCCAGCAAACCTGGTAGCTTTCTCAGAGATTCCTGAATTTCAAGCCAAAAGTAGCCACCATTTGGCTCTGGGAAGCTTTGAGCATTTTTTGTTTTTGTTTTTAATGAAGGCTCTATATTTGTATTTTATTATATTTATAACTACTCCATCTTGGGGGTTGTGCTGGTTCAGTGGTAGAATTCTGGCCTTCCATGTAGAAGACCTGTGTTTGATTTTCAGCCAATCCACCTCCTATGCCCCCACCACTCATCTGCCACTGGAGGCTTGCATGCTGCTATGATGCTGAACAGGTTTCAGCAGAGATTCCAGACTAAGCCAGGCTAGGAAGAAAGGCCTGGCAACCTACTTCTGAAAACATGCCGAAGAAAACCCCATGGATCACACAATCCAGTCTGCAACTGATCATGGGGATGGCACAGGATCAGGCAGTATTTCGTCCCAGTGGGCATGGGGTCACCATGAGTCAGGGGGCTGACTCAACAGCAGCTAACAGCAAACAAGAATAACCCCATATTGGAGGTTACTTCACAACGCACAGTCACTTGGATATAGAATTAAAAACAAACAAAAAACCCAAACCTGTTGCCATGGACTCCGTTCCGACTCATGGCAACTCCACGTGTTACAGAATAGAACTGTGCTCCATAGGGTTGCTTGGTTGTAATCATTACGGAAGTAGATTGCCAGGCCTTTCTTTTGAGATGCTGATCAGTGGGTTCAAACTGACAAGCTTTAGGTTAGTAGTCAATGCAGACCATTTGTGCCACCCAAAGACCTGGGGACAGTGAAGAGGTGAAGGAGTTCTCCTTGTCCAAAGGCACTGAGAGTCTAAAAGCTCACCATCTTCTTCAGAAGTGAAGCCAGGGCCTATGACACCCACACCCCATTGCCGCTGAGTCAACTCTGACTCACAGTGACCCTACAGAACAGAGTAGAACTGTCCCATAGGGTTTCCAAGAAGCAGACTGCCACATCTTTCTCCCACGGAGACGCTGGTGGATTTTCACCTCTGTCCTTCTGGTTGGCAGCTGAGCACTTAACTAGTGCACCACCAGGGCTCCTTATAGTCTCTATGTTCATTTTACAGAAATCAGAATAGGACAGTCTAAATGGAGTATAATCACAAAGACATGGGATTTTAAATCTGGAAGCAACTTTAGAGATTCTCTGGTCCAGATTTCCTACACTTGTAATTTAAAAAAAAAATGCTTATCTCAGGATGAGAGGTGAAATTAGTCTTCCCCAAGGAACAGTGATGCAGGGCTTTGACAGAGAAAGCCTGCTGCCAAAGGAGAGACTGGAGCTGATCCTTGGAGACTGCCTACAACTAGGATGAGGACAATTTTGTGCCCGAACCGAACCTTTAGAATGTTATCGAATTCAGAGGTGTTGGCAGAACATGAAGAAGCAGGTTCCCCTGTCCTGGCACCCAGACCCCCACCTCTGTTCAGGTCCATGTGGGTACATGTGCTCTGCCCCCTGGTGGGACCCCGTGGTATTAAAGCATGAGAGGTATAGAGGGCTGATCATGGGCCAGAGGACCTTCTCTGAGGGACATGGGGTCTGACCCCCAAGGGAGAATGATCAACTTCCAGAAGAGAAGGGAGGTGGCCAGCTTTGGTGCTGTTTGAAGGAGGGATGTGGGAAAGGGACCCCCTCCCTGGGAAGGAGTCTTCCTCTTAGAATCATGGGGAGGGTTGAAGCACAGAGAGGGGGAGACCTGCCGCACTGAAGGTGGAGATGAGAGTAGAATTCAGGAGAACTTCCTAGAGGAGGGGCAGCTTGCTCCCAGGTTTGAGAGCAGGCTAGGCCTGGATGGGAGTGGGGGGACGGCCTCCCGCAGGAGCACAGACCCAGTTCCTGGACCCTCCCTACCTGGCACCCAATCCAGGCTCTCAGCACCCTGCCCTCCCTGTGGCCCAGGAATAGAGGTGATCCCTGTGGCCCCAGGTGTTCCAGTCGACCTGCAACAATGACAGTATCACTCCAGGAGCTCTTTGGGGCCTAGTTCTAGTTCAGGGAGGAGCTCAGTGGGACTGAGAAGTAAGGCTTGGGCAGGAGGTGGGGAAGAACAGGGGTGTGGCTCCTGATGCCTTTTCAGAGAACAGACACAGGCCGGAGGGATACTCAGTGTCTCCTGTGTCCCCAGGCTCTCCATGTCCATCTGGCCCAATGTCTTGTTGCCACACTGGGCAGAGTGATCCTAGGACACCAGACCCCACGTGAGTGGGGACACTGAGCTGGAAGAGGTGACGGTGGGGCAGCATGGGACCCACCAAAAAGACAGCATTTTGCGCCTGCGAGAAGGGGAGGCAGGGCACTTATACGGGCAGCCCCAGGCCACACAGGCACCATTCACACTGGGCCTGGCACAGCGGCCTGGCCACTCTTGGCAGCGTCCACCAGCATCCCTCATGCTAAAAAGGCTATGTGCTGTGCTCTCTGTGAGCTGACACCCACGTCCACCCCAGGGTGTGGTCCTGGCCCCAGCCCTCCCTGAGCTAGCACTGAAGCAGTTCCCATATCCAAACCTTCAATACACAACTGGGAAACTGAATCCAAGAGAAAGGCAGGGACGGCCCAGAACATAACAAGTGGGCAGAGTCCAGAAGATGAGGACGATTCTGGCCTCCTAGTCCAGGGCTCAGCCCCTATCATGGGGTTTCCTTTGAGAACGAGAGCCACCAAGATGTGGGGAAACCCAGGTACTCCCTACCGTTGTAAGGCCGATTTCATCTCACAACCACCACACACACACAGGCACGCACGCACGCACACACACACAGGTACACGCACACATTGACTTCACAGATGGGGTCATGAGGGTGGGGTCAGAAGAGAAGAAGACACCAAGGAAGCGATCCCCTGGAAAGAAGAGAGAGGGTAGAGGCAGCTCTGTCTTGAGACAGTGGCCCTCAATCTCCTAGCTACAACCGCACGGCCCACAACACAGGACAGCTGGATGCTAGATGAAGGGAGAGGGACCCTAAGGTTCCCAGGGGTCTACCAGGGCCAACATCCCCACAGAAACACAGACTGGACAAGGCCTGGTCCTACAGTCACTGCTCTGGTTCCCTGGAGCTAGGACAAGCCCACCTCAGAGTCGAGGGAGCTGCAGGACGGAAAGCCTCAGTTTATTCCTCTGTACATTGTGGTGCTTAGAGTGGGTGAGCCCCAGAATTCCAAGGTTCACAGATGTGTCTGCTGGCCTCTGTTCTCTGTGGATGACCCACTGCGCTCTGAGGTCTTAGGAAAGTGCTTCCTACTTTCCTGAGCTGAATATTCCCCCAGCAAGAGCACTGGGGTGCAGGGACTAGGAACTTGGAGTCCGGCAGGGCAGGGAAAAGCCATGGACCATGAGACCAGGACCAGTCCTTGGTGGAAGCTCGGGGTCCCCCTGAGAAATTAGGGCCTTTGCCCTGAATGTGGGGAGGGTACCTCCTGAGTATTTTGGATACCCCCGGGCCTGTTGAGGCAAAGAGGGGACTAGGGAGTCTCCGTTTTTCACCATATCACCAGTTTAACTGCAGGTCCTGGTCCTCTGCCCCCTAGGATCCAGGAGATCTGCTGCCTCCAGGACACCTGAACACAGGTATGGGATAGGAGCTTTCTTGACCGGGGCTGCAGGGCTAGTGCACAATGGAGTAGAGAGGGACAAGAGCATGGAGACAGATACATGGGAGAGAAAAGAGCAAATTCATTAGAGAAAATAAAGCAGGGTACAGCCAGTGAGAGAGGGATGGGGCCACTGGATGGGGGTCCAGAGGCCTCACTGAGGTGACATTTATATGTGACCAGAATGACAGGAGGGGCTAGACCTGCATGGGTCAGGGAACAGTGTGCCAGGGAGAAGGTACAGCTGGTGCAGAGACTGGGAGGCAGGGTGAGTTTACCTAGAGAGGGGGTTGGAATGATGCCAGTGTGGCTGGAGTGAGCTGTGGAGAAGAGGAGGGAGGGAGGAGGAGGGCAGGTCTAGGTTCTAGGTGAGTTGGAGGAGCTATCTCCTCCTCTGTGACAAAATCACCCCAAGACTTAGCAGCTCACGAAAACAAACTGATGATCTCCCTGTCTCTGTGGACAGTAATGCTGCATGGATAAGCTGATGACTCTGCCCGAGTTCTCTCAGGAGGCGATGTGGTCTCAGCTGAGGCTTGACTGGGGAGGATCCACTCCCTACTCACTCTGTTGTGGGCAGGAGTCTTTCTTGTCAGTTGCTGGACTGGGGTCCTCAATTCCTCTCTGCTGATCAGGCCACGTTAGGTTATCGTCACATGGGCATTATAGGGCAGGCCAAACATACCAGCTGCTTTCCAGGGAGAAAGAGTGGGAAATGACAGTGAGAAAGAGAGAGAGAGAGATGACAGAGAGAACATAAGAGAGAGCCAGGAGGCATTGCCCCTAATAGGGTCACTGTGAGTTGAAATTCACTCTAAGGCACCTTATAACCACAATAAGATTCCTGGGAAGCAAGTCCCTGAGTCCAGCCCACACTAGGAAAGGGGGTCGCACTGGATGTTGAGACCCGAAGGAGATATTTTGGGGGGCCGCTGTGCAGTGTACCCACCTCCTAGTCCGAGATAAGGCACTGGGTCAGATTCTAAATAATGGAAGTTATGGAAGGCTTTGTGCAGAGGGTAGGAATATCTGATGTTTGTGTAGTTCTGAGCCCTGCTGGGGCAGAGAGGGAAACCAGGCCCAGAGGGGAAGTAACTTTCCTAAGCTCACAGGAAGAGAATCCACCCTGTTTGGGGGTGTGCTCCATGCTACTTCCCACCCCTGCTTGTAATTCGGCCATCTCTGAGTTTGTGTATTAGCTACAGGTGACACCAGCCCAAGGGTTGACTGGTGTTTTCTCACATACACCTGCTGACTTTCCTAGGAAGAAGATGCTAGAATGATCCCCACTGTGTGCTAGGGAGACTGAGGAGGCACTGAGAAGCACAAAGACTGTGTCCACACTCACAAACTTATTAAGAGGGATGATCTGAATCTGAATCCAGCTCTGTCTGCTCAAAGCTTGGGCCCTGGCTGCACCCAGGCCTACCCCAGGTTCTATGGAGGGAGCTGGTAGTGGCGTATCTGTGTAGAGTTGTAGAGATGGCATGGGGAGAGGTGAGAATTCAGTATCTCAGATGCAATTTTGGGGAGGACTTATCTTAGGTCAGGTACAGGTCAGGGGACCCAGGATATGACCTCACTTCCTTGGTGATGGAGTACATAGAACTTGGAATGCTGGTAACCAGGCACCCATATACTAGAGATAGCCCCCTTCCTTGCTCACTTGAGTGGAGACACTCGACCTAGAAAGATGTTTTCTTGTTGTTGCTCATCATCTTCCCCTGTGTCGAACCTTGAGAAACCCAGGAGTTCGACCCTTTCACGAAGGCTGAGACGTGATCTCATCCCCCATCCCCGAAGGCTCTGGCCATTTACCAGAAAGAAAACGAAGGTACCACAGGGTGGCCCAGATGCCAATCCAGGCCAGGCCACCACTGTGATCCCACCTGGGCCACCCCACATCCCTCCTGACTGATTGGCAATAGGGTGGTGGGTGGGCCGAGTCTATCACGTTTGGGTGTCTTGCAGACTGGCGGCTGGGGTGGCACAGTTGGATACCTGCTTCGCATCCTTGTCCAACCAGCTTCATCACATAGGATGTTGGGATCTGTGTCTCTACCCAGGAGTCATAGTTCTGACCAGGGCTTTAGGGAGGGATGGTCAGGGGGATCACGCCCTGAGTCAGCACACTTACCTGGGCCTTCTAGGAGCTCGAGTTCACCCTGTATGTGGCAGTTACCCCACAGTCCTAGCTGCAGGCATTGACTCCCCATTGGTGACCTTGTGCCAGACCAACTGTTCCTAGATCCTGGTCCAAAATTCAGAGGTCTATATCTTCACCCTTGCTCCTGAGTCCCTTACTCCCCTTGCAATCTCTCCTCCTTCCTGGAATGTGGGAGGTGGAGAGGGGCTGCAGAGCACAGGGCGGCCCTGGCCAGTGGATGTGGCTGGGGCTGCATGGTGTAGCCTCTGGCTGAACCTTAACATATGTGGTATGGGCAGGAAAGTACGAGCTCCTCGAAGGTCTAGGGGACACAAGGGCCTGAAGGGGCAGAGATGGATGGTGGAGGCTTGGGGAAGCCCTTAATGCCCCCTGTACCACTGTTGGGCACTCTCTCTGCAGAAGTCCCCACAGGAGATCCGCGAGGAGAAGGAGGATGGCATTATCTACTCCATCTATCCCAAGAAAGGGGCCAAGAAGGGCTGGCGCAGGCTCTTGGTGAGTGTGTGTGGGCAGGGTCCCAAGCCAGGACTCTGAGATGACCAGATGGGACACGTGTGCCAAACATCACCTGGAGATCCCTAGCTCCCTCCCAGGGATGTCGCTCTCAAGGGCCACCGTTCCCTCCCAATGAAATCCGCCAAAACCATTCCCTTATCCCCCAACTGCCCTCCCCACCCCGGCCAGGTACAGAGTCACTCTATATTTGTAGGAATATCAGTAAACAGTCTTTTGTACTGTTTTTGCTGCACATCAGCTCAGGCATCTTTTCCATTGTTGTTCCTGTTTCAGTGTTGAACTCTACAGTCCCAGGGCAGTAGTCAGCTGGGCTCTCCTTCCCCACCTTCTCCCAGCCTCTCACATCCTCATGCTTAGCAGGCTTCTTTTACCCAAAAGCTCAGGGCGCAGGCTATGATGCACATATTTCTGCAACCTGCAATCTCAGGGAACACATCACCATGAACCCTCCAAGTCAGGAGCTCTGTCCTGACTCAGCTGCAGAAAATTCCAGAAGGGAGGCTGGTTCCCACAGTGACTGACCATCTCACTGCTGCTGGCCCTGGGCTGATTCCTTCTGATGCCCTTTCAGCAGGGCTGCAGGAACCTCACGTGTGTCCTCACACACTGACCCACAGCAAGGGTGCAGGAACCTCACATGTGTCCTCATACACTGAGCCACAGCAGGGCTATAGGAGCCTCATGTGTGTCCTCATACACTGACCCACAGCAGGGCTACAGGAGCCTCACGTGTGTCCTCACACACTGACTACCCAGGACAAACTCCCAGGGGCAGCATGCTGGGGCAAAGGATGTGCACATTCCAAGTTAGGATCCCTAGAGCCAGACTCCTTCCCAAGACAGCTGTCGCAGTCACGTGGCCCAGCAGTCTGTGACACTGGCTCAGTCCCTGCATCCAGGCTGTTCTGGCTATTATGGTTCTTTTCCATTTTTCCCAATCTGCTGTCACATTGGCCACTAGAGCTGCAGGGTCATTTTGAGGTGGTTTTGGCCCTGAGAAGGACCTCTGAGTCCTTTACCGGTCATTCATATATGCCCTTCATGATTGGTCTGTTGAGATCCTTGATCCTATGGGGGTCTTTCTCCGACCCAGGGATCTTCTGGCATTCACCTTTTGCTGAATCTGCGACCACTACACCTTTAGCTTTTCAAAACCCCCTTTAAATGCACAGAAAAGAAATTCTGTGTCTTGCTTTGCATTCAGAGGGGGTCTCATGGGTGTGTCTGCTCTGTGCACTGTCTCAAGCTGGGGAGGTAGCGAGCTTGCACCACACTTTCCAGTCCGAGTCAAGAGCAGAGCAGGCCTTACATGGTACACAGGGAATATCACAGGGCCCTAGCGTCTGACAGTTCTGGGCTCTGATCCCTTGACTATGACAGACACTGGACAACAATAAGCTGGGTGTTCTCACCTCTACAATAGAGTGTTCTGTGAGGAGTCACAAGGATACTGGCCTTAATACCAAACCAAGACAAATTTGTTGCCGTGGAGTCCATTCTGACTCATAGTGACCCTATAGGACAGAACAGAATTGCCCCATAGGGTTTCCAAGGATTGGCTTGTGGATTCAAACTGTAGACCTTTTGGTTAGTTGCCAAGCTGCTCAGAGCCACAGCACCAACAGAGCTCCACTCAATACAGGGAAGTAATATAATTAACAAAATGGCTTGAGGCTCCTAATATGTTTAATCATCTCCACCTCCTGTTTTCTGTTGGGAGCGTCTTGTCCCACCTCCTGCCACAGGTCACAGAGGCCCAGGACCCTGACCCTCCTCGTGGTTCACGCGGTACCTCTGACGGTATGTCCCTCCACTCTCTCACCCCAGTGTGTACGTGGATTGGACCAGGACCTAGATGAGACCTGCGTGGTGAGGACCGTGAAGGCTGGCTCGCTGGAGAAGCTGGTGGAGCACCTGGTGCCGGCCTTCACAGAGAGGGATTTGTCCTACATCGATATCTTTTTGGGAACCTACAGGACCTTTGCCACCACCCAGCAGGTCCTGGAACTGTTATTCCAAAGGTGAGCAGCCCCTCCTGCACAGCCCAGTGGGAACTCAGCCCCTTAACCAGCTGTTAGTCTGGGGAATGTCACTCACCTCTCTGTGCCTCAGTTTGCTCCTCTGAAATGTTGGCGGGTAGAGGATCAGCCTCCTTGAATTTACTCTCAGTACCACATGGGACAAGCCATGTAAAGTGTGTACCTGGAACCCCACCAAAAAGAAAACTGTTGCCCTTGAGTCAATTCCAAACCATAGTGAACTTAGAGGACAAAGTAAAGCTGCCCCATAGGCTTTCCAAGAAGCAGCTGAGTTTGAACTGTTGACCTTTTGGCTAGAGCCAAGCTCTTTAACCACTGTGCCACTATAGCCCCAACACTTGGAGACCAGCTCTAGGGAAAAGGCTGCTGGAGGGGCTGGGATGTTCACATTTACTTTTTTTCTTTCCTCCATGAAGAAGCTGTCTGCCTCGACCCTCACTGACTCCATGGTCTTCAGCAATCCTACTCCCCATTTGAAAAGGGGCAGTTGAGATCCTATCAAGTGGGTCCTTGTCTTTTGTGTAGCCAGACCAAGAATCTCTGGTGGCTGACAGAGGGGCCCTAGGACAATCAGACACTGGGAAAGGTGCTGCTTAGCTTCATTCAGTCAACAATTATCTATGAAGCCCCTACAGTTGCAGACACGCTTCTAAACACTCAGCATCATCTAGACACAAAACAGAAAGGAAGCCCTGCCCTCCAGATCTCCATCCTACTCAGGAGGCAGACAGGAACACTAGACATGGGAAGCAGGTAGTGTCCGCAGTGTATTACATAGACGCCCTAATGCCTCCTCTAGGTATGGATACAACTGCCCCCATTCTGCTGGGGACGGAGGACCCCAGGACCAGCAGAAAGAGTGAGTGGACATTGGGTGGAGAAGGAGGGTCCTCTGTCTACAAGGAAGACTTCAGGTTGGAGGAGGCCTGTGACAGGATTTGGGCTGGGCATACCCTGAGTCCCACATATGTAGATGCCCCTGCAGAAAATAGGTTAGCAGAGCCCCCAGTAGGAGAAAGGAGTCACACAGAGCTGGGGATGCAGTCTGGGCTTAGTGGGAAGTAAAGTGTTGCCAGGGGGCTCAGTGTGGCCCGTGAAGGTACACTTCCCCACATAATTCCCTCCCATCTCTGATTATTCCTTCCCCATTTGGGACCATATCAGGAGGTGAGGAAAAACCTGCAACACGGTCATGCACCCTTGTCGTGGATGCTCATCTCCATGTGGGGTCCTGTCCATCAGCAGAGAGTGGCTGTGGGAGACAGACCTTGTGTTTTCTCAGCCTCAAATATCCATGGAACACTACTATGTGCCAGGCTGTGAGATAAACACGCAGATACACTGCTTTCTACCCTTTCGGGTTTACTGTCCAGTGGGGAGGGTGTCAGGGGACAAACAGAGACATGAGTCAGGGTTTGAGGGGGGAGAGTTGGTCAAACCATTGATAGAATTCTCTCTGTGACCAAGGCTCTGTGTTAAGCCCCTGCTCAGTGACCAGTTTGCCACTGCCAGATCAGCCAGAGAGGCTGGTACACAGTAGGGCTAGACTTCAGACGGTCAGGGACAGAGGGACCCAGTCCCTTGTAGAGATGCCCTGGGAGATGAGTGTGGTGGGAAAGGCCAGGCCTCTGACCCTGCTTTTCATCATGCATCCCCAGTGCCATCTCTTTCATCCTGAAAACCTGGATGGATGAATACCCAGAAGACTTTGACCAGCCGGCACACTTGCCCTGCCTGAAGCTTCTGGTGGAGTACCTACAGGTGAACATGCCGGGCTTGGACCTGGAACACCGTGCCCTTCTTCTCTGTGCCCAGCTGGACCACCTGGAGCCCAGTGAGGCAGAACCAGAGGGTGAGGAGGATTGGGCATGCCTGCATGTGAGCTTGTGAGGGAGACATAGGGCGGGATCCACAAGGAGGACCCACAGAGTTGGGGTTGGACCAGAGCTCAGAGTAACCTCAGACCCTCCTCTGGTGGACCACAGTCTGGGAAGACGTCCTGGGGTGGAAATCTACGCCTTAGACTTCTCTTCAAGGCAGTGGGATATTTTCTGCCATTGGAAAAGCACAAGGAAATGCAGTCATGTTGGTGAATATTTCTCCTCTTGTGCATCCCCCATCAGGGCCGGCACCACGTCTAAAAGCAGCTCAGGATCTCCGTCCACCCACAGAAGGAACTCCAGGGCGACCTCATGAGGCAGATCACACTCCAATACCAACACTGGAGTTCCGTAGAGCATCAGGTCCTCCATCCCCACATCTGTCACCACACACAGAACCTGCTGGAATGCTGGCATCTTCTCCTGGATCACCTCCTGGGGCAAATACAGAACCACCTGTTGGGGTAGATCCTACCCCTGAACCATCACAGGAGCTGGATGGAACACCAGATCCTCAACCACCACCTCCATCAGCAGACAAAGAGCCTGCTGGAGGACTGGGTTCTCTTCCTGGGTCACCTCCAGAACCGGCTCCTGTACCCCCAGCAGATGTCGATCCTACTCCTGTATCAACACCAGAGCTCCACACAGCATCAGCTATTCCATCACCAGCTCCCGCACTGGCACCAGAAGGAAAGCCAGCTGGAGGGATGGATTCCCATCCTGGGCCACCACAGGAACCAGCTCCTGGACCACCTGCTGGTGTTGATCCTGCTCCTGCAGCAACACTGGGGCTCAGTGTAGCCCCAGTCCCTCCATCTGCTGCTCTGGCCCAGGCACCTGATGAAGGGCTGAACGGGAAGCCACGTTCTAATCCTGGGCCACCTCCGGAACTCAGTCACGGACCACCAGCTGATGTGGATCCTGCTCCTGCAGCAACACTGGGGCTCAATGTTGCACCAGGTCCTCCATCTCCAGGTCTGGCCCAGGCTCCAGAGGAAGAGGCTGCTGGAAAGGTGGACTCGTATCCTGAGGCACCTCCAGAACAAGCTTCCAGACCACCGGCTGAGGTTCGTTCTATTCCTACAGCAACAGCAGAGCTAGATGTGGCTCCGTGTCTTCCATCTCCTGGTCCGGCACAGGCTCCAGACAATGAGCCTGCTGGGGAGCTGGACTTGTATCCTGGGTCACCTGCAGAACCGGCTCCAGCAGTACCAGCTGATGTTGAACCTACTCCTGCACTAACACAGGGCCCCCATGTAGCCCCATGTCCTCCATCTGCTGATCTGGCCCAGGCACCAGAAGAACAGTCTGATGAAAAGTCACATTCTTATCCTGAGCCGCCTGCAGAAACAACTCCCAGGCCACCAGTTAATGTTGACCCTGCTTCTGCATCAACACTGGGGCTCAAGTAGCTAGTAGCTGCAGATCCTCCATCGCCAGCTCTGGCCCAGGCCCCAGAGTCCCAGCAAGTCACCATGCCCACTCCACACCACCTCCTCAGCCCCAGCCAGGGAGCATCGGCTTCAGAACGAGATCCTTCCTGACCTTCACCTGAGTGGGTATTTCTCTGGTTTATATGTAGCATATTACAGCTTACTTTACATTTATAGCTCTTACTGTCTTCACTGGTAGATTTCTCATTAAATAAAGTTTTGTTTTAATGGTTTTAATGGGTGTGATACCGTGGTTTTATGCACTTTCACAATCCTATCAACTATCACCAGTATCTATTTCAGAACATTGTCATCAACACAAACAGAAACCCTGGACCCATGAAGCAGTCCTCCCCATGCACCCTCCCTGTGCCCATGGCAATCGGTGATTGGCTTTCTATGCCTATGGATTTACCTGCTCTAGATTTCTTATCTAAATGGAAACATGTGGCCTTTTGTATCTTGCTTCTTACCTTAATGTGTTCTAGGTCCGTCCACACTGTAGCACGAGTCAGTTTCTCACTCTAAAGCTCAATGGTATTCCCTTGTGTAGATGGATCACACTTTGTTGACCCAGTCATCTGTTGATGGACATATGGGTTGGTTCCACCTATTCCCTGATGGGAGTAGAGCTGCTGTGAGCATTCATGGACAGGTATCTGTGTGAGTGCCTGTCTACAGGATAAATCCCTGGGGTGGGTAAAGGAAGGTGGGAAGAGTGAGGACACAGTCCAGGTGTGGGGAGTGAAGTATCAATGAGGAAGCTGTGGAGATCTCAGGTGTAGGGTGGGAAGTGGTTCAGTAGAAGGCATAAATGTAGGGAGTGAAGAGGTGGGAGGGGTCAGTTGAAGTTCAGGTGTGGTTATTTAGGTGGGTGTGGTCAGGAGGCAGCCCTAGGGTGGGAAGTGAGAAGACAGGAGTGACCAGGACTTAGCCCGGTTGTGGCAACTGAGGAAGAGGGAGGGGTTAGGAGATGGCTGAGGTGTGGGTAAGGACGAACTGGGAAAGTTCAGGTACCAGGCAGGTTATGGAAAGTTGGCGGGGGGGGTAGGAGCCAAGAGAACACCTATGTGAATGTATTGAGCCTTTAGGAGGAAGCTAAGGGTAACCCAGGTGCGGTAGCTCAGGAGGTGGTGGGTCAACAGACAGCAAAGGTCTGCAGAGGAAGGAGGTGGAAAGTGTCAGGAGAAAGCACAGGTGTGGTCAGCCAGTTGTCAGGAAGAGCCGGGCAGCCCAGGTGTGGGGAGTGAGGATGTCTGAGGGGCCAGGAGGCAGCCCAGGTGTGGGGAGTGAGGAGGTCTGATGAGCCAGGAGGCAGCCCAGGGGTGGGGAGTGAGGAGGTGTGAGGGGCCAGGAGGCAGCCCAGGTGTGGGGAGTGAGGAGGTGTGAGGGGCCAGGAGGCAGCCCAGGTGTGGGGAGTGAGGAGGTCTGAGGGGAAAGGAGGCAGCCCAGGTGTGGGTAGTGAGGAGATGTGAGGGGACAAGAGGCAGCCCAGGTGTGGGGAATGAGGAGCTATGAGGAATCTGGAGGTAGCTCAGTGTTAGCAAGTGTGTAGATGGAAGGGCAGGAGAACCCCCGTGCAGGTACTGAGGATCCTGTACAACCAGGAGGTGGCAGAGGGTGGGTACTGAGGAAGTGGTAGAGGTTGGGGGGTACCCCACCTATGGAAAGTGATGAAGAGGGAGAAGCCCAGGTATGAGTAATGATCAGGTTGGAAGGACCAGGAGGCAGGCCAAGTAGGGCCTTTTAATGACTTTACGTTGGCCGAGGCAAGGTAAGTTCATATACAAATCAAGACAGCCCAGTTAGCCCATTTCCATCCAGTCAATTCTGACTCATAGTGACCCTATAGATCAAGAGAGAGAGTGAAAATTTGAAATGCTTGATTATACCCAGAGGCTCTGAGGAAAACACAGCATACGTGGATACAGGGCCGTTATTGGGGCTGCACCCAGCGCAGGGTCACAAAGGCCACATTTGGAGAAGACAGCTTATGTATGCAAGCAGGGCAGGGTAGGCTACATTTCCTGGGGTTTGGGATTCGAACTGCCAACCTTTTGGTTAGTAGCCGTAGCTCTTAACCACTATGCAACCAGGGTTTCCAGGCCACATAAAGCAGTCTGTTAATTAACCAAGAAGCCCTTGCTGAGGCACCAGGGCACTGTGGGGAGGCTGGAGAACACCCAGAGCGAGTCTAAAGAGTGCACCCAACCAAGGTGGGCTTCCCATCCCAGAGAGTCAAGCCCCACTTTACAAAGCCCTGGGCCGGACATCCAAATGCCAGAGTTTGATTTTCTAACTTCTCCAACCCTAAGCTAAGGTCACCTTCACTTTTTATTTTACTAAGCAGAATATTAAGTTCATATGCTTTGGTTCTTATTTTTATTCAGAGACATAAATGACATTCACTGTGCTGGGCGACCATCACCACTATCCATCCCCAGATGTTTTTCATCACCGAAAAGGGAACCCAGTGTCCCTTCAGCAACAGCTCCTCGCTTCTCCCTCCCCTCAGCCCCTGGTCACCACTGATACCTTCTTATCTCCATGCACTTGCCAAAGAACCCTGGTGGCACAGCGGTTAAGTGCTCGGCTGTGAACTGAAAAGTTTTCAGATGAAACCCACCAGCTGCTCCACTGAAGAAACGACCTGGTGATCTGCTCCCATGAAGATTAGAGCCTAGAAAACCCTGTGGGGTAGTTCTGCTCTGTCACGTGGGGTCAGAATGAGTTGGAATCGATTCAAAGGCTACTAACAACACCACCAACGCATTTGTCTAGTTTAGACACTTAAGTGGGATCGTACGACACTTGTCCTTTTGAGTCTGACTTGCTTCACTCAGCATGTTTTCGAGGTCCACCATGTATGGCATGTATCAGGGCTTCGTTTCCCTTTATGGAGGAGTGATATTCCACTGTATGGATAGACCATTTTTTGCTTATCCATTCCTTTGTTGGTGGACACTTGGGTTGTTTCCATCATTTGACTATTGTGAATAATACCGCAGTGAACATTCATGTACACGTATCTCTTTGAGTCCCTGATTTCAAGTCTTTTGGGGCTACATCTACGAGTGGCATTGCTGGGTCACATGGTGACCAGAGAACCTAGTTGTTTTCTCAGAGATTCCTGAATTTCAAACAGAAAGTAGCCCCCATTTGACTCTAGAAAGTTTTGAGAATTTTTTTTTTTTTTTTAAGTTAAAGCTCTATAAAAACCAAACCAAACCAAACCGGTTGCCTTCGAGTCGATTCCAATTCATAGCAACCCTATAGGACAGGGTAGAACTGCCCCATACGGTTTCCCAGGAGCGCTTGGTGGATTCCAACTGCCGACCTTTGGTTAGCAGCCTTAGCTCTTAAGCACTTCACCACCAGGGTTTCCTAAGGTGCTATGTTTGCATTTTTTGATATTTATAACTACCCTGTATCTTGGGTTGTGGTGGTACAGTGGTGGATTCTCACCTTCTGTGTAGGGGACCCGGGTTCCATTTCCAGGCAACGCACCTTATGCGCAGCCACCACCCATCTCCCACTGGAGGCTTGGCTGTTGCTCTGATGCTGAACAGGTCTCAGCAGAGCTTCCAGACTCAGCCAGACGAGGAAGAAAGGCCTGGTGATCTACTCCTGAAAATCAGCCAAGGAAAACCCTGTGGGTCACAACAATCCACTCTGTAGCTGTTCATGGGGTTGGCACAGCACCAGGCAGCGTTTGGTTCCAGTGTGCATGGGATCGCCGTGAGACAGGGCCTGACTCAACAGCAGCTAACAGCCAACGACAACAACCCATATTGGGGGTTACATCACAAGGCACAGTCACGTGGGCATAGAATTAAAACAAACCGAAACTGTGGCCGTGGAATCCTGTCTGACTCATGGAAACTCGAGGTGTTACAGAGTAGAACTGTGCTCCCTAGGGTTTGCTTGGTTGTAATCTTTAGGGAAGCAGACCTCCAGGCCTTTCTTCTGAGGTATGCCAGATGGGTTCAAACTGCCAACCTTTAGGTTAGTAGTCAGAGCGAACTGTGCCACCCAGGGACCTGGGGACACCGTAGGGTGAGGGAGTTCTCTTGTCCAAAAGCACCAAGAGTCTACAAGCTCATCATTTTCTTTGGAAGTGAAGCTAATACCTATACTACCCATATCTCATTGCCACTGAGTCATTTCTGAGTCATAAGGACTCTGTAGGACAGAGTAGAACTGCCCCACAAGGTTTGTAAGAAGCAGACTGCCACATCTTCTTCCTGCAGAGCCGCTGGTGAGTTTGAACCATTGGCCTTTTGGTTAGCAGCCGGACGCTTTACCCTCTGGCTCCTTATACTCTCTATGCCAGTCCTACGGAAATCAGGATAGGACAGTCTGAAAAGTGTCTAATCACACAGATAAGGGGTTTTGCAGCCGGAAGCAATCACAGAGATTCTCGGGTAAAAATTTCCTACCCTTGCAATTAAAAAATAAAAAAAAACCTGGACTCAGGATGAGAGGCGAAGTTACACTTCCCCAAAGACCAGTGATGCAAGACTTTAACAGAGAAAGTCTGCTGCAGAAGGAGAGAACGGAATTGGTCCTTGGAGGCTGCGTACAATTTGGATGAGGACGACCATTTAGTGCCTCCTTGAAGGTCCACGCCAATCAGTAACGAGATGACTGATAGGATGAGAAGAGATCCAGGAAGAAAGCTGCCATGCCCCGGGACTTGTATCAGGATGGACTTCAGATGGCGGCCTCTCATTTCAAAGTCGCTTGTGCAGCGGTAATATCTTAACCCCCTTCGTTGCCTGACTGATTTTTTTCCCAAAGAGCCGAGGGGACCCCGAGGGCACCCAGGATTTAAACGGGCTGACGTCCTACAGTGGGCTTTCCAGGACCCAAGTTCTTCCTGCTGATCGTAAATCCAAGCGGTTACCTTGTTATCCAGTGAATCACACAGCTCCGGGGCCCTAACAGGATCCACCTAAACTCTGCTTCTGCCTCAGCTGGAGAACGTGAGGGTAGAAATACGGTTGGGGTTTCACTGGGAAAGGAGTAGTGCCGGGGGTTGCTTCTCATGTACGTAGAAGGGCGGCATCAGACGCCAGAGGCCCAGCCACCCTCTGCAGGGACCAGGAGCTGCACCTCCATCCCGGCACTCTCCCATCAGCACTTCATTTGGTAGCATTTTTCTTTACAAAAATACACACTGGACATCACTGGATTTAAGATTTTTTGTTTTGTTTTGTTTTAATAAGACCCTATATTTGCATTTATTGTATTTATCCCTACCCCTTAATGGGGGTTCCTTTAAAGGCCACAGTTATCTTGGGGTTAAGTGGCTCTAAGGGATTTCTTGCCAAAGATTGAAAACAAAGACAAGGCTTTTTCACACCATATTTGTGGATGCTTCCTTCAAGTTGCTGCCTAAGCAATGAACCACCTCCCATCTATCAGCTTGTTGTACTTGGTGGCTTGCATGTTGCTGTGATGCTGGAAGCTATGCTATGACAGCTACACCAGCAGGGTCACCCGTGGTGGACAGATTTCAGTGGAGTGTCCATGCTAAGACAGACTAGGGACTGACCCCAAAAGGTAGTCCTTGGGTGGTGCAATGCTTCACGCGCTCAGCTGCTCACCAAAAGGTTCCAGGTTCAAATTTACCCTGTGGTGCCTTGGAAGGAAGGCTTGGCAATCTACTTCAGAAAAACGAGCCTTTGAAAACCCTATGCTGCACAATTCTACTCTGACACACGTGGGGTTGCCATGACTCCGGGTGGACCAAACCAAAACCAAACAAACCCAGTGCCGTCGAGTCGATTCCATCTCATAGCGACCCTACATTAAGCCCCAAATGAAGATCCAAATGCAAGGGGTGACTATTTTGTATTGTCAAAAGAAGACAATACTCTGTTGGGAATGACACCAGGGAGCCCTACTTTGCCTTGACTTTAGGGGACATATGTGTCCCCTTGTTACATATGGTGATGCAGTAGCCTCGTCCAGCTGTTCTTCTGTGCAAAGTCCTGCCTGGGAAAATAGTCTGTGAAAACCAAAACCAAACCAAACCCGGTACAGTTGAGTCAATTCTGATTCATTTTATAGGACATGGTAGAACTGCCCCATAAAGTTTCCAAGGAGCGCCTGGTGGATTCGAACGGCCGACCCTTTGGTTAGCAGCTGTTTCTAGTCTGTGAAAGACACACTATGTGTAGGTGTGACATGATGTCATCTTTCTTCCTAAAACCCGGGCCGACCTGGTGGTACGGACATTGTTCTTGCGCAAGCCGGGGCCCGTGCCCACTTGTAAACCAGCAGGGAAGGAGAAGAAACGACAAGTTTCTCACCGGGTAGACATCAAGCACTGAGGCGTTATCATTCTGCGCTTCCAGAGTGTCTGTCTCAGAGGTTAGGTAGAAGGTCCCCTCCTCCAAGATAAATGTTGAACTGGAAGGTAACCCTTTGCTGGAAAAATATACAAGGGTCGTGAGCAGGTTGCCACCAGAACGAAATCCATAGAAACCTCCACGATTTTGGCTACAGATACTGAGGTGGGGACGGTTTGGGGGATGAAAAAAAATTTGTTTTTTGGTGTTCAAAGGGGATATGGTCACACCTGGAGATACAGTACTTGAGTTAATCTATTTGATTGTGGGTGCCATGAGCCAGAATCTACTCCATGACAACTGTGCGCGTGTCTTTACTTAGTAGTGCGCTTCCTCTCCCTGCTTCTTTGTGTTTTCCAGACGCGATGTGTGAAGCTCATGCCTGTGAGTAGGGAGTTGCTGGGGACCAAGAAGCCCACTGATCATCTTTGACTCTGGATAGTTGCTTCTTGCTGGTTAAGTTCTCCTCTCTTGGCGCTCACAGTTTGCCACTTTATAGAAGACAACCTTGTGCATAGTTAGCAATGGTGATGACTGTTCTTTTTACTATTTTTTTTTTCCTTTTGGCATGAAAGGTTTAATTACATCAGTGGTTAAACACAATTTCCTGCCCCCCAGGGAGCCCCAGTGGCAACAAAAGTTAAGCAAGGCTGCTACCCAAGAGGTTGGCAGTGCAATGGGAGAAAAGACCTGGTGATCTGCTCCTGTAGAGATTACAGCCTTGGAAACCCTATGGGGCAGTTCTACTCTGTCATATGGGGTCACTATGACTTGGAATCGACTGGACAGCATCCCACAATAATAACAACCTCCAGGGTTCCTGATTTGGGTGGTTTGGTGTACCGTGCATGAGTTTGTATCAGGTGGTACTGATGCTGCTGGTCTGGTCCAGGGACCACTATTTGTGCCACACGGAATTACATAATTAGAGTGTTGTGGTATATGCTTTCATCATACCTAAGCATATAAGGGAAACCCTGGTGATGTAGTAATTAAGTGCTACGGCTGCTAACCAAGAGGTCAGCAGTTCGAATACCTCACTTGCTCCTTGGAAGCTCTATTGGGCAGTTCTACACTTTCCCACAGGGTTACTATGAGTCGGAATCGACTCGTCGGCAGTTGGTGGTTGGTTAAGCATATAAGACAACGCTCTAACTGTTGACTCAACGGCAATGGCTTTGGGATTGTATGCTGTGTAAGGAGAGTCCAAAGTGCACCTCAGTAACAAGGACACAAAAGCCAATGGAATGCAGGTAGAGAGCTGTTTATGCAGGGAAACTGCCTTGTTTTGTCGTGAGATGACAACCAGTGTTAACTGTTGAAGTAATTGGTGGTGTCAGCTGCCCTGGAGTCAACCCTAACTCATGGTGACCCCATGCACAGTGGAACAAAACGCTGCCTGGTCTTGTGCCATTCCGGTGATCAGTTTTCAGTCAGATCATTGTGACCCACAGGGTTTTCACTGGCTGCTTTTCAGAACTAGATTGCCAGGCCGTTCTTCCTAGTCCATCTTAGTATGGAAGCTCCGCTGAAACCTGCTCAGCATCATAGCAACACGCAAGCCTCCACGGAGAGATGGGTGCTGGCTGCGCAGGAGGTGCACTGGCCGGAAGTCAAACCCGGGTCTCCCTCATAAAAAAAAAAAGAGAATTCTACCATCTCGAACCAAATAGTATTTAAATTGGGTATTAATTTAGGGGCTCAGGAATGCACAATTTTTTTCTTCATTGAAATACAGAGCAGTTTTGTTTTTAACCTGTGGAAATTTGCCATGTGAAGGTTTCTGCAGGTACAAATTGTCCCCAGAGTTTCGATGTTTGGCATTAGGAGAACTGGGCAGGGGTGGCCATCTGCCATATGGAGGGAACCTCAGCATGGCGCGTGGTCGCCCCCTGGTGGTCGAGCTGAGAGCAGCTGTGGAGAAGAAGGACTTCCCCTCTCACCTTCCATACCATGTCGTCTTCCGGAGATCCCCTCCTGGCTTAGCTAAGAGGTCACCTCTGCTGACAACACCCTGTCTAAGGTCATCTTCTTAAGGAGCACTGGTGGCACAACGATTAAGTGCTCAGCTGCTAACTGACTGGCTGAACCCACCAGCTGCTCCACAGAAGAAAGACCTGGTGATCTGCTTCAGTAAAGACGACAGCCTAGGAGACCCTATGGGGCAGCTCTACTCTGTCCCATGTGGTCGCTATGAGTGGGAATCGACTCAACGGCACCCACCACCACCAACAACAAGTCACCGTCTCAGGATGGAAGACCACTGAGGACATGATAACCTCCATGCCTCTCATCTGGGAACTGCCCGTAATTCTCTCTGTAAACATCTGACTATGAATGGAAGACACAGGAACTAGTTAGGAATCCTGACCTTTTCAATATCAAACAAAGAAATGAAAAAGTTGCCCCAAAACTGCATAGTTCTTAGTAAACAAGGTTTATTTGTATTTTTCCTGGTCATAAAATTAAGGCATATTGAGAAAACTTTGAAAATAAAGAATAATACGAGAAAAGGAAGGTGCCTTGGTGGCACAGTGGTTACAATGCTCGAGTGCTCACTGAAAGGTCAGCAGTTTGAACCCACCAAATGCTCTGCAGGAGAAAAGATGGGGCAGTCTGCTGCTGTCAAGATTATACCCTTGGAAACTATATGGGGCAGTTCGATTCTGTCCTACAGGGTCACTGGGAGTCAGAATCAACTTGAAGGCAAAGGGATTTGGTTTATGTAAAATATACAATGGTGGGTGGCAAAAAATACGCTACAAAATAATAGTGGTTTCCCAGACTTTCTGAATTGTGGGTCATATTGCTTTTCTAATAATTTTTTTATGTAACTTCCTCCATCTGATTTTAATTTTTAGTTACTTCTATTCATCTTCTTCCTAATAAAGGTATAAGCAAGAATATTCTGGAAGTGCTTGTTCTTTTCAAAATTTTATTTCTTTAGTGGTCCTACATGCATATGGTATAAAATACAGCAGAAAGTAGCCCTCTTTGCCCATATCCTCGTGTGATTCAGAGTTCTCCTGCCTAGAAGCAAACTCGTTTTGGGAGTATTTTCTTAATATAATATTTACCTTTTGGTTTTGGAACCTAAGATTATGTCACTGACATGGTTAAAAGATAATAAAAATAACAAAACAGAAACATTAGTGTATTCTCCAGGACTCAAGAAGTACATTTTTCAATGATATATTTTTAAAAATATATTATTACCAGAAAAAAGAAATACCAGATTTCCTTGGTTCATATAATCAAAATTTGATAAAATCAAAATCATCTCTTTTTTAACCTTTATTATCCACTCGTTTTACACACGTATTATTTTTCCATCTTGGTAAGTAGAATATTTTTGCATAATTAAATTTGGGCACAAAAACAAGGCTCATAGACACTCATTTCCAGATTATAGGAAGAACTCTTACAACCCAATAATAGAAAGACAAATAACCCAGTAGAAAAATGAGCAAAACATTACGATGGCTAAAATACATAATGCCGACATCAATAAATGTTGGTGAGGATGTGGAGCCACAGGAACTCCCATTCATCCCTGGTGGGAGTGCACAACATGGCCGAATGGAAGACCCTGGCAGTTTTCTTACAAAGCCAAACATCATCTTGGTTATCTAGTGCTCTATAATAGAAATGCCACAAGTGGGTGTCTTTAATGAACACAAATTTATTTTCTCACAGTTGAGGAGTCTAGAAGTGCAAAGTCAGGATGCCGGCTGGAGAGGAAGGTTTTCTCTCTCTGTAGGCTCTGGGGGAAGGTCCTTGTTCCCTGGTGATCTTCATGTGGTGTGGCATCTATCTTCTCCTATCTCTGCTTGCTTCTCTATGCCTAATCTGCTCTTTTTATAGCTCAAAGCTGATTGGCTTAAAAGACACCCTACACTGATATGGCCTCTTAACAAAGAAATCCCATTCTTAAATGAGAATATAACCACAGGTATACTCATCACTGTCAAGTCGATTCTGACTTTTAGAGACCCTACAGGACAGAGTAGAACTGACTCAAGGGTTTCAAGGCTGTAATCTTTATGGAAGCAGATTGCCCCATCTTTCTCCTGTGGAGCAGCTGGTGGGTTCAAACCACCAATATTTTGGTGAACAGCTGAGCACTTAATCACTGTGCCGCCAGGTAAAGGGGTTACGATTTAAAACACATGTTTTAGGGGGACACAATTCAACCCACAACACCATATGATCCAACAATCGTGCTCCTTGATTTACCAACATTGAAAGCCTACGTTCACACAAAAACCTGCACACAGTGTTTATGGGAGGGTTTCTTATCTGTAGTTCTCATCAGTGTGGTGGCTGAATGCATCTCTCTGTCTCCTTCCTGAGCCATCAGCAACCACAGTGCACACCCTGCTTCCTTCTGTGAGGTAACATTGTCTCCCAGGATGGACCCTGGGCACACAGAAGGCACTCATGCTCCTGCCCTTTAAATGCTGAGTCCTAGGCTGCCTCCAAACAGCCAGCTCTGCTCGCTCTGCAATCAGAGCTCCAAGGACATTGGCATTCCCCAGGACACATACCAAGCTCTCCAGAGTGCCCACTGAGACCCCTTTCCCTGGGTGGGGACAGGCACCCCCACCCACCGACAGCTCCACTGAGGATCAAGATCTAACTACCATCTCTTTTCTTGGTCTCTCTAACCAAGAAAATCAGCCTTATTTAAAGGCAGAAGGTGGGTGGTTACTTACCTAAGGGCTGCAAAGCTGGTTCTGACCACTTCCTTCGCAAATCCTGCAGAAGCCTTTTGTTTTTGGGCCTCAACCAAAATGAATACTAAAAACATTTTGTTTAGCATTCTGTGATTTTTAGCAAAGACAGATTAGTGAAGGGTACACACAGTATTGAAGAGAAATGTGGATCTCTCCTAATCAAGAAAAGCCTTACAGAGGACGGAAAATCTTACCTGTGCTCAGATACCTTTCTGCTATACGCATGACTGTGTATGAACGTGTCCATTGCTGCTTAAAGCACTAATGGAATGTGATTATTGAAACAGTGAGGAGCTACCGTAAGGGATGATGAAGACTAAGAAGATCCTGCGGGAATACACCATCCAATCCAAATAACTGCACCACAAAGATCAAACCAGTAGCTGTGGAGTCAATTCCGCCTCATGGCACCCCCGTGTGTGTCAGAGTAGAACTGTGCTCCACAGAGTTTTCACTGACTGATTTTTCAGGAGTAGATTGCCAGGTCTTTCTTCTGGGGTGCCCCTGATTCAACTCAAATCTGCAAGCTTTCGGTTAGCAGCCAAGTGCCTTAACCGTTTACCCTACCCAGAGCCTGCAGAAAATTCCTGTTCCCGTGAAGATGCCCCAAGTACTGAAGGTAAAATATGTTCTGAGATGGATTTCCACTTCCGTGTCTGCACCACTGATCAGTTTAATGTCTATTTCTCTTCAATTCTGGTACTGGGGAATATTCTGCCTATTGCCCCGTTTTCTTGTTGTGCTGTTGATTTCCTGGGCAAAAAGGCTACACAGAATTGATTCCTAAGTTCTCCGGCTGAGAGTTTCCCAGCTCCTGTTTCAGGGTTCAGGCCTAATGGCAAGCATCTCTCTGGGGAAGAATGCCCTCCAAACCCAGTGGTCAGGTCAGAGGCTCACCATGTCTCAGCTCGCAGCCTGGGAAGATCCATTTCCGGAAGGAAAGTTATGTGACTGGATGGAGGAGTCTGGCTCCCTGCCCAGGTTCTGGACCACCAAGTATTGCCCTAATTCCTTTGATTCAGAGTGTCTGAGGGGAATTACTCCTCATTTGCAACAAGCCCCCCAGGAAACTGCTAACCTCCCAGGCTCTGATCCTCCCGTGTGAGCCCAGGAACTGCTGGCACTCGCCATCTGCTCTAAGGCACACACTTCCCGACTCCGACTCATGGCGACCTCTTATGTTACAGAGTAGAACTGCTCCATGGGGACTTCTTGGCTGCAATCTGTCACATCTGGCCTCTAGGAGCAGAAATGGACTTGATGGCAGCTAACAACAACAATCCTTATGGAAGCAGGTCGCCAAGCCTATCTTCCACGGCACTGCTGGGTTAGTTCGAACCACCAACCATAAGATAACCAGCTGAATGCCAAGTGTTTGCGCCAGGATGGGACATTACAAAGAAGAGGGATTTCACGTCCTCCCAGTGCTCCCCCGGGAGTGGACAGGGCTGGCTCTGCAAAGCCACTCAGGCCTCCCCGTCATTTACACAAATGCTTACTTCTGCGACCAGGAAAATTCACCTGGCTTTGTCCAATGTAATAACCTTCCATAAAGTAATGTAATGCAATATAATGCAATCATCTTCCATAACTTAGTCTATATAACAACAACCTTGTTTTATGTGTGTTTGTGTTTAAGGACGCCTTATTTAATACATACTGTTGATTCTTTAACATTGAACTCATGGCTGACAGCACAGTAACTCACGCCTGAAGGAAGCTTACCTAACACCCATTTCTCCATGAGGCACATCACAGCCTTTCTGTGCTTAGGGACAGGAGACAGTACTTCCACACAAGGCTTGGGGCCATTTAAACAGCAAAATCACCACCAAAGAACACAGAAGTATGGCCCTAAACAGAACGAGAAAAGGACTTTTTTACAGTCTGAGAGCTGAGGCCAGAAGGCAGAGCATCACCTTGTCGAGCCTCAGCTGGGGCAGCTCACATTTCTCAGCACTCTGCGCGCGTCCATGAGTGATCCTGAAGGCACTCCGAGTAATAATTGTGGGGTTACAGATACATCCGAGCAAGTGGGTGAATGAGCAAGCATGGAAGCCGGGGACAATGAGCATCAGCTGTATTATAACCTAGGCACTGTGCAGGATAAACCTGCTGCCATCCAGGCGGTTCCAGCTCATAAACGGTGCTATAGGACAAGGGGAAATGTCTCATAGGATTTCCTAATCTTTACGGGAGCAGACTGCCACCTCTTTCGCACTGAGAGCCACTGGTGGGTTCGAACCACCGACTTTTTAGTTTGCAGTTGAGTGCTTTAACCACTGTACCACCAGGGCTCCTTCTGTACAGGACAGTCAGATGCATTTTCCCATTTTATGCTCACAATAATCTTGTGAGGTAGACATTTCTATTCCTTCGTTACAGGTGAGGAGACTGAGGCACAGGAAGGGAAAGTAAGGTAGCTGGTGACCAGCAGAGTGGCATTTCTAACTCAGAAGCCCCTCTGCTGGGTTCCCTGCCCGAGCTAGGTAGGTGCTGCACCCTCTTACACTTTCCTCAAAGGGAACACACTGTGCCAAGTCCGGGCGGCGTAAGGCTCGGGTTTGTGGAAGGCCACCTGCTTGCAGGTTTGGTGTCGCTCCTCTCACTGGGACAGGAAGGAAGGGGTTACAGGTGTAGAACATACATCCCTCCTCCCACGAGGCTCTGTGTTTGTCCTGGCGCAGGCAGCAGGGATCTGAATGGATAAGAGGACCCCTGAGCCATTCTAGTTCCAAATGCCCTGTGGTGCTCCCCTCCCTCCATGCAGTCTTCCTCCAGGAGGGCCTCTCAGCTCCAGGAGAGGCAGCTTAGCCTTTCCAGAGGTGGCCTACTTCCTCTTTGACACACTATTAACCTTCTTTCTACAGAACAATCTCCTCTTTGTAGCTTCCAGGCATCACCTTCGGCTCTGTCCCTGGGAAGAATTGTCTGCGCACTTCCCTTTGCCTGGCTCATCAGCTTCCTGGTCTGCACAAAGAGCCCAGTAAGCCCTGGGTCCAAAACCACCAGTTCCCGTGGGGCTGACTCCCACTCATGGCGACCCCATGGGTGTCAGAGCAGAACTGGGCTTCGTAGGGTTTTCTGTGACTGATTTTTCGGAAGTAGATTTTGAGGCTTTTCTTCCAACGTACCTCTGGGTGGACTAGAACCTCCAACTCAATGGAACTGCCTTGTTTCTCTGTGTCTCACACCAGTTCTGCCTTTCACAGGGTGCAGTCTTACCACTTTTTTATTGCTTGTTTTAGTGGAAAATATGTGAGTTTTCCTTCTCTGACAGGTATCCTCCTTACACAAGTTCCGGCTTTCTCAGGTCTTACTATATATACCTTTCATACTTAGAAAATGAATTCATAGAGCAGGAAAAAAAAAAAGTTCCTTATTAGAGTGTAAAAATTAGTTTGGAATTATTCATTTCTATTATTCGAATCCAAGGTGTCCTGATGGGGAAGTGGTTAAGCACCAGGCTGCTAACCAAAAGGTTGGCTGTTCAAACCCTCCCAGCGACTCTGCAGGAGAAAGGCCTGGCAACCTTCTTCTGCAAAGATTACAGCCAAGAAAGACCTATGGGGACCTTCTACTCTGACACATGAGGTCACTGTGAGTCAGAATTGATTCAACAGCACCCAACACCAACAGCATTATTCAAATCCAAGATGTTAAGCTCTCAAGGAAAGATCATGAATTGCTGATGTTTTCTTTCTTTCTCATTCTGTTTTCTCCCAAGACAATACTGGGGATACTATGAAGCAACTTTTTCAAAGCGATCGCATTGATCAAGGGTACTGATTATGTTTAGTTTCTGCACTCAGTTCCACGAACTTCCGATATAGTCCTTGCAACACAATAGAGATAATAATTTGCTCCGTCAGAAATTCTGAGGAAATGAGACATTATATCTCTAAATATCCAAAGCTAATACTCTTTGAACAAAAAAAAAGTGATCCCTTTAAAATCTGTGGCCTGAGACGCTGCATTACAATGGCTGTTTCGTTTTAATTTTTAAGTAGTAAAACAAAACCCGCTCTGTGGTCGGATTCTGAAGACATCTCATACCACATTCCAAAGAGGACATCAAATTAAGAAAAAATTAACAACATCAGTGTTTTTTTCATTACAAATGTCACACATGATAAAAAAATTAGTAAAATATTGAACAGGAGGGAAAAAAAGACAAAAAAGCACACCTAGTTCCTTCTACATCTGAATGAAAATGCATGTGCTGACAAAGCTTAGATTTCTCTAAGATTTGCACAAACCTTTCCCTTGTCTGTAGGATGCTCTGTGTCACACCTGCTCCCACTAGGTAGGCTTTTAGTTTGAAGGGCAATGATCTTGTGGGTGGTAGTTTAGCTCAAACAGTCTAAACAATCACTTGAGAAGCCGGAAATCAGTTCATACAGCAAACACCATCACGGCCTTTTCCATGCAGGCTGCGCTTGGCCCTACCAACGGTGCCTACACAGCAGCCAGAGCTCCTGCCTCTGCGAACGGAACCCCAAAGTTTGAGTTTAGGCAGCAGGTGGAGGTCAGCACTCTCAGGGCAGGTCGGCCCCTCCCTACCCTCCTTGGCAGCTGAGGTAGTCATGTGGTCACTTCTGGTCATTAGATATTAAGAGGATTTTGCTGGTGGGGGAGGGAACAACTGGGGAAGCTCTCCCTTCTGCTCTCCAAAACCAAAGAATGGAACCTTGCCAAAGAGAACTTTTCTTTGTTTTGGTCTTCTCTTTCCTTCCTGCATGAGTCCCTGGAGCAAGGACATGCTGTCTGACACTGTGGCAGCCATAATGTGACCACGAGGCAAAAAACCAGAGAATCAAAAACCACAAAGGGGAAGATGGTGGGACAGAAAAATGGGAAGAGCCAGAATCTTGACAATGATGGGCAGCTGAGCTCACTCTGGACTGTAGCTCTCCAGACTTTATGTCAAGTAAATGATCAGCCTAGTAAAACAAAAGAAACCATTACTGTCAAGTCGAGTCTGACTCTCAATGATCCCATGTATATCAGAGTAGGATTGTGCTCCACAGGGCTTTTAGTGGAGGATTTTTTGGAAATAGATATCAAGTCTTTCTTTTGAGGTGGACTCAAACCTCCCACCTTTGGTTAGCAGTTGAGTGTGGTAACCATTTTCACCACCTAGGGACTCCACCAGCCCATCAGACAGGTCCAAATCCTACAAATGGACAATGCTAATTTATCAATCAACTGTTAGGGTTAGAATAAAGACTTGTTTAGACATTCAAGTATCAAATATTTTTGCTACAATGAGTCCTTCTCTTAGGAAGATACCGGAGGATGTGCTCCCTCAAAATGAGGGAGTAAACCATGAAAGAATAAAATACGGGGTATGACAAACAGGCAAACCAACACAGGCAACAGGTGACTAGACTTCCTAGAATGATGGAGGGGTAACCCCAAGCTGACATACATGCATCAAGCCCTAGAGGGTAACCAGGCCAGACAAAAGCAGGTCAGAAAGCCTTGGGGGAAACTTCTGTGAGACAATGAAATTAATACAATCTGATGCATCTAATCTATTTGAGAAGCAATTATGACAACTGGTGGAGAGTTTGGGATTCCATTAGCTAAGTAATGAAACAAAAGCTAAGCACATAGGCCTCCAGGCACCTTTATAGCTCAGTAGTGAAATTATTCCTGAGGTTCACCTTTCAGCCAAAGATTAGACAGGCCCTTAAAACTGAACAACACTAAACATTACCTTCAGCCCAGGGGCAAGGACCAGAAGGCAGGAGGGACAGGAAAGCTGGTAATGGGGAACCCAAGGTCAAGACAGGGAAAGTGTTGGCATGTCGTGGGGTTGGCAACCAGTGTCACGAAACAATATGTGTATTGTTTAATGAGAAACTAATTTCCTCTGTAAACCTTCATCTAAAGGACAATTAAAAAAAGAAAACTAAGCACATAGAAGATTTAGGAAACAGGGAAAACAAAACGTCATCCAGGAAAGGAAAAGTAGTCATAGTCTATCACAGTGCCCACACCGCCTTAACCAAATACTCCATATTGACCTAACCACAATCATGATGTGACTATACTGGGAGACAGGCAGGGTGGGCAGCTGGAGGGGGGCAAGGCTGCATGTGTCCATGGTGGGTGTGGGGTGGGGAAAAGACAGCTAAATCTTCATCTCCTATAGTGGAAAGTCATTAGCTAAGACCTAGATCCCAAAGAACAAGACACGTCTATCTATAAAGTAGCCCGGGTTACGCAACGGTTAAGCGGTTGGCTGATAACTGAAGGGTTGAAGGTGTGAACCCACCCAGCAGCTCCATGGGAAAAAGACCTGGCAATCTGCTTCTGTAAAGATTACAGCCAAGAAAACCCTGTGGGGCAGTTTTACTCTGTCACATGGGGCCACTATGAGCCGGAATCAACTCGACAGCACCTAATAACAGCATCTATCTATCTATAGGCCTGTTATATGGAGACATGGAATTAATATTCCAAAGAATCAGCTAAAAGAGTTGAAGGTGTTGCACCTGTGGAAGTAAGTTGAAAGGGGAGGTGACAGGGACCTGCTCTTTTTCCCAACAAACTGTATACAATGATTTGACTACCAAACTCTGCGCATATGATTTTGATACAAAAAAACAAAGACAAAAGAAAAGGACTGGATGACACAGTCTCAAAAGTTCCCTTCCACCTCCAAAGAGCTGTGACTCTTTTAGGGCAAGTTTTGCTCCTGGAATGGTAAGGGTCTGGAGAGTGGGCACAGAAATGGCAAAGAAGCACGAACTTAATCCATTTCCCAGATGAGCTTGGACTTGGCCTTGCTTGCACTTGGAATGCCTGCCTTCTTTCTCATCTTGAACTCCGTGAGGAACTTAGTCATGACAGAGAAACTGGCCAGTGATGGCAGCATCTAGGAATTACCAGGGTGTCCACCCAGACACACTCACTTATAAATGATAGATAAAACACCTTTTCCCAGACTAAATGTTTAAGTACTTAGACACACTTTTCCAGAGAGATGAGAGGCAATGAAAGGAAAGACAGGGAGATTCTAACATGTATTTTTTTCCACGTAGAAATAAGGCTGACATTTTCATTTTAAGCAAATCCTTCAGTGAGAAAATCCTTCTAGTTCATTTTCAAGTTCTTTTGTGATCTTCCAAACACTAGTTTTTAACACCGATAACCAGACAAATAATGAGCTCTTTTATATCATTATATGTTTCTTCTTTATTAGTTTATCATTGAAAGCAGGTTATTAAATAACTATTGCATTGGTATTATTATAAGATGAGATTTTGTCATTGCCTCCTAATGCCCTCACTGTTGTTGTTGTTGTTGTTAGGTGCCATGGAGTCATTTCTGTCTCACAGCAACCCCATGTAAAACAGAACGAAAAACTGCCCGGTCCTGTGCTATCCTCAAAATCATTGCTATGTTTGAGCCCATTGTTGCAGCCACTGTGTCAGTCCATCTCATTTAGGGTCTTCCTCTTTTTCGCTGACCCTCTACTTTACCAAACATGATGTCCTTTTGCAGAGACTGGTCTCTCCTGATAGCGTGTCCAAAGTACTTGAGATGAAGGAGCTTCGAAGGAGCTTTCTGGCTTTACTTCTTCCAAGGCAAATTTGATTGTTCTTCTGGCAGTCCATATTATATTCAATATTCAATACTCTTAAACAACACCATAATTCAAAGGACTTAATTCTTTTCCAGTTTTCTTTATTCATTGTACAGCTCTCACATGCATATGAGGTGATGAAAAACACCGTGGCTTACATCAGGTGCAACTTAGTCCTCAAAATGACAACTTTGCTTTTTAAGATTTTTTTTTAATAATTTTTATTGTACTTTAAGTAAAAGTTTACAAATCAAGTCAGTCTCTCACATATAAATAAACTTATATATACCTTACTACATACTCCCATTTACTCTCCCCCTAATGAGTCAGTGCTTCCAGTCTCTCCTTTCGTGACCATTTTGCCAGTTTCTAACCCTCTCTACCCTCCCATCTCCCTGCCAGACAGGAGATGCCAGCACAGTCTCAAGTGTCCACCTGATACAAGTACCTCACTCCTCATCAGCATCTCTCTCCAACCCGTTGTCCAGTCCATTCCCTGTCTGATGAGTTGTCTTCGGGAATGGTTCCTGTCCTGGGCCAGCAGGTTTGGGGACCATGACTGCTGGGATTCTTCTAGTCTCAGTCAGACCATTAAGTCTGGTCTTTTTATGAGAATTTGGGGTCTGCATCCCACTGATCTCCTGCTCCCTCAGGGGTTCTCTGTTGCGCTCCCTGTCAGGGCAGTCATCGGTTGTGGCCGGGCACCATCTAGTTCTTCTAGTCTCAGGATGATGTAAGTCTCTAATTCATGTGACCCTTTCTGTCTCTTGGGCTCATAATTATCTTCTGACCTTGGTATTCTTCATTCTCCTTTGATTCAGGTGGGTCAAGACCAATTGATACATCTTAGATGGCCGCTTGTTAGCATTTAAGACCCCAGACGCCACACTTCCAAGTGGGATATAGAATGTTTTCTCAATGGAATTTATTTTGCCAATTGACTTAGATGTCCCCTGAAGCCATAGTACCCAAACCCCCACCCTTGCTCTGCTGACCTTCAAAGCATTCAGTTTATTCAGGAAACTTCTTTGCTTTTGGTCCAGTCCAGTTGAGCTGACCTTCCCTATATTGAGTATTGTCCTTCCCTTCACCTAAAGTAGTTCTTATCTACTATCTAATCAGTAAATAACCCTCTCCCACCCTCCCTCCCTCCCCTCCTCATAATCGCAAAAGAATGTATTCTTCTCAGTTTATACTATTTCTCAAGATCTTATAATAGTGGTCTTATACAATATTTGTCCTTTTGCATCTAACTAATTTCACTCAGCATAATGCCTTCCAGATTCCTCCATGTTATGAAATGTTTCACAGATTCGTCACTGTTCTTTATCGATGCGTAGTATTCCATTGTGTGAATATACCATCATTTTTTTATCCATTCATCCGTTGATGGACACTTTGGTTGCTTCCAGCTTTTTGCTATTGTAAACAGCGCTGCAATAAACACGGGAGTGCATATAACTGTTTGTGTAAAGGCTCTAATTTCTCTAGGATATATTCCGAGGAGTGGGATTTCTGGGTTGTATGGTAGTTCTTTTTCTAACTTTTTAAGGAAACGCCAGATAGATTTCCAAAGTGGTTGCACCATTTTACATTCCCACCAGCAGTGTATAAGAGTTCCAATCTCTCCACAGCCTCTCCAACATTTATTATTTTGTGTTTTTTATATTAATGCCAGCCTTGTTGGAGTGAGATGGAATCTCGTCGTAGTTTTAATTTGCATTTCTCTAGTGGCTAATGATAGAGAGCATTTTCTCATGTATCTTTTAGCTGCCCGAATGTCTTCTTTAGTGAAGTGCGTGTTCATATCCTTTGCCCACTTTTTGATTGGGTTGTTTGTCTTTTTGTGGTTGAGTTTTAACAGAATCATATGGATTTTAGAGATCAGGCACTGGTAGCAGATGTCATAGCTGAAAATATTTTCCCAATCTGTAGGTGGTCTTTGTACTCTTTTGGTGAAATCTTTAGATGAGCATAGGTGTTGGATTTTTAGGAGCTCCCAGTTATCTGATTTCTCTTTGCCCTTTTTAGTAATGTTTTGTATTCTCTTTATGCCTTGTATTAGGGCTCCTAAAGTTGTCCCTATTTTTTCTTCCATGATCTTTATTGTTCTAGTCTTTATGTTTAGGTCTTTGATCCACTTGGAGCTAGTTTTTGTGCATGGTGTGAGGTATGGGTCCTGTTTCATTTTTTTGCAAATGAATATCCAGTTATGCCAGCACCATTTCTTAAAAAGACTATCTTTTCCCCAATTAACTGACACTGAGCCTTTGTCAAATATCAGCTGCTCATATGTGGATGGATTTATATCTGGGTTCTCAATTCTGTTCCATTGGTCTATGTGCCTGTTGTTGTTCCAGAACCAGGCTGTTTTGACTACCGTGACTGTATAATATGTTCTAAAATCGGGTAGAATGAGGCCTCTCACTTCCTTCTTCTTTTTCAGTAATGCTTTACTTATCCGGGGCTTCTTTCCCTTCCATATGAAGTTGGTGCTTTGTTTCTCCATCACATTAAAAAATGTCATTGGAATTTGGATCGGAAATGCATTGTATATATAGATAGCTTTTGGTAGAATAGACATTTTTACAATGTTAAGTCTTCCTATGCATGAGCAAGGTATGTTTTTCCACTTATGTAGGTCCCTTTTAGTTTCTTGCACTAGTACTTTGTAGTTTTCTTTGTATAGGTCTTTTACATCTTTGGTAAGATTTATTCCTAAGTATGTTATCTTTTGGTGGGCTACTGTGAATGCTATTGATTTGGTGATTTCCTCTTCGATGTTCTTTTTGTTGATGTAGAGGAATCCAAGTGATTTTTGTATGTTTCTCTTGCAACCTGAGACTCTGCCGAACTCTTGTATTAGTTTCAGTAGTTTTCTGGAGGATTCCTTAGGGTTTTCTCTGTATAAGATCAAGTCATCTGCAAACTGAGGGAATTTTACTTCTAACTTGCCAATCTGTATGCCCTTTATTTCTTTGTCTAGCAGAATTGCTCTGGCTAGGACCTCTAGTACAATGTTGAATAAGAGAGGTGATAAAGGGCATCCTGCTTTTTAAGGTTGTAAAGAGGCCTTTTGCAGCAGATTTCCCCAATGCAATACATCTTTGATTTCTTCACTGCTGATTCCATGGATGGTAATTGTGGATCCAAGTAAACTGAAATCCTTGACAACTTCAGATTTTTCTCCATTTATCGTGATGTTGCTTATTGGCCCAGTCGTGAGGATTTTTGTTCTCTCTGTGCTGAGGTGTAATCCATACTGAAGGCTGTGGTCTTTGATCTTCAGCTGTAAACACTTCAAGTCCTCTTCACTTTTAGCAAGCAAGGTTGTGTCATCAACATATCACAGGTTGAATGAGTCTTCCTCCATTGCGAGGAAGTTTGTTTTCATTATGTTGAGGTGTAATCCACTCCCTCACTACACTTAGCTCACTCTCCTGACACCCGTGACCACCATGAGAGTTCAAGGCAAGAGGCCATTGTGGTAGATGGGCTCCGTCTGTCTGTGGGGAGGCTGGGTGGCTTCCACTCTCAAAGTTACTGAGTCCTCAGGAGCCAGTTCAATTTGAGGGCTCCAAGGGGAAATAAATTCCTTCCTCGAAGACCAACATATCATCAAAGTACAGGGACATAAAGCCAGCTACTGCGGAGATAGTTCCAGACACCAGAAGGATTAAATGGAGGTTGTTGGAGATCAACTTCCTCTTTGCCTTGGAGGATGTTTGCCTCTTCTCTTGTGTATTTCGGGTATCTCAGAGAAGTAAAAGTAAACCCAGCATTCTGCTAGAGGTGTACACCAGAAAGTCCTGCTGGGAGGGGGGATGGCTGGAGCTGGGAATGTGAGCCACAGAGAGGCTCATCCAGCCCCAATCTCAGGCTCTGTAAGTCACCACTACCCTTAAAAACCCATTGTTGTGGCCAGTGTGTATTTTGAGTGCTTTCCAACCCAGGGCCTCAACTTCCAGTGCTACATTAGGCAATTTTCTGTTCTGATCCACAGGGTCTTCACTGCCTATTTTTGAGATGCAACTCAGAAGGCAAATGGGAATGATATGACTGAGCCCAAAGGGACTGCCTTCAAGAGAAGCCAATGGAGTTGAGGCCTGGAATTAGGAGACTATCCACGTAAGTCCACGCGGGCAAGAATTATCTAGGGTAAGAAGCACCCAGTTGTTAGTCTGTTGTACTATGGTGGCTTGCATGTTGCTGTGTTGCTGGAATCTATGTCACTGGTATTTCAAATACTAGCAGGCCTCCCCAGTGATGGACTGGTTTCAGTGGAGCTTCCAGGCTAAGAGAGACCAGGAAGAAAGGTCTGATAATCTACATCTGAAAATTAGCCAGTGAGAACCCTATGGATCCCATCAGAATATTGTCCAATATACTGCTGGACAGCCCCCTAGAATGGAAGGCTGTCAAAATTCACAGTGGCCACAACAATGAACTCTGGAATACCAACGATCATCAAGATCGTGCAGGACCAGGCACCATTTCATTGTGTCATGTGTGGGATTGCCAAGAGTTGGAGGTAACTTGATGGCAGCTAACAAAAACTAAAGTGTAGAACCTGCTACTGAGTGTGATGTTGACAAAGAGGACAGAGGTTAAGTGGTCAGGATTGAGAGGGGTCTACCAGGGGCTCACAAGGACCAGGATGTTAGTATTCTTAGGTGCCATCAGGTTGGTTCTGACTAGAGTGACACCTATGGAAAACAGAATGAAACACTGCCTGGTCCTGTGACATCCTCACAATCATTGCTATGTTTAAGCCCATTACTGCAGCAACTGTAGGGTCTTCCTTTTTTTTGCTGACCCTCTACCAAGCATGATGTCCTCCTCCAGGGACTGGTCCCTCTGGATAATATGTCCAAAGTACACAAGACAAAGTCTTGCCATCCTCACTTCTAAGGAGCATTCTGGCTGTACTTCTTCCCAGACACAGTGGTTCGTTATTCTGGCAGTCCAGGCCATATTCAATATTCTTCGCCAACACCGTAATTCAGATGCTTCAATTCCTCTTCAGTCTTACTTATTTATTGCCCAGCTTTCACCTGCATATAAGACTGTGACCTTTCAGCTCTTTTTTCTCTCTCTGTCTTTTGTATTGTACTGAAAACACACACTCCAAAACATCCACCGACAAAACATTCACGTTAACAACCCAATGACATAAATGACATCTACACTCATGCAGAGCCAGCAATCTTTTGAGCTGCTATTTGAGAGCAGAAGAACTTTACAGAGACCTATGTCTTTAGCTGCACCATACAGACAAAAAAAAGCTTCTTGCTGGCTAATTTCTTTACATAACAAATTTGAATATTCAAGATACACGATAAGTCACTTCAAATTTCTCTAATCCAAGGAAGTTAACCAAGTCAAAAATCCACTGCCTTCAAGTCGATTCTGACTCATACTGACCCTATAGGTTTTCCAAGGCTGTAAATCTTTATGGAAGCAGACTACCACATCCTTCTCCCTCAGAGATGCTGGTGGTTTTCAACTGCTGACCTTTTGGTAATCAATCAATCGCTTTAATCACTGTGCCACCAAGGGCTCCTTAAACAAGTAAGTGGCTTTTACGTTCACATCAGTTGAATGAATTTATAATGGTTACTGACTTGTTAGGCAGAGCCATCCAAACTGAGGCCTGGGGAAGATTTGTGGTTTGTCTTGTTATTTTTACCATTTCTTGACCCAGAGTGGCTACCTAATTGCTACCTGCCTCATCTTGTATCTAGCTGAGAAAGAAGGGAAGAGCAACAAGAAGGAAGAGTTACTACAACAGGTCCAACAGCTAGACTTTAACTCACCATTGCCCAAGCTAGAATCGATAGGTATGCATGTATTAAAAATGAATATTGATCATATTGAGTCCTCTTTCTGAAAGTGAACCAAGCTACTAGCCTGGAGGAGGAAGATGACTCCCAGTAGAAACTCTGCACCTGCACAAATTTGATTTCAACGAGAACTTGCTCAACATTGACTAGATAATTATCGACAGCCTACACATATTAGCGCCTGTCCATATATACACGCTACTGACAAAACTGCATATGTTAAAATAGAAAATAAAACAACTGATCCCATAGACAATCTTGTGATCTCTTTGTAAAGATCACACTTTCTAGCACCAGTTAGAGAACATTTCATTTAAAAGGAAAAAATACCTAAAACCTAAGACATCCCAGTAACTACCCCAATCTTTAAGTTCACATCATGTGTTTGAGAGTCACTGCATTAGTTTGCTATTGCTGCTGTAACAAATTACCACAAACTTAGTGGCTTAAAACAAGGCATTTTTTCAAGGTTCATCACATTGTGGCAGGTATCAGGACTTCATTTGACTCTATGGATAAATAATATTCCATTGTACGGTTTAGACCATATTTTGTTTATCCATTCATTTGTCGGTAGACACGCAGGTTGTTTCCACCATTTGACTATTGTGAATAACACTGCAATGAACATTCGTGTACAGGTATCTGTTCGAGTCCCTGATTTCAAGTCTTCTGGGTCTATACCCAGGAGTGGAATTTCTGGGTCATATGGTGTCCAGCAAACCTGGCTGCTTTCTCAGAGATTCCTGAATTTCAAGCCAAAATTAGCCACCATTTGGCTCTGGGAAGCTTTGAGCATGTTTGTTTCTTTGTTTTTAATGAAGGCTCTATATTTGTATTTTATTATATTTATAACTACTCCCTCTTGGGGGTTGTGCTGGTTCAGTGGTAGAATTCTGGCCTTCCATGCAGGAGACCTGGTTTCAATTTTCAGCCAATCCACCTCCTATGCCCCCACCACTCATCTACCACTGGAGGCTTGCATGCTGCTATGATGCTGAACAGGTTTCAGCAGAGATTTCAGACTAAGCCAGGCTAGGAAGAAAGGCCTGGCAACCTACTTCAGAAAATGTGCCAAAGAAAACCCCATGGATCACACAATCCAATCTGCAGCTGTTCATGAGAATGGCACAGGATCAGGCAGCATTTCGTCCCAGTGGGCATGGGGTCACCATGAGTCAGGGGCTGACTCAACAGCAGCTAACAGCAAACAAGAACAACCTCATACTGGAGGTTACTTCAAAAGGCACAGTCACTTGGGTATAGAATTAAAAAAAACAAAAATCCCAAACCTGTTGCCATGGACCCCATTCTGACTTATGGCAACTCCATGTGTTACAGAGTAGAACTGTGCTCCATAGGGTTTGCTTGGTTGTAATCTTTAGGAAAGTAGATTGCCAGACCTCTCTTTTCAGATGCTGATCAATGAGTTCAAGCTGACAACTTTAGGTCAGTGGTCAATGCAGATTACTTGTGCCACCCAAAGACTTGGGGACAGTGTGGGGTGAAGGAGTTCTCCTTGTCCAAAGGCACTGAGATTATAAAAGCTCACCATCTTCTTTGGAAGTGAAGGCAGTACCTATGACATCCATACCCCATGGCCAGTCAGTCAACTCTGACTCACAGTGACCCTATAAAACAGAGTAGAACTGTCCCACAGGGTTTCCAAGAAGCAGACTGCCACATCTTTCTCCCATGGAGAGGCTGGTGGATTTTAACCTCTGTCCTTCTGGTTGGCATCTGAGTACTTAACCACTGCACCACCAGGGCTCCTTCTAGTCTCTATGCTCCTTTTACAGAAATCAGGATAGGACAGCCTGAATGGGGTGTAATCACAAAGATATGGGATTTTAAATCTGGAAGTAACTTTAGAGATTCTCGGGTCCAGATTTCCTACACTTGTAATTTAAAAAAAAACTTGTGTCAGGATGAGAGGTGAAATTAGTCTTCCCCAAGGACAAGTGATGCAAGACTTTGACAGAGAAAGCCTGCTGCCAAAGGAGAGACTGGAGCTGGTCCTTGGAGACTGCCTACAGTTAGGATGAGGACAATTCTGTGCCCGAATGGAACCTTTAGAATGTTATCGAATTCAGAGTTGTTGGGAGCACATGAAGAAGTACGTCCCCCTGTGCTGGCACCCAGACCCCCACCTCTATTCAAGTCCATGTGGATACATGTGCTCTGACCCCTGGTGGGACCCCGTGGTAGTGAAGCATGAGAGTGGTGGAGGGCTGGTCATGGCCCAGGGGACCTTCTCTGAGGGAAAGAGGGTCTGCCCTCCAAGGGAAAATGATCAACTTTCAGAAGAGAAGGGAGGTGCCCAGCTTTGTTGCTGTTTGACGGAGGGATTTTGGAAAGGGACCCCCTCCCTGGGAAGGAGTCTTCCTCTTAGAATGATGGGGAGGGCTGAATCACAGAGAGGGGGAGAACTGCCTCATTGGAGGTGGGGATAAGAGTGGAATCCAGGAGAACTTCCTGGAGGAAGGGCTGTTTGCTCCCAGCTCTGAGAGCAGGCTAGGCCTGGATGGGAGTGGGCAGAGGGCCTCCCACAGGAGCACAGACACAGCTCCTGGACCCTCCCCACTGGGCACCCAACTCAGGCTCTCAAGCACCCTGCCCTCCCTGTGGCCCAGGAATAGAGGTGATCCTGAGATTCAGGTGTTCCAGTCGGCCTGCAACAATGACAGTGTTGCTCCAGGAGCACTTTGGGGCCTAGATCTGGTTCAGGGAGGGGCCCAGGGGGACTAAGAAGTAAGACTTGGGCAGGAGGTAGGGAAGAACAGGGGTGCGGCTCCTGATGCTACTTCAGAGAGCAGACCTGGGTTGTGGGAATACTCAGTGTCTCCTGAGTCCCCAGGCTCTCCATGTCCACCTGGCCCAATGTTTTGTTGCCACCCTGGGCAGAGTGATCCCAGGACAAAAACTCCATGTGGGTGGTAACACAGAGCTAGAAGAGGTGACATTGAGACACCATGGGAACCACCACGAAGACAGCATTTTGTGCCTGCGAGAAGGGGAGGCGGGCCACTTATACAGGCTGTCCCATTCCACACAGGCCCCATTAGCACTGGGACTTGCACAGCAGCCTGGCCACTCTGGGCAGTGTCCACCAGCATCCCCCATGCTAAGGAAACTATGTGCCATACTCCCTGTGAGCTGCGACCCACGTCCACCCCAGTGTGGGGTCCTGGCCCAGCCCTCCCTGAGCTAGTACAGAAGCAGTTCCCCATCCAAACCCTCAATACACAACTGGGAAACTGAATCCAAGAGAAAGGCAGGGAAGGCCCAGAACATACAAGTGGGCAGACTCCGGAAGACGAGGAAGGTTCCGGCCCCCTAGGCCAGGGTTCAGCCCCTATCATGGGGTTTGCTTGGAGAACGAGAGCTGCCAAAATGTCGGAAACCCAGGTATTCCCTTCTGTTGTGACGCCGATTTCCTCTCACAACAGCCACACACACTCAGGCACACACATACACAAGCACACAGGTGCACACATACACACACACAAGCACGCAGGCACACACACACGCACAGATTGACTTCACAGGTGGGGCCATGAGGATGGGGTCAGAAGAGAACACCAAGGAAGCGATCCCCTGAAAAGAAGAGAGCGGGTAGAGGTAGCTCTGTCTTGGGAAAGTGGCCCTCAGTCTCCTAGCTACAGCCCATGGCCCACAACACGGGACACAGAGACACTGGATGAAGGGAGAGGGACCCCAAGGTTCCCAGGGGTCTGCCAGGGACAGCATTCCCACACCAACACAGGGCGGACAAGGCCTGGTCCTGTAGTCACTGCTCGGAGTCCCTAGAGCTAGGATGAGCCCATCTCAGATTGGAGGGGGCTGCAGGACAGAAAGCCTCAGTTTCCTCCTCTGTAGATTGAGGTGCTTGGAGTGGGTGAGCCCCAGGATTCCAAGGCTCACAGAAGTGTCTGCTGGCCTCGGTTCTCTGTGGATGACCCACTATGCTCTGAGGTCCTAGGAAAGTGCTTCCTACTTTCCTGAGCTGATTATTCCCCCAGCAAGAGCACTGGGGTGCAGGGACTAGGAACTTGGAGTCCAGCAGGGCAGGGCAGAGCCATGGACCATGAGACCAGGTCCAGTCCTTGGTGAAACCTTGGGTGCTTCTGAGAAATTACGGCCTTTGTCCTGAATGTGGGGAGGGTGCCTCCTGAGTTAGCTGGATACCCCAGGACCTGTTGAGGCAAAGAGGGGGCTAGGGTGTCTCCTTTGCTCACCACATCACCAGTTTAACTGCAGATCCTGGTCCTTTGTCCCCTAGGACCCAGGAGAGCTGCTGCTTCCAGGACACCTGAACACAGGTGTGTGTTTTGTGATGAGTTTACCAGCCTGGGCATAGAATATTAATGCGGGCCATGAGGGTTTGGCAGACTCTTCTGCCAGTGGTTTCCCCTGGGGCCAGGAGAGCTGCTGCCTCCAGGACACCTGAACACAGGTGTGGGATATGAGCTTTCTTGCCTGGGGCTGCCGTGCTAGTGCACAATGGAGTGGAGAGAACAAGAGCATGGAGACAGATACATGGGAGAGAAAACAGTATATTCCAGAGAGAAAATAAAGCAGGGTACAGCCAGTGAGAGAGGGCTGGAGCCACTGGGTGGGGGTCCAGAGGCTTCACTGAGGTGATATTTATATGTGACCAGAATGACAGGAGGGGCCAGACCTGCATGGGTCAGGGAACAGTGTGCCAGGGAGAAGGCATAGCTGGTGCGGAGACTGGGAGGCAGAGTGAGTTTGCTCAGAGAGGGGGTTGGAAAGATGCCAGTGTGGCTGGAGTGAGCTGCAGAGAGGAGGAGGAGGGAGGAGGAGGGCAAGTCTAGGTCCTAGGTGATTTGGAGGAGCTATCTCCTCCTCTGTAACATCACCCCAAAACTTAGCCACTCACGAAAACAAACTGATCTCACTGTCTCTGTGGACAGGAATGCTGCATGGCTCAGCTGATGACTTTGCTCCAAGTTCTCTCAGGAGGCTGGGGATGTGGTCTCAATGGAGGCTCGACTGGGGAGGATGCACTCCCTGCTCACTCTGTTGTGGGCACGAGTCTTTCTTGTGAGTTGCTGGACTGGGGTCCTCATTTCCTCTCTGTTGATCAGGCCACATTAGGTCATTGTCACATGGGCTTGATAGGGCAGGCCAAACATACCAGCTGCTTTCCAGGGGTAAAGAGTGGGAAATGACAGTGAGAAAGAGAGAGAGAGATGACAGAGAGAGCATAAGAGAGAGCCAGGAGGCATTGCCCCAATAGGGTCACTATGAGTTGAAATTCACTCTAAGGCACCTTATGACCACAACAAGATTCCTGGGAAGAAAGTGCCTGAGTCCAGCCCACACTAGTGAAGGAGGTCCCACAGGATGTTGAGACCCAGACAGGGATTTTGGGGGGCCATTGTGCACGCTGCCCACCCCTTAGTCCAAGATGAGGCACTGGGTCTGATTCTAAATAATGGAAGTTATTGGAGGCTTTTGTGCCCAGGGTAGGAATATCTGATGTTTGTTTAATTCTAAGTCCTGCTAGGGCAGAGTGGGAAACTAGGCCCAGAGGGGAAGTAACTTTCCTAAGCTCACAGCAGGAGAATCCCCCCTGTTTTGAGGTGTACTCCACGCTGCTTCCCACCCCTGCTTGTAATTCGGCGATCTCTGAGTTTGTGTATTAGCTACAGGTGACACCAGCCCACGGGTTACACGTGTTTTCTCACATACACCTGCTGACTTCCCTAGGAAGAAGTTGCTAGAATGATCCCCACTGTGTGCTAGGGAGACTGAGGAGGCACTGAGAAACAGAAAGACTTTGTCCACAGTCAACAAACTTATTAAGAGGGATGATCTGTGTCTGAACCCATCTCTGTCTGCTCAAAGCTGGGGACCTGGCTACACCCAGGCCAACCCCAAGTTCTGTGGGGGGCGGGGGGGTACTGCTGTTGGTGTCACTGTGCACTGTTCTAGAGATGGAATGGGGAGAGGTGAGCATTCAGCATCTCAGGTGTAATTTTTTGCAGAGGAATTATCTTAGGTCAGGTAAAGGTCAGGGGACCCAGGATATGACCTCACTTCCTTGGTGATGGAGTACATAGAACCTGGAATGCTGGTAACCAGGCACCCATATACTGGAGACAGCCCCCTTACTTGCTCACTTGAGTGGAGACACTCGACCTAGAAAGATGTTTTCTTGTTGTTGCTCATCATCTTCCGCTGTGTCCAACCTTGAGAAACCCAGGAGTTCGACCCTTTCACGAAGGCTGAGACGTGGTCTCATCCCCCATCCCCGAAGGCTCTGGCCATTTACCAGAAAGAAACCGAAGGTAACACAGGGTGGCCCAGATGCCAATCCAGGCCAGGCCACCTCTGTGATCCCACCTGGGCAGCCCCACTCCCCTCCTGAATTATTCTCAATAGGGTGGAGGGTGGGCCGAGTCTATCACGTTTGGGTGTCTTTCAGACTGGGGCTGGGGTGGCACAGTTGGATACCTGCTTCACATCCTTGTTCCAACCAGCCTATCACATAGGACATTGAGATCTGTGTCTCTATCCAGGAGTCATATTTCTGACCAGGGCTTTAGGGAGAGACGGTCGGGAGGATCACAGCCTGAGTTGGCACACTCACCTGGACCTTCTTGGAGCTCCAGCTCAACCTGTATGTGGCAGTCACCCCACAGTCCTAGCTGCAGGCATTGACTGCCCATTGGTGACCTTGTGCCAGCTGTTCCTAGATCCTGGTGCAACACTCAGAGGTCCATGTCCTCACCCTTGCTCCTGAGTCCCCTCCTCCCTGGAATGTGGGAGGTGGAGAGGGGCTGTAGAGCACAGGGCAGCCCTGGCCAGTGGATGTGGCCGAGGCTCCATGGTGTAGCCTCTGGCTGAACCTTCCCATATGAGGTGTAGACAGGGAAGTAGTAGCTCCTCGAAGGTCTAGGGGACACAAGGGCCTGAAGGGGCAGAGATGGACGATGGAGGCTTGGGGCAGCCCTTAATGACCCCTGTATCACTGCTGGGCAATGTCTCTGCAGAAGCCCCCACAGGAGATCCGAGAGGAGAAGGAGGATGGCATTATCTACTCCGTCTACCCCAAGAAAGAGGCCAAGAATGGCTGGCGCAGGCTCTGGGTGAGTGTACGTGGGCAAGGTCACAAGCTTGGGCCCTGAGATGACCAGATGGGACACTTGTGCCAGACGCCACCTGGAGATCCCTAGCTCCCTCCCAGGGATGTCTCTCTCAAGGGCCACAGTTCCCTCCCAAAGGAATCTGCGAAAACCCTTACCTTATTCCCCTAACTTGCCCTCCCCACACTGGCCAGGTACAGAGTCACTCTTTCTATATTTGTAGGACTATTAGAAAACAGTCTTTTATACTGTTTTCACTGGACATCAGCAGAGGTGTCTTTTTGCATGTTGTTTCTGTTTTAGTGGTAAACTCTCAGGCCCAGGGCCGGGCAGGAGTCACCTGGGCTCTCCTTCCCCACCTTCTCCCAGCCTCTCACATCCTCATGCTTAGCAGACTTCTTTTACTCAAATGCACGGGGCTCAGGCTATGACACATTTTCTGCAACCTGCAATCTCAGGGAACACATCACCATGACCCCTCCAAGTCAGGAGCTGTGTCCTGACTCAGCTGCAGAATGTTCCAGAAGGGTGGCCAGTTCCCACAGGGACTGGCGATCTCACTGCTGCTGGCCCTGTGCTGATTCTTTCTGCTGCCCTTTCAGCAGGGCTGCAGGAACCTCACGTGTGTCCTCACACACTGACCCACGGCAGGGCTACAGGAACCTCACGTGTGTCCTCACACACTGACCCACAGCAGGGCTACAGGAACCTCACGTGTGTCCTCACACGCTGACCCACAACAGGGCTGCAGGAACCTCCCGTGTGTCCTCACACGCTGACCCACAGCAGGGCTGCAGGAACCTCCCGTGTGTCCTCACACACTGACCCACAGCAGGGCTACAGGAACCTCACGTGTGTCCTCACACACTGACCCACAGCAGGGCTACAGGAACCTCACGTGTGTCCTCACACGCTGACCCACAACAGGGCTGCAGGAACCTCCCGTGTGTCCTCACACGCTGACCCACAGCAGGGCTGCAGGAACCTCACGTGTGTCCTCACACACTGACCCACAACAGGGCTACAAGAACCTCACATGTGTCCTCACAGACTGATCAACAGCAGGGCTGCAGGAACCTCACGTGTGTCCTCACATGCTGACCCACAACAAGGCTGCATGAACCTCCCGTGTGTCCTCACACACTGACCCACAGCAGGGCTGCAGGAACCTCACGTGTGTCCCCACACACTGACCACCCAGGACAGACTCAGGGGCAGCATGCTGAGGCAAAGGATGTGCACATTCCAAGTTAGGATCCATAGAGCCAGACTCCTTCCCAAACGAGCTGTCACAGTCACATGGCCCAGCAGTCTGTGACACTAGCTGGGTCCCTGCATCCGGCCTATTCTGGCTATTATGGTTCTTTTCCATTTTTGCCAATCTGCTGTCACATTGGCCACTGGAGCTGCAGGGTCGCTTTGAGGTGCTTTTGACCCTGAGAAGCTGAGCCACCTCTCATTCCTTTACCGGTCATTCATATGTGCCCTCCATGATTGGTCTGTTGAGATCCTTGACCTTGTGGGGGTCTTTCTCCCACCCAGGGATCTTCCGGCATTCACCTGTTGCTGAATCTGTGACCACTATACCTTCAGCTTCTCAAAACCCCCTTTAATGTACAGAAAGGAAAATCTGAAGCTTGCTTTGCATTCAGAGGGGGTCTCATGGGTGTGTCTGCTCTGTGCACTGTCTCCAGCTGGCGAGGGAGCCAGCTTGCACCAGACCTTCCCCTCCGAGTCAGGAGCAGAGCAGGCCTCACATGGCACACAGGGAACATCATGGAGTCCTAGTGTCCGACAGTTCTGGGCTCTGACCCCTTGACTATGAACAGACACTGGACAACAATAAGCTTGGTGTTCTCACCTCTACAATAGAGTGTTCTGTGAGGAGTCACAAGGATACTGGCCTTAATAACAAACCAAGCCAAATTTGTTGCCGTGGAGTCCATTATGACTCATAGTGACAGTATAGGACAGAATAAAACTGCCCCATAGGGTTTCCAAGGAGTGGCTTGTGGATTCGAACTGCAGAACATTTGGTTAGTAGCCAAACTCTTCAGAGCCACAGCGCCACCAGAGCTCCACTCAATACACGAAACTAATATAATTAACAAAATGGCTTGAGGTTCCTAATATGTTTAATCATCTCCACCTCCTGTTTTCTGTTGGGGGTGTCTTGTCCCACCTCCTGCCACAGGTCACAGAGGTCTGGGACCCTGGTCCTCCTGGTGGTTCATGGGGTGCCTCTGACGGTATGTCCCTCCACTCTCTCACCCCAGTGTGTATGTGGGTTGGACCAGGACCTAGATGAGACCTGCCTGGTGAGGACCGTCAAGGCTGGATCGCTGAAGAAGCTGGTGGAGCACCTGGTGCCTGCCTTCACAGAGGGGGACTTGTCCTACATCGATATCTTTTTGGGAACCTATAGGACATTTACCACCACCCATCAGGTCCTGGAACTCTTGTTCCAAAGGTGAGTAGCCCACCCTGCACAGCCCAGTGGGAACTCAGCCCCTTAACCAGCTGTGAATCTGGGGAATGTCACTCACCTCTCTGTGACTCAGTTTGCTCCTCTGAAAAGTTGAGGGGTAAATGATCAGCCTGCTTGAATTTACTCTCAGTACCACATGGCACAAGCCATGTAAACTGTGTACCTGGAACCCCACCAAAAAGAATACTGTTGCCATCGAGTCAATTCCAAACCATAGTGAGCTTAGAGGACAGAGTAGAACTGCCCCATAGGCTTTCCAAGGAGCAGCTGAATTTGAACTGTTGGCCTTTTGGTTAGCAGCCAAGCTCTTTAACCAATGTGCCACTAGAGCACCAACACCTGGAGATCAGCTCTAGGGAAAAGGCTCCTGGATTGGCTGGGATGTTCACATTTACTTTTTTCCTTTCCTCCATCAAGAAGCTGTCTGCCTCGCCCCTCACTGACTCCATGGTCTTCAGCAATCCTATTCCCCATTTGAAAAGGGGGAGTTGAGATCCTATCAAGTGGGTCCTTGTCCTTCGTGTAGCCAGAAGAAGAATCCCTGGTGGCTGACAGAGGGGTCCTAGGACAATCAGATACTGGGGAAGGTGCTGCTTGGGTTCACTCACTCAGCAATTATCTATGAAGCCCCTACAGTTGCAGGCACTGTTCTAGATACTCAGCATCATTCAGTGAACAAAGCAGAAAGAAGTCCTGCCCTCCTGGTCTCCATTCTAGTCAAGAGGCAGACAGGAACACTAGACATGGGAAGCAGGTAGTGTCCACAGTGCATTACATGGACGCCCTCATGCCTCCTCTAGGTATGGATACAACTGCCCCCATTCAGCCGGGGACGGAGGACCCCAGGACCAGCAGAAAGAGTGAGTGGACGTTAGGTGGAGAAAGAGGGTCCTCTGTCTGCAAGAAAGACTGGGGGTTGGAGGAAGCCTGTGTTAGGATTGGAGCTGGGCATACCCTGGGTCCCACATATGTAGATCCCCCTGGAGGAATGAGGTTAGCGGAGCCTCCAGTAGGAGAAAGAAGTCACATAGAGCTAGGGGTACAGCCTGGGTGCAGTGGAAATCAAAGTGTTGGCAGGGGTCTCAGTGTGGCCCCTTAGGGTACACTTCCCCTCCATGATTCCCTCCCATCTCTGATTATTCCCTCACCATTTGGGGCCAGATCAGGAGGAGAGGAAAAACCTGCAACACAGTCATGCACCCCTGTCGTGGGTGCTCAGCTCCATGTGCGGCCCTGTCCCTCAGCGGAGAGTGACCGTGGGAAACAGACCTTGTGTGTCCTCAGCCTGAAATATTCCTGGAGCACTACTGTGTGCTAGGCTGTGAGGTGAACATACAGACACACTTCTCCCTACCCTTTGGGGTTTAATGTCCAGTGGGAAGGGTGTCAGGGGACAAATAGAGACATAAGTCAAGCTTTGAGGAGGGAGGGTTGGTCAAACCATTAATAGGATTCTCTCTGTGACCAAAGATCTGTGTTAACCCCCTGCTCAGTGATTAGGCTGCCCCTGCCAGGACAGCCAGAGGGTGTGGTGCTCGGTGGGGCTGGACTTTAGAAGGACAGGGAAAGAGGGACCCGGTCCCTTCCAGAGATGTCCTGGGACATCAGTGTGGTGGCAAAGGCCAGGCCTCTGACCCTGCTTTTCATCACACATGACCAGCGCCATCTCTTTCATCTTGAAAACCTGGATGGATGAATACCCAGAAGACTTTGACCAGCCAGCACACTTGCCCTGCCTGAAGCTCCTGGTGGAGTACCTGCAGGTGAACATGCCGGGCTCGGACCTGGAACACCGTGCCCTTCTTCTCTGTGCCCAGCTGGACGACCTGGAGTCCAAAGAGGCAGAGCCAGAGGGTGAGGAGGACTGGGCATGCCTGCATGTGAGCTTGTGAGGGGGACATAGGGCGGGATCCACAAGGAGGACCCACAGAGTTGGGGTTGGGCCAGAACTAAGAGTAACCTCAGACCCTCCTCTGGTGGACCACAGTCTGTGAAAACATCCTGGGGTGGAAATCTAGGCCTTGGGCTTCTCTTCAAGGCAGTGGGATATTTTCTGCCATTGGAAAAGCACAAGGAAATGCAGTCATGTTGGTGAGTATTTCTCCTCTTGTGCCTCCACGTCAGGACCAGCACCAGGTCTAAAAGCAGCTCAGGATCTCTGTCTACCCGCAGAAGGAACTCCAGGGCGACCTCATGAGGCAGATCACACTCCAATACCAACACTGGAGTTTCGTAGAGCATCAGGTCCTCCATCCCCACATCTGTCACCACACACAGAGCCTGCTCGAAAGCTGGCATCTTCTCCTGGATCACCTCCTGGGGCAAATCCAGAACCACGTGTTGGGGTAGATCCTACTCCTGAACCATCACAGGAGCTGGATGGAACACCAGATCCTCAACCACCACCTCCATCATCAGATGAAGAGCCTGCTGGAGGACTGGGTTCTCTTCCTGGGTCACCTCCAGAACTGGCTCCTGTGTCCCCGGCAGATGTCGATTCTGCTCCTGTATCAACACCAGAGCTCCACACAGCATCAGCTATTCCATCATCAGCTCCCGCATTGGCACCAGAAGGAAAGCCGGCTGGAGGGGTGGATTCCCATCCTGGGCCACCGCAGGAACCAGCTCCTGGACCACCTGCTGGTGTCGATCCTGCTCCTGCAGCAAGAGTGGGGATCAATGTAGCCCCAATCCCTCCATCTGCTGCTCTGGCCCAGGCGCCTGATGAAGGGCCAAACGGAAAGCCAGGTTCTAATCCTGGGCCACCTCCGGAACTCAGTCAGGGACCACCAGCTGCTGTGGATCCTGCTTCTGCAGCAACACCGGGGCTCAATGTAGCAACAGGTCCTCCATCTCCAGGTCAGGCCCAGTCTCCAGAGGAAGAGGCTGCTGGAAAGCTTGACCATTATCCTGAGGCACCTCTAGAACAAGCTTCCAGACCACCGGCTGAGGTCCGTTCTATTCCTACAGCAACAGCAGAGCTAGATGTGGCGCCATGTCTTCCATCTCCAGGTCTGGCCCAGGCTCCAGAGGAAGAGGCTGCTGGAAAGGTGGGCTCGTATCCTGGGTCACCTACAAAACCGGCTCCAGCAGTACCAGCTGATGTCGAGCCTACTTCTGCACCAACAAAGGGGCCCCATGTAGCCCCATGTCCTCCATCTGCTGCTCTGGACCAGGCACCAGAAGAACAGTCTGATGAAAAGTCGGATTCTTATCCTGAGCCACCTGCAGAAACAACTCCTAGGCCACCAGTTAATGTTGACCCTGCTTCTGCATCAACACCAGGGCTCAAGTAGCCCCCGATCCTCCATCGCCAGCTCCGGCCCAGGCCCCAGAGTCCCAGCAAGTCACCATGCCCACTCCACACCAGCTCCTCAGCCCCAGCCAGGGAGCATCGGCTTCAGAGCGAGATCCTTCCTGACCTTCACCTGAGTGGGTATTTCTCTGCTTTATATGTAGCATATTACAGCTTACTTTACATTTATAGCTCTTACTCTCTTCACTGATAGATTTCTCATTAAATAAAGTTTTGTTTTAATGGTTTTAACTGGTATGATACCGTGGTTTTATGTACTTTCATGATCCTATCAACTATCACCAGTATCTATTTCAGAACATTGTCATCAGCACAAACAGAAACCCTGGACCCATTAAGCAGTCCTCCCCATGCCTGTCCCCTGTGCCCATGGCAATCAGTGATTGGCTTTCTATGCCTATGGATTTACCTGCTCTAGATTTCTTATCTAAATGGAAACATGTGGCCTTTTGTATCTTGCTTCTTAACTTAATGTGTTCGAGGTCAGTCCACATTGTAGCACGTGTCAGTTTCTCACTCTAAAGCTCAGTGGTATTCCCTTGTGTAGATGGATCATACTTTGTTGACCCAGTCATCTGTTGATGGACATATGGGTTGGTTCCACCTATTGACTGAGGGGAGTAGAGCTGCTGTGAGCATTCATGGACAGGTATCTGTGTGAGTGCCTGTCTACAGGATAAATCCCTGGGGTGGGTAAAGGAAGGTGGGAATGGTGAGGACACAGTCCAGGTGTTGGGAGTGAAGTGTCAATGAGGAAGCTGTGGAGATCTTGGGTTTAAGGTGGGAAGCGGTTCAGTAGAAGGCATACCTTTAGGTAGTGAGGAGGTGGGATGGATCAGTTGAAGTTCAGGTGCAGTTATTGAGGTGGGAGGGTCAGGAGGAAGCCCTGGGGTGGGAAGTAAGAAGGTAGGAGTGGCCACGACTCGGCCTGGTTGTGGCAACTAAGGAAGAGGGAGGGGTTGGGAGATGGCTGAGGTGTGGGTAAGGACGAACTCGGAAAGTTCAGGTACCAGGCAGGTTATGGAAAGTTGGGAGGAGGGTAGGAGCCAAGAGAACACCTATGTGAATGTATTGAGTCTTTAGGAGTAAGCTAAGGGTAGCCTAGGTGTGGTAGCTCAGGAGGTGGTGGATCAACAGACAGCAAAGGTCTACAGAGGAAGGAGGTGGAAAGTGTCAGGAGAAAGCACAACTGTGGTCAGTGAGATGGTGGGAAGAGCCAGGGGCAGCCCAGGTGTGGGGATGAGGAGGCCTGAGGGAACAGGAGGCAGCCCGGGTGTGGGGAATGAGTAGGTCTGAGGGGCCAGGAGGCAGCCCGGGTGTGGGGATGAGGAGGTCTGAGGGGCCAGGAGGCAGCCCAGGTGTGGGGAGTGAGGAGGTGTGAGGGGACAGGAGACAGCCCAGGTGTGGGGAATGAGGAGCTATGAGGAATCTGGACGTAGCCCAGTGTTACCAAGTGTGTAGATAGAAGGGCAGGAGAACCCCGGTGCAGGTACTGAGGATCCTGTACAACCAGGAGGCGGCAGAGGGTGGGTACTGAGGAAGTGGTAGAGGTTGGGGGGTACCCCACCTATGGAAAGTGATGAAGAGGGAGAGGCCCAGGTATGAGTAATGATTAGGTTGGAAGGACCAGGAGGCAGTCCAGGTGTGGCCTTTTAATCATTTTATGTTCGCTGAGGCAAGGTAAGTTCAGATACAGATCAAGACAGCCCAGTTAACCCATTTCCATCCAGTCGATTCCGACTCAGTGACCGTATAGATCAAGAGAGAGAGTGAAAATTTGAAAGGCTTGATTATATCCACAGGCTCTGCGGAGAACACAACATACACGGATACAGGGCCCTAATTGGGGCTGCACCCAGGGCAGGGCCACAAAAGCCACATCTGGAGAAGACAGCTTATGTATGCAAGCAGGGCTCCGTGGGCTAGGTTTCCTGGGGTATGGGTATTTTGATAATTCTGCAGGACCCAGAGCAAAGGAGCTTACCCTAGGTGTTGGGTACCTGCTTGTCCCTAGGTGTTAGGTACCTGCCTAGAAGTGTGAGTGCTAAGTAAGGTGGAAGGGTGGCTGTAGAATAGACTTAGCTGCTCAAGAAAGGGAATGGACTGGCCTTCAGCTGGGGCCTTAAAATTGTGTTAAAACAGCTTTTAAGAAACAAACAATAACCCCACTTCTGTTACAATTGACCCCTTGAATATGTATCTGACATCACTTTTGAACTTGACCATTTGTGTAGAATGGCCTGGTTGCCAGAAGAGACTCCCAAGGAATAGTAGTATATGGTATAGAAAGCGAGGAAAGTAAAAAATAAAAAGGAGAAAAACAAGTAGAAGTCTCAGAAGTCTTTGTAGGCTGGGTCCTGCTGGCAGAAGCCTCCAGAGACTGGGGCTGGGCCAGAGCTCAGTGTAACCACAGAAGCTCCTCTGGTGGACTACTCTCTGGGAAGGCTTCCGGGGGTGGACTCTTGGGTTTCCTTGGGAGGTTTCCTGTGTTTGGAAAGACATGAGGAGAGGCGGACACGTTGGTGAGCCGTTTTCTTCTTGCAACTCCAGAGTTGCCAGCGCTTGGCTCCACCCTTGTTTTTTCTTCTGCCATAAGAATGACACGCCCCAGACAGGAGCTGACTCTGGACAAAGGTGATGCTTGGAACAGAGTTGCAGCTGGCCAGAAAATGTGAACGAGAAATAAAACTTAGTTGATGAATGATTTGGGGATTGTTTGTTACTGCAACAAAATGCAGCGGAAGCAGACTAATACTGCAGGACATTTGGGTAAACCTTTTTTCCAGAAGCAGCTGAGCAGAATCTGCTATTCAGTCTTTTCTCGGGGCACAGGGATCTTTATCTTTACATTTTCATGTGCCACGAGATTCAGCTTATTTAAGATCCCCAAATATCAAGAAATGAGGAGGCTCTGATATTTTTCATTATTAAAAGAAAGAAATGTAAAGACCAAAAACCATCAGGGCCATAATAAATGGACGCTGATAGAACTGGAGAACAACGTGGCACAGAACCTCAAATTTCTAGAACAAACAAAACCCAAAAATCAAAAAACCATACTTACTGGACTCCTCGAGACTGAAGGACTCCCGGAGGCTAATGCCTTGAGATGCTCCTCAAACCTTGAACTGAAACTAACCCCTGAGGTCACCTTGGAGCTGAATAGCAGATAAGCTCACAAAAAATATCACCCGTGACTACTGAGTTCCTTTAAAAAGTCCCCTATATGAGGCCACACAGTGAACAGTTCCTTTAAAACAAAGATGAGACCATAAGGGGGCAGGGAAACTAGATTAATGGAAGGAGAACCACCACAACAGAAATAATAACAATGGTCACATATTGTGAAGAATATAACCAGTGTCACTGAACAATTTGTGTAGAAATTGTTGAATGGAAACCTAAACTGCTGTGTAATCCTTCGCTGAAAACACAAAAAAAAATTATTTAAAAAACCAGAAACCATCAGAATCAATGTACTACCACAAGTGAGAACAAAATATTGTATTTCTCTCAATAAAACTATAGTTTACAGTAGTATTTACTGAATAAATTATATAATTTCTCTTTTACAGGCAATAAACTAAATCACAAATATTTCAAAGACGATATATGTACAGGACATACGGCCTTTGATAAATAACTTTATTTTGCTCATTTCACTAGAAAACAGTGAAAACATCTTTAGAGAAGCTAGCTTTCTATAAAGGATATGCAGAATATGACAGTGATCTTTATAAGAAACCAGTTTCAGCTTTCAATGACATGGGCTATGATTTTAATTTGGCAAAAAAAAAAACAGAATCTACACTTTATTCACCATTTTGCATGGATGGATCTGTTTAAAAAAAATAAGCAGATTACCTATGGTGCTTATGTAATCACTGGCTACATGCAAAATGAAATAACACAAGAGTCAATAAGAAAATAGTAGTTCCAAGTCCAAAAAAAGGTAATTGGCAATGGTATAGAAAGCAGCTCAGATAGATATAGTTCATGCAGTTCTTCACAGTCCAGCAAACAACAGCAAGTTGTGTGGTCTCTACACATCCCATCTGCTGACCATCCCAGGGGCACGGCTCCCCTGCCATCTCACAACTTGTCACTCCAGCTGAGTAAGGCCCTGTGGGAGGTGAGCTGGGCCCAGTTCCTGTGGGGATTCTGGAGTGGAGACACTTCTCTCCCACGCTGTGTCCACCTGTCACCATCTGCTTAGGTGGTCAACATGTTTGCTTACTAGGGAAGAAGACAAAGAAAGAACACAATGGTGAGACTAGATTTTGGCATCGACTTAGAACCCTGTCCCGTAAGTGAAACACGAGCTCAGGATTTCTCTCCATAGCTGGCGTCTTGGGAAGGTACAGGCAGAAGTGGGGTTGATTAGGCTGAGGATTCTTCTGCAATGATTTTCAGGTGGATCCAGTTACCAGTTGCCATCAAGTCAATTTCCACTCACGGGGACCCCATGTGCAGAGTAGAACTGTGATCCTTAGAGGTTTCAAGGCTGTGACCTTTCGAAAACATTGCCAGGCCTGTCTTCCGAGATGCCTCTGGGTGGGTTTGAACCACCAAGCTTTCAGTTAGCAGTCTTGCTTTCACTATTTGCACCACCATGGACTCCTATGACATGGACCCACCACATGTTAATTACTCTGATGCCTATCAAGGCCCTCCTACATCTCAGCACTGGGCTGAGACTTGGAGCGAAGCAACACTGGCAAAGACACACTCACGCTCTCCAGGTGCACAGGGGGTGGGGGTGTGCTCTGGGACACCAGGCAGGAAGCCACTCAGATCAACTTGAGCACGGTCATTCCCAAATAACATACCCCCGTGGCTGGGCTATAAAAATACATCTGGAAATACTTAACCTAAAATGGTGAACATTTAAAGTCGGAGCCAGCTTACTCAACCTGTGACAGTTCCATCATTATACGTGAGGAAGCAGTACACAGCCCACACATGGTCAAAATCTTCAAATGACTTAAAACACAGAGGAAAATAGACAACCTAAAATCAAAAAAACCAAACCCGGTGTGGTCCAGTTGAAAAAAAACCAAAAACCGAACCCACAGCCGTCAAGTCGATTCTGACTCATAGCGACCGTATACGACAGGGTGGAATTGCCCGATGGGCTTTCCATGGAGCGCCTGGTGGATTCGAACTGCCCACCTTTCGGTTAGCAGCCGTAGCTCTTAACCACTATGCTACCAGGGTTCCCAGCCCACCAAAAGCAGTCTGTTAATTAACCAAGAAGCCCTTTCTGAGGCACCAGGGCACTGTGGGGAGGCTGGATAAGCCCCAGGGCGAGTCTAAACAGGGAACCCAACCAAGGTGGGCTTCCCAACCCGGAGAGTCAAGCCCCCTTTTACAAAGCCCTGGGCCGGACAACCAAATGCCAGAGTTTGCTTTTCTGGCTTCTCCAACCCTAAGCTAAGGTCACCTCCACTTTTATTTTACTAAGCAGAATATTAAGTTCATATGCTTTGGTCCTTATTTTTATTCAGAGACATTAATGACATTCACTGTGCTGAGCGACCATCACCACTATCCATCCCCAGATGTTTTTCATCACCGAAAAGGGAACCCAGTGCCCCTTCAGCAACAACTCCTCGTTTCTCCCTCCCCTCAGCCCCTGGTCACCACTGATACCTTCTTATCTCCATGCACTTGCCTAAGGAACCCTGGTGGTGCAGTGGTTAAGTGCTCAGCTGCTAACTGAAAAGCATTCAGATGAAACCCACCAGCTGCTCCACTGAAGAAATGACCTGGTGATCTGCTCCCATGAAGATTAGAGCCTAGAAAACCCTGTGGGGCAGTTCTACTCTGTCACGTGGGGTCAGAATGAGTTGGAATCAACTCGAAGGCAGCTAGCAACAACACCAATGCTTTTGTCTAGTTTAGACATTTAAGTGGGATCGTACGACACTTGTCCTTTTGAGTCTGACTTGCTTCACTCAGCATGTTTTCAAGGTCCACCATGTATGGCATGTATCAGGGCTTCGTTTCCCTTTATGGAGGAGTAATATTCCACTGTGTGGATAGACCATATTTTGCTTATCCATTCCTTTGTTGGTGGACACTTGGGTTGTTTCCATCTTTGACTATTGTGAATAATACCGCAGTGAACATTCATGTACACGTATCTGTTTGAGTCCCTGATTTCAAGTCTTTTGGGGTACATCTAGGAGTGGCATTGCTGGGTCATATGGTGACCAGAGAACCAAGTTGTTTTCTCAGAGATTCCTGAATTTCAAACAGAAACTAGCCCCCATTTGGCTCTAGGAAGTTTTGAGAATTTGTTTTTTTTTAATTAAAGCTCTATGAAACCCAAAAAAAAACAAACCGGTTGCCTTTGAGTCGATTCCAATTCATAGCAACCCTATAAGACAGAATAGAACTGCCCCATAGGGTTTCCAAGGAGCGCTTGGTGGATTCCAACTGTCGACCTTTTGGTTAGCAGCCTTAGCTCCTAAGCACTTCACCACCAGGGTCTCCTAAGGGGCTATACTTGCATTTTATGATATATATAACTACCCTGTATCTGGGGTTGTGGTGGTGCAGTGGTGGATTCTCACCTTCTATGTAGGGGACCCGGGTTCCATTTCCAGGCAATGCACCTTATGCTCAGCCACCGCCCATCTGCCACTGGAGGCTTGGCTGTTGCTATGATGCTGAACAGGTTTCAGCAGAGCTTCCAGACTAAGCCAGATGAGGAAGAAAGGCCTGGTGATCCACTTCTGAAAATCAGCCAAGGAAAACCCTGTGGATCACAACAATCCAATCTGCAGCTGTTCATGGGGTTGGCACAGGACCAGGCAGCGTTTGGTTCCAGTGTGCATGGGATCGCCGTGAGACAGGGGCTGACTCAACAGCAGCTAACAGCCAACAACAACAACCCCATATTGGGGGTTACGTCACAAGGCACAGTCACGTGGGCATAGAATTAAAACAAAGCAAACCTAAACCAGTGGCCGTGGAATCCAGTCTGACTCATGGCAACTCGAGGTGTTACAGAGTAGAACTGTGCTCCCTGGGGTTTGCTTGGTTGTAATCTTTAGGGAAGCAGACCTCCAGGCCTTTCTTCTGAGGTACACCAGATGGGTTCAAACTGCCGACCTTTAGGTTAGTAGTCATCGCAAACTGTGCCACCCAGGGACCTGGGGACACCGTAGGGTGAGGGAGTTCTCTTGTCCAAAAGCACCAAGAGTCTACGAGCTCACCATTTTCTTTGGAAGTGAAGCCAATACCTATACTACCCATATCTCATTGCCACTGAGTCATTTCTGATTCATAGTGACTCTGTAGGACAGAGTAGAACTGCCCCACAGGGTTTGTAAGAAGCAGACTGCCACATCTTTTTCCTGCAGAGCCGCTGGTGAGTTTGAACCACTGGCCTTTTGGTTAGCAGCCGAGCACTTTACCCTCTGCACCACCAGGGCTCCTTATACTGTCTACGTTACAACATGTTAGTCCTACGGAAATCAGGACAGAACAGTCTGAAAGGAGTCTAATCAGAAAGATAAGTGATTTTGTAGCTGGAAGCAATCACAGAGATTCTTGGGTCCAAATTTCCTACCTTAGCAATTAAAAAACCAAAAAAACTTGGACTCAGAATGAGAGGCAAAGTTACACTTCCCCAAAGGCCAATGATGCAAGACTTTAACAGAGAAAGTCTGCTGCAGAAGGAGAGACTGGAGCTGGTCCTTGGAGGCTGCGTACAATTTGGATGAGGACGACCATTTTGTGCCTCCTTGAAGGTCCATGCCAATCAGTAACAAGATGACTGATAGGATGAGAAGAGATCCAGGAAGAAAGCTGCCATGCCCCTGGGACTTGTATCAGGATGGACTTCAGATGGCGGCCTCTCATTTCAAAGTCGTTTGTGCAGTGGTAATAACTTAACACCCTTAGCTGCCTGCCTGATTTTTTCCCCAAAGAGCCGAGGGGACCCTGAGGGCAGCCAGGATTTAAAGGGGCTGACGTCCTACAGTGGGCTTTCCAGCACCCAAGTTCTTCCTGCTGATCGTAAATCCAAGCGGTTACCTTGTTATCAAGTGGATCACACAGCTCCGGGGCCCTAACAGGATCCACCTAAACTCTGCTTCTGCCTCAGCTGGAGAACGTGAGGGTAGAAATAGGGTTGGTGTTTCAGTGGGAAAGGAGCAGTGCTGGGGGTTCCTTCTCAGGTATGTAGAAGGACGGCATCAGGCGCCAGGGGCCCAGCCACCCTCTGCGGGCACCCCATGGACAATGGAACAAAACGCTGCCTGGTCCTGTGCCATCCCGGTGATCAGTTTTCAGTCAGATCATTGTGACCCACAGGGTTTTCACTGGCTGATTTTCAGAACTAGATTACCAGACCATTCTTCCTAGTCCATCTTAGTATGGAAGCTCCGCTGAAACCTGCTCAGCATCATAGCAACACGCAAGCCTCCACGGAGAGATGGGTGCTGGCTGCGCACGAGGTGCACTGGCCAGAAGTCAAACCGGGTCTCCCTCATGGAAGGTGACTATTCCACCAACTCAACCAAATAGTATTTAAATCGGGTATTAATTTAGAGGCTCAGGAATGCACGATTGTTTTCCTAATTGAAATACAGGGTAGTTTTGTTTTTAACCTGTGGACGTTTGCCATGTGACCGTTACTGCAGGCACAAATTTCCGCAGGGTTTGGATGTTTGGTGTTAGGAGATCTGGGGAGGGGTGGCCACCTGCCATATGGAGGGAACCTCAGCATGGCGCGTGGTCTCCCCCTGGTGGTCGAGCTGAGAGCAGCTGTGGAGAAGAAGGATTTCACCTCTAACCTTCCATATGGTGTCCTCTTCCTGAGATCCTCTCCTGGCTTAGCTCAGAGGTCACCTCTGCTGACAACACCCTGTCTAAGGTCATCCTCTTAAGGAGCCCTGGTGGCACAATGGTTAAGTGCTGAGCTGCTAAGTGAAAGGTTGACAGTTTGAACCCACCAGCAGCTCCGCAGAAGAAAGACCTGGTGATCTGCTTCAGTAAAGACGACAGCCTAGGAAACCCTATGGGGCAGCTCTACTCTGTCCCATGTGGTCGCTATGAGTGGGAATCGACTCAACGGCACCCACCACCAACAACAAGGTCACCCTCTCAGGATGGGAGACTACTGAGGCCATTATAACCTCTGTGCCTCTCATCTGGGAACTGCACGTAATTCTCTCTGTAAACATCTGACTCTGAATGGAAGACACACGAACTAGTTAGGAACCCTGACCTTTTCAATATCAAAAAAAGAAATGAAAAAGTTGCCAAAAAACTGAATAGTTTTCCTGGCCATAAAAGTAAGGCATATTGACAAAACTTTGAAAATAAAGAATAGTAGGAGGAAAGTAAGGTGCCTTGCTGGCACAGTGGTTACAATGCTCGACTGCTCACTGAAAGGTCAGCAGTTTGAACCCACCAAATGCTCTGTAGGAGAAAAGATGTGGCAGTCTGCTCCTGTCAAGATTATAGCCTTGGAAACTATATGGGGCAGTTCGATTCTGTCCTACAGGGTCACTAGGAGTCAGAATCAACTTGAAGGCAAAGGGTTTTGGTTTATGTAAAATACACAATGGGGGGGGTGGCAAAAAATACGCTACAAAATAATAGTGGTTTCCCAGACTTTCTGAATTGTGGGTCATATTGCTTTTTTATTTTTTTTTTAATTTTTATTAAGCTTCAAGTGAACATTTACCATTCCAATCAGTCTGTCACATGTAGGTTTACATACATCTTACTCCCTTCTCCCACTTGCTCTCCGCCTATTGAGTCAGCCCTTACAGTCTCTCGTTTCGTGCCAATTTTACCATCTTCCCTCTCTCTCTATCTTCCCATCCCCCCTCCAGTCAAGAGTTGCCAACACACTCTCCCGTGTCCACCTGATTTAATTAGCTCACTCTTCATCAGTATCTCTCTCCCCCCCACTGACCAGTCCTTTTCATGCCTGATGATTTGTCTTCGGGGATGGTTCCTGTCCTGTGCCATCAGAAGTTCTGGGGAGCATTGTCTCTGGGATTCCTCTAGTCACAATCATACCATTAGGTGTGGTCTTTTAATGAGAATTTGGGGTCTGTATCCCATTGGTCTCCTGCTCCCTCAGGAGTTGTCTGTTGTGCTCACTAGCAGGGCAGACATCGATTGTGGCCGGGCACCAACTAGTTCTTCTGGTCTCAGGATAATGTAGGTCTCTGGTTCAAGTGGCCCTTTCTGTCTCTTGGGTTCTTAGTTGTCGTGTGACCTTGGTGTTCTTCCTTTGCCTTTGCTCCCGGTGGGTTGAGACCAATTAATGTATTTTAGATGGCCGCTTGTTGGCATTTAGGACCCCAGGCGCCACAATTCAAAGTGGGATGCAGAGTGTTTTCATAATAGAATTGTTTTGCCCATTGACTTAGAAGTCCCCTCAAACCAAGTTCCCCAGACCCCAGCCCCTGCTTCGCTGACCTTTGAAGCTTTCATTTTATCTCGGAAACCTCTTTACTTTTAATCCAGTCCAATTAGGCTGACCTTCCTTGTTTTGAGTGTTGTCTTTCCCTTCACCCAAAGCAGTTCCCATCTACAGATTGGTCAATAAAAAGCCCTCTCCCTCCCTCCCTCCCTCCCCCCTTTGTAACCACAGAAGTATGTGTTCTTCTCCATTTTTTCTATTTCTCAAGATCTTATAATAGTGGTCTTATACAATATTTGTCCTTTTGCCACTGACTCATTTCGCTCAGCATAATGCCTTCCAGATTCCTCCATGTTATGAAATGTTTCACAGATTCGTCACTGTTCTTTATCGATGTGTAGTATTCCATTGTGTGAATATACCACAATTTATTTACCCATTCGTCCGTTGATGGACATCTTGGTTGCTTCCAGCTTTTTGCTATTGTAAACGGAGCTGCAATAAACATGGGTGTGCATGTATCTGTTTGTGTGAAGGCTCTTGTATCTTTAGGGTATATTCCGAGGAGTGGGATTTCTGGGTTGTATGGTAGTTCTATTTCTAACTGTTTAAGATAACGCCAGATGGATTTCCAAAGTGGTTGTACCATTTTACAATCCCACCAGCAGTGTATGAGAGTTCCAATCTCTCCGCAGGCTCTCCAACATTTATTATTTTGTGTTTTTTGAATTAATGCCAGTCTAGTTGGTGTCAGATGGAATCTCATCGTAGTTTTAATTTGCACTTCTCTAATGGCTAATGATCGAGAGCATTTTCTCATGTATCTGTTGGCTGCCTGAATATCTTCCTTAGTGAAATGTGTGTTCATACCCTTTGCCCACTTCTTGATTGGGTTGTCTTTTTGTGGTTGAGTTTTGACAGAGTCATGTAGATTTTAGAGATCAGGCGCTGGTCTGAGATGTCATAGCTGAATATTCTTTCCCAGTCTGTAGGTGGTCTTTTTACTCTTTTGGTGAAGTCTTTAGATGAGCATAGGTGTTTGATTTTTAGGAGCTCCCAGTTATCGGGTTTCTCTTCATCATTTTTGGTAATGTTTTGTATTCTGTTTATGCCCTGTATTAGGGCTCCTAGGGTAGATCCTAGTTTTTCTTCCATGATTTTTATCGTTTTAGTCTTTATGTTTAGGTCTTTGATCCACTTGGAGTTAGTTTTTGTGCATGGTGTGAGGTATGGGTCCTGTTTCATTCTTTTGCAAATGGATATCCAGGTATGCCAGCACCATTTGTTAAAAAGACTATTATTTCCCCAATTAACTGACACTGGTCCTTTGTCAAATATCAGCTGCTCATACATGGATGGATTTATATCTGGATTCTCAATTCTGTTCCATTGGTCTATGTGCCTGTTGTTGTACCAGTACCAGGCTGTTTTGACTACTGTAGCTATATAATAGGTTCTGAAATCAGGTAGGGTGAGGCCTCCCACTTTCTTCTTCTTTTTCAGTAATGTTTTGCTTATCCGGGGGTTCTTTCCTTTCCATATGAAATTAGTGATTTGTTTCTCTATTTCCTTAAAGTATGACATTGGTATTTGGATTGGAAGTGCGTTATATTTATAAATGGCTTTTGGTAGAATAGACATTTTTACTATGTTAAGTCTTCCTATCCATGAGCAGGGTATGTTTTTCCACTGAAGTGTGTTCTTTTGAATTTCTTGTAGCAGAGTTTTATAGTTTTCTTTGTATAGGTCTTCTACATCCTTGGTAAGATTTATTCCTAAGTATTTTATCTTCTTGGGGGCTACTGTGAATGGTATTGATTTGGTTATTTCCTCTTCGGTGTTCTTTTTGTTGATGTAGAGGAATCCAAGTGATTTTTGTATGTTTATTTTATATCCTGAGACTCTTCCAAACTCTTCTATTAGTTTCAGTAGTTTTCTGGAGGATTTCTTAGGGTTTTCCATGTATACGATCATGTCATCTGCAAATAGTGATAGCTTTACTTCCTCCTTACCAATCTGGATACCCTTTATTTCTTTGTCTAGCCTAATTGCCCTGGCTAGGACTTCAAGTACGATGTTGAATAAGAGTGGTGATAAAGGGCATCCTTGTCTGGTTCCCGTTCTCAAGGGAAATGCTTTCAGGTTCTCTCCATTTAGAGTGATATTGGCCGTTGGCTTTGCATATATGCCCTTTATTATGTTGAGGAATTTTCCTTCCATTTCTATTTTGGTGAGAGTTTTTATCATAAATGGGTGTTGAACTTTGTCAAATGCCTTTTCTGCATCTATTGATAAGATCATGTGGTTTTTATCTTTTGTTTTATTTATGTGATGGATTACATTAATGGTTTTTCTGATATTAAACCAGCCTTGCATACCTGGTATAAATCCCACTTGATCAGGGTGTATTATTTTTTTGATGTGTTGTTGGATTCTATTGGCTAGAATTTTGTTGAGGATTTTTGCATCTATGTTCATGAGGGATATAGGTCTAAAATTTTCTTTTTTTGTAATGTCTTTACCTGGTTTTGGTATCAGGGAGATGGTAGCTTCATAGAATGAGTTGGGTAGTATTCCGTCTTTTTCTATACTTTGAAATACCTTCAATAGTAATGGTGTTAAGTCTTCTCTGAAGGTTTGGTAGAACTCTGCAGTGAAGCCATCTGGGCCAGGACTTTTTTTTGTTGGGAGTTTTTTGATTACCGTTTCAATCTCTTTTTTTGTTATGGGTCTATTTAGTTGTTCTACTTCTGAATGTGTTAGTTTAGGTAAGTAGTATTGTTCCAAGAATTTATCCATTTCTTCTAGGTTTTCAAATTTGTTAGAGTACAATTTTATGTAGTAATCTGATATGATTCTTTTGATTTCATTTGCTTCTGTTGTGATGTGGTCCTTCTCGTTTCTTATTCGGGTTATTTGTTTCCTTTCCTGTTTTTCTTTAGTCAGTCTAGCCAGTGGTTTATCAATTTTGTTAATTTTTTCAAAGAACCAGCTTTCGGCTTTGTTAATTCTTTCAATTGTTTTTCTGTTCTCTAATTCATTTAGTTCAGCTCTAATTTTTATTATTTGTTTTCTTTGGGTGCCTGATGGATTCTTTTGTTGCTCACTTTCTATTTGTTCAAGTTGTAGGGACAGTTCTCTGATTTTGGCTCTTTCTTCTTTTTGTATGTGTGCATTTATTGATATAAATTGACCTCTGAGCACTGCTTTTGCTGTGTCCCAGAGGTTTGATAGGCAGTATTTTCATTCTCGTTGCTTTCTAAGAATTTCCTTATTCCCTCCTTGATGTCTTCTATAACCCAGTCTTTTTTCAGGAGGGTATTGTTCAGTTTCCAAGTATTTGATTTCTTTTCCCTAGTTTTTCTGTTATTGATTTCTAGCTTCATTGCCTTGTGGTCTGAGAAGATGCTTTGTAATATTTCGATGTTTTGGATTCTGGAAAGATTTGTTTTATGCCCTAATATGTAGTCTATTCTAGAGAATGTTCCATGTGCGCTAGAAAAAAAAGTATATTTTGCAGCAGTTGGGTGGAGAGTTCTGTATAAGTCAATGATGTCAAGTTGGTTGATTGTTGTAAGTAGGTCTTCCGTGTCTCTATTGAGCTTCTTACTGGATGTCCTGTCCTTCTCCGAAAGTGGTGTGTTGAAGTCTCCTACTATATATGTGGAGGTGTCTATCTCACTTTTCAATTCTGTTAAAATTTGATTTATGTATCTTGCAGCCCTGTCATTAGGTGCGTAAATATTTAATATGGTTATGTCTTCCTGATCAATTGTCCCTTTTATCATTATATAGTGTCCTTCTTTATCCTTTGTGGCGGATTTAAGTCTAAAGTCTATTTTGTCAGAAATTAATATTGCTACTCCTCTTCTTTTTTGCTTATTGTTTGCTTGATATATTTTTTTCCATCCTTTGAGTTTTAGTTTGTTTGTGTCTCTAAGTCTAAGGTGTGTCTCTTGTAGGCAGCATATAGATGGATCGTGTTTTTTTATCCAGTCCGTGACTCTCTGTCTCTTTATTGGTGCATTTAGTCCATTTACATTCAGCGTGATTATAGATAAGTAAGTTTTTAGTGCTGTCATTTTGATGCCTTTTCATGTGTGTTGTTGGCCATTTCATTTTTCCACATGCTTTTTTGTGCTGAGACGTTTTTCTTAGTAGCTTGTGAGATCCTCATTTTCATAATGTTTAACTTTGTGTTTATTGAGTCGTTACATTTTTCTTGGCTTTTTTCTTGAGTTATGGGATTGATATTCCTTTTTGTGGTTACCTTTTTATTTACCCCTATTTTTCTAAGTAAAAACCTAACTTGTATCCTTCTATTTCGCCTTGTATCACTCTCCATCTGGCAGTTCAATGCCTCCTATATTTAGTCCCTCTTTTTGATTATTTTGATCGTTTATCTATTGATTTCCATGATTTCCTGTTGTGTGTATTATTTTGTTTATTTATTTATTTATTTTTTAGAATTAGTCTTAATTTGTTTGTTTTTGTGCTTTCCCTATTTGAGTTGCGTTGATATCAGGACGTTCTGTTTTGTGACCTTGTATTGTGCTGGTACCTGATATTATTGGCCATCCAGCCAAACAATCTCCTTTAGCATTTCTTGCAGTCTTGGTTTAGTTTTTGCAAATTCTCTAAACTTGTGTTTATCTGTAAATATCTTAATTTCGCCTTCATATTTCAGAGAGAGTTTTGCTGGATATATGATCCTTGGTTGGCAGTTTTTCTCATTCAGTGCTCTGTATACGTCGTCCCATTCCCTTCTTGCCTGCATGGTTTCTGCTGAGTAGTCTGAACTTATTCTTATTGATTCTCCCTTGAAGGAAACCTTTCTTTTCTCCCTGGCTGCTTTTAAAATTTTGTTTGTCTTTGGTTTTGGCAAGTTTGATGATAATATGTCTTGGTGTTTTTCTTTTTGGATCAATATAAATGGGGTTCGATGAGCATCTTGGATAGATATCCTTTCGTCTTTCATGATGTCAGGGAAGTTTTGTGTCAGGAGTTCTTCAACTATTTTCTGTGTGTTTTCTGTCCCCCCTCCCTGTTCTGGGACTCCAATCACTCGCAAGTTATCCTTCTTGATAGAGTCCCACATGATTCTTAGGGTTTCTTCATTTTTTTTAATTCTTTTATCTGATTTTTTTTCAGCTATGTTGGTGTTGTTTCCCTGGTCCTCCAGAAGTCCCAGTCTACATTCTAATTGCTCGAGTCTGCTCCTCTGACTTTCTATTGCATTGTCAAATTCTGTAATTTTATTGTTAATCTTTTGGATTTCTACGTGCTGTCTCTCTATGGATTCTTGCAACTTGTTAATTTTTCCACTATGTTCTTGAATAATCTTTTTGAGTTCTTCAACAGTTTTATCAGTGTGTTCCTTGGCTTTTTCTGCATTTATCCTAATTTCATTTGTGATATCTTTAAGCATTCTGTAAATTAGTTTTTTATATTCTGTACCTGATAATTCCAGGATTGTATCTTCATTTGGGAAAGATTTTGATTCTTTTGTTTGGTGGGTTGGAGAAGCTGTCATGGTCTGTTTCTTTACGTGGTTTGATATGGACTGCTGTCTCCGAGCCATCACTGGGAAACTAGATTTTCCAAGTAGTCGGCTAAAAAAAAAATGCAGTCAGATCCCTATCTGAATTCTCCCTCTGGCTCCGGGTATTCGGATGTTAATGGGGTCGCCTGGGGAGGGTGGGGGAGGGATCTGAGAGCTAGAAGTGTAGCACCACAGAATATAGAGCTGAACACCACGTTCACGCTCCGTCCCCGTTCACCAAAATCCGGGCTGGACGGGTCCCTGGCTAGGACACTGCTTTCTTTGCTCGGAAACCAGTCACTTCCTCCTGGGGACTTCCTCCTGTGCGAGGCACCGCTCGTGGGCACTGGGTGGGCGTTTCCCTCACGAAGGGGTGGGCCCGCCCCCAGGGTCTCTTCGGGCGATTATAATTGGGTCCCGCTGTCACGCCCTGTCTGTGCGCGTGCCCAAATCCCAGCGGGATAACTTCCGGGTTGAGACGCTGCTTTCCCCGTTCCGGAACCAGTCACTTCCTCCCGGGGACTTCTCCTTCCAGTGCGCCACACCTCTCGCTCGAAATGGGTTGGCGTCACCTGCACGGCCAGGTGGGCCCGCCCCCTGGGTCAATTCAGGGTAATAAAAATGGACCCCGCGCTTACGCACCACCCGCGCGAGCGCGCACCCAGATCCCAGCGGAATGGCTCCCCGTCTGGGATGCTGCTTTCCCTGCTTTGAGACCAGACACTTCCGGGGATTTCTCCCTCTGGTGTGCCGCGCCACATGCGCGGACTGGGTGTGCGTCCTCCCGCACGAACGTGTAGGCCCCGCCCTGGGGTCACTTTAGGGAAATATAGTTGACCCCCCCCCGCTCGCGCCCCATCGGCTTCTCGCCTAACTCCCGGCGGGACGGCACCCCAGCTGGGACGCTGTTCTCCCCCCTCCCAGATCAGTCACTGCCTCCCGGGTGCTTCTCCCTCCGGCTGCGCCTCTACGTCACCCGCGCCAACCTGCTAGACTTCCTCCCGGGATGGGTTCGGGGGGGAAGGGGTGGGCCCCCTTTCTGTGCCGTCTGCCCCCCTGGGCTCTGCCCCAGATCGGGCTCCGAAGGTCACCTGCCTGGTGCGCTGGCTCCTGGTTCTGAAAACAGTCGCTGTCTGCCCGTATTTGTTCGTTTTCCGTCTCTAAGTCTGTGCTTGTTGTTCAGAGTTCGTAGATTGTTATGTATGTGATCGATTCCCTTGTTTTTCCGAGTCTTTGTTGCAAGAGGGATCCGCGGTAGCGTCCACCTAGTCCGCCATCTTGGCCCCGGGCTCATATTGCTTTTAGAATAATTTTTTTAAGTAACTTCCTCCTTCTGATTTTAATTTTTAGTTACTTCTATTCATCGTCTTCCTAATAAAGGTATAAGCAAGAATATTCTGGAGGTGCTTGTTCTTTTCAAAATTTTATTTATTTAGTGGTCCTACATGCATATGGTATAAAATACAGCAGAAAGTAGCCCTCTTTGCCCATATCCTGTGTGATTCAGAGTTCTCCTGCCTAGAAGCAAACTCGTTTTGGGAGTATTTTTTTAATATACTATTTACCTTTTGGTTTTGGAACCTAAGACTATGTCACTGACATGGTTAAAAGATAATAAAAATAACAAAACAGAAACATTAGTGTATTCTCCAGGACTCAAAAGTACATATTTCAATGATAATTTAAAAAAATATATTATTACCAGAAAAAAGAAATACCAGATTTCCTTGGTTCATAGAATCAAAATTTGATAAAATCAAAATCATCTCTTTTTTAACCTTTATTATCCACTCGTTTTACACACGTATTAGTTTTCCATCTTGGTAAGTAGAATATTTTTGCATCATTAAATTTGGGCACAAAAACGAGGCTCATAGACACTCTTTTCCAGATTATAGAAAGAACTCTTACAACCCAATAATAGAAAGGCAAATAACCCAGTAGAAAAATGAGCAAATCAGACCAATTCCGATGGCTAAAATACATAATGCCGACATCAATAAATGTTGGTGAGGATGTGGAGCCACGGGAACTCCCATTCATCCCTGGTGGGAATGCACAACATGGCCGAATGGAAGACCCTGGCAGTTTTCTTACAAAGCCAAACATCATCTTGGTTATCTAGTGCTCTGTAACAGAAATGCCACAAGTGGGTGTCTGTAATGAACACAAAATTATTTTCTATCAGTTTAGGAGTCTAGAAGTCCAAAGTCAGGGTGCTGGCTGGAGAGGAAGGTTTTCTCTCTCTGTAGGCTCTGGGGAAAGGTCCTGTTCCCTGGTGATCTTCATGTACTGTGGCATCTATCTTCTCCCATCTCTGCTTGCTTCTCTATGCCTAATCTGCTCTTTTTATATCTCAAAAGTGACTGGCTTAAAATACACCCTACACTAATATGGCCTCTTAACAAAGAAATCCCATTCTTAAATGTGAATATAACCACAGGTATACTCATCACTGTCAAGTCGATTCTGACTTATAGAGACCCTACAGGACAGAGTAGAACTGACTCAAGGGTTTCAAGGCTGTAATCTTTATGGAAGCAGATTGCCCCATCTTTCTCCTGTGGAGCGGCTGGTGGGTTCAAACCACCAATATTTTGGTGAACAGCTGAGCACTTAATCACTGTGCCACCAGGTAAAGGGGTTAGGATTTAAAACATATGTTTTAGGGGGACACAATTCAACCCACAACACCATATGATCCAACAATCACGCTCCTTGATTTACCAACATCGAAAGCCTACGTTCGCACAAAAACCTGCACACAGTGTTTATGGGAGGGTTTCTTATATGTAGTTCTCATCAGTGTGGTGGCTGAATGCATCTCTCTGTCTCCTTCCTGAGCCATCAGCAACCACAGTGCACTCCCTGCTTCCTTCTGTGGGGTAACATTGTCTCCCGGGATGGACCCTGGACACACAGAAGGCACTCATGCTCCTGCCCTTTAACTGCTGGAGTCCTAGGCTGCCTCCAAACAGCCAGCTCTGCTCACTCTGCAATCAGAGTTCCAAGGACATTGGCATTGCCCAGGACACATACCAAGCCCTCCAGAGTGCCCACTGAGGCCCCTTTCCCTGGGTGGGGACAGGCACCCCCACCCACCGACAGCTCCACTGAGGATCAAGATCTAACTACCAACTCTTTTCTTGGTCTCTCTAACCAAGAAAATCAACCTTAGTTAAAGGCTGAAGGTGGGTGGTTACTTACCTAAGGGCTGCAAAACTGGTCCTGACCACTTCCTTCACAAATCCTGCAGAAGCCTTTTGTTTTGGGGCCTCAACCAAAATGAATACCAAAAACATTTTGTTTAGCATTCTGTGAATTTTAGCAAAGACAGATTAGTGAAGGTTATATACATTATTGAAGAGAAATGTGGGACAGAGGACGTAAAATCTTACCTGTGCTCAGATACCTTTCTGCTATATGCATGACTGTGTATGAACGTGTCCATTGCTCCTTAAAGCACTAATGGAATGTGATTATTGAAACAGTGAGGAGCTACCGTAAGGGATCATGAAGACTAAGAAGATACTGCGGGAATACACCATCCAATCCAAATAACTGCACCACAAAGATCAAACCAGTAGCTGTAGAGTCAATTCTGCATCATGGCGCCCCCGTGTGTGTCAGAGTAGAACTGTGCTCCTCAGAGTTTTCCCTGGCTGATTTTTCAGGAGCAGATTGCCAGGTCTTTCTTCTGGGGTGCCCCTGGTTCGACTGAAATCTCCAAGCTTTCGGTTAGCAGCCGAGTGCCTTAACCGTTTACCCTACCCAGGGCCTGCAGAAAATTCCTGTTCCCGTGAAGATGCCCCAAGTACTGAAGGTAAAATGTGTTCTGAGAAGGATTTCCACTTTGGTGTCTGCACCACTGATCAGTTTAATGTCTATTTCTCTTCAGTTCTGGTACTGGGGAATATTCTGCCTATTGCCCCATTTTCTTGTTGTGCTGTTGGTTTCCTGGGCACAAAGCCAGCACAGAATTGATTCCTAAGTTCTCCGGCTGAGAGTTTCCCATCTCCTGTTTCAGGGTTCATGACTAAGGGCAAGCATCTCTCTGGGGAGGAATGCCCTCCAAACCCAGCGGTCAGGTCAGAGGCTCACCATGCCTCAGCTCGCAGCTCAGGAAGATCCATTTCCAGAAGCAAAGTTATGTGACTGGATGGAGGAGTCTGGCTCCCCGCCCAGGTTCTGCACCACCAAGTATTGCCCTAATTCCTTTGATTCAGAGTGTCTGAGGGGAATTACTCCTCATTTGCAACAAGCCCCCCAGGAAACTGCTAACCTCCCAGGCTCTGATCCTCCCGTGTAAGCCCAGGAACTGCTGGCACTTGCCATCTGCTCTAAGGCACACACTTCCCGACTCGGACTCATGGCGACCTCTTATGTTACAGAGTAGAACTGCTCCATGGGGACTTCTTGGCTGCAATCTGTCACATCGGGTCTCTAGGAACAGAAATCGACTTGATGGCAGCTAACAACAACAATCTTTATGGAAGCAGGTCGCCAAGCCTATCTTCCACGGCAGTGCCCGGTTAGTTCGAACCACCGACCTTAAGATAAGCAGCCGAATGCCAAGTGTTTGCGCCAGGAAGGGACCTTACATAGAAGAGGAATTTCACGGCCTCCCAGTGCTCCCCCGGGAGTGGACAGGGCCAGCTCTGCAAAGCTACTCAGGCCTCCCCGTCGTTTACAAAAATGCTGACTTCTGCCACCAGGAAAATTCATCTGGCTTCGGTTGGAGGGCGTGAACCTGGCTGGACTGCTCACAACATCAGTGATAATTTTATAGCCTGGAGCGCTCTGATTTCTGTTTGCAGACCTAATGAGTGTTCTATAGCTAATTCCCCTGAGGACATTTGCTCAGGGAACATATGGCATAATCCACAGTTTTCATCTTGTAAAAGTCATTCTCTCACTGCCTTTATTTATTTTTTTATCAAAGTAATAACGTTATAACATATCACCTGTGATACAGATTGAAAAATTCGGCCTTTCTGACTCATAGTGACTGAATAGGACAGAATAGAACTGTCCCGTAGGGTTTCCAGGTCTATGGTCTTTACGGAAGCAGACTGCCCCATGTTTCTCCCGCAGCGTGGTTGGGGGGCTCAACCTTATGGTTAGCAGCCAGGTGCTTAACGACTGCACCACCAGGGCTCCTTGTGACACAGGTAACACGGGGAAAGAAACAGCTTCTTGCATCTTGTCTCCCGAACCCCAGTGACCACCCCCCCCACCGTGGGCAGCTCCTTTTAGGATTTCTTTTTCTAGTTCTTCTGGGGCTTCCCTTCATTGAATCAATCAGGGAATACGGAGATTCTCAGCCTAAGGCAGCATTCATTGATTTGGTAAGAAGGAAATTACCCTCTCCAACTCCACCTTCAGTCTGATATTTGCTACTTAACGTTTTATTTATTTCATAACTGTGAATAATACACTTAATAGCCTTTTTTTTTTATCAGTGGTAGAATTCTCAGTTTCCACGCGGGAGACCCGGGTTTGATTCCCAGCCAAGGCACCTCATGTGCAGCCCCCACCTGTCATCCCCCAGTGCAGGCTTGACTGTTGCTGTCTGGGCTGCTGAACAGGCTTCAGCGGAGCTTCCAGGCGAAGACAGACTAGGAAGAGAGACCTCGTGATTTGCTTCTGAAAATTAGCAAATGAAAACCCTACGGATCACAATGGTCCAGCCGTACAGGATCATGGTTTAGTTTTGTTGTGCCACCAGGAGCTGAGGGCTGACCCGACAGCAGCTAACAACACCAACGTACTCCACATGGTCCTTTCATGTCCCCGTTATCTCATCTTTATCCCCTGTTTTCACCTCTCATTTTGTATCAGACATTTGTTTCCTAAGCCTTATCTCTACCTCACCAAAAACAAAACAGTAGTGTCAACTCCGACTCAGTAGGTCTGTCCCTTAGAGTTTGTAAGGAGCAGCTGGTGGATTTGAACTGCCGAACTTTTGGATAGCAGCCAAACTCTTAACTCTGCACCACCAGGGCCCCAAGGCAACCAGGCCAAGGCTGTCAATATTTACATTCTGTCTTGCAGCTATCACCAAAATGTTCCTGCTTTGTCCATGGGTTGGCTCTGAAATTAGAAAATCAATATGTAGTTTATATTATTAGGACTATGTAAACAGTGTTTAATGCCTGGCCAACGGCGAGTGGGGTTGAAATTCCCCTTTGGGTTCAAAGTCACGATTGCTGGGCCATGCAAAGAAAAATCTTCCCAAAATCAAAGTTAAAAGCAGTCTCTGTCTCTCTCTCTCGCACTTTAAATTTTACTTACATTCATGCCACATTTTATTCTGTGTGATGGTTAACACTGTGTGTCAGCCTGGCTAGGCTGTGATTCTCAGTGGTTTGGTGACACTGGACTGGCTGCTCTTCCCTAATGGAATAGAATGTAATCACTTTCCATGATGTGAACTGATGTGAGCAGCAATCAGTTAAAAGGGGAGTTTCCTTGGGGATCTGGCCTGCCTATGTAAATGGTGAAGCTCTTTCTCCCCCTACCCTCCCCCTCTATCCCCTTTCTGTTTCTTCTCCACCCTGCACTCTCCCTGTTGCCTGACCTCAGGTTCCTGGACATAAGTCTGTAGAGGTCTCTGGCCTGCCACCTGACCTGCAGATTTTGATTCATCAGCAGTCACGAGCCCGTGAGCAGACCTGATCCTTAGCGTGCCCGCTGGCTTCCAAGCAGTGAAGAATGACAGCAAGGTTCTCACACACAGCTAGGCCAACACCAAATTAATTTCAAACTCTGACTTGAATGATTGGAAAATGTCATAGAAACTACTGGTCTCTGCTGTCCTGGTCAACATCCTGTCTGCAGCCATTAGGAATATAAGCCAAATGTTGTTGTTGTTGTTTTTACGTGCCATCGAGTCGATTCCGGCTCGTAGCAACCCTACTTACAACAGAATGAAACACTGCCCGGTCCTGCAACATCCTTACAATTGTTGTTTTGCTTGAACCCATTGTTGCAGCCACTGTGTCAATCCACCTCTTTAAGGCTCTTCCTCTTTTCCATTAACCCTGTACTCTAAAAAAGTATGATTTCCTTCTCCAGGGACTGATCCCTCCTGAAAACATGTCCAAAGTATGTAAGACGCAGTCTCGCCATCCTTGCTTCTAACGGAGCATTCTGGTTGTACTTCTTTCAAAATAGATTTGTTCATTCTTTTGGCAGTCCATGGTGTATTCAGTATTCATTGCCAGCACCGCAATTTGAAGGCATCAATTCTTCTTCGGTCTTCCTCATTCACTGTCCAGCTTTCACGTGCATATGGTGCGACTGAAAATACTATGGCTTGAGTCAGGCACACCTTAGTCTTCAAGGTGACATCTTTGCTTTTCAGCACTTTAAGGAAGTCTTTTGTAGCAGATCTGCCCAATGCAATGCATCTTTTGATTTCCTGACTGCTGCCTCCATGGCTGTTGATTATGGATCTAAGTAAAACGAAATGCTTGACAATGTCAATCTTTTCTCCGTTTATCATGATGTTGTTCATCGGTCCAGTTTTGAAGATTTTTGTTTTCTTTATGTTGTGGTGTAATCCATACGGAAGGCCGTGGTCCTCTGATCTTCGTTAGTAAGTGCTTCAAGTCCTCTTCACTTTCAACAAGCAAGGTTCTGTCATCTGCATAACGAAGGTTCTTAATGCGTCTTCCTCCAATCCTGATGCCCTGTTCTTCTTCATATAGTCCAGCTTCTTGGATTATTTGCTCAGCATACAGATTGAATAGTTATGGTGAAAGGATGCAATCCTGACCCACAACTTTCATGACTTTAACCCACTCAGTATCCCCCTGTTCTGTCTGAACAACTGCCTCTTGATCTATGTACAGGTTCCTTATGAGCACTAATAAGTGTTCTAGAATTCCTATTCTTCTCAATGTCATCCATAATTGGTTATGATCCACACAGCCAAATGCCTTTGTGTAGTCAATAAAACACAGGTAAACATCCTTCTGGTATTCTTTGTTTTCAGCTAGGATCCATCTGACATCAGCAATGATATCCCTGGTTCCACATCCTCTTCTGAATCTGGCCTGAGTTTCTGGCAGTGCTCTGTTGATATACTCCTACAGCTGCTTTTGAAAGATCTTCAGGAAAATTTTGCTTGCGTGAGATATTAATGATATTGTTCTATGATTTTTGTATTCCGCTGGATCACCTTTCTTGGGAATAGGCATAAATATCGATCTCTTCCACTTGGTTGGTCAGGAAGCTACTTCCATATTTCTTGGCATAGATGAGGGAGCACTTCCAGTGCTAGAACCATTTGTTCAAACATCTCAATTGATATTTCCTCAATTCCTAGAGCCTTGTTTTTCACCAATACCTTCAGTGCAGCTTGGGCTTCTTCCTTCAGGACCATCGGTTCCTGATCATATCCTACCTCTTCACATTGTTGACCATCAACTAATTCATTTGGGTGTAATGACTCTGTATATTCCTTCTATCTTCTTTTGATGCTTCCTGTGTCATTTAATATTTTCCCCAAAGAATCCTTCACTATTGCAACTTGAAGCTTGAATTCTTTTTTCAGTTCTTTCAGCTTGAGAAACGTTCTTCCCTATTGGTTTTCTATCTCCAGCTCTTTGCACATGTCATTTTAATACTTTACTTTGTTTCCTCAAGCCACCCTTTGAAATCTTCTCTTTAGTTCTTTTGCTTCATCATTTCTTCCTTTTGTTTTAGCTCCTTGACGTTTGAAAGCAAGTTTCAGAGTCTCTTCTGACGTCCATCTTGCTCTTTTCTTTCTTTCCTGTCTTTTCAGAGACCCCTTGCTTTCTTCAGGTATGAGATCCTTGACGTCATCCCACGACTTGTCTGGTTTTGAGTTATTAGTGTTCAAGGTGTCAAACCTGTTCTTGAGATGTCTCTAAATTCAGGTGGGATATACTCAATGTCATATTTGGCTCTCGTGGACTTGCTCTGATTTTCTTCAGTTTCAGCTTGAAGTTGCATATGAGCAATTGATGGTCTGTTCCACTGTCAGCCCCTGGCCTTTTTCTGACTGATGATATTGAGCTTTTCCATCATCTCTTTCCATAGATGTAGTCGATTTGATTCCTTTGTGTTCCACCTGGTGAGGTCCATTTGTATAGTTGCCGTTTATGTTGGTGAAAAAAGGTATTTGCAATGAAGAAGTCATTGGTTTTGCAAAATTCTATCATTCGATCTCCAGCATTGTTTCTATCACCAAGGCCATATTTTCCAGCTACCGATCATTCTTCGTTTCCAACTTTCACATCCCGATCACCATAATTATCAATGCATCCTGATTGCATGTTAGATCAATTTTCAAACTGCAGAAGCCGATAAAAACTTCAATATCTTCTCTTTGGCCTTAGTGGTTGGTACATAAATTTGAATAAGATTTGCATTAACTGGTCTTCCTTGTAGGTGTATGGATATTGTCCCATCACTGACGGTGTTGTACCTCAGGATAGATCTTGAAACGTTCTTTTTGATGATGAATGCAACACCATTCCTCTTCTTGTTGTCATTCCCGGCATAGTAGACTATATGACCATCCAATTCAAAACGGCCAACACCAGTGCATTTCAGCTCACTAATACCTAAGATATCGATGTTTATGCATTTCATTTCATTTTTCACATTTCCCAATTTTCCTAGATTCATACTTTGTACTTTCCAGGTTCCGATTATTCATGGATCTTTGCAGCTGTTTATTCTCATTTTGAGTCATGCCACATCAGCAAGCGAAGGTCCCAAAAGCTTTACTCCATCCATGTCGTTAAGGTTGGCTCTACTTTAAGGAGGCAGCTCTTCCCCAGTCATCTTTTGAGTGCCTTCCAAACTGGGGGGCTCATCTTCCATCACTATATCAGACAATTTTCAGCCCCTATTCATAAGGTTTTCACTGTCTAATTCTTTTCAGACGTAGACTGCCAGGTGCTTCTTCCTAGTCTGTCTTAGTCTGGGAGCTTAGCAGAAACCTGTCTTCCATGGTGACGCTGCTGGTATCTGAATACCTATGGCATAGCTTCCAGCATCCCAGCAACACGGGAGCCCCCACAGTACAACAAACTGACAGACATGTGGAGAATAAGCAGTGTCGGAAAAGATAAATCAAACAGAGCCCCAGTGGACAAAGAAAGGAGGTAGCTGGCTAAGCAGCTCCCTGGCAGGGATGTTTTGGGAGATACACAGCATAGACTTCTCTGAAGAGAAGACCTAGGATTTATTCTGTATTCCGAAATCACAATTCAGCTTTAATCACCTCAAACCAGATACTGCGGTCAAGTCGATTGCAACTCATGGCAATCCCACATGTGTCAGAGGTGAACTGTGCTCCGTAGAGTTTTCTTTCTCTTTTTTTTTTTTTTTTCTGATGTGTATTTGGGAAAGGTTTACACAGCAGGTTAAATTCCCATTCAACAATTTCAACACAGATTGGTGACATTGGTTACATTCTTTACAATGTGTGAACATTCTCATTATTTTCATTCTGGTTGTTCTATTTTCTTAGGATATTCAATAGTTGAATTTTCATAAGCATATCACCAGATCTGTGTTCTGAGGTGCCTCTGGGTGGACTTGAACTTCCAAACTTTCGGTTAGCAGCTGAGTGTGTTAACCATTTGTACCCTCAGTGGCCCTTTTATATACCAAAACCCTTCTTATAGGTTAAGGAACTAACTAGGTGCTTCAGAACAAAAGGTCAGAACGTGCCATTGGTGAGACAATGCATCTCAAACTTTCATTAGAATCACTGGCAGGCCCAGGAAGCTGAAGTTTTGGCAATTTGTTACTGAAGCAAGTGGTTCTAGAACCACCTTCAAGAAACTGTGAGAAGCACCGGCTTAGAAGAACGGCAAGGCGGTGAGATGTGCAGGTCAGAGACTGTGCTTCTTTGAATGACCAAGGGCCAGAACGATCCATCAGGGGCGGCCTGCCAAAGAATTCAGTGGAACCTCCATGTGGTACAAGTTTGGTAAAGGCCCTGCCTGTGCTTTCCAGGTTCAGAGCTGGCTCTATCCATCTCCTTAGGCTGGTCTTTTCTGTTCTTTGTTGTTATTACTATTGTCAGCTGATACTGAGTTGGCTGCCGACTCATGACAACTCCATGCACAACAGAACAAAATGCTGCCACGTCCTGCACCATCCCCATGGCCGGCTGTGGATTAAACCATTGTGATCCATAGGGACTTCATTGGCTGACTGTCTATTCTTTAGGAGCTCGGATCTGTAACCATTTATCACATCGTACTCAATATATTCTACCTTCAAAAAAGCACATACGAGTAAACTAATAATCTTTAGATTTGTTATTGTTCGTTGCTATCGAATTGGCTCCGACTCATGGTGACCCATGTACAACGGAATGAAACTTCACCTTGTCCTGAGCCATCTTCGTGACCGTTGCCAGGACTGAGTCCACTGTCGCAGTTACTGTGTATTCTGAGCGCCTACCAGCCCAGGGGCTCATCGTCCAGCACCATATTGGACAATGTTCCGTAGTGACCCACAGGGTTTTCATTGTCTAACTTTCAGAAGCAGGTCACCAGGGCTTTCTTCGTAGTCTGTTTTAGACTGGAAGCTCCGCTGAAACCTGTCCACTGTGGGTGACCCTGCTGGTATTTGAAATACTGGTGGCATAGCTTCCAGCATCACAGAACACACAAGACCCTACAGTACGACAAACTGACAGACGGGTGTTGAGGTAAATGATTAGCTATTTTGTGAAATTCCAGAAAACACGCCATTCGTTATTTTAAACTGTTCACATACCTGACGTATGTTTATGTGTTAATGTGCTCAGCAATCTGTAAATACAAACAGTAATGTTTAAAAGCTGTCACTGAAATCGTACCCTTTTCCCATTTAGTCTACATCATTCCCAAAAGACTAAATTATCCTTTTTCAGAGTCTGATTTAAACTCCATTTATTTTGGATGCCTGTCTTTTACATGTATCTCTAAATTGTATTTACAGGAAATTTCCCAATGGCCATTAATGAAAATGTTCTCAACGCATTTACCATTGAGATTCCTCTGTGGCATTTCCTTAGATGAAGCCATTGTATCACATCTGAGCTGAGGTGGGAGTAGAAACTCGAAGGCTTTAGTTCTTCCTCCAAACTCCCTCTGGAATCAGTGCTCCTTAGTGGGGACATGGGCAGTTTCTTCAACTCTCTGAGCTTGTTCTTTAACCAAATAAAAAACCAAACCAAACTCATTGCCATTGAGTCGCCTTCAACTCATAGTGACTCTATGGAGACAGTACAACTGTCCCAGAGGGTTTCCAAGGAGCAGCTGGTGCATTCAAACTGCAGACGTTTTGGTTAGTAGCCAAGCTCTTAACCACTGAAACATCAGGGCTTCTCACCCATATATAGTCGTGGTAAAAATCACCTTCCTTATTGACCACAGGATTGGTGTGAACAATACATGTGCAAGCATCAAGTGGAGCTCCTGCCAAACCTGTAATGAACCCCAGCTATAATTGTAGATGAAGCCATGGTTGCCCAGTGGTTAAGAGCTTGGCTGCTAAACAAACGGTGGCAGTTCGAATCCACCAGCCACTCCTTGGAAACCCTATGGGACAGTTCTATTCTGTCCTAGAGGGTGGCTATGGGTCAGAATCAACTTGATGGCTTTGGCTTTGTTTTTTGGTTTTATAATTGTCGATGGTGAAGAGTTTCAGTGAAAAACTCGATGTAAGGGAAAACAAATGTTCCCTGAAACAATTTCAGACTTCATCAATGATGTTGGAAGTCCGCATGGTCTCTTACATAAAGGAAGGATCAATGGAAACCTCTCTGGGTTAGTTCAGCCCCTACCTACCTGTGTGATGCTGAGTAAGTCCTGTCACCTCAGCTTTCTCACTTTTAAAGGGAGGGTTTGGGGCTAAATGATCCGTAGTTTCTCTTTTCTTTGTTTTTAATGAATAAATCATCTCCTAGAATTCAAAAGAATTTCATGTTCCCTAAAGAGTCAAAAACTCCACAAACACATCCCCAGTGGTTTACTCCCTGAACAAGCGTGAAGACCCCCTTACAGACTGTCACTATCACGCTCCCTTTTACTCTTCTGAATACACCCTGATTCCTCTTGCTTCCAATTGTATATTTGACCCTCTTCCAGATGTGTATTATCAGTTTTCCGTGTTGGAGTTTGTTTACTTGTGAGAACAAGGCTCTCCTTTCCCATGCATCATAAAGCACTTCCCAGAAGGGGTGGGGCTGGGGGTGTAGGATATGCTCAGGTACAAAACATAGCTTATAATGTTGATGTGTTAAAGAGATAGGGGTGGAGGTCCAAGCCCCTGCCTGGGAGAACTCTCCTTCTCCCCTCCCACAATGTGGCTCTTAAGAGAGGCAAAGTCTTCTTGTTTTCAACTTCTGAGGCTGTGGTGCAGGGATTAAGAGCTTGACTGCTAACTAAAAGTTTGGCTGTTCGAATTCAACAGACACTCTTTGGAAACCCTACAGGGCAGTTCTACTCTGTCCTATAGGATCACTGAGTTGGAATCTACATTATGGCAATAATTTTCTTTTTTTTTGGTGGTCTTTTTTACAATACCTTTCAGTTAAAAAAACGAAGCAAGCTAAGATCAAACAACAATAACCAGCACCTTTAATGAGAGTAATGGAGCAACAGTGGCTCAGTGGTAGAATTCCTGCCTTCCATGCAGGAGACTCGGGTTCGATTCCCAGCCAATGCACCTCATGCGTGGCCACCCCTGTCTGCCAGTGGAGGCATGTATGCTGCTAGGATCCTGAACAGGTTTGGGTGGAGCTCCCAGACTGAGACAGTGTAGGAAGAAAGGCCTGGTGATCGACTTGCGAAAACCAGCCAAAGAAAACCTGTGGATCCCAACGGCCTAGTCCACAGCTGACCATGAGGAAGGTGGAGAACCAGGCAGCAGTTTGCTCTGTGGTGTATGGAGTCACCAGGGGTTGGGGCAGACTTGATGGCAGCCAACAACAACAACAACAGTAATAGTAACAGCCGCCACTTCTTGTGTCCTGTGCACGTGGCACTGAGACTGAGACCTTAAATAGATAACCTCACTTACCTTTTTAGCAATCCGTGTAGGTATTATCATCACAGTTTCACACATGAAATGAATGAGGCCGCCAGAACCTAAGTACCACACTTTTACACAAATAACAGCATAGTGCAAGTTTTTTTTTTTTTTTTTTTTTGCCAACTTCACTCTCCCACCCCCCAGACATTTTTGTAAACTCACTATGATAATTTCTTTTAAATGTCACTGTAAAAAAATTAGCATACTGTGCTTACAGAAATACCTGGAGGAGCATGGTTGGAAAATGTATAACACGCATTATTTGAAGAAAGTCTCACTGTGCCCAGACACACCTTTCTGACCTGAATCTGGCAGGTTAATAAGTGTAGAACCTCCCTTACACTGCCTCCCACTCTAAAGAAAACTCCCCACCTGACTCAACTGGAAAAATGTGCTTCCTGGTTTAAAATGGAGAAAGAGCAGCGGAACAGCTTGGAGAGATTCAGTACCTGGTGATTTCACTCTTTTTATTATTGTTTTTAAGTTTACAACTCATTTTATTTTCTCATTCAAAAACTGTTTTGTCACTTTGGTTTTACTCTTAACATCTCTCAGAGAGCAAGATGGGAGCTGGGATAAGATGCTGTTATGGATTCAATTGTGTCCCCACAGAATCTATGTCAACGTGGCTAGGCCATGATTCCCAATATTGTGTGGTTGTCTTCCATTTTGTGATCTGATGTAATTATCCTATGTGTTGTAAATCCTAACCTCTATGATGTTAATGAGGCAGGATTAGAGGCAGTAATGTTAATGAGGTAGGACTCAATCTACAGGATTAGGTTGTATCTTGAGTCAACCTCTTTTGAGATATAAAAGAGAAAAGCAAGTGGAGAACAGAGGGACCTCGTGAAACCAAGAAAGAAGCACTGAGAGTGGAGTGCGTCCTTTGGACCTGGGAACCCTATGATGAGAAGCTCCTAGACCAGGGGAAGATTGATGACAAGGACCTTTCTCCACAGCCCAGAGAGAGAAAGCCTTCCCTGGGAGATGAAGCCCTGAGTTTGGACTTCTAGCCTCCTAGGCTGTGACAGAATAAATTTCTGCTTGTTTAAGGCACCTATTTGTGGTATTTCTGTGATAGCACTGCATAACTGAGACACATGCCCATTTTGACGCAGCGGCAGTTCGAATCCACCAGATACTCCTTGGAAATGCTATGGGGCAGTTCTACTCTGTCTTACAGGATTGCCATGAGTCAGAATCAGCTCAATGACAATGAGTTTTTTTTTTTTTGATGTGACAGTCATCAAGCAAAGCTTTATAGAAAACACAAAAAAGAATCCTAGCACATTGTTCATCCCAGAAAGGATTTCCAAGGTAAGATAAAAAATATACCAGCAGAATACAGTGCAAAACCACTTGTTAAAAAAGGGTGGAAAACTTCTGTCGATGTGACGTATGTTTCACAACTCTGGGAAAATGAAGCTGACTTTTATTAAGCAACGATCATAACAAGCTCTTGACTTGATGCTTCACATGATCCTAACTTCAATATCAAAAAATTCCATGACATGGGTATTCTTAATCCCACTTTGTAGGGACGAGGAAAGGGGCTTTTCAGAGACGTTATGGAAACACAGCAGTTACAGATTTAATTGTGTCCCCACAAATATGTGTTGTAAATCCGAACCTCTGTGTCTATGGTTGTAATCCCACTTGGGAGTGGGCTTTCTTCGTTATGTCAATGAGGCAGGATTACTGTAGTGTGTGTCTTAGTCTCTTTTGAGATACAAAAACAGCAGATTGAACAAGCACCCCAGCAAGCAAGGAGAGTTGGGGGCAGATAGATGACACATCACATGAAGATCACCAAAGAGATAAGGAACAGAAGATGGAGAAAGACAAGGGCCTTCCCCTGAGCAGACAGAGAGCGAGCCTTCCCCTAGAGCCAGCGCCTTGAATTCAGACTTACAGCCTCCTAAACTGAGCAAATAAATTTCTGTTTGTTAACGTCACCCAACTGTGGTATTTCTGGTACAGCAGCACTAGGTAACTGAGACATAGTTCAAGTTTATGCTTGTTTGTATTTAAGTGGCTTTAGCCAGAATTCTAAGTGGATCAGAGTCTTCCCTTTCCCTTCTTCACACTATTAATATTAAATATATTGGACTTCTGTTTTTGCCAACCCAGTATTATTTTCCCTTCTTTTGGTAAGATCGGCCCACTGAGCCTTTGAGGAACTCTGTCCCCTCTTTCCACACAGCCCTATTGGAGCTGCACATCCCAGCACCTCGCCCCCAAAAGTGAGCTTCTGGCCCAACCCAGGCTCATCAGACTCTTGGAGAAATCTGTTTTTGGGCAATAGAAGTGGAGTAGTAACATTGGCACTAGCCAAAAGAGATGTATGATGGCTACTTTTATGTGTCAACTTGGCCAGACTATAGCTCCCAGTTATTTGGCCAGTAGTTGCTGTTCCAGAATGTAATCTAATGTAATAATCTTTCATAATGTAGTCTAATGTAATAAGCTTCCATAAAGTAATGTAATGCAATATAATGCAATCATCTTCCATTCCCAGAATAATGTAGTGCATAAAACAATAACCTTGTTTTAAGAGTGTTTGTGTTTAAGGATGCCTTGTTTAATACATACTCTTGATTCATTAACATTGAACTCATGGCTGACAGCACAATAACTCACGCCTGAAGGAAGCTTACCTAACACACCCATTTTCTCCATGAGGTACATCACAGCCTTCCTGTGCTTAGGGACAGGAGACAGCACTTCCAAACAAAGCTTGGGGCCATTGAAACAGCAAAATCAGCGGGAAAGAACACAAAAATGTTGCCCTAGACAGAGCGAGAAAAGGACTGGTTTACTGTCTGAGAGCTGAGGCCAGAAGACAGAGCATCACCTTGTTCAGCCTCAGCTGGAGCAGCTCACATTTCTCAGCACTCTGTGCGCGTCCATGAGTGATCATGAAGGCACCACCAGTAATAATTGTGGGGTTACAAATACATCTGAGCGAGTGGGTGAATGAGCGAGCATAGAAGCTGGGGACAATGAGCATCAGCTTTATTATATCCTAGGCACTGTGCAGGATAAACCTGCTGCCATCCAGGCGGTTCCAGCTCATAAACGGTGCTATAGGACAAGGGGAAAGTGCCTCATAGGATTTCCTAATCTTTACAGGAGCAGACTGCCACCTCTTTCTCACTGGGAGCCGCTGGTGAGTTAGAACCACGGCCTTTTTAGTTTACAGCTGAGTGCTTTAACCACTGTGCCACGAGGGCTCCTTCTGTACAGGACAGTCAGATACATTTTCCCATTTTATGCTCACAATAATCTTGTGAGGTAGATATTTCTATTCCTGCGTTACAGGTGAGGAGACTGAGGCACGGGAAGGGAAAGTAAGGTAGCTGGTGACCAGCAGAGTGGCATTTCTAACTCAAAAGCCCCTCTGCTGGGTTCCCTGCCTGAGCTAGGTACGTGCTGCACCCTCTTACACTTTCCTCAAAGGGAACGCACTGTGCCAAGTCTGGGCGGCATAAGGCTCGGGTTTGTGGGAGGCCACCTGCTTGCAGGTTTGCTGTCGCTCCTCTCACTGGGACAGGAAGAAAGGGGTTACAGGTGTAGAGCACACACCCCTCCTCCCATGAGGCTCTGTGTCTGTCCTGGCTCAGGCAGCAGGGATCTGCATGGATAAGAGGACCCCTGAGGCATTCTAGTTACAAACACCCTATGGTGCTCCCCTCCCTGCCATGCAGTCTTCCTCCAGGAGGGCCTCTCAGCTCCAGGAGAGGCAGCTTAGCCTTTCCAGAGGTGGCCTACTTCCTCTTTGACACACTATTTACCCTCTTCCTACAGAACAATCTCCTCTTTGTAGCTTCCAGGCATCACCTTCAGCTCTGTCCCTGGGAAGAATTGTCTGTGCACCTCCCTTTGCCTAGCTCATCAGATTCCTGGTCTGCACAAAGAGCCCAGTAAGCCCTGGGTCCAAAACCACCAGTTCCCGTGGGGTTGACTCCCACTCATGGCGACCTCATGGGTGTCAGAGCAGAACTGGGCTCCATAGGGTTTTCTGTGACTGATTTTTCGGAAGTAGATTGCTAGGCCTTTCTTCCAAGGTACGTCTGGGTGGACTAGAACCTCTAACTCAACGGAACTGCCTTGTTTCTCTGTGTCTCACACCTGTTCTGCCTTTGACAGGGTGCAGTCTTACCACTCTTTTATCGCTTGTTTTAGTGGAAAATATGTGAGTTTTCCTACTCTGACAGGTTTCCTCCTTACACAAGTTCCACCTTTCTCAGGTTTTACTATATATGTTTCATAGCTAGAAAATGAATTCATAGAGCAAGAAAAAAAGAACACTTTACTCCTTATTAGAGTGTAAAAATTGTTTCGGAATTATTTATTTCTATTATTCGAATCCAAGGTGTCCTGATGGCGAAACGGTTAAGCACCAGGCTGCTAACCAAAAGGTTGGCTGTTCAAACCCTCCCAGTAACTCTGCAGGAGAAAGGCCAGGCAACCTTCTTCTGTAAAGATTACAGCCAAGAAAGACCTATGGGGACGTTCTACTCTGACACATGAGGTCTCTGTGAGTTGGAATTGATTCAAGAGCACCCAACACCAACAGCATTATTCAAATCCAAGATGTTAAGCTCTCAAGGGAAGATCATGAAATGCTGGTGTTTTCTTTCTTTCTCATTCTGTTTTCTCCCAAGCCAATACTGGGGATACTATAAATCAACTTTTTAAAAGCGATCACATTGATCAAAGGTAATGATTGTGTTTAGTTTCTTCACTCAGTTCCATGAACTTCCGATATAGTCCTTGCAACACAATAAAGATAATAATTTGCTCCATCAGAAATTCTGAGGAAATAAGACATTATATCTCTAAATATCCAAAGCTAACACTCTTTGAACAAAATAAGTGATTCTTTTAAAATCTATGTCCTGAGACACTGCATTACAATGACTGTTTCCTTTCAATGTTTAAGGAGTGAAACAAAACCAGCTCTGGGGTTCGATTCTCAAGACATCTCACACCACATTCCAAAGAGGACATCAAATTAAAAAAAAATTGACAGCATCAGTGTTTTTTTCATTACAAATGTCATACATGATGAAAAATTAGTAAAATATTGAACAGGAGAAAAAAAAGACAAAAAAGCATACCTAGTTCGTTCTACATCTGAATGAAAATGCGTATGCTGACAAAGCTTAGATTTCTCTAAGATTTGCACAAACCTTTCCCTTGTCTGTTTGATGCTCTGTGTCAAACCTGCTCCAATTAGGTAGGCTTTTAGTTTGAAGGGAAATGATCTTGTGGGTGATAGTTTAGCTCAAACAGTCTAAACAATCACTTGAGAAGCAGGAAATCTGTTCATACAGCAAAAACCATCCCGGCCTTTTCCTCGCAGGCTGCGCTTGGCCCCACCAACGGTGCCTACACAGCAGCCAGAGCTCCTGCCTCTGCGAACGGAACCCCAAAGTTTGAGTTTAGGCAGCAGGTGGAGGTCAGCACTCTCAGGGCAGGTTGGCCTCTCCCTAGCCTCCTTGGCAGCCTGAGGTAGTCAAGTGGTCACTTCCGGTCATTAGATATTAAGAGGATTTTGCTGGTGGGGGAGGGAACAACTGGGGAAACTCTCTCCTCTGCTCTCCAAAACCAAAGAATGGAACCTTGTCAAAGAGAACTTTTCTTTGTTTTGGTCTTCTCTTTTCTTCCTGCATGAGTCCCTGGAGTAAGGACATGCTGTCTGACATTGTGGCAGCTATAGTGTGACCATGAGGCAAAAATCCAGAGAATCCAAAACCAAAAAGGGGAAGATGGCGGAACAGAAAAATGGGAAGAGCCTGGATCTTGAGAATGTTGGGCAGCTGAGCTCACTCTGGACTGTAGCTCTCCAGACTTTATGTCAAGTAAACGATCAGCCTAGTAAAACCAAAGAAACCAGCTGCTGTCAAGTCGAGTCTGACTCTCAGCGATCCCATGTATATCAGAGTAGGATTGTGTTCCATAGGGCTTTTAGTGGAGGATTTTATGGAAATAGATATCAAGCCTTTCTTCTGAGGTGGACTCAAACCTCCCACCTTTTAGTTAGCAGTTGAACTTGGTAACCATTTTCACCACCTAGGGACTCCACCAGCCCATCAGACAGGTCTAAATCCTACAAATGGACAATGCTAATTTATCAATCAACTGTTAGGGTTAGAATAAAGACTTGTTTAGACATTCGAGTATCAAATATTTTTGCTACAATGAGTCCTTCTCTTAGAAAGATACGGGAGGATGTGCTCCATCAAGATGAGGGAGTAAACCATGAAAGAATAAAATACGGGGTATGACAAACAGGCAAACCAACACAGGCAACAGGTGACTAGACTTCCCAGAATGATGGAGGGGTAACCCCAAGCTGACATACATGCATCAAGCCCTAGAGGGCAACCAGGCCAGACAGAAGCAGGTCAGAAAGCCTTGGGGGAAACTTCAGCAAAACAATGAAATTAATACAATCTGATGCATCTAATCTATTTGAGAAGCAATTATGACAACTAGTGGAGAGTTTCGGATTCCACTAGGGAAGCAATGAAACAAAAACTAAGCACATAGGCCCCCAGACACCTTCATAGCTCAGTAGTGAAGTTATTCCTGAGGTTCACCTTTCACCCAAAGATTAGACAGGCCCATAAAACAGAACCACACTGAACATTCACGTCAGCCCAGGGGCAAGGACCAGAAGGCAGGAGAGGACAGGAAAGCTGGTAATGGGGACCCCAAGGTCGAGACAGGGAAAGTGTTGGCATGTCGTGGGGTTGGCAACCAGTGTCACGAAACAATATGTGTAATGTTTAATGAGGAACTAATTTCCCCTGTAAACCTTCATCATCTAAAGGACAATTAAAAAAAGAAAACTAAGCACATAGAAGATTTAGGAAACAGGGAAAACAAAACATCATCCAGGAAAGGAAAAGCAATCATAGTATATCACAGTGCCCACACAGCCTTAACCAAATACTCCATATTGATCTAACCACAATCATGATGTGACTATACTGGGAGACAGGCAGGGTGGGCAGCTGGAGGGTGGCCAGGCTTCATGTATCCATGGTGGGTGTGGGGTGGGGAAAAGACAGCTAAGTCTTCATCTCCTACAGTGGAAAGTCATTAGCTAAGACCTAGATCCCAAAGAACAAGACACATCTGTCTATAAAGGAGCCTGGGTTACGCAACGGTTAAGGGGTTGGCTGATAACTGAAGGGTTGAAGGTGTGAACCCACCCAGCAGCTCCACGGGAAAAAGACCTGGCCATCTGCTTCTGTAAAGATTACAGCCAAGAAAACCCTGTGGGGCAGTTTTACTCTGTCACCTGGGGCCACTATGAGCCGGAATCAACTCGACAGCACCTAATAACAGCATCTATCTATAAGCCTGTTATTTGGAGACACGGAATTAATAATCCAAAGAATCAGCTAAAAGAGTTGAAGGTGTTGCACCTGGGGAAGTAAGTTGGAAGGGGAGGTGGACAGGGACCTACTCTTTTTCCCAACAAACTGTATACCACGATTTGACTACCAAACTCTGCGCATATGATTTTGATACAAAAAAACAAAGACAAAAGAAAAGGACTGGATGACACAGTCTCAAAAGTTCCCTTCCACCTCCAAAGAGCTGTGACTCTTTTAGGGCAAGTTTTGCTCCTGGAATGGAAAGGGTCTGGAGAGTGGGCACAGAAAGGGCAAAGAAGCATGAACTTAATCCATTTCCCAAATGAGCTTGGACTTGGCCTTGCTTGCATTTGGAATGCCTGCCTTCTTTCTCATCTTGAACTCCGTGAGGAACTTAGTCATGACAAAGAAACTGGCCAGTGATGGCAGCAGCTAGGAATTACCAGGGTGTCCACCCAGACACACTCACATATAAATAATAGATAAAACACCTTTTCCCAGACTAAATGTTTAAGTACTTAGACACCTTTTCCAGTGAAATGAGAAACAGTGAAAGACAGAGAGATTCTAACATGTATTTTTTTCCAGGTGGAAACGAGGCTGACATTTTCATTTTAAGCAAATCCGTCAGTGAGAAAATCCTTCTAGTTCATTTTCAAGTTCTTTTGTGTTCTTCCAAACACTAGTTTTTAACACTGATAGCCAGACAAATAATGAGCTCTTTTATACCATTATACCTTTCTTCTTTATTACTTTATCATCGAAAGCAGGTTATTAAATAATTAACTATTGGATTGGTATTATTATAAGTTGAGATTTTGTCATTGCCTCCTAATTCCCTCACTGTTTTTGTTAGGTGCCATCAAGTCAGTTGTGTCTCACAGCAACCCCATGTAAAACTGAACAAAAAATTGCCCAGTCCTGTGCTATACTCAAAATCATTCTATGTTTCAGGCCATTGGTGCGGCCACTGTGTCAGTCCATCTCATTTAGGGTCTTCCTCTTTTTTGCTGACCTGCTACTTTACCAAGCATGATGTCCTTTTGCAGAGACTGGTCTCTCCTGATACTGTTTCCAAAGTACTTTAGATGAAATAGCTTCAAAGGAGCATTCTGGCTTTACTTCTTCCAGGACAAGTTTGTTTGTTCTCTGGCACTCTATATTATATTCAATATTCTTAAACAACACCATAATTCAAAGGACTTAATTCTTTTCCAGTTTTCTTTACTCATTGTACAGCTCTGACATGCATATGAGGTGATCAAAAACACTGTGGCTTACAACAGGTGCACCTTAGTCCTCAAAGTGCCAACTTTGCTTTTTAAGATTTTTTTTTAATAATTTTTATTGTACTTTAAGTGAAAGTTTACAAATCAAGTCAGTCTGTCATATATAAACTTATATACACCTTACTACATACTCCCATTTACTTTCCCCCTAATGAGTCAGCCCATTCCCTCCTTCCAGTCTCTCCTTTTGTGACCATTTTGCCCATTTTTAACCCTCTCTACCCTCCCATATTCCCTCCAGACAGGAGATGCCAACAGAGTCTCAAGTGTCCACCCGATACAAGTAGCTCACTCTTCATCAGCATCTCTCTCCAATCCATTGTCCAGTCCATTCCATGTCTGATGAGTTGTCTTCGGGAATGCTTCCTGTCCTGGGCCAGTAGAAGGTTTGGGGACTATGACCGCCGGGATTCTTCTTGTCTCAGTCAGACCATTAATTCTGGTCTTTTTATGAGAATTTGGGGTCTGCATCCCACTGTTCTCCTGCTCCCTCAGGGGTTCTCTGTTGTGCTCCCTGTCAGGGAAGTCATCGGTTATGGCCGGGCACCATCTAGTTCTTCTAGTCTCAGGATGATGTAAGTATCTAATTCCTGTGGCTCTTTCTGTCTCTTGGGCTCATAATTATCTTCTGACCTTGGTGTTCTTCATTCTCCTTTGATCCAGGTGGGTCGAGACCACTTGATGCATCTTAGATGGCCGCTTGTTAGCATTTAAGACCCCAGACGCCACACTTCAAAGTGGGAAGCAGAATGTTTTCTTAATAGAATTAATTTTGCCAATTGACTTTGAAGTCCCCTTCAGCCATAGTCCCCAAACCCCCGCCCTTGCTCCGCTGACCTTCGAAGCATTCAGTTTATTCAGGAAACTTCTTTGCTTTTGGTCCAGTCCAGTCGAGCTGACCTTCCCTGTATTGAGTATTATCCTTCTCTTCACCTAAAGTAGTTCTTATCTACTATCTAATCAGTAAATAACCCTCTCCCACCCTCCCTCCCTCCCCCCTCTCATAACCACAAAAGAATGTATTCTTCTCAGTTTATACTATTTCTCAAGATCTTATGATAGTGGTCTTAAAGAATATTTGTCCTTTTGCCTCTGACTAATTTCACTCAGCATAATGCCTTCCAGGTTCCTACATGTTATGAAAGGTTTCACAGATTCATCACTGTTCTTTATCGATGTGTAGTATTCCATTGTGTGAATATACCATCATTTATTATCCATTCATCTGTTGATGGACACCTTGGTTGCTTCCATCTTTTTGCTATTGTAAACAGTGCTGCAATAAACATGGGTATGCATATATCTGTTCGTGTAAAGGCTCTTATTTCTCTAGGATATATTCCGAGGAGTGGGATTTCTGGGTTGTATGGTAGTTCTTTTTCTAACTTTTTAAGGAAACACCAGAGAGATTTCCAAAGTGGTTGTACCATTTTACATTCCCACCAGCAGTGTATAAGAGTTCCAATCTCTCCACAGCCTCTCCAACATTTATTATTTTGTGTTTTTTATATTAATGCCAGCCTTGTTGGAGTGAGATGGAATCTCGTCGTAGTTTTAATTTGCATTTCTCTAGTGGCTAATGATAGAGAGCAGTTTCTCATGTATCTTTTAGCTGCCTGAATGTCTTCTTTAGTGAAGTGCGTGTTCATATCCTTTGCCCACTTTTTGATTGGGTTGTTTGTCTTTTTGTGGTTGAGTTTTAACAGAATCATATGGATTTTAGAGATCAGGCGCTGGTCGCAGATGTCATAGCTGGAAATATTTTCCCAATCTGTAGGTGGTCTTTGTACTGTTTTGGTGAAGTCTTTAGATGAGCATGGGTGTTTGATTTTTAGGAGCTCCCAGTTATCTGGTTTCTCTTTGCCATTTTTACTAATGTTTTGTATTCTGTTTATGCCTTGTATTAGGGCTCCTAAAGTTGTCCCTATTTTTTCTTCCATGATCTTTATTGTTCTAGTCTTTATGTTTAGGTCTTTGATCCACTTGGAGTTAGTTTTTTTGCATGGTGTGAGGTATGGGTCCTGTTTCATTTTTTTGCAAATGAATATCCAGTTATGCCAGCACCATTTCTTAAAAAGACTATCTTTTCCCCAATTAACTGACACTGGGCCTTTGTCAAATATCAGCTGCTCATATGTGGATGGATTTATATCTGGGTTCTCAATTCTGTTCCATTGGTCTATGTACCTGTTGTTGTTCCAGAACCAGGCTGTTTTGACTACCGTGGCTGTATAATATGTTCTAAAATCAGGTAGAATGAGGCCTCTCACTTCCTTCTTCTTTTTCAGTAATGCTTTACTTATCTGGGGCTTCTTTCCCTTCCACATGAAGTTGGTGCCTTGTTTCTACATCACATTAAAAAATGTCATTGGAATTTGGATCGGAAATGCATTGTATATATAGATAGCTTTTGGTAGAATAGACATTTTTACAATGTTAAGTCTTCCTATCCATGAGCAAGGTATGTTTTTCCACTTATGTAGGTCCCTTTTAGTTTCTTGCACTAGTACTTTGTAGTTTTCTTTGTATAGGTCTTTTACATCTTTGGTAAGATTTATTCCTAAGTATGGTATCTTTTGGTGGGCTACTGTGAATGCTATTGATTTGGTGATTTCCTCTTCGATGTTCTTTTTGTTGATGTAGAGGAATCCAAGTGATTTTTGTATGTTTCTCTTGCAACCTGAGACTCTGCCGAAGTCTTCTATTAGTTTCAGTAGTTTTCTGGAGGATTCCTTAGGGTTTTCTCTGTATAAGATCAGTCATCTGCAAACTGAGGGAATTTTACTTCTAACTTGCCAATCTGTATGTCCTTTATTTCTTTGTCTAGCCGAATTGCTCTGGCTAGGACCTCTAGTACAATGTTGAATAAGAGAGGTGATAAAGGGCATCCTGCTTTTTAAGGTTGTAAAGAGGCCTTTGGCAGCAGCTTTCCCCAATGCAATGCGTCTTTGATTTCTTCACTGCTGATTCCATGGATGGTAATTGTGGATCCAAGTAAACTGAAATCCTTGACAACTTCAGATTTTTCTCCATTTATCGTGTTATAGCTTATTGGCCCATTTGTGAGGATTTTTGTTCTCTCTGTGCTGAGGTGTAATCCATACTGAAGGCTGTGGTCCTTGATCTTCAGCTATAATCACTTTAAGTCCTCTTCACTTTTAGCAAGCAAGGTTGTGTCATCAACATATCACAGGTTGAATGAGTCTTCCTCCATTGCGAGGAAGTTTGTTTTCATTATGTTGAGGTGTAATCCATTCCCTCACTACACTTAGCTCACTCTCCTGACACCCATGACCACCATGAGTTCAAGGCAAAAGGCCATTGTGGTATATGGGCTCCGTCTGTCTGTGGGGAGGCTGGGTGGCTTCCACTCTCTAAGTTACTGAGTCCTCAGGAGCCAGTTCAATTTGAGGGCTCCATGGGGAAATAAATTCCTTCCTCGAAGATCAACATGTCATCAAATTTCAGGGACGTAAATCCAGCTACCCTGGAGATGGTTCCAGATACCAGAAGGATTAAATGGAGGTTGTTGGAGATCAACTTCCTCTTTGCCTTGGAAGATGTTTGCCTCTTCTCATGTGTATCTGGGGTATCTCAGAGAAGCAAAAGTAAACCCAGCATTCTGCTAGAGGTGTACACCAGAGAGTCCTGGGAGGAGGGATGGCTGGAGCTGCGATAGTGAGCCTGGAGAGGCTCACCCAGCCCTGATCTCAGGCTCTGAAAGGCACCATGACTCTTAAGAACCAGTGTGTATTTTGAGTGCTTTCCAACCTAGGGGTTCAACTTCCAGCGCTACATTGGGCAATATTCTGTTCTGATCCACAGGGTCTTCACTGACTAATTTTGAGATGCAACTCAGAAGGCAAATGGGAATGATATGACTGGGCCCAAAGGAACACTTCCTTCAAGAGACTCCAGTGGAGTTGAGGCCTGGAATTAGGAGACTATCCATGTATGGCCACTCAGGCAGGAATTATCTAGGGTAAGAATCACGTATTTGTTAGTCTGTTGTACTATGGTGGCTTGCATGTTGCTGTGATGCTGGAAGGTAGGCCACTGGTATTTCAAATACTAGCAGGGCCACCCATGATGGACTGGTTGCAGTGGAGCTTCCAAGCTAAGAGAGACCAGGAAGAAAGTTCTGATGATCTACATCTGAAAATTAGCCAGTGAGAACCCTATGGATCCCAACAGAATATTGTCCAATATAGTGCTGGATACCCGATAGGATGGAAGGCTCTCAAAATTCACAGCGGCCACAACAATGAACTCGAGAATACCAATGATCATGAAGATCGTGCAGGACCACGCAACATTTCATTCTGTCGTGTGTGGGAATGCCAAGAGTTGGAGCTGACTTGATGGCAACTAACAAAAACGAAAGTGTAGAAGCTGCTACTGAGTGTGAGGTTGACAAACAAAGAGGACAGAGGTTAAGTGGTCAGGATTGAGAGGGGTCTACCAGGGGGTCACAAGGACCAGGATGTTAGTGTTCTTAGGTGCCATCCAGTTGGTTCTGACTAGAGTGACACCTATGGACAACAGAATGAAACACTGCCTGGTCCTGTGCCATCCTCACAATCATTGCTATGTTTAAGCCCATTACTGCAGCAACTGTAGGGTCTTCCTTTTTTTTGCTGACCCTCTGCCAAGCATGATGTCCTCCTCCAGGGACTGGTCCCTCTAGATGATATGTTCAAAGTACACTAGAAAAAGTCTTGCCATCCTCACTTCTAAGGAGCATTCTGGCTGTACTTCTTCCAAGACAGATTTGTTTATTACTCTGGCAGTCCAGGCCATATTCAATATTCTTCACCAACACCGTAATTCAGATGCTTCAATTCCTCTTCAGTCTTACTTATTTATTGCCCAGCTTTCACCTGCATATAAGACTGTGACCTTTCAGCTCTTTTTTCTCTCTCTGTCTTTTGTATTGTACTGAAAACACACACCCCAAAACATTCACCGACAAAACATTCACATTAACAACCCAATGACATAAATGACATCTACACTCATGCAGAGCCAGCTATCTTTTGAGCTGCTATTTGAGAGCAGAAGAACTTTACAGAGACCTATGTATTCAGCTGCGCCATACAGACAAAAAAAGCCTGCTGCTGCCTAATTTCTTTGCGTAACAAATTTGAATATTGAAGATACAGGATAAGTCGCTTCACATTTGTCTAATCCAAGGAAGTTAACCAAGTCAAAAATCCACTGCCTTCAAATTGATTCTGAATCAGAGCAACCCCATAGGTTTTCCAAGGCTGTAAATCTTTATGGAAGCAGACTACCACATCCTTCTCCCTCAGAGATGCTGGTGGTTTTCAACTGCTGACCTTTTGGTAATCAATCAATCGCTTTAACCACAGTGCCACCAGGGCTCCTTAAACAAGTTTAGTGGCTTTTATGTTCACATCAGTTGAATGAATTTATAATGGATACTGACTTGTTGGGCAGAGCCATCCAAACTGAGGCCTGGGGAAGATTTGTGGTTTGTCTTGCTATTTTTACTATTTCTTGACCCAGAGCGGTTACCTAACCGCTACCTACCTAAGCTTGTGTCTAGCTGAGAAAGAAGGGAACAGCAACAAAAAAGAAGAGTTACTACAACAGGTCCAACAGGTAGATTTTAACTCACCATTGGCCAAGCTAGAATCGATAGGTATGCATGTATTAAAAATGAATATTGATCACATCGAGTCCTCTTTCTGAAAGTGAACCAAGCTACTAGCCTGGAGGAGGAAGATGACTCCCAGTAGAAACTCTGTACCTGCACAAATTTGATTTCAACAAAAACTTGCTCAATATTGACTGGATTCTTATTGACAGCAAACATATGTTAGTGTCTGTCCATTTATACACACTGGTGACAAAACTGCATATGTTAAAATACAAAATAAAACAACTGATTCCATAGACAATGTTCTGATCTCTTTGTAAAGATCACACTTTCTAGCACCAGTTAGAGAACATTTCATTTAAAAGGAAAAAATACCTAAAACCTAAGACATTCCAGTAACTACCCCAATCTTTAAATTCACATCATGTGTTTGAGAGTCACTGCATTAGTTTGCAATTGCTGCTGTAACAAATTACCACAAACTTAGTGGCTTAAAACAAGGCAAATTTTCAAGGTTCATCACGTTCTGGCAGGTATCAGGACTTCATTTGTCTCTATGGCTAAATAATATTCCATTGTATGCTTTAGACCGTATTTTGTTTATCCATTCATTTGTTGGTAGACACATGGGTTGTTTCTACCATTTGAGTATTGCGAATAACACTGCAATGAACATTCGTGTACAAGTATCTGTTTGAGTCCCTGATTTCAAGTCTTCTAGGTCTCTACCCAGGAGTGGAATTTCTGGATCATATGGTGTCCAGCAAACCTGGCTGCTTTCTCAGAGATTCCTGAATCAATCCAAAAGTAGCCACCATTTGGCTCTAGAAAGCTTTGGGCATTTTTTTTGTTTGTTTTTAATGAAGGCTCTATATTTGTATTTTATTATATTTATAACTACTCCACCTTGGGGGTTGTGCTTGTTCAGTGGTAGAATTCTCCCCTTCCATGTAGGAGACCTGGGTTTGATTTTTAGCCAATCCACCTCCTATGCCCCTACCACTCATCTGCCACTGGAGATGCTGAATAGGTTTCAGCAGAGATTTCAGACTAAGCCAGGCTAGGAAGAAAGGCCTGGCAACCTACTTCTGAAAATGTGCCAAAGAAAACCCCATGGATCACACAATCCAATCTGCGACTGTTCATGGGGATGGTGCGGGATCAGGCAATATTTCATCCCAGTGGGCAAGGGGTCACCATGAGTCAGGGGCTGACTCAACAGCAGCTAAGAGCGAACAAGAACAACCCCATATTGGAGGTTACTTCACAACGCACAGTCACTTGGGTATAGAATTAAAAACAAACAGAAAACCCAAATCTGTTGCCATGGACTCCTTTCTGACTCATGGCAACTCCATGTGTTACAGAGTATAGCTGTGCTCCATAGGGTTTGCTTTGTTGTAATCTTTTCGGAAGTAGATTGCCAGGCCTTTCTTTTGAGATGCTGATCAGTGGGTTCAAACTGACGAGCTTTAGGTTAGTAGTCAATGCAGACCATTTGTGCCACCCAAAGACCTGGGGACGGTGTGGGGTGAATTAGTTCTCCTTGTCCAAAGGCATTGAGAGTCTAAAAGCTCACCATCTTCTTCAGAAGTGAAGCCAGTAGCTCTGACAACGGTACCCCATTGCCCCTGAGTCAACTCTGACTCACAGTGACCCTACAGAACAGAGTAGAACTGTCCCATAGGGTTTCCAAGAAGCAGAGTGCCACATCTTTCTCCCACGGAGAGGCTGGTGGATTTTAACCTCTGTCCTTCTGGTTGGCAGCTGAGCCCTTAACCACTGCACCCCCAGGGCTCCTTATACTCTCTATGATCATTTTACAGAAATCAAGAGAGGACAGTCTGAATGGAGTATAATCACAAAGATATGGGATTTTAAATCTGGAAGCAACTTTAGAGATTCTCGGGTCCAGATTTCCTACACTTGTAATTAAAAAAAAAAAACAACTTGTGTCAGGATGAGAGGTGAAATTAGTCTTCCCCAAGGACCAGTGATGCAGAACTTTGACAGAGAAAGCCTGCTGCCGAAGGAGAGACTGGAGCTGGTCCTTGGAGACTGCCTACAATGAGGATGAGGACAATTTTGTGCCCGAACCGACCCTTTAAAATGTTATCGAATTCAGAGGTGTTGTCAGAACATGAAGAAACAGGTCCCCCTGTCCTGGCACCCAGACCCCCACCTCTATTCAGGTCCATGTGGGTACATGTGCTCTGTGCCCCGGTGGGACCCCGTGGTAGTGAAGCATGAGAGGGGTGGAGGGCTGGTCATGGCCCAGGGCACCTTCTCTGAGGGAAAGAGGGTCTGCCCTCCACGTGAGAATGATCAACTTTCAGAAGAGAAGGAAGGTGCCCAGCTTTGGTGCTGTTTGAGGGAGGGATGTGGGAAAGGGCCCTCCTCCCTGGGAAGGAGTCTTCCTCTTAGAATGATGGGGAGGGCTGAATCACAGAGAGGGGGAGTCCTGCCTCACTGGAGGTGGGGATGAGAGTGGAATCGAGGAGAACTTCCTGGAGGAGGGGCAGTTTGCTTCCAGCTCTGAGAGCAGGCTAGGCCTGGATGGGAGTGGGCAGAGGGCCTCCCACAGGAGCACAGACACAGCTCCTGGACCCTCCCCACCAGGCACTCATCTCAGGCTCTCAGCACCCTGCCCTCCCTGTGGCCCCGGAATACAGGTGATCCTGAGATTCAGGTGTTCCAGTCGGCCTGCAACAATGACAGTGTTGCTCCAGGAACACTTTGGGGCCTAGATCTGGTTCAGAGAGGGGCCCAGGGGGACGGAGAATTGAGGCTTGGGCAGGAGGTGGGGAAGAACAGGAGTGTGGCTCTTGATGCTGCTTCAGAGAGCAGACCCAGGCCGGAGGGATACTCAGGGTCTCCTGACTCCCCAGGCTCTCCATGTGCACCTGGCCCAATGTCTAGCTGCCACCCTGGGCAGAGTGATCCTAAGACACCAGACCCGACGTGGGTGGAGACGCTGAGCTGGAAGAGGTGACGGTGGGACACCATGGGACCCACCACAAAGACAGCATTTTGTGCTTGCGAGAAGGGGAGGTGGGCCACTTATACAGGCTGCCCCAGGCCACTCAGGTCCCATTCACACTGGAACTTGCACAGTGGCCTGGACACTCTGGGCAGTGTCCACCAGCATCCCTCATGCTAAGAAGGCTACGTGCTGTGCTCTCCGTGAGCTGCCACCCACGTCCACCCCAGGGTGGGGTCCTGGCCCCAGCCCTCCCTGAGCTAGCACTGAAGCAGTTCCCATATCCAAACCCTCAATACACTACTGGGAATCTGAATTCAAGAGAAAGGCAGGGACGGCCCAGAACATACAAGTAGGCAGAGTCCAGAAGATGAGGAAGGTTCTGGCCTCCTAGTCCAGGGCTCAGCCCCTATCATGGGGTTTGCTTTGAGAACGAGAGCTGCCAAGATGTGGGGAAACCCAGGTACTCCCTCCCATTGTGAGGCCGATAACCTATCACAACCACCACACCCACACAGGCACACACACACACACATACAAACAGATACACGCATACACACACACAAGAACGCACGGACACACACGTGCACACATTGACTTCACAGATGGGGCCATGAGGGTGGGGTCAGAAGAGAAGAGGACACCAAGGAGGCGATGCCCTGGAAAGAAGAGAGAGGGTAGAGGCAGCTCTGTCTTGGGACAGTGGCCCTCAGTCTCCTAGCTACATCCCCACGGCCCACAACACAGGACAGGGAGACGCTGGATGAAGGGAGAGGGACCCCAAGTTCCCAGGGGTCTACCAGGGCCAGCATCCCCACAGAAACATAGAGTGGACAAGGCCTGGTCCTACAGTCACTGCTCTGGTTCCCTGGAGCTAGGACAAGGCCACCTCAGAGTGGAGGGGGCTGCAGGACGGAAAGCCTCAGTTTCCTCCTCTGTACATTGTGGTGCTTAGAGTGGGTGAGCCCCAGGATTCCAAGGCTCACAGAAGTGTCTGCTGGCCTCTGTTCTCTGTGGATGACCCACTGCGCTCTGAGGTCCTAGGAGAGGGCTGGGGCCACGGGGCTGTGATTGGGGACTCACTGAGGTGACATTTATATGTGACCAGAAAGACAGGAGGGGCCAGACCTGCATGGGTCAGGGAACAGTGTGCCAGGGAGAAGGTACAGCTGGTGCAGAGACTGGGAGGCAGGGTGAAGTTGCCCAGAGAGGGGGTTGGAAAGATGCCAGTGTGGCTGGAGTGAGCTGTGGAGAAGAGGAGGGAGGGAGGAGGAGGGCAGGTCTAGGTCCTATGTGAGTTAGAGGAGCTATCTCCTCCTCTGTGACAACATCACCCCAAGTCTTAGCAGCTCATGAAAACAAACTGATGATCTCACTGTCTCTGTGGACAGGAATGCTGCATGGCTCAGCTGATGACTTTGCTCCAAGTTCTCTCAGGAGGCTGGGGATGTGGTCTCAACTGAGGCTCGACTAGGGAGGATCCACTCCCTGCTCACTCTGTTGTGGGCAGGAGTCTTTCTTGTAAGTTGCTGGACTGGGGTCCTCAGTTCCTCTCTGTTGATCAGGTCACATTAGGTGATTGTCACATGGGCATTATAGGGCAGACCAAACATACCAGCTGCTTTCCAGGGGGAAAGAGTGGGAAATGACAGTGACAAAGAGAAAAAGAGAGAGAGAGAGAGATGACAGAAAGAGCATAAGAGAGAGCCAGGATGCATTGACCCTAATAGGGTCACTATGATTTGAATTTCACTCTAAGGCACCTTACAACCACAACAAGATTCCTGGGAAGCAAGTCCCTGAGTCCAGCCCACACTAGGGAAGGGGGTTGCACAGAATGTCGAGACCCGGAGGAGGAATTTTGGGGGCAATTGTGCAGGCTGCCCACTCCCTAGTCTTAGATGAGGCACTGGCTCAGATTCTAAATAATTCAAGTTGTTGGAGGCTTTTGTGCAGAGGGTGGGAATATCTGATGTTTTTTTAATTCTGACCCGTGCTGGGGCAGAGAAGGAAAGCAGGCCCAGAGGGGAGGTAACTTTCCTATGCTCACAGCAGGAGAATCCCACCTGTTTTGAGGTGTACTCCATGCTGCTTCCCACCCCTGCCTATAATTTGGCCATCTCTGAGTTTGTGTATTAGCTACAGGTGACACCAGCCCACGGGTTTACAGGTGTTTTGTCACATACACCTGCTGACTTCCCTAGGAAGAAGATGCTAGAATGATCCCCATTGTGTGCTAGGGAGACTGAAGAGTCGCTGAGAAGCACAAAGACCTTGTCCTCACTCACAAACTTATTAAAAGGGATGACCTGTGTCTAAACCCAGCTCTGTCTGCACAAAGCTGGGGCCCTGGTTGCACCCAGGCCTACCCCAGGTTCTGTGGGGGAGATGCTGCTGGTGATATCACTGTGCACATTTCTAGAGATGGCATGGGGAGAGGTGAGCATTCAGCATCTCAGGGTATAATTTTGGGGAGGAATTATCTTAGGTCAGGCACAGGTCAGGGAACCCAGGATATGACCTCACTTCCGTGACGATGGAGTACATAGAAGTTGGAATGCTGGTAACCAGGCACCCGTATACTAGAGACAGCTCCCTTACTTGCTCAATTGAGTGGAGACACTCGACCTGGAAAGATGTTTTCTTGTTGTTGCTCATCATCTTCCCCTGTGTCAAACCTTGAGAAACCCAGGAGTTCCACCCTTTCACGAAGGCTGAGATGTGGTCTCATCCCCCACCCCCGAAGGCTCTGGCCATTTACCAGAAAGAAACCGAAGGTAACACAGGGTGGCCCAAATGCCAATCCAGGCCAGGCCACCACTGTGATCCCACCTGGGCAGCCCCATGCCCCTCCTGACTGATTGGCAATAGGCTGGTGGGTGGGCCGAGTCTATCACGTTTGGGAGTCTTGCAGACTGGGGACTGGGGTGGCACAGGTGGACACCTGCTTCACATCCTTGTTACAACCAGCCTCATCACATAGGACATTGGGATCTATGTCTCTACCCAGGAGTCATAGTTCTGACCAGGGCTTTAGGGAGTGATGGTTGGGGGAATCACAGCCTGAGTCGGCACACTCACCTGGAACTTCTTGGAGCTCCAGCTCAACCTTTATGTGGCAGTCACCCCACAGTCCTAGCTGCAGGCATTGACTGCCCATTTGTGACCTTGTGCCAGACCAGGTGTTCCTAGATCATAGTCTAATACTCAGAGGTCCATATCTTCACCCTTGCTCCTGAGTCCCCTAGTCCCCCTGCAATTTCTCCTCCTTCCTGGAATGTGGGAGGTGGAGAGGGGCCGCAGAGCATGGGGTGGCCCTGGTCAGTGGATGTGGCCGGGGCTGCATGGTGTAGCCTCAGGCTAAACCTTCCCATATGTGGTGTAGACGGGGAAGTAGGAACTCCTCAAAGGTCTAGAGGACACAAGGACCTGAAGGGGCAGAGATGGACAGTGGAGGCTTAGGGCAGCCCTTAATGCCCCCTGGAACACTGCTGGGCACTGTCTCTGCAGAAGCCCCCACAGGAGATCCGAGAGGAGAAGGAGGATGGCATTATCTACTCCGTCTACCCCAAGAAAGGGGCCAAGAAGGGCTGGCGCAGGCTCTGGGTGAGTGAGTGCGGTCAGAGTCACAAGCCTGGGCCCTGAGATGACCAGATGGGACACTTGTGCCAGATGCCATCTGGAGATCCCTACCTCCCTCACAGGATGTCACTCTCAAGGGCCACGGTTCCCTCCCAAAGGAATCCGCCAAAACCCTTCCCTTATACCTCCAACACCCCTCCCCACGCTGGCCAGGTACATATTCACTCTTTCTATATTTGTAGGAATATCAGAAAACTGTCTTTTGTACTCTTTACTGCACATCAGCCAGTGCATCTTTTTGCATGTTGTTCCTGTTTCAGCGTTCAACTCTCAGCCCCAGGGTCGGGCAGTAGTCAGCTGGACTGTCCTTCCCCACCTTCTCCCAGTCTCTCACATCCTCATGCTTAGCAGGCTCCTTTTACCCAAAAGCACAGGGCTCAGGCTATGATACACATTTTTCTGCAGCCTGCAATCTCAGGAAACACATCACCATGACCCCTCCAAATCAGGAGCTGTGTCCTGACTCAGAATGTTCCAGAAGGGAGGCCAGTTCCCACAGTGACTAGTGATCTCACTACTGCTACCCCTGGGCTCATTCCCTCTGCTGCCCTTTCAGCAGGGTTGCAGTATCCTCACGTGTGTCCTCACACACTGACCCATAGCAGGGCTGCAGGAGCCTCACATGTGTCCTCACTCACTGAACCATAGCATGGCTGCAGTAACCTCACGTGTGTCCTCACACCCTGACCCACAGCAGGGCTGCAGGAACCTCACCTGAGTCGTCACACACTGACCCACAGCAGGGCTGCAGGAACCTCACGTGTGTCCTCACAAACTGACCCACAGCAGGGCTGCAGGAACCTCACGTGTGTCCTCACAATGACCCACAGCAGGACTTCAGGAACCTCACATGTGTCCCCACACTCTGACCACCCAGGACAGACTCCCAGGGGCAGCGTGCTGGGGCGAAGGATGTGCACATTCCAAGTTCGGATCCCTAGGGCCAGACTCCTTCCCAAAAGAGGTGTCGCAGTCACGTGGTCCAACAGTCTGTGATGCTGGCTGTGTTCCCGCATGCAGCCTGCTCTGGCTGTTATGGTTCTTTTCCGTTTTTGCCAATCTGCTGTCACATTGGCCACTGGAGCTGCAGGGTCGCTTTGAGGTGCTTCTGGCCCTGAAAAGCTGAGCAACCTCTTAGTCCTATACCGGCCATTCATATATGCCCTCCATGATTAGTCTGTTGAGATCCTTGATCCTGTGGGGGTCTTTCTCCCACCCAGGGATCATCGGGCATTCACCTGTTGCTGAATCTGTGACCACTATACCTTTAGCTTCTCAAAACCCCCTTTAATGTACAGAAAGGGAAATCTGTGTCTTGCTTTGCATTCAGAGGGGGTCTCATGGGTGTGTCTGCTCTGTGCACTGTCTCCAGCTGGGGAGGGAGCCAGCTTGCACCAGACCTTCCCCTCCGAGTCAGGAGCAGAGCAGGCCTCACGTGGCACACAGGGAATATCACAGAGCCCTAGTGTCCGAAATTTCTGGGCTCTGCTCCCTTGACTATGAACAGACACTGGACAAGAATAAGCTGGGTATTCTCACCTCTACAATAGAGGGTTCTGTGAGAAGTCACAAGGATACTGGCCTTAATACCAAACCAAGCCAAATTTGTTACCGTGGAGTCCATTCGGACTCATATGACCCTATAGGATAGAACAGACCTGACCCATAGGGTTTCCAAGGAGTGGCTTGTGGATTCGAACTGTAGACCTTTTGGTTAGTACCCAAGCTCTTCAGAGCCACAGCGCCACCAAAGCTACACTCAATACAGGGAAGTAATATAATTGACAAAATGACTTGAGGTTCCTAATAT